>NC_088689.1:8476666-11132500 GCF_028017835.1 Emys orbicularis
GTCCATCAAAGGGTATTAGCCAAGGTGGTCAGGGATGCAACCCCATGCTCTGGGTGTCCCTACACCTCTGACTGGCAGAAGCTGGGACTGGATGACTGGAGATGCATCACTCAAAAATTGCTCTGGTCTGTTCATTCCCTCTGAAGCACCTGGCATCAACCACTAGCAGAAAACAAGATACTGGGCTAGATGGACAATTGGTCTGACACAGTATGGCCGTTCTTATGTTCTTAATAGAGTATAGAAGGCTAACATATCCTAAAAAGGAGTTTTCAGCCCAGTGCCAGGTCCCTGAAGGCCTCACACCCTTACTTCAGGGCTTACAATGTCTTTATCCTCCTTATCTCGAGGGGATTCGGTTTTTGCCAGGCTGGAAGGAGAGCCCAGCCCCTCCTTGTCTACCAGATTCTGGCCCATGGCCCTACCAATGGCTGTAATATCAAGCACCCAGGAGAGCTCTGAGGCTGCCTCCATAGGCTACTGCCTGCCACTTACTTTCCCAGTCCAGGGCATGGTCACCATCTCACAGACAATGCAAGAAAAGATAAAGTGAAGAGTTCCTGAATCCTTAAAGACAAGTTAGTCTCACCTCCAGGGCTTGGGATAGCTGAAGCTTGCAGACCCTCCCCCTGCACCCCTCCTCCCCCACTTCCTTGCAGCAACCTGCTGTTCCCTTACTCAGGGGCTCTAAGAGTAGGTCTGTCCCTCTATCCTATCTGCTCTTCTCACCGCTTCTGAGCTTTTTGTTTCATCAGCCCTGAAGCACAAGCTTTAATATCCCTTCCACACGTTTTGTTATCATTAATTATAACTCTGGATATTCCCATTTGCAGTGTAGTTGTAGCTCTGTCAGTCCCAGGATCTTAGAGAGACAAGGTGAGTGACGTAATATCTTTTATTGGACCAGCTGCTGCTGGTGAAAGAAACAAGCTTTTGCGCTTGCAACTGACCTGAAGAGCTCAGTGTAAGCTTGAAAGCTTGTCTCTCTCCCTTACAGAAGGTGGTCTAATAAAAGATATTACCTCACTCACTTTGTCCCTCTGGATATTCTTGATATTCAAATAAATATGCAGTGCCAACTGTCAGGATGAGTTTTGTGTCCAGTAGGAAATGGATTGAACCATTAACTCATTTTTGATAGGTTACAGAATGGGCATGGCAGGATACCAAAGTATGCTCATCATCAGGCAGGCTGGACCTGATCTATCGGTGGAAGGCTCCACAGCTTAGTTCTTCCCCCCCTGAGCCAACCAGTACCCACTTGATTTTATTAAACAATGACCAATAGATGCTTAAGGTCATATAGTCCCTTCTCACCAGGAATCTCAAAGCACTTTACACATATTAATAAATTAAGCCTCTCAACCCCCACTGCGAAGCAGGGATGTATAATTAGCCCCATTTACAGGTGATGGAACTGAAGCACAACCAAGTTCAGTGATTTGCCCAGGGTCACACTGCAAAGCTGTAGCAGAGACAGGGATAAATTCCCTTCTCTTGGCCTTAACCACATTCTTTTGTGTTGGGGTCACAATGCAGGAAGCGAGGACATGGAATCCGAACGGATCTGTGGTGTAGTGGAGGAAAGATGATGACATTTTTCTTAAAGCCACAACCCAAGCTGATATGAAGTGTCACAAAAACACATTTTCTGCAGTTGAAGCCCTGGGCTGTTTGTTTTTTTGGTTTTTTTTTCCTCCAGAAAAAAATATCTGTGAGTTAAGGCTCCTCAATTTATCTTGTTCTGTTCAAATACTGCAAGGCTTGATGTAAATTCCTTATTTTCTCTAGTGCTTTCGCCTGGCTTTGTTCTTTATTAAATATTAATACATTTGTCTAGAGGAAAAAATTAAATTCCTTCCTTGGCAAATCCTCCGGAAGTGGAAAGTTAAACTGCAGGAATTAGGGCTGGTATTGTCTTCTGGGGAATCTCATCAATGTTAATCCTCTTCCTAGGCCAAATTTCATTACAGAAAATCTTTGCTGGGCCTTCCAGAGCCACCGTAGGGAACATAGACAGCAAATATAGTGAGAGTGAGCACTACCTGAGTAATGGATCAGCTGGCTAGCCCTTGTCTATATTGGGGTTTGGGGGATGTAAACTGGAAGACGTTTTAGTCAGTCGTCTTGTGTTTTAATTTTCGAGTTCTCCTGGAACTTTTGCTTTGTGGGCTGTGAAAAATGTAGAATCTTACATTTATTGCTAGCATAGTTTGGATTTCCTTTTTTATTTCCTTCCCAAAGTCTCAACATCTCAAGATTAAGGGCAGTCAGAGGGTAGGCTTGGGATTCCCCTCTCTGTCTGCAGACACCTCTTGTCTCCCGTCACATACTTAGACTGTAAGCTTTTAGGGGCAGGGACCCACTTTTGTTTTGTGTATTATCAGAGGTCATTTTCAATCTTTGGTGCCCTCTTGTGGTAAAACCGGGTGACACAGCAAGGCTGCCTCAGTTTCCCTCCTTATTTGATGGACCAATCACCATCTAGCCTGCTTGTCAGTTCTTTGTTTGACCTTGGCCCTCCATCCTGGACACTGGCAGTCCTTCCTCTCTCAGGATGGTAGGGAAGCCAATACATCAGGATGCCAGATACCCTAGATGAAGAGTGTTCAATACCTGGCCTCTTTGAGTATCACTCGTTTGTTCAAGGACTTAATAATCCCCTGGCTTGGTTTGGTAGAGGAACTCAGGCCCACCCACTTCTCGGGGCTCCAGGCCAGGGACCCCACAGGAAGTGGTCAGCACTAATCTCTTCCAACCCCTTTCTGTTTCCCTGGCTTGCTTCCTACTATGCCTTTCTTGCAGGCTCTTCCTCAGAGTCAGTCACACATTGTGGTCTGGCATTCTGGGTGGCTTCTCACCAGTCTGTGGCTGAAGGATCCTGCTCTCAGTCACTCCTCAGGCTGCCTGGCAGTCGCCCTGCCCTTCCGACTGGCAGCTTTTGTGAGGAGCCCCAGCTGAGAAAGCAGTGACTGTCCCTATTAACCCTTTCACAGCTGCACACCCCATGACAGCGTATATGTCACTTTGCACAATGGGGCTTCAATCCTGATTGGGACCTCTAGACACACCCCATCGTACAAGTCGCATTCAAAGACTGTTGCTCTTTGTTCTATGTAGAGCTGAGTGAACAACTAATTATTCATTTTGGTGGCTGAACTGAAAAATGGAGGGGGAAGGGAGAATTCATTGCGTTTGACCTGAAATGATTTTTTTTTTAAATTTTGTTTCATTTTCAGATTGTTGTTTTTTAACCCGATTTAAATTCCTAAAGAAATGTTGCAAAACAAAATGTCAAAACAGTTTGTTTCAAAAATGTTAAAATGAAACATTTTGACATTTTTGGAACCAAAAAAATCCATTCTTTTTCAGCCGAAACAATTGGCCACATTTAGCCCAAATTCACAGATAGTTTTGGTCGATGTGAAACCGCATTTTTTGGCAAATAAACTGTTTGAAAATTTCATCTCGACTTTCCTGGGGCATTGTGGTCATGAACTGCTGGGATGAGGGCTGGAAAGGGGATTTGGAGGGGAATGGGTACATTGCAAGGAGAGGGGGGGGGATACTGGATCCTCCTCTGAAGTGCTTTTTATGACCAGGTTTTGTCCCTCTAGCTCTCAGAGCGGAAACAGAGCACCTGTTACAGAGAGCACTGCACCAGAGGAGCCAGGGCTGGGCTGAGACCAGCATGAAGATCAGCCGACACAGGGATTATGTTACTGGAGTAAATGGTGGGCACTGATGCCTGGTCCGAACTGGGGCCCTCAGTCAATGCTGCCTCAGTTTCCTTTGCCCCAACTGAAACCCCCCCCCATCCCACTTCGGCTATACCCACTGAGCCAGTACCTCTCACTTGCCCAGCTTGTTCCCCACTGGTTTTGATACCCTACCTACCTCCTACCCCTAGACAAGCCACTCCTCCTGGCTCTACGGCACCACCACTAGCAATCGATCTGAGGATTGCTGGCCATCTTGTCCCCTGCACAGTACCACTCTGGCGATAATCCCCCATTTCTTGCTCCCCCACACACTCTTTAAGTGATGCCCCGTTTCTCCCCCACCCCAGCTCCAGCTCTGCTAGATCACCAGGGCTAAATCCCTCTTTCTGTGCTTCATTAGGGTGCCTGGGGCTTCAGCAGCAGCAGCCGTGTGCACCCTTCACATCTCCTCATACACTGATGCCCTACCTGCTACAAACCCCTCCACTGCTCCCTTTTAATTTAGGACTTACCTAGCACTGAGAAGCCTCAGGGTCAAGGGAGGGCAGCTTAAAGCCATGTTTACACATACAAAGAGGATCTGGCCCAAAGTTTCCATTCCGCATCAGACCGAGCTTCTCCAAAATGAGTAGATGAAAGGAGGGATTTTTCCTTGGAAAAACGGGGTTGCCTCAAAAAAGAGTTCAAAACAAAAATGTTGCAGTTGTTCTTTGCCAAAAGCTTGATGTTTTGCATGGAAATTTTTTGCAAAAATGAAATTATTTTTGTTTTGTTGAATTTTTTGGCAAGAAAAAATAAATAATTTCCCAAATAGCTCCAGCATGTGGATTGAACCACAAAACTGAAGCTGTCCCATAGTTCCTTTGCAGCAGGCAGGTAATTTCCTGTATATTTAAAGGCTTAATACATAGAAAAATACCATCTCCCTTCAGCTACACAGTTCTCTATGCCATACCGTTTTTTCTTACCCTCCCTAACCTTCTCCTCATACTCAAACATTGTTATCTCATTATATTGCCATTTTCTTTCCTTTTTTTGTCAAGTTCTTTCTGTTTCTTCCACCCTCCTCTTTTCATCCCCTATTGCACACTATTGGACCCATGATTAATTTCTGTGTCATTCTGATATGGGTGATTTTCCAATTCTTCTTAGTTATGCATCTCTACAAAGGTGCCTCCCTCACCAAAATAATCTCCACATCTCATGCCTGACCTTTCTCTTTGTTATATGTAGGGGGGGAGGGAATCAAAGGGCAATAAAGGATATGTATCCACTCTCCTATCTACCATTGGGTGTCTTCATTTCTATTCTTGAATCCTCCCTGCATTAGAAATTCTTTATTGTAGTGATCTACAACCAAAGATCCATTTTCAGCTGCTGTGATATGGCTCTATTTCAGTCTCTCTTCCTTTTCAGCTGACACACTTTGTCCCCATTTCTCACACCCCTTTTGCAACAAAAGGAACTTTCTGCATTATATCAAAGCCACGTCTTCCCAGGGAGCAATTCAATTGGCTTCTTTAAAACCTGCCATTGTGAATTAGTTCATCTAAATATACTGGAGCTCTGATCTTTCAAAGAGTTCTCGGTTCCATTCACTCACACCGGTGCCTGCCAGTTAAACCCAGCTATTAAAGAACTTTAATATCTTCTCTTTGCAAGGGCTACCTGCATTAAAAAAAGAACCGCTTAATAGGGTGTAGGATTTAGGAATGTATAGCTTATGGAGGCAAAGAGATGGTGCCAAACCAAAATGCTGGATCCAAATATTGCCAATATTTGGGGAAGTTTGCACCAAGAGCTAGCTGTAGTGGGTATCTGATTTTGCAGCCATAGCAAGGAAATACATTTTGCAGCTGCATTTATAGGTCATTGACAGGGGGATCTGTCTTTGGTTCATTTTGATAAGTACTTCCCCCAACACCATAATAAAACGCTTGACCACCAGAGAATGTGGTTCACAAGAATTAAGAGAAATGGGGAAAGATTTAACTGTCTATGACCCCAATCGTGCAAGCTGATCCATTTAGATGGACCCATGCGCCTTAACAAAACCCCACTGTCTTCAGGAGAGGCCAGTTATCCTGGCTTTTGTCAGTAAAACAGTTGACTCAAAGATATACACAGGGAGCAATCATGTTGACTAAGATGCTGCCATTGCACATAGACATTTTTTCCGAATATCAGCACATTTGTTTTGGGTGGGATAGAGGCTTTTGAATAAAGCTGCTTCTCAGGTGGAACTTAGAAGTTGCTGAATTCAATTTTTTTTTATGTAAAAAGAAATGAAACTAATGATGTGAAATGAATATGAGAATTTGCCACAGAATAATTTGATTGCTCTGGGAAAACACATCTTCCCTTTTTTTTAATCACAGTTATTAATTTCAAAGATGAAGAGGATTCCCAGACTAAAGTAAAGCATTAAGAACCAAGGAAGGATATGCTTTTCCCTGGGTGTTTGGGGTTTGGTGCGGGGGAAGAGGGGAGTTTCATATTAATTTTTAAAGCACACATGATGAAGATATAAAACAATACTTAATCTTTACATACTGTAGTGCATTAAATCTTCAAAGCACTTTGCAAACATAAACTTAGATACAGAAGACCTGTAAATGATTTAGTTTTTCTTTGTACGAAAAAGAATCTTTACCTTTGGGTTCAAGTTACCCGTGAACAGTAAGGCAGAAACAGATACAGTTCAAGGAGAGTTACAGTATAAAAAGAAATTTCAACGTATGGAAAGGACGTGTTAGGGGAAGGGAGATAAATATGCAGATATCCTTGCTGTTGAGAAAGGGTGGCATTCACCCCCCTGTGCTCAAGGATTTAAGGGGGATGTAATTGGGCGTAGAGCTTGTCTGGCCTTCTGCACAGAATGAATTTCACCTAGTGTCTCTTAAATAAATGTATGTGTCAAATATCACAAGGCTCATTCCAAAACTAAACCTTGATTCCTCCTGATATAGCCTAACCCAGTCACAAGTCAATATACCTTAAATCCTTACACCTCCTACCCTACATTGTGTATAGTTAACAGAGGGGGATAGCTCCGTGGTTTGAGCATTGGCCTGCTAAACCCAGGATTGTGAGTTCAATCCTTAAGGGGGCCACTTAGGGAGCAAAAATCTGTCTGGGAATTGGTCCTGCTTTGAGCAGGGGGTTGGACTAGCTGACCTCCTGAGGTCCCTTCTATTCATAGAATATGGCTACAAACCCACTACCCTTGCATCATGCAGACTTCCACAGCCCAAACTGTAGACAGGCCTCCAATGCACCCACTCAGTATTTGCTAGGAAGAATGGGTCTGATTCACCATTCTGTTACACTAGTGTAATAGCATTGTGTTATACGGATGCATGGAGAGTCATGCCCCTTGCACTTTCTTTCAGTCCTTTGGTGTCTAAGTTACAGCAGCTTAGACTCCTTCCTTTATACATCAATAGAATATGTGTAGGCAGGTCGAAGAGAACTGATTGAAACGGAGCTTTCATTGATTATCCAAGTTAACGTCACCTTATGTATCATCTCTGAATTTGGTCAATGGGCTGCAGACCTCGCAGTGCCCTATTAATCAAAGCAGACTAATACATAGGACTGAGTGTCCTGTCATGAAGCCAGTCATTTTATCCTCTCTTGTTCTGTTCACCTTGTGGAAATAATTGCCATTCAGCTCGAAATAATATGTTTACTCCTTGTGAATGGAGAAATATTACAAGGAACACCACTTCCTGTCATGACAAGGCATCCTTTGGCATACTTCCATCCATGCACTGCCCAGGCCCTGACCTTGCTTAGCTACTGAGATCTGTCAGAATATCACAACTCAAGGTACCATAGGTAGGACTGCACTCGGTTTTTACAATAGTTTTCAGTTTGCAAAGAAAGCCTTGCAGAAACCATTGTGAAAAGGCCAGTTTGTAAATCTTACAATCCAATAGCTTAAATAAAAGTGTGACTGGATCTTTCACACATGTACCTTACATCCTATTTGTTTCATCGCTTAAAACTCAAGGAAAAGGTTGCTCTGAGCTGCTTAGTTGTGCCTCTAACTACATTTCGACTCACCCCATATGTTAGTCTGTACTTTGTAAGTCTTTCCTTATGAAGAACTCTAGCAAATTAGCACTGGACAGCTCTTTCTGTGTTTAATGTGAAGAAGGGCTCATCAAGAAACTATTTCAGCAATGAAGCAAGAGAGCCATGACACCACAGCCAGCTTACATATAAGTGTATAAGGAGAAACATGTCTTTAACCGGCTTGAATAATTGTGATGGGTTGTTTATTGATCATTAAATCATTCTTTAGCAAGATTATTTTGCTTTGATCATTACAATAAGCCTTGACCATTAGGAAGAAACTGTTTGTATCATAGGTATGACAGCTGTGTCTAGATGGTAGGAAAAGTTAGTAGCCAATAGATGGATGAAAACAGACCAAAGTTGTCCCCTCCCCTGACTCAAAGTGTTGCATCCAACATGAGGAAATTCTAAATTACACCTCATCTTGACAGATAAGGAAGAATTGATCACAGAACTAAAAAATAGTGATTGTTTAGGTGCAAGTGATCATGATTTGATTACATTTGTTATGTGTAACAGAATAGAATAAACAGAATAATGCAGAATAAAATACAAACCAGTAAAATCATTACTAATAAACTGCAGTCAGTACATAGATTGGGAAGTGGTAAACAGTAAAGAGGATGGGTCAGTGATACAAAGCAATCTGTAAGCTAGGCACAAGCAAACAATATGTTTCATTATGGCCAATCATAAAGTCATATATGTAGGAGCAAATAATACAGGCTATATTTACAGGATGGGGGACTCTACATTGGGGACTTTATCCTGAAAGACTCAGGAGTCATGGTGGATAATCAATTGAACATTAGCTCCCAGCATGACGCCGTAGCAAAACCAGCTAATGAGATCCTTGGATGGATGAACAGGGGAGTCTCAAGTAATAGTACAGAGATTATATTACCTCTGTACTGGGCACTGGTACAACCACTGCTGGAATACTATGTCCAGTTCTGGTATCCACAATTCCAGAAGGATGTTGGAAAAACTGTAGAAGGTTTCACGGAAGAGGCATGAGAATGATTAAAGGATTGGAAAACATGCTGTACAGTGACAGACGCAATGCGTGCAATGTATTTGATTATCAAAAAGAAGATTAAGGGTTGAGTTGATCACAGTCTTCAACAGGGTTTCTAAACCCTTAGGTTGCAACCCAGAATTGATGACCAGAACATTTCAAAGGACTGAATGGCAGCTCCTGTGGCTTTGGTCCCATATGGTGGGCTGGGCTTGGCTCCCCACTCCAGGCACTGTGACCTCCAGATCACAGTGCTGTTCAGGTTTGGTCCAAACACCCCTCAGTCATGATGATGATGGAGGGGGCTGGCCAGGCCAAATTTCAGTCATGTGCCGAGTCACAAAGCCACTCACACAAATTTGGCCCAGTCAGCCCCCCCATCAGGGGACCGTGGCCAAATCTGAGTGGCACTGCATCCCCGGAGGTCACCACACCCAGAAGGGGGAGCCGAACCCAGCCAGCTCTGGAGGACCAGAGCCACAGAAGCTGCTGCTGTAGGGTGAGTGCAGGGCAGGCCCTAGCCCATTGTCCATGGCCAGTGCAGGGTTGATCTCTCCAGCGATCTTCCAGTACGTAGCTTGAAATGACTCAAGCAATGAGGCTTCCACCACTTCATTTGATAGACTATGGGGCAAATCCCATTTGCCTCACTCATGAAAAATTGTCTGATTTCATTCATTTAACCATAAACCTAACATGTTGATTTCAGTGTGACTGCTCAGATGAGGAAGGCAGGCTAGGGCAAGTGACAGCTGCTCAAAATCAAAGCCTTATAGGCTACCTAAAAAAAATTTCCCTGAAGTTCAGCCAAAATTTTCTAATTGCTTGAATCCCAGCAGTTAAGAATTCCTTTCTCTCATAGTGATTACACCATTTAAATTTTAGCACATGCAAAAAGACAAAATACATTTGTGACATTTGCATCCGAAGAAGTGAGGTTTTTACCCACGAAAGCTTATGCCCAAATAAATCTGTTAGTCTTTAAGGTGCCACCAGACTCCTTGTTGTTTTTGTAGATACAGACTAACACGGCTACCCCCTGATATTTGTGATAGTGATATTGCAAATTGAATTATTTGGGGGGAAAGGGAGAAAGCATCACTGGTAATAATACCGAGTATGGTTTTTCGAAAAATTTCAAACAAAACATTTTCACATCAGAAAACTGAGTTTAATCTAAATTGAAATTTTCTGCAGAAAAAGGATAGCTCGTGATGGAAATCAAAGCAAAACATTCTGTTTTGGGCCATGTCAACATTAATCTCTGCATCTGCCTCATGGGAGTCCAGTGTCTATCATGCCCTATTCTCCTCTATAGGTCATTCTCCCCAGCCAGACTGCAATTCCCTTGATGCAGCGCACTCTGTGGCTAAGCTGCCGTGGTATATCACAGGTTTCATGAACTACTGTGGTGACTCAAAGGGACACAAATATCAATTTTGACCTGACCCAAAGGAAATGCTTCAGGTCAACAAACTGAAACGGTTTTGAGAATGTCAACATATTTTGTTACAATAGCAAATGTTGCAGCAATGCATTTCAGCATTTCCAAAACGATATTTTCTGTCCCATGAAAAGTTACAGTACTTTGAATTTTCATCCCAATCTATGGTGCATTTCTCATGGGGTGGAAATTCAATTTTTCAATCGGCTCTAACACTAAAGTCAAATTCTGCTTTCTTAGATCAATGAAAGTTGCATTAATATAAATGAGAGCAGAATTTGGTTCCCAATACTTAGTCCTGTAGGTCTGGAGACTTCACTACAGTCATTGATGATTTCTTGGTTCTTAAACCTATTGCTGGCTAACAAAATCCTCTTTAACTCAAACCATCGGCTATAGCTTGAACCCAATCATAGTTAAAAATTGATCTAAAAGGCAGGAGAAGCAAAAGTCAAGAGAAGCTTCTAAACTCTTGAATTCTTATCTGTTCCAGATCCAAACCCTGAATCAGAGGACCATCTGACTTGGAGAGGGTTTTTCACATCCACAGTTCAGTCTATATGGTCCCCAAAAGATCCAGCTACCAACAGAATCAGTTATTTTTCTCTGTCGCCAGCCAGAGTGAGACCTTGTTTCTTAATCAGACTCCAGGGGTTAGAGGAAGTCCTTGTATTTTAAAATTAGATTAGTTCTGCTTTATTGAACAACCAAAGCTTATGATATTTTGTTTAATGTTCTGAAATCTTTATTACCTTTAACCATCTTACTATACAAACCTGAGGTTTCAGCAAAACTGAGGAGAATCACTGTTTATTCTAATAAATGCTCGAGTTGGCTATCCAATAAATTCTCTAATAAGTTGCAAGTTTAAGTCATCATTGGACTTTAAGTCAACCAACAATATAATTTAGCCTGATGTACACCTCAGCTCTTAATCACAGCATAACAACTCCATGAAGTGCAACCGTATAAACCACGACTTTAACCATTCAGGGGACTGCAATGTGTGCTGTGTTCAAAGCCCCAAAGGCTTGATCCTTGAAGGTCCTGAGCATCATCAGGTCCTGTTATTTCAGGGGCCAGTGACCCCCAGAGCGATCTTAATTATTATTGTTATTTGTATTTCAGTAGGACCTAGAGCCCAGAGCCCCATTGCACTAGGCATTGTGCAGAACAGAGCAAGAAACCATTCCTTCCCCTAAGAGCTTATAACATAAATAAATAAGACAAACAGAGGATGTGAGGGGAAACAGTAGCACTGAGAGGTGATGTGACTTGTCCAGGGTCACCCATCAGGTTCGTGACAGAGCTAGGAATAGAGCCCAGGTTTTTTTGGCTCAGAGCAGTGCTCGACACTAGTCCAAACTCCTTTCTGCTGCATAGGCGGGCTCTTCCCTGCTAAATCTGGAGTGAATGCTGTGATTCATTTTTCTCGGTTTTATGCAGCTATAGACCAAAGCGCTTGTAATGCAGAGACGTGCATTACATCCATATTCATCATCATCAGTCATAAAGGATAAAGTGACATAATTTAAATGGTGGTTTTACTGGCTGGCATGTTGTAACTTTCAACCAGCTCATGTTAATGCACTGAGAAGATCAGAGAATTCAACTGTATCATTTTGCTTTATTTTACTTTTTCTTTCTAAGGCAGAACCACAATGGCCTTGATGGGAAAATAAGGTTGGAATCAGTACGATGATAAGGAGAATGACTTGTCCCATGGCAATTTATCAGTGCCAGGTAATAGAAGTAAACAGGTCAATTGCTTTTTAATCTCTAAAACCATGCTGAAATAGTTTTGGGGGTAACATATGTGTGGCATAAGTAGAATGAATGTGAGTATAAGGTAATAGAAAGGTTTCATCAAGGATTATTTGGTATCACCTGCAAAACCAGCCGAAAGCTTTACCACTCGTATGTAATGCAGCCATCCCAAACTCATGCCTATGAAACCTTAATACCATACATGTACATCTGTATATGTGTATTTATAATGGGCCTGTTCCTCCTCTTGTTTACACCAGTTTTAATTCTATTGACTCCAATGAAGTCACTGCTGATTTACACCTGTGTAAGTGAGTAGAGAATCAGACCCTATAGACATATAAATACAAATGCTGGGTTCATTTTTAGTGTGAAAATGACAGTGGGGGAGTGGGTCAATCCTACAGGTAAAGCTCCCCATGGAAAATCCTTCTGCATAAGGACTAAACAGTAAGGCCTAGCTCTCCATGTTTGTTAGGGAAAAGCAAGCCTGCAGATATTCTACATTGTTACTGATCTGTATTTCAGCTAATACAATAAGTCTTGCCACTAATGCTGTGAAAAACCTTTTCATAATCACACCAGCTGCTTCTTTCTTCCATTAGAACAGCAAAAACATTCCATTTATAAGGCTGGGGGAATTCCTCGGTCAATCTAAAATATCCTCTAAAGCTCTAACAGCTACATTCCTTCCTAGTGGGGACAGTATATTGCCTGGTCACTTGCAAAACAAAAGAATTCTGCATTTGTATAACACCTTTCATCCAACGAGTTTTTTAAGGTTTTGAGATCGTTAACTAATTACGGCTTCCAACATCCCCAGGCAGGTGGCTGTGGTAGGTTTTCTATGTTATTAAAGGCAGGCCAACAAGGAAGAAAAGTCTTTGCAAAAGCTGATGAAGATGTGTTGAACGTGACCCCATGCCTCAAATTCTAAGCAGCCACTTTTCTGAAAAGAGTGGGTGACTTCCCTTTAACATTATTAAATGTGTCCTGCATCGCCTGCTGCATGACACATTGCATTATATTGCATGCTCTAATGTACAGTGACACAACTGCTCAGCAGTAATGGAGATTGCCCCACTTCAGGTCACAGACAGCAGCTAGCAATTTATCCACTAAGCATAAATTGCATTTAATGGCACTTGTCGTGACTCTCACTGTATTTGACATACTGCATAACCGTTACTTTATTTTCTATAAGGTCTTTTATACAAACTGTAAAATACTTCCTGGGGATGATTACAACTACAAAATTAAAATAAAAAGAGAGGGAGTAAGAACTGAAGTGGCCCAGGCAAGGAGAAAAGGTGTTTCCAGGTGAGACTTGAAAACAGGTGGGGAATCAATGATGCAGAGAGATACAGGATACTGATGCAGAACTTCGTTCCACATGTCTCTTTTTGTTTATCCAAAAAGGCCTTGTCCAGACCATTTGCTCAAGGGCCTTATTGACTCAGATTCTCTCCTCTTGGTCTGGCCACTTTGTGTCACTCGGGTATCGCCAAGTGATAGAATCTGGCCCTAAGTTGTCAGATGGAAATTCTTCCAGTGTAGTGAGCTCTCAGCTAGCAAAAAGTGGCGCAGCTAGCTCCTACGTCAACTGCTCCTCCAAACCTTGGTGTAGGATACAGGAGAGGGGCATGCTGGGGGAGAAGGGAGTGAGGTGGAGCCTGTATGCTTTACACCAATTTACAACTGGCATACGGTCCCATAGGGACCATGGCCAGTTAGTGTAATTTAGAGCACCCCCTGAGATGCTCTAATTTATGCCAATGAGCCAGGGCTGGCACTGATCCACCATGAGATTCAAAGAAGCATAACTTGGCCCCTGATGTTTCCCCCCTGCACCATGCTTATCTTGGCAGAGGACTGCATCTGGGGCATCAGCTTGTCTCCTCCACCTTGACTAGCTTCCTATCCATCTTTAAATTCAATTCAAAAGCATTCCCACTTGGCTTTAGCATGATTTATGGACTTGATCCATGTTCTCTCTCCAACATCACATCCATCTTTTCATTTGCCTGTTCTCACCACTCTGTCAGTCTTGACTTCTACTGTCTTTTCCACACCCAAAGCATACAACATGTACATTCAGCATCCAGTGGGTTTTCTCTTAGAGGAACAAAGGAACATGAAAGAACAAAAATCAAGTCTCCATGAGAGAGCACTGTGTGTGTCATCTGTTACAGGCTGTAGCCACCCTGAGAACAGTGTGTCTGCTGAACTCTGCCCCCCATAGGCTGAACTCTTAGAAATATAATGGTGCAGTACACAGGAGACAGAGCACCCCAGATTCACACACCGCAGCCTCTTCTCTGCTCCATTCCTGCGACATTCCAAGCAGAGAGTCACACTGTTTTACTTGTGGTGTCCCATTTATGTGGAATCCTTATTCCTCCCAGAGTAAGCTTTCTACCATTCAGTCCTAATGTTGGCAGTATGTCATGATGACATCACTTGAAAAGGGCCTAAGCATGCTGAATCTGCCAGTTTCAAATGTCATAATGTGATGTTTCATTATTCCTGAAAATCATTTTGGGACCCGAGAACGGCGCCTCAGAACTCCTTGCCATTTGTGAAATCATTCCTTTAAAATCTGAACAACCCAGGAAACGCTGGGTCAGAAGACCACTCCATCCAAGCTATTGTGTCCCTTCCCCTCTTTAAATATTGCCTAACGACCTTCCTTTCCATTTTATCTTATGAATGGCTCTTGCCATAAAACAGTTTTGCATAGGAAGAACGCTAGGTAAAAATTAATTGCTTTAGACATTAGTGAGCTTTTCATCTTCTTGATGATGATGATTTGCTGTTGCTGTTGAATTCTCCCAGTATGTGATTGAAGGCTATCATTAAAATGAAACACTAGATAACTCAGACGATAACATAGGTATAAGCTCATAGACATGTTTGGCTGTAAGTGAAATGATTGAGTTTTAAGTTATCATAATGAATATTCGACCCCAGGGGATCTTTGCTGGTGAATTATGGGACACTGTCAACCAATTAATTACCATTGCTGTTTGTACTGTAATGGTGCTCCGAGGCCCCAGTCGGGGAAAATCGGGCCCTACTGTGCTTGGCCCTGTATTAGCACGTAACAGAAAGATGACCCATGCCCCAAAGACTTTGTCTTCTGAGTTGAAGGTCAAAATTTAAATTTTGTAAAAAAATAATAAGAAGAAGAAGTTGGGGTTATTAAACTTCCTATGAATTGAAATAAGTTTTGTGAGTGAGTTTATTTCTGGGTGGGGGGTAGAAAGTGGGGTGCAAACATTCTGCTGCATTCTCGGAACCCCCGCACACACCAGCACTGCAGCTGCATGGCAGGCAGGAAGTGACACTGACTATAAACAGGAAGTGAAAGACCAGTCAAGTCTAGTTTCACTGTCCAAACGGGAGGAAATACTGAGCGTACACAAACAGCATACATTGTCAGACAGCCATAAAGATTTTTATATTCTTTTAGGGACTCTGGTAGCAAAACACCTAGGAGCAGTTCAGTCTCTGTGCTCACCCAGTCCTTGGACTGTCTGCTAAGCCTGCCACTCCGGGTGCTAGTTGCATTGGTGGCTCTGTATTGTGTCCACCCTGGTAGCTGGACTGTAACTGCGAATGTATTTCGCTGCCAGTAGATAATGGCTTTTTCAATCACTCACTGCCCGTCTAGGCTGGCTGGACAGCATTGAACCAGATGTGAAATGCTCTATATTTCATTACCACTCCTAAGCCATCCACACTTGACTGTTTGCCAATTTTCCTCTTCATAGAAAACCTCTTTCCTCCTGTTTGTGCAGAAATCGTTTCTAGAGAACAATGTTTTTTACAGTGAGCTCTGGCTACTAGCTGTGACCTAAAATAGTGCTTAACAACAGGAGGTAGAAAGCTGCCACTAATGTCTCTGTGAAAAGTGCTACACCAAATGCCAGCCCTATAACCAGTGCTTCTTTCTGCCTCCTGTAAGATTTATAGGCAGCGTCATCATTTAGAGTTTCATTAGGGTGGACTTTCATTCTTTATGGCCAGTGCATTAATAGCTTCTAACTACTGAAATTTCTAATCATCCATATTGCAAAAGAAATTTATTACCATCAGATCTGAGCCGTTTTAATGTTCTATAGGCATATTATTTGCACATTTGAATGTAAGCCATCAATAAGTCCTTTCTGGGGAGATTTCTTGAGTGAGGCTAAATAATATAATGGTTCTGTGCAATAAGGGTGAAATTGGCTCCTGCACAGAGGTCCAGCACAAGTCCTATGCACAGATTTACACCCTGAGGGAAGGAGCTGGTGTATACGTGATGGCTCCCATCTTAGGTGACGCGCTAGGGACCTCAAGCGCTGAAAGCAGGAGCTGCTGCAGCTTGAGCAAAAGTACCATGGCTCCTTAGGTGTGGTTGTAACGGAAACGTATCCTCTACCGATTGGGCCTGGAGCTGGCCTCTCCGCACAGGAAGAGATTTCTCCCTAAGAGGAAATACGGGAATAGTGTTACTACTTTTAATAGCTGCTATACGTCTTCTCCAGAGCTGAGATGACTTTGGCTCATACCCAGTACCACCCAAAAAGGTCCTGAGTGGTTATGCTGTGGCTTTGGCTTTAGAGCACAAGGGACAATTGGAACTTTCGGACTGGCTCTCAGTGATGTCACGTACACATCAGTAATCAGCAGGCTTTTAGAAGCTTATGAAAGTGTGTTATTCATTATCCTGGAATCCAAGAGAATCTTTGCTGTAGACCATCCTGCATGCTCTCCAGTGCTTTGTCTAGCCTACTTGTAAATGAATGCCCAGCAAATCATGCTACAGAGCCAGTCAATTGCCTTAACTGTAGATTTACAGTGCAGTTCAAAATGATCCTGCACCTGCGACATCAATGGAAGGAGGAGGCAGGGTCAATAGGACCCATTGTAAGTTTCAGAATGAAATAAGCAGCAAGATCCAGTATCACAATAAGATGCAAGAGTTAGGTCAGTTCAGAATCATCTGTGCACCCTGTGGATGGATCAAGTGTCATTTAGCTTTTGGCTTTATAACTCCACCCAAGACATCCCATGATCTGACTAGTACCCAGAAGACACACTACCTCTTCTGTCCTGTGGCTTCTATCTGACCAGTGTATAAAATAATAACTCATGCCACTCAGTCTCCAGCAAGCCAATACATATTGTGAGGCCGGTTAATCAGCAAGTGAGAGAAACCATAGTGAACGTGAAATATAGCTCAGCTCAAGGCCCAGGGTCAGGCCTGAGGTTCTTACTCAGGCAAAACTCTCTCTTAAGAGCAAAGCACCACGATGTTGTAATGTGATGTGAGCCTGGAAGAGGCTCCCTGGCAGACCCACGTTCGGATTCAGTTCAACAATTTAAATGAAGCCAGTTTAGCTAGGTTTGCAAATCAGTCTGCTCCAATATAGAGGGCTGCTGGTGGGGCAGTGGCCCTCTTGGGAGCCTCAGGTTACAATCCTACCACCAGACAGAAGGCAGAGCAGTAGCGGATTAGCTACTGGGCCAACGTGGCCCGTGCCCAGGGGCCCCGGCTAATTAGGGGGCCTTGGGAAAATGGGCACCCCCGCACCTCACGCCACCCAACTGGCACTCCTGCCAGGGAGTGGAGCTAGGGTGTGGGGGGCTTCTCCCACTCCCCAGCAGGAGCACCAGGCAGGTGGAGTGGGGCAAGCCCCCGCATCTCGACCCTGCTCCTTGGCAGGAGCACCCATTTCCCCAGCAGGAACGCGGGGGGAGGGGGGGAAGAGAGGCAAGGGGGACTGCAGGCAGAAGGAGTTAGAAGGGGCCCCTACTTGTTCTGAAGCTTAATCCGCCTCTGAGGCAGAGTTGGGGTTTTCTGCCTGAATCTAATGGCAGCCACTCCCTCTGGATACAGCTCAATCATTCCTGCAAGAAATGCACTTATAATGGGACTCATCAAAGTATTCCACCTTTGGAATGGACTAGATTGTCCCAAATAGCTATATTGAATTTAAATAAATCCTGTAGAAGGATTATCTACCCAGATTCCAGTGGCTTCAGTCATCCCTTTTCCATGATACAAGTTGAATAATATTAATACACCTTGCATATTTTTCCAGGAAAAGAGTACCAGTACTACCAAAAGGTACATTTAGGGCAAGATTCTAGACTTATCCAGAACTCCATTTTTTGTAACCACAAATTTGTAGGTGAAGTCAGGTACTTAGACATCTAAACAGCCCACAAGTTATAGGCACCGATGTTTCTTTGAAAATCTGACCCCTAACACAAGTTCATTTAGTTCATCATTGGTTATAACTATACACCAACATTTTGATTTGAGAAGACAAATAGGTTCACCCCTCCACAACCTCCTCAGTGAGCACACACACCAGAGCACACTGGAGCTCATTGCAGGCTGAGGGGGCCATTTTTGGGGGGGAGGGGGGACTTCTTTGTTAAAACATTGGCAGCATGTCACCTGGTCTGTTATACTGTGAGGGAGGGACCTGCAGCCTCATAACATTAGCCTCGTAAACATCAATGGATGAAAAGCCTTAATATCCCTAACGCTATTGTCCCGTTATTTCCATCAAATAAATACAACCCTACTCTGTAAAGATGTGATAAAGCGGTTTGTGTCAGTGATAAGAGATTTCCAGATGAGACATCTGTGTCAGCCACAATGTGGCACCTCAGCAGTGCTGGGATCTAATTATATCGCTGGATACTTTTATCTGATACTTGTGCGTGGCACCGTTTGAGACATCTTTGTCACTTCATACCCCTTTCAACGTTTCTCTGACACCCAGATAATTTTTGCAAGTCTCTCTGACAGAATCAGAGCCTGGCAGCGTGAACAGAAGTGCCAATCAGTGAGCGTGCACCCTTCAGGTTTGAAGTGCAGTTTGTTTAGCCGACTTGGCAAGTCATCCATGCGGCGGAATTTTCCAAAACGCCGCTCTCCCACCCCCACCCCTCATCAGCATGATTGAGCCTGAGTCATTCATCCTCAGCTTTCCCCTCCCCATATGTTCCATCAGAATTTCTTCCCTGCTCCATGGATAGCTGTGAGCAAGGCTACTGCTTCTGTGTCAAGTTCTCCTAAATCAGCATACACTAGGTTTGCACTCACAGGAATTTCCCTTCCCCCTGATTAGTGCTTTCCAATTTCATGTGCCTTCAACCATTGCAGATACATATTGTACTGTTCTGCTGCTCAGCTCACCAGGGCTTTCAGTAATTGAATCTCTCTCTTATTTCTCTTTTGATTATCTCTCTGAAAAGAAAACTCCACAGCTAAGCATTACTTTTGTTTTATTCTGCTATTACTGTTATGTCAGGCCAGTGGTATTAATTTTGGAGATATTACCCCCCCAAAATCTTCTGATATACTTCTTTGGAGGCCTAATCCGAGAACCCCGACTCAAGCAAAACAAACAATGAAACCAACGAGATTGAGTGAAGGATTTTGGCATCTGACTTTTTATTAGTTAAGGAATTAATTTCACTGCTGCTCCAGCCCATAACATCTTTGCCATTAGGCAAAATTCTGTGACATAGTGTACTGAAACAAATGCATGACCCCTCTAGGAATGTGATGGTCATGTCACAATATTGTATGTCCTGGTTACTTAGAAATTCACAGATTTTTGCACCCACTCACAACTTGTGGATCTGTGCAAACAAGTACTTTTCCTTGTTTAACCGTGACTTGCATACACAGAGAGAGAGAGAGAGATTCTGAGCGTTGGTTATTTGTTTGTTTACATAACTCATGTTGGTGCAAAAGGGCACGTATCATGTTCCTTGCTAGTTTTAGCCACCATAGGAAAACAGTCTACTAGTGCTATCTGCCACAAGAGAGATTCCTTTATCTCAAGCAGTAGATATCTGTGCTATAGGGCTCAATGTCACAGTTCAATCCCCGCTGATGACCCAAGCAGGGAATCATCACACATGGACACTTATACATCACAAGTGTTAACATGTGGGCCTTAATGGTCTTGATTATTTTATTATTTTAAACCCAAAGGTTCTCCTTTCCCATCGCCTAAGCACTGTTTTCTGTGGTACACAAACAGGTAACAACACATGGGGAATGAAGTAAACAGAAAAAGGGATGTTTAAATAGAAGTTGCAATTTAGCACATTGTCGGCCTCTAGGCAGGCAACTTACGGCAAAATGTGACTATTTATGGAAGTTTATACTTACTGCTTACCATAGTAACTACTGCCAAACTAGCATCCCACTAGGGTGGGTCTTGAAAAGAGGCACATTCAGCAATATAAAATGAGACCTTTTTTCTTTTGCAGCGTTTTCAAGAGAGAGTGAGTTTTCCCACTAAACAGACATTGATTCCTTCGTCTTCTCCTGGTGAACAAGCAAATGCCCTTTAGTTCTACAAAACCCACTTTATTCTTTCTTGCCTGCATACATGTTCTTTATTTTTTCTCCTTGTTGTTTGTTTCTGTTTTTCTTAATTGAATTACATGCCAGCCAACGGGGCTGGATGGACAGCCTCGAGGAATGAAATCCTCTTTTTCTTATCCAGGGTTAACTTCACCGATGTGCAGAGGTTACATGCTGGCACTGAAGAGCTTAACTGGTGTGGGGGCTCTGTGCTGGTTCACTTCACATTAGTGAATTTCACTCCCAAAGCATATTTATTATTTGGGCAATGGCAGTGCAAGTTTCTCTGCATGCTGTGCCTCTAAGAGGTAATTAAAGGCCACTTTGGTTTCTGTGCCTATGCAATGTTTGTCCTCTCTGGAGAGATGGTCAGAAGAGTCGCCCACTAATGGCAGTGGAGTATAAACTGGAGATCACCAGCGGCTTCAGAAAAAAAAAATCCATCCAGCATCCATTGGATGTAACAATCATGGGTCAATTGCAACCCACACTGAATATCTTACCCACTGCGCTCCAGTTCTAGTTATGTTAATTTCAAAATCTTTGCCTTGTGAACATTTCAGATGAGTGCATTGAGACATCTTGATGGTGCGATTCCTACACATTGCAGCGTGGGGAATGCAACAAAACATGCCAATGTCCTTTTGCCACATATTGTCTACTTATTAAGCATATCATTGCCACAACGTCAGCTTACTCAGAGCTGGACGGGAATTTTCCACCAAAAAAACTTTTTTTTTTGTTTGGAAAATGCCAATTCATTGAAACCAAAGTAATTTGCAGGAAAGGGTTGGTTACAACAAAGCTGCTGAGTCATACATTTTTTGCAAAAAGATAAAGTTTTTAAATTGTCAAAGCATCTCATTTCAACATTTGCTAAATGAAAAAATGCATTTTTTGGTTCAAAACTTTTCAGTTCAAAATTTGAGTTCATTCTCCTAAAAAAAGTTAAAAAACATAAAAAGGTAAAATTGAAATGAAATGTTTTGAAATGATCTAAAGATGTTGACCGATCTGATCCCAAATCAGTTTGCAAAAGAATTCAAAATTTCAATCTGGGATGTAAATTTTTTTTTCAAACTCTCCAAAACTTTCATGGGCAGGAAACATTTACTCTACTTACTAAGCCAGTCAGGTTCATTCCACCATTCAGCTTGTCCTCCCATTCATTTATTTATTTTATCCATCTGTTGTTCTATATAACTTGTAAGCTCTTTGAGGCGGGAATTCTCTCATTATTGTATGTATGTGTAGTACCTAGAACAACGGGGACATGATTCCCAATCAACGTCTCCTGCTGATACTGTATTAGAAATAATAAATAATGCTATCACTGTGCAGCAAGAATAGCAGGTGCCATATTCCGATGGGAGATCAAAGGTGGATGCTATGCCAATATTTGATACCCATCTCAGCAGTGTCTGTCCACATACTGAAGCAGCGTCCTCATTTTTTCAATTGAACTGCATGTTCGCCAAAGGTTGCAGTCTATTAAAAAAAAACACAAACTAACATCATGCCTGCCAAGATTTTTTTTTTTATGATTCAACCTTTAGTTAGAAGTTCACAGTATGTGTAATTTCTAAACTCCATTAGCATCTCCCCTGCAAACACAGCTAGTTCTGCATCTAAATGCCATAGAAAGCTGCTTTTTATCATGTATTCAGACAACTTCTTGAGGACACAGAGAGATTACCAGCAGCATGTCATTTGGGGACATTCCCCCTCACAATGCTGAATAGATTCATATAATTGCAAAATTAGTCAAGTGTAAACAGGTGCTACTGGGGGAATGATACAATAGATAAAGCTCTCTTATCTCGGTGTTTGCAAACCTAACACAGCTCTCGGTAAAAGAGTTACTAGTCTCAGAGGGAAAGAAAAAATAGCTCTGAAACAAAGACAGTAGCAATGATACAGAGACCCTGGAGTGTTTCCGGCAACAGCCAGGGCTGAATCCGACAAATGTATGCACTATATAATACCGCAGGGTAATGTTCTATTACTTTGTTGGCCTCCAGAAGACAACTACCCAATAAGAGCATTAATGGGGAAAAATTAGTTTGTCACTAACTGTTACGCTAATCAATAATCTATTAACTCTAACCTTGCTAGCGCTGGACTTTATTACAATTTATGGCCAATCGTTTGAGCTTTTGTTTCCCCAAAACTATGGCTGTGATAAAAAGAAAGATTAGCAGTGGGCAAAAATTAAGCATTTAACCTTTATGGGAAAGGTTAATATTAAACTTTATCCAATGCATTTGTCCTTTTCTTCCAATATTGCAGGCTAATAATGTTATTTTCCTGTAGTTTCAGAAATTATTGAGACATATTTCATTTTGTTCAGTATTGATTTGGGTTGGGGGGGCAGTTTATTGGCAGAAAACAATGCCCAAGGGAGAGAAAACATTGCTGAATCTTCTTACAGTAAAGGAAAAACCTTTTTTTAGGGTCCATTTCTGGCATTCGTAGGCCTTGACTATCCCGGTATAGTTAATACAGTACAATCCCCCAGGGTGGACACAATTATACAAATATGATGGTGCTTTATAGCAGTATAGCTTATTTCCATATGGGAAGGGGAATAAATGGAGTATCTTATTATACTGGAAAAACTGTATCCACACTAGGAGTTGAATTGGTACAACTATATCAATTGGAAAAAAGCACACTCTTAACCATCCTAATTGTGCCTAATTATACAAAAACTGTGCACAAAACAGGCCTTAGTTACCCCAGGCACCTTATTACAGGACAGCTCAGAACAGGAGTCTTAGAGTCACAATACATTCCCTGAGAATCACACTTTGTTCCCTGGGCTCCAGGAAGGAAGTGATCTGCCTCCAGTCTAGACTCTACACCAATAGCCGACTATTTGCCCTCTACCCGCTGGCTCGACTCAGCCATCCAGTACGTGCGGAGGGAAGAGTAACAGCAGCTGCACATTCTCCACCGCCCTCCCACCCCGCCTGCAAAGCGGCAGCTCTGCAAAGACTGCACCCCCTCCCACATGCAATCCCTGGTGGGGACCCTATGCAGGGGAACCAGCAGAGCAGTCACACCCCTGAGCTAGGCAATAGCCCTTCAGAATCAGTAGGACTTACTCCTGCAGAAAGGTACTGCTCAGTGTGAATAAGGCTGGCAGAATCAAGCCCCATATTATTAGGCAGTCTAGGAAACATCTGACCCCAATATTTAAATTGCCAGCCCCCGTCACAGGCTGACCTGGCCTCTGTGAGTAGAGCTGGGCCCAGTGACCTTGTATCAGAACAGGTGAACCCAATCCAGTCAATTATAGGGGACTGGGCTGCAACTGCTCAACAATGGACAGGAAATGAGAGGAAGAGGAGGGGCTGATTGAGACAGGCTGTGGCCGGGGAAAGGAAGACAAATCTCAGTGGAGTAGAGCTAACTCTGGTGGTAGGTCCCTGAAGAGCAAGGAGTCAGGTGCTTTAGGGAAGTAGCCCCAGGGCTGGTGCTTTAGGAAGGAAGCAGAGCTGACTAGATCTGGGAAGAGCCAGGGGGTGGTTCTGAAGTCTGAGGAAAGGAGGGAGTTAAAAGACTGCTTCTTTTTGTTTACAAGAAAATAAACCTCTGTAAAGGAGACTAGACATGGTAGTGTGTGCTTGGAACTGGAGAGGAGCCCCACCCTGGGATACCCCCAGTTTCCTTGGCCTTGGATTCAATAGGGTCAGCAAACACTTGGCAAGTGCTCAAAAGGTGCAATACTCTGTTAGCTGGGCATGTGACTGGTTAAACAAAAAATTCCCTGCTATAATTCTTTCATGTAAGATTAGAGAGAGTTTATCTGGCCCTACAGAGAGAGTAGGAGGGAGGCAGGTTACAAAACAAAGTTGATTGGTCCCCCTCCTCCCCATTTCTCTGATATTCAGTCCACCGTGTTGTGAGGTTTTCCACAAGAGACTGGGACACACATAGGAGCTAGCAGGCTGTGTCCTTGGTAAAAAGGAGATGATGTGTGTATGAGACTCACTCCTCTGGTTAGACAGAAGCTGAAGAGCTTCTGACAACCGGCTGACTTCTTTGCTCTGTAAAGCAGCCCCTCTACCGAGGGACTCCTGATAAATCCCACATTCAGTGACCTCGCACCATGAGCTAGCAACCCCGCAAAAGTGGAGCCAGGCCTGTCTTGCTGGGAGCATGTGCACAGGAGAGGAAATACCTGCTCTTGTCCTTGAGAGCAGGATGTATAGGTGGGATGCACCCTGCCCCAAGAAAGGTAACAGGTAAACTGACTGCAAACTGTTCCCTGGTTGCAGATGAACTACATTGATTCTGGTGTAATTTATAACTGATTAAAAATACAGAGACTGGCACACTTTGAGGATGAGCATGTGCTGCAGGGTCAGGAGCACAATAAAAGAGAGAAAGATGACTGGATAGGAAGGTTGGCCCAGAGATTAGGGCACTGACTTGGGAGACATGGGTTCATGTCTTTACTCTGCCACAGAGTCCCTATGTGACCAGGGTCAAGTCACTTAATCTTTCTGTGCCTCAGTTCCCCATCTATACAATGGGGATAATAGCACTGCCCTACCTCACAGGGGTGTTGTGAGGACAAATTTGTTTGAGGGTATGAGGTACTAGGATATGCCAGTAATCAGGGCAATGTTAAGTATTTGAGAGAGACCAAGTTTGACTGTAAAGTCTCCCTCTCTGTGTAGGGCTCTACTGCGGAGGTTCTGGGCTCAACCAAACAGGCTTTCTTTCCATGCAGTTTTCAGAGCAGTAAACTCAAAAATGCAAACTTAAAAGTACAAACCATGCAGGGTTTCACAGAGCTATCTGCTCTGGCCTGTGGTCAGCAAAGCTTCCTCCTCTCTCCCTGGTGAAGGCATAACACCTTTTTAAAGGTGTTGAACCTAATTAAGATGAACTACACTTACTTAGCCTCCATGAAGTGCCTCAGAAGGACCAAAGCTGATTATTGGATTTGGGGCGGGTGCCTTCCTAAGGGTCACCAATTTGTCTACCTTCAGCATTGCTTGTACATCCTGCTCTTCTGTTTCTTGTGTTTTCTCAGGGACTCGCGTCTTTAGTGCCTATGTTTCACTCCTGCCTCCATCCAAACCCAATGAGCCAGGAGGTGCCTTCCTCCAAGGAAGCACATCTCCTGAAAACAGATGTGGGCTAGTTGCTGTAGGCAGGACACTACCTCCGTGTATATAAAGTGCTCTCTCTTGGCTTTGTTGGCTCCACAGCTAGTTCTTCTAACCCACCGGCCTGTCCTTGGGGTGTTGCTTTTCCTTTGTCTCATTGTGACATGGAATCCAACAGCTTCCTCTGCCATTTGCTGGAACTTCCTTTCCTTAGTTCCTTCATTATAGTGCCTCACCTGGGTCTGTTGGCCCTACCATAGGTTAACATAACATAAGAACATAAGAACGGCCATACTGGGTCAGACCAAAGGTCCATCCAGCCCAGTATCCTGTCTACCGACAGTGGCCAATGCCAGGTGCCCCAGAGGGAGTGAACCTAACAGGTAATGATCAAGTGATCTCTCTCCTGCCATCCATCTCCACCATCTGACAAACAGAGGCTAGGGACACCATTCCTTACCCATCCTGGCTAATAGCCATTAATAGACTTAACCTCCATGAATTTATCTAGTTCTCTTTTAAACCCTGTTATAGTCCTAGCCTTCACAACCTCCTCAGGCAAGGAGTTCCACAGGTTGACTGTGCGCTGTGTGAAGAAGAACTTCCTTTTATTTGTTTTAAACCTGCTGCCCATTAATTTCATTTGGTGGCCCCTAGTTCTTATATTATGGGAACAAGTAAATAACTTTTCCTTATTCACTTTCTCCACACCACTCATGATTTTATAGGTTCTGATTTTGAGGATATACCAGCTTATGTTTTGGCTCCATCATGCTGGGTGCTGTACAAACATACGGTAAAAGACACTCCCTGCATCAAAGCGTTTACCATGTAAATAAGGACAAACAACACTTGGCTGTGGAACACGAGAAGGGGTGAAACACAAGAGGATAGCTAAAGGAGCACTAGATTGTTCAGATTAGTAGCTACAATGTACAAGCCAACTTCTGGGATTCAACTTTTTATGCATTTATTAAGGGTCTGATTCTGGTATCCTTATGCTGAACAGAAATTTACTCCACAAATAATCCTACTGGAGTCAATGGGACCCCTTGTGGAATAAGGTGCTACTCAATTTGAGTTCAGTATATCAGACTCTGTCCCTTGTTCATTTACTGTTATTCCTACCAAATTCTGTTGATGGAACTACCAGCAAATATCTACTTGGAACTCAGTATGGAAGCTTCAGCCAGTCAACTGTAGGGGTCAGGAACGAATCTTTTCCCCCCGATGTATTCTGAGGTTGTTGTGGGGTTTTTTTTGTCTCATTCATCTGAAGCATCAGAGAGTGCCACAGATTGAAATGGGACCCAGGCTGGCATGGGGTGGCGCTCTCGGGTGGTACTGAGTATTAGGAGTATGTACTGTGCCTTTAAGAGCAGAGCGTGTGATAGAGGGAACTGGATTGAGGGCTAGGGAGAACCAGTTGGAAGCTTCTCCTAGTGGCGGCTTCACCAGATACATGGTTAGGAGCACAAGGCTCTTCTTTCTCTGATGTAACTCTGTTTTAGTTCTAATCACTCTTTACTTCTAAAAGTCCAGACTGTGCCTCCTTCGAATGGATCCACGAGAAAACACACTGAGAATTCTCTTTCTCGTGTGCTTGGCTGACTGGTTCTTGCTCACATGCTCAGGATCTTACTCATTGCCATGTGTGGCATCAGGAAGGAATTTCCCCCCTCATCAGACTGGCAGTGAACTTGGATTATATTTGGTTTTGTTTTGCCATCCCCTGTAGCGTGGGGTGCGGGTCACTTGTGGGATCATCTGGGTATATGGTGCACCTCGGTCCCTTCTGTTCTGTGCCTGTGACAGATAACAGTTTAGTCTCCTGAGGGCTGTAGTACTTCGGTCTGATTCTGATTGTTGGCTTGATGTGGGGGTGGCTGGGTGGCGTTTAGTGGCCTGTGGTATATAGGAGGTCCGATGACCTGGTGGTCCCTTCGGGCCTCAGACTAAACTGTTTGAACAACCCTCTCATCAATGCAAAAGGCTGCAAACAGCAGCAAAATACAGTGACACGGGCAATACTGAACTGTCACGCTGAGACAGGAGATGAACACGGCAGTGGAACGTTTGCTCTGTGCACGAGGTAAAAGCAAGCAACTTCCAAACGTTTCTTTAAGTGCTTTAACCTGTCTTGCCATTACGCGTCTTGGAGATCAATTATAAAGCATTGGTGGGCAGCACATCAAAGGAGAGGGAGAAAACGAGTGTGGGGGTAACTCCAAGCACAGCTATTGCCTCGTTCAGTGTCAGAACTAGCCTCTGCTCACCACGTTCCACTCATAAAGCAGGAGGTTTCCTAACACCACTGCGTAGTCACAATTACCAAGCTGAAAGGCAATCACCCATTATGTTGTTTTCAGCACCATGGCGGTACACTCTCATATAGCAGCATTTGGCAAAGGCCTGTTTAGAGCCATGTGTGTCTTTCTCTGCCAACGCCGGGAATCCATTTAGAACAAGCCGTTGAGCTTTATTTTTATTTTACTTTTTTTTTTTTCAAAATGCATTAAGATAAATACCTGTATTAACAGTCACCAGAGCACACAGAAAATGCTCATTTGTGTTTATTGCAGGCAGTTAGAATCCAGCCGTGCTGAACTCTCGCAGAGGACATTTCTGCTGTGATGAATTAGTCTTTATGGGCCAGTTCTCTTTCCTTTCATTTCTTCATGACTAGCATACTTTTAAAAAAAATTTGCAGTATGAATTATATTCCATACTAGGGACTAGCTAGCTTATGGGCTAGATCCTGAGCAGGTGTAAAGCACTGTCGCTCCACTGAAAACTATGGGAAGCTGAATCATTACACCTGTTGAGTATCTAAATATTTCCAGAAGACCCTCAAGGGTAAAAAAATATATTTAATGTAGGGTGACCAGATGTCCCGGCTTTATAGGGACAGTTCCAATATTTGGGGCTTTGTCTTATACAGGTGCCTATTGCCCCCCCCCCCATCCCGATTTTCACACTTACTATCTGGTCACTCTAATTTAATGACCTGGTAGAATTACAACCAACTGCATTCTGAAACTAATGATATGCTAGCTCCAAATTACCTCATTTGTTCTTAGGGAGTGGAAACCACTCAGCAAAACTGAGCTGGTCAGCTACCATGAGGATATTAAAGGTGATACTTGGAGCAAGCAAGAAGGGGTGCAGCTGTTGATTTTGCTTCCAATGTTTGGTGTCTGTTCATATTAGACATGCTTGTGTACTTCAAAACCAGCATGCACCCAACAGCCATCCAATTGCAACTGTGTATTGGATTCAAACATGTTTGAATCCCTCTTGTTTTTTTGCTATTTGTCAGCATCTGTAGAGACTCTTGTCCCCAAAACATTCATTTAAAAATGCCCTTGTGTTCATTACCCAATAGCTGCTCCATACCTGAGGTCAGGTGTATAGGACTGAGGCCAGCGTCACCAGGGCTGCCTACGCTGCAAGCTAGGGGTGTGACTCCTTTGCTTGTGTCCACATGTTCACACTAGCTCTCATCAAGCTAGTGCAAGTATGTGTACTCTCATGATGTAGAATAGCCTTAGTTGAGCTGGAGTGAGGCGACCAGGGTTCTGCTGTTGATCTGCAGGGTGATGTTGGCCAAGCACTTCACAGAACTGTACCTCTCTTACCCCTCCTGCCTCTTGTCTGTCTGGTCTATTTAGACTGTCAGCTACACTGAGGCAGGGAATGCCTCTCACTATGTGTGTGTACCGTGCCTAGCATAATGGAGTCCTGGTTTCATCTGGTGCTTCTAGAAAGGTGCCACCACAATACTGCCACTAATAGACCCTACTTCACATTTCCTGCTGGCTCAGTGGAAGCGTTATGCTGTTCTGCTGCTTCTCCACGTGCATGTAACTCCCCTGTGCCCTTAGGCACCCAACCCACTAACTTCCTCCCTCTTGAGTCAACTATTGCCCCTTCAGTTACAAACCCCTAGAAACGGAGCTCTGTAGCTTTAAGACCATTTCCTACCGCACCTAGTGGGAACTGGACTGAGACCACTACTCATTTCACATGGGCCACCCAACAGCTGTCAGTGATGGTATTCAATGAGCACATTTGATTCTCAGACATGATTTTGTGACTACCATATTCTGATGCCCATCTGCGAGGATGGCACTCTGCCCACCACCAAGGTGGTATGCCGCTTGCGCTAAAGCATAGGTGCCAAGAAGAGAGAGGTTCAGAGGAACAGACCAACATAATGCTGTAAACACAATTGCACAGTGTGCTATCATATTGACGGCCCTGGCGCAGTGGTGCTATATACCCTTTTACCCTCCTTCACAGCTGTTGACACTTAGGTGCCAAAAACAAAATCATAAGCAGGGACAGAACATGGGCATTGTGTTGATGCCAAAGAAAAACAGGTTGTGGTAGCGCGACCACCTGGCTAAGCTATTAATATCACAAGGGATGTCACACTATATTAAAGATGGGAGCTGGATGTCTCATGGGCCTGTCCATGAGCTGTTGAACTTCTATCCCCTAGGTAGCTGGTTAGAATACAGACCAGGTCATGAGTAAAAATGAAAGGATTTTAACTACTCTAAAGCTCACTGGTTGAAAGGCCTGTTTAGAGCACGGCTTTGGGGAGCCAATTAATTGGCATTATTTAAAGAATGCTTTGCAGAGGAGCTTGTTTTAGAGGAACTGACTCAATTTTGAGTTAAATAATGCACAGAAGTGAAGGGAGGTGAGAGAAGGAAATCCACTGGGGAACCATAATCATTGTACACTTAGGTTTGATAGCATAATAGAAGGTTACTCCCCTCAGAGTAGTGCAGTGAGGGTGAACTTTAAAAGGGCATATTTTAAAACTAAGTGGGAAATGATTAACAGCAGGCTGAAGGGCAAAGTGAAACGCTTTAAGAACATGGGGCCAAATCCATCCCTAGAGTAATTCTGTTGTGCATACAGAGTTACTCCAGGGATGAATTTGGCTAATGTAAACAATCTGGAGGCTATTTAAGAACACCGTATTAGAGGCACAGATGGTGGTTGTACCTGCATGCAGAAGGTAAGAAAGGGAAGGGTAAAATCTGTGCGACTAAGTGGAGAATTTGCACGAGTTTGTTTAAATAAAAAAAAAAAAAAGAAATCCCTAGCCAAACAGCACAAACCACATTACAGCAGGATGGTGCAACCTGGGAATGAGTAGGACAAAGGGGCAATGGGAGGAATAGAAAGCCAAAGACATCAAGATAAATAACAGCAAAATATTTCATATACACAGGGCCGGCTCCAGGCACCAGCTTACCAAGCAGGTGCTTGGGGCGGCCGCTCTGGAGAGGGGCGGCACGTCCAGCTGTTCGGTGGCAATTCAGCGGACGGTCCCTCACTCCGGCTCAGAGCGAAGGACCTTCCGCCGAATTGCCACCGTAGATTGCGATCGTGGCTTTTTGTTTTGTTTTGTTTGGCTGCTTGGGGCGGCCAAAACCCTGGAGCCGGCCCTGCATATACAGTAGCAGCAAGGAGCTTCCATATGGACTCAGTATAAATGCAATGCACGACAGCAACAACTTTATGCCATAAGATGGTACACCTCTACCTCGATATAACGCTACCTGATCTAACACGAATTCGGATATAACGCGGTAAAGCAGTGCTCCGGGGGGGCGGGGCTGCGCACTCCGGCGGATCAAAGCAAGTTCAATATAACACGGTTTCACCTATAAAGCGGTAAGATTTTTTGGCTCCCGAGGACAGCGTTATATCGAGGTAGAGGTGTACTTTTTCACATGTATGCAAATATATGTATAGAACTCATGTAACATGCTGGACTGCCTTGGGGGAGGTGGGGGAAAGCAATTTAAAAGGATGATGAAGTAGCATCTAAGTTATTTATGCATGAGTCTTTATGGTGGAAGTAGATGGAGAGAGAACCTATTCTAAGCTTATGGGAAATCAGAATGTGACTGTGACAGAGATTCATATCAAGGAGCTTTGCCGTTACCTTCTATAGGAGCAAGTTTTAGCCCTAGGAAGTTATGTAGCAGCTTGAAGAACTCAAGTGCTATGAATCACCAGGAGTAGCTAGCGACATTCCTGGGTTCTGGAGAAAATGAAGAGCAAAACTGTTGTAAGGCTATATGATATCCGTGCAATCCTGCTCACTTTACTGTGTAAAACTTCCAGTGAAGACTGATGGAATGCACTACTTGGCTCATATTCCTCATAATAGCAGCAGTTGCTCGTGCGTATAAAGTCACAAATGTGGTACCACTGCAGACTGGTTGAGCCTCCCCTTGATTCAAGTGAAACTCAGAGAATCAGATGGACAGAATAACACATCTCTTAATAAAGTGCAGTATAACCAGGTAGCAGTGAGAGGCAATGTGGTCTAGTGGACAGAGCACTAGACTGGGAGTCAGGAGACACGGGTTGTCCCTTTTTAGCTGAGCCTCTGACCTACCTGGTGACCCTAGAGCAAGTCCTTCCTCCTCTCACTGCCTCTCTTTCCCTTCCCACGCATTGTCTATCTTGTGCATTTAGATTGTAAGCTTTCAAAGGCGTGACTTGTCTCTTCCTTTGTGTAGGTACAACACCTCGCACAGTGGGACCTTGATCTTGTTTGGGTCTTCTAGATACTATGATAATACCATCAATAAATGACATCAGCATAAAGCGACCAGCACACTTTCCATTTGTGAAGAGCATTCGCCTTAATCTATCTGACAAAAGGCAACCCTTCCAAAACACAATGCTCCTGACCTTATGCTCTGTATTGCAGGGCTTCTCAAACTTCATTGCACCGCGATACCCTTCTGACAACAAAAATTACACAACCCCAGGAGGGGAGACTGAAGCCTGAGCCCACCTGAGCCCTACCACCCCAGGCAGGGGGACCAAAGCCGAAGCTCAAGAACTTCAGCCCCAGGCAGGGGGCCTGTAACCTGATCCCCATTACCCAGGGCTGAAGCCCATGGCCTTTGGCCCGGGGACCCAGCAAGTCTAATGCCAGCCCTGGCAACCCCATTAAAATGGGGTCCCGACCCACTTTGGGGTCCCGACCCACAGTTTGAGAACCGCTGCTGTATTGGGACCACATCCTGGTCTCACTGAAATCAATGGCAAAAATCTCCCTGCCTTCAGTTGGGACAAGGATATGATTCTAGAAAACAATCTGTATTACAGGTTTCAGAGTAGCAGCCGTGTTAGTCTGTATCCGCAAAAAGAACAGGAGTACTTGTGGCACCTTAGAGACTAACAAATTTATTAGAGCATAAGCTTTCGTGGGCTACAACCCACTTCTTCATATGCATCCAATCTGTATTACGTGGCTGTTTAATCACAGTCAGAGATTCACAGAGTTTAAGGCCAAATGGGACAATTAGATCATCTAGTCTGACCTCCTGTATAACACAAGCCATTACATTATACCCAGTTTACCCCTGTTTTGAGCCAAGTAACTTGGGTTTGACTAAACCATATCTTCTAGAAAGGTATCCAGTCTTGATTTTCTACCTCTTCTCTTGGTGGTTTGTTCCAAAAGCTAATCACCCTCACTGTTACAAATTTGCGCTTAATTCTAATTTGAATTTGTCTGGCTTCAGCTTCCAGCCTTGGTTCTTGTTCTGCCTTTTTCTGCTAGATTAAAGAGCCCTTTAGGAGCCAGTATTTCCTCCTCAGAAGGTATTTATATACCGTAATCAACTCATCTCTCAATCTTCTCTTTGTAAAAGTAAACAGATTGAGCTCGTTAAGTCTCTCTCTATGATGCATTTTCTCCAGCTCTCCCGGAACATTGTTGTGGCTCTTTTCAGTATCCTCTCTGATTTTTCAACATCCTTTTTTAAAAAGACATGACAAACAAAGCAACTTGGCCAAAGCCCCACAGCAGGTAAATAGCAAAGCCAGGAAAAGCACCCGCCTCTCCTGATTCCCAGGACAATGCCCTACCCGTTAAACTATACTACCTCCATAGATAATTTTCACTCCCCGGAGAGAGTTGCCATGGGATTTGAACCCCTGATGCTATCAGAGAAAACTAGCCTCTAGGCCAGCAGGCCATATTGTAGCCTTTTTATAACGTTCTCTCACCCTGATGGATTCCAACTCAGGATATCTGGCACTGTAAGTAAAAAGTCGTTCCTCTAACCCATCAGGCCACTTCTGCTTATAATAATCTGTTGGCAAGTTTTTTAATATACACTAATTCCCTCCAATCTAGATTAAATGTTGCATTTGAGGAATGTAGTTGAAAGCATTACTTATTTGGACCATTACAAAGTCACCGAGATAACTCCAGCCATAAGATTAGGATTTTATTCTATTTAGAGGATATAAGAACATGCAATTTAATGAAGGAAAATGTCTTGTTTAATTGCTTGAAATCAAAGGTTTAATATTTTAATTAAGCTTTAAGAGGAGCCATTTAATTGCTCTTTGATTTTTGCTTTCAGATATGAAGGCCATTAAAGAGTATCTTTACTGATTAAGCAATAGCAATGGTAATTTAGCAGTAAGTCTCCAGCCGCAGGTCTTTTATAATGGGTGCTATATCACTGCCTGGGTACAATGCACAAACAATGAGCTAAATGTAAATGGATCCCATTTACCCTACCTAGTTCAATTCGAAGTGCTGTATGCAGCACTTGTAGATTTCATGCATTATATTTCTCATTCATTGCAGGTAACTATGACTTAGAAAGAGGAAGTGGGACAGATATGAGATCCATTCCTTATATTAGGATCACTTCATTACTAGCATGGGTTGGCAACTTTCACTTTATCTTGCCCGCATCTCCTTAAAATCAGATTCTCCTTTATCAATGTAGAATCAAAGCAACAAACACAGAGACAAACATGAAAGGAGCAGAGACAACGTAGTGGAAAACACTGGATATAATTTGAGCTGAATAGTGTTCTTGCACTACCTAGGACAAGTGCAGAGTCCTACACTTAGGACGGAAGAATCCCATGCACTGCTACAGGCTGGGGACTGACTGGCTAAGCGACAGTTCTGCAGAAAAGGACCTGGGGATTACGGTGGATGAGAAGCTGGATGTGAGTCAACAGTATGCCCTTGTTGCCAAGAAGGTTATTAGCATATTGGGCTTTATTAGTAGGAGCATTGCCAGCAGATCGAGGGAAGTGATTATTCCCCTCTATTCGGCACTGGTGAAACCACACCTGGAGTATTGCGTCCAGTTTTGGTCCGCCCAGTACAGAAGGGATGTGGACAAATTGGAGAGAGTCCAGTGGAGGGGCAACGAAAATGATTAGGGGGCTGGGGCACATGACTTATGAGGAGAGGCTGAGGGAACTGGGCTTATTTACTCTGCAGAAGAGAAGAGTGAGGGGGGTTTTGATAGCAGCCTTCAACTACCTGAAGGGGGGTTCCAAAGAGGATGGAGCTAGGCTGTTCTCAGTGGTGGCAGATGACAGAACAAGAAGCAATGGTCTCAAATTGCAATGGGGGAGGTCTAGGCTGGATATTAGGAAACACTATTTCACTAGGAGGGTGGTGAAGCACTGGAATGGGTTACCTAGGGAGGTGGTGGAATCTCCATCCTTACAGGTTTTTAAGGCCCGGCTTGACAAAGCCTTGGCTAGGCTTTAGTTGGGGTTGGTCCTGCTTTGAGCAGAGGGTTGGACTAGATGACCTCCTGAGGTATCTTCCAACCCTAATCTTCTATGATTCTATTCTATGATTCTATGACCATACAGGGGCCTTCGCAGCCTCTGGTGTGAGTTAGGGCAGCTTCAATCCTGCTCTGTCTTACACTCGGCTTCCCACAGCCTTACATGGGCTCAAAGAGGCAGAAAATAGCCATAGGGTAGTGCCCTCCAGCTAAGCCCTTGGTCTACCCCCACCCCAGGGGCTGACAGGAGAGCCAGTGTAGAGATTTACACCAACTCCATGCAAGCTGGGGAGGCCTTCAGTGCAGAGTGCATAAAGGAGCTTTAGGGCATGGCTACGCTGCAATCAGGAGGTGTGATTGCAGCATGTGTAGACGCACCTGAGTCAGCTTTGATCTAGCTAGTTCAATTAACAGTGAAACAAGGCATCTCGGGCAGCAGCAGCTTGAGTATGCACCCAGGGTCTTGGCTGAGCGTGGCTAGCACATACAGCAGCCATCCTACTGCTGCTTCGCTGCTATTGTTACTCAAGTTAGCTTTGATCTAACTAGATTAAAGCTAGCTCAGGTATGTCTACACGTGCTGTCATCACACTTCCCAGTTGCAGTGAAGACATACCTTAGTGTGATGGTGAACCAAGCATCTATGTATAAGGCTCTTGTACGCAAAATGTACTAGTTTAAACTCCTGTATAAAACGTTTTCATCTTATGCTTCCTACGTGTCCTTTTTATTTCAAATTGCCTGCAGTGTACACCTGCTCTTTCTCTTCTGATCAGCACTGATTGCATTGCTTCTGTTACAATGGATTTTAGCTCCCTTTATAAAGATGCTCCTGATGTAATTATGCTGCAATAGGCCCACAGACACAATATAAACCGGGTTGGGCAAAACTCCAAAAGCAGGCAGAGAAAACTAGCCACGCCGGGCACATTTCCCACACTCGGTTTGTGCTTCCCCTGCCAACAAGACACAAGTGCACACTGGCTGAGAAAGCAATAACAGGATTTGAAGGGATGGTGTAATGGTCCTGAATCCCCATTACACAGATGTAAGATACATTTATACAGCAGGTGTATAGGTACATTTTTGGTATAAGAGATTTCACCTGCCTATTTGTGCTGAGGGCACCTCAGCCACTAGGGGATCCCCTCTTCCTTTTCTGAGTATAAAATATAGTAGCTTGAAACATTACTGGGCAGGTGTTTATTGCTACCAGCACTTCTCTTTCAGCAGCTGTAGCACCAATTTTCTTGAGCAGTGTACAAAGCGTCTTGCATTAAGCTGGTTTATGATGTACCACAGTATCTTGACCATGATGTATGTATGATCATGTCAGTAGTTATTGGGCAAGTGAATGTAGGGCAGTTTATGGCCCTTAATATTGTCTTTGCATATCATAACATGATATAATGATCCTTCCTGTCCATTGCCTGCCTGTCTTCATGGCTTCCTTCAGCTGAAAGTCTCCAAGACCTCCAAGTCTTGGGCAATGTTGCCTGATTTATGGATTGTGTATTAATTGTATTGATTACTTAAGAATTCCCAATTATCACTTTGAGGTTTGATAGGTTCTTATTCCAAAATCAGGCCCAATATTATTAAAATTACTGTTCAGTTGGGCATCCCGATGTTCATGGTTTCAAAACTCACATTTAGGAAGATCCTTCTATATTTGTAATATTTTATTAGTACAGTTAGCAAAATCAACAACACTCTGAGCAAAGTCGATAGAGATAATACAGAACGTACATTTCACCATCCAAATACTCTCACCATCCCTTGCAGAACAACCTGAAATGTTAGCTATTATCTTCCTCATCACCTTCCCCATCATCCTGGCACCTCCCAAGGGCTACATCTCTCCCTTCCCCAAACACGTGGGCTAGGATACAACTTTTTATAATGTGCCATGCTGACACTATTATGTCTAATGCATATTTAGTAGGGATTTCATCCCCTTTCCTTATTTGTATTTCCTCTCCCTACTAATGTTGGGGATATATCTATAGGCTACAACAAGAGGAACATTCTCAAACACAACTTCTCCTCTGACTCCTTTCTTGACTCACACCTATTTGTGTCCAGAGCATTGGCGTCCTCTTTAAACCTGAACTTTCCTTCTTCTCTCACATCTCCTACAGATCTGCTCGTACTCAGTTTGGCAATCTTGTCATATGTGGCATTGCTCATCCTCTCCAAATGTCTTCAGCTCTGTCTTAAACTCTTCTTCTTGCTTCCCTCTGCTCTCCACAAGTCCCTGTCCTCCACCATGTGCTGACTGTGGCTTCTCACATGTACCAACAAACACACCTGTATCTCACCCAGCCTCAGAAATCTTCACTGGCTCAACATTCACTTCAGGACACGTGAAAGAAACAAAGTTTCAGGTCTTCAGCTGGTGTAAATCCACCGAAGTGAGTGGAGCTAGACCTATTCACACCAGCTGAGGATCTGGCCCAAAATAAATTGTCCTCCTTGTAGTGTGAAACTTGTCATTTTGGAGCAAAATGGCAAAATCTCTCTACTCAAATGGTCAACTTTCACCAGAAGCAAATTCATGATTTTGCCCAGAAGCAAAACAATTTCACAACTTTTGCTATGGAAAAAAACATCTGCAAAATGTAGCCCTGAGCTATAGTTAGGAGTACGCACTGATCATTTTAATCTATGCAGTAAGCAAAAGTGACTAGATGTAATCATCTGAAGAAGTGAGGTTTTTATCCACGAAAGCTTATGCCCAAATAAATCTGTTAGTATTTAAGGTGCCACCAGACTCCTTGTTGTTTTTGTAGATATAATCATGTTACTTCTTTGCTATTCCAGAGAACATTTCATCCAGTGATCCAAAGCAATTAAGCCTCATTGCTTCCATGTATAACAGTCACCATTTTAAAAAAATCACCATTTTCCAGGAGTTTGTACACAGTTGTATGTGAGGTAACAACGTTTTCCATTATACATAGAATAGGGAATAACGAGGGGATCACAAAGTGCTGTTTGGCCCTATAATATTATCTTATCTCCATTTTACTGATGGGCAAATTGAGGCATGAAGAGATTATGGGCAGATTTTCAAAAGAACTGAGCACATTAGGGTGAGAATTTTAAGAAGGCTCTGTGGGGAGATTATCAGAGGAACTGCCTTTGAATGTCACCCCAAGCATCCATAATTGGAGCCAGATTTTCCAAAGACCCCGGATCTCATTTAGACACCAAAGTAAGGGGCTTAGATTTTTTAAAATCTGGCCATATGTGTCCCAGTAGGAGCTGAGCTCTCATGAAAATCTGCCCCGACTGTAGATGCTGAACACTTGAAAACCTGGCCCTGAGGGTCTTTGGAGAATCCGGCCATACGTGATTTGTTTAAGCTCCCACGGGGCTTAATTCTACAACCATGCTCATGCTGTGTGGTGCTTACTCATGTGACTAATTCTGTTGAGTTCAATGGGACTAGTTGCATGAATGAGTACCATCGGGGACGGTTGCCAAGTCAGGCCCACTGTGAGGCAATGGTAAAATAGACCAGGAATACAACCCAGGATTGCTCAGTCCCAATCTCCTCCCCAATCACTAGTTAGTTTCACACACATTTGCAACAAAACGCCCCCTGTAACTTTTAGGGTGCTGCTAGGCATTGTAGGTGGTAAAGTAACTGTTGTATCCGCAGATTACTGGGCTAACCAAACTAATACATGTTTGTTCTATGAGGAACTGCCCTCATCAGTACAGTTTGACCTCTGCCAACTTCTGGAGGAGAGTCTGATTGGTGGAAAGAGAATCAATAGAAGGCGGCTCTCCCTTGGGAATCAAAGCCGCTTTCCTCTCGACTCTGTAATATTCTGCTGTACTTTCCCATCATTAATTTGGGTTAATTTAATTTTTTTTTTAGGAAGTGCTTGTGTATGTTGTTCAGTTTCAAGGTCCTAGAAGGACCTCCTGTGGTTTTGACAAGGCAGTTCAGATGAGGTACAGTACAGCTTCTCTGATTTCTATGGCTCGCCTAATTAAAATGATGAGCCGCAGCTGCACGGCATTGCAGTAGTAGTAGACAAATATGGCCTGCCTTCCCTAATACAAAACCAATAACTCCAGGAACCAAATGAGCTTGGGTGTAAGCTTTATAACCTCCCTGATCCTCCCCTACCACCACAGTCCCCCAGCATTAAGAATTGTATATCCTGATTTATAATAAAGCCAAGGGAAAATGTTTCTTTTTAAAAGGCTCCTCTCGGACCTATTGAGCTGGTCATTGTTATTCATTCAAGAAGAGTTTATGTAACAAAAATATAGAGTAGCAGTCTCTCGAGTGCTTGAGAATGACTATGTTTAATCAATCTTATTGGTACCACTAATTCCACAGACATAATTTTTCTTGGGACAAAGGGTAGTGACTTTCCGTAGATACAGTATGTGGTTCAATGCTATACATTTAACTTCCTGCATCATAGAAGGGAGTATTATTTAATTTGCATTTCCATTATCTCCTAATATAGTAAGAGAAATAACAATATATAGAACTATCCAGTTTTCAAAGCTTGGCATTTAACTAGTGCATGATCAAATTCTCTATTGGGTTCTGTATCCATCACCTAGGTGCATAAATTCCCAAGTACAGGACTCGAACATCTTACCCAGGACCCTGTGTTTGTTCATTTAGATCATTGACCAAATTCAGAGTTGATGTAAAGAAACCTCATCACAAACCAGTGGAGCCACATCTGGATTTACTTGGCCCAAACTGTTAATTTGGTCTACTGCTTTTTTAGGCTTTCTCCAACTTGTGAGAGTCTTGTCTCCTCCTGCAGGTAGCCCTTGAGCTAAAGACCTAATGGGAATGTCCCAGTTTCATAGTGTTGGGAAATTCCGACACTTCCAATCCATTATTTGTAAATGATCAGCCATTGTTTGATGCAGGGATGGTGCTCAGCGCATAGATGAGGGAGGCAGTGGAGGACATAGGTTGAGCAAAGTTGGGCATAGGACAATCATTTCTGCTCGGAGGTAGCCTGATCTTAGGTTTTGGTCCTAGGGGCTGTTTTGCAATATTTGGGCTCAGATATATTTTCAGCATTTCCAGAATTTGCAGGTGTTTGGAACCAGGCTTTTGAGTCAGGCGCAGGACCATCTCCACAACAAAAGACATTTTATTTGAAAAATGATATACTTCTTGACAAGGCCTCTCCTAACACTGGAAGAGGATGCCTCGGTTAACAACTTAATAGCAGCTGCTTCCCCACAGTCCTCATCCCTCACAAGCATTGTGGCTTACTGAAGAATATGCTTATTCCTAATTACATCAGTCAGGAGAAGGAGAAATACAAACCCATGTATTAAAAAGTGTCTGCTGAAAAACAATAGGCCAATGATTGGAGCATTTAGATTCGAAACTCTCGATTCCTGGAAGGAATAGCAAGCAGTTGATCTTCATTTTTAAAGCTTCTACCAAATACATTGCATTGACATCAATGGATGAATGAAAATCAGGCCAAGCTGTGTCAGGTTGAGTCCCCTCAAAAAAAAAAGGCTCCCAGAATTGAGGACAGAGAATTTTTGCCTAAATTTCTCTGACAGAACTATGGACAATAAACAGCCTATATGTGTGTTATCTTCATGGCAGTGAAGGCAATAGTCTGGGCATGCTAGTATGTGGTACACTGCATACGCACAGTAATATATATGTCTACATCTACTGAAGTGACAGCTGCCACCTTGGTTGATAACAGGGATTGAACCAGGGACTTTCACAATTAAAAGCATGAGCTAAAAGATCCACACTCTCAAGCTAAGCTATAAGACACCGGAGGACACATAACGCACACCGATCACTGGGTTCTACTTACACATCCATTTTCATATGCTGTCATGTGAGGGATTGGAATTTTCATAACCTTGATAAATTATTTAAAGCATGAAATATTATGCCCATTATCTATCTCCTTCGCTATCTCTTGATAAAGATAATTAATTGCTATATAACAATAGTCTGGTATACCAAAGCATCCACATTTTTTCTCTTTTTCATTAATTTCCATGTCATAATTTCCATTTTTTTTCCCCCTCCCTTGGCAGTCCGGCCAGGAGTCCGAGCAGATTTTTTTTTTTTTTTTTTTTGCTTCGACAGTTCGCGGCCGGGAGCAGGGGGTGCGTGCTCAAAAATTTTTTACTGATGGGGTGCACAGTCAAAAAAGTTTGGAGACCGCTGCTCTAGAGGAATGTGAAAAAAACCCAAGGTCACTGCCAATCTGACCTGGGGGAAAATCCCTTCCCATCCCTGCATATGGTAATTGGTTAGACCCTGAGCATGTAAGTAAGAACCAGCCAGCTGAGGGAGAGAGTGCTTGGTGCCACCTCAGAGCACTAGCCCTTGCCATCCAATATCCCATATCCAGCCATGTCATCCCTCATGCTTCAGAGGAAGAAGATTAAAAAATACTTCCCAGGATACCCTGGGGGGAAAAGATCCCTTCCTGACCCCTGCAGGTGGCCAGCTGAAACCCTGAATCATGTGCTTTAAGAACATAAGACATAAACCGGAAGTGAGCCCAGGGCTGCAGAGCCCTGCCCCCACCATCATACAATTGCAACCCCATCATACAATTGCACTCATAAATTTGTCCAGCCATTGAGTATCCAAGATCAGATTTCATCATGCTGGTTTATATTAAGCTGAGAGAAAAGTTCTTCAAATTAAACTTCCACAACTTGCCAGACTCAAAGGTGAGCATCAATGATCACCTCTGTTACATTCAGCCCCCACAATGTGCATTTAATTGGTTGTCAATATTTCAGCTATACCGCGGGTGCTTCTGACAGATCATGTTAGGAAGATTCCTCATCCAGAGACAGTAATGGGCAAAAAGGTCTCCGCTGCCATGCTGGAAAAATGCTAAATAATCAATTTTCAATAAGATCTAAACTAGAAGTTGGATACAGAACAGCAGCTCAAAATGTCAGCCCCGTTCAAGTGTATGAAAGATTCATCAGCCTGGAAGACTGTTGATGGAACAATTCAGAAGAGCTATGACACAAAGGCCCTGGGTCCTGCTGAGAACTGGAAAGCATTATAACCACAGGGCAAAAGCCTAATTGGGCAAACCACACTTCTGGCTTTATTGAAGGTATTGCTGGAACAGTGTCTCTTTACTGTATCGTTCCCCGTCTTCTTTGTTCCACGCTTTGCTTTAGATCATAACAAATAACTGGAGAATAAAGGTATTTTGGGCATATCTTGAGCCCCTTTGTCTAGGTTGAGATGTATGTCAAGTCGTAACCATAATGAAACGTTTTGCAAATCAACAATGGTGTCTTGATTTCTTTTTGGCTTTGCCAAGTCAGAAAGTAAAAATAGTGTGTAGTGGGGAGGGGAAGGAACTATGGACAGTAGCACACACAATGTCTGACTACACGCACAGCTTGGTACAACAGAGAGGTCTATTTATAAAATATAAGGAGAGAGACATCACAACAGATGTCAGCTCGGTAATGGTGCCACAAAGTGGCAGCCAGAGAATGACGATGATAAAGAGTGAGAAAAGATGGCAATTGCTCAGAGATAGGAATTGCCCTAAAATGGGGAATATTTTATATCAGAGGATGTGTTTTTATTAGTAGTAGTATTATTTCCCAACATCCTAGGGTCTGACTGTGCATATTACTTTATAAAGTGAATCAAATTACTTACTTTCCAGCATTCCGGCAATATTTTGTCATTGTGTCTATATCCCCCCAATGCTGCTGCAGTTAAAGAGGCACTGGTTGTTTCTTTTATAACTCTGTTTTTCCCAGGGAGGATGGGGTGGTCTTGTGTTTAAGGCCCAGATTTGCGACTCAGGCAATCTGGATTGAAGTCCTGGATGCGATACAGACTCTCTGTGTAACCTGGGGCAAATCCTCTTTGGCACCTTGGTTTCCCATTTCTAAAACTGGGACAGGGATGCTTCCATTCTACCCCGTGTCTTTTGGGATTGTAAACCCTTTAGAGCAGGAACTTACTATGTGTGTGTACAGCGCCTGGCACAGTGGCACTCTGATTTCAGCAGGGGTCTCGAGTGCTACCTACTATGAAATAATAATCCCACCACCATTTTCTTTTTTCTCATTCTAACAGGACACGTGCAATTCATCTTAAAAATATGAACTTATTTCAGTCAATTTACTCAGTGCCTGTGAAAGGAGTAAGGGATGACGTTCCTCTGTGGTCAGAGGCCTGGAGCTGGCCTGGCTATCTAATTAGACTGTCCTTGCACCTGAGGAAATAGATGGATCTTTATTAGCTGACCTTTATAAAAGAGGGCAGCAGGAATAGGGGGACTGCAAAATCCTCCAGGAAGTGGAAATGCCTGGAGGTGGTGCTCCCAATGGACTACCTCTGGAGTTACTGCTGAGAGGAACAGTCCCCAAAAACCAAATGGAGCTGGGGAAGACTGTCTGGGGGAGCCCTTAAAGCAGGGGTGGGCAAACTTTTTGGCCCGAGGGCCACATCGGGGTTGCGCAACTGTATGGAGGACTGGGTAGGGAAGGATGTGCCTCCCCAAGCAGCCTGGCCCCTGCCCCCTATCCGCCACTTCCCACCTCCTGATTGCCCCCCTCAGAACCCCCAACCCATCCGACCCCCACCCCCTATCCAATCCCCCTGCTCCCCGTCCCCTGACTGCCCCGACCCCTATCCACACCCTGCCCCCTGACAGCCCCCCCAGGACTCCCACCCCCTATCCAACCACCCTCTGCTCCTCATCCCCTGACCCCCCCCTCCCGGGACCCCCCGCCCCTAACTGCCCCTTGGGATCCCATCCCCTTATCCAACCCCCCTATCCACATCCCCGCCCCCTGACAAGCCCCCTAGGACTCCCACTCCCAACCCTCCCTGTTCCCCATCCCCTGACCGCCCCCACAGATCCTCCGCCCCATCCAACCGCCCCCCTCCTCCCTGACTGCCCCCCAGGACCCACGCCCCCTTACCCAACCCCCCCACTTCTTGCCCCGTTACCAGCAGCAGGAGCTCGCAGCTGTGACACCCGGCCAGAGCCAGCTGCGCTCCCCACACCGCCCACTGGCTTACTTTCACCTCTGGATATAACCCACTTCATCAGATGCATGGAGGCCAATTCAATCAAAGTCATGTGGCCTTTCCCAGCAGTTGACAAGATGTGAGTATCAACAGAAGGAAAATTATTTTTTGTAGTGACCCAGCCACCCCCAGTCTTTATTCAGGCCTAATTTGACGGTATCAAGTTTGCAAATTAATTCCAGTTCTGCAGTTTTTCGTTGAAGTCTGTTTTTTAAGATTTTTTTGTTGAAGAATGGCCACTTTTAAGTCTGTTATTGAGTGTCCAGGGAGATTGAAGTGTTCTACTGGGTTTTGAATGTTACAATTCTTGATGCCTGATTTGTGTCCATTTATTCTTTTGCGTAGAGACTATCCGGGCTGGCCAATGTACATAGCAGAGGGACATTGCTGGAACATGTTGGCATATATCACTTTGGTAGATGTGCAGGTGAACGAGCCCTTGATGGTGTGGCTGATGTGGTTGGGGCCTATGATGGTGTCCCTTGAATAGATATGCAGACAGAGTTGGCAATGGGGTTTGTTGCAGGGGTTGGTTCCTGGGTTAGTGTTTCTGTTGTGTGGTGTGTAGTTGCTGGTGAGTATTTGCTTCAGGTTGGGGGGCTGTCTGTAAGTGAGGACTGGCCTGTCTCCCAAGATCTGTGAAAGTGAGGGATCGTATGACATCAGTTATTAGCTCTCCTTCCCTGCTAAGTAGAGGACCTACACTTTCCCTTGTCTTTCTCTTGCTCCAAATGTATTTAAAGAATCTCCTCTCATTGCCTTTTATGCCCCTTGCTAGATGTAACTCATTTTGTGCTTTAGCCTTTCTGATTTTGTTCCTACATGCTTAAGCTATTCTTTTGTAATCCTCAGCAAAAGGAAGATTCTAGTTTTGATTTAAAGGCAGTTCTAACTATGACTCACTATAGTGCACATATAGGGCTCATTCCTGAAAAGTGACTTCAATGGCAGCTCAGGATATGGACCCAATTTCTGTAGCACACTTGAAACCCAAAGGTATCCAGTGTACATGAATAAGCAGATGTGGTTGGAGGCAAACAGGATGAGCAGAAAGTCTGTAATTGGAGACGTATGATGCTGTCATCTTTGAAAAGGATCATAATGCCATTCTAGTAGAATCATAGACTATCAGGGTTGGAAGGGACCTCAGGAAGTCATCTAGTCCAACCCCCTGCTCAAAGCAGAACCAATCCCCAGATAGCCCCCTCAAGGATTGAATTCACAACCCTGGGTTTAGCAGGCCAAAGCTCAAACCACTGAGCTATCCCGCCTCCCCTCCTTATGTGTGGAGTTTTATGACTCCACCACTTATGTCTACTGCTGCCTTGCGATGCATGTAGGTATAGGGTGGAAGTGGCATGCTTGATGCTGAATTTTCTTACTTCCAGTTAAACCTTTAAGGCTTGATTTCCCTTTTCGATTGACTGCAAAGAACTGATGCCACCATTTTATAGGGGGAATTATTTGCAGGCAAAAATGAGAGCACAGATATGTGGCTGTTTAGCAACACGTATCCACCCATTTGCAGGCACAATCAATTGTGCAACAACTGATGTGTGGGTGCAGTTTTAGCTTGACATTATTTACGTGTGTTCATTTGCATCTCTAAATATGCCTGCCTGGACTCACCACAGCAGTTACTTACAGAGGCAAACAGGGAGGTTTAAAAATCAGGCCTTCTAAGGTCAACATCATTTGTAAACTGCTGCACCAATAAATAAAATAGAGATGTGTTCCCACCCTGGTGCCGAGCTGCAGATATTTTAATTATATATTAGCATGGTATTAAGCTGGTTTTATTTGCTGAACATTGTGTCAATTACTGTTACTTGAGAAGCATGATTACTCCCAGGTTGATCGTACATTTAAATAAGCAATCAATGCCATTAATCACCCAGCATTTTCAGCCAAGGATATTAACATAGAAACTCATCCGGAAGGGCACATAAATGGGTAATGATGTTCTTCAAACATAGATACAGCTCTGCAATTCAAGGGAGGATTTTTGAAGACTTTCTATTTTTTTTTTTTTTCAAATGGCAAAAGGGGAATAATTGCCCTCAGTGAAATCACCATGATTTCAGATGATTAGAAAATATGTGATCATCTAATTAGCAGATGAACAGAGGGCAGAAGAGCTGTCACTGTGTCAAAGAGGGGAAAGCTGGTAAGGTTCGAGACGCCAGGAATGAAATCATTATTGCAGGAAATAAATATATCAGGATGCAGCAGGAAGGTTTGTCTAACGGGACTGAAAACCAGCATTCTATGGTTCTCTTCCTCGCTCTGCCCCTGATTCCCTGGGTGATGTTGATTCCAATGGGAGTTAGGCACCTGAATACCTTTTGAGGATCTGGACACTAATCTCTTTCTGTCCCTAGTTTCCCTCTCTGTAAAATGGGTATAATAATACTTATCACAAGGTTGATGTGAGGCTTAATTCATGTCTTTAAAGTGCTTTGAGATCCTTGGAAGAAGGAACAAATTGATAGAATTCATGGTTTGCTCACAACCAACTTAAGATCAGGGGGGGGAAAGGACTAAATTGATAAACTATGGCTACAAATGTTTTGCCCACCTCTGCTCACGAGTTTTGCTCCCTCCCACTGTCTTTTAAAAGAAAAAGGCTTCATGGTCTAATAGATAAAGCACTAGCCTAGCGCTGAGGAAATCTGGGTTCTATGCCTACCTCTGCTGCTGGGTGACCTGAGGCAAGTCCCTTCCCCTCCCTGTGCCTCTGTTTTCCCATCTGTAAAATGGGGGATAAGGCTATTGATCTCCCTTTTAAAGTGCTTTAAGACTTACTGATGAAAAGTGCTACATAAGAGCTAGATATTATTATCAAATTATAGAAAGAGGCTGAGATAACAAAGGTGCTTACATCAGCTAAGGCTGTGCCAGTGTAACTCTTCGAGTAGTCATTTGGTGGTGCAATTTTTCCCTTATTTTGTCTGTTTACTCTTTACCTTGTACCACCCAGGGCCGGCTCCAGGCACCAGCTTGGCAAGCTGGTGCTTGGGGCGGCCACTCCGGAGAGGGGCGGCAGGTCCAGCTATTCGGCGGCAATTCGGCGGACGATCCCTCACTCCCACTAGGAGCGAAGGACCTTCCGCCGAATTGCCGCCGCAGATCGCGATCGCGGCTTTTTTTTTTGTGGCTGCTTGGGGCGGCCAAAACCCTGGAGCCGGCCCTGGTACCACCAGGTCATTTCAGAATTCCAGCGGAGACAGAGCCTGCAGGATTTTGCAGTAAATGCTGTGCCCCGGACACTTTATCTCCAGTGAAAATAGCTTCAGTGTGAACATAGAACTGAATTTGGTTTCATGCTCTGTTTGCAATTATGTTAATTGTCATCATTATTATCTCAGGTATACAACTTGCTTTCTCTGTTCATCTTTAGGGCAGGGAGCGGTTGCTTCAAGGTGCAGCAGGCAAGGCCATGTTTATTTTTCTGAAGTCTGGAGTGTCTTTAGTGTCCAGGAAAGTGAAGGACTAATAGCAGCAACTACAGCCAGAGGTAGAGTGGACAAGCACTATACAAGCTTACTCTGCATAACTTACTAGTGCACGTCAATCCTTATTTGCACTATCCATTGTTCTATCTTGGAACCTTGCTGTCTGACAACTTGGGTCAGTCGTGGCACACTGGTGCCGTGGTTTTGCAACATGCACAAATGGAAGGGCTAGGGTTATTTGTTTCCAAAATCTGACCCCCAGATCTTTGAAAATACAGCAAGACTATCACAGTGCCCTATACTCACCCTTTGGAGTCTAATGCTCCACATATAACTTTTGCATTCCAGAGTGCAGTTGGTTGACATACAGAATATATTTATTTTACCACAGTGAATAATCAACTGAAAAGCTCACTTTCATTAGCTTCGTCTGCCCATTGTTGGCTTATTTCCTGAAGTTTCTGTACAACATCTGCAAAAGTAATAAACTAATTATGGAAGCCATCTGGAACAAGAACAGAGTGGAATAATTATTTTTTTTAAAAAGCCTTCTCTGAATAACTGGTGCCATAATAGATGGGATGTCAGAAGAACAAAGATGATAACAAACCCAGGATCGTTAAGGAGGGATGCAAGGAGATTTACATCAAGAAAGATCATGAATGCTCATTAGCAGAGATGTGGTGGAGAGGCATTATGATCCATTTTTGGAAAAGTATAGGCACTGAATTGGAAATTCTACCTGAGATGAAAAGCTTCTACTCTTTCATCACATATAGCCCAGCAGGCAAAATAGAGTGGGAGCAAATGTTGCTTCACCCAGCTTCCCAGAATTCTCTACATCACTGTGCACTTGGACTAGATGGGAATGGGCATCTTGGGATAGGATGGATGGACAGATCAACAACAGTCTCTTCCTGATCCCCCTACACTTGCATAGCTATTGTTTATTATGTGTATTATGGTTGCAGCTGCAGGCCCCAAAAGAGATCAGGACACCATTGTGGTAGGTGCTGTACCCTAATATAATGAGAGACAGTTCCTACCCCTCAAAGCTAAACACTAGAGCTGGTTGGAAATCTTCTGTAGGAATGATTTTTCCAATGGAAAAAGCAATTTCTGCAACATCAGTATTTTTCCTGGGAAAACCTTGATTTTGCTGAAAATTTATGATTTTTCTATCAGAAAAATCAAAATGACATTTCACTTTGCTTTAGTTTCAAATCAGTTCAGCAAAACATTAATTGCATTTTCCTAGCATGGCACATTGCCTTATGGGAGTTGTAGTTCTGGCCCACGTTCTCTCTTAGTGCTCAGGCTTCCTAGAGTAATGGTTCTCAAAGCCGGTCTGCTACTTGTTCAGGGAAAGGCCCTGGCAGTCCGGGCCTGTTTGTTTACCTGCCGCGTCCGCAGGTTCGGCTGATCGCGGCTCCCACTGGCCGCTCCAGGCCAATGGGGGCTGCGGGAAGGGCGGCCAGCAAATCCCTCGGCCCGTGCCACTTCCCGCAGCCCCCATTGGCCTGGAGCGGCGAACCGCGGCCAGTGGGAGCCACAATCGGCTGAACCTGCAGACGCAGCAGGTAAACAAACCGGCCCGGCTCGCCAGGGGCTTTCACTGAACAAGCGGCGGACCGGCTTTGAGAACCACTGTCCTAGATGACTAAATATCTGATAAGGCAATGCACTGATTTCATTCTGATTGAGCTTCATGGTGCATCATGGGAGTCACATGACTCTGGGTGTATTATGGGAGATGTATTCCAGCCAGGCAGCCTGGCCACTAGGGCAGAATGGGGTATTCTGGCTCCCAAACTACAAATTCCATGAGGCAATGTGCCCTCATAAGGAAATTCAGTTTAAAGTTGAAGTGACAAACAAACCATCTTGGGTTATTTCAACAAGGATGTCGAAATGTTTTGTTTGAATTGAAAATGTCTACGTGAAATGTTCTGATATGGCCGAATGAAATTTTTTCAAAATATCCATTACATGGAAAATTTCAAAATTCCTGTTTGGGAACAAAAACAAATGTTGACAAATCAGAATTTTCTGCAGGATGGAAATTCCGACTTTCACTCAGCCCTAATAAATACCATGATGATAGGCACCTTAGAAGTATGATACATAGATTGATTGCAAGCATTACGTATTTCACCACCATCCACATACACTTGGATACCTTAGAAGTATGCTAGATAGACTGAGAAATTGCCAGTGGTCTCTCCCTGATCATATTATACTGTCCTTAGCATTCTAAATGCTCTGGGACTTGCTCTTTAAGAGACGGTAAGTACCTGAGGGGAGAGGCAATCGACAAAGGTACTGTAACTGAAGCCCCTTAGTATAAAGAGGAGGCTGCTGTTGGCAGCACATTTTCTTGAAGAACTTGGGATTCTGCCAAAGACCATGACACAAGCCTTAGATATCCCCCACGCTTTCTGATAAGCATTGGGTTGGAGACTGATAGTGCTTGAAGGGGGTTATAGTTATTTCTGCTATTATTTATTATTCTGGGGTGGTTATTTTGATGGCGAGATTACTGACTGGTTTATTTGCTTGACGTGCGGTTGGTTTGTAATGGTGTTTAGAGGATTGCTCCCATTTCATTTTTAAACAGCAGCTTGAGCATGCATTTGTGTGCATAAATCTTTGGTGTAATAGTGCACAGAGTCTGGCCCTAAATATTATCACCACACTGGATTTTTTTTCCAATGGTCCAATGTGGTACTCATGTATCCATTGCAGCACCTGCAAGTAACATGGACCTATCAAAACATGGAGGTCTTTCCATAATGTGGCTCAGGGAATTGCACCCACATCTAGAGAAATCTGAGCCGTAACATAAGAACGGCCATACTAGGTCAGACCAATGGTCCTAGCTCAGCACTCTGTCTTCCGACAGGGGCTGTGCCAGATGCTTTGGAGGGAATGAACAGAACAGGGCAATTATCAAGTGATCCATCCCCTGTTGTTGAGTCCCAGCTTCTGGCAGTCAGAGGCTTAGACTGGAGCATGGGGTTGCACCCCTGACCATCTTGGCTACAGCCATTGATGGAACAACCCTCCATGAACTTATCTCACTCTTTTTTGAACCCAGTTATACTTTTGGCCCTCACAACATCCCCTGGCAATGAGTTCCGCAGATTGACTAGGTGTGTGAAGAAGTACTTCCTTATGTTTTTTTAAACCTGCTGCCTCTTAATTTCATTGGGTACCTCTCAGTTCTTCTATTATGTGAAGGGATAAATAACACTTCCTTATTCACTGTCTCCACACCATTCACGACTTTATAGCCCTATATCATATCCCCCCTTAGCTGTCTCTTTTCTAAGCTGAAAAGTCCCAGTCATTTTAAGCTGTCCTCATCTCCCTGGCTGGGATGATTTAGTTGCGGTTGGTCCTGCTTTGAGCAGAGAGTTGGACTAGATGACCTCCTGAGGTCTCGTCCGACCCTAATCTTCTATGATTCTATGTTTCGATATGGAAGCTGTTCCATACCCCTAATCATTTTGTTACCCTACTCTGTACTTAGTTATCAGTGTCAGCCAGATGTCAAAGCCGTGACTTCTCACTGCTATTTGATTACCCTCTATTCTTAACATATATCATAATGCAGAGTATCACTCAACTGTGGTTCTCCCTCTTATTAGACCTGTTTCAGTATCACTGCTACTAGAAGTCAGCTACACTTTCAGTCTTACCTGACAATCTCCCTTGGAATCACCATAAAGGGAGATGTAAGGAGGTTCGTAAAAGAGACCGACATTGACTTAAAGCATGCTTGGAATTCTCTACATCAAGTTCAGGATACTTCACGCTCATGCACGATACACTGTTTCACCTTGGTAGGATCCTGAAGTTACCCCATACCATAGCTCTTTGAACTGCCTCAGTTTTACCACCTCTGCTGGAAAATCTTGCATTAAAGTGCCTTAAGAAAGGGTGTTCCTCAAAATTTGGAGGCTTTTATTTAGCCACCAAAATCAGTGACCTGATTTTTTTTCAGGGGTGGTGGTGAGTTCTGGGGGGCATGTGGTTGGGCCGGGACTAAGAAGACCTGGATTCTAATCCCAGCTCTGCCACTAATCAGATGTGCATGTTTGGGCAAATCCCTGTGCTTCCCTGTTCCCCTTCCTACTATTTGTTTGCCTTGTCTACTTAGACTGTATGCTCTTCAGGGTGCAGGCTGTCCCTCAGTATGTGTTTGTACAGTTATGTGCATAGGATTTGTAGGTGCTCAGCATCTCCACCAATCATGGCACTGATTGAGGTGGCTAAATACAGATTTGGGTGCCTCAGGCTGGAAAACTTTGGCCCCTACTCACCATCTAAAGAGGTGAATGAGCAAGCTGGCCACAATGTCATACATGTGAAGGGATAAGCCAAGGTGAGGATGAAATTCGAAGGTAGAAATATTTGTGGGTAACAAATCAGGGTGTAGAAGGAAGGTCAGTCCTGTGCTAAAGTAGGGGACTGGGCGTGAGGGTCTGTGCTCAGCTCTGTCATTGACTCACTAGATGACCTTGGGCAAGTCAGTTAATCTATCTAGACCTCAGTTTCCCCACCTATAAGCTGGGGAATAATAGCACCAATCTCACGGGGGAAGGAGGTGAGAATGAATGAACTAATGTTTGTGAAATGACTTGAGAGCCAGGCACTGTAGGAACGCAGCATATTTGCTGTTATCGTAGCGTGATAACCAAGCAACCTCCCTTTGCCTCATCACTGGAGCTCTTGGCTAGCCCCCGAAACTCTTCTGCAACTTGACTAGGAAGATCAATATTTCAAAAGCTTCTAATTGAACAGGGAAACAAATATGCCAGCCATTGTTTGTCATAAGACTTACTTCAGAAGCGTAAATGATAGACGCAGCCTGGAAGGCATTATCATAATCATCCCTCCAAACACATTTTTCAGACAATGAAGTTCATGCCGATGAGCTTTCAGTGTGATGCGGAAAACACATTCAGTGCTGAGCTACTTGCTAACCACATTAATATGTGTTATCCCTATTGCAATGGACGGATATACTTTAGACGAAAAAGACCATGACCAGGTGAAGGAGGCATGGAGCTAGCTCAAGCACAAGGAAAATATGGAATTAGCAATGATATTTGCTCTGTGCACCAAGCACATAGTTCCACAATAAACATCTAGGTGAGCCCGTACAGCCAGCAGCTCCCACAGCAAGTTTCAGCAGATGAAGTAAGCGATTGGCCCGGCTATCAATGAACAGCAGATGTTTGTTGGTGTATCGGACAGGTAGTTTTTAATTCCCAGAGCAAAATGATCCAGTGGAGCTGAAAAGAGCAGCAAATGATCAGCTGCCTTTGTCAAGTCATTCTGAAACAGGGTTGTAACACTGTGTTGAAGCAGATTCCTCCTTGGTGCTGCAACTCCAGGCCTGTAATTCAGTTAGGCTATGTCTACACTACAGAGCTTACAGCTGTACCACTACAGCTGCACCGCTGTGAGGTCTCCCGTGTAGCTGTTCTATGCCGGCAGGAGAGACCACCCCCAATAAGCGGCATAGCTATGTCGGCAGGAGAGCCTCTCCCGCCAACATAACGCTGGTCACACCAGCACTGCCTGAAACATGTCGGTCGTGGGGGGAGGAGGGTGGCACACCCCCGACCGACAAAAGTTTTATCGACAAAAGTGCTAGTGTAGACAAAGCCTTAGTGCTTGGCGAGGAGCCTTCACAGACTGGGATTTTTTATTTTTGTAATGGCAAAATTGTTTTGCTAGAGCTGATCCAGTCTGCAACTTTCCCACTGTTTGGGAGTTGTGATCTCTGGTATGGGATCAGATCATTATAGTGGCAGCTGTGAAGCAGGATCCAAATCTTGATGTGATTTTTCCCCACTGCTTGTGGGGTGGTTGGCTCTGGGGTTTTGCTTTGGTACCATATGCAGTTTGGGAATTACATTACTTGTCGCAGGAGATCATTTTCTCAGCCAGCTTTACTCTGAGGTTTGGGGTAGGGTAAGTATTTGCCACTAATTTTTTTTTTTTCAGAAATTGCTTTTTCTACCCCCCAAAAAAGCTAAAAAATTGAAAATAACTTTTTTTTCCTTGAAAATTTATATTAAAAAGGCTATTTTTCATCAAGAAGTGGATGGAAAATATTCCCCCAACCTTATTCATGAGTCCTCCAGACTAAGTAACCCCATTGATGATCCCTTTTGCATTGGCTTTCAGTGTAGATTTATTTCAAGAAAAGTGTGTTGAATAAATTACTAGTTACTAATTATTCACTCAACTCTACAAATATACGCACAAGCATCTATTTTTATAGACACATATTAGGGCTTCCAATATATGTATTATATCACCATTTTATTTAAGCATAAGCCATCTAGTGACCTTTTGCCACCTGCCATAAAATATCCAAGTATGTTACCATTTTCCTTAGTTATACAGTGCTTTTTTTCTTCATCACTCATATAAAAACTGGTGTGATAGAAAGGAGGATTGTGAGATGTAACATAAAAGCAAAGGCCTATAAACTCTTCTATTCCATAAAAGTTGTATTTATCTCAAACAGAAAAATGTCACCCACTTCTCTGCATTTTACTGTTTGTATATAGCCCTTCCAAGCAGTAATCTATCATCAGTGGTGAGATTCTGATGTTAATTCCCATGGTTGCTCAATACTCATTTTTGAATAAATCTTCCATCGCCTTTTTATCACTTAAACAGCAAAGGTGAAACAGGGAATAATACAAGCTAAATAAACATAGAAGAGGACATCAGATAACCCTGAAGAGACCTGGACAAATGTGTTTTTCTGTGAATAGTTGTAGTTTGTTTGTTTACTTGTTTGTCTGAAGACTGGGTTCTTCTTTTTTCTCTTTTATCTCAGAAAAATATATACCATTTTATGCTGCCAGCAGCCAGTCACAAAGCAAAACTGAAAATTAAAAACAAGGACACAATTGCTGAGAAGCTCATTGTTTGGAGCCTTCAAGGGTCCTATTAAATTGTTTGACATTCCCCCTCTGCCTTACAGCAGGAAGTGAGAATTAAGTATCTCCCCTAGCCCAATGAAAGCATTGTAAGTTGTCCCTGCTGCCCTGAAAATAGGATGGCATGATTATCATTATCAAGGTGGAAATTAAGAATTAATCTTCTAGCAGTTCTGGGTTCTTTTGCACTGCATGGTTCTTGCTCCCCCTCTCCCCCCATAACCTTCTTGCTTTGTAGAACAGAATGGCCCTCCTAGCGTACATTCCTCCCATGTGATGACCAATCTGTACTGGGGTTTGGCTCCAGATTCCCAAGTTCAGTCAAGATGCACTTGGTACAATTCTGGCAGGGGAAGTGAGCAGAGGTGGGTCTGAGTTATTTTTATGGTCCCTTAATCTTGGGACCAGCTGGGGCCAGTTGAATCTTCGGTGTCAGTGTTGGGGGTGTGCCTGTGTGCCCCAGGCTGGCAGTACCACCAGGGCTGCTCTGCCTAGCAGCTATAGTCTGCGGTAGCATCGCCCAATGGTGAGTGTCTAGGGCTGCTCTGCCTAGCGACTATAGTCCATGGTAGCATTGCCCAGAGGCAAGTGTCTAGGGTTGCTTTGCCTAGTGGCTATAGTCCACGGTAGCGGGGCCCAATGGTGAGAGTCAAGAGCCGCTCTGCCTAGCAGAGTCCCCAAGAGGGTGGAGGAACCCAGGTCCACCCTACTCCACTGGGTTCCAACACAGGGGCCTTCAAAGCACTAGGCCATATACATGACCTAGGGCCTGGTACTCATATTCACGCTCCCTGGGTCACTGTGTACCTCCATCCGTGTCACAGCTCAGTCTTGGGATCCCCCCTGGCTTCCTCCTAGATTCATCTCTGGAGCCCCTTGCCCGGTGACAGCGAGTCGTCACCCTTGGCTCCCATGGTCAACGGGCTTCCAGGGGCATGGCTAGGAGGTTCAGTGCTGGTGGGTTGGCGTTCTGGCAGCTTCTCGGCAGGAGGCTGCTGCACCCAACTGCTCTCCTCCTCAGTCAGACCTGACCAAGTTGAGCTGCACCCATTTGAATACTCCCGCTAATGGGACCATGCCCAGCAGAGGCGAGGGGGCGTGGCTGCCTGGGTCCAGAGCAGCTCCTTAACCCTTGCCTCACCAGTGTGGGTTTGATACACCTGTCACATACCCTCCCCCTCAGGTTAGGACCTGATAGTGGTCCATCCTCCAGTTCTCCCCCTCCCACTCACGATAAGAAATCGGCATTGATGTGTGCCTTCCCTAGGCACTGGAGTACGTGAAAATCATATGGTTGCAGGGAGAGAGATTCCAGCCCTCAAAGAGGCAGCAGGGATGCTGGAACAAATTTTATAGTGGGCGTGCTGAGAGACATTGAACCAAACTGTAAACCCTGTACATAATGGAAACCACTTCAAGTCAGAGGGTGCTGCAGCACCCCCTGCACCCCTAGTTCCAGCACCTATGGGAGGCAGGAGTGACAGCAAACCAGGCCTGCTTTGGTTTCTGGGGGATGGTAGCTGCTCCTGGGCTTCAGGATCTCCCCAAACCACCTCCAGTCCCGCCCCAGGATTACAGAGTAGGCTATGGTGGTCACCAGGCACGTGGCATGTTTCTGCATGGTCCTCCACTTGGAGCTGTATGTTGGCTGCCAGGTAAGGCCATACATCCCTGTGGATACATTGGAGGTAGATGGGGGCCCCCACCATATTCAGGGACTCTACCAGATTTGTCAGGACAATAGTCTGGCTGCCACTAGGCCCGTTACCTGGGTGCTCTTGACCCACACTGGGAGCAGTAGCTTGGCCAGGCCCCATTTCTGAGTTTAGGGGCCTGCAGTCCATGGTACAGTCCATAAGGGACACTCCCACCTGAAATGCCCCTCCTGTCCATACTCGAAGCATTGGCCCATCAGAGTCCCGTCAGCAGACTCTTTCCTGGGATGGTGGGACTTCCAGGGGTATGTATTCCTCTCCTCAGGGTTCTTGGTCTCCCCTTCATATCGTGTCAGTACTCAGGTTCTTTCCTTTGGCTGGGGATGCTTTCCACAGAGTTGGTCAGATCAGCGGTTCCCCCATTCTTCTTTCCTCACCCGGCCTCAGCTGCAATTCTGGACCTTACTTCTGGAGCTTCCTGGTCTCAGTGCCCGAGGAGCCGGGTCCTCACCGGCCATGTAATCCTGCATGAGCGACACCGCCTGTGACAGGTTCAACAGCCACTGGCACTTCACCCACTCTCTTCCCCCAGCTGGGAGAATCTGTGTGAATTGTTCTAGCGCAATCATCTCTGCTACCTGTATCCCAGTCTGTCTTTCGTGGTTTAGCCAGCGCCAGCAGTGGTCCCACAGACATTGGGTTATCACTCAAGGTTGGACTCCGTGTGGATACTCCTCCTGATGAAACCTCTGTCAGAACATCTTGGGGCTGATTGCCAAGTGGTCAAGGATGGCCATAGCCATGAATTTTTGGTGTGGGTCTATCTCCTTTTCTTCTAAAGGCAAACCTTGTCTTGGACAACCCTTCGAACTATGAAAATCAGAAAACAAATGCTCCTGAAATCTCACTCTCATCCCCAGAAATGACCCCACCAATACAAGCCAGACTAAGCAACAAATGAACTTGAATACTATTGCCTATTTGATATACACCACTACTCCGATATAACGCTGTCCTCGGGAGCCAAAAAATCTTACCGCGTTATAGCTGAAAATGCATTATATCGAACTTGCTTTGATCCGCCAGAGTGCACAGCCCCGCCCCCCCCCGGAGCGCTGCTTTACCGCGTTATATCCGAATTCATGTTATATCGGGCTGCGTTATATCGGGGTAGAGGTGTATTAGTTATCTCTGTTTAAGAGAAAGAAACCTGTGCCTTGCCAGCTACTAAGTTAGCTAATGCCACTCTAACATAGCATGGCTAAACTTCCTCATAAGCATTTTTGCTATGTGTTAATGCATGCAGATTCAGCAATTTGTCTAAGTAGTTTCTCTCTGTTGTATTTAGCACTGCAGATTTCCCCCGGGCTGCTGGTCTTGTCTGACTAATTGACTTTGGCTAATGGTCCAGTGGCTCAGCCTTTGACTTCTGCATCATAAGTGGGGCAATCAGTAAGTTGGAGAGCAACAAGTCAGCTTCCGTGGCAGAACCAAATAAAGCTGCCAAAGCAATTCGTACTGAGCTGACTGAGAAGAATTGTTAATTTCCCTAACGCTAGAGACTTCAGAGGGACTTCAACACTTTAGAGCCCAGTCCTAAACCACCTCTCCCAGGAAAAGATTAAAGCAATCAGGTGCCCTAGGCATATTGTTATGTTCACAGCATCCACACAGGGAAGTTAGATACAAACATTAATATACCTGCTGGAAGGTTGCTAGGTATCACTATATTGCGTCTGATTTGGAATGATAACACACAAGAACCCAAAAAAGGGAGAGAGAAATCAGGCTGCTCCCTAAGGCAGAGACATACCACTCACTTTCTAGGATGGCTCTTTTCAAAATGACTCTGCTGAAGTTCTCGTGCTTTGCTACAGAGTCCCCTAGCCTACAAGCCGGACCAGGGACTCGCCTACCCCCTGACAAACACTCTTAACGTGATAGGCTGCAATTCCAACATTCCACACATACCATGATGCGCCATCACCCTGCCCCTTCCATTTACAGTGGCAACCTCCCTCCCCCCCACTCACCTACCAGACAAGCAGGGACAGTGGTTCCCTTCTCCCCGAAGGGTGACAGCAGAGTCCACTTCCTCTCAGGAGCAGCAAGTGGTCTCCTCTCTCAACTAGAAATACTAGGTGGCAGCAATCCCACTCCCTTATTCACCCCAGTAGCCGTGGTGCAATTGGTTGGCTTAGGGGTGGGGGTTGGGCCTGCTGCATTGTTCTCAACCTGCCACACACAACACTGTGCTGGCAGGGATCCCCAGAGCATTGGTCTTGGCGTTAACACCCATGAAGATTCATGGAGCAGTCCACCCCTCTCAGAGATATTGTATCAGGCTGTCTTCAGACTCAGGCAAATATTGCTGCTTTGGATGCATTCAGGTCATGCTTTCAAGACTGGAATTAATTTGCAAACTTGACACCATCAAATTACACCTGAATACTGTAAAGACTGGGAGTGGCTGGGTCACTAGAAAAAGTAATTTTCCCTCTGTTGATCTCACACCTTCTTGTCAACTGTTGGGAAGGGGCCACATCCACCCTGATTGAATTGGCCTCGTTAGCACTACAAAAAGTAATTTTCCCTCTGTTGATATTCACCCCTTCTTGTCAACTGTTGGGAATGGGCCACATCCACACTGATTGAATTGGCCTCGTTAGCACTACAAAAAATAATTTCCCTCCCCTTCTTGTCAACTGTTGGGAATGGGCCACATCCACCCTGATTGAATTGGCCTCGTTAGCACTGACCCCGCACACACACACTTGGTATATTCATGTGCTGTATATTCATACCTGCCTACTTTCTTTTTCACTCCATGCATCTGATGAAGTGGGTTATAGCCCATGAAAGCTTATGCCCAAATAAATGTGTTAGTCTCTAAAGTGCCACAAGGACTCCTCGTTGTTTTTGCTGATACAGACTAACACAGCTACCCGTCTGAAACTTTCAAGACTGTCTTCATGCCCATGCTGTTGAACCAATGAAAGTCACTCTTTTCTGAAGGAGCTGTTCTACTTTGTATAAATAATTAGTCATTGAGCCAAAGAGAAACTCCTCTGGGATGTAGGAAATCTCCTGATTTGAAGCAGGGATTTGAACCTGTGTCTCCCATATCCCAGGGTAGTGTCCTAATCTATCATGGACCTGAGAAACCTTCCTGATGAAACCAATACATTTCCATGAAAAGTTTTGGTGTCGATGAATCAGAACATTTTGTCAGAAAATTCCCATTCAGTGCTCTCATTTAGTGCATCACAGATGAGAAAATAATCAGGATAGTTTGTGTAGTATAGACTAAAAATTTCATCAGAGAGTGACCTAATAGGTGAATATGTGTTCTGGGCATTATGCCCTGTTCACGGTGGTCATACACAAGTTCTTTCAAGCAGCATCAACAGCCATGTCAGTACAGTGATAAGCTAAGTCCTAGATTTAATGGGTAATGGGACATGGGATCTTTTAGCAGTGAACTGGCTGAAATCTAGCCATGTAAGCAGAGACTGGTGTTCAGTGAATTATGTGAGGTGAGATGATGGTTTCAATCTAGTTTGTAGTAGACAGGTGTCCATGTTTTAAAAAAAACTAAACGTCTGTGTGTCTGTGTCGGGTGTTGAAAGTGACATAGAAAATAGATGTTTGAAAAGAGAAAATTTTTACATCTGTGTATCAAAAGGAACCATAATAGAGAGAGTTTTCTTCCGTGTTACTTCCCCCCCACACACACACTTATTATCCCTCACAAGAAAAGCAGAAGCTGCACTGAGCCCTGAGTAGGGTGACCAGACAGCAAATGTGAAAAATCGGGACGGGGGTGGGGGGTAATAGGAGCCTATATAAGAAAGAGACCCCGAAATCGGGACTGTCCCTATAAAATCGGGACATCTGGTCACCCTAGCCCTGAGGAACATTTGAGACTGCGCCTTTCACGTCTCCCAAACTGAAAAGTTTTTAGCACTTTGTTGTATGAAGCTGTAAGTTAAGCTGTGCACAAATGCTCCTACTATAAGTAAAAAAAGATGTGCAGATGCCTTCCTTCACCGGCTGCAAGGCTTGGGATTCTTTCTTTTGCCCCCTCCAGCTGAAAGGAACATGCTACAGCTCATCCAACTGTTGCTTTTGAACTCAAAACCAGGATCTCTGTGTGAAAATCTTTCCCCATTAGATGAGGTGTTAACGCTCAAGCAGGAGCAAGCTTTAAAGTACTGGTCTTGGCTTTGTTTGGTAGGAATTTTGAAAGCTTGAATTTTACAGGTCTACTGATTCCTAGGGTGCTCACTAGGGGAAATCTCTATCAGAACAACATCTTCTTTTCCCAGTGTAACTACAAAAAGCTATTTTTTCCTTTGCATAACAGAAAGATTTTTCTGCCTGTAACAGTGCGGGACTCAGCCCTGCAGCGCCTCCTGCTGGTCGTCCAGGGAATTAGCATCTCCAGTCTCCGGAGCGCCCTCTTCAGGCCGGTGTCCCACTGCCGCTGACCCCGTGTCCCTCCCAGTGCCCTTTTAACTGTGGTGCTGCCCCCTGGCAATACCCCCACACTCTGCCTCTGGGCCTCCCCTCTTTGGGGAACCCCCAACCCCCTAATTCCCACCTTGCCTCAGCCTGGGCTACTGCCGGTCCTCACCAAGCCCCCGCTCCCTGCAGTGTAAAAGCCAGTCATCACCAGCAAGGTTGGGTTTGGACCTGCTGCCTTTGCCTACCCCTGGGCTGCCCTCTGCAACCCCTAGTACCCGTTGGCCTTCTGCTAGGCCGCAGCCTGGGGCTTTCCAGGCTAGAGCCTCCCCAGCTCCTCTGCCTTTCCCCAGCCCGGCTCCACTCGGGTACTCTGCTCAGGTCCCTGCAGCCAGGTCCATCTTCCTCTACAGCTAGAGAGAGACTGCTGAGCTCCTGGTTCCCAGCCTCTTATATAGGGCCAGCTGAGGCCTGATTGGGGCGTGGCCCAGCTGCGGCTGCTTCCCCAATCAGCCTATTAGCTGCTTTCCCTGCCACAGCCCTCTCCCAGGGCTGTTTTAAGCCCTTCAGGGCAGGAGTGGGTGACCACCCCACTACACTGCCCATGGCAAATAGACGTTTACTGTACATGAAGTACACTCCATGGCACTGAAAGGTCTCTAGCAACATACTATGTGCTAATGTCACCACGGCTCAGCTCTTCGGTGTGGCCAGTGAGAAATGGGGGAGTTCATTGGTTGTCAAGACCATTCCCTAGTAATGATGAGACCCCTGATCTCGGAGGAAGTTCTGATTGATTCCAGACTTTGCAGTTGGACCTGTCTGGGTGGGTTGTCCACATCCCAGAATGTGTCTCTCCTTTGGGATCCTTATAGACATTCTCAGCTGATAAATCAACGACTAAGGAGACCATGGATACTGAATCCCTTCTTAGACAAGTTAAAAGAAGATTATTCTTTTCTATCAGGTTTACTTAGCACTGCTGGCTACTTTGGGCAAACCCAGTGAACCATTTTTTTGACCTTCAGGACTGATCTTCAAGCCTAGAATGCATGTGTCAGCGCCTCAGCAGACATAAAGTGGGAGTAGCTTCACTGAAGTCAATGGAACTATGTGGATGTATAACAGCTTAGGATCTGGCCTCATTTTTATCAGAGCCTGGTTTGATCCAGAGGATGTGGCAACATGCTGCCATAGGGTGGCTGGCCCCTGTAAATAAAGTAGGTCCAGCACCCCTGTGCCAGAGCAGGTGCTCCCATTTGGCCAATTAAGAGGGTGGGGCAGCACCTGAGGCTATAAGGGATCAGGAAGCCCTAGTGAAAGTTAATCAGAAAAAGTCAGGAAACCGAAGGAAGTCTCTGGTGAAAGCTGCAGAGAGCAGAAAGCTTGCTGTAGGTCCTCCTGGGAAATGGGGAGGAAATAGTGGAGAGACTAGCCTGATGCCCTGTAAAATCCAGAGCTAGTACTAGGAGGCTGAACAGGACAGAGGGCTAGTAAGCCAGTGGATGGGGCTAGCTGGGGCCTACTGAGGAATGTTGAGGCTATGCTGGAGAGCCAGGGTGTGGTGAGAGTTGTCGGAGCTGCATTCCCTGGGATTTGTTAGGTGCACAGGATTTTCTTCTATAATAAATTAACTCCACGTGGGCTATTTGCACTAAGATAGATGGTCGGGACTGTTTCGGGGAACTTTGAAAGGAGAAACTGAGGCAAACGTGACTGTCATTCGACAGCTTGCCTCAAGAGTGTGCTCCAGGCAGGGGCCACCCTATGAGAGTGCCATTCCTGGCTGTTAAGTGCACTGATTGGCGCTCAGCTTGCTGAGGGAAAGTCTGATTGGCTCTCTGCTTGCTGATCTGAAGGCAACGTCAGAGGTCTGATTTTAAAAGCAGTTTGGAAGGAATCGAAACCGCCCTGCCTCAGGGTACAAGCCAATCTCTAACTGGGGTTAGGGAGAAATGTTCTAGGGGGGAGGTCCTCCCTTAACTGCCCACTTCAGGGTTTCTTGCACCTTCCTCTGATGCAGCTTGTACTGGTCATCACTGGTGTGATCCAGTATGGCAGTGCCTAGGCTCCTTATGCCACAACCTGTCTTACCAATAGCCAAGAGGAGAGAGAAGTGAAGTAACCTCCTTCACCCAGCCGTCAAGAGGGGAAAAATTAAGTAGCCGAGTTCTGGGATTCGGAAAGAGGCTATGCCGTAACAAAAGGAATGTGGCTTTGTGGGAAGAGCCAGCAGCAGTGTTTAGTTTCCTTTTCAGCCTGCCTGAAGTTGGCAACCCTAGGAACCAATCTAAAAATGTCGCCTTCATTCATTGGGAGTTTGCCAGAATAAGGACTTCAGAATAAGGGCACTAAAGGTTCTACAGGCAGAAGGTCACCTCCAGAACACACAATGGCGTAGTGAAGTCAAAAGGTTTCCTCGGCACTTGTTTGGAACGGTCTATGTAGTTCAGTAGTGTCTCGTGACCAGTCCCAAACTCATGGTGATAGAGGCTGGGATTTCCAAAGGAAACCTAAGGGACTTAGGCACTGGGTTCCCATGAACTTTCAATGAGAATGGGATATCTAGCTCCTTTTAAAGTCTCATCCAAAACGGCTATGCCACACCACAATGTCAGGCACTGTACAGTGGGACAGGTGGTTTAAGCAACTACACAGTATAGCCTGACCCCACTAGATTTCCACAAACCTGATTCCCTATATCTCCATCACATTCAGCAGGAAGTTGAGATGGAGCCAGAAGCCTTTCACATTGCAGTGTTTCATGTCATCTGCACCACTCTACTGACCCATTCCCAGCTGGCCAAACCGCCTTAGGCGAGGGGAGAAGAGAGAGAAAAGGAAATTGTTTCGCTGCCTGAGTGAAAAACCAACATGAGCTTTTCTTACGCAAGGTATTTAAAGGCTGTAAAATAGGGCAGCATGTGTGGGGACCAAATGGACCCTGATGCGCTCATATCAGGAAGGCATGGAGCATAGCCCATGGAAAGATTTTGCTGTTGCTTACCACAGTTGAAGATGGAGATGGTGAAGTCATGGATGATAGAACTCACCACACCGCTGGATTGTGGATGAGTGAGCCAGACCTGAGAGGGAGGTGCGTGTGAATTAGAGCCCCTGAAAGAGCCATTTATTCTTCACTCAGCTCTCTGCTCACCCACTCAAAAAAAAAAAAAAGGAAAAGGAAAATTCATGTCTATGTAAGATCTCTTTAAACAGCCTAGGTAATTACCTGAGTGCATGCATTATATACAGAGCTGCTCTGCCCATAGCTAAGCATAATCATCGAAATATAATTAACTTTAAAAAAATGTTTAACTAATTTTAATGCAGAGACACACACCAGAAATCTCCACCGGCAATCTTTTTATTTAAATTGCGAGGTCAGAGACCAGAGGCAGAGCTTCGTCCTGAGCTTTTGAATTTCCTGGCTTTCCAGCCACTTGTGTCAAAATTTCTTTCCATTGTATTAAACTAGTCTGTTAGGGAGAACTACTAATCGTATAACAGCGCACTACCAGGAGAGTGCAGCCATCAACTAAATGGACTGAATGAGATGGTGTGGGCGGTGGGATTTTAACTGAATTGTAGTGCTCAGAAAAAGTGTCATATTAACGGCCCCAAAGACTCAAGGCCCCCGTGGATTCACCAAAGAAGGAGCTGTGCTGTGCAAGCTTCTTGAGGTTGCTCTAAGCACTGGGACCAATTTAGCACCAGGGTTGCAGGGGCTAAAATCCCCCCTTTCCTTCCTCCCACCCAAGTCTTCCTCTGAGTCCACCTGAAGTAAACCTGAGGATTTGATCCTGAACATCTCCATACCCTTTGTATGGGGTAGTGGATAGATGAAGTGGCACCAGCACATCCCCTCATTCTCCCCAGAGTAAGGAACCAAAATCCTACACCATACACAAAATGAAAATACCAACAACTGGGTTAGCAGACTGCACATAACTGCCTACCCCTTTCTTCTGCCCCGGTCAGTAGGAGAGCATCAATAATGCATCCACTTCTCCTTTTATTTAATGGGGTTCCAGACCTGGCCAGGCCACAAGCATCACTATCAGGTTAGGTCCAGTTCTTCCTTTGCACATGGCCACTTCAGGATCCCAGGCTGCTATTTTGGTGGTGAGGTGGGCGTGGAGCATTGGCACGCTACCTCCACTTCTTCCCAGTTATCTCATGCCCCAAATGCAGTTGCCAGCCAGAGCCAACATAGCTTTCAAGAGTGCAGCTAAGTCCCAGTGGTACCCATGGTATTCTTATTTGTGTTAAAGGGGTGGCCCATCAATTTTCCCCCTTTGAAGTCTCTGCTGGGTTTGCTCTTTAACTGCTTCAGGAGGACAAACTCACATGCTTAGAGAAGGGAGCCTCATTCTGCTTCATAATGTCGACCATATCATGATAGGTCGATTGGCCCAAGGACCCCATCCCCTTCTTGATCACCATTTGCTACTGCTTCATGGCCTCACAGCAACAGCAGCAATTGTTTACATGGAACTGTTGTAACAGGAAAGTGTTGCTGCCAATGCAGCAGTTGGAAATGTGGAGATGGGGAGCCAGCATCCTGGCACCTGCTATCTCTCCACAGATCACCAGCATGTGCGGCATGGCCCACTGTTTAAGAACCACAGACCTATAGAGGAAATACAGCCAGACAGAGAGAAAAGGTGTTACAGGAGTGCTGTGCAAAAAGAGATGTATGAGTTTTTATGTGTGTATGTAGATGGTTAATAGGGTACATCTACTGATGCATAAGAACGTGTAGCATTGTTCTTAAGTTAATAGGCTCTTTGCAGTTGTTGCTGTTTATGCATGTGAATGGCTTCCTGAGTCTAGCTCTTAGAAAGGGAACAGATTCTTACAGTCATCGTTCATTTGATTGGGGTCATATCCATGCGTTCACAGAGGGATGGCTGCCCTGGATTGCTCACTGATCAAAGGTTTTGGCACCATTTATACCTATTTAAAAATACACCTATATATGAAACATGTGCTCCCTATCAGGAACAGATGCTGTTGGATGGCAATCCACTTGGTCAGCTGTGACCGTTGCAGCGCTGGCTCTCCCAGTAGACAACCAAACAATAGCAGCAAAGCTAAATGACCTAGATGTTCCTTGTTCCATAGTCCACCCCAAAAAGTTAGCTGCTCATTAGAGCCTCTGAAGATGAAATCTCACTGCTCCAGTAAGCCCAGAAACTTGAATAATTATTAGCCCTGCCAGTGTCGGGAACTTTTCACAAAACTAAAGACAGAAAAGAAAGCATCGGAAGATCGGGGCTTGATTCTCATTGACACCAGTGTAAACCTGATGTAACCCCACTGAGTTCAGCAGGGTTACTCCTGACGTTCTCCTCTCCCACACAGACGGAGAAGTTGCATGTATATTTATTATAATCTCACAAAAGGGAATAAACGAGGCAGACAATAAAGCAGCACTTTTTTTCCCCAGCCAAAAAGTATTGGTGACATACATCTATAGAAGCCTCCAGGGGCCCAAATTACCTTCATGCCTTCTGTAGCTGACTTCCCCCATTGATCAAGCTTGTTTGGTTCCATTTATACTAGCTGGCCTACTTTTCAGTTCCCTTCCTGAAAGGGCTACAAAATCCTTTGGAAAACCCAACCCAACCAAAGCCTAACTACACTCAGGAATGCTTTATACAGAATAAATCACTTCTGAACTCTCCGTAACTCCATTAAGGGGAAGCCCCAAGGACAGAACTGTCTCTGTTTCCCCATTGTAAAATGAGGGAATATAATACTTACCTACCTCTCAGGATGTGGGGGGAAGGAAGGGGTTCTTAGGCAAGATCAGTGATGTTTGTTGGTAAAGCCCTTTGAAATCCTTGGCTGAAAGGCACTGTCAAGAGTTTTGGGAGGGATTTTCAGTGATGCTGACTTTGGTGGGAGCAGAGTTAGGCCAAGACTTGGTGCTTCTGGAAATCTCACCCTATAATGTGTATTGGAACATTTGCTCTGTGTGCACACCCAAACCCCCACGGCATGCGTGAGCATGATGGGTTAACATTTAGAGGAGGGTTGGAGGGACTACATAGAAGGGGCCTGTGATGCAGAGAGCAACATGTCCACTACCTGGTGCAAACCTCTCCTATCTAAACCCAAACTAAATTCATTCAGATCCAGATTATGCTACTCTGACTCACGTTTAGTAGTACCGTGCTCCATGAATAGACCTACTGAATTTCCTTTGTCCAAAAAATCAGTTATCTTCTCAAGGAATGAGATCAGGTTGGACTGGCATGATCTATCTTTTGTAAAACCACATTGTATTTTATCCCAACTACCGTTTACTTCTATCTCCTGAAATACTTTCTCTTCTCTTTCAAAATGTTTACTCTTTTTTTCCTTTGAAACGTGGAGGATGTCACATACTGCATCTTAACAAAACACATCTTGATGTCCTATTTTTCTTTTTCTTTTTTAAGTAGAGCTTTAGAGTACTTTAATGTCCCCATTTACTGCACTCTTTATTGAATGCAGAAATCTATAGTATACCACTGATCAATAAAGAGCTGTTTATGGAAAGCAAAAGCTTCTCACAGGTGCTACAAAGAAAAAAATGGGAATAATTAATACATGGTGAACAATAGCCACTGGGCTGTAACTAATAAGGAGAATGTATCATCTGCTAGAAGAAAGGTTTCATTTCACACCTGCCTTGAGGGCCTGGTGATATTTCTTCTGCCGTCGGCAAATACTGGGCATATTTATACATTATGAAATGGCTGTTTTATCAAAGCATGGAAACCTCCTTTGGCCTCTTTTGAAAGTTAGTTATTGCTTGCATAGTGCATCTGTGCCAGTATCACTTGAGCAACAGCATTATCTTCTTTCTGCTGCCCATAGTTTCCATGGGGTTCGGTTTTCTCACTTAAATTACCCTCCTCCCCCTATGTCTAAAATTTATTTGCATATTTTGTAATAGATTTATGGCCACTTAGGACTCCACCGTCACCTTCTGGCCAGTCAAGACTTAGATCTTTCTGCTTTATAAAACACAGGCCTTCTCCTACTTAAAGGACAATCTTCACAGCAGCTTCTGGCACACAGCTGAGCAGCCCTGGTTCCATCCAGTAGAGGGCAGTGGTGTACATCAGCACGGGCTGGTATGTTACGTGTGGAATTTTCAAACGCTGTCAGCATCGCTCTAACTCTGCTTCCATTGGAATCAGTGGTAAAATCTCATCCTATAATGTCCACTTCCACTGCCATTACAGAAGTGGATGCTAAAACCTGTGGAAATCAAGGGAAAGGGTGATAGGGCTAAGGAGCTACGCTCCGGCTCCTGCTTTCTCCTTATCTCGGCCCCGCTCTGACTGACCCAGGCAATTCCAGCTCACACGGAGGACGGGACCCCCCCCCCGGCCTCCTGACTCCCTCATTAGCCTGCCTGCCCTGTCAGTCAGGCTGGCTGGAGCACTGGCCTCTCCCCGTTGTTCCTGGGACAGTCAGTCTTAGGGTCCTGATTTCCCATCGACCCTTCCCCTTTCTTTTGGTACTGGGAGCTAGCCAACCAAAAAATCCCCACCGAGTTTTAGTAAGGACCCAATAGTCCCCTTACATAAAAGCAAAGTTCTAGATAACCCAGTGTTGGTACAAACTTGCCACATCTCGGCATGGCTGACCAGGGCCACCCAGAGGGGGGGGCAAGTGAGGCAATTTGCCCCAGGCCCTGGGCCCCACAGGGGCCCCACGAGCCCTGGCCGAGAATCCCTTCCCTGGCTAGCGGCAGTCCAGGTCTTCGGTGGCACTTCGGCAGCAGGCCCTTCAGTCGCTCCAGGTCTTCGGCGGCATTTCAGTGGCGGGTCCTTCAGTGCTGTCGAAGACGCGGAGCGAGTGAAGGATCCGCCGCCACCGCAGACTCGGAGCAAGCGAGTGGCACCTTTTTTTATGTCCGCTCCCCCGCTTTGCCCCAGGCCCCCTGAATCCTCTGGGCAGCCCTTTGGCTGACAAGACTGTGTGCCGTGCCCGTGTTTTCCCAGCAGCGAGGCTGCAAATGAGAGTCAACGGCAAAGACAGAAGCTTCATTTTCTCTGTTGTTCTTGTCTCTCCCTTCGTGTGTGTGTGTCTCTCTCTCTTGTTTTGATCAAGGGATGTTATTAAAATAAAACCCTTATTTAATGCTTTACATTTCAAATGCTTTAATTGGTTTTCCTTCTTTTCTGTATCTTTAATAAAAAGTTAAAAGGATTTTTAATGGTGTGTTTGCAAAGGTATTAAGCAGGTTGTCTCATATACCAAATCAAACTGTGTTTAAAAAGGTTTAACGGCGAACAGTGACGGGGCATGGTAACACCTTGGACTCTTTGGGTCAGTGACAGCTCACTATCTCTACCACCTTTGTCACTGAGGTTGTTGCAGCAGTGGGAAGACCTCAGGCTTTATTGAAGTTAATTAAATAGCTTCTGTGGGGGATTCTGACACTGGGGTGGTAATTGCAGGGCTAATTAGGCAATTGGCTCCGTAATTGGGAGGATATATTTGGCAGAAACTGAGAAGTAAGGGAGTCAGGGACAGGAAAGAAAGCTGTGTGGAAGTCTCCACCTGCTATATACCTATGGTTTCACCTGTTATGCTTTGAAACTGAAGATTAAATGCACACATGGTGAAAAGGAAAGGGCCTGCATGTGTTTGTGGCTAGGGGACCACAAGAACAGATTAGGCAGTGGTGTCCACAGGGTAGGTGAAGGATGATAGCAACACTAACAACTTTAAGGCTTAGTCTACACTTAAAATTTAGATTAACGTAGCTACATTGCTGAGGGGTGCGAAATAGTCACACCCCGAGCACCGAAGCTAATCTGACCTAAGATCTGGCGTAGATGCAGATAGGTCAACCGAAGAATGCTCAAAAATAATTCCTGATGCTTCCTTTTCAGTTTGTGCATAGTTGCTTTCTGCTTCATTTGAAGCAAAGTCAATTGGCTTCTCTTCTGGACATACTGTGAGAGATAACTCATCCTACCCCAAACAGCGAGGCATCATGCAGGCAAATCAAGATCAAAATGGGTTAATGCCTCCGAGGCTACATTAACAAGTCCGTACCCTTTTGAAAAGCTTTGTCATATTGACAGGTTTCAGAGTAGCAGCCGTGTTAGTCTGTATCTGCAAAAATAACAGGAGTACTTGTGGCACCTTAGAGAAATAAATTTGTTAGTCTCTAAGGTGCCACAAGTACTCCTGTTATTTTTGTCATATTGATCTGTCTAAATCCAGGTTTTTCCTTGTCCTACATTATGAAGTAGATTCAGTCCTGTAGCCAGATGAGGAACAAAGGATTCAGAGTGGTTCTGTAATCCCAGGAAAGCATGGAACTGACTTAGTTTTTCTGGGAGGCACTGGAATGTCCATTGGGCATTGACCTGTACTGGTGCCTTGTGAAGAACTTTGGTGTTAATTACATGGTCCATGTCCCATAAGGACTACTGGGAGAGTGTGGGGAAAAGCACATCACAACAAGAAATATAGGACAGAGTGAAAGAGCATGATCCACAGAAAAGACGTGAATAAGGGACAAAAGGTGTTTTTAAGGGTCTAAAAGTGCTAGAGAATTTGCAGCAAGAAGGACAGCAAAGCATCTGAAAGTTGGGAGTGGAAATCTTTATCAGTTCTGTGAGCCATCAAGAGCCAGGGCTGGCCTTACCATGAGGCAAACTGAGGCGGCCACCTCAGGTGCCAGACTGTGCGGGTGGGTGGGCACCACTAGGACCCAGAGTGTAGAAAATTGTGTCTGCTGCTGGTGCATATGTATTCTCTCTGCTCTAGATGCACAGAGATGGTGGAGTGCTGTGCTGGAGGAAGGAGGGCACAAGAGACATAACAGGCAGGCAGGAGAAAAGGTGAGAGGGAATAACAGAAAGCAGCAGGAGCCATAGGGAGAGAAAGGAGGAGGAGTCTCTTATGTATCTCTCTAGCACCCCCAGGAGCCTGGACTGATTAACACCAGCTTCTCAGGGAGCTTCCTGTTTCCTGCTGCTTCCCTGAGCCCACTTGAGGAGAACAGGCAGTCAACTGAAGTAGTAGGAGACAGTTAGGCCCTTAAGACTCGGATATTTTCCCTCACTCAGGCCCTGCTACCAGCCTGCTTATTTGTCCCCTTCAATTGAGTGTTGAGAGCCACTATAGCTGGCACAGAACAGTAGTCATGAGTGAAAGAAGAAAACGCCCCTCTTGGGCAGCATTCAGAAAAAGAAAGAAAGCAAAGGAAGCTTTTCTATCTAAGCAGGAAGGAGCTTTCCTGAGATACATAGACACAAATGTTCACGGTGAGCCTTCCGGCCCCAGTGAGGATGTGAGTGGTGAGGAGATGCCTGATCTTCCAGTTAGTCAGAGTGCAGGTGACCTGGCAGCTACCGCAGCATCCATATCTCCATCTCCAATGGATGTAACCTACACTTTTCTTCAGGAATGTGCATGATCAGAGAAGAGTGTGGTGGAGGCGCAAGAAACAGCTGCTGCTGAGTTTAGTTCCTTAAGTCTAGATGATCCAGGACTGTGGACCCACTTGAGCAGTAGCCTGAGGGACTTCCTTGTACTGCATGGGCCACAGTAAGTGAAAAACTTCATGTTCCCCAAAGACAATGAAAATAGAAGTTTCCATCCAACACATTACTGGTGTGAAATCCCCAATGGTTACAAAGTGGAGAGGCCATGGCTAAAGTACTCAAAAACCCAGAATGCTGAATACTTTTTTTGTTGCAAACTCTTCCAGTCTAATGTTCCAGCCACATTGGGTTCTACAGGAACAAAGGACTGAAAAAAATCTGGCTAGAAATCTGGCATGCCATGAGAAGGCAGCAAATCATCAGAGAGCATTCCATAGGTGGAAAGAGCTTGAGATGAGACTAAGGTTAAAGGCCCATAGATGATCAGCATCAAGAGAAGATTGCATCAGAGTCTCTTTACTGGCAAAATGTTCTGAAAAGGCTCATTGCCATTGTGAGAATGCTTGCTACCCAAAACCTAGCACTGCGTGGCACTTCAGATCAGATGTATGTGCCAAACAATGGAAACTTCCTTAAATTTGTGGAGCTGATGGCTGAGTTTGATGCTGTACTCCAGGAGCATCTAAGAAGAGTCACCATCCAAGAAACGTACACACACTACTACCTTGGAAAAACAATTCAAAATGAGATCATACAGTTACTGGCAACAAAAGTCAAACAGAAGATTGCGGCAGATCTGAAGTCAGCAAGATATTACTCTGTTATTCTGGACTGCACACCTGACATCAGCCATACGGAACAAATTACTTTAATGGTGCGTTTTGTAACAACAACAGAACCTAGTGAAAATGTCCCTGCAATGGTGACTGTCAGAGAGCATTTTCTAGAATTTATTGACATTGATGATACTACAGGAGCTGGTATGACAAACGTGCTTCTTAAAAAGCTGGAAGATACGGGAATTGCGATAGCTGACATGAGAGGTCAGGGCTATGATAATAGTGCCAACATGATAGGAAAGAACAGAGGAGTCCAGACACGGATCCGAGAGTTAAACCCTCAAGCTTTTTTGTCCCATGCAGTTCTCATTCATTGAACTTGGTGGTCAGTGATGCAGCATCAGCTTCTAGTGAGGCTGCTGAATTTTTTAATGTAATTCAAAGCATCTATGTATTTTTCTCTGCACCAACTCATCGATGGCAAATTTTGAAGCAACATCTGGGAACATCCTCTCTGACACTGAAACCACTGAGTGCCACCAAATTGGGAAGATAGATGATGCCATAGTTGCCATTATGGAGGATAATGCTATGACAGGAACTGTTTGTGGGAGAACAGTGGCAGAGGGAAATGGAATCACCAGAAACATACATAACTTCAAATTTCTGTGTGGCTTAGTGTTGTGGTATGACATACTGTTTGAAATAAATGTTGTAAGCAAGAGACTCCACGGTGTTGACCTTGATATATCTGGAGCAATGGAACAACTGGACAAAGCAAAGTCATACCTACAGTCTTACCGGTCAAATGAGGGGTTTCAAAACGTTCTGAAGAGTGCACAGAAGTTGGCAGAGGAACTTCACACCGAAGCTATTTTCCGACCCATTCAAGAATATAAGAGTCACCGAAGAAGAAGACAGTTTGATTACGAGGCACGGGATAATCCCATAAGAGACCCCAAACAACAATTCAGAGTTGAATTCTTTAACCAGGTGCTAGATTGTGCAATACAGTCAGTTGAAGAATGTTTCATGCAGCTCAAGGAACACAGCAGTATATTCGGGATGTTGTATGATATTCCAAAACTCCTCACGATACCTGAAGAAGACCTACATCAGCAATGCAGGGCACAAGAGACAGTGTTGACACATGATGACATGCGCGATGTTGATGCAAGTGATTTAGGTGATGAACTGAAAGCCCTTTCAAGATAAATTTCAGCAGGATCAACTCCAAAGGCTGTTCTGGAATACATGTGCACAAATAAGATGACCACCCTCTTTCCAAATGCTTTTGTTGCTCTGCGCATACTTCTAACACTTCCTGTAACAGTTGCCAGTGGAGAACACAGCTTCTCCAAGCTGAAGTTAATAAAAACACATCTACGCTCCACAATGACACAACTCAGTAGAGCATGAGCTGACCCAGACTGTGGTCCTTCAGGAAGCAGTTTAAATCTTTGCAACCAAGGAGGCAGGGAAAGCACCACTTTGATTATTCAAACAGATAAAAATGCCAGTGTTTACTATGCAGATAAGAAAAGTTACATTTGCTGTTCAGGCGTTTGAAAGTTAAGTGTTACTTAAAATTTTTGAACAAGGCATTTTAAGTTGTTAGTTCTCCTTTATTGGGGTAGGTAGCAGAGCAGTATCATGAGAGGAGTAAAACAGGAAGAAGGCAGAATTGAGACCTTTCAAAGTTTTGGCGCAAGCGAGCGGGCATGGGGGTGTCATTTAAGCTCCCCGCCTCAGGTGCCAAAATGTTGTGGGCCAGCCCTGTCAAGAGCCCAGCTTATACTGGGCCCAATCCTCCAAGATGCAGAGTGTTCCTAGGGAGATGGTTAGCACCCTCAGTGGGAAGCGAGAGCTCTGAGGATCAGGCAAGACTGAGCCCACACCACAGCAATTTTCTATCACCTATTCATAAAACTTTAAGGCCAGAAGGGACCATTATGATCCTCTAGTCTGACCCCCTGCATAGCACAGGCCAGAGAACTTAACTCAGTGATTCCTGCCTGGGTAAACTGGGGCATACCTTTAAGAAAGGCACCCGGTCTGGATTTAAAAACTCAGCGTGATGGAGATTTATCTTGCTATTAACTTTCACAATTTCTCATTTCCATGGCAGCTAAATGTTTGTTTCTATGCAAACTGAGAAGCGAGCCTCTTGAAATAGAAAGATGCACATATATAAAAAGCATAAATCATGACAATTCATATTTAATATCCTTTTGAATCTCTTACACTAATCTAGATGGGGGTGTAACCATTTTAGATCATTATCTAGTTGTGAGATGTTCTTTTTAATCTTAACAATCATATATATGAAACTCATGAACATATAGTTGTGCATATATCTGAACCACTCATGTTAGGTGGTCTAATGGCCATGTTTAGTATGAGACATAATAGTTGTCTGCTGTATCTAGGCTATAATTTCCAAACTACTATTTTATTCTGACTATGTTTATAGGAAGGCTAAAAACAATGAACTCTAGCCCCTTTTTGATGAGCTTATCTTTAAAAAAGTAGGAATGCTTTAAATGTGCTTTTGATTCAAAAATCACTAGGAACACCTGATTGGTAATATTCTAAATATAATTCCTAGACCAAAAATATTAAGATAAAGAGTACATATAAATAACTTCAGAGTAACGCCATTAGAAAAACAAACAATATAAATACCCATTAAAACGCAGGAAATTCAGAGTGAAAGTTAAACTTAAAAAAATCTCAAACACATGAAGGGATGACAATGCACAGTGAAGGCTTCTAAACAACCTTAATTCTGATGCCATGGCAATACCAGCTACTGATCTTTCCTTCTTTGTTCCTTTCCTCCCACCTTGCAGATACGAGAGTACATTATTATACATAGGTTGCAGTGTTGTTCTAAATTACTGCAAGAGAAGCATTGGGGAGCCTTAATGGAAATGTATCAGGGCCTGTGGATGTGGTAAGAGAAGATGCATCTTCCAGCCAAGAGGAATGGAAAAACATGATGGGTATGAAATGATGAGCTAGATGCATGCAGGTCAAAGTGGTGGTCTCCCACTGCTCTGCCATGGTGACAGAATAATACATGGAAAGATGAATGCATAGCGCTGGGATTCAGGAACTCCTGAGTCCTAACCACAGCTGTGCCCTGAGTAGCTGTCTGTTAACTTTCTGCCTCAGTTTCCACATCTGTAAAATAACGATAATAATACTTCGAAGGGTTGTGGTGAGCATTATGAGTCTCCTACTCATGTCATGGAGACTTCTCCTAAAGCTCAGGTGTGTTGAGCTCTGGGGGGCATCTTTTAGCAACCTTTAGCATATTACCTGGCCTTTTGCTGGCTGCCACCCACATAGAATTACTGCAAAGGGATCTCAGATTTGTTTTATTTGAGATGAATTTGCTAACCATTTTTCTGCGCACCTTCAAAATACATGGTGAATTTGCACAGTGTGTCAAGCTGTCATGAAACGACCATTTGGAAGAAGCTGCAAATTTAAGCGGCAAATGAAAAGTTGTTGATTTCCACTGATCATTTGAGCAGGTTTGTGGAGGTTTAAAGACACATGGGGGGCTCACTGGGGGAACTCAGCACTGAGACTGAATCCCCATCACAGGAACAGAGTTGTTAAAAAAGTGCATTCTCCTTGCACCACACCATAAAACCCACTAAAGGGATGGGGGAGAAGGTGTTAAGACTTCTAATGCACCAAGATAAAGTGTAAAATGCAATTGAGAATCCCATTTGGAAAAGAATAGATCTATTCAATGAAGACATTTTGTCGGCACTCTATCAAAATGCCTTTCATGAGACAGCAGGGCCCTGGGAAATGGAGACCCTTAAAAGGGATATAGACCATTTAGCAGAGTAAAATGCTGGTGTAATAGGATTATTCATTTAACAGGATTTCACTACACAGAGAAAGCAATATGCATTTACAAAACTAGAGGGTGACTAAGCAACTGATCCAAAGCCCATTGAAGTCAATGGAAAGACTCCTACTTATTTTACTGGGTTTGGGACTGGGCCCTAAGAAAGTAATAATGACTGAAGCGCCATTCCATTCATAAATTATAGGGCTGATCTGGCCAGATTCTGAGCAATCTCAACTCCCACTGAATTCAGTGGGCCCCTACATACATGTTTCAAGTCACTCATCTCTGCAATGCGGCCTCCTCTGTGGTGCAAGGTAGCTTCCTTTGAACAGCATAGTTGCAGTGGTGCAAAATGCAAAACTGTTCAGGGCAGTAAGTACCATCAATCACTTGATTGCAGAGACAGAAAATCTTCTTACCCAGTTGGAATCTAGGCAGGATATTTACATCCCCTGGTCTTGCAAAAAGAGACATGGGATTTTTAATGACCCCAAGTGTTAGAACAAATGCAAATAAAAGGTGGCGTCTCCCTAGCATGCCCTACCCAGCTGGGACATTGAATACTGATTCAGAGGGAAGCATACAACTCATTAAGTCACCAGTCCCGCTGCCTACAGCACCCGAGCGCTTCTTGGAAGTCTCCCAGGCTGAGCTGGTTCAATCCTGTTTAGTTTGTGAAATCTGATGCGATTGCAGCCCAAGGTCTTACAGCTGCGTATAAGAAGCAAAACTTCTGAAGACATTGATTCCTGGAACAGACGGCGCCCGCTATATCATGTCATTCCACAGAACTGTCTAAATAGATGACTTCAAAGGATCAATACTGGTAACAGATACAGAGCTGGGGGAAAGGGACAGTTTAGAAGCAACAAGCTTATTCTACCTCAAGGCTCTGATTTGTGCTGTTGTTGTCCTTGCTGCTTTCATTAGACATAAGTACTGCAGATATTTTACGTGAATAGGAAATTTAGGTCAACCTAAATGATATGAATAGATTTCAACAGCAATTCTAATCTCCACCTCCATTTAATTAAGCACCATCTGCCTCGGGTGGTTGTAATAATTCCCCGTGCTGCTTCATCAACACAGTCTTGAACCCAAGACTTTCAATTCCAATGCACAACAAGCCTTTACAACTTGAGCTAATGGAGTAGATCTGATAGCAGTTAGTATTAGTAGGCTTTTATCCTCTATGTGGACCACACTGGAAAGGGATACAACACACTTAACCAGTGTTACCTACTTCTAGAACACCGCCATCTAAGCCCTGAGGGCCTTGATTTCAATGGGCTTGAGATCAGACTATAGATGTAGTAATTTAGGTGTACCAGAAGACAGCATAGCAGACGGCCGTACTCTTCTCCTCTCCCATGAAGAAGACCCTCCTCCTTGCTGCCTTGTAAAATCTATATGCTGCTGATAATTGAATCATTAAGAAAGACCATCCAGCTATTGAGTCTGTGTTGGAAAGCACTGGGAGACACCTGGCTGACAGTAACTGCTGATTCACTTAAGTGCTGCAATGACCTGTCTAGGATGTTTTTTCCCTCTTTCCCTGCTTTGCATACCAGAATTTTTCATAGAAGAAGGTAAGGACAGGACACTGAGGACAGGACGAGAAGTAATAGGTTTAAATTACAGAAAGGGAGATTTAGGTTAGACTTCCTAACCGTCAGGGTAGCTAAGCACCAAAACAAATGACGTAGGGGGGTTGTAGAATCTCCGTCATTGGAGGTTTTTAAGAACAGGTTGGACAAACACCTGTCAGGGATGTTCTAGATAATACTTAGTCCTGCCTCAGTGCAGGGGACTGGACTAGATACCTGTCGAGATCCCTTTCCAGTCCTAGATTTCGATGAAACAAACATCCTTGAGCCTAATAATTGCCTCCCCAGCTGCACCCGCAGGGCAACGTAATTAAAGCCATAAAATATTCAAAACTGATTTCTGCATTTGCAAGCTACGCTAGGAACATACTTGCTGCTGGTTGCTGCCTGTGTGCACAGGAAGGGAATTCTCTCTGTAAAAGCAATCCTCGTGGTGATGGCTATTGAACTCCTCCTCCCCGAGCCCAGGTGCACTGAATTTGAATTCTCCAATACAATTGCCCAAGAGCAGCGCTGTATGATGGTCTAACCCAGGGGTGGGCAAACTATGGCCTGGGGGCCATATCCAGCCCTTCAGATGTTGTATCCGGCCCTCAAGCTCCCACCGGGGAGCAGGGTCCAGGACTTGCCCCGCTCCGGCGCTCCAGCCGGGGGCTTGCCCCACTCCGCATGTGCTGTGGCTCCACGCGGCTCCCGGAAGCAGCGGCATGTCCCACCTCTCACTCCTATGCCTAGGGGCAGCCAGGGGGCTCCGCACACTGCCCCCGCAGCTCCCATTGGCTGGGAACCATGGCCAATGGGAGCTGCAGGGGTGGCGCCTGCAGATGGAGTAGCGCGTCGAGCCACCTGGCTGTGCCTCCACATAGGAGCCGGAGCGGGGACATGCCACTGCTTCCGGGAGCTGCTTGAGGTAAGCGCCACCTGGAGCCTGCACCCCTGAGCTCCTCCCATGCCCCAACCCCCTGCCCTGATCCCCCTCCCACCCTCCGAACCCCTCAGTCCCAGCCCAGAGCACCCTCCTACATCCCAACCTCCTCATCCCCAGCCCCACCCCAGAGCCTGCACCCCCAGCCAGAGCCCTCACCCCCCCGTGCCCTAACCCCCTGCCCCAGCCCTGATCCCCCTCCCACCCTCCGAACCCCTCAGTCCCAGCCCAGAGCACCCTCCTGCACCCTGAACTCCTCATTTCTGGCCCCACCCCAGAGCCCGCACCCCCAGCCGGAGCCCTCACCCCCTCCCACACCCCAACCCCCAATTTCATGAGCATTCATGGCCCGCCATACAATTTCCATACCCAGATGTGGCCCTCAGGCCAAAAAGTTTGCCCACCCCTGGTCTAACCGGTCCCAACATCCACGGTAGTCAGTGAAACTGTAACTGCTCAGCACCTCCAGGGATCGGTCCCTTTGATCAGTATCACTTTCCCCTTTAACGTTTGAATGGAGCGGTTCCCCTGCAAGCTCTGGGATCTCTTTTTGTCCTCCCTTTCAACCGCTCTATTCAGCACATTGATACATCCTTTCTTTCAAAGCCCTCTCTACCTTAGATCACATTTGCTTGCAGGCAGAGTGGACTGAGACAGCAGGAGCTGGGATCCCTTGACAGAAAAAGGATCAAATAAAAAGTTTCTGTAGCTCACAGGCAAAGAATCATTTTCAAACACTGAGCATCAGAAAACGGGAAAAGCAAGGACTTAAATTGGGTGATCACAGCGGCTTTCTGCTGTGCTTTACCTGGGTTTTTTTTTTATTTTTCAATCCTGTTCTCCCCCCACCCCCAGTGCTTTTTGTAATACTAAAGGGAAATAATTAGAAGAGACAGAGTCCCTGGGACAGGCTAAATGTGGTGAGGGGGGTCATTCAAACACCCTCTCCAGCTTTATACTACAGCAAACTCGCAAAAGGCCAAAAGTTGGGAACTGGTGGCAAAAAGCATTAGGACCCATTAAACCCCAAATCTTGTTCCCCTTAGGAGACCCGTAGTAGCTGAGTGCACACTAGAACGCTCCAGCCTGCCCCCCCCCCCAGCACCCCACACATGTACTTCCATAAGGGGCAATGGGTGGGGTTTAAGTGGTAGGATTGTTCTTCTTTTAATACGAGTTCCAAAGAGTCGTTTAAGAGAACATGTCCGGATGTGGCTTACGGCTGCTCTCAGGTTTTCTGGGCTGGAGCAAGCAGAACTTGCCTGCATATGCAAGAATAAAATGACGGGCTTTTTCCTCAGCTGGCATCAATGGCTGTAGCTCCATTGAAGTCAATGGGGTGATGCCAGTTCGCAACAGCACCAAGGACTACTAACTATGATCAGCTGGGTGGTTTGCATCCGTTGAAATCTTTACCAGGGCAGGTGACAATGCAACACAGGTTGCCTAATTTGGATCGCTGGCCAATCTCGAATGCAATTGTACTTAGAAGTTAATCCAAGGTTTACAGGCTGTTCACAAATTCCCAGCACCTCCCTTCGTGCTGCAAAGTTTGTGCCACCTCAGGTTGGACGGGGGTGGGTATTGTGGGCTGGCACAGGTCTTCCTACAGGGGGCACTGTGTTGAACCAACTGGCACTGACGTCCTTCACAGATGCAGCCATCCTTGACGCCGCTGCCCTGGGGCGAGGATTGTGGCTTAATGTCCTTGTTTCCACTCATTCCACGCGTGAGTCATCTCGAGTTCGTCATATTCTTGTTAAGAGCAACCCTGGCGTCCTGATAAATACATGGCACGGCAAGAGGTATAGGGCCCCCAGTGAAAAAGCCATTAGGCAGCATTCGTTTGAATAGTGCTGTAACCTGTTCAGTAAATGGAGAGAATCCTGTGCTCACAGATCAGCCTTGAGACGAGACAAACATTTAGATTTTTTAGAGCTCCGATTTTTCTTTCTCCCCCTCCCCTTCCGTTTCTACCTCCCCTCCATTCCTGCCTCTGCAGTGACAGCTCTACAAGGACTCACTTTGTCTTATTTCAAGTAATGTTTTCATAACTGGCATTTTCCTTGCCAATTCCAAGCAGGCACTTTCTCATGTGCACTGGTCTGTTAAAAAAGGGGGGGGGGTGGGAGGGAAGTTGTTCTAAGGCTTCGTGCTACAACACCAATAAAAAATAGCACCTCCCAAGGTCTTGCTGATCAAAGTTCTTTGTCAGGAGATATCCAGCTCGGTGCCTTCTTATAACCCCACCTTGCACCTCAGGAAGGGTGGGGTTTGGTGTAAAGTTCAGACGTGAGTGAAAGCTGTAATAATCTGTCAGAGCCATGATTTCCTCTGTGGAGTCTCCAGTTTTGCTATGCTGAAGCTCCCCACATCCAGGAAAGTAATTCCAGGCTGGTGGGGCCACCTGCTAATATCCTGGTATCAGAGCCAGGGGCTGCAAGTCTTCATATGTAGAAGAACGGAAGAACCATCCATTCCACTGCAGGAACTGCTGGTTGAAATTCCACAGCATGTGTTCTGCAGGTTGTCAGGCAGGCTGATTATAGTGAACTCCTGCAAATCAATGAGCCGTCATCACACCCCATAATTGGGAACATCTTCTCCTCCCACCGCTCGTGTCAGGACCAGTAGGTCTCAATGCCATTCTTCCCCAATGTCAGGGCTGCGACTACATCTCAGCCCCTGTGTCAGGCTAGTGGTAGAATGGGTCTGACAGCTTCTGTCTCTGCCCACCAGGGACCTGGCATGAATATCAATGATCTGGAAGAAAATATAAAATCGTTGCTGATAAATTTTGCAGGGGACACTAACATTGGTGGAGTCTGTAGGCAAGACAAGGACAGGCTAGTTCTATAGAGCAATCAGGATTGCATGGTAAGCGGTGTTTGAATACAGTGAAATGCAAGGTCATACATACGCTGGTCATACACTGGAGGATAGGGATAGGGTCCAGAGTGACCTAGACAAATTGGAGGATTGGGCCAAAAGAAATCTGATGAGGTTCAACAAGGACAAGTGCAGAGTCCTGCACTTAGGACGGAAGAATCCCATGCACCGCTACAGGCTGGGGACTGACTGGCTAAGCAGCAGTTCTGCGGAAAAGGACCTGGGGATTACAGTGGATGAGAAGCTGGATATGAGTCAGTAGTTTGCCCTTGTTGCCAAGAAGGATATTGGGCTACATTAGTAGGAGCATTGCCAGCAGATTGAGGGAAGTGATTATTCGTCTCTATTCGGCACTGGTGAGGCCACATCTGGAGTATTGCATCCAGTTTTGGGGGGCCCCCCACTGCAGAAAGGATGTGGACAAATTGGAGAGAGTCCAGCAGAGGGCAACAAAAATGATCAGGGGGCTGGGGCACATGACTTATGGGGAGAGGCTGAGGGAACTGGGCTTGTTTAGTCTGCAGAAGAGAAGAGTGAGGGGGGAATGGATAGCAGCCTTCCACTACCTGAAGGGGGGTTCCAAAGAGGATGGAGCTCGGCTGTTCTCAGTGGTGGCAGATGACAGAACAAGGAGAATGGTCTCAAGTTGCAGTGGAGGAGGTCTAGGTTGGATATTAGGAAACACTGTTTCACTAGGAGGGTGGTGAAGCACTGGAATGGGTTACCTAGGGAGGTGGTGGAATCTCCATCCTGAGAGGTTTTTAAGGCCCAGCTTGACAAAGCCCTGGCTGGGATGATTTAGTTGGGGATTGGTCCTGCTTTGAGCAGGGGGTTGGACTAGATGACCTCCTGAGGTCTCTTCCAACCCTAATTTTGTATGATTCTATGATCTCGGACCCAAAAATGTAGGCCACACCTGCAGGATGGGGAACAGTATTTTGGAAAACCGTGACTTAGCAAGGGGCTTAGGAGTCCTGAAGAGTAACCAACTCCACAAGAACTTGCGCTGTGATGCAGTGGATAAGAGAGCAAAGGTGAGCCTTGTACAGTCTAGAGTCACTCAGGTGGCCTATCTGCTAGACCATGCTACCTCTCACTAGAGCTTTCCAACTGGGCAAGCTACATTTAGCTTTCTGGCCCTTCGAACGATTCCTTTAGCACTCCTTTGCACAGCACATCAGATGAGCCCCCTTGCTTTGAAGCCATGATCTGAATGAGAGAAAAAAAATCCACCCAGCAAACATCTTGCTTTTGAAAGCCAAAAGCTGTTCTGAATAAAAAATTCATTAATCAACATTCCCCTGTCACCTTATAAATCCACCACCAATTAAGCTTGTAAATTAATTTACCTTAAAGGACAGGCCAGATCAAAGATATGATGGACCCAGCCTCGGCTGTTCACCTGTGAAATATGAAATCAGCTTAACTTTTATATGGCAATAATTATGCAACTCATTTTCAGGTATAAATAATTCAACAGGGATGAGACGCAAAACACAGCAGTGTGAGCCATCCCTCGTTTTAACTAATGATAAGGTATGTTTCGACTCTTCCTTTGAAGACCAGTAGCACCCAAATTAACCTTTTAAGACAACTTTGGAAGAAGATCTCTTCACAGCAAATCCCCATTTCCAGCTGACATTTGTTTCTTTTTATCTATACATTTGTCTGATTAAGAAGATATACTGCCAGTTTAATTTTCACATAAACTCTTAACATCAATGGGGATGCATTCAGCAAACCAAACGAGGATTTATTAAGATAATAATGCAGGCACTTCATAAAAATTTAAATGCCTGCTTCAGAGCATGCCTGACATGGAACTAAGAAGCCAGGGAAATCTCGTAAGCTGGGGATAGCTGCAAGATTCTAACAACCTTTGCAAGCCCTGTGCCTGAGTGTAGGGGCAGGTGTCTATGTAAGTACGTGTGTGTTTCCCCCACATCCGATTGTGTTCCCCATCCTGAGGCCTCAGCAGGATTCAAGAGATGTGCCGGCTTTGCACCTTTACAAGCACCAGGATGGACTGGTTCAAATTAATTGACTCATTTACAAGGGCCTCGGCAAGGGGAAAAAGCAGATTAGATTCCCTCACTTGTGCTGCATCGCCTGTTTATAACCACATAGTTAATCAAAACAAGAGGAGCAGAAGAGCTTTTTTTGCCGGGGTGGCAGGAAAGAGAGAGATGCCTTAATTGACCCCTCGGGAGACAGAGTGAAAAGATTTCAGAAGGAGCTGAATTTTTAACATGGGAGCACATTTTTCTTTTTAAATTCCAGGTTAGAGATCAAAGGAAGCGTTCTGGTGCCTGGCTACCAGATGTCACAGGTGCAGTTGGTATGCTGCCTCCTTTCCTGAATCATTTAAGAAGCACAATGTGGATATTGATACGTTAGAGTAATGACTGGGAATAATCCCTTAAAGCCCCATGAGCCAAAAAAAGTTTCACTGCCAGTTAAAGATTTTGAGTCTAGGGTGTAATGTGCTAAACTGTGCATAAGATGAAAGAGAAGTCTGAGCTTCTCTACAGCTAAGCCTCATTTGGTTACAGCACCTTCAGGAAGGATGCCTGGCAGAATTCAGATATTCCCAGGTCAGCCATGATAACACTACAGCAGCTTTTGCGGTCTAGTGGCTAGAACTGAGGAGTGGATTCTTATAAGGCCTTTGCATATGAGCCTGGCAGGTACTGACTGTACAGGACTCCATCCATCTTATTCCCCTTAGGCTAGGAGACAGGTGGGTGGTTGCATTAAATAAAACACCAGATAAGTAAAATAACCTCACTACAGGAGGATGGTTAAAAACTGCTTGAGACTTTTGGAAAAGGGGTAAAAGGGAAAGATTGTCTATGGGTATTTGACAGCGTTGTCCCAAACACAGATTCGGGTGCCAGAGACTTGACGGGTCAATGAGCTGTGATAGGCACAGTTTGAGCTGGTCAAAATGTGACTGGAGTTTGCAATCTCAATGAAATTCCAAAATGAGGAGGAAAAAACAGGGGGGAAGTTGGAAAACAATTTACAAATATTTTGTCCATGGTTGTTGACCAACCAGGAAGCTGTTCAAAATCCTGCAAATTAAAAAAAATGGGGGGGAGGGTAGGAATGTGAAGAATTGGAAAATAATTTCACCCAAAAATGATTTTTACTTTTTATTCAGCCAGCTATAAATACAACCAGTGGGGGAGAGAATGAGAGGGTCACAGTCCCTGCAAGTTCTTGCTAGCCATTTGGTGGCCCCTGTAACAGAGTGGTCTGCCCCCTGAAGGGTATGCTGTCCTCTCAGCCCCAGCTGGGAATGGGTCAAGTGATGCCTATGAAGAGCTGAGAGAGCTCAGTCGGAGGAGAGTTGCAGGGACCAGCATGGCTGCCATGAAAGGCTGTGGAGGGATGGGAAAGGCCACGGCAAAAGCCATCACCCCGTAGCCTGCTTAGGTCCAGGAAATAGCTTTGTTTTGATGTTACCTTGTAAGGGAAGGGCCCGAACAAAGTCCGGGTTCGGTGTTGAATCCTTCCTGGGCTAGGGAGACAGGCCAGCAACCCGATGGCCTCCTCAGCACACATGCAGGATTCATCCATTTTTCCACTCTTGATCCACTTCCCTTTTCCAGTTTTTTAATGTATTTGCTTTGCTAACCTGCTACACTATGGGAAATCTTCCCCATTAGGACGTAGCCCTGCAGACTTTAATAACAAGTCATTATACAACAGGATTTTTCAGCCAACCTATACAATTGTGTAACAGGCATATAATTCCCTGTTAAACTCTATAGTCTAGCTTAAAGGGCTGTGGAAAGGAGACGTTTCTTTCACATCCTACAGAGGGGGTTTGTTTGTTGGTTGAGTAACTCCTACAACACATTTATATTCAATATTTAATATTCAATTTAATATTCAGTTCTACAGTCCTTTTCTATAAGAGATGTTCCTGAGTTTTGATAAGTCTTCATTAAGAGCATACAAAGACCATGTTCCCTTATATGACCACAATTTCTCATAAAAGTTGGAAGACATAGTATTGCACATTACTTTTTTGGTAGAAATCGCAGAATGAGCCCTTTAAAGTTAGGGTTTTTTTTTTTTAATCAGAACCTCATTAGAAGTTCCAATAGAGAACTGCTGAATCGATCCTGCTATCTATTAGATTCAATAGTCTTTTATCTGACAGACAGTTCTAGTTATCTCTAACAAACCACATTTCCCCCCCCTACTTATCTCAGCCTGCATGTCACTGCCTTCAATCAGCAAAAGGCTGTAACGAAGCTATTAGAAATCAGCTCTAAATGGTGCTACCACTGCAGCTGCAGTTACAGGAGATGAAGGAGGAACAAATGCCAACGGTTGACGGCTGTAGGTTTGCTCAGATGTAATAATCATAAGCATTTGAGAGACATCAAAAGGAAAGCAAGCCTGAGACTAACTGATGCTGCATAGCTGGACCCAGAATGGTGACAGGTCCGTTGACATTTGATGCCTGCTACTGATCAGCATGAAATGTGGTCTCAGCTGACAGAGGGGCCTGCATCAGTGGAAACTTCCGAGAGAGAGCATGTGTGTTGAAATGTATTTCACTGGCAATGGTAGGAGATGTTGTCTTAACGGCCCTGGAGATTGAAGTCCTCTGTTTATGCACAGGCCAGTCCCAGCACAGGTTGGAAAAGGGGAAGCTACCCATATACTCACCCCCCACCCTCAGGACCTGACCGGGAGGAAGAGTGCACTGGAGGTGGCTCAGCTTCAGGCTGGAGGTTGGTGGCATCCAAAGCTAGGTAAGCAGGGCTGATACGTCAGAGGTAGTTGACAGCAGCAAGAGAAGAAGACCACTGTGTCTGACTCACTACAAATTAGCACTAAGCAATGACTGCCCTGAGTAACCTGCACTGTTCACCCCTGCCTTTATATTAAGAGGCAGTGTGTTCTAGTGGTTAGGGTGAGGACTGGGAGGCAGGAGACCTGGACACTAGCCCCAGCTGTGCTTGTGACCTTGAGCAAGTCACCTCACCTCTCTCTGCCTCTTTCCATTTGTCTGTCTTGCCTGTTTGGACTGGAAGTTCTTCAGGGCAGTAGCTGTCTATTACTATGTGACTATGACCTCTGTTCCCATCCTACATTGACACAGCGCCTAGTCCAGTGGTGGGGGCTATCAGCTGGAAGTTGAAGCTAGACAAATTCAGACTGGAAATAAGATGTAAAATGTTAATAGTCAGGGTAATTAACCATTGGAACTACTTCCCAAGGGTCGTGGTGGATGCTCCATCTCATCATCATCATCATGTTCCTATTATGCCTCTGGGCATTTAGGGCAGTGACGAAGCTCCTCCACTCCTGTCTGTTTCTGGCAAGTCTTTCAATGGTTCCCCAGCTGTGCCTCAGGTTTTTCAGCTCGGCTTCCACAGCTCTTCGCCAGGTTCTTTTCGGGCGGCCTCGTTTTCGCTTGCCTTCAGGTGTCCATCTTGTTGCTACTTTGGTGATGGAATCAGTTTCCATCTAAAACACGACTGATCCATCTCCAACGCCTCCTGGCAATGATGGTGCTCAGATCCTCTTGGCTGCACTGTGTCAATAGATCTTGGTTTGAGATTGTTCTGGGCCAAAAGATACAGAGGATTTTTCTGAGGCGGGTTGTATGAAATGAAGACAGCTTGGACACATCATACTTTCTCATTCCCCAGCATTCTGCACTATAAAGTTGGGTTGAAAGTACGCAGCTCTGATACATCTTGATAAATCTCCATCTCAGGCCATTTTTAAATCAAGACTGGATGTATTTTCTAAAAGATCTGCTCTAATTCAAACAGGAATTATTTCGGGGAAGTTCTATGGCCAGTGACATACAGGAGGTCAGACTAGATGAGCACAGTGGTCCCTTCTGCCCTTAGAATCTATTAATCTATCACTATAATAAAGATAATAATAGTTCTGTAGGAAAAGAAGAAGAAACTGCAATGGGAGTTGTAACGGAGGCAAGGAGGCAGGCACTAGAGCAAACCCTAAAGTTCCCTCTCCTCCTTAAAATACATGCATACCAATATAAAACCCCATTACGATGCATGCATAGCTGTCTAAGTCAGGGGTTCTCAACTTTTTTTGCTGGGCCCCACCTTTGAAAATATTTCAGGCTGTGACGATCCTCCTAAAAAAAGCGATAGCAAATTATTGTACGTACTCATGGGAGCACTGAAGGAAGCATGTAATCATTAACCCTGCAGTCAAAGGCGCTGAAGCCTTTCCAAAAGTGTAAAGCAACAGTTTCCAGGAATAAATATGTGGACATTTAAGAAACACGTTTTCTGAAGAAAAAAAAATAGATAAAAGGATACAGTTTGGGGAGCTGGAAGCCTTTTCCAGTGATTGAGGCAATGATCATAACATTGTCCAATTTGTGGTAATAATCATAGCATTGTCCAAGGATTGTGGCTTTATACACGACTATGTACAAACAAATATCTGGACACTTACAGCAAGGGGTGCTGCTGTTCTGAAACACACCAGGGAACTGAGGCAGACCCTTAAACCATCCTCCACATTCCCTCTCCAGCTGCCCAGCTCTGAAGGCAGCGCCGCCACCAGCAGCAGCACAGAAGTAAGGGTGGCAATACCATACCATGCCACCCTTACTTCTGCACTGCTGCTGGCGGTGGCACTGCCGTCAGACCTGAGCACCCGGCCAGCAGCCGCACCTCTCGCAACCCCTGCTACAATAGCCTTTTGACCCCCTTTTGGGGCAGGGACCCCCGGTTTGAGAAACACTGAAGTAACCACATGACATGTGTTAATTCCTTTCCTCCCTTCCTTCACCTACAACCTTTTATTATTTTTATTTGCTTGCTGCACCATGTCTCCATTTAGATTGCATGCTCCTTGGGGCAGGGAGTGTCTTCTATACAGCTTAACACATGTAATCATGTCCCCTTCTAGTGGCTGGCCCCAGGGAGGATGTGCCTTTTGCTTGCCAATGGCTAGCTGAGTTGCTTCTTTAGTGAAGTAATAGGGCTTCTGCTTGTGAACCTGAAGGTCTCAAGTTTTATTCCTGTTGATGACCAAGGTGTGTGGAAGTATGTGGCTATGGTTAATTCAACCAACACTAACACAGTTTGGACATTATAAATAACTAACGCTAAAACCTACTCGTCCTCTGTAAATCAGACCCCCTATCTGCTATTGCACTAGTGTCTTCCATCTCTTTCTTTAAAAGGGAGAACAAAGAGGACCTGGGGAATTAGAAAATAGTAAAGATACTGGAACAAATGATTAAACAATCTGTTTGTAAGCCCCTAGAGGATAATAGGGTTATAAGGAATAACCAGCATGGATTTGTCAAGAACAAATCATGCCAAAGCAACCTAATTTCCTTCTGTGACCGGGTTACTGGTATAGTGGATGGGGGGAAGCAGTAGACATGCTATATCTTGATTTTTAGAAAGCATTTTGATACAGTCCCATGTGGCATTCTCATATGCAAACTAAGGAAATGTGGTCTAGATGAAACTACTACAAGGGAGGGGGGGTGCATAAGTTGAAAGGCTATACCAGGGGTAGGCAACCTATGGCACGGGTGCCGAAGGCGGCACGCAAGCTGATTTTCAGTGGCACTCACACTGCCTGGGTCCTGGCCACTGGTCCGGAGGGCTCTGCATTTTATTTAATTTTAAATGAAGCTTCTTAAACAGTTTAAAAACCTTATTTACTTTACATACAACAATAGTTTAGTTATATATTATAGACTAATAGAAAGAGACCTTCTAAGAACGTTAAAATGTATTACTGGCACATGAAACCTTAAATTAGAGTGAATGAATGAATACTCGGCACACCACTTCTGAAAGGTTGCCGACCCCTGGGCTATATTCTAAGAGTAGTTATCAATGAGTCACAGTCCAACTGAGAGGATGTATTTAGTGGAGTCCCACAGGGGTCAGTCCTGGATCTGGTACTATTCAATAGTTTTATTAATGAGTTGGGTAATGGAGAAGAGAGTATGCTTCTAAAATTTGCAGGTGACACCATGCTGGGAGGGGTTGCGAGCACTTTGAAAGACAGGATTAGAATTCAAAACAACCTTGACAAATTAGAGAATTGGTCTGTAATCTACGAGATGAAATTCAATAAAGAGTAGTACAAAGTACTACACTTAGTAAGGAAAAAACAAATGCAAAACTACAAAATGGGGAATAACTAACTAGGTGGTAGAGCTGCTGAAAAGGATTTGGTGGTTATAGTGGATCACAAACTGAATGTGAATCAACAGTGTGATGCAATTGCAACAAAAGCTAACCGTCTGGGATGCCTTAAAAGAAGTGTTGTATGTAAGACATGGGAGATGATTGTCTCGCTCTACATGGCACTGGGGAGGCCTCAGCTGGAGTACTGTGTCCAGTTCTGGGTACCAGCACCTTAGGAAAGATGTGGATAAATTGGAGAGAGTCCAGAGGAGACAAACAAATATGGCGAAAGGTTTAGAAAACCTGGCCTATGAGGAAAGGTTAAAAAAACTGGTCATGTTTAGTCCTGAGAAAAAAAAAAGACAGAGGGGACCTGATAATAGTCTTCAAATGTGTTAAGAGCTGTTTTAAAGAGGATGATGATAAACTATTCTCCATGTCTACTTAAAGTAGGACAAGAAGTAGTGGGATTCATCGGCAGCTAGAAAGATTTAGGTTAGATATTAGGAAAAACTTTCTAACTATAAGGATTATGTTCTGGAATAAGCTCCCAAGGGAGGTTGTGGAATCCGCATCACTGGAAGTTTTTAAGAACAGGTTGGACATACTCTTGTCAGGGATGGTCTACGTCTACTTGGTCCTGCCTCAGCGCAGGGAACTGGACTTCATAATCTCTCGAGGTCCCGAGACCTGTGTGACTGAAGCTGTGTCAACCCTGTGCACTGACTCATGTTGCTAGAAGGTAATATAGTTCAAGTGCAAAAGCCAAAACTAGGTAGCAACAGCTGTGGAAAGTAATTGAGTTGTGTAATGTCAATGACCCCGTTGAGGTCGTTTTTAACAGAAGACACTGCAAAATGAAGTCTTAGCACCTATGACCATACAGGGAGCATCATGGAAAAAACCATAACCCGGTGCTGTTCTTTTGGGTATTGTATTTTAAGTTACTACTAAACTAGTGTAAGAGAAGTGATGTGACAATGACTTGAATGTACTGGGTGAATAATAGGGTTTGGGGTTTATCCCTTCTTTCCTTGCATCAGGTACTGATCCTTCCTAGGCAGACAGGATGCCAGACTAGATGAGCTGATGGTTCAAACCATGATGCAGTCAACATTAAGTACCGTAATTAAATTTGTAGCTATTATATGTGAGTTTCTATGGCAACAAACCTATAGGGCCTGAGTCCCTTTTCCACCACTCTGGCAATGGGAAAGAGATTTAAAGAGGGCCACACAAGGCCCCTTTGCATTGGCAGAGCCATGTAAATGGGGCGGTGGATCAATGCGAATCCAAGCCGGGAATCTGTAGGATATAAATGAGTTCCTTACAATTTCTAAACACCTTCCTTCCTTGATCCCCCTAAATGCATCCAACCATGCAGCTGAAAAGCATCTGCCTGGCTCTTTGCTCTGAGTACATCACCCCTCCTGTAGCTTCCCATTCCCCACAGCACCAAGCACATATGACGCCTCTTCCCTTCCAAGGCAGAGAAGGGCTTGGATTCTCATGGACACTCCCCCGGCCCCTCTTTTACAGCGCTGTGCCAATGTAAAGGGGCCTTCAAGTGGGGGTGACTTGAGTGACCCACATTAAACCTCCTTAGCATGGCCAGAGTGGTACAGAGCTGACGGTGCCCACCTCCACTCCAGCAGCAATGCCCACCTTTATTGGGCGCTAGTCACATTTTCCAACCATCACCTCCTTGTTTTCTCCCAAGACCCTCCCCTCCCTCGTATGCACCGAAGCCAGACCCAGTTCAAAATCCACAAAGCCATTCCTTAGAGCTCGCTTCTGCCGATGCCTGCGAAACACGGGACAATGGCCAAGCAGCTGGTACGAGCTCTGCTTCTTGCACTGATCATAAACACCTCCTCTCAGACTCCCCATCTGTTTGTACTATCCACATTTTTGGTCTCTCCCCCTGTACCTGGACTGTAAGCTCTTTGGAGCAAGGGCCATTGTCTCTGGGGCGGCTGCCTCCTGAGCACCCCCTAGGGGCTAGAGGTCATTCTGCAGTGCCCTACCAATAACCTCTCCCTCAGAGGGCTCCGTACACAAACTCACTGGCTTTTCTGATCCATTCTCCACCCCTTCTCAGGGGTCCAAGTTCAGTCACAGAAATAAAGCTCCAAAACAAAATGCAGAGCCTCAAACCACAGACCATCAGTTTTATCTTCGTGTCAGGTCACTCACAGACTTTTCCTCCTTGGGCTGTCGGTAGGGAAATCCCTCCTCCCAGGTTTTTCTGTTGGAGCCTGCTGGAATTCACCCTACTCCCAGGCCTTCTTGCCTGAGAGTTTTCCTGCTTTGGGAGGCGACTCCCAGGCCCTGCTTGGCTGGAGTCTCAGGTTTCTGGCTCTGGCCTCCAAAGTACCCTCTGGTATCAAGCTCTTCCCTGTAGGAGCCTTTCTTATTACTTGAAGTTTCATCCGTCTGTCTGTCAGTCCAGTCCCCCCTTGCTGCAACCACCTGCTGCCCTTCAGAAGGAATTTTCCTGACTCAGGTGGGACTTATCCTGTAATCAGGGTTGGCTTAGCCCAAGGCTCCACATCCCAGGGGCAAGCCAACCTGCTAGAGCCATCTTTTCATTACATGTGTTTACAGCGCCTAGCACAATAGGGTTGTGATCATGACTGGGGTTTCTAGCCATTACTGCAATGCAAATCATTATAATGAACATCCCTGGATACACCCACAGCTGGAGGGACAAGATAGGACAATTCACCCCAGCTGAGGATCTGTCCTCCAGCGTCCCAGGTCTGCCGCTCACATCCTACAGTGTGGAGAGGTGGCATGCAGGTATGGTATCTGGCTGGCAGTGGCCAGCCTGGGGGCAACAGAATGCCTCCAGGAGTGCTTGAAGGGCCCTGATGGAGAGCACTGAATAGTGCATAGGTGCCTACTCTGTGGGTGCTCTGGGGCTGGAGCACCCACAGGGAAAAAATGGTGGGTGCTGAGCACCCACCAGCAGCCCCCCTATCAGCCACTCCTCCCTCCCCCAGCGCCTCCTGTCCACCGGCGACCCCACTGATCAGCACCTCTCCCTCCCTCCCGCCACGATCAGCTGTTTCGCGGTGTGCAGAGGAGGCTCTGGAGAGGAGGAGCGAGGACGCGGCACGCTTGGGGGAGGAGGCGGAATGGAGCGGGAAGAGGTGGGGTGGGGGCGGGAAGAAGCGGGGTGGAGGTGGGGCCTTGGGGGATGGGGGTGGAGTGGGGGGAGGGGTCTGGGGCAGAGCCAGGGGCACATTGGAAAGTGGGCGTCTGTGTAAGTACCAACTTTCCTTCCACCCCCCGCAACCAACCTTTCCATGCCAATAAGAGGGATATTACCATGCCCTCAACCTGTCTGATTTTGCCCAGCTTGACTTCTTTACATGGGAAGGAAAACTAACGCAGCCTTCCTTTAGTCTTGGAGAAATCATTCGGCTCCTAGTAGAAGGATTTCCTCCCAAACTGACTGCTTCAATTTGTCATCCCAGCTATTTCACATCTCTAAGCTTAAATGCAAATGCAAGGTATTATCATTGCTATAGGTAGCACGTGCACAGCGGGCTACCAAATAGCTTTTATATTTTTAAACTATCGCTTTAAAGGATGCAATGACCTCAGGGTCGTCCCAAAGGAGCCATCTTAGGCTCCATTGCCATTGGATGAACAGAGCGTCTAGCTGGTGATCAGCATACATATTCATGGCCAACATGAAGCATTCTCGTGATGAAGCTTGAACTTGTCACAAGGCAAAATTTAGGTTATTCTTGCATCAATTGCGCCTCTTAAGCAGATCCACAAAGTGTCATAGCAACCGATTCTGTGACAGGCGGAATTGTCACTGAGGTACAATTCTGATGGAAGGTTCAAGTTGTGCTGATGAATCAAACTTTACCTTGTTATGTAGCCCAGGAAGACAGCCCGGAGTGTGGTCTAGAATACAGCTTGTGGGCAGCCGCCTCTTCAATCTAGCAGAGAGTTTCTGGAGCAAAGGCGTCAAAATCAGTGTGAAACCAGAGTGAGATCAAAATCAGGCCCAAAATGGGGGTGGGGGAGTGGAGTGAACCAGATGGGATGAAATGACAGATATATTTGAGTTGCAATGTTTGGTTCTAGATCCCGATCCAAACATAAACCACGCCAAAGTTCAGGGCTGGTTAGAACTGAGGTTGTGTTTGGCTTGAGCCCTGAGTTGGGATGTTTGGGTTGGATCTGGACCAGGATCTGAACCTCCCCAAATTGCCATTCTCTGTAGTACCCGGCACGCACTGGGAGTATCTGAGGAGGAGCAGTTTGCAGCTGTGATCCTGGCATCGTTTCAGCCCCCAGTGTACTATAGCCCAATCTCAGGTCTGCCCTAAACAACTCCAGGCTGGGCAGATTGCCAAAGTGCAGTTGGCTCTGGAAGCAACCTTCCTACCCATGCCTTGCCCCCTGCCCAGGGGCCACAAGGGGGCAGGTAGAAGCTGGCTATGTCGACTCTGTGCCCCTGTAACGGGGTCTCACCACACCCCACTGGGTTCAGCCTCCTGGCCCCACTCCCCAAAGAGTCAGGACCACTTCAAGCTGGTGCAACACCCGTACTCTTTATTCCGGTGTCCGGTCCCCATCACCAAGCTCCAACTATTTTCAGATTATTTACAGGTTTGGCCTAGTACAGGCCTCAGTGGCAACAGGATAGTAGGCTCCTGGTCTCGTCTCCACCCCACCCCCTCTCTGGACTCACTTCCTCCCAAGCTTTTAGCCCCTGTTAACTGGCAGGTGTCGCCAGCTTCCAGGCCCGTCCTAGCTAGTGGTCCAGCCCCCACCCATTTCCCCTGGTTGGGGCTGGAATGGCAGGAACTGATTAGGGCTTTCCCTGCAGGGCCCTACCACAGCCCTCCAGGGATTTGCTTACACCAGGGAGAACCCCACTTGGGGAGATCTACCAGCTTTCTGACCCAGTGGTCCTAGCAGAGTGGTGCAAAGGGCTTGGAGAGGGAACTGAGCCCTCAATGTTTGGCTCCATTGTTCCAGTTTGGGCCCATTTGTAGAAAAAATTGTTTGACAGCAGCAGAACCTTGGCCCCAGACTCAAACTGAGTCAAGGATCGAACCCTTGCTGAGATTCAGAACACGTGGGTCTCATCTGTCACCTCTCCTATGGCTCTGCACGTTTGGGTCCCAGCCAGCATCATAAGCAAAAGTATTTCCAGCCTGATTGGAAGCAGCAAGTGCAGGAAAATCATCAGAAAGCTTACCAAGTAATGCCTGTCGCAGGGGTCTCGCCACATCATGGCATGGCGCTACAGCCCCCGCCATGCCTTGGACCAGGTGGGGCAAAGTAGCAAAGAAACTACGTAATATTCCACGACATGTCTGCAACGGAACATTTTGGTTAAAGAACCAATATTTTGGAAATGAATGTTCTTACTCAAGTCCAGGGGCTAAGCATGTGGTAAGAAACCTGCAGTGTCTGGAAGGGCCTGATCCAAAGCCCATCGAAGTCAATGGAAAAACTCCAGTTGATTTCAATAGGCTTTGGATTCAGCCCCAGTCCTTTCTGATACGTTAATAATTGCAACTTTTAGACTACTAGAGCCTGGCTGTGTCCATGGATGTAACAAACACAGTTTAGTTGAACTGCTTCCTTCCTTTTGCTTCTACTAATTTATTAGCACCTTTGTCGAAAAAAATCCATGGGGCTTTTTAAAAATTTCTTTCTCTTGTGGTTAGCTGCTGCTGCGGTACATTTCTAATCCTTGAAATTCTCACTAGGGGGAACAGCAGGTCATTATACACAGAGGTACAGCATATGCATTCCTGGCTTCGCTGCAGAGGGGGGAAGTGTCTCCATGAGCACTGTAAAATGGGCGACGTTCACTGTAGTAAGGTTGAGCCGGGGCTCTACCCTCCGAGATGGAGGGGTGCCACACCGGCTCACTAAAGTGCAGACAGTCCAACCTCAGGTCCCTTTGCGCAGGGGCTGAGCGGCTCACAGTTCAGGAGCTCAGGCCCTTAGGTAGGGGCTGAGCGCTAACTAACCGTCTAAGCGGGCCCAGGCCCTGGATCGGGGCGGGGCAGAAACAGTCACAGCTCAAGCCCTTTTGGGGCAGGGGCTGAGCAAACAAACAGTTAAGGAGCCCAGGCCCTCCGGTGCAGGGGCTGAGCAGACAAGCGGTTAAGGGGCCCAGGCCCTGGGTCAGGGCGGGGCGCAAACAGTCACAGCTCAAGCCCTTTGGGGCAGGGGTTGAGCAACCAACAGTCAAGGAGCTCAGGCCCCCTGGTGCAGGGGCTGGGCAAACAAACAGTTAAGGGGCCCAGGCCCTGGGTCAGGGCGGGGCGCAAACAGTCACAGCTCAAGCCCTTTGGGGCAGGGGTTGAGCAAACCAACAGTCAAGGAGCTCAGGCCCTCTGGTGCAGGGACTGAGCAGACAAGCGGTTAAGGTAAGCCCAGGCTCCTACACCTGAGCGTCGGGTGAGGGGGAAGCCTGCCACCCGTACGGGGTGGCAGGGGGGAACGCAGGCCCACCCACTCCACTGCGTTCCAGCCCGGGGCCCTAGCAGCGGTTACTATCGCTGCCGGTCAGTGGGGTGTCCTGACCGAAACACACTGACATCGGCTCACAGGCCTCTGCAGCCTGACCGGGGTCGGCTATCCCCGGGCTACTTCCTTGTTCCCCCTCGGGGCTTACCTCGGCGGCGATGCCGGGTTCGGGCCAGTCCAGGAGCATCGGTTCCTCGGGTGCGGGGCTTGGGGGCCGGGCCGGCAGCTCTCCCCCAGGGTAGCTGGCACGGGGCAGGCTTGACTCCTCCTCGGGGCAGCAGGTCCGGGGCAAGCTTGGCCAGTCCTCCTCAGGGTAGCTGGCACGGGGCAGGCTGGGCCAGTCCTCCTCGGGGTAACGGGTCCGGGGCAGGCTGGGCCAGTCCTCCTCGGGGTACCTGGCGAGAGGGAGGCTTGACCGGCGCTGGGCGTTAGCAGGCGGCTCGCGGCCTGCGGCTGTCTCCCAAGCGGGAGCTCGGCCCGGGACGTCTGCTCGGTCTGGCCATCTGGCTCTCACTGAGCTCTGCTGGCGGGCTTTTGTACTTCCGGGTTGGGGCCGTGACCTCGGAGGGGCGGGCCTCGGACCCGGTGGCTCCGCCCATGCTGGGGTTGGAGGAAGCTCGGCCCTGTCAGAGATGGAGGGGCGCCACACCGGCTCACTACACCACCTTGGCTGAATTGGCCTCGTTAGCACTGACCCCCCCCCACACACACACACACACTTGGTAAGGCAACTCCCATCTTTTCCTGTGCTGTAATATATATACTGCTTACTGTATTTTTCACTCCATGCATCTGATGAAGTGGGTTTTAGCCCACGAAAGCTTATGCCCAAATAAATGTGTTAGTCTCTAAGGTGCCACAAGGACTCCTCGTTGTTTTTGCTGATACAGACTAACACGGCTACCCCTCTGAAACCTGTAAAAGGGGAGTTACATCTTCTTTCAAGATTAACCAGTCCATCCCACAGCTGGTGGGAGCACTTGAAGACAAACTACCTGCTGAGCAAGTGGGAGGGTTTTTTTAAATAAGTTTGCCAGGATCACATGCAAAGCGCTGGGTAAACGTTTTGCATTTAAAGTAAAGCCAGGCCATGAATGTTGGATTTTACTTCTCAAAAACCACCATCCCTTTTTTGCCTTGAGGAACTTACCTCCTTGGGAAAATGGGGCCTTGCTTAGCATGAAGCTGAGCCTGGCAAATTGATTGAGTGGAACTGACAAATAAGTGATCTAAGTGAAAGGGCATCCTTCGAAAAATTAACCTGATAGAACAGAGGCCACGAGCCGGTGGGCATCTGGAGGGCTTTGAAGGGTATGCAGGAGTCCTGACGTGTCCCACCAAATTCTCCACTGATTTGTGGCTTCTGTTCCAGCCGGTTTTTTGGGTGCCCATGCACAATAGCCAGAACATTCCAGTATAAACTTCATACTTCCTCGCGTTCATTTCTATTGTGTATCAGCAGAACCTCTTAAAGTGGAAAATAATAAACATGGATGTGTCCAGCCCAGTGTAACCTTTCCACCCCTCTGAACAATAAGGGAAGAGTTGTCCTCAGGTTAGACTCTTGCATTATCCTTCTTTCAAAAACTGTGTTTGATTATTTTTTTTAACCCCCTGGGACGGGATATATAAACCCTGTCCTAGTCTGGAAGGAGTTAACTTACAGCCAGCGCCTCCCTGGGTGCACTAGCTGTTAGGCCTCGGTGCAGGATTTTAAAAAGAGGAAGCCCAGCAGTTGGGAGGAGGAAGGGGAGAAGAGTAGATGGGCTTCTCCAGAGATGAGTTGGAAGCCTGACTAGAGACAGAGGCCCTGAGGAGCTGGAGCCTGCCTGAGCCCCTGAGTTAGGGGAAGAGTGTGGCAGCCCCTGGGCTGTGGGCTAGATTGAAGCACAGAAGCCTGTGGTTAGACAGGAGGACAGTCTATAGCAGCAGAGGCATAACTGGGACAAGGTAGTGCCCAGCTGAGCCCAGCCAGGCAGCCAGTTTGATTGTGTAGAATACATTTCTACTGGACTTTGGCAAAGGACTCCAGCATCAAAAGAGACTAAACTCTGCAAAGGGGTCTGACTGGAGGGCCAGGTCACATCTATGCCGGAGTAGGCCACGGGTCAGTGGGGGAAACTGAGGCAGAGTTGCTGCATCATTACATCTGGCCCACTAGAGCAGAACAGAAACAGGCTCTGCTAACTGAGAGCAGAAGTCCGGTCAAACACTGTTTCAAGAAGGGAAGTGTAAACTTTCCAACAGCAAAAGGGCAATGGAGGGATAGAGCTAGCAACCCAGTGGCTGAGTTCAGATCTCTCACTCCCTAGCTGAGCAGTTTATTTAGAGGACTGGTGACAGATCGGGGCCTCCTGAGGGGATCTTGGTCTATTGTTGGAGTTGGGAGTCCCAGTTTATGGTGTCAAGTATCAGAGGGGTAGCCGTGTTAGTCTGGATCTGTAAAAAGCAACAGAGAGTCCTGTGGCACCTTTAAGACTAACAGATGTATTGGAACATAAGCTTTCGTGGGTGAATGCCCACTTCTTCGGATGCAGTTTATGGTGGTTGTTAGAATTACTTCAAAAGTATTTACAAACACAGCTTTTAAAATTTGCTTGTTGAACGTTAGGTTCCTAAATCCATAGTTAGGCTCCTAATGAAGTGATCTAATTTTTAGAACTGCTGACACCCTAAACACTAGCTGAAATCAAGGAGGCGCTTCAGGTTCTTCACAGGTTCTCCACAGCCCTGGAGATCAGGCCACTTACTTAAGTCTTTTAAATAGCAATTTAAGGCCAAGGTCGAGGGGTCTGATTTTCAGAGAGCAGAAAACAGGCCCCTTTCAGGGATTGCAATGTAAGTGCCCAAAAATTTGAGGCATCAAATCACTGGTCACTTCTGAGAATCTTGGCTGTTAGGAGCTTTCAGGTCCCGGGTTTGGAACTGTTGCCCTTTAGCACTGAGGCAGCATTGTGTATATTTAGAAGCACAGGTTCCCCCAAGAAAAGGGACCAAACTTCCCTGCCCCTCCCCAATTCAGTTTTACAGTCACTTGCATTTGAGAGGTTAAATCAAGCCCCAGATTCAGTGTGTGGCTTCAGCAGGTCGCTCCACCCCTCGGGGCCTTTGTGCGAGCTGAGTAAATGAATACCGAGCTAGCACCCAAAGAGACTGGGAGGCGGAATGAATTCATGTTTGTAGGACTCCTTGGGACGGCTGGATGGAAGGGGTTACTGCAATGTCACCTAGGGTTTGCTTTTCCTGCATTTGTGACTTCAAATACCAGCCAGCAACACACAGGGTCAAGCGAACCACAGGAGTCCAGAACTACATGATTATTCCTTCCCCGCCCCTCAGCACTGCGGCTTGTTCAGGCTAGCCGGGCAGAGAGACAGTGGGTGAGTAATAGCAGGTCACAGTGACACTCTCGGGCTATTTGGGCGGCGTGTAGAGTACTGACACTGCATCTCCAGCTAGCACGGCCATAAATAGCAGCGCTTAGGTAAATAGAGTACCTTATGCGAGGTCTCTCCATGCCCAAGCAGTGCCACCCCCATCTACATGCTATTTTTAGCAGTGTCGTGTCCGGCTGCCTCCCCGCTGTGCAGCCTTTCATTGTGCCGGTAGCTGCACGCCGCACTGACAAATGTGGCGGCCTTTCACTGCACCGTGTAGCGACACGTGCAGCGTCTGTACCCTGCACGCCGCCGTACGTGTAGACGCAGCCGTGGGCACAATGCACCTCTGAATAATCAGAAGCAAATTTTAGTCACTGCCACTCGTCCGCTTTGGATCAAGTGACCGGAGAAGGAAGCAGCCCACGCTGCTCTATCGACATCTTCCTGCCCGGCTGGGGTCTTCCGTCTGCTCACGTGTTGCTGTTCTTATTCTTTTTCAACCCGAGGTGGGATTTTCCAAGGAGCGTAACAAAGGATTTGCACTCGGATTCGTAAAGACCCCTCAGTCTTAACCACATCCCGTGTATAATCAGGAGTACAGTGCATGTGTTACCATTGCAGGGCTGCAGGTGGAATGTTGATGTGAAGGAAGGAGCAGATGGCTGATGTACGGAGGTCCCCTTGTGGTCATAAGTAAAATACATAAATCCAAGAAATGCTAGAAAGTGTTTGCGGTGTCTCTCCTTGCAGCAGGAGAAAACTCAACTCCTCGCAATATATACGGCGGAGTTTAGAGAGGCTTCCCACCCTGTTATTAACTGTTTGAGTACTGCCCATGTGGCCCAGATACAGTCAGGGTTTGCTCACTTTGCCACTGAGCCCATCAAAGTGATGGCTTCTAGCAGAGGTGAAAAATACATTGCACCACTCAGTGACGAAGGCTGGAGCATGGCCGGTGTCATTCCCGAGGAGGAAGAGATTCTTCAAGTTACAGCAGCTGTAGCAGCTTAAGGAGCGGAACAGAATCTGATATGGATAATATAACCCTTCATTTTCTCCTGGACACTTAGATTCACTGCTGTGGGGATGGGCATATAAGAAACTGATTGATTTGATTAGATGGGTAGAAACCAAATCATCAGCTCTGGGAAGCCCTGAGCTGGATTCACATCCAGCCTTTGCAATTCCCAATACTTCTGCCCTTGAAACATCTCCATGGATTTAGCATGGCAAGGTCACACGGTCGTACACCAAGAAAATGGGGGGGTTCGTTCCTGAGTCCTGGCTCTAGGGCAGCCAGAGAGCTACCACAAACGGACAACTGAGGATCCCCCCTATTGCCGAGAATCCTGAGGTGGCACATAGGCAGCTCTGGGCCTCCAAAGGCTGGGATGTGTGGGTGTGCGAACGTGTGATACTCTAGGGCAGGGTTGGGCAAACTACGGCCCGCTGGCCAGATCTGGCCCGCAAGCCATTTCAAGCCGGCCCGCGAGCTCCAGCCGGAGTGCCGGGTTGGAGGTCGCACCATGTGGCTCCCGGAAGCCACAGCATGGCCCCACTCCGCGGGTCGGGTGCCGCTCCACGCCTAGGAGCCGGAGAAGGGACATGCCACTGCTTCCGAGAGCTGCTTGAGGTGAGCGCCGCTCTGAGCCTGCACCCCTGAGCCTCTCCCCATGCCCCAGCCCTGATCCCCTTATCGCTCTCCAAACCCCTTGATCCCAGCCCAGAGCACCCTCCTGCACTCCAAACCTCTCAGCCCCACCCCAGAGCCTGCACCCCCAGCCGGGACCTGCATCCCTTCAAGCACCTCTGCCCCAGCCCTGATCCCCCCCCAAACCCCTCGGTCCCAGCCCAGAGCACCCCCCTACACCCCAAACTCCTCATCCCCAGCCCCACCCCAGAGCCCGCATCCCCTGCCAGAGCCCTCACCCCTTCCCACACCCCAAACCCAATTTCGTGAGCATTCATGGCCCGCCATACAATTTCTATTCCCCGATGTGGCCCTCAGGCCAAAATGTTTGCCCACCCCTGCTCTAGGGTGAGGTTCATATAGGTAGTGGCAATGTAGGATTCCATACGTGCTGACTGTCAGCCCATGTGTACATCCAATGCCCTAGCTCCAGTAGGGCTAGTCTCTGATCCTTGACTGGGAGAGGGGAAAGAAGCGAACAAAAATAATGTGGCTACTTCGTTTTACTGTGATGGAAAGAGAGAGAAAGCAAAATTATTTCCCAGCCACTGCAGGCCATCACACTTAATGCCTACACATGAGGTTACATCTTCCTTAGTGCACCATCCTAGCTGGCATAGCGACACGTATTAGAAAATATGCTTCATCACCCCTTTGAAAATAAAATCCAGCTGCAGGATTGGCTTCCATCATCACCAGAATGTTAGATAGAGATTGTTTGTTTCACTTCATGTAACAAACTGTCCTACAGTACGGTGTGGATGGAGCTGGCCAGGTCTGGCTTCTTCCTTGAGATCATGCCTTTCTACAGCCCCCACCTGGCAGAAGTAGCACACAGCAACTCAACCGCATGAGACAAAAATGCAATGCAACCAAAATTGGGCCTGATTCTCCACTCCCACTGATGTAAATCAGGAGTGATTCCATTGAGCCCAGTGGCATTATATGTGGTACAGTTCGTGTAACTTAGAAGGTGGCCTAGACTGTTTTTCTTTCTAAAAATGAGCCGAGGAGACTGAAAGAGATGTGCCATGACGAGCCAGGAAAATGATCTTTGCTTGCATGTGAGGGCAAGACTGCATTTGTCAAGGCTGGAGAGGAGGCAGCTGCAGGAGTCAAGATGGGAGATGATGAGGGCCTGGATGAGCGATTTGGTTGAGGGGATGGCGAGGAAAGGTCAAATCTTAGAGATGACTCGCAGGAAGAAGAGGAGGATTGAGACGCAGCCTGGACGTGAGGACCCAGGAAGAGGGCGGAGTCCAAAATGATGTCCAGATTACAGGCCTGAGTGACAGGCAGGATGGTGGTGGTATCACTGAGGGTGGAGGGCTCATGTGGTGGGGTGCGGGAGATTCAGAACTGTGTTTTGGTCATGTTGAGTTTAAACTGATGGCTGGACATCCAGAAGGAGATGTCAGAGAAACTGGCTGAGATTCTAGTCTGAACAGAAGGAGACAAGTCTGGAGTAGCGAGGTAGAACCGGGCATCTTCGGCGAAGAGATGATAGCTGAACTCATATTTGCAAATGAGATCAGCCAACAGCAAGGTTTTAAAGGGAGTCCATGTCTGCAGGCCCTCAGGCAACAAACATTTCAGACACATTAAAATCTCACATATGCTTTCTAGTCTGTCTATTCTTGTTGCTGCTGTTTGGGGGCATGGTGCTGGCAATCTGTGTTAGTCACCGTCAAAACAACATCTTTACCCCAGAAGCAGATGGGCTTTTTGTCTCCAGTTCTCCATGCACATAGAGAAAACCTGTATTCCAAGTCAGCCCAAATGAAACTTCCCCCCACTCTGTGTGTCTGTTCTCTGTTTGGCTGCACGCCCTGTAGGAAAGGGACCTTGGCGTCACTCATTTGAAAAGTGCCTTGTGCGCTCTATGTACAAATGACACATTAATAATAATAAATCACAGGATCCACTCTGAAAACTATTTTTCTCTCTATTATTTATTGTAAAAGGGGGTCACTCGTGGTTACATAAACAGAAAGATGGTTGAGATGGTGAACTGGGCACGTGCTCATTTCTGTCCCACTCTCTCTCTCTCTCGCTCTCTCTCTCTCAGGCTGAAAAAAGAAACATTAAAAAGCAACTAGGCTGCAATTTGTTCCCATTTCCCTTTACTTCCTTTACATTAAGGTATTCGCCGTCTGCTGTCCGGCAAGCTCCACACCATCAGAGTTCCACTTGCCAACTTGATTATTGCCAAGTAATAACCAGGCTTTGCCCATGCACAGTTCCGTGGTGCTAAGACCTGGTGCTTCCTACACAAATCTAAACCCCGTAGACGTCAAGGGAAAGACTTCATTAGTGCAGACGCAGTCCCTACTGAGAACAGATCCGGTCTCTGTGATCCTAGTTCGTGGGCCCAAGGAACGTAAAGGAGAAGCTTCCATTAAAAACCCAAACAAGCATCAAGTCCTTTTCCTTGCAAGGATCCTTGAAGATGTAACCAGTGCAAACCTAGTACTAGGGCCAGTCACTGATTTTTTTTTTCTTAGCGATCCCAGGTTCTTCACAGTCCCTTCACAGCCCAGCTGGGCCATACGGAACCAGAACTGCTTGGCTGTGAGTCATAGGCCCTATACTGTCAATGCTCAAGTGGCAGGGACCTGTGTTTTTGGAGCAGGAGGATCTGAGCTGGATCCCTGCTACCAGCTGTCACGGAGTCCCCGGGCGATGCTTTGGAACTGCTCCCCACAAAGCCAGTCAGGACTTTGGGGAGCCTTCTCTCCCTTGGAGCAGACTGTCTTCAGGGCAAGAAGCTCACATGGCTTCACCTTCCTGGGTCTCTCCTTGGAGCATTCAGCATATGCCCCTCCGTGTGCTTCCCACAGCGAGTCCACCCAGGCGGGGTCCTGGGGAAGCCAAAGGGTCCTGCACACACCCCCACTTCGCTTCGCAGTCCAACGTGACTCTTAGCCAGCCAGTAAAACAGAGGTTTATTAGATGACAGGAACATGGTCTAAAACAGAGCTTGTAGGTACAGAGAACCGGACCCCTCAGCCGGGTCCATTCTGGGGCCCAGCGAGGCAGACAACCCCGTCTGCCCTCACTTCCTGTCCCCAGCCAGCTCCAAACTGAAACCCCCTCCAGCCCCTCCTTTCTGGCCTTTGTCTCTTTCCCTGGCCAGGAGGTCACCTGATCTCTTTGTTCACCTTTAGCTATTCCTATGCAGGGGGGAAGGGCCCCAGCCATTTGTTGCCAGGATACAAAGTGTCGGCCATTTATGCACACTGGAGACTTAAGAAATGCATAGGGGAAACTGAGGCACTCACACAGTATTCAGAGGAAACATTAAGAACAGTCCCACTTCGTCACACCAGCATGAAACCCCAAGTGGTCGTGGCATGCAGAGACCCTTTACATTCCTGATTTGGACCCTGGCTCGGGAAAGTATCCCCACTCAGCACTTAAGTCAAGAGGCAGTGGGACTTCAGCCCTGGACTTTGGAACAACCAACATATAGAATCTTATCCAAAACTCATTGAAGACCATGGAAATGCTCCCATTCACTTGGAACAAGCCTATAACCACTCCCCACAGCATCCATTCCAGGTTTCCTACAAGACACCCCACATAAGGGGATGGGATATTTGTTCCTAGTCTGAAGAAGTTGCAGAGATGAGAAATGTTGCAGATATGTAAGCCGAGAATAGACGCTTGATGAGACAAACACCACCGACAAGCCCTTGAGGAACAACGCAATGTCCCCTGAACAGCTCACAAATCGAAGAGGGCATTAAAACTGGAAATGTGTGTCCAGACCAAACTATAGTACATGAAAAAAGCTCCATCTCCATCCTTCAGGGGCTAATGGAGCTTTTATTGCAGGCAACGCTGAACACAAAGGAAATGTGATACTCAAAAAGCCTTCCTGTCAATTGTTATTTCGCCAATTACTTCTGAATACAATCATAACCACTCTGCTGTAACACGGCTGCCAGGCTGCATGAAATACTCATTCATGTCAACAGGAGAGAGGCACTTAAAAGCAAGAATCAGAGATGCCAATTCTGCCTCCCCTCAACTGAAGGAGCAATTCAATAAGGCTTGTCAGGAAGGAACATCCTCCCACAGTGCGACAGAGGAGGCCTCACAGCCTGGTCAGAGATGTACTAGGGTTTCTGTTGGTGCAAAGTGGGTAAGGGAGGAAATGGAAGATTAAAAGTCATGATTTCTTGGGTGAGCAGGAAGGTTTCTGAGGCATGGGAAGGGAGCCATGCAGCTCCGCTGTTAACTCTTTCATGTCAGTGAACATGGAAGTTAGTTGTCTCTCATGGTAAGATCATGAGCAATTTGGGGCAGGAACCATTTCTGCTTTATATGTGTGTATAGCACCTCACACAATGGGGCCCAGACCCCTACCTATGGCCTCTAGTCTTTACTGTGATACAAATAATATAATCTTTCTCTTAACGTACGCGCAACGTGCCTCAGGTTCACATGACCGGGATTCATCACTGAATTTGGTCCGCTGGTTGGATCATTAGCGTCCCTGGCTCGGGCTGGGTACTGATGGGGAGCGCAATATGAACACTGATCCATGCCTCCCAGTAATATAATAATAATAAATAATGATTAGTCAGGGATGTGGCCTTCTTAAAGGGTAGATCTAGATGGCACTTGATCTGCAAGGAGGCCATGTTCTTTTGGGATTTCCCATCATGATGATAAGGGGTCTGTTAGGGCTGGTCTACACTCGGGGGGGGGGGATCGATCTAAGATACGCAACTTCAGCTACGCGAATAGCGTAGCTGAAGTCGAAGTATCTTAGATCGAATTACCTGGGGTCCACACGGCGTGGGATCGACGGCCGTGGCTCCCCCGTCGACTGCGCTACCGCCGCTCGCTCTGGTGGAGTTCCGGAGTCGACGGTGAGCGCGTTCGGGGATCGATATATCGATCCCGGATAAATTGATTGCTACCCGCCGATACGGCGGGTAGTGAAGACGTACCCTTAGACTACACACCACTGAGAGTTATAAATGCCTTGAATGGTTAGTTGAATGGATGGATGGCTCCAGCTATTCATTCACCCTGCCATCCATTACAATCTCCAGATTGGCATGCGTCCTTTCCCTTGTAGGGCCAAATTTTCAAACGAGCTCAGCTCCCATTGAGACACCTAGGTGAGGGCCAGATACTCAAATGTGGTGACACTGATGACCAGATTTTCAAAGAAGCTCCGCACCCAAACTATGACCTAAATCAATGATGTGCAATGCTGAAGGCTGATCCCCAAATCTCCCCGCACCTCAGGACATCAGCAGGTTCCCCACAGAGACCCCATTCCATATTGTGCCTGCAACATCTTTGATGCCACACTCCAGAGTCAGGGTCGGTGCTGCTAAGTGCCAAATTTGACCTGGAGATTCTCAACGGTAAAATAATAATCATTCCAAACACAACAAATATGCTAAGGGCACATCGAGACTGCACGGTTTAAACGCCCCAAAATCAGACAAAATCTGGGTTGGAGGCGCAACCTTAACTCTGCCCCCTTGTGCATGTGTCCCTTGATGCAGTCTTTAACTAAATTAGCAAACTATTTCTCAAATAATGTAATTTAATATGGGGGCATCAACAACTTTAGATAAACCTGGGTAGCGTCTTGTAGTATTTTTTTCTTTCCCTTATACTCCCACAGTTTTCATTGTCTTAATGGGCTAGTTTATCTTTATCAGATGGGAGCTTTTATATAATAAGTTATCTTCTCTCTACTTTAAAAACTTTCCTCGCAGCTATGCACTGGGGACCTAAACTACCTTTGCATTGCCCATATTCTGTGGCTGTGCAGAGCCCTCAGTATGTGGTAGAGCAGTCTTGGGGCTGCTCTCACTTATGCTCTGCTTCTCATAGTCCCCTATGAGCCCGGGGAAGCAGAGAATACTGTAGTGCAATGCACTCCAGCCGTGTCCTTGACATGCCCCCGATTCTCCCTGCTCCCCCAGGGGTACTGTGTAGAGTTGATGTAGAGCCCTTATTCTAGTCCTGCCCCAGATAGGGAGGCCTATAAGCACTGGCTATTCTCAGATGGCTGTTTTCTCCCATTTATGGCACTTATACACTGCCAGAGTGGGGAAAGGGGGCCCTTGTGTAGCTGAGAATCAAACCCAATGTGTAGTCCACATTGCAAGAACATTTTATTCTGCATTGTTCATGTAAAAGATTTTCCTGGATTCTGCTTAGATGTCAATCATAAAGCCACGCTAGAAGATACTGTGTATGTGTATCTAAGGTCGTAGGGGAAATGTATGATACTATAATGGATTATTTGAGAAATAGTAAGTGATCATGTAGTTAAAGACTGCTTGTGCAACCTTAGCTCGATTATTTCCTGATTTCTTGACCAGGCAACTTCTGTGTTAGAATCATAGACTCATAGAAGATTAGGGTTGGAAGAGACCTCAGGAAGTCATCTAGTCCAACCCCCTGCTCAAAGCAGGACCAACACCAACGAAATCTCTTAACATGCCTTTGTACGGAATTTCCTAGGTTTTATTAGCAAAGAAAGCAAGAAAACAAGCTTCACTCTGCTCTGCTGCCTGGCAAAAAAACTGGCATTAATGTCTGTTAATTCCACAATCTGGTGCTAGACCCACCACTCCAGGCACTTTAACAAGCCTTCAGGATGGAGGCCCTCTCCTGCCCAGTAGTTGGTTCTCTGGACACCTGCTCTCCTGCAAACTGTAAGAGCTACACCCGAGGAAGATGCTTCAGTTGACTTCATTGGAGTTAGTCTCAGGCCCCTTGTGCATGAAACCCAAAATTGCATTGGCCTTTGTTCCAGCCACCTCATGTCTAACTTGCTGTCAGCCTTAGGTCTCTTTACTGCCCACTTTTCTCCCTTCTGATGGTTGGGCCCTTGACCAAACCAACTCTAACTGTCAAGGTTCGCACCTCCATTCTAGGGTGTCAATGTAACCTAATGAGTATGGCATTAGCCTGGAACTCAAGAGACCTGGATTCTATTTGTGGCTCTGCTGCTGGGTGACTCTGAGCATGTTTCACTTCCCCGTGCCTCAGTTTCCCCCTCTCTAAAATAGTGCTAATGATAGAGGCCTCTTTTGTAAAGTGCTTTGAGGCCTGCTGACGAAAAGCCCCATATAAGAGCTTGGGATTATTACTAGCACCTTGTTCACTTGCACCTGATCTTCAGGACCCTTGGTGGCATTTTAGTCCCCATCGTTCTGCGCGCTCGCTTGTGGCTGTGGGCTGAGGAGCGCTGGGCCCTGCGGTCCTTTTTGTTAGAACAGTGCACCTGTTTATTGCAGCGCCATGGAGGCTGCCCATCTACTTGCAATGCATCGTTTTTGTGCTTTCACCCAGCCTCTGCATTTGAATACTCCTGCTTAAATTAATCATTGTACATCAGTTGGTGTTGATTTTTCAGATCAGCACATGTAGCAATAAAAAATTAATGTAAAGTGACTATTTCCAGTCATCCAGTGTATTAAAGCTGCACTCACTGGCATTTCAAAATGGGTACACTGTGCACCTGCAGTACCATTTTTTTAAAGCCAGACAGATTACTATTAACATCGGGGCTCATGCTACAAACGATATGATTATGAAATACAGTGTCACATGACAGCCCTTAAGAACACAGAGGTCAATAGCCTTGTCTCCTTAATTTTAAAAAGTATTAAGCCTGAGCTAGGGTTGTGTTACTGTCTCTCTCAGCTTCTCCTCCACTGGAGCTTGGCCTCTTGCACTTACCTGTCTCCGTGAAATCTCACAATTCTCCCACTCTTAGCGACATGACCAACCGCTTATCACCCTGCAGTTTCTCACTGGGTTTTAGGCATTTCTTCCATTTAGGACCCTGTGACCTAGTGACCAACAGCCTCCTTAAAATAGTGTGACCAGATGTCCCGTTTTTATAGGGACAGTCCCGTTTGGGGGGACTTTTTCTTATATAGGCGCCTATTACCCCCCATCCCCTGTCCTGTTTTTTCACAGTTGCTATCTAGTCACCCTACCTTAAAACAGATGAAACAAAGCATGAGAGAAACAGGGATTTTAAAACAACTGCCCACATATTTAGCCTCATCTAATCTTACACTTCACTACAAGCTAAGTTAGCCAAGCTTTCCTCTTCCGTTACAGGAATGCAACGGACCCAAGTTGCATTCTCCAAGCAAGCCCAGATCCTCCTGAGTCTTTATAGTGACACATTTTTACTTTATTGAAACCTTTCAACATTATCCAGACACAACGAGAGAGTCAAAAAGATTCCTTTTCACTTTTTCCAACTGAAACTGTCGACAAACATTTCTGTTTCTATGAAACTGCATTTTTCAATGGAGAACTGTTTTCACGGACTGTCACTGAGCGCACTTGTAATACGACTAATAATAACAATACTGTATCGGGAACCTCTCTGTTGAGTAAGGATGGTCTTGAGGGCGAAGGCACAGACCTAGCTACCTGGGTTCTGGTCTGTTGCTCCAACTCTGTTCAAGCGCTCCGTGACTCAGTTTCCCTATCTGTAGCATACATCTCCTGTGCAACCAGGCCTAAAAATTGCATTCAATTCTAGCCACTAGAGCTGGCCGAATAAATGTTGTTTTTGGTTTGGTGGCAGTTCTGAAAAACTGGTGGGGAAAAATTCGGTTCAGGTCAAACCGAGCCTGAAATTGTTCAGCATTTTTGGAGATGCAAAATAGTCTATTTTGGGTCCATTCTAGAGCAGGGATGGGTCTCCCACATCCCAGGAGGGTGCCATAACTCGAGAGCTAAAGGTTAGGGGGTGGGGGGAAGAGGTAGTAACACCTCCCTCACCATCACTTCCTCCTCTGGTCATTTTATGAATGGCCGAAATTATACATGTCAAATTCACATCTACCAAAACTTCAATTTTTGCCGAACACACTATTGCTCCCAAAAATGTCACCCAGCTCTACTAACTACCTGGTTACCAGAAAGATATTCAGAAGTTGAACAAAGTCCAGTAAAGGGGCAACAAAAAGGATCAGGAAGTTACAAGGGAGTTAAGCACATGTAGCTTGGCCACATGACAGCAAGGCAGGGGGCCAGGGCAATGAAAATGACCTGCTAGTACTTGTAGCATAGTGCTGTGTGCCCCCAGGATGGAGCAGTGCTGAGCACAAGGACCACAGTTGTGCTTGGCCGCTGTCTCCACGGCTACACGATGATAAAAAAAAAAAAACCACGGCACCAAGTTTCAGAACCCAGGTCAGCTGACTCAGGCTCACAGGACTCGGGGCTGCAGGTCTAGAATTTGCAATGTAGACATTTGGGCTGAAGCCCAGGATCTGAGACCCTTCCACCTTGCAGGGTCTTGGCTCTTGGGCCCAAGCCCAACGGTCTATACCACTCAGCCTGAGCCCCATGAGCCTGCGTCAGCTGACCCGGGTCAGCCATGGGTCTTTTATTGCAGTGTAGTCATACCGTAGGTGGCTAGTGGAAGGTTGTTCATGCTCTCATGCACTGTAGCAAGAGCTAAATACAATCTGACCGTACTGGGGAAGCTGTAGCCAAGTGCCTGATCTGCGTGATGAAGATCCTGCTTATGCCCATGAGACACACCCATGCTTTGCCCCTATATTGTCCTGCCCTCTTACAGTTAAAGGAAGGGATCATCAAGCGCTTGAGATGTACTTTCACTCGTTGCTGAGAAATAGGCCACATACGTAACCTTCCTGTCCCTCACGCTGGGGCACAGCAGCCATGACCTCCCTGCCATGGACAACATGAGGTCTCCCAAGAGGACAGGCCTCAGGCATCATAAAATAAAGAACTCGAGGTGTGTGAAACCTGGCCACTAAGCCAGGCTCGGCAGGTTCTCTGTTGATAAGAATTTCAATGCACCTGTGCATCTTCGCAGCATGACAGGCCTGACACTAGCCTGAACACAGAGCTGCATAATCTGCTTCATGATACATCCACAGGAAAATAAAATCCTTCCCTGGCCGTTCCCGCCCCTGTGTCAGTAATAAAGCCCATTCTCACAAGTGCCTGGCGGTCCTTTACCTGTGATGGTTCCGGGGAAGAGAGATCTGCAAATGACCGGAGTTTCGGGTTAGCTCTCAGCCAAGGACAGTCTGGAGTTACTGAGTCAGACTTCCCGCCCCCCAGCCCACAGCCATTAGTGTGCATCGTATGGCGTTTGTATGTGGGGGTTCATAATGGCTTGCAATGCCCTGAAAATGCAGAGTGTGTTCCCCTGTATGTGTATACATGTCATTTCTGTAGTGTAGCGATGGTTCTCCCAGCAGTACGTTCCAGGCTAACCATGCACTTCCCCAGTGGTTAATGTCAGAAGTCTTTGGCCCTTGTGTCTTAGACCCAGGCTGAGTGCCGGAGACATCAGGGTTAGCTCCTCCCAACGCTCCTCTTGCACCTGTGTGACTCCACGGGCTTTGATGACGATCAGAGGCAGGCCCCAGCAGGACTTTGGGTTCATCCGCTTCACGGTAAAAAATGCAGGAACAGGTTGGCACAATTGGCAGATCCTCACTGTGAGGAGCTGGGACGGGGATGGGGTTGGGCGTGAGATGCCAGGGTCGAGCTGTGTGGGGCACCAGGACAGGAATAACAGAGAGCCTGTCATGTCCCAAATGCACTGGGCAAGATGGATGGCATGAGTGTTTTAGCAGGGGTTGTGCCATCAGAATTAAGGCCGAATGGCAGCATTGGGGGTGGCCCAAGGGCTGGAGCAGCAGGAGGTGCTGTAGATCAGGATTGAGTGGAACAAAGGGTGATGGAAGAGTATGGGTGCAGGGCAAGGGAGCTTACGTGGTACCAGCCAGCACTAAGCCTGGCTCAGACCAGTGCTAGAACTTCTTACTTGGGTGCTAAATTCACTCAAACAACAGCACGAAACCCTCAGTCCACAATGTGCCAAATGAACTGAATGGAAATCCAGATCTCTCTGACCTCTAGCTACAGAGGCGGAGGAACTCTTACATAGTGGTTAGAGCCCAGGATGGGAAGTAAGGCAGTTGGTGGGAGGGGGTTACTCCCAGCTCTGCCACTGACTCACCGTGTGACCTTGGGCAAGTTATTTCATGTCTTTGTGCCTCAGTTTCCCCATCTGCAAAAGGGGGCTTGTAACAGGGTGGCTTTCCCTGGGGCTGGACAGCCTGGCATTAAGCCAGCCCTGATTACAGGCCTAGCCCCACCTGAGAAAGTAAATTCCCTATAAAGGGCAGCAGGTAGCCGGCTGAGGAGGGATCTGAGACCACCAGAGGCAGGAAGCCTGACAATAAGCAAGAGAAAGCTCTCCAGGGAGGGCGGCCTGGGGGAGACCCTGCCCCAAGAAGGAGGGGAAGTGTGACAGACGGACCCTCAGGAGGAGAGGTCTGTGCCTGGCTGAAACTGGGATAAAGACTGTCTGAGATGTATTCTCTCTTCTAAGATCTAGTGTTATGTTGGACCATTGGCTGAGAGACAGAACGGGGGTTGGGGCCTGGAGGGCCAGTGTATACCCAGAAGACTAAAGAAAGGGGATCCTTTGTGGGGATTATTTTGAACTTCTTTTCAATTGGGTGGGTTTCTAAAGGGCTCCAAAGAGGGGGAAACAGAGGCTTGGTGCTGCAGCATGACCTCTAGCCACAAGGGGGTCTCAGGAGGCAGCTCCCCCTATGACAGGGCTGTTAATACATCCCTCCCACGGTGCTGTTTGACTGTCTGGTATGGTTTATGCTGTGGAGCAGAAGTGCCAAGCAGGATTCTAAGAGCAGTTATTTTTGTGCTTGGGGAATAAACAATAACCTCACCTTAAGCAGACACTAAGTTGGAGAGGAGCTGTGTTTTCAGCAACGGCCCTGCTACCAATACCTGTCAGTTCAGCTCTTGTAACAGAACAGGGGGTAATTCAGTTCAGCTAACCAGCAAGAGCGCACACCTAACCTGGAAAAACACCTCTATCACATCACGTGGACTGTAAGGCAGTCAGGTGCAATTATCCGTGGACTTAAAATAAAGGGGATGTAAAGCTTCAAAGCCAGGGGTTATTTGTATTATCAAGCGGAAAGTTGCTCTCCTTACCTCTCAAGATCAACTGAAGATGGTAACATCCCCAGACATTTCCAACCCAGGTGGCAAACCCCATTGCACTACATTGCCATAATCCCAATGAGAGGTAATAATATATGGAGATATACCTATCTCATAGAACTGGAAGGGACCCTGAAAGGTCATTGAGTCCAGCCCCCTGCCTTCACTAGCAGGACCAAGTACTGATTTTTGCCCCAGATCCCTAAGTGGGCCCCTCAAGGATTGAACTCACAACCCTGGGTTTAGCAGGCCAATGCTCAAACCACTGAGCTATCCCTTCCCAAAGGTGAGAAAAGCATGCATTATCAGAGCTAGGTCAGCATTAGCAAGGATGGGATGCAGCCTCCCAGCCAATCAGAGATGCTGGATGGTGGTTCTCATGGATGTCGTTGTGGATCTGAGCATTGGCAAGGAGTCCTAAATGGCAGACTGTGGTCATGTGTCTTTGTCCAAGAATTGCTCCACTGGATTAGACCATTGGCACACCTAGGCTGTATCCTGTCTCCAGAAATATCCAACACCTACTTATCCAGAGGGAAATGGAGCCAAGTGTTTCAACTGGTGACTGGATACCTGAGTACTGTGTGTAGTTAGACTCAGGGAGTCTGGACACAAGGGAACATTGGCTAAAGCTAACTCGGGATTTATCTATCACTACCACGTGGTTGCAACACTGGCCTGGGATGTAGAAGAGCTGGGTTCAATTCCCCGCTCTGTGCTAGACTTTCCTGTGTGACCTTGGGCAAGTCTACACTAAAAAATTAAGTCAACCTAACTTACGTCAGCATACAGCTACCGCAGTAATTACATTGCTTGTGCGTGTCTACACTATGCTCCATTCATCAGCCATGTGCATCCTCCCCAGGAGCGCTTGCACCAATTGAACTGTCAGTGTGAGGCATTGTGGGGCGGCTTCTGAAAGCCAGCAACAGTCCATGTAAGCAACACGGTGTCTACACTGACACTGCGGCAACCTCACTACATTAACATATACTCTATGCCTCTCATGGAGGTGGAATTATTAAGTCGGTGTAGCAGGCGAGTTACATCAGCAGGAGCGAAATGTTAGGGTATGTCTTCACTACCCGCCAGATCGGCGGGTAGTAATCGATCTATCGGGGATCGATTTATTACGTCTCAGCTAGACGCGATAAATCGATCCCCGAACGCGCTCCCCGTCGACTCCGGAACTCCACCAGAGCGAGAGGTGGAAGCGGAGTCGACGGGGGAGCCACGGCCGTCGATCCCGCGCCGTGAGGACCCGAGGTAAATCGATCTAAGATACGTCGACTTCAGCTACGTTATTCTCATAGCTGAAGTTGCGTATCTTAGATCAATTCCCGCCCCCCCCCCCGGCCCAGTGTAGACCAGCCCTTAGTGTAGAAACTTATAGTTAGGTAGACATAAGCTGCCTTGCATCAACCTAACTCTGTAGCATAGACCAGGGCTTAATCTCTCCCTGTGCCTCAATTCCTACCCATTTAATGGAGATAATAATACTTCCCAATCTCACGGAGTGTTAGGAGCTAGTCAGTGATGGATGCTGCATAGATTCCTAGATAGATATTTTGCTCTATACACATGAGGTCAAGCCTCATTGCTAGTGAAGACACCATTTACTGCTAGACATAGCTAGAAAGATAAATAAAGGTGACAACCCCCAATGGCTCATCTAGCTAACTAGAAAATATTGAGGCAAAGAGGAAAGGATCCCTTCCTGACCCTGCATGATCAGTGTATGCCCTGAATCATGACATTGGAACATCCTTATTTTAGCAAAACTCCTGTACGAATGTCAAAGAATACAAGCTTCCCAGAAGATCTTGATCGGCTCCTATTTTGATTGGCCTAAAATCAAGGCATGTGCCAGAGCCTCAGCGGGGATGAAGGAGTGAAGTCAATGGAGCTGGTCCAGTGCTTTTGCTAAGATGATGCCCTTTGGCCTGCAAACCTGGAGCACAGCAGAGCAGGATGAGTAAGCCCACCAGGCAATTTGCTAAGCAATAAATAAATGCCAAATTAAAAATCCTAGCTGTGTGTCCCAGCCTGCAGGCCATCTGATTAACGCCCACCCTGCCCCCTATTTGCATAGGAATGGATATGGAATACAAAACAGGGATGCTGGGGACTGGAGCATGGGGCCTGTGGAGCGAGTGAAGCCTGCAGAGTCTTGCTGCACTGATCTCTTGCTTTCTGAAGGCTAAAAGAAAAGGAATAATGCATATTCCACATGCCCCCACCCCAAAAAAACCCCTCTCATGTTTTCAATTTGCATAATATCAACAAAAGCAACAGTGTTCTCTCTTCCCAGGGGGGCTTTCGCGAAGCCACAGTCGCGGAACCGTTACCATGCAGCCGCTCCTCCGTGGGAGCACATCAGCAGAAAGGATGGCTCGTTGGGATGCATACATCAAAGACACCATGCAGCGCTATTAGCCGACGCGAGAAAAGAGAAAAAAAGCCGAGCCCGTGTTCTTCAAAAAATAGCTCTTTTGTTCCTCGTGATCTGTTTGCTCAGCCTTCTGTGAGCTGGACCACCTGGAGCTGGGATTTCATTCGAGTGGCGTCGGCTAAGCAGAGCTCCCCTGGGCACTGTAACAGGATGGAAGACCTCCAGCGAGCAGCAAGCGGTGGTGTTAAAGCAGTCAGTGGTGCTCTTCCCCCTGAGCCAGGATCCAGCCAGTGTGGTGCTAGGGGGCGCTGTGCAGCTGTGGGTTCAGCCAAAGTACCCTCCCCTTGGGGGCATATAACAACCCATCTTGGGCCAACGGTGGGATTCGAACCTGGCCCTTCAACGCTAAAAGCACAAGCCTGTATCACTCAAGCTAACAGACAAAATCTCCTGGGGCTGGCTGAGGTATGCTTACCAACCTCCCCCTGGCCCAGCCGCTCGAGGGAAACAAAGGCCTGCACTTTCCTAGGAGTGGGTCGGAGGGTGTGTCCCTCTGTTAATTAATGAGGGAGAAGGACTAATGCATCTCTAGCGGCTGGGGGTCTGTAGTGCTGGCACCCAGGAGCACAGAGTTCAGTCAGTTTATTCCCTGCTTCCAGGAGAATTCTCCTGGTCATGGACCTGGCATAACAGGAGCAATCAGAAGGGAAACAACAGATAGAGCCAAACCAGAAAGCAGCACATCCTGTTCCCATTTCAAACCGGATTGTTTTCAAATTTATCTCCTGGCTTCTGCAAGGGAAAAACTGGGCCGTCAGAGAGCGTGGAACCAGGCAACTCCAGTCCCCCTCATGCAATCAGTTAGGTCATGAGCAAAGGAAACGGGATGAGATTACACTCTGAACTGCCTTGTACTTTTGGTGGTTATGTGGGGTTGGTATTGAGGGCTGGCCAGCAAAGTGTGGCAGGGAATCCACCTTCCTAGCTGAGCTCCAGGTGAAAGGAAGTTGTTGGAAGGTGGCTGGGATATCTCTCCAGAGCCAGATGTGGCTTTAGGAGAGAGCTAAGTTCTCTTCCTGGCTCTGATATGCTGGGTGACCTTTTACAAGTCAATTTGCCTCTGTTTCCCTTCCTATATCTCATCCATTCAAGGGCCTAGGCAGTTTCTCACTAGTGCCTAGTGCGATAGGACCTTGGTCTCGGTTGGGGCGGCTGTAATAGAAAAACTAATAATAATGCTTGATCAAAGGTGTCCAGTTTTCCTTTTAGAAAATCTATTTTGTATATTTGAGAATGAACATTAGTATTTTCCATGCTGACCGCCCGATACTTAGAGCGACCTAAGGCTGATCTTCAGAAGAAGAAGTGTGCATCTGATCAGAGTGCAAAATTACCCGAATTGTGTGGTTGCCACCTCAGGAGTTGTGCATGCACACAACTAATTTGTTGCACAGCTGGTCTTTTGCATGTGTTGTTGTTCTGATGGCCTGAGTAATTATAATGGACACATATTTGTGCACTTAACCTTCTAAAAATCAGCCCCTCTGTGCCCCTCGTACAGAACGGGTTACAGCAGTGACACAAGGGAAATGGAAGGAGTCTAAATTCTCTTCTCATCTCGCTCAGCAAGGCTGTCTTTTATTCCTGCTCCTTTCAAGGTGATGGAGGGTCACTGGGTTTTGTTAGCATGGAAACTTATGCACCTTCCAGTGCGTAAACAGCACACTCCACCTCTCACCAGACATCTTGGAATAACTGTTTTCTGAAGTGATCTCTTAAGAACATGTACTTGGATTGCAAGTGTCCTGACTGGCCAGCTCTTCCTTTGTTGGAAAGGCTGTATTATCCTCGCTTCCAGCCAAAACAAACTCAAGTTTATTTTTCTGTCGCTGGGGATTTAGTTACAGTCTTTTGGAAGAATAAACTAAAAAGGGGCTGGGGGGGAGATCTGTTAGTCTTGGAAACTCTCACTAGCTGCGTGAGAGGGGAAGTCCTGCCTGCCTGTTACCACAACAATGAGGAGTGTGTCAGGGTTTCCAGTATAAACATCGTTTTCCCAGGATTGTAACACTGACTGCTGGCCCCCAAAGGGTCGAGGTTCAGTGTGAACAAGTCCCAGTATGTCCAGAGAGCTCCCAAGCATCCATCCTCCCTCCAGCTTCTCTCAGTGGTTTGAGCATTGGCCTGCTAAACCCAGGGTTGTGAGTTCAATCCTTGAGGGGGCCACTTAGGGATCTGGGGCAAAATCAGTACTTGGTCCTGCTAGTGAAGGCAGGGGGCTGGACTTGATGACCTTTCAAGCTCCCTTCCAGTTCTAGGAGATGGGATATCTCCATTAATTTATTTATTTTATTTTATTTAACCAACTTCATCTATCTTCATTACTGATTACCCTAGACCTCAGTTCCATCTGTTCCTCTCTAGCCCTCAGCCTCTCCTCTACAACCAGCCCCACCCACTCCTTAGGGATGTTTCCCCAGGAAACTGTTCCGACGTCAGACACTCTCTTCTCCATTTGTCCCATATCTTCTACGGATAATCCTCTCAGAATACATAGGCCTTGGAACTTGGCAGAGATGAAAAGAGCAGGGAGCTCCCATAGAGATGGCCAGAACAGCTGATATGGATTTACAGACAGAGCAGATGATGGGGAAAGGGCTAGACTGAGGATTAGGAAAAGTGGGGATATTTTATTGTTTTAATTATCTTGGTGATTTGTATTACGCTAACACTGAGATCAGGATCCCATTGTGCTAGACAATGTGTAGCTCATGAGGGTCACTCCCTGCCCTGAAAGTTCTCAATCTAAGACAGGGAGATTTCTATTTCTATTTCGGCTCTTATACCATGTTCAGTCATCACCGTAGTACTGAGCACCTTCTATTAGCGCATCGACATTGTGATTAAGTAACTCGCTTAAGAGAGTCGGTGGTGGAGCCCACAGAACCCAGGTCTCCTGTGGCCTCATCCGGTGCTTTAACCACAATATCCCCATCCTGCCTCCCAAATCTTAAAAAGAGGTTCAAGATTTGGACTTGTGCCTTTATTTCATACAATAAAGATCTAATAAATGAGCCACTTCAAGGTTCCCAAACATGAGTGTAATGTTCCATCCGTTCATTTCCCAACAATTTTTTTAAGAGAGTGGTACAAGAACCAATGACATTTGGAAGCCACTAATCTAGCCTATCTCCCCCAACCAGGATAGGATCATTCCCTAGTGTATGTTTACTAGTGTTTTATCCAGACCAATTTTAAATGAGCTAAGCAGTGGGGCCGCCACTACTTTCCTATCCCGATCCTCCGCTCCCTAGTTTATAGCTTGCCTGTAAAAGTGCACTCGGCGCTGAAACTTGGCAGATGCAGGGGAAAGTTCTTATCTCAATGCCTGGGGAAGTTACACAAGTCAATCCTGTGGCACTCGGATGAGAAAAGCACACCCTAGAGAAATGAATAATTGAAGGCAGACCCTAAATATTAATAAGATACAAGAAGAAGTGGAGACTTTCTTTAGCTCTGCACTTAACCGAACCGACTGCCTGGATTGTGAGGGAGACGCTCACACCCACTAGATGAGCTCTTTAAACCTGTCCTGAAAAACGTGTGCGCTCTCAACAAACACTGCTTCACTAATTTTCTAGTCAAACCTCAACAGCAACGCTGACACTTGACAGTGAGACGTGATCCCAATCCAAATGGCAGCTCGGGATGCTCTCTGCGTCCCCTGCCGCATACAAAACACAGACCAATCAGTGTTGGTGAAAGAAAACCAGAAACTTTAGCAGAGAGTCTGGGACATGGCAGCCACAGTGTGAGACGCAGCGAAAATCAGCCACTTCGTATCTGCAGCAAAGCTGTTGATCGTGGCATCCTTATGCAAAACCCCTGAGTTAATTTGAATAACCAAATTGATGTGGGCGGCACAGATACTGCTGCTGGGTGTAATTAAGAGGGAGCTGAGGGATGCTGTGATTTATTAGTAAGTGCCCACAATTTAACTCCTCCAGTCTCCATCTCTAGAGAGTGTGAAGACAAAATGAATCCAATGGGCCATCTCACGGCATCAGTTTTTAAGCAGGCTTCCCTTTGCAATGGATTGCATGATAGGGCCCAAAGTGTGTGTGTAACCCAGAACTGGGAGAATGCAGGTCTTCCCCCCCCCCCCCCCCCCCCCCACTGGCTGGTCCACCTAAGTGGTCTAGGTCTCTGCTCCAGGTTCTAGTTTAGGGCACTTATTGTTTTAGCTCAAAGAGGAGCAGTATGTGCTCTTGGTTCTGAAAGCGCAGGGTTCAGATGCCACTGTCAGCCAAATCTGGGTCGGTTACATTTACAATGAGCCTGCTGATTGTTAAAACAGTATTTCAAGCTCCCTGCAAAGTAAACCAGCCTGAGCCCACTCAAGCTAGTCTGCACAGTAAAAGGGGACACTGTCAAAAGAAAAATCACACGTTGAAACAAACAATCCCTCCTCTGCATTTTAACGGCACTTTAGACAGTTAACATGAAAGAAATCGTTTTATAAAAGCTAATTTTCTATATAATCCCTTTATTCGTTTGTTTACTATTTGCATTTCACCCTTTTGGTACCACAACACCAGAAGAGTCAATTTCCTCTCTCTCTACATTCAGGCTGACTTCCTATTTAACATCAACATCTATTAGGTCCAACAGACAGGGCTCCGAGCTAGGAGTCAGGACATCTGAGGTCTAATCTTGACTCTGCTACTAACCTGCTGTGTGACCCTGTGTAAGTCACTTCACTTCTCTTTGCCTCTGTTTCCTCTTCCACCATGTCTCTGCCTTTAGATTGTCAGATCTTCAGGACAGGGACTGTCTCTTACTGTGTGTTTATACGGCACTTGTAAGACAGTGCTGATCTCAGCTGAAGTTTCTATGTATGTTTATAATGCTAATAAGAATTGGAATATAGTGTTCTTGGGGTGGGGTTCCCAGCTTTAGATGGGAATCTTTACTCAGTTAATATAAGAAAGTTTGCCACTGTTATTTTTATTAATATATCTTGTAGTGGACCCTCGCTCTCCCGCTCGGAGGGAGGCCACTCGGCCTCACTACACACCTCTATTCACATCTGCATAAGGTGCTTCCATGAACGGGGGTTACACCTGGAATCTCCAGCTCCAAACCACAAACTTTCACCACTTGAACCAAGGGAGTAATTCTATTAGCTGGTAGCAAGAGTAGTTTCTTATCATCTATAGTGACCGAGAACTAGCTGGGGCTTCAACACACTTGGCCAGCATGTTACATTTATTTTTGTACCATCCTGATTCAGGAAGAAAAGAAAAACAATGTTTGTGGCCTAAACAGTGTTGAGTATCACTTTAATAAGTAACTCCCTTCAAATTCTCAGCAATGGCCGACAACCTGTAGAGCAGAAAATGTTAAGCCAAGCTGAATGGGGCAGATTCTGCCTCTGCAGAGCCTGACATTTCTGTACACTGATGTGGGCTATAGCTCAGTGAACTAAAACTGGACGTGACCCACAGCCTAATGTTTTGCAGAAGGTCGAGCTTTTTCTTATTAAATTCATACACTGGGTGTGGAGAGATCAGCAAGTTTTGCATTGGCCGCCGCCTCGCAACGTGATTAATCGGAAAGGCCTCGCTCCAGGGGGATCGGTGCAGCAGGATTCCAGCTGGAAGAACTGCTGGCAGTTTGCGCAAATCACACTAAACCGAGATCCATCTGCTTAGAGCTGCTCCGTCTGTCAATCAGAGCGGTCAGTGCTACGGGGCTCCTATAACGATAGCATAGGAGGGATGGCAGTTAGAGAGGGAACAGGCCATGAAGGGCCTGTCCATTACCTAACCCCCTTACTAGGATCTGCCCATCTCCCTACTCATTCACCCCCATTTCCCATAATCCCACAGTCAGTCCCCAATCCCACAAGACCTCTGTCAGAGTCCAAAATGACTGACAACATTGTGGCTTCTGAGGCAGTCAGCGTACTGCCCTTGGTGCTGGTGAGAAGGGAGGGAGTCTGCTGGGGCTATGTGATCTCCAAGTCCTTGTTTGTTGAACAGCAGGACTGGGGAGAAACTGGTTACTGCCCTGCCCCCCGTGCTCCTGGCAGTGGCTCCAACTGCAGCTGCTGAGTCTCTTCAGCATGCTGGGAACATCCCTCCTGGGAGAATTCCAGAGAGAGATTCCGACCAGATGGTGCTCCTGGGAAGGGAATAGCTATTGGTGTATGTGCCCTCAAAGTCCTAGCTCCATAGGTTGATGCAGCTCAGTTAACTCACCACCACCACTCCTCCTAGCAGCTACTACTGCTGAGTCTTGCCTTCCTGGAGGACACCGGGTTGTAACTGATTAGCTAGGTTCATCCAAATCAAAAACACAACACCCACCTGTTCAATAATGGTTGAACATACCTATAGACCTATGTTACATTTCTTCTACCAAGAAGCTAATTCAAGGCTCAAAGCTGCATCTGATCTGTAATTACAACTTGGTTAGTGAACCACATATTCATAAGCAGTACTGCCAACACTCAAAAATCACAAATCAGGCCCCCAGCAATCATGAGATTGCTTTAACCAATCATGAGATTATTTTTAAAATAATGATGATTGGACTCTTTTTCTTTGCCTTCCAGTTTCTGAGCCTTTAGGATGCACTTGCTTCAAGTTTTCAAGCTTTTCTCTGCAACTAGGATTAGAAACTCAGTTTCTCTGTTTGTTTGATAAAAGCTGAGATTATTTTCACACAAGTTCTTGATTTCTGCACCCGCAACTTTAAGGAAAACTAAATATCACAAGTCCTGTGATAAAATCAGGAGAGCTGGCAACCTCAGAAGACAAGAAGTTGGTAGGAGTTCACATTTGTTTTCCAACAGACACCCCAGTTACATTTCACATGTACAGTTAGGTTACAGACTTGTAGACATGTAGCTCATTAGTTTTGAAGCCATGTGCTATACATTTTCTATAAGGCTTTCATTCAGCTAACCTCTTCTGCTCCAGAGAGAGGAACAATGGCAAATCTTAGACACTTGGGTGGATAGATAGCTATGTACAGGTTTCACTTCATTCAGCACTGAAAAGCAGCCATCTATGTGGTGGAACATGACAGCTATTTATTGGTAGCAGCACAACAATACACAGTGACCACAAGGGAGCACTTTTATTAGGCAACATACTGTCTTGAGACCACCTTAAAATATCCCCACCCATACTCTGTTCTGATCTGCTCCCTTGCTATTAAAAGACCATTCCTATTGAGCAATCAATTTTGCTGGGCCCTTGCCTGGTTAGTTAAGACAGTTTATGTGTTATGTGCACACACACACACACACACACACAAAGAGTCTTCCTCAGTGTGTGCTGATTGTTTCCACATATATACAGAGGCCTCCTCTGCTGGACCATGATCTTTTTACCAGGGCTGGGATCACCTTCTACCTTGTATCTTGTCCAAGCTTGGATGAACCATTTCCAGTATCCTGCAAAGAACACTTGTGAACCATTAAAGTATCCCACAATTAACATCAGCACTGGTGCAATGTCATTGTGTTAGGCCTTTTGTATCCTGACTGTCAGAGGGTGGACTGGTCAGTTCCCTTTAAGAGGGAATGGTCCAGCCCACCTGTGCCTTATTAATTGCCTTGTGATGGGGCCTGATAGGGGCCAGATGATCTCTATAAAGAGCCAGAGGGGAAGCTGTGGCAGAATGAGCTATAGAGAGCAGAAGGCTGCAGGAGAGGTTGAGGCTTCATGAACCAAAAGACTCCAGCCAGGGAGGGCAGGGAGTGGCTGGCCAAAAGCAGGGAGGAATCCCTCGGGCAGCTTTTGGTTTGAAGTCTATAAATACATTTAACACAGAAGGGAAATGTTTTAAGGGCTCTGGACTGATGGAATTTATTGAACGAATCCTGAATAGGGACAACTGAGGCAGGGAGCCCCCCAGCCACTGTTACAACAATGGTCCAAGGCCCTGGACTGAAACCGCATTGTAGTGTGAGAGTAGGTTAGGACATCATGGTCCAGATATACGATGTGGGGCCCAGTCCCACAAACACCCCACTACCCTGCACAATGCTCGCTACCCTGAGACTTCAGTGGTCTGGTGAAAAGCAGGACATGTCTGTAGGACTGGGCAGCTGGGCCCAGGAGTGCTGCTAGCTTTTCCGCCGCCCTAAGCGGCGGAAGGTCCCGCCCCAAAATGCTGCCCCCCCACAGAGGCGATGGAAGGTTCCGCCGCGGTCACCGCCCCCCAAATCGCGGTCGCCTAATGGGTTGCGCCGGCCCTGGCTGGGCCCATAGAGAGGCAGCATGCCTAAAAGTTCACTTGGTATTAATGACTGCCAGCAAATCCCCTGTAAGCCGTGTGATCCATGCACTAGGATTTAAGGGAGTAAAGCACATTTCAACAGCTGACCCACTTTCTTATCAAAGCCCATCTGCGGTTAACATTGAAACAAAGAGTGCCATCTGCTGACTAAATTACTTCATTATCTAGTGCAGACCTAGGCGAGAGTTCTGGCTATTTATAAAGGGTGATTCAGAAACCATCGTGCTCTATTGTCACATTTTTTTAAAAAAATTCCATTTGTTAGTTTCATTTCTGGAGTAATTCAAACATCAGAAGGATCTTGGGCTATAGAATATTTAGGGAGTTATAGTGGTAGATGCTTTGCCTTTTTAAGCAAATAAGGAAGGCATGGCTCACAGATGAGTGAATTGAGACTGCAGATATTTTTCTCTCCTTGGATTGAGGATGATTATATGGCTTCATTTTAAACACCTGACGGAAATTCCTGTTATTTAATGGAGTTAGATTGCAAAGACCAACTCTAACTCAGAAAATCAAATCAGTGCATAGGTGCTTCCAAAAACAAATAGTTGTTTATTTTTGTTCTTCTTCTGTAACATGAGTGAGGTGAGTGTTGTCATAAAGTTACAGGTCCTTATATTCTGGGGTTTTTTTTGGATATACGTGGTTGTAAGTAACACTAGAAAATGGTTTACAAACTCAAACCTTGTCTATACTGGGGTTTAGTCCTGATTTCAGCCATCGGTGATCAGCTACTTGCGTAACTGCTTCAGTTCAGACCCCTAATGTAAGGATAAGACTTCTCTGCCAGAGCCCAGGGGAAGCTGCACCACTGCACATCACAGCGTTCCTTGTCTACACTTGGGTTGTGCCCCAGCTGCCGAAATCTGAGCTAAGCTACACCACAGACAAGGCCAAAAGCCACACTGCTGATTCCGTCAGGTGGGTGAGGAAGCCTGGGACCGTCTTTCAAAAGTAATTCTATCAGCACCTTGCCACAACAGTGCCTGGCTAGACACAGACTGTGTCCCCACAGACATTACTGATGTCTCAGTGCAGTCACACAGTATGTCCTTACTGATCCATAGCCTTGTACGTAAGTTCGTTGGTGAACTGCATACATGTAACATAACACTTAGATAGTAAGCTCCTTGTGTTTGTACAGCACCTAGCACCATGGGGTCCTGGTCCATGATAAATAAATAAAAATAATAAGGATCAAAATTGACCTTTGGCTCCAAAAAAAAAAACCATAGTCCTTTAACTGAGATAAGGTTGCAGCTCTACTCCACTTTTAATGGGGACACTGACAGCCTGAAGACGAGCTCTGTGTAAGTTTGAAAGCTTGTCTCGCTCACCAACAGAAGTTGGCCCACAAATATATATTACCTCCCCCCAACTTGTCTCTCTAATCTCCGGGGACAGACACAGCTACAACTACCCTGCATGGCCACACTTTTGACATTCCATTCAACAGAGGGGAATGGTGCTCATGACCACATACACACACACACACCCCAGTTCATTGCAATGTCCTAGATATCACCATATCCCAACAGTCAATGAAAGTCTTAATTTTTCATTAACATGCACGTGACGTGACCTTGATTTTTCCCATCTACAATGTTTTGGGTTTTTTTTTTCAAAATCCTTAACAATTTTCCCTACAGTTCTTCACTATGCATCTTACAGTCCTGGCCCTTTAAAATTCCTCCCATCTTGCAGGGTGAATTCCACTGAATGACACTGAGTTCCTGTAAAAACAGGAGGCATTTTAAAGAGCCAGGACTGTATTAAACTCTTGCCTCCTGGACTACTATAAAATGAGTCCTTGTTTTTTATGCCAAAATTTGCAAGAGAGAAATGTCTTGGCTGTTTTTTAGTCTGTGTGCATCTGCTGCATGCCAAATTTAGAATAATTTTAACAAGCTGGATAGAAGAAAACAAATGGCTCTTGATCTGAGCGGCCTGCTGTTCTTGCGGGCATCCCCAGAGAAGACGGAAAGCCGAGAAGATAGCTCCTTATTTTAATTGTTGCATTAAAATCCTTCCAGGCCAGTACACAACTGTTAATAGGCAACTTAATTAAACATCAACCCAGTTCATTTTTATGCTCTCTAGAGGCTCTTGTTTCATGTTTCTCTTATTACTACAGTAACTTCTATTAAAACCAAAGCCATGGGGAGTTTTGTCCTTATCATGTAAAACACGCTTAGGAGCTACCAATGGGCATCTTCATTTAACTACCTCAGCAGATTCCCCAGCCTCGTCCTGCCCTGCGAGCAAGGCAATATGCCTGATCTCATACACAGCACTACACTGTCTTGCCCTTAGACCCTCGTGCAAAAGCCCTGGTCTAGGCTTCCAGAGAGTTGGGTTCAATCCCTGGCTCAGCCGCAGACTCACTGTATGACCCTGGTCAAGTCACCCTGTGCTTCGGTTCCCTGTTTGTAAGATGGAGGTAATACTCTTGGCGGGGGAATTATGAGGATAAAAATCCATTGATGATTATGAGGTGCTCATGTACTATGGTGAATGGGGCCATGTAAGCACCAAGCTAGAATGTGCCACTGCTCGTTATACTGGGTTCATTAGTGTATTTAAATAAAAAAACTGAAACCACCCCGCTCAAGTCTACAGTGCTCCTGTTATCCACTGGTCCCCGCTCTCCCAGTGCCATGGAAACCCTGTGCATCAGCACCTCCTCATTCAACCCCCTGCTAACAACCGACAAGAAGTGGGATGCTTCAAAAACAGTCCCTGTGGTATGCCCTGTATATGAGAAGCCCCTGACAGCTCCATGTAATTTAGAGAGGGAATTTGCCCCATATGAAAGCAACAAGTTATGATCACCTTTGGTCTAGTCCCTAGGAGAGGTTCACTAGTCAGTAAAATGGTCAGGCAGAGCAACTGTTGTATATAAAGTGGGGAAGCCAGCTTCTCCATCTTTCCTCAGTTCTCTGGAATGATGCCATTTTGTAGCCCGGCTCTCCAACTGTATAGGGTGTTCTCAGCTAATTTATCTTTTTCAGCCTAAATGCCAAACTCACTTAGGTGGATTTGCCAAGGAGCTCCTAAATCCCACCGTTCTTGGATGCATTTGGCTTTTTGAGGCCTGGTCTGCTTAAATCAAGACTAGGGCCAATTGCTGCCTTGGGGGAAGTGACAGATTTAATAGTCGCGTGAGCAAATATTGGAGTTCCCATTGCAGGTGAGTTATGAGCCATTTAAGCTCCAAAACAACTGAATTTCGCCCCTGCCAGGGACACTTAAGATAAGAGTGAGCAGAGGGCAAGATTTCATAGGAGACAGCTACTCAAACACTTACAGGCTGTCGGAGCTCTCTGCCTGTGATAAATGAACACGAAGCTTCCTACTCAAGGAGAAATGGTCTATTTGTCTGAAAAACCTTGGCTAGCAATGGGCATGCTGCCACTACTCAGTGCCCAAGCTCCGGTCATGATTTTTGATTGAGCAGAGACCCCTCTGGGGATTTTCCTAGGTGAAAAATAAGCACCGGCTCCTCTCGTAACATTTTCACTGGAAGGGCAACGAAAAACTTTATGGCCCCCAAATGCAGTTGGAGAATGCCTCCAGCTTGCTAATATTCTTACTACTCCAGTAACACTACTTGTACACACAGGGCGCCAATGCCTCAGCTGATGTAAAGTGGGATTGTGCCATTGAGATGGTGTTGCCCCAGTTTACACCAGCTGAAGAGCTGGCCCCAAAAGCTTGAGTCATACGGTGCTATCGATGGCTAAGCAAAACTACCCATTGACTTCAATGGGTGTGACACTGAGATGCCCTCAATGCCAAATGGTAGAGGGCTCCCTCCCCCCCCGAATACTGTAACTCACATCAGGCCCAACACACTTATAGGGCTTGTCTACATTACCCGCTGGATCGACAGGCAGCGATCGATCCAGCGGGGGTTGATTTATCGCATCTAGTCTAGACGCGATAAAATCGACCGCCGAGCACTCTCCCGTAGACTCCAGTACTCCACCAGAGCTAGAGGCACAGGCGGAGTCGACAGGGGAGCGTCAGCCATCGACTTACCACAGTGAAGACACCGCGGTAAGTAGATCTAAGTACATCGACTTCAGCTATGTTATTCACGTAGCTGAAGTTGCGTAACTTAGATCGATTCCCCCCGCACCCCCCAGTGTAGACCAGGCCACAGCCCCAACACGCTTTTGCCATAATATGTAGCTCCAAGGTGTCGTGTAAGGTACCATGTGTAAACTGGGGACACGCTGGTCCCAGAAGTCATTGCATGCTGTATGTACTTGTTGTGTACAAAGAGCTACAGATGTGTGCTGGAAATATGTTTGAAAAATGCGTTTGGGCAGCAGTGCATAAAGCCAGCCGACCCTAGACAAAGGAATGTGTATTTACCTGTCTGACCAGCTTGACTACTGGCAGAGGATAATGAAAGTGCATTTACATAAAGCCATCAAGCTAAACACACAGGGAAGATGCTGGCTAATATACTGATTATGTATTAGTTATAGTGATGAATCAGAAAAGCCAATTAACACTCCGTAGTTCAGCAGAGTTCTGCCTGGTGATCAGACCCAACAGTATTTGAGTTATGACGAGGACCCTGTGTGCACAAGAGAGACAATCACACTTAGGAAATCGGTTCTGGCCTTGTAATAGTTTTATTAGCACAGGTAGCAAAAGCACAAACATACCAACCCAGAAAAGTAGACAGAGATAATACAGAATGGTCAAAATGTCCTGCCTCTGAGCATCCATGTACTCACATCAGCCCTTGTGGAAAAACCTGATGTGTTAGTCATCATTCTCAGCACCACCAGCGGTCGGCATCCTGGCATCTCCCCAGGCACGCTGGTTAGGACACAGCTTTTATAATGTGTTACACTGACCCCCACTATGCCAAATGTATAGTCAGTCCCTTTGCCTTCTCTGCATTTCATCACCCGACTAGTGTTGGGGTGACCTTCTCCCATAGGTGAGGATACGATTCTGTCATGGAGGTCACGGATTCCATGCCTTTCCAGGCCCTCCGTGACTTTTTCTGGAGCAGGGCGGGAGCAGCTGTCAATCCCGGGGCGACAGAGCACTGGCCCCAGGGCTGAAGCAGCAGCTGCGGGTGGGTCAGCATTCCTGGGGCTGGAGCAACAGTGGCCAGCCCCTGCCATAGAAGCAGTGGCAGGACTGGAGCAGCTGCAAGCCCCCAGCAGGGCTCTATTTGTTTCCCCCCCCCCTTCCCAAGATATTTTTAGTAAAAATCGGGGACAGATTACGGTCTTCTGTGAATTTTTTATTGCCCACGACCTGTCCCTGACTTTTACTAAAAATACCCATGTCAGAATCTTAACCTTACCCAGAGGTTACTGGGCCTTTCACCTCAAGTTTATTAGCATATACAGTAGTTAGTTACTATGTCATGCTTGTGGTCACACCTCTGCTGATGTTCCTAACTTAACACAGCTACCGCTGATACCAAATGACAACTTGTGGTTACTGGTCAGCGGTTTAGCAACACTTACTTATAACCTCACGCCGTGCTATAGAGTCAAATATGAGTTACTCATGTCAAGTCATTAGGCCTTTGTCCTTAGTTAGTTTGGCTAAACTATTGTCTTTACAGGCTTGGGACCCATAGGCTTTTTGCATTACTGCCTTAATCTGTACCTATATCTTACCTATTTATACCTAGGTTTAAGTGAGTTTAACACTGACTCTAGGGGACAGAATCTGCACCCTAGGAAGCCTTCCTGACTCTTGCAGCAGAGACATTGGATTTTGGGTAATATAAGGAGAGCAAAAGGACCCTTTAGTTATACAGCACTGAGGGGACACTGAGTCTATGAAAGTTGGATCTCCTAGACTGGCAGGGTAGGGCTACTGGTAACTTGATGTCAGTAAGAAAACTGCTTAGGCAAAGATTGTAACTTGCTAAGATAAAATTTTAATCACTAGAGAGTGTGCTTTGGTTGATTTTTAACCATACCTGTCTTTTATTCTTGCTTGGTATCACCTAAATCTGTTATTTGTTAACAAACTGATTCTTATTTTATTACAAAACCATCTCAGTGTTGTGCATTAGAACATGCGAGTCTTCAGCTAACCTTATAGGCTGATGAGTGCTCTGTCTCTTTGGATGCAGCAAACTTAATCATTTCTGTGCATGTCCAGTGAGAAGGACTGGACGCTGCAGGGAGACATCTCTGGGGAACTCTGGCTCACTGATACCGGCAAGGCCAGGTTTAGACTGACAGAGTCTTGAAGAGTTTGCTGGCAAGGCAGATAGGCTGGTGTGTCAGGGAGCTGACACAGAGCTTAGCAGCAACAAAGTGCTCCCTTGAGATGGCGGAGGGGTAACATAGTGGCTCTCAGTTCTGGGTGTCCTGAGCATGACATCACAGCGGGGAGTCAACATGGAGATATACCTATCTCATAGAACTGGAAGGGACCTCGAAAGGTCATTGAGTCCAGCCCCCCTGCCTTCACTAGCAGGACCAAGTACTGATTTTGCCCCAGATCCCTAAGGGGCCCCCTCAAGGATTAAACTCACAACTCTGGGTTTAGCAGGCCAATGCTCAAACCACTGAGCAATCCCTCCCCCATATATAATGATATCATCAGAACAGCAGGTTTCTTCCTGCCATAACTCTTGCAGTAACATGCGGGACTATAACAGAAGTTGGCCTTGTGGCACCATCTTAAATGACCATACGCCCAACGTGGTAGAAAATGCATTCAGAAATAGAGCTGGTTGAAAATTTGCCATCAAATTTTTCTACCAAAATTAGCCTTTTTCCCACCTCCCCATGGAAAATTTTCCAATGAAATAAAAATTTCCATTTGAAATTTTCATTTTTGGGGAGGTTTTTTGATAGACAAACAAAAAAACTGTTTATAATTGTTTTTCAGAGTTTGGGGGAGGGTTCTTGCCTTTTCTCTTCTTTCCCTCTGTTTCCCACTCCCTGCTCTTCCTTTTTTTCTACCTTTTTACATTGTGACACTGGCAAGGGGAGGAGAGGCAGAAACTGACAAGCAAAAACCAGAAAAATTTTCACTTTTGAGTTTTCTCTGAAAAGTTGGGGGGAAATTGTGGGAACTTTAAGGAAAAAACCCTAAAGTGTTTAAAAATTTCTCCATGAAAAGCCAATTGGCATTTTTCTACCAGCTCCAGCTAGAAGACTTCACTTCTCCCTGCTGTCACCTACTTTTGGTATCTAACAGAGACCCATGTGGGTCACGCAAGAGGGACAATTTCCCATCAATGCAGGACAGGGGACATGCCTCACTCTTGGCTACTATATTTAACCTGTGGTAGTCTGCTATCAGTGTCTGTCTTTCTACTCATGGAGCAGAAGAGACAACGTAAAGAAGAATGTGATCAACTGAAGCCAAGGAGTTGGCAGGAAGTAGCTAATGCAGATTGGAAGCTGAGCAGGACTCCAAGGCCTTGAAAAGCCTTATTTTGGGGAGGTTTAGCAATTACAAGTGCTTAGGATCTTCATTTTACATCTCAGTCTTTAGTCCTTCAGCAGCAGCCTGTCTCCATACTGGCTCAGTGTATGATACCTAATTCAGCTATCAAGGTCATTGCTTTCTACCGCTGGGATTTCCCTAAAAGTGTCTCATCCAACTATTGACCCTGCTTAGTTTCTGGGATCAGACAAGATCACAACCTGAGGCAGTATGGCTGCAAGCATGGAACTGGTCCCTCTCTGATCATTCATTCCCAGCTGTCCACAAGTTAATTTGGATGGCAATTAACACAGATTCATCTCCATGTGATGATTTGTTGAGAAAGCACTTGTACGAACATTGAGCATGTCCTATCACATGTCAGGTATTTGGCAAAGAAGCACCCAGTAAAGGGAAGCAAGACATTTCTCACCCAGGATTATAACTGCACTAAAACTGTGCACACAAGAAAAAAATAACACTGATTTGCACTGAAATATTATCACAACCTTACAGGGACACAATCAAGATAAAAGAAATACTTCGAAAAAAACCACTCATCTGAGTTTTTATGCCTTGGATAAAGTGAATTTAAAAATCTGAGTGGCCGGCTTTTTCAATGTTTGTTTTTCACTTTTGGTTTTTTCCTCAGCTTGGATTGTGTAATGATGAGACTGGTTGGTTTCATTGCCTATTTCTAGTCAGTTTCACTTGCAGGTTCTCAGGCACCTGCACCGCATTTCGGTTTTCAGCACTGCTGAGGAATATTTAAACAAGCTTTATGCCATTTAGTGTGGCTCAATTACTGTTTTCACCTTCAAAAACATTACAGAAATACATTTGAGTTACAAGGACTTGGCAGCATCTCGTCAGCATCAGACATACTGCCTGGCTGGGAAAACTCTTGGTTTTCCTGCAGTTTCTAAGGGAGGTTTCAGAATTTTTGTTTCCATCAAGAGGCTGAACTGTTACTTCAAGTGCTTTAGTGAATACTTTGTCACAATATCATTACACATTATGGGCCTAACTCTGATTTCATTTCAAAAAACGCTGAGCACCGGGATTTTACATGGGCGATCTACAAGTGGGTTGTGGAGGATGGAATTTTTTTCTCCATCATGGAGGCAGGGTGCAGGGCACTTGTGCATAATTATGTTTATTTGCAGTCTATTGTTTAGCCACTAGATGTCTCTGTGTGTTGTACTGAGATCCAGACGGAGTAAGTCCCTGGTAAACAAAGGCAGACTGAGCTGGAACTTGAGCACAACGTATTGTGAATGCCTGTTTGGTTTGTGTCCACCTTAGCTGTTTGCTTTAAACACCTACCACAGGAAGGGCTATGATTCCATGACACTGTACTCTCATATACTGCACTGATCGGCGCCATATAAGTAGACAGACCAATACTATAGCCTACGGGCAGGCGGTTCAGCCATGGCCTTTTGCATGCACACACCTCCAGAGGGTTTTGTCTGCAATGCTGTGCAGAGATCTGCCACAAAGTAGAATACTCCTATGATGTTTCTTAACACCTCTCCAACTCCGAGTACAGGGAAAGGCGTGTCTATGTATTTCAAGCCAGGTGTGCCCATGGTGGGTGAGGACTGGGCTTGGCTCTGAGTTTAAAGGCCAATTAAATCAGTTACACCACTGACAGAGACCAGACAGACTGAACGCAACAGAGCAAATCAGGGCTCTGAAGCTTTTATTAGCTGATCAGAAACATAGGCTCATCAGCATAACAGTTAACGTCAGCAGTGTATTGGCAACTGGAACCCAAGAATTAAAACCACTGGGTTTTCACAGTGATAAACCAAAATGTATAAAACACTCCAGTTATTGTCTCCTCGAATGATTGTTTCAGCAAGGCCCGGACTGCAAAAGCAAAATACTTCACTTTTGAGATTTGCTCATTATCAGAAAAATTGTTCACAGATGGAATGCTCCTGTCCCCCCACAAAGGAAAACAAAAGCTAAACAAAAAGCCCCCTTCCCTTCACTATTTCCAAATGGTTATCAAAGGCTCTTCCTCAATCCACGTTCATTTTTCAAAACGAGGGGCGGGGGATTAGAGGATTTTAAGGTTGAATGATTCTAACTGTCACCATGTAAAAAGTTATTATTTTTAAAAAAAGTTGGTCTTAATGCATTTTGGTGATGGGCTCCGTCTCCCTGATGAGCCACTGGAGAGCCTCATGTCGTCCTTGGCTCTTCAGTTCTGCCCCGATCACCTCCCTGCATTTCCGGTGGTAATCGTTCACCCAGTCGCACTAGAGAAAGGGACAGGAGCAACGTTTAATGCAAATCAAGAAGTGGGGGAGCGGAGGTTGATCTGTTCATCCTGCACTTTGCATGGGCAACATCGTCAGCTCTCAGTGGGGAACTGACCGGGTCATTAAAGCAGAAGGCAAAAGGGCCAGGCCCATATATTCAGGAATGGCTTGTAATTGTGGGTGTCAAAACTGAGGCACCTAGGGCCTGATTTTCAGAGGTGCTGAGGCTCCTCCCTTTGCCTTCAGTTGGATCTGTGGCTACTTTCGCGTCTCTAAAAATGAGTGTCTCCAACAAAGTCAGTGGCCACTTTTTAATACTTGGACCTGAGAGCCCTGCGGTCATTACATACACTGCCTTGAATGGGACTATACACCTAGGTAGGGGCTACCATTCTGGGCCCGAAGGCCAATGAAGATACTGCACGGGACACACATGCAGAAAAGGGAATGTGGGTGGGGCTATTGGTCAGGAGAAGGTAGGAAGGAAGAGTGGAGAGGGCATGTACTGGAAAAGAGATGGGGGGGCCAACATGACAGAAGGGCTGAAGCAAAGGAAACAAAGTGGGGGTAGCAACATGATAGGGCTGCAGGTAGCGTAGGGAGTAAGAGGAGAGTCAAGCAGAGATTAGTTTAGGTGAGCTGCCAAAGTCACATCACCGTCAGAAGGAAGGTAGCCCTAGGAGACCAGGATCCTTCGGCCCTTTAGAATGAGTCTGCTCCCCTCCATCTACTACTTCCCTTACCTCTTTGTGTGTCAGTAAAGGGATACTGATCATTTTAGTCTGGATCGGAACCAGGGTTAGTGGCTCGAAAGTCAGGCTCCCTCTGTTACTGAAGTTGTACTGCAGGGGAATGAGGAAAGACATCCTTAGTCATTGGAAACTGCTCCAGCTGGATAGGAGTGTTCTGTACAACCCCGGTGCTTGGCGTGGCTTACGCACGGTTCAGAAGGGAAAACATTTAGCTGGCGTTCCAAACGTGGCAAGGCCGGACGTAAAGCCCACTGAAGTCAATGGAAGTCTCCATTTGGGCTTCAGATCAGACCCCTCAAGCCCAAAACTGAGATCGTCTTGTAGGGGGGCAGCTACCTGGAATTGCTCATTTTGGCATTTCTAGTGACATTTCACCCTAAGACATTTAGCAGACAATTAAATGTTCCTTTTTGAAATCACCTGCGTTTAATGAAAGCATAATCCCCCCAACCAGGTAGGTTTTGGTGTTGAAGCAGAGCTCTACCCCAGCTGGAGACTCTGCCATGCCTAGGAATCTCCAGCTGGTGGGGGGGGACCCATTAGCTTTACAACCCCCCAGTGACACAAAGAGGCTGGACTGCAGAGACTCTAGCCCCGGATCTCCGGAGCAGAGAGAGGACATTTAGGAGGAGTGCTGTGCAGATTTTAACCTTGCCTGACCTTTTCTAGTGAGCGGTGCAGATCACAGCAGCACCAGCATTGTCCTCATTATATCTGTTTACAGGAAGAGACCAGGACTCGGTCTTCGTTACAGAGAAAAGTCCTCATACGTTTTCCCTGAGTGAAACACTTGCAAGTGCAGTAACCCAGCCCCGTGGGAAAACTCGACCTGTGGGTACAACGACCTGCAATATTGACCTGCTTCCAGTTCCAGGCTTTTCATTCAAAATCCATGAGACGTTTGTGTTTTTACAACCACCAAGTGATAAGGTGCTTCTTGAGCATGCTCAGAAGTCACTCACCTTGGTTTTGGCAGGGATCACGAGTACCACATTTTCTATGCGGATCCCAAAAGACTCATCTTCATAATACCCAGGCTCTGCAGAGACAGACAACAATCAGCCAATCCCTGCCGTGTAGCACAGCCACTTATCACAACAGGTGAATTTCCTCCTGGGGCTTTAGTTCATCTGCATAGCTAAATAGTCTGGACATCTGGCACCCACTGAGGGGAACAAATTTCCCATTCCGTCTAATCTGCATGCACAGCCCGAGCAAGGTGACAGGCTGAGTTCTCTCCGAGAGACAGACTGCCCCAGTTTAGGGAGTCACCTTCCAACCTCAAGAGAAGAATACAAAGTGTGTGTCACGTCTGTTCGAATCACTGGAATTCTGCAAACACTACTAATCCAGTTACCACGGGCCAAAACATCCCACTCTGTTTTAAGGGGTGCTCATTGTACACAGTGCCCTCCATGTAAGGATCTCAACTTAACAAACTTGAATGAATTTAGTCTCACAAACCCTCTCACCCCCGCGGGCAGGGTAGCTAAGTATTATTATCCTCATATTTTACCACTGGGGAAACTGAGGCATAGAAAGGTTAAACAACTGCCCCAAGGTCACACAGACAGTCAGTGGATTAGGTCCTACAAGTCCTGCTGCCCATTCCTATGTGGTCACCATAAGACCATCCTTCCCCTGAAGAATGGGAAAATATGTCTGAGGCTCTGGTTTGCCAGCAATAGCTCCATTGACTTTAGCAGTTATACTGGTGTACACCAGGAGGAAGTGAGAGCAGAATCAGGCCTGTAGTATCATAATTGAAAGACGGGGTCTTAAGACACCTGACCCCAGGTATAACCGGATGTGGTCTCTCTCTAGATATCTTAAACAAGGAATTACCTGGCAACTGAAAAGGCAAGAAACATCCCTCCACCCCCATTGCTTTTCAGATTTGTTCCCTAAGCAGCTTGTTAACACAGTGGTCCTCATCTGACTACAGAATATAGTCAAGGACACTAAATACCATCAGAAACGATCATGCCAGCTTCCAGGGGTTCATCTGCAAAGGTTTTGTAGCTGATGCCACATGGACCCTCGTGCACATTAAGGAAACACCCAACGCCGTGTCCTGTGCCATGCAGATAATCCAAACCACAGTCCCACAATGCAGAGCGGGCAAAAGAATCCAGAAGGTGACCTGCAAACCGGTGAAAGAGAGAGACATTTAGAGAGGGCCCCAACCAGCTGCGCACAGTCAGTCTTTGACGATCGCACCTGCAGATCTTACCACGGGACACCGGAGCATACATGAAAGAGAGAACCAAGTCACCGGCTTATAAAACAGACCTGTAATGGGGTATAGTGGCTCTTTAAGGAAAAGAGGAATGGGGGATGGGGTCCAGGCTATTCCGTTCCAAATACAGTAGTCTCAACCAAACAAAGACCCTGTGGGACAGCAAAGGCCAATGTGAGGAGAGAAGAAATGCTCCTGGAGGAAGACTGAGTCTTGGGGAGAAGAGATGACTATTTATTTAAGAGCCCGAGGTGAGCTTTTACTGGCGGGGTGGGGTAAGGCTCCTCTCTCTCCCAGTCAATCGGTCACCCAATCAATCAAGACGAAAACCCTGGAGGAGGGGACAAAATGCTCCCTGTTCTCATTATGCAGAGGTGACAATACAAAGGGCGTGTCTGCCAGTAGACCTTCAATACTGGGAGGAAAAGGGGTGACCCGGAGTGCCCTTCCCAGGCTGGGGAAGATAGCTAGAAACCACCTCCTTGCCCCCAGAAGAGTACTGGGAGGAAGGACTTTTGCAATCAAGGTTTTTTGCATTTGAGGTAATTTCATTGTGAAAGATCTTTGCGGCCAACCTAGGGGGAGCTGGACCAGGTAAATATAAAGGGCTTACTGTGAACTAGGAGAGAGTGTCTCAGGGCAGTGAGACCACCACCCACACCATCAAGGGTAGCAAGCCAAGTCTCTTCCCAACTACAGAATTCCAGGGTCGACATCCCCTGGCCTTTCAGAACAGCGTCTGTCTCATAAAAACAAGCCGCAGCAGCCCCCAGCTCTCTCAGTAGAGTATCCAGAGACTGAATGCCTCTGCAGAACGCTCATCCTCAGAGGTGGTCGCTCCAGGTACACTGGAGGCAGAAGAATTGGGGATGGGATTAAGAGGACAAAATGGCCTTCCCTCACCCTGGTACACACATGCCTCGTACACACAAACCCTGGGGTTTGACTGCCCAATGACAGCATCCAGATGCGAAAATCTGACCTGTATTTGCATCAGAAATGCAAACTGAGCCCAACTGAAAAAGAGACATCTTTGTTGAGTATCTTATGTGGGACAGAACAACACTGCAAGGAACTGGCTGCTGTGTGTGTGCGCCACTGCCCTCTACTGGATGGAATCGGAATAACTTATTTGTGTGTCATAGGCCCTATACTGCTAACCCCTAAAAGGGATTCTCCTTTAGCTTGAGATGAACACCTCTGCCTTTGATGCAGGCGATGTGAGATCTCTGCTTGCTAAGGCTGTGGCCATGTTATACAGTACCCAGACAACTGTAAAGTTCTAGGTGGCCAGTGATTTGTTCCTATGCAACTCAGCAATAAAAATATTACACCCGTGGAACTAGAGAGAGATACAAATTCCCTTCACTCCAATCCAAGAGTTTCATTGCCAAACGGTGTTAAAGGAGCTAGATCAATAAATATGATGCAATGTAAAGGTTATACAAGGAGACACAACTAAAGACAAAACTTCTATGTCTGCCGACTTCATTTGTATCTGTCACGCATAATATTCTTGTAAATGGTCACATGATTCTCCAAACACATCAGTCGTCTGGGCTCCTATCTGCTCAGAACAATCTGCAGCTGCAGAACGAAGTGAGACAAAGCAAGCGACCAACCTTTGGTTCCGTTAGGGAAGATGGCTGCACTCACAGCTATATGACCCTTCAGGACGTAGGTGAAGCATTCCTGCCAACGAAAAGCACCCGCTGAGTAACGTGAAGATAAAAACCAACTCCCTCTTTGCTTTGAAAACACGATTGCATGTTCTAGGTCAGCAGAGCATTACAGAGGCTCAGCAAAACCCATAAAGTAGGTGATGCTATAGCAAAGCATGAGAACAAAGATACAGACTGAGAGAATCAATAATGACTAGGGCCCTACCAAATTCATGGTCCGTTTTGGTAAATTGCACAGACATCGCATTTTAAAAATCTTGAATTTTACGGTTTCAGATATTTAAATCTTAAATTTCATGGTGTTGTAACAAAACATGGCAAAATATAAACATGTAAAGCCCTTAAGACTCAGCGTTTCTCAAACTGAGGGTCCCGGCCCAAAAGAGGGTCGCAAGACTATTGTGGTGGGGTCACAGTATTGCCGACCTTACTTCTGCGCTGGATCGGTGCCCAGCTCTGAAGGCAGCGCCACCACCAGCAGCAGCATAGAAGTACGGGTGGTAATACTGTGACCCCCCCGCACCACAATAGCCTCGTGACCCCCTTTTGGGTCAAGACCCCCAGTTTCAGAAACACCGTGTACTTTTGTATACTTTTACCCTATGCAAAAGACCATATTTCACGGGATAAATCAGATTTCACGGTCCGAGACGCATTTTTCACGACCGTGAATTTGGTAGGGCCCTAATAATGACTGGACTGAAGCCTTCCAAACCAAGTGCCAGGTGGACACCAGTCTTACGAACCACCAGTTATACAAACCATTTTTCCCAACAGCAGGCAAAAAAAAAAAATCCCATAACAGAAAATGATGTCAAAGAACAAGTCGACATCCCCTAACAGTCCTATGCCTTCAGCGTGTTGGAAATAGCTTTCCAGTGGTTTGAAAGACAAGAAGTGATGCATTGCACCCATATGGCAATTTATGCACCGTACCCACTGTAATTTTAAGATGTTCTATTTTATGAACTTTTTGATTATATGACCGCCTGAATAGTTCGTAAAACAGGAGCTCTACTGTAAGTACCCAGACAGACAGGCCTGGTATAAATGCAAAGTTGCATTCATTTTAACTAACGATGGGATTTTAAACAGATTTAGTGGCATCGCTGAAATCCCAGTGTGAATTCTCTGATATCGGTTTAAAACTGGCTTATAACAGCGTACGCCAGTTTTAAACCAATATAAGAGCCTCTGCAATGGGGGACCCAAGCCTCCATGGATGGCAGGAAGGGGTTAATGGGTTCCAGAAAACGTAGTCAGCCCAAATGGAGACATCTGGGGCAGGAGTCAGGCTTCCAGGGAGGGGTTTAGAGCCAGGCTCAGCTGGGGAAGGAACAGGCAGAGAGAGAGCAGATGTGGACAGAAGGCTGGCTAAGGCCAGGGACTTGTACCTAGAGCTGTCTCCAAGGGGACTTGGGTCGGCTTACTGACACCGCTCGGGGGCATGGATTTTTCACACCTCTGAGCGACGTCGTTAAATTGACCTACATTTCTAGTGCAGACCAGGCCTAAATCTCTGCCCCCCAAAAGGCGTTGGAGGCTGGGCGGAGTAGGGGAAGACCAGCTGGGAATGGGAACCTGAGGCTGCGTGGATAGTGTGCCGCACAATGCTGAAAGGGGGTGCTCTGCTGAGCATGTGCTATAAAAGCATGCACACAGAGAGCTGATTTTTAAACCGATTTAAGTGAAACCAGTGCGACTCCTTTGTTAGACAAGCCCTTGATGCCACACCTCACCATTTGAGCTTTGTTTTTGTAGGGTCAGTTACCCAGCAAGGTGGCTTGAGCTTTCGGCACATTGCCACTGAACTTTTCTGGGGGAAGCCAGATCGTTTTCCAGATAGGAAGTGTGGATTCTGAGATGGGGAGGGTGCTATTCTTTATATTTTATTTTCTTAGGTTAAATTTTGGTACTCTGAATCCTGGCAGCTTCCTTTTTAACCAGGAATTGTTTCCGGGGAGTCCTATGGCCTATACAGGAGGTCAGACGAGATGATCACAATGGTCCTTTCTGGCCTTGGAATCTAAGAATCCTCATTGATTTTATTAGCAAATGGATGGTACAAAATGAGCCACTTTGACTCCACAGTTACTACTTTCATATCATTTTTACCCCTTTTTCCTTAAAAAGTAATGATCATTTAAATATCTCTAATGCCGTGAGCCTGCTCTCCAAACACAAGATGTCCAATTACCTTTTCGTAAGCCGATGGGGTGCCGAAATGCATTGTCCGAGTCACATCCGTCGTGCCATCCCTTCGAAACAAGAGCAAATGAAGTCACAGAACGCAAGCTCAAATGGAGAGAGTACATCTTACCCCAATAATAAAGCTGTAACGCTAGTCACTTCCAGTAACTGAAGCAAAGCGTTCAACACCCCGATTTATGCAGGAGGTCACACTAGAGGATCATAGTGGTCCTTATCTATGAGTCCCCAAACACACTGATGCCCCGTATGGAACAGTATTGACTGACATTCAAATGTCATCTTTCATCCCAGAGCATTTCGCAAATTATACATCTGGAGTGCCACGAAAATGCAACTAATTCTAGAGTGGACAACTCATGCATAGCATGATGCTCAATAGTGCTGAGAAGGGACCATTACACGTCATTTGTATCAAGGGTGGTTTTGAAGCAGACTAAATCCACAGCTGCATTCTTTAAGAAAAACAGATGCATACATGATAGCTAATGGCTGCAAAAAGACACGTAAATCCCCTTTGACCATGGGATAAATACTTGGCAGCCCCGATCATTACTCACTTCTCAGTTTGAGACCCTCAAACGACCCTGATCTTTCAGAAAGCGCTGAAGTCCTGCTCTCTGAAAATGCGACCCCATAAGGTATCTCAAGTTTGGCATTCAACCCCAAATCACTAGTTATTTCTGAAATGTCAATCCCTGCGCATACATTTGATCCTGGCCCACACAGGTCGTACTCCTAAAGCATTCAGGATTTAACTTCTCAGCAGCGGCAAACTCAGCATCTCTGCCCCAGTACTGTGCTAAATACCATCAATGTCTAACTCATATTTTATTCAAGGGGCTGCTTTTCACTGTGACACTAAAGGAATGGTTAATTAGTCCGCCGCGGGGGGAAAAGAACTCGTAAAAATCATATCAAAGTATGTTCAAGCGCTTCCTTTTCAAAGCCCTTTATAAATGACTGTAACAATAGCCAAAGCGCCAAAGAGACAATTCCTCTCAAAGGAGAGATCAGGTCCACCCCGCTCCCTTGCTGATCAAAACGTCTTTAATCTATTTAGTTAGTGCTTGTGAAAGGTCCCGGTGGAACAGCCGCAGAGTCGTAGTCCACCAATTTGATCTATCAAACAAGTACAGCACACGCTAAGCTTCCCCAGCAGTATGGCTCGTACCTGAGCTACCTCTAGGAATCAGACAGGAATTCAGTCTCCATGACTCCACGGGGCATCAAGAGGCAAACATTAGGTTTCAGAGTGAATGCACAATAGTACTGCCCTTGTCCTGGACACGGCCCTCTGTTGGCATCATCTTAACAGTGAGCAGCATGGTTACTTGCCCAACATGCCCTTACTTTGCTGCACAGGATGCCGGCATCACTAGTTGAAGTGTAGGGGCAGGTGGGCGGGGCTGTACCTCCACCCTCCCAGGCATGTGAGTGGGGAATGGACAGGGATTTGATTCTGCCCCCAGGGCACCAGCTAGCAGAGCTGAGACAGCTTGGAGGGTGAAGTAACCTGCTTCTGGCCAAGAGCATTAGCAGATGACATCCTCGCTGGGCCTACGGGGGAATCAAAGATCAATTGTAACTAGGAGTCACATCTCCCTCCCTGGTCTGCTCCTGAGCTGGCACAGCCAGACTATACTGGCATCTTCTGGGCAGGGAATCCCTCTTTGTCCATTCTTGTGATGGGGTACATAAATCCCACATGGGCTGGGGAGGGTTAACGAGCTGTGGCAAGCACAATCGGCCCAACCTGGACTGCAGGAAGGGGCTGGAAAGGGGAGAGCTCGCTTGGTTGCTGCTGGCTAGGAAAGAGGCCAGACCAGCCGCTCTCACCTGGGGAGAGGAATCTAGCTGAAGCCAATAACAGAGTGGGACAGCTGGGAGTCTAACTCCTTTGGGGAAGGTGACTTTAGACCGTGCTATCCAGGAAGGGGGAGGAGGGTTGAACTTTCACAGTGACCCAACCAGAGGGCCGAGCCGTAAGCCACTGGAGCATCAGGGACACGGAGGCAGAGCGACAGCAGCACCGCGCCCTGCCATGAGGCGGCGACCTGATGACAGTTCTGTAAACATCATATCAGCGAGCCCTAATAACGATAATGGCCCATTGAATCCTTTGCCCCTTTACGAATGCCAGCAAGGCCACCTGTTCCTTTCACAGCCCAGTGACCCTAGCTAGAGTCACAGTGGTGGCCTAGAAACTATTTTCTTTTTAAACATTATGGTGCAATTTCCCACCAACTGCTACACTCAGGACACAGAGACAAGACCTGCATTACAGGTGTTCTTTAAAAATAACAGCTCGTCAAGTTGTTTAGTCAGCACCAAATCTAGCCCTTTGCAGCCATCACCAAAGCAATGGAGATTCCCGCCCTGCAGATTATGCACTAAACGTTTCTTGATTCTAACTGAAACAAGAGTTACAGCGACCCTGCACCACTTACTTGTACTGAGCGCCAGAATCCAGGAGGTAGATCTCATTCCCAGACAAAGCCCTGTTGGTCTCGGGAACCGGCCTATTGAATTAAATGAAAAATTGTTTGTTCCGTAATTTCAACATTTCCAGCCCAAGGCGGCTGTTGAGCGACAATGTCAGGTGCAAGTTCGGATCGGTCGGCTCCAACTTCTTCTCTGAATGCTGGAATTTGCACAGCGCCTGAGCCGTGGGATGTGCCGAGTGAACGGCACATGATCCTCTCTGCCCATTCTTCAACATGCGCCCCCGGCCCCATTTCAGCACAGTTCCTCTGCCTCCCCCACTCCTTCCCCTCTTCAGAAGGAGCAAGTTCCTAGACACTGCAGGTAATCCATCTCCGCGCACTCCTGAGCAGTCAGAATGAACCCCTCCTCCCTCCCCCCCCCCCCCCCACACACACCTTCTTCCCTGTCTGTCGTCAGGAGCCATCCCGCTCTGCAAAATAATTAGCAATTTCCTCACAACACAAGGAATCCAAATCATCCACCAGGAGGAGGCAGCCAGAATTGGCCAACCCGCCCTCCCCTCAGAAAAAACTCTGCAGACCAAGGTTTGGCTGATGCTATGCGGGAAGCAGAGGACCTCTTCATTGCCCCAGCACAGCCATGATGACTGATCCATTCCATGGGTTAAATTATCTATTGCCTTCACCTCCAATTCCAACTCAAACACTGGAGTGGAGCCAGCTGGATAGGCGGAGCCAGCCACCACCTGGGATGGTCCTCTGCTGGCCATGAAGTCCTGGTACAACATTGGCATCAAAGCGCCAGCATCCCAAGTGGTGCGCTGGGATCCGTATCTCCTGGGGAAGGAAGCTGGGCCAATATAAAGCAAAAAAGGTGAGCGACGGGGATATATTTTTCCTTGTCTGAACCAAATAATCTCACTCTTCTGTCCTCGGCTGTAGCTCCGTGGGGAAGCAATGCAGGCTATTGGAAGTGCGTTTGCTGAAGAGCACAGGGGCTGCGCTTCTCTTACTTGTAGTGAATGATGGCGCCGTTCGGACCCGTGCTCGAAATCGTAGCAAAGCTCAAGTCGACAAAACCGTTCTGTTGGCTGAAAGGAAACACCGTGAACACGCACATGTGAGTGAGAGACACGCACCAGAGCAGGTGGGTGTCCCCAGCACAGCTCAGATAATAAACCAGTCTCTAGCTAGCCAGCCAACCTCCTCCCCCGCTCCAATTCACCTCACCCCAAACCCTTCCCCTCCATAAAAAGATCAGGTCAGTCCCGCACCCATCAGGACAAGCTTAGAGGTGGCTCTACAGTGAGACAGGAGTCAAGTAAGTTCAGCCCCTAGCCTCATATCTAGCTGGAGTCCTGCCTTCTCCCAAATCGCCTGGCCTCCACACCTCCTAGGGAGCCAACATCCTCCCCAGCTCCAAATCTCGGCCTTCAGACGCCACGCCTGCTTCTTACTCATTCTTTATTTTTATAGCACCATCCCTGCAGTATCCAAGCACCTGGCAGACATTAATGGCCCCGATTCTCCACTCTGTGCATGTTGCTTACGAGGCACAACTTGGCCTTAGGAGTCTGGAGAATCCAGCCCTAATGAATTTCCCTTCACGACTCCCCTGTGAATTGGGGAAGTATTATCCTCTCCATCTTGCAAGTTCACAAGAGCCTCCTGCCTCCCCGTGCAAATCTCATGACCCAGCCCGCCTAAGGGAGAAGCCAGTAACCAGCAGCAGAGGAAGGCAGGGAAAGGTGGCAAATGGGATCCAGCAAGGCAGGAGTTGCTCCTCCCAAGAGATGCTAACCCAGCAGACACAAACCCTCTTTTTCTAGTGCCCAAATAAAACCCTAGGAAAGCGACTTGTCCTCAGATAACAGGCACCAGGGAAAGGGTAAATTCACACAGAATAAGAATCCAAAAGCCACCCAGAAAACATCCGGATTGAGGTTTTGTTTTTGTTTTTTTACCTGCGAAACTCCTCTGCTTTGTCCGCAGCTGATATTTCAGTAACCGATCCCTTTGGAACCTAATGGACAAGATCTTGGCTAAGTTATCAGGCCAACCATAGGCCCCGACTCTGTGGGTGTTCTGGGGCTGGAGCACCCCCAGAAAAAAAACAGTGGGTGCTCAGCACCCATCGAAGCCCCGCAGATCAGCTCCTCCTGCTTGCCAGCAGCCACGCCAATCAGCTCATCCCCATCCCTCCCAGTGCTTCCTGCCTGCCACGATCAGCTGTTCAGTGGCATGCAGGAGGCACTGGGGGCAGGAAGGGGAGAAGCAGGGGTAGGAAGAGGCAGGGTGGGGGCGGGGTCTTGGGGGAAGGGGCAGAGCGGGGATCAAGCACCTCCCAGGTACTGGGGAAGTCGGCGCCTCGGAAGCCAACTAGCAAAGGAAACCAGTAAACTATGAAAGAGGCTCCATCTTTAGCCTTTACACAACCTAATCTTACAGGGACATTCACATTTTGGTGTTTTATTTCACTGTCCCCCTGCAGTGATAGAAACCCAAACTCAGCAGCATTGTGCTAAGAGTGCCAGAGCCAGGAAGTGAAACTGACCAGTGCAGAATCAGAGAATTTTAGGCCCCAGTTTGCAAACAGCTACTACAGCATGTCTTGACTTCAATGAGATTATGCATAGGAATAATGTCACACATGGCAGCAGCTGTTTCTGGGATTGGACACTACGCTGAAATGTACAAATTTAGAACAAATAATGGTGAAAATCAAACTAGATTTAACCAGTTCTTTCCATAATCTGTATTTTTTAGCACTAATACTTATTTGCATCTAAGATACTAATACTACACTTATGGAAATATTATTAAAACATACAATACTTATATATAAAAGCTAGCCATGCTCAGATAGTGCCTTTAGCCACAGATCTCAAAGCACTGCACAAAATATATGGTCACTTTTATTTTAACCATTTTAGTGAGGGGGAAATGGAGACACAGATGCAGTGATTTGCCGAAGGTCACCCAGTGGGCAAAAGGGAGAGCAGGAGACCAGTCACATGACGTAGGGCCAGGTTTACAAAGGTCTTTAGGCATCTACAGATGCAGAGAGACACCTAGTGGGATTCACAAAAGCACCCAAACAGATTAAGTCAGTGGGACTTAGACACCTAACCTGCCCTAGCCACTGGGCAATACAGATTATCTTGAGAATGTCCCTGTAACACTGCACTGTAACATGCGACACTATTCTACGATCTACTACACTAAGTCAGCAGGCAGACAGTATCTCCGATATTAGACCTGGACAGATCCTTCCTCGCCCACTTAGGCGAGTTTGCCTAATCTGCCTTTTGATCGCATTTAATAAATGTGAGCATGATTCAAAAAGCTCATTCCACCTTTGATGGAAACCGGAATCAAATCCACAGCCTGAAAATCAGAGAAAAACAGGCGCTTTTTCTTCCTCTCCTAGCAGAACTACTCAAAAGAATATTCATAGTATTGAAAAGCTTATGCTAATGCAAAATGTTGTTATGTAGTAAAATCCCTACATTAAAACATGAGGAATCAATACTATACCTCTTTCTCTAGCCAATTAAAGAGCTCACACAGAGCGACAGCATCTTTAATCTATATTAAAATGGGTAAAAAAGAAAAAAAGTAATTGAGTGCACGTACGATTTATAAAGCTGCAATGGAAACAGTCTTTTTTATGCAAAGACAATTAGATATTAACGCAGGGTACACTGACAGGGAGATGAGGTAAGTGATCTCTAAGCAGTCTGTCTAGCCTCTAACTTCTCTGATTAATGCAAGCAGCAGAAATTCATACATAGATTCCAAGTCCAGAAGAGACCACTGTGATCATCTAGTCTGACCTGTATAACACAGGCCATAAAACTTCCCCCAAAATAATTCTTAGAGCAGATCTTTTAGAAACCATCCAATCTTGATTGAATATTGTCAGCAATGGAGAATCCACCATGATCCTTGGTAAATTGTTCCAATGGTTAATTACTCTCACTGTTAAAAATATACACCTTATTTCCAGTCTGAATTTTAAAGCCCTTGGATCATGTTATACTTTCTCTGTCCGACTGAAGAGCCATTATGTTGTTGGTAAGCTAAACAGACAGAGCTTCTTGAGTCTATTGCAATAAAGCATATTTTCTACTCCCCACCCCCTGTCTTGTTTTTTCACAGTTGCTATCTATATGTCACCCCACTCCTGCTCTTCCCATTCAAGTGACTGCATTTCAAGTACCTTTGCAACCACCCTGGATGGGTTATCAGTAGCAAGGATTTAACAGAGGACCTCTGGACCTAAAATGGTCCTCTGTTGCCTGAGCAAAAGGAGTCACATGCTGTAGCTCAAATGCAGTAGCAGTTTCATAAACCTCCATAGATGGATTAGCCACTTGAGGGGGATTGAGAGTCACTCTGGTTAGCAGGTTCCACCTGCTTACATGGCCTGCTCCTGTCAGGGGTTGAGCACCCCTTCTGAGCTGGGAGATGAGGGTTCCACGCCTCTCAGGAAGATATTGGCGCCTTGACAGACCGAACCCATGAAGAGTTTCACTGGAATACTATACCCTGTTTGCAAATGTGAACTAGACATGAAGGCCATGGGACTGCCTGGCAGTGAGTACAGCAAGCATAGCTATGTCTGGAGAGTGCCTAGCACATTGTGGACACTGCTGGAAATAAGAATAATAAAACTGGCATGGATGCTCCAAGTCCATCCTGGATGGCATTACAGCTTGGGGGTCCCGGAGCCCAAAGTGGCATAAAATAAAGTAGATTGATGCCCGATGCCTGACGGTTATAGATGAGAAGGCGAACTGGAGAAACAAGAGCCCATGATTTTCCAAAGCAGCTCCAGCGATTTTAAGGGCCCAGCATGAGACACCTTAAAGGGGGCCTCGTTTTTTCGAAGGCGGGGAACTCGGCACTTTCGGATAATCAGCCCTGTTTCAGGTGCGTCAACTTGGCCACCCAAAAATGGAGGCATCCAAAATGATTAGCCCCTTGTAATGGTCTGGGCCAGAGTATTCAGTACTAGGGTTTAGAGAGTATACTTTTGGTTCCTTATTTCTACCCCACGATATTAGTAGTTCATGGTTGTACAGCAGTAATGCCTTAAGACCCCAGTACAGATCAGAGCCTCATTGCACTGGGCATTGTATAGACATAGCAAAGGGACAATCCATGCTTTGCAGGGCTCACCTGCTAAATATGGGTCTGGAACGCTGTATAGTTCCCACTGAAAACATGTATGGTGACTAGCACTGCTATACATGTTGTTCATAGCTTTAAAGCCTTCACTGGGGCTTTAAACGTGGTGGGAAGGCTTGCGTGTTCCAATGATCCTGAGAGCTCTGCCGGTGGGGATTTCAACACCTGGTAGGGTCCCCGAGGACAAAGGGAAGGGACCAGACAAAAAGCAGTGCACTGCTCTTCCGGGCTGGGGGTTGGGCGATCAGCCAACGCCCGGTCCTTGTAAAAAGTTAGGGGACAGAAATGCACCAAGGCAGCCATTGCAGGAAAGGGATGGCAGAGCCTTGCTTGTGTCCCAAGCAATGTCTGCGAGCACAAGAAGGATTCAGATTCAGAAAGCTTTAAAGAGAGCACCAAATAGGCAGAAGACCAAGTTAATAGCAGCAGGAGTGCGACAGAAGGTTAGGAAAGAAAACATCCAAAGTACTATTTGCTTCTTAATCCCAGACATGAGTCCAATTGAAACACTCCCCCAACCCTGAAAGGGAAACATAATCCCCGGCTCTGGGAGATGATCTGAAATGCATTTGGTGCTTCACTTACATGTGCTCTTCTCATGCCTTCTGTTTCGGCTGTGTTCTTCACGGCTTTCGCGATGCATATGGGGGTATACGGGGTGAGGTAGCGGTGAGCCTAGAGCACAAAGGCAGGGATTACATCCTGATTATTCAAACTGCACGATCTTGCATGTTGAATATCTTGGACTTCAGCATCACCGCAGTTTGTACTTCTACAATAGCCTTCAGCGAACGGTCTTGTTCTGTGCCGATGGCTGCTGGTCTGCTAAGCGCTGGCCAGAACATGGCAGAGGGCTGGTCCCTGTTCTGAGGAGTTTACTGCCTTCACTATAACTCAGAGAAAGAACGAAGAGCCATGACTGCCACATGCAGTACGTCAGAACCGTTAACTTTGAGCTCCACATGGGAAAACTAAAGCACAAAGAGGCTTAGGCCCAAATTTTCAACGATCGCCTATAATCTTGGGTGCGCCAGTTGAGACACATAGGACCTGATTTTCAGAGGGCTGAGCACTCGCTGCTCTAACTGAAATCTATGGTGAGTTGCATTCCTAAAAATCAGGCCCTAACAGTTCGACTCTCTGGTCTTGTGCCATAAAGTGGCCTTAAAGCAGACAGAGGTGGCCAGTGGAGAATCCCCCCTTGGGCAGAACTTTCCGCTGGCATAAAACTGATGGAGATGGCTCCATCACCTCCTAGCCCAGCTGCCACCCATCCTCAGAGAAGGGGAGAGGCATGTTGAGGGAGACTAGAAGATGGAGAGGGTTAGGGTTGCCGATTTTGGTTGGACGTATTCCTGGAGGTTTCATCACATGACATCATTTTTAATTGAAGATTAATCTTTGATTAAAATAATAATATAATATATGGAGATATACCTATCTCATAGAACTGGAAGGGACCCCAAAAGGTCATTGAGTCCAGCCCCCCTGCCTTCACTAGCAGGACCAAGTACTGATTTTGCCCTAGATCCCTAGGTGGCCCCCTCAAGGATTGAGCTCACAACCCTGGGTTTAGCAGGCTAATGCTCAAACCACTGAGCTATCCCTCCCTGCTGATTCCTGTAGACACTAGAACAATCCTGGAGGGTTGGCAACCCCAGAGAAGGTGTGGCAGAGGAGAGCTCTAGTTTGATCAATCCTCCACTGGCACAACGTCCCCAAGGGACTTTACACCGATGCCAAGTAAAGACTGCCCCTCTGCGGATCTCACTTGTGCCAGGGCCGGATGGCTCTGAATCAGGGATCCACAACCAGTTCCCTCCCACTGCCAGTCTCCACTGCGTCTGATCTATGCTTGGACACGGTAGAAAAATCAGAGTCTAGCTGGGCACCCGGGACTAATGGAGCCTTTAAAAAATTCTGTCAGAAGTGACTGGCCTGAAGTCTCCCAGCAAGTCAATGGCAGAGCTAAGAATAAAACCCAGGTCTCCTGACTCCCAGTCCTCTGCTCTGACCACTAGATGAATCAGTGGGGAGGGGTAGCTCACTGGTTTGAGCATTGGCCTGCTAAACCTAGGGTTGTGAGTTCAATCCTTGAGGGATCTTGGACAAAAATCTGTCTGGGGATTGGTCCTGCTTTGAGCAGGGGGTTGGACTAGATGACCTCCTGAGGTCCCTTCCAACCCTGATATTCTATGATTTACCAGTTCCAAACACTTCACAGGAGCAGGAGACCGACTGCTACATTCTGAGGAAATAAAGTGCCGAACGCTCCTATGAAATTACATTCATCAGTCAGGATAGTCTCCAAGCTATGCAGTACATCGGTTGACATTTTTAGATATGGCGTCGGGGTCTATTTATCTTCCGATAAAAGTATATTTATGCACCTTTGCAAGCAAGTCTATACAGGGTTTGCAAGGTCTGTGTTATATACGATGTTGGACTCCTGCCTACACCAGCAATATGTGGCTTTGATAGAGGAGCGGGGTAAATCTACACCGTGCGTGAGTAAGCTTTACCGTACCCTTGCTTGGACGTTCAGCTGATATGAGTCGCACAGGACTGGGACTCAGGTTTCTATGCCAGGCACCTGAAGACTGACCTTGAGCAAGTCACTTAACTCTTTTTCCCCTTCCCACCCTTTGCCTGTCTTGTCCGTACGCTCTTCAGGGCACGGGCTGTCTCTCGCTATACGTTTGCACGGCGCCTCCCACAACGGGGCCCTGATCTCAGTTGAGGCCTCTAGGCGCTAAGATAACGTAAGTTAATCATCAATAATCATCATCCTAAATGACTTAGTACGGGCCAGATCCTCAGCTGTATAAACTACCATAACTGCACTGCCTTTGCAACAGGGGGGCTGTCCCCTTTAAGTATAGTACAAATTAGGGTTCAACCAACCCCTGTTCCAAGGCATGTCCCTTTAAGGTTCCTGGGATTTTGGAGTGGACCAAGTCCTATGGAAGGGCAGAGGCAGGTACTGGGAGAGAGGTGGTTTGACCTAGGGGAACAGCTAATGCTAGGGGGAAACCCAGGGTACTGTTTCTTTAAGGGACCAGGACCCTTGTAGTGCAAGGTGGGGCAAGGATCCCCTCTCTCCCAGCCAACCAGGACAAGCCCTGGGAAGGAGGGCAGCATATATATGCTGCCTCCTCTCTGATAATAGGGGAGACACCGGCAGGGGAATGAGTGCTGCCTACTGACTGCTTCCAGCCTAGCGAGGAAACGGGGCCAGCTGGTTTAAGGCTGCAGCTGACTGAAATGAGCACAGCCTTGAGAAGGGACGCTGCGGGACTCCTCAGCCCAGGAGGAGAAGCCTGCCTGAACAATCAGCCGGACCCCAGAAGGAGGGCTGTGGGACTCCTGATCAAAGGAGAAGAGGGATGGGACTAAAAGGGTTAAAGTCTCTGTATTTGGAAGAGAACGAATGAAGGCCCCACAAAAAGGGCTGCGTACTCTGGCCTGAGTCTCAATCATTGCAAAGAACTAAAGGGGGAAACTGAAGGCAAGCTGCCTGCAGGGCCATGCCAGGCCATGGGGAGGTGCTCTGGGATGGCACCCTGCTACAGATTTCAACTGCGCTATTTCAATTGATCCAAGCTGAGGTTCTGCTCCGCTGTTTGGCAGAAAATATTTTCACTGAAATCAACAGAGCTACACTGGTTTGCACCAGATGAAGAGTTGACCCCTTGCTTCTAATGCCCAAAATTAATAAACCCAATTATTCTAAGAAGAGGTGTTGGAGTGAGTTTTAGTACTTTGCAGCAGTTTTTCAGGGCGACAGCAATAGGCACAGAGCAATGTATCTGACGCTGTCGGGAGGCCAGGTTTGACTAAGGAAAGAGGCAGAGAGATTTATCTGGGTTACACATGTTCTACATCCCGATGATTTGTTTTTGTATCAGGCAAAGCACACATGTTTCTTAGGAGTTGGCAGAAAGATACAAAGAGCTCCAGCATATATCGAAGAGATTTGTTGCTGTGTAAATGATAAAGCTTTACAATCTCCCCATCTGTACTAACGCACAAAGAGCAGAGATGCAGCCAACATACATAATCAAATGTCATTGTTAGAGAAACAATAATACACAATACCTGTTCTCTTGGCCGCGGGAACTGGCATGTTGAACAGGGCAGATATTAGCTTGTCTATATAACTAAATAGACAACAGGCGGATATATAAACAGCCTTTGCAGCTGGAGAGGTTTCTTTCAGAAGACATAAAACCTAGGCTGTTCTTAAAAATCCCATGGCACTTTTTGCAGGAAAAGGGCCCTCAACCCTGGTGTCTCAGCCAAACTGCAACTTTAAGCCCTACCCTGAAAATGCTCACTACACTGTGTAGTCCCTTTAGAGTCACTGGGAACAGCAGAGAGTGGCTGCAGGACAAGAATTAAAAATGACACCCACCCAGAGTGGTGGTTGTTGAGCACAACGGCTCAGCGACACAGTGGTCAACGTACAGCTGCCTTGTAGATTATCCCGTGGGATTAGTTACAGGAAGGGGATGGCTGGGACCTAAACGTCTACGCGATTCTTTTTTAAAATCAAGTGATTATGTTGGTGAACGATGCCCACCTCAGTGATTCTGAGCATCTCTCTAGCCACACAACAGTGACAGCTTCCCTGACCACTCTGCTGCTATGTCCCAAGCCTGTTCTGAAGTGCTGGGGAAACGATTGATTTCAACGGGAGTGGAGAGAGGCCAGCACTGAGCACTTCTGAAAATCCCACCCAAGGTTTCACCCAGGCCCTCCACGAGGGACCCTTCCACCCAGCTGATTATTCCAATGCCCCTTAATCTGATGGGGACAGGGCCACAGCCTGTCTAAGTGACAGCCTTAATAAGGGAGAGCATGAGCACAGTCGTTTTAAAGGAATGCAAAGGCTGGGATGGGGTGGCAATGGAGATTTTTCCATTCTTGGTCACTAGCACAAATCCATAATGGCTCCTCACTGTTGCCATCAGTGGCTGTTTGGTGGCCTACGTGCAGTGAGCTGAGGGTGTCTCCTTGTACTGATGGGCAAGAGCCTACATGGCAAATCGCCCTCCCCATTGGCACCCTTGTTTGCAGACTCAGGAAAGGGGACCAAGGATTTTATGGGCCTGTAGAGGACTGAAGTACCCTCTGACAGGTTTAAAGCACCCCCAAAGGTTGAGTGGAGGAAGCTGCCCTAGCTCTATGGATATGTAGGTGCTCAGCCTCTCTGAAGATCCAGGTCCTAGATGTCCTATATTGGTATCTGTCACCATCATGAAAATTACTCTTCTTTAAATCTTCACCCAGTAGTTTAGGTCCCAAAGGTCCCTTACTGTAATTAATCCAACTGAGTAAATCTATAAAAGAGCTTTACACATCCCATTCTATCCCTGATTCTTGTGTTCTCCCGAGCTTTTTACACCCACTCTTTGTACTGGTTGGTTATGACACATGTGACAAGGTCTTCAGCTAAGGTCCAGCTGAACTTTCGATTCTCCCACCAAGCACAACCCTCCCCACCCCCTGGGTTCTATCTACACCTGAACAGTTGGGTGTATTTAATCTATGCCATGCACGGGACATTCGCAAGATCCATGCGCAGTGACCCTAATTTATCCAGATCTCCCCAACCCTCTGCCTCCCCTGTTCTTGTCTGAGAATTCTTTGGGTAAATCGGCTTAACAAGCTGGAATGCTTTCCCTGGGGACAGCTACCCCCGCATTAAACAACCCTCTGATAGTCTGGCATTCTCTTCAAAGCCACCCTCCAGCAGAGAATGAGACCTGCAGCACCCAGCACTGCTGGGAATCTGAGAGCAGGTGCCCTAATTAAAAACACTCATCACAGGACTGGGTTTGAAGGAGGAGTCCTTTTATCTGCCAGGACACACCAACCTTGGGGATGGCCTCGGTCAGGGCATAGCTGGCTTTGTCGCTGAGCCACACTTTCTCCTTGGGGGAGAGACCCACACAGATGGCCTGCAGCTCCGTCAGGACAGATTCATATGGCACCACCTGGATTTTAAACTCAGCCTCCAGGGCGGAATCAAGCAGCAGATGTTCCCTCGTGGACGGGTCTGCCATGCGGTCACCACTGATAAACAGCCTGCAGAAATGTATCAGCAGAGAGCACGTGGGTGTGACTTGTGCTTCAGCCTGATGGAAGTGGGAGGGGGTGGAAATCACACTGTTCTAATCACATTTAACAGAGAGAGGCTATTATTAAGAATAATACTGTGCACTGATCCAGACCATTTTATCCAAGGATCTCCATGCACTTTGCACCCTGCATTGAAATCCAGTCTCACAATCACCCTGGGAGGTAGTTATCCCTCCGTTATACAGAGGGGGCATGTCATCACTAAGGCTACAATTTAGTCATGGAGGTCGCAGAAGTCATGGAATCCGTGACTTCCAGCGACCTCTGACTCCAGCCTGCGGCGCTCGGGAGCTGTGGGGTCCCCTGCTGCCTCTGGCGGCCCCCGGAGCTCCACGTCACCGTAAGCAGTGGGGGTACCCCGCAGCTTCCATCCCCCGCAGGTGGCAGGGGACCCCCAGAGCTGCAGGCGGCAGGGGTACCCTACAATCCGCCAGCTGCTGCAGGCGGCAGGGGCCCCGCAGCTCCCAGCCATGGTTGGCGGGGGACCCTGGAGCTCCAACACCCAACCCGCACTGGGGCCTCCGGAACTCCTAGCCACTGCACACTGCCCCACTGCAGGTGGGGAGGGGACCCGCAGATCCCCATTTTGTCATAGATATTTTTGGTAAAAGTCAGGGACAGGTCATGGCTTCCGTGAATTTTTCTTTATTGCCCGTGACCTTTACTAAAAATATCCGTGACAAAATCTTAGCCTTAGTCATCACACAGCTGAGAACAGAACCCCCAGGCCTGTGTTCCACCCACTAGCTCACACATGTTTGGCTAGTAGCTTTGTGTGCCTCGATTCTTGTGTCCTACCGAAGCTTGTTGCACCAAACAAAAAGAGAAGGATCTTTGGCACCCAAAGCCCCAAAATCCCAGAGCACAGCAGCAACCATTACTTGCGGTTTCGGAGGGAATCTTCTGCTAAGTTAACCCCTCGAAAACCCCACAATGGATAAAGTTCTCCAGCACCTGCCCCACTGCTGATGCCAAGTCATCAGCAACTCCTTATAGCACCTTTGGTACAAAGATCTCAAAGCATTGTACATGATCCCAATTTTACAGAGGGGCAAACTGAAGCACAGAGAAGGTGAAAGGACTTGCCCAAGGTCACACAGTAGCAGACCTGGGAACAGAAGCAAAAGCTCTTGACTCCACCACCACAATGATGAGAGGGGAGCAGGGGGAGATAAATGGATTATCATGGAATATAAAAATGCTAGGAAGGGACATTAATATGGCCGAGGCACACGCAGTTTAAAAGGACACACACAACGCGAGAGCCAGCCAGTCTCTCGGAGGAAACACGCCTGGAACGTCAGTGCAACACTTGGTAACGATAAAGAAGGGGCGCGGTAAAGACCTGATTGTGTCGGTTCCTATGACAGCGTAAGCAAAAAATACTGGATTGTATTCAACGTCTGAGCCTCGGAGGTTAAACAGCCCTAGGAAAGAAAAGAGAGCCCAGAATCAGTGTCTTGTTTCATCATTTAAATTCAACAATATTAGAGAAGAAAAACAAAACCAAATTCAGCTGGCTCGAAAGCAGGTTCACACAAGGGCTGTAAGCCAGAGTCCAGCTGTTGTAATTCCCCAGAGCTTTACTGGCAGTAATTTGCTTTCTCCACTAGATGGCACCAAAACTGTGAGTACTAAATGATGCCAGAAAAATCTCTTCAGGCTCTGGCTCAGTAGCTAGACTACAGTGGAGATACCAGAATGGCAAGGAAGTGATTTTCCCCGTCTCTGCCGTGACCGCAGATCACCCCTCGCTCTCCAGAGAGTGCTCAAGTCTTAGTACTTTGCTCCCACAGAGCCCTGTCAGCCAGGGGACCCACGGGGGAAGGGAGGCACAGAGAAGTTAAGGCCAAAACATTACAAAACGGCCTTTGATTGTCGCTGCTCGGCCTTGCTTGTCAAACGCGCAGGTCGCTCACGCCTCAGGGGGATGCCAAGCAGCGCGGCGGGCGCTCGGCCTCTCTGAGCGCCGGGTTTCAGGAGTCAAGCTGAGCCCTCCGAAACCCAGGGACTCACTCCTGGAAACGTTCGCGTGAAAGAGCGGCTCCTGGTGACGCGGCGAGCCAGCCGGCGGAGGTGGAAGAGTCTGGGGCTGGGTCCACTGGGGCATGCAACATCAGGTAGGACACTTGTGGGGTATGTGCATGCTTCCTGGGAAAGACCCTGCTTCTCCCAAGTTACAAAGACCCATACAGGGCTTCCAGGAAGGGGCTGTAGAAATCTCCCAGCTGAGCAAGATTAGGGTCTCCATGCTGTGGAATGGTGCTGGCCTCCTCTTCAACCCTCCCCCCAGATGCCCTTTCAGATTTTAATAGAGCAACATCTAGTGGCCAAACATAAGATGAATGGGTTTTTCCATCTATAGTAAAGGAAAGGGGCACCACATGTACACCTAGCAATAAACATCTCTCACGATCTCTTGCTGTCCTTAGCCCCTCCTCACCCCTTTGTTCATGGGTCACCCCTTGCACTGGTAGGTGTACTCAGACTGTACCCACCTGAGAACCAGGATCAGACATTGTTTTACTTGTCTATAAAGTGGCGCACACGCCGCAGGGTCTGTACAGATAAGGACAGAAAGCCGCCATCTCTGCTAATGCTAATGCAGGTCTCACTGCTATTGGATGTCTTTATTTCATGAAACAGGAAGCGCTGTGCTTGGTTTCACAATTGTAGGAGCGAATACCGAGGACCCTGACTATGCCACGTGGCTGGCGCCAAGTTACTGATTTCCAAACTGAAGCTGGGAATTTGTCAAGATCATTTACATTCTGGAGCAGGTGATGCAGATTCTACAGCGTATGCTAATCATACACCCAAGCCTGGCCTGCACTCAGATTTCCTGGGACATCTCCTACACAGGCGCAGCCCCACTGGTGCAGCAGCAGGAGTGCTAGTGCACACAGGCCTCTGGTGTGGTCAACAATGGGTCATCTGGACCTACTCTGAGGTTTAGAGCAACCCAGATCATATCTATCTTGAGCCCTGGGGCCGTTCCATGAGCTCTGGCCTGACCTCCACCCACCCTGGGAATGCCTACTATGCTGGGGCGGGAGGCCAGAATCACAGGACTTAGAGCTGGCTACATTGGTTTTGCTACTTGGAGACTCTCCTGCGGGTTGTTTAAGCTCCCTTGGCTGCCAGTCCAGTGCAAAGGGGAATGGGTGGGGACGAGGATGAAGTCCATTGCAGTCTTGTTTTGCTACAGGAGTTTGCAGACTGTTGGGGAAAGGAGATCGGGGGACTCCTTTTAATAAGTATGAAAACTAGAACTAGGCTTGCGGAAATCACAAGCACATACACACACATGCTTAGAAATCACAAATGTTGCATGCGAAATGGTGGTGTGTCTATTTGTGTACCTAGAGCCACATACAGTACTGCCTCAGTGATGGCAAGGTTTCACGGCTTAAAACAGCCTTCCGCTTCCCGGTGGGGGGGTGGGAGGGCGTAAGGATATTTTATGCTAGAACATTTTGTCTGTCAGTTCTTTCCTCAAGCTGCCGCGGTTTTATACATCACCTTCCTTTTCCTTCTCTTTGCCTGTTTTTCAAGTGTGGTGATTTGTTGTATACACTGGGCCTAAATCTGCTCTATTGCTCTGGATTTTCACAGATGTAAATGAGAGCAAAATCTGGCTCATAGTAAAGAACGGAGACTGCTCCTGACCCTGTCCCATAGCTGCTTCTGATACAGGTTAATCGACTTATAACAAACCCCTCTGGTGTACCATGTGCCTCTTGGCACTGGGTAGATTTCCCATTTCCCAGCCATGAGAGAAAATTCTGTTGTACTGACAGGGAGATCTGATAACCCACCCAGCCAGGATACTTACAAGCTACCTCATCCAGGGCTGTAACCACAAGCCAAAGGACTTTTCTCTCAACCATTTTCGCACGCAGAGCTGCAATCTTCTCTTTCCAGCCTATCCCTGTGAAATACAATACATTTGCTGACTGTGGATGGGTTTGGTTCTTTAGTTGCAAATGTTATCACCGCCTAATTTATTGACTAACAGCATAGACATACAGCCATGAAGCCCTAATGTGATGAGAGTAGAATTTCCTAGAAGCCAAACACGCAATTTCTGGCTTGTCTTCCTTACTGCTCCTTTATGACATACACCACCAGCTTCAAGCTTTTTCTCCTTTTTCCAGAAAGATACATCTGTGCATTTATTATAAACCATCGCTGTAGTATCTAGGCACAATCAATGCTTATGTCTGGTTTCCAAAACAAAAAGATCATTGAATAGAATAAACAGAGTCTAATTAGATCCTTAATTTAATCAAACAGCACATCATGCTGGGCTGCAGTTATATTTCTCCTGTCACTTTATAAAGGGAAAGGAAGAGAGAAGAGAGGAGTGAAAATGAATCCACTCAATTCAGGGCCGGATCCCACTAACCTGTGTAACTCAGGTCTAGGGTCATCAGAGGTTTGCAGGGTCGCTGGGGCCGATCCATCCAGATTGCATCGATCAGGTTCTCTTTGACCGGCACGAGAACATGGCCGGCACTTTTCAGTGCTTTAGACATCCTCTTCCACTGATCTGCCAAAGGGGAGAGAGCTAAGAGCACTGGCCACAAATGTCTGAAACACAGGAATTCCCCCTGTGCTAGGGGATGCTGGAAAAGTCTAAGCTTTCTTCTCCACCCCGGCCCCTTCCACGTGGTCAGCAGCAGCAGGAGGAGGAGAAGAAGAAAAGCAACATCCAGATGTAACAAGCCATAGTGACATACTGACAGAGGTATCACAGTCACCAGTGGGAAATGAACCAGAGTTCTGGCACCAAAAGCACAGGCCTTAATGCTTGAGCTAAAGAAGAACTCTCTTAGCTGTGTAGCAGTAATAGGCTGTAACATGGAAAGTGAAGAAGGCTCCTCTGCCCATTTGAAACAGCGTGGGGAATTTGGGTAGGCAGAATCTCATCACCCAACCTGGAAAGCATAAAATAAACTAACCAGCTGGAATAATGAAAGGGTCCACTCCAACTTTCGAGCCCTCTGGGAGCACACTCACTAGCCAGTCCTCCTGAGTCGGCGTATCCTTCAGACCTGGATGTGGAAAAGGGGATAAAATGTAGTTCCAAGAGCAAAGAAAAAACCATGCAGAAGAGGTTTCACACAGACCCTTAAATTACAGCACAAGCTAACATATAAGTCACACTCAAATGCAAGTGCCCTGACATATCTTAAAGCAGCAGCATCTTGTGCAGATGCCGATCCTCCTATTCCTTTTTGATTTTCCTTTTGAAAGGCACTCTCCTGATCTTAGTTCATTCACATGCCCTGGCAATTAATTAACCTGAGTGCATAGAGCACCCCCATACCCTGCTATTTAGTTCTCTGTATATTAGTGGAGCAATATTTTGGACGGCCACCCACCCATCTTCATGAGCGTCCAGTTGCTATCCATTTGCTGTGCTGCCTGCAGGAAGTAGCGTCCGTCCGTCCACATGGCTGCTTTTTGCTCGGTTATAATGACAGTACCTGGCCAGGAAGCAAAAGGGATAAGTCAGTTTGTGGTTCATCGGAACACAGAGGGGCAGATACAGAGGTATTGGATGCATCACAGTTACATGGACTGCACATGGTTTGGTTGAAATGTACACAGATGCCGGATAGTCCGTATGAAAGCTCAGGTCACAGTTCTAACGTCACTTGGGTATTAATGGAGATACTAATTGTTCCCCACAACTAAGAGGCAAACTCCTTTGCAATTCTGGCCAGGCCATTCTACACCAGGAACCAGGTTTGCTGAACTTGCTTTTAAATCTCCTCAGACTAATTCAGTTTAAACACAGCTCAGCCAGCCAGCATGGAGGAGCTGAAGCCTGGCTTACAAATTATCATTACTAGAGAAAGAGCCAGAAGCCCCAACTGATACCAGGGCCCCATTGCGCCGGGAACTGCACAACAGAGAGTCCGTCCCTGCCCCAAAGAGTTTACAATCTAAACAGAAAAGACAAAGTGAGAGAAGGGAAGCATTATTATCCCCATTTTACAGTGGGAAACTGAGGCACGCTGGCCCTGGTTCAGCCAGGTATGTAAGCAATGGGAACGGACATCAATGGGACTACTCACATGGTTACGTTAGGCATGTGCTTACCTAACTTGCTGACTCAAGGCTAGAGGGATCTAATGATTTGCCCAAGGCCACCCAGAGTGTCTATGCCAGAGCCAAGAATTGAACCCAGATCTCCTGAGTCCCAGCGTCATATCACATGACCTATTTTCTCTCTTACAATGATTGCAGTCTATCTTACTGCAGCACAGCTCGCAAACTCCGGTTCAGCCTCCTCTCCCCTGGCCAAACACACAATGACGCTGGTGGAGCCGGAACCCATTTAAAAACGGAGTTTTCATTCAGCAAACACTGCTTGAGCCCAAGCCTGGGCAAATCCTGCCACGGTCTGACGGTGGAGCCACCGCCCTTCTGACCGCAGGGTGAAGCGCCAGGCTGAAGAAAAGAAGGCCGGGATGCAGGACTCGTGTTCTAGAGCACCACTGCTCTGCATTTCTGTATAGAGCGTTTTCCACAGGAGGCTCTCAAAGCACTTTACGGAAATTGACCCACGAAGCCTCACAGCATCCTGTGTGGAAGTCAGTATTTGTTATTAACCCTGATTTCCAGCTGGGAGATGGGAGGCATAGGAAGGTTGAGTGACTCGTCCACAATTTCACAGCAAGTACATTGCAGAGCCTGGGATAGAAGTCTGCCTTCCCAACTTCCAGTCCTATGCTTCAGCCAAAAGAACATCCCGTGCCTCTGTGAGACAAGCAAACTTTTCCATAAACTCAGCTTCACAGTTCAGTATTTTGGCACTAGCTTCATTCTAAGATGATTGAAAGTGGCTGACAAACATTGTTTACCATTAATCCCAGCTCTGTTGGGCAACGTACAATCTGTTCATAGTGGCCTCCCGTTAGGCAACATAAAAGCAGGCTGCGAGCACTGCATTAAACGGTTAACAGGATTTGACTTTATGGGAGGTTTGTTCGGGGGTCAGTCTTTTGTGAAAGCCCATTACTGCATCGATCTTACATAATTTTCAGCTGGCAGCCAACACGTAATTTTGCAGATGCTGATATGGGAAGGGAACAGTCCAAACATTTTGGTTCGGTTTTCGTCATCCAGCATACATGTTGTGAATCTGATCACTTCTTTTCAGGGGAAAGATGGGTTCAGACAACAAAAGAGGTTCTGGTAATGTACCTGCAGAGCCATCAAATCCAGAGATGAATGCCCGTCTGCAATCACAGGGCGCGATGTACTCACTCTGGAATACAGAAGACGCAGCTAATTATTTACATCAGCAACAACAAAAGCAGCTGATGACAAGTATATTGAAAAGCTTCATTTCTCTTGAAGGACACTGTCAAGAGAAACAAACAAGTTACAAGCTTGGGCTCTGCTCCTCTGGAAGTCCCAACAAGTGTTTAAAATTTTTTCCTTTGCGACATTTAAGTCTCTGTGATTACTTTGTATTTATATCTGCCTGTTTTTTTAAACCTCCGGCACTTTTCTCCCACCAACTTCTGTAAACAGTGAAGTGCTGCAGTTTGCTGATATTTATTTCACACTCAACCTCCCATTTGGCAACAAACAGATCCTGCCTTTGAAGCTGCAAAGTGAGAAGAAGAGAACACACAAGCATTCCTTGATCTTGGAAACGAAAGTATACGGGCCATTAAATCTTTAAATGCCACTATATTTATTTATGTCCTCCAACTGGAGTTTACAAGAAGCCCTTTTAGAATTTTTCCTCTACAACAATGCCATTAAAAAGGAGAAAGTCAAGGTTGTTAGGCCATAAAACTTTTAAACCTTTAGGAGATTTGTAATTAGGTACCAAGTCTTTTACTTCTACTTTACCTGTTCAAATCCAGCCCAGGTCAGAAGTAACCAGAAGTTATTGGTTACCATTGGATGAGTGCTTACTTCCCTATGTGAAACAAGTGGGAGGGGGAAGGAAGAGAGATGGGTAACTTCTAAAGTCCCCACATCATAAAACTATCTTAATTGGCACCTTTGTTGTCAGTCTCAGCAAAAACCCTAAATAACTGAATAGGCTGGGGACACAGAAACTCCCAACGTCCACAATCTGTTGCCAAAATGGAAGAAGAAAAATTGTTAGCCAAGGTGTTCCTGTGTTTTGAAATGGCCAACACACCCTGTTCTGGGACCTTGTTCAACCAAGGTCGGAGGTCAGGATTGCTAAACTTGCCTCTAATTATCAGCACAATTCAGCAAATCAACTTAATCCTGGCCAGCCTTAAAAGCCTTGGCTCAATAGAGTACCAGGCAAATGATCCAAGACAAAAGTCTGCAAATCAGCATGGGATTATTCCCTGCCTCCTTGATTCTGCTGCAGCACTGAATAGCCAGGAACAAATCAGAAACACTGAAGGGTTACAGTCAAATTAAATCTCATGGGCCCGATCCTCTATTGTGTCTAGCTTCCAGAGCGCGCAGCAGAATGGAAGGCGATCATTGAGCTCCTTGGGGCTCCTTTAATCTCTGCTTGGAATCTGCCCATATTTTTTTAAATCCTGTACCATGTTTCAAACATTAAATATAAAAGATTTTTTAAAAATCTGGATCTATTCCTCTCTATTCATATGGGGCAGCTCCAAAACCACCTGCGTGATTTGGGACCATAAGTCCCATTGACTTGCAGTGCTCTTAAGTCACGGACACTTCTGAAGATCCCACCCATAGTTTATTTAGTTTTCTCTTCCCTCTCTCTCAGCTCCCACAATGAGGAAAGACGTCAGTCTGTTTCACTTACATGGGCAGGTATTATCTAGTTAATTTCACTTTCCGGGTCTTACGGACTAACATAATGCTGAAATGTCTGGGTGACAAACACAACAGGGGGAGATTTAATGGCTTTACAAAACATAACAGTGATTTTTCTAACACCCCTCCCCCAGGGGAATATTTCTATTGGTCTTAGCTTTGGTAAAACCTTATTTAAAAAAAATAAGAATCTTAATTTGAGGAAAAAATCTTCCCTGACAGTGTCCCATACAGGGAAACATGCAGGAACCATTTAAAGGGGGAGAGAGGGGAGAGTTGAAACTAAGCAAAGGGATAGATGGGCCTTAAAGTACAATTAGTGGCTCTGAGCTGCATGGGAAGGAAGATGACTTAAGCAAAAGCCCTTTGTAGCTATCTATCTATTTAGGTTCTTACAGAGCCGCATCATCACCGTATCTGAGCAGCAGTTCATCTCCTGTTCCATACAGCAATCCCTACTGTGCTAAGATTACCCAGTGTTTTGTGATAATCATACCTGTGCTAAAATTAGCACTGTGCACCTGTGAATGCTGCACAGAGCGTGAGCCACTGCACGGTCGAAACAACCCATCTAATTGGAGCTCCTCTTGCAACTGGACTGGATTTCATCCCAGCTCAGACCCTAAAGCGGCTCCCCACCACACCTGCTGGGCTGCTGTCCAAACCTGTGGAATTTTAGGGCCCCATCCTGCAAGCCCTCACTCAAGTGAGCCGTCTTCGCTAAACTTCCTTGAAGTTAATGGTGTTACTCATCTGAGTAAACGCTTGCACGGTCAGGCCCTTTAACGCTCAAATCTATTGTGTTGAGTGCATTCGGCAGCACTGCAGGTGCATTCCAGCTGTAATGTACAGCAGCAATTAGGTGGGTAGCCCATTGGTTTTACAGGGGTGACCTTGATCTTCTGAGCATTTCAAACAAACCCTGCCACTTGCTTGGCAGGTGCATCAGGAGCCCCAGCAGTAATAATACCTGCGCTGGTCAGAGCTGGAACAGGTCAGGTGGATGCTGTGTAAAATTCCTCTCCTCCATTGCTCTACAATTCTGCCCATTCATCAGTCCTAAACAACCACACCTCATGCTGTTCCAGTCTGGAGCAGAGAGTGGCGATCCAGCCAACCCAAACGTGGGGGTATGAGCTGGGCAGACATTTACTAGCTGTGAGAGACCCGTCTGAAGTGATCACACCTCACTGCGCTACCTTGTTCAAAAGAGTCCCTTCCATTCCCTCTGACTTCCTACCACTGGTTTAGAGATACAAGTCAGGCTCAGTGTATAATACACTGTAGGAAATCAATGTAAGTAGCACAGCCAATATTCAGCACTGGCTAAGGCAGACACCAATCCAGGGTATTGGCAGTCTCTGGAAAGGATATAAATTGGATTCCGAGATTCTAGGAAAAGATGGTTCTGTTTAAGAGCTCTGCAATGTGATGCTTTTGTGAAAAAGGCAAATATCATTCTGGGATGTATTAACAGGAGTATCGTATGTAAAACACAGGAGGTAACTGTGCTCTATTCAGCTCTGGTGAGGCCTCGGCTGGAGTACTGCGTCCGGTTTTGGGCACTACACTTTAAGAAAGAGGTGAGCAAACTGGAGACAGTCCAAAAGAGCAATAAATGTTATAACAGGTTTGGAAAATATGACTTACAAAGAAAGAACTGAAAGAACTGGGCAAGTTTAGTCTAGAGAAGAGAAAGCTGAGGGGAGATCGGATAAATGTCTTCAAGTACGTAAAAGATTCTTATAAAGAGGATGGTGATCAATTGTTCACCAAGTCCACGGCAGGCAGGACAAGAAATAATAGCTTAGTTTGCTGCAAAGGAGATTTAGGGTCAATATTAGAAAAATCCTTTCTAACTGTAAGAATAGTTAAGCGCTGGAACAGGTACCTAGGGAGGTTGTGGAATCCCTGGAATTGGAAGATTTTAAGAACAGGTTAGACAAACACATGTCGGAGGTAGTCTAGGGGGACCAGTGCAGGTGGATGGACTAGATGACCTCTTGAGGTTCCTTCCAGCCCTCTGTTTATATGCTTCTGTGCTTCTCTGTCTATGGAATTGAAAGGACAAGTAAACCTGGAAAGCTAGGGGATCTGATTAGGTCTATAATACAATGGGGGGGAAAAAAATTATGTTAGCCTTGGTACGGAACCTGACATTAAAAGCACTGCAGGGATCTTAGAGCTTACATGGACAAGTTGCTGCAACCTACTGAGAGACCTCAATTCACACCAAAGCCCAGGAGAGGTAGGGCACTCAGCATGTCACAGTATCAGGGCCCTAAAATGTCAGCAAAATGCAGGTACTTTGAGCAGCCAAGCAATGGAATAAAATTCCCCCCGTCTTAGGCCTTGTCCGCATTACTGATTTGCTTCTCTTTCAGTCGCTGGTGGTGCTGCACAAGTGCGAGTCCCGAATGTAGAAAAGCAAAGCTAGTATTTGCATGGATGCTGTGAACCCCTGCTTGACTCAGGCTATACCGTGCTGTTGGAAACTGCAGCTTAGGGTGGTTTACCTGATCTGCACTGGGGGGTTTGTATTGGTGAAGCTCAACAATGGCTGAAATTGGGGCAATTCCCCACTGCAGACAAGACCTTGCAGAGGCAACCCACCATGACACATGCGAGTCATGAAGCTGTATAATTAGCCGTTTTCATTAATCAGTTCCATTCAGACTGTTTAGTTCTGTGTCGAAACCTGATGAACTTGCCCAGCAGGAAGCAGGGTTGTTTGCATTACTGCATTCACTGTAGCAAAGACCAAAAGAGAAGGGGGGGAAAAAATCAGGAATCCTGCAGGTCACATTCCTTAACTCACGTGACCACAGTTCCAGGGTAGCAAAATGTAACTGGAGTTACATACGGACAGAGAGGTAGCTTCAGGCGCAAAATGTAGCAGCTGCAGGGGAGCCCCTCACCCAGCGCACAGAACTGAGGAGTTGATCTATTTAAAGGGAAACGTATGACGCACCTATTCCCGGGGCACAGCCACGTTCACCACTGCCTTGCACCTTGTGTCCTCACGTGCATCTGTGCAAAAAGGGTGTGAAACACTCTGATGTGGCAGCATTTCACACCCACTTTGCACAGGGGTAAATTCCAACCCCAGGTATGGGAAGGTGAGGGGTCAGGCCCTCTATCTCCGAAAATGGCTGAGAGAAGAAGATCCCCTTCGCCCCCCAGGAACTCTGATGCTCTCTAAACAGAGCTCGGATGAAGACTGAGGACACCGCATATACACATTTATGTGGGCAAGAGGGGGTTCAACATTTTAAAGTTGCCCTGGGCTAAACAACTACACCAGATCAAGACAATCTTAATATTCTGGAGAGAGCCAAGTATCACCGCAACCATGAAAATTAAACACCCAAGCAGCGGGCCCCAGGGTCACCTTCTCCGGCTGGCGCAGAGAGGAGTAACTCTGGGCACACAGGGATCTGGGCACAGATGGGAGGGGACCTGGGCCTCTGCTGCATGCTGCCTTCCCTACTGCTACCCCAGAAGCCCCTCTATGTGAGAGCTGCAGGTTAGGGCTGTCTAGCGCTAGAAAATATACTACAAGGGCCAGGATGGGAGCAGCCATTTCTTTGGTACGCTCCCCTTTGTAGGCCATGGGCTTCCCTGGAGAAAGCAGAACCAGCAAAGTTGACTTCCTACAGAAAAATAAACACTGACCATCAGAAAAAAGACTCTAGAAACTCCATCTACAGCTCCCCTTTGCATCATTCCCCGGCTCACCAAAGCTTTTATATTGGAATGATTGAAACCAGCAAACCAAAAAGTAACTGTGGCCATCTACAGACTTTTACTTTTCCTCTAGAAGGAAACATCCTTACTACTGAAATCTCTACCTGGTGTGCATCTCCGGACGGCACGATATAGGCTTGGATGGGCTCTGCGACGTACCTGGAGCTCTTCATCACCTGTCGCAGCTGCCTGAGCAGCTCTGTAGTAATCTTGGGACTCATATTCCTACCTGCAATGCAAATTAAGCACAGGTTTCAGAGTAGCAGCCGTGTTAGTCTGTATCCACAAAAAGAACAGGAGTACTTGTGGCACCTTAGAGACTAACAAATTTATTAGAGCATAAGCTTTCGTGGGCTACAGCCCACTTCTTCGGATGCATATAGAGTGGAACATATATTGAGGAGATATATATACACACATACAGAGAGCATGAACAGGTGGGAGTTGTCTTACCAACTCTGAGAGGCCAATTAAGTAAGAGAAAAAAACTTTTGAAGTGATAATCAAGATAGCTCAGTACAGACAGTTTGATAAGAAGTGTGAGAATACTTACAAGGGGAGATAGATTCAATGTTTGTAATGGCTCAGCCATTCCCAGTCCTTATTCAATCCTGAGTTAGCAAATACTCACCAGCAACCACACATCACTGAACAAAAACACTGACCCAGGAACCTATCCTTGTAACAAAGCCCGATGCCAACTCTGTCCACATATCTATTCAAGTGACATCATCTCAGGGCCTAATCACATCAGCCATACCATCAGGGGCTCGTTCACCTGCACATCTACCAATGTGATATATGCCATCATGTGCCAGCAATGCCCCTCTGCCATGTACATTGGCCAAACCGGACAGTCTCTACGCAAAAGAATTAATGGACACAAATCTGACATCAGGAATCATAATACTCAAAAACCAGTGGGAGAACACTTTAACCTGTCTGGCCATTCTATGACAGACCTGCGGGTGGCTATCTTACAACAGAAAAACTTCAAAAACAGACTCCAAGGAGAGACTGCTGAGCTGGAATTGATATGCAAACTAGATACGATCAACTCAGGATTGAATAAGGACTGGGAATGGCTGAGCCATTACAAACATTGAATCTATCTCCCCTTGTAAGTATTCTCACACTTCTTATCAAACTGTCTGTACTGAGCTATCTTGATTATCACTTCAAAAGTTTTTTCTCTTACTTAATTGGCCTCTCAGAGTTGGTAAGACAACTCCCACCTGTTCATGCTCTCTGTATGTGTGTATATATATCTCCTCAATATATGTTTCACTCTATATGCATCCGAAGAAGTGGGCTGTAGCCCACGAAAGCTTATGCTCTAATAAATAAATTAAGCACACTGTCTTAGTACTTCTGCACCAGCCCCTGTGGATTGTAAGGGCCTGATCCATTTCCCATTGAACTCAGTGGCAAAACTTTGGTGTCAACAGGGCAAGGATCAGGCCCCATAATTCCGGTTTCCAGCTTCTTGCCCTCTTGTTTTCCTTGTTGTCTCCCATTTTGGTTCTTTGGCCAATGTTAAGGCTGAGAGATGAGGCTTAATCCTTTAGGGTCAGATCCTGTAAACACTTGTGCAAATGTTTTCTCACATCAGTAAGTTACTCATGTGTAATTGTGCGATACACTGGCCTAGCATGCATCATCTGCACTCCTTCTAGGAGCTGGCACCAGCCCCTATATACCTTCTCCTTTAGCTCCAGTGGTAGAGTTCGGCAGTGCTGATGTCAACGTTTCCAGGTTCAATTCCCATTGTGGGTCGTGGTGTCTGCACGCAGCCATGGTTTGTTACATATGCAGGAATGAGCCCTTACTCCTTACCTCACCCTGCTGTGCACAGACATTGTAGTTTATATTCTACAGGAGCACGGACTGCCCTGAGTGGCTCTGTCCATTTGCTGCACCCATATGAATCACCTAAGGGTGCAGTTTTCTGGCTTGAGCTGCAGTGCAGTGGTGATAGTCGCAGTTTGTCTGGCATTGGACCGTGAAGAAAATCCTGTCTCGTCTTTCCTTAACCAGAAGCATAGTGGCTGCTATACAGGGTCTCAAATGGGGATAGCAGGACAAGAGAGGGGCAAAGAGGGGGGGAATGGGAGATGATATCTTGCCGGTCCCAATCAAGAAGTAGATGAGGGTACAGACCATTAAATATAAAAAGGTTATCCACCAAGGCACCCACGTTGGTGCGTTATTTACTCTCACATTCTATTTCGTGCAGCCCTATTAAAGCACATTTTAAAAAGAAGGTTTATCATCCAAAAAACTAGTAGCTCAGGATTTTTTATATCACGGGCACCCGTCCTTTCTGGCACGGACGGCCCCGTTGCCAACTTGTCATGAGCATTTGTCATGCAGTGAATCCCCACCTGTTTTATTGTGTTAGCAAAAATAAACATAGCGCAGCCAGAAGTTATGGGCTTGAGGCAGAAATTAGTGGGTGAGGTTCCCTGGCCTGTGTTAGGCAAAAGGTGAGACCAGGTGATCATAAGGGTCCTTTCTGGCCTTGAAATCTGTGGGCAGGTCTACACTACAGACGTGCATCGGTGCCGCTGTAGCGCTTCTGGTGAAGAGCTCTCCCGTCAACTTAATAAGTCCACCTCCGTGAGAGGCGGTAGTTATGTGGGCAGGAGGTAGGGTTGCCAACTTTCTAATCACAGAAAACTAAACACCCTTGCCCTGCCCCCTGCCCCACCTCTGCCTCAAGGCCCCACCCTCCGCTCACTCCATCCCCCTCCCTCTGTTGCTCGCTCTCCTGCATCCTCACTCACTCGCGCATTTTCACCAGGTTGGGGCAGGGGGTTGGGGTATAGTTGGGGGTGCGAACTCTGGGGTGGGGCCGAGAATGAGGGGTTTGGGGTGCGGGAGGGGGTTCCGGGGTGGGACAGGGGTTTGGAAGAGTGTGAGGGCTCCGGCTGGGAGTGCAGGCTCTGGGGTGGGGCCAGGGATGAGGGGTTTGGGATGCATGAGGGGGCTCTGGGCTGGGGCTGAGGGGTTTGGAGTGTGGGAGGGGACTCAGGGCTGGGGTAGGAGGTTGGGGCACAGTGGCGGGAGGGGTGTGGGCTCCGGGAGGGAATTTGGGTACAGGAGGGGCCTCAGGGCTGGGGCAGGGGGTTAGGAGGCAGCGAGCCCAGCGCTTACCTCAGGTGGCTCCTGGGATGCAGCGACATGGCCCTCTGGCTCAGGGGCGGCCAGGTGGCTCTGCATGCTGCCCCTGCCCACAGGCACCACCCCCTCAGCTCCCATTGGCCATGGTTCCCAACCAATGGGAGCTGCGGAGCCAGTGCTCAGGGCAGGGGCAGCGCGCAGAACCCCCGTGACCGTCCCTGAGCCGGGGATATGTTGCCGCTTCTCAGGAGCTGCGCGGAGCCGGGTAGGGACTCGCCTACCAGCCCCGCTGCACCGCCAACCGGACTTTTAACGGGCCAATCAGCAGCGCTGACCAGAGCCGCTAGAGTACCTTTTCGGCCGGGTGTTCCGGTCGAAAACCAGACAACGGCAACCCTAGCGGAAGAAGCTCTCCCACCGACGTAGCTTTGTCTACACGGGGCAGGGGGTTAAGGTTAGTATAACTACATGGCTTCGGCATGTGGATTTTTCACTGAGCGAAGCAGTTATACCGAAGTAAGTGGGTAGTGTAGATCTGAGCTATGAAACGGACACAGACGTAGAATTCTGCATAGGTCATTTCTGTCTCTAACTTCAGTTAGTTCATACAGGGCATCTCCCTAGGGCCAGTACAGGTAGTGTCGTGCAGTGCAGGTAGTGTCGTGCAGTGCAGGTAGTGGCGTGCAGTGCAGGTAGTGGCGTGCAGTGAATCCCTGCTTGAAAATAATGGCACACGAGAGATGGATCTTAGTTAGTCACATTTTTGTCTACCTAATCTATTTTTAAAAGTCCCAAACACTTATTATTTTAATGTACAATTTCTACTGCAGTAGCGCTTAGAAACCCCAGCTGAGTTCAAGGCCCCATGCTTGTCACTGCACAAACACATAAGAGGGGCCAGTCCCTGCCCTACAGAGCTTACAAGCTACATAGAAAGACAGGGAAAAAAGGGTGGGAGAAATGAAATAGTATTATCTCCATTTTACAGAGAGAACTGAGATTAAGTGATTTGCCAAAGGTCACACCGGAAGTCTGTGGCTGAGTCAGGACTTGCCCCAAGATCTTCTGAACCCACTCCAACACCTTAATCACGTGATCATCCTTCCTCTCCTAACCAAGGGGAACAAGCCACACGTGGTGCTTGTGAGCTGTTCTTCTGCCTGTCTGCAGCAAGGCACAGTATTTTTATTCTACAAATACATTTTGGAAGGAAAAAAGAGAAAACAAACCCCAAATGCTAATACGTACCCTGGGTGAAATCCTGGCCCCAACAAAGCCAATGGCAAAAATCCCATTGACTTTCAATGGGGCCGGGATTTCACCCTCTAGCTATTTCCACAGCAAGCTTCCAAGGCTATGTACTGTTTGTACGCGATGGTGTACAGTGTCTTATTCTGATCACTCTTTTCTGTCCCATATAATGAGCTGATCATTTCCCTTCACTGAGGATAGATGTCCACAAGAAGACAGAAACAATCTGACGGACAGTTAGAAAAAGAAAGGAAACCCTTCCCTTAACTCTTAAGGACACAGTTCCCTTTCTGGGCATGTGCTTTGTCCCCACAAGCCTGAAATAGAAACTGATGGTGATACACTGATTGCAGAAGCAAAGAACAAGGGTTTGATTAACTGCTAATGAATCCTGCAAGTGACAAGCGAAAGATTCGGAAGAAGGCAGGAAAGACTGTCCCCAAGCACAAGCCTAATAAAAAGTCTGCAGTGCAATATTAGAAACTCAGATCTATTAGCAGTGAAACCCATATGAAGGATGTCATCAGTAACTCCTGCTTTCTAAGTAACCATTTTAAAGTATCCCCAAGGTTTCCAGTAGAATTCTTGTCATTGTTTCCTTGGAGGGTCATTTAACCTGGTCACTCTGTATTTTTAAGAGCATAGCTGACCTTTCCCCTCAGCAGTAAATATAATCATGTGTTAAGTTAAAATCACTTCTCTGTAATTATTTACTCACTCAGTGATTAAAACCAAGTGGCACTGAAATTAAAGTAATTGTCCCACTAGTGAAAGATGCAACCAAATCCTCCACCTTGACGTTTCAAAGCCATCAAATAACCATAGCCACATTACCTGCTCTCTGTAGCTTTCCCCTCAAGTCCTGATTCCTCTGGCCTTTGATGGAACAAATACCAGTTGGCCCTTTGCTCTCCCTTAACAAGCTCAGCCGTGCCTGAGAAAGCAAAGGGCAAATATGAATGGTCTACCAGACTTTGGCCACAATAAACTTTCTTATCCCACAATGCACAGCTTTGAAGGCACGAATGTTACAGTACAGGAAACTTCCACCTAAGATTCTAGACCAGAGATGCTCATACTGTGGCCCATGCACACTGGTGGTCTGCATAGCACTTGATGGTGGTCCATGGACAGCTGGAAACTCAGAAGATGCATCCTCTTTAGATCCATCTTCTATTATACTACAAGAAAAGCAACTAAAAATACATTAAGACTGGGATTTTCAAAGGAGTTTAGTGAAACAAAGACACCCAAAACCACTGAATTTCAGTCTCAGCTTCAACACTTTTTTCAGACTCCTTTCCCATGTAAGTAACTGCTGCAGTTATTACTTAGATGTTATATGATTGTGAGGAAGGAAGGAAGTTCACATCCGTGAGACATGAGCTCTATTAAGATGGTCTCGACCCTATGAAAAGTATGACATACCCAGTGCTAGCGATCTCTCTTATACTTCTCTTGTGTTAATCTGTTGATGGATACACTGTATACTGCTGGTGCAGCATGTAATGTCAGTGACCGCACAGATAATGTATTCAGTCATCAAGCTATAATAATTTAATCCTCGCATTCATATATAGCTTCACACATTCGAAGCACTGTATAGACATTAAGCTTCACAGCAAGCCCATGAGGTAGATTAGTGTTCCCTTCCCCATTTTACAGTGGAGAAACTGAGGCAGAGTTGCAGTAACATCAGTAGGGCCAATCAGCGAGTAAGTGGCAGTCAGGACTAGATCTCAGGACTTCCTAGTGCCTAATGCAGTGTGCATTCTACTAATTTAAATCATCAAATAGACTCACGTCTCTTTTATCAAAATGCTAAGCCTATATCTCTAATCCATGTTCAGCAGTACATTTCTGCTTTATTAAGCCTGCTCGTGTTTAGAATGTGTGTGTGTAAACATGCACTGACAGCTTAAACATACAAAGCAAGTTTCTGTGCAGAAAAATGGCAGATCAGGTGCTTGTCCTCTATGGAGGGTTATATCATACAGCTTTATTTTGGAAATAACTCATTTTGGATGAAAGGAACAAAGAAAATTGGGACAAATCATATTTTCCTGTCATAAAAGATTTTAGTCTAATATTATCCTTGGTCAAGTCATCTATAGACTTTTCCTATCTTGACAGAATGGGCTTAACTGACAGCACCAGGAAACCATTCATAAAATAGGAGACAGTAGCCAATGGCTCTATTGTGCAGAGATAACTTATCCTACCACATTAAGCAGGTAATGTTTGGATTGCAATCTTGCATGTCTAGCCCCAATATATGGGTCATGTAATAAATCTAATATTATTGGAGATTTGTTTTTAATTTCTATTCAGCAACTCTGATTTATCGAGTATTTTCTGTGTGCAAGACAAAATGTAACAGTATCTGTTTGCACAAATGCACATGATACAGCTGGAAGGTTTGTCGCTATGACTCCGATCCTGTAGACATTTTGTGCATGCTCAACTTTAAACATGCAAGTAATTTCATTGAAGTCAATGACTACTCACAGGCTTAATGTTGAGCCCATTAGTAAAGGTTTGTAGAAGCAGAAGATAAGTTCTCATGTGTCTACAGGATAGCACATAGGTTAGAGGCGGGCCTAAATTTTCAAAATTGATAAGTGACTTTGGGGTGCCTTACTTAAGACCCCTTACAGGGGCCAGATTTTCAGAAAGCACTGACCACCAACCCTCTGAAAATCAGGCTGCTTTAAACCATCTCAAGCAGGGGCACTGGAACTAGGGTGCAGCACTTCCCTCCACCCTGGCTTGAAGTAATAATAGCAACCAAATGCTGGGCTTCCAAGCACCCCCTCTATCAAAATTGTTCCACCCCTCCCCCCATCTCAAGTTGTGCACCCAAAAATTTAGGCACCCCAAAATCATCACTAGTCACTTTTGAAAATGTACACCACGCAACTTACCTTTTATTATTGTTTTATGCCAATGCATCTGAAATTAAAAACAAATAGCCCGCTCTTACCAGTTTAAAAACCATGTATGTTTTTTTTCTGAGTAGCCATTTTATGTTAATGAAAAGCTGTGAGTAGCTGGGACATGGAAGAGGGTTAGGATTGTTGATAAGACATGGTATAATCTGTGTGTTATAAAAAAATGAAATGCGCACAATATATTGACATTCAGATTCCAAGGCAGACGCTGTCTAAAAATAAAAATTCTGGGACTATTACCATTGTCAGTTCAAATGGTGTATTTATTCCATGCCCTAGATATTCTGTCTTTTTATTCTGTGTACAGCCCTGCTCCATGACTGGGGCTTCTAGGCATTATGGCAATACAAATAGTAAATAAATAAATAATAACAGTAATCATAATTAATCATTCACACCACATTCATCTCCATGATAGCTGAGCCTCAGGGATAGTGTTTGTCACAATCTAAATGAAACGCTTCTATTCTTCCACGGGGCAGGACATACTTGGGATCTGCACTGACTATAGCCCTTTAGAGAAAAATCGATATCTAGCACTAAGCTTACAAAATATATGTATCAGTGATGTGTGATTATTGGTGCCAGATTGCCCAACTATGCCTAACATTTACTTTCATACCGATATGCACATGTGAGGTCTAAAACTTTGGTATTAAAAGGGGCCATATATTAATAAAATGTAGCAATCTCTTTTCAAGGACAAAAATCTAATATCCCTTCTCTGTTCTATAGAACATTGCTAAACCAAAAAAAGGCTAGAACTGAAACTGACAAAGTTATCAGCAACTCTTACAACACCTCCCTCCCCCACACATAAACCCTATACACAGAGACATAGTCCAGACTTCCCAAGGGACAGCATCTGCTTTCTTAAGCCATACAGGATCCCATACATAAAGACTTCATGCTTCAGCTCCTCTTTCCTGTTACTCAGTGTCTGGGGAAATGAGCCTGAAATGCTGCAGTCTGAAGTAGGCTCTGTTTGGGTAAGACACACAGAAGCTGGCTTTATCTAGCCAGCTGTGCAAACATGAAAAGTCGAAAGCCCCCCTGGGGCTTTTTGCACACATCTCCCTGCACTGGATCTTGTTTGTTACCTTTGTCACCCTGTTTAGCACCATCAGGTTCTCCCCCCACCCCCCTGCAGCCTTCTTGGTGAAGGAGCTCCCCCAATGTGCACCTGGCGGAGGGCTCCAAAAGGTGCCCTGTCTCCTGCGTGCAAAGGATGCCGCTGGGCTCTGCACCCCTCAATTGCCTCACCTGGGATTGTCACTGCTTCCTGGAGGCTGCCATGCAAAATTGACGTCCCAGGCCACGTGGGCAGTCCAGGCTGAAGCAAGGGGTGGAGCTAGCGTCTTCCAGTGACATCACCAGAGCCTCCGCAAGCTTCTGCTGACATCAGTAGCAATCAGGCAGGCTCCCATTCATTCCCTCCATTAAAGATTCAGGCAGGAGACATGCAGAGGGGCTGGGCTCGTTGCTTGCACAGAACAGCTTTAGAAAGGCCACACCTAGACTGTGCAGCTCTTCATGGCTGTGGTCTCTCTCTCCAGCAGCAGTATTTTGAAATCCTCTGCAAATTGTGTCAAGTATCAGCCGGGTAGCCGTGTTAGTCTGGATCTGTAAAAAGCAACAGAGAGTCCTGTGGCACCTTTAAGGCTAACAGAACTTTTGATCTGCAACTGATCTGCAAATTGTGTCTCCTCAAAGGGAGGGACTGTTAATAAAGCAGGAGAAAAGGAGAGAGCTGTTACATTTTTCAGTTGTGCCTTTAAAAAAAAAAAAAAGCATAGCTTTGGGGGCTGAGATTTATTTGTGCTGCTATGCAACTAGGAGAGGGAAAACCCAGGCAGAGATAAAAAAGCAGCAGGGCTGTTCCAAAGAGACCTGCTGATTTAGTGCCAGCAGTTGTCCGTATTGTCACTTTAAATTATTTTCATGCTTGCAGCTAGTCCTGGGTGGAGAGAAATAGTGGCTGTGAGTTAATCTGGGGTCCCAGCCCCCCACTCAAATCCAAGAATACCATGAAAATTAATTTTCAGTAAAGATGCCCAGTTCTGCCAAACTTAGTGTTACAGCCATCCACAGAAAAATTGCTATGAGCGATGGTCGCAGGGGTGGATTAAGGTCAAAGCAGAGTCACCATAATTTGGGGCCTATTAGAAAGACTGGCTGCCCATCCTCCCTGGAAACCCTTCTTTCTACCCCTGGTCTCCTGCTATCTCTTCAGCTTCCTTCCCCCATGCAGCTTCTCCCTCCCTGTGCCTTGAATTTCCCTTGTGCCTACATCCCGTAGATTCTTGGAGCCTGAATGCCCTGTGCTCACTGAACGGCAGTGTTCTGTGTGAAGGATTAGGAACCGGGAGAGGGATAGCTCAGTGGTTTGAGCATTGGCCTACTAAACCCAGGGTTGTGAGTTCAATCCTTGAGGGGGCCACTTAGGGATCTGGGGCAAAATCAGTACTTGGTCCTGCTAGTGAAGGCAGGGGGCTGGACTCGATGACCTTCAAGGTCCCTTCCAGTTCTAGGAGATAGCATATCTCCATTATTAATTGATTTATTGCTGAATTTGGGTCCCTATACGGGCCATACCTCATGTCCAGGTCTCAAAGTTCCTTCCTTAGGCCCTTTGTACTCAATGAGACTATTTATTTGCTTGAGTGCTTTGCTGGATCAGGACCAGAATGCTCTCAGCAGCTTGCAGGATCGAGCACCTATTCACAAAGAGCAAGGGACATGTCCCCTGAAGTCAGTGTGGGTTGAGAACTCAGCACCTTTGTAGACTGAGCCCTAAATCAATCCTGGCCATCCATCTCAGAGTTTCCAGGGCCATCTGGATTTTAACAGAACAATCTAATACTTGGATCTTCAGCTCACTTATGGGACCTCTGAAGCTCCGTCCTCTCGCTTGGTGTTGTGCATAGAGCACATTACAATGGCTGGGCTTTGTCCCGTTAGAGAGTGGGAACTCTCAGGCAAGTGCTGGCTGGAAAGTAAGTGAAGAGTACACATTCTGGCCTTGATCCTATGCAGTGGATCAGATCAGTAGGGACTGACTGGATCTAGAACCTAGGATTCTAACCTCGGGTTAGCCGAATTCTCCCTCCCCTCAACCTGATCTCCCTAGTGATTGCCCCATGGGGATGAGAATGGCTGGGGAACTCACTGCAGCTGTTGTTAACAACGGCCACAACAAACAGACAACGGTTCAGCGTCTCTTCATTCCCTTTCACTTGAGTTCAACACTTACAACCTGTCTTCTTACCAGAAGCACCTCATCCCCGTCCTCTGTGCTTCCCTTTAGTTGCACACAGCATGTTTTTAACCAGACACCTGCAAGTATCTCTGTGCTATACCAGAGGGTTTAACCCCTTGTTTACATACTGCTGAATAAACTGTACCTCATTGCAGCAGCGGCCTGGTGGAATAAGCAGGCACACTTGGGATGGAGAGCGGGCCCTGACTGTGTTGTTGTTTACTGCACACGTACCCTGGAGAGCCAGGAGAATGCTGATACACAGGCTGCCTGGGCCCATAACAGCCACCGCTGACTTCATCATTTCTGAGTCGCAGGAAACAGTGCTTGCTACCTTGTCTGTGGCAGCTTTTTGGCAGCCAGATAACAATACCTAGCTCTCATACAGCACTTCCATCAGTAGCTCTCAAAGCACTTTAAACATGCAAGTAATTCCATTGAAGTCAATACCACTAAGTCTCGAGCCCCACTGATTTCATGGGAGGTGTCCCCAGTGCTTTCTGAATAGGCGCTCGATCCTGCCAGTTGCTGAGAGCATTCTGGTCAAGATCCAGCAAAGCACCTAGCTTTAACCAATAAGGGGTCAGTATTATTCTCCCCATTTTACAATCAGGGAAGCTAAGGCACAGAGAGGCAAGTGACTTGCCCAGGGTCACTCAGTAGGCTAGTGGCAGAGCCAGGAATAGAACCCAGGTCGCCAGAAACCCCATCAAGCACTCTACCCACTAGGCCATGCTGCCTCTACCGCACTGACATCATGCTGGGGCCATTGGCAGTGGCCATGCAGCTCGTTTGACTTTATTAGGTGGGCAGAAGGAAGGGGTGAATGAGAATGAAGAGCCATGGGGAGGGAAGATGAGTAGCAAGAACCTCCTAGTGTGGGGGAAGCAGAGGAGGTAGATTGATGAAATTGGTGCCCACAAGGCTGTTCACCCCTCTCTTCTAAAACTCTGTCAGCCCATGACAGGCTACTGTGTCCACTCTGTGCCTTTCCTCTCATCTCCTCCCCCCTCTATAAACAGGGGTAAGACTCACAGGTTAACGAGTTAGGCCAAGGCTTTCTGTTCCAGTCCCCTCACTTAATGAGAGCCTTTAAGGGACTTTAACTCAAGGTCACTACCACTGAGTCCCAGCTATTTTGCCTACTGGGCCTGTGAACAGCGCAATGACGGTATTCATGACAAATCAGTTATTTATCCCTCTGGTCTTTTGCTACATTCTCTCCTTCCTCCCATCCACCCTCCTCCTCTTCCTCCCGTCCACCCTCCTCCTCTCGTCTTAGCTCATATGCAGAATTGCATTTTGAGAGGCTCAAACTAGAGCTGGTCAGAAGATTTCCAGCTGAATAGTTTTCTGTCAGAAAATGCCAGTTCAACAGAGACACGCAGATTCCCCAGGCAGGGAACCTGGAAGCTCTGATAGTCCAGCTCTGGAAGCCCTGAGAGTCCCAGCTCAAATCAGGGCTCTCAGGGTTTCAATGACAGCCAGTCCCCTGGCAGTGCAGCAGGGATCAAAGCAGGGCTGTTGGGTCTCCAGGCGGGCTGATGAGTCTCATCTGTTTGGGATGTTTTCCTAAACGTGGTTTTGGAACTCCCATTCTGTGTGGCATTTTGAAATCTTGAGTTTTCGTTTCAACACAGAATGACATTTTTTTGACATTTCAGCATTTCCAGCAGAACAGGAATGCTGGGTACTGACCAGCCCTAGTTCAAACATCTGAACACTCAAAAATGTTTTACTTTACTAGCGCGTAAAGATTACAGGGGGAGAGATAGCTCAGTGGTTTGAGCATTGGCCTCCTAAATCCATGGTTGTGAGTTCAATCCTTGAGGGGGCCATTTAGGGAACTGGGGCAAAAATCTATCTGGGGATTGGTCTTGCTTTGAGCAGGGGGTTGGAGTAGATGACCTCCTGAGGTCCCTTCCAACCCTGATTTTCTATGTTCCACATCCTGGAACCTCTAAGGAATGTTGCCATTTGCAGTGTCAGGTACCCATTTTTGTGTTCAGCTCAGGGCAAAGGAGACACATGCTGTGTGCTCTTGTAGCCATCCTCCTTAGCTGGAGGGCACAGAAATACCTGCATCCACCTTCACCACCCTACAGGATCATATCACTTGGCCACACATTAGCAGACTAACCAGAATTATCAGACAAGCCCAGCCTAGGTTCTGGAAACACTGCTGCTAGTATGATGTTGATTTCCTTGACCATTGGCTGCTTGTCAGAGATCGGGGCCTGCAGGAGAGTCAGTCTCCAGGCAACCCAACAAGTGCAGCTAGGGCAGGAATGGAGTGAGACCAGTAGAATAAGGACAGTGGACTTCAAAAAAGCAGACTTTGGCAAACTCAGAAAAATGGTAAGTAAGGGACCATGGGAAGAAAATCTAAGGGAAAAAGGAGTTCAGGAGAGCTGGCAGTTTCTCAAGGAGCCAATGTTAAAGGCACACCTGCATGCTGTCCTGGTGCAAAGGAAAGAGGAGAAGAACAGTAAGAGGCCAATATGGCTCCATCGGGAGCTCTTTAATGACCAGAAAATCAAAAAGAAATCCTACCAAAAATCAAAACATGGACAAGTTGCTAAGGAGAAGTACAGACGAATAGCACGGCATGGAAGACAAAAGGCACAATCAGAAAGATTAAGGCACAAAATGAGTTACACCTAGCAAGGGATATAACAATTAGAAGAGGTTCTTTAAATACATTAGGAGCAAGAGAAAGATGAGGGAAAGTGTAGGTCCTCTATTCAGGAAGAAAAGAGAGCTACTAGCTGACGACATCAAGGAGGCTGAGATGTTTAATGCCTGTTTTGCATCAGTCTTCACTAAAAAGATTAATGGTGAACAGATACTCAACACAATTAATATTAACAATAAGGGGGAAGGAACTTAAACCAGAATAGGGAAAGAACAGGTTAAAGAATATGTAAATAAGTTGGATGTATTCCCTTGGGCACAGCCTGATGAAATTCATCCTAGGGTACTTAAGGAACTAGCTGAAACAATCTCCAAACCATTAGCAATTATCTTTTGAGAACCCATGGAGGATGAGTGAGGTCTCAGAGGGCTAAAGAAAGGCAAACAAAGTACCTATCTTTAAAAAGCGGAACAAAGAGGACCCAAGGAATTATAGATCAGTCAGTAACTTCGATACCAGGAAAGATACTGGAAAAAATTATTAATCAATCAATTTGTAGCACCTAGAGCAGTGTTTCCCAAGCTTGGGACGCCACTTGTGTAGGGAAAGCCCCTGGCGGGCCGGGACGGTTTGTTTACCTGACGCATCCGCAGGTCCGGCCAATCGCGGCTCCCACTGGCCGCAGTTCATTACTCCAGGCCAATGGGAGCTGCTGGAAGCGGCAGCCAGTATGTCCTTCGGCCCGCGCCGCTTCCAGCAGCTCCCATTGGCTTGGAGCAGCGAACCACGGCCAGTGGGAGCTGCGATCGGCCGGACCTGCGGACGCGGCAGGTAAACAAACCGGCCCAGCCCGCCAGGGGCTTTCCCTACACAAGCGGCATCCCAAGTTTGGGAAACACTGACCTAGAGGATAATAGGGTTATAAGGAATAGCCAGCCTCATTACTGTGAAGTGGTGCACAACTGGTTGAAAGACCATGCTCAAAGAGTAATTATCAATGGTTCACTGTCAAACTGGAAGAGCGTATCTAGTGGGATCCTGCTAGGGCCAGTCCTGGGCCCAGTCCTGTTCAGCACTTTCATTAATCATTTGGATAATGGAATGGAGAGTATGCTTGCAAAATTTGCAGATGATACCAAGCTGGGAGGGGTTGCAAAACTTTGGAGGACAGGATTAGAATTCAAAACAACCTTGATAAATTGGAGAATTCATCTGAAATCAACAAGATGAAATTCAATAAAGACAGGTGCAAAGTACTACACTTTGGAAGGAAAAAATCATATGCACAGCTACAAAATGGTGAATAACTGGCACTGTGGTAGTACTGAAAAGGAATTGGGGGTTATAGTGGATCACATATAGTGGAATATGAGTCAACAATGTGATGCAGTTGTGAAAAAGGACTGAGAATATCTGGGGTGTATTAACAGAAAAGTCATATGTAAGGCCCCTAAGTAATTGTCCCTCTCTACTCAGCACTGGTGAGACCTCAACTGAAGTACTGTGTCCAATCTGGGTGCCATACTTTAGGAAAGATGTGGATTAATTGAAGAGAGAGTCCAGGGGAGAGCAACAAAAATGATAAAAGGTTTAGAAAACTGACCTACGAGGAAAGGTTAAAAAAAGAGGCATGTTTAGCCTTGAAAAAAGACTAAGGGGGGACCCGATAAGTCTTCAAATATGTTAACGACTGTTATAAAGAGGATGGGGATCAATTATTCTCTGTGCCCACTGAACGTAGAACAAGAAGTATAGACTTAACCTGCAGCAAGAGAGATCTAGTTTAGATATTAGGAAAAAACTTTCTAACTGCACGGGTAGTTAAGCTCTGGAATAGACTTCCTAGGGAGGTTGAGGAATCCCCACTATTGAAGGATTTTACGAACAGGTTGGACAAACCCCTGTCAGAGATGGTCTAGGTTTATTTGGTACTGCCTCAGCACAAGGGGCTGGACTTGATGACCTGTGGAGGTCCCTCTTCCTGCCCTACATTTCTATGATTCTATAATAACATGCTCTTCAGGAATGATTTATCTAGGTGTTGCTAAGCAAACTAAAAATGTGCTGTGACATTTAAACTACACAGCCATGTCGCAACTTCTCTGGTCCCCACATTGACGGTATCTTATTCCTATTGCCTGATTACCCCAACTGCCATGGGGCCTTTGGGAACACCCACAGAAGATCAACTTCACAGGCTTCTAACTGGAGCTGTGTGAACATTAGGCTGCCTGCCTTTAATGGTTACTAACTTTTAGCCCCATCTCAACATGCTCTGTATTACTCTTACTCCCCTCTAACCTTGGCCAAGACTGTTACTTCTAAATAATCCTCATTTTCCTACCGGAGATAGCTAAACTGGGATCCAAGCTTCAGTGGAGAAGGGGAGAGAGGAAAAAAATGTAAAAGACAGAACTGCAGTATAACATTTGAAATCATAGCTACATATAGATGGGTGCATTCAGTTTAGTTGCGGGGGGGAGCTTTACTTTCGTTCTTTCTTTCTAAAATAAGGGTCACTGTCTGAAAGTATCTGTTTGCAACTTGTGTGTGGAGAAACATAATGCAAACTCTAGTCTGGGTCCAGATATTGCTAACTACACACACCTTTGAAAACCCCCTTCCTTGCTTGCCCAAGCTGGATCATAATGGTAGAAGTAGCATAGTGTGCCATGTTAGGATGAAAACAGACACCTGAATACAGATAGACAGGGTTTTCATGGTATTAAATATTGATGTTACATTTTACATCACTATTTCGAGGCCAGATTCTGGAACAACTCAGGGAGCACAAAGGTGGCTCTAAGCCACCTGTATATTGCCCTGATCCCATGGTAATTGGACACTAGGATGGTCTCAGGCACAGGACAGAGCAAGCTCACTACTATTTGTCCTGCTGCCTATCATCCATATGGGCCATTCCAGTAGCTGAGGACTGGCCAGAAATTCTGATTCCTTCACCTTGCCCCCTTTTCCCTAGCCATGCTGACCCTCAGCAACCTGGGAATTCATATGCTGGGTAACATCAAGATACATGTTCTCTTGTGGACACGTCCCTTTCCTCCTGACTCCACACTATTCCTCTCAATCCCGATCTCACAATTCTCTGAGGCAAATACAGTGTTTGATTATTACATGAAAATAGTATTAAGGAGACAAGGTGAAAATAAACTCACTTTCATGCAACAGGAGTGATTGAATCCCACTTCCCTCCTCTGCCATTTTGTATCTCTCCTGTATCCTTCCTCTCAGTCTTCTCATTCATTAGGACTGAGTATCTCTTCGTTACCTGCCGTTTTGTTTGTTCTTATGTCTCTAGGAGTCCGGGTCACCTTGCAATTTGGTCCTGTCCCCCTGTATGTTTCTAACTCCTCTAGTGATGATGTCACCTGAAAATTTGATCATGGCTGAAATTACACAAAAGGAACGTCTCGTGAAGATATGAAAGGACTGTGCAATGTGTCTTTCACTTCTGATGGTCCAAAAAGCCTCTGGTGAACCTAGAAGATCCCTGAGTATGTTACAACTAGCAGGAAACATAATTCCTTGAAGGATGATGTATGCTTCCCCAAGGTGACAGGCAGTTCTAAAGATTACCTGGCACTGCTTTGCAGACCACAGCCTGAGGACCTCTGCTTCAGCTTCTATCCCTGGTTCCTTTGGTTCACTTCACTAGGAGCATTCTGAAGCTCTTGATGAGGATTCACAGCAGCCTGTCAAACTGTAGCAAATGGGCCTGAGTCTCCCTTCATTTGCTCTGGTTTTACCCCAGCATAGCTCATTTGACTTCAGCGGTGTTGCTCCCAATTCAAACCAGTGTCAAGTGAGAGGAGAATGAAGCTCCATGTTGTCCCTATGGATGGCAGATGTTTTCGTAGGTTCTGGTGACTTAAATTGATTCCCTCTGTAATGAGGGTCCCTCGTGGAGTTTAGCTGCAGAATGACCTCATTCTTGGACTCTAGCTACCGAAATATGTCACCATTCCATTGCTTCACTTAGTGCCTCATCAGAAAAGTCACGGTCCACTTTTCTGGATAAATTATCAATTTTCAGTTTCAATTTTTTCTGGATTTGTGTAGCATAAAAAGGACAGGATCAATTATTATGAAATCTGATCCCTTTCCCCCGATCGCTCCTGAGTGGAAATTCTGTCTGCCAAGTTACTTTGCCAATAGCAAATTTTTACAGGTGCATTATAACTTAAACCCCAATGAAAATATAGGAGCTTGCTATAGAAATGCTGAGCTGACGGCTGCTATAGAATTGTGAAGAACAAGGCTACAATTTAAGGCAAAAGTCCTGGTTTTCAGTTGCTTCCAGTCCGTAGTTAAGTTTGCTGTAGACGGGGTCTCTCCAGGGGACTCCCCAAAGTGGCTCACACAGGGTAATATAATAAAGTGGCCTGTGGCACTTTAACTATCAGGGAACGACACAGTAGATCTGCATGTTTTCACTGAGAATGAACTCAGCCTATGAGTAATTTCTGTTCATCGACCCTGGAAGATACAAATACGAGTGAATATTATGGTTGTGCGAACATAGGGCCTGATCCCAAGCCTCTGAAGTCAGTGGGAGAAGAGGAGTCTTTCTGCTGACCGCTTTGAGTCAAACCTTTAAATTGTATTAAAGAAATTAACCTCTACCCTGATATAATGCGACCCAATATAGCACGAATTCAGATATAACGCGGTAAAGCAGTGCTCCGGGGGGGCGGGACTGCGCACTCCAGCAGATCAAAGCAAGTTCGATATAACGCGGTTTCACCTATAACACGGTAAGATTTTTTGGCTCCCGAGGACAGCGTTATATCAGGGTAGAGGTGTATATACATTTGCCTACAAACTGGGTGCCACCCTCAGGCTTTTGAAATGTTGCTCATGAGGTCTTCCTTGTTGCAGAATCTGGGCAACTTTGATGTATTCTTACCTAAAGGCAAATAAGGTTCAATTGATTATATTACATTATAAAACTGTAACGGGCAAGGACCGTGTAAAGGACCATGCACACTGAATCTTTACCGCTGTGAAGATATCTGATCAATACAACCTAAGCCAGTGGTGGGCAACCTGCGGCCTGCGGGCCGCATGCAGCCCGTCAGGGTAATACACTTGGGGGCCACGAGACAGTTTGTTTACATTGACTGTCGGCAGGCACAGCCACCCGCAGCTCCCGCGCCACTTCCTGCAGCTCTCAATGGCAAACCGCAGCCACTGGGAGCTGCGGGCAGCCGTGTCTGCGGACGGTCAATGTAAACAAACTGTCTCGCGGCCCGCCAGCAGATTACCCTGCTGGGCCGTGTGTGACCCTCCGGCCGCAGATTGCCCACCACTAACCTAAGCTAATAAATATACTTACTGAGCAGCGTTATTGTTTACAGATTTCACAAGGGCAGACTGAAGTATGGAGAGGTGACATGTCGGGCCCAGCGTCACACAGGAAGTTGATGGAGGAGCCAGGAATACAACCCAAAACTCTTGACTGGCAGTGGTATGCGCTAAGAGACACCACTTCCTTCTTAAGTATTGTAATGAATAAGGTGTTACACAAACTAACCAGTTATGAGGCTATAATTTAGGGCAGCACCGTGATTCTAATAACTTTGGGTTATTAAAACGTGTTTCCTGGAGTTATCCTGCATCTCTAGAAAATTCTTTTGATGTGGGTTCTTTTGCATGAACCCGGTGGGGCCGGGGCAGATGCAGCTAGCTATTTACAGCAATGAACTGGCAATGCTGATCTGCGTCAGCAGCTTCAGAGTTCACACTTGCTAATTATCCTTTCCTCATTTGGAGCAGCCATTCCACATCCTGACTGCAGGCAGATTTGTACTGCATTCCACCAAACCCTGCCATGGGAAAGTGCAGCTCCCCTGTAGCCTCATAAATTAAAGGTGAAAAAGAGAGAAAAGAGTGAGATGCTTGATACCAGCCGCATTGCAAGACTCAGATCTTTCTTCTCTCATTGATCTCCTTGGCTGAAGCTAATTGCTCTCCCCCAGTTATTCTCTCCACAGTTTCCTGTCTTTGCCCGGAAGGAATACGTGTAATTGTAGTGCTCAGAGCTGAACAAGACCTCTTAGATCATCAGGTCTATGTCTCTGCCAGGGTAGTATATAGCTTAATGTATGTGTTCGTATAACAGAGTGTATTACACTCACCATGCAAACTATTTGCTGAGAAGGCTAATTTATTGAAAACATGACAAAACTGAGTGACAAGGGTGCCATTTTTAAAGCACATGTTATGACATTTTAAATGCACTGGAATATTCACTTAACAGCCCTGGAGATAATTTGCTGATGTTGAACTGTGGAACAGAATCCCATCAGCATCTGAAAGCATCAGCTGATCTGCATTGTAAAATGGCCTCTTTCATCTTCCTTTCACTCATAATAATGCAGGGTTAGATCTGGCATTTAGCCACAGCTCACAGTAAAGGGCTGTTCAGAGTTGCACCTTCCGGAGCTCTGTCGTTGCACTGTGGGGAAGCACACACACAGTCAGAAATGCTTCTTTAAGGGGCTCATCATACTCCCCATGTGGCTGTGCAGCTCAGCAAATTGACAAGTCCAGCAGGGAGCAGAGCCTTGACTCTGTCTTCTCCCTATCTGCTTTCAGGTGAGTTGTTCCCAGGGAGGGGTATTTTGGTAGCAGTCTCTGTGCTGTGATTCTGACTGACCATTACACAGACTACATAAGGTGGAGTGAGGCTGCTTATTCCCTCCCCCAGGCATAGCATGGCCCCATATCTAGCCCACATTATGTAAAACATACTGGGCATAAAAATATTGTTCTGGTGGGAGTCACTGGATGGCTCTGTTACACGTGGTTATACGAGTTCTTTTTCTGAGCATTTGACCTGTGTCCAGACTTTGAAGAAATGCTGAATTGGTGTTAGTTTTGTAATTCAGATTCTTTTACGGGGAGCTGTTGCAAACATCCAGAGTTTATTTTCTGCCTCTCTCTCTCTAACTGGAATCAATTCACGGGGCATAGGTGCTTCTTGGGATGCAGGTATTGGTGTTTGAGCAGAGATTTCTGAAAGAGGGTTTTGCCTGCATGCTGTTTGTGACCATGTCTGTTCAGGGACTGGTGTTTATAGTGTAAATAAACAAATTGCACCCATAAAATAACCAGGCCCTGCAGCGCTCAGCTTTCCTCCTACAAAAAGTTACTTGCAAAGCCCTGACATCATTGCTTGGCAGAGGGGAGACAATAAAAATGTTCTATTGTTCTAAGAGCATATGGAATGCTAATGATGTATGGTGATTGTTCAAAGCAATGACAGCAACAGAATATTAATATATTTGCTGTGTATCCAACATGGAAATTTAATGAAATGTATAAATATACTATATAATATGGATCCCACTACCACTGTTAATTAGCCATTCTTGGGTAACTGGTGAACAGTGACAGCACATAGGATCAAAATTAACAATGCTTAAAAAAAACAAATACAGAAATAAAGGGAAAAAAAGAAAATTTTTTTTCCATCTGGAATAGCAGATAGGGGAGCAGCCATAGAATTAAGTAACCAGATTGCTCACTGAGCTAAGGGTACTGGGCTATGCAGAAGGACTGAGAATTGATGGGCAGCTGAAAATCCTGGAGCTCTGTACCACTGCTTTGATCTCCAGTTCTGCAACTATAAGGGTTAGAATCATGTATTGTATATTATAAATGGAAGTTTAGTTTCTGGAGCACAATTCTGAGGCATGGGGTAGATTCTGCATCAAGTTCTGGGATAGACAGGGCCCGGGTTATCAAATTAATCAACTTAGTTCCATGTTTCCTCTGATATCATATACAAGACAATGAAATAATGAATCTGAGGTACATGTTCTCATGGATGTGGATGTAATGAAGGGAAAAAGAGCAAATACCTGATAAACTATAAATAACGTGGAAGCAGGCAGAAATCAAACCTAATGATACCTCATTAATTCTTCCAAGTTTGCAAACACTTAGACCCACATCCACAAAAGGACTTAGGCACCTAACTCCAGGAGACAGGTGGGGCTTAAGGCGTACCCTCCTCATGAGCATCTCCCATTGGCTGGCTTAGGAGACTCCCCACCTAGCATGCTGGCTTTTTTGGATCTCATACTTAGGTGCATATCTCTCCCCATTCATTGTACAGAGAACCTGGGTGCCTATGCTTTGTAGATTTTTCCAGACGCCTAAAAGTTTGGCACTGTGACACTCAGCTTCGCAACTCCTAAGACCCTTTATGGATCCAGTCCTTAATACCATGCCTGTCACTAAGAAGTATAAGAAGCTATGACAAAAACGGGGAGGAAACATTTTGAGGGTGTAAACACAGCATTTAAGTTGGTCTAGTCTGGATGGTATTGCTGTTTATACAACCTGCAGATCCTGTGGAGCAAAACGATAAGTAATATCAGATTTTAATTAACTAACTTGCTCTATGTTGATTTTTGCTGAGTAAATCGTAATTAATGAGCCTCACGGCAGATATAATATCATCATTTTATTGATATCTCTGTAATTTAAGATGGAAGAAACTAAGCCACCATGGAAAGCATCTTAATACATTGTTTGGTGACCAATATGTGCTCGCATTATTCTTGTGTCTTCCTGTTTAAGGTCTTGATATAATAAAAGAAAAATGTCTGGACTTTCATGCCCAATGAAGCAGCTCAAGGAAGCAGAAGACATAAAAAAATCAATGTTTGTCAAAGTTTCTAAATCCATTCAGGGCTGCATCCACCATTAGGTCCATTATGTCCCAGCTTATCGTCCTAAAATACCACGCCTTGTGCAGGCTTCTATGTCTAAAAGTGAGTTTTAAGTGTTTCTGATGCATTGAGTGGTAATGAGGCCAATTTCCTTCCCTGCCCAGTGAAATTAATAATGATAAATTGATGTGGTTCTTTGGTTAGGATCTTGTATGTCATTTCCAGGGGACTCAACTACAGCAAACTGTATTTCATAAGAACATTTATATAAGAATCTGAAAATATTTTGCAAATATTAATAGAGTAAGCCTAAAATCATCCATCTGAAGTAGGTAATATTATGCCCTTTTTACAGATTGAGAAACAGAAGAACAATTCATAGATTCATAGATTCTAGGACTGGAAGGGACCTCGAGAGGTCATTGAGTCCAGTCCCCTGCCCGCATGGCAGGACCAAATACTGTCTAGACCATCCCTGATAGACATTTATCTAACCTACTCTTAAATATCTCCAGAGATGGAGATTCCACAACCTCCCTAGGCAATTTATTCCAGTGTTTAACCACCCTGACAGTTAGGAACTTTTTCCTAATGTCCAACCTAGACCTCCCTTGCTGCAGTTTAAGCCCATTGCTTCTTGTTCTATCCTTAGAGGCTAAGGTGAACAAGTTTTCTCCCTCCTCCTTATGACACCCTTTTAGATACCTGAAAACTGCTATCATGTCCCCTCTCAGTCTTCTCTTTTCCAAACTAATCAAACCCAATTCTTTCAGCCTTCCTTCATAGGTCGTGTTCTCAAGACCTTTAATCATTCTTGTTGCTCTTCTCTGGACCCTTTCCAATTTCTCCACATCTTTCTTGAAATGCGGTGCCCAGAACTGGACACAATACTCCAGCTGAGGCCTAACCAGAGCAGAGTAGAGCGGAAGAATGACTTCTCCTGTCTTGTTCACAACACACCTGTTAATACATCCCAGAATCATGTTTGCTTTTTTTGCAACAGCATCACACTGTTGACTCATATTTAGCTTGTGGTCCACTATAACCCCTAGATCCCTTTCTGCCGTACTCCTTCCTAGACAGTCTCTTCCCATTCTGTATGTGTGAAACTGATTTTTTCTTCCTAAGTGGAGCACTTTGCATTTGTCTTTGTTAAACTTCATCCTGTTTACCTCAGACCATTTCTCCAATTTGTCCAGATCTGAATTATGACCCTGTCCTCCAAAGCAGTTGCAATCCCTCCCAGTTTGGTATCATCCGCAAACTTAATAAGCGTACTTTCTATGCCAATATCTAAGTCGTTAATGAAGATATTGAACAGAGCCGGTCCCAAAACAGACCCCTGCGGAACCCCACTCGTTATGCCTTTCCAGCAGGATTGGGAACCATTAATAACAACTCTCTGAGTACGGTTATCCAGCCAGTTATGCACCCACTTTATAGTAGCCCCATCTAAATTGTGGAGTAATGTTTTGCCCAAGACCAAGGCTACGCCCTCACTACAGGGGGGGTCGATTTAAGATACGCAAATTCAGCTATGGGAATAGCGTAGCTGAATTCGACGTATCGGAGTCGACTTACCCCGCTGTGAGGACGGCGGCAAATCGACCTCCGCGGCTCCCCCGTCGACGGCACTTACTCCTACCTGCCCTGGTGGAGTACAAGCGCCGATTCGGGGATCGAATGTCGTGTCCCGACGAGACGCGATAATTCGATCCCCGAGAGATCAATTTCTACCCGCCGATTCAGGCGGGTAGTGTAGACGTAGCCCAAACAGGCAACATAACCTAAATGCAGCAGGCCCTGATCCCTAATCCCCTGTTCCAGCCACCGGATGACAATCCCAGTACTGGATGGAGTCATCATTTTTGCCATGCAGAAAACACTTATGCATGTGCTTAAACTTTAAGCAAAGTGACCAATCCCACTGCCATCAATGGATCTACTCACATGGATAAAGCTAACCATGTGCCTAAGTGTTTGCAGAATCAGAGGTTCACTTAGCGCTCACACGTAAGCATCAGGCAAAGGGACATCGGTAGTTGTACAATGATGAACGAGATCCGGGGGAGGATTGTTGCTCAAATGGACACACTGGCAGATGGCATTGCTATTTATTTTATTTGAATAATACATGGATAAATTAAATAACAGAAAGTGGGGTTAGACTTCAATTAAATTAGAAATGTTTGATATTGGTTCCTGCGCATTTAGAGCCTTTGCTCATCCTTGAACTGGCCTAATGAACTATCCAGTGTGTATAATGTAAAATACTTAATAATTAATTTATCAAACAGCGCTTTATATGATATTTAATCTTAAATTATTAAAAATATGAAACTGTACTTTTAAGCAGTGATTTGATCTTGACTCAAGTGGCTGGGGGGAAGTACCATTGAAAGAGATATGTTGTGAATGTAATCCAAAGTGTGTTGCTTTTTTAGTTTGAGCTGTATTCGTTTGAATTGTCTTTTTTAATTCTTCTTATAAGTGTATCTGATTTTTTTTTTTAAAGGAGGGGAAGATGTAACAGAAGCAGGGCCGGCTCCAGGCACCAGCTTAACAAGCAGGTGCTTGGGGCGGCCAAGGGAGAGGGGCAGCACCTGCGGCAATTCGGGGGCGGCAGGTCCCTCACTCCCTCTAGGAGCGAAGGACCTGCCGCTGAACTGCCGCCGCCGATTGCGGCTTTTTTTTTCCCAATTGCGTCCGCCGATCGTGATCGCGGCTTTTTTGTTGTTGTTGTTGTTGTTTTTTGCTTGGGGCGGCAGAAATGCTGGAGCCGGCCCTGAACAGAAGTCACTGGAATCAGCAGAAACTAATCCCTGTCATGTGACGGGGTTATAAACCTTTCGTTAATCCTCACCCATATCAGATGTTCAGGGCCTGGGAATAAAAAACAGCCTATTATCAACACACCTGCATGTCACACCTTTATTATCACTGTAACTCCCATTTCCCTCACCCTCACTAGTCACATCATCACATCTAAAATGTAGACCTTGATCACGCAATCTACTCCTCATAGGTGACCCCTGCACCCGTGCAGAACCCCATTGACTTTTAATGAGATTCCATTCAGACATAAATTTCTGAATGCCTGGTTCAGATTGCAGGGTCAGGGCCTTAGACTCTCTGCTCTTTGAGGAAGGTGTTTAATTCTGAATGAGAGTGTCCACATGGGGGTTTAATGCAGTTTAACTAATCCACTTTAAATTCACACCTTTAGCTAATTCAGATTTATTTTCCTGAGTGTCCTTGTGTAGACTAGCCCATAGTTTCAAGTTGTTCAATGCTGAGTGGAACAGAAACTTTAAAAACTTATTTTAAAATAGTACATTTTTGAGTGATTAATAAAAATCTTATGTTTGAAGAAAGAAATATATATATATCACTTCACGTTTTTGGGGAGCGGGGGGAGTACCAGGCTAAGGAAGAACAAATGTATCTAAAGATTTGCCACCAGAGTTTTTCTTGAGAGTACAATCTATTCCGGCCAGCCCTGGAAACTGAAACTAAGCTTTTATGTGATTCCCCTGCTTGTATTTGTATATTTAGGGGAGTGTTTCTAGATGATTTTTTGTTAGGAGTAGGTTCTTTTCAACTGACTACTGGATGTGGGGATTTAGCTCCTAAAAAGATAATGGCAATGATTAAAACTAGTAGTTTACTGAATGCTCTGCCCAGCTCTGATTTCATAGAGAACAATGACAATGCACCTCTGCTCACCTGTGTTTTGTAATTGAAATGTGAGCTTGGTGGTAATTTCCAGGACTCTTTTAGCTTTCCCAGGTTTGCCAGATGGAATGCAAGGATAGGAAAAGCCCACATATAATATAAGTAAAATGTTTTTAAAAAGAGAACAAGGTTGTCACTGCTTCTATAATGAGCCACTGTAGGGGATAATTCGTTCAATTATCATAAAATTTAGAACTGCTAGGGACATAGATTCTTATGGATTAGATATATTGTGTCTTTAGAATTTAAATACTAAGTTATGCTTATTATATAACAAAACCTTCTATTCGGTCCAATCACGTCACCTTTCCTTAAGTGTTTGTTAGCACAAATGTAAATAGCCTTCATTGACATGCATGCCTGTGTTTTGTTCTGCACACCTGGAAAGCATTCTTATTGCATGAGGTTTCCTTACCTATTGTGGATGGAAAACATAATCGGAACAGACAGGAGAATAACAAAGTGGAGGTAGATGCAGTGTAATGGCCCAACCAGGCTCCTACAAACACTTAGGCACATGAGTAGCTTTTCACACATGAGTAATCCCCCCAAAAAACTGTGCACATATATAAGAGCAGGCAAGATCAGGGACTTAACTGAATCCTACAGTGAGAGAGAATCATCAGCCCCAGATTTTGTTTGAAGTTATTATTAATCCTTGTATTTCAATAGCAACTAGAGTAGGGGTTCTCAAACTGGGGGTCGGGACCCCTCAGGGGATCACAAGATTCTTACATGGGGGGTCGCGAGCTGTCATCCTCCACCCCAAATCCCACTTTGCCTCCAGCATTTATAATGGTGTTAATTATATAAAAAGTGTTTTTAATTTATAAGGAGGGGTCGCACTCAGAGGCTTTCTGTGTGAAAGGGGTCACCAGTATAAAAGTTTGAGAACCACTGAACTAGAGGTTCCTACTAAGGTCAGGGTCCTAGGCTCAGATACTACAGTGAGGAGCACTATAAAAACCTATATAGAATAGTGCAAGGCATTGCATGTACACATAGTAAGAGACAGTCCCTGTCCCAAAGAGTTTACAATCTAAGGCTGTGTCTACACTATGAGCTAAGAGTATAATTCCCAATTTACACACACCTACTCTCACTAGCTCAGTGAGAGTTAGCGCAAGCATAAATATCTGCATAGCCACAGTAGCACAGGTGGCAGCAGCAGCGCATAGCCCTGCCAAGTACAAACCCACTTGAACCCAGTGCATAGGTACTTGGCACGGTTCAGCCATGCTGCCGCTGCTGCCCATGCTACTGTGACGACACTAGTATTTATACTCACAGGCGCTCTCATCAAGCTAGCGCGAGTACATGTATGGGAGCTGGGAATCACAGCCCTAGCTCATAGTATAGATGTAGTTTAAGGGCCTGACCCAAAACCCACTGAAGTCAATGGGAAGTCTTTCCATTGACTTCTCTGGCCTTTGGATTAGGCCCTAAGTAGACAAGACCAGCAAAAGCATGGGAAAGGAAACAAAGTCACACAGAGGTGGAGTGACTTGCCCAAGGTCACGCGCATTCAGTGGCAGAGATGAGAATGAAAACAGACCTCCTGAGTGCCAGTCGAGTGTCCTATACACTGGACCATGCCTCCTTTCACATTCCCAATCATTTGATTTAACTTCAGGAACTAAGGACAGAGTCTGCAAACCCTTGCTCACGTGTTTGGTCCCATGCATAATCCCATTGAAGTCACAGGCCTACATGTGTGAATAAGGACTGTTCACCCCAGTAAAGTTGACGGGGACCTAAATTTGTCAAAATAACTTCATTCTGTATAGAATTTTGAATGAATCCCATTATTTTAAACAGAGGTTTATTGTAATACACACACTATACATACATACACACACACACACAACTATATTATTCATATGAGTGAAGGCTCATGGGAAAACTCTGGCCCTTTGACCATCTTGTCTTTGATTCATATTCCCAGCTAGGGCCCCATTGTGCAAAATAAGCTGTAAGGGGAGCCAGGTGGCAATGTGTGGGTTTGGTGAAGTCTCAGACTGGAGGGGATGGCCAAGGAAAACAAATAACCTTAGGATTGGGAAATGAATGGATAAATATTAGAACCAAAGTCAACAGTTCAGGATAATAGAAATCTAAGCCCCTATTTCTCAACAGTTTCAACATGTGTGAATTGAGCTTTGAAACTATGAAACTTCTTTTTTAAGACACAGTCACAGTGTTGCATACCATCAGGAAAAAATTCCAAGTGAACATAGAAAAATAGGAGCTGGGCAAGAGTGTTCAGTACAGAATAGACCCATACGTGACTACAAAATTTGGCCCCCATCCTGTACTTGTATCTACGTAGGCAGACTCTTGCAGCCCCAAAGCTGTGATCGCTACTTATATTATGCAAATCATAATCATCTCACTATTACCTTGTTCTCTGCTATCCGTTGCTGAATCCACCTGTTGTCTCCTGTCATATACTTAGATTACAATCTCTCTGGGGCAGGGACCATCTCTTTATTAGATGTGTGTAGAGTGCCTGGCACAATAGGGCCCTGATCCTACATTGGCGTCTTGGGTGCCACAATCATAAGAATACATTCTGATTACAGGATTGGCGCCTAAAATAAGCTCTTTTGTTTCCTTAAAGCAAAAAGGAATTTTTGAAAAATGTGGCAACCAAAAACCTAGACTAAAACAAAGTTTTATTGATTTTCTTTTTTAGAAGGAAACCTATCCCCCGCCCTAAGATTTTAGGACGTCTGTCTAAGAAATGTTTTGGCATTGGTGTTTCAGCGTCTGTAGTTCAGTAAGATGAGTGTCTACTCCCGACTACGTGAAAGGGAAAGTGACCACTTCAAATGGTACTGCAATAGCCCCAGCAAATGTGGTATGTTGTCAGTGCTGCTCCTTGGCTTTAGCTGCATCCATGGGCCTCATTCTTTTCCTGTTGTGTGTTTGTTCTATTAGGACAGTAATGAAAAATCATTTTACATCATTTATTTGGGATCATTTTTTAAAACAGAATTTAGCAGCCTCAAATGCTGGCAGATTAAGCGCCTGATCCAAAGCCCATTCAAGCCAAGAGGAGTCTTTCCCTTGACTCAAAAGGACTTGGATCAGGCCCTAACGCCTGGCCAGTGAGGGATTTTGAACGTCATATGAGAGCAAAAATAATTCAGTGAGGTGTTTCAAACCATGGCTTAAGGCAAATACTTAGACTGTAAACTCTTTGTGGCCAAGACTGTCTTTTTGTTAGGTGTGTATAATGCCTAGCACAATGGGGCCCTGATCCCTGACAGGAGTCCTTTGGCATTTCCAAAATACAAAGAATAAAAAAAAAAATAACTAAATATGATAACTAATTAGACAAAGAAGTAGTAGGGAACCACGAGGGAAGTCAAGAATTCCTAACTCCTAGTCCTAATTCTGACAGTGATTCCCACTCCAGCCTGGGTTAAGACCATCAGATAGGGACAGAAATAGTTAATGGCTGGATTCACAGGGGCTCTGCGAGGGTTAAATAATAATAATAGTGGGGGTAGTGGATGAAGCACTGGACTGGGAGTCAGGGGAACTGGGGTCTAGACCTAACTCTGAGACTGACATGCTGTCTGACCCTAGGTAACTCCGTTTGCCTCTCTTTACCTCTGTTTCCTCCCCCACCCTTTGCCTGTATAGATTGTAAACTCATCTGGCCAAGGAGTGTCTCTAACTATGTATGTGCACCGTGCCTAGCACAAATGGGTCCTATTCTCACTTGGGTCCTCTTGGTTCTACTGTAGTATAAATAATTAATCAATAATAATTGTAAAGCAGTGTAAAGATTAAAAGATCCCCCGCTAAGTATTGTCACATTTGAAAACTGTAAAGATGAATCCCATCTGTGGCTCTCTTCCTTGGTTGAGAAATAATTTTAGAAAACCAGTAAGCTCCATATAATGTACCAATTCGGGCTGTCAAGCAATTAAAAAATGTAATTGCGTGATTTTAAAAATGTCATCGCGCTGTTAAACAACAATAGAATACCATTTATTTAAATATTCTTGGATGTTTTCTACATTTTCAAATATACTGATTTTGTTTACAACACAGAATACAAAGTGTACAGTGCTCACTTTATATTTATTTTTGATTACAGGTATTTACACTGTAAAAAAACACAAAAGAAATAGTATTTTTCAATTCACCTAATACAAGTACTGTAGTGCAATCTCCTTATCATGAAAGTTGAACTTACAAATGTAGAATTATGTACAAAAAAACCTGCATTCATAAATAAAACAATATAAAATTTTAGAGCCTACAAGTCCACTCAGTCCTACTTCAGCCAATCACTCAGACAATCAAGTTTGGTTACAATTTGCAGGAGATAATGCTGCCTGCTTCTTATTTACAGTGTCACCTGAAAATGAGAACAGGCGTTTGCATGGCACTGTTGTAACCGGCATGGCAAGATATTTACGTGCCAGATGTGCTAAAGATTCCTATGTCCTTCATGCTTCAACCACCATTCCAGAGGACATGCGTCCGTGCTGATGACGGGTTTTGCTCGATAACGATCCAAAGCAGAGCGGACCAAGGTAGGTTCATTTTCATCATCTGAGTCAGATGCCACCAGCAAGTTGATTTTCTTTCTTTTTTTGGTGGTTCAGGTTCTGTAGTTTCGGTAGTTTCCACATCGGAGTGTTGCTCTTTTAAGACTTCTGAAAGCATGCTCCACACCTCGTCCCACTCAGATTTTGGAAGGCACTTCAGATTCTTAAACCTTGGGTCGAGTGCTGTAGCTATTTTTAGAAATCTCACATTGGTACCGTCTTTGTGTTTTGTCAAATCTGCTGTGAAAGTGTTCTTAAAATGAACAACATGTGCTGGGTCATCATCTAAGACTGCTAGAACATAAAATATATGGCAGAATGTGGGTAACACAGAGCAGGGGACCCCCAAGGAATTCAGTCACAAATTTAATTAACGCACTATTTTTTTAACAAGCATCATCAGCATGGAAGCATGTCCTCTGGAATGGTGGCTGAAGCATGAAGGGGCATACAAAAGTTTAGCATATCTGGCACGTAAATACCTTGCAATGCCAGCTACAAAAGTGCCATGCAAATGCCTGTTCCCACTTTCAGGTGACATTGTAAATAAGAAGAGGGCAGAATTATCTCCCGTAAATGTAAACAAACTTGTTTGTCTTAGCAATTGGCTGAACAAGAAGTAGGACTGAGTGGACTTGTAGGCTCTGAAGTTTTACACTGTTTTCTTTTTGAGTGCAGTTATGTAACAAAAAAAATCTACATTTGTAAGTTGCACTTTCACAACAAAGAGATTGCACTATGGTACTTGTATGAGGTGAATTGAAAAATACTATTTCTTTTATCATTTTTACAGTGCAAATATTTGTAATAAAAAATAATACACACTTTGATTTCAAATACAACACAGAATACAATATATATGCAAATGTAGAAAAACATCAAAAATATTTAATAAATTTCAATTGTTTAACAGTGTGATTAAAACTGCAATTAATCACGATTAATTTTTTTAATCATGATTAATTTTTTGAGTTAATTGCATGAGTTAACTGCAATTAATCGACAGCCCTAGTATGAATTAAAATCTGTGTAAACTGATAGACCTCCACTTGTGTGTAGTGTTTGTCTGCATGAATATGCTTTCTTACAAATATTCATTAATTATCCTCTTGTCAGCAGTGTCCCCTGATGTGGGAAGCTGAGAGATTGACTCAGAGAAAAGGAAAAACTGCTGCTTCTTTCCTGTTCCTGTTTGCATCTAGGAGCTACACTTGAAATATGCCATATCCTGTTTTACGTCTGGCTTTTTATTTTTAAACAAAAATTTCCATTGTTTGACTCTTCAGTTGTGAATGATGCTCCTTTGAAGAAATGTGGCCATTGTTATGGAAAAATTAGAGTGGCACGGAGATTGCATCGGATATCCATTGTGAAAGGCAGTAAAAGGATGAGTGCTTTATAACATCAGAGTGAATGAAACTACAGGCAGGCCGTATAATGGACAGAAGATACAAATTTCTGGGAATCCCTCCCAATTTCTAATGTAGTACAAATGTAATGTACACTCCATTACCAAAGATACCCTACAGTACTTTAGTATCCATAAAGCCTTACTTGCTAAAATGCCTATGTTGCAAATTATAAAGCTGCTCATCTAAACAATGAATGAACTTCTTGGCTTCAGTTCTGAACTGTGTCAAAGCAGTACTTGGGATAACTTGGGGTTGGAGGCTAACGTGGCTTTATATCCCCATGATTCTAGGGACTGTGCCTGTCCCAACGTAAGTTTGAGCAACTTTAGAGCGGCTCTAACTTACATCCATTGCCCCAAGGGGCCACCCCAGCAGCTAAGAGTAGATGACTAGCCACACCCCTTTTTACCTCGACTCGGGGGCACAGAGGGGAGTGACATAGGAGCTGCTACAGTGGTTTTATGCCACCTGGGAATGCCTCAACACTGCAGCAATCCTCCACCTGCCAGTTAATTCAGTGTTATGTGGCTGCCTTGTGCCGCTTGTGCAGCACAAAGCAACCAGAGCTGAGGCCAAGGATATTGCTGCTTGGCTAAATCTACATGTGAAGGGCCAAATTTCATCTTTCTGTCTTCATCCTCACCAGGGATGTTTTCAGACTCGGAATTTTAAGTCATTATTGCAGAACATTAATGGAAAGCCATTTTCAAATTTGTAATCACAACGGTTAGCACCAGAAACCTGCTTTCTTTAAACATTATAGGAGTACTTGTGGCACCTTAGAGACTAACAAATTTATTAGAGCATAAGCTTTCGTGGGCTACAACCCACTTCTTCGGATGCATATAGAGTGAAACATATATTGAGGAGATATATATACACACATACAGAGAGCATGAACAGGTGGGAGTTGTCTTACCAACTCTGAGAGGCCAATTAAGTAAGAGAAAAAAAACTTTTGAAGTGATAATCAAGATAGCTCAGTACAGACAGTTTGATAAGAAGCAAGTATGAAAATACTTACAAGGGGAGATAGATTCAATGTTTGTAATGGCTCAGCCATTCCCAGTCTTTATTTAATCCTGAGTTGATTGTGTCTAGTTTGCATATCAATTCCAGCTCAGCAGTCTCTCGTTGGAGTCTGTTTTTGAAGTTTTTCTGTTTTAAGATAGCCACCCGCAGGTCTGTCATAGAATGGCCAGACAGGTTAAAATGTTCTCCCACTGGTTTTTGAGTATTATGATTCCTGATGTCAGATTTGTGTCCATTAATTCTTTTGCGTAGAGACTGTCCGGTTTGGCCAATGTACATGGCAGAGGGGCATTGCTGGCACATGATGGCATATATCACATTGGTAGATGTGCAGGTGAACGAGCCCCTGATGGTATGGCTGATGTGATTAGGCCCTATGATGATGTCACTTGAATAGATATGTGGACAGAGTTGGCATCGGGCTTTGTTACAAGGATAGGTTCCTGGGTCAGTGTTTTTGTTCAGTGATGTGTGGTTGCTGGTGAGTATTTGCTTTAGGTTGGGGGGTTGTCTGTAAGCGAGGACAGGTCTGTCTCCCAAGATCTGTGAGAGTAAAGGATCATCTTTCAGGATAGGTTGTAGATCTCTGATGATGCGCTGGAGAGGTTTTAGTTGGGGGCTGAAGGTGACAGCTAGTGGTGTTCTGTTATTTTCTTTGTTGGGCCTGTCTTGTAGGAGGTGACTTCTGGGTACTCGTCTGGCTCTGTCAATCTGTTTTTTCACTTCAGCAGGTGGGTATTGTAGTTTTAAGAATGCTTGATAGAGATCTTGTAGGTGCTTGTCTCTATCTGAGGGATTGGAGCAAATGCGGTTATATCTTAGAGCTTGGCTGTAGACAATGGATCGTGTGGTGTGTCCTGGATGGAAGCTGGAGGCATGTAGGTAAGTGTAGCGGTCAGTATGTTTCCGGTATAGGGTGGTATTTATGTGACCATCGCTTATTAGCACAGTAGTGTCCAGGAAATGGACCGCTTGTGTGGATTGATCTAGGCTGAGGTTGATGGTGGGATGGAAATTATTGAAATCATGGTGGAATTCCTCAAGGGCTTCTTTTCCATGGGTCCAGATGATGAAGATGTCATCAATGTAGCGCAAGTAGAGTAGGGGCGTTAGGGGACGAGAGCTAAGGAAGCGTTGTTCTAAGTCAGCCATAAAAATGTTGGCATACTGTGGGGCCATGCGGGTACCCATAGCAGTGCCGCTGACTTGAAGGTATATATTGTCCCCAAATGTGAAATAGTTGTGGGTGAGGACAAAGTCACAGATAGAGACAAGCACCTACAAGATCTCTATCAAGCATTCTTAAAACTACAATCATCAGGAATCATAATACTCAAAAACCAGTGGGAGAACACTTTAACCTGTCTGGTCATTCTATGACAGACCTGCGGGTGGCTATCTTAAAACAGAAAAACTTCAAAAACAGACTCCAACAAGAGACGGCTGAGCTGGAATTGATATGCAAACTAGACACAATCAACTCAGGATTAAATAAAGATTGGGAATGGCTGAGCCATTACAAACATTGAATCTATCTCCCCTTGTAAGTATTTTCACACTTGCTTCTTATCAAACTGTCTGTACTGAGCTATCTTGATTATCACTTCAAAAGTTTTTTTTCTCTTACTTAATTGGCCTCTCAGAGTTGGTAAGACAACTCCCACCTGTTCATGCTCTCTGTATGTGTGTATATATATCTCCTCAATATATGTTTCACTCTATATGCATCCGAAGAAGTGGGTTGTAGCCCACGAAAGCTTATGCTCTAATAAATTTGTTAGTCTCTAAGGTGCCACAAGTACTCCTATAATGTTTAAAGAAAGCAGGTTTCTGGTGCTAACCGTTGTGATTACAAATTTGAAAATGGCTTTCCATTAATGTTCTGCAATAATGACTTAAAATTCCGAGTCTGAAAACATCCCTGGTGAGGATGAAGTACTCCTGGTGCCACAAGTACTCCTGTTCTTTTTGCGGATACAGACTAACACGGCTGCTACTCTGAAACCTTTAAACATTATGTTCTTCCAGACAGAGAACAAAAACATTGTGATGTTCATGTCCAGTCAAAACGGTATGCATTTTGAAACGCAAATGCCGAATCGTTGGAGCAACATTAACAGAGAACAATTTGTGAGTGGCCAATGGCTCAAATGTGCTGAGGAATTTTGGACAATGAAGGAAATCATGATCTCTCTACGGTCAAACAAACAAACAAACAAACAAACAGAAAAAGGGCTTACCACGACTAATAAATTGGTTGGTGCAAATAGTTCACCCAGATCTACTTTTAATTGACTTTTAGTTGTTTCAGTTCCTTTATTAAAGACAGTCATGACTTCTAAAAGGAATCTAGTGGACTTCTATGGCTCAGATCATGTGACCGCATTCAAACGTCTTTACATTAGGATTTTTTCTTAATATTTGTTACCAGTAGTTCAGCCCCTGTCATAGGACGTGGCCCCACTACTGCCTTCTGTCTGCACATACTTCACAAACTCCCTTTGGTTGTGCTTTCACTGCATCTATTTATTTTGTGTTCCCTCCACTAATTTAATAACAGTCCTTGTGAAACAGCCTATTTAGAATATTCAGCTCACTTTTGGCCCTCTCACCAGGGGTCAAGGGTAACAGAGCCTCTGTATGGCTAGGCTCAGCTAGCCCTGTTCCACCCTGTCTCTTCCCCTCTGCACTTCCTTCCTGTGCCGCCTGTTAGATACAGTAATTGGCTCCGCCACGCAGCCTGATTGAGTGATTACCCCCATCAGCTTCCTAGTGGGGTACTAATTAACATTGAAGTGATCAGAGTGCAGGCTCACCTGTTTGCACCCTGTACTCTGTCACAGTCCCACTGGCATTAGCAATGGTGGCAGAACTAAGATAGAGAAGGCGATGGGGGCCACTGACATTTGTGTCATGCAGACCTGATTTGAACAGGGTTACACAACACAGGGCTTAAAGCACCAACAGTCACCAGGATCTCTGTCTACACTAGAGCTCCCACCATTGCTACCACTGCGCGAGCTGCATGAGCATTAGTGACGTGGGAAATTTCACAGAAAAGAGGCTAGCGGAGACACCGTGTAACATTACCCAGGGTACAACCTGGACCATGAACAGCTGTGTCCCTCAGTTCTCCAACATGGGTGCCTTTTACACTGCTCTACTGTAAGAGCTACCACTACTGGTCTGCTCACACACAGCCTCCAGCATGTAAATTACTCCCAGTTATCCTGCAAGAGTGTTCTGGCCAGCCACCCTTGAATTACACTACAGAGCAACACCAGCAAGTTCCCAGTCCCAGACTTTCCCCCAGAAATGTGTGTCTTACACTGCCCAGCCCTCTCCTGGACATATGAAGTCCGTCATTTTATTACTAGTAAATGATATGCACAAATCCTGTTATCCCAAATGGAGTTTCCCAAACACTTCAGTCCAAGCACACTGGTTTAGATAAAACAAGTTTATTAACTACAGAAAAACAGATTTTAAGTGACTACAAATAATGAGGCATAAGAGTCAGAATTGGTTACAAGTAAATAAAAAAGTATAACGCAACTAATACCTAATTTAAACTAAGGGTATGTCTACACTTGCAGAGTTTTTGCGCTGTAAGTTTCACCAGTGATAGGGAACTGGTGAAAGTAAAGTGCTGGTTTGTGTACTCAATTCCTCAGGCATCAGAGAGTGTTTACGTTATCAGCACTTCCATGGCTGACGAGAGCAGAGCTCTAGGGCAGCTATCCCACAGTGCAACTCTCTCCATTTTGACAATAGGTCTTGTGGGAAGGGGGCAGGTGATTGCGGGGCATCCTGGGTCCATGCACAGGCTCCTCTTCCCAAATGCAGATCAGCTCCAGTAGCTCAGCATTGCTTCAAGCAGGGGATTGTTTGCTTCATGTAGCCGGCATTGTCACCTGGCCAGATGATAAGTGAGCACTTCCCAAGAAAACAGGAAGGGGAGTTTCAAAGTTCCCAGGGCTTTACAGGGAGAGGGGTAGATGTCTGTTTACCTGACATCAGAGCCCGGCCAGAGTGGTCACCTAGGCACTGTGGGATATCCTTAGGAGGCTAAAAGCTGTGTAAACAGGAAGAACGTGTCTTCACTTGCATATCACCGCAAAAGCATCACCGATAAGATCTGTACGCCTCTCGTGGAGGTGGTTTTCTTTTTGCGGTGAAACTTCTGAGTTTCACCGCAAAAAGCATTGGCAAGTGTAGATGCTCCCATGGTTTTTGTGCAAAAAAGGGACTTTTCCCACTTTAAATGACAAGTGTAGACATGCCCTAAGTGAATTCAAAGCAAAGGTCTCTCTCACCACATGTTTTGGCAGTCTTTCTGGCTGAATTCCTTTCAGCCAGGATCCCTCCCTGTCCAAAGCTATATCCTTTGTTCTTTAGGTGTTATGGATGCCTTGGGTAGAGAGAAAGGAGGAATAACTTGGGGCATCTGATACTTTTTCCTCTTCTTTGAGAATCATCTTCAGCTGGGGTTGAGGACACAAAGTCTGTGGGGATGGGAACCTCCAGCTGTTTCTTTGCCAAGATGTCAATTTCTCGCTCACACCCTTTTTTCTGCCAAAGAATGGCCACTAACCAGGTGATGGTCCATTTGATTTAGTTGACACCTAGCTGAGTCAGTTTGCCTTTTGTCTCTGAGGAACTGGTTTGTGGCTGCTTTTCTATAATTGGAATATGTCTCAGTAATATCATACAGTAGAATTTTATAACTTTACATACAATGTTGCCATACATATTTTACCAGGACAATAATGATCAGTGAATTATGAGTTTTCAAATGCATACTTTGTACAAGAGTTATCATAGTCCTATAACAGGGGTGAACATAGGGGGACAGACGGCCACATACAGCCATAAATTGCCTCTTTTGTTCTCCTTCACAAGGCACTCATAGTACTGACTGATCTGGTCAAATGAGATATTTCCACAAGCTAAAGCTTTCTGTGTCCAGACGAGGGCAGGGGAGAAATCAGAGGACAGCCACAAAGGGTCTGATCCTCTGAGAGATGAAGCACTCTCAGAAGATGCTCAGCATCCTGCAGAATGGAGCCCAAAGTTTAGAAGGCTCTTGGGAATGCAGATTAGGTTGCATGAACACACTGTGCTATCAGATTAAGCTCTGTACTATATATTGTACACACAGACACTTAGGCTTTTGTTTGTTTGCCCTCTATTCAGCATCTGCAGCACTGGCACTCCCATTGTTATGCTCTGCACTGCTTTACTCTACTATCCATTGAATTAATGACCCAAATTGCCCATCTAGCTCCTTCCCATTTCTTTGATTATTTAATTATTTGAGGCTAGTATATAAATGGGATTCACATAATACAGACCCAGATCATCTAGGAAACTAACAGTAAAAGTTACTGAATTTAAAGCAGAGAGATGAGTTTTATTGTTAGTAGTTGTCGTGGCAACCTGATGTGCTGGAGAGTAATTCATGCTGGGCGCACATTGTTACAGACGCTGACAAGTTCAAGGCTGGTGACTTGCTGCTAAATCTTGTTGCCACGGCAATGCAACATAAGGCTAGAGCCTAGTGAAGTGAATACCACTGACAGCTCATGCCAGCAGGATCGAGCTGATTAAAAGGGAACTCTTTAAAAAAAGAAAAGGGTGCAACCTAAAGAGATTAACAGTAGAACAGGAAAAAGGGGGACACGGAGATGGGGAAAAGAAACCAAAGAAACGGTGGGTTAATGACAAGAAACAGGTAAAGAGAAACATTTGTTTTAGAGGAAATGTTACTGTTTATAATGCTCCAGCCTGTCGTACTTATGAAAACTTGCAATGTACACTGTGAGGATGCAAAAATTCCGATATCCTTACTCAATTTTTATTCTTTTTTTACTTGACTTGAATGAGAGTTGTAACTGAGTAGGTGCATTAGGATTTGTCTCATGGCATTTTTAACAGGGAAAAAAAAATTATCCTTAGTCTAGTTCTCCCATGACATGGGTAGTTTTGGCTGCTCTAGTCCACTCCATGGAACAGTTTAGTTAACTTTCAATTCCAAGTTAATTTCCAGTCTTTTTACCGTATTTAATGGCAAAATATCAGCTAGAAAATGTTAACGCTTGAAAGCTGGTCAGATCCTCATAATTCATTAAATGCTGACAATGTGTTTAGTACAGAGTAGGAGAAAAGAGTTCTGTCCCAGGCAAATTAGATAAGCAATAAACAACAACTCAGAAACAATATACATTAATCTCATCTACTAGTATGAGACTTTACTATATAAAACCTAGAGCTAAGATACCAAGAAATAGGTGTTTCAGAAATACCTGAAATAAATAGTCATCTCAATCTATCATGTTGTCTTATTTTTTAAATTTGTGATGTATAGCATAATGTTACTTATATGGGTGACATAGAAGGCATTTGTTTGGCTCTGACTTACATCCCATGTATCATAGATTTTCATGGCAAGTCAAGGGAACAAAGTGACACTACATAGTTTTTTGCTCAGGAACATTTTGGCTAAATTCTGACATCAGAGTCATGTGTGCATCTTGCATTGAAATTATAATGGGATATTGTGTATCTGAGGACAGCATTTGGCCCACTCTCGGTATTTGTTTTCCTGGATTTTGCTGTGCATTGTGGGCAACTTGTCAAGTTTGCAAGCATTTTGTGCTTTTTAAAAATTGGCTGGAGAAAACAGGAAATGGGAAGAAACTTGCCAATTGCGATGAAGGTTTTTATGTAAGATCACGAACTTAGTTGACACAGGTTCATCTCTGGTTGTTCATTTTAAAGAGGCCCTTCATAAAGCTATCACTAATATTTAGATATTGAAACCTTATCTATGAACCAGAGGTTCCTAAACTGTGTTCCATGAAGCATTTGCTGGTGAACTGCAAACAGCTGACTGGTCACATGCTACTGGCTCTCCCTTTTCCAGCTGTTAACTTAGAATCATAGGGTTAGAAGGGACCGCAAGGGCCATTTAGTCTAACCCGCTGCCAAGATGCAGGATTTGTTGTGTCTGAACTATCCAAGACAGATGGCTATCCAGCCTCCTTTTGAAAAGCTCCAGTGAAGGAGTTTCCACAACCTCCCTAGGCAGTCTGTGCCATTGTCCTACGGTTCTTACAGTTAGGAAGTTTTTCCTGAGATTTAATTTAAATCTGCTCTGCTGTATTTGAACCCGTTGCCTCTTGTCCTGCCCTCTGTGGCAAGAGAAAACAATTTTTCTCCATCTTTTTTATGAAAACCTTTCAGGTATTTGAACACCGCTATCATGTCTCCCCTTAATCTCCTCTTTTCCAATCAAAGCATATCCAGTTCCTTTGCTCATATGGCTTGCATTCCATCTCTTTGATCATCTTTATCACTTGTCTCTGGATCCTTTCCAGTTTCTCCACATCCTTTCTATACATTGGTGACCAAAACTGGACACAGTACTCCAGCTGAGGCCTAACCAGTGCTGAGTAGACCGGTAATATCACCCCCCATGACTTGCATGCTATGCCTGTGTTAATGCAACCTAAAATTACATTTGCTTCTTTTGCATCAGCATCACATATCTGACTCCTGTTGAGGTTGTAATCCACCACAACTCCCAGATCCTTCTCAGCAGTGCTGCTGCCAAGGCATTCTGTATTTGTGCATTTGTTTTTTCTTCCTTAAGTGTAGCAACTTACATTTGTCTTTGTTGAATTTCATTTTGTTGACTATAGTCCAGTTCTACAAAATTATCAAGATCCCTCTGAATTTTAGCTCTGTCCTCCAAAGTGTTGGCAACTCCCCCGGCTTTGTCATCTGCAAATTTGATCAGTATGCTCTCTATTCCTACATCCAGGTCATTAATAAAGATGTTAACACCAGGCCCAGAACAGATCCCTGTGGAAGCCCACTTGAGACCTCCCTCCAATCTGACATCATTCCATTCATAGTTACTTTTTGTTTGCAGTGGTTTAACCAATCATGTATCCACTTAATGGAAGTTCCACCAAGCCCCGCCTTTCCCCAGCTTACTTAGCTTTCTTTACTGCAAGGAATGACATTCTGATACAACACATTCTGTTCTTTCCTACTACTACATTTCTACGTCAGTGATGGCTGTAGTTGCCACAGAAATGTTATGTGATTGTAAATGGGAGAGAAGGTGGTTCAAGAGAATGCCTTTATTAGGATGTGGTCCACTCTATAATGAAATTTGAGAACCCCTGTATTATTAACATTTTCTTTGATTATTAAAGCAGAAATGAAACTATATTTTTAGTCTCTGTTGAATTTCTGTACTGGTGGTGTCACTAATGTCATCCCTTTTTCTTATTTCTCCAGAAGAAGGTTTCAAAGTATTACTGAAGATGTTTACTTGACTGAGGATAGGATATTCAAAAGCACTCAGCAAGCATTGACCTAACTTTCTGCTCACACTGAAGTTAATGGTAAAACTCCCATTGACTTCAATGGGAGCAGAGTTATGCCAAATCTGAGTGCTTTTGAACATCCCATCCTGAAGGCCTTATCACTCTAGCATAAAAGGTGCATTTTTTAAAAGGTTCACCTTGAGCAGGGAATATCTGTTTAAATACAACTGCCCTGTCTACACTAGAATTCTGAAATGTGTTAGTTAAAGCATGTAAATCTACTGTTTTAAAAATTCATCCTAGTGTAGGCAGTCCCTCAGCTGGATAGTATTATAGTTGAAAGATTGGAAATTTAGTTAGTATTTATAATATTTTTTTCCTGAGAGTTTAATTTTGATGCTCTTTCTTCTCACATGTAAATACCCCCAGGCTGTGATGATAGTGAAAAGAACAGTATAGTGACTACACAATACTCTCTTCTACAAAAATGTTTGTGTAATTAGTCATGGAGGCTGTTTTTTCAGTTAGCAAAATTGTGTTACAATTTATTTTAAAAAAATTTCCTCTTCTGATTGGAGACATTTTGGAAGATAAATGCACCAATGCCCAATGCACTAAAATTTGGATGCCCATTAGGGCATGTGTTTTAAAGTTTAACAAGTCCAAAGTGTTTCTGTGCAGTAGTGGATTCATACTTTAATTCCTCCATAAGGTCCCCCTTACCTGTTTTTCTTTATGGCCTCTGTGGAATGTAGCAAATGGTTATAGGGGAATTACTAGATCTTGGCAAGACTTGTTAACATATTAGCAAAGACTTGTTAGGGACCAAGACATCAATTTCAAGCTATTTTCTCTGACACCTGATGGCATGTACAGTAGCTTTTCAGGCCTGTGTCAACAGAACCTCTTTGACTGACACAAATGAAAGCTACATATAAAGAAAAACAGCTATGAGAATACAGTTTTTAGGATTGACTGCTAGGGAGCTTTTAAAGAAAACTGAGGCATCACAAATATTTAGAAAAATCAATGACAAATCAATCATAATGTAAGCGGGGGAATGGTCCCGCTATTGTGGGGAATTTTCCTGGCTTCTGCACTACCCCGGTGAAGTGGGCTAGCGAAAGGATCCGAGTCCTCGCTCCCACTTCCTTTACCCAGAGGCCTCCCTGCCCTTGAGGACTCCCCTTCCACTCTCCTGTCTGGCAGAGTCCTCGTAAACCCCGACAAGGCTGGGCCCAGGATTCCTGGGGGGCTTGACCCCCAACCCTGCTGTGGTCACCTAGGACAGGGGCTAGGGTGTCCCCACTCCGGGGTACTCTCTTTGCACTGGGCACCTCCCTGACCCACTGATCATCTTATACAATTTAAAGCAAATACAAGTTGTTTAATTAACAATTACTTTTAAAAAAGAATAAGGAAAAATGGAAAAGGTTAAAGGAAACACATCACCCTGCTCTGAGGCAGGGAATATCACAAGCAGTGTCTCTGGAACGTCAGGGCAGTTCACAGTCTGTTCCTTGTAGGTCCCGGGCCTCCTTCTCAGGCCCTGGCTTTGCTGCAGGGACGCTGTGGGTTGGACACTTGCTCTGGCGGTGGCCACACGCTCTCAGGCTCTAGGTGGCAGGACCCTTCTTCCCAGCGTCGCCCCCGCCCTGTCAGGGTTACGATCCCCCTCCAAGTCTGGCCTGCAAGGCCTTTTGGCTGAGGTATCTCCCTGTGCTGGGCCCACTGCCAGGGTCCCCCTCACTCTCCCCAGCTGCTCACCGCACCCAGCTCCGGACTGCTCCAGCCCCAGCTCCAGCTCCACTCTGCCTCAGCACGGCTGCTGCTGCTGCTCTGCCTCCAGCTCCCTGGGCTGCTTCTCTGGCCCCTCTGGCTCTGGTTGCTGCAGCTCTCCTCCCAGGGCAGGTCTGCTCTGCAGGCTGCTTTTGTGACTCTGCTTTGGGGCTGCAGCTCTGCTCCCAGCAACTTAGCTCAGGCCCCTGCTCTCTCCTGGCTGTGCTCTGGCTTTGGGGCTGCAGCTCTGCTCCCAGCAACTTAGCTCAGGCCCCTGCTCTCTCCTGGCTGTGCTCTGGCTTTGGGGCTGCAGCTCTGCTCCCAGCAACTTAGCTCAGGCCCCTGCTCTCTCCTGGCTGTGCTCTGGCTTTGGGGCTGCAGCTCTGCTCCCAGCAACTTAGCTCAGGCCCCTGCTCTCTCCTGGCTGTGCTCTGGCTTTGTGGCTGCGCCTCTGGCCCCTCTGGATCTGGCACGGTTCTGCTCTCCAGCTCAGCTTGGGCCCCTGCTTTCTCCTTAGCTCGGCCCCACTCAGTCTGACCCAGGCAATTCCAGCTCACACGGAGGACGGGGCCTCCCTCGCCTCCTGACCCTCTGATTAGCCTGTCAATCAGGCTGATCTGGAGCATTGGCCTCTCCCCATTGTTCCTGGGGACTGTCAGTCTCAGGCTCCTGATTTGCCATCGACCCTTCCCCTTTTAGTACTGGGAGCAAGCCAATCAAAACACCCCCACTGAATGTTAGTAAGGGGGCAACAGTCCCCTTACATTCCCCCTTGCTAAAATACTGCCACATCCACAATATTCACACCGGTACATCCGGGCCCCATAGTAACAACATATACCCACATCATTTTATATCAACAAGCCATTAACAATTATCAAAAGAACATTTAACATATTTAACATTCCACATCTACTTCTTAATACCATACATAACAATATTCATTAAAACACTACATAGAACCAATAACATAATTATCTCTAAGTCTAACAGGAAGTACACCCTTATTAGCCCTCTGCGACCTTCTTAAGACTGGTGGTTCGTTACCCATATTTTCTATTTCCCTATCCTCGGGTAATACTGGGTCAGTTTGAAGGATCTGGCCATTCTCGTTAGGGTTTGGGTTTGCCCCACTTTGTCCCCCTCTGTATTCGGTTTGTGGGACTAGAACCATGTCCCAATTGGTTTCAGCCTCCTCGGGGTGTACTGATCTACGCCTCCTATGGTCCCTATCTGGACTAAGAGTGCAATGTTTCAACTGGTCCCTATGTACTACTCTCTCGGGACCCCCTCGTTCAGGCCGGATGGTGTAAACTGGTAGCTCGGGATTGTTGTGAGCGACTACAATGTGGGGATTTGACTCCCATTTGTCCTGTATTTTATTACGCCCCCGGTGTCTATGGTTACGAACTAGTACACGGTCACCAGGCCTGATGAGAGCCCCACTGGACTTGCGATCATAAGTCCTTTTCCTACTTCGGGCTGTGTCTTTAGTTGTATTGAAAGCAACGTCACAGGCTATCTTCAGCCTGTCATGGTGACCTTTGACCCAGTCATCCAAATTGGTCACCTCATCCTCCTCAGGGCCCTCTCTGTCCAGAATATCCAATGGCAACCTGGGATCCCTCCCAAACATGAGATAAAAAGGAGCGTAACCTGTCGACGAATGGACATGGCTGTTATAGGCCAACACCAGCTCAGGGAGATGTTCCTGCCAGGCTCGCTTCTTTTCTGGCGGGAGCGTTCTTAGCATGTCATGCATTGTCCGGTTAAATCTCTCGCACTGAGCGTTTCCTTGCGGGTGATAGGGTGTTGTTCGGCTTTTGGCTATGCCATACAGTTTACACAATTCAGATATCACCTCTGATTCAAAATTCCTCCCCTGATCCGAGTGTAACCGTGCCGGACAACCATAGTACACAAACCAGTGTTTTATGAGGGCTTCAGCCGTTGTCCGCGCTGTCTGGTTTCTAGTTGGAACTGCAACAGTGAATCGGGTGAACATGTCCGTGAGAACCAGTATGTTCTCATACCCCTCTGAAGATCTCTCTAGCCGTGTGTAATCCATCGCTAGGACCTCCATTGGGGCAGTCACATTAGTACAGGTCAAAGGGGCTCGGTTGGGAGGAAACACATCCTTGGCTAAGGCACACCGTTTGCACTGACGGATCCACACTTGCACGTCGCTACCCATCGTGGGCCAGTAATAGTTTCTCCTCATTACCTCCAGAGTGCTCCTGTCTCCAAAATGCCCCCCATGATCATGCCTGGCTTCATAAACTTGACGGCGGAGTGACACAGGCACCACTAACTGCCACACTTCTTCACCATCTCGGGGATGATATGTTACCCGGAACAGCACTCCACGATGTAATCTAAGTCGTTCCCACTGTCTGGCTAGCTTCTTAGACTGGGGGTATCTGGCCCCAAATCTCCGGTCTGGCCTCGTTCGGCTCATGACTGCCACTAAGACAGGTCCAACATCACCTTCTCGTTGCAGAGTTTGAATCTCCTCCCATGAGTACCCCGAGATTATTGCGCTCTCCCCTTTTACCAGGTTTTGTACTGCATCCTTTACCGTCACTTCGTCTTCGGGCTTTGGATTCTCTAGCCACAAACACGTACGCACGACATCTGCAGGAATGACTAGGAAGTCTTTCTCCAGATCCTCGCCCTCTTCTGATTCCTCCTCCAGAGGCAATCTAGACAGGGTGTCAGCACTGATGTTCTGCCTTCCAGGTTTATACTGTACTTCAAAAGTGAACTCAGCGAGTTGGGCCACCCAGCGGTGTTCAATTGCACCTAAATTAGCCGTTGCGAGGTATCGGAGTGGATTGTGGTCTGAGATCACCGTGAATTTAGAGTACACTAAATAATCCTTAAATTTTTCAGTGATAGCCCACTTCAAGGCCAACAGTTCTAGTTTAAAAGCACTGTAGTTTTTGTCATTTCTTTCTGACCTCCTCAGCCCTCGGCTCGCATATGCGATCACACGCTCGGCCCCCTCTTGCTTCTGGCTGAGCACCGCACCTAGGCCGTGCAGGCTCCCGTCCGTTGTCACTGTAAATGGCAGGCTAAAGTCAGGATATGCAAGCACAGGTGGTGACATCAGCCGATGTCTTAGTTTGTCAAAAGCTGTCTGACAGGCATCATCCCACACAAAACATTGGTCCCTTCCCTTCCTTTGGGCAGGTTGGCCCACTAGTCCATATAGCGGTGCAGCAATGTGCGCGAACTTTGGAACAAATCGTCTGTAATAGCTCATGAAACCTAGAGCCTGCCGCACTTGCTTGGCATTCTTGGGGACCGGCCAATTTTCCAGCGCCCTGGTCTTCTCTTCATCTACCTGGATTCCATCCTTTGAAATCACATGGCCCAAGAATTTGACTTTTTCACGTAGGAGGTAGCACTTACTCGGCTTCAGCTTCAATCCATGTTCCTTCAATCGTGTGAAAACCAAGTCCAATTTTTCCATATGACTCTCAAAATCCTTGGAAAACACAATAACATCGTCCAGGTATATCAGCAAAATGTCTAAGATATAGTCTCCTAACACCCCCTCCATTAGTCTCTGGAACATAGCAGGTGCATTACACAAGCCGAATGGCATACGTGTCCATTCAAACAGCCCAAACGGAGTCGTCACTGCTGTCTTTTCCCGGTCTCGTTCTTCCACTGCAACCTGGAAATAACCAGAAGTTAAATCGAGGGTTGAAAACACTCTTGCACTTCCTAATGCATCCAGTGACTCTTCCACCCGGGGTAGTGGGTAGGCATCCTTGTGCGTTACCTCATTCAGTTTCCTGTAGTCACAGCAAAATCGCACCCCACCATCTTTTTTTATTACAATCACGGCGGGTGATGCCCACGGACTGTGGCTTTCTTTAAGGACACCTTGAGTCACTAGGTCCAGAATGTGTTTTTTTACCTCCTGGAACACTCGTGGTGAGATCCGCCGGTGTCTCTGTTTTATCGGGACAGCATCTCCAGTGGCTATTTGGTGTGTCACTGTGGTGGTGTAACCAAAGTCCCGCTCATCCCTGGAAAAGACCTCTTGATGTCTCTCCAGTAGCGCCCGCAAACGGCCAACCTGTGTAGGGGTTAGCTGTTGGAGGTCCACTTGGACTGGAATGGGTAGCTCTCCATCAGGTGCCGCTTGCGATGTGATAACCTGTTTGCCTTTTTTTACTTCTGTCACCCGCAGCTCATCCCCATTTTCTTCCAAGGCCACCCCCACTGGGGGTACCACTCCTTCAGGACGGTGTACCTCTGCCACCCTGGTTCGGGGGCACAACTTTATGGCCTTGTTACTTGAGTTTAACAGCCTGACTGGCACTTTTCCTTTGCTGGCATTAGCAAGTACATTTGCAACCAGGAGCCCATTAGGGAGACTGGCCCCAGGTGTTGGCTCAACAAGCACTCTGTATCCGTCAAAGTCGCTTGGCACCCGGCAGCGCCCATCAATAATCTTCTCACTCCAGGGAGGTATAACCACCTTCTGTCTCCCTGCCACCTTAACATAGCCAATTTGTCCCGTTGGACCCGGGAAACGTCCATGTCTCTCCACTTGGGCTAGTACCCGCTTCAGTGTAGCGTCCTTCCTAGGCTGCCCGTGACGGTTCATCTCCTGGGTTCCTTCTCCTACCAACAGTAATTCTTTCAGCTCTCTTATAATATTCATCCCGAGAATTCCCGGTACTCTGTTCTCCATTAAAGTCTTTCCTGAAGCTGTGTCCTTTAGGATAAAGATGCATTTCCCAGGGATTCTTCGACCCATGTACCCTACATCAGCTTCAAGACACCCCACCACAGGGATGGCAAGTCCATTAGCTGCCGTTAGCTGTACAAATCGGGTATTATGCATGGTCAGATCTCTCTCTTTTAAGCAGTTTCGGAAATATGATTCAGAAATAGTGGTGACTTCTGAGCCAGTGTCTATCAAACAGCGGGTTCTCACCCCTGCTATGGTTATATCCACTGTCAAGCAGTCCCCGAAAGCTCGGCCACAGAAGTCACTGAATATACTAACATCATCGGGGTCCTTTTCCTCGCTGCTGACACACTGCCCTTTTCCTAGGGACAGCCGTAGAAACCCTTCAGTCCCCACTTGGCCTTCTGATGGTTGGCTGCTTGCTCCCGGTGCCTCTTGAATTTCAGGCGCCTGGGACTCCAGTCTCCTTCTCAGTGTACAATCTCGGCTAGTATGTCCTGGCCTTTCGCAAGTATAACAAGTGTATCTTCCCAGCTCGTCCTTCAGTGGGGCTCTTCGGGATCCCGGTGCCCTTGGATACTTTGGCATACTAATGGGATTTTTTTCTTTCATCAACTCGGTCATCATTTTCAGCATCTCCCCCTGTTGGACCGCCAGTTTTTGGACAGCTTCACTTAAGCTTTCCAATGTTAGCTCTGTTTGGGGCAGGGCCTTTTTCCCAGCAGCTGCATTCACTAGGCCCCCACTTCGTGTATGGGGGTTAGGCTTGGCCGCCTCTGCCACAGGAACTTCCTCTTCTTCTGACCACATAATGGCAGCCTGCATGAGTTCATGGAACTTCTTACTGGGCTCTTCTTTAAACCTCCTTTTCATTTCACGTCGGAGGGAGTCATCACGGAGCCCCAGCACCAACTGCTCTTTCAGAACCGTATCTGGGTCTGGAACTCGCTGAGGGTCTCGCCGCTCCACTTTGCTCATTCTCTCCTGGAGGTCATATGCGTATGCCCGGACAGTTTCACCAGGCTCCTGCTTTCTCTCAAAGAACTCCTTTAGTCGGGTTCCAATAGGTACCTTGTCTCCATACACTTCTAGGAGGAGTTCAAATACCTTTTCCACATCTTTCTTGTCTGCCACTGCCATGAACTTTACTGTGGCCTTGGCCTGGCCCTTGAGGTGCTCCTCTATGAAGTCCACATGATCTTCTTCAGGTACTCTTAGCACACGCAGAGCCGCCTTCACAGACTTGACCCACTCCTCTACTGTAATGTCTCCTGGTCTAGTCGGGAAGCCACCAAACTCCGTGACCTTCCGCTCCCGTGGGACATAAATAGTAGGGGGTTTCTTAGCTTCTGCTGTCTGTTGGTCTATTACTGCCTTGGCCAGCGATAAGGCTTCTCTCTGTTCAGTTCTAGCTTGCTGTAATGCCTCCGCTTGGTCTGATAATCTGCGCTGAAGTTCAGCAAACTGGGTTCGTAGTTCTTCAATTCCAGCCATGGTAGGGTGCTCAACCAGACCCGGACCGTGCTACTAGAACTTAACCAGAAAACCAATAGGATGGACCCTGTGGATAGGATCCTGTTCGTGACGCCAATTATGTAAGCGGGGGAATGGTCCCGCTATTGTGGGGAATTTTCCTGGCTTCTGCACTACCCCGGTGAAGTGGGCTAGCGAAAGGATCCGAGTCCTCGCTCCCACTTCCTTTACCCAGAGGCCTCCCTGCCCTTGAGGACTCCCCTTCCACTCTCCTGTCTGGCAGAGTCCTCGTAAACCCCGACAAGGCTGGGCCCAGGATTCCTGGGGGGCTTGACCCCCAACCCTGCTGTGGTCACCTAGGACAGGGGCTAGGGTGACCCCACTCCGGGGTACTCTCTTTGCACTGGGCACCTCCCTGACCCACTGATCATCTTATACAATTTAAAGCAAATACAAGTTGTTTAATTAACAATTACTTTTAAAAAAGAATAAGGAAAAATGGAAAAGGTTAAAGGAAACACATCACCCTGCTCTGAGGCAGGGAATATCACAAGCAGTGTCTCTGGAACGTCAGGGCAGTTCACAGTCTGTTCCTTGTAGGTCCCGGGCCTCCTTCTCAGGCCCTGGCTGTGCTGCAGAGACGCTGTGGGTTGGACACTTGCTCTGGCGGTGGCCACACGCTCTCAGGCTCTAGGTGGCAGGACCCTTCTTCCCAGCGTCGCCCCCGCCCTGTCAGGGTTACGATCCCCCTCCAAGTCTGGCCTGCAAGGCCTTTTGGCTGAGGTATCTCCCTGTGCTGGGCCCACTGCCAGGGTCCCCCTCACTCTCCCCAGCTGCTCACCGCACCCAGCTCCGGACTGCTCCAGCCCCAGCTCCAGCTCCACTCTGCCTCAGCACGGCTGCTGCTGCTGCTCTGCCTCCAGCTCCCTGGGCTGCTTCTCTGGCCCCTCTGGCTCTGGTTGCTGCAGCTCTCCTCCCAGGGCAGGTCTGCTCTGCAGGCTGCTTTTGTGACTCTGCTTTGGGGCTGCAGCTCTGCTCCCAGCAACTTAGCTCAGGCCCCTGCTCTCTCCTGGCTGTGCTCTGGCTTTGGGGCTGCAGCTCTGCTCCCAGCAACTTAGCTCAGGCCCCTGCTCTCTCCTGGCTGTGCTCTGGCTTTGGGGCTGCAGCTCTGCTCCCAGCAACTTAGCTCAGGCCCCTGCTCTCTCCTGGCTGTGCTCTGGCTTTGGGGCTGCAGCTCTGCTCCCAGCAACTTAGCTCAGGCCCCTGCTCTCTCCTGGCTGTGCTCTGGCTTTGTGGCTGCGCCTCTGGCCCCTCTGGATCTGGCACGGTTCTGCTCTCCAGCTCAGCTTGGGCCCCTGCTTTCTCCTTAGCTCGGCCCCACTCAGTCTGACCCAGGCAATTCCAGCTCACACGGAGGACGGGGCCTCCCTCGCCTCCTGACCCTCTGATTAGCCTGTCAATCAGGCTGATCTGGAGCATTGGCCTCTCCCCATTGTTCCTGGGGACTGTCAGTCTCAGGCTCCTGATTTGCCATCGACCCTTCCCCTTTTAGTACTGGGAGCAAGCCAATCAAAACACCCCCACTGAATGTTAGTAAGGGGGCAACAGTCCCCTTACAATAACATCCAAATCTAGTGCAGGATAATGGGACAGAAGAGTACAAGAAGTGTCAGACAAGAGTATCAGGTACTGCATTATGACTTGAAAGTTTTTCTTTATATTAAATCAGTGTGGGCATCAGGTGCTCAGTACCTCTGAAAATCAGCACATAGGTGTCTCAGAATGTGCACTCAAGTCAGTGGACAAGATTTAGCTAAATGACTTGCCTATGGTCACATAGGAAGTCTGTGGCAGAGGTAGAAATAGAATCCAAGTTTCCCACATCTATTCCAGTTTTTCAGTTCAAAACTATCATTCCAGTACCATTGTAAATTTGAGAGTGGGCATCATATCCAAGGCTGGATTTGTTTGCTAGGCAGCTGGTTGCATAGCATGGAAATACTTTTGCTAGCATGTTTTGAACCATTGATAACAATGTCATAGGTGAAGTGTCCATGTGCTGAAATAGGAGTAATCACAGCTGCCACCTTTGTGTACATAGGTCCTGATTCGCCATTCACATGGGTGTAAATCAGGAGTTGCTCTATTAAAATGTCAAAGGAGTTGCACTGGTGAAAGTGAGAGGAGAATCATGTCCATAGGCGGCAGACCATGAAGCAGATTCATCACTGTGCTGGTGAAAGAAAAAAGGGCAGTTCCCCTAGGGGAAAAGAGGGCTATTGGGGCAAGCTGTGCAGGTGAGGGCAGCCTTGAGAGTTGCCCAAACTTACGCCCATGTCCCAATGGTTCTTTTGGGACACTGCAGGGATACAGAATCACTAGGACACAGGACCTCCCCACCCAGGCCTACTCCTGTCCCCCGTCTGCCTCTCCCTCCTTCAGCCTGCCCTCCCCTCTCTTAGAATGGTCACTGCACTAATTGGAAGGGCCTCCGCAGAGATGGAGTAGAACCACTAGAACTGGCTGTGTGCCTGATGGGATCAGGGGCCCTGTTACACAAAGAATTTACTAGGGAGGGTGTGTGTGTGGGGGGCGGGGTGAGATGCAGTCCCTTTCTGGTCACTTTGCACCATCTTTGCAGTACAGGGGTGAATTCCCCCTTTCCCATTATTCTACCATAGGAATATTATTCTACGGCACACAATCCAAGCTAGCGTTCCAGGACACCTGGACAATCTCTTTGAATCTCGTAACTTGGTACAGAGTGAAGTGCAGCTGAGAGAGACTAAGCAGTTTTTCTACCCGGAAATGCAGTTTGTTGTGAGCTGCAGCAATGCTTCTTCAGACACCAGGTGTGGCTGGAAAAACCAGTTCTAGATAAGAGTATCAGGCAGACATTCAAAAATTCCCAGCGGACTAAGAGCCCCTTTGCTGGCCTGCACCCTGGCCCCTTTACACTATTCTGTTGTTGTCAAGGGGGAGGAAACCAACCAGAACTTCCCATTGACGTGAGCGTGACCCCTCCTTACACCAGAAGTGTGCAAAGTCCCTAAAATGCAAAGATGGCGCTGAGCTGCAAAGTCTGGATCTGGAATCAGATCTAGCCTTTCTGAAAGTTCAGGAAGGAGTTTGGATCTGGGGTTCTGGGTTGGCTCATTATAGATAAGGGACCAGCTGCAAAAATCCAAACTTGCTCCAATTTTCCCGTCCCCACTGAAAACCCACTGCATGTTTCTTATGTCACTTCACATTTGTGTCCTGCTGTACGTTCTTAGTTGTATTTGTGTAGCTACTGAAGCCTAATGTCTCTTCACGACGCTATCTAATTTCTGTTCTAAGGAGTGACAGCATAAACTGCAGTCTTGTACAGTACCATTTGGTGTCACCCTACTTCACACTTTTGGCACTGGGATCTATACCCAGGTCCCAGTTCAGCAAGGTACTGAAATCCCATTGGGACTACTCACATCCTTTAAGTTAGGCACATGCTTAAGTAACACTGAATCCAGACTTAAATGTTTAAATATTGATAAGTGCAAGTGTAGAAATAAGGAGAACCAATTTAAACAAGGGTACACAAATAGACAGGTTCTAACTGGCTGATTGATAATCCTGTGGATACATGCAACAAAGCCACAATAAAATTCACTTTCCTGCTGAGAAAAATAGGGTCATCACCTCTTGGGAAACAAGCATTCATGATCAAAGAATCTCTGTAAAGTAAGCAAGCAAACAAAAAAAATGGTGTGTATATAAATATATATACACAATACACATGGATTTATGTGACATGTTGCATATGTTCATGCCAGTCCATTCTTGTGTGTGGAAACCGAGGGTGAAACCCAGGCCACAGTGAAATGAATGAGAGTTTTGCTATTGGCTTTAGTGGAACCAAGATTCCCCCTCAGAGATTATCAAAGACAAGCTTCTTATGAAGCCTGCTAAGTATCCACTAGCTCGACCTTTATCACTAATCAAATCAACTGTAAATATATGCACATTTTCTATTTTAATCTAGAACTTTAACATCTTTCTAGATAGGTTACAAAACTATAATGGGCCAGATGCTCAGGTGATGTCAATCAGTGTAGTTCCCTTGAAATCAATGCCGATATTTACTATCTCTTCACCTCCCTTCTTTAGATAAACATCAGGAAATTCTGGATTTTCCTGCAAAAATCAGTGTTTGTTTCTCTGTACATTTTTGCCACCTCCCCCGCTATGCTGAAATTATGTTTTTTTTTTAACTTTTGTCAGATGACATATTTTGTAGCATACAAATTATTCAGTTTAATACTGTCATTATTGTTATGGAAGGTATTTAATTCCCCCCCCCCCCCCCCCCGTCCATGTCTTATGTATTCTACTTAGTTAAATGGCTGCATCAGTTATGTCTGGTGGGTAGATTTGTGTGTCTCCTCCAAATGGGAGCTGTGCAGCTCATTTGAGTTATGGCATCTTTGGAGCTGGATTAGGATCACTGTTTTACTCCCAATGAGGGAAAGGACTAAGTCTGAGCGTGGGTAAAACACATTTTAAGAAATTACCTGGACTTGTTGGACAAAGCCGAGCAAAGCATTTTAACTCCCTCACTGCACACATACACCTTAACCACTGATCTGCTCCGTTGGAGTTTCCCTCTCCCAGCCCCTTAAATCGCCTGTTTGTGGCCACATTACCCTCCTCTTCCTACTGCCTGAGAGCAAAATGAAGACGTCACTCAAGGAGATCCCAGCATCACTGAAAAGTTATTCACTGTGGGCTTGATCCTTCAAAATGCTGAACTCTCTGGCTCTAATTCAGTAAAAAAGTTAAGTGCAAGTACGTGAGCACTCCCATTGACTTCTTGAGAATGACTTTGGATGGTTATCTGAGTGTGTGCTCAGTGACTCCTAACATCTGGAGCTATATTAAACTGATCACATGCTTAAGTGTTTGCTGTGACGCTCAGCACCTAACAAGACTGAGACCTATTGGTCTGATCCTGCACCTCATAGAATTTTAATGACAAATCTGACTTTGGCGGGATAGGTTTGAACTCTAACTAGCAGAGAAGGAATTCACCCCTGACATTGACAGTCACTGGGCACATACTCAGTTAAACCCATCAGAAGTCTGTTTGGAGATATAGGGCCCTTGAAACTGTGATGAGCTAAAGATCTTAGGTTGTGATTAGTAGATTGTAAAGGAAGCTGCAGCTCTTTCTATGGTACATTACCAGTTTGTTAGCCTCCAAAGAATAAAGGATTTAATATCTCTAAAAAGTGTTTACTCTTGTCATTGGAAATCATGCTAAAATATAGGCTTGAATTTTACTTACTTCAAATGGACTCTAGGAGTAGCATTTGAGTTATATGTGCAGAATCTGAAGTCAAGCATTACTTCTCATTGGAGCAAAACACTGCTATACATTGTCTTAATGACAAAAAAGAAGCAAAACTTTTCTTCACTATGAAAATAACATTTTAGGCAATACATCTATTTTTAAAAGCATTTCGCATATACTTATTTTCATCAACTGATACATCAAAGATAATAAGAATTAGCTTACCCATAGGGCATTGTGCTTAAATGTATGCTCTAAGCTCAGCGAAGTTTGTGCAGTGAGGTGTAACATCCAGGTCCCTGATGTATCCAGAGTAGGGCTGTCGATTAGTCACAGTTAACTCAAGCAGTTAACTCAAAAAAATTAATCGCGATTAAAAAAATTAATTGTGATTAATTGCACTGTTAAACAATAGACTACCAATTGAACTTTATTAAATATTTTGGATGTTTTTCTACATTTTGAAATATATTGATTTCTATTACAACACAGAATACAGAGTGTACAGTGCTCACTTTATATTATTTTTGACTACAAATATTTGCACTGAAAAATGATAAACAAAAGAAATAATATTTTTCAATTCACCTCATACAAGTACTGTAGTGCAATCTCTTTATCGTGAAAGTGTAACTTACAAATGTAGAGGTTTTTTTGTTACATAACTGCACTCAAAAACAAAACAATGTAAAACTTTAGCGCCTACAAGTCCACTCAGTCCTACTTCTTGTTCAGCCAATCGCTAAGACAAACAAGTTTGTTTACATTTACGGGAGATACTGCTGCCTGCTTCTTATTTACAATGTCACCTGAAAATGAGAACATGCGTTCACATGGCACTTTTGTAGCCGGCGTTGCAAGATATTTACATCTCAGATATGCTAAACATTCCTATGCTCCTTCATGCTTCAGCCAACATTCCAGAAGACATGCTTCCATGCTGATGATGCTTGTTAAAAAAAAAGTGCATTAATTAAATTTGTGACTGAACTCCTTGGGGGAGAATTGTATGTCCCCTGCTCTGTTTTACCCACATTCTGCCATATATGTCATGTTATAGTAGTCTCGGATGATGACTCAGCACATGTTCATTTTAAGAACACTTTCACAGCAGATTTGACAAAACACAAAGAAGGTACCAATGTGAGATTTCTAAAAATAGCTACAACCCTCAACCCCAGGTTTAAGAATCTGAAGTGCCTTTCAAAATCTGATCGGGATGGAGTGTGGAGCATGCTTTAAGAAGTCTTAAAAGAACAACACTCCGATGCAGAAACTACAGAACCCAAATCACCAAAAAAAAAAAAAAAAAAAAAATCAACCTGCTGGTGGCATCTGACTCAGATGATGAAAATGAACATACATCAGTCCACTCTGTTTTGGATCATTATTGAGCAAAACCCATCATCAGCATAGACACATGTCCTCTGGAATGGTGGTTGAAGCATGAAGGACACATGAATCTTTAGCGCATCTGGCACATAAATATCTTGTGATGCCGGCTGTAACAGTGCCATGTGAACGCCTGTTCTCATTTTCAGGTGACATTGTAAATAAGAAGCAGGCAACATTATCTCCTGCAAATTGTAACCAAACTTGTTTGTCTGAGCGATTGGCTGAAGTAGGACTGAGTGGACTTGTAGGCTCTACAGTTTTACATCATTTTATTTTTGAATGCAGTTATTTTTTGTACATGATTCTACATTTGGAAGTTCAACTTTCATGATAAAGAGATTGCACTACAGTACTTGTATTAGGTGAATTGAAAAATACTATTTCTCTAGTTTTTACTGTGAAAATATTTGTAATCAAAAATAAATATAAAGTGAGCACTGTACACTTTGTATTCTGTGCTGCAATTGAAATCAATATATTTGAAAATGTAGAAAACATCCAAAAATATTTAAATAAATGGTATTCTATTATTAAGAGTGCAATTAATCATGATTAATTTTTTCAATTGCTTGACAGCCCTATTCCAGAGTTAGCAAACCTGACTGCACTAGAATCATAGAATCATAGACTATCAGGGTTGGAAGGGACCTCAGGAGGTCATCTAGTCCAACCCCCTGCTCAAAGCAGGACCAATCCCCAACTAAATCATCCTAGCTAGGGCTTTGTCAAGCCTGACCTTAAAAACCTCTAAGGATGGAGATTCCACCATCTCCCTAGGTAACCCATTCCAGTGCTTCACCACCCTCCTAGTGAAAAAGTTTTTCCTAATATCCAACCTAAACCTCCCCCACTGCAACTTGAGACCATTACTCCTTGTTCTGTCATCTGCTACAACTGAGAACAGTCTAGATCCATCCTCTTTGGAACCCCCTTTCAGATAGTTGAAAGCAGCTATCAAATCCCCCCTCATTCTCCTCTTCTGCAGACTAAACAATCCCAGTTCCCTCAGCCTCTCCTCATAAGTCATGTGCTCCAGCCCCCTAATCATTTTTGTTGCCCTCTGCTGGACTCTTTCCAATTTTTCCACATCCTTCTTGTAGTGTGGGGCCCAAAACTGGACACAGTACTCCAGATGAGGCCTCACCAATATCGAATAGAGGGGAATGATCACGTCCCTCGATCTGCTGGTAATGCCCCTACTTATACAGCCCAAAATGCCGTTAGCCTTTTTGGCAACAAGGGCACACTGTCGACTTATATCCAGCTTCTCATCCACTGTAACCCCAGGTCCTTCTCTGCAGAACTGTTGCCTAGCCATTCGGTCCCTCGTCCAGGGCTGGCTCCAGGCACCAACCCCGCAAGCAGGTGCTTGGGGCGGCCAATGGAGAGGGGCGGCACGTCCAGCTCTTCAACGGCAATTCGGTGGCGGGTCCCTCACTCCCTCTCGGAGCGAAGGACCAGCCGCCGAATTGCTGCCGAAAACTGAAGCAGCGGCGATAGAGCAGATCGCAGCTTTTTTTTTATTCTTCTTCTTCTTCTTTTTTCTTTTTGCTGCTTGGGGCGGCAAAAATCCTGGAGCCGGCCCTGCCCTCGTCTATAGCAGTGCATGGGATTCTTCCGTCCTAAGTCTCCCTAGAGGGGAGACTTACTGCTATAGAGGGCAGATGGTGATTTCAGCTGTCTCCTATGTTGAGTTTCTACAGAAGGCAGGATTAATTTACAGCAAACTCCAATACAAGCATGCTGGTATGAACCTCCTCATAGAGCCACTTAATCAACATACATTCCAATGCCCTGCTCATGACTTTTTGCACCATAGGCTTCCCACGGGCACCCTGCTCCCCAGGTGCAGTACTAAATATGGCACACCCTTATTATGGGTGTTGCCTTCGTTCAGAATCATAGATCTCTTTCGATAGGTAACTGCTAAAATGGTTTACTGTTGAACTGATATGAACTTTTGACTGAGTTTACATGTGCTGTGTTCATCAATGTGGATTCCTGGATGCAAAAAGAAGTATTGTGCTCCTAATACATTTATTGAATAATCTGAATCCTGGATTAGAGTAGCCTTTAAAAAATGTACTTTAAAAATGAATTTTTTTTTTGCCAAAAATAACTACTATTTTGCCCGCATTTTTAGAACAACAGGATGTTCTGTCCTGCCCTGAAGGGACAAAGAGGAAATGAGAACTATGTTTTTCTTACATGATCTGAGATACTATTCTTCTGGGCCAGTGCTGTGAACTAGTGGTACTGCTTTGAGAAAGACACAGGCTTGATTTCCCCCCCCCAATCTTGGTATTTTACTCCCTACGGGTCTGTTTCTGATTCTGCTCATACTGATGTTACACCAGTATAACTCTTTTTGACTTCAGAAGGATTGCTCCTCATTTACCCCACTGTAAATCAGATCCTAATTAAGACAGGAGGCATTGGAAGCACTGTAGAGGCAGCATGCTATATCCTTGCTTGAAGAGAATACAGAATAGCTGTTTCAAATTTATAAAATGCAATTGATAGGCAACAGTGGAAGCAAGGGGGCATCCTTCCTGTCCTCTTTATCCATAGGAAGGGGTCTGTGGTTTGGAGGAAATGTGAAAGTAATGATTTGTACATTTGTGGTCTGTTATACTAAAGTTTGACAGGAAACACTTAGGACTTGATTTGGGAAAAAGTAAATCAGCTCTCTATGGTACTTACATAGACCCCATTAATGTAGTATCTGAACCCCTCACAGTCCTTAGTGTATTTATCTTCACCACACCTACGTCTCCCCAAAAGCCCAGGAAGAAATCTGGGCTCTGCAGGAGCGGAGAAAGGGAGAGCCCGAGCAGCAAATTCCAGAGGCAAAGGGCCTTCACCAGAAATATCCTGCTAGCCACTATCTTTCTTTTAAACCAAGAAGACTCCAGATAAAGGAGACGCCATAGATCTCAGCTGTGGCAATGTACGATGGGGAGAGAGGCAATCCCTCAAGTAACCAAGCCCCTAACCATTTAATTTTATAAATTAAACCCAGCACCATGAATTCCACCTGGAAGCCTGTTGGAAACCAGAGCAGTGTGTAATATGCTCTGAGTGCGAAACTTCATTTAATAAGTGATCGACCAAATGCAGCACTAGCTGTGATTTCTGAATGGCTTCCACACGGAGCCCATCCATAGCGCATTACAGCAATCTGGTCTCAAGGTGACAAAGGCATGGATCACTCTGGCAAGATCTCATGCCGGAAAATAGTGGTTGTATACTTCTCAGCTATAGCTATTGCTGGTGCTTGGGTGTCTAGTACTCTGCATCCAGGAAACGTAATTCTGATTTGGCTAAAAGAACATGCACTGGTTTGTAGAAGCTCAGTGTTCACCTGAGAGACACCTCTCAGATCCCCCTGACAATGGCTGCCTTTATATGACCATTAGCAATGACGTCAGGAGAGGGATCATGCTTGGGGAGCTTTTGAGGTCATTTGTGCAGGGAGAACACACAGCACCATTACTGTTTGGCAGTTTGCCATACGGCTGTTGAAGCTGTAATGACTTCAAAAGAAACCAGAAAACAGAAGAGATGGATTGAGGACACAATGCCCTTGATTGGGGAAAAAAGGCACCCAAGAAACCTGATAGTAATTTCTTTTTAATTGTACTAGAGTAATTCTGCAAGAATGTCCCCTGAGCTGCCTCCTAAACCACAGCTGTGTGAGGAATTATCCAGCTCTTTGCTGAAGTAACTCTTTACAAAAATCCATGTAGGTCATTAAAGTGCTAATTTTTTTTTTTGGGATGAATCTCTGAGTAATGCTCTGATTATCTCTCCATGGGGAATGAAGAACTCAACATGAGATGCATGCCACTCCCTCCTCCTTTCCTGGAGCACTCTCCAGACTGGCTTGGCATAAAGCAGAGAAGCAAATGTATGTGACCTGGCCAAGTTTCTAATGAATAGCTCAGCTACGTCCACTGATTAGACACATGGGTTGTACAGCGTATAAGGGTTTCAGCACCACATAAAGTGGCAGAGTATTCCTAAGAAAGGTGAATACTGTAATTGCCTTTTGGATTTTTTTAAATACATTTTGCTGAATACAGAAAATGTGCCAGGAAAGAATGTCACTGACAGCAAAAAAAAAAAAAAAGGAGTTAACTCCCAAGGAAGTCTTACAGCTGTATTTATTTCTGACTAGATTATTACTGGACTCAGTGATGATATGCTGCTATCTCAGTCTACAATGGTTTTGATTTGTTTCACTTGTCAAGGTTTTTGAACTTTGAGTCTGAACCTCAAAGAAGATCACTTCTGGCTGGAAGACTCTATTACCAGTTCCTTTTATTCTGGATCAAGCTGTTGCATTTCCCACACAAAGCCTAAACAATTATTTTTCCTGGTATAATACATTCCTTCTATCCTCCAACTGGACAGAGATAGCTATAAAAGATCTCTATTTGCTGCATCACCCAAAGGATTCATTGCATAACATGGAACTTGCTAAACTAGAATGGGTCAAGTTTAGCTAATCTGTGTTGCCCTATGACAAATCCTTATATGGAAGGAGCAAAACCTCCATAATATAACTAACTGTGAAATTCTATCCCATGCAGGGAAAGTTTCTTCTTGGGCTCTGCTTATAATCAGCCTATGTCCTGAATAATTAGCATTGGTCATCCCTGTAACTTTGTTCCCCAACTAATATAACTGCAGAAGCTATCTTATGCACAAGAGATGCAATTTCGTCCTACAGTAAAAACCCAAGCAAGGACCTCCACAATACTAAAGCCCCGCTGTGGGGCTGCCTACATGTGAGAGGGATGCCTCTGAAAATCAGTTCTGGGGGACTTGATCAAGGTCACACAGGAAGTCTGTGTTTCAGCCTGTAATATAATCTGATTCCCAGCCTACTGCTTTAATCACAAAACCATCCTTATACTCATAACCATGATTGAACTTTTGCATTTCTCAAGTTTTTCATGGTCAAAGTTGGAATTTTAATATTTTATGAACATAGGAATTTGCAGTCGATTTATTTTATTTTTAAGAACAAAATAAAAAGGGAGGAAATAAATGTGCAAGATGCGGTGATATTATTTTGCACAATTCCATAAATTTTACACTGCATTACTCGATGAGTATGCAAAAACCCTCACTACTTCAAAACTGTACAGAACAGCAGGTGAGCTCTATATTGTATACGTATATATATTTACTGTACATGCCAAAAGTTGATTTTAATTGCTTGTAACTTTAAAATATGTAAATGTTTTATATTAATTTTTAAATATATAAAGTTATTTTAAACGTGTTTCAAACTTCTCTCTACATATTCATTGTACTTATATGCCCCATTAATGCAGTATCTTAGCATCCCATTGGGATCTAGCCACATGGGAAATTAGAAGTTTTTGTCCTTCATCCTACAGTTTTGTATGTGAGTAATTTTACACATGAGCTGTCCCACTGATTTTAATGGGCACTTGTGCACGTTTGCAAGAATGAGACCTTTAAGAGCAGCTATTTTTATGTCCCATGTATAAAAAGTCTCATTTTTTAAAAACATGAAGAGTATATATTTTCCACCACTCAAAATGGCTGGTGGATATTGCTCAAACTTTCAAAAAACAAAACAAAACAAAAATGTAGTTTGAGAGACATCATAGACAATTTCAGCCCCAAACTAGAATTTTGAGAAAGTTATAAGCAACTGAAAATGGGGTTATAGTAAAGGCTACATTACCATTTCAACTACAGAGCCTTTTCTATAACGAGAATATTCACATATCATGCACATTCCTTATACATTTAACCACTCTGTCTTTTTTGTGTGCCTCCCCATAATGTCACCACTTTTGGTGCCAGAGCCTTCTCCTCCGCAGCTCGTTCCATCTGGAACAGCCTTCGGCTGTCTTTCAGCTTCATCAACTCTCTATCTCGTTTCAAATTTCATCTCAAAACTTTTCTCCCTATGCCTCTTAATGTCTTTCTCTCTTTACTATTGTGTAACACACTGTTTCTCAAAGACCGGTCCGTGGACCGGTGCTGGTCCATGCTAGCTTCCTTACTGGTCCCAGAGATTTCCCTGACAGAGTTTAGGAAGGCAGCAAGTGAGAATCTGGTATCAAAAGGTTGAGAAATACTGTAGCATATTGCAGATCACACGTATATTACGTAGGTAACTATTTTTATTATTAAACCTATAATTGCTTATGTCCATAAGTAGGACCTTACCAAATTCACGACTGTGAAAAACGAGTCACAGACCATGAAATCTAGCTATTGAAGGTGGGGGGGGGGGGGGGGCGCAGTATTGCCACCCTTATTTCTGTGCTGCCTTCAGAGCTAGGCAGCCAGAGAGTGGCAGCTGCCAGCCAGGCGCCCAGCTCTGAAGGCTGCACTGCCGCCAGCAGCAGCGCAGAAGTGGGGATGGCATAGTATGGGGGGGGGTCATCACTTTTGGGGAGCCCTGGACCAGCCTTATGAGTGGGTGATGTGGGCAACTGCCCAGGATGCCTTGGTGGGGGGGCACCATGGTCATCCCCCCCCCACACAGCTAAGAGTCCGTCCTTTAACCCCTGAGCACTGTGTCTGGAGCTAGGGAGGGGCAGGGCTGGGGGCACCCTGGCCGTGGGCTCTGTCCATGCACTGGGCTCCAGCTGCTAGTCCTGGCTGGACTGGGAAGGGACAAGACTTCCTCTTCCCCTGAACAGGTTACACCCACATCCGGGAACTCCTCCCAGCTGCAGGAAGCTCTGCGGCTGCTGACTGGGAGCCCAGCTCTGAAGGTAGCACCACCACAAGCAACAATGCAGAAGTGAGAGTGACAATATCATATCATGCCACCCTTACTTCTGTGCTGCTGCTGGCAGCAGCACTGCCTTCAGAGCTGGGCTCCCGGCCAGCTGCCGCTATTCTCTGGCCGCCCAGCTCTGAAGGCAGCACCACCATCAGCAGCAGCGCAGAAGTAAGGGTGGCAATACCGCAATCCCTTTACAGTAGCCTGGCAACCCCCCCCAACCTGCTTTTGGGTCAGGACCCCCTCTGTTATCACATCGTGATATTTCAGATTTAAATATCTGAAATCGTGAAATTTAAGATTTTTAAAGTCCTATGACTGCGAAATTTCTCAAAATGGACTGTGAATGTGGTAGGGCCCTATCCATAAGGCAATTCATTCACATGGAAGATGCTACATATTATTGTTTATTGTTAGTCCCTGGAACTGCATTGCACTGTCACTATTCTTTCCCCATACACAGTATTTAACAAGTAAAGATGACAAGGAAAATATTCAGGCAGAATATATGGCAGTTTATAACATTTATCTGAAGAGTAGCAAAGATTCTTTTGAAAGTGGGCAATTCCAGCTTTTCACTGAGTCATGGTCAAGCTTTTACTCAATTACACACTTAATATTAACCTTGACCTCCTCTGTTTATGCCATTTTCCCAGTCCAACCTCCTACTGTTTCCCGTATTTTGGGAAGAGGCGACAGGGGCGGGAGGAGCGGAGGAGAATCATGTCTCTTTAAGAAAAATGCTTCTTTGCTCATGCCAGCGCCTAGTGGTAATATAGAGCCTCTCTAGTAAGTAACACACTTTACTATCCTCCAGCTTTGGAGCTGCTGCAGTGTGTCTGTGCAGCACTGCAGAATCCCCACCTACAGAAGGAAAAAACACACACACACAGACATTGGTCAAACAGGAAGCCCTGGACGGCCGTTTGGTAAGTAAACTAGCAAATCTTGTATCCATTTCTTAAACAAATATGTAAAAGGTGGGGCGGAGGGGGGATGGGAAAGGTTGTTCACACACATTTGAAATAGATTATGCTGCATGCTGCTTTCTGCCGCTCTCCCTGTGTCTCTCAACTGCTGGAGAGACAACTCCCCCTTGTCTGCCCTCAAAGCACTTTTTGCAGTGTTAATCAGCATAAACTTTCATGCAACAAGGAATTTGGGAAGAGGGAGATTTTTTTAAAAGAGAGAAATATCCAGCTTTTTCCTCCGATCGCAGAGCCAAACATGGCAAGTCAAACGACATAATGCCATCATGTGGCTGGCAAAATCCCCATGTCCTGAAGCATCAAAAGGATGTGCTGATTTTTTTTTCAATTATCTGAAATAATCTGGGGGTGAAGGAGAGAATAAAGAGGAGTTGAGCTCTACACTCCCAGATCTTTGGATCAGCAATCGGAGGGGCGGGGGGAGAGAAAGAGAAACTGGGGGAAGATCCGTGTGCCAGGACAAGCCTTATGCTTTACTCCACCCCCCAAAATACAAGAGGGTTGGGGGAGTTTGCACCATCCTGTGCGGGAGGATGGAGCGAGTAGTGAGTGCTGGGGGAAGGAAGTGTGGGTGTGCCGGTGTCTGTGTGAGTGGTATCTGTGCATGCGGGAGATGGAAAGAGTTGTATATGGAGGAAATGGAGTGCAGTGTGTGCATGCTGGGTGTGAGCTGTGTGAGGAGGAATAAAATTGCGAGAAATGGATTGAATTTGGGGGAAGGCAGAAAGGTGCCTGGGGAAATCATTCGAATTGTGGGCAGGGGCTGGACGGTGCCGGGGTCAAATGGGTTGAATTTGGAGAGGGGAAATGAAGTTTGTATGGGGGAAATGAAATTAGATGGGGTGGAGGGATTGATTCAATATATGGGGATAGAGTGTGAATCGGAGAAATGGGAGAGAAATTAAGCGAATTGACTGCAGGGTGAAAGCTGGATTGAGGAACTGAGTTGTGTGTGGGGGAAATGGGGTAACAGTGGAGTTTTTAGGGGGCATGGAGTAAGCGGTAGGAATAAAATGGGTTGGGGTAATTGAAGGCGGTGTGCAATGAGGAGTAGGAATTAACTGGGTGGGGGTAGTTGCAGGGCCAGGGGGAATGGAGGGGTAGGAATTGACATAGGGGTAATGGACAATGGATGCATAGGAATTAAGTGAGGGGTATGGGTAATGCAGGGGATGGAGGGGCAATAGAAGGGTAGGAATTAACTGGTGGTAGGGCAATGGAGAGGCAAGAATTAATTGGAGCATAGGAGCACTGCAGGGGTGGAGAGGGCCTGGAGGGGCAATGCAGGGGTGGAGGGGTTCAGGCAATGCAGGAGCTGGGGGGCAGGAAGAGCAGTGTAGGTGGTGGAGGGATTGGGGCAATGCAGGTGCTGGGGGGGGGACTGGAGGAGCAATGCAGGGGTTGGACTTGGAGGGGTTGGGGCAATGCGGGGGCTGGAGGAGCAATGCAGGGGGTGGAGGGCCTGGAAGGGTGGGGCAATGGAGGAGTAGGAATTAACTGGATGATAGGGGCAATGCAGGGGCTGAGGGGGGGTCTGGAGGAGCAGTGTAGGGGGTGGAGGGATTAGGGCAGTGCTGGTGCTGGGGGATGGTCTGGAGGAGCAATGCAAGGGGTGAAGGGCCTGGGGGGGGGCAATAGAGGAGCAGGAATTAACTGGTGGTAAGGGCAATGCAGGGGCTGGAGGTGGTGGGGCAATGGAGAGGTAAGAATTAACTGTGGTGGAGGGGTTGGGGCAATGCAGGGGCTGGGGGGCGCGAGGAGCACTCGGGGATGGAGGAGTAGGATTAATGAGGGGCAGGGGTAATGCAGCTGGCTCAGGGGAGGACGTGTGGCCCCCCAGGAAGCCGCTCGCCAGCCGGGTGTGGAGGGGCGAAAGCCCCAGCGATCTGCGGGGTGTGTATGTGGGGGGAAGGCTGTGAGAGGTCAAAATTAACGGGCTGGTTAGGGGCCAGCGAGCGGAGGGAGAGAGGCGGGAGCGAGGGGCGGAGCAGCCCCGCCCCGCCCCGCAGGCTCCGTCATTGCAGAGCCCCCGCCTCCCTGCTCCCCCGCCGCCGGCCGACAATAACAGACAGCCCCTGCGCCCCTCCCCCCCAGCTCGGCTCCTCAGCCCGGCCCGGGGCGCTGAGCCGGGAGAGATTCAAACTCGGCCGAACGTTGGCGGCGCCCGCTGCGGGGAGGGGCGGGCGCGAGCGAGCCAATGGGGGTGGGGCCGCTGCCAGATAGGGAGCCGCCAGCGCGGGCTGCGGGAGGAGGAGCCCAGGTGTCCCTTCCTGCCACATCCGGAGCTGAGCCGCCCCGCCCCCGAGGTGCGCTGTAGCCGAGCAGCGGCGGGGGACGCACAAAGGCGCGCTCGCTCCTGAGGTAAACAAACGTCTCTCTCCTGCCCCCGGTCCTGGGGGGCGATTCAACACCCCCTCCCCCCCGCTGGGCGGGCCGGCCGGGGCGCCATGTGACCCCCCCCCCCGCGCATAGACTGTTATTTCCCTGGGGGATGCTCCCGCAGCTGGGGGCTGTGTGGGGCGCCGTTGGGAGGGAGCAGCGGGGGGGTGAGGGCTGCTGCTGCATCACTATCACCGCCCTGTGCTTATCCCTCCCCCATCTGCGGGGGGCGTTCACATTGTTACACGCCCCACGTGGGAGGCGCTGTGCCCATGCTCTGTGGAGCTGTGGGGGGGTTGCCTGGGAAGCCTGTGGGGAGCGTTTCAAGGGGGGCGTCTAGAGAGGCACTTCACATTGGTATATCCCACCACGTGGGAGATGCTTCCCCCCCATTAGCTCTGTGGGGTGATTGCCTGGGAAGTCAGCAGGGCTGGGGTGAGGGTTTCATAGTGTGTACGGGTGGGGTGTGATTTATTGGGCATTGCATGTGGAGATCCCCTTAACGAGGGTGTGAGTCAAACTCTTCCTGTGTCTTTTCCATCATTCAGTCCTGGGAGCTGGTTACCCTAAACTCCAGCTGGGCTGTGTGTCCTGGGTGTGTTTTGTTTTTTGTTGGGGTGGATGCTTGGGTGAGAAGGATGTCTTTTGGAGGGGGGAGAGGAGAGAAGTGGGGCTTTATGGCTCATCAAAATTTAGTTCAAAACATTGGCTCACAACCCCACTTGGTTCAAAATTAATGTGAACAAGGATGGTTTGTTTGTGGGTATTCATCTTGGGGTGGGTGGAATTGTTTCTGGGGCTGTTGCAATTTGAATGAGGAAATCCTAAATAAAAAGGAGGTATCTAAATGTCTGAAACATACCTAACAAGCTTCCTTTGCGTTCCTTTATAAAATAATCTAAAGTCTGTTTCCCTCCTGTTTCTTCCCAATTGAGTGTTGTGTCTGGATAGATCTTATGCAAGCATGTTGTGTTTACATGTATATGTGCACCCTGCTGGGGCTGTTGGGCTATGTAAATAAGTGGACTGAAAGGATTACTTGATGCCAACAGTATTTAGGGGAAAAGAGCGTATCACTGTGAATTGGCTGATCTAGGTTCCCTTGCACCCTCTGTAATTGTAAGACCTTTGCTTGCTCTATTGCTTCCATTGAGGCACCTTGTAAGTATAAGAACTTAGTAGTTGCCCATGGGCCATAGCCATCACTTTCACAGGTGTGAATGAATCATTTTCCATCCATATTCAGAAAAAGAAGTGGTATTCGTGTCGGTCCCTCCCCCATTCTTGTTAGGCTGAGTAATATGCTAGAGGTTGAAATGAAGTTGTTACTTTCATAGATATGAGTGTTACAGGGCTAATGTGGAACTTTATCCCAGTGAGGGAGTTTTCCCAGACAGGAGCTGCCGATGGAAATGTCTTTCTCTCTTTACTGCAATGCTGATCTAAAAAAAAGTTTAGGATTTAGATAAAATATCATCTGTGTTTGGAAAAAATGCTATATCAATATGTTGAGAGGCTTTAAACTATAAAATATTATCTTGAAAATAACTATAGTGATGGGTAACTTTGGTGAGTAGTAGTTCTTATTACTTAAACTTAGCAGCAACTTTTTCATTGGCATGGATACAGAGATCTTAAAAATTCTATTCTATTATATATAGGTTCTTATACTCATCACCATAGTATCTGAATGCCTTCCAGTAGTGCATTAAGTGTGACTAACATCTGTCATGTATGGTTCATTTTCTCTCATCCCCTCCCCAGGGGGAGAACTGTGTGTGTAGAGCAGTGTTTTGGTAGGGTTTGGAGTCTCATTTATTTTTAAACAGAGAAGGAAAGGTCAAAGTATGCCTGACATTTGGAGTGCAAGGTCATGAGGTTTATGATGGTCCTTGGTTCCTGTAGGGGTTTGTTCCACAGTCTCAGCTTGGACCCCAAGAAAGCTCGGTCTCCTCCAGGCCAGAAGTTTCACTATGCCTGAGGAGTGGATATGTCAGCCATGGTCTTCATTGCAGAGCTCTAGGCAATCTTTTAAATATGTTGGGACCACCAGCCCATTGAGTACCTTTGAATATAAGTACAGAGACTTGAACTTGACCAGAGATTCTATGGGAAGCTACTCTAGAGCACTCCTAAAGTAGGAACTGAATTGGCCAACTATGGGTGTGTATCTTCAACCAAAGGAGACTGAATAGTTTACAATTATGGTGCAAAATGCTTTCCTCTGCCTACTAGCTCATGTTGTCATACTCAGCTCTAGTTTCTACCAGCTCTTTCTTCATCTGTGATGTGATCTTGTCCAAGCACTGAACTATCTTGGTGGTAGTGCTACGGTTGTGTGGGGGTGAAAGAAAGGTAGAGCTGTGTGTAATCCACTTAATGCCGGTACTGTAGTTCATGGCATTTTACCTGTTCTAGTGGCTGGATATAAATGTTGAATAGGACTGGAGAGAGAATTGATCCATGTGGGACTTGACAAGTGAAGGGTCTAGTGGCAGAGGCATAGTGACCCATCATGATTCTTGGATTTAAATTATTTTAGTGTATTCTGCTGGACCTCTGCCACCTCTCTTAAATAGGACAGAAGTTTCTTATGGTCAGCAGTGTTGAGTGGTGTAGAAAGGTCCAGGAGGATGAAAATTGATGGCTGCCCATCATACGTTAACAGCAGGAGATCATTCTTCAGTGCCACTAAAGCTGTTTCTCTCCCATGTCCTAGCCTGAATCCAGATTTGTGCCAGTTCTAGGATATTGACTTCAACTAACTGAGCTTGTAGTTGGCCTTTGGTTTGGTCCTCTGAGCTTGCTCAGAAATTAGTTTGATCCCGGGCAGTAGCTAGCTAGAACTGATGTGTCCATGTGGGTTTCTTCAGTGTCTGTGATGCTATTGCATGTTTGAAGGAGGAAGGGAAGATTGTTTCCCTAAATGAGACATTGGCTATTTCAGCCACAAGTGCCATTGATTGCTCATGACTTTCACCTTTTAGGGTATTCACAGGTCTTGGGTTGAGACTCCTTTAGTGTGTCTAGTATTTCACGAGGAATATGAGAATGCAGACAAGTTGGTTGCTGGCTGGTAGGCAGAGCGTAGCCATGCTGTTTGCAAAGCCTTCCTGTGTGTGTGATCTGTTCAGTGAAGTAGCATGATAGATTCTGTTGTGGGCTGTAGGCACTCAGGTTTCGTGAACCGGTTTATCATCCTAGGATAGCTCCTTAGGTGGGATTTGGCAGCTTCAGTGGAGTGATAGGAAGGTTATGTTGGCTACTGTAATACAGCCTCAGCATAGGCTTCGAGAAATGTATATTTCAACCTGTTTCAGCCTTTGATTTCCTTGAGTTTCTGACCCTCTCTCTTCACCTGGTGTAGGGTGTCAGAAAACCAAGGAGATCTATGTGGGAAATGGTGAGGGAGGGGCTGTTTTGGGGGGCCAGTGTATTGATGGTTGAGGCTAGTGTAAGTGATAAATGATTCACTAGATCCTTGATTCTTTGTCCTACATGTAGAGTTCTTCCTGTCCTTTAGCATGCTTTGGAATTTGATGAGTGGCTAAGAGCCTTCATGGTCTAATCCGAGTCATTGGTCTTGTTGCCTGTTTGCTCAGAGAGCTCTGACTACTGTTTTTAATGAGGTGAGTCCAAGACAGCGTGCGCTGTTGACATTTAATCCAAAAACCAGGTCCAGACTATACTGGCTGTGTTGGCTGGAGCAGAGGTAACCCATGAAAGTTATAGGGAGGCAGTTGAGTCAGTGAGTTGTTGGGTTTTTGCATCTGCAGTATTGGTGTGAACGTTGAAATCTCCTAGGATGACAAGCCTGGGATATTACCTTGTCAGCTATGGACATGAATCAGGGAGCCCCTTTGTGAACACTTTGGTGTTCTGTAAATGAGCACAAAAAGACTAATCTTAGCTATGGTTCTGTTTCTGTTGTTCAAATGGATACATTTGAATGAACTTGTCTTACCTGAGGCACCTCTTTTGGATGTTTGAAGAGAAGATGAATGCAGTGATTCTTGTCTTTTCTGAGTCAGTGATAGGCTGAGCAGCCCAATACTATTCAATAGTCATGAACTAGCACAATGATTCTAGCCTTGAATTGCAAATGATGCAGGGGAAACTTTTTTAAATCCAGATGTAGTCACTGATATATATTTTTAATTTCATTAGTGGATTTTCCCCCCCTAAAAGCTTTTTTTAAACAAAATGAAAATTTTTATCTTAACCTACCCATCCGTGACTCATTTCCATTGAATCCAGCCTTTAAATGTACGTGTGACTCACCTGCTGGTGCACCCTCTGTTGGCTAGGCAAGGTGTAGCATGCTCTCCTCCTTTAGCACACCCTGCTGACAGCCCTTCCAGTGGTCTGCTGCTTCTTGCAAGTTGGCCTTCTCTCTGGATGTCAGAGTTCCATCCCTCCTAGCGTACCAATAGTCCGACAAATAGTAGTCTGTCAGCTTCACATTGGCCCTTCAGTCTGAGTCCGGGCTCACTAGTCCTTACCCCCATGGTACTGGGGTGAGGGTGGTTTTCGCTAAACCTTTCTTGGTAGGGGAACCCAGGGCTTCCCTCTCGACTGCCTATCCGAGGTTCCCTGGACAAGAAGACAGTGAAGGCCTGACTACACCAACCCCATCTGCCTCCCTGGACCACTTTCTACCTTGTTTTTTCTTGGATTTTTGCCTTAGCCTGTTTGTGGGCTCCTTGTATGCTCTCTGTACGCCTCTTCCAGAGCTTCTTAGCATTTTCTGCTATCCAGCTGGTTCTGCTGGAGGGCTGTTTTCTCCACTCCTCTCACAAGACAGCCCCTACTCAGCAGGAGTCTTCTGCTCCCTGTATGTCCTTCCACCAGTGTAAAGAATCCTGAGGGTAACTGAGTGACGCTGATTGTGGCCACAGGCTCCCATTAACCTCTTCAGGTCTAGTGTGAGGTTGGTACACCCCATCACAAAACTGTTCAGTTTTGTGTAGCAGGAAATGATAGGTTAAGATAGTGCCTTATATCCCAAGGTACACTACAAATTACAGATATACAGGAATCTTTTCAGATACCAATGAAATATAACCACTTCTGGAGGAAAATACTGCAGCTATTTAACATTTTCCAACACCACTACATAACAGCATAGAGCAGAAAATTGAGAAATCTATCCATTTGAAGTTACAAAGGAAATTAGGGTCCCACTCCTACAAACTGACCAAGTGGCCAGACTTGAGTCTATCACAGAGCTTTTCTGCTGCACCATGGGTTTTTCTTGCATTATGTTTTGTAATGCCAGTTGCCTTATAAACAAAATAATGTGTTTACTTTGTGCCAAATGATACAGCAATGAATAAAAGCTATACCATGACTCCTAGGGAATGAAAATTTATTACTTGAACCATTAATGTGCTTAGATTAACCACTGTGGCATATGGTCTTGGTTGTGTATCTACTTCATACAGTAACTTTCAGATAAATGGAATGTAGAGGAAATGCTTCCATTTTTCCTCCCCCAAAAAATTTCAAATGCACCAGTATTGTATGTTATCTAACCTCTAATGAAAGTTTAAAGTGTTGTTTCTTTTAAAATATGTCTCTAAATATCTTACTCATGTGTTTTTTATGGACAGTTTGTGGCTTGGATTACTAGTTAAGTGTGAAAAGATTAATAAACAGGAAAATGCTTAGAAGCTAATGGCTTTTCCCCCCCTATTTAAAAACATTAACTCTTATTCTTGTACTAACTTCTCAGTTTATACCTGAAAGCTTCAACCTGTTTGGGTATCAGGGTTGGATTTCCCCTTCCTCCTCCTCCTCACACCTTCACAATTCAGTATCTTCCACTTAATCAGAATAGCTGTTTTATCAAGACCTTGTCCTTGGAATTTATTTAAACTAATATTAACGAATGGTAATGACTGCTGCTTAATTGGGATGGTATTAACATAAATGCTGCTTATTGGAGACATAATCAGCTGGTATTAAGTGGTGATGGTTAAACACATTACAGAGGTCTCGTTCTCCACCTTGGTCTCCTAAAGGCCTTTTCTTCACTAGGAACAAAGCTAACATGGGGGAGTAAGAACATACTTATCATGTGGTAGCTAACACAGGGTAAAATCCTAGTGAAAACAAGTTGGGTTATGGTCTTAATATGTGTCAGCAAGTTAAGGTAAAGACCAGTGGGGGAGTCTGGGGTTTACCTCAACCTTCTAACTCATGTGAAAGCTATAACTTGCCTTGTCTCCACTAGGATTTTACCACGTTAGCCACACCGCCTTCCTAGTGAAGGTAAGGACTTGTAGCCTGCTACCGTTGAAATGAATGGGATTCTTGTGGCTTACTTGGGTGAGTGCAGGATTGTCAAAATGATTCAAATGAAGAAGAAATCAAGATGAAATGCAGAGGATCAAAAATTTCCTCCCATTTTGTTTCACTTTGATTCTCAATATCCTGCCCTGAGCATAGAGGGTGTCCAGTTTTAATTGTGGAAAGCAGTTTTAAACTGTCTGTTGTGCTGGCTCAAATAAGAGGATTCTATTGAATCACTTCTAAAGTTTGCTTTAGTTTTGTCTTTCTATTTCATGGAAAAGTACATTTTAACTCTAATCAATCAAATGTAAAGGCAATATAGACCGTGTGCATAGTGATGCATATTATTATTTATTACATACTCTTTGTGATATAGGTCAGCGGCCAACCAGGTCTGGGACCCATTGTGCTAAATGCTGTACAGATTTATGGTAAATGACTGTCCCTGCCCCCAAAGAGTTTACAATCTAAATGTGGTTGCATGTGTATTTTCCTTATAAATGGTACGGTCACTACCTTATAACCCTCAAAGTTGTACTCTTTTGGTTCAAATTTGGTATGCTTGCTCTTTAGCAGGAAGGGGTTTCTTTTAAGTTTAATCAAAAACAGTCAAGCCCTTTTTCAATATAAGGTAGTCCAGAAAATGCTTATTTTCTTTGCAGAAAAATACTTTTGAATTTAACAGCCCTACCATATCAGTGGAAGTTCATAAACGTGACATTTGGTAGTGATATAATCCCTAGGCTATAGATTTGCCTTTTGTTGGTCTGGGAATGATTTTGCCAGATTATAAAGGCATATAAATGTTACTTCATGTATATTCATTGTTACTCTTAATATTTGACATAATTCAGTCTCCCAAAGTTTCTTGGCAGTGTGTATACATATGTATATTAATGCACAAAATATGATGTGTAATTTTTTTTTAAATATATGGAGATATCCTATCTCCTAGAACTGGAAGGGACCCTGAAAGGTCATTGAGTCCAGCCCCCTGCCTTCACTAGCAGGGCCAAGTACTGATTTTTGCCCCAGATCCCTAAGTGGCCCCCTCAAGGATTGAACTCACAACCCTGGGTTTAGCAGGCCAGTGTTCAAACCACTGAGCTATCCCTCACCCCCAAGTGTAAGGTTGCTCTAGGCCAGTGGTTCCCAAACTTTAACAGCCCGTGAACCCCTTTCACTAAATTGTGAAATCTCGTGAACCCCCTCCTAAAAATGAATATTTTCAGGGATTTAAGTTTAAATTTCCTCAGTGTGATGGATGCCCCAGCTGCCCGGCCCCGCTCTTCCTGGGGCTCAGGCTGGGGTTCGGGCTGCCGGCTCCCCCGCTGACCACCAGGACTCGGACTGCCAGCCCCAACTGCCCGGCCCCACTCTCCCTGGGGCTCGGGCTGCCAGCCCTGGGTGGGGAGCGCTGTGGTTTGGGCTGCCGGCTCCCCTGCTGACCACCGGGACTCGGGCTGCCAGCCCCAACTGCCTGGCCCCGCTCTCCCTGGGGCTCGGGGTGTCTGCCTTGCAGCCAGGTCCCACCTGCTGTCTCCAATGCCCGGGGTCCTCTGTCCGCCTTTAGTGAAATTTTTCTGGCAAAGCCCCTGTAATGTTCTGCGAACCCCAGTTTGGGAACCACTGCTCTAGGCATAACATGCCTAACACACAACCACCAAAGCAAAGAAATAATAAAAAATTTTAAGGCATCTAACATGACATAACTTACTCCTTCAGCCAGACTCTCACTTTAACTCTAGAATAACCATCATGCAACATCAACAATAAACTGCAGCTGTAACTCTGTTATAGTAGGGATGCCAGCCTTTCAGCATCCCGTATCCCAAACTGCCTACCACCATAAACAGCCAGATTTCTCTTAGCCTTCTCCCCTGTTTTGCACTCTTCTGGAAAATCACACTTACACATATTTGGGGAGGGGATGGAAAGCTGGCATTCTTACTCGGACAGAGTTCAGGTGTGTTCTAGTGGTGACTGCTCTCTTGGAGCTCCTGGTCTCTGACAAACCAACAGTTACTTCAGAGGGGACCATGGTCACTTTGAAATTGTTCAGTGGGCTCAGGAGCCAGCAGAGGATCTTGGTGAAGTTGTTTAACCCATTCAGTAGCACAACTTCTAATTCAGTTGAATGGTTTCCCGTAGATCCTGGTCTTCAGCAAAACAGCTGCTGTGTTGAAGAACCTGGTCTCATGGACTGAAACTATTCAAATGGTTCAGGAGCACTATTGAACTCGCTGAACAGTTTCACTGAGCTCCTAGACAATGATGAGCCAATGGCAGCTGCTTCATAGAAGATCTAGGTTGTCGTAAATCATAATCTCCCTCAGCTAAGCGTGACACAAACCAAGTTGTGATGTAAAAACCTAATTATTTTGTTAATTTATTACATTACCCCAGAGAATCCACCAAATTCTCACAATGTACATTTTTTTAATGCTTTACAGTTTGCGATTTTTTTTAAATTAGTGGGGTTCAAAAATTTTGAGACTCAGTATGTGAACTTCTAGGAGGCCAGTTTTTAATTGACTAGAATGCAAACTAATTAACCAATTTAAAAAAAAAAACTTCAGAAAATGCAAGCTTTACTCAGAGATAGTGGTGGAAATTGGGGGTAGATATTCTGTTTTTTTTTTTTTTTTCTTTCATACAGAGATCTTGAACTTCTGCTTTAAATGCAAAACTGAACACAAGTTGAAATAAGGTGATGTGTTGGTACTGCCATAACAGGAAAAAAATTCTGTTGAACAGATGATGTTTTGGTATAACGAGGTCTTCGATGGTTCTTCCCACAGGGAGGACCTGACCATGTCCAGTTATCTACAGTGGGTGATCCCAGCATAAGCCCAATTTACCAAAAGGGGGCGGAGGCAGGGGTGGCTCTGCCCTTGGTGGGCCTCCTTAAGCTTCTCCAGATAGGTGATCGAAATGAAAGTCACAAACACTAATGTATTCAGGGATACTCCCTCCCTGTGGCTCCAGCAAAGAGGGGGGACAGTGAGTCTACACTGCTGCCTATGATTCAGCTACAACATGGGGGGAGATGTGGCGGGTTGTGGAAGTTGCTCTGGCTGGGTCTCTGAGTCAGGGTCAGTGTCCATCTTATCCTGGTAGTCTGTTGTACTGTCCTCAGGGTCTGGCTGAAGATCTCGTGGGTAGGAGTTCCCTCCACAGCTTCAGGAGTCTCTCCTGCGGTCTGCTGCTTAAGACAGTTTTGCTCTCTTTCCCCCGACTACTGCTTCCTCCCATTTAAAGGCCTCCTCCCTATCATACAAGATTGACAGGACCGGGAGGCAGGGCGAGCTCTTCCACCAGGGCCTCTCTGGCACCTTTTGTGTCCAGTGGGATCTATATACCCCATCACACTTGGGATTCTGTTGGATGCACATGTGTTAATAAAGTAGACTGAAATTTCAGGTTTAATGGGTATTATAGTGGTGCCCAGAGGGTCCAGTCAAGATTGAAGGCTCCATTGTGTTAGGTGCTATACAAACACATACTAAAAGATAGTTATTGTCCCCAAAGAGCTTACAGTCATTCAAAACCATGCTGCACAGTTCTAGAAGCAGATGTGATTCTTTGGGATTTCATATAGCAAGAATCCTCAAATGCATCTCTTGACTTGAGTTTATACACACATAGAGACAATGTTCTTCTAGTGATTTAAAATCTGTTATTTTCCTAAATCCTGCAGGATGCAATTGAGAAAGTTCACTGTCTACAATATTTGCCCATCTAACTGCAGAAGATACACTCTCCAAAGGTGATTCTAAAAAAATTATCATGCAGAAATTCATGCTGTCTTCTATTCTCCATTATGTAATCTCTGCCCCCATCAAAAATTTAAAATGATTTGTAGGGTATGAAAGAGTATAACTTTTGCATTTGATGGATATTATGGTGAATACAAGTTAGAATTCTTACTGGCCTGCTGATGGTATGGATTGAATATTTAAAATTTGTTGTTAGTCTTTTATACTTGATGCATGGCTGGCTTGGCATTCAAAGAAGGTATTCATGTTCTATGTTAAATATCTTTAAAAGACTGAGAGAGCACAGTTAAAATGCTTTGCAGATCTCTCCAACTAAGCACATATTTGGAACAAAGAAAATTCAGTTTGTAAGACTGAAGACCAAATGTGCAAAGTACATCATTCTAGTAAAATTTTCATTATTTTTTTTATAATAAAAAAGGATAGTTAACTCGAGCAACTGATTACGAAAAACTATATCCAGATGTCGTATATTTTCTTCTGCAGTAATCGGCAGTGGTAAGAGACAATTGGTAAGAGACAGGCCAAAGTACTCCTATAGCCAGCAAAACATGTTTTATGAGTTTTTTCTTATCAACATAATCAAACATCAAATAATAAACTAAACATTTGAGGGAGGGGAGCAGGGAGGAATCAGCAAGTATATCAGTTTTTTATTTTGTTTTTGAAAATTGTAACTTCATTTATATTATCTTCAATGCATTTATGTTGCTGGACTCCAGATAACATGATGAAGGGATACCTTTTGAAATAAAAGGCATGCTGTTTAGATCCCAAATAAAAGCTTCCTGGTGAGGTTTTGCAGTATGTGGGGTTTTTGTTGTGTATTTAAATAGTGTTCTATGATGTTGTGTACCTGAACACAGCAATATAGTGCTAGCATGAGAACCATGAATCAAAACTGACTAGAAATAATATTTGAAACTAAACAGCGTGGCTTTCTTATCCAAGCAGAATGAAGTGCAAATGATAAACAGCATAAAGTAAATTCAGTTTTTAAAAGTCTAAGGTTTTGGTGTTGCACTATTCAGATCTAAGAATCTTCCTGTATCCTTAAACAGGTGGCATAGTGGGAACGTGGATTCCATTTTTACATCCGTTATCTTCTGAGCCAACATACTTGGAAAAACTGAAATATTTGATTCTGTTCTTCTCTCTTCCCACTTAATATTGACATTTTTGTTGTGCTTTGCTTAAAGCTATGGTACTACTATAAATATTGGTCTGCTACTAATTAAAGTAATTTAATCACTAGGGGAAGTTAAATTCATTGAGTCAGGTAATATCTGATCTAGTTCATAAGAGAAAATATAGCCTGCAGCTTTGCATATATATGTTATGACACCATTCATTTTCCAGACTGACAATACTGGTTGCTGTAAGTCTGTAGTACTACTTACGCAATAATCCACCTTTGTAATGTTGTTGCCATTCCCAGGGGTTAAATTGAATTTCACTGACTCCCATTTCTACCTGTGCCAACAAAGGTTTTGTTTAAGTATACACGCAAACAATAAGGCTCTTTTATACAAGGTGACCTTTGATATATTTTGGCTTCAGATATCACTGGAACATGTTGTAAAGATTTTAGTTACAGCCCCCACTTAACTATACCATGCCAGTGGTTAGCTGTCAAAACTCGTTTGAAGAAGAAAGTAAAATATGTTTTATTTGCCTATTAAGGTTATGTAGAGGTCATTTGTTAGGAGTTTATTCTCCCTATAATATACGCGCAGCTCCCATTGATGCTAATGGTTATAACATGAAATATACCTGACCAGGTTTATAATTACAGAAAATACATGAGTTCAAAGTACAGAACTATCAGGTGCAATATTTGTATATCTATCTTCTTTTTAAACTGATCTGCTTATTGATTAACATGGGGCAATGTGTATGATGCCTATATTTTAAATGAAAAACTGTCAAGGGTGACGTAGCACAAAATGCAACACTTCGGTTCCCATCTCTAACTCCCTTTCCTTTCCCCTCAGTAAAAGAAACTAAACAAAATTAATCCTATTAATTTTTGTTCCAGAAACTTATTTGCTCTCAGGAACAGAATGGGCAAAGAGAAACTTGAAAATGAGATTCACAATGTTAATAACCCAGATTTTTTTTTTTTTAAAGTTGCCCATTTTAATGCTGGAATTTCAGCAGTGCTAAAGCCCTTCGCTGAAAGGGCTGTTAAAGTTTTTTGTATCATCATTGGAGCCCGGAAAGGTTTATTTTACCAGTTTATTTAAAAAAATATTCGTTCTACCAATCTTTAGACTATACCTCTAAAATTGCTACCCTATGTCCCCTTCCTGAAATCAGATACACAGAGGCACAAGGATCTGCCTGCATAGATAAGATTATAGGACTGGGATCATAGTTTGTGAATATAAGAATGTAAAGAGATCAGTTGCTTAACTGTAATAAAGATTGAGTCCTTTGTGTGAAACCCCTCCATAATAAGGAAACAGTCATTGCTGCATGTAGTTTGGTAGATTTTCAGATAAGAAGGGCTTCCAGTAATGGAAAGGCCTGGCCACTTACATGAGGCTTTGAGATGTAATATGGCAGCTGTTTGGTTGTTCTTGGTACAGGATGCTGACAGGCTGTTTTGGTGACGGTAAAAGCACTTTTTGGTGGATAAAAGAACCCCCCCCCCCATGCAGAGGTGGTTTAATTGATTTCCCCATAGCTTGAAAATGCAGCATGGTGACAGGTTTATCAGATTAGTTACTTTGGGACAAATGTGACACCGGTGAATCTATGAAGGTTTGAGATTACTAGAGGAAAATCCACAAGGAGACGCATGGCAGCTTTCAGGAGGCTGAAAGAGAGATGGCACTCTCTTGCAGAGTTTGAAAAGCCAATTCTGCTGTCTGAGTTTCATGGCTTGGAGAGTCCATTCCCTTGGAGCACTGGGAATTTAGTGGGAAAGTGTGAGAAAAGTTTTGGTTCTCCTGCCAAATACCAGGACCGGCTGGGCAAAAGAAGATTCAGGGACTGAAGAACCTATATGTATTAGCACCAATGTGGGCAGAAGATAAGGGGTGGTAAAGCTGCCATATCTATAGTAGTAAGTGAGAGCATGTGTACTGGCTTTATTACAGTTCTTTAGCAGTTGTATCTTTTAATGGTTGTCTTTTTGTTTTGAAGTTTTCTGTATTTCTAAAGGATTTGAACCAGGAATAGGATCTGAAATATATTTTGTTTATTCTGGAAAATGTTTGGTTTACTTTTTTTTTTTCTTTCCCCAAATTGGAAAGAGAGTGACGTCTTTCTATAGAAAATGAGCTACAGTAGACTTTCTCCAGGGTAAGAACACCATCCTCAGTGGAGAAATCCATCAGAAGTTTTGTAACTGTGCCATTCATTCAAATCTGTCTATACAGGATCTCCCTTCATCCTGGTTAGTATGAGGGCAGGTAATAGCACCAGAAAGTGGCAGTAAAAAAATCGGTCCCTTCTTACTATGAAATACTGTAGAATTGAAGTGTGTTCATTACTATCATAAAACTGTATAACTTGTTAGTGATCCTGCATTTCTTGAAAATTCTGCCTGAGTAGATGGCAGAATCAGACCGTCATCTGACTGTTACTTTGCGTGCTTGATGTCTTCGTTTACGTGTTTGTCTTGAAATTTTGTGTCTGGTTATAGCCTGCTGACATTTTCTGCAATGACACTTCAGAATATATTTGTGTTTGGAAGATGATGTGGAGAGATATTGAGCTATCGCATGTAGATGAGCAGCTTAATAGCTTGCATTAGAACTCCATTAGACACTTCAAACTGCACAGGAGTTAAACTGTCGTGAAATTATAAATATACATTTTCAGATTCCTTTCCTAACAGATTGCCTAATTCTAGTGAAGAGCCTGGATACCAGAAGTTGTGGTTTGCAGTGGGGATGGTCATTGTCAAAGTTTTTTACAGTTCTGGATGATGCAATTGTGAGAAGTTAGGATTTAAAGTTTTTGACTATTATCACTGGTGTTGAAATTTGCCTTTTTCATAAGTAGGTGTAATTCCACTCAAGTAGTAGGTTAATAGAGCATAGAATCATAGAATATCAGGGTTGGAAGGGACATCAGGAGGTCATCTAGTCCAATCCCCTGCTCAAAGCAGGACCTAATCCCAACTAAATCATCCCAGCCAGGTCTTTGTCAAGCCTGACCTTAAAAACCTCTAAGGAAGGAGATTCCACCACCTCCCTAGGTAACCCATTCCAGTGCTTCACCACCCTCCTAGTGAAAAAGTTTTTCCTAATATCCAACCTAAACCTCCCCCACTGCAACTTGAGACCATTACTCCTTGTTCTGTCATCTGGTACCACTGAGAACAGTCTAGATCCATCCTCTTTGGAACCCCCTTTCAGGTAGTTGAAAGCAGCTATCAAATCCCCCCTCATTCTTCTCTTCTGCAGACTGAACAATCCCAGTTCCCTCAGCCTCTCCTCATAAGTCATGTGCTCCAGCCCCCTAATCATTTTTGTTGCCCTCCGCTGGACTCTTTCCAATTTTTCCACCTCCTTCTTGTAGTGTGGGGCCCAAAACTGGACACAGTACTCCAGGTGAGGCCTCACCAATGTCGAATAGAGGGGAATGATCACGTCCCTCGATCTGCTGGCAATGCCCCTACTTATACAACCCAAAATGCCGTTAGCCTTCTTGGCAACAAGGGCACACTGTCGACTCATATCCAGCTTCTCGTCCACTGTAACCCCTAGGTCCTTTTTTGCAGAACTGCTGCCTAGCCACTCGGTCCCTAGTCTGTAACAGTGAATGGGATTCTTCCATCCTAAGTGCAGGACTCTGCACTTGTCCTTGTTGAACCTCATCAGGTTTCTTTTGGCCCAATCCTCTAATTTGTCTAGGTCCCTCTGTATCCTATCCCTACCCTCCAGCGTATCTACCACTCCTCCCAGTTTAGTGCCATCTGCAAACTTGCTGAGAGTGCAGTCCACGCCATCCTCCAGATCATTAATGAGTCAAACCTTGTTATAAAGAAACTTAAGCTCCTGCAAAGATTTATGCATGTACTTACCTTTTAAGGAAGTGAGTAGTCCCATTGAACCCACATCTTGGCAGGATCAGGGTTATTATCTTTATTGCTCATTTTAAAGTATGTATAATAAGAAAATATAAACAGTTTTGGAGACTGGAAATCCAGTATAAAAAGAGATGGTAAGAATGATCTTTCTCCTTTCCATCTTCCCTCCAGCTTGGACAATGAAAATTAATGAAGCTGGTTTTACATCATTTATAATTTGATTTAACTATCAGATTCTTCGTGCAATTTTTTGGTTGCAAATACTGCAGCAGAATGTTTTAAGAATTGTTTACATTGGATTTTTTTTAAGTTGTGGAAACATTTCCATCATTCTTGCATTTAATAGTAGCTTGTTCTTACCGAAGTTAAAGGTAGGGCCAATTTTAAGTTGACCGTATCCCTCAAGGTTTTTAAAAGTTGTCAAATTTGTCTTTGTTTAAAGGATACTGACCTCATGATTTTTTTTTTTTTAAAAGTATGATTGGGCTCTTTAAATAGTATTTTCTTTTATTTGTAGAGGTATTCTGCACCTCCTGATGTTCATAAGGATCTTTTCACAAAGGGAGAAACAGACTTCACAGGTGACACTGCCTGTGTCAAGTGTGCAAAGTAGAACTTGAAAAATTTCTTAACTCCTTTCGATTATACTAACCTTTTATGATACTTGTAACTAATAGGCACAAAATTTTTAGACAGATGTGATTTTCGCCCCCCCAAGTTGATAGTCTCTCTTAATTTAATAATATTAAAGTTCTGGGGTTTATACTACTGTTAGTAATTGGATTGCCCTATTAACAAATGTGGGTTTACTCATAAAATATATTGCTTGCTGACTCATACCTTGGAAAATGAAAGATCTTAAGGGGAAAAAAATATTTGCTGGCCTCTATTTTCTCATCCAGGCTTTCACCATTTGTCCTGATTGCTGTGGAATGAAATTAAATATATAATTTAGATAGTTTTATAACCTTAGGGTGTTTCTTTAGAGAGCCTTTACATTTTAAGTGCAGAGTCTGTTCAATATTTAGTTATTTTGTTATAACATTTGTCAGTGTTAAACAATATTGCATGAACAGTGAACTGCAGGTTGACTTTTAGGATGGGTTCAAATCCTAAGCATTTATGTAGAGCAACCAAATACAGTAATGATGATGAGCACATTCCTTCCCTTTTTATAGAAAAGGTGCAGTTACCAAATGTGTGCGTTCTGCAAGAGGATCTCAAAACATTTTTTAATAAAGAGATGAAGTCACTTGCCCAGAATCTGTGGCAGAGCCACGAATAGCACCTAAGTTTCCTAACTGCCATCAGGCCATTTTAAATTTCAATTTGAGTAGTTGCTGTGGGAAAACAGGAAAAAAATGTGTCTGCTAAATGCTAGCAGTCAAAGGTGGGAGCAATCAAAGTTGTGGACTGGTCATGTCACTATTCCATGTAGTTCAGTTGTTTCCTGTCTCCAGCAGTTGGATGTAACTCTTAACAGAGTATGGATAAGACTATTATTATTTAAACATCAAGGAACTGCTAGAATTTAGAGCCATAAAAATGTTAATTATTACCCGAGGCAGACAATATAATTACACAAATTGGAATTAGTTCAGGACACCAGGGTTAACATGTTGGCTCTTGCAAAACGTTCTGCGACTAAGGTAGCAGCTGCTCTTTTGAAATGGGCATAACTCATTCCTCAATCATACTGGACAAAACCCATTTCAGAGCAGTAACTGAACCATTCCCAGAAATGCAAGTTTTGGGGCTGGAATTTAAATGTTGTGTTGGACCACTGATCTCACGGAAATCACAAGCCAGCTACCTAGAAGTAGTTCTTTGAAGTGGTGATTGAGTTTTGTCCTCAGTAAGCATGGAGAATTAGTTTCGTCTTCTGATCTAGTTCATTCAAATATCTGAGACCGTGATTGGGAGTTGCAAATAGGAAAGCTAGACTTCCTGTTCTAGACAATGGACAAAAGGCAGGTGGAAGATTTAGATATTCATGTTCTAGAAAACCTATTAAACCTCCACTGGAGTGCAAAGGACTGTGAAGCTCTCTTAGTGCCATCAAATGGAGATTTGGCAAATATTAGCAGTACTGTTATAGTCTCTCTTCTCTAGCCAGTCTTTTATATGCTGTTTAAGAAAATATAAAAAGTACAAGTTTCATGATAGTTGCATATGCAGCGCATGAGACAGATCTCACATTGAAATAACTTTTTCAGTTTGAATCTATATAAGCATAGTCCTTGAGACAGAAAGTTTTAACTTCAAATAAGTTATAAACAAGTCTAACTTTAAAGTTAAAAGAATTTTTTTGAAAACCAATGGCTTTTTAAATCCACTCTGCATGCAGCAGAGAGTAATAGGCAACAATGCCAGTGGGAGCAAAATAATCACCCACGAAAGCTTATGCTCCAATACATCTGTTAGCCTATAAGGTGCCACAGGACTCTTTGTCGCTTTTTACAGATCCAGACTAACACGGCTACCCCTCTGATACTTTTCAGAAAGTAGGCAGCTAGGACACCTGATAGGCAGAGTACTTCACGTGTACTCAATATTTATAGTCTTTTGAACACACCAAAACTTAAGTGCCTAGCAAAGCAAGCAGATATACACTATTTGTCTCTACCCCAAAGAGTGTACCAACTAAATTAAACATGATAAACGAATTAGGGTCATAAAAAACCAATTGGGCGAGTAGCACAATGACTATCACATAGTTGCTCAATAAGGCATGTAACTATCTTGTTGGGGGTGTGTGTGTGTGTGTGTGTGTGCATGCGCATGTGCACATGTGACTGTCTCTCTCTCCCTTTGCTCTTGCCCCATTTATCATAGGGGAGATGGCAGGTTTGAGTGTACATACATGCAGGAATAAGGGGCACAACATGAAGATCACCTCTTTTAATGGACAGAAATCTGTCAACTCTTTGAGGTCAACTTACTGTTATAGCAAAATAGCTTTAACTTATTGAAACATTTGGTCTAAGTACAATGGTCCTGCCCAACCTGGAGGCTGGTGAGTTTTCTGTAGAAGAGTGGATCGGGGGTGGGGTGCGGTGAGGTGAGGGAGGGGGACTGAGAAAGCTGCATCACAAGTATATGTGTACTCCTCACTACTGGAAATGTAATCTCATAGATGAGGGTAAGATAGCAGGTGGTTCTGTATTCTGTCCTCCTGTTGTGGCCAGCAGTGATAGCAGTTCATGTGCACAGTGCCATAGACTACATACTGGGCCAAACATCTTTTTTTCCACAGAACTCAGCTTTCTTACAAGTGTGTTTCCCAGCTCTGTGGAGGCACCAGTGGATGCCCCTCTTGAGCAGCATGTAGCTTTCGGGTACGTGAGGAAGTGAAGATTAAATAAAATATATGGAGATATACCTATCTCATAGAACTGGAAGGGACCTTGAAAGGTCATCGAGTCCAGTCCCCTCACTTCACTATAGTGGACAAAGACTCACAGAGCTACCAAGATGCAACAAAGTTTCGCTACAGCAATATTTAGCCTGTGCTTCTCACAAATGAATGTATGCAACAGAGAGGAAAGAGGACATGATATGTATTGCTCGATAAAGAATAAAAACAAATCTACAAAAGGAAAAATAAATTACGTACACTGGTAAAGACAGATATAGTAAACTAAGAAAGCAAAGAATGGGCTATTTCAGGAAGAAAATTTACCAAGGCAATCAATTATTTAGTTAGACTGCACAGTCTTCAGTGTAGTTACTTAAGGAATATGTCCAAAATAATACTGGTTAAGTCCAACAAACAATGCTTTAGTTAAATAGACTATTGCTGTGTCTTTAAAAATAACAGCTCTGTCTGTCAGCACATTTTACAGCTTTGGACAATCTGCTATTGACTTCTAAAGGCAAGAGCTTCTGAAAATTGTTTTATGTTCTGTCACGTGTATTACCTACAGTAAGCATGAACTTGTTTTCTGTTGGTAAGCATTTGGCACTAGTTGAATCAAAAGGGCAGATTTTGAAAATTCAGACACTGTTGACCCACAGTAGCTGAAATATGCCAAGAACTCGACTAGATTGATATAGATGTGGCCTAAAAGAAAACAAGGAAATGCCAAATTATAAACTTAATACAGTGACTTAATACACTTTTTTTTACATGTTGCCTTTTTTACATTAAATTAAAAAAGTTGATTTAATAGTCATTTTCTTTATGGTTAGGTGTAAGAATTACTTGCATTCTTGAAAGCATAATACTGAGAGGAAGAGAGCATAATAAAATACAAGTTAAAAAGCAAATTTATTACATGTTAACTAGCTAATTAACTTTAACACAGTGAGCCACAGTTGATTTATTTTTATAAAGTGAGATAAGCTGAAATACCTTTCTAAAACCCAATTGCTTAAAAGGTCAACAATTCTTAGTGGAGTGTTGCGTTGTACAAAGATACTGTAGATCTATAACCATAAAATACCTTTAAACTACAATTGACAATATTTTATTCATCTTGCATGCTAGAGGATTTCAGTTTTTGAAGGTGTTTGACTAGTGTTTCATAAGCAAGAGGAAGACAACTAGAGGAGTATTTATCATTTTACACAAAGAAGACTATTTTCCTTTTTGAGATCTGTTTTCTTTGATAAAATACTCGTATTTGTATATAACTGGATGGTAACAAGTTATAACCTTTTTAGATGGAAGTCACTGCCATTGTTTTCAACTAAAAGTGCATTTTTAAAGAAGTCTGGACACTCTACTAAGACAGCAATTTTTTGCTTTGGTTACTAGACTGAATGTAGCCCTGGGAATGTTGATAGAGCCAAGTTTTAGGGTGGAAGTTCCATTTGCAATGGAAGGTCACCCAATCAAACAGTACAATACTCTCCAATAAATATGAGAAACACACATACTTTGTATCAAATCAGTAAAATATATTGATAAAAAGTTGTGTGAAACAAGAGGCCAGCATTAGCAGCAGAAAGCCTGCCGAACAGTCAGTGGGTCCAGTGGATTATTGAGGCACTAAAGGAGTGCTCAAAGAAGACAAGGCCATTGTGGGAAACTAAATAATAATTATTTTTTTTGATCGGTTTTTACTGCAGAGGATATGGGGGAGATCACCACACCTGAGCCATGCTTTTTACGTGTCACAACTGAACAACTGTTCCAGACTGAGGTGCCAATAGTGTAGGTTCTGGAACAAATTGATGAAAAGTAATAAGTCACAAGGATCAGCTGGTGTTCACCCATGAGTTCTGAAGGAACTCTAATATGAAATTGCACAACTGTTATGTAACCTATAATTTAAATCAGTCTCTGTACCAGATGACTAGAGGATAGCTAACATAATGCCAATTTTTTAAAAAGGCTCCAGAAGCAATCCTGGTAATTACAGGATAGCAAGCCTAACTTGAGTTTCAGGCAAATTGGTAGAAACTATAGTAAAAATAGAATTATCAGACAGATAGATGAACAAAATATGTTGGAAGAGTCAACATAGTTTTTGTAAAGGGAAATCATACCTCCCCAATTTATTAGAATTCTTTGAGGGAGTATATGTGGGCTTTCAGAGAGCCTTTGACAAGGTCCTTCACCAAAGGCTCTTAAGCAAAATAAGGAGTCCTAAGATTAAGAGGGAAGGTCCTCTCATGGATCAGTAACTAATTAAAAGATAGGAAACACAGGGTAGGAATGAATGGTTAGTTTTGACAATAGAGAGCGGTAAATAGCAGGGTCCCCAAGGATCTGAATGCTACTTATTTGTAATACAGCATGGTTGGTGGGAAACCCAAAACTGACTAATATTCTCCATGTTGAACATAAATACACTTTCAACGTAAGTAACCAAGAAATGAACTTCACAACTCTAATATATGCCACGCACTTACGATTATCTGGCTTCTTTGCCACTCTGTAAGTGGGATTCACATTTATTTGATCTTATGTGTGGTTTGTTAAGTATTTTTCTCTTCTTTTATTCTCTGTTGCTTTCCACGGTCTTCCCCCACCCTACTGCTCTTCTTGACAGTGGCTATAGTATAGACATAATGTAGGTAGCGATGCTGCCTGAGCTGCTGTTTTTCTTATGGCCATATGTTTATCTTTCTACTAGGGTGTGGGTGGTGGTAGAGGGGGGAGGGTAACAGTAGATAACAAATTTTCTCTAGGCACACCTAGTGTACGGTTTAAAATATTTTATTTTAAATATTTATAAATAACTCTTCTACCTGAAAATTATTTGCTTTTCAAATTAAATTTTGATAGCTGTGTAATAGTACTGTTAAAGGGGTGACTGGCCCTTTTAAGGAGAATCAGGGCCCAATCTCTCTTCTCAAGGCCCACCTGGGGGTAACTGACAGCCCAGGTGGCTACTCAATGGTTAATTGGTAAACAAGTACCCTGGACTTAAGAAGATTACCTACCTTAACCGACCCTAAGGTACTTTCAGGGAGAAGGTGTTTCTAGAGAAAAGGCTTTGAAAGAGGGAAGGTGTCGCTGCCATAGGGCAGCGGTCCCCAAACTTTTGATGTCACGTCCCTCCTTACCCCTAATGTAATCTGGACTTGTTTTTTCAAATTGCCATACTTAACTGGTATTTATTTATGATCTTCTTGCTTTGTTCCTGAAATTTTGGGCTTACATTTCACATTTTTCTATCAAGCAGTAGTGTATTAAGGTCACTACTATGAAGTAGCTTTTTATTATCAAAAGTAGTTTTTCTTCTTGCCCAATGCAAATAGAATGATTGGCTACTGTTGGACTTTCCGGTAGTTTATTTTTAGACATTCATTGACTTTGTTTTAAGTGTAGATTAAAACTGAAAGCAGTGCGAGTGCCTGCACTAAGTTATTGGGGGAAATCCAGTGGCAGTCAAATCTAGCATTACTCCCGGCAGTTTATGTGGCATCATTGTATCATGTCTTCGATGCTTGTTCATTATACTCTAATTTCCATCTTACTTGGAAAGTCTCTATCATATAGATGCCCAAGGAGCAGTAAATTCAACAGAGGGCATTCAAACTACAGTAATACCTCCGTTACGAACACTTTCAAAATGTAGGTTGTTCGAAACTCTGAAATGTTCATAACTCTGAACAAAACTTTATGGTTGTTCTTTCAAAAGTTTACAGCTGAACATTGATTTAATACAGATTTGAAACTTTACTATGCAGAAGAAAAATGCTGCCTTTTAACCATCTTAATTTAAATGAAACAAGCACAGAAAGTTTCCTTACCTTGTCAAATCTTTTTTTAAACTTTCCCTTTATTTTTTTTTAGTAGTTTACATTTAAGACAGTACTGTACTGTATTTGCTTTTTTATTTTGTCTCTGCTGCTGCTTGATTGTGTGCTTCCTGTTCCAAATGAGGTGTGTGGTTGACTGGTCAGTTCGTAACTCTGGTGTTCATAACTCTGAGATTCTGTTGTTGTCACAATGATTGCATATAATTGAAACCAGCCTACAGGATATGGCTATGTCTGGAGTCTTCATAAACTTACTCCCAGCATTCCATTTGCACTGGACAAGAAGAAATTCTATATTCTAGAATAGCATTGTCTAGGAGTTCAGTTGCAATAGATTCCTGCTTTATCTCTCGTTTGTTATAGATGTCAATAAGCCATTAAATCATCTCTTCCACTGTAGTAACACACTATCATATTCCAGTGCATGTTTTAAGATAAGGGTAGAAACATATAAATCATACTTCAGGGTGTATGGAAGGGATCAGTAAAGTGGTGTTGGGGGTTTTTTTTGGTTTGCTTTTCCCTGATGTAAAAGCACTGCATTCCACAGTAGGCTAAGTGCAATCCCTTCCCTTCCCTTCCCACCTTCCTCTGAAGCATGGGATTGACCACTGGTGGACGAAGGAGGCTGGATCAGTTGTCTTTGTTGAAATGTTCTTGTGGCACTGCAGGAAAACTTGACTTGCTAAAGTGAACAATGTGTGTCTTCAGCCTCTGTGGTGGGGAAAAGTCAATTCCCAAGAGAACTTTTGAGACAAAGATTTTATGGGCCTAAGCAGCTATGAACTGGGATGGACTTCAACTAGATTTGAGTAGAGGATGTATGAATTTTAGAAGCACAGTAAGGCTGTTATAGTTAAAATCACTGGTGCCTTTCTGTTCATGTCTTTCTAATGTCCTTTAAATACCATCCAGAATTTCCTTTTGGGTACAACATTTCTCATGTTTAGTCTTAATCCAAAAGAGGCTTTTGTGTGCATGTTTCAATAAAAACAAGTGTAGTATCTTCATTGTAAAATGTATACATTCAGATCTCAGATCCATCCTCTGCACAGAAGCCTCAGTGGTTTCCACCACTGAAAAGTCTAGCCAGTGGCTTTGCTGATCCTTTTTTTTTTTTTTTTGTCCGTGTCAAACTCCATAACTGCCTGCCCTAAAAAGCTGAAACTTGGAATGACTCAATCCTGGAATGAGCACTGTGCAAGTGTGTGATTCTGCCTACATGGAAATCACTGTAGGATGTGGGTCTGAGTTAAGAGAAGGCAGTATGGGGATAGGTAGGGAGGGGAGGGTCAGTATGAAGACAACATGTGGGTCACTTATGATAGTGCCTGTGCTGATGGTTACACAGATTTTATAGCTTTTTAACATTTTAGTTCTTTTTAAATTTGTAGTTTGCCTCTTAAATTATGGTGCGATCCTGAAAACATGAGTAAATTAACTCACTGGAGTAGTCTCATTGATTCAAATGAACAGATACTCTTAAATGTTTGCAGGATCTTGCCCTCTGCTAACAGTCGATGTGAATATGTTCTCTGGGCATAAATTAAATTAATATGCTATTGATGCAAACAAGATTCGGCTTTTATTTAGCTTTTAATTAACTTGGTTAAAGTGTTGCTGTATACGCTACACATCTTGATTAAATTGGTTTGTAAAAATGGAACAGTAACTTTAACTTGCCTGTTAAAAATAGGTGTTGGGTGTTTAAAGAACAATGGAAGAAAGCTATTGTCTGACTTTTTTCACAACTAAAAATAGTTATACATCTACTGGCTCTAATTTTGAAGTATTCTCAAAACTAGGCTGTTTAAAGTCCCATCTTGAACTTTCTATTCACCTAGAAAATTTCTTGTGGGATGAAGAGGTCTTTTTAGGACCACAGCAGTGGGAATCTTAGAAAAGAGGATACCCAGTAGGGAAAAGAATTCCGTACACAAATAGAGAGAAGAAAATTCTCTGGTAATGATAATATTCAACAATACAGGGTCCAAGTTAGATTAGTAAAAAAAAAAAAATTGTGTGTGGTGACAAATGTAAGACTGACCTTATTCTTCCAACTAATTTTTCTTCTAATTATTTTAATATTGGCCTTTTCTTCCTGGTGCTCATAAAAGTAGTTTTTATGTAATTAAATTATTTAAAACATTTGCTTTGATCCTTAAAAATAAAAAGCTGATCCTTTACAGCATGCTCTTAGTGATTCACTTTAAAAAGGTTACTTAATTTTCTTCTTTAAAGGCTCAAATAAAATATAATTGCTCTTGTTTTAACTGCTAAATTAAGTGATGTAGTTGTGGCAATTTACTGACTTAGCTGCAATTATCTTAATCAAGTTAATAGAATAAATACTGGGCCAAGGCAGTAACCTCAGGAATACAACAACCTTCTCTTTATTTTTATTTTTTATTAAGCATTTAAAACTGTCTAATCCAATTTGGAAGTGCCCTGGTTTCAGATAAGGATAACAATCCTAAATATTAAGTACCTGAATATCAAATATAGTGAAAGCCTTCTATTTTTAGCTGTTAAACCCTATATACAATCTTACTCTGCTGTCTCTAGCACAGGGGTCGGCAACGTTTGGCACGCGGCTCGCCACGGTAAGCACCCTGGCGGGCCGGGCCAGTTTTATTTACCTGCTGACGCGGCAGGTTCGGCCGATCGCGGCCCCCACTGGCCGCGGTTCGCCGTCCCGGGCCAATGGGGGCGGCGGGCCGCGGCTTCTCGCCGCCCCCATTGGCCCGGGACGGCGAACCGCGGCCAGTGGGGGCCGCGATCGGCCGAACCTGCCACGTCAGCAGATAAATAAAACTGGCCCGGCCCGCCAGGGTGCTTACCCTGGCGAGCCGCGTGCCAAACGTTGCCGACCCCTGCTCTAGCATGTTGTCAAGGCATAATATAATTAATTTATCAAACTTTATTAATGTTGTTTGAAAATAATTGCTACAAAAATTGTTGATTGGTCTGTGAATGTTTGATAATTACCATATAATATTAGAACATGGTTTAAAATCAATTTCAGAAAGAATGTTTATGTAATAGTTTCCTGTAAGAAAGATTAATAGGGACAGGTTAACCATTTTTAGGACTGGTCAGGTTTTTTTAATGTTATTTCATAATCCAGAATTCAGAAGAAGAAAGTAAACCAAGATCATATTTTGAGTTACTTAGTTTATCAATTAATCAAAGTTTTTCAGTTAGTGTTAATCAACTTTTATCATAATTTTTTTATCTACAGCTATCAAATGAAGTTTCATCATGTGCTTAAGATTTACTGTTGGCTTTTTTCATGATCACTGATGATAACTGGACATAAGTTTTTAAGGGTTACAAGATTTCTTACTTTCTATGTTTAATTAGAAAGATTTCTGTAGGAAGGGAATTTCCAGCCTGTTACTTCAAGGTTTCAAATCCTTTACTTATTTTTTTTAAATAAAAACACAGACTTATTTTAAGAAAAAATATTTTAAATATTCCATTAAATGGTATGGAGATTAAATAAATATTTATTTTAAAAAGTCCATTTTGACCTTTGACTTCCATATAGACTGAAACATCTCCTTGTCGTAGTTGATGATCTGAACTGCAATGGAATGTATTTCAGAAGTGGCATGCTTAGCTTTTCATAGGATGGTGTTTACTTCACCATTTACATGCTCTTTGGACTGATATATGAAATGGTTGTTTCTTTGACTTGCCTTTAGTTGCAGGAAATTCACTGTATTTTTATGTTTAAGAAAGAATTAAAGAAGATGGGGAAGAGTGAAGGGATTATATTGAGTGAATGCTTTGTAAACACTGGATATAGGATGTAGACCACATTTGTAGTAATGTTCTTAGAAATCAGTCCTATTTTAAATCAAATTCTCTGCCAACAGCATCTGGTTGTACTTTATATAAGTGTTTTTTGTTTTGTGGAAAAAAAGCAAACCATATGACACAATCATTTTTATCTGACTGAAGTTTACAATAATACTTCTGCATTTATTTATGCGGCACCACAAGATGAAATAGGTTATCATCTGAACATCTCAAAGTGCTTTACAGAGGTGAGCAAGTAGTATATCCATTTTGCAGATGGGCAATCTGAGGCACAGAGATTATGCCTTTGCAAAGCGACATTCAGTTAGTTCAGTGGTTCTCAAACTTTTGTACTGGTGATGCCTTTTCCCATAGCAAGCCTTTGAGCACTTTAAAAATATATTTAACACCATTATAAATGCTGGAGGCAAAGCGGGGCTTGGGGTGGAGGCTGACAGCTTGCGACCCCCTGAGGGGTCCCGACCCCCAGTTTGAGAACCCCTGAGTTAGTGGCAGATTTGGAAGTAGAACCCAGATGCCCCAACAACTAGACCAAGTGAAACAAGTTCTTAAGTAGCTAGTGCAGTGCTAAGAAGATGCACGAAGTGTCATGTGGCCTCAAACAGTAATCTTTCCAATGGCAAATTTTGCAAATATTTGTGATAACTTTTTAGGATTTACAATAAACCCCTGGTTTATTACTCATTAGAGTTGGGGGCAGTTTCAGAGGCTGTAATCTGTTTTTTAAAGAGATGTAGGTTGCAGAACAGTACCTCAGTGGATTGACGTTAAATCCAGGTTAAATATTTAATCTTCGTTTTTCCCATTTTTATTCTGCGTAGTTTGCAGTTTGACAGCACTCTAGACAGTGAGAGATTTCTCCTTATCCACAGATACTGGAGCAACACAAACAAAGTTTGTGAGGAGACCCAGAGCTCCTTCACCCTTTGAGACTGAAGCAGGTGGCAGCAGCAGGGGGAGAAGGGAGAAAGTAACTCGTATACATCAAGGGAAGGATTCCTGTGGCAAAAGTGCACATGACTGTGATGGAACCAGGGAAAACCATGTTTGTCAGCACTGCACTTGTGCAAGATTGACCTTCTTAGCATACAAAACATGAGCAGGTCATTGTGTGGTATGGGTTGGAGCCAAATCTTTTCCAACTTGAGAGTAGATCATATACATTAGAGGAGAAACCTGTGAGTGGAGTAAAAAGTCAGGGAATATACAAGATTTGACTTCTATTTTTTTTTTCTACATCAGTCTCTCTACTAGGAGAGGGGTTGAGGGGGGTGGGCTGTGGCATTAGGAAGAGCAGTGAAACTTTTAAATATATGGTTTGTGGGGATCCAAAGGAAAAAACGCTTCTAGATCCACAGAGGCTGGAATTGCTCTTGTGTGAGGTTCTACGTGCCGCCTCCTTGCTTTTGGCAAGAAAGAGTTATCCTGCTATTGATATTGGAGGGAAAACCATGAGGAATTAATACAGCTCCAAGCTATGTTGTTCTTGACTAGATTGTCATGCAGGCATTACAGAGAAAACTCCCTTCAAAAATAGCCAGTTTTGTTCAAGCCTGGCCTCTAAAGGCACATCTACACTGGAATAAAAGACCCTGTGGCATGACCACAGTGGACTCAGGTCAGCTGACTTGGGCTTGTGGGGCTCAGGCTATGGGAGGGGGGGAAACTGCAGTTTAGAAGCTCGGGCTGGAGCCGGGGCTCTAGGAGACTCTTTCCCCCGCGCCCCCCCCCTTTTGGGGTCCCAGAGCTCGGAGTCCAGCATGAACCAGAATGTCTGAACAGTAGTTTTACAGCCCTGCAGCTTGAGCCTCCGCGATCCCAAGCTAGCTGACCAGGGCCAGCTGTGGGTGTTCAGATGCTGTGTAGATGTACTCTGGAACTCCATGGAGCTCCTACAGAGGGCCTTTTGTGGTGTGCCGAAAGGCTATGTTTGGGGAAGGAGGACTGTACAATGGAGCTGGCACTTGCGTTCCCCCAGGAAGTCCCAATCCTCATGTAGAAGTTTCCCATCATATGTGCCCAGAATGGGCAATCTGTAACTTGACTTCTAGATGTCATATCTTCTTATGGTTGAGCGTCCTTCTTTCCAATTCTAGTTTTTTGTATATGTTAAAATCTAATCAAGGAGGCTGATAATCTGTAATGCTGCACAAAGGAGTGTGGAGCAGTTCAGTTTTAGCTAACTGGGTCAACTGCTCAAAAAGAGTACCATATGTCAACTTCTTTTGATCCAGTGTTGGAGAACAGATTTATCTGTTTGTATGGGGGTTTTATGTACAATATTTGCATGGTTTTAGTCCATATATTTCAGTCACTACCATGTATGTGTTAGACCCAGCAAAATTTGGTATCCAGAAAATAACTTTAATAGATTGTTTCCATCTGACTGATAACTGAACAATGTAATTCTTTTGAATACATACTCATTATACACATTTTGTAAGATGGCTAGCCAGAGACTTTCAGCCAAGTACCAGCTTTTTTTGGGAGTGGCCACCCTTTAAAATCCTTTGAGACTCCATCCAACTGGCAAGTCCACATTACTGAGTAAATGTGGCTAGTCTCTGGACAGCTGAACTCTGCTGCTCACCCTGTGAATTCTTGAAATGTATAGAGATCTGTGAATCCAAACAAGGATAACAAATGTAAATATCTTATAAAAGTGATGTTTGTTAGAGCATTTCAAGTTAATTGTTGTGTGTTTTAAGAGACACTTGGCAGGGCTGTTAGGCCTAATATTAGCCTTTCCAGTTTTTACTTGGTTTGTGGGTATGTGCCCATTGTGCTGTCTCTTGGTTTCGTGTTCCATTCTTACAGGTTCACGTGGCATTGAAATGTACAAAAATCATGCTCTCCAAGCACTTTGGAGACCAGGTGTGTTGCATAATTCAGTGCACTCCTTGTTCACAAGAATGAAGCAAATAGGGTGGAGGGATGGTCAGGCTTTATAAAAATGCCCACAATTGCCAAGAAACACACTGCCTCAGGTGACTGAACAGGTCGTCATTGCTGAGAGGACAGGATTTTTATTTTGGAAAATGATGGTACTAAAAAAGTAAGTGACATTTTGGGCTTATTGACATTACGTTTCAATAGTACACACAACAGCTGCAGTTTTATCCCCTCTAGAACCAAATATTTTTGATGGGGAAGCATGTATAATAATAACTTAAAAGATTAGTGAGCTCTAGACTCAAATCACAGTTGCCAGTTTTTTCCTGGTGGTAGTGTTATCCCTTGTGACCGAAGATGATGATGACTTATGTCTTGTGAGTGCAGTTGCGGCTAAAAAGGCTACTGGATGAGCGGCAGTCCTTGCTGTGTGAGGAGCATAGGTAGCTCGATGCCTAGGAAGGGATTACAGCAGTGGTGGGCAACCTGCAGCCATCAGGGTAATCTGATAGCAGGCCGTGAGACATTTTGCTGACGTTGACCATCCGCAGGCACACCCCGCCTCCTCCCCACGCCCCACCCTCGCCCCGCTGCTCCCAGTGGCTGAGGTTGAACCTCAGACTTTCTTCATACCTTTTGCTTCCTCTTTGAGTATTACTGCAGGAGACCTACTATTTAGGTCTTGATAATATTTGTCAGGATTTCTCAAGTAGCATTATTTTTGTTAAATCTAATAATGCCTCTCATGTGTGAGGAAGGTGCTTTGTTTGAATAAATGTTTCAGTTTGAGGATAAAATCTTCCAAATAGATACAAGAGCCACAGTACTGCAAGAAGACTTGTCCTATCATGAACCTGTAAACACTGTACAAGAACCAAAAGACAATGCATCTGACTGCTTCTCAGGAAAGTGATTGACCAATCAGTTAATGCATCATGATACAGCATAAATCTAGTGTACCAATGAACATGTAGTAATATCTTTGTTTACATCTCTGAAACTGCACTGAAGAGCCAAATACTGCTAAAAATAAACTGCAGTTATTTTTAAATTAGAGAAAGATATTCAAGGTTAGAATGAATTGTTGATTATTTACTTGTCTGGTAGCTGAATACATTTTGGAAGTGGTGAATTAGTTCTGTCCCAAATTTCAAAACACCTGTGCGTGCATACTTTCACGTGCCCGGTTTGATGCACAAATTGCCTGATGTGATAGTATAATGCATTTAAAGAACCTGTATTTTAAAACAACATCCCAGAAAGGTACAAAAACACTAAATATTGAACATGGGCGTACATGCCAGCCGTATGAGTGGTTTATTTTTATTTTCTATTAAATACAGTACAAATATGATTATACAAATGTTGTATGTGGGAGCTCCTGTTTTTTCACTGCTGGTATTGCAATGGTAGTTAATTGTTTGCCTAGATCAGCTGGATTGAAGCATTTGTGTGGATTTTGTGGTGCAGGTACCCAAGGAATTTGAAGTTAATGACATAGCTATCCAGGGACTTCCAAGTTCTTCTTCGAGTGATTGCTCATGTGTATTCCACAGTAGGAGTGCGTGCTCGCCACGTGCACCGGTGCCGGAAATTTTTCCCTTAGCAGTACCTGTAATGGGGGAGCCCCACTGCGACCCCTGGAGTGGCGCCTCTATATTGCGCTTTAAGGGGCGCTGTGCGCTCCCCCCACCCTCAGTTCCTTCTTGCCGCCAGTGAAGGTAGTGGGAACTTTGTGCTCCAGCCTAGCTGTAGCACCTCTAGCCTTAGTGGTACGATTCTTCGACTGTAGTAGTTTCTCTAGTTAGTGGCCTGGCTCGGGGCATGCCCCGTGCCCCAGGCTTCAAGTCGTGCGACTCCTGTCGCAATTCCATGCCCAGCAGCGATCCACACTCTGTGTCTTCGCTGTCTGGGCAAGACTCACGTAAGTGAGCGTTGCAAAATCTGCAAATCGTTCAAGCCTCGGATGAAGCGTGAACGAGATATCCGTCTCCGGACTCTACTCATGGAGTCGGCATCGCGTCCTCGTTGCGGAGCGAAGGCTCATCGACCAGTCGGCACCGCTCCCCCGCTAAGAAGCAAGGGAAGACCCATTGGTGCCGAGACAAGGATAGGGGTGAGGCAGGACCCGAGTTGGGCAGCCCACGATCCCCATCGGGACCTAGACCTCCGACTCGAGCGGAGTAGTACAGTCCCGTTCGTGCGGGCCTCTCCTCTGGTAAGGATTCCCTCGACTCCGGAGGCAGCACAGGCAGCGTGTGACATCCTCGTCCTTCCGCTGCCGGGGGTGCTGCCTGAGTCGGGCACCCGGTCCCGAGGGAAACAGCCACTGGGCGCTCACTAACCATCTCCAGCCAGATCCGAGGCGGAGATGCCTGCCCGTTCTGAGGGGCCTTCCCGTATCCCGCGACAGACCTCTACTCGATCGGCCGGGTCGCCTGAGAGCAAGTCTCCGGATGCCTCCACTGCCCGGAGGGGCCGCAGACACCGTAATAGAAGGCGTCGACGCTCTTCTTCCAGTCGCAGTGATAGGAGTAGCTCTCGACGCCGTCTGCACCGCCATTCATATTCGAGTGTTCCCCGAGACAGAGGCCATACTTGGAGCGCATCCCGACCGGCACTGAGGCGTCGTAGCCACGGTCGCCGGAGGGATTCCAGAGACCGTACCTCCGACGTATACATGTCGTCGTCGAGGTCTAAATCCCGAGGTCGGTGCCGACATGGCCGGGACCGGTCCAGCCGCTCGTACGGCACGGTGCGTTCATTGGTGACCTCAGCCTCGGCTCCCAGCTGTCCCTCCCCGGGCCGCATGGCCCCTCAAAAACAAGTGGCTCTGCTAGGACCCCATATGGGCCAGTGGCAAAGGGCGCCCTTGCAAGGACAGTGGTGCCAATGGGCACCGTGGCCCCAAGCGCCTGCACTGGCGAGACCCCATTCTGTAGCAGGGGCATCCCAGGTCCACTCGGTATCCCCGTCTCGGCACCGAGATCAGTCCTCGGGCACCAAGCCACTGGCACCGCACCCGGGCCCGGATGCGGGGTTTGAGCCGACGGTACCGCCTGACGCCCTGGAGGCAGCACCGGTCGCCTCGTCGGCACCGGATGAGTCTATAGCGGCTCCGCCCTCTGTCTCTCAGGAGGACTTTAAGGCTCATCAAGAGCTTCTTAGATGGGTGGCCTTGAATCTACAGCTCCAGGCTGAGGAGATGGAGGAGCCATCGGACACTTTGTTTAATGTATTGTCCTCCTCGACACTGGGCCGTGTGGCCTTGCCTCTTCACCAGGGGGTAGCCAATATTTCTACTGGACTTTGGCAAACCCCGACGGGCTCAGGCCCATCCTCGACCTGCGGTATCTTAACCAGTTTCTGGTCCGTTGCAAGTTCTGTATGGTGTCCCTATCCTCTCTTATTCCGTCCCTAGACCAGGGGGATTGGTTCGCGGCCCTGGGCCTCCAGGATGAGTATTTTCACATCCATATTTTCGAGGGTCATAGGCACTTCCTCAGTTTCCTGGTGGGGCAGGACCACTACCAGTTTACGGTCCTTCCCTTCGGCCTCTCTACGGCCCCCAGTGTTTTTACCAAATGCATGGCGGTGGTGGCAGCCCACCTCAGGCGGAACGGGCTGCAAATCTTTCCCTACCTGGACGACTGGTTGCTCAAGGGCAAGTCTTGATCCCAGGTTCAGGCCCAGGTGGAATTCCTCCTGGCCACTTGCAACAGTCTAGGCCTAGTGGTAAACAAGGACAAGTCCACGTTAGTCCCAGCTCAGCGCATACACTTAATGGGGGCGCTGTTAGACTCCGGTAGTGGCCACGGCCTCTCTCCCCCCGAGACAGGTTCGAAACGCTCAAGGGTCTCATAGCTTCAGTCACGGCCTTCTCCGTGACGACGGCAGGAGTGTGCCTTCAACTCTTAGGCCCTATGGCAGCATGCACCTCAGTGGTGCGGCATGCCAGACTCAGGATGAGGCCCCTTCAACTTTGGTTGGCCTCCCAATACTCCCAAGCCAGGGACAGCCTGGACAAGGTCGTCACGCTTCCACCCGCGGTGGTGGCCGACCTGCAGTGGTGGTTCCTCCCGAGCAATATGTTGCAAGGGATTCCCTTCCGAGAGGCCCCTCCCTTGATACATCTGGTGTTGGACGCCTCGGACCTGGGATGGGGAGCCCACATGGGGAGCTTCCAGACCCAGGGCAGATGGTCGGCTTCAGACTTGTCCCTACACATAAATGTCAGGGAACTCAGGGCGGTGCGCCTAGCCTGTATAGCCTTCCACTGGTATCTGGGGGGGAAGATGGTCAGAGTCCTCACGGACAATACGACCGCGATGTATTACATCAACAGGCAAGAGGGCATGAGGTCCTCGGCCTTGTGCCAGGAAGCCCTAGACCTGTGGGAATTCTGTATAGCCCACAACATCTCCTTGAGGGCCTTTCACCTATCCGGCACGCGCAATACGCGAGCCGATCACCTGAGCAGGGTTTTCTCAACAGCACGAGTGGTCACTCCACAGGGAGGTTGCTAGGCAGCTCTTCCTAGAGTGGGGCTCTCCCCAGGTGGATCTCTTCGCCACCAACCAGAATCGCCTCTGCCTTCAGTTCTGCTCCAGAGCAGGAGGGGGCGAAGGAGCAATATCAGACGCGTTCCTGATTCCATGGTCGGGCTGCCTGTTCTAGGCCTTCCCGCCCTTCCCCCTGATAGGCAAGGTCCTACAGAAAGTAAAGACAGATGGGTCCAGGGTTATCCTGATAGCGCCGGATTGGGCCCATCAACATTGGTACAGGGCCCTCCTACAACTTCTAGCGGCCCCTCCGCGCAGACTGCCACTCCAACCGGAGCTCCTCTCCCAGGAGGGAGGATCCCTCCTCCACCCCGACGTGGCCGCGCTTCACTTGACAGCGTGGCTGCTCCATGGTTAGACGAGGAAGAGGGGAGGTGCTCTGAGGATGTTAGGCGAGTCCTGCTGGAGAGTAGGAAGCCTTCCACACGACGAACCTACCTGGTCAAATGGTATCGGTTCTCCACGTGGATGAGGGAAAGGGGCTCCTCCCCCTCATCCGTGTCACTCCAGCTCATCCTCGATTACCTACTCTCCCTTAGGACCTAAGGGCTGGCGCCCGCCTTGGTCAGGGTACACTTGGCAGCAATTTCGGCTTTCCACCCTCCGGTGTCTGGTCAGTCGGTATTCTCCCACCACATGACTTCCCAGTTTTTGAAAGGTCTGGATCAGGCATTCCCTTACACCAGACCCACGGTCCCGCTCTGGGACCTGAACCTAGTCCTCTCCCGCCTCACGGCCCCCCCCCTTTGAACCCTTAGCCACGTGTTCCTGGTCCCACTTATCATGGAAAGTGGCGTTCCTGGTGGCTACCACCTTGGCCTGCCGGGTCTCGGAGTTTAGGGCCCTGACCTCTGATTCCCCGTAAACGGTCTTCCATAGGGACAAGGTACAGCTCCGCCCGCACCCGGCCTTTCTGCCGAAGGTAGTCTCGGCTTTTCACATGGATCAGGACATCTTCCTACCGGTTCTCTGTCCTAAGCCCCATTCCTCCAATGAGGAACGACGCCTACACATGCTAGATGTGCGTAGAGCGCTGGCTTTTTACCTAGACCAGACCAGGCCATTCTGGAAATCCCCTCAGCTTTTCATTGCATCGGCGGAGCGCGTGACGGGGGCAACAGGCTTCCACCCAGCAGATCTCCCGCTGGATCACCTCGTGCGTACACACGTGTTACGACCTGGCAGGGGTTTCCCCCGCCTCTTCTAGTGAAGGCTCATTCGACGAGAGCTCAGGCCTCGTCGGCTGCTTATGTGGTTCATGTCCCTATCCAGGACATCTGTAGGGCTGCTACGTGGTCCTCTGTCCACACCTTTTCATCGCACTATGCGATCGTCTCCCAAACGCGGGATGACGCTGGGTTTGGTAGGGCGGTACTCTGCCCTGGTAACCCTTAAACTCCTACCTACCTCCATTAGGTATAGCTTGGAGTCACCTACTGTGGAATACACATGAGCAATCACTCGAAGAAGAAAGGACAGTTACCTGTTCTGTAACTGGCGTTCTTCGAGATGTGTTGCTCAGGTGTATTCCATATCCCGCCCTCCTTCCCCTCTGTCGGAGTTGTCTGGCAAGAAGGAACTGAGGGTGGGGGGAGCGCGCAGTGCCCCTTATAGTGCAATATAGAGGCGCCACTCCAGGGGTCGCAGCGGGGCTCCCCCACTGCAGGTACTGCTAAGGGAAAAACTTCTGGCACCGGTGCACGTGGCGAGCACGCACTCCTACTGTGGAATACACCTGAGCAACACATCTCGAAGAACGCCAGTTACGGAACAGGTAACTGTCCTTTACACAGGCTTCTGGAACAGATTTTCTATGGACTTGTGGTCACTTTGTGCAGTACTGTCTGCTTAATCAGTGCAGGTTTTCTTGATTTCTTCAAATATTATTTGTTTCCAAGGGGATCAAAACTTTAAGCAGTAGATCCTGGTAGCAGAAGTTCAAAATCTCTTTAGAGGGATTTCTATCAGGGGCAGAGGAGAGACTTTGCATGGGTTGATTCTTCTTAACCTGCAAAGGTCAGGAGGGTGTACTTCAGCCCTCTTTCCCTACAAATTAGGCATCAGTCCACTTTTCTTAGAAAAGGAACATAGGCACCCCTACAAATCCCTAGTCCTATTATGAGGCTTTGTTTCACCACAGGAAATCACAAGGATGTGATCTTGTTTAAATACTCATTTCTCCTGATACTTGATTTAGCATATTTCACTACTGAAAGTATTTTTTTGAGTGTTAGACGTATTCAGCAAAGCAGGACTTTAGCTTATTACTAGAACAAGTAAATTTGATAGCCTTTTGTTTACATTTTCTATAATTAGGGCCCTATCAAATTCACAGTCCATTATGGTCAATTTCCCAGCCACAGGATTTGAAAATTGGTAATTTTCATGCTTTCAGATGTTTAAATCTGAAATTTAACAGTGTTGTAACTGGGGGTTCCGACCCAAAAGGGGATTGTGTGTGGGGTGGGGGAGGGCGGTTGCAAACCTGTTTTAGGGGGTCATGGGATTGCCACCCTCACTTTTTTGCTGTCTTCAGAGCTGGACTCTGAACGCAGCAACCGCGGAGCTTCCTGCAGCCTCAGGAGGTTCCTGGAGGTGGGTCTGAGGTCCATCCCCTGCACAGCTGCTCTTGGGGGCGGGGAGAAGTCCTATCCTTCCCCAGCCCAGCCGGAGCTAGGAGCCCCCTTGGCTGGGGCGCTCCTAGCAGCAGGAGGAGATCGGACTCACCACCACAAGACTCTTCCAGCTGCAGGAACTTCTGGGGCTGCTGCACAGACCCAGAGCATCTTGCAGCAGGGGGAGGCACCCGGAGGTGGGTCTGATCTCCCCCCAAGAGTGGCTGTGCAAGGGATGGGTAAGTCCAGTCCCTCCCCAGTCCATGTGGAGCTAGGAGCCCTCTAGCTGGGGCACTCCTAGCAGCATGGGAAAATCGGATTTTACAGGGAAGGGCTTATTTCACGGTCCATGACGCATTTTTCACTGCCGTGAAATTGGTAGGGCCCTATCTATAATCCAGGCAGGCTGTGAAACCACCGCTTTATGTATATCATTTGTAGTGATTCCATAGCTTCTTAAAGTTTTGGAAGAATTTTAATCCCTCTGATAATTTGCAAATAGGAATTACAATAGTAGGCTTCATCATCTATAGCGGGTTTTGTTGTAATAATTATAGATGATGAAGCTATTTGGATCTGTCCTTTTGCCTCAATGTTGCCACATCATCTAGATGAAACTCTGCAAAGTCATTGTGTTTGCACTGAACAGGGCTCTAAACCTGTTTTCATAACCAGTTAGGAAGTTGTGCACTTCTGCTCTTGTGATAGTTGTTTATGGCCTTTTTTCCCTTTGTATTTAATCTGACTCAGGATTGAATTCATTATCTCTCTGCTCCCCATATTAATATTTTCCATTCTCAGGAATTGATGATTGAGATTTTGTTACAATAAAGAAAAAGATATACATACTGGCTACACTATACCTAGAATAGTGTCTGTAATTATGTGAATAATTTTAGAATTGAATTTCTTTAACTGTTTTTTTATAACTTATTTCTTAATTTTCAGAGAAAAATAGGCAAACTCAGGTATACAAGTCAATAACAAGACTAACGATAAACACAACACCCAATTACAAATAATCATTACTTCATATCTAGTTGTTCTTCAGTGGCCTGTGTATTCCCATTTATGAGCTATGTTGCCTTTGTATTGAGCTGTGGAACTTCCTTGAAAAGCTTTGTCCTCTAAGAGGTGCATCTGAGATTCTGTGCAAGGGTGATATCATTGCCCTACTTCATCTAAGAGTGTGCAACCCCCAAGCACCTCATCTTTTTCTGCCACCACAGAGAGAACAGAACTCACTTCCGTGGCCTCAGGCTAGATTTTCCCTTTGTATAGCTTATTTTTTCTTATAAATAGTGTGGAGTACTGTAGGATAGTTTAGCATACATAGCATCCTCTTGTCCTAGAAGCCTTCGGCCCCTCACTGGAAAAAGATTGGGCCCGAGCCCTATTATGCAATCCAATCATCCCCTAAGAAACTGTCAGGAACTCGGTTGGCTCTGGGCACAGTCACTTAGCAACCCACTGAGCTTGTCTGGGCCCAATAAATGCTCACTCCATGACTGTGCTCCCTGACTTGACAAAGGGGCCAATGGATCACTATTTAAGCCTTATAGCAACAGCAGAACTGTGGCTGTTCAATGCATTCATCCCTGCAGATGTGTTCCAGGCGTGCTTCCTGCACTGACCCTTGCTCCAACCCATGCCTGCTTCATCTCCAGCCCTAGTCCCTATCTTCCTCACAACTCCTGACTCTGACCACTGGCTTGTCTTCTAATCACGTCTCCAGTTCTGCCCTCTGGTTCTGCTCCGATCACTAGGCCAGACTCCTGTTCTGACCACTAGGTGGCATCACCTACTCCCCGCTGTGTGGCTGCCTGAGAGTAGTGGCAAGCCAACTAAAAACAAAGGCCTAAATAAATAAATGTGTTGCTGCAGTATCATATCTATGATACTATATGTTTGAGGCACTGACTTTGAAGGGGCATAGCCAGTCTATAGGGCATCATCACCTGGCAAACTGCTGCACCTGTTCCTAAAGTCTTAAAGCTCCTTCAGACCAAGGATCGGGGAAGTGAGGTAGCGGAAGATTGGCTGAAAAGGTTCTAATGGAGCCAATGGGAGCTGCAGGGGGGGGCAGCACCTGCAGACAGGGGCAGCGCGCGGAGCCCCCAGCTGCACCACCCCTCTCCCCACCCCCCACCCCCACCCCGGAGCCAGAGGGACATGTCGCCGTTTCCTGGGAGTCGCCTGAGGTGAGTGCTGCCCGGAGCTCGCACCCCCAACCCCCTGCCCCAGCTCAGAGCCCCCTTCTGAACTCCTCAGCACCAGTCCAGAGCCCCATCTTGCACCCCAAACCCCTCATCTATGCCTCCACACCAGAGCTCACACCCTCTGCCGGAGCCCCTCATTTCTGGCCCCACCCCGGAGCCCGCACTCCTAGCTGGAGCCCTCACCCCCTCCCAAATCCAAACATTCTGCTCCAGTCCGGTGAAAATGAGTGAGCGAGGGTGGGAAAGAGCGAGCGACAGAAGGAGGGGGGTGGAGTGAATGGGGACAGGGCTTTGGAGAAGGGGCTGGGGGGTGGGGCAAGGGTGTTCGGGTTTTCTGCAGTTAACGAGTTGGTAACCCTAAGTGGCTTCCTTTTGGTTTTCACCACTGGCAATCATACGGGGCATTGACTCCTGAAGGCCATCACACACAGTAATGGTTAATTTCTCTGCCGCTGTTTCCGTAACACATTTTTGTTTTTTACGGGACAGGATTGTTAACCCTGTGCCTAGCCCTGAACCTGGAGGACCAGGGTGTCTGTTTTGTCAGGCCCCTTCCCCAACAGACTATTCTGGCATGGTTGAACCTGCCAGGAGCAAAAAACCCCACTGGCACAAACTCTGGGGATCATTGCAGCGCACAAACTGTCCTGCCACAACAAGGCACAGACACCAGAGGACAGAAGGAATCTAATAGACTAGTATTGGAAGTCTTCTTTGAAATATTGCATGAGAGAGATATTAGCCTGCCAGTTTTATCTTAGAAAAGAGATTGCTGTAATTGGTACTTTTACCCACAAGGTTATCAACTTCTTAGATGTCTCATAACTTTCTGTCTCCCTGACTATTTGAACAGTCCACTTGAAGATGGTCTGCACTACTAGCTCTGACAGGACGCTTGCAGTGTGAACAAGGGAAAGGCATGCGCAGACTCTAGCTTGTTTGCTATTATGTCTTACTGCAGGGACAATAAAATCTTTCGTTGAGAATTTCTAGTCAACTTTGGTTCTAAATATGGATTATCTTTTTCTCTAGCGTGCTTCTTAAGGCAATGGGCTGGCTTGTTTTACATGTATGTACAACATCTAGCACAGGAAGAGAGTCTGCATTCTTTCTCTGGGCACGAAGAGGCCAGTAGGAGGAAATCCAGGGGAAAGCAAAAGCCCTGGGATCCTTTCCCTGACAAAAGGGGTTTACCCAGAGGAGTTGCGGAGGAGAGAGCCTGAGAAGTCAGGGGAGGAAGAAGCCAAAGAGCATACGGATTGAGACTGGGTAGACCTTGGCGGCTGCTGCTGATAAGGACTCTGGGCTGGAACCCGGAGTAGTTGGTGGGCCCATATCCCCCTATTAGCCACTGGGGAAGTTGCACAGACTGGGAATTGGTATGAAGGACTACCTGGGACAGTGTACTGACAGTTGGTCTGGAGGGACTTTGATACCCAGAAAGAGGAAAATTTTATTGACCTGGTTGGAGGGCTGAATCATGATAAGAGAGCACCCTGCGTCCTGATTAGGGATTTATTTAGAAACTTGAGAATTAAAGGTAACTTTCTCTCTGTGCTCAACTGAATGTATGGAGTGACTAAATGACCAGGGTTAATTATATCCTTGTGTTACCCTTTTAAAGGCATATATGCATTACAGTACTTTGTGTAGGGAACTAGATGAGTTGGGTGAGTGTTTGGGGTTCTTAATTGTTAGAAGGAATGTTTAAGATATAAATACTTGTAAAGAGTATTAATTGTTTTGCCTAAAGGACCTGACCTAATGTCCTTTCCAAGTGTGATTGTTGCACTTTGGGACCCTACCCTACAACCATAATTCTTGCAAGTGCTGTGTACAACTAACACTGGTCTACAATTTTTGAGAAGTCGTCTGCTTCAGAGATAAAATGTGCTATTTATTATGTATTTTGATGTGCTGAATTCAAATATGACAATTAAAACAACTGATTGGCTACTGTTTCTAAGATATTTAAGTTTTTACATATTATGTCTATGTATATTGTGTAGATAGAGTTTTAATCATAAATTGTAAACCTAGGTCTTTTCATGTGTTTATGGTTGCTTTACATGATAATATTTCACCTGTCCTGTTTATGTAACACTTTAAAAATCAGCAAAAGGATTATATAAATAAAATTTATTATGAAACAAAAGGCAAAAATATATTCTGTACATAGTTTAATCCTATTCAGTGTCTACTCGGCGCTTCTTGGCTTGTCTCTTGAATTCATTAAATGGAGCATCTCTTGTCACTGTCCAGCAATAGTCTGCAAGCATTGATGGGCTCCATTTGCCCTGATAGCGTTTCTCCATTGTTGCAATGTCCTGGTGAAATCGCTCGCCGTGCTCGTCGCTCACTGCTCCGCAGTTCGGTGGAAAAAAATCTAGATGAGAGTGCAAAAAATGTATCTTTAGTGACATGTTGCAACCAAGGCTTTTGTATGCCTTGAGGAGGTTTTCCACCAACAACCTGTAGTTGTCTGCCTTGTTTCTGAGAAAATTTATTGCCACTAACTGGAAAGCTTTCCATGCCGTCTTTTCCTTGCCACGCAGTGCATGGTCAAATGCATCATCTCGAAGAAGTTCACGAATCTGAGGACCAACAAAGACACCTTCCTTTATCTTAGCTTCACTTAACCTTGGATATTTTCCATGGAGGTACTTGAAAGCTGCTTGTGTTTTGTCAATGGCCTTGACAAAGTTCTTCATCAGATCCATCTTGATGTGTAAGGGTGGTAACAAAATCTTCCTTGATTCAACAAGTGGTGGATGCTGAACACTTTTCCTCCCAGGCTCCAATGACTGTCGGAGTGGCCAATCTTTCTTGATGTAGTGGGAATCTCTTGCACGACTATCCCATTCGCAGAGAAAACAGCAGTACTTTGTGTATCCAGTCTGCAGACCAAGCAAGAGAGCAACAACCTTCAAATCGCCACAAAGCTGCCACTGATGTTGGTCATAGTTTATGCACCTCAAAAGTTGTTTCATGTTGTCATAGGTTTCTTTCATATGGACTGCATGACCAACTGGAATTGATGGCAAAACATTGCCATTATGCAGTAAAACAGCTTTAAGACTCGTCTTCGATGAATCAATGAACAGTCTCCACTCATCTGGATCGTGAACAATGTTGAGGGCTGCCATCACACCATCGATGTTGTTGCAGGCTACAAGATCACCTTCCATGAAGAAGAATGGGACAAGATCCTTTTGACGGTCACGGAACATGGAAACCCTAACATCACCTGCCAGGAGATTCCACTGCTGTAGTCTGGAGCCCAACAGCTCTGCCTTTCTCTTGGGTAGTTCCAAATCCCTGACAAGGTCATTCAGTTCACCTTGTGTTATGAGGTGTGGTTCAGAGGAGGAGGATGGGAGAAAATGTGGGTCCTGTGACATTGATGGTTCAGGACCAGAAGTTTCATCCCCTTCCTCTTCCTCGTCTGACTCAAGTGAGAATGATTCTGGTGCATCAGGAACCGACAGTCCTTCTCCGTGGGGTACTGGGCGTATAGCTGATGGAATGTTTGGATAATGCACAGTCCACTTTTTCTTCTTTGACACACCTTTCCCAACTGGAGGCACCATGCAGAAGTAACAATTGCTGGTATGATCTGTTGGCTCTCTCCAAATCATTGGCACTGCACAAGGCATAGATTTCCTTTTCCTGTTCAACCACTGGCAAAGATTTGTTGCACAAGTGTTGCAGCATATGTGTGGGGCCCACCTCTTGTCCTGATCTCCAATTCTGCAGCCAAAATAAAGGTGATAGGCTTTCTTAACCATAGTGGTTATACTGCGCTTTTGTGATGCAAAAGTCACTTCACCACAAACATAGCAGAAGTTATCTGCACTGTTCACAGAGGCATCTCTGCTCACTTTGGCTAAACAGAAATGTGTCCCTTTGCAAAATCAAACACTGACAAATAAGAGAGCACGACACTGTCTGATTTCTAGAGCTGATATAGGGCAATTTGTTCAGCAGAGTGATGTAAGCTTCGTTATGATTGCATCATCCATGACTTCTAGGAATAACATGATGCAATTCATATCATGTATGACGCAATACCAGCTTCAGATTGCATCATTCATTGTTTGCCTAAAAAGCAAGTACTGTCCAAACCCAGTCATAGATTTATTCATAGATCCAGTCAAAGATGTATTTTAGTCATTTCTGGTTTAAATTGAGATCCCTTCCCTTTATAACTCACTTATCCTCCGCCATTCCCAAGTCAAGGGTCGTATATACTGACCCAATAGCATATCTTGAAAACTAGAGCCAATCAACAATTTTAAGCATCATTTTCGTTCTCAGTGACCCAGAATTAGTAAAGTTTGACTACATTTATTTTAGAAGCATTTTGGCTGTAGAGCAGTGTAATGTAAAGCTATGGGAGGTTTTGTGGTTAGGGCACCAGCCTAGGACTTGGGACACCTGGATTCAAGATTCTGCTCCACCATAGACTTCCTGTGAGATCTTGAGCAAGTCACTTAGCCAGATTTTTAAAGGTATTTAGGTGTCTAGTGGCATTTTCAAAAGCAGCCAGATGCCTAACACCCAGTGGGTGGTAGGTGCTTAGATGCTTTTGAAAAGCCCATTAGGTGTCTAAATACCCTTAAAAACCTGGCCGTTAACATCTGTGTGTTGGTTCACAGTGCCACGGGGGTGTTGAGGATAAACACATTAAAGATTTGTGAGGCATTTAGAAACTACAGTAATGGGGGTATGACCAAGTCTTCTCTGTCCCTTGCTGGAGGCGGTGCCACCCTGACTCACCCACCCAAAGTGTCACCAGAGAAAGAGGGTCATTGAGTTAAAACCTCTGAGCACTGACTGGAGAGGCCATTCAGGCTCTGGTATCAGCAGTACCAATATGAATTGGTCCTCCAGTGACTAGAAGGGTCAGGAGGAGGCAGTGGCCAGTCAGGACTCACCAGGTGAGATGGGGAGTATTGTATGGAGCTGGGGCAGTCCCAGATTCAGGGCCTCACAATTCGACTTCACCTTTGGTAAAAGCGTGTGACAAACAGACAATTTTTGTTGTAGAACTAAACACACAGATGGCCACTTTTTGGGTTGAATTTCAACTAACTGTTGAAAGGGGCACAAGGAACATGGCAAGAGGATGCCTTGCTCATGGTGAGCTATGATAGGGACATATAAGTACCTAAAATAGAAGGCAGTTATGTTGATTTCAAGGAGACTGCTCATGTGAAGGAGGATATAGTCCTCTTCTATTTCTTGCCTTTGTTACGAGATACTACATCATAAAATACGTATCTTTTTGCCTGGGAGTACAGTAAACAGAATAAATACCTATAAATTCATATGCCTAAAACAAAAAGCTTAAAAATTAGCTCCACATTCAAACACAGCTTCATCAATAAGCTACGTTTCCATGGTCAAAGTGACTGACAGTGTGTCTGAAGAAGAATAACCACAAAGGAGTAGTCTCACCACTTGTACCTTGCTATTTGAAAACAGATTGTAAAATAAAATATATATCTAATATAGACAAGTTAGACAATACAAGAAAGTAAACATTACTAAAAAGAATGGCTGCTAGAAAAGCTGGACTGAAATAAAAATATCATCAAAAACAATAACAAACTAAATTGAATGTTACTTAAATTCCATCTTGCAAATGCATCATGGAAAACTTACGGCTCAGGTACAGCCTGCCCTTTACCATGAATGGTGCTGATACCAGGAGGAGGGATACCTTGTATTTTAGTCACCGATTTTAAAAAAAACAATTCTCCAGGCAAGTGTAAATGGGTAAGTAGTATTTTGAAGTCATTCTTAACTAAATATGCACTAGAACATTGACATTGCATTTATTCCTCTCACTTCAGAACTAGAAAAAGCTGTCCAAAAATGTTCATGTATTTTAGTCTGTTCCTACGTAAGTACAAAGTTGCTATTTAGTTATTCTTAGTGGTGCTGAGTCTGATTTTCTTTGCCATTTGTCATTTAACGTTAATGGTAATTCAGTATAGAAGCTCCTTTTGTTCTTTGTGGTAGACTAAGATTTGTTCCTTAATTTTTTTTTATTTTTTTTTAAATGTTGGATCCTATTCCTGAAAAAGTGGCTTCCAATGGAATTATTGTTCTCCAATGGCAATCTGTAATAAACGTAAGAATATATACCGGATCAGACTTGTGGTCCATATAGTCCAGTAGTCTGGCTCTGGCAGTGGCCGGAACCAGATGCTTAGAGGAAGGTGCAAGAGCATACGCCACATCCACCACCAGTAGGAGGATCTGCAATAATCTGCTTCCCATGAAGGTCTCGTCCTAATTCCTAATAGTTAGAAATTGCCTTACACCCTGAAACATGAGGTTTTCTTTCCCTTCCAAAACTCTTTTTAACATTAACTATTATAATGCTATAGCTTGGAAATAACCACAGTAATATGTATGCTGTGAGTGTCTCCTCTCAACAATCAGATGGCAGCCGGCTAAAAGGCAGGATTTCTACATCCAACCCCTCTTCTCCCAGTAGGCAGGCAATCTTCTAGCTATTTTGGCAGTTTTTAAAACTTGGGCTTAAACCTGAGTTTAACTATGAGTAGGTGGCATGTTGCTATCTTTGCCCTTGTTTTTTGACTGTAAAATCATGATCTGCATCATGCTGGTTACCTTGACGCTTCAGTATTTGAATGCTAACACATACAAAGTTTTGTAATGAAGACAAGACCTCAGTGGAGCAGCTGCAGCTGGCACATTTCTTTCTCCTGGAGCGCTGTCTTTGCCTGCAGGCCTTATCTCCAAAGTTTCTGTAGAAAAACCCGAAGAATCTTCAATAAAAGGAAGGGGAGAAAATGCTCAGCTTGTGCTTCAGCCTTCCATTAGAGTTCATTCTACAATGAGTCCCCCCTCCTTCTACGTTTCATTTACTCATGTGGTGATCCTGTAGCCAAGCTCATGAAGTTGGGAACAGAAGCAATTGGGACAGAGTGCTTGCCTGAGCCATGGTCTAAAAAAATAAAACCACAACCAATGATCACATGTCTTACTAATTTTCCTCCCCCTTCTCTCCCCCCCCCCCCCCCCCAAGTCACATACCCTATATAGGCTGTGTCATGGTAGAAGCATTGGCAAAGTGGAAATGTCCTGTGAGATTTCCATAGGAACTATCCTTTTTCCTCCTCCACCCCACACTGATACTCTTCTGGAAGTGGTAATTATAGGAGTGGCATACTTGCTTTACTTTCTTTTCCCACTGTGGTGTGCATCACTTAGATTGTGTGTTTAATTGCAGTGTATATTGATCCTCCATGCTTCATTGAGTTCTGGAAAATAAAGCTTCGTTTAGTCTGTATTGGGACAAATGCATCAACATCTGGAAGATGGAGCTGATTAAGCTGTGATTACGTATTCATTTTGATGAGCTGTAAGAACTTGCCATAGCTTGAAATGAAATTTTATTGCCCAGTTGAATAGCTTGCATGAACATCTGAACTAGATGGTTGGTGTCCCAAGAAAAGGAAATTCTTTTACACAATTTTATTGTTCATGCCAATTGTTAGCAAAAAAGGATTAGAAGTTCTGTTCATGTTTTTTCTTCAACTCATAATAGCTTGAAAATCATGTCCAGGCAGCCTTTCTTTTCTTTTGATAGTAGTGAAATTCCTCAACTAGTGAATGGAGTTCCTGGGAAATATTATTTTTGATCTGTTGGATTTGCTTATGAAGAATGTGTGAAGTATTGAGGCCCTACAGAGTTCCTTAAGCAGAGAAGTATATCTTCCGTGTGCTACAGGACACTTAGTATGTTAACACATGTTTTGTTCACCCAGGTGCTACTTCGTGGGGGGGAAATAAAGTTGATAAAACAAGCTCAGGAACTGGAAGCTTACAACTCAGGTGAATGTCACTGCTTTTATTGTTGCTTTACTCTTACTCTTCCAGTCTCACTTCAGGATAGTGCTTTGGATACCTTTACAACCCTCACTATACTATACATTTAGCTATCTGTTTCTTGTAACATTTTTGAGGAACTTCCTCTTCACTTTAGTTTATCTATGGCAGCCTGCCTAGGTTTTGTTCTCTTCCTCTTTTGATATCCTCGCTATTTAGATATTCTGTTCACATCAATACATCTTTTTTTAAGAATTGCTAACAGAAAACTGATTTGTGTGTGTGTGTGGTAATTCCTTATATGGACAAATTTTATCCCATTTTTAAGTTCATTGAGATCTTTGTACTACTTCATTTCCTCTCTTCTTGGAAATAAATCACTTTCTAGAGAGCAGCCTTCTGCATTTGAAGGACTGCACACTTCCAGTCTTCCAAATTCTAAAAAGAACCAGAAATGAATAGCAAAACATTTTGGGTGGTAACTCAAATACACACTTTTGGCACATAGAATACACCAGACCCTCGCTAGAACGCGCGTCTATATAGCGCAAATACGCATATAACGCGGTCGTGGCTATGGATCCCAAATTTAATTACTTTAATTGCAATTCATTTTTACGCGGTCCCCGCTATAACGTGGTCCCCATGTTAACGCGGTACCGCGCATGGATCGCAAATCCTGCATTCTAGCGAGGGTCCGGTGTACTTTTAATTAACTCAGGGAACTAAATTGGGGAATGAGAATCAACTTCTTTAAACTTCATTATTAGAAAATTACTAGAAATATTGTAACAATTAATGGAAAAAGCAATGGAAAATAACCAGTTTTTAGAAGAGATGCTATTTTTTTCCAATGGCTAAAATGTGGAACAAACTAACAATGTTGTAGATGTCACTGCATTTTTTTATTTGAAGTTTTCTATTAACTATAGGCATAAAATTAACATATTAAACTTGAAAATGTGAAAATGGATCAAACACTTGGCCAGATCCTGCAAAGTGTCTCGTGCCCTCAGTTCCTATCTACGTTTAATTGTGTAAACGCACAGGATTAGGTCCATTTAGTGATACTAAGTCAACAACAGGGCCCAATACTGCTCCCACTCAAATTTAATGCAAATCTCTCATTCATGTTAGTAGGAATAGGATCAGGCCATGAAAGTAGTTGATGTAAGAGAAATAACCAGTTACCCCTGACGGAAAGAGACAGCATGATCCAACGCTGTCCGAAATATTAAATACAAAGCTCATTTACCAAATACATCAGAGAGAAAAGTTAAATCCCAGCATAGATAATGCCAGGCAAAAATCAAGCTCTGTTCTAGAACATATAAAGGATAAAATGAAAGCCAATTTCAGAAAATACTTTGAAATTTAGTTTTCGGTCTTCCACACAGCTGTATAGTCTTTACTGAGTCTCCTGCATGCATACTGTTGGTATGTTGGTGGAAGCATGGTCAGCCTGGCAGAAGCTGCAGTGCTGCTCTCACAGAAGCATATGTGGAAATTCTGTTCTAGCAGCTGGCAAAGTTACTAGCTAGAAACTACTGTGAAAATAGGTGCAACCTCTGCAATTAATAATATCAGTTGGGCATGTGCACCTTAATTCTGTCTGAGCCTTTCTGACTAAAGGATAATTCCAAGTGCAACACTTCATCATTTTAACTTGCTGAATAAACACTTTCTGATTGATTATTTCAGTTCCAGACTACTCTGGATGCTATTTAGTGTTTGTAAAATCAGTTAGACTAAAAGGACAGAAGCTAGAGAGTTTCTTATGTTGCAGTAGAAAACAACAGGAGAATCTGATGGAAGAAGTCCTGGTTTACCTCAGTTGAGATAATAATGAAGGCTCTAAGAGGGTAGCCTATAGGGCATAATAATTCTACTAGGAAAATAAGAACTAATGTAGATAACTGTGCAAACATGACAAGAGGACTTTACTTTTTTTTCATTGTTGATGAGCAAATTTTAACTTCCTTCATATTAAAGTAAATGCAATCCAGATGGTTGGAGAACACAGAGTCCTAGCTGAAGGGGTGGGGTGGGGAGGGAGAGAGGGCTGCAGAATGAAACTTAACAGATAGCAGTGAATTGCTAAGAAACTTGTGGAAAATATAGGTTTAAAGTTAGAATGTGAAAAGTACTATTGTTCTTCCCTGCCCCTCTTCCAGCCCGGGAGCAGATTTGAGCCTTTAGGATAATCTTCAAAGTAAATCCAAGTGTATAATTCAGTAATTTTGGATTAGACAAGGTTTGTTTATGTATTCAAATTGGACTCAAAAGAAAGAGGTAATACAAATCTGTTTTTTTTTTTTTCCCCCATTAGCTAGGTTGTTGGTGAACAATAAACAAATCATCTTAAGCCTTTTAGCATCTCAAATATATGCTGTTGAAACACTTGTTTTCTTGGAGTACTTCATCATTGAATTTTTTTTTTTTTAAACCTATACACACAATGATTCTCAAGTGCTTTGAAAAAGCTAAGTACTGTACTATAAGTGCTAAGTATTAGTCATATTGTCAGTATGTATACTGTTAGTGTACTTGTGTAGCTTCATCAAAGCTACTTTACCCAGAAATTATTACTATAAGACATTGGTATTTCCATTTAAAATTTATCTTGTAAAATGTTTTACAGTCATTTCACAGCAATGAAATAGAGACCACACACAGAAGACATTAATATGTACTGCTTGACTGATCTCATTGTATGTTTTGTATTTTTATTTTACAGTTTTAATGTTTTTAATTGGGCATAGAGGTTGGGAGAGGGATGGAGGGAGTGGGTGGAAGAGTTAGTAGGGTGAGAGAATAGAAAGAGGGATAGTCCCAGCTCATCACCTGCCTAGCCACCTGCAGGCAGGTTTTGTAAACATAGCAGAGGTGAGCATTTTCCCTCATGCCTAACACCAGTGTAAGCATGAAGGTATTTAAGAGAAGTTGACTAGTGCTCTGTAAATGCTGGCACAGTTGGCAGAGTGAAGCAGGCTTTGACTTTGCAACTGGATCAAATAGATAAGCTATTAGATCAGCTAGAGTGTGAGGCTAATTTATGAAGAACCATAAGGACCTTGTATTTGATGTAGTGGTGAAAGGGGAGCAAGAAAAAACATCAAAGTGCTTGGTGTTGTCAAGACAAGACGGGAAGCAAGATCTTGGCAGCAACATTTTGAATGGACTTGAGGGGAACAAAGTTGCAGTAATAAAAGTTCGGAAGGAGGAGGTTGTGCTCCTCAAGATGTGAAATGAGGATTTTGAGTTTTAGCTGTGTGTACAGATGAAAGGTCAGATTTCAGTTATGCTGTGTAGGAAGAAGTGGAAAGATTTACACATAGTCTGTATTGTGAGTCTAGAGAGAGGGCTGAGTCAAATGTGTCGAAGTTAAAGGCTTGAGTGATTGGGAAGATGGCTGTGTTATCCTAGGGTTACCATATTTAAAAAATAAAAAAAGAGGACACTCCACGGGCCCTGGCCCCGCCCCTTTCCCACCCCCGGCCCCAACTCTGCCCTTTCCCCGCCCCTTCCCCCTCCTCCCTCCCAGCCACGCGAAAAGGGCTGCCCAAGCGCTACCAGCTTCACGGTTTGCCGGGCAGCCTCCAGACCCTGCGCCCCCAGCCGGCGCTTCCCCAGCGCAGCTGGAGCCCGGGAGGGGAAGCGCCCAGCCGGGGGCGCAGGGTCTGGAGGCTGCCCGGCAAACCATGAAGCCGGTAGTGCTCGGGCTTCGGGCAGCCCCTATGCCTCCGGACCCTGCGCCCCCGGCCGGGCACTTCTCCTCCCCGGCTCCAGCTGCTCTGCTTCGGCAGCGCAGGGTCCGGAGGCACGGGGGCTGCCCGAAGCCGGTAGCGCTGGCTCGGGCAGCTTGGCTCTTAAACAGAGCCGAAGTCTGAGTCCGGGGAGGAGCAGAACAGCTGGAGCCGGGGAGGAGAAGTGCCCGGCTGGGGTCCGGAGGCACGGGGGCTGCCCGAAGCCGGTAGCGCTGGCTCGGGCAGCTTGGCTCTTAAACAGAGCCGAAGTCTGAGTCAGGGGAGGAGCAGAGCAGCCGCGGGAGAGGAAGTGCCCGGCCGGTATTTTTCCCGGACATGTTCGGCTTTTCGGCAATCAAACCCCCGTCCGGGGGGAATTGCCAAAAAGCCGAACATGTCCGGGAAAAACCGGACGTATGGTAACCCTATGTTATCCACAGTGATGGCAAAAAAGAGGATTGGGGAATGGAAGCTTGGGGAATGGAGACTGAGAATTAAATTTTGGCCATGTTGAGTTTGAGATAACTACGGACATCCCTTTTTAAGGATGGCAGAGAGAGGTCAAAGTACTGGATTAGATGAGTGAGGCAGCTTATCACTAGGGAAGTCGTTGGCTTAAAGATGGTAGTTGGCTTAAAGATGGTAGTCAAAGCCATACTTGTGGATAAAAGTACCAAGAGATAAGAGGGGAGCCAAGGACAGAGCTGCTGGCGACATCTACAGAAACAGGGAGTTAGGATTATGACTTACCAGATAAAACACTGAAGGAATAAGAGGATGAAGTCATGAAAGCCAACAAGACAGGATTTCAAGAATCATCGACAACTTCAAAAGCTGCCAAGTGGTCTCAGATTGAGAATGGAATTTGGAAATGAAAAGGGTAGAGGAGAGATTGTATGGTAGTTTGAGGCTGAGGCGTTGAAGCTTTGTGTGGGGGGGAGGGTATGGGGGGATGGTGGTTATTTTTAGATGTGGGGAGAATACAGAATGCTTGTACTGGGAGAGGAAAGAACCGTTTGTGAGTGAGAGGCTCAATAGAAAAGTGAGATGGGGTGAGAGTATGGGTATGGAAGGCTAGGAGATGGGAGGAGATGTGCAGTCAGAGGAGGAGAGAAGTCAGGAAGTCTCTGTATTAGTGATGGGGTTGTTTTGACCATTTTTCAGCAGAAATTAAAACCAGAAAATTGTTGTTCCTGAAAATCTGGCAGCATTGCGTAAAGGGAGTTAAAAAAAATTAGTACTGGGATGCTTCCAAATTTGTTTGGAAGTTTAAAGTAAACTTGAGAGCCAAAAGGATTAGTTAGTATTTGTATAGCATTTAGAAGATGTAAAATACTATATAAGAGGTGGTCTCTGTGCTCCCAATTTTACTTATTTAAATATGGATAAATATTTGAAGGTATTTGTTTAAACTTCATGTATTTATATTGATTATTCCCCCCCTAAACTAGAATAAAAGGACACTCAACCAATGCTCTGGGAGCCACTGACAATCGTTACAAAAATACACTAATAGAAGTTTGTATATTGCATATCTAACACTTGTCATCTAGGGATCTCAAACCACTTGACAAATATTAATGAATTAAGCCTGACCAACCCCCTTCCCCCTTGAAATCAGTATTAATCTCATTTTACACATGGGGAAACCGAGGCACGTGATATTCAAATGATTTGGCCAGGGTCACATAGAAGGTTTGAGAGGTGCAACTAGTATCCATTTTCTTAAGTTCCAGTGCTGTCCTCTTCACTCATTCCCTTTACTGAATTCATATTCAAGAACTGTATTAGTTTGGTGTAATAATGCATTATTACAGAATCTTACTTCAGAACATTTACAAAGGGTCATTTTATTATCCTAGACTTATAGATTATTCAGTCTTCACTTTCATGCCTAATAATGCATAGTGAGAATTATTGAGCTCAGTACGCATATCAGTAAATTTGGCTATTTTAGAAATGTAGCAACTTGAAACGTTTTCAATATTTAGAGTCTGATTATAAGCTTGACAACTTATATCAGTAATATTTCATTACAACACTGTAAAAGATTCATTTTGATGCAAACTATCCCCATGAAGGTATATGGTTTCTTGCAAGACCCCCCCCCCCTCAAAATTTCTTATATTTTGGAAACTTTTTTTGCATCAGCCACTTACTGCACACTTTGTCGTCATAGTGATGTTTCATTACAATTGTCTTTTTTATAAAAAGTGTGGAATTGCCTAATTTAAGATGAAACCTTTTATTCTTTTACTTCAAGATAACTTATCAAAATACACCCACTACCTAGTTTCCATTTTCTAATGTGTGTTTAATTCAGACTTATTCTACAACGTTATCTTTCTGTAGCCCATTACATAGGAAAGATTCAGTTGTATTTGAGAAAATAGTCAACTTGTATGACAGGCACAGTGTATGTTAGATTCTGCCTCAGTTCATGATTGTACTGTGTATCCCTAGAAATGACTGTTTTCTGAATCCATAGAACCTTTTTCAGTGAAATCGTATGCATTTGAACAACTTAAATTCAGTTCATTTTTTGACCAAACCCTTAGGATGTGACAGCTTTAGTAAATGTTTGATGAGGTAAATCTTCAAGTATTCTGTTCAAAATGAGATAATCTGTTAATGTTTATGATAAAAAATTAACTATTTTTAACAAGTTTTTTAACTGAGACAGAAAAAATAATCTCTAGCAAGTTTTAAAGACTGTTCAGTATCCTTCTATAATTTCAAGCAATTATCTCTCTAAGGGCGAAATTGTGTGGTCTGTAATTAGGAAAAACTTCCATTGATTGCAATGGAAGCTTGGCCTGAGTAAGAATTACAAGATTTTGCTTAAGTATATGTTCAAAATGGCAAGAAACTATAACCTGGTGTGGTGGCTCAGTAGAGAAAATAGTGGGGGATGAATTGAAATGAAACCAGCAAGTCATTTTTGCATAGTTTTCCATTATCCAGCCCTCATTACAGAAATATGTGGTGTATTCTAAATACTGCCTTGCTTTAAAGCCTGCATATTTTGGGTAATCTAAAACTGAGTAATCCTCTGTATGGCATTGTCAACAAAATGAGATTGAAAAGCTTTAGTAGATGCTTTTCCTAAGATATTGGTATTAATCGTAAGACTGTTAAGAAGAGAGGTTATAATCACAGTTGCCAACTTTCACGCAGTAAATAAGCACCACGACTTTCACAATAAGCCAAAAATCAAGATAATCCCATTTCAAAACAAGCCAATCCCTAAGAACCCCAACACTCTGACTAGATCCCTCCAGCGTGCAGTCTGGGACTGTGGTGGGTCCACTGTGCACCCCTGACTCTCCCCCTACTTGACACCCCCTCCCCCCCTTGCTCCTGCTTGCCAGGAGCCGATTTAAAAAAATAAAAAAGTAACAAGCTGCTAGCCAACAAGCAACTCACAAGCCAATTAAGCCAAAAACAAGCCCAATTTCTGTGTTTTTTCCCGCGGGTTTGGCATGTCTGGTTATAATCAGTGGGTTTTGTATCCCTGTACAGTGCTTTTGCAGATTAGGTGGTGCTGTGTTACCTTAACTATATAGGAAAATAACCAGAAAAGTACTGATGATACTTTGATTTGTCATTAGATAGCTTAATAGCTATATTCTGTTAAAGTGTATATTTGTCTCTTGCATTTATTACTGGCTTGGGACCTGTGGTCTGCAGGACAGACACTTGTTGTGGGTTCTTCCCCCCCCCCCACTAGTAATGGAATCGGTCCATGCCTCTCCTCCATTACTGCATAGTTGGCTCAGTAGAGGAGGTTTGACCGAAAGTGGAGCTGGAGGCAGAACTGGGGAAGGGGGAGGAGCTGGGGCTAGAGGCGCAGCTGGCCTGGGGGCAGAGAGGGGGTCAGAGCTGTGGCTGGGGGCGGAGCTATGTGGCACCCTCTCCTCCCCTGAACTTTACTCTGTCCCCGCTCAGTGGTCCCACAGTTTAGGGACCACTGCACTAGTGTGTCTTGATGTTCCATATTTTAATAAAAAGGCTTCCAAACCTTCTAAAGTTTACCAGCTATCTGTGTAACACAGAACAAATTACTGCCCCTCAATTCCTAGGGCTGCAGAACAGGGATCTTCTTCGCTTTCCTTAGTAAATTTCCCTGTCTAACTCTAGCAAAGCTGTCAAGTGCCTGGGAAAATAGTAAAATATCAGGGGACAGTAAATAGAAAACGAAAGGTAAAAGTGGACAGAAAAAAACAAGGAGTCTTCTCCCAGGATATTGTAATCTTCAGGGGCTCTATCAGACGTGATGTGTGTTCTCCTCTTACTCTGGAGATCCAGGTTTGGGCTTTTTGCTTCTTTTAACATTTTTTAATGACACAGCTGCTTGAGAAGGCTGGGAGTCAAATGCTCACCTCTGGCATGCTGTACTCCTTTACAGGGTGAAGTGTTGTCAATCTGTGCTTGTGACTTCTCTCTGCACCCACAGATGCTTTCTGCCTGCCTCTCTCCTCTGCTAACAGAATGCCCCGCAATTGTTGTGCTGGTATGGTGCCCCCCTGCACCACCCTAGTTAAGCAGTAGTTTAAAAACCACAATGTAACCCTATATCTGAAGGAATCCCATCAGGCCCCTGCCCTCTGGTGTGAAACATAATAGCTCTACCTGTTGTAATATCAAAAGATCTAGGAGAAAAGACACTACAGAAAGCTTTTGAAGTTTGACAATTGGAATCTTAAACCAGAATATTACATGCTGATAAAAATTAGTAAATTTTAAATAGGGTGAATATACTTTTTTCAAGTCAGTGCTGTTAGAATACAATACATGTTCTTTTGACAGAGGTAAAGAGCAAGAAATCCAGAAGTTTAAACAAATTTCTGAATGTTCAGTTTTCCTTTTAATAACCTCTAGCAAACTGCGTCTCCTATTTCACCATTATTGCATATATGGAATTGAATGCTTTTCCTGTTATCCAGCAAATTAGTATATAATGCATCTTTTCATTTGTAATGGTAATCTTTTCTTCCCAAGGCATCATCAGAGCATAAGTTTCTCCCTAGTCATATTTAAACTCTATGTGGAAGCTTGTCCATTTACAGAACATCAGAGCTGCAGTTTCACTTGGTTTTTGGAGAGTCAGGAAGAATTCTTCCCTATCCCTGAACACAGTTAAATGGGGAATATAAAATGGCTATCAATTAAACTCACACTCTTTAATTAGATTGGGAGCCAAAACACTTTCATACAACTTACTTTTAAGTAGAAATAGTATTTTTTGTCGTCCTTTTCTGGCAAATAATAGCTATATAATTGCACGCACGCACACCTTCACATCCAGTCTCTTTCCTTCTGAGAATTGTTTGGGTCTCTTCCTGGCAACTTCTCTCCTCTTATTCTGTTTCCATCATTCTGTTTCCATCTGTTTTCCATTCTGTAACCCTGTGCCCTCTCTTGTCCTGCAGGTGTGGGGGAGTGAATATTGTATATTTGCAGTCCTGTGTCAAGCTTTGGCACAAAGAAGCACTGCAAATCTGTAACAACAAATGTATGTTAAAATACAAACAATACATCTTTCCCCCAGCTGTTCCCTGTCTGAATCCTGATGATGCTCCCATTTGATCCCTATTTACATTCCCTCACTTTCTCCCCATGTCAGAACCAGCACTGAGTGGCATCCTTCTAGTGTAGGGGTGGCCAAACTGTGGCTCTTTCATAGTTAAAATGCAGCTTGTGGACCCCCCCAGATTCTCCGCTATGAGACTCTGGGGGTGGGAGGGGAGCTTGGGACCTCTGCCTTGTGGTGGGGTAGGGCTTCTGCCCAGCGGTGAGGGGGGGTCTCATGGCTTCAGCCCTGTGGGGCATGCCTACTGGGGCTTCAGTTGGAGTGAGGCTGAAACCCAGGGCCCTGGCAGGTGTGCGCCGGCTCTCAAACTTCTAAAGATTGTCCTATGTGGCTCAGAGGGCAATAAGTTTGGCCACCCCTGGATGACAGCTGGTTGAAACTCCCTTTATTATTTCAGTGACATGTATTAATTAGCTTCTAAAAAGACGTCTGTTGAACAGTGTAAGGCACTCCCTATACCAGTGCTCTTTACTGTTTTTGAAGTGGGGGCCACTTTGGCAAAAAACCTTCAATGTGAGAGCCACATCAACGCGACACAGATGGTTGAACACTCTGAGTTCTTTGTTGGTTGATATGGTAATATTACCATTATTGGTAATATTGCTTGGGGTGCAGGATGGGGCATGGGGGGTTGGCTCTGGGAGGGGGCTCAGGGCTGGGGCAGGGGCTTGGAGTGCAGGAAGGTATATTGGGGGCTGGCTCTGGGAGGGGACATAGGGCTGGTGCACGAGGAGGTATGGGAGGCTAGCTCCGGGAGGCTGCAAGTTGGGTGGTGGAAGAGCTATTCAGAACCTGCCCATTGAAGGGTGTGGCACTTACTTTGGGTGGCCCTCGCCCCATGCCGCTCCTGGAAGGGGTCAATGCGCCCCTGCACCCTCTGGGGGGGCATGTGGCTCTGCGCGCTGCCCCGCAACTCCCATTGGCCACTGTTTCCTATTCCTGGCTAATGGGAGCTGTGGGGGCAGTGCTTGCAGGCAGGAGCGGCGTGAGCAGACCTCTGCTCCCCCCCCTTACCCCTGAGGCCGCAGGGGAGGGGGTGCTGGCCCCTTCTGGGAACGGCATGGGGCTAGGATAGGCAGGGAGCCTGCCTTAGCTACAGCCCCGCTGCGACCCCACTGCACCACCGGAGAGCGCGATCAACAGGGAGCTGCACTTGGGGTCCATGGGAGACGTCACTGGCTCACAGGCCTGGCAGTGAGGAACACTGCCCAATACCCTGGTGGCGGCTGACTTGCCTTTCCTCTACAACGTTTTTATCCCTTGTGTCCTAGTACAGGTATGAGAAATCAGGAGGCTAACCCAGTGTCAAGTCCCCCTGCCCCAACATAAGAATGGACATACTGGGTCAGACCAAAGGTCCATCCAGCCCAGTATCCTGTCTACCAACAGTGGCCAATGCCAGGTGCCCCAGAGGGAGTGAACCTAACAGGTAATGATCAAGTGATCTCTCTCCTGCCATCCATCTCCACCCTCTGACAAATAGAGGCTAGGGACACCATTCCTTACCCAGCCTGGCTAATCCAGTTCTCTTTTTTTTAAACCCTGTTATAGTCCTAGCCTTCACAACCTCCTCAGGCAAGGAGTTCCACAGGTTGACTGCGCTGTGTGAAGAAGAACTTCCTTTTATTTGTTTTAAAGTTGCTGCCCATTAATTTCATTTGGTGGCCCCTAGTTCTTACATTATGGGAACAAGTAAATAACTTTTCCTTATTCACTTTCTCCACACCACTCATGATTTTATATACCTCTATCATATCCCCCCTTTAGTCTCCTCTTTTCCAAGCTGAAAAGTCCTAGCCTCTTCAATCTCTCCTCATATGAGACCCATTCCAAACCCCTAATCATTTTAGTTGCCCTTTTCTGAACTTTTTCTAATGCCAGTATATCTTTTTTGAGATGAGGAAACCACATCTCAACGCAGTATTCAAGATGTGGGCGTACCGTACCTTGGGTTTATATAAGGACAATAAGATATTTTCCGTCTTATTCTCTATCCCTTTTTGAATGATTCCTAACATCCTGTTTGCTTTTTTGACTGCCGCTGCACACTGCGTGCACGTTTTCAGAGAACTATCCACGATGACTCCAAGATCTCTTTCCTGATTAGTTGTAGCTAAATTAGCCCCCATCATATTGTATGTATAGTTGGGGTTATTTTTTCCAATGTGCATTGCTTTACATTTATCCACATTAAATTTCATTTGCCATTTTGTTGCCCAATCACTTAGGCCTGGTCTACACTGGGGGGGCGGGGATCGACCTAAGATACGCAACTTCAGCTATGAGAATAGCGTAGCTGAAGTTGATGTAACTTAGGTCGACTGCCGCTGCTCCCCCGTCGACTCTGCTTCCGCCTCTCGCCGCGGTGGAGTACAGGAGTTGACGGCAGAGCGATCGGGGATCGATTTATCACGTCTACACTACATGCGATAAATTGATCCCCGATAGATCAATCACTACCCGCTGATCCGGCGGGTAGTGTAGACGTACCCTTAGTTTTGTGAGATCTTTTTGAAGTTCTTCACAGTCTGCTTTGGTCTTAACTATCTTGAGCAGTTTAGTATCATCTGCAAACTTTGCCACCTCACTGTTTACCCCTTTCTCCAGATCATTTATGAATAAGTTGAATAGGATTGGTCCTAGGACTGACCCTTGGGGAACACCACTAGTTACCCTTCTCCATTCTGAAAATTTACCATTTATTCCTATCCTTTGTTCCCTTTTAACCAGTTCTCAATCCATGAAAGGATCTTCCCTCTTATCCCATGACAACTTAATTTATGTAGGAGCCTTTGGTGAGGGACCTTGTCAAAAGCTTTCTGGAAATCTAAGTACACTATGTCCACTGGATCCCCCTTGTCCACGTTTGTTGACCCCTTCAAAGAACTCTAATAGATTAGTAAGACATGATTTCCCTTTACAGAAACCATGTTGACTTTTGCCCAACAATTTATGTTCTTCTATGTGTCTGACAATTTTATTCTTTACTATTGTTTCAACTAATTTGCCCAGTACTAATGTTAGACTTGCGGTCTGTAATTGCCGGGATCACCTCTAGAGCCCTTTTTAAATATTGGCGTTACATTAGCTATCTTCCAGTCATTAAACAAAGAACAAACATTCAGCTATCACCCAGCCCTCAAAAACTATATACATATGTGTGGTTTTCTTCGTGCCCAGGAGGTAGTGTTTGCTAATGTGGTGAGTCTGCAGATAGCCTGATACTATAGCTCTTTGAATTCTGAAACCTAATGACAAGTTCAGTAGCAACAATACTACTCTTTTACTGTCAATCATCAAGATAATGGTCTTATCCATTGTAGGATGCATTGGAGATATTTGTATGGGAGTGCTGGAGCAGCTAGCTGCTGTTGAGTTCTGCAGGAATGGAAAACCAGGAATTCAAGTCCCCCCCTCTTCCCCACCCCAAAAAAACAAACAAACCAAAAACCTCTCATCCTACCCACAAGCTAGAAGGAAAGGAGAAACACATCTTCTCACCTATATCATAAACCTCATTTACCTCTTGGGGGGCCAAAAGCCCCATCTGCCCCTACCAAGTTGCCAAAATCTTCAACTTTCTCCTGATGGCTTCTATAATGTTGTGCATTGTCCACAAAATTTGCTGCAAACTAAAAAAGAAAAATTAGGAGAGCCTAAATAAATAAAATTAATATTAAAAAATAATGCAAGTGAGACTGTACTAATGGTGGGTACCACTTTTTATACTTATTTCAGTAACAATCTATTTTTCATTCAGTGATTCTATTACAGAATTTCCCATCTTGAGGATAAACCAACAACCAAGGAGAAATTGTAATGCAAAAATAAATGTTGCAAAACTATTAGATTAACTTCTCCAGTAATTAAACATAGGCAAGTTCTAGCTACTTTCCTCCTTCTTAAAAACCCCAGGGTATGGTGATGGGGTGTTTTTGTGAGTTTGTAAGTCTATCAGTTGCTGATTTGTTTAAGGAAATCTTGTGGCCTTGATGGTAAAACACTTCTGTATCCTATTTTATCATACATTCTGTATGTTGAGGGGCTAGGAGTGGAAGAGGATGGAACCTTGTTGGGTTGTTGTCAGTTGTTTCCAATGAAGAAATCTCTCCTTGGTGCAGTTGTTTGCATTTCTGTGGTCAGTGGTATAAGGAAATACCACGTTGTAAAAATTTCCAATTGTTTCCTCAAGGGTTCTTCTCAATTGCACAATCCTTTGATGTTTTTGTTTGTAAAAAAGAAGAAATTAGTTTTTAGCTCATTACTTTGAAACTCAGAATTCTGTAATATCTACAGGTTTTATCTTTGATTTTGTAACCCAATGTCAGGAATCAAACCAGAGGTAATGTCTCTCTTTACACTGATTAGCCATTAAATACCAGTGGCTGTAGGATTTCTCCTCTCCCCCTGAATGTTTCTCTTGTGCCCCTGAATATCTGGCATCATGACAACTCATCATGGTTGCTAAATGAAACTCTAGAGAACTAGTCAGTGTTGCTTTGCCCAGTTTTTATGGGAGAGGTCACTAGAATAGCAACCTCTGTTGCATAAATATTATTCATCAGGAGGAACAGGCTCTTTGACCAACAAATGCTTTCTTGCCATTGAGTGAAGTACTTCATAAAAAAATTCACTTACAGGCTTATTTTCATTTCCACACTGTGCTAATTTTCAATAATGAATTCTTAAATCCACTCCTATTAGAATGATCTGTATGAGTTTTGAATGAAAGTCTCTGACATTTCTTGCCCAACTTTGATGTGGATGGTGTCTTTCACAAATCAGCTGACATTTAAATGTGCATCCAAGTTTAGGTGTTAAGTCCACTGGTGATCCAGTGAATGTGGAGAAAATATCATAATTCTGACAAAAGTCAGTGGCTTTCTTAAGAGAAAATGAAAATATTTAAAGATATTTGCTTAAACTTAGGTCTTATCTCACAATTTCTTCAGACCTTGAATCATTTTTATGGCTCTTTCCTGTACCCTCTCCAGTTTTTCAAAATCCTTTCCCAAATCTCCCTACTCTTACTCACTAGTTCCTTGTCTATGTATCCAAGGCTCATATTAGCCTTTTTTGCCACAGTATTGCACTGAGAGCTCATATTCAGTTGCTTGTCTGCTGTGATCCTTAAATTCTTTTCAGAGTCACTGTTCTCCAAGACAATCTCCCCATTCTGCAGGAAGGGCCTGCATTCTTAGTTTGATGTGTATTTTTTTATTTGACTATATTAAAACACATTTTGTTGGAATGGACCCCACTTACCAAGTGAACCTGATTTCTAGGTGACTGTCCTGGCTTCATAATTATTTACAACTATGTCAAACTTTGTGTCACGTGCAAATTTTACCACCAGTGATTTTTATATTTACTTCCAGATCATTGATTAAAATGTTGAATAGGACTGAGCCTAGTACCGATCTCTGTGGAATCCCAATAGAAACACCCACACTTGCTGATGCTGATGGTTCCCTATTGACTACTACTTTTTGAGATCTGTCAGTTAGCCAAGAATGAAATCAGGCTTATTTGACGAGACCTATTTTCTGTAAAACCATGTTGACTGGCATTAATTATATTCTTTATTAGTTGAATCACATATCAGTTTTCCTATTATTTTGTCCATGATTGATGCTAGGCTAACTGGCCTATAGTTACTTAGATCATGCTGCTTGCCCTTTTATGAAGATTGCCACATTAGGAATCTTCCAGTCTTCTAGAATTTCCTTAGTATTCTAAAACTTATTAAAATTTAACATCAATAGGCCAGAGATCTCCTCTTCAAACTCTTTTAGGACTCTTGGGTACAAGTTATCCAGGCCTGATTTTAAAAATGTTTTTAAAAGTTTATCACTAGTAGGTATTTTATATCCTCAGTTACTAATGGACTAGCGAGAGTACTTCATTATCCTGGCATGAGAGGAATACATCATTCTGCCTCATTCCAAATACAAAACAGATATTTATTGAACAAACATAGAAACCACAGTAAGCTGTATCAATAGAAACTGCATCTTATAGTGGCTTTGCCTGTCTGCTCTGGGGGTTTGCCCTGATGCAGCCACACCAATGGCTGGCCAACAATTGATGAAGTCCCCCCACTGTAAATGAGGTCTGAATTTAGAAGCAGGTGAGTAACTATACATTGAAGTAGCACTCTGTTATGTCTTTGGCAATGTGAAGGGATTAGAGAAGAGTGAATTTTACTCCCTCCTAGGATAGACGGTGACCTGATAGTTTTCATACAATTTCCTATAATATAGACTGCTCTTTTTAGCATTAAATTTCTCTCACTTGTCAGTCTTACAAGTAGAAAGAGAATAGATGAAGTTTTAAAATGACTATTGCTATGAGATATGCTGTCAGTCCCAATATATAAACATGTTACAAAAAAAAAAAACTTCACATTTATTTATTCAGTATCTTGCTGTGTCATTAAGTATGCAGGTGACTGAGAGCGACGAATTGGTTTTATCCAACTGAATAATTGGGGAAAACATATTTGATTACACACTGAATAATTGAATTTCATAATTATTTAATCACATGTCCTTTTTTAAAAATAAATATTATGTTCTTGGAATAACATGTTAATAGTAAGCTTTACCTGACTCTGTGTACATGGGTTTTTTATATATTTAAATTTTGCTTTCCTGGAAGACCAACTCTTAATACAACTAAAATTATTAGAGAACACTGGACTGACCAAGAAGTAGTAATGGTGGGGTTAGGACTGTCTAATACAGTTGAAAAACAGTGACGCAATAAATATGTGTAGCATACCATTGTAGAGATTTAAAAAAAAAATATTCTGAGAGTACTCGAGCCAATTTGTGAAACAGTAAGAAGGAAGAACTGGTGATGGCTGGAATAGGCTGTGTCAGCCTTATGAATAAAAATTCCATGGTTAATGGGAAATGTATATGCCTGGATTGCTTTGTACAAACAGAGCATACTGGTTTCATAATGGTAAACTCTTACATTCATATTATGAATCTATGACTTTATTGCTAAGTTTGAGTCCTATAGATGTGCTCTTGCTGTCTTGTGGGGTTTTTGGTTTGTTTTTCTTTTCCTTCCCCCTCCTCTCCACACCCACCCTCCGCCCCCCATCTCCACTGCAATCTGTTATATATGGCATGACTTCAGAATGTGAAGAATGGTTTTGATTTGTTGGGAAAATGGTAGAAGTACTCTTTGTTTTTTTTGCCCCCTATGTGTTGCATACAGAAGAAGAGATTTTTACTGTGGAAAATAGTTCATGCCAGAGAGAACAAAGATGATAGAGAAACAGGGATTTTTTGGGGGTACTTTTTTCATATATTTTATTTAGGCATTTCACTTTCACATGAAAAGGTTAATTGGAGGCAAAGGGGAACTTAATAGCATCCTGGCTGCCTTGAAGGGCTGTGTTGAAAAGAGGCAGAAGTTTCTTTATGAACTTTGACACTAGTACAGTACTTACGAAGTGGACAGATTTCAAAGAGAAATGTTCCTCTTTCTCTTGCTCCCCACCCAAATTATGGTCTGCTCACTCAGCTACATCTCAGAGGCAGCAGGGCTACTTCTTTTTTGTTGTGCTGAAAGAAGAGTATGGATCATACTTACTTAAAATGGTAGTGATACTTTTAAGTATCTAATATTTTTATTGAATTTTGGATTCAGAATTGTGAGAATTTGGCAAAATGGCAGGATTCATGTACTAACACATTCCTGACTGGATATGTATCAACTTCCCCCATTTTAAGGGTTCCCCTTTTCCATGACTGATGCAGTATAATTAGAGCCTTGCAAATCTGCGGATATCTGTATCTGCGGATGCGGATATCCACGGACCATGTTTACGGATTGCGGATTGGATGCGGATACGGATTTTGTATCCGTGCAGGGTTCTATGTATAATATATTGTTCATTCATTCTTCTAAATCTACATACATCTTCTCAAATTTCATAGTGTGTTTTATGTAAATATTTTGAAGAGTTCAAGAAACCTTTTGATAGACTTGCTGTTTTTAGATACATGTTTAGAAGTAAGTATGCTGAAAGGTAACACAACACAGTTCCAACAATACAGAAACCCTCTCAGGAGACGATGATCTTTTTGTTTCACTTTACAGGTTAACTACATTAATAGAGCAAGGAGAATTGTGAAAAACATCCCAGGTAATTAAATGTTTTAAATTCTATAGCAATGTATTCTTGGAGGCAGTTTAATATAATGATGGTCTTGACAGTATTGGCTAAAAATGATGGAGATTTATTTTAAACACCTGAAAAATTATTAAAATTGCTTTAAAGTGACAATGTGATACATTTTATGCCTCTGCCTATCGAACACACTCATATTCTCTTGTTATATAATAAAATACTATGGTAGGAAGCAATCTTGCATTGTCTGAGGATGGACTAGATGATCTAAACATACCATATAATACTCTTATGGCACCTTTTTATATTTGAGGCTCTCACTGTGCTATATAAACAATAATTAAACCTCACAACACCACACTTAATAAGAAAGTATTATCCTATTTTTATAAGTGGGTAATATAAGTCATAGAGCTTAAGTGCCAGAGAACACTTAGTAAGTGTTTTGACCATGATGTGTCACTTTGCTAAATTGAAATAATTACTATAGTCAGCTTTACAATGTGTTAAATTCTGCAATCCATTGTATTCATCTTATGTTATTTTCCAAGAGAGTCTTTAGGCAGCGGAACCTGAGCAGTTGCCTGTGTTTTAGATACAAGGGGCTGTTGTCATTCATACCTTCATCCCCTCATAGCCTGATTTGCTGCCTCCTGGAAAGTTGCCCTGTGGGTACATCTAGGGAGGTGGTATGTCATGGGTTTTCATCTTCAGGCCAGTAGGCAGCAAATACTCTAGCAGTGTAGTGGATAGTGACTCTTCCTTTCCCTAAAACCTTGTTTCCACTGAAGGTGCTTCTAATTTTAGATGCCCTAGATCAGTGGTCACCAACCAGTCAATCGTGATTGACTGGTTGATCCTAGAGGATCTCCCAGTCGATCGCGATCTCCGGCGGCACAGTGTGGCTGCTGCTAAGGCAGACTCCCTGCCTACCCCAACCCCATGCCGCTCCCAGAAGCAGCCAGCGCGGCCCCAGTGGGGGGTGTGTGTGTGTGTGTCTCCCTCCGCACACTGTTCCTGCCTTCAAGCACTGCCCCCACAGCTCCCATTGGCTGGGAGAGCTACGGGGACGGTGCTTGTAGAGAGGGGCAGCACGCGGAGCCACGTACCTCCTGCTAACCACCCACCAGGGGCTGCTGGGACGCGTTGGCCCCTTCCAGGAGCGGTGCGGGGCTGGGGTAGGCAGGAAGCCTGCCTTAGCCTCACTGCGCCCACTGCCGACCAGGAGCCGCTGGAGATAAGTGCTGCCCGGTGCGAGGCCACACTCCAACCCCCATCCCTGAGCCCCCTCCTGGAGCCAGCACCCTGTACCTATCCTGAACCCCCAGCCCTGAATCCCCTTCCAGACCCAGCACCCCGTATCCCCTCCTGTACCCCAACCCCAGCCCTGAATCCCCTTCCAGGCCCTGAATCCCCTTCCAGACCCAGCAACCTGTACCCCCTCCACCCCAACCCACCTCCCCAGCCCGTAGCCCCCTCTTGCACCCAAACTCCCTCCTAGAGCTTGCACCCCGAGCCACCTCCCACACTGGAACCCCTCGACCCCAGCCTAGAGCCCGCACCCCCTCCCGAACCCCAACCCCCTGCCCCAGCCTGGTGAAAGTGAGTGAGGGAGAGCGAGTGACTGAGAGATTTGGGGGGGGGAGGGTGAGTGGGGCAGGGCTTTGGGGAAGGGGCAGGGTAGATCCTGGGTTGCCCTTAGATTCAAAAAGTGATCTTGGGTGTAAAAAGGTTGGATATCACTGTCCTAGTTGAAATAAGCCAAAACACTTCATTATCTGTCTTATGTCCTGATGCCTAATGTGCTGGTAAACCAATTACTTTAGAATATATCTTGCTGTAGGGCCTATCTACAGCCGTACTCTTGGCCCACTACTCTTGCTTTGTTACTCAGTCACTTGTGCCTTGAACAGCCCGCTTTTGGTTGCCACATGTCTTCGTTCTCAAAATTCCCCCTACTTTCCCAAACTCTCTGCTTTTAGTTACCATTCTTTTGCTAACCTCAGCTCCAGTGCTCTTGGGCCTGATTTTGTTCACCTTCCTTAAACCAAAAGAAACTCATGTGACACAACATTTTTAATTTGCTGTGATTTGTCCTCCCCATCCCCAACTCTTTCCTGCCATCACTTGCTATGTTATGTTTAATTGAGAATGTAAGCTCCTCTGGGCAGCTTATCATATGCTTCTGTGCATAGAATGCAAATCTGTATGCAATGACTTACCTGTCCTTCCTAAGCTTTGTCTCCTATGGGAGTACCATGCCAGTTCATGGAGAGATTGTAAAACTCATAATTTTAATTATTAAAAAATGTTCTTGGATGATGGATGACTATTGGTACTTTTTAATGAAATCAAATAGTGATGAAAGCTCTTTAAAAAACCAAAAACTCCTTCAGTAAGAATACCTGAAATTGTGACTTAGTAATGATAAGAGAGGCATGATTGTTGAGCTTCATGCTGTATGTAATAGTTTTGGATAAGTATCTAGATCTCAGCTATACAGATTGTTGATGCAGATCATACAACAGCAGCATCATGTATGTATGTAAAAGAACCTTATTTACATATAAATAATTTTGTCTAGCATGAGTAATTGGTTTCCATGAGATTTATTTTGGTGATCAGCCTTCAACTCCAGTACAACTGGTATTTCTGAAGTGAGTTGGGTATTTGGATTAGTTATGTTTTAGGATGTATGTTTCTTTCCTGCTAAAGTGACATCAAACCAAAGTTTTTTTTCATATGTTTGGGGTGGGGGTGGTAGGGAACTCCCAATCCCCACTATTTCTCTTCATTATTTAGTAATCTTGAGCTTAGAGTCTCCTTAATTAACAAGCTTCTATACCATTGCTAAAACAGGATTTGACATCTGCCTAATTTCCCCATTTTCCTGCTTTCCACCTCTTAGATCTCAGTTCTTGCTACAGTGTGGAGAGTAGCAGTATTAATACTTTGTTCCTGCCTTTTGATTCTCCCCCCCCCCCCCCCCCCATCAAAAGGTGTTTCTCTCTGGAACAGTTTCTCCAACGTACAGGAAATCCACAAGAAAAGGCAGACAATCTTATGGGGCTTATATGTATGGACTATGCCCAGACTCCTGATCTCTTGGTGGGTGTCTTCACCGAGGCTAGAGGTTACGCAAAGATTTCCTTGTAAGTCACTTGTGTAGACTTAAGAAGTCAGAGGAGAAAATCTTCCCCAGAGGTGGGGAAAGCGTCAAACCCACTATCAATAATATGCTTTTCCACTTCTGGAAGCAATAGAAGTATATTGACTCTGTTTTGAAGTAATTCCTGCTGTCTTTTCCACTTTTCTTGATAAATTCAAACCTTCTGAGATGCCTGAGGTTGTCTGAAATGCAAGTCCTTTTCCTTAGAATTTAAGGACCTCTGATTCCCAGCACTAACTCCCTTCAATTCACTCTGGAAATTACCTCTTGCACAGCCTCCCGGTAAGATAAGAAGCTGGGAGGAGATCATATAAAGGAATTATTACATCACTGAAAAGAAAGATGCAAGTGAACCTCAACCCCTTCATCTGAATTTTTCCATTGCTGGTGGAGAGGTTTCTGTGTCCTTGCCTAATGTGGAGGAAAGGTATTGCTCCAGAGGCTTTTTGCCCCAGGAGACTGTCCCTAACGGTGCAAAACCCTGTCATATTATTTTCCTGACACTTCTGCCTCCCATGCTAGTCCCTCAAAAAGACTTCTAAAGAGATTTCCCATATTGCAGAGGAAGACCAGACATGGCCTTTCCTACTTGCCCTGCAATTGAAGCATTGATAAGTAACATGTGTCTGGCTCCAAACTACAAGCTTTTCCCTTTTCCAGCCATTTAAAAAAACACTGTCCAGCTGAAAAGTTTGAAAAGGAGAAAATGTAGGGTTAGTCTCTCTCCTGTGTGATTAATCGTTTTTTGCATAATATAGCTCAATATTAGTAATTCTTTTCTGTCTGCTGTAGATATAGTATCCGTAATCAAGTGAAGGAGTTCACTGTGGCTTTCTCCCTGGTTCATGGACATGGTTAGAAAATTTAAGTCAGTTTCTCTTTTCTGTAGTGTAGAGACTGTTTGTTTCTTTTGGGAAATTTCACAAAGCTACGTTGTGGAATGCCTGTGAGAGACTACATACTTTACATTGCTTAGAATTGCTGATAACCATTTATTCTTTATATTTTCAGTTTATTATATCTTTGGGGCTGTAAATGGAAAGCGGATAAGAATATCTTCTAACAGTTTAAGGGGAAAAACTAATAGTAACCTTCTGGGAGGAAAGGTGACCATTACAATATGAGCAAAGATAGGCTATAATATTTGATATTCAAGCAAGTTTGAAAAGAGCGCTTAAAACTTACAGGCACCCAACTTATTAATGTAGGGAAACTGTGTTCCATACAATGGTAAATGAAATGAGAACTGTTCTGCAGGTATTGTAATGGAACAGGGTAGAGATTAATCTACTTTCTAAAACAAATTAGATGGGCAAACCTCAGTATTCCCAAAGAGAATACTATCTGCAACTCCACAACTAGTAGGTTCATACAAGGTGTTTAAACTTGACATTAGAGGAGAAAGGGTAGGGAATACCTTATTGTTTGGGATAGCCAGAGGTAGACACATGGCAGGTCACTTGATACTAGAGGGAAACCTTTGACATGCTGCAGTGATAGAGGATAGACAAGGTCTCTGATAGCCTGAGGGTGAAAAGTGAACATGGTATTTTCTTTATTTATTCTGATATGATAGGTTAGGGAGCCCAAGAATTCTATGCATATTTGTGCCATCTCATTTTGTTGTTTAACCTTTTTTCTAATATTTATTTTCTTTAATGCTATGGGCTCATAGACTTTTCAGGGTATTCATTCAGTGCCTCACAAGAAGTAAATGATGTTTCAGCATCTGAGGAAACTTAATAAAAGCGAGTCTGGAATCTAAACCCACTGAGGGTCTCTGAAGGCATGGACCAGATGGTCCTGTTACCATAAAATGTAAGAGCAGAGTTCACTTGGGAGGCAAAACTGGCAATGCACACCCCCCAAAAAAGGCAAGGGGATTTCTCCAGTTCATTCAATAAGCCCAGTCCAGAATATCTCCTCTAATTTCAAATGTGGTGGGAGAGCAGATTGAGTCAACCTTTTGTTCTGTTCTGTTTGGAACAGGCAGTGGGCAAATTGCATAGCAGAGTGATAACCTGGAAGATCATTTGGGCCTGTGTTGTCCAGATTTATTACATGACTTCAGAAGAAATTGTCAAGAATTGGGACTAAACAGAGTATTATCCATAGTTTCTCAACCCAATTCAATAGAATTCAATGTCTGACTATTCACATCCCACAAACTGCAATATCTTTCCTACACGCTTTCTTTCCTGATTCTCCTTTCTATGGACTGTAGAAAAAAAATTCAACAGCCTTAAACTACCTTTGAAGCAGTGTCAGTGGGCCCTTTGTCCAAAAGTCTCAGGAGTCTACTCTAGTTTATTATCCCAGTTATGTCAAAGTGATTACTTTTATTAGATTATAAACTTTTAGAGTGGTGAGTCTCATAATGTACCTTGTATATAATCAAGCACACCTTGGAGCTTAATAAATGCTCCCAATTATAGATTTAAAATTGCTACATGAATCTCTTGTGAAGGAAAAGATGAAAATGGAGTTGGCAAGAACAATTGCCTAAGTATTTTCACAGTTCACCAATGCCAGAAAGTTCCTCTAGGCTGAATACTTTCTATATGTGCTAATAGATTGGTGTACTCATGAGTTTCTGAGGTTTTTTTGGTTGTACCCTGCCGTTAGTATTTTTCTCCACCTTGAAGATCATAACAGAAAAGTAGTTGTGGTGGTATCGGCATTGAGACAATGGACATGCCTTCCTTCCAAAGATGGCTGTCATAGCTTCAGTGGAGCTCCTCCTTTTGGACACATACCAGGCCGCTCTGTTTGGATCCCAACACACTGGACCCTGTGCTTTACATCTGTGCAGAGTCCAGGCACTGCCTCTGGTTTGGGGTTTTTAATGCACAGTCTCAGGGTGCAGATTTTCTTTCAAACACCCTCTTATGAGAGCTGAGACTCCATGGTTCAACTACCTAGGCCCTGTAACTAGTGTCGACTTCCCTAGAATCCCCAGTCATTTCAGCATACTCTATCCCAAAGCTCTAACCGTATGGGCACTTCAATTTCCAATTGACCTCTTGAGGGACATGTGATTGTTGAAGCAAACAGGCGCAGACTTAAAAAAAAAAATTCTGATACAAATTGCTCTTTAATGTAGATAGCGCAAGAGAGTTTCCAGATCTAGGTAATGTTGCAGAAATCTCCCATGTTGTCCACACTGGTTATTTTGGGAGTCTTTTCCACCAGTAAAACTGGCAGTGTGGGAGACTGTGTGACTTAGTCTGATAATGAATTGGCCCTTTAAAAGAGAGGAGGAATTTTTTTAAATATGTTGATGTAATAAAAGACTCATCTTAGGAACTTAGGTGGTGAACAGGAAGATGGATTCAGAGAAAGACAAAACCCTTTTTGTACTGCTACCTTTTGGTCAAGAGGATAGAGTATAAATCTTCCGTTCTGGGTCGTTACTCTGAAATGCCATTACAGATAGTTACATCCTGTGTTCATACAATTTCTTCTTTGTAGTTTGAAAAGATGGAATTGTTACAAAGCTGTAAGGACAAACTGTTTTTGTGGTGAGATCTTCTATGGAAAAGGAGAGACCAGTATTTTCACTTATTATATTAGTTTCCTGTTCAGCTGAAGAAATTATTCTGTAACGTAGCCCATATTTGCTAGAACGATCACAGCCGTTTCCTGTGGTGTGCATGGAAATGATTTTATATCTCTCGTCCATCCACCCAGTTTTCTGTGCTGATTGTGCTAATGTGTTGAACTGTACTATTTACTATAACAAACTATGTCAAAGGATTGGAGCTCTGCCCAGATGTAAATGTAAATAGTAGTTAAATATTGGGTTGCAGACACAACTGAAATATAATTTGGGGTGTATATTGTGCAAGAATGACATTCACATACACCGTAGAAACAAAAAAACAAAAGCAGTATAGGCATTGTTAAGAATGCATTTAATCATTTCTCCATTATGTGCAATAAATAAGAAATGCCCCCTTTTTTAAAATACAACACTGACTAATGTGTAAACTGATTTTACTCTATTAGGAATGTGAAAAATTGGAAAATGTATATTTTGCATCCTCAATACCCCAATTTTATGTAGAAAGGAGGAAGCCTTTAATTAGACAACACATCAGAAAAGCTTCAGAGGAGACACTTTAATGTTTTTATTACTAATTGAAGGAACCACTTTAGAGGCAGGATGGGTCACTTTTTAAAGAACCCACCAGTTTGATTCCCACCCTGATTCCAAATTCCTACTACAAGAGAGAGTGGGACTCTTCTAGCAATTGTCCTTCCTTCAAGGAATGTCAGACTGAAAGGTTCAGGGAACAACAGGTCCAGGTTTGAGAACTCAATAGGGTATTCCATTTTTAATATGGCCAGTGTCCACTTGTTCTGCATTATAGCCAAAGCGTCTGTTCAAAAACAAGATGTATCCCCTCTGAGAAAACAGGAAGGGGGGAGGAGGAGGAGATTGCTAAGATGAAATGGTCCAAATGTATTGTCCTGGAATCTTCTATGAGCTGCTTCATGTTGGGACTTACTGAACCAGAAGAGTGATAGAAGAATGGGGTGCCTTCCTTTAAATTCTTGGAAATCAGGGAGTGCTTCTGCAAAGGCAGGCTACCTTTTAGGCAAAGAACTATCAGATTTATACATCCCCATTCATTTCCGGTATGTTCTCTTTGTGATTGTAGGGATTATAATATAGAAGATGAATTTGTGTCTGTCGGTGCTTTTTCACTAAACTGTAAGGGTGTTCTTACTTTTCTCCCTTACCTTTTGGAGGCACGTCTCATGGTTTTAAATTAATCAAACATTGATATTACTCTTCTTTCTAGCATCTGGAGAGTGTTGAAGAGTGTTTTTTCCCCTCCTCTTTCCAAAACCCTATCGTGGAAACAGTTTTCTGGCAGCAGATAAACTTCCATATCACGTTCACTGTCAGATTCCTGGTCTATGAGATAAAGCAGTTTCATGCTAGGCAAAAGGAGGAGGATGACATTAATGTAAAGCTTCTCATTGACTTGGGGGTCAGAAAAACTAGGCTGTTATTTCAAGATGGAATTATGCAGACGTGAGCTGTGCTTGTTATAGTGGGGAAAAGTTCTGGATTTTCATCAAATAGAAAATTGTTGATGCTTTCTCAGGTAAATACTAGTGGCTTGTTCAAGGTTAGTAACACAGATGTGTGTTCTCTTATTCATGTAATTATGAAACCATGAAGAGAAACTCTTAATAAGCAAATATAAAGGATAACTTAGTTGCAGCAATTCCTTGTTTACATACTGAACATTGTTTCCAACCATTTCTAAATAACAGTGCAATGTATGTAGAAAATGCTGATTCAGAGCTCTAGGCTGGAACTCGTTAACTTGGTAACATGGCTGATTGCTTAATTTTGGCCTTTGGAGAAAATATTTACATTTTAAATGTGTATCCTGTTTAACTAACATTATGATAATTATCTAAATTGGGTGAAAAATGGACCCACGTGTATTACCACCACACTATATTTTGATTTAAAAATTGCTTAGTGGTTTTACTGTCTGGGAAGCAATTATTTTATGTTTGATTACAGTACTTACAGAACAAATCTGTATCAGTAGAAAAGAAACTGCAGCTTAATATGCAATAGCACAGTGCTATGATATTGGACTGGGGATTGTTTTTTCAACCTATAACCCAGTCTCGCTTATTCAGTCTTATAATTGACAGAATGTGGTGAATGAAAAATAATTGTTTAAAAAATGACTTTTTTCCAAGGTATTGTCATAAGTTTTAAAGCTTTCCATTAAATAGGCTATTAGTCTGTATTCTTAGGCTTTTTCCCTCCATACCTATTGGCATGTCGCTACTAGCGATGACCTCCTTAGCAAATGTTGATATTTAGAAAGGCAGTTTTACAAACATACAGCTTTTTGTGTTTCCTTTTGTCAAAACAGGTTTATCAGTAACAGTTATGCAATTTTCATAAAATGAGGATTTGTGTTTTTACTACTGGCCAATAGCTGTGTGTGGAGAAAAGTTTGTGTTTAACTTTACTAAAAGTGGAATTAGCTTAAATATTTGTTTTAGTTAAATATCTTGGCCTGTGAGCCTAAAATGATGTCATTTTTATAAGCATTGTTCAGTAGATTAAGTCACTTACAGCTGGATGCCTCTCAGTTCTTGGTTTTCTGCAGCATTGGTTTACAGACTCTTTCTCTAGCTTTGTTTCAGTATTCCAGTGGTGTATTTATTCACTTTTTGCAGTAGAATAATATATCAATCGTGTGGGGTGATATGGAGGCTCTGGTGTTGTTGCAACGTATGATCTTAAGGCTGACGTAACTTTTTTTTTTTAATTTTTTAAAGGAAAAAAGACACTAACCTATTACGTATTTCAGAAACACTTGAGTATGATCATGTATGCCTTGTCTACATTCCAGAATAGCCTCATTTCCACAATTAGTGGCCAGCAATCGTTGTTGCTGCATCAGTGCTGACACTCAATATAGAAAAGAATGTGCAGGGGTTGTGCTGATCAGCTCAGTTGCACTGTATTTGAAGTAAACTCTGATTGGCTCAATTGGTGTAAATCTCATCTTGCCCTTGTTTATACTTCAGCGTTAACACTGGTGCAGCTACACAAATTGCTGGCTATTTAGTGCTTAATCAAGTCTATTCCCAATCCCAAGTTCTCCTACGAGTGATTGTGCATGTATACACTCCACTTCAGGTGTATGAGTGCCAAGTACAATTGACTAGGAGACTTCTGCCAGCAGTATTACCAGGTGGCACGTGTGCCTCTGCTCTCTTAGTGCATTGAGCCAGTGTCATAAAATGGGCATCTCCACCACCTCCATCTCTTCCTTCTCACCACCTGTGGTGAGAGTCAGAGCTTCCCATAGCTATTTGCTTCAGTTAGCCAATGTTTTCTGAAAAACTTTATATCTAGTTTAGATAGTTGTTTAGTGTTTTAGTTAATTAGTTTAGTGTTCTGTGTAGATATCTAGGGATTTACTATTTAAAAAAAAAAAAAAGTTTCAAGCAGTGTGCTATGTTCAGGGTGGTTACCATTGTCATGGACAGGCAAAACAGCCCTTAAACTACCTAGGGACACGTGAGGGACAAATATACAATTTGTACATCCTTTCCTACTAGAACAAAAAAGCAGAGGGCCTGCCATCTAAAAGTTCACCTAATAAAGGAAACCTTGTATCCCACATCAGAACTGGATCCTGAACGTGAGGTGACAGAAGGTGACTGATTCCAAACCAACAAAAATACCCCTCCAGCTGCCTACAACTCGAAGTACAAGCCGGAAGAAAAGCATTGCTCTTCCTCCTCACAGTTGACCTCCTTAAAACACCCTAAAGCTTTCCAATGCTGATAAACATTCAAAATCTCTGTTTTCACCAAGCCAGCCTTCCAGTAATTCCTCTGGTACCAGTTCAAAGCATTGTAAACACAAACATGTACTGGCTGTGTCAGAGGCAGCACTGTTGACTCTGGCTCCTCGGAGGCTGTTGAGTCTGGTGCCTTTATCTTTACCAGGCCCTTCTTCATCTGTACAGCCAATCCAGATCATCTTGGCATTGTCAGCACTACTAGCTCCACTGGAGCTGCATGCACTGATAGTACAGTACTTGCATTTCTCAGTGCCTTCATCTCCTTGAGTCTTCTTGTCTGCAAGGGATCTTGTGTCTCCATTTACCAGGTTCTCCATTACTGCTGCATCCAGCTCCAATATTGACTGGTAGAAAGTCTTCGGCACCATCAACATCCTTGATGTAGTCAGGACAGTTGATGCTGGTGTTGTCAGTACAGTTGACGCACCCAACACCCTCGATGCTGACACTTTTGGCACTGCCAGTGTTTTCCCCATACCCGACTCATCAGGCACGGTCCGCTCTGCCAGTGTGATCAGCACCATGAAGTCTTCAGTGTTGTCAGTGCAGTTGGCTTCAACGCTGAGAGTAGTGATTACCTCATTGGCCTTCAGATCTCCTTGTCCTATACTATATACATACCCGAGGGTGGCTCCCCATCAAAACCCTCACATACAGGAACAGCCCCTCTGTTTCCTGAGGCATTCTAACTTTCCTCTTCAGACTTGGAACTTGAGGGGGCACATGTCACCATCCTGATTTTTCAGATCGACTTATAGACATGACAGGGACACAGGTTGTAAGGACTTTGAATGATCTTCCTACAAAGAAGCCACAAGATGGTACACTACATTGTGGGGGACTCAACTGGAGAGTATCCCTCTTGCCATACTGGTCTTGGCCCATTCCAAAAGAGTTGAGACCTCCATCAGAATCTCGTATCAGAAGGAAGGTCCCCAATCTCCAGGCCAAGAAACCTCTTATCAAGCTCCGCTGAATGTTTCCTTTCCCATGGGTTTGGACCCTATTGAGGATGGTGAGATACTGGAGGAACCCCTGGATGTCTGTCCACATAATTCTTTCTCTCCACATGAGGCTGTTATCCGAGTCCACCTGCGGAAGATCTAGTGAGAGGAGTTGCCACTTCTTTAGGAATACAGGTGGAGCTCATTCAAGAAAATCTGCACAACTGCCTCAATATTTTACAAACCTCCACGCTAGGAAGGGTTGCCCTTCCTATTAATAATGCCCTGCTGGAGCTGGCAAGAACCCTGTTGGCAGACTCCAGCCTCTATACCATATACAGCTAAGAGATCACACAGATGCTACCAAGTTGCTCAATAGAATTTACATTATTTTTTCACATGTCCTCAACTCATTGGTGGCCATGGCTGCCAATGACCGCTCCCACCTATCGCATCCCAGAGCCACTCCTAAAGACACAGAGCTGAAGAGACTGGATATGTATGGCAGGAAAGCTTACCTCATAGATACTCTGCAAATGAATGTGGCTAACTATCAAGCTCTCCTTTCCAAATACAGGGCTGCTAATTTTACAGCCAAGTTTGCAGACAAACTGCCAGAGGCGGATAAGGAACAGCTTATTACTCTTGTCTGCAAAAGGCACCTTTTGTCAAACACAACTGATTTGGCTTCATGGTCCATGGCCACTGTCATTGCCATGAGACATTCTTCTTAGCTGCAGGCATTAGCAAAATACAATCAAGGACTTGCCGCTTGAGGAGTCTAAGTTGTTCTTTCAAAAGACTGACCATGCGATGTATGCCCTGAAAGACTCCCGGGCAACTTTGAGATCTCTTGGGGTTTACATCCTAAGCTCAAAGAGGGGAAGCATTTTAGACCTCAGCCCTCCTACAGATCACATGTTCATCAGAAATTCCAGGACTCTACTAAGACGATATAGACCTTCTTGACGTTGCAAGATAGCTTAATCTTAAATCAGGCCCTTCTCACCAAACATTGACAGCCTCTGAGTAGTCATTTTGAATGCCTCCTTGAGATCAGCATACTAATCTCACTCCTTATCCCAGCTTTTGGAAGACCCCTATTGCTCTTTTACAGTGTTTGGAATGAAATAACATCAGACAAGTGGGTGCTCAGCACTATAAAGGAGGGGTCATGTTATCCAGTACACCTCTCTCCCTTCTCCAACCCACCTTACCTGTCCCTCTTTGGGGACCCACCTCACGAGACCATGTTGCTTATAGAAGTACAATATTTTCTGGAATTGGGAGTGATAGAAGAGGTTCCTGGCATCACAGAGGGAAAGGATTCTACTTCTGTTACTTCCAAATTTCCAAAAAGTCTGGTGGCCTATGTCCAATTTTTAGACCTCAGGAAGTTGAACTTGATCTAGCAGTTCAAGATGGTTACCCTCGTTTCCATTATCCCTTCCCTGAAGAGCGAAGATTGGTATGCTGCCCTTAATTTGCAAGATGCATGCTTCCACATGACAATACATCCTTGCCACAAGAAGTACTGTTGCTTTATGGCAGGAGATATCTACTAACCATACACAGTGCTCCCCTTTGGTCTATCAGCCCCAAGGGTCTTTACAAAATGCTTGGCGATAGTAGTGGCCTACCTGCGCTGCCCACGTGTCCAAATTTTTCCTTGCCTGGATGATTGGCTAATGTGGGAACCCAATCTTTTTTTGATGAGTTTATATGTTTGGTTGATAAAGGTGATAGTGTTGATGTAATATACTTAAACTTCTGTAAGGCGTTTGACTTGCTACCACATAGCATTTTGATTTAAAAAGTAGAACAATTATTAAATTAACGTGACACTCGTTAAATGGATTAAAAGTTGGCTATCTGACAGGTCTCATGATGTAACTGTAAATGGGGAATCATCATTGGGTGGCGGGTGTTTCTAGTGTGGTCCTGCAGGGATTGGTTCTTGGCCTTCTCCTATTTAACATGTTTACTAATAACTTGGAAGAAAACATAAAATCATCACTGAAAGTTTGCAGACACACAAACTGGAGGAGTGTTTAAGTAATGAAGAGGACAGGTCACTGATTCAGAGCAAACTTGGTGAGCGGAGTTCAAGCAAACAGTAGCCATATTAAAACTCATAAATGTATACCTCTAGGAACAAAGAATGTAGGCCATACTTGTGATGGACTCAATCTTGGGAAGCAGTGACTCTGAAAAAGATCTGGGGGTAGTGGTGGATAATCACTGAAAATGAGCTCCCAGGCCGATGCTGTGGCCAAAAGGGCAAATGCAATCCTTGGATGCATAAGCAGGGGAATCTTGAGCAGGAGTGTAGAGGTTATTTTCCCTCTGTATTTGGCACTGGTGTGACTGCTGCTGAAATACTTTAGCCAGTTCTGGTATCAACAATTTAAGAAGGATGTTGATAAAGTGAAGAGCCACAAGAATAATTAAAGGATTACAAAACATGCTTTACAATGATAGACTCAAGGAGCTCAATCTATTTTGCTTGACAGAGACGACTAAGGGGTGAATCAGTTACAGTCTATAATGAAGAACAAATATTTAATGATAGGCTCTTTGGTCTAGCAGAGAAAGGTATAGCAATGTCCAGTGGCTGGAAGTTCAGGCTAGACGAATTTACACTGGAAATAAGGGGTAAATTTGTAACCGTCAGAGAGAGAAACTATTGGAACAACTTAGCCTTAGCAAGGGCTGTGGTGAATTCTCCATCACTGACAACTTTTAAATGGAGGTTGGATGTTTTTCTAAAAGATCTGCTCTAGGAATTATTTTGGGGAAGTTCTATGGCTTCTGCTATATCAGCGATCAGACTAGATGATCATTATAGTCTCTTCTGGCCTTATGGAATCTATGAAGTTTACAGCAGTATCTTCATTATCAGACGGCTGTTCTCTCATCTAGGCCTGAAACTGAATTTAGACAAAACAAAGTTACAGCAGACGCAGCGTATAACATTCACAGGAGTAAACCTTGACCCCATAACCACAATGGCTTATTTTCTGATGGACAGGTTTCAGTTCATAGTCACTCTATCCGAAGGCCTGAAGTCCAACCCAATGACAACAGTGTGTTCCTGTACCTAGCTGTCGGGCCACATGGCCTCGTGTGGGTAAATAATTCCACATGCCAATCTTCACCTTCGGTGTTTATAGGGCTGACTTTGTTTGGTCTATTGTCTGACCAGGCATCCTCTGGGTATGCTGGTTTGTGTACCTGCATGAGTGCTTCAGCCTCTGAACTGGTGGCTGAACCCTCACAACATGTGCATAGTGTCCCTTTTCTATCTTCAGAGCCAAACTATGACTCTGGTTACAGATGTGTCTGCCAAAGTCTGGATAGTCCACCTGGGCTGACTTCCTGCGCAAGCTCTGTGGTCACCCCAGGATGTCTCACTGCACATAAACATGTTTGAGTTCCATGCAATTCATCAGGCCTGTGAGCTGTTTGTCTCCCATCAAGAACCAGGTTGTGCAAGTCCTTACAGACAATACCATTGCCAAGTTTTATCTCCACAAGCAGGGGAATGCAAGATCAACTCAGCTGTATCGGGAGGCTATCCCTCTGTGGAACCTATGCATAAGAAACAAAGTTGCTCTGAGAGCTTTCCATTTTCCAGAAGTGAGGGGGACACCATTGCAGATTCCCTCAGCAGGAATTTTATAGACCACCATGAGTGGTCAATCAGGACATCCTCCTCCAGATCTTCTATCAGTGGAGCAATCCAGAAATAGACTTTGCTACCAACCTGAACAACAAATGCAAGATGTTTAGCTCCAGGGCAGACTGCATTCCCAGTTCGTTAACAGATGAATTTCTCCTCTCATGGTCCAATTATCTCATGTTCCCTTTGGCTCACTGGACCTGAGGTCTAACAGTCTTCAGGGTGCAGTGCAAGACAAATTTATTTGGTGTAACATTTTAGTGTTTTGTTTGGTTGTCCTTGTTTTATTGAATTTAATGTTCTTTCTTTGACTCTGTAAACAAGTGCCTCACTGCTATGGTGATAGATGTTTACAAAATAAATAAAATAGACTGTTTGAGGTCCCAAATCCATTTACATATGTACAAGCTTTAAAATTACAAAAATAAATAATTTTAAAGGAATTTAAAGGCCTTTTACCATCCCAAACAAAATTTCTGTTTTTCCTGCAGCTACTAATGACCTCACTACATTAAAGCAGGGATTAGCATTCTGTATTATGCTTCAGGTGTTAATGACACTATCAGTTCTTTCAGAGAGAGCATGAATCCCTCCAGGTTTGCCAAGTAGATGGAACTGATTTTCAAATACTTGGTTGTAAATGTTTTTGCATTTAAGGCTTTGTGTGTCTCATTGATCTTGGCTCTTGCACAATTTGTAAAATGTTAAGTGTTCCATATCACTGTTCTGTAGATGAAAACAACAGCTGCAAACACTTTGAGAAACTTTGAGAAAGTTATGTATGATACATATGCAAATTTTATAGTTCATCACTGCCTTTTAACTTTTAGTCTTGCTGACTCCGCAGGAGAAGAGCTCTATAAGGCTGTACATAAATGGAGGCTATACATTCGTGGTGATGGTTTAAAAATTCTCTGCAACAGAGTTGTGGATTGACACTTAAAACCCAGAGTATATTTTCCAGTAGCTTTTAATGGTTTAAAATTATGTTCTATATTAGGGTCTCTTTGATCATTTCTTCTTAAATACATGTACAACAACTGTTAAAATAATATTGCATTTGTCTTAAACTGATAGAAATAATAGAAATTCAGAATAAGCGCTGAAGCTGTTTCTCCGCTTTTGTTGTTTTGTCCACAGCCAATATTGTAGTTAAGATGCTGAACAATCTGACCTGTTCTCAGGTCCCCTGATGTGGGAAAAGATCAGTTACAATATCTGCTCTCACTGGGGCAATTGTAATTGCATGCTTAACCCTGAATTCTCTAGTTCTTTTTTCCAGTTTTTCAGCCCCTCAGTATTTTATTATAGTTCTTTGAATATCTTTTGGGGGTTTATAATGTGAACAGAAACTGAACTATTCTTTCATAGGCTTTAAAACAAACTACAAAGGTTCTATTTTTGTTCCCCTCCCCGTGTCATCTTTCCATGTGCGCAGAGTTTCCATTTGACTTGATTACTTGTAACTGAGGGTCAAATTGGATAAGTAGCAATTGCTTCTCCGCTCTCTGTGAGCTGAGGGGTGAAAACATTTGCTTTCTGTACCATAATGTGTCTATGTGCTCTAGAAGCCATGTAATGCAAAGTGCATATTTAGAAGCAAATACAAACTGTCATTAAAGTGCGTATTTAGAGACTTCAGGAGTGCACCACATTTGGCAGGTAGCTGATAATTAGTCTGAAGAAGCCATCAGTCTTTTGGGGTTTTTTAAAAAGATATTTCTTCTAAAAGGGGATTGTTTAACGCTGTAGATCAGCAGTTCCCCAAATGTGGTCCACAAAACACTTGTTAGTAGACAGCTTGCTGGTTACATGATGCTGTATTTTCTATATAAGTGGTTGATGTAGTTACTGGAGGCTGGGTGTTCAGTTGCTTATGGCAGAAAAATAGTTTTAGAAAGTAAAAAGAAGTCTTCTAGACCATCTCTCCAAGATGTAGTCCATCCTATAAAAATGTTTGAGACTTCCTATTGTAGACGATAATGGTTGCCTGGGCACAACAGCTCTAATCATTTACTACGTGGGGAGGTTTATCACATAGATATGCAAGACCATAATGGTTACTTTGGAGCAGTTAGTGTGCCATTGTGCTGTCATATATTCACAGAGACTATGTATTATAATAATGTCCTGTAGTTAGCTGGGTGTCTTTGTCTTATTTAAAATTATATTCTAAAATTCATATGACAAGGTGTATCTGACATTTCAGGTTTATTCTCTTAATCTTTAGGGGATTTACTTAGTGTTGAATGTAGTTATTCACTAATTAGCCAGGCTGTGGTCCATAAACAATTTTGTATTTTATTAAGATGGAATGTCCGTAATTAAAATAGACTATAAGAAATAGTTGCCTGAAATGAATTGTATTACTCTATTTGGGTGTATTTATCTTCCCCAGCCCCACCCAGGATCAATTCTTCCATAAGCTCCAAACTGACATGGGTGAAGGCTCCTTCAGTATTGCTACAGCTTTGATGCAGGAGATTTTAGCTAGTAATTCACCATATCACACTTGGTCAGTATTAGTGATGAGTGTGACATGGTTAGTACATAGACACAAATAATTAACCTTTCTGCCAAGTTTGAACTTTCTAGGCGCTTCACCCTGGAGTATGACTTCTTTTGGGCTCTCTGAGTGAGGCTGCCAGATAAATGTTCAACAGCAGTTTAAGACCTATAGTATTCCAAATAAAATGAATAAAGCATGAGTCTTTCTCTTCCCACTGTAAAAATTCTCAGAACAAAGATGATCCAAAAGTAAACTGAGCCTTTATCCAATGTGGTCATAGTTTATAGGGTCTTTGCAAGGTGGCTTCCTAATAAATTCAACATACTACTTCAAGACTGTGTCTAGGTTAAATAAATCATTTGGATTAGGATGTTGTAATTTGTTTATCTACTTGAGAGATTATAATTATGGAATGAAAGAAGATAAGATATGTGTTTATGTGAAATACAAGATTTCAGCAATGAAGAAAAGAACAGCTGATGAAAGTAAGAGCTAGCCCTATATCCAATCCCGTGTACTTTATTTACATAGCATCTTTCCTCAAAAGATCAATAAGGCTATTTGCTAGGAGGTTTTTTTTTTTTTATTTAAGTTAATTATCTTACTAAACAGCTGGAAATTGTATTTCATTAATGTATATAAAGCATGATATACCAATAGCATACAACGACATTATAACAGTGAGGAAAGACTACATAGAAGAGAAGGACTGTTTTAAGGTGTCAGGTTTTTCATTGACAAGACATGTTTGACCAAAATCATCCACTAGGCTTCAGTGGAGTTACTCTGGATCAATTTAGCCCATTCTCTTACTATATACAATACAAGATATGCACACTTGTAACCATAGAATTTGCTACTTTGAAGCAAAGAGATATTTGTAGATGGATATTAAAGATTGGCATACTTTCTAAACAATTAATTGAATGTGCGAGGTATTCTGTAATGTATGTATTCATAAATATGGGGTCTGATTGAGTATTTTCCATGAATCCTGGAGCTAGAAGCAAAAAGACCTAGCTATGATTAAGGCTACGTTTTAGTCATAGGTATTTTTAGTAAAAGTCAGGGACAGGTCACGGGCAGTAAACAAAAATTCATGGCCCATGACTTGTACTATATACCCCTGACTAAATCTTGGGTGGGGGCACAGAGGTGCTGCAGGTGCTCGGGGTGGGGGTGGCTTGGGGGGTTCCGCGGGTGCTCCTCGTGCCCCTCCCCCCCCCGGCAGAGGCACGGCCAGATGGCTCCGCACACTGCCTATGCCCTGAGCACCAGGTCCACAGCCCCCATTGGCCAGAAACCGCAGCCAATGGGAGCTGCAGGGGCGGTGCCTGCGCGTGGAGCCATCTGCTAGGAGCAGAGGGAGAGACATGTCACCACTTCCAGGGAGCCCCCCGAGATAAGTGCCACCCAGAGCCCCCAACCCACACCCAAACGCCTGCTGCAACTGGGGGAGGGGAGCAGAGTGGCCTGAGACTGCCCCAGCAGCAGCTGGTGTGGCTGGCCCAGGGGCTGCCTGAGCTGCTCAGGTGGCCCCCAGGCCAGCTGCTGCAGAAGTCATGAAGGTCCCGGAATCCATGACTTCTGTGACCTCATGACTAACTATGATGTAATCCGTTAAAAGGAGCTGTTCTTAAACATAGTTTCAGTCAGTGTCTAAACTTCATTTTAATGTGTGTGTCAAATTTTAACATATGGACCAGCCAGTAATTTGAACAAGATTCTTTTATTTCTTTATATGCCATGGGAGATATGTGTCATTTAAGTGGTGCATAGGCCTTGGATGGATTCTCTGCATAGGGAAAAATTTCACGCTAAAGAAGGAAGGGGGTAGGAAAACTATAGATGATAAGGACCCTACCAAATTCACAGTCCATTTTGGTCAATTTCACAGTCATAGGATTTTAAAAATAATAAATTTTATGATTTCAGTTATTTAAATCTGAAATTTCACGGTGTTGTAATTGTAGGGGTCCTGACCAAAAAAGGAGTTTGTGTGTGTGTGTGTGGGGGGGGGGGGGGGGTCGCAAGGTTATTGTAGAGTGGGTTGCTGTACTGCTATCCTTACTTCTGTGCAGCTGCTGGCAGTGGTGCTGCCTTCAGAGCTGGGCAGCTGGAGAGCGGCAGCTGCTAGCTGGGAGCCGAGCTCTCAAGGCAGAGCTGCTGCCAGCAACAGCACAGAAGTAAAGATGGCATGGTATGGTATTGTCACCCTTACTTCTGCACTGCTGCTGGCGGGGCGCTGCCTTTAGAACTAGGCGCCCAGCTAACAGCTGCCGGCCGCCCAGCTCTGAAGGCAGCGCAGAAGTGAGTGTGGCAATACTGTGAGTCATCACCCCCCTAAAGTAATCTTGTGACCCCTGCAACTCCCTTTTGCATCAGGACCCCCAATTTGAGAAATGCTGGTCTCCCCTGTGAAATCTGTATGTTATAGGGTAAAAGCGCACAAAAAGAACAGATTTCACGAAGGGAGACCAGATTTCACGGTCCATGATGCGTTTGTCATTGCTGTGAATTTGGTAGGGCCCTAGTGATGATATTACATGATTACTCAGTAAGACATAACCATCTTGATGGTGCCACTGAATTTTTGCCACTTCTTTGCAGGTTTTAACTCTTGCAGTGAAATACATACTATACCACTATGTTTTCACATTATACTGCATGCTATTTTTTTAAAAAAAAGCATTAGTGTAAGATTGAGGTTGAGAAATAAAGAACTCAAACCTAAGGCAACGCCACCACCTTGTAAGTAATTACAGTAACTCCTCACTTAAAGTCGTCCCAGTTACACTGTTTCATTATTAGGTTGCTGATCCATTAGAGAACATACTCGTTTAAAGTCGTGCAATTTTCCGTTACAAGGTTGTTTGGCTTGCCCCATTCCGCCCACCCGGCACTCCCGCTGGGGAGCGGGTCAAGGTGCAGGGGCTTACCCAACTTCACCCGCCCGGCATTCCAGCCAGGGAGTGGGCCAGCTCCCGACCCTGCTCCCCAGCAGGAGCACCGAGCGGGTGGAACAGGGCAAGCTCCCATGCCCCAACCCTGCTCCCCGGCTGGAACGCCAGGCTGGTGGAGCAGGGCAAGCCCCTGCGTCATGACCCCATTCCCTGGCAGGAGCGCCAGGCGGGCAAAGTGGGGCAAGCCTCCGTGCCCCGACCCCACTACACCCCTGCCTCAGCCAAGCTTCACAATCCTCGTTAGGGAGTCCAGTATTAAATTGTTTATTTAAAATTATTTAAAACTTATACAGTATATGTATATAATATCTTTTGTCTGGCAAAAAACAATTTCCCTGGAACCAAGTCCTCCTCCTCCCCCCCAATTTACATTCATTCTTATGGGGAAATTGGATTCGCTTAACATTGTTTCGCTTAAAGTAGTATTTTTCAGGAACCAAACTACAGTGTAAAGCGAGGAGTTACTGTACAGGAATTTCAAACTTTGGTTAAGCCTTTTTGGAAATCTGGGATATTTTAACTTTTGATAATGCTTAACCTGGGCACAGGTGGGGAACCATTGAAAGACTTGCCAGAAACAGACAGGAGTGGAGGAGCTTCGTTTCTGCCCTAAACACCAGAGACGTAATGGTAACATGATAATGACGACGACTTCAGAGTTCCCTCAGTGTTTGCATAGCTACTTTTGACTTCGTATTTTGGTATTTCTGATCAGCATTTGTTTGCATTACAAAACTTCCAGTGCACAGAACTAGTAACCCAGTTTCTTTCAGACCCAGTTTGTGCTTTAGATTTCATTGTGATCTGTCAAACCAGTCTGAACGCAATTAGTACCACTGCTGTTAAGTTAGGCACATGGAACATATGGGAAACAAGGGTCTTAAAATTTATTTTTACATACACAAAACTCAAAAATGGCCATGCTTTTTAACCTTTCCAACAGATTCTCTGGCGGGACTGACACAAAGCATAGAAAAAAATCATCTCCAAAGGAATTTATTTAAGAAGATTATGAGCAAATTAAAACAGTGGAGATGGGACCAGTGGCATGCAATGGATGTTGCTACCCATTAACTGTGGGGCCACTCCTGCTGTAATATAGTGAGATCATTTGTGATTACAGGTATTGAATAATTTAAAGATGGATTAAATGTTGCTCTCATTCACCTAGTACTTTTTGACTGATTTGGCTTTAAGGGGATGAGAAGGGAAGGCGATATAAACAATTCATCCTTTTTCTGTGCCCCACCCCATCCCAAGTCAGTTATGGAGACTGATTAGATCCCATGAGAGACTGTAAACAATTGAAAGTTTAAATGATTTTGAAGTTTCCCAAACTAAGGTAGCCCTCCACTATTGAGTGAGACAGTGTCAGTCTTCTGGAAGCACATGTCTGAATTGTACAAAAACTCCATATAAAAATGTACTATTTTAACATAGAATAAATTTTATATTAATTAAAGTGAAAGTGTATTTTTTATGTTACATTCTTTGTTTCCTCTGGCACAGACACAATGATACAGGCTATACAATTTCTAACAATGGACATCTTTGTCATTTGTATTTGGCTGGACTGATTATCATATAAAGTACTTTCCTCAAGGTGAGTCCTAAGGTCACTTGAAACTGCTTGTAACCTTATTTTTAGGTTATTCCCTGTCCCACTTCTGCAAAACATATTCTCAAACCCATTGGCACACACAGATGTAGTTCACCTAACTATGAATCCAGTAAAACATACAAGCTAGTACCTATTGATATTTTAAAATTAAAGGACACTTCTCTCAAATTGAGAGAGCGCATTTTGACAATTACTTCTTACTGCTTGGCATTGCCCCTTGAAATTGTGAAAATGAAATGTTTCCTTACTGCCAACAGTTTGTTCTAGGCCTTCTTCTCATGAGTAATAGCGCAGTGTGTACCTCTCCTGAACTCTAAGAACCCATGCTTGTGGAGATAAAACCCATGCCCTATGGCTTGTGATGGGATTTTAGATGGGGTGAGATCTGAGTACTACAGAGAATTCTTTCCTGGGTGTCTGGCTGGTGAGTCTTGCCCACATGTTCAGGGTTTAGCTGATCGCCATATTTGGGGTCGGGAAGGAATTTTCCTCCAGGGCAGATTGGCAGAGGCCCTGGGGGTTTTTCGCCTTCCTCTGCAGCGTGGGGCACGGGTCACTTGCTGGAAGATTCTCTGCACCTTGAAGTCTTTAACCCATGATTTGAGGACTTCAATGGCTCAAACACAGATTTGATACAGGAGTGGGTGGGTGAAATTCTGTAGCCTGCGTTGTGCAGGAGGTCAGACTAGATGATCATAATGGTCCCTTCTGACCTTAAAGTCTATGATTCTATGTTATTAAATAAAAAGGTACACTACATTTAGAGCATAGTGAATTTGTTCCAATGGGACAAAGTATTGTTTACTGTGTATAACATGGCTGTGTATGCTAACCAGAGAGAACCTGCATTTTCATGGTAAAAGTACTGGTTCCACATAAACTTCTGTACTGTAATGAGATGTCCTGGAATCGACCAGTTTGGCAATGAGCTATAAAATACTAATGTCTTGGCTGAATTTAACATGCCATGGACATGTGGATTCCTGAGAATGTTGCACCTTGTCTTTGCCAGTAAATCACAATAGTGTCCATTCTAGACACTTAATCTGACTTTGCTGGCAATTTTCCATTCTTATCTGGAGGAATGGAAGGAAAGGGATGGGATAACTTTATCTTAATGTAGATATGCAATATGTTGGCAAGCTGTAAAGAAAACCAGATCTGGATTTCATTTCTACTTCAACTTTGTGTGATCTAGTGCACATTCCTAACATGTTACAAACAGCTTGTGTCTCTGAAAGTGCAATATCAGTTTTCAGTGGCAAAAGTCCCTAAAGGAAACAGGCTGATTCTTCTATGTGCAAACAGCTGGGCGGTTGTGGATGGAATTAATTGCTGATATATACTGACTGTGGTTTTTCCTTCTTCTCTTGTCATTTCCTTTGCAGCTGTGAAAGGCAAGTTTTTTAGACTTTGAAAACAACATAGACTTTTTCAGCAGTAACAATTCAAGATTACTGAAATTATATATTTATTTGGCTAGAAATACAACATACAAACATCTCTCCTGAACTCTAAGAACCCATGCTATTAAATAAAAACTGAAAATCTTGGCTAGAGTTTTTGCATTACAAAGGTACCTAGTGACTTTTGGGTGCCCATCTTGAAGAACCTTAAAGAGGTATGACTTGCGGAGGGTGAGCACTCAACACTTTATTAAAATAAGGCAGCTTTAGGGTGTCTTGAGTTGGGCATCCAAAATTAGTAGTTAGTTTTGAAAATCATGCCCTTACATTTGTAGCTTTGAAGCAGTAATAGCAATGTGATGACCCTACTACATTTAGATATGATAGTCACACAAGTTTAATTGTTTAAAGTCAGGAATGCTCTGTACTCAGAGAGCAGTCAGGGGATTTTAATATTATCATGGGATCGGAAAGCCGCACATTATCAACAACACTGCATGCCAAACCAAAGGCTTGTCAACCCTCTCTCAACAGATCACAAATCAAAAAGTGGATTCAAGAGCAGCTTCCAAACACTGAAGGTGTGAGAATCTGTGACGTGCTGATTTAGTGTTAAAATTCAGTGGAAAAATCTGATATGTATTGTAAAGACAATATTTTGCTAGTTTCCACCCTGTAGCTCCCAAAGTCATTTTCCCCACTGTCTATAAAATTGTTTAAATTAATCTTGCAACGGAGGGATTTTTAGGCTTAGTCTACATTACAAAAGGCTTGCCAGTATGGCTTATTCTTGTTTCCCAAATGAAATAAGCTATACTGGCAAAAACATTTTTCATGGTAAAATTGCATCTATACTAGAATATCTAGTGTAGATGCAATGTAGTGCTGGTATGAAATGTAATTTTTTTTTAAAAAATCACCCCCTCCTCCAACTGACATTTGTGTTCAGAAAATAGTTTCTAGTGTAGACCTGGTCTTATGAATCTGAATAACTTTAAGCTTTATAAGCATTTCATGTTAGAATATGTCCCCAGCTGCTTGTGTTGAGTAGCGCCTTGTACCACAGGAGGTCCCATTGGGACGGCTTGCAGTGTGAGGTGCTACTTACTGTGAGTAGGGGTGGCAGAATTTGGACCAAAATGTTTTTAAGATTGTGGAAAACTACAGTAGGATTAAGCATGTCCAGGTTAGTAATAGTAAATAATAGATAGAATAAAGCTTTTTTAAAAAGTCACAACAAAGTGAATTATCTGTGCAAAGTTAAAGTCCTTATGTAAAACAAGCTTATGTACAGATACAGAATTATTTTATTTTAAACATGCATATATTTTTGAGCCCGCTGTAGTGGATATCTCATGTTAAGTACTTTTTTGGCAGGTAATAAGAGTTATGGAAACAATTAAAATTCTTACGCAACGTTGGATCACTTGTTTATTTGGAAGAGTGGGTGGTGTTTGGGAAATAAAGAACAGTTCTTTGCTTTAAAACAAAAATTGTTTGCTTTGGAATGATATGTATCTGGGGAGTTTTCACCAGAAAGCTTTGCCTTTTTTTTGTCTTGTTTTATGTGTTCTGTTTTTATAAACTCCTATCAGACAATCCTGAAAATAAAGAATAGTTTGATTTATTATGTATATTTTGTCTGATAAATACAAATACTGTATATTGCTTTACTGGTAAGTATTAACATATAAAAGAACTACTGTATTTATTTTAGTTGCTGGTAACATGTTTGTGTTCCTGTTGACTTGAAGGCACTACAAAATTTTGCAGACAAGATGAAATTTTCATTGCAGCGAAGGGCATGTGAAACCTGGAAAGGCTCAACTTAGAAATGGACCAATTTCTGTGCAACCTTCTTGTCAATCCTTTCCTAGACCGTTTTCTTCTAATGCCCTATCTGCCTACCTTAAAGGTTTAAAAGTGGGAAAATGCACTTCTCCTAAGAATTGATGGAGGTTACGAGCAAAAGCCCACATTTTTAGATGGGGAATTTTCCAGTGTCCTGGTGTGCTTGCAGCTGGACGTTCCTGTAGATCACATCAATACTTGGTAGCATTATTTGCCTGCCAAGCTTGCAAATGAATTTGCATTCTGAGAGTCTTGTAGTAGTGGGTTCTTCTCCTGAAAGTGCTCCACCCTTGCTTTTTTGCATATACTTTCGATAGCTTGAAAAATCATCATAAAGGTCATCTTTAGGGCAAGGTTTCTTCAGAATTGCCACACTACATGATATCCGTTTAAACTGCAGCTCTATTATTTTTAAGCAATGGGATGTCTGTTGCAATGTGCTTCTGTATAAACAAACATAGGTAGTATACATTTGTTAATTCTATGGCAACTGTAAACCACACAAATGATTAATACTGTAGTTGGGAGGAGTCTGTGGCTTTGTATCTCAGTAAACTCCTTAGTTTCTCCATGCAAGAAAGTGGCTCTGAAAGAGAGAAGTGTTTTCAGTTAGTAGGGGTGAAGCTCTTGTTGTTTTGGAAAAAAAAAATAATCAGAAGAACATTTGTAAACATTTTACTGACTGCTAAGTATCATAAAATGCTGGTATCTTTTTAATCAACCACTTGATTACAATTTAATTACTTGATCCAATATAGAAATTTTGTACATACTTCAGATTGCTCTGTTTGTAATTTACCAGAATTAGCAGACTGATAACTCCATGATCTGGCAATACTGAAGCTTGAGACATTGTGTCATGAACTTTGTGTAAGAGTGGGTTCATTCAATAAAAAATAAAAGGAGCATTTAAAGACTCTTTTATTCCTGCCATAAAGATGCTTTTGTGCTGTTGCTGCTGTGTATGTCACAGAGCAGTTGGGGAAGGATGCAGCAGAAAGTTGTTTGAAGCATATTTTGATTCTCTTCTATTTCAAACCTTTTTGTTTTCATCCTCGATGTAGTTAGGTGAATGGTGAGTTGAATTTTTGTATCTGAATTATTTTCCCCATGCAATCAGTATTCAGTTAATATATGTTTACCTCTTCTGCTATGATTTTTTTCTCTATTGTTACTGTTCATTGTGGGGGGGTTTGGGAACATGGCGCCTGCTTGTGCTTCCATTTCAATCAATGGAAGCTTTTACTTCAGTAGGAGCTAGATGGGGCTCTTGTTTTGGAGTACATTAAGATGTGTATTTCCACACTATATGTTCAGAAAAGGATTTAGTTGTGATATGATACAGTGATGAGTTATTGAAGGTACCTTTAAGTTTTACAGTTGAACGATTGATTATAAATCAATGGATGTGTTTAAAACTGAGTAAAACCAGAATATATCATGAACTAAATCAAAATTACATAATACGTGGCACTATAAATAGGGACTTATCAGAGGGGTATGTTTTGATTTAAAACTATAAGAGAAAGTTGTATGTATGGAGGGTTTTTTAATGGCCTTGAGTGTTGTAAGTAATATCATGCATTTATATTTCCTTAGTTCTTGTGTCGTGAGCAGATTCTAAAAACTTTTTTTAATGTCTTTTAAACTAGATTTTTCTTGTAAAACTGCATTTAAAATTACATATTTCTCTTTGCAAAAATATATTCTATTTAAAAAGTATTTCCTACAGGCAAATCTTGTTTCACCATCTGGAAATAGGTTTTACTTTTTATATTGCGTTTTTTAAACTTCATTTATTCCATTAACTTTTATGAAGTCGGGCATATAAAGCTGAGCCTGGGAGTTTGATACTCAGTTTTGGCATAGTTGTTTAGCATTGTTTCCACAGTCTAGCACTCTAATCCATTTCCTTGCCTCACTGAGCACCGAAAGTGACATAAATTGACATAACTAGACTTTGCTGATTGGTGCTGAGGAAGCCGCCTGAGAGGTGAACTTTACCCTACCATCCTGCCAATACATTTACATGGTTACAGAAGCAGGAATTTACATGTCATGATGTTTGCTGTGGGGTGAATCCGTTTTTTAAAATATACAGTGTGTGTGCATTTGTAATTGTAACTTGTAGGATTGCCTGAAAGCCCAGAGTTTCACCATTTGGTTTGATTGGCCATAATTTCATCATGAAACAAAAGCTGCATAGGAGTGTCTTCGCTACCCAAAGGTCTGAGGTTCTAAACTGCAGTGTAGGTAGAGGACACTGATTGGGAATCTTCTGTGAAAGAATTTTCTCTGTTAGTTACCTTTACTCCTGGGGAAATTCTGTGCCAAAAGATTACAAATTCTCCTCACGATATTTTAAAATGCTGCATATTTTGTTTTGTCAAAAAACACAATTATAATCATGTATGGTTGGGGCTCCTGCTGTCAACCCCGGGTGGAAAAAACAGAAAAAGGAAGAATTTTGGTGGAAATAATAAATTCTTGGGGGGAGGGAAGGGGAGAAGGAATCTGCAGGGAACACTAATTCTGTGCAAATTCTGCACTGCGCAGTGGTGCAGAATTCCAGCAAGAGTATTATCTTGCAGAAAGTTTGCTTTCTTTAGAAGTCCATGCTACATCTCAGGCATGGTGCAATTTAGTTACGCAATCTCCTGGATTTTATTCTGCCATTAATTGCATTTGCCTCATTCTCATTCTCATTAAAACTAATGAGTCATGTGTGCATATCAATAGGAGGACAAACCCTTAAAAAATGTTCTGGTAAATTTGATGGAGACAGAGCACATTTTCATTATTACTATATTATGGCAGAGAGTCAGATGTCTTGTTAGCAGGATGTTAATTATCTTTAAAGTTCTTGTTAATTGGAAGAGAGTGTATGATGAAAATTTGTAACAAGCAACTTTTTTGATCTTATCATAGTTACTATACTGTTGGATTAATTTGTCTGTTTAGGTATTTATTCCATGCCCTGCATCATGTCTGAGCACTTATGTACAGCATATGTTACGTATAATTTATTACAGAAGCAATGTTACCTACTAAAAAGGCACACCATGAATGAATAAATAAATGCTATTTAGTACCAATAATTTCGCTGTAACTTTGATAACATCTAATATTTTAGCATTCTAGAAAGGATAGCAGACTATCGTATAGAAATAATTTTAGGCTGAGAATGATTGTCACTAAATTCTAGAAATAGTCAGGTCTGAGCTTAATCCTGAAATGTAATGTACGGAGGATAACTATAATTGGGGATGCATTTTGATATATTTATTAGGGCTGTCAAGCGATTAAAAAAATTTATTGCAATGAATCGCACTGTTAAACAATAATAGAATAGCATTTATTAAGTATTTTGGGATGTTTTCTACATTTTCAAATATATTGATTTCAGTTTCAACACAGAACAAAAAGAGTACAGTGCTCACTTTATATTTATTTCTGATTACAAATATTTGTGCTGAAAAAAACTCAAAAGAAATAGTATTTTTCAATTCACCTTGTACAGGTACTGTAATGCAATCTCCTTATCATGAAAGTTGAACTTACAAATGTAGAATCATGTACAAAAAATAACTGCACTCAAAAACAAAACAATGTAAAACTTTAGAGCCTACAAGTTCACTCATTCCTACTTCTTGTTCAGCCAGTCACTCAGACAAGTTTGTTTACATTTGCAGGCGATATAATGCTGCCCGCTTCTTGTTTACAATGTCACCTGAAAGTGAGAACAGGCATTCGCATGGCACTGTTGTAACCGGCATGGCAAGATATTTACGTGCCTGATGTGCTAAAGATGTATATGTCCCTTCATGCTTCAATCACCATTCCAGGGGACATGCGTCCATGCTGATGACGGGTTCTGCTCGATAACGATCCAAAGCAGTGCAGACTGACACATGTTCACTGTTATCATCTGAGTCACATTGCCACCAGCAGAAGGTTGATATTCATTTTGGGGGGGGGGGGGGTTCTGTAGTTTCCGCATCGGAGTGTTGCTAAGACTTCCAAAAGCATACTCCATACCTCGTCCCTCTCAGATTTTGGAAGGCACTTCAGATTCTTAAACCTTGGATCAAGTGCTGTAGCTATCTTTAGAAATTTCACGTTGGTCTTTTCTTTGCATTTTGTCAAATTTGCAATGAAAATGTTCTTAAAATGAACAACATGTGCCCGGTCATCGTCTGAGACTGCTATAATATGAAATATATGGCAGAATGTGGGTAAAACACAGAGCATGAGATATACAATTCTCCCTCAAGAAGTTCAGTCAGAATTTAATTAACACATTTTTTTTTAACAAGCGTCATCAGCATGGAAGCATGTCCTCTGGAATGGTGGCTGAATCATGAAAGATGCTGAACATTCGTATGCAATCTGGCACGTAAATAACTTGGAATGCCTGCTACAAAAGTGCCATGTGAACGCCTGTTCTCACTTTCAGGTGACATTGTAAATAAGAAGCTGGCAGCGTTATCTCTTGTAAAATGTAAACAAACTTGATTGTCTTAGTGATTGACTGAACAAGAAGTAGGACTGAGTGAACTTGTAAGCTCTAAAGTTTTACATTGTTTTGTTTTTTGAGTGCAGTTATGTAACAAAAAAAATCTACATTTGTAAGTTGCACTTTCACGATAGAGATTGCATTACAGTACTTGTATGAGGTGAATTGAAAAATACTATTTTTTATCATTTTTACAGTGTAAATATTTGTAATAAAAATATAAAGTGAGCACTGTACACTTTGTAATTGAAATTAATATATTTGAAAATGTAGGAAAACATCCAAAAATATTTAATAAATTTCATTTGGTATTCTATTGTTTAACAGTGCGATTACAACTGCGATTAATTGCAATTTTTTAATCACGATTAATTTTTTGAGTTAATCGCGTGAGTTAACTGTGATTAATCGACAGGATTGGTAGCATAACTGTAGTTGAATGGTAAGTCATGCAGAATACAATGCAATTTGCATCTTGAGCTGCAGTATCCACAGACTACATATTTTGTTTAATAAACAAAAAATATGATTTCTTTGTCATTCTGCAATCACAGAAGAGGGCTGCCACTCCTTCTGTGAAGCAGAGATCTTGGCTGGAGTTCTGTGACACACAGTGGGAATTCACTTCCTGTCAGGAAATGCTCTTTTTTTCAATGTTTTATCTTGCTGAGGCAACCAAGAGTGAACAATAGGCTATTAAAGTATTAGAACAACAAGTGTCATAACTAACCCCAATATGTACTTTGTTCTGAGTATTATCCCGAAAGAAAGCATTGGCTAGTCTTCAGAATTAATTCAGGTTTCAGAGTAGCAGCCGTGTTAGTCTGTATCCGCAAAAAGAACAGGAGTACTTGTGGCACCTTAGAGACTAACAAATTTATTAGAGCATAAGCTTTCGTGGGCTACAACCCACTTCTTTGGATGCATTAATTCGGATACTGAATTAATTCAGTAATCAGTAGCAATAGTGTGTAACAGCCTTAACCATTGTTTTTCAAATATTAAGCAAAAACTTAGTTTTATGTTGAACTTTGAGAGCTTCCTGTCATAGTTTCCTGTAGTAAAAACGATAAAAATAAACTTAGTAATTCAAGAGTATTGGCAAAGAAAAGTTTTATTTTTTTTCCTTTTTGACCATCTAAATTCATTATTTTTGAAAATAAAACACAATAACTATTATTTTATGGAATTCTCATTGCATTTTGAAGAATGACTCTGACTACATAAATGGTGTAATGAGATTTCATTTTTGGTGTATGTATCGATGTGTAATTGAGCACATTTGATACAGAAATCAGAATCTCTTCTAATTACCAGCCCCTCAAATTCCACCTGGGATCAGAAAGTCAAACTGAATTCTTTCCGTCTCATGCACCATTACTAGCAATGAAGAGTCTACAAGGCTAATTACTCTTACACTTTTTACCCTGAAGAAGTCACATAATCTTTAATGACTTTGCACAGACACAAATGAGTGGAATTTAGTAAACAACGCTGATGATGCACCACAAGGAAAAGAATTCAGTTTGCTCTGCCTATGCAGACTCACAAGGAGTAAAATGTAGTGAAAGCACATTTTAGTCAATACAATAAAGAGACAGGGACTCCATATTATACCCATGTGAAGTGGATCTCTTGAATAAAAAGTTGTCATTTTTATATAGATGCTTTCTTCAGGGTAGAACTGCTCTTTAAAGAAAGTTAAAGTTGAAGCTTGTTTCACATTGCAATCTCAGTTTGCACATAGACACATACCCTTAACTAACAAAAACAAAACCAATCCTCCTGAAATTTCATACCACATCTCCTTCCAGGGTAGAATTTTTCTGCCTGCATTGTGGTGGAATGAACAGATCTAATCCATGAGTAATGTCCAGACCAGTGGATGCCTTCCATTATAAGAAATAAAAATTAAGGTAAGGAGACTAGTTTTCTGTCTTACATTGTGTTTGTTTGGCATACACATCATCAAAAGAAAATTTCTGTTTAATTTTTTTTGCAAATATTTTAATATTGTGGGATCGCTAGATGTAATTTGGGTTACTGTCCACACACTAATACTAGGTTGCTCATTTAGGTCCTAATCCAAAGTCCATTGAAGTAAGTGGGAGGTGTTTCACTGACTTCTATGGGTACTGGATCAGGCTGTTAGAGATCAGTTCTGAAATCCTGGGACTTTCCCAGTTGACTTCATGGGGAGCAAAATCAGGCTCTTGATGCAGGAAAAAGTATTTAAAAGTCACTGTGTACATCATCTTCAATTCAGTATGGGCATATAAAACAAATCTATAGCGGTAGCTGTACCATGAGATACAGTGTGTCATGTCTCTGCTCTGTTGGGCATAGTGATGGTCATTCTTATTTCATTAGGTGGTTGGCACTGGTTGCGGGCCTTTTTCACAAAGGAATTTCTGTTCAAAATATAATGTAACAAGTACATTCATATGTTAGCAGCAGGTTCCCATGGAAACTTTGTAAACTGATGTTAACAGACAGAAGCACAGGCTTTACTATTGTGGGAGCCCTTCTATATTTTCTGTACATCTTTCATAGTAATTTTCTGTTGTGCTATTCTGATTCTGCATAATCCTAAGACTTTTTTATTATTTTCTTTAGAGAAAGGGCACTAACATGCTTTTTGAATGCATGGATGATGGATTTATTGTCATTATTGCAAAATAAGGACTAACTTTCAGTTTCTTGCTTAAGACCTCTCTTGGGTATAATACATAAAGTATCATAGAATCTCAGGCTTTGAACTGGTTACCTTCATGTTTAGAAGCGATAATTTAGCAAGATATGGCCAGAAACCTTAGAAATATTTTTAGTTCCGTAGGTATCTGATCTTGTTTGAGGACTGGTCCCTATATACATTCCACACATGAATATGTATGTGCTCCATGCACCTGAGACTGGAGATTTATAGCAAGTAGTGTCTGTTGGCCCATGCATAAGCAGTTGCTCTCCTCATGCTTCAAAACAAGGGCATAAAGGGTGGCACGGACCAATGCCTCTCCAGTTCCTTCTTACCACCGCATGGCCTGAGCTGGAATTTGCTGCATCCACTATGATCGTCCTCTACTTCTATACTTGTAAATACATATTGTAAGTAGTTTTTAGTAAGTGTAGACTTTGTGTTTTAGTGTCGTTATAGTTAACATAGCTTAGTCTTCTTGCCTCAGGAAGTTTCTCCCGATGAAGGAGAACTATGCCAAGATTCCTGGGGTTTAAGAACTGTCTCCTGCCCCTGTTCTTTCTCTGTCAGTAACTAACACCAGTGCTGCCTTTATTGCCTTGAGGAGGTTTATATTGCCACCAAATATAGCGTTTGCTGTTCCTCTGTAACATATCAGGTGTAATACAGCAGGGCCAGAGGGCAGCAGGAGAGTGATAGATGAGAGGTATATAAGCCCTAGGATGATCAGAGCCTTATTCCCTGTGGACTAAGGAGAGATTACTACAGGGTAATTAGAGCACCTGGAGCCAATTAAGGCCCCTCCCGAGACCTAATAAAACCCCCTGTTTCAGTCAGACGGGGAGGGGAAGGAGAGTTGACTAGAGTTGGAGGAGTACTGTTGTTAACCGGAGTACCAGGAGAAGGGAAACCTTCCCCAAGCAGAAAGAGGGTAAGCAGTCCGTAATGCTGAAGGGGCTGGGCCCCGGGTCCACCCTCTACTCTGTGTCCCTTCCCCACTCCTCTCCCTCCCCCACCGGGGGCAAGGGATGGCACCCCAACCCACCACACTAATGAAAAGCACGGGACCCGCCACAGTAGCGTCGGCCATTTGCCACACAGCGTACAATCCAGACTAAAGAGCAGCTGTGTCACCTCTGCCCTGAAACCTGGGGTTCTTTACAATGCCTTGCTGAAGGAGCTCCCACCTGTGCTGTTCACAAACATCCTTCCAGCATGCAAGCCATATCCTGTGTGTAACTGCAGCCTGCCAGCCACACTTGAGTTACACTCTGGCTCTTACCAGCCTGGGTTGGACCCCCAACACACTCCCAGTCTTAAGTTTTTCCCCCCAGAAATGTATGTCCTATACCACCTAGCCCTCTCCTGGACAATAGAAGCTATATTAGGTCCATTTATTTCTTTAATAGAAATAATATGCACACAACTTGCCACCCCGAATGGAGTTTCCCAGACACTTCAGTTTAAAAAAAGTTGGAGGAAATGGCTGAGCAGGCGGACACCTTGTTTAATGTCCTGTCAGCCTCTACCCTGGCCTGTGTCGCACTACCAGTGCATGACAGTATCCTCAAAATTGCCAAGGCCCTCTGGCAAACTCCTTCATCCATCCCTCCCACCTTTAAAAGGGCCGGAAAGAAATAGTTTGACCCAACCAAAGGGTTTGAGTACCTTTACACTCACCCTCCCCTGGGCTCACCGGTGGTCTCTGCAGCCAATGAAAAAGATAAACAAGGGCATACCAGCTCAACTCCCAAAAATAAAGAGGCCAAAAAATTGGATCTGTTTCTTTTAATCTCCTAGGGAGATAAATTTCAACGTATGATACTCCCTCCGTAAGTTCAAGAGTCCCTCCCACAGGGGTTGCCCCAGGAATTCAGCGCGCTGGTGGAAGAGGGCATCACGGAGGCTCAGTGTTCCCTCCAAATGGCATGGGACATGGCTGACTCAGTGGCTAGGGTGGTTGCATCGGCACTGGTTATGAGGTGCAGCTCCTGACTTCAGACCACCGTCCTCTCCCAAGATATGCAGACCTCAATCCAAGATCTCCCATTCAATGGGATCGGTCTTTTTTCAGAGCAGATGGATGCAAGGATGCTTGGGTTAAAAGACATTAGGGCCACCCTTCGCATGTTAGGCATGTATACGCCACAGTCTGTAAGAAAGCAGTTCCGGCTGCCGCCTAGGCCTTGGCAGTCTTGTCCAGGGTCTGCAAGGAGAAGGGACAGGGATGTTAGTTGCAGCTGCTGCTGCCCTTCCTCCTCCCGCTCAATTGTGCAGCCTAGCCCAGCAATGCACCCCGGGGGCCAGAAGCACTCATTTTGAGGGTGTGATCGAGGGTGACACCCCAGTCATCTGCCAGGATCCACCCTGTTCTTTCCTCAACTGTCTTCATCCCTACCGTTCGGCCTGGTTGCGGGTCACCTCGGACCACTGGGTGCTGGAGATTTTTGAGAGAAGGTTAGACAAACATCTGTCGGGATGGTCTAGATAACTCTCGAGGTCCTTTCCAGTCCTATGATTCTATTCTATGATCTGAACATATTCATCCCCTGGACAGTATGAGGGCCCACTCTATGAGAGCACAAGCAACTTCACTGGTAGCTGTTTGAGAAGTTCCAATACTGGACCTTTGTAAGGTGGCTACCTGGAGTTCCATCCACATCTTTATGAAGAATTACTCTCTGGTCCAGGCTTCCTCAGCAGATACTGCTGTGGGAACAGCAGTGTTAGACATTCATACCAACTACATTCTCGCACCCTCCTCCTATTTGAATACTACTTACTAATCACCAACATGGGGAATTACACATAGGGGCCACCACTCAAAGAAGAAATGGAGGTTACTTACCTGCAATTGGAGGTTTTTCAAGATGTGTGGTCCCTATCTGTGTCTTGCTAGCCACCCTTCTTCCCCTCTGCTTTGGATCCTATCTGATTTGCTGTAAAAGAAGGAACTGGAGAGACATTAGTCCATGCCACCCTTTATTTCCTTGGTTTGGAGCATAAGAGAAGCAACTGCAGATGTGCGGACCAACAGATACTACTTGCTACAAATCTCACTCGGGTGCATGGAGTGCATGTGTACCCATATGTGGAATACAGATAGGGACCACACATCTTGAAGAACCTCCAGTTAAAGGTAAGTAACCATTTCTAGTAATTGCCTGTTACACTCCCACTTGTTGTATACTCCCTATTTTGTTTAACGCTACAGTCAGTCCAGGTAGGATTAACTCTTCTAGATCAACGCCCAATGGCAATTGTTGGGAGTTTTGGGTGCTTGATATCCTTCCGTCTTAGGCCCTTAGAAAATTGAGCAACTATGCTGTTTACTACAAATATCAGTTGTTCAACTACTTTTCATTCGCTAAGATTGTCCCTACCAGCCTTAAATTTGTTTTACAGATTTTAATTCCTTCATATATTCCTATAAAACACCTTCTTGCATTAAATTTATGAAACTTTCCCTGCACAAGCACAAAATCTATTAAATAATCTTTATCATAATGATACAACCTCTTAGCCATTTTAATGAGATATTTTGGTATCTGAGACACGTTTGGCAGCTGTCCATGTTTGAAAATTTAGCCCAGCATCCTTTGTCGTATGTCAGACTTTAATGCAGTTTCTTGAAGAGCCTTGTAAAAACATGTACTACTTTATTTCCACTGAAAAATATTTTTTTTGTTTAGGATCAGTCTATAAAAAAATTATTTCACAAATGGTCCTTATTTTAAACAAAAAGTATCCAGCATTTACAAGTACTCTGTGGTACAGATTGTTGAAAAGGAATATGAGAGATTCAGGAATTAAAGAAGTTTATTATCCTTTTTTACTAGAGAGCTGTGCATGGCTTGTTGGATCATACATTAAAATCTAATGTATTGCATAGGGGCTCAATAACAAACTAGTTGTCTTGGAGGCAGGGTTTTTTTGCTGGTTTTTTTTTTTTTTCTTCTCTCCTCCTACAATATTTAGCAGAAAAATATTGTGGAAAGTAGTATTCTCAATGCCTTTTGGATGGATGCCTTGGGCTGAACTCTGAAGAGAAATTCCATTGCTTTACTCATTAAATTTCTTCATCAGACTTGCAAAATTGCTTTTTTGATGTAAATTGCCCAGGTATGTATCCAATTTTTTATTCAATCGCCAAGAAATGGACAACTTAAACCATTTCTAGTTTTTAAATGGATTTAAATTAACTGGAAGAGATAGCTCAGTGGTTTGATCATAGGCCTGCTAAACTCAGGGTTGTGAGTTCAATCCTTGAGGGGGCAATTTGAGGCAAAAATCTGTCTGGGGATTGGTCCTGCTTTGAGCAGGGGGCTGGACAAGATGACCTCCTGAAGTCCCTTCCAACCCTGATATTCTGTGATTCTATGATTGCACTTCAATTTGGAAATGTTAGTGTTTTGAGGGTATTTTTCCTGGTTATGTCTCAAACCTCTTCTGTATATGAAGAAGGTTCTTTGTGATCTATAGATAAATAACTTCCTTAAAGCTTGCAACATATTTGCAGTTGTGCTATTATGTTTTACAAAAGGTCCACCAAGATTTTGTATAATCAGTTACATAAATAGAAATACCACAGTGACAGATGCCTTAGAAATACCTGAGATATATTATCTATAGGTGATATTTTCTGATATGTCTCACCCTTTTATTAAGAACTTCTAACTTAACATAGCTATTAGCTGATATGCTGTTGGGCCATCAGAAGGCCAAAAGACTACCCAATAGCCCTTGGTATTCTCTGTGATGGAGTTAGGGAGAAAGGGTGTCTTTGCCCTCATCTCTAGTTACTTTTAATGCATTCCCTTTCTGTCTCTTCTTCCAGTCCTTTGGATGATTGTTTAAGATGAGGGACGCTGCACCTTAGCCTAATAAACTTTCATATGGCTTTAGTATTGGTCAGCAGCTCTACGTAGTGGCTTCAGGAATCACACCTGAATGCGTTCTCTATGACCAATTGTCTGCCTCGTGGAAGGTTATGACAATTTGCAGACCGTATGTATGCAGTTTGCACAAACAGTCCAGACCAGACACAATGTTATGTGTATCCCAGAGCAACCCTTCTCTCCTGCCAACAAAATTAAGTCTAGCTGCACATAAAACTGTTGTTGCCAGAATGCCATTTCTTTTTATATATTAATGAGCTAAAAGAAGTTGGAGCTCGAGAATATAACGTATATACCCTGTAATTCTACTTCTTCCTCATGAAAATAGGCTAGACTGAAAATTGTTTTGAATGCTCTCTCTATGTGCAAATATTTTGAGGTTATATACATTATCCTCACCAGCGTAACTAATATAAGTCACTTCATGAACCTGCAAAGCAATAAAAGCCTTTTTCACATTCCAAATACCTTATGTTTCATCAGGCTTTTGGAGGATAAAGATCTATTCTGAGTCTATTAATTTGAATTAATACAAAAATGAATGACTCAAATACACTGCAAACTTATCAGCAAGTGCCATGTAACTTAATGGTATGCCTACACTTGTGCGGGAAGGGTTTTGTGTACCATGTTTGGAGTGTTTTATATTTGTGATTTCTGGCTTTTGAGGTTAAATTGAAAATGCATGGAAAAATATCAGTCAGTCCACATAGAGTGGAATTTAACAAGCTTCTTCTCATCTCTGTGTGGCTCCTTTGTAATCCCAATCCTGATCAGTTTTGAGTAACTTGTAGCAAAGAAGGAGAATAAAACTGATGAGACAGGTAGAAATCTGGATGGTGCAACTACTACAATTTAAAAAAAACAAAAACCTGATAACATGTTAGCTATTTCTTTCCAATCTACATTAATTTGTATCCAAACTCAAAGTACCGCCCAATGATCAAAACCAACAATTGTAAACTCCCATTCCCATCCTTTCCAAAAATACAAACAAAATGAACTGCCAGGCTAGGGACATACAGTTTCAAATACTAACACCACCAATGAACCAACAACCATGCTCCTTCCAACAGTCTTTAGCTTAATCCGTAAATCAGATTCTCTTTACAGGTTGTTCTTTGGAGTAGACAGTACTTTCTAAAAGCATACAATGCACCCTCATTATTATGAAAGAAAAGCCTACGGGTTCCTTGATTTTATGTGACTACACAGTCTCCCAAAATGCTTTTGGGGCCTGTTATAAATGTGGCTTCTAATTTGGGGTGTTTTTTTCCCTAATAAAAAGACAACAAATACCTTTGGCAGGCATCTGTCCATCTATTCTACATACTGTAAATGGTTTTTTGCATGTTCTTAGGCTAAGGTGGACATCTCTAATTCAATGAAAAAAGTAAAAGCAACGTTAGATTTTTCCAGAAGTACAAAAAACAGATGCATGAATAGAATAATAGAGTAACAGAGAAAAGCTCAAGCATGCTTTCTTCTTCTGTAAAGCAGACAGTGGTATGTGCCCTCGAGCTCTGATGACAGAGCAATGTTTTCCTCCTTTATGCTGTAGCTCGGGGGTGGGCAAACTTTTTTGCCTGAGGGCCATATTGGGGTGCAAAACTGTATGGAGGGCTGGGTAGGGAAGGCTGTGCCCCCCAAACAGCTTGGCCCCCGCCCCTATCTGACCCAACCCCCCCCTCTCCTTGTCCCCCTAACCACACCCTGGGTCCCCACCCTCTATTCAACCCCCCCTGCTCCCTGTCCCCTGACTGCCCCGACCCCTATCCACACCCCCGCCCCCTGACAGGCCCCCCCGGGACCCCACCCCCATCCAATCCCCTCTGTTCCCCGTCCCTCCTGTTCCCCCCACAAACCTCTGCCCCATCCAACCGCTCCCTGCCCCATATCCAACCCCCTTACCATGCCGCTCAGTGCAGCATGTCTGGAGCTGCACCTCCCAGCTGGAGCCAGACACGCTACCGTGCTGCCCTGCATGAGCGCGCAGCCCCGTGGCCCAGAGTGCTGCCCACGCGGCAGTGGGGGAGGGGAGGACAGCAGGGGAGGGGCCGTGGGCTAGCCTCCCTGGCCAGGAGCTCAGGGGCTGGGCAGGACGGTCCCGCGGGCCGCTGTAGTTTGCCCACCTCTGCTGTAGCTAGAAATGTCATGTTTATCTGGGATCGGCTACTTGGGTTACTCTGATACTCAGCAACATCAATCATCAAAGACAAGATTTTGTTGTCCCCTTATACTGGACATAAAGTATTTACATCCTACAGTGATTGTAAATCAGTTTGTCAGTGGAGTTACTTTGAATTTATAATGGTGTTATTGAAGGCATCATTTGTCCCTATGTCTGTCTAAGTAGACCGACCCTGAACTCCTCAAACAATATTTCCCATCTCTTATGGGAATTAAATTGAATTACTTTCAATTTAAAATGCACCAGTAATGGTTAGTGCTGATAGGCTAACAAGGAGGCTGAAGTGACTCGTTTCCAGGCTTAGCATGAGCATATGTTGTTTATAATCAAAATAAAAGTAAGAGTAACAGTGACTTTTTCACATAATAGAATAAATATTGAAACATTTCTACATATTTTTCTGTTCTGTTGGAAATTAGAAAACTAAATAACCTGGAAGAATTGTTTAGGGAAGAACTCTTCAGCCGCAGTGACTGTGACTCTCTGTGGGTTTGAATATGAGCAGGGGCCATCGGTTGTATTTGGTTAGAAATAATGAATTTGTTCAAAACCAATCCAACATCAATGGTTTACAGTTTAACTCAAACTTTTAATGTGCTTGATTTGCGTTTCCTTGAGGAGAGACTGTGAAAGAGATCCTTTCTCTCCCCCCATCTTGGCCCCCTAGTGGAATATAAATGCAGTTTGTACACTGCATGTAGTAAAGGGTACCCATTTGTGCCACCCTGGCTTTTAGAAGGAGGATTATATCCCTAACACATGGTACAGGCTTCCCTTCAGCTGTGTAGACATGCTTCTGGTTTTTTTTTTCCCCTTTAAATTGAATAAATCCAGGTGAGAGAGAAGACAGTTTAAATCACAGGAAAAAGGTTTGTGAAGTCAAGCTAGTTTTGCGTCCTGAAAAACGTTTGCAATCCCTGCAATGTCCAGAGTGTTTTGCTCAGCGTGTCAGGCATGTAGCTCACGTGGCATGTTATTTGTGTGGCTCATTTCAGAGCATCTTTTGTTTTGCCCAGACATGAGGGAGAATTACAAGAGAAAACGAGATAATTAATGAATCTCTCTGGAAAGCAATAGTAACTTTCACCTGTAGTGTTTAAAATGTGTGGGGAGGACAATATTATTACTTTTCCTCCTTATAGCTGATTGATTGTATCACTCATTGTTTGTGTTCTAGCAAGGCTTCTAACAGTAAGCTTTTAGCACTTGTTCAGAATTCAGAGATACGTGTGCTCATTGGTTTGGGCTACTGATCATTCTGTATTCTCCATTCACTACACTGGCTGCCTCTAAACTGATAATTTGACTTTAAATTGCCTTCCGTAAGAACTAGGTTAAATGATCTTCTATTATTGAGGTTTATGAGATTCCAGAACCCCCATTCAACTCTTAGTAGTATTTACATTTGTAATCACTTCAGTGGAAGGTGGTGCCCAGGGGAAGAAACCAGGTCAAGCCCTCTAGTACAATGAATCAGTAGCTCAAAACTTTGGGATTCGTATGCACATTTATGTAAGTAGTACTGGATTCAGAACAAGAAAGGTTGGGACTTTCTTAAGGCATCCTGTGTTGCTTCTGAGCTTACTAGTTAAAGGATTTTTTTTTTCTTTTAAATGATTCGAGGAAATCTTAGGAGGTGTAAATCGACCACAGAAGAGGTAGTGTGTGCACTACCATCAACCTTCAGGGATTCCACTAAGGAAGACAAATTTAATTTGCAATAGAAGGCTCAGTAGGAGTCTGACTGGTGAAAGATGGCTCTTCCCTGTACAGCAGTGCAGAAGAGCACTTGTGAGTACTTTGAGCAACTACAAAACCCTCTGAGTGGCAGGTTTCAGAGTGGTAGCCGTGTTAGTATGTATCAGCAAAAACAACGAGGAGTCCTTGTGGTATCTTAAAGACTAACAAATTTATTTGGGCATAAGCTTTCGTGGGCTAGAACCCATGTTGCCCTGGGAGAAGCAAGCCAACCACTTGCTGAGTCAAGAGAAATACATTGCGCACTAGAATGTTGTTATTCCTACTTACCCAACGTTTTTGTTCTGTTTTATTGAGAAGGTAGCACAATGTTGTTCACTGAATTCAGCTGGCACAGGCTTAGGAATTTTATATTTTAATGTCGTATGTGTGTGACTTTTTGTCTTTTAAACAGGATGCTTCTGTTTACGTAGTGAAGCAAGATGCTTTGAACTATGAAGTTATGTCAGTGGTTTTTGAGCAGTCATTAAATGTGTCAGCATGTCCACTGTAAACCTTGTCTACTATGGTTTGCAACTTACCTATCAAAATCCCATTCTGTGTCTAAAAATGCATCCCAGTTTCAAAAGCATCTTCTAAAGATCATAGAAATGTAGGTCTGGAAGGAACCTTGAGAAGTCATCAAGTTCAGCATCCTGCTCTGACGTAGGACTGGATAAACCTAGACCATCCCTTACCAGTGTTTGTCGAACCATTTTTTTAAAACCTCCAGTGTTGGGTATTTTACAACCTTCCTTGGAAGCCTATACCAGATCTTAACTACCCTTCTAGTTAGAAAGATTTTCCTAATATCCCTTGATGCAGGTTAAGCCCCTTACTTTCCTGATGTTGTCCTTCCCTGCTAAGCACAGAGCCGATGCTTTCTTTTGGCACGCTGGTCAATATAAAAAGTATATATGCAAAAAACCTGGTTTTTAAGTTTGTTTCCTCCTTTCTGCTGTCTCTGGAAGGAACATTCCTCAGCCCAGCAGAAGGCTAATGTAAATGCTATGAGGCAGAGAGTTCCAAATAATCTACCCTTAAGGGATGTGTGGGCATGGGCAAAGGTCACTGGATCTGCTTTGTAAAAATCTGCTTTCAGGGAATCTACATGTAGGAGCACAAAAGGACTCAACACTGCATCTCTACATCCTGCACTCAGGTGGGGCATGGATTCAGTCCCACTCAACCCTCGCTGAGTTCCTTCCTCCAAAACCTTTTTTTTTCCTGACTTTGTGTTTGGAGGAGCAAACTGCATCTCTATGGAAGCAATGGAGAGCATATTGATTAGAAAGTTTCTACAACACATCACCAAATCTCTTTGGGTTCAGTGAGGGTTGTTCGTTGCCCTCCTGGAAAATTCTTCACCACCTCGTCTGCTAAATTCTTGAAACGCTCCAACGCATAAATAGATTTAAGTTCCATTAGGGCAAATATCCATTTTTACAAAATATTTATGTATTAACATAATTATGGTCTTTCAGTTGGTATTTTAAATTAGTATTTGTGTTTAAAATATATGTTTACAAATACAGTAGTCGGTAATGTTAAAAAATATGTAGAATAAAATGCTTCACTCCAATATAGAGGACAAGTCCAAGTTCACCTGCACCACTCCAAACTAACCATTGGCTTGTGTATGGGGATAGGTGGTGGTGCCAGCACTGGAAGTGGCGTTCAGTCACCATGAAATAGTTGTGCCCATAAGGGAAGCTATAGGGTTTGGATCCAATAGCCCAAAAGTAATGTTTTAAACTACAATTACAAACCTTAAGTCATCCTTAACACTCTTGTTGCCACCTTTCCTTTTCTTATTAGTATGAGTTAAGGGCATATAATTAATCATTTTTACCTTAAAATGTCTTAGCTTTTGGCTAGTTCTGTCACAAATTTAATGTTTAAATATACAATTATTTTGTATTTCATATGTAATTCAGCTTCACAAGATTCTCAAAAATATATTTATATTTACAGAAACATGCTCCAATACCTGTTTGCAAAAGAGTGTGACATTTTACCAGCTTAAATTTAGATTTTTTTTTCATGAATTTTATTCATCTTATTTAAAATTTATAATACAGCAGTATTCAGAGGTCCCCCTCAGGACTGGGGACCCATTGTGTGGAGTGCTGTATAAATACACATGAAGACACAATCCCTTTCCTGAAGAATTTATTATCTATGACTTGTTGCAGTTTTATCTTTGCCACAGATCTCCAGTTACAAATGACCCTTGTAGAATACACTGCTGGTTGGGTTTCCAAATCCCTTCTTTGGGAACATTTAAACAGTTGAGTTCTAGCTCTAAACTGTCAATAGGTGGCAGTGTTTAAAAAAGCATTAGTGTTACCTTTAGTTGGGGCATGAGGTTGCTAAACTGGTAACTGTTAAAGGTCAGTATTGCTACTATGTTATGAAGCGGAGACGTTCCAGAGGTTTGGGCTATAAAAAGAATTGGCCGCATATTGCAGTGTGCAAGATCAGTTGTTCATGTAAACATTTGTAAAATGTACCAGTTGCTTCATGTTTGTCATTTGGATTGCCCACCCGTCACAACTTTTGACCCTTCATTAAACCAAAGGAGCAGCTGTTTCTGCCAAGATATTTCTAATGATAATCAAGACCACCATAAAATCAAAAAGACTTCTGATGTGATGTGGAATCAAATAGAAGCTTCCCTAAAACTGGAAGGAATACATCCAAGTAATGAAATACAATAGACAATCTATAAAAGTTTTTCTATCCTTCCTAGTTCAAAATGGTGCCTTTTTAGGGGACATATGAAAATCTGTAGGATGTTTGATTAACTACTATAATAAATGCAATCTTTTCAGCATACCAACTGTGCACATTTTCATGATTATTAAAACCCTCTCTTCTGCTACAGAGTGGACTTTGGGGTGAGCCTGAAAAACTAGATATTGCAAGAGGATGTTAGGAGGCCAGAAGGTACTAGAGAGGATATATTTGTAAAACAGAATTCTTGGCTTCTAAGAATGATCTTCATAATTAAAACCAAATGTATGGTAAAACTTGTTTCTTGCGCTTGTGATAGTTATATCTCGGTGCAATCTTAGATACATTTCACTGCCCATAAGAGTAAGGGAAATTGTTCTGTGACCGTTTACAGATAGAACTGCAAAGACAGATAACAATGAATTATGTTCTGTTAAAAGTTGAATTAAAGTACATAACTGTTGTCTATCAAGGTAATTTTAGCTACATTCAATTATATAATGCAGCATTGTCAGGTTAAAAATAGTACTTTTTTAAAAGACTTATCTTTTAAATATTTTATAGATGCAGAATGAAATTGAGTTAACTTATTCTTTCACTAGAGTTGGGTCCAAGAACCCTCTCAAACTAAATCAAGTTCAAAATCTTGGTCTGGATCTTATGTAGGCCTGTCTCTCCCGCTTTCCCTTTTTGCTGATGCTCGCTTTCCTATTTCACTCAGTTTGGACAATGAAAATAAGTTAGGTCATGAGAACCAAAAATGGAAACTTTTACAATGCTGCAATGTTTGTGTTGCCAAGACTGCATCAGAGTCCTTAAATCCAAACAAAGAAAAACAGCTCTTTTTATTAAAACATGAGTTTCTAAAAATGTTTGAGAAGATCTTTCTATTGGTTTGTTTTAAAAAGTTTTTCTAAAATGTACATTTGGGGCTAGAACTACCTGACGTTGTTCTGAGACTTCTTCAGCTTTGACTTACATAAAATAAAAATCACAAAAGTTGCATGATCTATAATAAAGAGGGTACATAAGAAACCCAATTCCTCCTTTGCAGATTTGAATATATCTATTATTAAACCAGTGACAATCCATCAAAATAGCAATAAGCCATTTTGGGGGGGAAAATTAAGGAAACTTGGACATTGTTTATATTCAGTAAATGTTTACCTAGATCATTGACAAATTCTGTATGTGAAATATTGAATCATAGTACTTCTGTTGTAGGGATCTCAATGCATTTACAGGGATGGGTAAGTAGTAGTATCCCCATTTACAGATGAGAAACCCCCCCAGGCATTGGGAGGCTAAATAGATTGCCCAAGGTCATGCAGAAAATCCACCACAACCAGAGTAGATCCCGGCTCTTGTGAATCAGGCCCCTATTCAGGAAGGTACTTAATCATGTGTAATTTTAAGCATGTGAATAATCCTATTGAAACAAATGGGATTACTCACATGCTTGAAGTTATTCCCATGCTTAAGTATCTTCCTTGCGCAGAGCCTGTCTGCTCTTCCATGCTGCCTTAAAATGGTAATGTACCATACATGTGCTTATTGTAATAAAATATTTCTTCAATCATATTGGATTTATTTTTATTCTGTAAAATATAATACCTAGGACTTAACATAGTGTTAGTAAAATGATCTTCTTTAATATTTATTGGGTTTTAATGATAGAAACCATCTATAAATAGTGAGATTTTGATTCCATTCTGTACAAAATCAAGTAGTTAGGTTATCTAAATGCCCGCTGGAAATGGTGCAAGAGAATCCTGCATGAAAACAAATGGCACTGCTGACACATCACTTCTTTGCTTAACCTGTCAACAGTTTTATAAAGCAGAGGGAGTAGACTGCAGCACTCCTAAAAATGGTGCTGGAAACTAGTATCGGAAGACTTACCATTTGATTAATGGACATTTTGTAACAATTCATGCCACAGTGTTAATGTCAGATTCTTTTGAATGCTTTTGTTTGCTTAGCAGAGCAAACTTGGGAGTTTAGCTGTTCAGTATTTGTGCCTGAGCAGATTTCTCTTCACACCGCCATAGTGTGTCCACTTCTTTTCCCAAGCTATCCCAAACTCATCTCCATGCTTTATTCTGCGATTAAAATAATAATCTTGTGTTGACATCAGTGTTGTTGTATAGAAATGAATGATAGAAATCTAATATCAGGATTTCACTGCACAATTACCTATAGTAGGGAAGAAAAGACGGGCTTAGTAAGAGAAAAATGTTTAAAAATTATGTAACAGTCACAAAAAAGAGAAATTGGCACTCAATAAAAATGTACTAAAAACTGTTATACTGTGAACTTGAAAGTGGGGATGAGGGCAGCAAGAACAACAGCAGAAAACAGTACAATAGAATAGTAGCAGTGTTTGTATGCATTATTGCGAATTACAGTTCTAAATAAAGTTTGTAATTTAGAAATAAATTAATCTGTTTACCTTTTCAGATGCTTTTAAGCTTTTAGAGAGATGCATTTGAAAATGTGCATTCAAAACAACACTGTGGTATAGAAAGCTATTACATAGCAACAATCTCACCTTAGCATCTAAGCACTGACATTAATCAAACATGCAGCTTAGAGTGCAGTCGCCATATGCAAATTATCTTCAAATTATTGTTTGTTTTTTTTCTTGTAGTATCCACTGTGTGCCAGGTGCTTTCCAAAAATAAAAGAAGGCAGGGTCCCTGCCGAAAAGAGAATTTTTATTTTTATTTTTTTTAAGAGAAAATTGAAAGTGATGGGAAACAACAAACTAGTGAGGTAGCCATGTGGTGACTGGCCACTTCCTGTTAACATACAGTTTTAACAACCCAATTTGTTTTGTGTTTAATAGGTCATCCTTGAATTACAATGGCATGGTGAAAGGGTCATTGTGATAGAGGGAGGTGTTCAGTAGCAACAAAGAAGGCATAGAGATGTTTGTTGGAGTGGTCAGATGATCTGTTGTGGCTTGAATCTTGGAACTTCCCCTTCCCCTCCTCTGATATTATCCACGCTGACCCATTTCTCACCACAAGAACTACATTTTTCCGCTCGTCTTTTCACTGCACGAATACCTGTTTTACTTCAGTATGCTTATGCATTTCAGCTTTCCTTCCTCTTACTCTTCTTCATCTCTGCAGTAATTTTGCCTATATGACTGTCTGTTCTAATCTCCTAAGTGTTTTATATAAGAACATAAGAATGGCCATGCTGGGTCAGATCAATCGTACATCTAGCCCAGTATCCTGTCTTCTGACAGTGACCAATACCAGGTGTTTCAGAGGGAATGAACAGAACAGGGCAATTATCAAGTGATCCATTCCCTGTCATCCACTCCAGCTTCTGGCAGTTGCAGGTTTAGGATATCCAGAGCATGGACCTGCATCCCTGATCATCTTGGCTAATACCGTTTGTTGGAGCTATCCTCCATGAACTTACCTAATTCTTTTTGAACCCAGTTATACTTTTGGCTTCCACAGCATCCTCGAGTTCCACAGGTTGACTGTGTATTGTGTGAAGTACTTCCCTTTGTTTGTTTTAAACCTGTTGCCTATTAATTTCATTGGGTGACCCGGGTTCTTATGTTATGTGAAGGAGTAAATAACACTTTCTCCACACTATTCATGATATTGTAGACCTCTTATCATATTCCCCCCTTAGTAGTTACTTTTCCAAGCTGACCAGTCCCAGTTTATATACCCCTAATCATTTTTGTTGCCCTTCTCTGTACAGTACCTTTTCCAATTCTAGTCTGTATTTTTTTAGATGGATTCCCCAAAACTGCACGCAATACTCAAGGTGTGGGCGCATCACCAATTTATATAATGGCATTATGATTAGGGCTGTCGATTAATTGCAGTTAACTCATGCGATTAACTCAAAAGAATTAATTGCAATTAATCGCAGTTTTAATTGCATTGTTAAGCAATAGAATACCAATTGAAATTTATTAAACATTTTGGATGTTTTTCTACATTTTCAAATATATTGATTTCAATTACAACACAATACAAAATGTACAGTACTCACTTTATATTATTTTTATTAGAAATATATGCAGGAGTTTGCATGGCACTGTTGTAGCCGGCGTCACAAGATACTTACGTGTCAAATGTGCTAACGAGTCATATGTCCCTTCATGCTTCGACCACCATTCCAGAGGACATGTGTTCATGCTGATTACAGGTTTTGCTTGATAAGGATCCAAAGCAGAGCAGACCGATGTGTGGTCATTTTCATCATCTGAGTCAGATGCCACCAGCAGGTTGATTTTCTTTTTTGGTGTTCAGGTTCTGTAGTTTCCGCATCGGAGTGTTACTCTTTTAAGACTTCTGAAAGCATGCTCCACATCCCGTCCCAATCAGATTTTGGAAGGTACTTCAGATTCTTAAACCTTGGGTCGAGTGCTGTAGCTATTTTAAGAAATCTCACATTGGTACCTTCTTTGTGTTTTGTCAAATCTACTGTGAAAGTGTTCTTAAAATAAACATGTGCTGGGTCATCATCCGAGACTGCTGTAACATGAAATATATGGCAGAATGTGGGTAAAACAGAACAGGAGACATGTAATTCTTCCCCAAGGAGTTCAGTCACAAATTTAATTAATGCACTTTTTTTTTAACGAGCATCATCAGCATGGAAGCATGTCCTCTGGAATGGTGGCCGAAGCATGAAGTGGTATGCGAATGTTTAGCATATCTGGCACATAAATAGCTTGTAACGCCAGCTACAAAAGTGCCATGTGAACGCCTGTTCTCACTTTCAGGTGACATTGTAAATAAGAAGCAGGCAGCAGTATCTCCCGTTAATGTAAACAAACTTGTTTGTCTTAGAGATTGGCTGAACAAGAAGTAGGACTGATTGGACTTGTAGGCTCTAAAGTTTTACATTGTTTTGTTTTTGAGTGCAGTTATGTAACACAAAAAACTACATTTGTAAGTTACTTTTTCACAATAAAGAGATTGCACTACTCTACTTGTATGAGGTGAATTGAAAAATACTATTTCTTTTGTTATTTTTACAGTGCAAATATTTGTAATCAAAAATAATATAAAGTTAGCACTGTACACTTTGTATTCTACGTTGTAATAGAAATCAACATATTTGAAAATGTAGAAGAACGTCCAAAAATATGTAATACATTTCAATTGGTATTCTATTAACAGTGCGATTAATCGCAGTTAATTTTTTTGAGTTAATAATCAAAATAGATAATATTTTCAAATCAGAAAGTTATGGTTATCTACAGAACCTTAGCAATGTGCTAGAAAAAACAAGAAAACATTGTTTCATGAAATATGTCATGGATTTTGCCTTCACAGAAGACTATTTTTGTATTTTACCTTAGTCTTCCTCTTAAGAACCCATTCAATAAGAGTTGTCACCATTGGTATAAGCTTTCTTACAGCACTGCAATTTTATTCTTTGTCACATGAAAGGATGACCACAACTTCCATGTAATAGTCTGGGCATATGTAGTCTACTGTGCATGGTCACCTCCCCTCTTTTAATTTGAAATGTTCGTGTCATTTATGGCTAGCTTGCTGAGCATATTGTACAAGCCAGTATGTTAGCTGTTTTTCAGTTCAGTGGGAGTTGTGCTGCTAAGTCCCCATGTGCTGCTCTGAAAATGTGGCCTAGCAATAGCTGCACCTGCAATGGATTGTTGCTATTGCTGAGGTAAAGTGACAGGCACTGGATCCACCACAGAGTGTCTCCCTCAAAAGACTAAGAATTTCACACCCTCAATTAAAGGGGCAGATATCCTCCTCATATCCACTAAAGTCAGTTCAATGTTATCTGGCTTGAACCACAACTAGCTAGTCTTTGTCTGTGCCTCAATTTCAGCCAGACACTGAGTAAGTCATTCAGGCTAGGTCTACACTACAGCGGGGGTCCGACCTAAGATACGCAACTTCAGCTACGTGAATACCGTAGCTGAAGTTGCGTATTTTAGGTCGGCTTACCTGGCGGTGAGGACGCGGGAAAGTCGACCGCTGCCGCCGACTCCGCTGCCGCCTCTTGCCGAGGTGGATTTCCGGAGTCGACGGCAGAGCGATCAGGGATCGATTTTACCGCGTCTTCACTAGACGCGGTAAGTCGATCCCCGATAGACCGATTGCTACCCGCCGGATCGGCGGGTAGTGAAGACATAGCCTCAGTCTAGCCTCTAAAGTAAATTTACTTAAGTTACTGTTCTTGTTTTCAGGGTAGGTTGTCCTGCTAGTTATAATGAAGACAGATAATTTGATTGTTCTTTACTGTAAAGTAACAATGGTTCAAATACTTAACACAAAAATACTGTTCTCCAGGTCCAATTTTTATTAATGCTCTCATTACTTAAAAAAAAAAAAATGTAAACTGTCATACAGTGTCTGGTCTGTTTTAAAGTGGAGTCTCAAAGGCGAAGAAAATTATTCCATCAGCTCAGTTAGTCTAAGTGGAAAAGAACTATAGGAGATGGATCAAATGTGCAGCACTATATTAAGCTATTCTGTTGGTAAGCCTCAGGCATTAGTTTGCCTCTATTTACCTTTATAAAACCAGATTTAGGCATACATTTTCTGCAAAATATTTGTGGAATTATGTTAGTCTGTATTGACTATATATTGGCTAAACCAGATGATATACTTTTGAACAAATGATAACCTCCCTCTAATATTTCATAGATCTTTCCAATTCCACAAACGATTTGGTAAAGAGATGATGCTTGGACATGTAATTTATTCATCTTGTTGATGTACAAGAGATTTGGTGGTGGCAGAACAGACCTGCTGTAACATGAGAGAAATCACATCACCTGACTGTTGGAGAGAGATTTAGTTCTCAGTTAATTTTTTTCTCTTGGTTAGGAAATCAAAGACTTACTGAATTCTGTACCTTTGCTTAATTAGATTTTGTTATGCTCTGGAACAAAGCTAATTATAAGGCATAAATCATCATTATGGTTAATCAGTAAGATGTGGATGTTAATCTCAAAACACTTTCAAAAGAAATCCAAAAGTTTCAGTAATAGTGGTTAATTTGGGGTACTGAAAAATTTCAGAGAGGGGTTTGTGCTGCATCGAGGAAGTGAAGGTGCCTAATGGTAATGAACAGTTTGATTCAGAAATTTGTTCTACTAGTGTCCTAAAAGGAAAACAGGTTTCAGAGTGGTAGCCGTGTTAGTCTGTATCAGCAAAAACAACGAGGAGTACTTGTGGCACCTTAGAGACTAAAATTTATTTGGGCATAAGCTTTCGTGGGCTACAACCCACTTCATCAGATGAATGGAGTGGAAAATACAGGAGGAAGATTATATATATTCACATACATACACAGAGTACATGAAAAGATGGGGGTTGCATTACCAATTCTAACGAGACTGTTCGATTAAAGTGGGCTATTGGTAGATGTGCAGGTGAACGAGCCCCTGATGGTGTGGCTGATGTGATTAGGTCCTATGATGATGTCCCTTGAATAGATATGTGGACAGAGTTGGCAATGGGGTTTGTTGCAAGGATAGGTTCCTGGGTTAGTGTTTTTGTTGTGTGGTGTGTAGTTGCTGGTGAGTATTGGCTTCAGGTTGGGGGGCTGTCTGTAAGCGAGGACTGGCCTGTCTCCCAAAGTCTGAGAGTGAGGGATCGTCCTTCAGGATAAGTTGTAGATCCTTGATGATGCGCTGGAGAGGTTTTAGTTGGGGGCTGAAGGTGATGGCTAGTGGCGTTCTCTTATTTTCTTTGTTGGGCCTGTCCTGTAGTAGGTGACTTCTGGGTACTCTTCTGGCTCTGTCAATCTCTTTGTTTCTTCACTTCAGCAGGTGGGTATTGTACTTTTAAGAACTCTTGATAGAGATCCTGTAGGTGTTTGTCTCTGTCTGAGGGATTGGAGCAAATGCAGTTGTATCTTAGAGCTTGACTGTAGACAATGGATTGTGTGATGTGGTCTGGATGAAAGCTGCAGGCATATAGGTAAGTATAGCGGTCAGGGGCTCATCCACTGCACTGCTACCAATGTGATATATGCCATCATGTGCCGGCAATGCCCCTCTGCCATGTACATTGGCCAAACCGGACAGTCTCTATGCAAAAGAATAAATGGACACAAATCAGACGTCAAGAATTATAACCTTCAAAAACCAGTGGGAGAACACTTCAACCTCCCTGGACACTCAATTACAGACCTAAAAGTGGCAATTCTTCAACAAAAAAACTTCAAAAATAGATTCCAACAAGAAACTGCAGAACTGGAATTAGTTTGCAAACTAGACACCATCAAATTAGACCTGAATAAAGACTGGGAGTGGATGGGTCATTAAAAAAAACTAAAAACTTATTTTCCCCCCTACTGTTACTCACACCTTCTTGTCAACTGTTTGAAGTGGGCCACCCTGATTACCACTACAAAAGTGTTTTTTCCCCTCCTGCTGATAATCCACTTTAATTGAATTGTCTCGTTAGAATTTGTATGGTAACCCCCAACTTTTCGTGTGTGTGTGTGTACATGTATATAATCTTCCTACTGTGTATTTTCCCCTCCATGCATCTGATGAAGTGAGTTTTAGCCCACGAAAGCTTATGCCCAAATAAATTTTAGTCTCTAAGGTGCCACAAGTACTCCTCGTTGTTCTTACATTTCAGTGTATAGTGTATATATAGAGCAGGATAAACAAGTCATTGTCTGTATGAAATTTTAGTTTGCGCTGACTTTGCTAGGCTTTTTATGTAGCCTGTTGTAAAACGAGGCAAATATCTAGATAAGCTGATGTGTATCCCATTTACCCACCCAACTTGGGCTGCATAGCATGGGAAGAAAAAAGCAAGGACAGAGTGAGATTTATAGTTTGCCACTCTTTCAAGATGGGCTGTTGCGAGCCAGTTTACAGAATAGCTTTGGAGGTGATCTCTGAGGCTAGTTGGTTGGCCAAAGGATGAGTTCAGCAATTTTGGATCTGTAGTAAAAAGAAAAAATATAAGGGAGCAGATCCTCAGCTGAGGATCTGCCCCAGAGTGTGTGTATAGAGAGTCTGATGTAAATCTGTTGTAGTTAACTTTGTGTTGTGGAAGGGATTAAACTCATATTTTGAGAGGGAGCCTACTGTGTGGTTTTTTTAATCCTCTATTTATCTAGCACGAATATAATACATAAGGATTTTTAGAAATATTAGTTTCTTTTCCTGAACAAGAGGACAGGGAAGCTGAAATGGGATGAATACCTAGTTCATTGTAAGCCAGTTTGTGCCCTTACACTTGTCACAAGTCCTAACATCCCTCTATTTCAGTAATCTCAATCATGAAATCTGGAGTTATTTCTTCAGAAATAACACAAAACTGAAAAAACATCACTGAGTCCTCTCCAGCTTGAAGAATAAGATTCCTGAGTTTGTGTCTGAATCTGGATCTCCATGAGCAGTGATTCAGATTTCTGCTTAAAACCAGTTCTACAACATTTTCACAGATACTCTTTGAGGCTTTTAAAATCATATTTTAAAATCAAGCTTACATGAGGTTTTTTCCCAATACAATTTATCTAATTTCAGCTTGGGCAAGAAAGTATCTTTTATAAAAACACACACAAGCAGAAGAAAATTAGCACTGTGTATTTATTTTTAGTGAATATTAAAGCTGCAGTCCTGGGGAATTGATCACATGATCTTCCCCCCCAGTTTCTTAACAGTTTTTGATTATAGTCTTCTCAGGGTTGAGGCACCATCTGGAGGGCTGTAGAGATCTGCTGGGAATCTTTAATGCGACCAGAGCTTAAAGTTACAGGATGGCTTGGAAATGTTGTAATTGAGAAATGCCCTTACTTCCTTAGTTAAAGTTAAGGCAGTGAGCTATGAGCGTGTAGTTATGTTGCATACAAAGGGTCCGATATTGTAATAAGATTTAGCAGAAGTTCAGTGTGTCAGAAAGTGGAATTACACAGGCAGGTGGGCTGGGGGCCAGAGATTGAATGAATTTTTATAAAATGTTGAGTGGGAGATCTGTCATAAAGTGCATTATGTACATTCCCAACATTAACACTTGTTTTGTTGAAATGACTGATGCTTTTTAAAAATTTGAATCAGAATGATTGATTATAAAATCATAACTGACGACTTTAAAGGGCTTTTAAATAAATAAATACATAACACAACCATTTATTTAACTTCTGTTTTGTGTTAATTTTTTTGGTACACAGCTCTTCCCACCCCTGGCTCCCCAATTGCTGATTTTGAAGTTGCTGCATTTTAAGCAATTGTCATTTGTCTTCCTGCTGGGGAGGAGAGAGGATTATATTTGTCCAGTTTTGTAAGGACTATTTGATGTCTTGTTTTTAAATGGCATTAATTCTCTCCTGCCCTCTTTTTGTTCCAGGTGACGAGCATAATCTGCAGTATTGAAGCATGAGTGCTGATGCCAGTCAGGGGGTGATCACCACCCCTCCCCCTCCCAGCATGCCTCACAAAGAGAGGTATTTTGACCGCATCAATGAAAATGACCCAGAGTACATCCGTGAGAGAAACATGTCTCCTGATCTGAGACAAGACTTCAACATGATGGAGCAAAGGAAGAGGGTCACTCAGATACTGCAGAGCCCCGTGAGTAGGATTAAGGAAACAAGATTTCCTCCCCCCCTTCCAGAGATTAACTCAAAAACAAACAAAAAACAAAACTTCTAGCTGTGATGCAGTCTGAGGCAATATCTCAGGCCATGAAATTTTTCTTAAGAACAATCAATAAACACTTTTGTTTGCATAGTTTTAGTGTATGAACAAACTGCCCATTATTGGTTTTCAAATGATGTTTTCATGGTGTAATGCTTCATTAAAGAAGTACAAAAGTAGCTAGCCGACGACAAGACACTTGATTAAAACTTAGAAGCAGGGAAGAGAGTGACAGAGTCACTAGCCAAATGTGAACAAACTAAGACATTTACACGCACATCTGCATTACATTTTATTTTGAATATTTGACTTACCAGTTGCATCAGCAACACTCTTTCCTTAAATAAATAAATAACATTTTTTTTAATTGTGCTTTTGAGGTGTGTTTAAATGCTAAATTGTTCTTTGGGTACTTGGAAGGAGTAATGTGCATACTTTACAACACCCGCATTCATGTGCACCTCATGTAAATTCAGTACTTGTACAACTGGGCATATAGGTCTGTTAATTCCATCAGAAGTCCTGGTGAAAACAAATGTCTCCATAACCTCTTGATGGAGTTAGTCTTAATTTACATGCTATTTGGCATTAACCTGTTGAGTACTCTTGAAAATCCATGGCATGTCTGAAAATAGCAGAGGTGCCAAAAATATTCTGAAGCAATTTTTCTCTTTTGAATCCGTTTTTTCAAATTGTTTTCTTTTCTCATCTGTTTTTCTATAATTTGGGGGAGGGGGGAGGATTTAATTTCTTGACATTTTTCCATGCATAATGAGATTGCAAACAGCTGTTAGTAATCACCATATTATAGACACTCATGAATAATAGGATTGTTCACTAAAATGTTACCTTGGAGTGCCTTTCAGATTCTGCATATAGATTTGAATCTATGTGTGCAAACCCCATGACTCAGGAATTTATTATGTTCAAGTAAACTTTGTGCAACTTGAGTTTTGCAACCAAACTATTCACTATTCACTATTACTAAGGGAGTAATGCATAATCATACTAAGTTGTTAGAAAAATAATTCAGTTCTCGAAGATAATGATTGGACTCTGACCTATACTACTAAACTATTCACAAACAAGGGGAAGTATATATCCCAAATTCTTAAACAATCAGAACAAACTCACCAAATTTTCAGCTGGTTGAGAGGGATAAAATGAGATACAATAAATTACACTGGGACAATATGGTTTCTTACACCGAGTTCTTCTATTAATTTAAATGCAGAAAAAGTGCTGAATCTCATAGGCACTAACCTTAGCCTTATTGGATGAAAGATTGTTTGCCCAATTTGCCAAAAGTAATCAACTCCTGTTTGTTGTGATCACGCTACTTTTGATATGCAAGGTCAGCCTGAGGATTTAGGGAGGGTTCGGGAGATAGTACTCCCAAGTTTAGCTGACTTGTTTAATAGAAAATTGGAAGACACAAGAACCTAGAGCTTACTATCTGCCTCCTGCTGTGGGAGAAGCTGAGCCCATAGCTGGAGCCAGGAACCATTTATAGATGCCAGTATTTTAAAAGTTGGCCAAATAAGCTAGGTACTGGGGGCTGCTAGGCCTTGAGATGCTGAAGAAGAAAACTATAGCTGTGTGTGATCAGTGTCTGACAATCTAGTCAAAAATGAGAAGCTATGCTTGACCTACAGATAATCTGTCAGACCTGAATCCCCTTTCCCTGTTTCATTGCTGAAATGGGGAATATTTAGATATCTCTGCTACAGTTCCTTCTCTGATGGAATAAACAGTTTTTAATATAGCGTCAAGATGAGAGAATGTCCTTAAAGCAAATCTCTTCACAGATTTAGGGACAGTGACGGAATTAAGTTTCTCCATGGCTATATCAAGTGGATTACTTGAGATTTAGCTTCAGTTTCTTTTGGGTCAGAAATGAAAACGACTTGGCCCCTTCTGAATGCATTGTCACAAAAATACCAGAAAGCTTCGGTCCTATTGCCAGTCTGCTCAGTATAGGTCCAAGGTTGGAATGACCTGGGTATTGCAGGTGATGTTTTTGAGATAAGGAAGTTACCTTATGCAAGAAGCTTGCAAGAGCATGCCTGTATTTTGTCTGTCTGGTGTCTCTGGTTATTCCTTTTTGTGAGTACTAAATTCTTTTTAGGAATTTAGAAAAATGAGAAAAATATTTTTTTTTAAAAATGCTTCTTTGCTGGTAACATTTTACGCCAATTCTAGCATGTCAAGCAATTAAAATATATTCAGGTTAGAGAAATATAGTCTTTAACTATGAAATGCATATGCATCCGAAGAAGTGGGTTGTAGCCCACGAAAGCTTATGCTCTAATAAATTTGTTAGTCTCTAAGGTGCCACAAGTACTCCTGTTATTTTTGCGGATACAGACTAACACGGCTGCTACTCTGAAACCTTTAACGATGAAGTGCATGTAATGAGAAATTGTCTTTCTTTTCTTTAAAATATAAAGATTACGTGCGCAGGATTAGGTTGTCCCGATATCCCCGCTCTTTGTGAGGGAGGAATTTTGGATTGAAACACTAACTAAAGGTGACAAGATGATAATCTAGGTCGTGCTGGTAGAATCTCCTATGCAAAACACTACAAAGTACTAGGGAGCTCAGTTATTCAGATTTTATCTTCAGAACCAAGAAATCTCTTATTGCTTCTAATTGGAGAATCCAATTAATTTAGTAAGAAAACAAATTTAGAAAATGTTTCAGAATCTGCCAAGGATGTAAGTTTTTTGGGAATGATGTAGTCACCGCCACAATGTTTTGTACAATACCTGATACATAGGGACTCAAATTTTAATAGGAGTCTTTGGATGCCATTGCAGTGGAAGTATTAATAAAAGGGGCCTATCCAGTTGTCATCTTTTCTGAGGCTTTCTTCTTGCATACCATTAATTCTCAGACAAAGATAATCATTTAAAACTACAGGTTTATGCCAGTGTTTGACAGAGGCTAGAAACCTGTAGAAAAGAGTCACTCATGACCTTCATTGGCGTAGGTGCAATGTGCCCAACCATTTAATGGTGTCATCATCAGCCAGGTGGAGAACCGGTAGCCCACCATTGAAAATAAGTCAGTGGGCACTCGACAATGATATGCAATGTAGTCTGAAGTTGACCACAGCTGCATCGTGGGTCATTAGAAAAACCCCATTTAAAGAGACTGGCCACACAGTTGCCCTGTCCTGTTCAAAACCCGTTCAGAGATGACTACAGGTGCCTTGGCCAGTCAAAACCTGGTGGACAGATGGTTGGGCCAGTGATGAGAGAGTGATTAATGACTGTCATTGACCATTCATTGCGCCAAGCAGATTCCAGCGTCATGTCCTGTTATGGTCATTTATGCCACCAAGGACTTCTAGTAGTCAGGCGGGCTGATGGGTGGTCGAAGAGGTCTGTTATGACATTACTTGACATGTTAACCTATGCCATTCCTGCCTGGTGAAAGACACACCAGATATTCAGTATTTCCTTTAAAGCACTGTGTCTGTGTTCTTGATGCATTATTGCCTGAGTGGTATTAACAACACTAACATTGGATGCAGCCAGCCTCACTAGCTGCAATCTGATATTCAATTTCCAGTTCCTAAGTAAAACAACCGAGAAGCTACTGAAAAGCCATCTTTATTACACCTGCCTTTTCTCAATGTCCTGCACCCATCCTAATCCAGTTTTAGATCAGGAGATAGCACAGAAACAGATTGATTATGCTTCTGAATGATCTCTACTTGGCCATAGACAATGAAGAAACATCCTTCCTTATTCTTCAGGATCTTCGCAGCAGGTGATGCTGTTTTATTTCTGAACTGGCAGGAGTGAACAGCAGTTTGCTGAGAGAGTTCTTCTGCACCTCAGCGTCTATAGCTCTCCTCCATTCTCTTCCCCCATTCTAGTCAACAGATATGTCAAACCTCTAACGGAGACTGGGACGCACCAATGGCTTAAATATGCAGTTGACACACAGCAAAGTGTCAGATGTCAACACCGTTCCCCACAGACTAAAGAAACTAAGTGGTGTAGAACATACTGACTCACAAGGGTGCTGTAAGTATATTGCTCCAACTACTGCCTTGGCTAGCCGTTACATATTGGATTGGGTGTAAAGTCTTGGTATTTGATTTTGAGAACTCTCAAATAGACTGGACCCAGGATATCTCAGAAACCACTTCTCCCTCCATGGTAGCTGCAATCCTGAGAAACAATAGAATTCTCAATGGCCAGGTTGATACTAGTGAGAGCTGAATTCAGAGTCTTCTAACACACAGCTGTGGAACTCCCTGCCACAAGAATTAGAAACGATCAGAAAAGTGGTCACCTTCAGAAAAAAATGCAAAACACAGTTCTTTGCCACAGCTTTTCCACTAATAAACAGTTTAAAATTTTCTTCCCATTCTTAAAGTAGGGGAGTTCAGAAAATTGTAGCTTTGTGGAGTTATGTAAAATTCTAAGATTATTTTGTGACAATCATGAAATAAACACATACGCAACTATGTAAGAAGGCTAGCATGCTGCAGTTGGCATTCTCAGATCAAAATTATTAATCCATATTTGCTAAAGATTGACACTTATTGATGCTACATGGAAGAATGTTTGGAAAGTTGGAAGGTTGAAATTGGAAGGAAGAACTTTAAATTAAGCTAGGTGGTCATCTAGAACCCCCAGAAAAAATGAAAGCTCCTCAACAAGCTTCCACTACTTTACATTGCTTTAAAATGGAGAACATCTGCAAAGTTGTAGACCAAGAAATAGGATCATAGTATCCTTAGGAGACATTTCAAACTACTTGGTAACTGTTTAATTATGGTCTACAACTCAGAGGTTTTGGGGTACAAGTGGTGACAGTATAAGCCATCTGCACTCCACAAGAATATTTAAGGCCTTGAATGTTATCCGCTGCTACCTATTTGAAAGGCATAAGAAAGTTACGATCAGCTAGGTCTCAGTACCCTACTAGCACCTCACTGTACTGCTGACAAACTCTTATTCTAAAACTGTTTGAACGTATTCCAACAGTACCGACAAATTTACCATTGGAAGGTTCAAATAATCTGTGTCATTAATTATAAAACTGCCAGGACACTGTGCTTGTTTGAAACTGCATCTTTATACCTAAACAGATTTTATTTCTTTGTGTTGTATGTGCAACCGGTCTCTTCTATATTACATTAAAAAAAGAAAAAAAGTTGGGGAAAAAAATCTTTTGAAGCTGAAGAGTCAAGTACTCATAAATTAGGGAAATCCAGAATCAAGGTTGCCTGTAGAAGATTAATTTGATCCCCTTGTGCACATGCATTATAATTACAGGATTGCGTACTGTTTTTCCCATAACACACCTGCTTCATTCAATTTTTTTTTTCATTCAGTCTGTTGCCTCAAGCCTTATTTAATGCACACCATCCAGCTTCTGCACTGAATACAAAATGTATTCATTTTCTTTTGAGTGTTTCTGTGGCTCTCATAATATTTTGAGTGCTTCACAAACAATAATGAATTCATCTTCACAACACACCTGTAAGAGTAGGCGGTATTAATGTCTGCATTTTACAATTGAGAAACTGAGGCACAGAGAGTAAGGCTAAAATTTTGGGACCCCAACTTGAAACACCTAGGGTTTTCAGCATATATAACATCTTTATTGTATAATGGAGTATACTGTGTATTTTACATCACTGTGTTTGAAGAAAAGCTGAAAATTTGAAGAAAGTACTGTCTACGGGAGCTAAGATAGGTGGAATGTATGTGTTTGTATTTGGAGAGATTTGGTCTTGTGTTGAGATGACATGAAGTATTTAGCAACAGAGGGTCCTGTGGCACCTTTAAGACTCTGTTAGTCTTAAAGGTGCCACAGGACCCTCTGTTGCTTTCTACAGATTCAGACTAACACGGCTACTCCTCTGATACATGAAGTATTTAAAATACTTAAGGCTTATTATAAAATGTTACCCCGATGATCTAGTTGAGATCATTGCAGAGACCAGAACTAGAGGATATTTTAAAATTAGTATTATACAAAGGTTGTGAGGAATAAATGAAATGAGTGGATTTCCAGGTGAGGTGATGAGTCTAGTAGTATTGTATGTAAGCATAACATTGTAAGACTGTATGCAATTTAATAAGTTAAGGGGTTTTGTGTTTAGGAGTAGCCAAAAACTATTCTTGTAGTCAGTGAAGATTTTGCTGATCTGTTTGCTTTTCTCTTAGATACGGGGGATTTTTTTGTTGTTGCTGTTTTAAACCAGCACAAGAAGTTTGTTTGTAGGATTTTGCTTTAATTTTATATTGGATACAAAGAGCAGTTATCAAAACATTCCAGATCTGAAGGGCTTGCAGCCTGATTCTGGTCCTATGCTACTGTTATATAACTAATCCAATTTTAGCCCATCTGTTCTGCAAGGGCCTTTCTTTCTCACATGTGTAAAAGTGAAAAACCTGTTTTTTCTCTCTGTTGTTGTGTGCTTGTATCCTTCTCCCCTCCTTGCCAGCATTGTGGCCAAGGAATGGAGGCAGAAATGTCAGCCCCAAAATGCAGGACAAGCGGTTTTATTTCATAAAGAACAATGTCTAGCTTTTTTAAGTAACTGATCAGGAAAGCCTTGGTAATCCTGTAGCAAGGATTACCCAGTCTGCCTTTGGGTCCTGCCGCTGCCTCAGTTTACTTTCTGTCTTGAATCAAACCACCACACCTGATGTTTTCACAATATTATCCACCTTACGGATTTGGTTTGTTATCATAAAATAGTAGTCAAAGCCTTCCAGCCCTCTTCCCTGGGCTCAGTTAGACCTCTCAGTTGATAATGGGCTTCAGCATCCAAACAGCCCTACTTCTAGGCTCAAAGGTCTTTCAAGTCCTTTATCAGGGCTTCCCTATGCTTACAGCCCTCCCATCAGGCTCACAGTCCTTCATAACTCTTCTAGCTGGGGCTTCTCGTCCAGGAGGCTCCTGCTTTCTGTAGGTCCCTCAGCTGAAGCTTATCCCTCAACAGGCTCCCATCCTTAGGTCTCTCTCCCAAACCTTTTGCCTGGGAGCTCTGAAGAATTGTCTGCTGAAAAGAAGACCGGGCAGATGACCTGGCTTCTAGTCACATGCTCCCATCACATAGCTCTTGGTGTCATTCCTTTCACCTGAGGAGGCAGACTAAATTTGGCACAGGTAATGTTGGGCTCCAGTCCCCTTGCAAGGGGTGACTTACTATGTGATAGTCCCCTGTTGAGGACTGCAGAGACACTCCTACGGATGCCTCAGAAGCTCAAAATTTAAATCTAAGGAAGTAGTCACCTGGACTGGTGCTGCATGAACCTAAGGGTAGTAATCCACAGACATGTATGTCTTGCAGAAACAAGAACTACAGGTACCCAACTATCTTTTCTAGCGGCATTTACACCAAGGTGGTATAGAGGGAAATGCTCATATTCCTGTCCTGCCACGTGATGCCTCTGCACATGCACATGCAACCCAAAATTGCACTGGCCTTTTTTTGCTGCCATGTCATGTTACAAACATATTGAATTTGTTGTCCACCATTAGCTCTTATGCCTCTTTCAATAGTGAATTGTAGTTTTACATTTATTTTTCACCAGCTATACTAGCTTGATGTTTTTTCTGTGCTGAGCCTACCCATATATCCCATCCACATTTCTGACGTCTCTACATACTTCTGTATTTCTCTGCCCTCACAGGTGTCTGCAACTCCTCCTCCAAATGTAGTATAATCTATCAATTTCATTAACAAATTCTCCTCTTATTGTATATTATATGGTCTTTTCCTTGTCCCATGTCTCAATTTTCTATAATTTTGTAGGTTTGTCTTCAATGCAAAGTAAACTGGAGTTATTACTTGAATGTTGCTCTTAGCTTGAGTCCCAGCCATATACTAAAACCCTTAATTTGAGTTTTGTGGTGCTTTTAATTCAAGTTGGCTGGCCTGTCAGGAGGTATAGGCTAAAGCTCAGGGTGGCAAAACTCTGACCACTGTACAGTGTGGATGCAGATTAGCTGCACTCAGTGCCACTAGTCCTCCAATTCCTTCCCATAATTCCACTATTGTGCCCTGAAAGTACAGACCAAGTTCTCTCATAATTCACTGGGAAAGAGTTAATAGAGCAGCTGAGCTTCCTGCAGCACAAAGAGCCATAGGATATGCCCCCGGAGGTCTTAGTGCCACACACAAGTGAGTGCAGCACCAGTGTGGAAGCGGCGGCTTGAGTGTTATTTCATAGCATGGCCGCTCTCACTCAAGCTAGGCTAACTTAACAGAAGTAACTTGAGTGTAGATAACTTGAATTAACTCTGCAGTGAAGACGTATAACCAGGAAATATTAGATTATCTATTTTTAAAGGTAGGAATTTTATATTTCTTTCAAAAAGAACTGTGATGAAGAAAAAGACATACAGGAACAGTCACTCTACAAAATGTGTTAACCCTTTGGTTCCAAGATTTTATGATATATATTACATTTTGCATTAGTGCTAAAGTTAAGGGCTCAAATTCTCATCTGGTGTAAATTAATGTAGCTCCATTTACTTCAGTGGAGTTATGCTGACATACTCCAGCTGATCTGACCCAATAGCTCCAAAGCATTTCATCCTGCGAGATTTCATTTTGCTCCCATGAAAATCAGATTCATTATTGTAACCAATGTACCAGCATATTTTCTTGTCTGGAGATTTCCAGGTACAAATCTGGTGAGCATTAATAGAAGTTGAGTTCAGAACTCATGTCATAACAGGTGGGTATTTTGTGGGTTTTTGAATAAAAGCTGCACAGTCGGTCTTCGCCTCTGCTGTAATGGGATGGTTTTCAGAGGATTGTTCATCCTGCTTTTGTGCAAGTCTCTTAAGCTTGTTTTACCTCCTCCTCCTCGAGTAGCTGTTATGGGCCACATTTTCTAATCATGGCTTCCATTTTATATGCAAATACTTGCCTGCACATTTTTAACACTATTCCATGTACAGTGATTTAATCTATAATTTGACTGCACTGGTGATCACACTTTTTTTTAAAAGAGGTGTACATACAAATAGACTAGTTAAAAGATCCTCTGAAACGTTAGTCCAATATATCTGTTTCAGCCTGAAATACTTTTATAAATTTTGAAGCCTGTAGGGCAGTGGGTCTCAAACTTTTTTACTGGCGACCCCTTTCAGATTGCAAGCTTCTGAGTGCGACCCCCTAATAAATTAAACACACTGTTTAATATATTTAACACCATTATAAATGCTGGAGGCAAGTGGGGTTTGGGGTGGAGGTTGACAGCTCGCGACCCCCCATATAATGACCCTGAGGGGTCCCGAACCCCAGTTTGAGAACCCCTGCTGTAGGGAATCCTAATAAAGAATTTTCATGTAGGCCAAAACAACTTTTAAATCCCACACTTAAAACATTTTCTTCATAGGACAGAGTGTTGGGTGCACACAACTTGAATAACATCATTTTTCATTCCTCTGACAATTGCTACTGTTTGTTTTCCTGATTAAGTGTTCTATTGTCAAGTACTAGATCTGAAATGACTCGTGCTCTTTCCACTTGAAAAATGTCTGCTTTGTGCTGTATGCGGAGTGTTTATATCTCTTTTAAAATGTAAACTTTGAACATGATATTTCAAAATAGATCAGGAATGGTCTATAATGTACTCACGAATTAAAACATTATAATAGGTAACTGAAACAGGCAAAAAAAAAAGCCACTTGGGCTCCAGTCCTGCATAGGCGAACATTTGCACCTGCAGGGATCCAATTGCAAGATGCCCCAGTCAATAATATTGGGCTAGGTCTTATGGGAATTTGTCCAATAAAAAGACAAAAATGTTATCAGGGTCTCATAAGAAGTATGCACTCGAAGAAGAAAAAACAGTTACCTACCTTTCGTAACTGTTGTTCTTTGAGATGTGTTGCTCACGTCCATTCCATCTCCTGCCCTTCTGTTGGAGTTGTTGGCAAGAAGGAACTGAGAGAGCGTAGGGCCGGCAGCACCTGATCTACCACGGCATGAGGGTGCCACAGCCAGCCCTACAGATACCGCTATGGCAAAAGTTTCCGACAACTGTGCATGTGTGCGCACACACCTAGAATGAAATGGACATGAGCAACACATCTCGAAGAACAACAGTTATGAAAGGTAGGTAACCGTTTTTGTGTGATTGTTTTTGAGTTCTCTGAGATAAAATTATGCCTCTCATTTTAGACAGTCAAGAATGATCAGAAATAGCACAAAAACAGTTTTTTGAATTTATAGAATCTTTATCTTAAAATATATGGCACACCACCACCAATTAAAAAATACTGTAAATTCACAACAGTGGTGGGATCACATGAGAATCATGTATGAGTCCCCACTTTTTGTAGGAGTCTGAAGGTAATGAAGATATCCATAAATATGTATGGAAAAACTTAGTTGAATGAATCATTACAAGCTTGAATGTGCATGACACACAGCAGCTTATAAAAATAATATAATATAATATAATGCGATATCCTATCTCCTAGAACTGGAAGGGACCTCGAAAGGTCATCGAGTCCAGCCCCCTTCCTTCGCTAGCAGGCCCAAGTACTGATTCTGCCCCCGATCCCTAAGTGGCCCCCTCAAGGATTGAACTCACAACCGTGGGTTTAGCAGGCCAATGCTCAAACCACTGAGCTATCCCTCCCCCCCGTTCTAGTTTACTAAAAAAGACATGCTTTGATATTGTGCATTATGTACTTGACTGTGAAAATCACATGCACACAATCACCTCTATTTCACAAGTTGTAATGAAGATGGTTTTTCTTCAGTTGCCCACTCTGGCTTTTACCTATTCTGAGATTTCTTGAAATTAACAGTGATACAGTTTTTCAAGGACACTTCCATTGAATAATAAAACAAGAAATGAATTCAAGGATTATCACTAAAATCAGTTGCCACAAGGATAAGCAGTAGTAAGTGTGAAATATACTATCTCCAGCACCAGACAGCAAATTTTAGACAGACAACACCAAAGTGAAAATAACCCCTCTGTACTTCAAAACAGAATGGAAACTTCATCAGTGAGATATAAAACAGACTTATGTCAGTATAACTGTGTTTCCCAGGAGCGTGGAAACTCCAAACTCCAGAGCAAAGCAGTTATACTGACCAAACTCCTGGTGTAGACGTAGCTGCCACCTCTCAGGGAGGTGGCGTATCTATGCTGACAGGAGAAGCTCTCCCATCCGCATAGGTAGCATCTTCCCTAAGTACTACAGCAGCTCAGCTGCATCACTGCAGCTGTGCCTTTGCAATGCTTTATGTGTAGACAAGCCCTTAATCTGACCACTCTCTATCTGCAGCAGTTTAATGAGGAACAAAATGAAGATACAGTTAATTTAAGCGTGGAAGAGGGGTTGTAACATCGCTGATGGTTTTTAAAATGAGTTTCAATATAAGTGCTATGGGTTTACCAGAATATTACATATTTTAAGATATCTACTGAATAGTCCCTACTGTACTGAAATTATTATGATTGCTCTAGTCAAGTTAGTATTGGTAGGTTTTGGTTGGTTTTCTTCCATTGTTTTTTAAGCTTCTTTCAAATAAATCAGTTATATAAAATTGCCTCCTGTCCCTAAAGTAACTATATTTTAATAGATTGCCATTCTTGAATTCATGAACTTCTGAATAGGCTCATAGTTCTGAACTTTTAAGCCGTCTCTCTGGTGAATAGCATGTTCCTGCACAGGTATGATCTTGTGGAGAAAGCAAAGAACTGGAAGATAGGAGATCTAGGTTGCTTTTTCAGCTGTGCCACAGACTTCCTCTGTGACTGTTAAAGTTTTTCAAAGTGATGAGCAACTAAAATAGGGTCTTATACTGGGAAGTGTTGGTTAACCTTCATAGGTAGTGATACCTATACCCTGCCTATAATAATGATCTCACTACTATCGAGGAAAGTTTATCAGAGTGATTCTCAAATGTTTCTGCAGGCCTTCCGAGAAGACCTGGAATGTCTTATTCAAGAACAGATGAAGAAGGGCCGTAACCCAACTGGACTGCTTGCATTGCAACAGATTGCCGATTACATCATGGCAAGCTCTTTTGCAGGTTTCTCTTCATCTCCACTGAGTAAGTGAACAATGTGTATAATTGCCAATATTTTTCTAAAATTCTCTCTGTTTTACCAGGTGCTGGGACCTCATCCTTTCAACAGAATTTTTGCCATGGTTTTTTTAATCTGTAAAGCAATACAGATTGTGGTCTTAAATAATTTTACTCTTAAACTTTCTCCCTCTAATATTTGGTATCAGAAAAATTATAATTTCTAGAAACTGCTAATAGTCAATAAGTTTGCAACTTACTGCAGCAAAACTAATATCCAACCTCATTATCATTTTACTATGATTTACATAAATAGTAACATGACAAGTAACCTAATAACTTGGCAGCAATTTACTGTAGTACACTTGCCTTTAAATTTTGATAGGAAGGAGGAACCTGTTCAAATGCATGATTAGATGTTACTTTCATGCTCCTGGCAGCTGTGTGTTTAGTAAATAGCAAAGTGTAGTTATATTAAAAAAAAATAATAATTTTTTTGACAGGATCATGCAGTCCAATTACAGCCTTCACAGAAAAAGTCCTATGGCTAATTTCCAAGGACTTTAATCATTGAAACCTTATTAAAAAGTCATATTAGTGTTAAACATTCATAAGAGTGTCTGAGTGTAATAGACAATTCTGTCTTTCTAGACTGTTCCCTGCATTGCCTGCAGACTTAAAGGTGTAAATGGGATAGCCACCTTCATGAAGTGATTTAAGATGTTTGGTCGAGAACATAAGAATGAGGATGCTTGTTAGACAGAAATTAAAAGGAGCTAAATGCCTGCAAGCAGCATGAGGACTATTTACAAAACACCTTAATAGAGGCTCAGACTAAATGTGTACCCCAAATCCGAAGAGACAATAAGACGGCCAAAAGAATGCCACCATGGCTAAACAGAATGGAGGCTGTTACAGGCAAAAAGGGATCCTTTAAAACTTGAAGTCAGATCCTAGTAAGTATAACAAGAAGGTCCACAAACTCTGGGATGTTAAGTGTAAAAGAATTTGAGAAGCAACTTGCTAAAGACACAATAACTATTAGTAAGAATATTTTAAGTACATTAGAAGCAGGAAGCCTGCCAAACAGGCAGTGGGACCACTAGACAACTAAAATGTTAAAGGTTCATTGAAGGAAGACAAGACCATTGCAGAAAAACTAAATGGATTTTGTGTCTTCACTGCAGAGGATGTGGGGGAGATCCTTAATCAGAGCTATCCTTTTTGGGTGACAAATCTGAAGTATTGTCTCACATTGAAGTGTCAGTAGAGAAGCTGCAGACGAATGCAAAAAAACCTCCGGGGCCTCTGCCAGTCTGACGCAGGGGGAAATTCCTTGCCAACCCCAAATATGGTGACCATTTAGACCCTGGGCATATGGGCAAGAGTAACAGGGGGATCTCACAAAACTGGGTGACTGGGGGCAACAAAATAGCACGTCAATAAATGCAAAGTAATGCACGTAGGCAAAAATAATTCCAACTACATGTATATAATGATGGGTTCTACATTAGCTGCCACCACTCAAGAAAGATCTTGGAGTCATCATGGATAGTTCTCTGAAAATTTCTGCTCAATGCGCAGCAGTGGTTAAAAAGGTTAACAGCATTTTAGGAATTATAAGAAAAGGGATATAAAGTATAATGCCACTACATAAATCCAGGGTGCACCCACACCTTGCATACTGTCTCGTTCCAGTCCCCCATCTCAGAAAGGATATAGTGGAACTGGGAAAGGTTCAGATAGTCAACAGAGATGACCACCAGTATGGAACAGCTTCCATAGGAGAAGAAACTAAAAAGACTAGGATTGTTCAACTTAAAAAAGAGATGATAGAGGGGGGAAGTATGATTGAGGCCTATAAAACCAGGAATGGTATGGAATAAGTGAATACAGAAGTGTTTTTACCCTCTCCCACAATACGAAAAGCAGGGGTTACCCAATGACATTAATAGCTAGCAGGTTTAATACAAAGAAGAGGAAGTACTTTTTCACACAGTGCACAATTAACCTGTGAAAACTCATTGCCATGAAACTTTGTGATGGCCAAAAATATGGTTGACTTAAAAAAAGAACTAGATAAGTTCATGGAGGATAGGTCCATCGGTGGCTCTTAGCCAAGATGATCAGAGATGGAACCCCATGCTCAGGTGTCCCTAAACATCTGACTTCCAGAAGCAGGGAGTAGAAGACGGGTGGATCACTCCAATTGCCATGTTCTGTACACTCCCCCTGAAGCTTTGGTACTGGCCGCTGTCAGAGACCGGATACTGGACTAAATGGACCATCAGCCTGACCATGTGTGGCCGTTCTTATGTGTTGTGTTCTTAGGGGCCTGATTTTCAGCATCGTGAGCAGTTGCATCTCCCACTGAAATCCAATGGGAGCTGATAATACTCAACACTTCTATTGTGTGACTTTGGACAAGTCACTTAAGGTCCAATTTACAAAGTGAGTGGCAGAAAGGAAAATAGAACCCAAATCTCCTGACTCCCAGTCCTGTGGACTATCCACTAAACTAGATGTTCTCAAACTGTTGTCCTTGAACCATTTGTTAGTGGATTCTGGAAAGGTGGCTGGTCATAAGGTACTAACTCTTCTTGTTTCTATCTCTTAAATCATATTAAAACATAGTATTTAATGTATTTTTAACTTTCCTAATAGTAACTTTCTATGTATTCAGATGTTGTAGTTGCCATAGGCATATTATGTATTTGTGAAGGGGAGAAGGAGTGGTCTTCACAGTCATAAACGAGCTAGGAGGTTCTCCATGATACAATTTCTCTATTAAAATGTGTTCTGTGCTATTAAACAGTTTGAGAACTTTTGCAGTAGTTCTTATATCCTCCCTCATGACATCCCTAGAACTAACTACAGTGACTCGGAATAAGAAATCTATTCAAATGGCTATTCAAGTCTGCAAAGCCCAGTAGGAGTGTTTTCAAACAGCTTGTAAATGTAGCTTAGCTCACCAGTACAGGAGGTCTTAAAACATTGGAATCTGTCCAGAAGCACATTATCTTGACACACAGGGATAGTTCAAATCTGAGTGGTGCTTCAAAGTAGTCCTCTGTCACTAATTCATCCTTCCTTTCTTCTCTCAAAATTTGGAGACTTTCATATTATTTTAGGGTACGGCATCTAGGGCTTTATATTATAAAGGTTGCTAAGGCAGTCCTAGAAAGCATTACACCTCTGCTGCAAGCCTAGTCTAATGCTATTATCTTTTGGCCAGAACTGAGATTCTATACTACTAATTTAGTATGCTGCTTTTGGAGAATCACAGAGAATTTAATTGTCCTATTTGCCACCTATTTTTTTTTTTCTTTCAGGCCTTGGAATGGTTACACCCATCAATGACCTACCTGGAATAGACACCACCTCATTTGTTAAGGGAGAAAAACTTACTCGTTGTAAGTTAGCCAGCCTGTACAGGTTGGCTGACTTGTTTGGATGGGCACACTTAGCAAATTCCTACATCACAGTGAGTATTTTTAAGAGTAAAATGATTACTTGCTTCTTTGTGTTTTCACCTGTATGTTTTTAATTTTGTATGATTTAATTTTAATTAATTTTCCAAATGTTATTCAAGTAAATTCAATAATAAATCAGAAATCATTTTTCCTCCTTTGCAGGTAAGAGTAAGCAAAGAACAGGACCACATTCTAATCATTCCAAGAGGTCTGTCTTTTTCTGAAGCTTCAGCCTCCAATTTGGTATGTGCTTCACTTACATTAATAATAATCATTGAGGTTTAGATTGTTTTCTTACAGTTTTGCAGCTAATGAAGTAGGATAGTGGCATCAGGTTTTTGTTTACCCGTTCTGAAATTCATATAAAATCATCTAGTGAACAGCAGATTAACTTTTGGGATTACACAATCCTCTGCTCCTGAACACTTCTGTCCAGATTTCCGATCCACTTTCACTGCTCTGGTTCCACTAAAGCTTTAACGTTGTCCGGCAAGCTTTTTGTATTTTAGCTGGGCTCCCACCAGATCCACAAAAGCAAGTCAAATAGAATTTGTCAGCTACTTTATTAATATAACAGCAACCTCTTATGAGTAATACATAGTGCTTTAATCTTCAAAGCACTTTGCATGCATCAATCCACATGACATCCTTGTCAGGAGTGAGGCATGTATTATCCCCATTTCACAATTGGAAAACTGGGAAACAAAGTTAATTGGTATAAGGGCTCTTAATTCAGTGTCTAGACTACCAAATTAGGCATCTCATGGTATGAAAGAACTGAAAAGTTTGTTACCCAAATCGTCATATCTACTGGTGAGTCTTGCTGACAATTACTGGAAGGGAACAGAAGGTAGGTGGCACAATATGGTCAACTTCCAAAAGCAGAACCAAAAATTATAACCATAAGAACTGGATCTTGTATGCTTCTTTTATTGCCTCTGTTACTCTTTTCTCTCCCCTCCTTTCCCCCCCCCCCAACAGTTTGGGGATTTTTTTTTTTATTTCCATTACTTTCATTTAAAATGCTTTAATGGCAGTTGTTCTGGGATTGAATCTTTGTTTTCACATTAAATTGTATTACATTTTCAAGTTCAAATTTGAGAAATTAGGGGGTCTAATTTATAATATAACACACAGTACATTAATAGTTTGTACAAATATGAAGTTCATCTGAAACGTTTATCTGATGTTCAGTTTTAGCATCTATTGCTCTTAACCATTTTAGTTTGAGAATTTATTTATAGGTATCTGAATGCTAAATATATCTATACAGGTTGTGCTTTGAACAGAAGCTTGTTCTTTAAGGCTCTCACGCAGGCTTTCTACTCCAATTGATTCTGCTTGATGTGCTATACTACCATCTCTTCCTTTAGCTAAGGGGCAGCCAGATCAAAGAGGAATTTCTTTCTGTTTATCAGGATCTGGCCTTTTTCTTGGCTATTTCCACCATCTGACAAGATCTTTAGCAGCAGGAGGATTTATATACTTAGTCCTGGCTGCCCTAATACTTCTAACCATTATTTTACTGATGAATCTGGTAAAAAGAAAATCTTAGCTTGTTTAGGAAAGATCAAACTAAGCACAAGTTTAAGATCAAATATGATAGCTGCTAAATTGATTCTGTTTCCTCTCCCCCTCCCTCCCATGATGGTACCTACTGAGCTATACGTTTTTTTGGTTTGGTTTTGGTTTTTTTTTTTTGTTGGGATTTTTTTTTTTTCAGTTGGTTCATAGCCAGTTAGTCATGGCCAACTTACAGTAGTTCCACAAGTTTCCTTTGTTTGATTTTCCAGGTTAAATTAAATATCTTAGGAGATGTAGTTGACCAGGGGAGTACCAATCTGAGCATCGACAATGCAGGATTCAGTCCACATGCTGCCATCTACTCCACGCGCCCTGATGTCAGATGTGTGATACACATACACACCCCTGCAACTGCAGCTGTAAGTCTGTACAGTTCCTAACGTGGCCTAAAGAAGAAACTGTTTCAAAATATGAAATATATTAAGATGTATATTATGAATATAGATCTAGTGCAGGGGTCGGCAACGTTTAGCATGCGGCTCGCCAGGGTAAGCACCCTGGCGGGCCGGGCCAATTTTATTTACCTATTGACGCGGCAGGTTCGGCCGATCGCAGCCCCCACTGGCCGCGGTTCGCCGTCCCGGGCTAATGGGAGCGACGAGAAGCCGCGGCCAGCACATCGCTCGCCCTCGCCGCCCCCATTGGCCCGGGACGGGGAACCGCGGCCAGTGGGACGGGGAACCGCGGCCAGTGGGCCACGATCGGCCGAACCTGCCGCATCAGCAGGTAAATAAAACTGGCCCGGCCCGCCAGGGTGCTTACCCTGGCGAGCCGCGTGCCGAACGTTGCCGACCCCTGATCTAGTGTGTATGGTTCAAACTCGCCTCTCCAGTTTTATACTTGTGTAACTCCATTGACTTCAGTTCAGTTACACTGGTGGAAGTCAAGAGTAAGGGGCTTATTCTTCAAGATTCTGAGTGATCCGAGGGTGCTGAGCCCTTTGCTGGAATGAGTCATGCATAAAATGAGGATCGGACCACCTCAGTCCTAGTGAAAGAGGAATACAGGTCTGCCTCATCTTACGCGGGCGTTCCGTTCTGCGGTTAGCGCGTAAAGCAAAAACCGCGTATAGCCAAAACCCCATTGAGTTCAATGGCGGGCAAAATCGCCCGCACTACAGGTATAGTATTAAAACTGTTGTTTTTCTCTTTTTTTTGTTTTTGTTTTTGCCGACAGCGTAAAGTTGAAATCGCGCATGTTAAATACGCGTAAGATGCGACAGACCTGTATGTACAATTTAGGCCAACGCTTATTTTAAATCATCTCAGTACTACATAATGTGTTCTAAGTCATGATGTAGATGATACTAATTGCATTTTTAAGAGGTTATATTATAACACTGTTCTGGGTATCTCTCAAAAAGTTATAGCTAAACTAGAAGTTCAAAAAAGGGCAAAAATGAGTAAGAGGCTGGACTGAACTAACTAAGAGAAACAAGGAGATAAATCTGTATAGCATGGCTAGAGATGAGAAAAGGAAGACATGACTGTGTACCAATATTTGAAGAGTGTAAACATCAGGAAGGAAGAAAAATTGTTGAGGGTTGATGTAGAGTGATGGGAATGAAGTGAGGAAACGATGCATTAATATCAATTGCCAGGGAAAACTTGCTTATGGTGCCATCTATTATGTGGCATAGTCCCCTAAGTGAAGTGGTAGCAGTGCTCTCACCGTATTTTAAACTAGACTGGATAAAGCACTAGAACAGTGTCTACTCCATATTGAGACTCCTCTTATCTAGCCAGCATATAGCCAAGACTTCACTTTCATTTAAGAATATAGGTGGGACAGAGTAGTCGTGATCCACAGGTAGAGAACCCATGTACTGGAAAAATACTATACTATAGGGAATAATCTACCACTAATATGGTGAATTTCTGGATGACCTAATAGTTCAGTTATAACTTTGGAAGATTAACCAGGAAACTTATGGAACAGGGCACTTTTGTACAGAACTCTGGTTGAAATGTTTGTTTTCAGAATCTTAAAAGTGATCAATTTTCTTGACAGGTTTCATCTATGAAGTGTGGTATCCTTCCAATCTCTCAGGAGGCTCTGATTCTGGGAGATATTGCTTACTACAATTACCAGGGATCTCTTGATGAACAGGAAGAGAGAATTCAGCTTCAGAAGGTTCTTGGGCCCAGTTGCAAGGTAGTCAACCTTTATTCATGTTTTTCATTAATCATTTGCATGTACTGTACCAGTTTCTACCATTTAACATTAGTGTTTTCATTCACTAGGTTCTGGTCTTGAGAAATCATGGTGTGGTAGCCTTAGGAGAGACATTAGAGGAGGCCTTTCACTATATTTTCAATGTGCAGCTTGCCTGTGAAACACAGGTAAGAGAGATGCTTTGTCATTATTTAATTTCTGAAGGAAAGACTTATGCCATAACGAGTTATTGCAATGGATAGACCTGACTCCATAGGGAGGAAGCTCCATTATTGCAAAGTATTCAGCAGGATCTCTGCTATTAGACGCAATATTTGTGTGGAACAGGAGTAGTCAATAGGTGGATCATTGGCCAAATCTGTACCGCCAGACGCTTTTAAATGGACCCCAAAATCTTTTTATTTACTTATCACTTTTTTTTTTTTAATTTTCTTCTTTGGAATCTTGGCTTTGCAATACCTCGACCAAGAAATTTGTACCTTGACAAAAAATAGACTACCCTGGTGTAGAAGTTCTGTGGGCTAAAGAGGAGACTTGTTTCTATTATAGAATGAAATTAAAAGCATGTTTCTGTTTACTTCTTTGTATGTGCACAGTTAGCAATATCAAAACCTCTCTGGGTATGAGCGTTAGTTTAGGCATCATGTGTTGGCTTTGCTGTAGAGCACATTGTGTTCGCTTGAATGAGTTTGTCCCATGGGATAGTATCATTTATTAGAAAGCCGTCCTATTGCAGTGCAGCATTGCAACATGATACCATTTCATGAAAGTTATTTTGGGAGCCATTAATGTTTTGCCAACTAATCTGTTGAAAGCCAGGCAATCTGGGGGGAAATGTAGATGGATCTGTAATATTACAGGGCAAATCTGGAGTCCCTCTTCTCTAAATGCAGATCATCCATGTGAAACTGTAACAGTGCTTTCCACGGTGGACAGAGTAAACTTCAGGAGCCTGTGTCCAGGGGTGCATACTTCAGCACCCCACAAAGCATAACTCCATGAACGTTCCCTGCAGGGCTGAACACCGTGACTGTTAGAGGAGCAGGAAGGAAACCGATCCATCGCTCCTTACTCTGCGTAGAAATGGGACACACAGTCTGTGGATACCACTAGATCCTCTGTGGTCTGATTGAAGAATTCCTTCCCCCCTCCACCCTCTGTCCTTGTGGAGATTCAAAGCGCCCATCTCAATTATTCAAGCTCAGAGTTGAGATGAGAAAAAGAGGATTTTCCACTAGGAGCACAAAGTGGAGGAGAGTGGTGTATTACAAAATAAATTAAGCAGAATCCAGAAATCACTTGTTAGTTCTTATTAAGTAATTAATCAGACATACAGTTGCCTTTCTCTCCAATGGTAGGGTACATCTGTATCAAGATTAAAGATATTTCTCTGTCTTCTAAGGCTAAAAGTACATTGTTGCGCATGTAATAAATAATTGAAGTTTATTGCAATTACTCCTTTTAGAGCCATAATTATTAACTGATACTGACATTCATACAATAGGAATCATTCTCTGCATGTCTTAATGTAGTTGTCATCATTGTAGTAAGAAGAAGAGTAACCTGAAAACATAATTGCAGCCAATTTTATGTTTATAGTTTTTCCCTTAAATTCAGACAAGCTGAGAATTCCACACCCAAAAAATTATCTATAAAGAAACAGATTACTGTGTGTATATTGTTGCAGGTTCATGCATTAGCTGGTGCAGGTGGAATAGACAATCTTCTTATACTAGACCTGCAGAAGTACAAGCCTTTCACACACGCTCTGGTAGCAGCTGGAGGAGTTGGAGTTAATATGGGCTCCCAACAAAAATGGAAAGTTGGGGAGCTAGAGTTTGAAGCTCTCATGAGAATGCTAGACAACCTGGTAGGTACACAATTATAACAATACAAATGCAACCCTGGACAGTTTGAGTGCCTTTTACTCCTCAACTCTTTGTGGGTTTAGGCCCTAAGTAAAGGAATTGTCTGTTTGATTTTCTTTATAAACTTGAAAATGAAATGTGTAAATGAAAAGTAGTTTTTATTGAATATTTAATATCTCCTGTATCTGAACATTTGACTTAGTACCGAATATATTTTTTAAAAAAATCTTTCCATATCTGAAGCCTAACACAGCAGAATAGTGAGAGCTGGTTAAGCTAAAATTTCTGTCAGGAGACTATGTCACAAAGATTAATCATTTCTCTGTATAAAGCTGTATTGCTACAACATACATTTTCCAATCATCACCTTAGTAAATATACTTGGAAGCTTTCATTTTTATTTTGTTATGAATTGTAGTGGTGTGTTTCTAACTTCTGTCAGGTTTTATCTCTTTAATTTTTATGGACTTGGAAAAAATGAAGTTCAATACTAATTGTTGTTCAAAATGTAACGAAATATTAATTTCAAAGTAAGTGATTTACTGATAAAGTAAAAGCAAAGCAAAAGAGGGTACCACTTGCATATTAGTGCAATGTATAGGACTCAGACATGAATTACGCTATGTGCTCAAGCAAGGAGGTTAGATGACCCCTTGCTTTCCTGTGTGGACTACCTATATCACAGGTCACAACACAGCAACCAGGGTATCGCCCCCGCAAGCAACTGCTCCCCCTTTCGCATGGGTGGGCAGGGAGTGGGATGTGGGTGGAGCTGGAGCTCCACTGGATGTGCTGGCCAACACCACTCAGCTGGCATGGAGGGGCAGTAGGGTGACCAGATGCTAAGTGGAAAATATTGGGACCGCCGCAGGGGGGGCGCCTTTTTAATTGTTACACTCACCCGTCCGGGTCTTCGGTGGCAATTCGGCGGAGGATCCTTCGGTCGCTGACGGTCTTCGGCGGCATTTCGGCAGCAGGTAATAAACATTGCTGCCAAAGACAGAAGCACCCGCCGCCAAAATGCCGCTGAAGACCCGGGGGGGTGGGGGGGTGGGGGGGAACAAACGCCCGAAACAAAATATCAGGACAAATGGCGTCCCGACCGTACTTCGGTCGGGACGCGGGACAAACTCCTCAAAATCGGGACAGTCCCGATTTTATTGGGACGTCTGGTCACCCTATGGGGCAGAAAAAGGACTGGTAGAACTTATTCTTTCTCTCCATGCTCCTCTCCTCCCCCTCTTCCCCCATCCCTACCCCCCCAATGGAGCAAGGGCTAAGCAAAAAACAAATGATGACTGTAGGTCACCATTTGGTCCCTGCTCTGCTTCTGTGCTGCCCCTTACTCAGGGCAGAATTCCAGAGGCCAATTTAGCTCAAACTATATCGTTACTACTTCTTCTAGTGATTGCTCATGTGTATTCCACAATAGGTGTGTGTGCTCGCCATGTGCACCGGTGCCGGAATTTTTTCCCCTAGCAGTACCCGTAGCGGGGAGCACCCCCTGCAACCTCTAAAGTGGCACCTGCCTGGCGGGTATAAGGGGAGCTGCGCGCTTCCCCCCACCCTCAGTTCCTTCTTGCCATCAATGAAGGTGCCTTGGAACTGCTCTGCTCCAGCTTTGCTGTAACTCGTCCCCAGAACTGTTTGTTTGTTTAGTACCTGTAGTTAGTTAGCGTAGTTAGTTTAGTTAGTCAGTGAGCCCGGGCCGGGGCATGCCCCGAGCCCCGGGATTTAAGTCATGCGTTTCTTGTTGGCGTTCTATGCCAAGAAGCGACCCGCACACAGACTGCGCTGCTTGGGAGAAACCCATATCAGCGACAGGTGGAAGATTTGCAAATCGCTTAAGCCTTGGACCAAAAGAGAAAGGGACATTAGGCTCCGAGCCATTCTGATGGAGTCGGCGCTGACCCCAACCCCAGCACGCCACTCCGAGCCGGTACTGGGCACCGCGGTGTCGGTACATGGCGATCCGCCGGTGCCATTGACCATCGGCATCGCTCCCCGTCCACGGGGCACACCAAGAGGGCCAAGAAGACTCCCTCCTCACAGTGGCACCGAGGGAAGTCTGGGACAGAGGCTAGGCCCATGTCGGGCAGTCCTCGCTCCCCACCGGGCCCTAGGCCTCCGACTCACGTAGAGCGGAGTAGCCCGGCCCCTTCGGAACAGGCCTCTCCAGATGTCCGGATGCCATCCACGCCCGAAGCCCTCTAGGTGGCCCGCGACATCTTGTCCATGCTGGTGCCCGGAGCGCCGCCGATGTCGGCCCCACGCTCCAGAGGCAAGCCGCCGCTGGGATCTCTGCAGAAACCGATACAAGGCTGCATGGCATGAAGGACTCCCGCATGACCCTCCAGACCCTGGGTCTCTATGTCCCGGCGCCGGCAAAACCTAAGTTCAAGCCGCAGCAGACTCCGACCCGGGCCGCCCTCCCGAAGTACGAGGCCGCCTATAAGAAGCAACGGGACTATAAGAGACGCCCTCACAGGCAGCCTCGTCCTGCCCCCCAGCCTGGACCCTCCAAGGGCAAGCAGGCAGGGAAAAGGCAATTTTGACGGGACGCTTGGGGGCAACCCGCCAGTCCTAATTAGGGATCCAACCCCAATAAAGCTTCCCTTCTCCAACCGGTTGTGTGCTTTTCTTCCGGAATGGTCTCGACTCGCTTCAGACCGATGGGTCCTCAACGCCATCTCCCAGGGTTACACCCTCCAGTTTACCTCCTCCCCCACCCAACCACCCGCCGCCCCCATCCCTCCTGGGGGACCCCTCGCACGAAGCTCTGCTCGAGCAGGAGATGGAGCGACTCTTAGGACTAGGAGCGATAGAGGCGGTGCCCGAGGAGTTCATGGGCAAGGGGTACTACTCCCGTTATTTCCTTATCCCAAAGGCCAAAGGGGGTCTCAGGCCCATACTGGACCTATGGCGTCTGAACAAGCCCATGGTGAAGCTCAAGTTCCGCATGGTTTCCCTGGCCTCCATCATCCCCTCCCTGGATCTTGGGGACTGGTACGCTGCCCTCGATCTACAGGACACGTACTTCCACATCCACATATTCGAGGGGCACAGGCGCTTCCTCCGTTTTGTGGTGGGACAGAATCATCACCAATTTATGGTCCTCCCGTTTGGGATGTCCGCTGCCCCCAGGATGTTTACAAAATGCATGTCGGTGGTAGTGGCCTACCTCAGACGGTGGGGGGTACAGATATTTCCCTATCTGGACAATTGGCTTGTCAAGGGCACCTCCCGGTCGCAGGTGAGGGATCACGTGGTGCTCCTCTTGTCCACGTGCACCACCTTGTGCCTACTGGTAAACAACACCAAGTCCACGTTAGTCCCGGTCCAGAGTTTATCGGGGCGCTCCTGGACGCAGTATCGGCCAGGGCCTCTCTCCCGCCAGACAGGTTCGAGACCCTGAAAGGTCTCATCGACTCGGTCACAAGGTTCCCGGTGACAACAGCCAGGGTTTGCCTGCAGCTCTTGGGTCATATGTCAGCGTGCATGTACGTGGTCTGTCACGCCAGACTCAGGATGAGGCCCCTCCAGCTGTGGTTGGCCTCGAATTTCTCCCAGGCCATGGACAGGATGGACAAGGTCTTCACTGTGCCGGACGCTGTGGTTACCTCCCTGCAATGGTGGTCCACCCCAGACAACATGCTCCAACGGGTCCCGTTCAAGGACAGGGCCCCGTCGCTGGAGCTGGTGTCCGATGCGTCGGACCTGGGTTGGGGGGCCCATGTGGGGAGCTTTCAGACCCAAGGCCTGTGTTTGACTCAGGACCTGACCCTACACATAAACAGCAAGGAGCTCAGAGTGGTGCGACTGGCGTGTATGGCCTTCCACTCGCAGTTAGAGGGCAAGGTAAGCAGGGTCCTCACGGAGAACATGGCCTCGATGTTCTATATCAACAGGCAAGGCAGGGCCCGCTCCTCTGCCCTCTGCCTCGAAGCCCTCAGGCTGTGGGACTTCGGTATAGCCCGTGACATCCACCTGAAGGCCTTCCACTTACCGGGCGCCCGAAACGAGAGGGCGGATTGCCTGAGCAGGGACTTCTCCTCACAACACGAGTGGTCCCTCCACCTGGAAGTGGCCCACCAGCTCTTCCAAAGGTGGGGAATTCCCCAGGTGGACCTATTCGCGACTTGGCAGAACCGGCGATGCCCCCGGTTCTGCTCCGGGGGGGGGGGGGGGCCTAGGGAGAGGCGCTATCTCCGATGCCTTTCTCCTGTCCTGGTCGGGTCAGCTTCTCTACGCCTTCCCCCGTCCCCTCTAATCAGCAGGATCCTGGAGAAGATAAAGTCGGACAAGGCCCGGGTCCTCCTGATTGCCCCGGCGTGGCCCAGGCAGTATTGGTACAGGACCCTCACGGGCCTGCCACTCCACCCGGACCTGCTCTCACAGGACCAGGACCGCCTCCTCCATCCCAACCTAGCGGCTCTTCACCTCACGGCGTGGCTGCTCAATGGTTAGGTGGAGAGGAAAGGACATAGATTCATAGATTCTAGGACTGGAAGGGACCTCGAGAGGTCATCGAGTCCAGTCCCCTGCCCGCATGGCAGGACCAAATACTGTCTAGACCATCCCTGATAGACATTTATCTAACCTACTCTTAAATATCTCCAGAGATGGAGATTCCACAACCTCCCTAGGCAATTTATTCCAGTGTTTAACCACCCTGACAGTTAGGAACTTTTTCCTAATGTCCAACCTAGACCTCCCTTGCTGCAGTTTAAGCCCATTGCTTCTTGTTCTATCCTCAGAGGCTAAGGTGAACAAGTTTTCTCCCTCCTCCTTATGACACCCTTTTAGATACCTGAAAACTGCTATCATGTCCCCTCTCAGTCTTCTCTTTTCCAAACTAATCAAACCCAATTCTTTCAGCCTTCCTTCATAGGTCATGTTCTCAAGACCTTTAATCATTCTTGTTGCTCTTCTCTGGACCCTTTCCAATTTCTCCACATCTTTCTTGAAATGCGGTGCCCAGAACTGGACACAATACTCCAGCTGAGGCCTAACCAGAGCAGAGTAGAGCGGAAGAATGACTTCTCGTGTCTTGCTCACAACACACCTGTTAATACATCCCAGAATCATGTTTGCTTTTTTTTTGCAACAGCATCACACTGTTGACTCATATTTAGCTTGTGGTCCACTATAACCCCTAGATCCCTTTCTGCCGTACTCCTTCCTAGACAGTCTCTTCCCATTCTGTATGTGTGAAACTGATTTTTTTCTTCCTAAGTGGAGCACTTTGCATTTGTCTTTGTTAAACTTCATCCTGTTTAACTCAGACCATTTCTCCAATTTGTCCAGATCATTTTGAATTATGACCCTGTCCTCCAAAGCAGTTGCAATCCCTCCCAGTTTGGTATCCTCCGCAAACTTAATAAGCGTACTTTCTATGCCAATATCTAAGTCGTTAATGAAGATATTGAACAGAGCCGGTCCCAAAACAGACCCCTGCAGAACCCCACTCGTTATGCCTTTCCAGCAGGATTGGGAGCCATTAATAACAACTCTCTGAGTACGGTTATCCAGCCAGTTTTGCACCCACCTTATAGTAGCCCCATCTAAATTGTATTTGCCTAGTTTATCGATAAGAATATCATGCGAGACCGTATCAAATGCCTTACTAAAGTCTAGGTATACCACATCCACAGCTTCTCCCTTATCCACAAGACTCGTTATCCTATCAAAGAAAGCTATCAGATTGGTTTGACATGATTTGTTCTTTACAAATCCATGCTGGCTGTTCCCTATCACCTTACCACCTTCCAAGTGTTTGCAGATGATTTCCTTAATTACTTGCTCCATTATCTTCCCTGGCACAGAAGTTAAACTAACTGGTCTGTAGTTTCCTGGGTTGTTTTTATTTCCCTTTTTATAGATGGGCACTATATTTGCCCTTTTCCAGTCTTCTGGAATCTCTCCCGTCTCCCATGATTTTCCAAAGATAATAGCTAGAGGCTCAGATACCTCCTCTAGTAGCTCCTTGAGTATTCTAGGACAGTGTTTTTCAACCTTTTTTTGGGCAAAGGCACACTTGTTTCATGAAAAAAATCACGAGGCACACCACCATTAGAAAATGTTAAAAAATTTAACTCTTTGCCTATATTGACTATATATAAAGTAATTCTCTTGAATAGGAATCAAATAAACACAAAGAAAGTATTTTATAATTACTTTATTATGAAATAGTAAGTAAACAGAAATATGAAAAATTATAAAATACTTTATTCAGTGCGCAACCTGGGCCTGTTTGGCTGAACACAAAGCTGATATTCTGGCTGGAATCGAAGAAAGACACACACGTAGCTCTTCGTCAACAGCTCTCAGTCTCTCTCTGTATTTAGTTTTTATGGCAATCATGTTGAAAAGCTCATCTCACACAGATATGTAGTGGAAAATGGGAGCAATGTCAAATTAGCTTTGTTTGCCAGAAGGGGGAACTCCTTGGCAGTATCCAACCAAAAACTGTCCAAAGGTAGATCAGCAAATCTTAGCTTGAAACCACGATTTTGTCTCAGTTCAGTTAGTTCCTCCTGCTCCTGTAAAGTCATGTCCTTTCCACCAACTGATGCTGAGCTATAAGGGTCCCTAACCCAGTCAAGGCATTCAGTGGAGACTGAAGAGAAATAAAATGACAACTTCTCCTCGAGAGTTTTTAAATGTTTAACTATTATCTCACACAGTGCAGCAGTGTGAACACCTTGCCATTGCTTGGTGAGTGTGAACATTTCAAGATTGCCACTTTCCACGTGTTGATGCCAGAGTTGCACCTTTGAACGGAATCCATTTATTTTATCTGTACTTGTAAGCAGGTTTTCATTTCGGCCTTGCATTCGTGTGTTCAGTTCATTCAGATGATGAAATATATCTGCCAGGTATGCCAGCCTTGCACACCACTCATCACTTGCAAGCAGCTTTGCGTAATCTGACCTCTCATTTGTCAGAAATACTTTAAGTTCCTCCCGCAGCTCATACACACGAACCAAGACCTTGCCACGCGACAACCACCGGACCTCCGTATGAAACAGCAAGGTTTTATGCTTCGCTCCCATTTCCTCACACAAAGCTGCAAATATGCGACTTTTCACGGGTCGTGACTTTACAAAGTTTACCATGCGCACAACATCATCCAACACATGAACTAGGTCTGCTGGTAAAGTCTTGGCTACGAGGGCCTCACGGTGTAAAAAACAATGCGTAACAATCACACCTGGATTTCTTTCCTTCACTCTGCTTACAAAGCCTTTGGTGCGCCCGACCATGGCTGCAGCTCCATCGGTGCAGACACTTGTGCAGTTTTCCCACTTAAGTCCTCCTTGTTCAAGGTATTCTGATGTGACCCGAAAAATTTCTTCTCCTGTTGTTTTTTCTGGCAATGCCTTGCAAAAAAAGAAGTTTTCTCTAATTGCATCACCATCAACAAAACGCACATTGGCCAAGAGTTGAGCATGTCCACTGATATCAGTAGACTCGTCAAGTTGCAATGCAAATTTCTCACTGATACGGATCTTTTCCAAAACCACACTTTCGATGTCTGCAGACATGTCATTAATACGTCTGGAAATTGTGTTGTCTGAGAGAGGGACTTTGGCTATTTCCTTAGCTGCTTCAGGTCCGAGCATCTCCTCTACAATAGCTTTGCAGGCGGGAAGTATTAATGTCTCTGCCACAGTGTGCGACTTTTTTGACTTGGCTATAAGTTCAGCAACTTGATAGCTAGCTTTAAGAGCTCTTTCATTTACCTTTGTGGTTTTTCTCATGAAAGTTGCCTGTTTCTCCGTGTTTTCACGCAGGCGAACAAAATAGTCCGCATTCTTGTTTTGAAGCGAAGGGTGTTTCGTTTGGAGATGGCGTTTAAGTTTGCTTGGGACCATAGCACTGTTAGCTAGCTTTTCACCACACACCACGCACAGTGGAGTTGGTTTGTTTGCATCTCCGGTGAAAGTAAATCCAAATGAAATATAGCTTTCGCTATATTGCCTTGTGCCAGAGAATTTGCTTGAGCTAACCATCTTTGCTTTCTTTTGATCCCCACTCATACTTGGGCTCTCATCTGGCTCCAAATTTTGTTCAGAGTCCAGTTCTTTCCTTTTCAAAAACTTGTCCATCACTGCAGTATCTCACTGTCACTCAGTACTTACTGCACTTGTCTCCTCCAGATAGCCGCTGTCCGTCACACTCAGCACTCTTCTGCGCATGTCTCCATCCAGATCCATCAGTCAGCGCTCTTCTGCTCATGTTTCCTCCAAATCCAGATCCATTGGCGCTCTTCTGCTCATCGGCGATCTACTGCGATGTCTCCTCCTGTCCTCCTCCTGTTAGTGTAACAGTGACACCGGAGCTATTTATAGTCCTTAACATCAGTGGTGGGATTCAAAAATTTTAGTAACCAGTTCCGACATTCAAGCATGGTTTAATATTTTTTTCCCACGGCACACCAGGCAACATCTCGCGGCACACTAGTGTGCCGCGGAACAGTGGTTGAAAAACACTGTAGGATGCATTTCATCAGGCCCTGGTGACTTGCAGGCATCTAACTTTTCTAAGTGATTTTTAATTTGTTCTTTTTTTATTTTATCTGCTAAACCTACCCCCTCCCCATTAGCATTCACTATGTTAGGCATTCCTTCAGACTTCTCGGTGAAGACCGAAACAAAGAAGTCATTAAGCATCTCTGCCATTTCCAAGTTTCCTGTTACTGTTTCTCCCTCTTCACTAAGCAGTGGGCCTACCCTGTCTTTGGTCTTCCTCTTGCTTCTAATGTATTGATAAAAAGTCTTCTTGTTTCCCTTTATTCCTGTAGCTAGTTTGAGCTCATTTTGTGCCTTTGCATTTCTAATCTTGCCCCTGCATTGTACTCCTGTTATCATTCCTGTGTTGTTTGCCTATATTCATCCTTTGTAATCTGTCCTAGTTTCCATTTTTTATATGACTCCTTTTTATTTTTTAGATCATGCAAGATCTCGTGGTTAAGCCAAGGTGGCCTTTTGCCACATTTTCTATCTTTCCTAACCAGCGGAATAGCTTGCTTTTGGGCCCTTAATAGTGTCCCTTTGAAAAACTGCCAACTCTCCTCAGTTGTTTTTCCCCTCAGTCTTGATTCCCATGGGACCTTACCTATCAGCTCTCTGAGCTTACCAAAATCCGCCTTCCTGAAATCCATTGTCTCTATTTTGCTGTTCTCCCTTCTACCCTTCCTTAGAATTGCAAACTCTATGATTTCATGATCACTTTCACCCAAGCTGCCTTCTACTTTCTAATTCTCAACGAGTTCCTCCCTATTTGTTAAAATCAAGTCTAGAACAGCTTCCCCTCTAGTAGCTTTTTCAACCTTCTGAAATAAAAAGTTGTCTGCAATACAGTCCAAGAATTTGTTGGATAGTCTGTGCCCCGCTGTGTTATTTTCCCAACATATATCCGGATAGTTGAAGTCCCCCATCACCACCAAATCTTGGGCTTTGGATGATTTTGTTAGTTGTTTAAAAAAAGCCTCATCCACCTCTTCCACCTGGTTAGGTGGCCTGTAGTAGACTCCTAGCATGACATCACCCTTGTTTTTTACCCCTTTTAGCCTAACCCAGAGACTCTCAACACTTCCATCTCCTATGTCCATCTCTACCTCAGTCCAAGTGTGTACATTTTTAATATATAAGGCAACACCTCCTCCCTTTTTCCCCTGTCTATCCTTCCTGAGCAAGCTGTATCCATCCACACCAACATTCCAATCATGTGTATTATCCCACCAAGTTTCAGTGATGCCAACAATGTCATAGTTGTATTTATTTATTAGCACTTCCAGTTCTTCCTGCTTATTACCCATACTTCTCGCATTTGTATATAGGCATCTAAGATACTGGTTTGATCTTCCCTTCCAGTTTTGTCCTGACCCTCCTTTCTCTCTGCCAATATAGCCCACACTCCCTCTTGTTTTCGACCCATCTCCCAGGTCTCCATGTTCCCCACTTACATGCTCAGAGCAAGTTCAGCACGTCGTCCTCCTCGAAAGTAGACAGCCCTCCACTCGCCGCACTTATTTGGTGAAGTGGTCCTGATTTTCTAGGTGGGTGGCGGACCAAGGTGTCTCCCCGGTGACCACCCCGATCCAGCTTATCCTTGATTACCTCCTCCACCTGAGGGCCCAGGGCCTGGCGCCCTCATCTGTCAAGGTGCACCTGGTGGCCATATCGGCCTTCCATCCGCTGGTGCAAGGACACACGGTGTTTTCCCATGCTATGACTGGCTGGTTCCTTAAGGGTCTAAACCGTCTTTTCCCATATTCTAGACCCCCGGTTTCACAGTGGGACCTGAACCTGGTGTTGGCTCGTCTCAAGGGGCCCCGTTTGAACCACTGGCCACTTGTTCCTGGTCTCACCTCTCGTGGAAGGTAGCCTTCCTGGTTGCTATCACGTCGGCCAGGCGAGTCTCAGAGCTCAGGGCCCTGACCTCCGAACCACCACACACGGTCTTTCATAAGGACACGGTCCAGCTCCGCCCACACCCCGCGTTCCTCCCAAAGGTGGTCTCCACCTACCACATGGGTCAGGACATTTTTCTACCGGTCCTCTGCCCCAAGCCTCACGCATCCAGTGAGGAACGCTGCCTCCACATGCTCGACGTGCGGCAGGCTCTGGCTTTCTACCTCGAGCGGACTAAGCCGTTCAGAAAGTCCTCGCAACTGTTTGTGGCCTGGGCTGAGCGCACGAGGGACCAGCCGATTTCCACTCAGCGGCTTTCCAATTGGATCACTTTGTGCATCCGTTCCTGTTATGAGCTGGCGGGCGTTCCCCAGCCACCCATTGTGAGGGCACACTCGACCTGGGCACAGGCCTCGTCAGCTGTCTTCGTGGCCCACGTCCCCATCCAGGACATTTGTAGGGCTGCCATGTGGTCGTCAGTTCACACGTTCACCTCGCACTATGCGATCGTCTCCCAAACCAGGGATGACACCAGGTTTGGCAGGGCTGTCATCCGTCCTGGGAACTTGTGAACTCCTACCCACCTCCAACAGATATAGCTTGGAATCACCTATTGTGGAATACACATGAGCAATCACTCGAAGAAGAAAAAACAGTTACCTTTTCCGTAACTGGTGTTCTTCGAGATGTGTTGCTCATGTCTACTCCACGTCCCACCCTCCTTCCCCTCTGTTGGAGTTGTATGGCAAGAAGGAACTGAGGGTGGGGGGAGCGCGCAGCTCCCCTTGTATCGCACCAGGCAGGCGCCACTCCAGGCGCTCCCCCCTACGGGTACTGCTAGGGGAAAAACTTCCGGCACTGGTGCACGTGGCGAGCACTCACACCTATTGTGGAATAGACATGAGCAACACATCTCGAAGAACACCAGTTAGGAAAAGGTAACTTTGTTTCCATCAGAAGGGAAAAGTTACCTTTGTTGGCTCTTGAATGGAGGAGGGAATTGACCATTATAAACTTCCACAGATTATTCTTAATCCTTCCGGATTGCACTGTTCATAAGGGAAGTGGAAAGACTGTCAAATATGTGAAAAACTGGAGTTATGTGAAATTTTGATTGTCTGCTATGATGCTGACTGTAAAGGGTTTTTTATAAATCAATAAATGAAAAATATTTTGAAGACGGATACCCCAAACCTCTTACTTGGATGAGTGCAGATAGTTCATATAATACATGCACAGTGGTAAAAACTTGCCATAATTTCTTGTTGTTTGGGGATTATTGGTTGATCTTCTTTTTTTTTTTTTTTTCCCCCCCTCCTTAACTCCTCAGGGATACAGAACTGGCTATGCGTATAGGCAACCCCTAGTCAGAGAAAAACCCAGGCACAAGAGTGACGTTGAGATCCCAGCCACTGTGACTGCCTTTTCTTTCGAAGATGATTCAGTTCCACTTTCCCCCCTCAAATTCCTAGCACAAAGACAACAGCGAGAAAAGACAAGATGGCTGAACTCTCCAAATACATACTTGAAAGTGAATGTGCCTGAAGAGTCTTGGAATGGAGAGACTAGTCCCAGAACTAAGATAACGGTAGGAAGCTATTTTTGGTAATTGGCTTGTTCTTCCTGTACCTGAGAGAAAGTGAATTATACAGAGTTTATATCACTAAATCTGGCCCACTTCCAAAATCCTTTTTAGCTGGATTATCTAATTAGTTAAAAGCTAGCAAACAAGAAGATAGGCTTGTCTGAGATTGAACGTGAGAATAGCTGCTGCACTGATATGCCCTTTCTGTTTGGGGGAATTTTGGTGATAGAAAAAGGGATAGCTTTGTTATCCAGTCTTTGATTGATTTCCTCTTCCTTATTGGTTCTTGTAATAGGAGCTTTTTTGTTGTTGTTGTTGTACTGCATATAGCATGCTAAGAATTACCCATGTATCCACTGTAGTGTCTCTCATTTTCCCCCCTCTATGTTGGGGCCTCTCCATCCCCACAGGAGCGCTATCTTTTTCCAAGCTAAATCAATCCCTCCATGCTTGTTGGGTCTAGGTCACTGTTGCTATCTCTGGTCAAAGACAACTGATCAGGACTTTCTTTAGAGCCCATTAACACCACCTGTTAACATATGTCTCTGAATGATGTGCAGGACTTCCTTCTCCCAGGACTAAGTATGTTGTCTCCACCACATTCCCAACCAGCTAGGGGAGAGATCAGGTCTCTTGCAAAGCGGTGCCTAGTAGAGGTATCCCATTTGCTATACACCTGATCCCAGTTGCATAAAACATAGATTAAAAGCAGCAGCACCACCTGGTGGTAGTTAACCAATTTCTCTGTTCCTTTAGTTTGGTAGATATACCATCAATGGCAGGCTTATGTTAAACTTTGCTTAAAAAGGAAAAATCCCAATATGAAACCTGCAATTAGCAGAGGTAGGAGATTACAGTACAAATAGAGTAAGAGGGAGAGAGAACCAATTCTGGAGCCATTAGATGCTGCATTAATGGAATAAAAAGTTCAGTGGTCTTTATCCCTTTTATACAGGATTTTTGGTAAAAGCGATCCTTTCTAAACGTAATCCTGTTAATATCATTTTGTAGTTCTGTATCATTTTTCAAGTGAGCTTTTCAATTTTTTACAGTCATTTAGTTAAACCTGCCTTGTGTGAATATCGTGAGGTAAGTATTACATCCATTTACAAGTTTGTAAGCTGGGACACAGAACGGTTTAATAAATTGGCAATGATCTCTTAGTGAGTGACTAGCAGAGCTGCAAATAGAACCTAGGAGTCTTTGCTCCTCCTCCTAACCACTAAACCATGCTCTTTCCAATGGCCACATTCTTCCCCTTTTTTTCGCCTAACATCTAAACATTTTTCTTTAAGTGGATGAAAGCTGAAGACTCCGCCAAGATTAGTGGAGGAACTCCAATCAAAATTGAAGATCCTAACCAATTTGTGCCTCTAAATACAAACCCAAGTGACGTGTTAGAAAAGAGGAATAAGGTAGGAAATGATTAATGAAAAAATCTGTAACAATAGCTTGAATTATTTACAGGTACCAGATATATATTCTAAGTCGGCAGTCAAGTGGTCATTAGAAAAAGTAATAAAATGGTTTACTGAAAATATCCTAGCTTTACCAAAATGTTTTTTGGGGTTTTTTTTAAGTTCCACATGCTATTGGAATTGAATAATAAAACTGGTAGCACCTTGATTATAATACTTAGCTGGATGATCAGCAGTTACTCTGGGAATGACAGATCAGAGATGGCCCCAAACTGTAACACTTGGCTTAGCACAAAACTTAGTGGAAGTTTGAATCTAGATCTGAACTGAACAGCTCTGAGCCATTTCTCTTATGTTGTAGGTGCCCTTTCTCAAAAAACTGCAGAAATACTCATTAAAATGTTGCATAGGTAGTTTCTGGGAATTAATATTTATTTTAAATGTACATAACTAATAAATATAATGAATATGAAAAGCAGCCATTTTCAGAAAGCTGACCCAAACTCCACCCCAGGCATGATTATTTTGCTAGACATGTAATGCTGTTTCTGTGAAATTATGGGATTTACTTACTTGGAGTCTTTTAGGGGTTAAATGGCCATATTACCATCCCTGAGGACTGAATATGATTGAGAAGGAGCAACTCCCTTCCTCAAAAAGGATAAATAGAACAATGCCCTGTAATCACCCAGACGTTGATTTGGACTACTGTTATCAGTCCCAGACACTAAGCTTTCTCTTCCCAGGCAGAGTCACAAGCCTTACTGTCTCAAAGAGAGAGGGACTAGAGTCCTGGGGTGGTTTTTTGTTTGGTTTTTTCATTAGTTACATATTGACAGTGTGCATCATTGCCATGTAGATAGGGCTGCTGGTTGAGGAAAGTAGCAAATTATTCAAGTGGGGCAAATTCTACCAATACTTCTGTGACCACACACGTTATTGACCCATTGGCAACTGAGCCTGTGTGATTCTACCTCACAAGGGAGGAAGGCAGATTCAGATGGTGTGCAGTCACTCTGCAGAGCTCACCTCGACCGGGGTCCCATACATGGTGGCTCACAACGGGTGCAGGTGGCTGGGGTTGGGACCAGGGTGAATCTTTAGTGGTGCTGAAGTGGGGTCATAGGATCAGCAGGTACTGTGCAGTCAGAGGCAGGGGGCACCTTATCCCAGAGTAGAGCAGTACAAAGTCCAGTGCTCCAGTTGTGCTCCATTGCCCAATATGTTGGCCATACAAAGTTGATGGTGGGAAAGGGTTTGCTATATAGGGACAATAGATGCTTCAAATAACATTTGTCTTTTTCCGTATAGATTCGTGAGCAAAACCGATATGACTTAAAGACAGCAGGACCACAGTCTCAATTACTTGCTGGGATTGTTGTGGATAAAAAACCTAGTCCAGTAAGTGTACATCATGACTTGGGTTTAATTCACTGCCTTAAATGGGTTCTATCAATCTTTCTTTCAGACTTGAAGGTTTGGTCTTTTCTTTTTAAATGTTTTTTTGTTAAATGTGACATGAAAATACTATATCTAACCTGGGAGATATTTTAGTCATTCACAATACAAGTTTTTATCTACAATGTTTAAAAAAAAAAACAAAAAAAAAACATCTGGGAGGCTTCTAGTTACTCAGGGTTTGTCTACACCTAAAACACTACAGCAACACAGCAGCAGCACTGCAGCTATGCCGCTGAGGTGCTTCAGTGTAGACTCTCTCTACAGCAACAGGAGAGGTTAATCCTCTTCCCCGAGAGGTGGTAGCTAGGTCAATGGAGAACTACTCATAGCTCCTAATAAGACTATGAAACTCACTGCCATAAGACATCATTCAGGCCTAGAATTTAGCAAGATTCAGATAGGGATTGCACACTTGTATAGCTAAAAAGAGTATGCAGTGTTGTTCTAGCTAATGCTAACAAGAAGAGTTTTGGAAGAGAGATAAAAACTCATGATTCAGGATTTAAGACTGTCCCTAACTACTAGTGGTTAGGATGAATCCTTCATGGGGGGACAGTGTGATGGGGTCCCCAGCATACAACTGGAACTGTGGGACTGTTGAGCCCTCTGTCCCACCAACCTGGGGTATCCCTCTCACCCTGTGATGTTGGTAAGCTACAAACCTCTGGCAGGCACTGCACTCTCACTGTTATCCACAGGCAGGGACCCACCCAACTGAGTTACATGAATGCTTCTCCCAACCACTCATGAACCAACCAATAGAGAGGCTCCAGCCAATTCTCCCCAGCCTCACTCCCCCCCACAACTCACCACCTGGAAACACATCTGGAGAATAAAGATTTTGAACTGGGGAGGGTGGTCCCAGGCTGGAAGGCAGTTCCAGCCTGTGTATTGAAGATCTGTGACCCATTTGTACCATTTGTCAGGGAGCAGCACTGCTTGATTCAAATCCTGCTTAGTTTATAGAACTCAGACTGCGAATTTATTTTATTTCTTAGGTAACCAACTTTGATCTCTGTGCTTGCTACTTATAATCACTTAAAATCTGTCTTTCTGTAGTTAATAAATCTGTTCTATATTTTACCTAAAACAGTGTGTTTTGGTTGAAGTGCTTGGGAAATCTCAGGTCAGTTTACAAAGGCTAATGTGTGTCCTCTCCACATCGAGGGGGGGCGGACTGGGTAATGAACTTACACTGGCCAGGCTTCTGGCCAGTGGAAGGCTGGGGATCTGTGGAGGAATTGGCTGGAGCCTCTATTGTTGGTTCATGAGTGGTTGGCAAAGTGTTCATGTAACTCAGTTGGGTGTGTCACTGCCTGTGGATGTCTGTGTAAATGCAGAACCTGTCAGAGGTTTGTAGCTTGGCAACAGCATCACAGAATGAGAGGGATACTCCAGGTTGTGGGGACAGAGAGCTCAGCGGTCCCACAGTCCAAGTTTCACCCTGGGCACCCCATCACAGATACATTATCTCACGTTGGCCTACTTTAGGGTTTCTTCAACCTTCCTCTGAAGCATCTGGTGTTGGACCCTGTCAGAGAGAGAATATTGGACCATATGGAATGTATGGCAATTCCTATGACCTTATGAACTCAAACTAATTTCACGGGGAGGTTCTGAATGACAGAAAGCTTCACCATCTTGTTCTTTTTCCTCTCTCAATTCATTTACTTTACAGGGCTAATAAGTTTACTCATGATGACAAAGAATAACCCCCTTTACTCCTGGGGGAATTCTTCCACAGATTTCTTGGCTGCCCTGCAGAAAAATGGGGAAGCAAAGAAATCTGTGGGGAACACACGCCCCTTCTGCAGCAGTATCCATTTGGTGTTCAACTTCTTACTGCCTTCTCTTTGGACATGGGGACCCCCTCATATTCTTTCTACTCATACATACCTGTCAGAAGCTCAGCACTAGTAACCAGTCTAGATGGAGGGGCTACCTGACAGCAATGTGGCAGTGAAGTGCAGCAGGCCAGGATCCAGACTGGAGGACTCCTTTGCAGAAATAGGTCCAAATCTCCTCCTCAGTGAGTGAATAATTTTTACTGATGCTACTTGTAAGAGCTCACATGATCTACATAAACAGTGAGATGGACAACTAACATTAGATACACTTGTACTATAACCAAGTGCATAGGTAGTGTGAGCAGCTATTTATTTATTTTTTTTGCATGGTCACTTTTCACTTGATCAAAACAGCAGAGATGCATAGCTCTCTTCATTAGTCTGGGTACGATGATTTTGTTTCGTGGGTGGTAGTTTTCTTTTCACTTTTTATAACTAAATTTATAAACCAATCAGACCCAGAAATAGAAAGCTGTAGTACATATTAGTAATTTAGTATCCTGCTAACCATATCTGTAGCTATTAGCAATGTGATAAATTACAACATTGGCCTAATTCATATAAAATTAGCCACACTAGAAGTCATCTCACAATTTTGTTTGTTGTTCCCAAAATATATATAATAAATACGGTTACAATACAAACTATTTATGGAATCTCCATCATTAGGGATTTTTAAGAGCAGGTTGGACAAACACCTGTCAGGGATGGTCTAGATAATACTTAGTCCTGCCATGAGTGCAGTGGACTGGACTAGATGACCTCTCGAGGTCCCTTCCAGTTCTGTGATTCTGTTCTATGATTCTATTTGCAACAATGTATATGATTAAGGATTTGTAAATGTGTGATGTCTAGCTGTTGCTGCTACTTATTTTTGTATATGTATGTGTATTGTATATTTATATTTTAATCTCTGAAAATTGTTAATAAAAATTAATTGCAAAAAAGGACCAAATGTTTACAAATACTGTAGGGAATAGTGCTGTATTGCCATGAGGGTGGACAAGATGGTCTTAATCATTCTTTTCCACCTGTAACTTCTGTGATAGCAAAAAGAGCGTGAGATTAAAATGAGTAAGACTCACATAATCGTATACAACTGTAGTAAAGAAATGTCATGAATCATAGAAGATTAGGGTTGGAAGAGACCTCAGGAGGTCATCTAGTCCAACCCCCTGCTCAAAGCAGAACCACCCCCCACTAAATTATCCCAGCCAGGGCTTTGTCAAGCCAGGCCTTAAAAACCTCTAAGGTTGGAGATTCCAACACCTCCCTAGGTAACCCATTTCAGAGCTTCACCACCCTCCGAATGAAATAGTTTTTCCTAATATCCAACCTAGACCTCCCACACTGCAACTTGAGACCATTGCTTCTTGTTCTGTCATCTGCCACCACTGAGAACAGCTGAGCTCCATCCTCTTTGGAATCCCCCTTCAGGTAGTTGAAGGCTACTGTCAAATCCCCCCTCACTCTTCTCTTCTGCAGACTAAATAAGCCCAGTTCCCTCAGCCTCTCCTCGTAAGTCATGTGCCCCAGCCCCCTAATCATTTTCATTGCCCTACGCTGGACTCTCTCCAATTTGTCCACATCCTTTCTGTAGTGGGGTGCCCAAAACTGGACTCAATACTCCAGATGTGGCCTCACCAGTGTCGAATAGAGGGGAATAATCACTTCCCTTGGTCTGCTGGCAATGCTCCTACTAATGCAGCCCAATATGCCATTAGCCTTCTTGACAACAAGGGCACACTGTTGACTCATATCCAGCTTCTCATTCACTGTAATCCTCAGGTCCTTTTCTGCAGAACTGCCGCTTAGCCAGTCGGTACCCAGCCTGTAGCACTGCCTGGGATTCTTCCGTCCTAAGTGCAGGCCTCTGCACTTGTCCTTGTTGAACCTCATCAGATTTCTTTTGGCCCAATCCTCCAATTTGTCTAGATCACTCTGGACCTATCCCTACCCTCCAGCGTATCTACCTCTCCCCTCAGCGTAGTGTCATCCGCGAACTTGCTGAGGGTGCAATCCATCCCATCATCCAGATCATTAATGAAGATGTTGAACAAAACCGGTCCCTGGACCGACCCCTGGGGCACTCCACTTGATACCGGCTGCCAACTAGACATTGAGCCATTGATCACTACCTGTTGAGCCCGATGATCTAGCCAGCTTTCTGTCCACCTTGTAGTCCATTCATCCAATCCGTACTTTTTTAACTTGCTGGCAAGAATACTGTGGGAGACCATATCAAAAGCTTTGCTAAAGTCAAGATATATCACATCCACCGCTTTCCCCATATCCACAGACCCAGTTATCTCATCATAGAAGGCAATCAGGTTGGTCAGGCATGATTTTCCCTTGGTGAATCCATGTTGACTGTTCCTGATCACCTTTCTCTCCTCCAAGTGCTTCAAAATGGATTCCTTGAGGACCTGCTCCATGATTTTTCCAGGGACTGAGGGGAGGCTGACCGGTCTGTAGTTTCCCGGATTCTCCTTCTTCCCTTTTTCTGAAGATGGGCACTATATTTGCCTTTTTTTCAATCGTCCGGGACCTCCCCCGATCACCACGAGTTTTCAAAGATAATGGCCAATGGCTCTGCAATCACATCAGCCAACACCCTCAGATGCATTAGTTCCAGACCCATGGACTTGTGCATTTCCAGCTTTTCTAAATAGTCCTTAACCAGTTCTTTCACCAATTAGGTGAACTTTGTCAATAAAATCAAGTACTACTTTTGTCCACTATCTCTAGTGATGCATTAGATAATTAACTTAGAACCATGTATCGATTGACCATGTTTAGGAGCAAGAACGACTTCCAGTTCTGTGGTGATAATTTGTTACCTCCTTGCATGCATACCTCTGATTTTTCTTTAGCACAATTGTATTTATTTCTGAATTATACAGATGGCCCTAATTATGCATAATTTTCCATGCCTTGGTAGATAAACATAGAAAATCCTCTTATTCTGACAATGATCTCGTGTCATTATTTTTTGAGAGTGCAGCTGTCCCACAATGTTTGGGGTTATGCCTATTTCCTCACTTTTTTGTTCCCTATACTCTTGAAATGGTACTCCATTTTTTTTTCTTTTGTTATGTAGTGTAAGTGAATGTCCTCTTATTGACTTGAACACCGTTTTCAGAACAAAACAACCACTCAATATCTCCATCTCTTATTTCATAAAATGGAACTTGAGAGCAGTTTGCTTGCTGTAGGACAATCATAAACTGAAAGAATAAAATTATATTGAAGTGTAGATGGAGGAATTATACACTTCTTATTGTAGGAATTGTAATAAGCGAGGACTGAATAACTCAGACTCCATATTCCTGTAAATTACTGATGTAAATCTAGCCTGGGTTGATAGTGAAGTCCTGCTACTTTGATCGCTGTCAAGTGGCCAGTGTAAAATAAGTTAGTCTTGATTAAACTCTCTGTGTAGAGAGAGGTCCCCATTTCAGTGGTGCTTTTGTTAGAATTCTCAGCAGAATGAGCAAATATTAACTAAATAAAGAGTTATCGCTCTTAGAGGTGGACCCTACAGAAGAGAGTTTGGGCACCGTGGTGAGAAAGGAAGGAAGCTCACAAAGCTTCATTGTCTATAGGCAGGGGTCGGCAATCTTTCAGAAGTGGTATGCCGAGTCTTCATTTATTCACTCTAATTTAAGGTTTCGCGTGCCAGTAATACATTTTAATATAATATAATATAATTAATATATGGAGATATACCTATCTCATAGAACTGGAAGGGACCTCGAAAGGTCATCGAGTCCAGCCCCCTGCCTTCACTAGCAGGACCATTTTAATGTTTTTAGAAGATCTCTTTCTATAAGTCTATAATATATAACTAAACTATTGTTGTATGTAAAGTAAATAAGGTTTTTAAAATGTTTAAGAAGCTTCATTTAAAATTAAATTAAAATGCAGAGTCCCCCAGACCAGTGGCCAGGACCCAGGCAGTGTGAGTGCCACTGAAAATCAGCTCGTGTGCTGCCTTCAGCACACGTGCCATAGGTTGCCTACCCCTGGTCTACAGGTGTTCTGTAAATTAGAATTTTGCGTGAGATTTTCAAACGTGCATGCATGATCAAGGAGTACAAGTTCCTGAAAGTCAGTGCAACTTATAGTCTTGAGTCACTTAGCATTTTTGAAAATCCCACCCTTAGCATCCAGTCGCTATCAATCAGACATTTTTCTCAAGCATTAAAATTCACTTTTGTAAAAATGAATTATGAGAGAAATCCATTGATTGAAATGGACAAAATGGCATTTTCAAAAGAGCTTAGATATTTGGACCACAGTTCACCAAAGCATTTATGTATGTGCTTAAGTGCTTTAATAAATTGGCACCTTGGTGGCTAATCTGAGATCTTAAACAATAAGCCACTGGTTCTCAAACTTTCGTACTGGTGACCCCTTTCACATAGCAAGCCTCTGAGTGCAACCCCCCCTTATAAATTAAAAACACTTTTTAATATATTTAACACCATTATAAATGCTGGAGGCAAAGTGGGGTTTGCGGTGGAGGCTGACAGCTTGTGACCCCTTGAGGGGTCCGGAACCCCAGTTTGAGAACCTCTGCAATAAGCAATCAATTAATGCCTGTTGCCACTTTATATCAACAATAATAGATCAGTCACTGGAAGTCTCACCTAGTAGTTGCTTGAAGTAAGTCACCACAAGTAAACTTTCTGATTATTTGAATTTAATACCCAAACCCACAGTATTTAAATAAGCAAATGTTTATAATATGCTTGGAAGCAAATGCTTATTAATTGAGGCAATTCCAATTTGATTATTTGTTTTTGTATTCCTTCCATCCATAAAGCTCTCTTTCTTGTACGTCTGTTGTCCCCAAACCTTGGGGAAAGGAAGGAACTGATATTATAAATATTTTCTGTTACTTACTGTGTCTGATTTTCTCTTTTTCCAGCCCATGCAGTTTGAGGAAGATGAGCATGCACCACCAGCCCCTCCCAATCCATTCAGCGATCTTACAGAAAAGGAACTGGACGAGTACAAGAAGACAATTGAGCGCAAGCAACAAGGAGTGGAAGGTCAGTGGTCTAAACTGCCAAACGGGGGTTAAGTTTGAGGTGGATGCTTCTTTGAACCTATTCTGAAATAATTAACTACATATGAAGTGGTTGAGATTTTTAATTGTAATTAGAACATGAGAACATAAGAACAGCCATACTGGGTCAAACCAAAGGTCCATCTTGCCCAGTATCCAGTCTTCCGACAGTGGTCAATGCCAGGTGTCCCAGAGGGAATGAACAGAACAGGGTTTTTGTCCACTTTAACTGTAGTCATCAAAATAAAAGATGGAAAAGGCCAACTAGATTCTGTCTCCCTGCAAATGCAAGATCTTTGCATGTGCTTAGACATACTTTCTATAATGCATAAAAATTCATCTGAAAAATCAAATTCAAATGACCTAAAAGACCAAAACTACTGCATCAAAAATATAGACTTATAGAAAGAGACCTTCTAAAAACGTTAAAATGTATTAATGGCACGCAAAACCTTAAATTAGAGTGAATAAATGAAGACTCAGCACACCACTTCTGAACGGTTGCCAACCCCTGGTCTGTACTGATGGCAGCCAAATCTTAGAGCAACAAACTGTGTGCTAATTATCAGAGGGGTAGCCGTGTTAGTCTGAATCTGTAAAAAGCAACAGAGGGTCCTGTGGCACCTTTAAGACTAACAGAAGTATTGGGAGCATAAGCTTTCGTGGGTAAGAACCTCACTTCTTCAGATGCAAGTAATGGAAATTTCCAGAGGCAGGTATAAATCAGTATGGAGATAACGAGGTTAGTTCAATCAGGGAGGGTGAGGTGCTCTGCTAGCAGTTGAGGTGTGAACACCAAGGGAGGAGAAGCAGTTTATGCTCCCAATACTTCTGTTAGTCTTAAAGGACCCTCTGTTGCTTTTTATGTGCTAATTGTTCCTTGTTATCTGACTGCAACAGGACAGATGCAATTCATAGGGGAAAGTAGCAGAGTTCCTTTCTCTAGTCAGATTCTTGGTGCATGTCCAGTATTCATGATCATTATTGTTTAACTGTTCTCTTCAAAGTAGTTTGAGAAGAGTAAGTAGTTCTTATTAATTAGCTAAATTGTGGAATTCAGTTTCAGAGATTAAGATCCTGATCAAGCATTGAAGTCCTCCTATGGAGAGAGGCCCGTGGGAGGTCGTAAGGGATTACAAAGGAATGACTGTTTGCAGTGTTGTTGTAGCCTTGTGGGTCCCAGAATATTAGAGAGGCAAGGTGGGTGAGGTAATATCTTTTACTGGACCAACAAGCTTGTCTCTCTCACCAACAGTAGTTGGTCCAGTAAAAGATATTACCTCACTCACCTTGTGTCTTTTATAGAAATGGCTGATTCACTGGCCACCTTTGCCTGCTTGACATAAGAAGAAATTAACCCTTATGTTAATAGCAATGGTACACCAGTTGCCCAGGACTATTGTGATCTCTCTCCCTCTCCCCCCCTCTCCCCTCCCCCACTTTTGTTTGGTGCTTTGATACCCAAGTTACATAGGCTATATTTATGCTATTTATAAGGTGCCTATACTGGCGTAGAAGGACCATCAACATCTAAATCTATTGACAGCTGAGAAAGTATATACGTTTTTCTAGATTATAATTATTCTTGCAGACAGAGAGGCTGCCTAGTTACTACTTAATCTAATATTCCATTGTCATTGCAACTCATTCTACTTCCTCTTACAATTTGTGGTACACGCAGAAACCCTGGTTTAATAACTTAATTATCCATCTCTATTTATTTTGCTGTGTACTGCATATAGTTAAGTGTAGTTTTATAAAAGCCCATTGAAATGAATGACAACTCTGTTATAAATTTACCACAAAACCACAGATTTCAATTTTGAACTGCAGTTCTTCGGTTCAGATACTGTCCGGCCAGTAAATTATTTCAAGACAATTGTGTGGTTCAGCACTAGATGCTCAAGAGAACCACTAATTGCTTGCATCATTTTTGGTGCCTTTTCCAAGCATTTTAAATCTTTCATTATGAGGCTTTTGTATTTTTGCACATTTTCCCTTTAATCTAAAATAGTGGAAATGTTTTTCACTTAAAAAATAAGTACCTGTACAGTATGAATTTTTGCTTTTGTTTTAAATATGGGACAACCTCCCTTAGTTGAAGTAGCTGGTTGATTGTAAAACCATTGTCATCAGTCTGTACTAGAGCTCCACTAGTTCAGCCCTACTGAATTTGCCCTTGGGGAGGACCTTTCTACAACAGGAAAAGTCACCTCTGGTAGAGCACATTTCAGTACAGTGTGGCAGTGGTAGAGTAGTGGCAGCTGTTGCTAGATTTAACATTAAAGGAGAGTTTTAACAGTGAAGAGGAATTAAAACTAAAAACTTGTTCTTTCCTCAAATTTTGCTATTTCCCTAGCTAATCATTTCTACTTCTCCACCCTGATTGACTCCCATGGCCACAGTCCTAGCCACTTGTTCTCCACCTTTGACTCCATCTCCCCACTTCCCACCCTGCACTTTTTTTCTGCAAAATACCTTGTTAACTTCTTCAAAGAGGAAATTGACAGGTTCCAGCATTACCTCGTGCATCCCCGCTTACCACCCTTCCATCCAATCCTATAACACGCTCTCTTCCACCTCCTCTTTCAGTGACACACAAGTTTCTCATCTGTTCTCATCTTCTAACCCTTCCATGGGCCTCAGTGACCTCATCCCATCTCCGAATCTTACCTCCGCTCCCATTCTCTCCTTTACCCTTCTCCTCAGCATCCATCCCATTGCAATGCAAGCATGCCTTAGTCTCTTCCATCCTTATCTCCACTTGCCTGTACTATACAACTACCACCCCATCTGGCTTCTCCCTTTTATCTCTAAACTGACCGTGTCATGTACAATCACTATCTGAAGTTCTTCGCCAATCCAGCTTCTATTTTGCACTCCAATTCAGTGGCTCTCACTAAGCCTCTAATGACCTTTTCCTGGCCAAAGCAGACACAATACTCAATCTTCACTCTCCTCAGTCTGTCCACTGCCTTCAACCAAGTTAACCATTCTTGAAATTGTATCCTCCCTCAGCTTTCATGACTGTCCTCTCCTGGTTCTCCTACCTTTAATTGCTTCTTCTGCATTTCATTAGGAGGATTGTCTTCATTCCCTACCAACCTTCCGTGGGAGTTCCAAGGGGGCTATTCTTGGCCCCCTCCTCTGCAACTTGTCTCTGGGCAATCTCATTTGTAAATGATATTAACTATCAACTCTCAGCTGACAACTCATGTATACCTCTCCAGTCCTGTCCAGTCCTTTCTGTATACACTAAAATCACTGTCAGTCTTTCAGATGTCTCCTTGTGGAAATCCAGATATCATCTTAAGCTAGAGGTGACCAAAACAGAGCTCTTAATCTTCCTCCCATTGTCTCCCCTCCTCTCTGTCACTGTGGGAAAACCTCCTTATCTCTGTCACACAGGCCTATAACCTAGGTGTTATCTTCAGCTCAACCATCTCTCTGGATCATCACATCCAGGCAGTGTTAAAATGCTGCCAGTTCTTCCTGCTTAACGTCTCTAAGGCCTGATCTACACTGGGGGTGGGATTACAGGAGTCGACGGGAGAGCATTCAGGGGTGGATTTATCGCGTCTAGACTAGACGCGATAAATCGACCCCCGCTGGATCGATCGCTGCCTGCCGATCTGGCGGGTAGTATAGACATACCCTGAGCTATGACCTTTGATGTCCATCCACACAGCTACATCTATTGTCCAAGCCCTGATTATCTCACATACTGCAACCTATTCCTCTCTAGCCTTGATGGATGCAATCTTTCCCCACTTAGATCCATTCATAATACTGTTGCAAAGATAATTTTCCTGGGTTGTTGCTTTGACCATGTCACTCCTCTCTTTGCATTTCTTCAATGGTTGCCCCTTCTCCACTGCATCAGACACAAACTACTCATCTTCACTTTTAAGGCCTTCATGCCCTATCCCCACTCTACCTCTTGTATGCTTTTGAGATGTCAGATTGCCTCCAATCTGCCAATGGTTCCAGCCTTCAGCACCCATTTGTTAAACTTTCAAACAAGCACCTTTGTGCTTTCTCCCTTGGTACCCTCATGCATGGGAGGTCCTTGTAAATATCCTCATTGCCCGCCTTTAAATCCCTCCTTAAAACTCTTTTGTCATGATCCCTACCAAAAAAACCCAACCCAATCCTGACTCTGTTAGTTAGCTAGTGTAATGAGACCTCTGTTTTTCATGCTAACCAGTGTTTCCTTGCGCTCTCCCCGTCTCTCTTGTCTCTGCTTATACTGAGGGCTTATCTAGATGAACAGTAAGTTCAAGGTAAGATGGGGTGTAAATCTACCACATGTTAGTGTGCCAGTCACTAACAGTCCATCTGGATGGACCCTGTCACCACACACTAAAATTTCCCTAGTGTGCTTTGATCTACTCTGCTTTGAAACGTGACTAGCTCAGTGTGCACTAGGGAACCTTTAGTGCACGGTAGCAGGATCTATATGGACGGTTGGTATTCACCACACTACAAACCTTTAATAAGTTCTGTGGGGCAGGAACTGTCTTTTGTAATGTGTTTGTACAGCTCCTAGCACAATGGAACCTTCACCCACTATTGGGGCCCCTAGGCACTACTGCAATGTAAATAATAATAATTAAAAAAAACCAATGTGGAGTTAATTGGGTTGACAAACTGGAAAACAGTGAGCGGGTGACCTTATTGAACTTTGATTTATTGCATTATGGTCATACTGCCATTGTTATGTTGGGGCAGGATAGCACATCCTGAAACCTTGCTATGCTATAGTTCTTACTCTCACATGATAACAGCAAGTTGCAACCATCCTGGGAAAACTTAAAAATGATTGCTCTTTGAGAACTGTAGAATTTTATCTTAGTTGATTTTACTTTGTATAGGAACTAAAGCACCAGAAGACTTACACAACAATGGAAGTCGAATAAATACATTAACATGTTCATTTTGTACTGTCTTCTGATACTGTGTATTGCAGATAGGAATAGTTGATCCTTTGAAAGGAGAGGTATGTCACCATAAATTGGGAAACACATACCAAGAAATAAAATTTTAAACATTTACAGGTAGATTTTTCCCAGATGATAGGAATAGAAAGTGAAAGCCTTTGAACCCTCATTTATCAAAAATAATGTTCTTAAATGGTATAGCTTTCTGTTTACTATAAACTTGGCAATATCATTGGCAATGTCTTAACTCCTGAAATGCCAGTATTTTAAAGCACACCTTTGTAATTTCTTATTTTCAAAAGCTTAAAGATTCAAAGGTAAAAACATTTTCAGTAATCTTTCCTATATCCCCAAGATTTTCATCCACTTCAGTTAGAAGCATTTTATAACTTTTTTATATTGCTACTCCTTATCAGAATTACTAATTCAGTATTGCTTAACAATAGCATTTTTAATGCATTCTCCTGCACTAATACTGCGTGATTGACTTTCATAGTTTAGACTTTTTAAGGGTATGAATAGTATCATGATTTCTTGTATGTCACATAGTTAATGGTGAGATGAAGCCACATATGCATGGGCTGCCTGCTCCCTTGTGTTCAGCCTTGTTTTTAATTATTTATATAGAAGAGCTAACATCTGATAACTGTTAATGGATGATGACTGTAATAACTTCCTAATAATGTGTTTAAGCTATTGTATGTTAACTTCTTGACAACATTAGCATGAACAGTTCAATGCTAGCAGAGCTGTAAATATTGTATGTACTAACACTGATAATCTTGCTCATTTTTATTTTTGCATGGCTACTAATTCAAATCTTGTCCTGCAGATGCTGAACAGGAATTAGTCTCAGATGATGGTTCATCTGTGTCACAAATTCAGTCACAAACACAGTCCCCGCAAAATGTCCCTGAAAAATTAGAAGGTATTAAATATAACTTCCTATAAAACGCAAAGAGCTCTAATAACCTGGGTCACTGATTGTTTCATTATATCCTTTAAGTAAGGTGCAGTATAGCCTGCTTTCAGTATTTTAGAAACTGGAATTTAAGTATTTCAGTACGAGATTCTTGCTTCTTACAACCAGTGAGTTTATGAAGCCTGCATCTTTCCAGACTTTACTCATTTTAAATGAAAAACTGGAATTGATAAGACACATTCTCAAAGTCGGCTGGTCAAAAACTGACCTTGTTAACTATAGTGTCATGTGTGAGTCCGTCTTAGTCTATCACTGAATTATTTTTCCCAATAAACATTTTTCCTGTTGTGAAATCCACACAATAAAATCACACGTTAATAAAATGGGAGGCATGTATGTTGTCTATTGCTCCCTGTAATGTAGCTATTATATTTTTTGTATAACAATCTTCCAGAAGAGAACCTCTGTTAATACATAACCAGCAGAAACAATACAGCATATTTTTAAAGGTTTGTATTCTGAAAGTTACCCTGCATAGTGGATGCATCTTCATATGTTGGCCTAGTGCAGGCACAAATAATTCTAACTGCACATTAGGCTGTTTGGTCTTCTAAGTACTTGACTTACCCTTGGATACGAATGGGCTGAGAAATTGACCCTGTATCCTTTAACGAAATTTGCACACTATTATTTTTGTATCATTTGACAAAAACGAAATAAAGAGCACAAAAGATGGGGAAAACCCACATCTGAGGACCTTAAATTTTGCAGCAGTTCATATCTGAATCCAAATCCAAACTTCATATTCCAGGCCCATTTCTGATTTTTTGCATAGACATTGCTCACAAAAATAAGAATAATAATAATAGTGGAACTCTCCATTTTCATAGAAAATCATGAAGATATGTATGCCCAGAATGCTAACCTCATCTCCACAGAGGTACCTGTTGTGGTGGTGAATGGCAAGGAAGATATGCATGACGTGGAAGAAGATCTCACCCAGCGGGTCAGTCAGTTAACCACTAGTACTGTGGAGAGCGTAGAGATTACAATTAAAACCTCTGAAAAGATTGAAGAGACCCTGTCCCCTGAGGGCTCCCCTTCCAAATCTCCATCAAAGAAGAAGAAGAAATTCCGCACTCCATCTTTTCTGAAAAAGAACAAAAAGAAGGAAAAGGTGGAAGCATAAGTGCAGCTCTGTTGCTAAGAGAAGGCATTGCACATTTTAAAACCACATTTAAGTCTAACATTAACAAAGTAGTGTTAGGGGTGTGCAGTAAACTGGACCGTAACCTATGAACAGAACTGGAAAAGGTTTTACTAAAAACAATCTTCTGTTAAATAAGAAATTAATTCATCTCTCACTTAGTGTCCAAAATTACTGAGGGTTTGAAACATTCAATAGTTTCACATAGAGCTACACTGGCAGGTGCTTTAATACTATCATAGTGAGATCAGATACCATTGTAGTACATTGTTGTGGCAAGTTACACTTGGAGTATTTTGCAGACCTTAAAATCTTCAGCACAGCTGAAGTTTCTAATAGAGTTACTGTTGAGTGATTATATGAATTTTCATTTTTAAACTGCTGCCTCACTTGGTAATCATATAATACTTTTTTGTATTGTGATTCAGACCATATATTTTGTTTCTGTACCCTGCTTCAGTGGGTGCATATTAACAGCACACCTTTAAATCTTTTAAGGTTAGATTATATAGAATACTATACACTGGCACGTATTAGAAGAAAAACTGTAAGAGAAATTTTATTTGGAATTATACAAAATGTGTAAGAAGTCCATTCATCAAAACTTTTTTGCCAAATATTTCATTTTAGTGAAATATAATTTTTGAATACTTCTTTTTTATTCTATCAGTTGGAAAAAAACCCTTATTTTTCAATAAAGGGGATTTTATACACTTAACATTGATAACTTAGTTAAACTATGGCAAAACAAAATAAGATTTTATATGTTGAAATGTTTGTATACCATTTAGTATAAAAGTATTATACGCATGTAAACCAAGCGTCTAACAGTAGAGTGTATTTAAGAATGCTTGGTTTAGAGGATACTTAAATATAATTCAGGAATCCAGGGACTCAGCTATCAAAGGATTAAAGCATATAAAATTAAACTGGATTCATGTTTAAATCTTACTGTGTTTTTTCCCTCATGGCATTGCTAATGAATGAAGAAAAATAATCTCTTAACAAAACCAAATGAAGGAAACAAAACTGTTAAAAGGGAAAGTGAAATAGTAAGAAAATAGAATGATGCAAAGAAAGTATAAGTTTGGTGATTATTTTTTATTAAATATATGATATGGATTGTGAGGTATTTTTATTAAATCAGCAAAATCACATTTCCATATTAGAAGTTAAAATAACTTACATGGTTTCACATGGAGAGCTACACTTTTTTCTCATTTTCATTTGAATTTTAAAAGGGTTTTCTTAATCTGTGTTGTGTCCTTCAGACAAACCCAGAACAAAGTAGATCTTAGCGCCATGGGTAGTGGCAGTAGTGCCGCTTACTCATTTTTGCTGATATTTTCATTTTTGCTTTTTACTGTATTGTAAAAACAAACTAAACATAGAAATTAACATAAGGTTTTTTCTTCTCAAAATTGTCAGAGTACATCAGTTATTGCAATAGCAAATAAATTTAAAAGATCAGTGTGATTCCCAGATTGCCAGTTGAAATATATACAATATATAGATTAAGTATGGCTGGAGAGTGGTTTGGCATGCAAAAATGTTGATTATAGCATGTTCTGGGGCTGGTTAGCTTTGACCGTGTAAGTGTGACAATGCAATGTTGGAATGGATCCTGGAAATGATATTCTAGTTATCACTAAATACTGGAAACAGTGTTTTTAATCTTAGTGGAAACTTCCAGTTGCTTAACTTGGGGTTTTTGTTTTTGTTTTTTTTACGTTCTACATTATTTGTGTTGTATTACAACATATGTAGAAACAGTAACCTGTGAACTATGCTTTTCATAACTTTTTTTAAAAAATATATCTAAATGAATGCAATGTGCATAAATATTTTTTAAAATGCAACCGTGAACTATTTGCACCTTTTGCTAATGCCTCTATTTACTTGCTTTGGCATAAAGAATGAGCCAGCCAACTCTGTGTCCTGTGGAAAATATATAAATGTTATCTGAAATTGCTCATAGATGTAATGCTAATTAATGTTAAATCACAAATAAACAGTATTTTAAATAGATGGATTTTGCACTGCAGTCTTTCATTATGTGTTCATTTGCCTGTCAAATGTCATTTTATTTTTGTATGTTACTATAAAGATTACATAAGGCAGTGGTTTTCAAACTGCGGGTCGCGACCCAGTACTGGGTCACAGAATGTAAGGCACTGGGTCATGGTGGCTCTGGTCAGCACTGCCGACCCGGCCATTAAAAGTCCCATCGGCGGTGCTGCCCGACTAAGGCAGGCTAGTCCCTACCTGTTCTGACACCGCGCTGCGCCCTGGAAGCAACCATCAGCAGGTACAGCTCCTAGGCATGGGGGCTATGTGCCCCTACCCTAGCCCTGAGCCTCCCCCAAACCCAGAGCCCCTTCCTATACCCCAAATTGCTCATCTCTGGCCCCACCCTAGAGCCTGCACTCCCAGCCCAGAGCCCTGATCCCCTCCCGCACCCCAACCCTCTGCCCCAGCCCAGAGCCCCCTCCCACACCCTGATTCCTTTATTCCAGGTCCCACCCTGCAGCCCTCACCCCTGCACCCCAACCCTCTGCCCTAGTGCTGAGCCCCTCCCAAACCCCTCATCCCCAACTCGGTTGGGCATCAACAATTTTCTTCAACTGGGTCACCAGAAAAAAGTTTGAAAACCACTGACATAATTATAAGGAAAAACTGCCTTAATTATGACTTCAACTCTTCTCCCAGCCTGCCCCTGAAACCTGCAAGGAAATAACTTGGACTTTAGAGATTTGGCTGATGTTTCTGTCATTTATTTGTAGGCCACATTGGGGAAAAAAGTACAGTTTTGCCACCAAGACACAGGACTGGTCGCCAGAGTTCTGTCTTTCCAGCTGGGCCACAAACTTCCTTTCTTTCTCGGGCACGTCACTCCATCCCTGTGTCCTTATTTCCTTCTCTACAAAACGAGCGTAATAATACTGACTTCACAAGTGTGGGGTGAAGTCCTTGAATGGAAAGTGATCTATACATGTACAATATTCCTGTTTATTAGGTTATATAGAAATATCTTAGATAAATTAGCTTCCCTTGTTTTATGAAAAGTAACAAAGAAGGCCATTGCCTAAAGTTCTTCATACAAAGTGATCTGTGTCATGTTCCAGCAACCTACAGCTTACCTCAAAATCTCTGCCAAGTTGCCAGAGTTCAAGTGTTGCGTTTTTTATGGCCTGGGCCACTGTAGAGAGCTGATGAATGGTGTTGAAACTTCCTGTAGCAGACTGTCTTCCACAAATCTGCCTTTGACCGTTCCTTTCCATGAAGGCCAAATCCAAGCGCTGCATAGTTCCAGTGATCGTTCCATGAACTATATCAATCTCAGTCTAGCAGATAAATTGCTGCAGAGTCACACAGCTTCGATTGGGTATCCACACCTTTCATCTTATTATTTATCTCTTGTTCTCGGTCATGTCTAAAGACAAAAGAAGGCATGAAATCTGCCCCAAATAGCTTATTCTCTAAATGCTTTTGTTGGTTACTAGGAATCTCCCTTTGTTTCAGGGTGTCCATGAACTATGGTCCCTATCTATCTTGTTATCTAGAGCCAAATTCTTCCACGGAGTTACAAAAGGGTACAATTCTGTGACCCTGAACATATAAAATAAGGCAAGTGTAAGTCAGGCACAGAGGATGTGCAGTCCACAACCGTGTTGGTAGGAAGCTAGGAATGCTGAAAAACCCAGGTTGGACAGACTGGTAGGAAAGCTGTTTGTTGGCTCAGCACACAGTAATTGTGATGGAACCAAAGCAATAAGAGAAAAAAGTAACCTTGCCAGCTGTTCAAATCACCGTATGCGGGAACCCTACAGAGGATCACACAGACAGTGCAGCATCATTGTAGGGCCTAATATGTGCAATGGAACATGTTTTTAACATATCGAGTACTATTAAATGAATATTGTCAATACTGAAAATCTGTTTTGTAACCTTACATGTAAAGTGCTCAAACTATATTGAACTGCTTTACATCCTCCTATTAAATTCTTTTTGATACCATGGCAGGATTGCATTAGTAGAATCTTCCCCTTACCTGCCCTCTTTAAGGCTGGCTTCCCATCACCTGCTACTCTCTCAGAATGTAAGTGCAGCTAGATGCCTTTTTGCACTGCTGCAGATTCCCAGGCCTGTGCAATCAAACTTCATTTCCATCCATTTCTTACCCCAGATGTTTGGTTTATACTTTATCTTAAACTAGTATGTGTCTTTGACCTTACATTTGTATTTTTTCTTAAAATGTGAGTGCTCATTTTGAGGAGATATAAAAAAAAAAATTGGAATGATCAACCTGGAATGATCAATGTCAATCAACCTGGAAATACCCCCTTCCTCATGAGGACTTCAGCGGTTTGACTGTGTAAGTATCACTCAGTAGGCATCACTGCAGCTATAAAATTGTAAACCATAATCATGTTTCATGTGTGTTCATCAGATGGGATTTTGGCCTGTACAGAAGGGAAAAGGCTGAAGCTCGTGAATGGTCTTCCACAAATTGTATGGAGCCAGAAATCAAAGTCAGAAGACCAGTCATGAAGGATCTGTGGCCTGTGCCTTTTGAACCAGGAAACTTGAATGAATAAAGCCTATAGTAATTGGTCTCTGAAGTGGCTTTGTTTGCTCTTTCACCTTGATAAGGTATGTAATTCAGTTTAAGTTTCATTCCATAATTCCTTAAATCATTTCCGTTTAAAATGTTATGGGTCTTACTCAACTTGTCACATGTACAAGAGTTTTGTGCGTTCTGTCTCATGATGTTCAAAATATATTAACATATGTGCAATTAAGAATTTAAATAGAGTACTGCATATCCAATGATTTGCAATACCAAAATTTTCCCATTGATTTCAGTGGCAGTGAAATCAAGCCCAGACAGAGAAGTTATTTTAGATGAGTGTGCATCAGTGCTGCTGCTGTTGCAGTAGATTAGAGCCTTTCACCACTGGAGACTTTAAATCCTGTCTTAAATTGAAAGTGAAAGGTCTCATCTTTGTCTCCATATTTCATATCTACCACAGGCTTTGGCAGAATGGACCGTCTCTGCCTAAGGGTTGTGCAGAGAAGTCTGCCCTGTGCCAGCCTCCCTAGAAAACTCTTCTCAGCCCCTCAATTTCTTGAGCAGTACAAACCAGGTGTGATTGATGTTAGTCATACTACTTAATGTACTACTGGAAAGCACTCCGATACTATCATAAGAGTTGGTATGTAGACTATTTTACACACACACACACACACACACACACACACACACACACACACACACACACACACACACACACACACACACACACACACTCTGTTATAAGAACACTAATAAGATTGCAAAATCAAGTACTCAAAAGTTAGGAATACCTTTGCAAGCTTCATTCTCTCACACACACACACACACACACACACACACACACACACACACACACACACCCTTGTGCATGCACATTATGACAGTCTTTAATTACATGATCACATTAATTTTTTTCACAGGACCCCTGCTTCATTCAGTACACAGGAGGGACCCTGCTCTGGGGATGAATTAGGGTTATGTGGTGAAAAAGGCTGTTTTCTGACCCCTGCCTTGTTTGCTGCAGAAGCTGGAAGGTGTGTAGTGATTGAGGCAGGGGACTGCAGGAAGAGAGAAGGTGATCTCATAGTTAAGGTAGTTGAATGCTGCCTTGGAAAACTGTTCTGTCCCTGCCGTTGCCAGCATTCAGTCCCTGGACACTTGATGTTGGGCAAGTCACTGGATGCCTGAATCGATATGCAGGGGTCAGGTTTGCTGTGTGCGCTCTACACTTCTGCTGCAACTGAAGTCAACGGGAGCTGTGCTTTGAATAGACTAAGTGCTATGTAATGCTAAGTACTCTGAAACACCATGGGCCTGATTTTTCAAATTGGGCACCCAAAATTAGTGGAAACTTTTGACCTTACTCTTGCTGTCTCTCTTCTTCCCTTCTGTGAAAAGGGGATAACAACATCACCTCATTTCCCAGGGATGTTGGAAAGATAAGTTCATATTTGTGAAGCACTCATGTACTGTAAACAATGAGCATGACAGAAAAGCCCCTAAGGAAACTGAATATAATTCTGTTTTCAGAGCAGGGTTTGAAAAGTGTGATTATAAACAAGGTCTGGGGCAACCCAATGAACAAAGAGGATAAAAAAATATTGAATAGTTGCTCATTAAGTCAGCACCATCCATCCTCTGCACTGAATGAGGCATGGATCCTGTGGAAAAAATCTTATGGGATCATGTAATTAAAGACTATCATGATGTATAGGCAACCTGTATAGGCAGTGCCTGTAATTATCCTGTCTAAGGTAACTTTGGTGGTTGTTCTTATCCATAGGATGTCTAATCCTTTAAAAAAATCCTTCTATACTCTTGACCTCAATAATATCTTGACAGTGAGTTCCACAGGTCAATTATGTTGTGTAAAATGTTTTCTTTTCAGTTTTAAATGTGTTGCCTATAGTTTGACTGTTCCTTTTTCCTTACGTTATGAAAAAAGATTAATGAGACTGTCCAATTTACTTTTCTGTAACTATAATTATTTCATAGACTTCTGTCATGTCCTTCCTTAGTAGTCTCCTCTCTAAACTAAACACTCGTAATCGAAGTCTCTTCCTATGGAAAGATGGGCCCTTTTTAAATAAAATTCAGGCATGTATCTTCGGAACTTCTACCAAGAGACCAAACTATAGCACAGTGTTCTGTAGCTGAACATGCAAATGGCCATTAGGTGGCATCTGTCGACTTTCACTTTTGAGACATTTGTTCTACATTATTTCAAAGCCATTAGCAAACAGCCTTCAAAGAAAGTATTTTGGTGGAGATTGTGTGGGCATGATTCCAGCTGCGTGGCAGAGAGATGAAAGCAGACATCTGGCTACAGAACTGATTTCATTATCAGTTCAGTTAAAAACCCTGAAATGGAATGTGGACTCTGGGAAGTGAGCTCCATCCATTTTATTCAAAGTTTTTCAGACTATTTCCTAACTTTTCCAACCAGCAACAGGTACAAAAATATAGGTATGAATATTCGTAAAATTGTACCCTCTGGAACAGAGGATTATACAAGTCTCATATTCAACTTCCTGCCTTCCAGGAACTTTCCTCCCATCAAAAAACCAAAACATGTCCATATCACCAAAACCAAACCAGTACATGAAATGCTTCTGTTTTGCAATGACTTGTGAGTTTTTATGATTCTGATGATCCTCTTGGATTGCAATTCAGTGTGTCAGAGTGTCTTGGCTCACTGGTTCATGAGCTCCAAATCCTAATATGTGCACTGTAGTGCACTACCAATGCTGGTACAGACTCCATCCTTCAGATGTGATGTTAAACCAGCGCGGCAAAATGACCATGAGGTGTGAGCACAGGCACAAAATGTCTTCACATACGATTACTAAAATTTTTAGCATGACAAGAACCCTATTGGGTGTTAGTTGGAAGGTGCATGGTGTACCTTCCAGGTTTGTTTGTTTGTTTGTTTGTGTAAAAAATATTGCCTTCCATCTTTTTTTAACTGGTTGCTTTGAATTCCAAGTATGCCTTTATGCTTATTTCATGGGACAGTATAAATGGGAATTGACAACTAGCCTTCAGAGGCCATTCATTAATTTATGTATTTCCTCCTACATGTCTCATTTTCATGCTACTTTGTTCTACTTCAGATTATGTCTACGCTACAAGAGCTAATGTGCTGGGCAATCCTGCTACGTCACAGTAGTGCCACCACAGGGTTCAGTTTTGTCTTTCTTTTCTGGGATGGGACCTACCCATGTTTCTGAATCAAGTGCTGCACCTTGAATTTTAGCAAGGCTGTAGCATAATTCAGTGAGAAGGTCCCCCTTCTCACAGCCCAAAGATCAAATCACATTTTAAACATGTCAGGCCACTATTCTGTTGTAACCAGGGGCTTCAGTATGGTAGTAGTTATAGTGCAGGTATGACTGGAGAAATCCAGTCACTCTACTAGTCAAAGTGAGGGTAATGACCTTAATCACTTGTATTAATATTTCTAAAGAACCTATCACCATAGTATGCAAGTGACTTTCCTGAATTAATCACAAGGCACCCGCCCTCTCCATGTTTAAGTCCCACTTAGACTCACTTCTGCTGTGCTGCCTATACTGAATCTTGTTGATCTGTATATAAAATATCTTTTATTGTTCCCCTGCCCTGACTTCTGCTTGCTTGTCTCTGTCCTAAGGTTTTTGAGCTCCTTAGGGTGAGGGGTGTTCCTTGGGATCTGGAAAGTACCAAGCATGTTGCGGGCATTGTCTCAAGCAAATAATAAATATGATTCCCATGTCTGTGTCACTAGCTGGTGAAAGTCCTTATGGGAGAAAGATGATGGACAAGGCAGTGGCTGCTCCAGATACCCTCAAGAAGTGAGGAAATTGTACATTTTGACAACCTGTCAATAACCTTTCAAAGCAAGTCAAAGTGGATCAGTCAGAGACCTTTTTCACTAGGGATTCAATTATAAATGAAATCAGGTTAGAGGAGAACAATGGTTGGAAGTGTCTAAACAGATGTTTAGCAGAACTTTCTTCTTGGCCAGTCTTGTTCTTCTTTTCCCCAGTAGGCTTCAAACCTGTATCGAAACAGGAGAAGGAAAATCAAAACCACAAGAGAGAGAGAGAGAGACATGTTTTTTTTTTTTTCGCTTTTGGATTTTATGCTTATACATGAACTACATCGCTTTCCGTAGTATGAAAGTGCTTTTTTAAATCGAACCACGTGATGCCCAAATCTATTGGTGCACGCAAGCTTTTGCTTACAGTTTTTCCTTTCAGGCTACAGTACGTTTCCATGGCACAATCCTAGGTTTTATTTAATATAGGTTTGATAGTACAACATGTTAAATAAATGAGGTCACTGTAACAGCTTGCAGAGCTATAGGACTCCGGAGTGAGTGTACAGTTGCTGAAATCAGCAGAGGCAGGCACCATAGAGATAAGGTGCTGTTTACCCTGGTGCTCAACTGTCAGTCGTAATCGCAAGTAGTCTGTCCCAGCAAGATAACATCATGGAAAAATGCATCCATTCTTCCTCACTGCTCCAAATATAGATTTTTCTCCCCCTACCTGCCAGATACCACCTGATCTGTTGTCAAAACCAACAGTTTCTCCAAACGTTATTTGCTCGTGAAGTGAAAGCAAAGGTCGGAGACGACTGACCGTATCAGAGACAATAAACTTCTCAGAGCAAAGCTTTCTGAGTCCTCGTCCTTGTCAAACAATACTCAGGGAAAGAGACTTCCACAAGCCAATGGGCGAAAATAGCAACAAAGTGGATGGGTTGCTTTTAACCAAGCTGACCAAATATTTACTCTAACAAAAAACAAAAATGTATTTTAACCCATGTAAACACCCAGACCACTGAGGCTCTCTGAACTTCCCTTCTGAACTACTTGGTTCTTGTTAGGGGACTAGATGGACCCAAAGGGTTGATAACACAATATGGAGTCTTTCGTTTCCCCGTTGCCAGTTTTGAATCCAGCTCAGGTTAGTAGTGATTGAAATCTGTGACTGTGTGAACTACATTAAATGAGCTGACGGCTTCAGTTCCTAGTGGATAATCTACCCACATCAAAAAACCAGCTCCTTTGTCTTTGATGGATACTTGGTTGCCAGTTTCAGCAGAAATGCCAAGGAATGAATGGACCAAGGATTTCCAGGTCAGGAATGTGGCATACAGAAGCATTGGGGCAGTATGGACAAACTACCCACTCCCGTAGCTGTATTGTGAATAAATTAAAGCCTCAAAGCTGTAGTGCTGTTGACTTGGCAACTTCTCAAATGGAGGGGAAAAGTGACACTTCTTAAACTTCTGGTGAGAAAGCTCATATTTCCGATGTGGCTGTTCTTCAGAGCTTTACCTTAATGCTCTAGCCCCAAGGACAAGGGCATTACTCAGTCCCCATTTTAGCCAGTGGTTCACCTCAGTAGAAAGGTGAAATCATGTCCTGGAGGAGGTAGCTTATCAGAGATTTTGAGACCCTAGATTTCCTCCCCTCACCCTGCCACATCTCAATTATTTGTTGCCATTTCATCCAGTGAGCCATCAGTTGCCCAGTACTGAATCTGCCCAGCTGGACACAATACCTGCTGTCAGTGGTAGCGGAAGCATCAGCTGGAGAAGAGCCAGTGCCCATTCATGCATCTAATTCATGATTGCATGCAGACACCACAGTCATTGGCTCAACTGCACACTTGCTGCTTGAGGAAGAGAACTCGTGAGTTTCAGCTTGATGGAGTAAACACTCCTTTGTGCCTCTGTGGCAGAATGCACCCCTGTATTCATACCCTACACGCTATTGTAATAATCTTTGTACAAAATATGCCTTGTAAGGTATAATTGGAAAACTCATAACTTGCTGGTCATAACTTTACATATAATGTTTATTATTGAACATAAGCTGAAATCATGACTGAAGTGTGTTGACAGGTTGGATCACAGAAACCCTCTTGGGAGCTGCCACCCGATGTGCCCAGACTACTTCTACCCCTGCTTTCCCTGCCAGCTCGGGACCCCAGCACCCTGTCTTGCTGAGCCAGACACTCCCGTCTGTTCCAACAAAGATCCAGGGTCTGAATTACTTGCCCCAACGCTGCAGGTTTACCTGAAAGCAGCTCACAGAAGTGTTCCTGTCTTTAACACTCAGATGCCCAACTCCCAATGGGGTCTAAACCCAAATAAATCCGTTTTACCCTGTATAAAGCTTATACAGGGTAAACTCATAAATTGTTCGCCCTCTATAACACTGATAGAGAGAGATGCACAGTTGTTTGCTCCCCCAGGTATTAATACATACTCTGAGTTAATTAATAAGTAAAAAGTGATTTTATTAACTACAGAAAGTAGGATTTAAGTGGTTCCAAGTAGTAACAGACAGAACAAAGTAAGTCACCGAGCAAATAAAATAAAACAGGCAAATCTGTCTAATCAAACTGAATACAGATAATCTCACCCTCAGAGATGCTTCAGTAAGTTTTTTCCTCAGACTTCCAGGCCTGGGCACAATTCTTTCCCCTGGTTCAGCTCTTGTTCCAGCTCAGGTGGTAGCTAGGGGATTCTTCATGATGGCTCCTCTCCTCCCTTTGTTCTGTTCCACCCCTTTATACATCTCTTGCATAAGGCGGGAATCCCCTGTCCCTCTCTGGGTTCCCACCCCCTCCCTCTCAATGGAAAGACACCAGGTTAAAGATGGATTCCAGTTCAGGTGACATGATCACATGTCACTGCAAGACTTCATTGCCCACTTGCCAGCACACACCTATACAGGAAGACTTACAAGTAAAATACACCCATCTGCAGACAATTGTCCTGGTTAATGGGAGTCATCAAGATTCCAAACCACCATTAATGGCCCACACTTTGCATAATTACAGTAGGCCCTCAGTTATATTTCATATTTCTAGTCCCAGATACAATAGTGGTACATTTATACAAATAGGATGATCACACTCAGTAGATTATAAGCTTTGTAATGATACCTTACAAGAGACCTTTTACATGAAGCATATTCCAGTTGCATTATATTCACTCATTAGCATATTTTTATAAAATTATATAGACTGCAACGTCACATGTGTTTACCAGATAAGTTTGGGGAATAAGTAAATCTGTTGCTCAAAAAAAAAAAAAAAAAAGAAAGAAAAAGGTTGATGCCCCAGCCAGGTGTTACCAAAGCTGATGGGCCATCACCTATCAAATGGCCATTATTTGGCAAGGAAGCGGGGCAGGAACAAACAGATCTGCATCTTAGAAAACAGCATAAACCTCTCCCCCACCAGACTCCTTGTCTCCTTGCTCAGCTGGAAAGAACTTTATCTAGGGGGTCACTCTCAGGAAAATGCATTTCAAAGGGTGACTGAACTATAAAAGTGAGGGGCAAACACATGCCAAGTTATCTTTCCCTACCCATCTCTCTCTCTCTTTTCACCTAAGAAGAAAAAAGAAACAGCTGTTGGACTTTGGAAGCAGATCCTGGCCTCAGAGTTTGGTCAGCGGTGTACTGAAAACATGTAGTAAGGGATTTCATCTTGAACCAAGTCTAGGTTAAGTTTAGGAAACGTTTTATCTTTATTTATAGATAATGGCATACAGAGTACACTTATAAAGTTTGCGGACGATACCAAGATGGGAGTGATTTGGAGGATAGGAGTAAAATTCAAACTGATCTGGACAAACCGGAGAAATGATCTGAAGTAAATAGGATGACATTCAGTAAGTACAAATGCAAAGTACTCCGCTTGGGAAAGAACAATCAGTTGCACACGTACAAAATGGGCAATGACTGCCTAGGAAGGAGTACTGTGGAAAGGGATCTGGGGGTTATAGTGGATCACAAGCTAAATATGAGTCATCAGTGTCACAGTGTTGCAAAAAAAAATGGAACATCCGTCTGGGATGTATTAGCAGGTGTGTTGTAAGCAAGACACGAGAAGTAATTCTTCCGCTCTACTCTGCGCTGATTAGGCCTCAACTGGAGTATTGTGTCCAGTTCTGGGGGTCACAATTCAGGAAAGATGTGGATAAATTGGAGAACGTCCAGAGAAGAGCAACAAAAATGATTAAAGGTCTAGAAAACATGACCTATGAGGGAAGATTGAAAAAATTGGTTTGTTTAGTCTGGAGAAAAGAAGACTGAGGGGGGACCAAGATTACAAGGAGGAGGGAGAAAATGTGCTCTCAACATCAGAGGATAGGACAGAAGCAATGGGCTTAAATTGCAGCAAGGGACGTTTAGGTTGGACTTTAGGAAAAACTTCCTGTCAGGGTAGTTGAGCACTGGAATAAATTTGCCTAGGGAGGTTGGGGAATCTCCATCATTGGGGATTTTTAAGAGCAGGTTAGACAAATGCTGTTAAGGGTGGTCTAGATAATACTTAGTCCTGCTGTGACGGCAGGGGACTGGACTAGATCAGTGGTTTTCAAACTTTTTTTTTTCTGGCGACCCAGTTGAAGAAAATTGTTGATGCCCGTGACGCAACGGAGCTGGGGATGAGGGGTTTGGGGTGTGGGAGGGGCTCAGGGCTGGGGCAGAGTGTTGGGGTTTAGTAGTGAGAGCTGCGGGGTGGGGCCAGGAATGAGGGGTTCAGAGTGTGGAAGGGGGCTCTGGGCTGGGGGTGCAGGCTCTGGGGTGGGGCCGGGGATGAGGGGTGCAGGAAAGGGCTCAGGGCAGGGGGTTGGGGCACGGGCTTACCTCAGGCGGCTCCTGATCAGTGGCACAGCAGGGGTGCAGAGGCAGGCTTCCTGCCTGTCCTGGGACCACGCTGCGCCCTGGAAGTGACTCTTCCCCGCAGGCACTGCCCCCCCACAGCTCCCATTTGCCGGTTCCTGGCCAATGGGAGTGCGGAGCCAGTGCTCGGGGCAGGGGCAGCGCGCAGAGCCCCGTGGCCCCCCGCTTAGAATCCGGACCTGCTGCTGGTCGCTTCCAGGGCACAGCGCGGTGTCGGAACAGGTAGGGACTAGCCTGCCTTAGCTGGCCAGCACCGCCGACGGGACTTTTATTGGCAGTGCTGACCAGAGCCGCCGCGACCCAGTCCCTTCCATTCCGTGACCCAGTTCTGGGTCGCGACCCATGGTTTGAAAACCACTGGACTAGAAGACCTCTTGAGGTCCCTTCTGGTCCTATGATTCTGTGATTTCTCTTGTAACTATTTCTGACTTTAAAGCCTTATTACTGGTACTCACTTAAAATCTCTCTCTTTTTAGCTTAATAAATTTGTTTTCATTCTTTAATAAAACAAATTTGAGTGTTGTGGCTTGGTTGGGTAACTCCGTTTAGGGCAGCAGACTGTTGTATGTTGAGCCCCTGAGAGGGGCAATGGACCTAATAAATCTGGACTGCCCAGGAGAGAGATGAACAGTGCAGAACACGTGGTTTTGCGGGGAAATCTGGGACTGGGAATGTGTTGGGGTCACCCTGCAAGTAGTAACCATGGCTGCCGGAAGCCAGAGGGTGGCTGGTGTTTGCTGACGGGCTGCTGGGGTCAGAGCTGCTGGACCAGGGCTGTGGCTGTACAGACACTCAGGGTGGGACCTGCATGCTGTTTGGCTGCTTGTGAGGAGGCTGGGTTGGGAACTACAGCAGCAAAGCATTGGGAGGCACCCTAGGTTGCAGGGCAAGTGGTGACACAGCCCCTCACTGGTCTGGATTGCACCCCAGAATGTCATAACCTCAACCATTTGAGCTAAAGTTGAATTTTTTTGTGTTTTTTTTTCAGGATAGTCACAAGAGGAGGAGGAGGATAAACACTTTAGCAGGTCGGATCCAGTACAGGTGAAGCTGTCTGGATACACGCCCTCTATATCTCACCCCCACCCTCACCCCAACCTCCCATATCATTACACCAGGGCAGGCAGACTACACAGGCCTGCCTACACTCTAGAAAATGTGTTGTCAGCTCTGATGACATCACTGTAATTCAGTGACATTGTGTGTCAGATATTCCTTCCCTGTGCAAACCATGCACACGCAGTGTCTGCCAAGGCACTTCAGGAAGCTGGCTTTGCAAAAGCTGCTGCCTCAGGACTTCTCTTTCTTTATTTTTATTTTTATTCTTTTGCTTCTCCTCAGACTGAAAAAGTTAACAGAAAAATACATTTGTCTTTTGAATTGTGTGAGAACTATGTGTATCAATACAAACAAACAAAAAGAGAGAGAAATTAGGGGCTGAATTAGCTGCTGGCATGCAAACAAAAGCTTTTCACTCCAGTTGCTTCTAGGCCCGACAGTTTTCACAGTTGACATGTGAGTGTCTCTTCAAACCGACTCTACATTTTTTTCATCATTAAAATGCTGCCAGAGTTTCTGAGCAGGTTTTTGTGATTCTAATACTGGGTGCAGTCAATGGCTAAATAGTTAAGGCTGGATTCTGACCCTCATTTACTCCAGTGTGCTGTAAATCCAGATTAACCCCGCTAAAGCCAGTGGAGTTACTCGGTCTGTACACCAATGGAACTGAGAGCAGCATTTAGCTCCCGGTTCATTGGCTCTTTCTTGATTAGTTCTTTCACTTTGGATTCATGTTTGAAGCCTCAGACTCTAACCTAGATCTCAAACTCCTGCTGTACCAACATTACTGCGTGAAAATGCCCTTGGACTCTGCTGAGCTAGTATTTTGCTAAACTCCAGCAGGAGTTCTTGTTTGAAAGTCTTACGGGCCTTAATAAGTGGATTTGTTGGCCTAAACTGTGTGCGTGTGAGGCACGTGATATTCCGCTCTTGAACTATTGCTGTGTATTGGAGCACAGCTGGCACTGATTGGGTGTGAGGAGAGATTCACCCCCACCCTCTTCATTGTTTCATTGTCTTCCTAGTTTTTAAGTGCATGTTATATGTCAAAGGGATCTAGGTAGCAAAGGGATGCAAGGGAGATGGGTCAACTGCTCTGAGGTGTAATTCCCAGGTCTGCCATAGGCTACCAGTGTAACTTAATCTCTGTGCCCGAACTCCCGATCTGTAAAATGGGGATAATAATTAATATTTGTGTTACACTCACATCTAGAGGCCCTACCAAGATTCCCCTATTTTTCTAGGAGCTGTATGAACGCTCTGTAAGAGACCGTCTCTGCCACAAAGAGTTGACAATCTAAAATAGACAGGTTAGTGAGTGGGGTAAGCCTATTTCACTCTCCTGTAGCTGCAGGGCAAGAGGAATAAGAACTAGTTTGTGTCACCTGACCCAAGGTGAGCCAAGAAAGTGCCTTTTCTACAGAGTCACCTTGCTGAATACAACCTCCCTTTAAATGCCTGATTTTTGCATACCCCTCTGGAGTCTCTCAAAAGTGGAAAATGCAGAATGCACTGAAATGGTTGCCGTAATAAGGGCCAAACTAAAGCAGATGCTCCCAGCACTCGCTAGCCCACTGCTGTTGCATCCATGCACTTCGCAATATCCCACACGCTCAGGATAGGCTCCTTAAGCCTCCCAAACAAATGAGATCACTGTAACAGCAGATCACTGCCTTTCACCCAGTCCTTCTAGCATAAGAGATCATAACCCCTTTGCTGCATAAGAGGCTCACAATGGGCCCTTTCATAAAATATAGGAAGTCATTGAAAGAGAATAAGCAAAACACAAACAGTTTGGGTTGCATTTACGGTTTGAAGGTCTCATGAGGATCAGGTTTCCCAGCTAAAGTTCTGGTGATTGAACCCCACTTGGGGATAGCGAAAGGGTGATTGTTGTGGATGACTGATTTTCTATTTCCAACTTATTGAGACCAGCTAATTGACAGTTAGTAAACCTGTCCAAAGAACCTTGGGCCCTGTGTGTGGATTGGGGGGGGGGGGTATCGCTAAGGAAGCAGATGGCACTCTGCCATGTTCTGTATGAGTGGCTCTGTGGCTTGTTGTCTAGCTGTCTACATTAACCTTGCAGCAAAGTGCAGCCTTTACGTTCAAACGAAGACTGCATATGAAGGGGAGAGAGGTGGGAGGAGCTTTGTGGCAGCCAGATGCAGGTGAAGGCACATGTACGTGGTGGTCATTAGCAAGCAATGAGCAAAAATTCCTTTTTTAAACTCATTCTGGCCCAAAAGAAAATCTTGCAGGTTGGATGCTGGTCTGTCTCTTGGGGGAGCATACTTTGGCTCGGATATGTATCTGGTATCTCATCTCTGCTCTTCTTTTCTCATGAGCGCTACTGGATTTTTTTTCAGGCCTACGTTTATAGTGCTTTTTATTTTCTCCCTGTTGTCCCCCTAAGAAAGGCCTAAAGCTCTAATGCCAGTGCCAGGGCTAGCTCGTGAACATCAGGCATGTTAATGTTTAGCACAGTGAGGTGTAAAGGAGAGCCAGGGGGCTTTTAATTCCCATGCCAACTGCCACTCCCATGGCTGCTGAATCTGTTACTAGTCTAGGAGAGATTTCAAAAAGCTCTAAGGGATTTAGGACCACAGACCCCATTGACTTGTCCTTCTAATTTCCTTAAGTATTTTTAAAAATCCCACCCCTAAACTATAATAATAATAAATATCAAATTTCTTATATAGTTCTTTAGACAGGGCTGGGACAGTAGCTGAGGTCACTCTAATGTGGGGCCATTGTGACAGGAGAGGTCACTCAACCAACCACCGCCCTTGCTCTCCAGCCAATTTTCATATTACTTGTTCCATTGGCTGAAGTGAGTAAGTATCAAGAGGGTGACAGTACTGTATGTGTGTCAAGAGTTTTCATTGGCAGATGACCTGGCGCCTAACTGTCACTGCTCTTTAAAAGTTCCACAGCCACGTGCTACCATTGCAGCTTTTCCTTGTGACAAAGCTCAGAAGGGAGTTCCATTCCAAAGGGCCAGATCAGGTTCATTGGAGCAGGACTCCAACTGAGCAAGGTGAATACCTCCCTCAGGAGTAAGGGGGGAGCATCAGTTGGGGGATATGAGACACCCACACCCACCCCTGCAGGTATCTCCCCTTTGTTCCCCTGCTTCTATTTAATTATGTATTCAAAATTAATTAAATTGACAATGAGGAAAAAAATTAAGGCACCTAAACAACCTTAACTCTGCCCTGTAGTGATACTATGCAATAGCCATATTATTATGATTAAGCATTTTATTGTCTGCAAGCCCATATTAGATTAAACTGACTTTTGAAGATCGATCAGGGTGGGGTTTTTTCCCTATTTCCCTCCTGGTGTCACTGCAGGGTAGATTTAAAGGTGTTTGGGTGCCTTACATGAGTATTTTCTCCACCTGTAAAATTAGGCATCCTTAGTACCATGAACCCAACCATATGGACCTTAGAGGGAGAGAAATTACAGCTAATACATTTTAAAAAACTCTAGCAAGGATCTAAACCAGCTTTTGTGTCAACCACATTATTGGGATTTTAATGTTCAGTATCTCATGATCTGCCAGGGCTAGGAATACAGACAGATTCCTACTTCCTTGTCCGTGATATCTGTTTGTAGCTAAAATGGATCACAGAGTTTTTAGCGTGGCACTTAATCATCAAGGACTGTTGCCCACCCAGTACCACCAAGTAGTGTAATTTGGATGAAAACAAAGATACGTGTTTGTGGCAGGTTGACTTTTCTTCAGTAGTGGTAGCTGTTTGGATTGTTGGAAGCAATCCATGCAGGGGCAGGGGCATGCATAGAGTACAAGTGACACCCCAGGAAAATAATAAATGTCCCTTATCACATGGCTTTGCTCTTTCTCATGTGAGAATCCTTTCACATAACATGGTGTATATATGTAAATGTTGGCAGTGTGTGCAATATATAGCCTTTTGTCCAAGGATCTCAATACTTTCATAAAAGTTGATACATGTATTATCTCCATTTTATGGATGGAGAAAACTGAGCGATGGAGAAATGAAGTGACTTGCCCAAATTCAAGCAGCAAGACAGGGAAGTTCGGAATAAAAACCCTAGAAACTTTAAATCCCAATTCCGAGCTCTAACGCCAGTAAATTACGCTGCTTTTCTGTTGTACGATAAAATATTTTGTATGTTAAATCTTAACTACTCTTCTGTATGTGGGTATACAACAATTTCTCACATAGACAATTATGTCTTACACATTTAATTGTAAGCCACTGACACTGAAAGCCTTCTTTCCCATGACTGCTTTTTATTTTTCAGCTGTAAAATAAAATTAGAGTCGGGGCACACAAATCATTTTTTTTGTTCAAGCAGTGTAGGATGATATTGTGCAAATACTTACAGATGAAATTCATAGATAAATAGATTCATAGATTCCAAGGCCAGAAAGGACCATTGTGATCATCTAGTCTGACCTCCTGTATAACACAGGCCATAGAACTTCCCCAAATAATTCCTAGAGCACGTATTTTGAAAAACATCCAGTCTTGATTTAAAAATTGACAGTGATGAAGAATCCACCATGACCCTTGGTAAATTGTTCCAATGGTTAATTACTCTCACTGCTAAAAATGTAGGCCTTATTTCCAGTCTGATTTTGAATCTTCAGCAGAAGTATGAATCACTATCTGAAATTATAAAGCTACTGAATATGTAAGAGTAATAACCATTCATTTCTAGCCCTCTAATCTTCTCTCTCCTGGTATATTCTCAAAATAATTTCTTTCTCCTTCATCTAGACTAGTTGATCCTTCCTGGATTTGATGAATCTGGTTACATCCTGACATTACCTGAAAGGAGCAACTTGGGACACTTTGTTCTGCATGCGTCTGGGTAATTTGAGAAGCTAACCTATGTTTACTCAAGTGGCTTCTGATAGCCAGATGCTACTTGGGGCTTACTTAAGCTGTACTGAATGTGCATTAATTCCTAGGCTGCAGGTTCCTTTATGATTGAGAGATCCTGACTGTCTGTCCAGTATGAGGATGGAAACCATGAAGAGCTTTGCATACTGACTATTTCTGTGCCATCAGGACAACACAGCACCATGCACATCATTTAGTACTGAAAGAGCAGCTATATGTTTGTTTTCATTGAATCTTTATTGAAAATTTCAACAACTACCACAATGCAGTTTCTTTTTTTAAAAACATAACAGAAAAGAAACAGGGTGTGGGAAGGAGGGAAATGTAATTGTCAGTTGTCCTACATCAGCCTTTTTTAGATTTAAATGCAATTCACAGCTAGTAACGAAGTCTGATTGTTCTTGTCCTTTCCTTTCAGTCTTTCCCCCCGCCATATAACTTAAACTGGAGAGACAGTGGCTCTTAAATTCTGCCAAAATCCTAGTTATTGTCTCAGAGTGGTGAAGTGGAAATGTTAATTTGATTATTTATATTATAAATCGTGTGTAAATGAATACTCTATTATATATAATTTTAAAAATGTTTCCCATGCCATAATAATTACATTACATACCATATATTATATGCCCTCCACCCACAAACATGTACATGGATGGAGCACAGGGGTTGTGCACATGTGTGTGTGTGTGTGTGTGTGTGTGTGTGTGTGTATATAGTGATAACTTCTTGCTAAATGGGAAATTGGATGTTAGCAAGAGACAGCAAGCAAAGCAGGCTAATAAAAGATATAAAATTTTGGCCCGAGGAACCAGTCTGTTTTACAAAGGGGATCAGCACCTTTAATCTGCATGACAATAATCTTGTCTGAGCTCTCCCTTGACCCTGCTGAGTTTGTGAGAGTATCCCAAGCACTTGCAGACACAGGGCAGTGCATTTCAGCTGTGGATCCCAATACATCTGCAGCCCCCTACCATCTGCACTCATTGTCTGCTCTGTGACCTCACCGCGCATGCATGGCTAAGCTAACGAGTTCTCACTTTGTGCTAAATCACATGTGTTGGCTTTTAAGAGGACGACAGTACAAATGGCCCTTTTGAATGAGCACCTTTTTAAAATGAAATTTTCTTTACAGCTGGTGAATCGAGCTGACAGCCCGACAGAAATATATCGCTTTTAGATGGAACCTGTTTAGGAATGGGCAAGAAACAGTAAGATAAATCACAGTCGAGGATCAGAATTTTTTTTGTTTTGCCAGTGACATGGAGATGCTGTTTTGGGGTTAATGAGTGGGGAATTAGTTTTGAAAATTGTTCTATTTCTGTTTGGGAAATGTCTAGAGAGACAAAGTGGGAGAGGGAATATCTTTTATTGTACCTACTTCTCTTCGTGAGAAAGACAAGCTTTCGAGTTTACACAGAACTCTTCTTCAGGTCAGAGTACGCTCCAAAGCTTGCGCCTCTCATCAACAGAAGTTGGTCCAATAAAAGATATTACCTCACCCACCTGGTCTCTAATATCCAGGGACTGACTCGGCTACAACAGCGCTGCGTACAACATGGAAAAGGTCTGTCACTTCTGTATTGTTTTGGGCCGTCTTTCTGTTATGGTAAATCCTCTTGGTCAATTCACTCTCTGCTCAAAGCTCAGTCTTAGAACAGGCTTGTATAATCTTCATAGCTAACCATATTAATGCCACTTTTTCAAACATTGTCCAAAGTCCATCCTAAATGTCTGTGTCCTAAAACAACTAGGATTCATCTTCATAGATTGTAAAGAGCTCTCAGGGTAGCTGTCTGGGAGAGGGACCATCTTTTTGTTGTGTTTGTACAGGGTACTGGTCCATGGCTGAGACCCTAGGCCCTACTGCAGTACAAGTAATAAGTAGGAATAATAGCATGGTCTAGTGACTTGAACACAGAGCTGGGACTCAGGTTCTAACTTTCCTGTGCCATTAACTGTATGAGGATTTGGGCAAGTCACTCATGGCATTGCCTCCACTAGGACCGGGACTGGGCTTGGAATCTGTGTGCGCATTTTGCTACCTGGAGATGGTGAATAATACTGTACATCCTGGTCCTGCAGTCACATTCACATGGGGTTAATGGGTGGGGAATTATTTTTGAAAATCGTTCGACTTCTGTTTGGTGTAGTGGTTCAGTGGTCATCCCTCTCCGTCGGGCTCACAGGGAGGCCACTCCGCCTAACTATGTTAAATAGCAAGCAGTCAATTAGCAGGCATGGGCGCTGGCCCTCAGGTCAGGAAGAGTAGCACACAGTCTATTGTCCAGCCTCTGGCTTGGGTAAACAGCAATTGACAGTCTGGGGGCTGTGGCCCTCTGGGTGGGGCAAAGCAACGAGCAATCTTTAGCTGCAGACTTCGGGCTGGATCAGACAGCAAACACAGTCTGGGGCTTTGACCCTCTGGGTGGGACAGAGCAACAAGCCACAAAAAAGGCACAGGCCTTCCAGCCTAGGGTGACCAGACCGCCACCCCAGGGATGGGGTTAGCGGTAGGGGGACCCGAGCCCCCCCTATTCTACCGGTCCCAGTCCAGGGCCCCTTACAGTGGTGGGTGCTCCCACCACTGGGTCAGCGGGGAAGTCATTGAAACACGTTGACTCGTTTCCCAGCAATACCACTGGACTAATGACTGGGCCACTTCCTACCCCCCTTTCTTGGCATGGCTCCATAATTTTTGGGTCCTCAGACTTCTTGGAGTAAACGGTAGACGGAAGTCCCAGCAACTCCATTCCACACTAGGTCTCCTCCTGGGGCATGGTGCTACACAGCTCGGTCCCTGGTCTGGAGTTCCGCAGTGAGGCAGAGATGTCTGCCTCCTTCCCTGGCTCCAGCCCAACTGAGCTGGAGGGCCTGCCTCTTATACTTCCTGTCCTGCCCCTTTGCTTCTGTTGCAGTGGGCGGGACTACCTTGCCTCCACCCACCAGGGGCTACGGGGTGGTTCCTCCCCATCAAGATTGGAGGGAGACCACTGTGCCTCTCTACACTTGGAAAATGTCTAGATCAGGGGTTCTCACAACAATTTTTTTGGTGGCCTCAGAATGCGGCCACCGTCTCTTGCTGGTGGCTGCTCTGACAATTTTTCCTAAAATACTTAATTAACTTTAGAAAAACAAATAAATATGCACATATCCATGTCCAAATCATTGTAATTAATTTCATCATCATCATCATGTTCCTGTTACGCCTCTGGCGTTTAGGGCAGTGACAAAGCTCCTCCACTCCTGTCTGTTTCTGACAAGTCTTTCAATGGTTCCCCAACTGTGCCCCAGGTTTTTCAGCTTGTCTTCCACAGCTCTTCGCCATGTTGTTTTCGGGTGGCCTCGTTTTCGCTTGCCTTCAGGTGTCCCTCTTGTTGCTTCTCTGGTGATGGAATCTGTTTCCATCCAAAGCACATGACTGATCCATCTCCAATGCCTTTAATATTGCCTCCCCATCACCAGGATGGATAGAGGATTATGTTCTCACCAATGTAGAAACATTCACATACTTGAGCAGCACCATCAGCCAGGACGGTGGAACAAGCCAGGACATCCGTAACAAAATCAAGACAGCCAGGAACATCTTCAGGAGCTTAAATACAGTCTGGAAATCATCAAAATACAGCACCAAAACCAAACTCAAGATTTATCAGAGCTGCGTACTTTCAACACTACTTTATAGTGCAGAATGCTGGAGAATGAGAAAGTATGACATGTCCAAACTGTCTTCATTCCATACAACCTGCCTCAGAAAAATCCTCCGTATCTTTTGGCCCAGAACAATCTCAAACCAAGGTCTTTTGATACAGTGCAGCCAAGAGGATCTGAGCACCATCATTGTAATTTATTTATGTAGGATTTTTTTTTTTTGCAGCCTCTAATAAAAATAATGTACAGTTGTCTCTATTCTTTACTGGACCTAAACAGAATAGAAACACAATAAGGTGCTTTGTACGTTCTTGTCTTTTGCTTTTTTTCCCAAGATGTGCTAGTTACTAAGTCTGCTGTGAAAAGCAATATTAACAAACATACACATACATCACTTTTCACTGCAGACTTACTCAGCCCTGGCAAGCCCTGGATGGCAAGGTGGATATGGAAGCAGCGGGGGCCAGGGGCGCTGGACTGGGAGGAGGGTGACCTTGGGGCCAGATCCCGCCACCGTACGGCCGGGGAATGGAGCCTGCCACCCGCCACCCAAGGGCTGAAGCCTGACCCCACCAGCCCTGGGAAGGTGGGGAACCCACTGGCTGCCTGCTCCTCCAGCTTTTGTCTCCAGAGATGGGCAGGGCCCAACCCCTGCTGGGAGAGGGGGCCGCTGCTTTCCCTTCCCCCCGCCCCCGCCCAATCACTCCCCAGGAGGCTGAGGCCACAAGAAAAGTCCCCGGTGGCCGCATTTGAGAAACGCTGGCTACAGAGATGAGGTGAGTGAGGTAATATGGTGCTGAGTTCCATCACAGTGATTTCTCTGCACGAATTGATTAGTGGGTGGTACCACCTAAAGCAGAGCTGCAGCCTCTGGTAAAAGCAGTCCATGCTCTTATTTGGATACAACTGATGCTATCAATGTTTTCTATGTACAAGGCATAGCCATATTCTTAAGGGAAAACGATAAAACAAGAAAGAACAGAAGTAAATCTCCAGACATAAAGGACAGTGTGTGCATCTCCTCTGTAGCAGGCTGTACCTGAACTGAACACAAAATGGCATTTGCCTCCAGCAGGTTTCTAGAAATGTAAAGGTCCAGTATGCAATTTCCTAACAAATACACTGCTTCCATACACCACAAAACTCTCTGCAGAGGAAGCACAGAATCTTGCAATCCAGTCTAGACAGGTAAGGGAATTCGATGTTTATTTGCAACTTTTAGACCATCAACCTACATTATGTTCCATTACTAATTTGTGATCTTAAACCGTTTTTGAATTTTTTTGTAATCTTTGCTTTTCGTGTTTAATGAAATTTCCAAATGAGGCTCCACTCACTGATTATCCCAGTTCAGGGAATTTTTGAGAGAGAAAAGTAGTTCTTGCTAGTGTTCAGTGACTTTGAGCCAAGATCTGTGATCTGTAATCAAGCAAAACTTTGACTGACTGCCAAATATGACTCAGGGTTGAGCTGGGTGAATAACTGATTTTATCGGTTTCCTGGCGGTTTCAAAAATTCAAAAAAGGCTATTTTGGGTCGAACCAAAATGTATGTTTGTTTTAATTTTTGGCAAACTGGAGAATTAAAAAAAAATTCAGGTCAAACAATGTTTTGTTTCCATTTTGAGGTTTTGGGCATTTTTATGTTTAATAAAATTGAAGGACATTTCACAACAAAAAGTCATCTTGAATCAAAAAAATTAAAATGCTTTGTTTTGAAACTGTCAAAATGAAATGTTTAGGCTCTTTTCAGAATTTTTTTTAGATTTGTTTTTACCAAAACAATTTGGCGAAATTGACATGCATCTGCAAAATATTGGGGTCAACCCAAATCTGCATATTTAATCCCCCCCGCAAAAAAAATTTTGCCAAAAAATATCATCCAACTCTATCCCAGAGACATTGTCAGTAGGGGCAATTTTCAGGAAATCTAGTATCAGTGCAGCTCTGCTGGTGATAGCAATGGTGGGAGAGCTAGTGTAGACATGATGCCAGTAAATTTTGTTCAGATCTGCTCTTTGTAGATGATCTCGTTGTAAAACACCTGTGCCATGTTAGCAGTTCTACTGCTGGACTGATGGGAAATTATTCCAAAATTGTCAGTGCAGACACAGCTATAGTGTCTCATAGCTGAGGAACTGAGGCCCTGACTGAGAATGTGTTTTAGTCCCACTGAAGTCAAGCTCAGGTTAAGTATATGCTTAAATACTTTGCTGAATATGGACCTGAGTAAATTCAGAAAAAAGTGGGTGAAGCTAAACTCTGATTCTACTGAAACATGTATAAAATCCGTCTTAAAACGATTTGGAGATGTTTATCTACAGTATCTCTAGAACATAGGCTTAAATCTGGCCCATTACTGTCTTCTAGAATTTAAAGACATCTTCTCCATATGCTGCTGGAGCTACAGTGCCCTAAAGGTGTGTCTCCCCCTATTGCATTGTTTGGGAGTTTGTTTTCAAGTTGGGTAGTTTTGTTGTCATTACTGCCAGTTCTAGATCTCCTGGATAAACCACGAGGAAAAACCTTGTAAGGAACAATCTCCTGAAGCCAGATATGATTTTTTTTTTGTCCATCTTCTGTCTATTTTCCACCTTTTTAAATATGCTTTCCCTCTAATATATTTTGACAGTCATGCTTAAATTAATTAAATTAATGGAGATATCCTATCTCCTAGAACTGGAAGGGACCTTGAAAGGTCATCAAGTCCAGCCCCCTGCCTTCACTAGCAGGACCAAGTACTGATTTTGCCCCAGCTCCCTAAGTGGCCCCCTCAAGGATTGAACTCACAACCCTGGGTTTAGCAGGCCAATGCTCAAACCACTGAGCTATCCCTCCCCCCGATGCTTAGAAGATCTAGGACCAAATTCTGATGTGTTAGTATCTTTCACAGTGCAATTATCATCATAGTATCTGAACACTGACCATAGGTACTTGCCAGAAAACAGGCAAGCCCTGAGTGGCATGGGGTTGGGTGGTTTTTTTGTTTGTTTTTGGCAGGAGGGTGTATAAATGGATTTGGGAGTGGGTTGTATGCTCAAGGAGCTTTTAAGATTACATCACCTGACCCAGGAACAGCTATTATGCTCTGCTTCCAGATATGGGTTCTTGGAGGAATCTTCTGTTTGGAGAACATGAACAATGAGCAGTCACTGACCAGACTACAGATGCACAGTAAGGATAGCTTTGCAGTATACATCTGTGCCTGCTTTGGGAGCATGGGCCAAACTATGTCCAGTAGACTTAACTTTCCAAACTAATTTTTAGGCTGGATTTTAAAAGGGCAAATTCATCAGACCCATGGTTTGAGTCTGACCAGCTTTTCATTTGCCAGCCAAGCCCACAAAGGCGATTCTCCCGGCCTTAACTCACACATTTCTGAAGCACACAAATGCCTTAATATCCGGAAAATTTAAATTAAACGTGGCAGCATCCCATAAGAAGAGAGAAGAAATTCTGGTATGCAGGGAGCATTCTTCCATGTTAGTCTGTGTCCAGTATCTGATTAAAGACCCTTGTGTTGTGTGGACTCAGCCATGCTCTCACTGAGGCATTTGAGTGTGTTATTTTTTGACAGCTGCCTCTAATTTGATAGATGTGATTAAGGGATTGATTTTAGGATTAGCCATCGTTACTTTTCTGGCCTAAAGGGAATTACAATACTCCTTAACTCTCTTTGTTAACCAAAAGACTGTCAAAGTTGTAGCTAGTTTAGCCCTTTATTCCTGCTATCTGTCTTCAGCAACCTAAAAGGACATTTCTACTGGCCAGCCAGCTGCATAGACTTAGGAGTTTGGATATAACAATCCCACACATTTTCTGGGCAGACAGAGAGAGTCAGTTTCTTGACATCTCCTTTTATCCCATTACTCCTCCGTTGTGTTGTATCTATTTTCTGTCTGTATGAATTACCTTGATAGCCTAGTTAATTCTGTGTATTTGCATTCACTTGGTTACAATTGCTGGAGCAATTATTTAAAAAGAATAGTAAAATTAGGGGAAAAAAATTCAGCTTCTAGAATTTTTGGTTAAGAGCATCTTTGCAGCTCCCACTTCATATTATTTCCATCAGTTTTCTCATCTCCATCAGCTGTTACTATTGTTTAACAAAAAATTAGTTTTTTGCACAAGATTTAAAAAAAATAAAAAACACCTCTGATATTTTCCATGCTGCATTTAAGAAAATAAAATTAATGCCCTGGGTGATTAGGGCCTGGTATTACAACTTTTCCTCACTTATGCTCCAATTAGCAACACGTTTAAGCATGTGCTCAACTTTAAGCTTGTTGTTGACCTGACTGAAGTCAATGGCACTACTCGCATGTTTAACGTTAAATATGTACTTAAGTACTTTGCTAGACTGAGGCCTTGAGTCCTGATTCAAAAAGCATTTAAGCAAATACATAAGTCCATTGCTATTCAGCAGAATACTTAAAAACATACTTAAAATTAAGCATGTGCTTAAGTCCCTTTGATTTAGAGACCATTTCTTAATTAATTCCCCCCCCCCCCCCCCCGTGGTGTGTGATCTCTCTTCCCACACCTGCCTACCCATAACAATACCCAGCCAAAAGCTCCTGGGCGGGTTCACACACACCTTTTGGCTGAGGTTGGGGTTTATGCTTACAGTCAGGGCCGGCTCCAGGCACCAGCCCACCAAGCTTGTGCTTGGGGCGGCACCTGGAGGGGGGCGGCGCGGCGCTCCAGCTCCAGGGAGAGCGGGGCCGTGACCGGGCTCGCCGCCCTCCCCACGGCGCTCTGGCCGCTGGGGAGAGCGGAGTCCCGGCCGGGCTCGCCGCCCTCCCCCCAGCGCTCCGGCCGGTCGGGGAGAGCGGCCCGTGGCCGGGCTCGGCGCCCTCCCCTGCCACGCTGGGGGGGGCGGCGGGAGGCTTTTTTGCGAGTGGTGGCAAAAAAGCCAGAGCCAGCCCTGCTTACGGTTATGTTAACTGAAGGGTGAGTAAACACCTATCAATCTCAATGAGATTTTAACTCAACCCATAACAAGGTTTCATCCAGTTCATAATAATATATTTAAGATCTAATTATTCCAGCTCAGCTTCGTTCTGGTCTTGGGCAATCTGTACTTGTCTGTTAACCCCTTTTTATGTTTCAGTCAAGTAACTTTTTCTGTATCCTCACCACTTTTGTTACAGCTGGAATAGCTCATGTCAGTCTGTTGAAGAGATAATTTTCCTTTCTCTGAGTTACCTGCTGCCTGTTCCTCTAAGACACTTGCCTTTCAGATGCTCGATTGTGTTGTATGTGGGTGAAAATCCGGCACCACTAAGTGCATAGGAGTCTTTGTTGCTATCAGTTTGTGTTAGGGTAGGGAGGATGGTTTTGTGGCTAAGGCACTGGACTGGGACTCAGGAGACCTGAGTTCAGTTTCCTGCACAGTCACAGACTTCTTGTGTGACCTTGAGCAAGTCATTTAGTCTCTCTGTGCCTCAGTTCCGCATGTGTACAGTGAAGATAATGGCCCTGCCCTACCTCACAGGGAGTCTGAAGACAAAATCTACTAATGATTAGAAGAGGCTTCAATACCGTAGTAAAGGAGGACATGTGGGTACCTAGACAGATAGGACGAGACCCTAAGTGCAGGGAACTCAAGTACAAGGCTAGACAGTTTTTTAATATAAGCCATGCATTGTAAGAAATCTTTTAAGCAAACCCATGAACGGAAGCCAGAGCCCAGGACAGAGATTCTTATCACATTTTTCATCGTTTATGGTTTGTTAGAATTTTTTTTCCTACTCCCCATTGTTTGCAATGACTCTCAGGGAGGCTTAAAAATAAACGCTATTTCCCCACTGGCTTTGTTCTTTTCCATTTTGGCACGCCTTGATTTCCTGCCCTCCTAGAACAGCCTGAGACAAAAGCGACCCTTTTTCTTTGTTTATTTACTTCCTCCCTGTGTTCAAACATCATTTGGTAACATCACCTCACCTATGGGAACAGGGTTTAATAAGTAGCTGCTGCTGCAGTACTAGCAGAGGGCACACAAGAGCATAACATTATTTTCATTAGGGCCTACATAAATTAACCTTTTGTTTTAGGGGTGGGGTGTGTGTGTATTTTAATATATATTAATGAATGTGTGGTGGATTTTACCATGCATGGGTGACATTAAAATGAAAATGCTAGTTTATGGTGCAGAATAGCCTAGGGCACCTAGATGATTCGGGGGCACTGGATTGGAAGAAAAAGGATACCTCTACACAGCAATCAAAGACCCACAGCACCAAGTCTGAGCCTGGGTCAGCTGATTCTGGTTTCTGGGGCTCCGGCCCTAGGGCTAAACATAGTGGTGTAGACCCTGCAGCTGAGCCTAAACCTGTACGTCTTCACTGCAATTTTTAGCCCCTCAGGCCGAGCCTTGTGAGCCCCAGTCAGCTGACCTGGGTGCTGGTGATACATCTACACAGCCATTAAACACCCAGAGCTGGCCCGGATCAGCTGACTTGGGCTCACGGGGCTGTAAAATCACTGTGTAGACGCTCAGGCTCTGAGGCCCCATGAGGCAGGGAGATCCCAGACCTGGGCTTCAGCTTGAGCCTATACGTCTACACAGCAGTTTTTAGCCCCACAGCCTGAGCCTCAGGAGTCAGCTGATCTGGGCCAGCCACGGCCCTGCCACAGATCTTTTATTCCAGCATAGACATTCCTTGAGGATCAGTGTTGTGGGTCTTTTATTGCTGTATAGCTGTATCCTAAGAGATCTGAGTTCTATTCCTGGCTCTGCCACTGACCAGCTGTGTGACCTTGGGCAAGTCAGCTCCCCTCTTTATGCGTCTGTTTCCCTCTCTGTACAATGGGGATAAACTATACTTACGCTTCATTTATAAGCCACTTAGCACTTTCCATCCCAGAGCTCTATGGAAGAACTAAATATTTGCAATTATTCTGTAGATCGAATTATGTCCCTTTCTAAATGAACCTTAAAATATACACAGACAGACAGTTGTTTTAAACCAGATGACTCGACAATGAATTTCAGCAGCAAAACCCCTTGCGTCTGATTTGTTTTAAGGCTTATTTTGATGTTGATATCTAAAGTTATTTAAAGTGACACTGACTAACCGCTTAGAATGTGTCAATATTTAAGGAATATTAAAATCCATACAGTAATCTGTGCAACCACATTTACCTCTATATCAGTACTGGATGTGTGGCTTCTACCTTGTTACTCATGGTGGCATTATATAAAGTTAGGAGGTAAAAACATGTTCACTGAAAAGGGAAGGGCATAGGCACATGTAGCTTTTTATACTGTAGGGCATTTCACGCTGCAAGGAGGGATTAATTTTTAACTACTTGGCCCTTATTTATAACATCTTGGGTGAAACTGACTTCACCTGCCTACAGCCCAGCTAATCGTGTGCTGGGAGCCAAGTCTGGGAAGGTGAAATTCGCCCTACAGCCTATGACAGGGAGTGGGGCGACAGCTGCTATTTTATCCTATGGTCACAGCCCCTCCTCACAGTCAGAGCCCCCCATCCTCTCCAGCCTGAGCCAGTTGCATATGATGTTAGAGCCACTGGATTCAATATCCACCCACCCCAATGTCACCATCCCAGAACCTGCCCCAAAAATCCCAGAGGGTATAGTTCCCCCCACCCCCCCGCCCCGAGACACGGGCACAGCTACTCCTCTCAGTCCCCATCTCTGGAGACGTCAAACATGGGTTATAAGCGGGAAGAGGACCTCCCGTGATTATCTCTAGCTACTCTGCATCCCAGGAAACCTTCCCAAGGTTCCCCTGAAGTTGTACACCAGTTCAACTGTTCACAAGGGATTGCCTGCCTCTCATGTGACCTTATTCAGTTTAACACTGTCTTCTCCCCTTCCATTCTGCCAGGACAGACTCCAATGCTTCAGCGCCTAGTGACCTTCAGGACCCTTCCCTCTGGAGAACTGACCCACAAAGCAAAGAATCATGAGTGCTGTTTAGCTCAGTCTGTGCTTTGCTGCGTGTCTGTAATTCAGAAGAAGAGGAAGGATTTGCTGAAGACAGAGTATGCCCTTATGCATAAGAATCAAAGAGGGAGTGTAAAGACTTAAAACCAGAGGGAGCAGCAGGTGTTTGTGCATGATGGCAAACTTCAGGGCAAGCGATGCAAAGCCAGCCAACCCTCCAGCAAGGCCAGTGATTAGACAGAGGAACCCAACTTACTTTGACTGTGTTGTAATCTCCATATATAATGAAACCGCCCTTGCCTTAGCTGCCATAAGCCACCTTGTGCTGCTGCCCAGTTCACTAATCAACCACTGGGTTTCTAACGACCTGATTATTCCCACTACCTTCTTGCAATTTTGCTTTTATGAATTTAGTTTGAGTTTAGCTAGCCGGCCAGCTGAGCCCGTACCCCACTTGTTAAGCAGCCCTCCTTTGCCTTTTAAAGAGCTGAGTGTCTCGCAAATGCAAGGATTAATAAAATGATTGATACATATGGAACACCCAGTGAATGTTCTGTATGTGACTAATGGAAGCCAAGGCACATGTCATTCATGCTTTCTGCAAGTGACATGGCTTTCCTTTTCTCCAGGATATTAGCTTAAAGATTAATCTTTATAAAAAGCAAATACATTTTAGTGAGGGTGAAAAATATACTTTACACATTGGAATTTACCTGTCTGGATTAGATGCATGGAATTGGTTGAATTACAGAGTCTTGGTCCTGATATGCTTATCATACTGGCACTTAGTTGCATTTTGACAAGCCAAGTTAATTAATCACACTCAACCTGACTGAAAGGTCACCTGCAAAATCAAACAAAGATTGGGTTGGGTCTCTTTTTTTTATGTGCCTCTTTATGGTCCATAAAGAAGGACCAGGGAAGATTTTTTGTTTGTATGTTCTATTTTTAACCCGGATTGTTTTGAATTTTTTTTCCTGCTTAGAACAAAAGAACGGCCATTCTAGGTCAGACCAAAGGTCCGTGTAGCCCAGTATCCTGTCTTTCAACAGTGGCCAGTGCCAGGGGCCCCAGAGGGAATGAACAGAGCAGGTAACCATCAAGTGATCCATCCCCTGTTGCCCATTCCCAGCTTCTAGCAAACTGAGAGAAAAGGGACACCATCCCTGCCCATCCTGGCTAACAGCCATTGATGGACCTATCCTCCATGAATTTATCTAGTTCTTTTTTGAATCATGTTATAGTCTTGGCCTTCACAATATCCTCTGGCAAAGAGTTCCACAGGTTAACTATGCGTTGTGTGAAGAAATATTTCTAGGGCTGTCAATTAGTTGCAGTTAACTCACGTGATTAACTTTTAAAAAATGAATCACGATTAATCGCACTGTTAAACAATAGAATACTAATTGAAATTTATTAAATATTTTGGATATTTTTCTACATTTTCAAATATATTGATTTCTATTACAACACAGGATACAAAGTGTACAGTGCTCACTTTATATTCTTTTTTATTACAAATATTTGCACTGTAAAAATGAAAAACAAAAGAAATAGTATTTTTCAATTCCCCTCATACAAGTAGTGTAGTGCAATCTCTTTATTGTGAAAATGTAACTTACAAATGTAGTTTTTTGTTACATAACTGCACTCAAAAACAAAACAATGTAAAACTTTAGAGCCTACAAGTCCACTCAGTCCTACTTCTTGTTCAGCCAATCTCTAAGACAAACAAGTTTGTTTATATTATGGGAGATACTGCTGCCTGCTTCTTATTTACAATGTCACCTGAAAGTGAGAACAGGTGTTCGCATGGCACTTTTGTAGCTGGCGTTGCAAGGTATTTGCGTGCCAGATATGCTAAACATTCGTATACCCCTTCATGCTTCAGCCACCATTCCAGAGGACATGCTGATGATGCTCGTTAAAAAAATAGTGTGTTAATTAAATTTGTGACTGAACTCCTTGGGGGAGAATTGTATGTCTCCTGTTCTGGTTTACCCACATTCTGCCATATATTTCATGTTATAGCAGTCTCGGATGACTCAGCACATGTTTGTTTTAAGAACACTTTCACAGCAGATTTGACAAAATGCAAAGAAGGTACCAATGTGAGATTTCTAAAAATAGCTACAACATTCGACCCAAGGTTTAAGAATCTGGAGTGCCTTCCAAAATCTGATCGGGACGGGGTGTGGAGCATGCTTTCAGAAGTCTTAAAAGAGCAACACTCTGATGCGGAAACTATAGAACCTGAACCACCAAAAAAAAAAAAAAAGAAAATCAACCTTCTGCTGGTGGCATCTGACTCAGATGATGAAAATGAACATACGTCGGTCCGCTCTGCTTTGGATTGTTATCGAGCAAAACCCGTCATCAGCATAGACTCATGTCCTCTGGAATGGTGGTTGAAGCATGAAGGGACATGTGAATCTTTAGCGCATCTGGCACGTAAATATCTTGTGATGCTGGCTACAACAGTGCCATGCAAATGCCTGTTCTCACATTCAGGTGACGTTATAAACAAGAAGCAGGCAACATTATCTCCTGCAAATTGTAACCAAACTTGTTTGTCTGAGCGATTGGCTGAAGTAGGACTGAGTGGACTTGTAGGCGCTAAAGTTTTACATCGTTTTATTTTTGAATGCTGTTATTTTTTTGTACATAAATCTACATTTGTAATTTCAACTTTCATGATAGAGATTGCACTACAGTACTTGTATTAAATGAATTGAAAAATACTATTTCTTTTTTTACTGTGAAAATATTTGTAATCAAAAATATAGAGTGAGCACTGTACACTTTGTATTCTGTGTTTGTAATTGAAATCAATATATTTGAAAATGTAGAAAACGTCCAAAAATATTTAAATAAATGGTATTCTATTGTTTAAGAGCATGTGATTAATTTTTTTAATCGTTTGACAGCCTTTTGTTTGTTTTAAACCTGCTACCTATTAATTTCATTTGGTGACCCCCTAGTTCTTGTGTTATGAGAAGGAGTAAATAACACTTCCTTATTTACTTTCTCCACACCAGTCATGATTTTATGGACCTCTATCACATCCTCCCTTAGTCGTCTCTTTTCCAAGCTGAAAAGTCCCAATCTTATTAATCTCTCCTCATATGGAAGCTGTTCCAGGCCCCTAATCATGTTTGTTGCCCTTTTCTGAACCTTTTCCAATTCCAATATATCATTTTTGAGAAGGGGTGACCACATCTGCACACAGTATTCAAGATGTGGATGTACCGTGGATTTATATAGCGGCAATATGATATTGTCTGTCTTATTATCTATCCCTTTCTTAATGATTCCCAGCATTCTTGATTCTTTTATTAGAAATTCAGAGCTTGCTTACCCTGAAATATTCTATGGACCACCGGAGAACTGTTAGGATTATGACAGCGCAGAACTAAAGTGTGAAATCAGATTAATTGAGAGAGGAGGTAATTTTTAGTCAGTATCTTTAGAATTCTTGGGGTTTGATTGCTGCTTGTACACTCCTGTTTAACGCAGTTGCCCAAACAACTCTTGAAACAAATATTTTTGCTAAAGAATCAACACTTTGGTCCCTTCAGCCAATGGAGCTTTTAACCCACATCTTTGAGACCACCCCTACTCCCTCCCAAGTCCTACAACAAAAGCAGGGAAGAATAGGCTTGACATTCCTTATATTGCTAAGGTGAAAAGTATGGGGGGGGACCCTTAAAGATGTCTTTCAGTCCTTCATCTGTGATAAAGTAACAATACATAAATAATGTAAATAAAACGGGGGGCACAACCCCCTTTTTTCTTCCCTTTTGCGGATCATTGCTAAAGCGGATAAACTGAATCATACAAATGTATGGCCAGATATTGAGCGGGTGTAAATCAGTATTGCTATGGCAACTGAAATGGAGCTACACCAATTTACAGCAGCTGAGGATCTTTACCATAATTTTTGTTTAAACATTTTTCTTCCGGTGTTACAAGCTTTTCCTACAACTCTCAGAAACATCTGAAGATGTGATGTCAATACAGTGGTGTCCCACCCTTGTCTGGAGCCACTAACTACAAAGGACTCTAGAATTAGACAGAAACGATTCTCTGCTCTGGTAGCTGTTTGTGTAAACCTTGCTTATCTCTACGATCTGGCCAGCCATGTTAAATTACACTCTGTGTAATGTATAGTTAGGCGCAGACAATTAAATACCAATGAAACTGGTATCCCAGCCAACAGGGCTGAGGAGAAGCAGCCATAATCCACGTGGCAGCTGGGAGAGACAGGCAGAAAATATTAACCTTCTTACTTGTGCCTTTTCTCTCAACTCCATTTTATCTCTGTCTGTCTGTCTTGTCTTGCCAGCATTGTCTGCATGGCAAAACTTAAACCCCTACCGAGCACAACTGCCAGTAATTGATTTGGCTGAATTGCTCCTGAGCATGCTAAAGACGCAGGTAGAGACACAGAGAAACTCTGTGTTCAGCTATTGTGCTGAAGCCCAAATTCTAAGCATGGTCCTTCCTCATCCCCACTCAAAGCCTGACTGCACTCAGGACCAGTTTATGTAAACCAAAGGTTGACAACACATTGAGTGGCCCCTTAATTTTACAGTCCAGACAAGTCCTCTGGCTTTGATTGGTTTCTAGCATGAAAAGCCCACTGGGCTCCTCATCCCATCCCACTAAGGAAGTCTGAGTGCCAAGGAATGATCAAACTAGGACTAAAGGGCCTGATCCAGTGTCCACTGAAGTTAGTGGGACGTTTTCAGTGACATTGGATCAGAGCAAGAGCACAAGCAGAGTTGCACTCCTACTGAAGTCAATGGGAAGGTTCTGTAAGGCACGTCCTATCAGTGATCAGAGTCCACACACGAGGTTTGATTGCCAGGAGGTCCAATCCAAGGGGATGGGGCGGCGAGGCGGCTGGTAAAGTTAGGTGCGGCAGCAACATAGGGTCAGGAGTGGTGACAAGGCAGGGTCAGGTGGGTCTGAGTAGCAACTAGCGGGAATTTGCTTGTTGCTCAGACAAGTCCAGAAAGGAAGAAGGAAGTTTATATATAGCCACTAGCCAATCAGGGTCAAGACTATGTGGCCAATCAGGAAGTGAGTTGCAGAGCCCTGGACACTGACCTAACCAAGGAGTTTGCTGGTAATCCGATGTGTCGGGTGTCACAACGGCCACTGTTGCTTCCCAAAAATCCAGAGGGCCTGGGTTTGAGACCAGGGTCCTGACAGCTTTCCATTGACTTCAACAGATGCTGGCCCTTAAGCCTTAGTTGATTTTCATTGGGAGCGGGGTGCCAAACTCACTTAGGTCCTTTGGAAAATCCTACACCTAAAGCCATTTCCTGCATGAGAGTTCTCTACATTATTAGTTCTATGGTTCCAGACCCAAATACTCTGTGGGCATCAGGAATGTAGTTGCCTTGTAAACTAATCATGAATTGAAACCATCCGTGATCGTTCGCCTCTTGTTGGAGCCAGGGTTTATCATTGGGCTGAACTTTCACACAAGAAAGGGATGTGAAGGCAGGCGTGTCCAGTATTTCCACAAGTATAATTTCTATATGCGTGCAATGCAGTCTCCTATTCACCAAGCCCCAACCTATGTCACATTCAAGTCCCTCCTTAAGATTCACTTCACGTCTCCCACAATACCCATAAGAAGAGAACTGTGCCAAATATTTTAAGACCTCAAAACCCTCCTGTGAGTTCTTTCTTCTTCTCAGCTTCCCAGTAAATCCCATCTTCTCCATATCTTTTAGACCGTGAACTCTTTGGAGCAGGGACTGTCTCACTCTGGGTCCTCTACAGTGCTGAATATTTTACTGGTGCTTGACAAATGTCGAAGGATTGGAGTCATGTACTCTTGGAGGCTGGCTTGTGCACAGGGTGAATTGGAGCTCTTCTAAACGACATAGTTTAGACTGGGCGCTGATGAGCCAGGCTGATTTAGGCATGTTACCTGTATAAGTGATGTTTACAAATAGACAAGCATGATGGGTTATATAAACCCCACACTGAGCCTGAGGGCATTAAAAAGCAATGCTGGGTCCATTGGCCCAGCTCTCCGGGCCTGCCAAGCCTGCTCTGACTGGAAGAGCAGGTTAAAAGGGATCTCAGAAGCCCAGGCAAAGGGTAGTGGACAGGGTGCAGGAAAGAGGAGTCCTTCTCCAGGAAGCCAGACAGAAGATTGAGCCTGAGAGGGGACTACAGAGCAGATAAGGCCTACAAACAGTTCCGTCTCTCACCACCACCCCTTTTGAAGCCCTGCTCCTTTCGACTTTTTTGTGGTTTGTTGAGAGACTGCTTGTTTGGCCATGCCCCAAACTGAAGGGACCTAATGGTAGGAAGTAACCCAGGGAAGTGAACTTGGACTTGCTGCATGGAAGACCCAGCCAGCAGGGCCGGCTCCAGGCACCAGTTTACCAAGCAGGTGCTTGGGGCGGCCACTTCAGAGAGGGGCGGCATGTCCAGCTATTCGGCGGCAATTTGGCGGACGGTCCCTCACTCCTGCTCAGAGCAAAGGACCTCCCGCCGAATTGCAGCCGCAGATCATGATCGCGGCTTTTTTTTTTTTTTTTTTTTTTTGGCTGCTTGGGGCGGCCAAAACCCTGGAGCCGGCCCTGCCAGCCAGTATTGCTTCCCACAGGTCCCTAAGCTGAAACTGGGTGTAGAGGGAGGGCATGGGTCCCCCTACCACACCACTTAAGAGCCGAGGCCCAGATGCTGGTGGAAAACTGAAGGTTCCTGGCTTAAGGGCAGGAACAGGCACCACTACCATCCTGAGAGAGGGATGCATGGCCAGAAGTCGGGTGTGCTAACCACGAGGCTACCCAGCCTTCTAAGCCCCCTATCACAATGAGCTTGGCTAGAAAGTGTGCTCTAGTGGCTGAAGCAAGGACAAGGTAACAGAATTTTTAAGTCCTATTCCTGTTTCTGCCACTGATTTTCTGTCTGGCCTTGGCTAAGTCACTTCTCTGCATCTCAGTTCACCAATCTGTAAAACAGGGGGAACCATTTGGATCCATCTCTACCATAGGTCTTGGGAGGTTTAATGCATTAGTGTTTATGAAGTACTTCGCAAGTCTTGAATGAAAGTGCCCAAGATATGCATAGAACGTTACATGCGCTATCAAATAGTGACAAGTATCAGAGGGGTAGCCGTGTTAGTCTGAATCTGTAAAAAGCAACAGAGGGTCCTGTGGCATCTTTAAGACTAACAGAAGTATTGGGAGCATAAGCTTTCGTGGGTAAGAACCTCACTTCTTCAAAGTGAGGTTCTTACCCACGAAAGCTTATGCTCCCAATACTTCTGTTAGTCTTAAAGGTGCCACAGGACCCTCTGTTGCTTTTTATCAAATAGTGAATAATTCTTAGCAAATAATGTATTCCAATTCTGTCTGTTTACAAATTTGTCCATAACCAGCTGCTGATTTTCTCAAATTGATGTGCTATTGCTAGTTAATGTGAATGACTAGTCCCTGGCCCAGAGAGTGTTCATGAGCAAATTGTTGTTAAAGTCCAATGTTTGAATTATAAGCCATGGTGGTTGAGCCTGACCTATGTGCTCCTTAGTGCTGACTCCAGTTCACATATTCAAAATTCACTTTCTGTGGATAGTTACTTAAAATTCACCACCTCCATGTACATTTCATGCCTGCAAACTCATTCACTAGGAGAATTACAGAAAGTGAACGCAAAAAAGGGGCACAAATGTATCCAGAGTGAATTCTGCTTTTTATTTCCACTATGCACGGAAAACATTTTTCAGGTACTTGTCCAGTTCTGCTACCAAGTTCTCATACAAAACCCACATCCCGCTTCAGAACATCTCCCACAGAACCAACTCTGCATCTTCTGGAGAGGCCCCTACCCCCAGGGTATATCCCACGAGACTTCTGACTCCCAGCCTGCGGTCACTTTATGCCAGCAAAGCTGATGCAAAGTGGCCACACCACTGGATGCTGTACTTCCTATCTGTCATGTGAGGAGGATATTTGCCTACTCCATTGGATGCTGTAAGACTCAGTGCACTATAAAGTGTTTTGAGATCGTTGGAAGAAAAGTTGCTAAAAGTCACTGAAACGTATTTTATTTATATTTCAATACTAATGTGAGCTCTTTACTAATAACATAATATGAGCCACCACCATGTTTCAGGCCCTTTGGTGGCCTCAGTGGAGACATCAAGTCTGCTACGAAGGTCTGGCTCTATAGAACCACAGTTGCATCAATACTATCATACAGCAGTGAAACGTGGGCATGGAGGAAGGTGAAGAACACCAGATTGTTTTTGTCATCTTCCTCAGCTGCTTCATATTAAATGGCAGGTCAAGATCAGAAATGAGGATTTTTGTAGCCAAACCCACCTCCATCAGCACTCGCTCGGTTTCAGTGGCTTTCTTGGTACAGGCATATTACTAGGATGAAAGACCAATGAATTCCAAAGCATGTCTAACAAGGAATGCTGCTCCATGGCCGGTGAGCACGGATGTGTTCACCAAAAGCTTTGGTGGCACAATAAGATTCCAAATGATGGACATTAGATGGTCTGGCTGGATTTTCAGTTTTAAGGACCTAACTAGAGATCGACCTGCAAGGCATTTGATCTGCCAGGAGGCTATGTCCCCTTGGGATTTGCCAAGATGATGAGCTACATAATCTGAAGTAACCAGACATAAGCAAAATAGTATCCAAACCCTGCTGAACTTTGAGGGTTCTGATTAAATATACCTTGGATCTGAACTGTCCCTTGTTTCACCCGTCTCTACAAATAACTTCAGCTTGGGTAGATGGGGGCACATTTAAATACAGTATCATGGGCCTGATCCTGCTATTACTGAAGCTTTGTTTCTTTGCTGTTCCCCAGCAGGTGCTGCTAAATACTTTATCCCCTTTGGGTCTGAAGATGCCACTTGTGTAATGAGAGGAGATCCAATTACCGGGTTATCCAATTTACCTTCCCAAAAGGTAAGTCCTGTTGAAAATGACACAGCAGGGCTGCCTGCTGCTGTGGCTAGTTCCTTGGATAAAGTAAGATCTTGGGAAGATATTTGTGTGGGGTTTTTCTTCATTGTGTATTCCCACAGCTTGGACCCCAGTGCTCTCTGAAATAGCAGGGAGCTACAGACTGGTCGTGTGGCAGGGGGCAGCGTGTCCTCTCTGATCACTAATAAGCAAGGAGTTAATCTCAGTTCAGCAGCCTCTCACAACCATCACCACTTGCACCCAGTGCTCGAGGGAAGGACTATATATTGGCTGTTGGGGATACAGAAAGGAGAGGAACTGCCTAGGCCTGTGCTGAATCCACAACTGGGCCTATCTTGACATTATCCTTTAAAGTGAGCTCTGGTCCCTGTGTTTTGTTTCTGCCACCTCAGTCTCCTAGCTTGCAGGGCCAAACCCAGACCCTGGCTCAGAACACTGCAAACTGCGGAGAAGTGTAGACTCGGATCTGAACCACCCAGCTAGCAAATGAGCAGCACACCCAGAACTCTCCGCTTCAGTGCTGCCACAAGAAACACTTGTTAAATTGGAGCAGGGTTTTCCGAGGCCAGGTAGGTAACCACACATATTCCTTTATCTTACCGACACCGCTCTGAGCCTGGAGTTAGGTCAGTTTTGGGAGCAGAGTTCAGTTCCATAAAGAAACAGAAGCTTCCAGACTTATGTCCTGCCAAGCACAGAGCATTTGTGTATGATGTGAATTAGTCTCTTCCTTGTCCTTCATAACCGGTAACTGTGGAACCTTGGGCCATAAGGTCTATGGCCAGTATATTATCAGGCTTCCCCTAATGTTAACTTCCACACCTTGATTGAGGTGGCTTATTTAGCAATATTATCATTATTATTTGAATTCCCGGAGCATCTAGAGGCCTCCGGTCAGGATCAGGGTCCCACTGTGTTGCATGACGTTGAACAAATAAAACAGTCGCTACCCCAGAGAGTTCTCAGTCTCAGAACTCACGGCCGCCTTCTTCATCTTGAAATCTCAAAGGCCTCTGTTGTCTGGAGAGACAGAGGCCATTTTGTGTTTAAAACTGGTGTGTGTTTCATTGCTTTCCCACTTGCACCTGATGTGTAATGTGCTGCACCATTTAGGTCCTTGCTGAGCTGGACAGTCTTCTCTGCTCTCCAGCTGTTGCTCACGAACTAAGAAGGAGCAGCAGTGCAGGTCAGGGGAGGAGGAGCTACGTTTCAAAATTCACTTAAAAGCAATATCAAAAAACCTGGAAAGGCTTTGAACTTTCTAAATATTCCCTTTGTTCTGTCGTTCGGCAAGTCCTGTGTGCTTCAAAGGTAAGATAACAATCCGCTCTCTGTACTCTTCCCTGAGCTGTGGTCAGAAACTCACCCCTGAAATACAGTTTAAATAACCCAGAGCCCTATAACCTTCAAATCAAGTAATGAAGATCTTCCCACTGTTCTTTTTGTTAGATTAATAAAAGGCTACACATTTCCTCAAGGCTCTCTCCTTGTGGTTCTTTCTCCCTGTGATGTAGCATTTGCTGTTCAAAGACGTACTGGGACATTTCCATCAGTAAATAACAAAGTAATTTTGCTGCGTCTAACCATAGACAGCACTGGCTTGGGCCTCGCTCATGCTGCCCACTTACTTAACGGTAACAGTGCAGCATAGGGGAGACAGAGTAACACCTCTGCTTTAGCGTGGAGTCTTCGATCCACTATTATTTTGTTAAAGGTAGCTCAGCCTGGAGGCACTCTGGGGAATGGAAGCTAAATCCAATGAGGAAGGAATGTTGTCTAGTGGCAAATGCAGGGGACTGCAGATCAGGGAATCTGCCACATTCCCTGTGCGTGAAATTCAGCCACAGGGCAGGGGACCCCAGCACAAGGCCTATGTTTAAGCCCTCTTTTGAGGACCTAAGTGACGTATGAGCCTTGTGCTGGCCCTCCGCACAGGGGTGAATGTCTCTCCGTATGACCTTGGGCAAAACACTTAACCCCTTTGTGAAATCGGTGTGGGAAGTTGTTTGTGGGATCGCATACAGGTATGTGAACACTAGTAAAGAGACTGGTGATTTCCTCAATCAGGGAGACAGTGCGGCTTAGCGGATAGGGCACTGAACCAAGCCTCAGGAGCTCTGGGTTCGGTTCCCAGCTTTATCACTGGGTGAGCCTGGCCAAGTCCCTTCTCTGCACCTCATTGTCCCTGTCTGTTACACGGGGATGTGTCTGACGTCCTTTGTAAAGTGCTTTGAGTTCCAGTACTATAAGTAAGCCTTGTTATGTTAAACGAAAACTGCCAGAGAAATGTGTATTGTTTTATTATTATTTGATTGAAACAGAAACTTTTCATTAAATCTTGCATTTCCCATGGCTGTTCCTTCCTCTCTGAGGAAGAAAACAAGCCAAACAAAGCGGCCTCACCAATGTTAGATAAGAGGGGCTTAGCGGGAAATGCTGGTAAGAAATGAAGGAAATTAATACGCAACAATAATTACACTGTAAGGCTTCCAATTTGTATTTCAATATGTCATTTACATAATAACAAAGCTGAACCATTTGGTAGCTAATGACACAGGCTGATCTCAAGGTTTTGTTTTCTTGTAAGTTCCTTTCAATGGAAGCACTTTGATGTCTGTCAGCAACACACGCTCTTTTTGAGACAGTCTCCTATTTAGTTATTGACACTGTGTCCAAGGGCTGTTTCCCCCCTTCTCATGCTTAGATATTGACAATATGTCTAAGAACTCTTTCCCCCCTCCTCTCCTCTCTTCTCTATTTCCAAGGCCAAACTTGGGAGCCAATAATGGTAACTGGGCCAGAAATGTAAAAACTTGAGTCTAGGTACCTTCGTTGGGCCCGATCCTGCGTGGTGCTGTTACTGAGAGCAGAGGATTTCTCAGCCCTTTGCCCCTCTGTTGGACCCTGTGCTGCAATATTGTTTCATGGGTGCAGCTTAGGAATCAGAAAACATGAATGCTGTTCCCAGCTCTGCCACTGACTGATCTGCCATGTGACAAGTAAAAATCACATGAGCGCTCTGTGCCTCGGTTTCCCCATATGTGCAATGGGGATAATATTTGATTTGGTAAAGCACTTCAGGATCTTTGCATAAAAAGTGCTCTGAGCATTAGGATTGGCCCAAATCCTGAGGTCCTTTCTCGCTTTGTATTCAGTGCTTACTCAGACATAGCTCCCTTTGATTTGAACGGGAGTTAGTAATAATGACTGCCTTATTCAGACTATTACTTGCTCGCTGTAGAGTCAACAGGGCAAGCACACAGCTTAAAGAACAGTTGCACTTAAAAAAGGTTTTTAAAAAATGAACAGAGGCTAATGAAAATGTGGGGAGACAGGTTACTTCCTGCATATCTGGTGGGGATACCCTCGCTTAGCTCTTGCATCTCAGCAGTAACTCTCTCCCATAGGCTCCTGCAATCTTTCTTATGGGATCAAGCATTGAGGAAATCCAGGAGATAACTGAATTCCCAGCTCAGGATGGCTGCAATATCTTACTGAATACAGAAAGAAAAACTGATGTTGAAACTTTGATGGCCAAACTATGGGCCACATGAGTCATGGAAAACCTGATCAACTTGGAAAGTCTACATGAGGGAGACAATCTCAAACTATTGTTAAAATTAAGGAAACACAAACCATGCCCCCATCATTTTACTGAAGCCTTTACCCCTTGGAAAGTCTTTTAATTGTTGTTCTTTGGTTGATTTGACGTTTGTCGTGTGTTTGTTGGCTTCCTACCGACCTTATAACATGAGCTTGAAAAACAGGTACAATGCGGAGAGATGGGTAAGCTCTTGGGGGCAGGAACTCTCTTTGCACGTGTACAGTGCCTAGTACAAAAGGGACTTTAAGCATGGTGTGGGGGCTCCAAGAATTACAGTACCTAAATATGAAACAATACAAACGGATAAACTAGCAGGTGAATATGCTTTCACATTAACTATGCTCCTGCCATAAATGCAACCCACCACCAATAAACTCCTGCCACAACTAGAAGAACAAAACACACATGAACAGCAAGATGAGACTGTCTGGATTACTCAAACTATATGCATGCAATTTGAGGGGGAAATCCTCCAGGTTGTGGTTGTTTTTCTGTTTGGGAGTTTAATTTGTTTGGTTTTTTGCACAATCCTTGTGCCAGAGTTCACATGCCCGATTTCAGATTTCTAGTGACGACCAACACAAACTGATGGGCGACCCTTTCTGATTTTTGTTTGATCAAGCTGGATACAGAGCAAATACAGCTCCTGCATAGGTTCCAAATAGCATGGCCAGCATGTGCACTAAGGGATGTTTGTAAACCCTGCCCAGTGCCAAAACATCAATCCAGTTTTGTCCATGATGTTAATAGCAGAGCATTGCTGGGATTGTCTAAGTATATTTTCTTCTGAGAGAACTGCTGCCTTTTCTTTCTATAGATGGTTTTTCTTCCCATCATCACCAACTACCTCAGAGAGAGAGACAAGGTCCAGTCTGCCTCGAATTAGGGACTGAAAGAATGAATGAATCACTTAAGTCTTATATGTGGATCCTCAATTATGAGAGGTCAATGTGAAAAGAACTAGCTTGGGCCAAATTCATCACTCATTCAGTGGAGTTACACTAAAGATTAATGTGGCCCCTTGATGCTGACTTCCTCTTTGGCCTGTGGTGAGTCATTTCACGTTTCTGCTCAGTTTCTCCATCTGTAAATTGGACAGAACTAATTGTGAGGATTAGTTACTTAAAGGTTGTAAATGCTTTGAAGGTGAAACATACTGAACAAGAGTGAAAGCGTAGTCATTAATATAGTAATTTCAAATCCTAATAGTACGCTCTACTCCCTTTTCTCTACGGATCAGGAACCATTGTACAAACTCTATCATACTGTAAAAAAGTCCAGGCCTCTAGCTCTTACTCATATGAGTTGTCCCTTTAAAACCACTGGTGTGTGTGTGTGTGTGTGTGTGTGTGTGTGTGTAAGGGGTGTGGTTTCAGACCTAGCACTGTACATAAAAATAGCTGGGTTAATCATTGTAGCAGCAGCTGACACAACACTGCAGTCACCAGGGCTCCAAGCTCCTCCTTTACAGTCATAAAGGAAACTTGGTTTAATGGGGTTGGCACAGAGTCTCAGTCATCATGAAACTCCAACCAGGAGGCGATTTGATATGAAATCAGTTGGGGTGTCAGGTAGTCAAAATCAGAAAAGGCTCAGGAAATGATTATCCACCTCTGGGGTATAAGCCATTCCTTCCACACTTCCCCTGAACACAACCTAATTGTGTTCCAGATGATTTACTTGTGCATTGTAAAGCATCTAGGAATGCCTCTTTTAATAAGGCCTTTGCTATTGGCTCTTCAGTCCACTTATCTGTTGCTGGTGCTCCCTGGGAATCAATTGAAATTGGTTATTTGGATCCATGGAAGCCCATGGAAGGTTAGAGTGAAAGGTGGGCAAGTTACACCTTGTACCACTCAGTATCTATATTATGGTGTATGCAAAACCTCAATACATCATGCACAAGATGGTACATAAAGCAGGAAAACTCTTCTACATTCCAATAAAAATTCAAAAATTCATTGCAAAGCATTTCAGGAATTGCTATAGTTTGGAAGAAAGTGTTACTTAAAATTTTATGAATGCCCAACCATATTTTAAGGGGCAAATTCAGAGCTAACGCTGGCTTATCTTACTCAGCCGAGCAGGTCCCTTGTCTTCAGTGGGACAACTCGGATGAGTAAGGCAACAGGACTGGCTCTAAGGCAGTGCTGGATACAGTGTGTGTTTTTTCTTCCTTCTCTGCCTGCTAAGGAATGAATTCTGCTCCCATTAGAATTAGTGTGAGTGGTAGGTGTAAATCTGATGGCATAATTTGGCTCTTAGATGCATGGATGCCACAGTGATTGGGCTTGATATAAGAACTCAAGTACATTGTGTGCAAAATTGCTTGCTGAAAATACTCTGTGTTCCTTCTGCACTGATAATGCCAAATGACCTTCTCTTTAGCCGACAGCCTAGACTTGTTTTTAGACAGTGGATCAATCAATGTATTCCTAAGAGTGGTGTAAAATTCACATTTCAGTGGCTAGAGAACTAGATCCTCCATTTGGCCCATCCCACCAGGGACATGATCTCAAGACTTTTGATGTGTCATTCCATCTACCTAAGAAGATAGCTGATCCCATCTGTGCCATACAGAGCCACCCAGACCGGTCTGGAATATCTAGCAGCTAATCCATCCACGGAAAAGATGTACCTCTCCCCTGCCGGTGCATTACAGCATGAGGCCGCAGTTGTGCTTTCCCTTTAAGGATGGAAAGAGGCACATTGTTGTTTATTATCTATATTTCAGTAGTGCCTAGCAACTCCAATCAAGGATCAGGGCCCAAAGGTGCTAGGCATGGGAGGACCAGTAATAAAAATAACTGTATCTGAGTCTAGAGAGAATACAATCTAGGTGTCAGGACAAAAATGAGACAAATGGGGGTGGGGAATTAAGTGAATGAGGTAGCCATAAAAAGAATTTATCATAAAAGCAGAAGTCAGTTTGCCACATGCTTTACCTGTGCCAGACAGGAGTGGGGTTTTGGGGCATCACAACAGAGGTAAGTTTCAAGGAGGGATTTAAAACATACTGAGGTTGCAGCTTTACCAATACTGCAGAGGAGTTTCCCCCATGTGCAGGAGTGTTAGAGGGAGAAGTGGACAGGTGGGCAATTGAAGCTGCCCTCTGTCAGAGTGAAGGCAGAGGTTGGTATCTCAATAAGCTAGTAGATATAGGTTGGGTGGGGCTAAATGCAGAAGGCCCTGAAAGCAGAACCAATGAGGGAACACACAGCGTGGAGTGAGGTGGTCAGTACAAAGAGCAGGGAAACTGAACGTAACAACAACCTTTTGAATGGACCTGAGGGGAACAAAGCGGCTGGTTACAAGGCTAAATAAGGGATTGCAGTAGCTAAGGGGAACAGGACAAAGGCCTGAACAAGAGCCTTGGCAGTCCATACAGACAAGGCTAACTCTGAGAAATGTTCCGCAGATTGAAGGGGCAAGACTTGAATGTGGGCTGGACATGTGGGCAAGGGCCATGTACAAGATGACACCTGCGTAACTGGGAGGATGGTGAAGGAAAGGCCTAGGGGGATGAGGATCAAAATCTCAGTTTTTGTCCCTGATGAACTTAAGTTCCCAGCTGGCCATTCCCAAAGACGTCAGCTGTATCATGATTTGAGACAACACAATTTCAGAGTTGACATGACAACCAACATTTGTGGGCTCCACTTCTGGTTTTTGGAGACAACCCCTGGGTCCAAGTAAGTTTTGAACTGCACACAAACCACTCAAACCAAGAACAACTTAAGGTTTCATGTACAACTACGATGCGATGAAAACTACACTACTGTAGCCCAGCATCAAATTCATCTGTGCCACAAACCGTACTGGATGGCTGAACATGTCAGTATGAGGAGGGGGGTACTTTGAAAGTATTTCTTAGGGGCAATTAAACAGAGGAAAGACTAATTACTCTTGCAGGACAACTCAGTTCATTGGACTGTAGATGTGCTACTAACTCAGGCCTGTATGAAACATAATGAAAGCAAACCACTCGGAGTTTCATGTCAATCACCTGCCTCGGGCTAGTAGACTCGGCCAGGTGCCAGGACTACTCACCCAAGTGAGGACTAATCTCATGAGTAAGGGCTGCAGGAACAGACCCCATCAACATTACAAGCAAAAGATCCAAAAGGCCCAGGGGTTTAGGTGAAAAAGACCTGTCCATTCACCTCTGGGGCTGCAGTTCAAGTTCACCCAGCATTGAGATTATAATCATTTGCATTACATTAACACTCTCCATAGTGTGCATTGTCACAATTTGGAGTACGGGGGTGATCTTTCTCTGCTCTTCAAAATGCCCAGGAATGAGTCATGATGGAGAATGAATTACCTGTCACTCCCTGAAAAGAAGTTTCCTCCAGACAATGGGCTGAGGTCAGTGTTGTGGCAGAGTGGAGGAAAGCTGATGGAGGGTCGGGGGAGGGAGGGAAGGCAAACTTAATTTTCCAGGACTTTATGTGCTTGTAAGTTATTTTTGAAAGCATTGACATTCCTACGGTGAGAGAAGAATGTAAATCACATGCGCTAGAGTGAAATGCTTTTGTGCAAGTTAAAGATCGTCTCGTGACATAGGACCAGATCTGGTGTAAAGTTGCTGCCACAGCCTTGCAGTCAATGGAGTTGCGCCCACGTCTGCCTGGGCTGCATTTGCCCCAGAAAGAAAAGAAAATGAAAGAACTCCTATATCATTTTGAATGAGTCATTGGCAACTGTACCTGATCTAAAGCCCACTGAAATCAACAGAGAGACTTCATTAAGTTTCAGATCAGGCCCTCAAAACCCATTATTGCATGAAGTTTTTAAAATCCCCCAAATTCCCTTTAAATTCTTTAAAAAAAACTTTGCTTTTCTTTTTTTGTTGGAATCAGAAAGCTTGCAAAAGAAGTTCCCTGATCTCACCAAGTATCCCAGGTGAGGAGACTCTTGTTCGCTTTACCCAGAAATGCCCGTGAGTGACATTTTGAGCATTAAAGAAAAGAGAAAATAGTATTGATGTGAGCTTGTAGGATCCTAAAAAAGTAAGGATACAAGAAACTACAAAGGAAAACCACGGCATGCCAATCAAATAAAGTTTCAGGGGTATCAGGTAACAGAACAGTTGTTCTGTCATCTATAGATGAAATTCACTGCTGTGCAGAGGGCTTATACACCACTTAAGTGCCACTTAAGTCATATTTTGAGGGCTTAAGCAGGATTGAATTGGCCTGTGTTGGCCCGCTGTACAGTATTACTCAAGTCTTGCCTACACTGGGAATTTCAGCTACAGATGTAACTGCATGAGCGAAACCCCCAAGTGTCAACAAGGAAAGCTGTGATTGGTCCTGGTGGATTTATTCCTGCCTGCTACCAAGACAAATTCCACCAGTGCAAATCCTGCCTTCCCTTGTTGACACTTGGGTGTTGGCACAAGAGGAAATGAGCCACATTAGTGGGTGGCAATCGATTGCTGGATTTGGGGCACAGTTCCTGTGTAGATAAGTCTTAAGGTGTGTGTGTCAATGAGCAACTTTCAATAGCAAATTTCCAAAGGGGCCTTTAAAATCCCACTGGCTAACTCTTCTGCCAAATGGCTGCCTGTGCAAAATGTAAAAAGAACAGGAGTACTTGTGGCACCTTAGAGACTAACAAATTTATGTAAGCATAAGCTTTTGTGGGCTATAACCCACTTCATCGGATGCATGCAGTATTCCTACTGTATTTTCCACTGCGTGCATCCGATGAAGTGGGTTTTAGCCCACAAAAGCTTATGCTTAAATAAATTTGTTAGTCTCTAAGGTGCCACAAGTACTCCTGTTCTTTTTGCTGATACAGACTAACACAGCTACCCCTCTGAAACCTGTGCAAAATGTGTGGGTTCAGCTTTAGAGGCTGAGTTGGAAATGTATCCCTAAAGGTTTTGGAAGAAATTGAATGAATACCTTTTAGAAGAAAAGTAAATGATGATAGTGCTGCTCTTTTATGTGTTCCCCTGGTTAGATGTGGAAAATATTTGGGTTTTATCTGTGCTTTTTTGAAAAAAGAGAAAACAGCATTGGTGTAAACTTGTAAAAATATTACCTCGCTATACCTCTTATTAACTCTAAATAAATCATCGATTTACTGTTTGTTCCTACCTTATGTTCAGCAGCCTTTCCATATTAACAAGGGAAAGAGCTGATTAATAATATCTTTTTTCCCATAAGTAAACCACTACAGCTGGGTTAGCGTTAGTAGAAGAGACTGTGTCACCAAGATGTAATGTGGGCTGGGTTGCACAGAGTTAAAGGGCCAGCTTGGTCCTGAGTATCTTGGAAATTCCCACTCTCTCTATGCACCACCATGACTCTAGACAGCAGTTGTGGCACTGCTGATAATAATAGTCTCTAGGTTTGAATGTCTGGGGCCCATGGACAGGGTGCCCTCAGTGGAAGGCCCTTGACTCTGGAATTCATTTCTTCCACTGGTCTGTCAGAGCCCAAGTCTGTTGTCATTTAGGGCACAGTGTAAGTTTCATCTGCTCCTGGTCCCATTATAATCAATAGGTGTTTCGCCATCGACTTCAGTAGAGCCATGATTTGGCCCTCGATGTCTTGCGGGAAGGGGGGGTGATTATTTAGACCCCGATCCGGCAATCCACTCTGTGCTAGTGGATCCCTATGCCTGTGTGGACCCGCACTGAGATCAAATGGAACTTCATGTGTGCACAGGGGTCTGCTAAACATGCAGCAACAGGCAGGTTAAGGGCCATAGTCTGGAAGTTCTATGAGCCAGAGCGTCACGTGTCATCCATGTTCAGTACAGTGGTAAGCACAACTGGATGTCTGCAAAAGATGAGGCTAACAATGAAGGATGTGGGATGGAGGCTGAGACCCAGATTCTCAAAGATATTGAGAGGCCTAGCTGCGATGAAATCAATGGGAGTTGAGGATCCAGGCCTGAGTTCATTTAGTGTCACATTGCCAATGAACACTGCGTCTAGACAGTAAGTTTTTGTATACATGCTCAGAACCTCTTGTTAGAAACAGAAAAATAAAATAAAGACATCGATCAATTTGGAAATGGAAAGGCAGCAGCTACAGTGTAAACAAGTCCCAGAAAAGAAATGCTTATCCTGGCTATTGTTCTAACAATGCTTTCAACCTGCTGTAGAGTCAGCTAAGGTCACTCCCCCCCCCACTTTCCGTGTTGAAGTGGTATGGGCCACATATGCAGGGTCTCCTACATGCACAGATCAGTTCTTTGGAGTAGGGACCATCTTTTTGCTCCGTGTTTGTACTGTGCCTAGCACAGTGGGGTCCTGGTGCATGACTAGATGCACTTGCAATACAAATAATAATAATGGGAGCATGATCAGGCCATGCACTTAAAGATCAAGTGAATTTCTGATCCCTTTAGGACTCACTACACTTCTGTCACAGATTGATGTTGGTAAATCATCAGAGTGAAGTTTATTTCAAAATAATAGTAGCAATAATAATACTCTATCACTATATGAATACTAATGTATAGAAAAACATGGAAATAGATGTCACAGCAACCCAAACCAATTCTTTTTTTCATCTTAATATTATTACTATTGCATGGAGTGAAATGTCTGCCATTGACAGATGGTCAGTATAATTATCACTAAAAAAACAGGTCCGTCCTTCAAAAAGGGCAGCAACAGACTTTTAAAGGCAGGTGAAATTTTTAAAAAGGATTAGAATGGGATTATCCCTGCGAGAGAGAGAACAGGTGCATCAAAGATCCTCTGCTGAGAGAAAATCCACAGTCATTTTTAATTACATACTTTAAAATATTCCCTTCAAAGTCTGTGATTTGTGTTTCATACCAGCAATTTACACCCAAGATGGCATCAGTGAGGATCAGGAAGTTAGAATGGCTGCCAGAAAAACAAGTGAATATTCCTAAGTGGAATACTTTGCATGCTTGCTTTCATTCTTTGAATGAAAAATACTACAAAGGTCTGGAAGCTAAGAGTGGGGAGAGCTTTCCACTATTCCAACTAGAAAACAGGCTCAAGTCTAGCCCCTGCCTTCTATTTTTTTACAGAGCTCAGACACCAGCGCTGCTGCCTGGCCCTCCGTGAAGAAATTCTTTAAAAAAAATACAAATGTTTGTTCTGAATGCTAGTGCCCAGTGAACAAACACCACCACATCTATCGCTGCCATTGCACTGAATAGAGCTTTATGCGTGCATTTGTTGAACTGGATTAAAAACATCTGTGGTACAACTACAGATGCTGGGAAAGATCCCAGGTGGAGTTAGGTCAGTTTACCCCAGCTGCTGACCTGGCCCAATATTTTTGCTCAAATTGATGGCTTTGTTTTCAGTTGCTATGCATGATTATGCAGTAGGATATGAAAAAACAAAATCACAGATCAGTAAAGCATGTCATTCAAAATCAATATAGGCACACAATAATCCCTTGGGTTTCTGGATCTCATGGTGTCCGCTAGATTTGCACTTAAGAACATATTGTCCTGTACTATTAAACTTTCTAAAGTGGCTAGAGTTAGAACAAAGACACTTCATGTTGTTGTTTTATTTATTGTGACTCTCCCCTGGAAACTTACCACTTACGTGATATGTTCCAAAAATACTGAGCTTGGTTCTCTTTCCACTTATGCTGCTGTAAATTGGGTGCAACCAATTTTAATTGATGTGCAGAGGCGTAAAACTGACCTCGCTGAGAGAAGAGACAGGCCCTCTGATCTTAGTCTGTGATCTTCAGTTATATAGGAGTACGCTCCCCTCTGTTGCACAATACGGAGGGAAACAGATGGGCACAAGTTGTTGCTCAAAGGGACCCGGAACCTCCAGCACAGATAAGTAATGCCGAAGCAATATGCTGTCTGAACAGGATATGTTCCAGTTAAGCAGCAGAGCAAATGCTCTGTCAACACAGTATTGCCAGCTCTCACGATCTTATTGTGGGTCTCACAATATTGGGTGTTTTTCTGAGCATCCCAGCTGCTGGAGTCAAGAGAATGCATGCAAAGCTCAGCTTTCATTTTAGAAAGAAGGAAGTTTCTAGCCTCCATTGCTGTGGAGAAAGACTTGAAAACGGGGTCCTGGTGAGAGCTCAGAAACCAAAAGGCAAATAAAAAGAGCCCAACATTTCTTATTTTTTAAAATGTCATGATTTTAAAGCCAATCTTGTGATTGTGGGGTCCTGACTCATGATTTTTAAACACATGGCCTTAGCAATGCTGCAACACTTCATGCTTTAACAATTGTTTGCGTCTGTGTTGTGGTTATAGTGTTTATCTCCTCAAACAACAGTATCTTTTCCCCCGACTTGTCTCTTTCTGCTTTCTTGCACAGTGCCCCCGTGCCTGTAACACACTCCTGATGTCCGTGTGCTACATGCCTACTCCTTCCTCCTCCAGATCATTCTCCCCACATGCTCCTTCTGTGAGTCTTCCCAGGATTACTCCAATGGTACAAACATGTATGCATTTTTTTATGCTTCAGTCCCTCTATGTCAGAGTGCCCCAAAATCTTTACCATTCAGCCCCATTTTTATCAAAGCAGATGGGCTCAGGCCCAACTTCCCTATGTCCTGGGCACACAGTTTTTCTACGGGTCAGCTGTTAATGAAGCACTAGACAGCTAAGGTATATGCGGCTGTAGCAGATTTACCCGCACAGGTCCCACGAGGCTGGATGAGTTTGTCTCTATGCTGAGTTTAGCCAGCTGTGGAGGGACTCAGCCAAACTGGAGCTGGAGGGTGACCAAGGAATCCTTCCCCCAGGGGAGCAGTGTTCCGCTGGGGAGGGTGGCTGAATGGGGGTACAAAGTAACTGGCTTTTAAGGGGGGGGTCCCTCATCCCCAGCTCATCCCACTATTTGGTCTCCCCCCCCTCCAGTCTGTTCCCCTTGACGACCCCACCCCCCATCAGCCCATCCCCACCCTTGGGTTTTCTCTGCCTGAGCGGCCAACCCCTGCATTCATGCCCCCTGTTGGCAAGGCCCCACGGTTACCCATTGCCACTGCCATCACCCACCCACCACACATGCTGGTCAGTATCAGCACCACAGCGATGCCTCCAATAATCCAGGCAGAGTCCCTGCAGGGGACTCCCTGCTCACTCCCTGCACCCTGGCTGGGTGTCAAGGAGAGACTGCAGGTGGAGCCAGGACAGGTGCACAGGGGAGTCCAAAATCCTAAGAAGCCATTGGCATTTTCTTCTTTTCCACGTGGTAAATACAAAGGTCAGAGAAGAGTTCTGGGTCCTCGCAGACACTGCCCACAGCTTGAGAAAAACCTGCTCTATATAATGACCTGTGTCTGATCCTGTCATCTTTGGGTTGTCTCTTAGATGATAAACTTCTTGGGGCAAGGACCAGGGCTATATAATGCTGATCATAGTGTTGGTGCTCAGTAGTTACTTTTAATAAATACAGCCTTAAATCTTCAAGAGTGATTTTGGGCACCTCCATTTTTGTGCGCCCTGCTTCAGATGCCTTAAAGGGGTTCTACTTTCCAAAAGTGCTGAGCATCCACCATCTGACAGTCAGGGCCCCTCAAGGTGTCTCCAGCTGGGTTCCCAAACACTGAGGCACCCCTAGTCCCCTACTTGTTGTTGGAAAAATATGCCTCGCAATCCAAGTTTCTTGAGGGACATCTGGACCCTTTGCATCATCTGAAATTTGCATGAACGAAATGTGTTTTCTCTAGGAACTTGGGGATGAACTTTTGGGGGGATAATTGGAGTTTGGATCATTTTGTTTTCCCTGTCATAACTTCCATGAATCACAGCAAAAATTGGACTGTGGTCAGATGAGAAGTAGGAGAGCCAGGGTCACAATTATTATGATTCTTTCTTCACACCTGTGGATGTTACATTGGGAAAAGCAGTGTAAATTAATGATCCCCAAGTCAGCACTGATTCACCCAACATGCCTTTAAAATCCCAGCGGAAGGGGAAGCTCAGGTGAATGCAGATAACCAATAGATGTGATGAAGGTGGGAGTGGGCTTGTGATCTGCTGTACAAGGTCTGAGGCTCTTCTGCTGTGGATCTTCACAAATGTTCTTGCCTTCTACGGAGACAGGGCCCAAGATTTATAAGTTCTATGATTTCAAGTGAATAGAATATTTTCCTGGTAGGCACTTTTCCTTTGCCGTGTTCCCTTCAATCCTCCTTCAGTGATGGAAAACTCATTTACTGAGTTTGAACAACTATAGTAAAATTCCTTAATATGAAGTTGTCTTCAGATTTACTAGTGTGTTGTATTCCTCTGTACTGTGTGCTGCTGAGTCTTAGGCTGATGTTGATAGTGCTGGATCCGAATGGCAATAGTCCGATTCCCTCTTACTATTCAATTCATGCTGTGGTTGGAAAGCAGTAGTCTCTGTGACTGATGTATTAATGTGACTGTTTTTCAGGGCACGTTTGTAAAACAGGGACTGGGTCTTATCTCAGTTAGTGCAGCTAATAAAAACTACATTTTAAAAACCCTTGGCATGTTCAAGTGGTTTAACAACACCCCAAATGCAAATTCACCTCTCATGTCTCTGTGGATGACTCATATCTACCTCTCCACTCTGGACCAGTCTCCATCTGTCCAAATTAAAATCTCAGCCTGTCTTTCTGACAACTCCTTGTGGGTGTCCAACTGCCAGCTCAAGCTAACCATGGCTAAAACAGAGCTCTTAATGTTTCTATCCTAGCCCTGCCTGCTCCCTCTTCTCAGTCACTGTGGACAATACTACCATCTTCCCTGTCCCCCAGCTCATAACCCGGGTGTCATCTTTGACTCAAACCTCTCTCTAGATCCTCACATGCAAACTGGGTCTAAATCTTACGGATTCTTCCTGCATAACATGAATGATAATTGGGAGTAATTTAAGAGCATCCTACTAGATACCCAAAAAGATCAAATCCCACAACTGGTTAAAAGCTGATCTGGTTTAGAGGGGAAGTGAAGGCAGCTACAAAAAATAAAAAGTGTATATATAACAAAAGGAAGAAGGGGGAAGTTGATAGTCATGAACATAAATCTGAAGTTGCAGGAAATTGATAAGGGACGCAAAGGAACACAAGAAGAAATCTATGGCTAGCAGAGTTAAGGACAATAAAAGGGAGTTTTAAAAATATATTAGGAACAAAAAGAATCCTAACAATGGTATTGGTCCACTACTAGATGGAAATGGTAGAATTATTGTTAATGCAGAAAATGCAAAAGTGTTCAATAAATATTTCTGTTCTGCACTTGGGGGGGAAACAGATTATGTAGTCTCATCATATGGTGATGGTAATACATGTTAAACAGAAGGTACTAAAGTTAGACATGTTTAAATCAGAGGTCCAGATAACTTGCATCCAAGAGTTTTTGAAGAGTTGTCTGAAGAGCTTGGTAGACTATTAATCTTGCTTTTCAATAAGTCTTGGAGCACTGGGGAAGTTCCAGAAGACTGGATGAAAGGTAATGTGCCAATTTTTAAAAAGGATAAACAGGATGACTCGGCTAAGTAGAGGTCTGTCAGCCTGACATTGATCTCAGGAAAGATAATGGAGCAGCTAATAAGGGACTTGATTAGTAAAGAATTAAAGGAGGGTAATTGATGCATCATTGTTTCCTTGTGGTCCCCTGTCTGTCTGTATCCACCTTTTGTCTTATACTTAAACTGGGAGTTCCTTAGGATAGAGACTGTCTTTTTGTTCTGTGCTTGTATAGCACCTCGCACAATGGGACCCGGGTCTATGACTGGGGTTCCTGGGGCTACCACAATACAAATAATAAATAATAGTAATAAAATTGGGTAAATGTTATGCATAAATTTATAGAAACAAGAGATGGGAGAGACCTATTAGATCACAGATCGAGTATCTGCTGCCATTGCACAACCTTTATTGTATATACTATTCTCCAGTGCTTTGTCCACTTGTGTATGGCCCTTCAATGACACTGTAGTGTTCTACGTAACCATTACTATGTAGTAATAGCAAATCTTTTAAAAACTAACTCCCTTAGTCTCTCAGCAAGGTACTTAAACATATGCCTAACTTTAAGCACATTACTTCAGTGGAACTTCTGGCATGTGTAAAGTTAGGCACGTTCCAAAGTACCTTGCCTAATCAGAGCCTAAATTATCAGGGTACAGCTGTCAGTAGTGTCACTGGGTGCATAAGTGTTTGAATGATTGTGTCTTGAGCGGGGTTGAGTCTGATCTTGGCTGCTGAGCACCTAAAAAGCAGGCCTTAAATTGGACACCCAAAAACAGAGGCCCCTAAGATCACTAATCACTTTGAAAATGTAGGCCAAGCTGTTCTAGTGTGCTTCTGTACAACCCTTTCCCCCCACTTAACAAATGTGGTCTCAATTTAGTCTCTAGGCGATGTTTGTAAAACCTAACATAAAACAGTGTGAGAATAAAAGTAGCATCTAATCCATGGAGCCCAAGTCTGGAACAGCAGGTGTGTTACTGCCCAGAACCAAGCTGTGTTAGCAGAGGTATCAATGGCAGAAAGAAGGGAGGTGCCACTTGCACACTGCCTATCTGTTCTATACTTCAATCAATTTCACAAACAATTTTTTCAGATTGCTTCAAGATTAAAAATTGTACAAGGGAGAGGGCACGTATCGAAACATTGTTCTAAAGCTAAGAATCATTTTGTTTATAAAGCCCACTCTAACATGCTTCTCCCACTATTTTAACATGCTTCTCACACTATAAATCATTATTAATCTTTAGTTTTATTGCGATAGCACAAAGAAGCCACTGGTGGATTGGGGCCGTATTGTGCTAGCCACCATACAAACACCATTCGAGTGTGGGCAGCTCTGGGATGGAAAATACACAGTTGGTATGTAGTACAGTAACAGGACACGAGGTGCCATCTGAGACCAGAGTACCAGTGTGCAGAACACTGTATAAAGATGTAGTAAGAGTCAGTCCCTGCCCCAAAAGCCAAGACAAAGGTGGTAACCTTTAGTATCCATAGAGCAGAAGCAACTGAGAGGGTCTGGTTTTTGTAGGTTTCATCAGAATGTATAAAGTGCTGTATATAGCTGACCCAGTAGGGAAAATATTTCCTCTCTTTATTATAATTGTATGAGATGGTAGCTGAAAACCTCAGAGGTTTATATAGTGAAACGTTATCACTTGGCAGAACAAACAACTTTGCAGGTGAAAAGTGAATCCAGAATATGTAGGATTGAGAAAAAGGATGAGGCAGTAGTTTTTAGTCTTCCATAGTCAAACTACAAGCTATTCTAAATTCACTCCATCCCAACATCTCCCCCCCCCCCCCCAATAGCTGTTTTGATTGGAAGCAGGATTAAAATTGTGTAGTCTAGCCTGAATTTACAGGGCCTGATGATGTACTTACTATCTGCCCAGGGAAAATTTCCATGAACTTAAACGGCGAGTGAAGAGCAGTTTAAATTAAAATAAAACCAAGTCACCCTTTCCATTCCCCTTTATTGTTTAGAACTCAACTAGCACTAGGACCACAGCGGAGTCTCGAAGTCAGGAGATCCCTTGATTCATTCAATCTCTCTTTCTCTCTCACACACACACAAACTGCAACAAGGGCAGAGGAACAAGAGAAGTCGGGGAAAGAGCTTTAAATTGTAAAGTTTGAATTTCCAAAGCAATGGGGAAACGTGGCCGGCCGAGGAAAGAACTGAAATGCCAGGGTGATGTATTGGATCCTTTAGGTCCGCAGCAAGAAATGCCAGCAGCAGATATGTCCAGGTGCCCATTCAGTGACATTTTCAACAGTAGTGGGGACTCCATGGAAAAGATCAACACTTTCCTGCAGAATGTGCAGATCTTGCTAGAAGCGGCCAGCTACTTGGAGAAAATCGAGAAGGAGAATAAAAGTAAGTTTGGGTTTGGTTCCCTCCCCCCTTCTGTTTTTCTTTAAAGAGGAAAAAGGCAGGAATGTTTGATGACAACAGAAAATGCGTATGAAGATGTAACAAAGAGAGAGAGCTACTTGAGCTCTGACTGCCAGACGAGACTGTTAGTTTCATGACAACCAGACAGTGATATTCGGAGGAGGGCAGGGGGGGCAACCATTTAAAAACGCACCGAGTTTCTTCATTTAAAATCATGTGCTTAGGCTAAAGTTGATTTGGTTGTTCGGTTTTTTTCAGTTGTTTTTTAAGAGACCCAAGAACACTGGCCCACAATATGATGTGTGTATATATCGAGAGAAGCATGTTTTCATCCCAACCATAGTCCGATAAATACAAAGACGAGTGTAAAATGCATCAAAAATGGACTAAACTAGGCTTTGAACAGGGGGGTCCAGTTTGAAGCAAACTTTATGATCAAGCAGGGAGCCAAATTATGAACAGTTCGAGAGCTTAATTAAATATCTTGTGCATATTTCAACTCTCCCCTAAAGCTAAGCGAACGTTTTTATTTTCCTTTTCCAGATTTTTTAAAGCAGTCTGAACCGAATAACAAATTAATGGAGGGGGGGGGGTAATTATATGTAGTAAGGGATTTCCACCGCCAGCACCTTGGGTAGTGTACTCGTCAGCAAAAAATAAATAATCCAGAACGATTCACACGTTTGCAACGTCTCTGAGCACAACTAATAGACAATAACAGCAGGAAATAAATAGCCTGGCTGGTGTTTAATCTAGCCTCACAACACTGAAGGTCAGCGAAGGAAGAAAATAAATGATCAGATGCACCGTGTCAGCCTCCGCAATAAAAAAACAACCCCTAATCCAAACCTTAGCTCCCTTCCGAATTAAGTTGTTGATCTGTATTTAAGGGGGGGAATTGTTTGGTTTGGGGAAATAATCCTTAGATAGTGTCTCCTCCCCCCCGGAAAATGATCTTTTTATGTTTCAATCGCAATTAAATCAGCCAAGCCTTTGTTGATCGCAGTCTCTTTTATAGTGGAGTGGGGGAAGTGTGTGTGTAAATAGAGAATTGTTTCCTAAAAGGATGGTGTAATAGGGCTTTTTAAGAAGTGGGGTAATACCTTGGAATCAATGGAAGCTTGATGCTGGAATCAATGTTAGCTAATGCCTTGGCATCAATGGAAGTAGTTCTTAGAGGGGGGGAGGGGAGGTGCATACAAAAGCAGTTTCGGCTCCCCAAACAAGGGGTCTTATATTGATCCAGGGCCGTTTCCCCAGTTTAGGGGAGTCACCAAAGAGGGGAAGGATAGTGTAGTTAACTGAGCGACACGTCCTTGTTTTCCTTTCTCTCTTCCCTACGCATGGGGACAGTCACGTAGGCAAGAAGCAAAACTAGCCAGGTAGCCAGCAGAAAAACGTGCGAGGTTGTTGTCGCTATAAAGGACTTGGCTAGAGCGAGGTCAATCACTTTATTGGTCACCTCATTTCATTAGCGCAGGTGGTAGTGCAAGTACCTAGAATAACTGGATCAGACCTGCCCTCCCAGTCTTTGAATCAGGGCAAATTGCATGCAGTTCTCTACAACACACACTAAATATCCACCCAGACGCTTATTTTTGACCCTGTTTTAATTATTCCTCTTTCTTCATTTTGTTATGACTGTCAAAGCATAATGGGAGACGCGCAGACTGAAGAAGGATCAATACATTTGTGCAGCTAGGATCCAGAAATATGGACTTGAGATACAATTGAAGCGACAGAATTCCCCTCTGATGATATTCCTTCTCTGGTCTCTGGCTCTCTCTCTGGCATGATACCATGCAAAATATTGTTACAGCCGCTGTCTGCTAAGAGATCTGGTGCATCTCTTGAAGGGCTGTAGGAATTATCTAGTATTATGCATTTGAAACATTAAATGTTAAACTGCAGCCAGAAAAATCCCACCTCCATCCCTAACATCTCTCTGGAGGGGGGAAAAGGTATCTCTGCAAATAAAGCCTGCATTAAAGAATTAAATGTATTCTGCATGCTATGGGGAAATGGCTTGCTTAACATCCTAATATGCGGCTAACAGTTTGCAAAAAATACTTTTTTAAAACAGCCAGGAGCCATTTTTTTTAAAGGGGACATTATCGAATTAGTATTTTTTAAAAAAACACACAAACATCCCCTCTGTATTTACAACTGCAATCAGTACATATGATTTAAGAAAACCCAAAGCAACTACCCTTTGTGTGTCAATAATGCCTCAGATGATGAAAAGAGAGCGAATTGTTTCCTTTACACTTTTTTCTGCGGTTGGTTCACTCTTTGCTCTGTCTGCTCAGGTTGGACATTAAATGAGGCTGGCCAGTTTCACTGCTTGTTCCTGATGCACTAGCCCAGTGCAGCAAATGTTTGGGGTTGCAGGGCTCCCAGGGAAATGTTTTCATCTACACCGAAGTCTAGGGTCATTGAAACATATGTGTATATTTTTTTCTAAGATGGAGGGTTTATTATTTTTTAAAAAGACATAAATATTGAGCCTCAACTACTTGACTGTGTCCTTTCTTGTCCTACCCTTTCCAACGTTTATTTTGAGGCCACAATCCATCCTGCTGCTGCTGCTGCCGCCGCCCCAGGTGCACTCTGTCTTCCTGCCTGTATCACACAGCCTGCTCCCCTCATCAGTTGATCCTAGGCTCCTCCTCCCAATAGGAGCCACATGGTTTCCACATGGAGACAAACTCCTCTCATCTGACTGGACATGACCGAACTTAGCAGGCGTGGTTCAGGCTGGCCTTTCTGCCAATGGGAAGCGCCTGTGTCCTCCCTGACGTCACGCGTTGCTGAGCCTGGAGCTTAGGGGGTGGCACCAGTGGCAGAGCAGGGTACTTGCTGGGAGTTGAGTATCGGGGGTAGCTGCGTTAGTCTGTATCCACAAAAACAACAAGGAGTCCGGTGGCACCTTAAAGACTTTTTTTGGGCGTAAGGTGCCACCGGCCTCCTTGTGGTTTTTGCTGGGAGTTGTAGTCAGATGTCACAGTCGCTGCTTAAAGTGGCAGGGACAATGCGGGACATGGTACTGCTCACTAAGTTAAAGTTGGCTTTGTTATCACAAGGGAATGATGGGTCCCTGCCGAGGTGTATCCCAGCCCCATCCTGTTCTGTGCAGCGGGTTAGGACCGTCAAGATCTACTTGGGCCTTTATGTTAGTACAAAACAGGTGACGAAATGCCTTTTGTGGTACAGCTGGCCTGCGTCCTTTTATGCTGCTTGTGCAACAAATCATGTGTATGCACCCTGTGTCTGTGCAAATGGTTCTTCTTCCTTAAATGCACGATGCTCTTGTACTTCCGTTGGATGTATTTTAGGGTGAGGGGAGAGTGAACTAGTTGATGATTTTTTGCAGAGAGAGAAAAATAGAGCACCCAGCTGGTGGGATTCTTTTCCTCTGTCTTGTCAAACATGATCAGGAGCGCCATTTAGGGAGGGCGGAGGGGGCACCTGCCCCACCCTCCCCCTGAATTTCGTACCACATTTGGGTGAAGTTTGCAGTAGGAGGGAAGATGCTGCCCCTCCCCTCCGCCCTCCTGCGCGCCGTCTGCAGCAGCACCCCGCCGCCGGCCAAGCTGCTCTGACCAGGAACCTGCCTCCTGATCTGCTGTATAGCGTCGGTGTCCCCCTCCCCTGTACCCAGTCTCCACTGAGCTGGGGTGGGGGGACAGGGAGCCTATCTGTGCTGGTTGGTGCCTGGGGCTCAGGAGTGGGTGTTGGGGGGGTCTGCTGTAGTGAACAAGCCTTGAGGCTCCTGAGAACTCGGCTTAAAGAGACAGTGCGCGGACACACTCAGACACGTACACAATCTTCACACATCCCCCCACTCTCTCTTTCACATACAGTCTCTCTGACACGCACCCAACACACACACATTGTTATTGTTACTTGATACTACCTGTCAAAATGCACAATGCAATTTATTCTCTGTGACTGTAGTCTTTCAGAGTTCGTTAAGGATTACAGTACTGTTATTTTTCTGACTGGTCTGACTGTGCATTTCATAATTTTATTTCTATCTTATGTTTAAATTCAATTATTTGAATAGTGAGTTCTAAAATGCCTAACCTGTCCTGGATGGAGTAATTATCATTATTACTTTTATTACCATATTGTGCTTTGTTATTTATTATTTAAAATGGTGGTACAATCAAATAATAGTATCCTTCTAAAATGTAAATTTAGCTTGTAATCACCTTAGCAGTGCCAGTTTTAAAAAATTAGCTAGTAAACACATAACTTTAGACACTGTGCAGATGGTTGCTTATTTTCAAATTGTAGATGTAGTTATATCTGGAAAATAACTTAAAATTCATACAAAAATAAATATGTTTCCAAGTCTGATACTAATAGTAATGATGGAATCAAATGTTAATGAGTCACATACATGACTGTGATTGGTAAAAATACATGCCAAAATAATAAATAAATTTCCATTCTTAATAAAAGAGGAAAAAAACGTAATCACTTATGTTAAAATTAAGTAAAGATGTTTTTAGTGGAATGAAAAACAATTGATTAAAATGGAGTATATAATGGCAGTAACACAGAGTGTGTCTGTTACAGAAAGTAAGCAGATTTTATTTATTTTTATCTCTACTAAAGATAATGTACAAAGTATCAAACTTAGGTTTCTGATCGTTTTGGAGCATTACTACAGATATCTCAAGGCTTGGGAATATCTTGCTATATTATCTCCTGATTGTTCTAAACTTACATATGAATTTAAAATATGGCTTTAACTGGTGTTTGTATATATTTTCCTTTCCTTATATAGGAATTAGATACAGTGCTCCTGTCAGTTAATTTCTAAGTTATCGGCAAAAAAACTACCGTTTTTGGGTGTCTAAGTAACCCTTGGAATAATGGTTAAAGTTGCCCACCCCCACTCAAGTGGTGCACCTGGACATGATCATCACTTTAAGAATCAAAACTAAAGTGTCCCCCCTCTTTACGAAATCTGCTGTGCTTTCTGTTTGTTTTAATTTTGTGAAGCCCATTACAATGCTTGTGAATGGCACTATACAAATTAATTACCGTATATCTTCGTTGAGATGACTGCTCTTATTAGTGGTCGCTGTCATTGAGCAGCTGCACATTTGCCATGCAGTTTTTAATATAGGATGCCATTGTTTAGTAGGCACAGTTTTATCCATACAAGCTGCAAAAGAAAGTGATCATGTTTCAGAGAAGCTGCCTTTCTATCAAAGCCACAGGAGCATTAATTGAAAGCTGCAGCTTCTAAGTGTTAAAATATGGTTTTGCTAATACTAAATGAAAGAACAAAGTGCATATTCATATTTTAAATAGCTAAAATCACTTATTTCTTTACATGTCAATAATTATTTTGCAATATGTCTCTACAAATGACAAAACATCTGAATATATAAACAATCTAGATATCGAGTAGAGAAAACCTACACGGTACCTTACAATTTCCTTATGTAAAAAACCCTGACAATGACTATGATGGGAATCAAATCTACTACTGCTGCTTTTTTAAAAATAATAACAAAAAACCCAGGATCTATCTTAAAGGGACACTGTCAAAATTACATATTTTTAAAACAGAGATTTCCTTACTCTTGTGGCTCATAACACCTAGTTGTTGGGGTGTTTTTTTGTTTGTTTGTTTTTATTTTCCTCTCCCCCCCCCCCCCAATTTTTGTAATTCTTCTCAATTTCCTTGTTTAGTTTCTGCATTTCACTCAGCTGGGAACATGAAAATGGACAGGTCAGTTTCACTCTCTCAAGCACCAGCTTGACACAAAACTGGAGGATTTAGGTTGGAAGAAACCTGATGGGGAATATTTATATCAGACAAAAAACAAACACAAACCAACAACCAAAGGAAAAAAACTCTGTTTTCATTTAAATTTGCCATAATATTAATAATCATGAAAATATTTCTACTACTAGTAGTAGGTTTTGCAAAAAACTTTTTTATATTTAGACTATTTAAATTTCAGGTCTAAACTCCCTTTCAACAAATGGTTCATTATTCAAGAACTGCAACAACCTTGTGCTGTATTCTATTTGCAGTTCAAAATATGACTGTCATCATACAGCTGGATTGTGCAGTTAGTGTGTTGCTCTCAAACAAAGAAAAAGGCTACCTGAATTAGGAGATGAACTCTCAGCATTACAGGCCCTAGTATACTAAAGAAGGGGTGTAGCGGGAAGAGATGTATCTAAAAGTATATTCTCAGTCTTATTGGACAGGGATTTATGGTCTCAACTCAGATTATTGCACCAAAATGATCCTATGCTCTTTAGCCTGCCAAAGCAGGAACTATTACTCTGTGCACCCTTTGCTGACCAGCTGACAAAGGCATCGGTGATGTCTGCTCATGTATCTTCACAGCCTATACACACCAAACGGCAATAGCATAGGTGAAAAGTGCAGAAACTGTGATTCTAATGATGGATATTGCAGCAAAACTCAAGGTAATGAACATCAACATGTCTCCCCTTCCCTGCATTATGCTGATGTCACTGGACCTCTCCCACTCTTTTTGACCAGATTGTTATTATTTAATGGTTATATTATGCTAGCCTCTAAAGGACAACTAGGTCATAGCCCCGTTGTGCTAGGTGCTGTACAAACATATAGAGTGACAGTCCCTGCCCAAAAGAGCCCACCCACTAAAAGATTAGGCATAGCAGATGGATGAGACAAACAGACCATAGTGAATGAAGGAGATGGGATAACAAAAAATAATAGGAATTCTTAGCCAGTCAGGAGCAGTAATCACAACTCACCCACCTACCTAGCTGTTATCAGGTGGCAGTTTTCTCTATGCGTTATTGCAGAGGTGCATTTTGAGGAGTGCATGAAGGAGGGTAAGGTGGTGGCTTTATGGATTTTGCTGGGAATTTTCCTCATGTGGAAGGGGAGAAAGCGTGATGGTGCTTGTGGGAGAGGTGGAGAGGCAGGTGATGGAGGCTGGCATCATGGGCAGAGTGAAGGGCAGGAGTTAACCTTACAATAAGATAACAGGGCAGATAAGAGAGGCACTAAATTGTGAAGGGCTTTGAAAGTAATAAGACAAGGACAAGAAGTTTGCATCTGCAGTGGAAGAAGGGAAGCCAATGGAGGGAGTTTAATAGAGGGTAGCATACTCAGAGCGTGAGCCAGGAAGATGACCTCAGCAGTAGCAAGATCAAGTTTGCCAGCTATTCTTCTCTGTCAACATATGTTCCCTGCCTGACATACCAAGCTAATTGGTGCTTAACTAATCATTACATGGATTTAAAACACTCACAAACTTTCTTCACAGGGGATTAATAATTCAAGGGTATGGAGCCTTTCACCTGTAGGGCAGGTTGGTAGTATGCTAGCAGTTTAGTGGCCTATGAGAAATGAGTTGATGTTTTTTCTGCAGTTCCCCCTAGACATGTTTATAATCCCAGACACCATCACCATGGTTGTGATTAATAGCAGAGGAGTCAAGGATCAAATGGGCCACGTGGAGACTGTACTGCCTGTTTATTCCTACTGATGATCCTTCCAGGTCAGAGATGAGGTGTCCATGGAGCAGTATAGAGATGTTGGCATCACCACTACCTGAGCTGCACATGTCTTGGGGCTAACCAGAGAGCTCCACAGTCCAGCACCTGTCACCAGCATTAAAATCCCTTACAGTGGTTAAATTCACTTTACCTTATCAGAGATCTTAACTCTCCACAAAACAATGTGCATGAGGCAGCCATGTCAGTGTGTGCTATTGCTTCATTAGAAAGATCTGTTTATCCATTTAAAACACTGTATTTGAACTATCAGGGGGTAGCCGTGTTAGTCTGTATCTACAAAAACAACAAGGAGTCTGGTGGCACCTTAAAGACTAACAGATTTATTTGGGCATAAGCTTTCGTGGGTAAAAACCTCACTTCTTCAGATGCATCTCTGTTAGTCTTTAAGGTGCCACCAGACTCCTTGTTGTTTTTGTATTTGAACTAGTGAATATAATTGAGCTGTTATTTTTCCAACTGGGCTTCGGGAAATGAGTCGCACTGCTGACTGGCTGTTTGGCATAGTTCTCGCTACACCACCACCAAAAACTCAGGACCAACACATCCTGGTATGGGTTTCAAGATGACCTGTTCCTAGAAAGTTAACCCCGGTTTGAAAGAGGCAGAAACCTCCTGTGAAAAATGCCAATGGCTATTTTCAGAAATCAAAGGTCTCTGAGGGTAATCCAGTTGGCATATTGTAAACCAGGGGTAGGCAACCTATGGCACGGGTGTCGAAGGCGGCACACAAGCTGATTTTCAGTGGCACTCACATTGCCCGAGTCCTGCCCACCGGTCCGGGGGGCTCTGCATTTTAATTTAAATTTTAAATGAAGCTTCTTAAACATTTTAAAAACCTTATTTACTTTACATACAACAATAGTTTAGTTATATATTAGAGACTTATAGAAAGAGACCTTCTAAAAATGTTAAAATGTATTACTGGCACACGAAACCTTAAATTAGAGTGAATAAATGAAGACTCGGCACAACACTTCTGAAAGGTTGCTGACCCTTGTTGTAAACTCTGGAACTCTACGTTAAAGACAATGACAATTGGAAATAAATTGCAGCACCCAAAAGTGGCTGAAGGATTGAGGCAATAACTGCTCTGGATTGTGGAATAAAAAGACCGTTAGAAGGACGTAGAGTGAATTAAAATGATCTGTGTTCAACAACATGGGCCCCGCTCTGCACTAGCATGTACACATGGGACTCCTCCTGATGTTGATAGCAGTCGCACAAGCATGCACTGACCTCATTTGATGTAATGTCCACAGATGTAATAGGTATAGAACACAGTATGTACTATGCTTATTACACAAATGGCTACCTGTTGCCCAACTTCTTTTCAAAGGCTTGAGTGCAAGTGAACACTTTTTTGGGACACTAATGTCCTTGTTTGGATGCCTAGCAGAGGTATTCATTCATGGGACAGTTGACTTTATCCTCTGGCAGAAAATAACTACAACTTACTATAAGCCTGACTTTCAGTTGCTAGCTATGTTTACTGACCTTGCATGCTGGGAATGGCTAACGAGTGACCTTAGAATTGTCCCTAGCTATTGAACAGTAATTTCTAAGGTAGAGGAAAATTGATCCTTGAAGGTGAATCAACACCATCTTTTTAATGCAACTCCTCCCACTGGCTGTTACTCTTTTTATCATACAGAGGTAACAATGCAAATATGTATTGCCAAGCTGTACTTAGCAAAGACAGAATTTTTAACTTCACTGTGAGCACAATTCCCATTGAATCAATGAGAGCTTTACATATGGATCAAGGGCAGTGAATGTGGTCTTAGAACTTAAAGCAATATAGTCAATTGAGTAATATAGAGCTCTTCTTCCAGCCAGCTAGCAAGGAGTCTCCATCCATTCCTCCCAGATTTTGATCTGGCCACAGTGATTTATGCATTGGTCACCTCCAGGTTGGATTACTGTGCCTCACTCTGCCCGGGCCTTGTAACAAAGTTCACGAGGAGGCTACTGCGGGAGAAATACAACAGGGCACTCAAAGGTAAAATCCTAAACCAAGAAGACCACTGCAAATTGATCATACTTCTCAATGGTAAAGCATTTTGAGAACCTCTAAAGAAATGCCCTATTTATCCATATTCAGAGAGGTTAGCTTCCTTGCATCTTACGTTAGGCTTTCTCTTCTTGGATATAACATCCTTTTTTAAGCAAGATCCTGCTCTTACCTAGCTTTGCAGTTGGATCAATCAAGGCACAAGTCAATCAAGTGACTTGACCAAAGTCATGAGGTGAGTCATGGACTCAACTTGGATTAGAATAACCTGTGGAGGAGTGCAAGTCTGAAAGTAAAGCATCCTTCTCCAATCTACCTGAAAGTGGCAGCTGAAAAGCATATCTGGCTTTGGGGGTTTACGTACTGACCTGCTGTGAGATGTCCTATTGACACTTTGGCCTGGATCCTCAAAGGTATTTAGGCTCCTAACTTCCACAGAAATCAACTTTTGAGGAGCTAAGCCTTTCTGCCTTTTCCAGTCAAGACGAACAGAATTAGATTTCATGTTTAGGTCCAACAGCGTTGGTTTTTTTTTACCTCTTTACAACTGCAGCCTGTTGGAGGGACAGAGTATCACAAGTAATGTAACTCAGAGGAGACTCAATCCTCTTCTGAGAGGGGGTTCAAACAGATCTGGTATAGGTGAAGGTGTTTGTGTCATGCCTTGCAAGAGTGGAAACACAAACCATATTTTAAGTGCACTGTAAGTCCTTTATTGAATGCATTGCAACAACTAGAGGGGTGCAGGTGGCAGGCTGTGCTTGGAAAGTCCTCCAGTCAGGTGAGAGAAATTCTGCCTTATGCAGTGTTCAAAGCTATCAATAAAAGAGTGGTGACTTTGTAGTTATGATCCTCATTGGCATGCAGGAGAATTGGATGTTAGTCCTCCTGGCCTCTTGTTCCGCAGGCCACCAAGAGCTGTAAGTGCTACAGAGTTAAGCCCTTCAAACATTTTGTGTTCAAGCCCTATTGATCACCGGTGATCAAGGTGCCGGTGACCCTTCTGGATCCTGTCCACTCCTCCTTGGTCACAAGATCAAGGGTGGTGGTTCTAATATAATGCTTCAAAGGCAGGATTAAAAATTGCAGAGGATTGTTAGGAGCTCCAGATATTACCCCTTTACCCCTGCATATATAATGTTGCCATTTCTGTGGTCTTTCTGGAGATTGCAGTAACTATGGGGAGAGAAGGGGTTAATAAACTAAAAAAATATTCAGGGCAGGGATGGAACACCAATTGATTTTAACCAAAAAATAATAGCCCATGTTTAAGATTTATTTCAGGTTTGCAAAGTACTGTATTTTCTAGGGCCTGGGGTCTAGTGGTTAGAGCCAGGGATCGGGTATCAAGGTTCATGAGTTTTATTCCTGATTCCACTACTGGCTGAGTGTGTGACCTTGAATAAACCATGTAACCCTTCCGTGCCTCAGTTTACCCATCTGTAAAATGGGGAGAAAAAAACTAAAGCCATGGGATCTTTTGAAGCTTAATTAATTACTTAGTGTAAAGCACTAAGAGATTCCCTCATGGAAGGTGCTACATTAGGTCAAAGTATTAAGTATTATTACTATAAACTACATCTATTCTACTTGATTAAAATAGTAAGGCAGCATTTCAGATGTAAATATTAACTGATTCCTGCACTGCAGATTTCTTCTTGGATTTAAATTGTTGCTAAGGAGGAGGGAAAGGCCATCAGGGAGATGAACAAATCCATTATTAAGGCTGGAAATGGAGGGCTGCCGAAGTGCCATTTAATATATTGTAAAAAAAACCCTTTCTAAAGGGTGAAGCTGCAGAACACAATGAAAGTGAATCACAGCTGCCAGAGGAGATGCCAAGCAGCAAGCACTTATAACTAGAAAACTGTACTTATAGATCATCCTGAGCCACTAAATTAAATGATCTCACTGTCCCCTAAAATACCCTTTCCTCTTCCCCTCCCCAGCTTTGCATGTGTACTGCTTGACTACATTTTAATTTGACTTTGGATTTTTAGTTGGTATCAATGTATATGACATCAAGCAGCCCTAACCCTCTCAAGGAAGCTGCCTCTTGTCATTCATTTCCCACCCACATTTGTCTCCATCTTGTACATATCTGGCATTTTGCAGACTGACCTTACCCTCGGTAGAGGCTTGAGATGACAGCTGAAATACTCTTCAAATGCTGCTGTAACACAGCTTGCATACTTCTTGAATGCTCCTCATTCTGAAGGATGTCCTGTGTTTTTAGCCCCAAATTTACCTTTACCATGCACAGATCTTCTGTGGTCTCTCTCTCAGGTTAATTTTAAGTTATTAGCATTAGAAATACTGTCTCATGACACTACTGCACTCTTTTGTTTCTCTTATTTTGTCTTTGCTCCCACTTTATGGAACATGGATTTCAGGTGATTGAAAGAGAAGTTTGTGTCCACACATGCCACACCACCCCCTTTGCAACCCACCACTGGCTCCCCATTTTAATTCAACAATGTCCTCTTAGAGGCACTGTAAGTCCCACCTTGGGCAATCTGAAAAGCTGCTCAGTGTGAATGATGATAAAGGCCTGAGTCCTGCAATCAGACCAGTGTAGGACAACTCCTGCACTTGTATGGAACCCTAATGCATTTTGCATGGATATAGGAATCCAGATTAATGGAACAGATTTCAGGATCAGGGCCACAGAAGGTGAAACTGGGCATGATATTTGTTTCTTAAGGGTCCTACCAGTGACCAGCTGAAGTGGTGATCAGAGGAGCTCTGAGGGCACTAAACCAATGCAAAATAGTATGGGAAAAATTCTCCTAGAAATGTTTAGACAACCAAGAATCAAGATGCTGAATTATTTGATACAGTGAGATACTTTTAAAAAAAGAGTAATATTATTTTAAAAGTCCAGATATTTTTAAATCTTATCTAGCTCCCCCCCCCCCCCCCACTATATGCAGGTTTGGTCATGCAGTAGAGGGTCATAGTACAAGACCATAATAAAGAGTTAGATCATTGAGGTCATACGCTTGTGAGGATCTAATCACCTGATGGAGGGACCCTATAAGATATTGAATTGATACTACATTTGACCTGAGGCAAAAACTATTTCAAAGACATTTAACAGAGAAACAACAGAGCCCTTTTCCCCTTTAGATTTTGGTAGACTTATTTGGAGGTTATAGATTTAGAAGGGAGCAATATGATAGGTAAAAAGTGGCACTGCCTAGCTCAGGAATGTTGATGGGTGAAGAACATTTTGCTAACTCTCATGATATTTGCTGGTTTTGTTATAGCCCCAGCTCCTGGAGTCAGGTGATGATGTGAGAATCTCAGCTTTCATTTAAAAAATGAAAGGCCTCCTGGTTGTGGAGGAAAGCTTGAAAATGTAACTTAGTTGCATCCTAAAGACGCAGAAAGCAAATGAAAACAAGTCATTAAAAAACAGGATTTTTACACCATTCTAATTGGGGGGGGGGAAGTGTCAGAGTGATGACTTTTGGACATTTGGGGTTGGCAGTACTGCATCTGCTCTGTGCCATGTCTCTCATTTTGGGTCTTTGTTCAACTTCTAAGGCTGGTGTCACACGTTCAGTCATTAGCAGGTTTCAAGCTCCGCCATAGTAACCTTAAAAGATGCTGACAGAGTTTCAAGTCCTGCACACTTACCATGATCGTTTGTCACTGTTTACAGAAAAGGAAACACTAAAATATATATTTTTAAGTGCACGGAGTATAATCGAGAATGGGCTGCAGAGCCTGTGCAGCAGTGACTCTCTCCGTGGTCTGTTTCACCCTGCTGCTATTTAGCATTTATATAGCGCGTCAAACATTCAAAACACTGTAATATCATTATGTAGTGCTACTTTGCTCTTTCGTGTCACCTTTTATACCTGGATCTCAAAGAACTTTACACACATCAAAGAACTAAGCCTCTCAGAGCTCTATGTGGTAGGTAAGGGCCCTTGCCTATTTTACAAATGGGAATGAGGGACGGAGCAACTAGTTTACCAATGTCATGCAGCAAGCCAGTCGTATCAGAGCTGTGGCTAGAACCCTGATATCCTGGTACACAGACATGTGGGCTAAACCTGTTCTGTATCTAAGTAGCAGGGAAGCTGAAGGGAATGAAGAAAAGGGCTATTAAAAACCACCAACAACAACTCTAATGGGGTCCTGCATCTTTGGTTCAGATCTAAATTCCTCTTATAAAATACTAGATCAACCTGATTCTTGGCCTGATTCTTTATTGTCTTGTACCTTGTAGTATTTCAGAGCTGTCCAAAGCAGATGTAAAATGCTACCATTCTGATTTAGTAGCATTCTGAACCCACTTTGTACACTCTGCTTTAGTGGTGTTATAGCAAGTGGCCTACGAATGTGCAACACTTGGAGTATTTTTAAAGGCAGGGACACAGTTGCCTGAAAGTCATTCCTCTCTGGTGTTTGTCAGGTGGCCTACGTGAAATGAATTGGAGATTCTTAGTCAAATTTCCCAATGCACAAGAAGAGCTATGTTCAGTTCCTTGCTCTAACAGAGGCTCCCTGTGTGACATGTCGTGTTAGCCTCTATCTTGCAAGCTGCTTCGTTTCAGCATAACCCTGTGTCTGCGTGGATCCCTACTAGGCTCTGCCCATTCAGAGCAGTTTGTAGGATCAGAATCTTAGCCCTGGTCTACACTACGAGTTTAGGTCGAATTTAGCAGCGTTAGATCGATTTAACCCTGCACCCATCCACACGACGAAGCCATTTTTGTCGACTTGGCTCTTAAAATCGATTTCTGTACTCCTCCCCGACGAGGGGATTAGCGCGGAAATCGACCCTGCTGGGTCGAATTTTGGGGTAGTGTGGATGCTATTCAACAGTATAGGCCTCCGGGAGCTATCCCAGAGTGCTCCATTGTGACCGCTCTGGACAGCACTCTCAACTCAGATGCACTGGCCAGGTAGACAGGAAAAGCCCGCGAACTTTCGAATTTCATTTCTTGTTTGGCCACCGTGGCGAGCTGATCAGCACAGGTGACCATGCAGAACTCATCACCACAGGTGACCATGGAGTTCCAGAACTGCAAAAGAGCTCCAGCATGGACCGAACGAGAGGTACTGGATCTGATCGCTGTATGGAGAGATGAATCCGTGCTATCAGAACTCCGCTCTAACAGTGTTTTTCAACCTTTTTTTGGGCAAAGGCACACTTGTTTCATGAAAAAAATCACGAGGCACACCACCATTAGAAAATGTTAAAAAATTTAACTCTGTGCCTATATTGACTATATATAAAGTAATTCTCTTGAATAGGAATCAAATAAACACAAAGAAAGTATTTTATAATTACTTTATTATGAAATAGTAAGTAAACAGAAATATGAAAAATTATAAAATACTTTATTCAGTGCGCAACCTGGGCCTGTTTGGCTGAACACAAAGCTGATATTCTGGCTGGAATCGAAGAAAGACACACACGTAGCTCTTCGTCAACAGCTCTCAGTCTCTCTCTGTATTTAGTTTTTATAGCAATCATGTTGAAAAGCTCATCTCACACAGATATGTAGTGGAAAATGGGAGCAATGTCAAAATAGCTTTGTTTGCCAGAAGGGGGAACTCCTTGGCAGTATCCAACCAAAAACTGTCCAAAGGTAGATCAGCAAATCTTAGCTTGAAACCACGATTTTGTCTCAGTTCAGTTAGTTCCTCCTGCTCCTGTAAAGTCATGTCCTTTCCACCAACTGATGCTGAGCTATAAGGGTCCCTAACCCAGTCAAGGCATTCAGTGGAGACTGAAGAGAAATAAAATGACAACTTCTCCTCGAGAGTTTTTAAATGTTTAACTATTATCTCACACAGTGCAGCAGTGTGAACACCTTGCCATTGCTTGGTGAGTGTGAACATTTCAAGATTGCCACTTTCCACGTGTTGATGCCAGAGTTGCACCTTTGAACGGAATCCATTTATTTTATCTGTACTTGTAAGCAGGTTTTCATTTCGGCCTTGCATTCGTGTGTTCAGTTCATTCAGATGATGAAATATATCTGCCAGGTATGCCAGCCTTGCACACCACTCATCACTTGCAAGCAGCTTTGCGTAATCTGACCTCTCATTTGTCAGAAATACTTTAAGTTCCTCCCGCAGCTCATACACACGAACCAAGACCTTGCCACGCGACAACCACCGGACCTCCGTATGAAACAGCAAGGTTTTATGCTTCGCTCCCATCTCCTCACACAAAGCTGCAAATATGCGACTTTTCACGGGTCGTGACTTTACAAAGTTTACCATGCGCACAACATCATCCAACACATGAACTAGGTCTGCTGGTAAAGTCTTGGCTACGAGGGCCTCACGGTGTAAAAAACAATGCGTAACAATCACATCTGGATTTCTTTCCTTCACTCTGCTTACAAAGCCTTTGGTGCGCCCGACCATGGCTGCAGCTCCATCGGTGCAGACACTTGTGCAGTTTTCCCACTTAAGTCCTCCTTGTTCAAGGTATTCTGATGTGACCCGAAAAATTTCTTCTCCTGTTGTTTTTTCTGGCAATGCCTTGCAAAAAAAGGAGTTTTCTCTAATTGCATCACCATCAACAAAACGCACATTGGCCAAGAGTTGAGCATGTCCACTGATATCAGTAGACTCGTCAAGTTGCAATGCAAATTTCTCACTGATACGGATCTTTTCCAAAACCACACTTTCGATGTCTGCAGACATGTCATTAATAGGTCTGGAAATTGTGTTGTCTGAGAGAGGGACTTTGGCTATTTCCTTAGCTGCTTCAGGTCCGAGCATCTCCTCTACAATAGCTTTGCAGGCGGGAAGTATTAATGTCTCTGCCACAGTGTGCGACTTTTTTGACTTGGCTATAAGTTCAGCAACTTGATAGCTAGCTTTAAGAGCTCTTTCATTTACCTTTGTGGTTTTTCTCATGAAAGTTGCCTGTTTCTCCGTGTTTTCACGCAGGCGAACAAAATAGTCCGCATTCTTGTTTTGAAGCGAAGGGTGTTTCGTTTGGAGATGGCGTTTAAGTTTGCTTGGGACCATAGCACTGTTAGCTAGCTTTTCACCACACACCACGCACAGTGGAGTTGGTTTGTTTGCATCTCCGGTGAAAGTAAATCCAAATGAAATATAGCTTTCGCTATATTGCCTTGTGCCAGAGAATTTGCTTGAGCTAACCATCTTTGCTTTCTTTTGATCCCCACTCATACTTGGGCTCTCATCTGGCTCCAAATTTTGTTCAGAGTCCAGTTCTTTCCTTTTCAAAAACTTGTCCATCACTGCAGTATCTCACTGTCACTCAGTACTTACTGCGCTTGTCTCCTCCAGATAGCCGCTGTCCGTCACACTCAGCACTCTTCTGCGCATGTCTCCATCCAGATCCATCAGTCAGCGCTCTTCTGCTCATGTTTCCTCCAAATCCAGATCCATTGGCGCTCTTCTGCTCATCGGCGATCTACTGCGATGTCTCCTCCTGTCCTCCTCCTGTTAGTGTAACAGTGACACCGGAGCTATTTATAGTCCTTAACATCAGTGGTGGGATTCAAAAATTTTAGTAACCAGTTCCGACATTCAAGCATGGTTTAATATTTTTTTCCCACGGCACACCAGGCAACATCTCGCGGCACACTAGTGTGCCGCGGAACAGTGGTTGAAAAACACTGGACTAAATGATTAAGTGCAGCCAGACACCAGGGCAGTTAGAAGAGCGCAGCAGGGTGTGCTGCGCATCAGAGAAGCTTTGAAAACCAGTTTAATCACTGGCCAGGCTACGGTGTGAAAGATCTGTTCCTTCTTGATGAAAACCCACCCCCTTAGTTCACTCTACTTCCCTGTAAGCCAACTGCCCTCCCCTCCCCCTTTGATTTCCGCTTGCAGAGGCAATAAAGTCATTGTTTCAAATTCATGCATTCTTTATTAATTCATCACACAAATGGGGGGATAACTGCCAAGGTAGCCCGGGAGGGGTAGGGAAGGAGGGAAGCATAGGGGTGGGGTAGTTGTAGGGGCACCCCCCAGAATGGCATGCAGTTCATCATAGTTAGCAAAATGTTCATCATTTGCCTCTCTAGTTCTTTGGTAGGCTTGCCTGATATTCCAGGCAGGACTGAATCTCCGAAAGTCGACGCTAGTCTCGGTACTGTGGACGCACTCCGCTGACTTAATGGTCTTAAGTGGGGACACACACAATCGACTGTATCAAATCGATTTCTAAAAAATCGACTTATATTAAATCGACCTAATTTTGTAGTGTAGACATACCCTAAAACTCTTTGAGCCTCCGTTTCCCATCTGTACATCCCTTCTCCTACCCTGTGGCCCTTTTGTCTATTTAGAATATACGCTAAAGGGATGAATTTATTTGGTCATAAGCTTTCGTGGGTAAAAAACCCACTTCTTCGGATGCCACTGGACTCCTCGCCGTTTTTGTGGATACAGACTAACCCGGGGTCGGCAACGTTTGGCACGCGGCTCGCCAGGGTAAGCACCCTAGCAGGCCGGGCCAGTTTATTTACCTGCTGACGCGGCAAGTTCGGTCGATCGCGGCCCCCACTGGCCGCGGTTCGCCGTCCCGGGCCAATGGGGGCGGCGGGAAGCGGCGTGGGCGAGGGAGGTGCTGGCCGCGGCTTCCCGCCACCCCCAATGGCCCGGGACGGCGAACCGCAGCCAGGGGGGGCCGCGATCGGCCAAACCTGCCGCGTCAGCAGGTAAATAAACTGGCCCGGCCTGCTAGGGTGCTTACCCTGGCGAGCCGCGTGCCAAACGTTGCCGACCCCTGGACTAACCCCTCTGATGCTAAAGGGATGGAAGATCTCTTCCTTGGTGTATGCTGCACTGCCAACTCCATTCATGCACCAGACCCACCCACCCCCATGAGACTTGATTCAAAATCACAAATGTTTTAAAAAATAACGGGGGGGGGGAATTTATTTGCCTTTTCGCTTTTGAGCTTTAAGGGGGGCCCATTTTCAAACTCTCCTCTTCCTCCTCCTTCAGAAGGGCTAGATGCTTTTATTTTTTAAATTAAAAAAGGCAAGTTGCGATTCTCAGGTAATCCCAGGACTCCAGGAGCTGATGCTTTAAGAAAATCGGGCAACCCGGCCAGAGTCAGCACCGCCCTTCTGCGCACAGCACCTAGCGCACCGAGGCACCTAACCAATGCAACGTAGGGAGAAGGAAGGACCTTTCAGGGTCCCTTCCAGCGCTATGAGATAGGTATATAGATATCCCGGCTATAAAACCGATTGAGACCCTGGCAGCTGTCACCCCTGTTGAGGGCGTCAGCAGCGCGCAGGCCCCGGAGGAGGTTACCTTCTCACCCGCCTCGAAGCGGGGCTGCCTGAGGCCCGTCCGTGGGGTGGCCCAGCCGGGGCCGGCCCGTTTCACGGGCACCAGACTCACCTGGGATTAAAGCACGTGATGGCCGGTAAGGGGCAGCGCGCGCCAGCCTCCCCTCGGCAGCGCGGGAACGTGCAGCCCGGCCAACGGCCGCCCGCGCGGTTTGACTCCGCCCCGAAAGGCTGGGGAGAGAGAGAGAGAGAGAGAGAGAGGGGGGGGGGAAGAGACATGCTTTCCCACAATGCATCGCGGCGCCCTCTCCCGCGGGGAGGAGGCGGCCGGGAACTACATTTCCCAGGCGGCTGTGGGGCAGCGGCGGCCGTGTGTCCCCTCCTCTCCCGTGGTCGCTTGCCGGAGGTAAACAAACTGTGAGGGGTTGCTGAACGCTGCTGCAGGGCTTTGCTATGGGGCGCCGAGGGGCGGGTCAGAGCGAGGGCTTGGAGCAGCGATGTAGGCGCAGCACCGGGGCGGGGGCAGGACCAAGACTAGAAAGGGGGCAGAGTGTGGGGCAGGAGCAGGGCTAGGGAGGGCAGAGAGTGGGTGTGAGGCAGGGTTAGGAGTGGGGGGAGGGGCAGCGTGTGGGGCAGGAGCAGGAGGGCAGTGTGTGGGGGTTTGGACTAGGGGTATTTGGCTGTTTGATTCTCTATTGTTACCCATTATTCCTGCCCCAGTGGATCTCTGGAGGCAGCAGGAGACGGGACTGCAGCCCCAATCCTGTGTGGCTCCCCCATCCTTCCCTCCCTGAAGGAGACGCATCCGGGGGACGCTGTCATTGATGTGAAGAGTCCAGATCTCGGGGAGAGAAGGAGCTCTGTCACCGCTCCCCTTGGCAGCTCCTGCTGCCTCAGGTGGGGGTTTGGGGTGTGGTCGTTCAGTGGCTGCAACCCCCCGCCCCAAGCCACCTACCTGGGGGCCATGGAGCGGGTGCAGATGATCAACATCCAGCGGCTGCTGGAGGCGGCAGAGTATCTGGAACGAAGGGAGAGAGGTAATGGGGGGAGGGATGCTGGGGTGACAGCTCCCCATGGAAGGAGTGGGGTTGGGGTGAGAAAGGAGGGAGGGTTGTGGTGAGAGAATCCCATGTATGGAGGGGAAGCACCCTGGGGGTTGGTGGTGAGAGATCCCCATAGAGGAAGGGAGATTGAAGAGGTGGGGATAGGGGTGAGGAGCTTCCATGGATGTTGGGGGTGGAGATCCCTGCAGAGGGGGAAGATTGGGGGGAGAGAGAGACAATTGAAGGGGTGGAGATTGGTGTGAATGGTTCTTGGGGATCGGCGTGAGCTTTCCACAGAGAGAGAGGGGGAAGGTCTGGGGCTGCCGAGAGCCTGAAAACACAATGGGAAATGCCTATTTTACACTGTGTCCAGGTCACACAGCTTGAGCGAGGACCAGAGAACCAAGATGCCCAGGCCACTATGTCAGCTTTCAGTGTTTTCTGGGATCTGGGGTTCTCTCCCCAAGGTTTACAGGGCCTTAAACCTTCTCCCCTGGTACTGGGTTAATAGTCCCCATTTCCCATGATGACATGGCTCTAACCCCTTTCTCTCACAGAGTTCTGCCTCCCTCCTGCTTATAGCAGATCACTCGTTCCCCCACCCCCCGCACTGGGTTATTTCATGCCTCTGGCCTTCCTTCCTTAGGTCATTGGGTTCAAGTAAATGAACCTTTCTTCACTGGTTTCTCTCATCTGTTGATTTTTGTGCAGAGTGTGAGCATGGCTATGCCTCGACCTTCCCCTTGTTACCAAGCCCTGGACTGCAGGATCCAAAGCCAATGCGGAGGCTGAGCCGGGTGAGGAAACACAGCAGCGGGGGCAGCAGTACAAGCACTGCCAACAGGTACCACACTGGGAGGCAGGGATGGGAAGTCATGGGGTGCAATGAAACCCAGGGCTGGGGGGAAAAGGGGAGATGAGATGAAAGCCCCTGGCTGGAGACAGTGCCTGCTACCGAGAGGTATCCTGCTGGAAAACTGGGGGGAGTCTCAGCACAGGGGGATCCAGAGCTAGTAGCTGCCATGCTGGAGACCTGATGCTGGGAGCAGAGGAGGCACAGAGGGGCTGTAGGTGGCTTGGCACTGCCACCTGATTCCACATCACAAACTTGAAGCTGGAAAGAGAGGGAGCATAGTGAGGTCTTGGGCAGGGACAGCAATACTAGTATGGCCAATAGGTGTCCCCTCTCTCTTCTCTTATGCTTTATGCTACCTTCTCATCTCAGAAGTTTGCTGCATTTCAGCAGGTAGACAGCAAGTGTAGCACTTTGGGATTGTAATGATAAATGTCAGCCAAAGGAAGGAAATGACATCTCCAAAATGGATCTGGATATTTACTAAATCAGCATCTTGTAAAATGACAGAGTGGCGTAACTGGCTTCTATACATGACACACTAAACTAGATACTAGAAAAACTCTGGCTGTCTTTCACCCAGATTCCTGGCTTTCAGAAAGTTGGAGTTTCAGTCCCCTTTCCATAAGGAGCTCCCTGCTTTCTGACTGCCAATCACAGAACTCGAGTTTAGGATTTTTTTTATAGGAGACCATGTTGTGTTGGTTGCTGGCCTGGTAAATTTAGGAGAGACAACCAGCTGCAGCTCTAACATGTTGCCTCTGTTTCCTTTCTGCCACCTTCTCTTCCTTCCAGCTGAGATTTAACGCCTTTTCTGTTACTTTCTCTCATCCCTGAGAAAGTGGACCATTCTCACTGGGACCTCTTGGGATGAAGATGCTACAGAAATGTAAAGAATTATTATTAAATCAGGAAACTTCCAAACTAGCTATATATTCTTCAAACAGAACTCAGCCTTACTACAATGAGGCTTACATGATATGTAAAATGAAGGAGGGCTCTTCAAGTGATAGAGCTTTCCCAAGAGCATGAGGAAGGGGAGGTAGACTGGGGTGCTCTTGTGTATTCTCTTCTGTTTTCCCCACTCCACTTTCCACATGCTTGGTAATAATGTGGCTGGGAGTAGTGTTGGAACTACTTGCTACAGAGAAAGTTTCCTCATCAGGATCAGCATCATCCTGGACTGTTTCCCGTGGTTGAGAGAGGAGTATGTTTTAGTTTGCTGCATTGCATAGCTGCACGATCTTTTCCCCGTTGATTTCAGTGCAGTTCTCTTCATGTTTTTCTGCCCCTTGATCCCAATCCCAGATCTACGGTAACTTCTGCCTGTGCTGGAAAATTATTGTGAGTGCAGCATTAAGATCTGTTTTCTACCTGGCATAGGGTGGGTCCATGGAGCCCGAAAGTTTCCCCTCACTTTTTTTCCTCCTGCACCACTTTCCTTCAAAGGCCTTTGTCATGGCGACCTTGCCTCTGACAAGGAGGGCTAGCAGCAGATCCCTTGGGAGCTTCTTAGCACCAGTGTCTGCATCTTCTATAGAGTTATGAAAAGCACTCCCTCTCCTGGGGTCTGAATGCTCTGAGTACCCTGCCAGTACAGAGCCCTGATATGCAGCCCTCATGTGGTAGCATATGATATTAGACCAGTATGCTAGTGGGCAGGACATGTACAAAATAAAAATCTCTGGGGCCACAAGAAAATAGAGACAATGTTTTGTAGCCTTATTTAATACCTCCTTCGTATGCTTGGTACAGAGGGTATAGGCTTTTTTTTTTTTGGGTTGTGGTATTAACATGAGGTATGTTGGCGCTCTTTGATTTTTGTAAAGCTGTTGCATGCATGAGAGCTTGTCACGAACTGGCTAGGGTATGTGTCTAATAGTGCCCTCTACTGGATGGAATTGGACCTGCTTAACTGTATGTCATAGGCCTTATACTGCTGACGGATAGGCTTGGCAGAATTTGATTTTTGTATAATTAAGATGGATAATATCAATGTTTATTTTTAAGCATTTTTTTCAATGTTTAGTCAGATTTTCACAGTTGCACAAAATTATGGGTTTTAAGCATTTTTTAATTTTTATCAATTACAGTTTTCACAGTTGCAGGAAATTATGGAGGTTCAGACAGGGGGGGGCAGAGAATATTTATTTAATGACAGCAGATGTTGAGATACAAAACGTTAAAGCTTTATAACCGTTAAAACACAAATTGTCAACATCATATGTCAAAATATACAAATTAAATAGCCTTAAAACAAACTCAAACACCATATTCGTTATTTTGCCTGTAGGTAAATTTCAGTGATCGTCGCTGGAAATATTTTTTTCATCAGTTTGTCTGTGTATGGTGAAATCCACATTTATCAATTTAAAAATCTAGTCCTTCCAAGCCGACTTATAGATAATGGGGATTCTCTTTTAGCTCAAGTCATAGCCAGCCAGTGCTTCTGGAATGAGATGATCAGAGTTCTAAATGGCTATGATGTGCAGTATGGTGACAACTGTGCAGTTCTAGGGGACCCCAGATTTTCTAGAATCTGTTTTGCATGGCTTTGTGAATGCAGCATGAGCACTAGTTAAAATAGGGTCCATTGAGTCCCTTTCTGTTAAAATCAAAGGGTCACTTCAGTAGTCTGTGTCGAGTAATTGTCTAGTCAAGTCGTCTAAGCTTTGGTATTCAAAACCTGGTACTGGTTTATGGGTAAAAACTTAAGTTCTGTGGTGGTAGTTGTTTGTTTTTCTCCTGAGATGTGTAATCTTTAAAAAAAAATCTATTTATTGTAAGAAAAATATGGGAAATCCTGTAGGTGAATGTTACATTTTGAAAGCTAAAGTACGATTGACAAAAAATTCTCTCAAGCACCTCTAATGAAATACACTGAATTTGTTTTGCTTACTTTGTGTGTCTTTAAATTGGGACACTTTGGTTCATTTAAAAAAAACCATGCAGGGTTAGATGGCTACAGATCCTGGATGTTCTTGTTTTCATTGGAGAAAAAATACATATAGTTAAAATCCAAACATTTTCCTGCAGCATCTGCAACCCAGACATCGCAGCTATTTCTTTCCAGCATGTTCCATCCTGTCATGGCACAGTTACTAGAGAAACACAGAAGAATGTAGAGCCAGCCTATAGGAGTGGTGATGCAGTCTCTCTTTTTTAAAAAAAAATGTGCAAGTTCTTCCAAAGTATGAGAGAGATTTTTAATGTTACACCTCAAATGTAAATAAAATAATGAAGAAAAACATTCTCTCTATGTATAATGAAACAAAAAAGGGAACAAACAAACAAAGGTGAGATTCTATGGCCTCTTGTCATTTCCGTGCCCCAGTGGCAAATGTGAGGTGACAGTGACATCATTTAGAATGTTTGGGGCACTGCATTAGCATTGCAGCTGTGGTGGAAATGGGAGTTGCTGGATGTGAAAGACATGAAGTCCTTTTTTAGATGATAATACATGAACAGCCCAATTCAAAGCCCATTTCAATTAGTGGAGTTTCTCCACTAACTGAAGTGCGTTTTGTTTCCACCCCATGGTGTGGAAAGCCCCTCGTGGTCGACATGAAGCAGTGATGTTCCTGGAATTCAGTAGTTTATTTCTGAATTGCCCTGCTTGTCTAAGGTGTGTCTCATGTGGTACTATGTGCTGTGCTGAACACCACTTTCAGTGTCAAGTATCAGGGGGTAGCCGTGTTAGTCTGTATCTACAAAAACAATAAGGAGTCTGGTGGCACCTTAAAGACTAACAGATTTATTTGGGCATAAGCTTTCGTGGGTAAAAACCTCACTTCTTCAGATCTGAAGATTTTTACCCACGAAAGCTTATGCCCAAATAAATCTGTTAGTCTTTAAGGTGCCACCAGACTCATCACTTTCAGTGTGTTGCTTCTCTTCCCAACTTTGGCTTGGATCCTTTAGTTGATGGTACAGGGGCGGATTACTGTGGCTGTGGGGCAGTCCCTCTAAAGTTAATGTTGCTTGCAGGATTGGGGCCTATGTCTATTTTGAATAGGTATTTTAAAGGTCGCCTTGGACCCGTGACTTGTATTATATAATAACGTCCCACTACTCAAACATCTAGACACATGATTAGTTTTACTTGCATAGTTAGTCCTGTTAAATTCAATGAGACTACTCGCGTGCTTAAAGTAAAGCACCTGTGTAAGTATCTGCAGGCGAGGTTCTCTGTGCTGCAGAACCTATAACAAGGGAGAAGTTTAAAAACAAAGTGTTGTGATGCTTAACTCTTTCCTTTGCTTTATTTAAATCCCCAGCATTTTTTAACATGGAGGGCTTTTTTTACACATTCTTAACAAGATTAGGTTGATTTCAAGTTCTCTATGAAGGTGAAAAATAGTAATTTTTCATGTTCGCATGCAGTGTCGTTTATATAATTTACCGTGTGTTAGGAAGCAAACATTTGTGGGACAACAGTTGATTTCTGAGAACTTGTAAGAGGAGAGTGAAATATACCATTGGAGGTTATATTTGTATTGGTGTATCAGGAGGTTACTGTCTTTGGTATTACTGGGAGCTACTTTTGTGGATCCTCCACATATCAGTGAAAGTGATTAGACCTGATACATTATACTTAAGGCCTGACATGTCTGACTTTTATTTATAAATTTTGAATAATAATATCAAAGGTATTTTTAATCAATTTAAATTGTGGTATGAACAGGAAATAAAGTAAACAGGGATGCTAACTGGGATTTTACCAAAATGTAATCAGTTTAATGAAGTTAAGACTTATTACAGATCAGAAATTAAATTATAATATTTGATCATCATCATTTATATTTGTTTTGTGATCTCCCAAGCACACCGCAAAGCCTATGGTATCTTGGAGACATTTAGGGGCTGATACTGTGAGGTGCCTCATATCATATATCATATATTGCCTCTAATCCATGGTACGCCCACATCTTGGATACTGCGTGCAGATGTGGTCATCACATCTCAAAAAGGATACAGTAACGCCTCACTTAAAGTCGTCCTGGTTAACGTTGTTTCATTGTTACGTTGCTGATCAATTAGAGAACATGCTCATTTAAAGTTGTGCAGTGCTCCCTTATAAGGTCGTTTGGCAGCCGCCTGCTTTGTCCACTGCTTGCAAGAAGAGCAGCCCGTTGGAGCTAGCTGGTGGGGGCTTGGAACCAGGGTGGACCGGCAGCCCCCCATCAGCTCCCCGCTCCCCTAAATTCCCTGTGCAGCAGCCACCCAGCAGGCTATCAGTTGCCGGGTAGTTCAGCTGTCCCTCCCCCACTGCCATGTGCTGCTCCTGTCCTCTGCCTTGGAGCTGCTCCCCGGAGCCTCCTGCTTGCTGTGCGGCGGAGGGGAGTGAGGGGGGCTAATGTCAGGTTGTCCTCCTGCATCCCATTTATCCCATCTCCGTAGAGCGGGGGGGGGGGGGGGGGGGAGGGGGCGCACATGACAGGGCTCAGGACGGAGGGAGCCTGCTCGCAGCAGCTGCTGTCTCAACTTGCTGATCTACTTTAAAAGGCAGTGTACTTAGAGTGGGGTCAGCGTACTTAAAGGGGCAATGCACATCTCTCTCTCACACAGGGTGTGTGTCTCTGTCTGCCATGCTGTCCCCTCCCTCCGTTCCTGCTGCCTTGTAGAGTGTGAGGCTACATTAATAACAGTGTGTTAACCCTTGAGGGCTCAGCTGTTCTAGTTCATCATTTAGTAGTAAGGCATTCCCTGGAAAATATCCCACCCTTTTCCACCCTCTGACTTCACCACCTCAACCAAGCTTCACAATCATCATCGCTGTGTACCAGTATTAAATTGTTTGTTTAACTTATACTGTGTGTGTATGTGTATATGTATATGTATGTGTATATATATATATATATATATATATATATATATATATATAATATACTTTTGTCTGGTGAAAAAAATTTCCCTGGAACCTAACCCCCCCTATTTACATTAATTATTACGGGGAAATTGGATTCGCTTAACATCGTTTTGCTTAAAGTCGCATTTTTCAGGAACATAACTACAATGTTAAGCAAGGAGTTACTGTATATTGAAATTGGAAAAAGTTCAGAAAAGGGCAACAAAAATGATTAGGTTTCTGTATGAGGAGAGATTAAAAAGATTGGGACTTTTCAGCTTGGAAAAGAGACGACTAAGGGGGGATATGATAGAGGTCTATAAAATCATGACTGGTGTGGAGAAAGTAAATAAGGAAGTGTTATTTACTCCTTCTCATAACACAAGAACTAGGGGTCACCAAATGAAATTAATAGGCCGCAGGTTTAAAACAAACAAAAGGAAATATTTTTTCCAGGGTGGATTTGATTTAAATCCTCAATACATATTCTTCACAACTCGGCGATAGATGTAGGTTTCATTTTTAGAAGGTACACACTAAACATTTCTAAAGTGATTTATTTTGAAAACTTTTCAGATTAGTTTTACAGCTATATCAGAAAATGAATAATTGTTTGGTTATTTCATTTACCAAAGGTAATTGAAGCAGATAGTTCACTTCCCAATGACTTCATAAATATCTCCAGTTCAACAGGTTAATCATTAATATTTGGAGGATTTTCTTGCCATGCTGTATTAGGAGGCGAACATCACCAGACAGACATTTAAATTGTTTTATTTAACTGTTTGTTTCTCACCTCTATATAGTATTTTATTTAAAAACATTTTTGCTGTTAACAAGCATGTTTTCTCTGGAGACACAAATCCACAGTTTGAGAACTGCAAAACTAAGCATCTCTGATGGTATCTTCTAGACTGAGCACTGAGACCCATTGAGTAGATAGAAAGATTAACCTAAATAATCGATACAGAAGCCCCTGGAACCCCATAGGATTGGGTCCCTAATCCATGAACTATTGGAAATCATTTACAAAACTTTCCTTAAACATTACATGAGTATATTGTCTCATACTATAGAATTAGAATTTATAATCCCTATTCCATGATGAGATATCTTTGAGCTATAATGTATCTTAATTAAAACTATCTTTAGATAGGTTTTTTTCCTCAAAAAGCATTTTATCAAAAACACCCGATTTAAATAAAAAAAATCTGATTTTTTTTTTTGTCATTGATTTTTAACCACCCTGATTTTTTCACACAACACACAGTCAATCTGTGGAACTCCTTGCCAGAGGATGTTGTGAAGGCCAAGACTATAATAGGGTTAAAAAAAGAACTAGATAAATTCATGGAGGATAGGTCCATCAATAGCTATTAGTCAGGATGGGCAGGGATGGTGTCCCTAGCCTCAGTTTACCAGAAGCTGGGAATGGGTGACAAGGAATGGATCACTTGATGACTACCTGTTCTGTTCATTCCCTCTGGGGCACCTGGCATTGGCCCCTGTCGGAAGAGAAGATACTGGTCTGACCAAGTATGGCTGTTTTCATGTTCTTATCTGTTCTGCTTATGACCTGGAATGAGTTTGTTGTACTACTTGACTCTGACCATGTACAAGGAGAGGATCTGAGACCACTGTCATGGGAGCTCACTTTTTCTGTTGTCTCACAACCTTCACGTGGTCCCCTTAATTTCCAAGCTCTGTTAGAAACAAAGAAGCTGATCCTGCAAATGGGAGCCAGGTGGATATTCTGGTTTCCCACTACAAACAGATCCCTTTGCAGGATCAGGGAAGAAAATCATGATTTGCCAAATAGAAAAGGACCAAACTGTTAGGGAAAGCAGCCTTCTATTTAAGGCTTCTAAGACAATATGGTAGGCTCTAAAGAGCACAGGCAAATGTTTATAAGGGCTTTTCTTTGAGCATATTATTTTGAATCTTCTATTCCGAGAATGGGTTGTTGATTTTCCCCACCCTCCCCTTTCCCTAATGTAGTTCAGCTTGGCCAGACTGGTGTAAATTTCGCCTCTGATTCTGCCATGATCAAGGAGAGAAAATCTAAGTTTTCAGTATTGGAGGTGAATTCACTCTCTGGTGGAACCAACTGCATGTTAGTACAGGAGTGTGGGTGTCCTCCAGAAAATGTTTTGCCCTATAATACAGTAATATAGCACCACTAGTGTACATATCTCTGTACAGTAGGTGTACAGAGATATGTACGCTATCTCTGTAGTGTACATATCTACACTATGCCAAATGCACAATGGGTCAAATGTCCTTCCTGTAATACCATTGGCTTTGACAGAGTTACACTAGGGATTTTGGTGGCTGATCTCAATGGATTAACAAGTGTGAGTGTCTTCAGAATCTGGTCTTTGAGCCTTGTCTACCTGGTGATTTGCCCTCATTTCATGTGGTTGCCATCAATACAAACTGCAGGTATAGACATTTACATTGCTAGAGTGCTTGAAACCAGGGTAAGTTCCGCTGATGCAAGTTGTAGACAAGGAAAGCAACACTTGGGATTTGCACAAGTGGCTGCAGTCTGATCGCTGACATTGGAGATAATTCCCAGTATAGACAAGATCTCATACACGATTTGTTTTGAGCAGAGTTTAGTGTTGTCATTCTATTATCTACAATTGTCATGTAAATGGGAAAAATACATAAAATGAGGGAAGGCCCAGTAAAAGTAATTCAGGAATGTAAATCACAGTACAGAAAAAGTAAATAGACCTTTATAGGTGAGATTAGGCTGGATTTAGTAGGGTTTCCAATTGCGAGACTCTTGTGATATCCTATATCATCTTGTTCGTTTTACAACCCACCACGTGGGAGAATCCTGCAGAGTTTCAATGAGTGCTCTCCTGGTTGTGCTTTATTATTAATATAGCACCATAAGTGTACACAGCCTGTACAATAGATGAGCTGTTCCAAACACGCAATGGGCCAAATTCTTCCTTGCTGTAATTCCATTGGTTTGAACAGAGTGACACCAGGAATGAATCTAACTAATTTAGTGCTTTACCCTGCGGTTCAGAAGCCCTTAGAAGCTGATGCACCCTGTTACCAGCAGCATAGGAAAAACACTACTGTGCAGTAACACAGCAGGGATATTGTTGACTCTGTGCCTAATTGTCATTTATACTAAGGCACTTAAGTGAGTGTAATATCATTTAAGGCTCCTGTACGCTGTTGATGTGGTATAAAGGGGCCCTAATGTAAATAAGAATCAGGCTCATATGTTTGGTTTGTGTATATAATTTATACTGCTGTACCTACCTTCTATAAATTATTCTTCTCTATGGCCAAAGGCCCATTAACCCACTAGGAACTTAGGTATGTTGGTCATTTTAGCAAAACATCCCGTGCTTACTCTAGAAGTGGCACCACGCAGCAGGTGCCGTAGCAAAATTGTTAGCAGACAAGACTCAGGCATTCTTAGCACCATGTTCTCTAGCCCTGCTCATGGTTAGAGGAGCATGTTAAAACCACTAGTGGCCAATCTACATTGCTTACACTGGGGAAGCTGCACTGGTGCTAGAGCAGGGGTGGGCAAACTACGGCCCAGGGGCTGGATCCGGTCCTCCAGACGTTTTAATCCGGCCCTCGAGCTCCCGAGCTCTCTGTGGCTCCCGGAAGCAGCGGCATGTCCCCCCTCCCTCTCCTACACATAGAGGCAGCCAGGGGGCTCTGCCTGCTGCCCCTGCCCCAACTGCCGTCCCCGCAGCTCCCATTGGCTGGGAACCACGGCCAATGGGAGCTGCAGGGGTGGCACCTGCGGACGGGGCAGTGCGCAGAGCCACCTGGCTGCACCTCTGTGTAGGAGCTGGAGGTGGGACATGCCGCTGCTTCTGGGAGCTGCTTGAGGTAAGCACCCCCCCGAGCCTGCACTGCTGATCCCCTCCCATGCCCCGACCCCCTGCCGCAGCCCTGATCCCCCTCCTGCCCTCAGTCCCAGCCCGGAGCACCCTCCTGCACCCTCAACCCCTCATCCCCAGCCCCACCCCAGAGCCTGCACCCCCAGCCAGAGACCTCATCCCCCCTGCACCCCAACCCCCAATTTTGTGAGCATTCATGGCCCGCCATACAATTTCCATACCTAGATGTGGCCCTCGGGTTTGCCCACCCCTGTGCTAGAGCAATGGCGGATTTCAGTAAGTGTTTGTTAGCTTCATGGCTTTTTGACGTCAAGCCCCTGCTGCTGTGAAGAATTAATGCTCTGAGACAGTGGAACTGATATTTTGGCTAGCCTATGTTGTTAGTTTCTGAATTCCCCTTTGTCTGTTTTCTCATGTTTCCACAAATAAGTATATATTATGTACAGCACACAGTTGATTCCCTAGTTTTAATTAGTATTCCTTATTCGTCAGTTTTTTGTCTCGCCCTCATTTCACCCCTGCCGTGTCTACTTCTGTCTGGAGTGCTTTGTCCACAACTCGAGTTTGTGTTAACTCACAGTCTTGCTGTCTCTAAAGTTTAAACCTTTGCTTTAGAAGAGACTTGGTTGATACCTCTAGAGTTGGCTCCACTAGCTGCCCTGACTTTTAGTGGTTTTATCCTTTTCCTCATTATTGAAGGCAGTGAAGAGAAGCAAGTGTACTTGCTTTACCTTTGGCTCCTGGTTGAGCTTTAAGATCTGATTCTTTGCTGGCCAGAGCTTCCAGTCCATTTTTTCATATCAAGCTGCTGAGTTAATTGTTTTGTTTTTTGGAGTTGCCACTGTTCATTATCTACCAGGCCCTCCTGACAAACTTGTGCCTGAATTCAAAGACTGGCTTCTTTTTTTCTCTTTCTGGGAAACGTGACTCCTCCTTCTCACCGCCTTTCAGCCGACAATGATACGATTTGTATTTTTGTTGTTGACTATTTTGGACTCTCTCTTGATTGGAAACTGTGGGTCTTCAGGGCTGTGCATGTGGCTGGCCTTTGCCCAGATCTTGAGACACTGTCCTGTTGATCTTGTAGGGAACAGTCATGCATTTTCCATCCCTCTGGATATTTTCCCAACTCTTATTTCTGTGTTTTCTACTATACATCCATTCTCTGGTCCTAGTTTGATTTTCATAGATATTTTGTTTCAGTACTCTGTTGTTTTACCAGTCTAGGTTGAATTAATCTGGATGATTTTAAACATGATCTTAATCTGTTGTTTGTATCATGCTTTCTTCTTACAAAGCTGGAATGGACGGAGCTTTAAAATGGTGCTCTTTCTGCTACATTGATTAAAGTTGCTCTGTAAGATTCTCCCCACCCCACCTTTTTTTTTTTTTTTTAATAAAGCTAGGCCAGATTCATAGAATCATAGAATATCAGGATTGGAAGGGACCTCAGGATGTCATCTAGTCCAACCCCCCTGCTCAAAGCAAGACCAATCCCCAGATAGATTTTTACCCCAGTTCCCTAAAGGACCCCCTGAAGGATTGAACTCACAACCCTGGGTTTAGCAGGCCAATGCTCAAACCACTGAGCTATCCCTCCCCCCTAAATTAGTGGAGATATCCTATCTCCTAGAATTGGAAGGGACCTTGAAAGGTCATCGAGTCCAGCCCCCTGCCTTCACTAGCAGGACCAAGTACTGATTTTGCCCCAGCTCCCTAAGTGGCCCCCTCAAGGATTGAACTCACAACCCTGGGTTTAGCAGGCCAATGCTCAAACCACTGAGCTAGCCATCCTCCCCCCATTCCTCTGTTATGCCATTTTAAATCAGAAGTAACTGAAAGCAGAATATACCTGTCTGTTTCTTTGCCTTCATTTTCTACAGGTCTCCTAAGTGCTGAGATACTACACTCCTGTAGATAGTGCTCAGGCCTAGAAGTCAGAAGACCCGGGTTCTATTCCTGACTTTGTCATTGGCCTGTGACTTTAAGCACATCTGTGCTTTTGTTTCCCCAACTGTAAAGTGAGGATGATGATAGGTATCCTTCTTTGTGATGTGCTCTGAGATCTAGAGTTGTAGATAATATAATGGCTAAATTGTTCCAATGAGACAGGCAGCTCACAGTTCTGAGCAGAAATGTAAAAAATCTTGTCTGATTGGAACTTTGTAAGTACAATCATTTTCTCTTCAAACAAAGTTGTTTTTAACCAAGTAGCATTTTGAATCAAATAGCCCCATTTCCAGATCTCTTTCAAGGGAAACCGCCCTCATTTGGGGGAACTTCCCAAGGTAAGAAGCAGTTCTCACAGTTTGAGCATGGTGAAATATGTTTTTCTCAACAGAGTTTTTCATTGCAGTGGACGTTTCTGAGGCTATTTCTGGACGTGACCCTCTTACTAAAAAGTAATGTCACGTGGGAAGAAGCATAGTGTAGGGCACAGGGCTGGGATTCAAGAGTCTTGAGTTCCATTCCTGACCCTGCCACTAACTTGTTGTAAGACCTTAGGCAAGTCATTTAACATCTACAGATCCTGCCATCTAGAAAATGAGGACAATTGGTAAAATTTTCAGAAGTACTAGTCCCATTTTCAGAAGTGACTTACGCACTATACATAGAGCCACCCCGGCTAAAGACTTCCTTTTGCTACCTATTTCTAGACTTGTTTTGGTTTGCTTGTTTTTAATCTCTCTGATTATCATATAGTGAAGTTTGGATGTGTGATTAGTGTAGTGTACACTTACACAAGCTGATCTCATCCTTCTGTAGGAGGCTCCCAGTAGAGATCCGGAAAGGGAGCCTGTGACAATGTTAGGAACGTTCTGTGCAGGAGATATGTTTATCTCTAATATTGACCATTGGAGTGGAGGACGACAGAGATGTCTTGACCTCTTCTCAATATATTGTAGGTGAGGCTAGTAGCACTGCCTATTTTAAGGTTGCGTGGTACTTCCCATTCTAAGACCTTGTTTTCAGTTACGTATAACTTTGCTAAACTTTAACTATTTGAAATAAAATTGTTTGTACTGGTTGTCTGTGTCAAGCTGAATTTTTCTTGAAAGTTTCAGCCAAGCGGTTCAGCGGTTTCCAAGAATAAGGCTAAAGAAAAATGTTGTTCCCCCCCCCCCCCTTTTTTTTTTTTTGATTTTCTTAGGACCATTTTTTGAGAAGCTCTAATGCCCCCATGCTTTGCAGCATGGACTTGAAATTAGTCAGGGTATGGCCTTAATGTTGGAGATATCTTTTCCTGTTCCTGTGAAAATCTGTTCAAATTTGGCAAATTTATAAGACTTAAAGTTTCAGTTCACACATGCTCAGTTGAGACTTCAAGAGCTTTGCTGCCCAAAGTTTCTGTTTGCACTGGACATGTTCTAGCCCCTTATTGCTCTTGCGACTCGAGTTCACAAGCCCCCCCCACCCCGCCCCACAGAGCACCGAAGCATGCATCATCCCAGGGCTATGCGATAAATCCAGATTTTCCTATAATTGCTGTTATGACTTTAGCCAAGATGGTCAGGGATGCAAACCCCACGCTCGGGGTGACCCTAAGCCATCCAGAAGCTGGGAGGGGAAGATGGGGGCGATCACTCTCACTGCCCTGTTCTGTATATGCTGCCTGATGCTCTGTACTAGCCACTGTCAGAGGCAGGATAGTGAGCTAGATGGATTGTTGGACTGACCCAGCATGACAGTTCTTATGATCTTATGTTCTGGTTCTGTATGGCCAAATCCTGCCCTTTCCCCATAGCCCAGGTGGAATGGAGTGGCTCTTCTACAGATATTGAGGGCAAGATTCTAGGATCAGCACCCTTTATATGGAGCCCTGCATCCCAGTGTGTAAGTTTGTAATGGATTGGTTACATTGCCGTACATACCATCCTCTCCTGTTAGAGCTGAGTATAAGATGGTGCCAGCATCGCTGCAGCTTTGGCCTGTGACCCCTTGGGATACCCTGGCTTCTGTGCTAAAAACGGGGCTTGAAAATATCCTTTAATTCTATAAAGCTGGGATCCAATATTACTACGGGCCTTTAAAGTAAAGTCAGTGGAGTTCCTAGCTGTGATCTGTGGGACGCTTTGTCCCAGTAGGACACTGTTTAAAGTGTCTGTCTGAAGACTTCGCTATCCTGTTCTCTATTGAGGGTCTCTTCCCCATTGTCTGCCCTTCCGCTGATTAGTAACTGACCATCTGCATGGCCATTGCTTCTTTTGCAAGTACGAGTAAACGGTAACAGATGCCAGTGACTCTGTGTCCCCTGCTCTGCTTCCCTGTTGGAGACTGAGAAAGTGAACTCTGGAAGGGGACTCATTTGGTCCTGGGAAAAAGGCTTTGATCACAGCCTTGGAAGGATTCAGATGTCAGTCTAAGAGTAACAAAGGAACCAGCCAGAACTTGGGGCCACATTAATCTGGTGCAACTCCAGTGATGTCAGTGGGGATGTAAACCTTAGCGTATTCTGCCTTCTCAGTTTAGTCCCTTGTAGAAAAACATTTTCTTCAGATACCAAGGCCAGCACATCTGAGGGGATTGGAAAATAATGTTGGACAAAAATGCTGAATAAGAAAAGAACCTATGGCTGTTGCGCTACCCACCAGGAGGTGTTTGGGTTCACTGATAAATTAAGTTGAGCTGGGACTGTAGTATGTGGCATTTGTGACTTTGGACTGTGGTTTTTTCCCAAAGAACGTTTAGGCCCACAAATCTCATAGAAATTCAGTAGGAATTGGGCAGCTAACTCCCTGAAGCTCCTTTGAAACTCCCAGTCATGAACTTCTCCAGCTTAACCAAAGATTTGGTTGTTTCATGCACAGGCTGTACTATTACTATGATTTGCATTACTGTAGCACCTAAAGGCCCCAGCCAAGATCAGGGCCCCATTGTGCTAGATGATGTACAAATCCATGGTAACAGATTAGTCATAAGAACGGCCATACTGGGTCAGACCAAAGGTCCATCTAGCCCAGTGTCCTGTCTTCCGACAGTGACCAATACCAGGTGTCCCAGAGGGATTGAACAGAACAGGTAATCATCAAGTGATCCAGTCCCTGTCACTCATTCCCACAATTGCTAGTTTATGGCACAAAATATTAGATCAGTTTTCAAAGTCATGGTTGCTTGGTTGCACTCTCTCTGTATGTCCAAGGAAGATACTTAGATTGCAAGCTCCTGTTTTATCTGTGCACAGAGCCTAGCACAACAGAGCTCTAAATCCCCCTGATTATGGCCTCTAGGCACTACTGCTATACAAACAATAAATGGTAAGACAGAGTTAAAAGTCCTATCTATATAAAACATGGAATTTGTGAGGACATGCAGTGTGTCTTCATGGATCGTCTAGCCAGCAGGCTCTCTTACATCCCCCACATACTGCACCAAGCATTTTATCGTAAGAGGGCTAACACACTATATTAATGAACTGCTTCTAATCTAAGACAAACTCACTGCATCTTAGCTGTTGGAAGGAAAGGGGGATGGAAGATGAGGGTAACATTCATAGAAAGTGCACAGGGCCTGATCCCGAACCTGCTGAAGTTAATAGGAACCCTTCTTTTGACTGTAATGGACTTTGGATCAGGCCTATGTTTTCATAGACTAGTTATGAGTTTGATCCACTGCCTTTGGAAGCCAATGGAAAGACTCTCATTGACTTCACTGGGCATTAGTTCAGGACCTATGTACACAACTAGGTGACTCTGGATCAGGGCCGGTTCCAGGCACCAGCTTAACAAGCAGGTGCTTGGGGCGGCACCTGTGGCAATTCGGGGGCGGCAGGTCCCTCACTCCCTCTAGGAGCAAAGGACCTGCTGCTGAACTGCCGCCGATCGCGGCTTTTTTCTTTTTTTTTTCCCCATTGCCGCCGCCGATCACGATTGCGGCTTTTTTTTTTTTTTGCTTGGGGCGGCAGAAATGCTGGAGCCGGCCCTGCTCTGGATCAATTAATTAAAAAAAATAGAGACAATAAAACAACCATTGAACATTCCAACTTTCCATCTGCCTAGCCACTGTCAGTTGGCACCTTTCCAGCAGAAGTAAGTTTGAGGAGAGATCTGAAGGAGAAGGGGTCAGCATTTGATGTACTAGTTCTGAGAGGATGATCCATGCTCACAGGGTAGCATGGCAGGGTGTGTGTTGGAGGAGTAGATGGACAGGTGATCAAAGGTTACAGTAGTTGGCAGAGCCAAGGGGTGGCGCAGTAGAATACCAGAAGGGATAAGCATTTGGGGGGTAAGTTGTGAAGGGCTGTGAAACTAATAACGAGAATCTTATATTTGATGTTCTAGAGAAGGGGCAGCCAGTGGAGGGACATGAAGGGGAGAGGGTGATGTGGCCAGAATGACAGGTCACTGGCAAGACAGATAGGGTATACAGGCAGTTCCAGTATTTATCGATATTATATTATGGGATTTCCTAAACTCAGTCAAGGTAACTATATTATGGGCTAGAAAAATATCTTTCATTATAAGCCTCCTCATGGTGAAGGGAGGGATGAGTAGATTTTTGTCGGGGTTGCTGGGCAAGGACCATCTTTTGTGTTTGTACAGCACCTAGCACATCTGGTCCTGGACCATGACTGTGTTCTTAAGTGCTACAGTCATACAAATAATAATGCTAATTTTGCAAAGCTGAGCTATATATTTTATTTCTACTAACAGCCCAAAATTGCTCCCTGAGGATGAAATTCCCTCTACTGTGAAGGCACAGCAGAAAGCTAGTTGTATGACCTAAACCTCATGGCAGAGCTGTGTGTGGGGCTTAGGGTAGAGTGGTGGCACAGTGAGCCTTTACACCCCCCCATAAGCTGTGGAGGTAGTCTCCTTGCCACAGCAGAGTGGTCTAGGTTGAAAGTCCATGCATATACAGATTCAGAGCCCTAAATTCCCCCATAGGAGAGTCAGCTATTCCATGGGATAATCTCTGTCACAGCCACATAGCCTGCCTGTGGATTGGGTCTGTGGGTAAATTCTATCTTCTCTACCCTAACCTTGCTTTGTTCACTACATAAAACCCAATTCCTCAGTTTGTGTATTAGAAGTGACTTTTTGCCCAGAAGGACCAGTATTTTGCATTCATGTATTTTGTTGAAACTATTATACTCAGAGGATTGCAGCCATTACTGCAATTTCTGCTCCTGTGAGAGGTTGGGATGTGATGCTGTTCAAATGGAGATGCAACATGTATAAAGAAATCCCCATGATTTGTAATGAATTCCCAGGAAAGCAATAAAGCTGCTATCCTGTCAAGCATTTCTTGCTGTACATCGGTGGGTGTCGAAAGCTTGTCTCTTTCACCAACAGAAGTTGGTCCAATAAAAGATATTACCTCACCCACCTTGTCTGTTGGTGTTAACCTTAGGCATTCATGAGACTGCTGATTTGAAGAGAGTTAATTAGAACTGAGCATTGATTATGGGCATTTATTTTTCCAGGTTAATTTCATATGCCATGAGAAAACATATTTTATTTAAATAAAAAAACTGGGCTGAGCAGATGTATTATTTACTGTGTCTCACTCTTAGAGTTTGGTGTAGCTTAATATTTCAATAACACATTATTAGAAAAGGACTGGGATGACAAAGTTGTTTATAGGAGTGTAATAGCTTATTGTGTATTAAACTATAGTGGATTATTATAGTCCTTGTTTTGCATGTTTTCTATATGGACATAATGCTTTATTATTTTTTGCATACAGCTGTAGAAATCTATGTGATGAAGGCTTTGGGAAGCTCTTATTTCAGTCTCCATTTCAGGTTTCATATTAAAAACAAACATTGTGGGGAACTGGCTAACTGCTCGATTATTTCTGTCATATAGTTTCCTGAGCTTCTCGTGCTCTAATCTTTTAAAGATAACTCCTGATCTCTTCATGAGTTGTTTCCAAAATATCTTAAATCGGGTCCTGTTGTATTAATTTGATGGAATATATAGGCTAAAGGTGTTAACATAACCCAGTCACTGTCCAACATTTAAACTTTATTAAACTAGGTCTGAGGTTTGGTATACAGAGACCTCAGCCTGCTTAGTACTATGGCGCAAACACCATTTAAAAATCCTTTTAACCTTTAATTAACTGTTTTTCCTTCTTTTCTGTGTCTTTAAAGCATTTGAAATGTTAAGTATTAAATAAGACTTTAATTTTAACAACATCGTGTTTTCCTTTAGCTGTAGACAATTTTAGTTAGGGGAAAAAACCCTGTTGTAGATGGTATCAAAGATGGTAATAACTGTCCTTTTTGGGGAAAAGAGAAGTTATAAATCCAGTGTCTTGTATTTAACCGTGGTACTCTTTGTACTTTTTCCATATCCTGGGACCAACACGGCTACAACAACACTGCATACATGAAGAGGTTGGCATATTTGGGGAGCCAGCCTAGTAGTCATGGCTGTTCCCATGATTTGGACAATGTGTTTTTGTTTAATGTAAAATTGTTATGGATGAGTTTGGCGATGTGTTTGCGGTGGATATCTGTCCACTGGGTTGTCCACTGTCTTGTAATATTTGAGGCAGGCAGCTATGCTATCATTGTGAGTGATGTTGGTGTATAGGGAGGTGACATCCATAGTGGCAAAGATGGTGGTCTGAGGGAGGTTGTTGGTGTTGCGGAATTTGTTGAAGAAGTCACTTGTATCTTGGAGGAAGCTGTCCCTTCGTGTGTTGAGTGGTTTGAAGATGGTTTCTATGGGACCCTATATTCCTTATGATGGGTCTGCCTGGGTTCCCTTGTTTGTATATCTTGAAACATGTAGAAGGTCCTGGGGTGGGTTTGTGAAGGATGAGTTTGTTGCATTTCTCTTGAAGTTGTTTAGGGAAGGATTTGATGATATCCTTAAATTCCTGGGTAAATTGTGGGGTGGGGTCTTCTTTGAGTTCTTCATAGTAGGTGGTGTCAGAGAGTTGTCGGTTGGCCTCGTTAACATAGTCATAATGGATGAGGACTACTGTGGCGCTCCCCCTTTGTCTTCTGGTTTGATCACTATCTGGTGGTTAGGTTTCAGGGACAGTATAGCTGTCCCCTTAGCGGTGGAGCGATTGTCACAGATCTGATGTTTAAGGATTTCACAGTCAATCGGTGTAATGTTCAATAGTATGGTTTCGTCCACACTTAGATTGTATTAAAGATGGTACAGTAATAACTGTCATCCCAGGTGGTGGTTGGGATTCAGCTGGAGCTAGTAGGGGTGGCGATGTCATCTGGGTCACACTCTCTCTAGCCCATTGGGGCCACGAGATCTCTCCGAATCAGGAAGATGAAGTCCTGGGGTGCCAGGATATGGTGGGGGATGGCAGCCATGAAGGTAAAGCTCGCTCCAGTAGCTTCTGTCCTTTCAGCCTTTGTTCTGTTCTTTCATTCTTTCCCCACAAAATCTTTCTTTTAAATACCCAAAAAGGGAGTCATGGGTGGAATAACCTATTATTTTGTTCACCAATTAGACCTAATACCTGGCATACCAATTTTGGCTTACTAACTTCCAGCTCCATGCCTCCTATTTTTAACAAGCATACAACACAGTCCTTGAATCATATCAATGTGGTCTTTTTGTTTAGACTAATTCAGTTATTCTGTCTCCCTTTTGTACCTTTTGCCATTAACATTTGTTGTTATAGGTTATTTTGACATTTTATGAACTTTCACATACTTTTTAGCGTTGAGCTCATAATTAGAGTAAATTTGTAAGCCCAATTATCACAACAGTCCTTCCATTTATGTGACAATTTATTAAATTTAAAGGAACACTGCCAATTTTTTTTCAATGAATGATTAATGTATAAAACAAATCACCTTTCTGATTGAGCCCACTTTGAATAGGATGTCCTGGATTTTTAAATTTTAATGGGTTTTTTTCTCCTAACCTGCTGATGTTTAGAAAGGTCTTTTTGAGGGGGGGATATAGGACAGGCTGAGAAAAACAATAGCAACCATGCTCGGGCCCTCCCCTTTCTCTCTCTGATCCTGCCTCTGCAGTTTCAGCTTTGCTCAGCTACTGGTAAACACCCTCTGGCATAGCCTGTGTGGCAGCATGAATGTGAGCTCCCTCAGTTCAGTGCAGAGAGTGATGTCCTAATGCAGGAGGCACAAAGTGCAACAGACCATCAACAACAGTGAAACTGACTGTATACAAAGTACTGCCAAATATACAAAGTAAAACAAAAATCCAAGAGAAATATGTCTAATCTCATTGGTGTAACTTTAGGACTACTTGCAACAATTTACCATCCTCTTGAAAATCTGAACATTTTGTATCTCTTGTACCCATGTTGTTGGATCAGAAAGTTGATGGTGTTCTATAATTCTGAATATTTAACCGTCAAAGTAAAAAGCAATCGATAGCCTGGTTTATGTCCAGATTCTGGTTGATATTAATCAGAAGAGAAATGAAGATTTTTTTTGTTTAAGTAAAACTAGCAGTCAGTTTAGACCCAATATTTTGTGGTTGATTTTTGTAGTTTTTTTTTTTTTTTTTTAAAGTTGTTAGAAAATTTAATATTAACAGACGTGGTCATGAATTTTATTTTTTCCATTTCAATGACAACAGTGTCTTATTTAAATCCAAATAAATCTTTGTAATGTTTGCAACCCAAAGATAGAAAAAATCATGCCAGATGCAGAAAGTGAAACTGACTATAAACAGAAGAGAAGAGAAACTGCCTTTTCTATTTTCATTGTCCAGGCTAAGTAAATATAAAAATGCAAGTGAGTCTAAATGATAACGAGGATATCAGACTTTTGAAAAATGTTTGTAGTTAGCTTAAATCTAGCTGGTGCTAATAGCACAGGTAACAACTTGGTAGGATCCATTTATGTTTGCTGAGCTTCTTTTGTTCGAATTCCGCTGTGCTGGGAAAGTTTTTGCAGGCGATATGGTTAAAAGTCACAGCATAAATTTCCTGACTTGATGAAAAGACTGTGACCCCCTCAGAATTGTGTTGTTCATTGGAAAGAAGATAGGTAATAAAGAGTCTCCTGTGTGAGAGGAATAGGGGGAACCTGCTGTTTTAATTTTGTTCACAGCAGTGAGCCAAACTTTGTTCTTTCTGTGCTGGCCTTGATAATTGGCTCAATATAATATAGGAATTCAATTCATTGCATATCTTTGGCTTTATAACTGTTAATGGAATAGCCAGGAAGAGTGCAAAGTCTCCTGCAGAAACATACAGTAAATAAAACTAATAACACGTTCCAAAGGATTTGGGGTCAGATTTTAAAGGGGCCTTGACCCAGTCTCTGGGAGGTTCCGTTTTTTGCAAATAGTTAATGAGCACTGTCATTTGATGTGTAAATGATAGAATTTGCAACATAGTCCAGTTGCATGAGCAGATAGGATTTGCTGGTTTAAATTGTCACTTGCATAAAAAAAAAAGGGTGCAAGCAACTTCACTCTCACTCATCCAACAAGTAATCAGGCTTTATGTAAGTGAAGTACAGGGGACTCGAAAGGGGTGAGAGCCCTCTTACCTAGGGCCAGGGCACAGGGCTGCAGTGCAGTTGCTCTAGTCTATGAAGTAATTGGCAGACTTATGCCCTCTGTGTCAGTTACAGAAGCTGCTAGGGCCACTGTATCCACGTAATTATGAATCGGTCAGCTCCTTGTCTGTCCTAAATAGTGCTACTCTCTAGGCCAGCCTACACTGGGCTGGCACAGAGACCCCCTCCAAGGCAGAAGTTTAAGTAGTACGGGCAGCTGCCACTTAGACTTGCACTAACCGTACACATGCAGGTGACTTGCATATCTACAGTCACACATGGCCAAGTGGACGCCACATTTTGAAACCTCATCCTTAGTGTTCAGGTTTACCAGCTGTCAGAAGATATATGTAAAAATAAAATTAAAAATGTACACTCAAGATCCAGCATTAGTTGCTCATTTAACCAGGAAAATAAAAAGTTGCTGCTTTTCTTTCACTTTGAGGGTGACCCCTTTTTAGGGATTTGCATGATGGGAAATTAAAACAATTACTTTGGGAGCTTGTCTAGCTTTAGGAGTCTGTGTTAGTATACTGTGCCTTTAAAGGTATGTCTGCACTTCGAGCTGCTCAACCCCCGCTCCGCCCCATACCCCGCCCTCACTCCACCCCTGCCCTGCCTCTTCCCACCCCTACTCCACCCCTGGCCCCACCCCACTGTACCCCTTCCCCCAAGGCCTCGCCCCCATTCCACCCCACCCTGCCTCTTCCCCGCCTCTTTTCGCCCCCTCCCCAAAGCGTGCCCTGTCCCTGCTCCTCTCCCTCCCTCCCAGTGCTTCCTGCACACCGCGGAACAGCTGTTTTGCAGCATGCAGGAGGTGCTGGGAGGGATGGGGAGGAGGCGGTCGGGGGCTGCTGGTGGGGAGGTGGCAGGGGAGCTGGCTGCCGGTGGGTGCTAAGCACCTGCTAATTTTTCTCTGTGAGTGCTCCAGCCCTGGAGCACCCATGGAGTCGGCGCCTATGGCTGGTGTAATTCCCAGCTCGAGAAGACGTACCCATGCTAGCATTGAACAAGCCAGCCTGCTAAAAGTAGAGTGTAGCTGCACTAATGCAAATGAGTATGTGCTCGTCAGGTTAGTGCAGGTGTATCTCCTCAAACTGCAATTTACGCCTCCAGATTGGTCTCTCAGGGTGTATCTGCATTTCAGTGTCCAATACCAAATCAGACACATTCCACTGACATGCCTTAAAGATTTTGTCCATCTATTTATAGGCTCTGAACCGTGGCTAGTTAAGCTTTAATCTTCAGGGCTTGTTTCTGTAAAATTGTTTTATTTCTTAAATGTCTACAGGTTTAGTTGTGGTCTTTATAGCATTCCTAACACCTGTTCAGCACTTTTCCCTCCTTTTTTGGGAAGCGCCTAATTACTAGAGGGTTTCCCTTGGAGCTGTGAACCTTCATTCAGTTCCCTAACTGGAGAATTCTCTGCAGGATTCTCCAGATGGGGGATAGAGGATAATCTTCTCAGAACTCCGGAAGAAATGTGATGCCAAATTACAGAAAATAGATCCTTTTTATTAAGCTCTTGGCTCATTTACTCCTATTTTAAGATGACCTTATATTAAAGGGACATGTTAGATTAAAATTTGTATATTTTAAAATAAAATTACCTGGGCTGTTAATAACACGGTAGATCATAAACACTGATGAAAAGACACTAATATGTAAGGCCGTGAAAAAAACACCCCCGTGAGCAACATAAGTTTCGCAGGCATAAGTGGTAGTTTGCACAGCACTATGTCAGCAGGAGAGCTTCTCCCACTGACCTAGTTATTGCCGCTCATTGGAGATGGTTTAATTATATCGACGTGAGATTTCTAAGGCTACACGAGAGATCTTACAGCAGCGCAGCTGCATCAGTACAGCTGTGCCTCTGTAAGGTCTCTAGTGTACCCATCACCTAACTTTGTCTATTCACATTGTCATCATACACACAGACAGTGAAAATAGATTCGTCGATTTCTGTTTTGTTTCTAGTCACTTTAATTTTCCAGCTATGAGTTATTGTTTGAATAGCAGTGGTGTGCTTGTTGGTATACAGGTATAAAGACAAGAACACACATTTTCAGATGTTTTTAGTGATGTAAGTATGAGGCTAAGTACCTTTTTAGGGTACAGATGCTCTACTGTGAGTGTTGTGAGGGTGCTGGTATCCCCAGTTGTGAGAGGTACTGGAGGTGAGCTGGGGAACCATATTTGAATCCCACAGACACTGCCTCAACCCTGTAGTGCTCGCAAGCGTGGTAGAGGAAGCATTCCTCTACACCTGTCCCTGTATTTACATCCCACCTCCACATACCCAAATGCTGGGCAAATTTTCGGCTCTGGCAGCAAGTGGGATAGATGTTGCTAGTGACCCTTTGGATGACTTGTCCGATGTTGCTTTACAGAGCAACTTCCATCTGAAGATCTCAAAATATTTTAGGTACATGAATTAAGCCTTATTATAGCTCTGTGTGGTAGGTTGTATCAATATTCCCATTTGACAGATGGGCAAACTGAGGTACAGAGAGGTTAAGTGACTCAACTGTGATCACACATGGGGTCAGTGGCAAAGCCAGGAATTGAACCCAGGGCTCCTGACTCCCAGTCCTCTGCTCTCACCATTGTCTCGATTCTGGGTTTTGGACGTTTTTAAATATCTGATGTAAATTTACAGTAATGCATCCTGGAACAACAGGTAAATATAGACCTAGCATGGGAAGTGTGTGTCTCAGCAAGAGAGAGTGGAGAGTTATGGCTGAATATTTTAATATATACAAATGGTTGACTCTATGCTGAGTTGTACTGTTAGAAATGTTTATGGCTTGCAGCAGTTGGATTACTGTGCTGTGAGGTTGAAGGGAGCTAATCCAAATTTTTGTTTGTCTTCCAGGTCTACACACAACGAACTAGAGAAGAACCGGTAAGTAGCTAATGAGCTGAATTCTAAGAAATACAAAGCCCAGTCAATGTAACATGCTTTAACATTACACATGCAGGTGTGATTTCATCAGCTCAGACAGCTGGGGATTTCCACCTTGCACCAGGTAGGTTTAAAGTCCAGGCAAAGACTCTAAAAGATTTGAAAAAGAAGCCTTCTTCTCTCTCCACCCCCCCCCCCAAAAAAGGCAAGAAGTGACCCAGTTTTGCAACTAATCTGTATGCAGAGTAAATACTGTTCCTCTTCTCCTGACACTGAAATCTGATTGGGTTATTGTCCCTACATGAGGTTGCTAAGGTATCTGGTTTCTCGGGCACTGGTTAATACATGTTACCATGAACTGAAGGGCAGTGCTTTGCTTCTGCCCCCCCCACCATCCCCACTTTCTTGGCAGGACTGTAATACTCTCTACAGCATAAAGAAAATGCCATTGTTTAGAGGATCTGAAGTCTGGCTAACAATGCTCCTGTGGAGTGTCGCTCTCGTAACCTGTTTTAGGACAGAGCCTGTTTATCCTTGAGTCGGAGTTTTAGCAAGCCCTGCAGTTTTGTTACTTGGCTAGCTCTGCTATATGACTCAACCCTTTTGTAACAGGAGTTAAAGTAAGATAAATACCATTGAGACGATGGGAGTTAGTTCACACGCAGATCAGATTATAGCATTGCAGTCAGGATGCTATAGTTAAGGTTGTGTTGGGGTTTCCATTATAAATTAATCTTGGTTTTTTGTCAGTTGGAGCAGAAAGAGTCTTCTAGGCTAGCTGCTCCTGTCCTGTGGAAAACCCCACATGGTAGGTTACATTGAGTGTACAGACGAGTGCTCATTGCTGCATCTTCCCGTCAGTTCATGGGGGTGAGGTATGGTTAATCTAGGAAACTCCAGCCCAAGTTTGTGTCACGACCAGACCTACAAAGATGACATCCCCCCACCTTCTTGGGTCACTTGTAGGGCCGCCTCACAGTACATACTGTCCTTGTTTCCTTCCCCTCTGTTCATCTACAGAATTAATTTTCTTTGTTCTGTAAATCACAGGCTGGTTTCCTGTGGTTTTACTCAAACCTTCCTTATTGCCCACTATTCCACCTTTGTAGGGCATAATCTTTATCACCCCCGTTCTGCTATGTCCATAGTTACACTCCGTATTCCCCATCTCCCCTAGGATGAAAGCTACCACCATAATAAAATCAGTCTTTTCTGAAAACGTGCTAATAGTGTTTCAACTGTTTCCCTAGTCAGTGCAGATCAGGGCTCAGCATGTTAGAAACTGCAAGCCCCATGGCTTTCTTCTTTTAGAGAAAGAACCATTGGAGAATGGCCTTGTGGACTAGTGCACATAAGCAAACTCTGAGGAGGCCCTCCTCCTATATGTAGCCACCACCAGGCTTTGTACGTCTCCTGTCTGTGGTATTTTCAGTTCCTGTGAGAACCTTCTGAACTCATGAGAGCCTGTTCCCCTAGAAGTTGACACTGAGCTAGCAATGGGCCACTTTTTAATATTGTCGTAATCTACGGTGGAAGATGCAGTGATGGGCAAGTTAAAGGACATATGGATTGAGAATACCTATTTTAAATATCAATGGCATGTAAATTGTCACAAAGAATGAAAACTGATGCATGTTTATTTAGGGGCTCCTGGTTTCTCATTCAGGTAGTGTTTTTATTCAATGACATACATATAACTGGGTATCCTTTAGATAGCTACAGATATAGAAAAACCAATTAGCAGCTGTCATTGCATCCCAATATGTATTACTGGGAATAGGACAATGAGTTTCATGCTGGAAATATATATTTCTGGGCTCCAAAGCAATGTTTTCTGAGAGAAGAGGCTCACTTCCAGTGTAGATTTTCATCACATTATATTTGCTGTGTCTAAGTTTGTCATGTCACTACCTCCAGACTTAGCTATGGCAAAGGTAAAAGCCCTGGTACTAATAGCTTTGTTGCTGACAGTTGCTATTTTTTTCAGTTACTACAGATTATTCCTTTTGAATCTCAATGTTCTCTCCATTATTGATACACACTATAATTTTCAAAATTGTCCACTATTAGGTCCCTGACTCAGGTTCTCTCCCCTCCACCCTCCTAACAGCAGTCTGTCTAGCATGTGGTTAAATTTTACTTTAACCCATTCAGCAATTAAACAGAGTTGCTTTCAAGTGCAGGCAGGAGTACTGGCTGAAAAAAGAAAACATTTACTAATCCTTGCATTTAAATACACTGTTTTTCTCTAGCTCAATTTTTGCAGGGCTGAGGAAATTAGACTATATCTGGATTATAGTCTTGTTCCTCTTTGATGTCTGAAAGCATTTGAATGTTAAAAGCATAATGAAAATATTTGAGCTAGGAACGTACGTTACTTTATTCTGGAAGAGTGAAGGGTCCAAAAATACCACAGAGATTTGATAAGGAGACTGTGGATTTGGTACCCAAATAAATAACTCTGATACTCAAGTGACCTTTACCTTCCTAATGTTCTTTGATTTGGTTTCTTACGTAAAGTTATTGCGCTGAAGTTTATATCAGGGTGGTGGTGTTTTGTTTATTTACAAAAGATTAAAGTTAATTTGTAGTTACCTGTCTTTAATACTCATGTTGGAAATATTTGTGTTCGTGTGTTTTTATTTAATGAGTGAGTATTTTTGTTTCCCTTTGAGATGAGTCATACCTTGCATATAAAGTGGAAACTAGTTACTGATTCTTATCTGCAGCAAGGTTCAGCCAATAGAAGAGTACATCTTACCCTCAGATTATTCAGTGGTAAGGTTTAAAAGCTGTAGAGCAGGGGTCTCAAACATGCGGCCCGCAGAGCTCTTCCCTGCGGTCTGGCAAGCTCCCCGCCCCCCCCCCCCCAGTTACTTCCTGTCACCGCCAAACTCCCCTCACCCCCACCCCCACCCCAAGTTATTTTATGTGGCAGCTAAGCTCCCCGGGTGCTGCTCCCCAATGTTTGGGGCCAGGTCTCTCCCACGGCCCTGCCTGCCGCCCCCACACACCTCCCGCGAGTGTCCCCCGGCCTCACTTGCTGCCCCCTCACCGCCCGGAGCCTGCAGCTCATGCTGACTCCACTCCGTTCTGCCGGCTTCTGGCATCACCTGCTGCCGCAGGGTCCTAGTGCCTCCCCCCACTAAGGCCAGGGCACTGCCCTTCCCCTGCCCTTCTGCCCTAGTCCTGAGCCTTTCCAATGCCCCAAACCCCTCATCCCCAGCCCCACAACCCTCACCCCTGCACCCCCTCCTATCCCCAAACTCCATCCCAGAGCCTGCACCCCCACCCCCTGCCCCAGCCCGGAGCCTGCACCCAGCACCCAAACTCCCTCCCAGAGCCTGCACCCCTCCACCCATCCTGCACCCTGTGCCCCAGCCCGGAGCCTGCACGCAGCACCCAAACTCCATCCCAGAGTCTGCACCCCAGACCCCCTCCCCCATCCAAACTCCCTCCCAGAGCCTTAGACAGGTGGGGGTGGAGTTGGGGGGGGGGGCAGGTTCTGGGCACCACCAACATTTCTACAAACCTGCCACCCCTGGAAGAGGCAGAGCAGGGGTGGAGTGGTGGTGCAGCCCAGTGCAGTGGGGGGGGCTTTACTGAGTGTATATATTTTATTAAAACCGCTTGGAGGAGGAGGTGGAGAAGAGACGGGGCAGGGGCGGGGCCTCATGGAACGGGTGGAGGGGGGCGGGGCAGGAGCAGCGAGGGGAGGTGTCAGTGATGCGGCCCTCGGGCCAGTGCACTTGTCCTCATGTGGCCCTCGTCATTTGAGTTTGAGACCCCTGCTGTAGAGAGCATGCAGTGATGGTAATCTTATGGTATAGTAGTTTTGGGCTTCTGTAATATATCTGGGTCTTAGGTGGCTAGGAGACTTAAGGAATCCCTGTCTTTGATTATATGTACGGCTGTCAAGCGATTAAAAAATTAATTGCGTGATTAAACAATAATAGAATACCATTTATTTAAATATTTTTGGATGTTTTTACATTTTCAAATATTGATTTCAATTACAACACAGAATACAAAGTGTACAGTGCTCACATTATATTTATTTTTATTACAAATATATGCACTGTAAAAAACAAAAGAAATAATATATTTCAATTCATCTAATACAAGTACTGTAGTGCAGTCTCTTTATAATGAAAGTTGAACATGTACATGTTCATTGAAAGATGTACAATTATGTACAAAAAATAACTGCATTGTTTTATTTTTGAATGTAAAACTTTAGAACCTACAAGTCCATTCAGTCCTATTTCAGCCAATCGCTCAGACAAACAAGTTTGGTTACATTTGCAGGAGATAATGCTGCCCGCTTCTTGTTTACAATGTCACCTGAAAGTGAGAACAAGCGTTCTCATGGCACTGCTGTAGCTGGCATCGCAAGATATTTACATGCCAGATGTGCTAAATATTCGTATGTCCCTTCATGCTTCAACCACAATTCCAGAAGACATGCGTCCATGCTGATGACAGGTTCTGCTCGATAACGATCCAAAGCAGAGCGGACCGATGCATGTTCATTTTCATCATCTGAGTCAGATGCCACCAGCAGAAGATGGATTTTCTTTTTTTGGTGGTTCAGGTTCTGTAGTTTCTGCATCGGAGTGTTGCTCTTTTAAGACTTCTGAAAGTCTCCACACCTCATCCACCTCAGATTTTGGAAGGCACTTCAGATTCTTAAACCTTGAGTCGAGTGCTGTAGCTATCCTTAGAAATCTCACATTGGTACCTTCTTTGCATTTTGTCAAATCTTCTGTGAAAGTGTTCTTAAAACGAACAACATGTGCAGGGTCATCATCCAAGACTGCTATAACATGAAATATGTGGCAGAATGTGGGTAAAACAGAACAGGAGACATACAGTTCTCCCCCAAGGAGTTCAGTCACAAATTTAATTAATACATTATTTTTTTAACGAGCATCATCAGCATGTCCTCTGGAATGGTGGCTGAAGCATGAAGGGGCATATGAATGTTTAGTATAACATCGTTTGGCTGACTTTAAAAGGGAGCATTGCACAAGTTCCTCTTCTCCGCCTCCTCCCCATCCCTTCCTCCCTCCCTCCCAGCGCTTCCCCCGCCACCAAACAGCTGTTTGGCGGCGCTTAGGACTTTCTGGGAGGGAGGGAGGCCCCCCCCCGGCAGGCAGGGCCACCCGGAACGCAGGGGCTTTAGGGGCTGCAGGGCCCTGGGCTAAGGGGCCCCCGAGGCCCTGGCCTGCAGCTCTAAAGTCCCTTTTGGAATGCGGCCCTGCGAGCACAGGCCGGAGGACCTAGGAGAAGCAGGGGCAGCCATGCAGCCAGCAGCCGGAGAGAAGTGGTGCTTTCCCCTTCAAAGCCGGCTGGAGAGAAGCGGCACTTCTCTCCGGCCACTGGCTCCTCCTGAGTCCTCCGGCCCATGTTCGCAGGGCCGCATGTTCTATAGTATTTGTAATAGTCCACTTCCAAAAGCCTGTGCAATGGAAGTGTGAAGAGATTCCCAGTGAAAGCATGTTGATGTCAAAAGAAGCATCCCCTTTAAAAAATAAGAACGCATAGGTGGTTGTTTTAGAAGTACATTTTAGTTCCTTTTTTCCCCCTAAAATTCTGTCCTCTGAGGAAATATTGGTCATTTGCAGAATAGAAAACTCTTGAAAAGCTGACTGTTGAGCTTTGAAGTTTATTAGGATCCAGTTGTGAAAGTACGTTCTCTGTTTCTCAGACTTAAATATAAAATATAAACTAGATTTACTTAGTAGTAAGTCTAATGTTATAAAGACAGCAGGTGTGACTGATATTCTCTAGAGTTATTGGAAGGATGTGGTTGCTGTGGTATAAACGAACGATTCATGGCCGTGAGATGACTTCCTTGCTTTTTTGTAAAGTGGCAATTTTGGTAAACCAACATGGTGTTATCATTATCTGTTGGAACGTCTATGTCCTCATCTGCATAGAGCAATGGTTGTCAAGCTTTTGAAAAGCTGACTGTTGAGCTTTGAAGTTTATTAGGATCCAGTCTGGATCTGTAAAAAGCGACAGAGTCCTGTGGCACCTTATAGACTAACAGAAGTATTGGAGCATAAGCTTTCATGGGTGAATACCCACTTCATCATGCGTCTGACTGTCGCTTTTTACAAATTTTCTCATGTTTCTCTCGGGAGACTTTAGAGGTGGCCAGGAACGAATGGGATTATGGTACAGGTAGGGCTGTCAAGTGATTAAAAAAATTAATCGCGATTAATCACACTGTTAAACAATAATAGAATATCATTTATTTAAATATTTTTGAATGTTTTCTACATTTTCAAATATATTGATTTCAAAGTGTACAGTGCTCACTTTATATTTATTTTTCATTACAAGTATTTGCACTGTAAAAAAACAGAAATAGTATTTTTCAATTCACCTAATACAAGAACTGTAGTGCAATCTCTTTATCATGAAAGTTTGAATTTAAAAATGTAGAATTATGTACAAAAAAAACTGCATTCAAAAATAAACAATGTCAAATTTTAGAGCCTGCAAGTCTACTCAGTCCTACTCCTTGTTCAGCCAATCACTCAGACAAACAAGTTTGTTTACATTTGCAGGAGATAATACTGCCCGGTTCTTGTTTACAATGTCACCCGACAGTGAGAACAGGCGTTCTCATGACACTGTTGTAGCCAGAATCGCAAGATATTTGTGCCAGATGCACTAAAGATTCATATGTCCCTTCATGCTCCACTATTCCAGATGACATGTGTCCATGCTGATGACAGATTCTGCTTGATAACAATCCAAAGCAGTGCGGACCGACGCAGGTTCATTTTCAGTATCTGAGTCAGATGCCACCAGCACAAGGTTGATTTTCTTTTTTGGTGAGCTGGGTTCTGTAGTTTCCGCATTGGAGTGTTGCTCTTTTAAGACTTCTGAAGGCATGCTCCACACCTCATCCCTCTCAGATTTTGGAAGGCACTTCAGATTCTTAAACCTTGGGTCGAGTGCTGTAGCTGTCTTTAGAAATCTCACATTGGTACTTTCTTTGCATTTTGTGAAATCTGCTGTGAAAGTGTTCTTAAAATGAACAACATGTGCTGGGTAATCGTACGAGACTGTTATAACATGAAATATAGGGCAGAATGCAGGTAAAACAGAGCAGGGGATATACCATTCTCCCCCAAGTAGTTCAGTCACAAATGTAATTAAAGCTTTTTTTTTTTTTTTTTTAACGAGCGTTGGCATGGAAGCATGTCCTCTGGAATGATGGCTGAAATATGAAGGGCATACGAATGTTTAGTATATTTGGCACGTAAATACCTTGCAATGCTGGCTACAAAAGTGCCATGCAAATACCTGTTCTCATTTTCTGGTGACATTGTAAATAAGAAGCAGGCAGCATTATCTCCTGAAAATGTAAACAAACTTGTTTGTCTTAGTGATTGGCTGAACAAGAAGTAGGACTGAGTGGACTTGTAAGCTCTGAAGTTTTACATTGTTTTGTTTTGGAGTGCAGTTATGTAACAAAAAAAAATCTACATTTGTAAGTTGCACTAAGGTACTTGTATGTGGGAATTGAAAAATACTATTTCTTTTATTTATCATTTTTACAGTGCAAATATTTGTAATAAAAAATAATATACACTTTGATTTCAATTACAACACAGAATATAAGATATATGAAAATGTAGAAGAACATGCATAATTTAATAAATTTCAATTGGTATTTTACTGTTTAACAGTGCAATTAAAACTGTGATTAATCACAATTAATTTTTTTGAGTTAATCGTTTGAGTTAACTGTGATTAATCAACAGCCCTAGGTACAACAAATACCCAGAGAGTGAAACTGAGAAAGTGAATGGGGAAGGAATTGTTAACCATACTTTATTTTTGCTACCCGCTATTTAACTCAAACATCTGACAAACGGGGAAGAAAATACATTTTGGTGAAACATTCAGTAACCCCATCCCTTTAAATTGAGGCCTTCTGCAAGCTTCTGCACCAGTTCTCTGGTCCTCCAAAGAGACTTCCATTAAAAATGGGGAAGGTGAGATTTGATGTCACTGATGCTTTAAAAGTTAAAAGTAAGCAAAAACATGCGCGTGCGCTCGCTCTCTCACTCTCTCTCTCTCTCTCTCTCTCTCTTTCTCTCTCTCTGAGGAATGGTGCTGAGGGGAACCTTTCAGGAGTTTATTATACATCATCAAGGACAAGGAGTAAACAAGGCTATTGCGTAGGAGATTCCTGATTTTTATCTCCTCTTTCCTGAGCTCCTGCACAGCTGCTTCCATCTCGTTACTAAATAATGCACAGAACTTGGGAGCTAGAGATGTAACCTAGAGCACCTTCCTATGGTTACAGTTCTCCCAAATCCTAGATGGAATCTTTGTGATTAGTCTTCCAAAACAGTAACTGTAGAGACCTGGCTTAGATTGCTTCAGGTCACCATCCAGAGATACCAAGCCCAGACTATCAAGTCAAGGCAAATATGTAGAAAGAAAAGTTACCACCACTTCCTTAACACTCCTATGAGGAATTGGTGTAGAAAATATATTCATTCCTCTTTTGTGTCCCAAAAGTGAGCCCACACATTTGGAGGAAACCTGCAATTCTAATGTAGGAACCTCCTATGGACTGACTTCTTGCATTCAAAGTGCTCTAGATATCATTTCTGCTGCAGTCAATAGAAGTATGAAATGGTGGCTTGATGTTTGTTCGTTGTCTTAAGGGGCCCAGGAGAGGCCTAGGAGCTGTGTAGAGAAAAGTGGAAGACATAGTTATCAGTACCTAGATGGTATCTAACCTGGAATGCACCACAGCCAGCTCTGGATCAAGAATCTTGAATCTCTGCCGAAACTTGAATCTTCAAGTTTCCATTTCAGCATGTTGCTAAGACTTTATTTTAGGATGACTCCTGTCTTTGTTACATTTATGGATGGGCCTAAAAATGAAGACCAGGGCCAAATTCATCGATGGTAAACCCTCACAGAACTTGGTAGCATTACACTAGGGAAGTATTTGGCCCTAGATACACAGATGAACAATCTACTTTCCAAGTGTAGTTTTGCAAGCACACAAATAATACAGGAAGGCAGGCTTCTCCTCTGGCTCTCCCAAATCCATCTCCAGAGGCTTCACAGGCTTTTTCCTCTATATAGCTTGAAGTGCTGTTTGTTGAAGTGTTGAGAGTCAGAGATTCTGATGCAATGACTTGCATTGTTCAAGTGAATAACATTACTCATGGGTCCATAAGCGGCACTAGCTAAAAACCACACGGGGAAGTCCTGCCTCAGAGAAGATGAAGTAATGAACATAATTTCTGAAATGGGCTACCAGTTAACTACAACTTTAAGGGCTTTGTATGCTCTGACAGGAGTTAGGATTGCCTGCCTCTGTTTATAATAAGAGCAGCACAGAACAAAAATGCCAAGGGGAACTGTAATATCCCCAATGCAGCTACCCCACATGTATGTGATAACAAGGGAATTTAATTTAGAATAGAAAATGTAGGCAAGAAAGTGTTCTCTCCTTTTGTTTTATTCTATCTGAAGTGCTTATATGGCTTCCATCTCCATAGTGTCTGAGCACCTCACAATCTTTCAATTGATCTTCACCACACCCCTGTGAGATAGGCAGTGCTATTATCCCCATTGTACAGATGGAGAACGGGAGCACAGAGACACTTAGGCTATGTCTATACTTAAAATGCTACAGCTGCAGCGCTGCAACTGTGGGTTCTTTGTCGCTGTAGTATCTCGGCTCTCTATGAGCTGAGGGGTGAAAACATAATCCACCTCCCCAAGAAGTGGTAGCTAGGTCGGGGAACAATTCTTCTGTTGACCTAGTGCTGTCTACATGGGGACTTAGATCAGCTTAATTATATCTCTCGGGTGTGGATTTCTCACATCTGTGAGTGATGTAGCTGGGTTGATCTAATTTTCCAGTGTAGACCAGCCCCTGAGTGACTAAGTTGAGGTTGCACAGGAAGTCTGTGGTGGAGCAGAGGTTGAGCTCTCATGTCCCAGGCTAGCACGCTTACCATAACTGAACCCTTTCCTTTTCTCTTTGTTACATACCTCTCTCCACCCCACCCCACCCCCATCCTCCCTCTTTAAAACATTCTCCTTTCCTCATTATTTTCCTTCTCGTTCTCTTCCTGTACGAGGAGAGACTACAAAGATTAGGGTTAGCTTAGAAAAGAGATGGCTAAGGGAGTGGAAGGGGATATGAGGGAGATCTATACATCATAAATGGTTTGGAAAAAGTGAATACAGAAGTGTTGTTAACCCATTCCCACAATACAAACACCAGGGTCACCCAGTGAAATTAATAGGCAGCAGGTTTAATACAAACAAGAGGAAGTAGTTTTTCCACACACTCAGTTAACCTGTGGAACTCATTGCCATTGGGATGTTGTGATGGTCCAAAGGATAACTGGATTCAGAAAAGAACTAGATAAGTTCATGGAGAATCAGTCCATCGATGGCTATTAGCCAAGATAGTAAGGGATGCAGCCCATTTCTTGGGGTGACCCTAAACCCCAGCTGTGAGGGGAAAGCAGGGTGGATCACTCCAACTGCCCTGTTCTGCACACTCTGCCTGAAGCTCTGTTACTGCCCACTGTCAGACAGGATAGTGGGCTAGATGGACCACTAATCTGACCCAGTATGACAGTTCTTATGTTCCTTCTGCGTCTCTGTCTGTCCCCTGAGTCCCGTTTCCTCCTTCACTACCAGACGCCATAGGGCTACAATTGACCCAAAGATTCTCCCACCCTCGTGCTTCCTGAGCAGTCCTCCATCCTATGTGCCTGTTTTAGCTGTTCTTGGCCATGAGTGGACACCGCTTCTTTTCCTGACTGAGAACGAGTATGAAGCCTCTGGGTCTAGATGCTAGAGCTGAGCTGGTCCTCTTATTAGCGGGTGGTTTATGCATCCCGTGAGCTGTGGTATCTAAGCAAACTCTCCCTGTAACTGAGATTCTTGGAATAGTGCGGGGGAGGGGAGTAACCTCCCCTTAACGTTATTTTAGTCTAGTTGAGGTTGTTTGGCTGTGAATAGCTCTGTCCTTCCCTGATCTTTGTCTCTCCATATCGCCACCTGCAACTCTTTCTTGCACAAAAGCGGTTTGCACAGCTGTGGGCAAACAGACCCTGCGGGTTGACTCCCAAACAGCACATGTGACAACAGTAAAACAATTAAATGGGCAATGTGCAGCTAGGGATCAGGAATTCTCCTCCCATCCCTTAGTGCCGGGGAGACCGCCTGCAGCATTAGCAAGGGCGACTATCTAATAACACAGGCCATACCTATACCAGTGCCACATCCCCACCTGGCGTTCAGCAGAGTGTCATAGGGAAGCCTGTTGGCTCTGTTACTGCCTGTCTGAGATTTTATTTGTCCAGAAACATGTATTATCACTTACACAGTGCTCTTTATCTTCAAAGCACTTAATAAATCCTCATGATGCCCCTGGGAGGTTGGTATTGTCCCCTTTTTACAGAAGGGAAGCTAAGGCACGGATGTTGTGAGAGTTGCCCGAGCCTATGGACCGTGTTAGTGTCAGAGCCTGGATAAAATTTGGGAAATCCTGGATCCCAGTGTTGTGTGTAGACCCATGTGTCTCTTCCAGTGTGTGTTGAGTTTAAAATATTTGTGGCAGCCTTTCAAGTGTGGCCTTGTAGTTTACACTGCTTGAAGTTCACTAAGATTGTAAGTAAGATTGTTCTTCACCTGTTAATTATTATCTTTGAGAGAAAATACATAAAACAGCATGATTTATTTTAAAAAAATGCTCTTGCAGACATCAGATGACTTTGCTGTTACTCTGCCCAGGAATCTAGGTTGAGGACCTAGCTTCTTGAGAGGGGGACTGTGGTGAATGGGGAAAGTTGCAAGACTAGCTTTAGCATACATGCTTTTCCAGAAGTGGGGGGTTTATACCAACTCATAACTGACTGTGTGTAATGCAACCCTGTGGCAGGACACTTGGATTGATAAATCACTAGAAGTAAAGTTAGATCGCAAACACACTAAAAGCACCAATGGAAACAGGACAGCAGCTTGAAATACAGTGTTGCTTTCCTAGAAATAGCTGCTGTGAATCGTATCTTTGGGTTAACACATGTTCCGCTTCTTCTGATAAATGCATTTTCTTATAAGTTGCTGTGTTACTTACTATAATTGTAAGTAATAAACATTTGCATTGAATCTAGATATTAATGTAAAGTCAAGTAGAACCTACTGTCTCTGTGTTTAGACCTATTATTGATCTAGGGTGGGCTTTTCAAAGCACCTAAGTCACTTAGGATACATCTACACTGCAAAAAAAAAAAAAAACCCCAAAAAACACTTGGCTATGAGTCCCAGCCTGGGTCAACTGACTCAAGTTCGCAGGGCTCATGCTAGAGGGCTGAAAACAGCACTGTAGATGTTATCGCTTGGGTTGGCACCCAGGCTCTGAGACCCTCCCCCCTCCCTGGGTTTCAGAGCCCAGGCAAGAACATCTACATTGCTGTTTTTAACCTTGTAGCATGAGCCCTGTGAGCCCGAGTCAGTTGACCGGGCTCTGAGACTTGCTACTGTGCCTGTTTTCTTGCAATGTAGAAGCACCCTCAGGAGTATGCATTCCATTGACTTTCACAGGGATTTATGCTTCTAAATCACGGTGGCATTTCTGAAAACTACATGCCTGTTATTTATACAGCACCATAGGTATGCCGGATTCTTCTCAGACAGCAGACGCGATTCTTGCCCCCAAAGAGCTTACAAACTAGCATGGGCAAGGAAGGACATGACATGTGAGAGAACATTGGTGTGGGGGGGCATAAAAAGGGAAAGGGAGTGTCTTGTATTCTGATGTGTATTTTAAAATGTGCTTACATTTAAAGTAGTCATGTCCTGTACATTCAGGAATACCCTTTTCTGCTGTTCTTTTTAATCGCACAATTCCCTAATGGGAATATGTCTTAATTTAAGCCAGCGGTTCTTGACCAGGGTATGCATACCCCTGGGGGTACACAGAGATCTTCTAGGGCAGGGGTGGGCAAAATTTTTGGCCTGAGGGCCACATCGGGGTTCCGAAACTGTATGGACGGCCGGGTAGGGAAGGTTGTGCCTCCCCAAACAGCCTGGCCTCCGCCCCCTCCCCTCTGACTCCCCCCCACCCCAACCGCCTTCCCGGGACCCCATCCCCTATCCAACTCCGCCTGCTCCCTGATTGCCCTGCCCCCTATCCACACCCCCGCCCCCTGACAGGCCCCCTGGGACTCCCACATCTATCCAACTCCCACTGTTCCCCGTCCCCTGACCGCCGCCCCCCCAGAACCTCTGCCCCATCCAACTGCCCCCTGCCCCTTATCCAACACCCCCGCTTCCCACCCCTTATCATGCGGCTCAGAGCAGCAGGACTGGCAGCCGCGCCGCCTGGCCGGATGTGGCCCGCGGGCTGTAGTTTGCCCACCTCTGTTCTAGGGGGTACATCCACTCATCTAGATTAGAGTTCCTCAACCTGGGGGTCATGGGATGGGTTTCAGGGGGGTTCGCAAGTGCAGGGCCAGCATTAGGGGGTGTCAAGCAGAGCAATTGCCTGCATGCTTCAGCCCCAGGCGGTGGGGCTCAGGCCTCAGCCCCGGGTGGCAGGGTTTGGGCTTCAGACTCCTAAAAGGGATACAGTAGTCTGGAAAGGTTGAGAACTACTGATTTAAGCCTCTGTACAGTGAAGTATTGAATGGTTTTCGTATATAATTTGTGTATATAGCACTTTTTTTCATCTGTAGATCTCAAAGCATTTTACAGAGGTAGAGATCGTTACCTCCCAGAAAATGGATACAGATTAGAGGAAAGTGAGGCAGAAAAGATCCCAACATTACACTGTGACTCAGTGGCAGAAGCTGGGGATGGAACCCATATCTACATGCCTTATCTTACTGCCTTCCCATCCCCAATCTCTGAATTGGTGGGATGGGGCCATGTTGGGAGAGGACACTGTTGGTGTAAGGATAGTTATGAGGGGAAATGGGACCAGTGTTTTGTGGGGGTGAAGAAGAGCAGAAGTGTGTGCCAACTTGACTGGCTGGTTGGGGAAGGGGAAGAGTACTGATACCTGTAAGGACTAAGCCAGGTCTGATTTAAATTTCTGAAGGTGGGGGGGGGGGAGGAGTGTGGGTAGATGTTCAACCATGTGCTGAGAGGTAGGAATAGGAGAAGACAACAGGAGGAGGGTTGGAAGCTAGCATGCCTCCATAAGGGGAATTTGTAAGTTACTCAGAACTTGGAACAGCTGTAACTAAGCAACCACTATGTTTTGCAGGTCTACCAAGGCCCTAGAGCAGTGCTCTTTGAGGCTCTGTAGGCAGCCAGACCTCTCCTTTGATGCATAACCGTATTTACTTTCCCTTCCCCACACTCCCAAATACAGATATGTTGTGGTAGGGAGATTGCTTGGCTCTCCCAGCAACATGGCACTTGGGAGGCTGATGGATGGTACATTCTGCACTACCTCCTCCCAGGAGAGACATTCCCACACTGCTTAAATACCCAGCGCATTGAATCCTTTGCTCTGCATAATACACAGGGGTTGGCGCAATAGTGAGTGTGGTTACTAGCCAGTTCCTACCTGGGGAGTGCCGAGTTTCTGAATTTCAGGAAGGAGTGAGTTTGAAGAAGGAAAGGTAGGAAATTAATATAGTTCATTGAAAAAAGGTTATCTGGTCTCTTGGGTCTTCCAGTGCTTTCTCTTGCTAACTCAGACTTGCTCCCTGCAGAATGTTTACTTGTGCTTTATCCAGTCTGGTTTTAAATGTCTTTAGTGATGGCACTTCTTCTGCTTCCCTGCTCTTCCACAATCTAAAAAGATCTCAGAAAATATAATTATTTCCCACTGTTTCAGTAGCACCTTGAGGCCCAGGGTCCCCATTGTGCTAGGTTTATTGTACATCGGTAAACTACTGGTGGCCTGCAGAACACTTGCTGGTGGTTTGTAGAGAGCTGGCTGGTCACATGGTGCTGGCTCTTCTTTGCTTCCAGCTGTTAAATTACATTAAAAGAAGCTAAAAATACACAAAATACTTTGATGTAACCAATTTCTGCTCTTCCTCTGGGGGCATTGTGCAATCACAGATGAGAGGGGGAGTTGGTCTATGTGATCATGAATGGGAGCAACTGGAGAGGGACCTTCAGACACTGATGATGTCATCAGTGTCCAACTGCTTTTTCCAGTTTCTACTCTGGATGTTTTTTCCCCTGTGCTGATTGAGTGTTTGCTCCAACTCAGAGTTTCTTCACTTCAGCTTCACTTTATCTAGCTCCCCACTCCAGTGTCCCCTCTCTTCCTTGGTCTCTCTTTAGCTAATTCCATCCCAGCAAAATCCCACCCAGAAAATTTAAAATCCTGGCACTAACGTGATGTTCACAAACAATCCCAGTGTTCAGTTTGCTTGTGTGTCATATCCCTTCCCCACAAAGCTTTGTCTGCCTTGTCTGTTTAGGTTGTGAACTTTTAAGGGCAGGGATTTTCTCTTCCTAAAAAAAGCTGCATCTAGCATAAGGCTTTGGAAATCTCCTCTCCCCCACCCCTCCTTACTTCAGTCTCCCTACTCTCATCCATGGATCATTGCTTTCCAGCTGTGGGAGGGTCAGGTGGAACTCCCTTTCCAAAGTAATCATTTGCCTCTCTCTCAATCAATTGGTGGGGTCACAGCTGAGTGATGCAAAACTGTCCTTTACTTTCCAGAGTCTCAGCAGGCTGCCTCTGTAGCACTTGCAGATCCTGTAAACTAGATGGAGAAAGGGAGGCTCTGGATTGAGCTGGATTGTTAAGGTTTGCACAATGGTTCAGTGAGAGAATGGCTTTAGCATTGCTGGTTATCAGGATAAAAATCAACCTTCTGGATGTCTTTGGTACCTTAAGAGGAAAGGCCTGAATGTTGAGCAAATTTAATTACCTTTGAAGGATGAGTGTGAATGTTCATTTAGACACTGAAGCTGTTTCACAAAACACAACATCCACCCCCTGCCCCTTCCCCCTCCCCACGCCTCCCTTGATGCCTCAAGAAGTAGGAAACCAGATCAGAAGAACAGTTTGTCCCTGTAGGATATTCTGGGTAATATGACCCTCTTAGGAAATGTGCAGTGACTGTGCTCTCCAGCGTGACCCTTTCTAAACTTTTCTTGGCTTGGAAAAGCAGCTTACAGGCTTGATGTTTGCTGGATAAAGCACATATGGGGATACATTTCAGCAAAGGGATTTCAGGGGGCTGGGAGGGAGGGCAGCCTCTATTTGTTGTGATATGATTTCACAAAGCCTTGATAAGGTCCTCTTGAGTCACACACTCAACTTGGGGTTTTGTTGATGGAAAGTTTTTCCCAGTGATCTGTGGGAAAACTTAGTGTTGTGGGCCTAGGAGGGCTTAAGCTGTGGGCTGAGCAGGGTTGTGAATAATCAGCACTTGCTAAAGCAGCAAACTTTCTGAAAACACACAAAGCAGAGGATTTCCATAAACCTTCCACACCGGAGTCATTGGTGTTTAGAATGTGCTATCCAGTGAGTGCTGCCTAGCGACTCATCCCTAAGTCATTCTGGGTAGCCAGATTGGATTTTCCAGTTTTTAAAGAATAAAATAAAGAGCATTTGTTAAAACAATTCAAGGATTTAAAATGAAGATAATGTCAGTGTTGCCAAATCTCACATATTTATCTTAAGTCTGATATTTGCTGCTTTTATTAAAGATCCAGTGCCCGGACTCAAACATTCTTAGGTGAGAAACTCTGCTTTCATTTTTAAAAAATAAAAAAAAAAGTTTCTTGCTCTCATGGCTTCAGAGAAAAGCATGACCCAAATGTAACTTAAAAATTCAAAACCCAGAAGGAAACTAAAAAGATCCCCACATTTATTATTTTTAAAAACCACGTGACTCTCTAAGCCAATCTGATTATTTGAGATGGGGATGACTCATTATTTTTTGGACAAGAGGGGTTGGCATTAATGCAGGGAAGACTGGTAGTTTAAAGAAGAAAAGCTCTGTAAATAGTTATGGTTGCTGGGTCAGCAAAATCAGCCTGATTGTGCAGTCCAGACTGATCCCATGGACTTCAGTATAAATTCCACCTAAGTACAGCCTGCAAGAAGAGGTTTTTCAGAGGTTGGTATAGTTGTGTGTGTGTGTGTGTGTGTGTGTGTTTTATAGTGTTAATTGGATTTGATATATTAAAACTCATGCACACCCAGTGCTGGTTATTAACCTGATGTGTGAATACTGAATTAAATAATTAACACTTCAAACCATGCATCTCTCTCTTGGTGCTTTATATATGGCCACCATCACTGTACTGTCTGAGCATCTGACAAACATTAATGGATTAAGCTTCACAACATTGTTGTGAGGTAGGGAATTTGTATTTGCTGCATTTTACATTTGGGGAATTGAGGCACACACAGGTTAAGTGACTTGCCCAAGGTCCCATAGGCAGTCTGTGGCATAGCTGGGAATTGAACCCAGTCCCCATTCCACTAGATCATGCTTCCTTCCTACCCATGCAGTCAGCTGAAAATTCTGCTCTTTGGAGTTGCCATTTTACATGGCCTAAAAACACATCGGAATGTAGCCAAACGGGTCAGACTTTTGCTGGGAAAGGCTATAAATCTGCACTCGGAGATTAGTTATTTGTTTTTCATGATGATAAGCCGCACATCAAACTGAATTAAAAGCCATTCCTGACTGGATGACTTTCAATCAAAATTCCTTAATGGTATTTTTTTTTTTTTTTTTTTTTTAAAGATCAGAGATTTAGTTGAGATACATGCAGGGAGTGGGTGTAGTGTAGGCAGTGCATGGAAATGGTAGTGTATGGAGAGTCATTTTTGTGTTCCAAATTAACAACACTACTTGGAGGTTCTCCTGAGCAGTACAGAAGTATGTAATGTGCTTTGCCAGTGCTTTACTTTTACAGGGTGTGTGTAATATGTAATGCATTATTATTGAAGATAGTTCTGTAGTTATAACTTATGTGGCTTTGTTTGATAAGTTCTACCCCAGAGTTTGACACTGAACAAGTAGAAACAGACTTAAGGACTACACGTTACAGCTCCTTTTTTTTAATTTTTTCCCTCTCCAAAATCATCTCCTGATTTATTCCCAGATTGAATCCTGACCCTTCCATTGCAGGATGGATACTGAGCAAGTGAGCACGTGGCAGATAATCCTTCCACAAATGTTAGTAGTGTGGACTACAGCTGTCCTTGTTCTTTGGAAATTAAAACCATGGCCTTTCACTGTATCACTTACTGAGACAAGGGCCTTGAGTAACCTTATACAGCAGATCTAGGGTTCAACTAGCAAGAATCTGTTCTTAATAAAGCGATTCCTTGAATCACATGGGAAGGATTGTTGAGCTGAAAAAACAAAGTCAACACAACTGATTTTCATTTCCCATCAATACATTTGCTTTGCTTGTTGCCCAAGAAAATGATTCCCAGATGGTCAGTTTCACGCGTTTCCATTGTTCTGAGGCTGGAGCAATGGTAGGAGGCAGCCTTAGTCCTATTCCCTTGGCAGGTCAAAGGTACAGAAGAAGATGGGTGTAAAATAAGATGGAGCTTTACTTAGATCCACATAGTTCCTGACTCTCTTGGTGGCAAATTCAGCTCTTTGGAGTACTGATCCCATTTGCAGCAGCACCCAGATCTGAAACTGGCCCCCACAGAATAACAAATAAGTAATGTGCATTTTTTGATCCACTGGGCCAGGTTCTGTTCTCAGTCACAGAGGTTTCTATCAAAGGCTTTACACACTTGTAGAGGAGATCAGGATCTAGTGCCAAAGTGGTGCGATGTACACTACTTTGCCACTGTTGTGTCTTTTTTTCCTGTTTGGCTTCCCCTGTTGTGTAATATGCACAGTACCTTAACATCAGTACTGAACATGGCACCTAGTGTGCAGAATTTCCAGACTCTTAAAATACAGTATCAGTATTATTTCATTGATTTAATTCATCTACAAAAATCCATAGCAAATAGGAGATAATGGTATTAGGGTCTCTTTAAATCCCTTTACCCAATTACAATGCTGTTTTTCAACCACAAATTTGCTATATTTATGGTGCTTTTCTCTTAATTGGTAACCTTTTTTTTTTTTCTGGGGTGGCTTACAGCTACAAGATTAAATTACATGCACTGCTTCGTCTGTTCCAGATGCATACCCTCTGCAGCTGAATGGTACAGTAGATATTTGATGTCTACCTAAATATTTCTGACCGTGTGAAGAGGCGTTGGATTAAGAGCACATGCTTTCCTTGTGATATAAAACCCTATACGTAAACCAGGGATTCTCAAACTTCAGTACACCGCAACTCCCTTCTGACAACAAAAATTACTACACGATCCTAGGAGAGGGGCTGAAGCCTGAGCCTGCCCAAGCCCCACCGCCACAGGCGGGGGGGAACAAAGCCAAAGCCCGAGCCTCATGCGCCAGGCGGGGAGGAGAGGGGGGTTAATGTGTCAAAGCCGAAGCCCCACAGCTTCAGCCCCAGGCAGGGGGCCTATAACCTGAGCCCCACCACCCAGGGCTAAAGCCCTCAGGCTTTGGCCCCGGGTGATGGGGCTTGGGCTTTGGCCCCGGGTCCCAGCAAGTCTAACGCCAGCCCTGGTGACCCCATTAAAACAGGGTTGCGACCCACTTTGTGGTCCCGACCCACAGATTGAGAACTGCTGGTGTAAACAAACATTCCCAGCTGCCACATTTGTAGAGTTATTTTGATCAAACAATTGTGATTTTTTTCATCCCCCATTTGAAGATGACCAAATATGGTTTCATAAAAGAAGGGGTAAATCTTGAGTCTCATATTAATGAGCATTAACAACATCTTGGCTTTCAAAGTTGTTGATTTAGCTTTGTAATTTAGAGAATCGCACAATTTTTTTCCCCCCCTCATGTTTGTGTATATGACAGACATTGACTCTTAATACACAGTCATTATATAACTGTGATACTCTGCATATTCCTTACCTGTAATTTACAAAACAGGAAATATATTTGGAAATATAAATATACCCAAATAATTGGCTGATAGCATCCTTTATTCTTTCATCAGCAGTCACATATCTGTTATAGAGCAAGTCCTTGCTGCTTAAATTGATTTTAACAATAATATTATTTTAAAAGTCTGAAATAATGTTTGCGTTGTGTGTGCTTTGCTTCTGGCATGTGTAGTGTGTGTTTTCTGTATGTCTATGCACAAAACGCCAGGATCCATTTGATAATATTTTTAAGAAAATGAGACTCTAACTAGAAATACTGTGTGTAAGAATACTGTGAGAATACAGGATGATAAGCTGAGAAGTGGTGTTGTGGGTTTTGTAGAAGATTTTGCAATGTTTGGGCTTTTTTAGTATGGCTGAGTAAGCGTGCTCCGGAAAGTGACTAATAGCATTGACTTGAATCAGTTATGCTACGCACAGGTGCTGTTCGAGCCTCTCCACAGATCACCAATAATAATGTGTTTCAGTTTTGAGAGGCAACATGCCTCTTCCAGTCCTAGGCTCCTTTCAAAGAGACTGCTAGTTGTACCAAACTAGTGGCCTCTTCCTTGCCCAAATTGGCAGCCACCCCACAGAGCTTATCACCCAAGATTTTCAGAAGCAACTAGTGATTCTGGGTGCCTCCATTTTTGGGGCCCCAACTTGAGACACCTTAAAGGAGCCTGATTTGCAGAGGGCTGGGGCTCAGCACTATCCGAAAATCAGGTCTCTTTAAAGGCTCTCCGATCAGGCACCCAAAATCGCTAGCTACTTCTGAAAATCTTGGCCACTGTCACTTGGGACCTCATTGAGGCAGTAAAGTTGCATGTCCAGAGGTGACAGAATGGTTTGTTAATGAATGTCAGTTGTTCATCTTTGCTCAGATTTGGCAGCGTTCTATAGTATTGCACAGATGTCTCGCTGGACAGTTGGTGGAGGAGAGGTGTAAATTCCTGCCATTTGTGAGTGTTTGTCATGCTTTGCAACTAACAGCACTGGGTGCATCCTGAGGAGAGTGATTATAATGGGATTAGCAAGAATGAGGGTATAAAACAGTTGGCTATTTAAAGAGTACTCCTCTTTTTTAATTTAAAGGCAGAATTTTATTAGTCTAATCTTGGCTTTGTAGTTAACGTGGTTAGCCTCCATATTGCCTTTTAATGCTTGCTTTGCAAGGTGGTTTGGTTTTTTTAAGGATAAAGACCTCTACAGCATGTAAAGCAGCCAAATGCCTGGATGTAACTGTATCATAGTTCCAGAACCTTGCTGGAAAATGTTTGTGTTATCAGAGGAGTGCATGACCAAGGATTAGTGCCACATTGTCTTGTCCAGGATTTACCAATATGAACCATACCAGCAGGAACAAAAATGATTAGGGGTCTGGAGCGCATGACTTATGAGGAGAGGCTGAGGGAACTGGGATTGTTTAGTCTCCAGAAGAGAAGAATGAGGGGGGATTTGATAGCAGCCTTCAACTACCTGAAGGGGGGTTCCAAAGAGGATGGAACTCGGCTGTTCTCAATGGTGGCAGATGACAGAACAAGGAGCAATGGTCTCAAGTTGCAGTGGGGGAGGTCTAGGTTGGATATTAGGAAACACTATTTCACTAGGAGGGTGGTGAAGCACTGGAATGCGTTACCTAGGGAGGTGGTGGAGTCTCCTTCCTTGGAGGTTTTTAAGGTCAGGCTTGACAAAGCCCTGGCTGGGATGATTTAGTTGGGAATTGGTCCTGCTTTGAGCAGGGGGTTGGACTAGATGACCTCCTGAGGTCCCTTCCAACCCTGATATTCTATGATTCTATGATTCTCTGATTCTCTATGATTCTATGAACTAGGCCTTGTTTTCAGGTCAGAAAAAGAATGTGATGTAGTGAGCATTTAGAGACAACGATCACTATAGGGTTTAGTATAATGTAATAGGCAGCTGAGCCTAAAAGGAATTTGGCATGTAACATCATGTATTGCACCACACCACAGTACAATAAAGTTCAGTTAATCAGAATCAGTGATTAAAACACTTGGCGGCTAACGGCCAAAATCATCATTAGTAGACCCTCAATATACAATTTTAGGAAAGCATTTAGCTTTGGTATTAATAGACCCCACTCCAGAATGTCCACTATAATGTGCTGTTTCTCTCCAAAGCCTTCCAGGGATGTCCAAATTCCACTGCATCCAAAGAGAAGAGGAAACACTCTGTGTGGACAGTGGGGAGAGAAACTGAACCCTACAGCTACGCAAACATTTTCAGCAGAAGCTTTTTTCAGCAAAAAATTTAAGATTTGGTGACCCTGAAACATTTCCAAAATTCATGCGAGTTTCACTGAATTTGGTTTAAAAAAAACAAAACAAATCTAAATGCAAATCAGAAAAAAAAAAATCAGGTTTTGGGAGTTTTTTTATTCGAAACAATATTGTGCTTTAAAAATGTCCTTTTGCTTTTTAATAAAATTAATCAAAAGGTTTTTCAATGGTCAAAACAACATGTTTAGGCCCAAAACAAATTTTGTTTTCAATTTTTTTGAATGATCAGTGAACCAAAAAATCCATTATTCATACAGCTCTAACACAAAGCATTAACAATTTTATACAAGAACTGAATGGAAAAAAGTGCCCTTTTTTTTTTTTTAAAGTCACTAGCTTCTTTGAGTCTTCTCCTTTCTAGATGCCCACTTGCACTGAGCTATTCACCTTCTGTTTGTGAAATGTGCAAAAATACCTGGCCTTCTCTAGTGAGTTGGAACTAAATTTAAGTTTCGCATCGTTGTCTCTAAAGAGAAATCAAGTACGGTAAAAAGCATCAGTGGTCATATTACTGCAAGTAGAGAGATTCATTCTGGAATAGGATACCTCACTTTAGGATTGTCCTTTATTTATATAATTTTTGCCACATCTTGTGAGTTTATTATGAGTCTTGCAATTTTTTTGGTGTATTTTCTGCGAGCCTCAGCTGCTGGAATCATGAGATTGCATGAGAATTTCAGCTTTTATTTAAGTGTCAGATCTTCTTGGCTGTGAAGAAAAGCTTGAAATTATGTTGCCAGGATCAGAATCCACAAGGCAAATAAAAATATCCCTAAATGTATTTGAAAACAGTCTCATGTTCTTTAAGTTAATATCATGGCTTTTGGGTCCTGACTCACAGTTTTTGAACAGTTGGGACTGGTAGTGCTGTTGTTCTATGCTAGAACGGAGGGGCCTCTACTAAGATCTAGGCACTGCATGCACACGTGGGAAGAGTCAGACCCTACCTTGCAGAGTTTCCAGTCAAATAGACAGGACAGACAAAGTGTGGGATGGAAACAGAAATGCCAGGAGGGGAAGTGACTTGCCCAAATCACCCAGCAGGTCAGGGGTAGAGCTGCAAATAGAAGCCAGGTCTCCTGACTCCTGTCCACTGGACTGTGCTGCTCCTCGCCCTGGTGCTGTCTCCTGAGCAGAGCTAGGAGGAATGCAGCACAGGCTCAACCCAGAGAGCAAAGCAGTCTTTGATCTCAGACATATGGGTGCCAGAGCCCTCCGGAGGAAGGTCGGCCTGGCACAGGACTGTTGAGTTTGGTTGGGGACTGTTTCTTTTGATTTACTATGAGGAGGACTGTTGGGCTGTCTGGGACAGGCTTAAGGGGCCTAACGAGACTGTTGCAGAAATCCCAGGCCCAGGGGCAGTGTGGGGAATTGCCTTGATAAACTTCCTGGACTTTTGTACCCTACTCAAGTCTGCCCTGGCGTTTGTCTTGGACCCTGAAAAGCATGGTCACATAGGTATAAAAACATGTGATACCAGACTAGGGTTGCTAACCCTCCAGGATTGTCCTGGAGTCTCCAGGAATTAAAGACTAATCTTTAATTAAAGATTATGTCATGGGATGAAACTTCCAGAATACATCCAACCAAAATTGGCAACCCTATACCAGACAGATCTTTGAGTTGAGGGAAGACCTGCATGAGCTATTTTAAAGGGACCTAAAGATAGAGAGAACAAACCTGGATGTATGGTTTGTGACTGCTATTGGTGTGTTTTATTCTATTTCATCTTTTATTTTGTTGTTAATTGAAAACAAAACACACAGCAAGAATATTTATGTGGTCTGTTCTTGAATCTATCAACTCCCAAGGACTTGTAGATCTTCCCAGACTCAAGTCACTGAGATGGTTATCTCTGCAAAGATTGGAGGGCAATAGAAACTGTTTGATTATACACACAATTTGGCTGGCCCGATCATGACCCCTTCCCAGCCACTTTGGGGCTGTGTGGGACTCCTTCTGGTACTGAAGTTGAGACCAGGGGCAGAGTTTCTGCTTCAGGTGCCAAATCCTGAAAGAAGCCCTGCTGGACCAAATATCAAAAGTTTCTGAATTGTCTCTCTGGGGTTTGAATAGTAGGGGTTTGTATTAGGTGCTGTTCTCTTCTATAGTAGTTGAATGGACTTTCCTTTTTCCTGGAGGAAACTGATTCTGTTTTTTGAAGCTGTTATGTATCTGGCATTTTAAAAATTCTGTATCAGCTGTGGAATTAAGGAAACTCAACAGCTATGAAATTGGCCCTTGTATTGACAGCTTCTATCTTACTGATCTCAGTGATCTGTAGTATAGCCCCATGTGTTTACAATGGATAGAATGTACATTGTTTCCTAAAATGTACTAATATATTGTTATTACTGTTGGTATTTCGGTAATATCTGGAAGTCCTAACTGAACTCGGGGATCTGTACAAATAGAAATCTCCCTGGTAGGCTTAATGTTACTTCTAAAAAATAAGAGGAAAGTCACAAGGCCTGACTTTCATAGACTGGCAACTTCTTTTGCACTTAGTTTTACCCTATCCCTGATATGCAGTTACAGTCAGGGACATACTCATCTACATTGATTATTTGTGCATGCAAATGAGGTCTGGTTAAGACCAGGCTGAAAATTTGGCCCATGGAGTTGCTTTATTTGTGTCGGGTTTAGTTTTTGTTTTTGTACAACAACAAAAAGCTTTTATAAAACATAAGACCAGCAGATATCTAGATATCTATATATAGATATATAACAATTTGCACACTCTCCTGGGGAGTTTGCAACACAAACAGGTAGCACCACTGTTCATAATGCATGGGAACCAGCAAGTGAAACTGACTCGAAACGGAAGTGAAATTGACTAAGTCTGTCTTCCTTGTCCCTGTTTGAGTGAAACACAGAAGATAAACAGTCATTGTGAATAGTGAGAAATAAATGAGGGTTTTTTAAAATCTTTTCTTTTGGTTTAAAAGATCTAGTAACACAGGTGAGGAATTTTTTGTTTTGTTTTTAAGTATATCCTTTTGAACCAGAGTCTCTCTTTTAAAAATATATATCAAGTGTAGGGTAACGTGCCAGCGGCCATCATGTGGAATTGTGTGTGTGGAGTTATTGAAAACTGGCTGTACGCCATGGCAGCTTTACTGTGCATGGCTCAAGGGCTTGGAGCAATTACATAACACTCTGCAGCAAAGAAAATACAGGCCCCAGCACTTGACTGCCTTCAATTTCTGATTTAGTTACTTGGCAAAATCTTAGATTTCTTCTTTCTTCTGCTAAAGGATGAATCATCCAATAAAGAGGAGCTCTGAAACTGCACCAACCAATAGGTGTTAGGTTGTTGGGGCTATAGGGGGAGGGATCGTTCTCTTTTGGGTCAGAGGCAAGAGTATAGGAAAAACATTGTCATGTGATGGCTATAAAAGATAAGTAGGCATATGACCTGTGAATTGTTTACAGAAAGAAACTCGATTTTCCCCTGTCCCCAGTTGATGCATCTGCTTCTCAGTACTTCTTCCCGAAATCATTGTCTCCTGATGAATTATTGATTCAGGGTCCCTTCCATTTTCCTGGAATTGTTTTCTTTAAACAGTGATCTCTCTCTTGAATTTTTTAAACAAGCTGTTAACTGTGAAATCCAAGCAAAGTTGCTGGTTTCGAATTTCAGGGTTAAATTAGACCCAACTCGTTGATAAGAGAGGGGATAAAATTAATTTTTCATTTCCACATGGAGATCATCCTCCTCTTTTTTTAAAAGGAGCAAGCTCCTGATTCAACCTCAAAAGGACTTAAGCATGTGCTTAATGTGAAGAATGAACCAAACTGTTTTGTTGAAGTAGGGCATTAGGGATCTGGTAATTGGCTTTTTCATTTATCCCTGTTGTCTAATTCTTATCAAAAGAAAATGCAATCCAATCCAATTTGGAAATACTTTGCTTTCTAGAAAATTACAAATTTGCTGGCCCCTTTCCTTCCATGAGTGAGATGTGGTTTTTCCATGGAGGTTTGCCTGTAGCCTATTCCAGGTCTCTCTGTTTATTACAAGAGTTCAGGCCCTGGTTTAGCAAAGCACAGACGCATATGCTTAACTTAAAGCATGAGTAGTCCCATTGACGTCAATGATACTGCCTGCAGACTTAGAGTTTAGCATGTGCTTAAGTGCTTTTGCAGGATCAGGGCCTTAATGGAGGAGAATTTTATTCTATCCATTTCAGTCCGTTCCCCCTCCTCTCCCCCGGTAATGAAAAGGGAAAATGAGCACAAGTAAAGGCGGGTGTATCTACAGTAAGGGCCTGACCTGGCACCAAAAAAATTCAAGGGGAGTCTTTTTGTTGACTTCAGTGGGAGTTGAATCAGGCCCAACTCCAGGAGCCCATCACAGGGATATAGATGCCTGATATAGCAGGTTGCCTCGCTTGTCCATATCACATCTGCACCGACACTCTGGTTTTGATGGAACTGTCCACATGTACCAGTGCATTCTGGGGTTTCTGAAGCACCTGCCCTCATAGCGTCGAGTAGCTTTCATGGTGATTTCCAAATGGGAGGCATGGAGTTAGATGTAGCTGACCTGGTGCATCTGCAGCACTTACGGCTTCCAGGCCATGCCAGGGGGAAGCTATTACCATCTGCATCAGAGCCCCGCTGAAGACCTCATGTAAAAAGTCCAAGCCTGGCTCTTGTGGGTGGAGTTGTACAGGGGTTGCAAGTAAAAGATTTTCTTGCAGCCCATTTTTGACTAGCTTAGACCAGGCTGAAAGCTGGGTCAGCAGGTTCCAAGGTGAAATTCAGGGGGCAAGCCTGATGTGTCATCCACCTGCCCCATCCCTGCCAAGTGTCTGCCATGACTAGTCCATTTGAAATGTTCCCTTCTGGCTCCCATGGAGGGAAGCCTCATTTTCCCTTGCAGTGAATGCTGCCATTGTGTTTACCCCTGTAAGGGCAGGGTCATGGGCCATGTCTCAGCAGACTTGTAGCCCACCCGTGGGGAAGAAGGATTGTTCTCTAGTGCCCACATGCTTTTCTGTCTGCGTGCACAGAGCTGGGGCATGGTGGAGGTGAGTAACAGGAGCATTTCCGATCCTGGCTGCCTGCTTTCTGGGTATAGGGGGGAGTGGGGAGTGCCCTTGTGTTTGGCCCTCCGTCCCCCATGTTTTTGTGTGGGACAAACTGGTCTCACTGGTCTTCCCTGAGGGGCTTTTTGCAGAGTGCCAGCTGTCGAGTTCTATCCCCCACCCCTCGGGGAATCGGCAAATACACCCATCCCCTGAAACCTGGAGACTTGTGCCCCCAAATCTCTCTCCCACACTGCGGTTTGGGTCAGGGAAGGAGGGAGGAATGGCAGAGCAGTTCTTGTGGCAGGACTTGGACGCATATTGTACAGCAGGATGACTGAAGCTATGAAGCAAACACATAAATATATGCTTCCCACCAGAGCTTTATATAATCAGAGACAGTGATGTCATTGGTAACTGCAAAGAGCAGGCTCTGAAATTACAGCCCTCAGCAGATTGGCGAACGCTCTCTTAGCGTCTGGAGGGGGTCGCTTAGAATGTGGGCTGACTTGTCAGCAAAGCAGGGGGTGGGGGGTTACCCTGAGGGTTTAGAGCTTGGAGAGGAGGGGGTGAAATACCAATCCAAATGCAATCAGCCTTGAGGGTGAAACTCTCCCTGCCTTTGTGAAAGCCACTTAACGAGGGGGGAAGGAATGGGACTACGTGCGCATGCACACCGCTACCCCTGTATTGCAGCCCCTCTGTGGTTAATACTCCCCCCAGTAGGCTGCAGTAACATATATGCAGGGCTTTGGAGCTTTACTGGATTTGTTCCTTGGCCCCTCCTCCTCCTCCTATCCAGAAATTTCTGCACCGGATAGTTTGGGGCGGTTGCATATCTCCCCACTAACGGGGGGAAGGCGGGGGGGGAAGAGTCCTTTCTGTGCCAGCCCCTCCACAGCTGGGGTGAATTTCACTCTTAATGAGTCTGAGAAAGGCACTGTCCTCTGACTCTGGCATTCCCACTCCAGCAGCACATCCCAGCCCAGGGCTGCAGCCTGACAGGCCAGGCTCTTGATACTTGAGCCCCAGCTATTCCATTATTCGCTTTCTTTGCACGTAACAGTTGCACAAGAGGACCACAATGGGCCAGCTTCGGCCCTGATCTAGTCGGGTGCAGCTCCTCTGAATGCAGCAACAGTAGAGTTTGTTGAATTTAATGGAGTTGGACTGTCTTCTGCCAGGGCTGAATTTGACCCAACATATCGAAAGGGAAAAGCTAAGGCAAGCAGCCCCCCTCTGGGGGCTGTAGCTCTAACCAGCCAGTGTTTCTAGCCTGCCAAGTAAGCGGCAATGTTGCCCTGTGCTTTTTCTGGGCCAAGCAAAGGAGCATGTGGGGCACCAAGTTCCTCAGCCCTCCGTCCTCCCAGCACTCAGCTCCTGCTTCCCAGGAGTCGTGGTTTTTGTGTCTTCAACCAGACAAATCCAAACCACCCGCTGGCTGTCATTGTGTGAGACAAGCCATTGCACCCTGTGGGCCTCCCCGTGTCCCCCAGAATAGACCGGAATGAAGGGGAGAGGGCCAGCTGGTTAAGGAAGAGTAGAAAGCCCCCTCCCTCACATACTCATGCATTCATCCTGGCACAGAGTCAGGGCTTTGGCATGTCTATTACCACGTCTCATGCTCAGAGAGCAGAAACCTCTGTGGTAACCCTGTTTTCTGAAGCATCTTTCCTTCCTAGGGACGGGAGTGACTATGAAGATCCTGCCCCCACTTCTCCACTTTTACCTGTCACTCCTACAACGACTGTACATGTGCTCAGATCTACTTTGAAACTGGCAGTCCCTGAAAGCTGATTCATCTCCATCTTCTAATGCCCTAAGGATTCCCTCTGATTGTAAATTAATTCTCCCTTTATAAAATATAATGCTTCTAGACTTGTTTTTTCCAGTTATTAGCATGATCCAGTAGTCTAAATGGAAAGTCGTGTGGCTTTCTTGTGTGAAGTTTGGGCAGTGCTGGTATTTTCGCTAAGTGCCAGGGAGCCCGAAGCTATGTTAAAACCACCTTACAATAAAGCACCAGATAGATTAAGGGGAAGGAGACGCATAACTTTGTCTAGACTATGGGATTATAACTGCCAAGGTAAAACTCCAGGACTTTTTGATAAGGGACTGTAGATTGGACAGTGACACCTGTAAACTCTGTTTGACGAGGAATTTTAGCTCAGCTGGTCAGTTTCCTGCTTTGATAAAAGTTGGGCTTTCATAGAAGTTGATTTGTGTGTGACATTTAGCCTCCCATCAATGAATCAGAGCGCTTTCACATTTTGTGGCTTAATTAACATCAGTGATCAGCTTGATTTCAGCCCACAGAAGCCAAAAATACTTAACAGGTTACACACCTGCCAACATTTGAAAGCTGAAATGCAAGATATTTGGGGAGAAAAAACAGACACGTCCTTTAAACCCCATTAAAATGTGCTGGGCTAGGAGAGGTGGGCTAGAGTGGGAGACATGGTGAATATTTGGTTGAAAAAGTGGGAACAATTGGCCTGTTGAGCAAGGGCTTGTCTACATGGGGCAGCTGCACAATGTAACTTAAATCAGTTTTTAAGTTGATTTAGGCCTTGTCCACATGCACAAACTGTAGTGCTAGTATATAGTGCAGCCCACTCACGTGATGCAACAATATAGGTATTTAGGTGCTTTACACCAAGATTACTGTTCCCATAGGAAAGAGGGGAATAAACTATGCTGATATTAGCAATTTTTTTACCAGTATAAACGCATCTATACTAGGAGTTGTACTGGTTTAACTTTCAGTTCTACTGCTACAAAACCTGTGTGTCGACCAAGCCAGAGTTAAATTGGAGCCAACCAATGTGTGGCTGCTCTTATGTTGATGTAAGAGTTCAGTTAAACCTGTTCCTAACTGACTCAACTTAAACCAGAAGAAGCCAATTTTAAAAAGACCTATGAACCTTTTGCACCAGTTTGATTCTGTTGCTTTACACATTATCCAAGTGTAACTTTTTTCATGTGGACAGGTCCTCAGACTGCTTTATCCCACATAAGACCTTGTAAAGGTCTCCAAACAGCAGCTGCTTTTATTTGTGTTCCACCTTTCTTGGGCAGAAAGAAATTAAAAAGTTGGCATCTCAGTGTCAATGGCTTTGAGATTTTTTACATTGCTTAATTTTGTGTAATTCTTCCCCCCCCCCCCCCCCCCCGCTAAAAGCCATGGTATATCATGCCAAGGCCTGTTTGAGAGCTCCTGAAATTCATTGGTAATTGAGAAGCCAAACATTAATATCCTCTTCCCAACCATCAGGGGTCTCTGGTACTGAGGCAGTTGCCTGGCACATGTTCTAAGTTTGTGTATCTACACTCTTCACTGGTTCCTAGCACAGTTCTACAGTGTTTTCCTAGGTTCACCCTGGCAATAAAAAAAAAAGGGTGGGGGGGTTAGAACATGAACTTCCCCAGGCATGGTAAGGAACGATGCATAGCACAGAGTTTGTGTGGCAACCTGGACAGTCCCACCTGTGCGTACTAAGCCGTGGTGGGTAAACCATCTAGAATTATCCTTGTTCTGGGACAGTGACCTCAGGTTTCTGTTAGGAATGGAACTGGAGGTGGTAGCAGTTGGTGTTGCCTCAATTTTGATAACTCCACATACAGTCCCCACCAAGATTGGGGCCCATTTGTGCTAGGCTCTGTACAGAGACATAGGGAGAGAGAGGCTGGATATAAACTACAAAGGTTTTCCTGCATAGCTATGTCAGCACACCCTTCCCCCTCTCTCCCCCACTCCCCCTCATGTAGATGCAGCTTATACCAACAAAGGAGTCATTTTGTTGGTATAGTTTGTCATTTGCGGAGGTGGTTTACCTATAATGGCAAAATAACTCCTTTTGCTGCTATAATCTGTATCTCCATGAGGGGCCTTCGTTGGTATAGGTGTACTGGAAAGGCCTTTGACATGTAGACCAGCCCATAGTCCCTGCCCAGAAGAGCTTACAGTCTAAATAGATAAAGATGAGTAAAGGATGGGAGAAAGGAAGTAGTATTATCCCTGTGGGAAACCACAGAGAAACCTGTCTTCACTGCCTTGTTAGCTTAAGGTCTAACTTGAGTGTTGCCCCTAACCTGATTCCCATCCACACACGCACATCTCTCATTGGTGCTTTAACCTCAACCTAGGTGGCCCGTTGGGGGGATGGATTGAAGCTCAGGTGCTGCTGATGTTGGAGCTAGTACTGCAGTGGGGACATGGCTTTTAGGTGCTGCTAATGCAAACACTCTGCAGCTCCAGGGCCGTTTTGTAGTGGGCTCATTCTCAGTTGAACTAGGCTCACTCGAGAGGAGTTAATTCAATTGTAGATAACTCAAGCTAACACTACAGTGAAGACAAGGAGGAATCAACTCCGTCTCCCCTGAGTCCCAGTCCAGTGCCTTAGTTACAAAAAGAACAGGAGTACTTATGGCACCTTAGAGACTAACAAATTTATTTGAGCATAAGCTTTCGTGGGCTACAGCCCACTTCATCGGATGCATAGAATGGAACATATAGTAAGGAGATATATATATACACATACAGAGAACATGAAAAGGTGTTACAAAGCCACCCTTCCTTTCTGGCGCAGTGGTGAAATGCTATGAGAGAGGCCATTCTGAGCATTTCCAGCTGTAACAGGAAGTGACAGTGGTTGACAACTCCTGAGAGGCTGGTATCTTGCAAAATGTCCAGCCCAGTTTTGTGGACTCATAAACAATAGGGGTACGTCTATACTTACCCGCTGGTTCGGCGGCAAGCAATTGATCTTCTGGGATTGATTTATCGCGTCTTGTCTAGACGCGATAAATCGATCCCAGAAGTTCTCGCTGTCGACGCCGGTACTCCTGCTCCGCGAGAGGAGTACGCGGAGTCGACGGGGGAGCCTGCCTGCCGCGTGTGGACCCGCAGTAAGTACCTTTAAGTACGAACTAAGATACTTTGACTTCAGCTACGTTATTCACGTAGCTGAAGTTGCATATCTTAGTTCGAACTGGGGGCTTAGTGTGGACCAGCCCTAGGCTAGTTTGCAGGAGCTTCATGTCAGAATTCAGACTTTTGGATGCCAAACTAAACCAAAGTCCATTTCCCAACCTGTTCATGTCAGGATCCTGGACAAAGGTAAGCAGGACTAGTGGCGGGAGTTCAGAAGCCAGGAGTCAGGGCCAGGCTTGTAGTCAAGAGTTAAGCTGAGGGTCAGGAATCAGGCTGAGTGGTCAGTACCAGGTATCAGGGTCAGTGTTGGCGTTCCAGGGGTCAGTCGGGAGTCCGGATACAATTTGGAGCCGAGGTCAGTACTGGGAGCTCAGAGGCAGAGATGCGGGGCTGTCATGGTAGCTATCTGGGGATCCACATTGTTGCCTGAACACTTCCTGGTACACCCCATAGACTTATGTAGGGGATTGCTACTGTCAGTCAGTTTAGCTCGAGGCGGAACTTCCTGTGGTGGTACAACCTCTGTGGGAAGCTGGAAACAGATGAAGTTACAGACTGGTGGCAGCGTGAGCTGCCTGCAGGCCCAGGTTCAAGCCCCGCCGCTCCTTACATTGCAGGTTTGCCCAGCGTTGGGTCGAAATGTCCTTGTAATGTGATTAGCAGAGCACCTGTTGCTGACCATGCCCAGAGCTGTTTATCTACACGAAATGGCTGTCAATTGAACTTGGTTTTCCCAAGTAGTGAAAGCTCTTAGTCAGCAATAAGGATTAAATGCCAGCGGGTTTCATTGTAGAAAAAGCTGAGGGGGAGGGTGACATTGACATGGTTTGGTTTTTTTATGTTTATGACACTTTTAAAACCAAATCTCTTAATAAATATTTCATTAAAAGCACACATTCCTCAGCCAAAGCCCAAATTTCAGCCCCGAGGCAGTTACTGCGGCTGAATTATAGACCTTTTGTAAGAGGTTTTTATAATGGAAACACTGACAAACCTATAACTATAGTGGTGCTAGTGGGTGCTGCTCTTGTACTGACAGTTCATCAGCTAAACCCCTGACCCTTCTACCCTTAATCATCCTTGCTTGTCAGTGACATAATTGCATGATTACAGACTCCTCTCCCCATCCCTTTCAAACTCCGAACAATAGTGAATTTCAAATACAAAATGTAAATGAACCGTCCAAACTAATTTGTTTTTCTGCATTCAGATGGACTGAGTTTAGATTCCGTCCCTTTGTGTCTGAACAGGGCTGGTAAAGGCTTTCAAGAACCTTTTGCACTGGGATACCTTGAGTATAGACTGATCGTCTGATGTCATTGTGCTATTGATTGGGATTACAAATTCAGACATAAATCATTAATGTAGGGTCTGGAAAAAAAATAACTTTACTGTTTTCCATAAATCTACTGTTAATTCCTGAATACATAATACAGAATGGGAGAAAACCGAACTAGTTTTACTGCAGTATCTGAGTGGGGTTATACTTTGAGATTGCTCTCTGAGCAGTTTCCCATATTTAAAAACACAAACAAAACTACAGTGTTCTGTAATAATGGTCCAAAATAAAATAGTCACAGTAGTTCTGTACTGTTTGGGGTTGTTAGTGTAGAATATAGTGCAAGGGGTGGAAGCAGAAATAGGCAAAGGGTCTCTGCTCCCAGAGAACCTGTATTGACAGCAAGATTCCAAACACCGGGCTAGGAAATATGCAGCCCTGAGTTCCTTGCGGTCAGAATGCCCAAAGAGTGCAGATCTGACCCTTTAATGAGTGTGATGTGTAATTCAGTCACTTTGCGGTAAGGAGTTTGCTGCAGTCCGTTAGGCTTCCTTTTTGCCTGATGTGGCTGGAAAAAGAGGAAGATGGGCAGTGAATGTTACATAGCTCAATATATAAAGTTAGGTTTTTTCCTTAACCAGTAATGTGCTAGTGTGTAAACGCCATTCGACACTTGAAAGTGCCTTGACGTAAAACTCTACACAGTGTAGTAGACTGCAAATAGCTGGCAGCTTGAAGTTATGTGAAACCAAGCAGACTACCGTTGCCTCAGTGCGTCTTTCCTCCCCAAAGTTCATCCAGCCGAGACAGGTTATCAGGTGTGAACACAAGGAAATAAACTGTCTGTCAGAGGTTAGCAATAGGGCTAATGTTGTTGAGTGACTAGTGTTTGCAGTGTAAACATTTAATGGCAGGGCATAAGGTATCTGAGAGAAACAGGGTGATGCGTGGAAAATCGAGCCTGCCTGGGGAGAAAAAGAGTTTGATTTTTGTCCTTTATAAGGCTGCAGCTCCTAATCAATGTCTCTCCCCCTCCAGACGTGCTCACCTACGCCTGTGCTTAGAACGTTTAAAGGTTCTGATACCACTAGGACCAGACTGCACCCGGCACACAACGCTTGGGCTGCTTAACAAAGCCAAAGCACACATCAAGGTAAGAACCGTTTTTCCCAGGCTTCCCAGACGCTTTCCATCTGGGCTGTTTCTAACTGCACCAATCACTCACCCACTGTCCAGAGGTAAATCTGCTCTCACTGAGACTAATACCTCTCAAATGCATTGCTCCTTCGGTTAAATCATTATTACAACATGGGTTGTTCGGAGGGTCCATAATAAACTCTGTTAACTCTGGAAATGATTGATTAGGAGAGCAGGGAACCTGTTCTGTATTGTGATTGGGAGAAGACAGTAGCAGAGCTTGCTCTTTTTTTAAAGTAGAAACACATCTAATGTGATTGAAGGGCTGCAGTTTGATGGAAAATGTAACTTCAGTCACTCCAGTGCATTCCCCCTGCTGGCAAATCTGTATAGGCCTTTAGAGTGAAACAGAGTTGACGTCTTACTGTTTCCATCGTCTTTCATCTGTGGTTCTGCCAGCTTCCCAAAGCCCTTCATAGATTGCTTCTGGCAAAGTAAAGTGTAAAAAGAAAATCCAGTCATGTAGGGATCAGGAATATACCTAAATCCTTTGTTGCAGCTCCGGGTTGGTAAGGGAGGGAGCCTTGCTTAAAGGAAAGTGTTAGCCTGAAATGACTCCCATCTTATGCAACGGGTTGGCCATCCGGAAACAAAGAACATTAGCCTGGTAGATTTCCCAGCTGTGATCAAAGGAGTCTGTAGCAGGTTACATAAATTGCTATTTAAATGGAAAACTGCTTCTGAGAAATACCTACTAAACCAAGCAACAAGAAAGCCAAACATCCCAGGATAAATTTTTGTGTTACGAGTGATCATAACAAATACAGAATCTGTTTGATTAAGGGAATAGAGGCCCCCTGGTGGATGAACTTAGTGATGCAGCTTATTGGTTAATTACATGTTTATAAAGAACAACAATTTTTAAAAAAATCCTGTATTCATTCACCTCCAAAAATCCTCCTTGTACAAATATGTAAGATCTAGCAAAGGTGTAAACCAACAAAGACACAAGTAGACTTAATTTCTACTAGTGACTGAAGGGCAGTCTGGTCCGATACTTGTTTGAGCATAAATCCTTTCAGAACATGGGAAAATCTGAAGCAAAGTATATGGCTGTGCTGTAGAAAATAAGAATTAAAGTCATAATCAAGTGCTATTTTATCATGTCAGAAACTTGAGGAGGCCGAGAGGAGAAGCCAACACCAGCTTGAAAACCTGGAACGAGAACAAAGATTCTTAAAGAGAAGGCTGGAACAACTGCAGGGTCCTCAGGAGATAGAACGAATACGAATGGACAGCATTGGCTCAACCATTTCCTCTGATCGCTCGGATTCAGAGCGAGGTAGGTGTTCTAATGCGTCCAGTTTAATTAAAATAGCTCAAACAGGAATTAATTAGGGAAGTCTTGTGGCCTGTGGTATACAGGAGGTCAGATGAGATGACCACAGTGGGCCCTTCTAACCTTAGAATCTGTGGAGCTACAAAAAGGGATGCATCAGGATAAAGACTGACCTCTCCTGAAAATTTGAGAGAGTGGCGAATGATTCCTTCCTTCCATTGTGCTCTTCCTGTTACTTGCCTCTTCGCTTTGCCATTGAATGGGTCTCTGTATTTGCCAAGCAAAAGATGTGTGCTTTGTCATGTCATTCTGCCTCAGTTGTTAGTCAGTCTTGCTTAAGTTGAGGAAAGGGTCGTGATTGTGGATTCAGGTGATTCTTGTGGCATTTGAACTTGACCGCTGTATTTGAACAGTTGTCTAAAGTCAGAATGCAAAAGCTTTGTTTTAAAAATAATGATCCATGATCCCAAGTCAGTAACCAAACACATGCTTCAAAGTATAAACATGGATTGTGCTCCTCCTCTTTATAATGTAAAAAGAAGGCCTAGAAGGAAGTTTTAGAAATCAGCGTTCCATTTTCTGCTTGTTGCTGCTATTTCTAAGTTAAGGTCTTGTCTTTACCATTTTATTGGACAATTCCTCTGAAGGATTTGCATATGAAGCAAGTGCTTTCTCCTCCCTACACTGAAGGGGCTGGGGGGGGAGGAATTTTGAATCTTTCACAGAGATTTTTTTCCCCTCCCAACTGTGTGTCAAGTGTTAGAGTTTATGGTTTTGTTAAAAACATATTTGTTTTACTCAGCCACTTGCTATGTGGGGAGCATAGCCACGGCTCCTGCCCCAGCCATGGCTACCGCACCTCTGTGATTTCTTCAGCTTCAGCTGAAGCCAGGGCTGGAAGCTGCGGGCAGCTGAAGCTGAAGAAATCCCGGCGGTCCGGTAAAGTCACAGAATCCGTGACTGCCATGACTTCCGTTCCTAAATCATAGCCTTAATCATAAAGAACCAACAAAGAGATTGCCCATCTAATTATTAGTGATCTGTGAGCTTCACTGTTTTACCAATATTTTTCATTTATTTTTTAGTGTCGTTTTTAAGGTCTGTGGGTAACATTTTCAAAAGCATTTCAGTGACTTGAGAGCCTCAGTCTTACTGACTTTGATGGCCCAAAGTCACCGAAGTGCTGTTCAACATGCTACCCTGTGTCCCTATAGAAACACACTACAGTGCCCTATATAGCTCTGTCTCAGCTATCACAACTGTAAGGTGTCCCCCAGCGTTGCTATTTGTCACTGTAGTCTCCCAAAAGACCCAGATCTGTGTCGCACTAAGCACTGTGCAAACACAGAAAGTGACAGCCCCTGACCTGGAAGAGCTTATCATCATCTTGGTATGTGAGTTGCAGAGGACATTGAAAGCAGTCCATTCTCATGGTGATAAAGTCAATCCAAGCTGGGGGGAATGCCCAGGCCCACAGAACCAGGTGGCAATGATGGCAAAGTAGCTAGACTCCACGCAGGGGGGCTGAACGCTGTGGTGCTGCTTAACACAGGTTCTTCCACTGCCCTGCAGAGCAGAGCCACTGACTAATGATGAATCCAAACTCTGCTGAGTTCTTCATCTTAAGAACATAAGAATGGCCATACTGAATCAGCAATGGTCCATCTCACCCAGTATCCTGTCTTCAGACGGTGTCCAGTACCAGATGCTTCAGAGGGAATGAACAGAACAGGGCAATTTATTGAGTGATCCATCCCGTCATCCAGTTCCAGCTTCTGGCCGTCAGAGGTTTAGGGACACCCAGAACATGGGGTTATGTCCCTGGCCATCTGGCTAATAGCCATTCATGGACCTATCCACCATGAACGTGTCTAATTCTTTTTTGAACCCAGTTCCTAGCTTGGAAGTTTGGGGTTGGCTGGCAGCAAAAAAGTTTAGTAATGCCTTTGAAACACATTGAGACAGCATCCTCCTTGCTGAAACAGGCACTCTGCCCCTCCCCCCTTTTGGAAATCATTGTGAATTGTACTGTGTGGTGCTTATTTTATACATGGAGTGTTGATCGTTTGTCGATTGTAGAGTTCAAAGTGTAGCTGCCTGCGATGACACTAACCTGCGTGTGTGTCGTTTTCTTTGCAGAGGAGATTGAAGTGGATGTTGAAAGCACAGAGTTCTCCCATGGAGAAGTGGACGATATCAGCACAACCAGCATCAGTGACATTGATGATCACAGCAGCTTGCAGAGTATTGGGAGTGACGAGGGTTATTCCAGCGCCAGCGTCAAACTCTCGTTCGCTTCCTAGAACAAAGTGAGACATCAGTGCAGGGCGGATTATTCCACTGGAGTAATCTGAGTTCAGACTGGGTTCTAGATGCAGTATCCTCTTTTAGAAATGACACGTCAACAGCTAGACCCGAACAGACCTATATATATGTACCCCCTTGGGCAATAGGAGGCCTCCATAGGAACCCATGTATGTCCATTGGGTCATGTTGCAAAATCCTGGTTTTCCCCTAGTGTAGTGAGACTGAACCCTGGTCCTTCTGAAGTCAGTGACAAAACTCCATTTGGCTTCAGTGAGACCTGGATTTGGCCCTTACATGATGAATTACTTTGCTTTGATTTTGTTTATTTGAAAGAGGATACTGGAGATTCATCTCTCTCTCTCTCTCTCTCTCTCTCTCTCTCTCTCTCTCTCTCTCTCTCTCTCAATTTGTCATGAGATCTGAGAAATGTCCAGTTTTTCTCAGACTGCATTCAGATAGAACAACTCGGTTTAGACCCTTCTGGAACTTTCCTGGTCCTGAAATGACTCTGTCCTAATATTTGATCACCATCAGGCATTCTAGTAACATAGCAGGAAGTCACAGCAGCTTGGCCATGAAGACGTATCACACAACCTATGAATAATAATAGGTGTTCAGTTCATGCCCAGAGAGAGAGGCAACAGTGAAGATTGTTCAGGAGAAATCACCATTCAGCTCAACGTTCTATTGGACATCATTTAAAGCAAGTACCTCTATCACACTGCTAGCACTAGGGTACTAAACTGTAATCCACCAGCACGTGGCGGGCTGCATTGTGGAGTCCAACAGCAGTGCTCCCCTGGAGAGAGAGCGAGACAGACAGACACACACACACACACTCTTGAGGACAGAAAGAAACCAGCGTGTGGAAAGTCATGCCCAGATACTGAGCCACTATGACCTTTTTTATTTAAAGATCTTTTGATAAACGTTTGTAAATGTGTTGGGAGTCTCCAAATGTGACATGTCTTTTTAGAGCTTGTCCATATGAAATCTTCGATGTCTTTTATAATGGATTAACGCCACTGAAAAGGTATCTGGTTTGATGCAGCACTTGACCTGATGAAACACACGAATGCTCTTTGCCGTGCACAAAACAAACACGGTCTGTGCTGGCTTGGAAAGGTCAGGGTTGCTGGGTTTTTTGGTTTCCCTTTTTTTTTTTTAGTCATTCCCCTTGCAAACTTTGAAGGCACCTGATCCCCTACAGTAGTCACAATTCAATAGTTAACATAGTTAAGCTCAGCACTTGTCTCATCTTAATGTAACATTTGCCCTGCGCACATCCCAGTGCGTATCCGCTATCTCACCTGTGCAGGTGCTGTTGCTATTGAGAGCTATTGTATCGAATATTTTATAATTTTCTTGGAGGTGAGATTTCTAACCTGCACTTTGAGGGCTTTGCTTTCTTGTTTTGTCTTTTTTGTTTTTCAAGTTAAAAACCTTCTTACAGAGACCTCACCAATGGCATTGTTTGAAATTTTGTATACCTTTAAGTAATTTAACTACCCCCGCATTACTAAGGAAAAAAATAAAAGGAAAAAATGCTTTATAAAATTCGTAACTTATTGCTGATTTGAATGGGTTGTTAATTTCAGTCCTGTTGATTTTATTTTATTGTTTTTAGGTAGGGCTGGGCCAAAAAAAAAAAAGAAGACAACCTTATTTAGCAGTGGAATTGTGTTTATATGTTAGAATATGGTCCCACATTAAAGTAGCACTTTAACACCATTAAACATTTCTGAATCTGAAATGAATTGTGTTCCTCAGTCTTGGTTGCTCATATGACTTTAGCATACACATGTTCTTTCTTGTGCCTGGAGGGGAAAAAAGTGTATTCCCCTTTAATCCCATGATAAGAAGATCCTGAATCATTCTAATGTAGATTTTTGTCTAATTTCTGTAAATTGCATGTGTTTGAACATTCCTATGTTACCAAATCCCCCCTGTGATATGATGTCATACAGTATGAGACACACAATCCCTTCTTCATGGAGTGGAGGAATAATCTTTCCATGCTTTGATGGCTGTCCTCAGCAGCGATACAAACCGGCCAGTTAATGGAGTTATTCCTTTAGCTGAATTGGTTGGAGCTTCTTTGTTTTATTTTCAGGCTGCATATCATGGAATTGATCCTCGATAACAATTCTAGAACCTGTATGTAGGCAGCTATGGATTGTTACATGTATTTATCAGCTTAAGTCAATGGGGCTACTCACATTAGTAAGAAGAAATCAAGTGAGTAAAGATTGAAGGATCACGTGTGAACTGATAATCATTGACTGAGCCCCCACAACTACCAATTTTTGCCCATACTAGAATGATCAACAGCTGGAATTTATATCTGACACTGTTCAAATGAGCTCTGATAGCCACCATTTTGTGGCAGTCTCACTGCAGCAATGAAATGGTGGAAAAGAACAGAGGCTGATCTTCGGTTACTGTCGATGGAATCTTGTGGTGTTCAGCTTCTCTAGAGATGAGTCCCACCATTCACGATCACTAGGGAACTCCAGCCATCCTGGACAACCTCACCTTCTGGTTCTTCCTCTTTGGCTGTGTATTTTTTGGATCAAAAAGTACACGTGGGCGATGGTAAAAAGGTTGCTTGGCAAAAAAAAAATCAAATTTGAGATATATAAAAGTTAGAGAACTTTAAAAAAAAAAAAAATAGATAAAGGAAGAAAATCAGTGTTGGGCAATCCTGGAAGAGCAGGGCTATCCCAGAGTGTGTTTTTGGAACCAATTTTTCTGAAAGGCTTTCCAGTAAAGCCACCCATTTGTATGCCCTTTGGGAGCACTTTGATATTGGCTGTCATCTTCAGGAGTGCAGTCAAGGGTCTTGAAATGTCTGGAAATTTCAATTCCAAATACTGCAGCTGGAAGGGAGGGAAATGTAATCCACTTGGTAGCTTCCATCAACGCTGTCTTAAGTGACCCACCCAATGGATCGGCAAGTATCAGTGTCCTAGTAGCGAGAGCCTTTAAAGGACAAACACAATTATCCTACAAACCTTTATAGTAGTAGTTAATGACAAAAGTTGTCTGCTTATTGGTGATTGGGTCCTTTGTAGGGATTTCATTGTATCCGTTTCTTTCACACCTGTGGACATTAGTAGAAGATCTGCTATGTGAGAGAAATGTTTCCACAGCTGCTTTGTGATGTTGGTTCAATCCCTTTTTCATTGCTTTAATACTATATTGTTAGTACTAGCTTTTCTTTATAGGTTCTTCTAAAAACTAAACTAACGTTAGTTCTTTTGTTTTGTTGTTGTTCTAGCCTTTGGCATCGGAATGTCCAAGACAGCAAATTGGCCCAGAGAAGCCACCATAAATGATCAGATCATCATAGCTAATTGGCCTATACTATGTAAATCAGATTAGGTGACGGTCCCTTCTGGTTATAAAACATAAAAATCAAATTAATCGTCCCCTTTGTGATAAGCCAGAATAGTCCAATGTTTTGGATCTGCTTAAAGATCACCACCAGCCTTAAAAAAAAATCAGTTGCTGTTAACTTCCCTTCTGTCTTTTCAGAGTCAGCATCTTGAGATGTAGATCCAAGGAAGCATGTCTGATCTTGTTTTCCCCAGGAATTGAAATTAGGGGGGTGTTTGAATTTACGGGGGTGGGGGAGAGGTCAGGGATGATGAGGGGTGAGTCCATGAGGGTGAAGCTGGGCTGTATGGCACCATAGTAAAAACTGAAAATTGTTTCATTACCATTTTATTAGATTTAACTCATGTTTTAAAATCATCACACAAATTAAAGTTGGCTACTCAAGCCTTCTATGAAGCACTACATCTACATCCTCCTTGGTTTCTTGTTATAATTTTGTACAACTCTGTTAATGAACTTGTTGAATGCAGTGCGTTCATCTTTGGTGGCTTCTCGAGTGTCTGGTACTTCCAGTCCTTCAATTGATATGCTCATTCGTTCATTCACATGATCAGGCAGAAGGTGACTTCTTTCAGAACACAAAATTCTATTCAATAATGAAAAAGAACGCTCAACTGTAGCTGTTGTGACTGGGAGTAGCAAGAGATGAATTCCTATTTCTTTCATCCCAGGAAACATAGCATAAAGATTGGGTTGAGCCACTAGTGATGATAAAAAAGAAGTTGAAGTCAAATCTTCATTCATTTGTCATATGATATTCCATTCTGTGTTCAAATTCTCTATTCTGTCCTGAGCACATGGCAGCCCCATTGTTGGTAGTGCCTCACTCCATTCAACTGTTGGTGTTTTATAGGACAGGGATCTGTAAAAGCGACGTAGAGGTTGAGTAGAATCTAGAAGTCGCTATTGTAGATTTTTAAGAATCAAGTCGGTGTACTTTTTCAGTTGTCAACAAACACTTCTTGTCCTCTTCACTTAAGGATTCAATATAAATGCCTTCATTAGTCAACTTCTGGACTGAAGTCTTTGCTTCTTCCAGTACTTTTTCAATGGATAGCTCTCTGATCCAAATGTAGCTTTTATTGCTGGACAAAGATCTACTATTGTTGTAGCAGATGCCTGGATGGCATTGTTTAATGACCCAAGTGGTTTCAACAGTAGACTTACAAGAGAGAGAATGGCAATAGTCTTCTCTGAATGTAGTAGCAAAAGTAATCCACCAGCCTCACTGCTTAGATCCATACCATCTTGGTAGATACTTTCCAAAGCCAGTAATAACGGCTGGAGTAATTTTAAGACAACAGCCAAGAATTGCTTATGAGAAAGCCAGAGGATTTTCCCAGGTTGGACTAATTTGAACTTCAGTACCAGTGTATCTTCTATATTTTCCAAGATATTCAGTCTTTTTGGACTTTTGCTGAAAAAAGAATATAATGACATTAAATTTATAGCTTTTTTAAATGTCTTTTGAAGAGTCTGCAGCTTGTACTAGCGCTAGTTGGAATAGATGGCCTCTGCAGTGTGTATAAGAGAGATTAGGGTTAAACTTTTCTCTGAGCAAAGCTTGTACTCCACCATGTCTTCCAGAGAAGTTTGCAGCTCCATCAAATGAACAAGCAGCCCTCTGTTTGGGGTCCAATTGACAAGCATTTAACTCTAAGATGTGGGTTGTCACAGATTGTTCTATAACTTGAACATCTAGAAATGCATCTACTGGCCTACCACTGACATCAAGATAATGTACACAATGCCTTAATATTTGATGCCCATTTGCATCAGTGCATTCATCAGCCATGTATGCAAATTTTTTGAATGTGGTGAGAGAGTTCTTCACTTTTTCAACTGTTGAGTCTTTCACTGTTGCACCACATGCTTCTAGCCAGTCAGTTGAGTTTCTTGCAGAAAGATAGTGAGCATTTGCTGGTCTTGTTTGGAACCAGTGTTCAACTTCAGGATGAACAAGTGACAATGCACTTAACATTGGCCTCCAATTTGTAGTGTGTGGTATCTCTTGCTTAAATAGAAAGTATGATGCCACAGCCATGTTTGTTTGCATGAACTGTGTTGTGTCTCCAGCATTCTTAACAGCCTCATTAACACTCACTGGTGTTGTCCTTGGTCAGTGGAGACTCAGAGTTCAGAGATGCTTTCTCTTGAGTTGACCTCCCAGGTGGGGGCAAGAAGGCACCTTGCTAATTCCTCCAGCTGCTCACTGTTCGCTCTGGCCACTGTTGTTCGTTGTGCCACCGTTCACTCCATCGCTCTGTTACCAATGGCCCTGCGCCGTCACCTTCTGCTGCCACTGTGACCTCTGCGAATTGGTCTCTTGAGGTTCCACCCAGCTCTCAGTGATTTCAGCTGAGCTCTCAGTGGGGGAACCTCACTGTTAGTGCAGACTGGGCCGTCTCTTCCACACAAACACCGTCCCACAGCAGGTCTAAGCACTTAGACCTGATTATCAGTGATTTCAGCTGTAGTGGTCACTTAACAAAACAAAAGACTATCTATGGAGTTTAATCAGCTCTGTCTTTAAACAGTGGAGAGGGGCAGGTGAAATCATACTTGTGACTCAGGCAGACCATCAAGCAAAACACCTGTCCCCACCCTCTCTCTTGATGCCCTCAATCAGCACAGGCTAAGTACAGTTCTACTGCCCTTTACTCATACAATAAAAATAACATTTCGTTACCCCCCGCAAAAATGATTTGTAACCCAACCCCAGCCAAAATCTATCACTTGGGAAACACAGCTCTGTTTGCTGGATACCTAGGTAGTTTAGGTGTGACTGTAAATACAATCTGGTCCTGAAGCCTTTTCTCCAGCCCCCAGCTCATCACTAGCTGTCAGGGAGAGCTCATTTAGACTCTTCTTCCAAATCATAATTTGAAATTATTAGGTTGGCCAACGTCACCGAAATGAATGCACTGACATTGTCATAAAAAACAACAGCTGTATAAGGAAGCTAGTCTATGCTCATACTTTTCAAATCTATTATACTTTTTCAGATACACATTTTATCATACACTGTATATGCTTTTAAAGTGTGTATTAATGTTTCAATTTCCATTCAAATTTCCAAACAATCACTAAATTGGCAACACTGCATGTAACTAGTTAACAAAATGGGGGGTTGTAGGGAAATCCCTGGTTCCACCAAAGCACTTAGCTCCAACAGAACTAGCAAAGCAAGTCAAAATTATGCATCTACTTCTCCCCATTCTTCAGAACTGAGAAATGCCCCCCAAAGCTTTTGATCTTCGTACCTTCTCATGTACTATTCTGCTATTACTGAGATAGCAGTAATTTCTTCAGCTGGCTTATGTAATGCAGTTCTTCCTCAAAGTCTCCTATTTGTTGTCTTAAGACACTGTTCATCCAAAGCTGAAACATTTGAGCCTTTAATATACCCGTCTGTGCTGGCACACTTGGATCGAACTCCATGACTAGTTACTGTCCCCTGAGAATCCACTATGTCAACATAAGTCTGGGATCAAGGCTTTTATGTGTGTGTTGACATCCTGATTTTTTCCCTTCTGTCTAGTTTTCTGCACTTTTGAAATCAGATCCAACCCCCAGAAGAGTAGGATTGTTCTTTGTGCAAGCAGCTCTTCTTCCAAAAAAAAAAAAAAAAGAGGGAGAGAGATTGGAGGACATTTCAAATATTGTCTACACACTTAGAAGCATAGAGGAAGGTGCAGGAATTTTGAACGGTCCATATAGTTTCCACAGGTTTGTTAACCAATATGGTTAAGTCCAAGTTGAGAAGCTACAGAAAATCCATTCCGGAATGAATGTCTGCAACATAAACCTCCTTAAGGCATTGTCTGAACTCTGTCCCAAAGGTACTTTACACCCCAGAACACCACTTTTAGTTATACTCACTCTCCCCTTGAGAGTTGGGAAATTGAGGCCCTGAGCCTGGAAAACTCCACAGTTTCAGTGCCCAAGACTGTAACTTGGGTACGTGCAGCTCCTTCAAAAGAGTTTATGTGAATGATAATCCCCAAATGGCAAATTATCAAGGCATGTTGGTATAGTTAATCCAAGGCAAGTATAATCTTAGTTTATGGCAAGAGGTTCTTTCCTCATTGGAGCATCAGATGAGGGGGAACTTTGATGCTACTGAAACATGTATAAATGAGAGAGGATGCAGCAGAGTAAGATACTTTTACTCTTGGGCTTAGAAGATGTTGTCAGACATGCATGTCTTGAGGTATTTGAATTACAATAAGATGAGCAGGAAAGTCTCATTAGATGAGCTCTTGCCTAACAAAAATGTTGATAGTGAAGCTACATTTACTTCCTTCAGACTTACTTCAAAACCTTCTGTGCTTTCCATGCCTTAGAGTTCAAGGATGTGTGTGTCTAGGTGAGGATGTATCTCTGATACATATGGTTCAGTATTGCCTTTTGAGCTGGTTGTGTATCCATTTGTGATCAGGAATTCTTAAATTGTAGGTTAGTAGTATAGATTGGGAGATATGCAATTAGTTCATTCCTGAGAGGTCAGGCACCAAATGGTTTGGTATGTCTGAAGGGGAATCCATGGAGTCAAGTGAAGGTGCAGCTTTGACTAGAAGATGTCAGTTATCCTATACGCTTCCCTTCCTATGATGCCAATCACATAGTCCCTTATTGTCCCTATAAACAACTGCATCAGTATCTCATTTCTTCTAAAGCCTTATTTTATTCCCTTAGAAGCAGAGAGTGAAACTCTCATTACCTTTAGTGGGAACAGAATTGAGTCCTTTTTATCCAAAGCACTTTATTCCCACTTTAATCCATTTAGCGGCAATATCAGCTTTCTGCTTACCACCACATGGCAGACACATGTTTCCTTTTCCTCTATCTAAACTTGCCTATTCTCATCACATAGCACTTTGCATCACAAACTATCTCTTTGGGCCTCATAAAATTGACGAGCCGTCCTCCTTGATGTTTTTCCAGGCTTGTTTCCTACATAAGGTTATTTTTTGTTATGGCAGTTACTTGGGCTTGTAGATTCAGTGAACCACACAGTCTCTAGTACAAGCTCTAAATCCATCCTCTACTAAATTTTACAGAAATAAGGTGGCTTTCCTTTAATCATCCCATCCGTATTACCCTCCACATATGCTACTTCCCCCAGAAGCTCGTCCTGGTGAGTCCTCTACACATAAATTATGTCTCTAAAAGGTCCTCATGCTACAGAAAAACCCATTAAAAAGGCCATCCAGTATTTTCCTTCTTTTGACACCAATATATTACAGCATGTCATCTCGTGTCTGAGAATGAGGTGGTGGGGGTGGGGGGTGGCTGGCTTGCTGCGTTTGGTATGGTTACTCTTTGGAGGACGGTCATTTTAAAGCCCATTCCATTCGAGGTATGTCATTGACAGAAGGTAGTCTCAAAGTGATCTATCTTGTGAGACCTGTAGGTCGGTAAAAATGGGGTTAACTTACATTTTTTTAACCAAATTTTATCCTAGACATTCACGTGCAGAGGAATTTAGTTCTGGCCTGCTTGTTTGGCAAGGTCTGCTTCTGAGCTGCAAACTCCAGCACCTTGTTGTCTGGTCTTTTCTTAGGTTGCTTGCTGCGCTGTATGCATAGACTTCATATGTGCTGCTCATTCTTTGAACTACCTTAGGACCTGGGCTGCTCCTACTGAAATGAATGGGAGTTTTCAAAATTAAATTAGTGGGAGCAGGATAGGCCCGTAGTTACTTGCTCTAAGTTGAGAATATTTTTGTCAGGGTCATAACTTTTGTTATGTTTGAATTTCAGTATTTCCCTGGCACCAGGCCACAGTGAGGGAAACTCCCTCTCCACGAAACCTGGGAGTAGCTGCAGTCCCCAGGGGTGATCTCCTGACCCATAGAAGTCAATGGCCATGGGAGCAGGATTTCACCCCAAGAGTAGAGATGTACATGAGAAGCTCACCATTAAAAGAAAAGGTAGGCTGCTTACTTGAAGCTAATACAATAACTTTGATCCAGATTTCTGTGCACACCCCCCCATGAAAAATGGGCTTTGCCGTATCTTACTAGTGGGACAGAGAGATTGAGGTTCTGAGGTAGCACAGAGGGGTGTCTACACAGCAAAGAAAAACCCACGGTGCCGAGTCTCAGAGCCCAACTCACTTTTCTTGGGCTGTGGGGCTAAAAATAGCAGAGTGAATGTTCAGGCTTAGGCTGGAGCCTGGGCTCCGAAATCCTTCCCCCTCCAGCCTACGTGGGAATGTCTACACTGCTGTATTTAGCCCCACGGCGCGAGCCCGAGTCAGTTGACTTGGGCTCTGAGACAGTGCTGTGGGTTTTTTCTTTGCAGTGTAGGGACCGTAGACGTAGAGTATATTAAGTTTGCTCCCACAGGTGGAGAGTTCTAGAAATGTTGACCTGGGACCGGACAGTGTGCATCTTGTGTGCTGGAAGGCTGATAACTAGGACCCTACCAAATTCACGGCCATGAAAAACGCATCACAGACCGTGAAATCTGGTCTCCTATGAAATTTGGTCTTTTGTGCGCTTTTATCCTATAAAAATAACAGGAGTACTTGTGGCACCTTAGAGACTAACAAATTTATTAGAGCATAAGCTTTCGTGGGCTACAACCCACTTCTTCGGATGCATATAGAGTGAACCATATATTGAGGAGATATATATACACACATACAGAGAGCATGAACAGGTGGGAGTTGTCTTACCAACTCTGAGAGGCCAATTAAGTAAGAGAAAAAAAACTTTTGAAGTGATAATCAAGATGGTTCAGTACAGACAGTTTGATAAGAAGCAAGTGTGAAAATACTTACAAGGGGAGATAGATTCAATGTTTGTAATGGCTCAGCCATTCCCAATCCCTATTTAGCCCTGAGTTGATTGTGTCTAGTTTGCATATCAATTCCAGCTCAGCAGTCTCTCGTTGGAGTCTGTTTTTGAAGTTTTTCTGTTTTAAGATAGCCACCCGCAGGTCTGTCAAAGAATGGCCAGACAGGTTAAAGTGTTCTCCAACTGGTTTTTGAGTATTATGATTCCTGATGTCAGATTTGTGTCCATTAATTCTTTTGCATAGAGACTGTCCGGTTTGGCCAATGTACATGGCAGAGGGGCATTGCTGGCACATGATGGCATATATCACATTGGTAGATGTGCAGGTGAACGAGCCCCTGATGGTATAGCTGATGTGATTAGGCCCTATGATGGTGTCACTTGAATAGATATGTGGACAGAGTTGGCATCGGGCTTTGTTACAAGGATAGGTTCCTGGGTCAGTGTTTTTGTTCAGTGATGTGTGGTTGCTGGTGAGTATTTGCTTTAGGTTGGGGGGTTGTCTGTAAGCGAGGACAGGTCTGTCTCCCAAGATCTGTGAGAGTAAAGGATCATCTTTCAGGATAGGTTGTAGATCTCTGATGATGCGCTGGAGATGGCCTCTCAGAGTTGGTAAGACAACTCCCACCTGTTCATGCTCTCTGTATGTGTGTGTATATATATCTCCTCAATATATGGTTCACTCTATATGCATCCGAAGAAGTGGGTTGTAGCCCACGAAAGCTTATGCTCTAATAAATTTGTTAGTCTCTAAGGTGCCACAAGTACTCCTGTTATTTTTGCGGATACAGACTAACACGGCTGCTACTCTGAAACCTGTTTTATCCTATATTGAACAGATTTCACGGGGGAGACCAGCATTTCTCAAATTGGGAGTCCTGACCCAAAAGGGAGTTGTGGGGGGGTCGCAGTATTGCCACCCTTACTTCTGCGCTGCCTTCAGAGCTGGGTGGCTGGAGAACAGTGGCTATTAGCCAGGTGTCCAGCTCTGAAGGCAGCGTCCCGCCAGCAGCAGTGTGGAAGTAAGGGTGGCAATACCATACCATGCCATTCTTACTTCTGTACTGCTGCTGGTGGTGACTCTACCTTCAGAGCTGGGCTCCCGGCCAGCAGCCGCCGCTCTCCAGCTGCCCGGCAGCGCTGCCAGCAGGAGCAGCAGCAGCGCAGAAATAAGGATAGCAATACCGCAACCCCACACACACACACAATAACCTTGCGACCCACCCTCCCCCACAATTCCTTTTTGGGTCAGGACTCCTACAATTACAACACCGTGACATTTCAGATTGAAATCATGAAATTTACAATTTTTAAAATCCTATGTCTGTGAAATTGACCAAAATGGACTATGAATTTGGTAGGGCCCTACTGATAACCCTACCAGTGCTCCTATTTTTTTTTTTTTTTGGATGGCAGAGTAGAGAGAGCCCAACACACATGCACATCATCAAAAAAAAGCTCTGCGACACTCAAACAACTCTGTTGAGCAACTTCTGATAAACTTGGACAAATAGGTTGCTATGGAAAAGCTCCAGCGATCCTGGTGATCTTTGTTCTTGTACATTGCAATATCTTGCATGCTCTGTGAAACATAGCTGGTAGGATGAATTTCATGTTTATGAGCCTGTACATTGTCCTTTGCTGACCACATCTTTCTACCTCAGATTCCTGCATCAGAAATTAATCTTTTTTCACCTAGCCTACCCTTTGGTGCTTCCAGTTAGGAGTCTTTCTCTATACTTCTCTTTTGCTGCCATTTAAGAGCACTCCTCTTGACTTTCTTGGGACCACATAATGATGGTGGAAAAGTTCCCTAGTCTGCAAGTTTGTTCCACTGCAGATGAACATCATGTTTGCTAAAAGGAGGTTGCACGGTCTAGTGGATTGAGCACGTCACTGACTCTTTTGGTCTTGGGTGAATCACTTAATCTGTGCCTCAGTTTCCTGATCTGTAAATATAGATAATATTGCCCTGCATCGCAGCCATGTGGTGAGGATTAAGATAATGTTTGTACAGTGCTTCGAACATATAAAGTACTACCCGGGGGGCGGGGAGGGGCGAGCGCTAAATGTTACTTTGTTAGTCTGTTCAGCTAGTCAGGTGACATTGATTGGTGTCAGCATATTTCTAGGTGATTTAAAATCCATACTGAGAAACATCTGGTAGCTATTATGGGTTTGTGAAGTGTACTCAGAAATGCTGGAACAATACAGTGTAAGTGGATCAAAAATCAAGCAAGCACAGTAGAAAAGAATAAAAACCGATGAGTCCCATTAGTTCAAACTCTAGGGGCAGTAGTGGTGTGGCGTTTAAAGCATAAGGTTCTATGGAACTTCCCTTCTTCAAGCCCTAGTTTATTGACCTAGAGGACACTTTCACATTTCCCAGTACATCTGACCAAGCAAAGGACCCAAGAGGGCAACATAGCTATCATCAGAACAACCAGATCTTGTATTCTTCTCTGTTCTGCCTTTGACTCCAATTACTGTTAAAAGAAATGTTACTGAGGCAGAAGACCCTTTTTCTAAATGCACAATAGGCCAAATTCATCCCTTCTGTAACACACCATGGAGATTAACATTACAGCAGGGATGAATTTGGCCCAGCCAGATGATTGTGACCTCCAAGGACATTTGCTGACTCTCCCATTTAGCTGTAAAGGAAATGAAAGCCAAAGAATGGACAATAGAAGCTGATCTTCATGGTTGTTTTAACGTCACAATCATGGTTTCAACTTCCACACAGACTTCATGGTAATAGATCATGTAGAGTACTTGCTTTCGGATACTAGTATTCTAACAAGCAACTCATAGCATTCACTGTGGTTATGTTTAGAAAAGTTTCCATTTAACCCTCTCCTCAAAACAGTACGTTTCTGAAGTCCTCCCCTCCACCCCCCAAAAAAAAACCAAACAATTTTTTTTGGCTGTAAGTTTCCAAACTTGGTTTCTCCCTACTGGTGGTGTGGTGGTCAGTTGGTTGTTTGGGGGGTATTTGTTTTATGGAAGTTTGAGAAAAATCTCTCCAGCTCCTCTGAAGTGATGTGAGGGTGCAAAAATATACACTTATTGCCTTGTAAAAAGAAACATTTGAACCACACTTTAACAGGGGCCTGGTCTACACTAGGGAGGGGGGGATTGATCTAAGATACGTAACTTCAGCTACAAGAATAGTGTAGCTGAAGTCGACGTATCTTAGATCGAATTAAAATTACTTACTTTGCGTCCTCGCGGTGCCGCGGCTCCCCCGTCAACTTTGCTTCTACCTCTCGCCGAGCTGGAGTTCAGCAGTCGATGGGAGAGCGATCGGGGATCGATTTATCGCGTGTACACTACACACGATAAATTGATCCCCGATCGATCGATCGCTACCCGCCAATCCGGCGGGTAGTGTAGACGTACCCAGGGTTGCAGCAAAAGCACCTCGAGTTTGAAACTTAGCATGGGCATAGTCTCACTGAGGAGTAGCGCCTTTGCTGAGTCTGGGAAGAGGAAGCAATTTTTAGACCAAAGTGTTCGAAAAATTATTTCCAAGCATGTTCCATCAACTGTTTTTAAAGAGCTTTGCACCTCCTACGATAAACATTCTCTCTGCCTAACTTGACCAAGTGATCATTGTAAGGTAGGTTAAATATTGAGCTTTAGCTATGTGCTAGTGTCCCCTTATAAAATGACACACCATCTCCAGGGGTTTAGTTTTGCGTTGATGTTTTTACACTAAAAATACGTTGCTTAAGCAGATCTCTTGTTAACAGCACGATGATAGAAATGCATATAATTTAGCATATTACACAGAACACTTTGTTTGGAAATATAGAGTTTAAACTAACCCGTTTAGAGATCAAATAAAAGATTTTGACAAGCAGGTATAAGAACATAAGAATGGCCATAGTGGGTCAGACCAATGGTCTATCTAGCGCAATATCCTGTTTTCTGACAGTAGCCACTGCCAGATGCTTCAGAGGGAGTGAACAGAACAGGGTAATTTATCGAGTGATCCATCCCATCGTCCAGTCCCAGCATCGAGCAGTCAAAGTTATGCAAAGAGCAATATGAGCACCAAGTTATCTATATTCTAGCATGACTTCTTTGAAGGGAAAGAGAAACCCTATTGTCCCATACTTACTATTTCAGTGATCGAGACACAAGTGAGTTAGTTTCACAAGATATTTCTAACCATCTAAGTGCTGAATAAAACTGGTTGAGAAATGTCAATGAACAATAAACATTTGCCATCTTTTTCCAGCCAGCTCTAGTGCTGAATAATAGTAAACTTAATTATAAGCTGAACAAGGTCCTTTCTTGTATTTACAGACCTCTAAGTCAAGTGACAATCAAACTTCGGCATAGTTAGAAAACAAAGGAACGGATGTGTATCTGGACCATGAAATTTACAGTAGTCAATATGATTCCTCTAGGACCTCAGTGCTTTGTTCTCAATATTTGAAGCATCTGACAAAAATGCTTATGTTTTATTTTTAAAAACTCAGCTGATGTGATGATAGTATTGTCCTCCATAGAATTTAAATTTGCTATTCTTTCCGAAAACCAGTGATGCATATAGAGCCAATGGGAGTTTTTCCATTGACTTGGGAGGGAAATAGAAGTGGGTTCTTACTAATACAGCATAAATATTTCACTTTTCTCCCTATGTACAGAACCATCTCTCTGATTTGTGAGTCAAGTTTGTGCTGTTACAATTTCCCCAATACGTTACAATCTGCATGTTAGAATCTGTTTTAGGCTGTACTAGATTATGGGTTTCCTGTAGCAATTTGTGCTTTAAGATGGGAAACATACAGTCCCTTATGTGTCAGCATAGTGCTATTTTACTATTCTGGAGATGCAGTTTGGAAATTAAATGTGTATCCTTTGACAGAAAGATATTTTTCGAAAGTGTATCTAACTTAATGTGAATTTATTTGTGATTGTTGCAGTGTACATGAGTTTTTTTCTGAGCTCCCCTGAACATTTTATTTTTTGTGCTGTAATTACACAGGTGCTATAGCCACTTGCTACTTTGAGAAAAAGAACACCACACAATTGATTGGTGCTGACTCATAAAAGCCAGTCTTTGAAACAATACACAACTGCTGACCACATCTCTGTTTATAATATGGGGATGGTGCTGCAAAGATGTTGCATTTTTCAGGATTTAAAAATAATTTTGTTTGTGGATATCTGTATTAATTTGTTTAAAACATACAAATAAATTTTATGAAATTTTATTGAGACCAAGGAGGTTTTATTACTACTCTGCATATGTCAACCCAAGTTTAAAGTCAAGTCAGTTGACATTTCAGAAATACATTAAAATTAATGGGTGACTGGTGATATTTACTAGCAGTGCTGTCCTGGTCAGCTCTTGTTCTATTTTGCTTATTTCAATTTCCCCCAGTTTCAGCTTGCTACCATTAATGCCACAACCATCATGCTAGTCCAGATGATTATAGCATTCTGCTTGCAGAAGGATCCCATGTAGTTTTTTTTTTTAAAAAGACACTTATCTGTACTGATACAGTACTGACAGCTTCATAACACAGCCAAGTGCATTAAGGCTGTCTAGCTTGGGACAGCACTCATTAAGAGCACAGTGAAGGGAAAAAGTACATTATCTAAATGCAGTTCAAGTGATCAAGAATATACCAGTTTCATATAACTCATGTGGCCTTCCACTATGTCAATTAGTTTTACCTATTTTTTTTTAAAGGTCCCATGAGACAAGCTAGCTTTAATGGAGGCAGGGGTGTTTCCGACAGTAATGGTGGATCAGCCTGCACCGTTTCATTTTTGGCAGCCCTCTGCCCCTGACATTCTCTTCAGAGAAAATGGCTAGTGACAAAATGCTCTTATGGTGGAGACTTTTCTTATACCAAAAGGGAGAGTGGAGTTGCCATTTAAAGTTTGGCTAATGACATACCCCAATGTCTGATGCATCATTTTTTAAGCTCTTTTTAAAAAAGGTGTTTTCATTCACATCAACCACAGCACTGTTAAGGACAGTCTATGCCTAGGCCACCCTCCTCAAGGTCAGGTCCTGCATGTTTTATAGCAGGAGTTCCAGTCTCTATTCTTCCTCACACACAGAAAAACAGCTGCTTTTGTCAGGAACCATTGCATCCTGGACAAGTACAGTTTTCCATGGAATGACAGACAGATGCCTCATTACTCCGCCATCTCACTATCCAGCAGAACCAATGCCCCCTCTAATGACGGACAGGTGAAGGGGTCTTTGTCAAAAGTGCAGGCTGTATTGGATTTCTCTGACATACACACTGCTTTTTAAAATGGCTGTTTACATGCAGGGGTGGGGCTTTCCTCCTTGCACCAGATTACACTTCATTTTAGATTAAAGTCCTTCTGCAGGCAGAAAAGTTTATATCCCTGCCTCAAGTAGGATATATCTTAAACTAGGCAAAACTTGCTTAGTTTTGCAATGGAGCATAATGAAATTGAAGCACTTTCAGACACCACAGTGTCTGTTTTCCTCTTCACTAATTTGTTTCCTTATCAGTATCTGACAGTCCTTCAGCATTCTGTATAGTAGTCCTTAGGGTGAGCTTTGACAGTGCCCAAGCATTGTGCATTTTCACTTTTCCAAACATCTCCAAGAGATTTTAACACTTTATTTAATAAAAGTTAAACATACAAAACTGAAATTAACACACTTTGTATTCATAAAAATCACTTTCTCCCATTAATAGGAAGAATCTTTTTCTATGCATGGATTCTACACTATCAGTTGCAGAGTTTAGCTTGAGTTGTGACTCAGGTAACTGATGGACATTTCCACCAATCAGTGCATTATCAATTGCTGACATGACCTGATCTAATTAACAAATTACAAAATGAGCTACATTAACATAATATACAAGGGAAACATGGTCAGGATTAATGAACAAGAAATACACTTGAATTATTTAATGGAGGAAATAGCCAAAGTACTCCTGTTCATTAACTCAGCCCTAGATTTTACAAAAATAATATCTACATTGTATATAGGGCTATACATTAACTTTTTTTTTTTTTTTTTTTAAACACTTTACGGATTCAGAGGTGGTACCAGTACCGTAAGTGGGAGACAAGTAACAGAGGGAAGCAATCACATACAAAGGCAAGAACTTTTACAGGTGGTTTCCTGAATAAAATTGAAAGGGCTCACTGACAGTGTAGGGCTGAAATTACAATGAACACTAGGGCCACAGCCAGGATTATAGCAAGGCAGAAACTTCAGACTAGCCTTTACTCATTTCCAACTAAAAAATAGGATCCAGGCATTCTTATCTAATGTGCTTCAGTTCTGTTTAAATGGATGGGGGAAAAAACCCACACAGGCTGCTCAACAAGTTGGGGATTTACTGTACAGTTGTCAAGTCCCATATCCAGCCCACGGAACCCACCAGTGCATGGTGTAGAAGGGCTGAGAACATACTTAAATCTTCACTTTTAAAGTGCAGTTTTACTCTGAAATCTGACTCTCTAAAAATGTCATCTTCGGGTTCCCTGGTTGTGTCTCAGTGACTTCCAGTTTAAATGTGCTCAGTATACATGTAAGGAGAATTCCTCCCCCTAATTTCCAGCCCTGCAAATTCAGTCTGGAATCTCAAAGTGAAGTTGTATCGTTTCTAGCACATGAATCATCACACTACTCCTATGTATTCTGTGGGCCACATTCTGCCCTCAGTTACAGCTGTACAAGCTGACTGTCTGCAGTGAGATTGCAAGGGAGTAACTTAGAATTTTATTAACAATTCCATTTTATATACAAGCTAGGATGGAATCCAGCTAACTTTCCCAGAGCTGTACTGGCTCTGTAGTGCTAGTGTAGTTTGTCACTAAAGCAAGGAGATAGGACTGTGAATACAGAGGGAATGAGAAGCTTTTAAAGGTGCCATTTTTACACAGTCATTTTTCTGACCCTACCCTGGCTAAAAGTATGAATGGAAGATTCTGGAGACCAGCATTTCAGCTAACTGCTGTTTCAGTGTAACTGCAAACAGCTCACAAAAACATCTGGCTGCAGAATTTTGCTTTAAGATGACTATATAAAAAGTTTAGTAATGATGAAGGGAGTCAACTGAATAGCTGTAGATTTCTTTAAGGCTCACATCAGCTGAAGCCAAGTGATGGTGACAAAATGAACTATTCACTACATGCCAACAAATAATTTACTTTTAGAAAAATATAATGATAAAAAGATAAGTGTAAAGCCCTGCAGAGATGAAGTTTAGCCTTTCCCCCTCTTACTGAGGCATCAAATGCCTGACGTTATATTTAGAGGTATCTTGATATTGTGTCATGGGTTTGTCTGCAATTCCACATGTTCCAACTCCGACTTTGCCAGTCACGCTCTCAGGGGAAGCAAAAATACTCCTCTTTACCTGAGAAGGAAACAAAAACACCATTCCTGAGTAGTCAGTTCAAGAAAGTTTGCTAACTGAATACATGAGTACTGATTAGTCCGGTCTCTAATTCTACAAACAATCCTCAACACTCTACTTTATAGATGGCAAACTGACACATTAATGTACTTACCCAAGGGCACAGGGGGAAGTCAGTGACAGAGGCAACGATAGAACTGAAATTCCTGGCACCCAGTCCCATGTTCTAATCATGCCTCTCTGTGAGCACTTATAGCCAATGTTCAGGAATAAAGGCCACATTACTTATCATAAGACTGTTTTGTGCTAAGTGCTCAAAAGGACTGACGTTTTAGCACTCCGCCAGCAGTTCCACACTGCCCCGGGTGAGTGGGAGGAAACCAGAGTGGGAAACAACACTTCAGCCTCCCCACCACCTCCTCTAAAATACGGCTACTCTACCAGACGTGAAACGGCTGCCAAGTTGGCCACACAGCAGACTTTCAGGATCTCCGCTCCAGTGGACCCTAATCTTCCCAGTCTATGCTGCCACCAACAGTGGACCCAATGCTCCAGCCTGGGCAAGTGCAAGCTTGATTTCAATAGGGAAAACACCTCACCATGCTAAACCAAAGCATATCAGAAGGGTTTATTATGGGCTTGTATTGTATTTTTTTAAATTTCTTGGTTTTTCATAATAATGACTAGCAACAGCTTCCAATTCCTATATACTATTGATGTAAGTCACAGGTGCATAGGTCTTCTTACAGATCTAGGTTGTGGCAAGAATTCTTTTCCCTGAATAACTTTGACAGAATGTGCATCACTGTATTTCTATACAATGGCTAACATTACCATTGACAAAGCTAACAGTAGTGAGCTCTCTGAACAGTGGCATGAATGTATATTAGCGAAAACCAAAATACGCACTATCTGAGGAATAGTGCTACCACCTTTCACTGGTATTTGTTCTAGGCTTTTCCTTATCTCCTGCACAGTTATAACAGCCATGAAAAGCTATGCTGGGAGTATAAGAGACCCAATTACACACTTGCCAGCATTAAGGTCTCACAACAGTTTCCCCAATATATGGCATGATGTGGAGCAGTTTGGCTGCTCCTCCAAATGCAAACTTTTAGTTAATTTATACTAACAAAAATTTAAAAGGCAACCCCAATTCTTGCATAAAAGTGACCAAATTTCCCAACCTACACAAGCAAAGGCCTAAGACTGACTTTTCATATTTAAGCATGATTACTCAGCCTATTTACACTTACTCTGTTTTGCAGCTGGGCTGCCTCAGACTGTGAAGCTGAGCCATTTGCCCCCAAAGCATCATCTGGGCATGGTGTTTTTCTGTAACTAGTAGGTCAGACTATTCCTTTTGCTAACTGTTCACACACTGGCAGCATATACAAACCTGGCCTTTTTTGTTTTTAGAATAGGCTCTGTTGTTGAACTGTTGCCACTTGACTTTCTGGTCCTCTCGCTCCTGTTCAAGTTCTTTGATTCTCTGGGCTTTTTTCAAAGCTTTCTTCTTTTTATATTCTCGTTGCTGCGCAATCATCTCTTTTCTGTAGGAAGGAAGGGTAGCCCATGATTATGTTTGTGCCTCCATTTCCTCTTCATAAAGCACTCTGAGGGGTACACTAAGTACCAAATAAGAAACTAAATGTAACTACTGTAAGCCATTAAGTGTGTAAAACAGGACTCTCAAACGAGTGATTACCCAATCAAGTCAGGACTATGTAAGCTTATGAAGAATACTGACAAACCTCCCCAAACAAGCTGTACTCCATAGATGCAAGAGCAAAGCTGTGAAGTAAGTTATGTGTAACACATGGGTACCATGGTGTGATAGGATCATCTTAAGCCTAGTTTCATCTGCTGCCTGTACAGAACAGATTCATTCTCTGATTCTAGAAAGAACATTAAGTCATTTCTTCTGTAAGGCAGTCTATCAATTGAGAGTATCATTACAGCATTACACTCCTGTAATATTTATCATACAGAATCAGGAGCAATAAAAATGCCCTAAGCAGGCCATTTCAAATAGAGCAACCCTCAGATCTGGCACAGATGACAAATTCCCAGTTTCACAAATTCTCAAATGGCCCTTTCAAATATAATCAAATAACATTCTGAATGTACATGGCTCTTTTCCAACATGGACCAAATCTCACCATGGTGATCTGCCTGAGAAGAATGCCCTTGATCCAGGACTCCTGCACTGATCAGGTAAAAATCAGCAACTGTGATGGGGATTAGGGAAAGGGAGAAATGGTCTGAAGTATATCATCCCCTCCACTAGCCTCTCTGGGGAATCTGCAAAGAACTCGATAAAACCCAAATGTGTACGGCCTTTTCTGCAGAAGCTTTCTTTAATCCTGTGGAACCCCTTTTGGCATGGAAGGGGTGTTGCAAGAACAGTAGACTGAGGAGAGGAAGGCAGTGTGGCGCTAACAAAGCCATAATGCCAGGAACCAAGGGAAGGAACAGGAGTGCTGGGGAGCTAGGCCAGAGGCACAAGTCCTTTATACTAATGTGGATCACAGGGGATCTGTATGTGACAGGAACCACATGCCAGGCTTCTTCCAAAAGGGGAGGGATTAAGCCCACACACCCCCACCACTCCCTCCCTCAAGGATCACATTAGTGTCCCCAGTTCGGTAAGGCAGAGTCAGTACCCATCCTATGAGTTTCTCCTACAACCTACCGTAGGCTGGAGGAAGGACGCAAGAGCTGCTCCAGTACTTGGGTCTCCAAATAGACTGGTTCCCAAGATGTAACCCCTCTACATTTTGGTTTCTTATCAGGAAGCTGTGAATCAGGAACCTCTTGGTGCTAGCTGGCAGAGGGCACAGAGAGTGCCTAGAGTTTTACAGGGATCTCCTGGGTCAGATACATGCACAATAATTCACTATAAGGTGGCATGCAAAGTCTCTACCAAGAGCCAGTAGCCCACTGGCCATCATAAACACTGCGAAACATGTGTATAAATAATATTTGAAGTGTGTGTCTGTGCTGAGAATTATGTTCTTAAAGCAGGTAATCAGAAGGTGACGTGCCTTGGACAGGTTCCTTTCAAGCAGCAGGTAACAGACATGTCTCTCTGTCTGGTCATATGTGTATTAGGCATGGTATGTCTCACAATGGATGCCTGTTTCAATATTGAGCCAAGTTTATCAAGAGACTGCAAAATCTTGGAGAGGAAATTTACAGGAAGGAATAAACAGCAGGTGTGAATCCTGTTTATGAGTAAAGACAATGGATTCCTGGGGTATATCTGGGGGTGCAGAGGTACAGCCTGGATCCTTCACTGAGAAAGCAAGTTAGCCGCATGTGTGTCTTATGAACAAAGGGTCAGAGTCAAGCCTGCTGTAAAGTGCTGGAAGGACTTTGGGTGAGCACTGATCTATAAGACAGGAAAGTATCTAGTTAAGCCTAGGTTCTAGAATGCTTGTATGGTATATGTAACCATTTGTTTCCAATACTTTACTTGCTACCAACCGGATCTCTCTATTCTGTTAAATAAACTGTTACTAGTTTTTACTATAAATATATCTAAGTGCTGTGTGTTAAACAGAACAATAATCTGAGGTGTAGTAAATTGGGATGCACTGCTTCTTTGGCAGTAGCAAATCTGTGAATACTGTCAGCATCCACTGGAACAGGGACAGGACACTCCAGGGAGATGCTTGGGGGCGGGAATATGCCTATCACTAACCTGAAGCAAGAGTGCGGGACCTGCCGAGGCTAAGAGGGGAGTGCTTGTGTTGCCCGTGGACAGTGAAGTCAGGGAGCTGACCTATGGCAGGCACAGACCAGGCTTCCTCATGCTAAGGGCAGTGGGTAATGAGGTGCCTCACAACCCTGAGTACTCCCACAAAGAATCAAAGAAGCTTCACTTGTTGAAGCTATTTTTTCATTCCTCCAAATGAAAACTTGTCTATACAACACTTACAATTTCAAGCAGGAGCTCTGAAAAGCTTCTGCTAGGTTACAGGCATCTACCACTTCTTTAATCAGTAATTTATAATATACTCACTATTTCACCACACACACAAGTCTCTATCTTCTCCTGAAACACAAATTGTAAGCATCATCTCCATATTGCATTACTCTTTACCTGATCATGATTTGGAACCTACATTGTTTAGAACTGGCCTCTTTGCTGGCAATGAAAGAATTCTACTTTTGTCTCTCACATTAATATCCTTGATAAATAGGACAGCAGAATTGGTCTAAGAGTGAGATGCTAACAGGCTGTTTTACCAGAGTATGTTTTCTTAAGCAAATTCCATCCATCCATCCACCACAGGAACGTAACATGCTTGGCTGGCCTAAGTTATTTGTTAAAGTACACATCTAAGGTTATACAAGTCACTTACTTGGACATGGGTTTGTTGCCACTGTCCTCTTTTGCCTTTCTTCCCTCTTCTACAGGTTTGAGGTTGAGCAGAGGCGTGACTTCAGCATTGCCATATCCAGCAAACGTGATTGCAGCAGTACCATTCTCCTCATCTATCTCTTCAATCTCAGCTTCGTAACACCTGTAAAGATATCATGGCTGTAAGCATGTGAGTAATGGTTTAATACTCAGCCCTACAACACCTACACTATTATTCAGCTACTAACATTAAGTTAAGTACTTTCTACCAATCCGCTTCATTTTTTGGGACAAAATACAAATCAAGCTGAGAAGTTAATGTTCTTTAAGGACCTAAGTACATCAGTCCTGCACAAGAGCTTAACCTCACTAGCTGATCAAGGAACCAGTGACAATTTTAAGGCCCAATAGCTATTCAGGCTAGAAACAAATGCCTTGTGCAACTGCAGTTAAGAATCTCACTTTTTCCCCCTAGTTGATAGGTCATACAATATCAGACTGTAAAACTATGGCATTCTAGATACCACAGATTAGAGCTAGTCAGGAATTTTCTGACTGAATGCTTTTTCCACCAAAAAATGCTGATTTGTTGAAACTAAAACTGTTCACAGGAAGGGCTGGTTTTGAGTTTCACAAATATTCTGATTCAAATTTAAAAAAAGAAAGTTTCAAAATTGTTTAAATGTCCTGTTTTGTCATTTTCTAGTTCAAAACAACTTTTTATTTCGAACCTCTAGTTAATTTATACTAAAAACTTTTTAAAAGGCCATACTGATGCTTTTCAGATCATCTGTTTACAAAGGTTTTGAGACTGACTTTTTATTTCAATTTGGGACGAGGAAAAAATTTGAAGTCTCAATCTCCCGCCCAGCTCTGCTACAGAGGCTAGAGACTATACTTACAGATATAATTCCAATTAACACCTGCCTACTTTGTTTTGATATAGCCGCCATCTTGAGAAACACCTGAATTGAGTTAAACACCAATGCTTTATACTGTATAAAAACTGAGGGGAGCCCCAGCTTTTGTGTGGTAGGAAGCATTAATCTCTAGCTAGCAGTTCTTGAGACACTGGCTGCTTAAATCATGTTGCAGCTTTAGTGGAAAGAAACAAGATAGTAATCAAAGTGAGTAAGGTCCAATACCACTTGACCTGCTAGAACTAGAAACATCTAAGTGGACCAGTACAAATGCTTTCAGATCCAACAAACTTTTCATTCTGATCAGTGGTTTAGGACCAGACCTTGGGACCCAGTAGTGACCCAAGAATTTAAAAAATGTAACATTTATGATCTTAGGTGAGAAAATATTTCAGCCATCAATGCCTAGCAACAAAAGAAGTGTTTTTATTTTTGAACAGTTTGTTTTCTACATGAAAATATCAATAATTCTGCATCAATGCATATATTTGGTTTTCACTATATTAGCAGCTCCATTGTACAAGGATTCAACTCTTTTCTAAGAGAAGGAAATGGGATGTTTACTCAATCTGAACAGTTTGATTAGAAAAAATTCAGAAATGCTTCTATGTTACAAAATAAAGGATAAACTATCATTTTGAAAATATCTCTCTCTTTGTATTTCAAAGACTACAAGATCAGACTAAATTGAAGCAACCTCAGAAACTCTCAATAACATTAGCTGAGGGAGTCAAAACCAACTATTTTGGTACAGCATCTCCAGAGCATGGTACAGCCAAGTATCAAGCCCCTAAAGACAGAGCAATATTGCAATCGCAATAGAACTACAGTTCCTTTACAATCAAATGATGGTGTTCCAAATTAAATGCACAGACTTAAATCTCTCAGTCATTTTTCATGACAGTGAGTAAATGTAAAATATATAAACAGAATGGCAATTACATACCCCGGTACATTTGACAGGCACTACACTAAATGATTATAATTAGTTATGAAAGTGTAGGGTTTTTTTTTAAAGTTGTATATGTTATATTTCTTTTGAGGGTGGTGACAAGAAAAGGTGTTTTGAGAATCACCGAATATCAAATTCACTGTGTCTATAATATTGAACTTCACTAAAAGGAAATACAATGGTTACTTAATTTCTCTTAGCTATTCTTTGTTAGAATTACTCAAATGGGGCAGTTCAAGCTGAATGAAAATCTCTTACCATTGTACTGTATTATTTCATGTAACTGTTAGAGAAGTTTGTTTTCTACACTTACTGTCCATCTTCACTCCATATTGCCATACATTTATCCCCAACCTTCCAGGAGTGACTGGGTAGGGCAGAAGCAGAACTATCAGAACTTGCAAGGGCTTCCGAAGGTTGTGTTGAAAGGAGATCTTTGGTTAATTCTATAACTTCCTGGAAAAGGAAGAGGCAAAAAATACACTTTCAAACACCATTACTGTGCTTTATTTTCCCCCAAGTTGACAGATCTATTTTCTAGTAGTGATTGTATTAAACGTATATCTGATGTAAAGCAGACTGCTGGCTATTTACCACTAATTACAGTGTATTAGCCTTAGACATCCCATATGTAGAAGAAAGCGATGTATGACTGTATGCTATATTAAAATGAGGCCACCTCTCCACCCTTGGTCAACTTTCAAAATTCCCCAATGTTTCCTTTTTACAGCAATTATTTCTAGCTGAATTGCTTTTGCATAGGCTCAGAGACATAGCCAGCTATTCATGTGGAAACAATCCTTGATGCAACTCTCTTTGCATGTGTGCTGCACATGATTCTCAGTTTTTGACTGAAGAGCACATTGCAGCAATGGGGAGTGAGCAGCCAGTGTTACATTCACTGCTCATAGGGAAGGCAAGGGCTAAATTGATTCAAATAAACTTTAAGATAGATAATTGTGAATGTTTTGCTTTTCCGCCTCAACTGCAGTTTATTTTTCATTATTGATTATTTTAAAAATGATTGGTTAGCCCAGAAATTACACATTGCTTAGTTTTAGAATACTTGCATATAAAATAAGCGTACTAACGATAAGCACCTCTGAATGAGAGGTGCCATTTTTTCAGTTCCTTTGAAAAAGTGGGGATTGGCTGAGCTGAAGTATCCACGGAGATATTATGGAGAGAGGAGTGTCTCCTTTTTGAGATCCCAGTTTAGGAAAGTATCCCATATCAGGAAAGCATTTAGGAACATGCTTAATTGCCTTCCTGAATAATGATGGACTTAATTATGCACTTAAGTGCTTTCCTGAATCAGGGCCTCAAAGTGTGGGGCCAGAACCTCCTCATTAACCTGACAGAATGACCTGAACAAGAAAAATGGCAGCAGAAAATATATCTTTTTTCTATTAATTGATTTTTAGTGCCTTTAGACACTACAGAGTGAAGTCATGTATTCACAGAGCAGATACAGCACAGTACACAGCAATGCAAGTTTCCACCCACTGCCCTGCCATTGTGATTGGACCTGGAGGGACAACTTCTATGGGTAGGTGTTTATTTCAGTCTCAATGTTATCTATTTTAAAACAAAGTAACTTCCCCAATTAGGTAGCCACCATCTTTGTTGACTCAGGAGCCAAAGTAGGTAGGCAAATTTCCAGGTTTTCTATAAACTTCATAAACCAGTGGAAGAAAATACGTAGATAGTTTAGAGGGCAAGAATTTGAATGCATATTTTTCACCTTAATTAGAAAGATATTTAGTGTCTACTCCTTTTATTGCAATGTAGCAAATGCCAATTGAATCAGTGCTACACTTTACTTGCCAGCGTGAAGACTCTTGATCACGGCTACTGAAAAAATACGTAATCAACAACTAGCAGATAAAAGCAAAACACAAGCACATTCCTACATGAGGAAAGGCAACTCCACAATTCATAAACAAGAAATGGTGTTAGCCCTTACAATATCCCAATATTTTTATCTGATGCAAGTCGCAAAATTAAGGGCAAATATTTCAATTAAGGAGATTGCAGACATCCTGCATTTCCCGCCCCCACTACCTCCAAATAACCCTCTCCTCTCGACAGATTTGCCCCACAACACATTATGTCTATATGCTGCTGCTCCCACAAATAATACTGCCCAGTGGCAAGGCCAGCAGCAGGATGAATTGGAAGCAATTCTAATCAGTTTTGCCAGAGCAGAAACGGCACGTGTTGGTCCAGCACAGGCACAAGCATTCTTTACAACTACTGGCTGTGAGGTGATTTAAATAAAGAAATTGTACTTGTGATGAGGAACAGCCTTTTTCAAAATGGATTTCCACGTTAGCTCATGAAACAATACAAAGCATGAAGATTCAATGTTCCTGACTCCAATGTTTTCCTTAGTCAAGATCCAAGATGAGAAGTACTTTTGGTAAGTGGTACACTCTAAATAAGATTTGAAAGGCCCCAAAAGGAACTCTCTACAGTCTTGATAGACTCCCCCATCCCACTTTTCTTAATAAATGGAATCAACAACTATCTAGAGAGTGGGACAGGAAGGCTGCGGGACCCAGCAGGATTCCTCTCTCAGCTCAGCAGAGATGAGAGAGAACAGCTGGAGCCTGATTCACTAAACCTCATTGATAAGTAAGGGCCTATAAAGAGAAGGAAAGCTCAAGGCAGAGAGAAGGCTGCTCTTCATTTCTCCAGAAGTTTGAGGATTCTATTCCCAGAGACCAACCCCATAAAGTGTTTAGTTTTCTTATATGTTTGTTTGACTAGCTAGCACAGAGGCACAAAGGGCCTGACAACTGGATTCTCTTTTGTTTGTCGATATAATAATAAATAAATAAATGGAGATATCCTATCTCCTAGAACTGGAAAGGACCTTGAAAGGTTATTGAGTCTAGCTCCCTGCCTTCACTAGCAGGACCAAGTACTGATTTTGTCCCGATCCCTAAGTGGCCCCCTCAAAGATTGAACTCACAACCCTGGGTTTAGTAGGCCAATGCTCAAACCACTGAGCTATCCCTCCCCCCAACCTAAACCTATCCCTATCCCTATCTGAACCAACCTAAATGCTTTTCCTAACAAGGTGGTTTGTTTTTGCTTTAGAAGACCCTCTGGTGATTTTGTGGCAGGGACTGGAACAGAGGATATGGCCACAGTCTACCTTTACTATAATCTTTATTTTGCAGAATATTGCATATGGGCCAACACTGATTTTGATATTTAGAATATTTCATTTGAGGGAGCTCCTTAGAGTACATACCATTAATTACTTTTCCTTCCCCAGGTCTGAGCTCTAACACTGCTCCTTCACTCACAGAGCGGGTGGTAGTAGCAGTAATCTGCAAATCCAGGAAGCATCATGGCTTGTGATATGTGTATCAGCAGGTCAAATAGAGTACAGCTGTGCACTGATTACCTGAAGGTAAGCGTTTCAGATATACAGAAACCACTGTAATTTGAGACAGTTGACTTACTTCTGCCTCCTTCATAAGTTGTTTATCTATTAAAATAGCTTATTGTAGAACTAGAGTGAATATGCACACAGATTACTCAATCAACAATTCCTTGACTTTACCAGTTGTTTAAAGGGTAGGCTATAAACAAACTTGTGGTAAAATCTTATTTTGCCTATGTATCTTAATACTGGACACAGATAGTGGACAGAAACTTGAACCATATACAGCATGTGTTGAATTGGTTAGGGTTCCAATACATCTGTTTTGTTGTTCTAACATATAGCATACTATAGTGCTAGTGAGAACACAACTGGAGTATTGCACATAGTGGGGGGCATCACATTACAGTAACAGCTGAGGAACTGCAAGGTACAGAAAAGCGCCATTAGGTTTATGCAGAGTTTCAAGGGCTAGGGAAACTAGATTTGTAGAAATAACAAGGGAATGGGAGAAAAAAAAGAGAACTCTATCCCATAAAATTCTTAAAGAAAGTAGCAAGTTGAAAAAACATGAGGGCACCAACTGAAACTAAGAACAGACATTGAAGGAAGTTGAAAACAAGAAGTTTATTTAAGCAGAAAATAATGTGGTACCCACTACCAAAGCAGGAAGAGAAGCTGCAACTGTCTCATGTACAGTATTCAGATGTCAGATTGCATTTATGGGGGCGGGGTCTCTGGACTCTAGATAGACTAGCTCATGAACTACAGTAAAATAACACTACAGACATCTTTAAAGGCTGAATGGCTCATTTTTAAAGCAAGATTTGTGGGGAAGAGTTAGAATGTGCTGTTACTGTCTACTATAGCAAAACTTCTAATTAAGGTAGCCACATGCAGACAAATAAGCTATACAATGTGACTTGCTGCCACCTTCCTGTGACATGGAGATGCAACCTGTGGAGACTACAGGTCCCAGCATGCAAAGATCCATCCTTATGAGAGTGGCCTTCCACACAAGTCAAGATGGAGCTCTGTATTGTGGAGTGCATAGTTTCCACAGCTTGTAACATCATATTAAAGAGGAGGCTGGTTGCAATCCACTCTAGTTCATGCAAGTTAGATTTGATCCTTGGTTGCATAGGTACCTTGCTAGAAGTCCCTCAGTAAAGTAAAAGATGGGGAGCCCATTATTTACATTAAAATATCTTGGTCAAAGCTGAGCATGCTGTGTATGGTAATGATGGATACAATTCTGAGATAAAAGATTGTTTCAGATACATAACTGATAATCTTTAGAACAAACAGGAAACAACAATTTAATTGAGACACTAAAAAATATAAAGTTGGATTTATTTTCCATTTTTAAGGTGGAATGTATGGGTAGCAAACTTTTGGAGATGAGAATGCAAACATCTTCCCTATTCTGTGCAGAAAGCTTTTATTTAATTTTTTTTTGCAAGTTGTCCTTTCATATTAATGATTTCCACACATCAAAGTAGACCTTGTATTGGTATTAGAAATATGAGTTTTGCTCTGGATTTTAAAAATATACACATGCTTTTAAGAATGTGCAATAAAGTACATTCTCATTATACTACAAAGTTCCCTGTGGACACAAGACTTTTACATTTAAAAGGAAATCTATAGCTTATTGATAGAAGACATTGATTTAGCTTGTTTTTGAGTTGTATTGTTATTGTTACCATTTCTTCAAGCAGCAGCAGCTACTGAATGCTGCAGTGGGTAGTTTTATCTACTTAAGGTTTGTGAATAATAACTTGGCTGCTATAGTGCTCTCTCTCGAGCAATAACAAAGTAGTATTTTGCACCCATACGCTAACATTTAAGAAAACATTAAATACAGGCACAATTATGTGCCAATTTTGTTGCCTGAAGTGATAAAAAAGGCCTTTTTAATCAAGTTGAAGGTGTTCATGCCATTGCCCAAAGTGGATCTAATGAGGACTTTGAGTAGCTTTTATCTATCAACAAAAAATAACTGGTTATGAGCTTAAGTCTAAACATATTCCAGGTGGTGGCACATTTGATACTTTATAACAAATCTGGCATTCCTTACATACCCAGAACTTCTATTAAAAAGTCAGTGGGAGGCTAAGGTATGGCAGGATTTCAGACTTATGCTGTAAAGGTATTTCAGCTATCTTTCTAGATGTGAAAACAACGAGGAGTCTGGTGGCACCTTAAAGACTAACAGATTTATTTGGGCACAAGCATCTGAAGAAGTGGGTTTTTTACCCACGAAAGCTTATGCCCAAATAAATCTGTTAGTCTAAGGTGCCACCAGACTCCTCGTTGTTTTTGTGGCTACAGACTAACACGGCTACCCCTCTGATACTTGATTTATAGATGTGATTGAAAGTGTGCATAATGACTAATTTGATGCTGATTTGATTTATTCAACACAAATGTATGTGGAGAGATTCAGTGCTCAGGTTAGCCCAAATGCCGTGACAAATGGAAATAGCTACATAGTTTAAATGTAGTATGCAATGGCTTTATTTAAAAAATGCAGATGTGAGTGGAGATTAGATTCAATTACAAGGTGATCAAATTTGATGCCTACAATTTACTATACCACCATTTTCTAATACCACAAAAAGGCCACTGATGAAGATTGGGAAAGGTTGTTTATAAAAGGTACAAAACTGTGTATAGTAAAAAAAAAAAAAAAAAAAAAAAGACTATTTGCATATTTTTTCATAGTTCTTTCTCCAACCCTTTGGAAGCTAAAAGGGTTCTTCCCGCAAATTTTGTTCTTCCTTCAGCCTGCATGTGCAATGCAACAGTGTGGTCACTATCAACTTAAGCTAAGACATGAATTTTTTTTAGCCTTCTCTTTTTTTAAAGGGAGGCAATATTATGTAAGTGTTTCAGCCAAAGCCTTGCACATCTCAAATAAGAACTCTTTCTTCTTCTTGATGGAGAAGTACTAACATCTTTTTTTAAAAACAAATCAAATAGCAGTGACTTTTTTAAAAAGCATTAAAACAACATGAATATTAATAAACTTAAAAAGACAGGCCAAACTTTGGGACTGCCAGCTATACCACTGTCCCTTCAAGCAACCTGAGATCATAAAACAAACCTTTAACTTACATTTTGCAATAACCCTGACAAGTATTTATTATTTTTGTTGAAGTGCAAATACCCAGCAACAAGCTATGTCTCTGCTTGAGAGAAAGTGATGGCATTTTTGCTGACATTACTCATGATAGAAAGATCTCAGTTTCTAATTCCCTCAATCCTCACCTGTAAATCTTTTTTTAATTTTAGTAAGTCTTCATTTTCTCCATTCCCAGAAAGAGCAGCCTCAACTTGCTGGAGCTGAGCTTTATAGCTAGCTAGCTGTTTTGCAAGATCTTCTGACATCTGTAAAAGAAGTAAACCTTAGAACAGAAAGTTGCAAAACTCCTTTGATAAACTCTTTTGTAGTGAAAATAAAACTGAACTTGTAACTGGTTAAAAAGATGTTACAGCTATCATAGATGGACACCTAACACACTAATTTTAGTATTACACTATTTCAGTGGATAACCACTCACGCACTGTCATACTAATTCTGATCAAAACCAACAACAACAAAAAATCCTTGAAATAAGTAATTTACAAGTTGCGTGTATACAATAGTGGACACTATCATAGAATATCAGGGTTGGAAGGGACCTCAGGAGGTCATCTAGTCCAACCCCCTGCTCAAAGCAGGACCAATCCCCAGACAGATTTTTGCCCCAGATCCCTAAACGGCCCCCTCAAGGATTGAACTCAAAACCCTGGGTTTAGCAGGCTAACGCTATCTTTAACACTTAGCATGTAATGACTCATATCTTCAAAATATTCTGAGGTCCCAGGCATTATAATTTTGCCTTTCCACTTATAAACAGCATCATCTTCACATTCTCAGTCTCTTTAGATGTGTATACACAACTCTTACATGAGACAATGATATCAGCCTCACTTAATGTTCTATCATCTTGCTTTAAGCCACTTTTTATATAATAAAACACACACTTTTTTTAAAGTTAATGTAATTTTAGCCTTTCCTTCAAATGTCTTCTGCATAGGGCATCATGTAATGGAGACAAAACTAGCCTTTAGTCACAGATGGATTGGTGAAAACTGTAAGCTCTTTGGGCCAGGGACAGTCTATTTGTTGTGTGCTTGTAGAGTGTTCTACGACTAGAACTCCTAGGTGACAGAATACAAAGAAAATGGAGAGGCTGACATACTAATTCATAAATTCAGAGCAGTGCAATTTTAATGGAATGTGCCTTCCTCTACTTTCACAAGTAATACTCATGCATGACAGTTTATAGCATGCACCTCCTTCCCAACCCAGGGATTGGGGCTAGGGGAAGAGGAGGTAAATGGGAACTCTGAGCACAGGCAGTGGAAGGGGGGCGGGAGGAAAGGTTAACGCTAGGCTCTGAGGAGAGGGGAGAAAGATGGGGGAGGGAGGGCTGGTGGGGCACAAGATGGTTGGGTTAGAGTCTATGGAAGAAGAACAGGAGTACTTGTGGCACCTTAGAGACTAACAAATTTATTTGAGCATAAGCTTTCGTGGGCTACAGCCCACTTCATCCGGTGCATAGAATGGAACATATAGTGAGATGATATATATACATACAGAGAACATGAAAAGGAGGAAGTAGCCATACCAACTGTAAGAGGCTAATTAATTAAGAGGTGGTATTATCAGCAGGGGAAAAAAACCTTTTGTAGTGATAATCAAGATAGCCCATTTTAGACAGTTGACAAGAAGGTGTGAGGTTACTTAACATGGGGAAATAGATTCAATATGTGTAATGACCCAGCCGCTCCCAGTCTCTATTCAAACCCAAGTTAATGGTATCTAGTTTGCATATTAATTCAAGCTCAGCAGTTTCTCATTGGAGTCTGTTGTTGAAGCTTTTCTGTTGCAAAATTGCCACCTTTAAGTCTGTTACTGAGTGACCAGAGAGCCTCTTAATTAGCCTCTTACAGTTGGTATGGCTACTTCCACTTTTTCATGTTGTGTGTGTGTGTATATATCTCTCTCTTCTCACTATATGTTCCATTCTATGCATCCGATGAAGTGGGCTGTAGCCCACAAAAGCTTATGCTCAAATAAATGTGTTAGTCTCTAAGGTGCCACAAGTACTCCTGTTCCTTGTGCGGATACCGGCTAACACGGCTGCTACTCTGAAACCTGTCTATGGAAGGTGAATGGAGCAGAGGGGAGAACGGGGCAGGGGCTAGGGCCTTTGGGGACGGGCAAGAGCACGCGGGGTGGGGCTAAGGCCCGTGGGGGTGAGTGGGGGCGGACAGGACGGGGGCGGGCTGGGGCCTGTGGAGGTGAGTGGGGTGGGGCTGAGGGAGAAGGATGTGCTGGGCCTAGGCCAGAGGAATTCCGGGCCGGGGGGGGGGGGGGGTCTCACGACTCAGCCTGCCAGGCGGGGGCTGAAACCTGAGGGGCGGGAGGAGAAGGGGTCGGGCCGGGAAGCCCCGGAGCAGCCTCCGGTGGGAGGCGGGGCGGTGCCGGGTCTCGGCTCGGCTCGGCCTCCTCCCGGCTGCGCGGGAAGGGTTAATAGCCGCTTCCTCTCACCTTGGCCGCGGGAGGGGGGTCCGCGCCGCGCTCGGTCCCGTCAGGCCTGGGCCGCTTCCTCCTCCCCGCGACACACGGAGCCAGGAGCCGCGGGCGCCAACAATCGCGAGACTTCCGGTGGAGGGGGGGCGAAAGGACGAGTCAGTCACGTGCCCGCCGCTGGTCAAAGGGCACGAGGCCGGGAGGGATCCGCTCTGGGTGGCCACGTGACGGCAACGAAGCGCTCGCGAGAGCTGGTTCATCCGGGTACCTTCGTGGCGTCGGCGGATGAGGTAGAACGCCAAGCCTCGCCCCTCCCGTGCAGCCTGGTGGGGGGGAGCTACCTCTGGCGCGTGTCCCCTCCGCGCTGCTGGGACCGAGGTAGAGACATGGGGCCTGTGCACGTGCTGGGGCGTTGCAGCCATTAACTGCTGCCCCGCCCCTCGGCAAGGCCAGGGGAGCTGTTCGTGTCTCTGCTTCCCAGGTGGGGAAACTGAGGCACAACGAGGTTACGGCTACGGTGGCCACTCATCTGTTGCCACCATAGTGGACATGCCAGGTCTTTGGGGAATGGCGTGACCCTGCCCTCGCCGGTGGGACCTGGGCCTCACGGGTGCCTGGAAGGTCAGGCTGGGGGCGGGGAGACCCATTTATAAGCGTGTGCTGCTCTGCCCCCCCCCCCCGCCCCCAGGCCAAGCATGACATTGGTCACACTGTTGGGGGTGGAGCGGGGCGCTCTTCCAGCCCCTGTCCGAGACCGTCCAAAACCACGCCTGGTTTTGCCCAAAGACGGACAAACCCTTGAAAAGCAGGATGGTCTGGTGGTTTAATAGCGAACAAGTGGTCTGCTTAGTTAAGGCCCAGGCTTTCCAAGTCAAGCACCCTAAATCTCTCACACACACCCCAACTTAAGGGATTTTAGGCACCCCTGTTTGAAAAAAAAAATGTTGGCCGAGGCTAGCCTGAAGAACAACTCTGTGTAAGGTTTCAGAGTAGCAGCCGTGTTAGTCTGTATCCGCAAAAAGAACAGGAGTACTTGTGGCACCTTAGAGACTAACAAATTTATTAGAGCATAAGCTTTCGTGGGCTACAACCCACTTCTTCGGATGCATATAGCTATATGCATCCGAAGAAGTGGGTTGTAGCCCACGAAAGCTTATGCTCTAATAACTCTGTGTAAGCTTGTCTCCTCTTTCCCCAACAGAAGTTGGCCCTATAAAATATATTATCTAAGCAGCTCTTTTCAAACATTTAAAACTTTCTCCTCGATTGCCCCTGGGGCTGATGTTTATCATACAAGCAGAAACATTTTTTAAAACAGAGTTTCACAACATTCAATTCATCTGTTACTGAGAGTGCCAAACCTGCGGAAACTTTGCTAGATATTTTTTCATAGACCGCTTTGCACTCATGGCTCAGACTTGGTTTTGTAAATCATGTTGCCAAGTTTGAAGCATGTTGCCAGAGTGAAATGCATAGAGGAATTAGTTCTGTAAACTGTAACAGAGCATTAACTTTCAGAAGGAGAAAGCTAATCATATGTGGCTGCTTTTAAAAACATCACAGGTATAGTCCTCAGTGATATGTACCTATGTTTGCCTGCACACACCCACACAGACTGTCTAATAGCTGCATAATGTACACATGTACACATGTTCAAAACACTATATTCCTGGTGCCCTCACAGCGAAATATAATTATCCCCCCTACATATAGGGAAACTGAGGCACAGTTGCTATTATTCCTGGGCATCTATATATGTGGCAAGAGCCTCAATCGACAACTAAAGACAATCACTTTATCAACAAGTTTACACTCTAAGCTCCTAACCATGCAATTTGATCTATGCAGATTGACGTTTACACTGGCATGAAGTTCTGTTAAAGGCATTGGCTCCTCATGGGCAGATTAAATTGCTGTTTTAGGGGAACTTCATTTGTGATAACTTGTACAAGACCACACAACAAATCAGTGTTTGAGCCAGGATTAAAATTTTTAATAAACACTGGCTCCCAACCCTCTGCCCATTTCTCTACCAGGCTACTTCTCCAAATATTGAGTCCCTTGTACTTAACAACTCTCCCCCACTCAGTCCCTAACCAAATGGAAGAAAAAGTCAAAACAGCCCCTCTACGTAGTAAGGTGCCACAACAACCCCTCAAAACAACCCCTCTACGTAGTAAGGTGCCACCTATCACCTTGTACATGTTAGTTCGATCAAACCAACCTCATCCATCATATTACCCTTTTGCCCCTGTCTTTAGGATGGGTCAGCATGTTCCTTGTTATCTGTGTGGAATGTGCTAGTGTCGGAGTGTTCTGGTACCATCCTGGCATATGTTTATATCTCTAGTGTCCAGTACCTTTTAGGTATGTGTGTTTTTGCAACATCAGCCCTCTCCTTGCCAGACTCTAAGCTGGGCCTGCCTCTTGCTCACAGCTTAACTTTGCTTTATGTTAACAAAGTCTTGACCATTACTTTAGTTCAGGCCTTAGGCATCATACCAGGCCTCTGATACAAGGGTTTATGTTTCAGGGCCTGATCTAATTACAGTAACCACACAGGGAATCTTAAAGGATTAACATCAATTGAAAAGTATTAGGTTCAGCAGAATCTGCCTGCTTAGAGTAAGGCTCAGCTCTTTCTTTGTGGAGGAGTGATTTGAAATTCCAGGTGTCTGACTTACAGTTAATTATAAGAGACAGCAGGGGTACCGGGACATGGTGTGCACATAAACTATAGCTCTACTAATTTGTTTCTTCATACTCAGACATACAGTATTAAAAATGTGTAACTTCACAATACTTTATCAATTGATAATTATACAGTCTTTCATACCAGCGTGCTGTGGTGCCCATTAATCATGCAGTCTGATTTAAAAACACTATATCAGAATCAAGCCACCCCGCCCTCCAACCCTCACCCACCCACCCACCAAAATTCAGCATCAAACAGCAATTTAGAACAGGAAGTGGGGAAGGGGGGGGGGTGTCATATTTTGTTTTGGGGAATCTAACCCTTCATTTCCTTTGGTTTTATTTAAAAAGATTAAAAATGCCCCATATCAAAAGATTTAATTTTGAGTCAAATGAAACATTTTATTCAACCCAAAACAAAAATTTCCAGCTTTTTCTGATTCACCAAAAATTCCAAAAAGTTTTGGTTCAATCTGAACTGATTTTCTTTTCTGTAAATTTATTTTTTTGGAACTAAAAAATCACTTATCCATGCAGCTCTACTACTTAATCACTAAGATGACTTTCTACCCCTTGCTGATTATCTATACAAACACGCATACCTCTCAACTGTCCCACATATCAAGAGGCATTGCTCTCATTTTGGTCCCAAAGTTACATCCATTTCACACAAATTTAGTCTCCCCTGATTTTTATTTTTTAAAATTGTTTCCATAAGAAAGAATCTTAAAGATAGGTTCATGCAGAGTTATTTTTAATTACACTAATGAAATGAAGCCCACAGCATTTTTAGTTTCCTGCATGAATCATTTTTCTGTCTCTCTCTCTGCATCCCCCATTTAGACCTTGGTTGATTCAAATATATGGAAAAAATGATTCTCACTAAATCAACTGATTGAACTTGCAAGTTATAAGGGTGCGAAACAGTCTGCCAAACCTGGGCATTTTCTAAAGATCATTCATTTCTTTAGTCTATTTCTGTTGCTGCTGACCTTTTGAGGTCTGTTAGTATAGGCTTTGGCGTCATGGATAGTATTAACCCCTACTCTCATTTAAAATGGGAAGGCTGACCATCAGGATTTGCAAATTACCACCGGGGACAATGAACAGAGAATTTCTTATCTTCTCACTATCCACGGGAAACTGTACAGAGACAGCAGACACCTCCCAGTGGAACTCTGCCCACAGAAGTATGTTAGTGCCCCCAAAACGTAACTCGAGTCAGAGACCTATGCTCATTATACTCTGCTTCCACTGCCAGTAGCAGATTTACATGTAGGCCCAGAGACTTCGTGGAGCCACTTACAAGTTGCCCCCAAAATAAAAGGGTGATGGGAGAAATGTGACTAGAACAGCTACAGAAAGGGGTTTGCAGGAGACAGGAACAACCACTCTAGTCTGGTGCACAAAAGATGGGCATGTTCCACTGAAAGACAGGCACCTTTGAAGCACTGCAGGTGTTTACTTGTGTTTGGGATTCTGTTGTAGAATATTAAATTCACATCCTTGGTTGTGAGGATGATACACACAGGCTTACCCCACTGGGGACTGTCACCCTGGAACATAACATAAAATGGTCAGACCAAAGGTCCATCTAGCACAGTATCCTGGCTTCCGACAGTGGCCAATGCCAGGTGCCCGAAAGGGAATGAACAGAACAGGTAATCATCAAGTGATCCATCCCCTGACACCTATTCCCAGCTTCTGGCAAACAGAGGCTAGGGACACCATCCCTGCCCATCCTGGCTAATAGCCATTGATGGACCCTATCCTCCATGAATTTATCTAGTTCTTTTTTGAACCCTGTTACAGTCTTGGCCTTCACAACATCCTCTGGCAAGGAGTTCCACAGGTTGATTTTGCATTGTGTGAAAAAATACTTCCTTTTGTTTGTTTTAAACCTGCTGCTTATTAATTTCATTTGGTGGCCCCTAGTTCTTGTGTTATGAGGAGGAGTAAATAACACTTCCTTATTTACTTTCTCCACACCAGTCATGATTTTATAGACCTCTATCATATCCCCCCTTAGTCGTCTCTTTTCCAAGCTGAAAAGTCCCAGTCTTATTAATCTCTCCTCATATGCAGCCGTTCCATACCCCTAATAATTTTGGTGCCCTTTTCTGAAACTTTTCCAAGTCCAATATATCTTTTTTGAGATGGGGTGACCACATCTGCATGCAGTATTCAAGATGTGGGTGTATCATGGATTTATATAGAGGCAATATGATATTTTCTGTCTTATTATCCATCCCTTTCTTAATGATTCCCAACATTCTGTTCGTTTTTTTGACTGCCGCTGCACATTGGGTGGATGTTTTCAGAGAACTATCCACAATGACTCCAAGATCTCTTTCTTGAGTGGTAACAGCTAATTTAGACCCCATCATTTTATACGTATAGTTAGGATTATGTTTTCCAATGTGCATTACTTTGCATTTATCAACATTGAATTTCATCTGACATTTTGTTGCCCAGTCACCAAATTTTAAGAGATCCTTTTGTAGCTCTTTGCAGTCTGCTTGGGACTCAACTAACTTGAATAGTTTTGTATCATCTGCAAATTTTGCCACTTCACTGTTTACCCTTTTTCCAGATCATTTATGAATATGTTAAATAGGACTGGGACCAATACAGACCCCTGGGAAACACTACTATTTACCTCTCCCCATTCTGAAAACTGATCATTTATTCCTACCCTTTGTTTCCTATGTTTTAACCAGTTACCAATCCATGAGAGAACCTTCCCTCTTATCCCATGACTGCTTACTTTGCTTAAGAGCCTTTGGCGAGGGACCTTGTCAAAGGCTTTCTGAAAATCTAAATACACTATATCCACTGGATCCCCTTGTTCACATGCTTGTTGCCCCCTCAAAGAATTCTAGTAGATTGGTGAGGCATGATTTCCCTTTACAGAAACCATGTTGACTATTTCCCAACAAATTATGTTCATCTATGTGTCTGACAATTTTGTTCTTTACTATAGTTTCAACCAGTTTGCGCAATACTGAAGTCAGGCTTACCGGCCTGTAATTGCTGGGGTCACCTTGGGAGCCCTTTTTAAAAATTGGCATCACATTAGCTATCCTCCAGCCATTTAGTACAGAAGCTGATATAGGTGATAGGTTACAGACTACAGTTAGTAGTCCTGCAATTTCACATTTGAGTTCCTTCAGAACTCTTGGGTGCAGGGCCGTCCTTAGGCATACACGGCTGCGTAGGGCACCTGAAAATTTGGGGCACCACTGGGTCTTAGTGTCCACACTCCCGGCACTTCCTATCCCTGTTCTGACCTTTCCTGCAGTCTCCCACAGCTGGCTCCGGAGGGGATCTAGTAACTTAAAAGTGAAAAAGCCTTCCAGCCTGCCAGACCTATTAGCACAACATTGAAACTGTTAAAGAGTCACTCAAGTGGTAATGAAGCCATTTAACAGGCATTTGCCAACCCCCAGGTATATACTGTCAGTTTTTAAATTTACTGATAAAAACAATTGTGCATTACTGTAATATTTACTCAACATGTTAGTCTACAGGACCTTAGTTTAAAATTTGCTTTAAAAATATTTCATTAGTGAGTTGGTGAAGATTATAAAATCACATCTCTAAAAAATCCTTGCATTGATTTTTAGATGCATAAGAACGGCCATACTGGGTCAGACCGAAGGTCCATCAAGCCCAGTATCTTGTCTTCTGACAGTGGCCAATGGCAGGTACCCCAAAGGGAATGAACACACAGGTTATCATCAAGTGATCCATCCCCTGTCACTCAATCCCAGCTTCTGGCAAACAGAGGCTAGGGACACCATTCCTGCCCATCCTGGCTAATAGCCATTGATGGACCTATCTTCCATGAATCTATCTAGCTCCCTTTTGAGCCCCGATGCACAATCATCTTTACCTTAAATGCTTGGATCTTCAGACATATAGTTTTTTAAATAAATCCTTCAAAAGACCACCCTTATCTAAAATACACATTTTAATTTTAAATAGTAAAAAAAACTTGCTTCCAAAGTCTTCCTGTCCTTTCTGTCCATCCCTTTCTCCTTTCACCCCCTCACCTTGAAGAGAGCCCTTAAAGGGACAACACCCCTTTCCTTCCAGATAGATGGACAAAAAGTTTCCCTTTCTTTACTTCTGACTATCTGATGAACTAGTTTTAAGAGAATCCTTCAGCAAAATCAGTACCTAGTAAGATATAAAATCCTTTGTTATGCCTAAAATCTTTGGAAACATATTTTTTAAAGTTGGTGAAATTTCATAAACATCTCTATTGTTATGGAGATCACACAAAGTAACTTAGTGTTCCCTTTTTCTAAAAGCAGTGAACATTGTTATGAACACACTAACCTCTGTGACTGATTAATTTAAAATAATGTCTTTGTTTCAGTGAGTTAAATATGTAGTAATCTGGAATGATTACTTTATGAAGGCTTAAGGGTACATTTAAAATATAAAATCAACTCAGAAATACTGATTAAGAAAATGTAAAACAGAGAAGAGCTGTATCACGTATTCCATAATATTTAATATTGTGTTCAGTAATACATCTGACTCGACCTTACTACAAAGTTTTTGCAAATAAATCTGTGACAAACTTCAGGGCAGATCAAAAAACCTGTGACTGACATTTTTTATTCCCAAGTTTAGTGCTTTTAATTAGGTATCTCCTGCATGTCCAGTCTTCACCATCTGGCTTGCAGTGAAAAACGTGCTTCATTTTCTTTAGAAAGAAATTGCAGAAGAGTGTTTTTTTCAAATGTCATTTGCTTTCTTTGGATTCAGGGATTTGGCTGGAAGAGAGTGAGCAGGGTGGGGGAGGGAAGAGAGGAGGGAGACAGTGGGGAGAAGGTAGGGCCTGGGCAGAGTGGGGCGGGGCCTGGGGCGGAGTAGGAGTGGAGTATGGGTGGGGCCACAGGCAGAAGAGGTGGGCTGGGGAGCTAGCCTCCCCAAGCGGCAGCTTCACCCACTGCAGAGCGGGTCGGCTCCCTGACACCCAGTGCGCACTGCAGTCTCCTTAAGCAGGGGCTGTATTCACAGAGCCGAATGCTCCAGTGCCATGCATTCTGCGTGAGGAGAGGGTACGGGGGTCTCTGTGGGGAACTGTGACTCTCCGCCATTGTGAGGTGGGCCGGGAGTCTCGGTATCCTTTGCTGTCTCATCCCTCCCCCAACCCCCGGGCTGCCATTTGGCATAGGGGCACCAGTTTAATATTACTGCGTAGGGCCCCTTAAATCCTAAGGACGGCCCTGCTTGGGTGAATACCATCTGGTCCTGGTGACTTGTTACTGTTTAGTTTATCAATTTGTTCCAAAACCTCCTCTAATGACACCTCCATCTGGGACAGTTCCTCAGATTTGTCACCTAAAAAGAATGGCTCAGGTTTGGGAATCTCCCTCACATCCTCAGCCGTGAAGACTGACGCAAAGAATTCATTTAGTTTCTCCGCAATGGCCTTATCGTCCTTGAGTGCTCCTTTATTATCTCGATGGTCCAGTGGCCCCACTGGTTGTTTAGCAGGCTCCCTGCTTCTGATGTACTTAAAAAGTAATAGCAAATTTTTTTTTTGAGTCTTTGGCTAGCTGTTCTTCAAATTGTTTTTTGACCTTCCTAATTATATTTTTACACTTCATTTGCCAAAGTTTATGCTCCTTTCCATTTTCCTCATTAGGATTTAACTTCCACTTTTTAAAGGATGCCCTTTTGCCTCTCACTGCTTCTTTTACTTTGTTTAGCTGTGGTGGCTCTTTTTGGTTTTCTTACTATGTATTTTAATTTGGGGTATACATTTAAGTTGAGCCTCTATTATGGTGTCTTTAAAAAGTTTCCATGTAGCTTGCAAGGATTTTACTTTTGGTGCTGTACCTTTTAATTTCTGTTTAACTAACCTCCTCATTTTTGTGTAGTTCCCCTTTCTGAAATTAAATGCTACAGTGTTGGGCCGCTGTGGTGTTTTCCCCACCACAGGGATGTTAAATTTAATTATGTTATGGTCACTATTACCAAGCAGTCCAGCTATATTTACCTCTTGGACCTGATCCTGTGCTCCACTTAGGACTAAATCAGGAATTGGCTTTCCTCTTGTGGGTTCCAGGACTAGCTGCTCCAAGAAGCAGTCATTTAAGGTGTCAAGAAAATTATTTCTGCATCCCTTCCTGAGGTGATATGTACCCAGTCAATATGGGGATAATTAAAATTCCCTATTATTATTGAGTTCTTTTAGTAGCAGGAAATTGTCTGATAAATGGCAGAATAGTTGGTGGGAACTGCTAGAGAAAAGATCAAGGAAAATGGAGAACTTTGATCAATACTAAAAGCTTTTTTCTTGAAATTCCTGTGTTGTACGTTAGGGGGCAGTGCCGCGGCACAAAACTTCCTTATTTTCCAATGCCTTGCGAGTTTTTTCTGCAAGCTTGTAACACAAAGCAGCCCTTTGTAAAATGTTTGATCTTTGTGTTTACAAATTATTGTGATTTTTTTTTTTAATATGTCTAAAGCTGATGAGAATAAATTCTTGCAGTTGCCCTAGGAAACCGCTGAAACTTGGCAAATCTTTTAAAAGATTTGCTCTCTCCTTTGCTTAGGTGCAGGCAAACAAGCAGTTTTCTCTATCCCTCAATGTTAACTACTGAGGCTGGTTAGGAGTTGCTGGGAGAGACAAGACAGATGAGGTAATATCTCTCACATATCCTGTGCCCAACATGGCTACAACAACACCCCAAACTAGGAGTTGCTTTCTCACATGACAGGGGACTGAAATCTCTATGACAATACATCAGCTTAGTAGCAAATACTGCCCTAGAGGTAACTGTATCTGAATAGGTTTCAGAGTAGCAGCCCTGTTAGTCTGTATCCTCAAAAAGAACAGGAGTACTTGTGGCACCTTAGAGACTAACACATTTATATCTGTATCTGAATAACCTTAAGCCCCAATCCTGCAACATCTTGCGCATGTGGCAGCACTGAGCCCCCATCACTGAAGACAATGGGTCTCTACATGGGCACAGTCGGCTGTCACCATGCAAGAAGTTGCATGAGTGAGGCCTTTGTGGTCAAAGTGTGATGCAAGGATTTTTGGGCTTTATTAGTAGGACTTGCTCCTTGCCTAGGCTGGCCTGGCTCTGTGGCAGCATATCAGGCTTGAAGACTGTTGATAGATTTGGTTGGCTTGGACCTTCAATTAAATCGTTTTAGATTATCACAGACTTCACTTTCAGATGTTGCAGGTTTTCTTGAGGCTAGGTTTTCTTTCTTTCTTTCCTCCTGCAGGTGGTGCTGTCTCAGACAAAGTCAAACGGTTGTTTCTGTCACTTGTTTATTCATATTATAGGCAGAGCTGGCAGTGCTGCCTATAGTTAAGATTGCCAAGCGTTATCTTGTTTTCAAGTTGCTTATAACTTGGCCAAATTTTAACGGTTTGGACTGATATTTTCCATGCTGAGTGTCTGCCCCAGTCTGAATGTTTTTGGAAAGCTTCAGCAAAAATGGTTTGGCCATTATCAAGAACAAGGTTAGAGAAAAATGTGTTTTCTCCACGATAAAATAATTCTTACAACTATTTCACCAGGAAGCTGTAATGTCTCCATGTTTTGAAGCAGGGACATAACATGTGGTATAGGGTTGTCCTGCTGTCAAGGATGTGTGTTTTGCTATTCCTAGGGGGAGTGGGGAGACACCTTAATTTGGCCAAGTTATAAGCCTTTGAAATATCTCTATTTGTCCATGCTCAGTAGAGGTTAGTTAGTTTGGCAGCTAAATTTCCCAAAGATTCCGGCCTGGTCTACACTTATGAAAAATCCACACCCCTGAATCCTGTAGCTATGCTGCGCGAACCCCCCAGTGTAGATGCAGCTAGGTCGATGGAAGAATACTTTCACCTTGCTCGGGGAGCTGGTGTTGCTACAGCGATGGAAAACCCCCTTCCGTTGCTGCAGTTTGCATCTATGCTACAGGGTTACAGTGGCATAGCTATGGTGCCGTAGTTGTGCTGCTGTAGCACCTGTAGTGTAGACACGGCCTCCATCTGCAGTGGGCATACTCCAGCCTAGGGATGTGGGGGCTCAGCAGGTCTGTCCCAGTAGCCAGGTGCAGGGCCAGCTTTAGGCCAATTCAGGCGATTCCCCTGAATCGGGCCCCGCGCCCTTGCCGCCGCCGGTACGCCGTACCGGGGCGGCCGGCTTCCCCAGGGGGCAATTTAAATGGCCTGGGGCTCCCAGCAGGCCCTTTAAACTGCCACCAGAGCCCCACTTCTGGAGCCCTGGGGTAGGGCTGTGGGGCTCTGGGGGCTATTTAAAAAGTCCGGGGCTCCCCTTGCTTCTACCGCCCCGGCCCTTTAAATAGCCGCCGGAGCCCCGCCGCTTCCCCAGGGCTCCCTCGGCTATTTAAAGGGCCGGGGCAGTAGAAGCAGGGGAGCCCCGGGCCCTTTAAATAGCCCCCAGAGCCCTGGGGTAGCTCCCCTTGCTTCTATCGCCCCAGTCCTTTAAATAGCCGCGGGAGCCCTGCTGCTTCCCCAGGGCTCCGGCAGCTATTTAAAGGGCCAGGGTGGTAGAAGCAGGGGAGCCCCTGCCTTGCCCGCAGCCAGCCCCTGCTGCACCCCCTGCCCGCACCAGCCCCGCACCCCCCACCCCCTGCCCTGCCCGCAGCGGCAGCCAGCCCCTGTCTCCAGCCAGCCCCACACCCCCTGCCCGCAGCCAGCCCCTGCTGCACCCCCTGCCTGCACCAGCCCCGCACCCCCTGCCCTGCACGCAGCCAGCCCCTGCCTGCAGCAAGCCCCACACCCCTTGCCCTGTCTCCAGCCAGACCCTACCTCCAGTCAGCCCCTGCCCTGCCCTGCCTCCAGCCAGCAATGTACGTAATATATAATTTTGTTATTATTTATATAGTTATGGAAAGTAAATAATACATGGAAGAAATGAAAGGTTTTTTTTTTGTTTTTTTTTTTAGTCATCCCTGCCGGGGCCCCGCCGAAAATGTTCGAATTGGGCCCCGCACTTCCTAAAGCCGGCCCTGGCCAGGTGCCATTATGGTGTTAGGCAAGGAAACCAAGAGTGGTCAGACTCTGTGCTCTGCAGTCTCCCCCTGCTGGTGCCCAGGCAGTGTGGAGAAGAAGGAACAGCCAGCCTAGAATGACAAAAGCTGGATAAGAAATCTAGAAATGCAAGAGATTGGGAGGAAGAGCTAGTAGGGGAGGATTGGGACAGGAACAGGTTGAAGGGGATTGGAAGTTTCACCATTCCTCTGCTGTCAGCAAATATCTGTGAAGCCCTCCTGCGAGTGTGTCTTCTTCCCTTCTAGTGCTGGTCCACATACAAAATGACAACTTACCACTGCTATTGGCTACTCTGTTAGCTCAAATAGCAGAGGTCTGTGTGGTGGTGAATCTAAAGGTTCAAACCCTGTGGATGCTAATATCGTCCACATGATGGAAGTTGTCTCTTTCAGTTTCAGAAGAATATTAAGATTGCCAAATCAGGCACTCAAATTAGGAAATGCTAGAATTAAGGTTGCCTGGACAGCCTTAATTTGGGCCCCTTCTGTGAATGCATCTGACAGAGCCTTTAATCACGTGATCACTTAACTTTTTTTCCACAGGACTCCTGCCTCATTCAGTGCAAAGAATGACTGTGGTTTATCTAGTGAAAGGCTGTTGTCTGTGGGGCTCTTACCCCATTTATTGCAGAAGTTGAAAGGTGTGTATTGAATGAGGCAGAGAGAGGACTGTAAGAAGGTTCTCATGGTTAAGGCAGTTGAATACTGCCCCAAGGAATTAGATTCTATCCCTGCCTCTGCCACAGTTGCTATTGTTATGTTAGGTGAGTCACTTCCATCACTGGCTGTGTTCTTGATTTTCTGGGTGCCCAATTTGAGATTATGGCATCTGATTTGCAGATGTGCAGAGTACTTACATCTGCACTTGAAGACAACGGAAGTTGTACTTTAAAAATATGGAGTGCGATATACTAGTAAGTACTCTGAAAAATGGGCCCTAAATGGTCTCAAAATGGGCACCCAAAATTAGTGGAAACTTTTTACTTTAATCTCTCTCTTCCCAATTTCCCATCTGTAAAATGGGGATAATCCCACACCAGCTCAGAGAGGACTTGTGAAAATAAATGAATGCTTGTGAAACACTTGGATACTAAAGTGATGAGTGCCATAGAAAAGCCCAGAAGGAAACTATTCCATTCTGTTTTCATTGCAGGGTTTGAATGGTGCACTGCAGCCGAGGTATGGAGGGGTCACATATTGAACAATGAGGATAAAGCAAAATATTGAATAGTTGCTCAATAGTGAGCATTGCCCATACTGTGCACTGAAGAAGGCCTGGGTCCTATGGAAAAAAATAGTATGCGATAATGCATTGGTGCAAGGGGGCTGAATTAAGGTTGCCCAGGCAACCTTAATTCCGACATTTCCAAACTCTTGAGTGATTGACTTTGGACCTTTAACATTCTTTTAATATAGTTTTTTATATCTAATATAAAATCAAGTTTTTTTGGGTGTCCTGGTGAGTCTTGCTGACACCAAATCTGTAGATTGAGTGTCTAACACCAGAGTAATATCCAAAGGCTAATTAAGTGTGGCTTTGTCTTGCACAGTTTTCCTTTCATCCTGTATAGAAATTGCACAACAGAATTACTTTAATGCTGTATTATGAATATTGTGGGTTCTGTTTATTAGTTAACTAATCACAGTTAAATTAGCTTTTCAGAGTTGAGCCAGTTGCTCACTGCAGAATCTACATATGATAGTAATACTTTCTTTGCAAACATGTATGTAAGAAGTGCATGCACAGCCTACATAAATATCCACAACGTGAGTATATCTGTGTCAAACCTTTAGATCCTTTATTTCTATGAGAAGCTTTGAGACAGAATTCCTCTGAAATGAGAGAATTCCTACAGTGTGTAAGAAGTGGGGAGATACAGCAACCACCCATCCTGTTACATGAATAAACTTGTTAAATCATCTCCCCTGGATCATATTAGTCACCACTGCTTGTGGGGCGAGACTGGCTTCATGTGGTTTAGCATCCTGATGCTGGTAACCGGCATACTATCTCTTATTTCTTTCAGCTGATGGTCTCTTAAGGAAACAGTCTAAAGAAGGGACTCCAGTATTTTTTGTACAAACAACATGGATTTCTCCTACAGTGATACATTCTTAAATGCCTTTGCAGGTGTTTCCAAATGAAGATGTTTTGGTGGCTTTACAGCTGCTGATGTCAATGGAGATGTTTACATAGAGGGCATTTGGAATTTTTTGCCATGTCTCCCTTATATTTCAGGTCAGATGGAAGAAAAAAATTACATGCAGCTACAGGAACATGTTGATATGCCTTTAAATGTTTTTTTTTTTTTAAAGTGGGAGCTAGAGGTACTGCAATATCCACCTTACTAGGATGGGAGAGAAAAAGATGGATAGCTATGTGGCTACTAAGGGTGTCCTGAGATCTTGAGAAGAATTAAGGTATGTCTACACAGCCAGTGGCAGGAGCCTCCAAGCCTGGGTCAACAGACTTAGGTTTGCTGGACTCATGGTAAAAATAGCATCTTCTTCCTAGACTTGAGAGCCCGAGCCACAACATCTACACAATTATTTTTAGTGTGGTAGCGTAAGCAAGAGTCTGTCAACCTGGGCTCCGATGCTTGCTGCCACAGGCTGTGTAGACATACACCATGATGCTTAGCTACAGCGATTCTTGCTTGCACAAGGTGGGATCACCATTCGCGCTGGCAAGGCTTGTGCTCTAGATATAGCTGTGTAGATGTTGTGGCTCAGGCAGGAGTTTGGGCTCCAAAGCCTGGGGGAAGTTGAGTGGGCTTGAGTGCCAGAGCTCCAGCCTGAGCCGCAATGTCAAAGCTGCATCTTCACAGCTATTTTTGGAACAAAGGCACAAGCCCTGCAAGCACCGATCTGTGGACCTGGGCTTGGAGACTTGCTCCCTGATGCAGTGTAGAAATGCCCTAAGGCATATTGCAGATGATCAACTTCCTCTGCTTTCAGGGATGATTGATAGGCTGTGCTACTGTGTTCCACCCTGTATTGGAATTTTGAGAACCTTGATGCCAAAATCTCAACCCCATCGTTTGCATTATTGTGAGCAGGTCTCAGTTCTTCATTAGATGGGCCTGAGCTGCAAAGTTTGACTCCAGTTCCAAACTTTCCCCCCAAAGTTTTAGAGGCCTGATAGGAGTCAGTTTTGCTTTGTCCAATTAGAGGTAGGATCGGGCACTGGGGATGTGGTCAGAATTAGATCCAGACTTCTCAAGTTTGGGTATGGCTGGATGTGAGACCGTTTCTACCACTGGTCTCCTCCTGTGCAAGAGGAAGTTGTTGATAACATTGAACCTTTGGCTGCTATGTATAGGCCAGAGCTCAACATAAAAACCACCCATTGTTTGAGAATTAAATTGTGGCATTCCACCAATAAATGGTGTAAATGACCATTAGAATAGGTCATATTAAAGCTATGTCATGTTAAGTTCTATTGATTTGATTTACCAAGAAAAATGAAATAGAAATGGCTTCATTGACAAGGTAGAGCTTACTGGATTCAATAGTAAGTCGAGTAAGGCCCCGACCCTCTGCAGGTTACCAGTGAACAGCCTCAGCCTCTCAACTGTTGTCCCTCCCTTCTACCATCGCCTACATGTCAGCTACTGCCCCAAACCCCCCTACTAAAAGAAGTTAAAATTCTATTTGCGGTGACCTGTTGAACCGATGTGGTCTTCAAATCTTTTTGGAGGGGGCAGAAGGGCATACGGTGTAATATTGATTATTCAGACACAGTGTGCTTCTGTGCAGGCTTCTAGTTTTGTACTAGGCCAGTAACATGCTATACTTATAAAGGACAAGGCTGAGCAGCAGTGTATCTGCCTGGTTACTCTTGCTGCCTGTTGTAGACAGTATAATGTGATCTATTGCTTTTAATTATATAATGTGCCAGATCATGTTGTGAGGGGCACATAATGAATTGCTGTATAAATAATGATGATGGATAAATAATGAGATATGGCACAGCTGAAAGTTGGGCCTCCCTGAAGTCAAGGATTTTTCTTTCAGCGTCATCCCCTGTATTCCCTTGGGATTTGCATGTTGTGCAAATCTCCAGACTGCTAGAAAGGTTTTGTGGGGTGTTCAGGTTGAGGGATTTGTTTAGAGACTATCATGCAGATGTCTCATGTATTTGAAACTCTGATCCCCATGAAACTACTCTGAAATGTGGGATGGCCACATACCAGAAGCTGGTGTGTTAACTAGCCCATTGCTGCCTCAGGTATTAATTTTGTATATCTAGATATGACTAATAAGGGAGTTGCTTCTTTCAGTGTTAGCGGATGACCAATTTGTACTGTTAGGAGGAACAAAGCTAGAGGAGGTCGTGTTACCCAGAAAGCAAGCACAATCCCCAGAGTGAGTCATGAAGCTTATACATTAAGCCACAAGGTGATAAACTGGTAGCAAAATTCTAACATAGCTATGCCAGCTTTATTTCTTCTGCCTTTTGACAGAGATGGTTCCAGGCAGCAAAGTTTTGTTGTGGGTTTCCAACACCCATAAAGTTAAGGGGGTGTTTGGAATTAGCATCTGAAGTATGAAAACCTAAGGGAAACGAGGAAAGTGACGGCCTTGTGCAAATCATAAAGGATATCGGGCAGAAGAAGGGAGTTTGCATTTTCCCGAGCTCAGTTTTCATAGTATCATTTTTTTATTTCTATAGGTGCCCTGTGGATCACAGTGCTGCTTTGGACTGGGTGATCCACATATTAAAATATCAGCATTCCAGGAGTGGAGAGGGGAGGGCCATGAGGAGAAGGGCATGAAAAAAATCTGAATTATGAATAAAATTAGTGATACCTAATGCTGGTGAAAGGCATCTGACAGACCCCCTTTCCCTGCTAAATGGACTTTAATCTATGCTACCACTGTGGCTTTAAAAAGCCATATGGGTGCTATTTTAACCATTTTCTCAGTTTTCAGCCTCTGTTTGTCCCTCCCCTGCTGACAATTCCCTTACAAACAGATGGTGTCTCTTCTCAAATCATTAAATGTTCTTCAAAATGCTTAACCTGGGTAAAATATAAAACCAGGGATTGGGAATCCAGTTCCAGTAAAATGTAAATGAGCCCCCAAATCCAGATGAGATTTAAGATGAGGTTCAGATTCAAGGACAAAGTAAGGTTTGGGATCCTATTAACAGGCATAAACCTAGTGAGACATTGTTTTGAAATGCTGGCCTCAAATGGCTGAAATCTCATTAGATCGGCTGTTTTTAAATAAGAATTTTTGACATGTTGGAATTAAATCTCTCAGACTTCAGCAGCATCAGAAAAGGGTAGATCTGAACAGGGAACCAGAACTGTATTGAGTGGGTTTAGATCTGAGTATTAATATGTGACAGCTGTGTCTGGCTGTCTGAATATCTGCTGTATGAACATTGGTGATTTTAATAATTAGTGATCTGTAGCTTTTCTTCAGAAGAGACGTATATCTAGTAACACCTTTACAGGTCCCTATCTGCATTAACATGGTAATGAAGCGAGTTCAAAAAGTGCTGAAGACAATCAGTGTGCTTAATGAGATTATATGCAAACCTCCTAAAACAACTTGCCTAAGTAATCACCGAAAGTGAGGGGGGAAACCTTTTATTAATTGCAAAGCAGTATCTATCTTAACACTGAAATAGCAACAGAGGAGAGATTTAACATAAGCCAATAAAAGGCAGGAAATTAGCTTTTGTTTCTATGCAGCTCCCTTCCACCCCTAACCCCCAATGTAATCAAGTTGAGTTGCGTGTGGAAGAAGGAAGGAAGAAGTGAATTGTATTGTATATTGACTCAAGTATGCACCCCACAATGATGTATTGAGCTGAGTAAATGCCTCACATCCACTTCACAAGAATCAGAACTTTGGTCTTAAGCTTTTTGCTATGCCCTTAATAAAGAAATATGCATCAGTGTAACCACATCAGTGCAGTTCAAACGACTGTAAACATCTAGTGAAGATGTGCTGCACCAACGTAGAGTTCTGATTTTGACCTTCCACGCTGTCTTTGCATAAAGTTTAATTGCTTCCAATTTGGAGTGGTCAGATGCCTTGCTAAGGACTGTAAGTGGGGCCGTTGCTGCTCCCATACTTTGCTGCTGTGGCCAGTTAGAAGTAGTCTACATACTTGCAGGCTGCACCCAGGGGCAAGGGCTGCCTGGTTCCCTCATGGACTTTGCACAATGCTTCCCTTAGTTATTGAATGATTAAAATGCTTAGATTGACATGCTTGACTTGACTGGACTCTTAAGACAACAATGTTGGGCAATGAAGGGAAGGGGATTCTGATGGATGAGGCTGTATAATGAAGCATGATGACCAATTCTCTAAGAATACAGAGCAGCTGAGAGTCACAGGAAAGGCTTACTACGGTTACATGATTCTTCAAGAATTGGATTGAGCCTGTTTAGGGGCTCTTTCTGCAGTACTCTGCTGTTCAAGTACAGTTTTGTATTATCAACTGCTACTTCATGCTTTTTTCTTGTTCTGTACTTTGTCATTAAGGTAGGCATCTATTTGAGACAACCTTAATTGTGTCTAGTCCTCTTGGTTGAGGAAGATCACTGATATGCATCTTGGAGAAAAACTGAGCTCTGACCTTAAGGGAAGCAGGATTAGAATCCATGGGTAACATAAGGGCATGGGCAATAGTGGTTGGCATTTCCATCCCTAAACAGTGTCATGGGGCTGAGTTGGTGCAATACAGACCAGGAAAGAGCTAAAGGACCTAAGGATTCAAGGTTCTGGTGCAGAATCCAGACAGTTTTGTACCATTTTTAATAAAGTAATATTTGATAGTGCACTTTCATCCAACATCGAGCCTTTGAGACTCAGTGACAATCAGCTAGCTTGTGCATGCCAATGCCTCAAAGAAGTGTTCTTTGTGTGGCACAACACAAGTCCAGCTGGAACCAGCCAGTGCTGAAAACCTCACAAGACAGCCTGATTTTTCAAGATCACAGTCCGGCTTCCAGACTGAAGAGTTTTAAGCCACGAATCCAAATGTTGGGAGGCTTATCCCAGGGAAAGCATGGGACTGGGGTTCATGGGGTTCAAAATGATCTGGACAAACTGGAGAAATGGTCTGAAGTAAATAGGATGAAATTCAATAAGGACAAATGCAAAGTACTCCACTTAGGAAGGAACAATCAGTTGCATACATACAAAATGGGAAATGACTGCCTAGGAAGGAGTACTGCGGAAAGGGAACTTGGGGTCATAGTGGATCACAAGTTAAATATGAGTCAACAGTAACGCTGTTGCAAAAAACAAACATCATTCTAGGATGTATTAGCAGGAGTATTGTAAGCAAGACACGAGAAGTAATTCTTCCACTCTACTCCGCGCTGATTAGGCCTCAACTGGAGTATTGTGTCCAGTTCTGGGCACCACATTTCAGGAAAGATGTGGACAAATTGGAGAAAGTCCAGAGAAGAGCAACACAAATGATTAAAGGTCTAGAAAACATGACCTATGAGGGAAGATTGAAAAATTGGGTTTGTTTAGTCTGGAAAAGAGAAGACTGAGAGGGGACACGATAACAGTTTTCAAGTACATAAAAGGTTGTTACATGGAGGAGGGAGAAATATTGTTCTTCTTAACCTCTGAGGATAGGACAAGAAGCAATGGGCTTAAATTGCAGCAAAGGCAGATTAGGTTGGACATTAGGAAAAACTTCCTAACTGTCAGAGTGGTTAAGCACTGGAATAAATTGCCTAGGGAGGTTTTGGAATCTCCATCATTGGGGGATTTTTAAGAGCAGGTTGGACAAACACCTGTCAGGGATGGTCTAGATAATACTTAGTCCTTCCTTGAGTGCAGGGAACTGGACTGGATGACCTCTCGAGGTCCCTTCCAGTTCTATGATTCTATGAGGTCGAGGTTCTATTTTTGGCTCTGTCAGTGATTTGCTATGTGACATTGGACAAATCACTTAGCTTCTCTATACCTCAGTTTCCCTATCTATAAAATGCGGTTATTTACCTATTTCACAGGGTGGGGGTTAAGGCTTCATTCATGAAAGTTCGTAATGTGTGAACTTCTCAGCCAGAAAATGTTATTGATTGAAAAAGTATGGTTATTTATCCAATTCTAACTGAAATGTGTGTGGTTGTCCCATTGCTGCTTAAAACCATGTCAAATCAGCACCAGGCACACTGTGCTCTTTTGTGACATATGTAACATATGCCAAGATACAAGCTGTGATCCCTGTCCTTTTCTGTAACGTGGCCAGCAGATGTTGCCCTTCTTGTACGCTTTTGCAGTCTGATCATTGTCTAAATGCTGCAGGTGAAATGTATGTCACTGAAATACTGAGGTGAGCCATGTGGTGTGACGCTTCTTCTTAGCGTATGCACAACATGCCCCAGGTGGCACATGACCAGGATTTATCACCGAATTTGGTCCGCAGGTTGGATCATTAGCTTCTCCAGTACGGGCTGGGTACTGATGGGGAGTGCGACGTGAACACTGATCCATGTCCCTCGGTCTGACACTGAAGAAATAACAAACCCAGAAGGCTTTGAAGTACATGACTTCAGATAATTTTAATGACTTAAAAAAAAAAAAGAGGATGGAGCAGGTAAGCCTGTCAGTGTAAATGAAACTGTGGGATGCATATCCCACAGCCATGACTAATTCGGTACACTGTGACTCAGCCAGTGATGCATTATCAAGAAGCTCTGAGACCTTCTGGCCTCCCAGTTAACAAAACAATAAATAAAAACATTCTATTTTATATGACTAATTGAATCCTTGAATCTAATTTTATTGCCCCCAAACTACCAAATGACTAAAGCTGTGCGAAACAGCGGGTCTGATCCACAGAGGGTTCTGTGAATGCTTTCTTGGGTTTAAATTCCCATGGGCTTGTGCCTCTTGAGTATTCATCTGAGTTCTGTTCGAATCCAAGCAAAACTAACATGTTTCACTTGGTTTAATCACAAACCGTATGTTCAGCTCAGGTTAGCTAGAAAGGGCAGCAAATCACAGGGATCCTTGATGAATCTGGGCTGAACTTCAAGTTTGCACTAAGATGAATAGGGAATTTTTCCATGGTTTGGGGCTTGAAGCAAAAGTTTTGCAAAATTCTAGACTTAAATCCACATTTGGCATTGTATTTTTTTTTTTTTTTTTTTTTAAAGCATGGGCCTGAGCCAGGGCCGGCTCCAGGCACCAGCTGAGCAAGCTGGTGCTTGGGGCGGCAGACTGTTCGAGGCGGCATTCTGCCCAATCCTAGGGCGGCACGGCCGCTTTTTTTTTTGTTCTTGTTCCGCTCCGGCCGCCCTGTAGGGGGCGGCGGCATGGAGAACCAGAGCGCCCTACAGGGCAGTCCTCTTCCTTCCCTCCCCGCCGACCGGAGCGGAGCCCTCGCGGCAGGCGGCAGGAGGCGGCGCAGCGGGAGGGGCTGCGTGGCAGCGCCCCTGCTGTAGCCTTGGCCGCCCCCTTTTCTCTCTCTCCCGCCCGCTCCCTCCCCCTTCCTCCCCCCCCAGCCGGTCCCCCTGCACCCGCGCTCCGGCCGCGCCGCAGGGTTTTTTGTTTTTTTTTTTGCTTTGCCGTTCTGGCCGCCCCGTTTTGTTTTTTTTTGCTTGGGGCGGCCAAAAAGCCAGAGCCGGCCCTGGCCTGAGCCATTTGGTTAAGGCCCCTTCTGTATTTTTTTGAACTTCATTTTTTTCAAAGAAGTATTTAATCTGTTTGTTTTTCAATCACATCAACTGCAGGACAAAAATGACATGTTGACAAAGTCTAAGCAAAACATGGTCACGGAAGGGTGATCAGCGACCAAGGCACTGGACTGGGTCTCTGGAAATCTGGATTCCTCTCTTGGCCCTGCCTTTGATTTTTAAGTTAAAAGATCTGTCTTTTGCTTTTTGAGATCTCCCTGCCCACCCCCAAAACGTATGTGACATTTAGTGTTGCCCAGGCTCCCAAGTAGATAGAGCAAGGTGACCCTTGCCCCTGCTGCAGGAGCTCTCACTGGCTGCCTTATGGTGCAGAGCTTCACCCCAAAGCCAAAAATTCTAATTATGTCCCCACACCCAACCCTACATCTGCTTATCCGCTAGCCCAGCAATTATTTATGCACCCCTACGTCCGTTCTGGCCCCTCAGCCCAACCTATCTCCTGCAGCTGCAGGGGTTCTTCACCTCCCTTCCCCTGTTCTGGGGCGGGGGGTGGCTGCAGCAGGGTCCTCCCTCTTCCCAGAACTGGGGAGGGGACAGCTCAGGATTCATCACATCCCCTCCCTTTCCTGTGCCTAGTGTTGCAGGGATGGAGGAGTATCAGAGGGGTAGCTGTGTTAGTCTGGATCTGTAAAAGCAGCAGAGTCCTGTGGCACCTTATAGACTAACAGATGTATTGGAGCATGAGCTTTTGTGGGTGAATACCCACTTCGTCGGATGCATGCATGCTCCAATACATCTGTTAGTCTATAAGGTGCCACAGGACTCTTTGCTGCTTTTACAGGGATGGAGGAGCAGATTGACCCATGGTTCACAGGAAGGATGGAGGGAGGAGGAAGTGGCTGGGCCCTTTCTGCTCCCCATTCTCCTCTTGTGATGGTGGGGTGTCAGCTGCCTCTTCTCTACCTTCCCCTCTCCAAAACCTCCTCTCAGCTCCCGAGGGGTGGGGGAGAGTTTTTCCTACCTTCAGCATCCTTGACTTGCTGCTCTTCCCCAAAAGAGGGGACTTTTCCCTTGGGCAGGATTAGAAATCTCAACTGCTGGAACTTCTCATCAGTGTGAGATAGGATTTTATGCCCTGCTGGAGCCAGTTACTGGGCTTGAAATTGCATGCATCAGCAACTCTGTGCCTCTGTTTGGTACGGAATGGGATAATACTTCCTTCCTCCTCCACCCTTTGTCTCTCCTGTCTATACAGGTTGTAAAATCTTCAGGGCAGTGATGGTCTTTTACTTTGTGTTTGTACAGTGCCTAGCACAATGGGGATCTGATGGCAGTTGGGGCTCATTGTCCTTCAGATCGTTCCATAACATTCTCCTCTGCCACGATGCCTACAATAAACTTGACAACGGTTACACACCTGCTGTGCTGAGACTACAGCCTATCATCAGGCTGACCAATATGGTCTCATTGCTTCATTTGCTTCCTCCTGCCTCTCTGTAACCACCTGTTGTCTTGTAAGTTCTTTGGGGCAGGGACTGTCTTGCCTGTGTTTTGTACAGTGTCTAGCATGATGAGGTTCCGGTCCATATGCTATGGGAATATAAATAATAAAACATGCCAGATTTTAAATTTTCAGCAGACTCTGAGAAAAATGATCTTCTGGCCAAATCTGAACTCTTGAATTTCAAAATTTGACACTATGGACATCTTGAGAATTTTGTTTGGAAACAGAATCACTTCTTGAATTCTGAGTTGTTAAACCTATCAGGTGTTCATTGTCACACCGTCTTTTGCCAGAAGCTGGGAATGGGCAACAGGGGATGGATCACTTGATGACCTGTTCTGTTCATTCCCTCTGGGGCACCTGGCACTGGCCACTGTCGGAAGACAGGCTACTGGGCTAGATGGACCTTTGGTCTGACCCAGTCTGGACGCTCTTATGTCTTTGCACATTTGTAATAAAATGCAAACTGATATTACTTTTGAGGCTTTTAAGTTGGCTATAGAGCTAGTCAAAATGTTTTCACTGAAAACATTTTTAGGCCAGAAATGACTTTTCAATCAACACAGTTTTTACAGAGAATGTTCGTTTTGCTTGAACATTTGGTTTCTGGAGGAAAATTAGAAATTAGAAAAAAAAATTGCTTTTTGGGTTTTTTATTGAATCATTTGAGAAATTTTGGGGGGAAAAACAAAAAAATTCAACTTTTCTCATGAAAAATTATTAGTATTTTTCAACCAGCTGTACTTGGCTGTGATCACTTTGCGCAGGTCCACCACCTATTAACACATTTCCTTGGTAGACACAATTCTTGAATTTATTTTTATATATATATATATATATATATATATATATATATATATATAGGGTTTTTGTAAATCAAGGGCTGTCAGTTGATGTTGTAGCCTATTTTTTATCTTCTGAATCCCTTGTATAAAGAGGGATGACATGAATGACTGTTCTCTGCTAGTTTCACCTAGAAGTACCTGTTTCCTTGTTTGTTGACATGAATTAAATGTCCCTTTCACTCACTGTTTTGAGTCCACGCCAAGCACTAGTGTTGCCCATAGGTTGAGTTTGCTCATTGATCACTGCTTCATATACAGCATTTTGTAGGTTCTGTATTTATCTCCCCGCTTCTATCCAACAAAAGGGCCTACGGGTGGAAATAGAACTTTTGCACTGGCATGAGTCCTGCTCAGGAGTTGAAGTGCAAGTTTTACTCTGAGGGGTTTTCAGTGGCATATGTGAAAAGTAAATGGGTCTCAGTCTGCATCACAAGAAACTCATCATCGTAAGAGCCAGTCTCATTGGCAGTCTCAGTAGAGAGGCCACGGAATTGTCATGTAGACTGAATAACTCACACTATGTGTCACCGTATTCCATATGAACATCGTTGGTATGTCTGATCAGGTCTCCTTCTAGTGACTGGCCCTAGAAATTAATAATCTGCTACTTCAGCAAAACTATTCACATTCTCCTTTCTCTGAAATGGTATAGTCTTGTGCTTTTTGATGTGTTGATGATCCCATTCCTGAACAAATTCCATTGCCGAACATTCTGTCTACATGTCTGGGGTCATGGTTTGTGGGATAGGGATGACTAGAAACCCCAAAATATAGCTGCAAGTCCATTTGTAAGGAAGCTAAAACACCTTGCTGTTAAAGCTGACAAACTTTCATTGAATTCCACACACATGAAAGCCAATGAAATACGACTGCTGCTCTACAAACATTTCAGACCTCAAAAGGCTCTTGTTGAGATGTTTCATTTGAGATAGGATCCCAGCTAGATGGATTACAGAAGAATGGTGCCATTTCAATACCACTTAATATTGCCCAGAGCCTGAGAGAGAGAGAGAGAAATCCCCCCAGAACACCATCTGTTACATTAATTGCTTGGATTCACAACTCTTCATTTTTCAGGTACACTTCAGTGCCAAAAAACTAACCAGCAAGTCTTGGCACATCATGGAATTCTAATGGGTAGCTAAGGTAGGGGCTATCCACAAATTAACAGCTTTGCTGCCCAGCTGGAAGTGGGGGAAAATACATGTTTTGCTTGTTTGCTGCTCAGTCCCTGAATATTGTTTCATGTGAAAGTGGCATCCACCAAATACTTAGGCAGCATTTTGATTTTACTGAATGGCTGTTTTTCTCTATGGAATAAATGGGAGGTTTTCCCTGCAAACTTTCATTTGGAGTCTTTATGCAGTAGCCTGTCACTTTGTAAAGCAGCTGGGAATTTAACGAGTACAAATGAGAAGCTGTGGATAATTAGGCTTCTGGGTGTTTGAGCATTATTATTTTTTTTAAATCAATTAGCTAATCAAGAAAGTGCTATTGAGACACATCATTTTTTTTTTCTTCAAGCAAAGTTCCAGCTGGGTTGACAGGACAGATCCTGGTAGGAATCCTGTATCTGAAAGGACTCCGAAGACAACACCACTGGGCAATGAAGAGAAGAAGATTCTGCTGGACGAGGCTGTATAATGAATCATGACGTTGATCTGTGGTTCATGCTGACCACAGAGCCTCGCTGAAATCATTCTTTAGCTCTCTGCCAGCTGCCACATACAAACTTCCTACCTGCATGGACAACCTTTGAATACAGCAACAATTTATCTCCAGAGTTAGGGGAGTCAGTCTGTCTGACCCTGGAGATAAGTTAATAGTTCATTCTATGTATGTATCAATAATATCATTTGATAAATACAGCCAAGGATTTACAAGATGACTAGTGATTTTTTTTTTTGACCAAAACCAAATCCTTTATTCCCACAGTTTATAATTGTGTTCCAAGTATGTGTGTCCAACACAACCTTTAAAAAGAAACATGCCATTAACAAACTAGATCAGTTCACTGATGTGTATGACTCCTTGATGTTCAGCTTGTAGTTAAACAAGACCAGTCACAGTAAAAGACATTTGAGTGATTTTACGTGCCTCTGTTTTGTGGATAACTAACTGAGATCTCTTAAAGGAACCTGATTTACAGAAAGTGTTGAAAATCCAGCCCTTTTAATGTGTCTCAAGGTGGGTACCCCAAAACTGAGCCACTTAAAATCACTAACACTTCTGAATGTCTGTATGGTATTTTCAAGTGCCTATGTGGCTTAGGAACATGAACCCCATTGAGGGGGAGGGCTTGTGCTCCCAAGTCCCCTATGTGTTTTTGAGAATCCCAGCCTTGTCCCATATCTCTTGCTGAATACATAGGAAGCTAAATACTAACTACAACTTTCATGATGACATTGTTTTGGACTGTGAGATTGTAACATGCAGTGATGGAAGGCGTATTGGAACCTACTGTTCTCTTGCTGTGTGGGCAATTATTCACCTACCACAACTCCTCCATGCAGTGAAGAGAAGAATAGACCTCTCCATATGAGTCAAGCTGTAATACATATGGTACAAAGCTGGGGTGAGAACTGTAACCCAAGAAGGAGGATCTGATGTTGACATATGTGACAGTAAAAGAAAATAATCCTTTAAACTTTGCTGCCCTCTTACATTTCACAAATTCATTTATACATTTCTTGTATTTAAAATGAGTAAATTTAGTGCTCATGAAAACGTGGCTTGAGGCAGATATAGTAAGTATGGCATGTGCAAACAATTCCTGTGGAGATCTAGTCAATGCCCCTTAATCCTGACTCTCAAGCACTGTGCTAGTCTTCTCCCGGTCCCTGCCTGAACAGAGTTTACTGGGTCACACAATGCATTTGATCTGCCCAAATACAGGATAGCCCATCAAACTTCATACCGGGGTGATCTAAACTGGGATTTGTAGTCAAGTCTCTAGGGTGACAGGCTATTGCACCAAACCACTGTGCCACCAAGCTGATTTCCCCCATTAAGCAACCTCTGCTGATGGGGTTAGTGCCCACTCCTCAAAAGTACAACGTTCCAAATAGTGCTTTACTTGTCTGATGCCATCCACCCAAGAATTGTAACTCTTCACAACACCCCCATTTTAATTGTGGGTGGGTGGGCAGGCAGGCAGGGGCTGGAAGTAGTCTTATATTAGATCTAAACATGCTGGATTAGATCATTTCTGACCTGGTGCCTGTATATTCCTCCTGCTCCAAAGTGACAGTCATTCCATCCTGGAGGCCATGAAATACAAAGACAGTGAAGTGCATTTACTGCCAATGAGGGGGGAAAGCTGGCATCTTGCTAGACCAGAAGTGAATGTGCCCTAGGGTGACCACGTTTACTGCTTAATAAAATGAGGCCTTTATGGTTTAGAGACTTTTGTGCCCCCTCCTTTTGTGCAGCCCCATAGGCTTGCACTGTGCTTCAAGGGTGATGCCCTCAATACTCGAGGCATTGGTTCCACGGCTTGGAATGCAGCAGTGCCATCTCAAGTGCCAACTTGGGAACATTCATTATACAACAGTGTCTCATAGAAGAAGAATATACAAAAATGGACAGTGCTCCTTTGAGCTTTGCCCTGGCTCTGCTGTGCAGTACAGTGTGGGTACACACATCTACCTGTCTGTGGATTTGTCGATCACCTTGGCATGTAAGTGTCAAGCTGCATGACCGCTCTGAATGAAACACTGTCCAGATGGTGGGTGCTTGTCAGGTTTGGCATTAATTTCTCCTTGGTTTATTGTTCTTGGATCATTTGCATCTGTTTGTTTTATGTGACACACGAGCAGGTGATGGTGAGCAGGAGATGGGAGGTCTCCATGCATTGGAAATGGGAGGCTGTTCCAGGCAGAGGGGTTGGCATGAAGAGAGACACTGAGTCATGAATGGATGAAGGGCAGGGCAAAGGACAGAAGTGGGCAGAATGTAGAGTCTGAGTAGTGGAAGGAAATAAAAGTTTGAGAGAGACGCAGCAATAGAGCTTTGGAGGAGATGATGAGACAGTGGCACAGAAGATGGAGGGAAGTACCTCCGTCTACAGCTGGCCAGGAGACTGCAACCCATCCTCGGACACAAACATTACCTCAGTTATGCCATCATCACCTTTTAACTGGACTGCTGTTCATTACCTGGGTCTGCCACATACGTGGGGCTATGTTTTGAACACCAGTTGGAAGCTTCTGCAAGTGCATAATGCTAATAGGCAAGGATGATCTCATAACATCAGTGTTCTGTGCCTTCCCCTCCGCTTAGGACCAAGATAGTCACAGGGTCATACTCCTATGGGGTCTAGGACCTGTGAAACTGCCTCTCTCTGTGTGTCCCAGCTTTGTGCGGAACATCTGAGAACTGGCGAGGAGAGATCTCTGAGCTGTGCCTGTAGAGCTTTCTTGTCTTTGCTGTTCTCCCAGATCCTGAGGTGGGAGAAGAATGGTTGTGTGGCCAAAACACAGCACTGGGAGTCAGGAACTCTAAGTCCTACAGTATTCACAGCTCTACCACAACTTTCCTGTGTGACTTTAGACAAGTCTTGTCACCTCTTTTGTGCCTCGGTTTCACCAGCTGTACATTGGGCATGACACTGTTGTATTGAAATATCAATATTTTCCAACAGTTGATAGTTACTACCCTAAGTATAGGAGAAAACTGGTGTCTCCGATACCATTCAATGGCAACTTGGCAAATGCTGTCATTTTAATGGCAACAATCATGCCATGTAGAGTTGGTGTGCAGTTTAATTGAGTAAGGTATATAAAGAACTTAGTCCCTTCATTGAAAGTACAAAGTGCTATATTGCTAGTATGTTACTTGCTTGTTTGTCTTTTAACTAACAATCACCACATCAGAGAAAGGAAAATGCATGGCAGATGAAGGGCAGTAATTTTACTGAGCCATCCGTGCGGGTGACTCATGTATTTTTGTATTTGCTTGTTTTCAGTTACATTTATTGGACGAGACCAGATGCTATGTTTAGATGCCAAAGAGATAAAAACAGTTACACAAATGCAGCAAAGTCTACACTTGGGTTTATTTAAAACAATTTTTAAACAAAGTGCTCCTGTTAAAGTGCTACTTACATAGTTGGCTTCTTCCCTCTGGCCTTATAACTGTATCTCCAGCACCTGAGGTGCAAGACCTTAGACTTCTCCATCTCTGTAACTTGTTATGCTCAGCGAGTGTCTCCAATTCAGTGTTTCTGTGGTTAATTAAAGTTTACTGCAGAAGGAGCAGGGAGTGGGTTGAGAGCACTGATGAAGAGATGACTAATAAAGTAATCGGCATGTGATTATAGTGTGGGCTGCCAGGCACCGATTAGCCCTCCTTGGACTCTGCTTTTATCTAAGCTCTACATTTTGAATTAATTCTGTGTTAATGATACCTAGGACTTCTATCCCATCTAGCTCATCACATTAGAGCAAACTCAACAAAAGGTCCCTGAATTTCAAAAGCCTCTGATTCAACTCAGGTTGCAGCTGCTCAGATGAAATATGGCAGTGGGTGGTTGGTTCCTTTCTGACTCCCTGAACTCCTTGCCCGGTGGGAAGGACAGTGTGGGAAGTTAAGGTGACATTACAAAGTCTTGTCGCATTCATTATATGCATCATAGAGGGTTGTCTCAGAACTCCAGTGGCTGACAGCTCATGTGAAGGGGGTGGAGAATGGGTTGTGGATAAGTCACCGAAAAAACTTTCCACAAGTAGAGAGAATGTCAAAGAATATAGGCATAGAAAGATTGTTGTTTTTTCAATTTTTGAAGAACACAGGCTTAAATGAGCTTTTATGGAAGCCCGCTGATGTTTACCTGATGCAAACAAAGAGATAAGCCAGCTTTAGACATCCTGTGTATTAATGCTACTTGTAGATATTTTTATCTGTCTCTGTCCATCTGGGTAGTACCAATACATACCCATCATCCTCTTGCGTAGGTACCAGCTTGACGGGTTCCCAGAGCTCAGAAACCAGCTTAGCTGCTCCACACTAGCAGGGAACTGGAAGTACTGGGGACTGGCACGTGAGCATCCCACTCCTTCAGAACCAGCGTAATGGCCACAGCAGGTCATATTTAGCAATTGGAGCAAAGTTCACACCAGCCAAGTATGTAGCTGAGGACATATATGCCCCATTAAGAGTTGAGCTGAAGGATATATCTATGACTTAAGGGTTTGCCCAGTGCCCAGAACCATAACATTTAGGGACTGTATATAATGACAGAGCCAGCACCTGGCTTGGTAGTGATACTGCACAGCAATACTTGTACCTGAGGCCGGGGAAGAACTTGTGAATTTGGCAAACAGCCTCCGAAGGATTTTGACAGACACAGTGAGGGAGGAAGTACCGTAATTCTGCATGAGCCCAAACATTCAATAGGTCCTGCTCCTCCAGCACAATCTAGACTGAATTTTCAGGTGGTCATCCTGATTTTAATAGTCCTAGTGGGTTATAAGGCGGTTAGGGCAGTTACAGAACCACTCCAAGACTATTAAAGGCTTTATATGTACAACAACACAATTTGATTTCCCACAACTATCACTCTAAATTGCTACATGGCTTCTTTTCAGCCCTGTTCATGCCCTCCTAGAGCAATGGGATTTTACTGGCAGAAATATGCACAGAAAATGATCATCAGTTACTTGTGTGAGTATTCAGGGAACCAAGCTTTAGATTTGCTCATGCAAGTATGTGTTCCAGAAGTGCTTATGAGCTCATCCAATCAGAGAACAGAAATAATACTGTCTGAATTGCTTGACCACTCTCAGCTAAGCAACACAGCCTGAATTTTGAACATTGGCAATTAAGCCACAGAATAAAAATTAAAAGGATATGAAATTTGAGGAACTCACAATTTGCCCAGGATACAACAGGTGCAGGAAAAGAGTCTGATGTCACTGAATACATTATTTGATGTGGATTATTTACTCAGCTCTTAAAAAAAATGAACTTGATTCTGTTGGGTTAGAGTAGTGCAGTTCCTGGAGGCCCTGTGCTGTTGATTCCCAGGCACAGATATTGCGGAGGTGGGCAGCCGTCATTTGCAACAGCTGCAGCTTTCAAATGGTCTTAAAAGAAAGCCCAGGCAGGTGCATATTACAATTATCTTACCTGGTGGTGGGAGAAACCTGAATAGCTGTAGCAGGAAATGGATGGTCTGTCTTAATAACACAGTGGCAATTAGGGTGATCAGATAACAAGTGTGAAAAATCAGGACCCTTTGGGGGGCGAGGGGGGGGGGAGAGATGTAGTTGCATTGCGTATATAAGACAAAGCCCCTAATATCGGGACATCTGGTCACCCTACTGGCAATAGTTATTCAAGCTCACTATAATAATATGGTCCTTTGTGCTGAGCATAGTTTACCTAAATTTATTTCAAATGGATTCTTACTGAATCAATAAAATTTCCCACCAATGTGATAGTTTGTCTCCTATTTTAAATGATTAAAAAATTCATTCCTGGGCAACCCAATCTCATCAAGTGAATGCTTATTCTACAAGCACTTGTCAGTTGAAATAGTCTCTTAATCATATTCTTCAGCAAAGCAAATAGTGGTGTTAAAAGAAACAGATTCACTCTTTCCATTTCAAAGCAGAGAAGAGATTAGGTGCTCCATACCTAAATGGTGCGTGGGCAGGCTTGCAGCTGAGCTAAACAATATATAGATCTTGTCAAACATGCTATTGTCTTTCCAGATCAAGGCAACTTTGTACTTTTAAAAAAGAAAATGAGGGAAGCCACAAAAACACAGGCTTTGAAAGAGCCAGTAATGAGATGCAAATGACCTACAATCAGAGACCAGGCATGACTGTTGATAGTGGGAGGGGGCACACTTTTTGAGCTGAGCCTCCCCATGAGTTACAATTTTTCGTTGCGCACCTCCCCCCCAACCCAGACAAAAAGAGGCGAGTCAGGGTGGAGATGGTGCTCCCTCCCCAAGTTCCCGCCATGCGGGGCTGAAGCCTGAGCCCCCCTGAATGTTCCTCTGCTTGGTAAGGCAACTCTCATCTTTTCATGTACTGTGTATATATACCTGCTTACTGTTTTTTTTCACTCCATACATCTGATGAAGTGGGTTTTAGCCCCCGAAAGCTTATGCCCAAATAAATTTGTTAGTCTCTAAGGTGCCACAAGGACTCCTCGTTGTTTTTGCTGATACAGACTAACACGGCTACCACGCTGAAATCTGATTTAGAGGTTCTGGCTGTATGCACCAGGGTTCAGGGTAGGGCATATAAACCCTGAAAGAAATCTGGAAGGGCACATGACCCCGCATTCCCCTCCTACATGTCACCTCCGCCTACAATCACACTAGGAAGCAAATGGTGATCTGACGAACAGGCCACTCACAAATCAGTTTCATGGGCTTCACACTGAGTTAAAGGTAGCCCATGTTTTCTCCCTCCTGCCCAACTCTTGTGCTTATTTACCCAAATACAGAACTCCAAAGCAATGTCCAATTCAGCTAGATGCTAAATATGCTGACACCGTGCTCTGCTTTACTATGATATAAATCATAACCACAATAGGTTTTCCCTCCTCCATTCCTTCTCCAGATGAAGGAGAGAGCAACTTTGGGTTTTGGCGCTGGAACTGGCTGTCTCTGGGGATTGCAATGGGCTATCAAGTCTTTCATTTCTATGATCCTGTTTTATACTGAAGAAATTTTATAAATGGTTATAAAATTGGTTTAAGACAGCCAGGCCTATTCTTGGTTTCAAGACCATCAATCTCTTCAGCCCATCTTGATCTTGAAGCCAGTGTGGTAAAAACAGGTCAGATCACTAAAGACTGGGTTTGCATTGTAGCTCTAACCATTTTGAAAAACAGTTACATTCCCCTTCCCCCCCCCCCCCCGGCGTAGACAGGCCCAAAGATTCTGGTGTTGCTCAAAGCCATAGTGACTCAAAGAAGTTGCTGTCTGGTAACTGATCGGCCTACAAGAAACAAAGCATAGCATGCTGTAGCCAACTCAAGTGGAACCCTGGAGCTGGGCAGGTAAAATGTTGTTACCTGAATTGGAATTTGCCCCTTTCTTTTCTATTCAGGTTCTTGCACTACAACTACCACTTTAGTATCTGAGCACCTAATCATTAATAGGAGCTGAAAGGACAGCCTTTGGCATGCCAGCCCAATCACTTACCCATTAGGCTACAGAGTTCGGCAATTTTCTGAAAAGTGCAATGGGATCTAGTGTCCCCAGCTGATTACCACTCTATTTAAACATGGCACCTTCAGCAGAATCCCAACTTAACCCAATGCTACTGTATCCCTTTAGTCCTGATGCTGTAAGGAAAAGATGGCTTTCCTAATTACATTACATTACATGAAATGGTCTGCCTCCTCCATTCGCTCCCACCTTTCTATACATTTATTTTAATTGCAGTTTTGTTTTTTCTAAAGTAGGTTGAATGGGAAATTTTTAACCCACCTGGTACCTGCATAATATGATTAAAGCTGGAATGAATCTGGAAGGTAGATATTTTCTACTAGCCGCTTAGTTTTTTTGATAGCTGAATTTGAGATAATGAGAACAATGGAGAAGCGACACTGCCAAAGCAGAAAACGGGGCTAATGGTTAGGACAAGAAAGACTCCGAATAAAGGAATTTGAAGCTTCACACTACAGGTTTCAATTTGCCTGGTTTGCAGTAGAGCAGGAACAAAGTAATATTTCTGCAGCTGATAGCATATGAGTCACCAGCTAATGGGATCTTAATGCCTAGCAAAAACCGATGTCATTGCCCATCACGAATCTGTGAAATGAACATGCCTTGTCCAGCATCTAACACATTTCTACACACTCATTCAGCTGATAGCTGAGCTCCTCTCCCACTCTCCGTGCACACATCAAGCATTGCTTCTGATCAGCTCTGATTTATTGTTATGGGCATGTGACTTATTTGATGGTAAAGTGCTCTTATCCTTTTGTGATGAGTAAGAGCTGTTCTTTCCTTATTAATAGTGACTTAAGAGGGAAACTGTTGGTTAATCAGCAGGCATTATATGCAAGTACTTTTTTTTTAATCCCCTTCATGTAGAATACATCCAAGGTAACATGACACAAATTGGAGGACTGAGCAAAAAGAAATCTGATGAGGTTCAACAGGGTCACGTGCAGAGTCCTGCGGTTAGGAAGGAAGAATCCCATGCACTGCTACAGGCTGGGGACCGACTGGCTAAGTGGCAGTTCTGCAGAAAAGGACCTGGGGATTACAGTGGATGAGAAGCTGGATATGAGTCAGCAGTGTGCCCTCGTTGCCAAGAAGGCCAATGGCACATTGGGCTGTATTAGTAGGAGCATTGCCAGCAGATCGAGGGAAGTGATTATTCCCCTTGTAAAAGGGTTTGCGCCGGGGCTCGACCCTTCAGGACAGGAGGGGAGCCACACCGACTCCCTACTGCACGAATTAAACAGTCCGTTAGCTCAGGACTCAGCCCCTCTGGTCCAGGGGGCTGAGGAAACCACAGTCAAGAACCCAGGCCCTCTGGAACAGGGGCTGGGCAGGCAGGCAGTCACTAAGCTCAGGCCCTTGGATGCAGGGCTGAGCACAAACAGTCAATAAGCCCGGGCCCTTTGTAACTGGGGCTGGGCGAGCGAGTCTATAAGCTCAGGTCCTCTGGAGCAGGGGCTGAGCACAAGTAGGCTATTAGCTCTGGCCTTGGGTCAGGGCTGAGCACAAACAGTCAATCTAGCTCAGGCCCTCGGTAGCAGGGGCTGAGCACAAGCAGTCAATAAGCTCTGGCCCTTGGAGGCAGGGCGGAGCACAGATAGTCAATTTAGCTCAGGCCCTCTGGAGCAGGGGCTGGGCACAGATAGTCAATTTAGCTCAGGCCCTCTGGAGCAGGGGCTGAGCACAAGCAGTCAATAAGCTCAGGCCCTTTTCAGCAGGGGCTGAGCACACACGGTCTATAAGCTCTGGCCCTTGGAGGCAGGGCGGAGCACAAATAGTTAATTTAGCTCAGGTCCTCTGGAGCAGGGGCTGAGCACAAGCAGTCAATAAGCTCAGGCCCTTTTCAGCAGGGGCTGAGCACACCCAGTCTATAAGCTCTGGCCCTTGGAGGCAGGGCGGAGCACAAATAGTTAATTTAGCTCAGGTCCTCTGGAGCAGGGGCTGAGCACAAGCAGTCAATAAGCTCAGGCCCTCTGTAGCAGGGGCTGAGCAGACCGGTAGTCCCTTAGCTCTGGCCCTGGGTCAGGGCGGAGCACCAATAGTTAGTTTAGCTCAGGCCCTCTGCAGCAGGGGCTGAGCACAAGCAGTCAATAAGCTCAGGCCTCTGTAGCCGGGGCTGAGCACACAGGCAGTTTAGGAGCTCGGGCCCTGTGTCAGGGCGGAGCACAATAGTTAATTTAGCTCAGGCCCTCTGCAGCAGGGGCTGAGCACAAGCAGTCAATAAGCTCAGGCCTCTGTAGCAGGGGCTGAGCACACAGGCAGTTTAGGAGCTCTGGCCCTGGGTCAGGGCGGAGCACAAGCAGGCAATTGGCCTAGGCAGGTAAGGGACTCAGGTTCCTACCTGCGTTGGGTGAGGGGGAAGCCTGCCACCTGTGTGTAGGGGTGGCAGGGGGGGACACAGGCCCACCCACTCCACTGTGTCCCAGCCCGGGGCCCTAGCAGCGATTAGTGTCGCTGCCGGTCAGTGGGGTATCCTGACCGAAACACACTGCCATGGGCTCATAGGCCTCTGTAGCCTGACTGGGGTCGGCTACCCCCGGGCTACTTCCATTATCCCCCTCAGGGCCTACCTCGTCTGTGGCACCGGCTGCGGTCCAGTCCATCAGTGGGGCCTCCTCTCGGCCGGGGCTTGGCGGCAGGTCTGGTAGCTCTGTAGGGAAATCCGGCCACTGGTCCTCGGGCGGTTCCTCCGGATAACAACAGGGCGGGAAGGATTCTGGCGGAGCCTCTCCTTCAGGGTTGCTGTGGGGGAGTTCCACGGGCGCTTCCCAGCGACGGGAGCGGACGGGCTCTGGCGGCTCCTCCTCGTAATGAGCTCGGGGCAGCTCCGGCCAGCTACGGCATCCACCTCGGGCCTCCGAGGTATCCTGGCGGGGAGCTCCCGACCGCACGTCTGCTCCCTGCGGTGGCCGGCGCCTGACTGAGCTCTGGCTGCCGGCCTTTATACTTCCTGTCCCGCCCCTTGACTTCCGGGGGGCGGGGACAGGCGGCGGTGGCTCCGCCCACTTGGGTGTTTGCGCCGGGGCTCCCTCTTCAGGACAGGAGGGGAGCCACACCGACTCACTACACCCCTCTATTCAACACCTGGAGTATTGCATCCAGTTTTGGTCCCCCCACTACAGAAGGGAAGTGGACAAATTGGGGAGAGTCCAGCGGAGGGCAACGAAAATGATTAGGGGGCTGGGGCACATGATTTACGAGGAGAGGCTGAGGGAACTGGGGTTATTTAGTCTGCAGAAGAGAAGAGTGAGGGGGGATTTGATAGCAGCCTTCAACTACCTGAAGGGGGGGTTCCAAAGAGGATGGAGCTCGGCTGTTCTCAGTGGTGGCAGACAGATGACAGAACAAGAAGCAATGGTCTCAAGTTGCAGTGGGGGAGGTCTAGGTTGGATATTAGGAAACACTATTTCACTAGGTGATGTGATGTTTTTGACTTTTATCATTTTTCTGTGTGAGTTTATTCTAAGGCTAGGCTACACTTAAAATGCTATAGTCCTCTTATCACTGTAGTTAATCCACCTCCCCAAGATGGAGAAGCTAGGTGGATGGAAGAATTCTTCTGTTGGCCTAGTGCAGGCTTGGTTGATGCAGATACACGTCTCAGGGATTTTTCACACCCCTGAGAGATGTAGCTGTGCCGGTGTTAGTTTTCAGTTAGATCAGGCATTACTCTTAGGGTATGTCTACACTACAGGATTAATTCGAATTTATATAATTCGAATTTAGGAAACCGATTTTATAAATTCGAATGTATTCGGCCACACTAGGCACCATTAATTCGGTGGTGTGCGTCCAAGCTACCATAGTAGCATCGATTTCCAGAGCGTTGCATTGTGGGTAGCTTTTACATAGCTATCCCATAGTTCCCGCAGTCTCCACCCCCCTTGGAATTCTGGGTTGAGACCCCAGTGCATGATGGGGCAAAAAACATTGTCGCAGGTAGTTCTGGGTACAGCCTCCCCCTCCCTCCCTGAAAGCAACGGCAGACAACCATTTCGCGCCTTTTTTCCTGAGTGAACTCTGCAGACTCCATTCTGCATCAAGCATGGATCCCGTTGTGCTCCAGAACGCAGTCTTGAACATTATAAACACCTCGCGCTTTCTCGTGGAGTTTATGCTTACACAGGACCAGAAACAAGAGGCGAGGAGGAGGAGGAGGCGGCGATTGCAGCGCAGCGACCAGCGTGATGAGGACATGGACACGGACACAGAATTCTCTGAGACCGCGGGCCCCGGTGCTTTGGAGATTATGATGTTAATGGGCCAGGTTATAGGCTTTGAACGCCGATTCTGGGCCCGGGAAACAAGCACAGACTGGTGGGACCGCATAGTGTTGCAGGTGTGGGACGATTCCCAGTGGCTGAGAAACTTTCGCATGCGTAAGGGCACTTTCATGGAACTTTGTGACTTGCTTTCCCCTGCCCTGAAGCGCCAGAATACCAAGATGAGAGCAGCCCTCACAGTTGAGAAGCGAGTGGCGATAGCCCTGTGGAAGCTTGCAACGCCAGACAGCTACCGGTCAGTCGGGAATCAATTTGGAGTGGGCAAATCTACTGTGGGGGCTGCTGTGATGCAAGTAGCCAAAGCAATCACGGAGGTGCTGCTACGAAAGGTAGTGACTCTGGGAAATGTGCAGGTCATAGTGGATGGCTTTGCTGCAATGGGATTCCCTAACTGTGGTGGGGCAATAGATGGAACCCATATTCCTATCTTGGCACCGGAGCACCAGGGTACCCAGTACATAAACCGCAAGGGGTACTTCTCAATGGTGCTGCAAGCACTTGTGGATCACAAGGGACGTTTCACCAACATCCATGTGGGCTGGCCGGGAAGGGTTCATGACGCTCGCGTCTTCAGGAACACCAATCTGTTTAAACGGCTGCAGCAAGGGACTTACTTTCCGGACCAGAAAATAACCGTGGGGGATGTTGAAATGCCAATTGTTATTCTTGGGGACCCAGCCTACCCCTTAATGCCATGGCTCATGAAGCCATACACAGGCAGCCTGGACAGGAGTCAGGAGTTGTTCAACTACAGGCTGAGCAAGTGCAGAATGGTGGTAGAATGTGCATTTGGCCGTTTAAAAGGTCGCTGGCGATCCTTATTGACTCGCTCAGACCTCAGCCAAACCAATATCCCCATTGTTATTACTGCTTGCTGTGTGCTTCACAATCTCTGTGAGAGCAAGGGGGAGACCTTTATGGCAGGGTGGGAGGCTGAGGCAAATCGCCTGGCTGCTGATTACTCGCAGCCAGACACCAGGGCGATTAGAAGAGCACACGATGAAGCGCTGCGCATTAGGGAAGCTTTGAAAACCAGTTTCATGACTGGCCAGGCTACAGTGTGAAATTTATGTTTGTTTATCCTTCCTGAAAACCCGCCCCCTTTATTGACTCATTCTCTGTAAGGAACCCACCCTCCCCCTTCCCCCAGCTTGCTTTCAAAGGAAATAAAGTCACCATTGTTTAAAAATCATTTATTCTTTATGAATTGATTATAAAAAGAGGGAGAGAACCTGAGTGGGGTTTGGGAGGAGGATCAGCGGGAAGGAAAAGCCCAGTAAAAAAAGGTTAAGAAAATGGCAGCCTTTTGCTTGGGCTGTCCACTGGGGTGGAATGGGAGGGTGTACGGAGCCTCCCCCCCCCCGTGTTCTTACACATCTGGGTGTGGAGGCTATGGAAAATGGTGAGGAGGTAGGGGGGTTATACAGGGGCTGTAGCGGCACAGAACCTGAGTGGGGTTTGGGAGGAGGATCTGCGGGAAGGAAAAGCCCAGTAAAAAAAGGTTAAAAAAATGGCAGCCTTTTGCTTGGGCTGTCCACTGGGGTGGAATGGGAGGGTGTACGGAGCCTCCCCCCCCGTGTTCTTACACGTCTGGGTGTGGAGGCTATGGAACATGGTGAGGAGGTAGGGGGGTTATACAGGGGCTGTAGCGGCACTCGGTTCTCCAGCAGCCGTTCCTGAAGCTCCACCAGACGCCGGAGCATGTCTGTTTGCTCACGCAGCAGCCCCAGCGTTGCTTCCCGACTCCTCTGATCTTCCTGCCGCCACCTCTCATCTCGAGCGTCTCTCCTCTCCTCACGTTGGTCCCTCCTGTCCTCACGTTGGTCCCTCATGTCCTCACGTTGGTCCCTCCTGTCCTCACGGTCACTGGCTTCTTTCCTATACTTGCAAACCGTCTCCTTCCACTCATTCAGATGAGCTCTTTCATTCCTGGTGGATTGCATGATTTCGGAAAACATCTCTTCTCTGGTTTTTTTTTTACGACGCCTTATCTGGGATAGCCTTCGGGAAGGAGGAGGGAGGCTTGAAACATTTGCACCTGCTGGAGGGAGTGAAAAAAGGAGAGAATTTTTTTAAAAGATACATTTTTCAGAACAATGCTTATACTCTTTCACGGTGTATACTATTCACATTACATAGCACATGTGATTTCTGTGCAAGGTCGCATTTTGCCTCTTAATATTGAGTGCCTGTGGCTTTGCTGCTAGAGATCACAGACGCAGGTCGGGGAAACAGAATTCACCTTGCATGCTGCCATGGTAAGCCACTGTCTTTAGGCTTCTGCGCCCTGCTTTCCCACATACCAAGCAAAGCCCGTTGTGCTGCAGTTTTCCTGTTAGCTTGTTTTCTGCTGCTGAAGGTTAACACCCCCCCCCCATCCAATTCTCTGGGATGAGTGCTTTATCCCTCCCCCCACCGCCTGGCTGGTATCAGGGAAGATCCCTGCAGGAACCAAACTAACAAACCCCCCCCACCCGCCATGAATTCTCTGGGATGAGTGCTTTATCCCTCCCCCCACCGCGTGGCTGGTATCAGGGAAGATCCCTGCAGGAACCAAACTAACACCCCCCCCCCCACCCGCCATGAATTCTCTGGGATGAGTGCTTTATCCCTCCCCCCACCGCGTGGCTGGTATCAGGGAAGATCCCTGCAGGAACCAAACTAACACCCCCCCCCCCCCACCCGCCATGAATTCTCTGGGATGAGTGCTTTATCCCTCCCCCCACCGCGTGGCTGGTATCAGGGAAGATCCCTGCAGGAACCAAACTAACACCCCCCCCCCCCCACCCGCCATGAATTCTCTGGGATGAGTGCTTTATCCCTCCCCCCACCGCGTGGCTGGTATCAGGGAAGATCCCTGCAGGAACCAAACTAACACCCCCCCCCCCCCACCCGCCATGAATTCTCTGGGATGAGAGCTTTATCCCTCCCCCCACCGCCTGGCTGGTATCAGGGAAGATCCCTGCAGGAACCAAACTAACACACCCCCCCCCACCCGCCATGAATTCTCTGGGATGAGTGCTTTATCCCTCCCCCCACCGCCTGGCTGGTATCAGGGAAGATCCCTGCTAGCAAAACGCGAAAAGCTCTGGGCCAATCCTCCCCCCCCCCTTGCACTTGGCTAAATGCAGGGAAGGATTTCTTTTCAGCCACAGGCAAACAGCCCAGTAGGAACGGCCACCTCAGTCCCCTTAATTAAATTCCCTTATTTCAACCAGGTTACCCTAAGCGATATCACTCTCCTGAGGATTACACAGCAAGATAAAGAACGGATGTTGCTTGAATGCCAGCAAACACCGGGACCATACGCTGCCAGGCTCTGTCAGGCAATGATACCAGATTACTTGCTACTAGCATGGCGTGGTCAAGTGTCCTACCATGGAGGACGGAATAAGGCTGCACTGCCCAGAAACCTTGTGGCAAGGCTTTTGGAGTACCTCCAGGAGAGCTTCATGGAGATGTCCCTGGAGGATTTCCGCTCCATCCCCAGACATGTTAACAGACTTTTCCAGTAGCTGTACTGGCTGCGAATGCATCCCAAGTGCTCAGGGCAAATTAATCATTAAAAATGCTTGCTTTTAAACCATGTTTTATATTTTAAAAGGTAAACTCACCTGAGGTCCCTTCCATGGGGTCATGGTCTTGGGTGCTGGCTTGGGAGGCTTGGGAGGGTACTTCAGTCAGGGTGAGAAACAGTTCCTGGCTGTTGGGGAGAACGGAGAGCTGGGTGCTCTCTGCCAGCTCGTCCTCCTCCTCCTCCTCCTCTTCCCCTTCCGCGGAATCATCAGGTGTCCCTGATGAGATTATCCCCAGCTCGGAATCCACAGTCAGAGGTGGGGTAGTGGTGGCGGCCCCCCCTAGAAATGCATTTAGCTCAGCGTAGAAGCGGCATGTCCGCGGCTCTGACCCGGAGCGACCGTTTGCCTCCTTTGCTTTTTGATAGGCTTGTCTGAGCTCCTTGACTTTCACGCGGCACTGATCTGTGTCCCTATTGTGGCCTCTCTCCATCATGCCCTTGGAAATTTTTTCATAAGTTTTGGCATTTCGTCTTTTCGAACGCAGTTCAGCTAGCACTGAATCCTCTCCCCATATAGAGATCAAATCCAGTACCTCCTGTACGGTCCATGCTGGTGCTCTTTTTCGATTATCAGCCTGCATGGTTACCTGTGCTGATGAGCTCTCTGTGGTCACCTGTGCTCTCCACGCTGTGCAAACAGGAAATGAAATTCAAATGTTCCCGGGGCTTTTCCTGTCCACCTGGCCAGTGCATGCGAGTTCAGATTGCTGGCCAGAGCGGTCACAATGGTGCACTGTGGGATAGCTCCTGGAGGCCAATAACATCGAATTGCGGCCACACTAACGCTAATTCGAATTGACAAATTCGATTTTGGCGCTACTCCGCTCGTCAGGGTGGAGTACAGAAATCGAATTAAAGGGCCCTTTAATTCGAATTAAATGGCTTCGTTGTGTGGACGGTTCCAGAGTTAATTCGAATTAAAGCCACTAAATCCGAATTAAAGGTGTAGTGTAGACCAGGCCTTACTGAAGGAATACTGGGACTCCTAGAAACCATCTTCAAACCAATCACCACACAAAGGGCCGTTTTCCTGCAAGACACTACCGACTTCCACCAGAAACTCCACAACATCAGTAATCTCCCCCAGAGCACCCTGTCACCTCCCTCACCATGATGGCATCACTACTAGTCATTAACCTGTCCCCAATGCCTCTCAGACATTAAATTAAATTAATGGAGATATCCTATCTCCTAGAACTGGAAGGGACCTTGAAAGGTCATCAAGTCCAGCCCCCTGCCTTCACTAGCAGGACCAAGTACTGATTTTGCCCCAGATCCCTAAGTGGCCCCCTCAAGGATTGAACTCACAACCCTGGGTTTAACAGGCTAATGCTCCAACCACTGAGCTATCCCTCCCCCCATGTTGGACAATCATGTGACATTCTGCAGTTACTTCCCCAGGATGGGGAGACAGTGGTGGAAGGCTGTGGGTATTCCGTAAGGAAGGAGGAGGGGGTTAGACTTCGGCACAGTCTGGTAACTTTTTTTTTTTAATGCAATTTTTGCAAACCTGCATTTTGCTAGTAGCTGTGTCCTGACAGTTCTGCCTCAGGGCTGGATGTCGTGCTGTGTACCAACTTACATAGCTCACTTTTGACAGTTAGTTTTTTGCAGTTCTTTGTTTTTACTGTACTTTTTAAACTGTGAGTGGGAGAATGTGGCCAACTGCCCTGAAGTATGAGGGGGCTAGCTATATAAAGCTCAGCTCTAGTCTCTCTCTCTCTGTCTCTCTGGCAAGTTTTTCTCCCTTGCCAGTGCATAGACTATAATAAAAGAACCCTATGATTAACAGAGGAAAAAATAAAGTAGAACAAGTGGCAGTAGGTGTTAAATAACAACAGGTATTGCTTGTAAATTGTGGCTGTGGCATCTCAAGGGTTATTATAGCTGCTGTTTGATTTCCAGCTGTTTTTATTAGTGATGTGTAATCTGGCAACATTATGTTGTATAGCACCTAGGCCAGATTTTCCAGTAAAGCTACCCTGTGGGAAATTCTGAGGTGTAGATGTGCCTGTTACTTAATTTATTTGCTCTTATAATGTTCAGTTGAAATGTACAGCAGGGAACACAGAGCTGGCTGGGAATACATATTCTGTATTTTTGTTTAAGACGGATACATTTTGAACTGATATAGTGCTGCAGTATGAGACTGCATATGAGAGTAACTAGGACACCATGGAAGTCCAGAGTCACAAGCTGTCTAGCACAGATAAGGCTGGAATACTTTGCAGGGCTCCTGTAATGCCAGCATTTGACATTTTGTGGTAAATAATTCTTCAATACATCCTCTAGAGGATTTGTACTAATAGGAGAGAAACTCTGAATTAAAAAATACTGCTAATCATCTTCCAGAAATGCAACATCTTGTCAAGCAGACTGCTCAACTGATGAGGATAACATGCAGTAATTATTTAGTCAATCAGCACCTATAATGTTTAAGGATCATGGTACTGTGCCTTTAAAAATAGAAAAGTACTGGTGTGTTTCCTTCTCATTGAATATACCAATTAAGTGATTATAAAAGAAGGCTACTGAGCAAATTGGCTTATCTAGAATACTGCTGCTTAGTACTTTGTCTGTAAAGCATTTAACAAACTTTATCTAATTCTCCCAACATCCCTGAGAGGTAGGGAATTAACCTCCCCATTTCACACATGGGCTAATAGACAGGTGTTAAGTGACTTGGCCCAGGCAACAGTGTGATTCAGGGGCAGAGCTGGAATTAGAACTGAAATCATGGCTCCTTCTCCTTCATTCTTAGACCAACAAACATACTTTGTTCCTGGTAAGTATCTGGAACAACTCTGGGCATGTGAGCCCGGGCTCTTCCTCTCACCATTCCAGCAGAGAACAAGTGAAAGGGGCCAGCAACAAAAAGGGTGCTCAGAAGGATGGGAGAAGCTAGCACATGCCTTGCCATCACCCAGTCCAAGCTACCCAGGGGAAAGTTACTGCATTGCAGGCACTGAGCCAGAGATGTCGGAAGTGTGTGGGTGGAGGTGATAGAATATCAGGCTGTGACTCTCCTCCTGTTCTGGTCCAAGAGTGAACGGTAAACTGCTAAGTCAGCAGCCTGGTGCCTTTTAAGAGCAGATATTTAGTGCTGGGCAGACGCACACCTTCCAGCTGCAGACAGGGACGCCATCTAGTTTTCTAGGCATCTTTCAACCACATGGAATGGGGAGCAGAAAAGGGGAAAATATCAGGTTTGGGTTTAGGGCAGTATATACACACAAAGCCTGGAATCTGCGCAAGGCCCCTCCCCTGTTACCCAAAGCTAGTCACCCAACATGCTGATTATGTGTAATGCACCAGTCATAAAGCAGTGGGTGTATATTAAAAATCAAGGAAGAAATGCAATGGAAGTGCAAGGTGTGGGGGGAAGGCCTTGGAAATGAATAACCGTCTCCTACTCAGCAAGCCAGCTCTCTTATCTGTATTAGTATTAAAAAAAAAAAAAAAAAAAAAACCACCCACCCTAAGAAGTGAACTAAATCGCTCCTTATGTACCAGAAAAATCTGAGAACGATTGCTTACATTTGACAGAACCCAAAGTGCATCTGTATAGGATATGTGAGTAGGTGGTGAAAACTCAGCAGCTGAAGTGATGACTTCTATTTTATTTATTTAATCTGTAACTGTTTTTTAAACCCAAACAGCAGCCTGCTATGGAAGGCATCTTCCACTCGGGATTCATTAGTTATTATCAGTAGCAACTCTGGCTAATTGCACTTGCACTGTGATTGACAGCCCTTGATTAGACACTATTGCTTCCCTCTCCTGGGAAAGGAGATCCTTTTCAGGTCAAAGATTAAGTCATTGCTAAATAGATGATGATTTCATGGTGTGTTATTGCAGCACATAGCTGGACTAAGGATTGCCACTACTTCAATTCCTCCCCCTCCCGTAATCTTGCCAAGAGGGGATGGCCCAAATCCTGGATCTGAGCATCTCCTAGCTTTGGGAAGGTTTGGAACAGCCCTGACAACTAAATTCTCCAGCTCAGGCCCATCTCTGCTAGGAACTGAAAACAAACTTCAGTGAGTTTATTCTATGAGCTCAGTGTTATCACTGTCATAAGACCTTGACTCACATACCTGTCCCTGCATCAGATTAGAGATGTGTACGGGTAGGAGCTCCATGATGTAGGAGTTTTAGTGATGGGCAAACCTCAAGAGGCTTTGAGACTGGGTTTGGTTCAAATAAGCCTCCAGAAATTGGGCAGACTTTATGAAAAATGCCTATGCACACAGTGGCTTCTCCATATAGTAACTAAAAAGGTCCCCCTAAATTTTCAAAATTCTGCGTGGTATCTGCGTGGGGCTTCCACTGATTTCAATCTGAGGCCCAGGCCTGCATTCATTAGCTGTTTGGCTCTCTGACTGTCATAAAAAAGCCTTCACAATGCTTAGAAGTCACTGAGGACCTGTGAGTCTCCTTGCATCTGCAATCACGTGTGTTCACACAGAATTACATTGCTTATGTTATGCAGTACTCACTTATGAAGCAGGTTCTAAGCACTGTCTGCAGTGTTCATGAGTGCCCTCTTAGACTGTTTGCACTGGCATCTTTCATAACTCCCAGAGTGCACTAGCACTAGTGTGGAACAATAGGGGGGAGGGATAGCTCAGTGATTTGAGCATTGGCCTGCTAAACCCAGGGTTGTGAGTTCAATCCTTGAGGGGGGCTACTTAGGGATCTGCAGCAAAAATCAGTACTTGGTCCTGCTAGTGAAGGCAGGGGGGCTGGACTTGATGACCTTTCAGGGTCCCTTCCAGTTCTATGAGATAGGTATATCTCCATATATTATTTTTGGGGGGAGGGATAGCTCAGTGGTTTGAGCATTGGCCTGCTAAACCCAGGGTTGTGAGTTCAACCTTTGAGGGGGCCACTTAGGGATATAGGGCAAAAATTGGTTGGATGATTTAATTGGGGATTGGTCCTGCTTTGAGCAGGGGGTTGGACTAGATGATCTCCTGAGGTCCCTTCCCACCCTGATATTAAAAAAAAAAAAAATGCAGACTGCCCCACCTGGGATGGTTTGTTTGGCTCCCAAGATGGCTGGGCTGTCCCAGCTAAGGCCTAGTGTACACTGGGGGGGATCAATCTAAGTTATGCAACTTCAGCTACGTGAATAACATAGCTGAAGTTGACGTACTTAGATATACTTACCGCGGTGTCTTCACTGTGGTAAGTCGACAGCTGACGCTCCCCCGTTGACTCTGCCTGTGCCTCTCGCTCTGGTGGAGTACCGGAGTCGACAGGAGAGCGCTCGGTGGTCAATTTATTGCATCTAGACTAGACGTGATAAATCGCTGCCCGTCAATCCAGCGAGTAATGTAGACAAGCCCTAAATGTAACACTCAAAATGAAGAAGTCCTTGGAGGAATCCCCGTTGTATTGAACAGTTGCCCTTCGGACCTCAAACTCTCACTTCCCTTATCTTGGGGAAAAACTAGCAATGCCTCAGTAATTAAGCAAAGGTCATGTCCCTGCAGTAATAACAGGAAAATCTTCAATTCTTAAGAAAAACTTCCTCAAAATAACTACTTCAAACCACAGCCCACTGTGTGTAAAGTTCCGAGTAAATCTCAATGGCACGATGGTAGAAACACCTGTAGGTGGTTTTACTCTAGAACTACCATAAGGGAACTGTGCCGGAATTAGTGCAATGGGAAGGAATTAAGAGAAGCGTCAGTGTCTACACAGCAAGCTAGAGATTCCCTTCTTCCTATTCCAGGGAAAGCATAGAATTGTAGGACCGGAATGGACCTCGAGAGGTCATCTAGTCCAGTCCCCTGCACTCAAGCAGGACTAAATATTATCTAGACCATCCCTGACAGGTGTTTGTCTAACCTGATTTTAAAAATCTCCACTGCCTCCCCAGGCAATTTATTCCAGTGCTTAACCACCCCGACAGTTAGGAAGTTTTTCCTCATGTCCAACCTAAACCGCCCATGCTGCAATTTAAGCCCATTGCTTCTTGTCCTATCCTCAGAGGTTACGGAGAACAATTTTTCTTCCTCCTCCATGTAACAACCTTTTATGTACTTGAAAATGTTATCATGTCCCCTCTCAATCTTCTCTTCTTCAGACTAAACCAACCCAATTTTTTCATTCTTCCCTCATAAGTAGTTTTCTAGACCTTTAAAAAAATTTTTGTTACTCTTCTCTGGACTTTCTCCAACTTGTTCACATCTTTCATGAAATGTGGTGCCCAGAACTGGACACAATACTCCAGTTGAGGCCTAATTAGCGCGGAGTAGAATAGAAGAATTACTTCTCATGTCTTGCTTACCAGACTCTTGCTAATACATCCCAGAATGCTATTTGCTTTTTTGCAACAGTGTTACACTTTTGTTGACTCATATTTAGCTTGTGATCCACTGTGACCCCCAGATCCCTTTCCGCAGTACTCCTTCCTTTTAATCCTATCCTCCAAAGCACTCGCAACCCCTCCCAGCTTGGTATCGTCCTCAAACTTTATAAGTGTACTCTGTATGGTATGCCATTATCTAAATCATTGATGAAGATATTGAACAGAACTGGACCCAGAACTGATCCCTGCAGGACCCCACTCATTATGCCCTTCCAGCTTGACTGTGAACTAGTCATAACTTCTTTTCTGGGAATGGTTTTCCAACTAGTTATGCACCCACCTTATAGTAGCTCCATCTAGGTTGTATTTCCCTAATTTGCTTATGAGAAGGTCATGCAAGACAGTATCAAAATCCTTACTAAAGTCAAGATATACCACATCTACTGCTTCCCCCCATCTACAAGGCTTGTTACCCTGTCAAAGAAAGCTATTAGATTGGCTTGACACAATTTGTTCTTGACAAATTCATGCTACCTGTTACTTATCACCTTATTATCTTCTAGTTGTTTGCAAATGACCCTGCCTTCATTACTCAGGAATTGTTACGTTTCCCCTACACAAGGGAAAGTGATACTTTGAGGTCAGTAGCTACAGTGGCTAGTTTCAGCGGATTGTCCCTAACCCTTTGTCTTTTGGGTATCATATTTAGCAGAGACAGCCCAGCTGTTCTATAAAGCCAAGTGAGACATCTCTCACTTTCTGGGGAGGAACCAACTGGACTTTTAAATCTTTTTCTTATTTGTTTGAAAGGGAGTTATAGTGCTCACAAAAAGTCCTCTTTTTAGTTTTGGAGACTGAAGTGCTCTAGCAACTGGACAGGCTCTCATGCAGTGTGAGTAATGTACATTTTCCTCACACTGAGCTTCAACCCTGTTCTGTGGGGACCATCTTTAAGGGTGAGAGGTTAGTTAGGTCTCCACCCCCTTCCTCCTTTAGATGGTCTGTCTGCCTGACTCTCCCAGTTCTCTAGTGATCATCTAAATGCAGTTTGGCAGCCTTAGTTAAGTTTATAGTAGGAAGGTGTCCAGTTACCAACCCCCCTCCCTCATTAGTTGGTAGTCTCAGAACAGAGAACGAATGACTGTTTCATCAACCCTAAAGGGGATCCATAGAATCATAGAATATTAGGGTTTGAAGGGACCTCAGGAGGTCATCTAGTCCAACCCCCTGCTGTGTAGGAGGGAAGTTGACTGCCACTGCCCATGGACAGTTCTGTGGATAAATAGGTTTTGGTTTACTGAGGTGTCACTCAATTCTGCTGCCTTTCACTAGCACAAGACTCACTTCACCTTCCTCATAGGCGTGTGGGAAATACATGTGCTTAAAACAGCATCTGGGAAATCTGCAAAATGCTTTGTGAAGCTATGAACTCTGCTTCCCACACACCTGATGCACCATGTAGCGTTTTGCTATGCAACTGTATGATGCATCAGCAAGGAACTCTCTAAAGATGTATTCACAAAAATATGCAACACAGTCAAGAGATTTCTTGGGCAACTCCCACATAGTTCTAGTTTATTTGCAATTATTCATCTGTCTTTACCTGTTGTTGCGGTACCGTCAGATTCCTCCTCCATGACAGGTTCCCTTCCACTTCGTTGATAATGATAATGCTTCCAGATGACTCATGTCACCAGGCACCCAGCTTTTGCAGATGCCTAAACAATGTAAACTAGGTGACTTTGTATGAGACCAATATGCCTACAGGCAATATAGGTAAAAATAGTGGTATATGCTTCACCGCTACCTTCTTCAGCTGCCAATCTACATTCAAGATCGTGGTCTATAGTCAATGATTTTTTTAACAATGCCATGTTAGCCAGGCCCTGATACAATCATTTGGCACTTTCTAATAATTCTTATATAATTCTATGAGAGAAATAAAACTAGAGATGGGGTCCAAACCAAGACTCTGGGTCTAAGCATCCCAGAATTTTGAGAGTGTTGGAAATCAAAATTCAGATCCCAGTTTGCAAATTGCCCATATCTTTGTAATAAGCAAATACCAAAACCCCAGATCTAACCAACTCTGAACTCTGGTGGTGGTTTACATCTGGGTCCATATTTTGTGACTTGAGCTCATCTTTAAATAAAAAAATTAGTGATAGGTGAACTTCAAAATGTTGCGGTTTGATTTATCTATTTATAGAGACCTCTATGATGCACATCACATCATATCTGGATCTGAGCATCCTCACAAGCACCAGTTAAGTTCCACAATACCCCTGTGTGGTCGGTAAGCATTTTTATTCCCATTTTACAGATGTGGTCATTTGAGAAATTTAAGTGCCTATGGTCACAGAGGAGCTGGCAGAGCTAGGAATAGAATCTGATTCTCACTCTGCTGCCTTAAGTACAAACCATCTTTCCTCTCAAACTGAGATCGAGTTCAGAAAAGCACATGAAAGTTTGGAAAGTTATCTGAACTGCCTGATTCAGGAAAACCAGGCTGGTAATCTCACCAGAACAGTGGTATTTTGATCCTTTCATTTCCAGTCCTGGCAGAGTCCAGAAGTTCAGAGTTGGGAAAAATATATATATCTATAACCTCAATTTATCAAACTTCTTTAAAAAAAAAGTTATGCAGGACTTCTTTACCCATCCTGCTGGCTTAAACTTCTGTGGGCCAAATATATCCCTGGTACAAGTGGGTAAAATTCCATGGATTTCAATGGGAGTTGTGCCCAGGTACACTGGAGTTGAATACATGATGAGATGAGAGAATTTTGTTTATAGTCAAATTCCATATCCATAGAACTTGGGTTAGACATGGTCAAGCTTTGAGCATCCACAGCTGGTTGCAGCCAGTTCCTTTCGTTTTACAAGTGCCCACCAAAGAACGCAGTTACAGCAGAAAGATTCTCAGGTTCTCATTTGTGTGTGAAGAGATGAGTGCTGTGCCTTCCTTTGAATATGGCGCTGGTCATTGTTGGAGATAAGGGGTGAAATTTTGGCTCCATTGAAGTCAATGACAAAACTTCCATTGACTTAAATAGGATCAGGATTTCACCCAGAGTGCCTACATCTGTTGGAACAGACTGCTCTAATCCAGTGTAGCAATTCTTGTGTTCCTATTGGTTTCTCAAGCATACCAGCTGCCAATGTTCAGTGCAATTTTAGATCAATATTGTGGATGGATAGTAAAAGCAAAATTGTGTTAAAACCAGAGATAAGTAATGCCATTGACTTTCAGGTAACTGGGTGAGCTCCGGCCTACAGTATGTTACACAGAATCAAACATACTAAGGGAGATTCAGATCAAGGAGGGGGGAAAGCCAGGTCTTGTGAGAGTGCTACTTTAAAAAAATAATCTCATTAACATTCCGTTAAAATTTCCAAAATCGACTGCACACAGGGGCAGGTGTCACATGAGGAATCAGTAGCATTTCTCTGGAGAGAATTTTCCAAAAGAAGTACCCTTGCATGGGGATTGCCAGTTCTTGAAAGAGATTTTCATAAAATCACATTGTAGTTGAAGTTTGGCGTGAGCGCTTTTGTTTGTTCTTTTTGTTTGTGTTAGATAACACTACTCTTCTAGCAAGTCTAATCTAGCTTGTCAAAAACTTGAATTCTGGGACAGAAGTGAGCAAATGAACAATAAAGATTTAAATAAATGCCAGTTGCTCATTTTATATCCATATTTCTCACTTGATACATTTTTGTGCCACCTTCTCCTAAATTTATTATAATCGGGAACAGGGCAGGCTAGAATAAACTAAACTGGGAACTCACATGCTTCAGTTGCTCTTGTTTTACATGATTTTTTTTTTTTTCATTTGAAAATGGCTTACTTGGGCAAATCAGAAGCCAAATCCAATGTTTTTCAGTTTGTCAGTGGAAACTTTATTCTCGCTGTTCTTAAAAATGTGATGCAAAGCTTTAGTGGTAGAGGCCTTGGTTTGCCTTTTCCTTCAAAGCACTTTGAAACTAATGTGCTATTTTTTTCACTTCCTTTTCTCTGTCAAATCTACTTCACAAGAAATCAGGAATACATTTCACATCAAATTCAACAGAACTATCATCACCTTTGAATTCAGAGAAGAAGTCCGTATATAGCATTATTTCTTCTGGTTCTCTATTGAATATTTTCTACTTCTCTCTGGGGGTTGATTCTCTTTCTGATGTATCTGCCTTACCTTTTACAGCGCCAGTCCTTTGCCCTAGTGTTGAAGCTTCTTTTGGCAAGCAGGGTACTGGCTACAATCTCTTAGGAGCATAAGAATGGCTGTACTGGGTCAGACTGATGGTCCATCTAACCCAGCATCCTGTCTTCGGACAGTGGCTGTTGTCAGCTGCTTCAGAAGCAATGATCAGAACAAGGCAACTTCAAATGATCCATCCCATGTTGTCCAGTCCCAGCTTCTGGCAGTCAGTGGTTTAGGGACACCCAGAGCAAGGGTTCTCCCTGACCATCTTGGCTAATAGCCATTGATAGACCTATCCTCCATGAATTTATCTAATTCTTGTTTGAATCCAGTTATATTTTGACCCTCAACATCCCCTGTCAATGAGTTCCACGGATTGATTGTGAATGGTATGAAAATGTACATCCTTATGTTTGTTTTAAACCTGCTTCCTATTAATTTCATTGGGTGAGCCCTGGTTCTTGTGTTATGTGAAGGGGTAAACACTTCCTTATTTACTTTTTCTACACCATTCATGATTTTATAGACCTCTATCATGTCCCTTGTTAGTTGTCTCTTTTCTAAGCTGAGCAGTCCCAGTCTTTTAATCTCTCCTCATATGGAACCTGTTCCATAGCCCTAATAATTTTTGTTACCCTTCTCTCTAGCTTTTCCAATTCTAATATATCTTTTTTGAGATGGGGCAACCAGAATTGCATGCAGTATTCCACGCATGGGGATACCATGGATTTATATAGTGGCATTTTGATAATAGGAAAAGGATAGATAATAAAATGGAAGATGTTACCTAACATTCTGCTAACATTTTTGACTGCTGCTGTTTTGAGAGAACTATCCATGATGGCTCCAAGATCTTTCTAGAGTGGTAACTGCTAATTCAGACACATCATTTTGTATATATATTTGGGATTATGTTTTTCAATGTACATTACTTTGCATTTATCAATGCTGAATTTCACTTGCCATTTTGTTGCCCAGACAACCAGTTTATCGAGATCCCTTTGTAACGCTTAGCAGTCAGTTTTGGACTTAATTATCTTATGTAATTTTGTATCATCTGCAAATATTGCCACATTACTGTTCACTGCCTTTCCCAGATCACTTATGAATACGCTGAACAGCAAATGTTTCAGCATAGCTCCTTGGGGGACCCCGTTATTTACCTCTCTCCAGTGTGACAAATGACCATTTATTCCTACTCTGTGTTTCCTATCTTTTAACCAGTTACTGATTCACGAGAGGACCTTCCCTCTTATCCCATGACTGCTTAGTTTGCTTAAGAGCCTTCGCGGAGGGACCTTGTCAAAAGCTTTCTGAAAGTCCAACTATATATGCTTGTTGACCCCCTCAAAAATTCTAGTAGATTGATGAGGCATGATTTTCTTTTACAAAAGCCATGCTGACTCTTCCCCAACATATTGGGTTCATGTATGTGTCTGATAATTCTGTTCTTCACTATAGTTTCAACCAATTTGCCTGGTACTGAAGTTTGGCTTACAAGCCTGTACTTGCCAGGTTTGCCTCTGGAGCCTTTTTAAAAAAAACAGTGTCTCATAAACTATCTGCCAGTCATATGGTAGAGAGGCTGATTTAAACTATAGGTTACATACCAGAGTTAGTAGTTCTGTAATTTCATATTTGAGTTCCTTCAGAACTCTTTGTGTGAATACCTTCTGGTCCTGGTGATTTATTACTGTTTAATTTAGTGATTTGTTCTAAAACCTCCTCTATCGACACCTCAGTCTGGGACAATTCCTCAAATTTGTCATCTAAAAAGAATATCTTAACTGTGGGTATCTATCCCACATCCTCTGCAGTGAATGCTGATGCAAAGAATTCATTTAGTTTCCCTGCAATGGCCTTGTCTTCCTTGAGTGCTCTTTAGCACCTCGATTGTCCAGTGGCTCCACTGACTATTTGGCAGATTTCCTGCTCCTGATGTGATTTTTAAAAATTGCTGTTAGTTTTTGTGTTTAGCTAATTGCTCTTCAGATTCTTTCTTGGCCTGCCTTATTATACTTTTACATTTGACTTGCCAGAGTTTTTCTTTCTATTTTGCTCAGTCAGTTTGGACTTCCAAGTATAAACGGATGCCTTTTTTACCTCTAATGGCCTCCATTAGTTTCCTGTTTAGCCATAATGGCATATTTTTATCCTCTTTTTTTATAATGATTATTATTTTTATTTGGGGTATACATTTAGTTTGAGCCTCTTATGAAGTTTTTTAATAGTCTCCATGCAATTTGTAGGCATTTCAGCCTTTTGACTGGTCCTTTTAATTTCTGGTTAACTAGCTTCCTTATTTTTGTGTAGTTCCTCTTTTGAAGTTAAATGCTACTGTGGCGGGTTTCTTTGGCATTTTTCCTTCCACAAGGATGTTAAATTTAATTATATTATAGTTGTTATTCAGCAGTTCTCAACTATATTCACCTCTTGGGGAAGATCCTGTGCTCCACTTGGGATTAAATCAAGAATTCTCTCTCCTCTTGTGGGTTCCAAAGCTGCTCCAAGAAGTAGTCTTTTATGGTGTTTAGAAATTTTATCTCTGCGTCCCTTCCTGAGGTGACATACCCATCAATAAGAGGATAGCTGAAATCCCCGATTGTGTTTTCTGCCTTTGTAGTCTTTCTCATATCCTTGCGCATTTCACAATTATTGTCACCATCCTGGTCAGGTAAGCAGTAGTATATTCCTACTGCTATAGTCTTACTGAGTAAAACTGTTAGTGTGTCATGCCTTATCTCAAAGTAAAGAAGAATCAATGGGTGTTTTGTATGTCTTTAGAAGGAAAAGATTGGGGGGGGGCAGGAAGGGGAGTTTGTTTTTAACCAGAGAAAGGATGGTACAGTGAACCAGAGTTGATCCAGAGGCACCATTAAACTCCAAAGAGCAGCAGGGATAAGGGATGGGAGAGGAGAGGGACAGCAGCCTCTGAAAGCATTGTGAATATCACCAGTCACTTTGCCATGTTTATTCAAACTAATAATTGCAAGCAGTTTTTTGCAGAATGTACCCAGCTGTGGTTGTGCCTCAATGAGCCGGTAAAGTCCATTGAACCCTTTCCCAGCCAGATCAACACCTAACCGAGTGGGGTGTTTCAGGAACACATTGCCAGCTGATTACAACATCTCTACTTCTCTGTCAGTGTATTTTGAATAAATGACTCTTAGTATTGGAGGTTTTTATACATTTTCTGCAGGTGGAAAAATTTAAATTGATGCTAACCCTTCGGAATTATCTATTGACATTCATATATAAAAGAAATCCTTTCAAATCCAGGCCTAGTCACATTTCGTGATAAACTATAGAAATGTGCTGAGCTCAACAGGAGATTCAATTTGGAAAAATGTTAAATGTTCATGAATCAGGAATAATCATTGCGCAAATATAATGTATGGGAAACACGAGGCAGTAATCCTCCCAGAAAAGGGTCTGGGGATGATGAATTGAATGACTCACATTCTGACACTGTATTGCAAAGACAGCCACTGTTAACGGGAGACTCATATATAAAACAAGGTAATTATTTCATTGTACTATGCTGTGGTTAGACATCAGCTGTATACCTACATTTAGTTATAAGTACCAGATTTTTAAAAGCATACACAAGTAGAGAATGTTCAGAGAACTAGGCATGTGTTGTACATAGCTGGAAACTGTTAAGCCTCTGTATTGTGTGTGTTGCTCCTTCAAGTATTTAAGAACTCTGCCAGCCTGCAGAAATGACAGCCATTTTGTACTAAGAGGTCTGACAGCTAGTTACATAGGAGATATGTAACCTCAGTGTGCTCATAAATACTTTTAACTTCTGTTTTTCTTCTAAAAGAGTTTCTAGGCGTGTGTGTGTGTATGTGTGTTCAGTCTAAGAAAATAATGGTGGGGGAGAACAAAAGTCTATATAAATACTTAGAGATGTTAGAGAGAGTCCTGTGATCAATGATTCTCACTAGTTTGCAAAACCAGAGCAAACAGTAATATCCTAAAGTTTCAAAAGGGATTAGAGATTGTGGATCCCTGGCGGAGGACGGGTGGGAGGAGGGGAAGTGGGGCAACCTGTAGAACTGGTCAGGAGTTTTCCATCAGAATGACTTTTTGCTGGAAAATGCAGTTTCTGATGGACCGTTGAAATTTTCTACGGGGAAGCTCCCAATTGTACTGAATTTTTATTATTTTTTTCCATCAGGAAAATTGAAATGAAATATTTCATTTTGGGTTGGGTTGACCTGAACTGGAAAATTTTTAATTTTAATTGAGCAGAAAGTCCTTGTTTTGAATCAGTTTAATAAAACACTAAACTGCATTTCCGTCTGAGTGCATTGCGTTATGGGAATTGTAGTTTGGCCCCCATTATCACCTATGGGCTGAGCTCCCTGGAGGACTCGAATTATGGATTTCCTTCTGACCAAGCTCTGCAAAGTGCACTGTGGGAGTTACAGGAATCTGGCCGCATCGTGAGAGAAGTTTACTCTGGCCATGGAGCCTGGCCTGAAGGGGAACATGGGGGCATCAGGCTTCCAAGCTACAACTCACCGCAATGGGAAAATACAGTTAAGTGTTGAACCGACTTGAAAAGAGGCATTTCGGATCAGCTCAACAAACCAAAATGAAACATTTTGATTGAGAGAGGCTGGAAATGTGTCGTTTTGATTGCAAACATTGAAATGAAATGTTTTGACATTTCCAAACAGGTTGTTTTTTTTCTAAATTTTAGTTCAGTGAAAAATTGTAAAATTTCAGCTTCCCAAATGGGGATGAAAACAAATGTTGGATTTTTCCCTTGGGAAGGAAATTCTGCATTTTGCTCTGTTCTGGCAAACTGTTGCCTTACAGGGGCCTGATATTACAGCACCCTCCCTCTGAAAACCAAGCCCCTTTGAGATGCCTTACGTTGGGCACCCCATAGTGCCTTTTGAAAACTTAGGCCTGTGGTCTTAAGCTGCAGAAAGGAAAACTTAGCCTTAATATTTATTTATTTTTAAAAACCTCTCATGGGGAAAATTCAGTGCTGGTAAACTGTGACTTTCCCTTATACCCGGGAAAGAATTTGACCCTATAGTTATAAGAACAGGGAAGCAGTGGAAGAAGATGCTAAAGGGGGTTGTAGAGTCGTCATTGCTGGAAATATTCAAGGCTAAGACTTGGGGAAAAGATCAAACAATCCTGCCCTTATGAAAGGGCGGCGGGTAGATAAATGCTTTTTTCCCAACACCAAAGGGTCTGTAATCTGAACTAGTATATCCTGTCCCCCCTTCACCCTGGCCAGTGAGAAGCAACACATCTAACAAGATATAATTTGGTCCACGGTAATAACCTACTTCTAAGGAATTCCGGGAAAAAATCTGTTATCAACACTGCTTTTTCTTTATCTGTGGCAAACACAAGTACAGTGTCCCTTAGTCATCATGTAACTTCTGAGAAGTTTTCTGATCCTCATCATCTTTCCTGTTTTTAACTGTGTATCAAAAATAGCCGCATGAAGAGAGACAGTCATACAAAAGCCTTATTGTAATCACTCTAATTTATTACTGTAAACAGATTATCTGAACTTTTCTAGTTAATCTCAAGCAAGCGTGCTCTGAAAATGCAGATACACAGGATGGAGGAGCATGGGCTCCCATGAGGTGGGGGGAAGGTAGGGCAAAGGGGTTTCTGCTAGTGCTTGGCTTCGTACTATTGATAGAAATCTAGGAGAATAAATTAGAAGACAAAAGTGCAGTTTGTCAGAAGGCTGGATATGGCACAAGTATCACTTGGGGGGAGTGGATGAATCAGGAGATGGGTTAATGGGCAACCTCCAGATTATCAGTTCAAGTCCAGCCCAGCTCAGTGCTGGTCAAATGTTATTTATTACTGGACTGCCTCTGGAGCCCTCCAGCCAAGATCTGGGCTCATTGTGTTAAGCACAGCACACACACAGTAAGGCATCCCTGCCCCAGAGAGTTTACAATTGAAATAGACAAGATAGAAAACGGAGGTTGAGATATAAAGTGACTTGCCCTTAGTCACACAACAGGTAAGTGGGAGGGGCAGGACTAGAACTCAAGTCTCTGAGTACAAGACTGGTGTCCTATTCCCTGCCACATGATGCCTCCCTGTCCTTTGGTAGCTGTTCAGTGAGCTCTGTACATTTATTTTGATCTCATTCCAATTTCCAGTGGGTGGGCGTCTGCATGATTAATTGGCACCCTCCTCTGTCTCAGGTGAGGGCCAAGGAGAGTGAATTATGCTCTCCCCTAAATATGATAGTCACAATTCCAGGGCCAGCTGCACCTTTGACCCCTCCTGTTCTCTGACTGCACCATCCGCTGATGTTAGTCCTCTTGCTTTCCCCGGTTCTGGGGTGGAATCCTGTAATTTTCACACTCGGAGACCATGTGCCCAGATTACAGCACCCTGTGTACCAAATAGGATTGCTCAGCAGGTCCAGCTGGGTTTGGCTACCTGTGGTTCTTCCCTTCAGGAGCTGTGGACCCCTCCCCATGACATCAGCACTGTGCTTTGTGTTTAAATGGGAGGGCCACCTTCAGCTATTGTCCTGTCTGTATGCAGCTGCCCCCTGCTTGAATTAACCCATTGTAAACACATAGCAAACGACACAATAACAATCAACGAAACAGATGAAACATAGAATAGTCAAAATACTACAAGTAGCCTCATCTCCTTCATTGTGATGATGCCTCTGGTTCAGGGCTGAGGCATATTGACAGGTCAGCATTGGGAGACTTGCTCTATCACTGCCCTTATTGTATCTAGTTTGTGACTAAAGAGAAGGCTTCTGTGTCCATGGCTATCATTTTAGTACCTTTCCATTAGGGCCGAGATGTCCCTTTCATTACCTTTGGTTACATTAGATAGGACTAAAAGGGATATAGGTGAGCCTTCATGCTTCAGAGTGACAAGCCAACCACTAATTTGCCCCTAAAGGTAAATTGTTCCTAATTGTTGCAAGTTATTCTGTAGTTGCCCAGTATGGTGTTTCTTGCACCTTCCTCTGAAGACTGTGATGCTGTCCACTGTCAGAGATAGGATACTGGCCTACAGATTCCCAGACTTTTTAAAAAAAATGGAGATCACTGCCTGTTTTGTGTTGAAAGAAAAGAACATACAATCCAAAGCAGCTTCAGTAATGAAAATACATCAATATAAAATCCACACAATATTGTAAAGATCAAAATGAGGCCTCTCCATATGGTGTGCTGATGCTGACAGCCAAAAACACAACATGCCGTTTCAAAAGCTTGACTAGGTGAACTTTAAAAAATGCACCAAAATAACTGATGACTGCTTTGTTCACCACAAATTCCTTTTTATTCTCCAACAGGAAAAGCTGTGCTCCTGCCGTTTTTTCACCTCCTCCTCCCCTTCTGCTCCCTTCTTCAGTTCTGCTTGCTCCCACTCACATGAATAACCTCCATGCCCGTCTCTAAATTCCCGGGTAAAACGCAGGAACAGGAGGTATTACAGAAGAAAGAAAAAGCTGCAGCAAGCTGTAATGCAGTGTTTACTGGCCTGGGCTCCTTTGTGCTGGAGTCTGGGCCCCAGCTAGGTTCAGGAAGGGGCAAATGGCAATAGTGATGTGGGGGGAAAGCTGAAGGACCACATAGAACCTCTCCCACCACGCCTGCTTTGCAAATATGCTGCTATTTCTGGAGGTCAAACAGAAGGTGTTTCCTTGAAAGCCACCCACTGTCCCTCCCCTGCTCTTGTGTGGCCTTAAATGTAGCTGTTTGCAGGAACCATTCATAGGTACAGGACTGCAGGCTCAAGAAGCTGCCCACCAGCCCAGGCTTCTCCCTCTTGCTACTGTCATCTCCTCCACCACCACCACATCAAAACACAATAAAATGTTTGCACAAAGTTCTGTGAGGCAAAACCACTGAGGTTCTCACGCCCACGACCAGATGGGAAGGAGGTGCTACTGAATCACTATGTTATCGTCCTTGAGCCTACTAGAGTTTATAACGTGGTAAGGAAATTCCCTATGGGTAACCTCTTCTCTTTCCTTTAAACAAACCCTTCTCAAAGCTAAAGGAACCGAGGAGGCCAGCTGACCCCTCGGTCCCATGAGTGTGCCACTCTTGTTCCCATGATAGGCTAGAGGACATGAAGGGTACAGAGAGAAGGTATCCAAGTGTAGCACCCTCCTGGACTATTCCTGGTCCCCAAGAGTGGAAGAGCCCTCTTCATTGACTCTGTGGCTCACTGGGTGTTCTGAGTTCTCTGTGTACTTTCCCTTTGACAGGGGTTGCATCTACTACTGTTGCTGGAAGTAGATTCCTTGCAGTAAAATTCCCTTCACCTAAACCTTGTTTGTCCAAGCTCAGTTCACACATCTGGGCAATCCCAGACAGGGGCAAGCTAGCCCCAGCATGTCAATCAGGCCTCTTGCCACGCTCCCACAGGCTGTTAGTGTCTCAGGTTCTTCTCTGAAGCTTCCATAATAGCATGGGCCTACAGAAGCCTAGTGTGAGATGTGAGTATGCAGCCACAACCTTAATCTTGCTACGGCTAAGAGGGGATACTAAGCTCTATGTAGCACTGATCAGTGCCAAATGACACAGTGGATCAGCAATTTCTATCTAACCAGAGACCTGCCTGCAAAGATCTTCCACTACACCCTAGACTCATCTTGTAGAAAACCTGTAGATTTAACAAACTGTAGGGCTCTAGGGTTTTGCTTGTTTTCTTCCAGAAGATACTTAGATTCTCTAGTGCTAGGCGTGGTACAAGATCAGAAAGAGAACCAAAAGCTAACGTTGGTGATTTCATCTGAATAAGAAGTTATGCCTCGATCCCAAATACATGAGATAGTTGTTAGGAAGCAGGATGCTGTGATAGCAGCAGCATTACTGGTAGATGTACAAATCAGACTGTAGTAGAACCACTGGTAATAGCAATATGAGGCCATAAAGACATTGCAGGAATAACAATAGGAACAACACTTGATGCTACCACCTATATAGCTGTTGCCAGTGGTTTGATTAGTCTCTCTTATGCATCTACAAATACTACTTCTATTGTAGCATCCTATTCTCCAACTACCCACTTCACATGCAACAAGTGCTGCATATTATCCACTGATCTCTTTCGGATAAAGGCACTTGAATCAGGATTTATTATTGTTCCTTCAGATAAAACCTCAGAGTTGTGCCTGTTTTCAGGTAGAAACCAAACAAACACAGACATTCACACAATGTCCACCTGAAATCATAAAGCCACAAGGATGACAACCTAATCCAGGGCCGGCTCTAGGTTTTTTGCTGCCCCAAGCAAAAAAAATTTTTGGCTGCCCCCCGCCCCCCCCTGCTGCCCCAGCCCAGGGTTCTCCCCCCCCGCCACCCCAGCACTGGGCTCCCTCCTTTCCCCCCCACTAGTGCCCTCCCCCCACCCCCCTGCCGCCCCAGCCCTGGGCTCTCCCCCCAACCTGCACCCTCCTGCTGTCCCAGCCCTGGGTCACTGGTAACTCGCTCCCAGGGTGGGTCATTCAGCAGGAATTTTGGATGTGCACAGACAGGATTGGTTCCCATATGGTTACAGAACTGCAGTAAAGTCAAACAATTTTCAGTTTGTGTGATTGGAGGATATCTGGATGCATATTATAAGACTGTCCTACATAAATGAGGAAAAGTTGAGGTGCCTTTATTATTCTTTTGTTCCACTCTTTCTTTCTATGGGGAATTTCTTGCTCAATTTTATCCTACTTTTTCTACAGCAAGTTACAGTGGATCAGTATATTTGATTTGGGAGAAATGAAGTAACAGCTGCCTGAATTGAGCGTGAGCACTCCTGAATTTTGAGGGTGTTCAAATCTGGAAGGCAGGTGCTAGATTCCCTTTCTGAATATTAGCTGTATCTGGAAAGGAAAAGTCAATTTCTGCTTCCATGGCTCAGAAGTGGAAATCCTCCTACGTGCCTGGTACTGAATCTAAAGCTGCCCAGGTCCAGAGCCTCCCCTCCCTTACTTTTCATTTTAAATTCTAGTGGGAGCCACGAACCTCCCTTGCTAGGCTTCAGATAGAGAGGGGCACTGTCCATTTAGTCCACCCAATTCCTTCTTTGGGGGCTGCAAGGTGAGGTCACACCAGTATCCCTAATCCAGTCTGAGAAAGTCTTCTGAAGGGGATATCTAGGGCAAAGCCTTCTACTCCGTGGGCACACTTGTTCCCCATTCACAGTGCCACCCCTTTCGACTCACAGCAAGCTGCAGCATGGCTCAGCTACCTCACTCCCTCCCCCTCCCTTTCCTGTTGATAGCTGCCAAGGGATTGCTGGGAAATGTAGTTCTTTCCCTGCTCCAGGGCTGGCTCTCTAAGCAGGGAGCTGGCCAAGGAACTACAGCTCCCAGGGACCCGTGGGTTCTCAGCTCCCATGCTGGATCCCCAGCTGCTCCATGGCTCTGCTTCTGCGGGGTTGTGAGAGGGGAGGAAGTGAGTAAAAAATAAAAATAAAAAGGATGGCCCGAATGCCACCCCCGCAAATGTGCCGCCCCAAGCACCTGCTTGTTTTGCTGGTGCCTAGAGCCGGCCCTGACCTAATCATGTAGATATTTTCAAACACCTCTATGTTGATGGTGCTCAGTTCCTAGAGAGCCAAAATGCACTTTCCAGCTCAGCACATCCTTTGACAGGAATGGTACAGGATAAAATGGTGGGATTTTAAAAGTCTATGGGAAAGGCAATTTCCTGCAATATTTTTGAGAGATCTTACTATTATTAAGTATATGTATCATTGTGGGCCAGGGATGTTATGTAATTCCATAGGAGAGGGTGACCAGAGCCCACCAGGAGCTAAGAACAATGAGGGGTGACTAGGCAAATTCCCTCAGGCTGTAGCACCTCCAGAGAGGTACCACAACTTGGAGAGGCTCATATATACTGCTTCAGCTGGATTCTCCAGGGACCAACAGACAAAGAAATGACTTTTGGATAAATAGCCTGAGTTTAAACTGATTCAGGGCCTACCTCCAGCAGATGGACACAACCTTCTCCCACCAGTGTAGCTTCTGCCACATGTGGAGGTGGGTTTTTTTATGCCGACGGGAAAGCTCTCTCCCATCAACATAGCGCGTCTTCATCAGATGTGCTGCAGCGCAGTATGTATAGACATACCCTGAGTTGAAGCAGCACCACCTGCGTAGTATGGATGCAGTCAAATGGGTATAAAGTTTCTTATATCAGTATACCTTCTTCCTGTAATATAAGCACCTTTATAGCTGTGTAACTCCAGCTACGGTAGGGGGTTGTACTGCTCTGTATCAGTTTTTAGACAGGTATAGCTATATTGGTACCAAAACTATGTTGAGGACAGCTCAGAATGATAGTGAGTGAGATTAATTGTTAATGTGAAAATGTGGTAATTATAGAACCATGGGATTCCCACGCAAAAGAAGGTGGATCTCATTCAGGATCAGCGGCCCCGGCGGTTCCGATGGGTGTGGAGTTAGAGATCAGAAAGCAGGAGCCCTCAGCCTCTTTCTCAAACCATATCCCCCAACCTGGGTGGGGAAACCCAGTGCAACACCATAAGGGGTAATGTGACAATTACTGGACAGACATTGCCAGTGGATTCCACACTGATTCAATACCGAGAAGGATGGGCAAACAATACGAACAGCAGATGGCACCCAGCCTATTAGTGTCAAAAAGAATAATTTATAAGTGAAGGAGGGTGAGAAACCAGTGGTAGAAAAGTGGATTAGAACACGATTGTATTGGGTGAAAAACTGAGATGTAAAATGCAATTCAGGAAACCATGAGAGTGCATGGAGGTCTTTTCTTGATCAAGCTAAAATTCAAGAAGAAGAGAGTTCTTGTTCAAACAGCTTGAGTTGATCAGAAAGTGTAAGTTAGATACTAGATGGAAGGGAAGATTGATAGATCCTTGTAGTATTGCTTTGGCATTCATAACTGGGGCCGAATCCTGTTCCCATTGAAGTCAATGGGATTTTTGCTACTGACTTAAGTGGGAGATAGGTTAGGTGGTCATACCCTAGTCTGTATGTCTAATTTTATGAAAATCTTATACTAGGCAAGACATAAGAATGTGTATGTTCTAGGTGGGGTTTTATTTCCTTCATTTATTAATTGGTTACATAAAAAATGAATATATGTTAAAAGGAGCTGTTGCGTTTCTTACCCATGATATTTGCAGTGTATCAGATTTACCGTATTGTGTAGGTGCTGGAAACTTGGCGGTGATGTACAGCTTTCAGTAGCTTTCAGTATCATTCGATGGTGCTGTCAATCACTTCAGTTTCACAAAATGTAGCCTTAGTTAATAGTTTGTGAATGTTCTATTAGTTATAGAACACTTGTGTGTGGTTGTGATAGCCAGGAATTATTTATCTTTTTTTCTCTGTGTTAAAACTTCCTTAGGGATTAATGGTTTAGAAAGCATTTCATGGCAGTTTAAGGTTGAAAGAAACAAAGCAGTAAGTCAATGAGAAGACTAGAAAGACAACTGGAGGGGATTTCAGAGTAGCAGCCGTGTTAGTCTGTATCCGCAAAAAGAACAGGAGTACTTGTGGCACCTTAGAGACTAACAAATTTATTTGAGCATAAGCTTTCGTGGGCTAAAACCCACTTAATCGGATGCATGCAATGGAACATATAGTAAGGAGATATATATACACATACAGAGAACATGAAAAGGTGGGAGTTGCCCTACCAACTCTAAGAGGCTAATTAATTAAGAGAAAAAACTTTTGTAGAGATAATCAAGCTAGCCAATTTCAGACAGTTTGACAAGAAGGTGTGAGGATACTTAACATGGGGAAATAGATTCAATGTGTGTAATGGCTCAGCCATTCCCAGTCTCTATTCAAGCCTAAATTGATGGTATCTAGTTTGCATATTAATTCAAGTTCAGCAGTTTCTCGTTGGAGTCTGTTTTTGAAGCTTTTCTGTTGCAAGATTGACACCTTTAAGTCTGTTACTGAGTGACCAGAGAGGTTGAAGTGTTCTCCTACTGATTTTTGAATGTTATGATTCCTGATGTCAGATTTGTGTCCATTTATTCTTTTGCGTAGAGACTTACTTACTTACGTAGGGAATTACTTAAGAGCTAATCTACATTACCAACAGAGAGTCCCTTCATTTGCATCAGAGGGTATAAAGCATCCAGGGTTTTGGGCTCAGAGAGAAGTGGAGAATTTTGCAACTATATAATCTTAGATGCAGGCAAACTAAAAGGGTGAGAGCTGGAGCCAAAAAACCACATCCAAACTTCCGTGCAGTTTTGGAAAGCTCAGATTCAGACCTGAACTCTGTAGCTCCAGCCTATCGCTCACAGCAATAAATAGAGGGTGCAGGGATATGTAAGGTGAGAAGTATTGAAAGGAAGGGGAGGGGCCAAATGTATCTATGGGATGGGATGAGAAAAATCTTGGACCTATCTGATTCTGATACCCTGTTGCAGGGGAGAGAAGTGCATGCTAGCAGTTTCTTTTCCAATCGGAGCACTGCTGGCAACACCAGTGGGAAGAGAAGTGAGGGCTTGTCTCTATAGGTCAGAGACAGCCTGAGTCATCAGTGAGGACACCCCACTGAATTGTGGGCAGATATTTATACAGTAAATCCACTTCCATGGAAGGTACTGGGGGTGGGAACTGTGTCTCCTGCCCAATCCTGCCCCCCAGCTCTGTTAATCAAGTCATGCCAGAAACTGTCCCGAGTAGACGATTAGTGAAAGATTCAGTGTACTGGATTCTCCAATTACTGCACTGTATCATTCAAATGATTTGCTTTTAAAGCCTTCTCCGGTTTCTGAAAGTCATGTGTTTAAGAAAAGAAAAGAAAAGAAAAGAAAAGAAAAGAAATCAGATCAAGTGGCAGGATTTCCAACCCAATTTTATTTGATTAACTATTTCTCGAGCAGCTCTTCAATCATGTTTTCTTTGCTTCATGCCATATTAGACTGTGTCAGCGATTACACAAAAATGTAATGCTGTACAAAAGGATGTAACGTAAGTTGACAAGATAGGAATTCTAACGGCATTGTTGCATACCCATTACCCTTGGTCTCCTTAGGCAGAGAGGAACTATCCAATCCACAGTGGTTTACTGAAGGCCTTTTGGATGGTATTAGTAAAGATACACCGCTGCTTGGTGGCTTCTAGCTAGAGTCCAATCCTGCACCCTGTTCCTTGGCTATGAAATTGCCAAATTGCAGAAGAACCCAAGGATGCAAGGTGGTAGTGTTGGAATTTCTGGAGTTTGCCTTAAGGGGTCTGCACTCTTGCTGCATGGCACAGAGCCCAACTTCATGAGGGCTCACCCAGCATCCCTGTCTAGTAGGGGCTATGGGGAGCCTGGGCAGAGTTTATTGGATCCATTGTTATTGCCCCCACGGGGCAGAGAAGTGGGAGGGATGGCTCCTGTACAACAGAGCCTTCATTCACTAAAGGTATGTCTAACACTGCCGTTGGAGGTGTGACTGGTGCATGTGTAGCCGTATGCTAGCATTGATCTAGCTAGCACAACTAAAAATAGCAGTGAAGAGAAGATGGTGTGGACACACCCTAAGCATAGCTGTTCAGATTTGGTGCATGGGGAGTAGATTTGGGCCACCGAATTTCAGGCAAGCTAACATCTACCAACTATTTAGAAAGCGTGGCTACTGCAAGCAAACAGCTATAGGGAAGCCCAAATAAAGCCAAGTATCCTGGTGCTTACGTTCTGTACTATCGATTTTAATATCTCATGGTGATGCTCTGATCTCTTCCATTCTTGGCTTTTGTAGAGCATGTTTAATTTTCAGTCGCCTTCTAGTTCCCAGGCTTCTCTACTGCAGAAGCCACCATCGTGGTTGGCATTAACTGGTGCCTTGCTGGCAGTGCCAGTAGAGAGGCCAAGGATGAAATGAGTCAAGGAAACGGAAATAGCTTGTTGCCCTTAGAAATGTTCTCTCCAGATCAGATTTGTAAGCACATTAGCAAGGGAAGCTGGCAGTGCATGCTGTTCCTTTCTTGTGGCTTTGGGCAAGGAAATCTCTTCCCGTTGATTTGTCAAGGATTTAGGCAAGTAATTCCTGTTACATTTGATGACTGCTGTGTACCCAAATCCTTTGTGAATCAGTGTGCAAATAGAGAGTGGTATGTAACGTGCAGTCTTCCACTAGGGCTTTTCTGCATATCTATCACTCGTGATCATTAATGGGAGTAGAGAAATGCATCTTCTTGCGTGTATGTGGATTTCCTGTAGAATTCTCCCACCTTCCAGGGTGCTGAGTTCTTACACTTTGCTTGGATAAGTGTGCATATACAAAAAACATACCTAGTCAGACTTGATCAAAAAGATGAATAACATTGCAGCTGGTGATTGTAAAGTAGGAAGGTTTGTGAACATTAGTATGGGCAAAAGTAATAAAAAGTGACTTAAGGAGGTTTAAAAACATGAGCAGAAAATAACAAAATGAGACTCAGCTTGAAAAAGTCTCTGAAACTGTGGGAGAAATAATCCAAACCTCACACTAAGTGGCGGGGAGAAATCTGGAAAGTAATGATTTTTAAAAGAAATCTAGAGATGATACTGGAGAGCAAATTAGACATGAGATTGCAATGGAATATGACAGAAAAAACAATGCAATCTTTCTGTATAAGAAATGACATCCCATCACAAAGTAGACCCACTTCAAATAACTCTGGCGTGAACTCCTGCAACAGTGTGTTCAATTCTGGACACAGATTCATAGATTCCAGGGCCAGGAGGGACCATTGTGATCATCTAGTTTAACCCCTGTATAACACAGGTCATAGAACTTCCCCAAATAATTCTTAGAGCAGATCTTGTAGAAAAACATCCAGTCTTGCTTTAAAAATGGTCAGTGATGGAGAATCCACCACAACCCTTGGTAAGTTGCTCCAATGGTTAATTACTTTCACTGTTAAAAATGTGTGCCTCATTTCCGGTCTGAATTTATGTAGATTCAACTTCCAGCCATTAAATCAGGTTATACCTTTTTATGGTAGACTGAAGAGCCCATTATTAAATATTTCTTCCCCATGTAGGTACTTATAGACTGTAATCAAGGCACCCCTTAACCGTCTCTTTGTTAAGCTCCTTGAGTCTATCACTATAAGGCAGAGGTGGCTACACTCACTGGCCCTCTGAGTTGCATACAACAATCTTCAGAAGTTCAAGAGCCGGAGCACATCTGCCGGGAGCCGGGGCTCCAGGCTTCAGCCCCACTCCTGCTGAAGCCCCAACCCCCAGCAGGTGTACCCCGCAGGGCTGAAGCCCCGAGACCTTCCTCCCCATTGGACAGAAGCTCCTACCCCACCAACCCATTGCAAGGCAGAAGTCCCGACCTCCCTCTCCCCTCCCCAGTCTGGGTGGCAGAGAATGGGGGCGGGAGGGAGAAAGGGGGTTTGCAACCTCCACTTTAATGGTAAAACAGCCGCATGTGGCAAGCGAGCCACAGTTTGGCCACCCCTACTATAAGGCAGGTTTTCTAATCCTTTAATCATTCTTGTGGCTCTTCTTTGAACCCTTTGCAATTTATCAACATCATTCTTGAATAGTGGGCGCCAGAACTGGACACAGTATTCCAGCAGCGGTTGCACCAGTGCCGAATACAGAGAAAAATCACCTCTCTGCTCCCACTCGAGATTCCCCTGTTTATGCATCCGAGGATTGTATTAGCCCTTTTGGCCACAGCATGGCACTGGGATCTCATGTTCTGAAAGATAATGATAAATTGGAAGTGGGGTGCTGGAAACCTAAGTCCAGTAATAGCTATTAGCCAGGACGGGTAAGGAAGGGTGTCCCTAGCCTCTGTTTGTCAGAGGGTGGAGATGGATGGCAGGAGAGAGATCACTTGATCATTACCTGTTAGGTTCACTCCTTCTGAGGCACCTGGCATTGGCCACTGTCAGCAGATAGGATACTGGGCTGGATGGAGCTTTGGTCTAACCCAGTATGGCCATTCTTATGTTCTTAATGGGGGAGGGGGTGTCCATGCCTCTCCCACTTTTTGAAAGTGGAGGGGCCTGGCCCGTCCACTTTTTCCCCTGAGGCCTCGTCTCTGCCCCTTCTCTTCTCCCCTCCCCCTGGCCAGGCCAGCAGCTGGAGCTTGGGGAGCTGCGGACCCTCCATCTGCTCAGGGTGGGGGGGCCTGAGAGCAGGCCGCAGCCCATGTCACCACCCCCTGTCCCAGGGCAGGAGGAGGTGCTGTGGTTGGGCAGCTCTTACCGTGGCCTGGCAGCGGCTCCGAGGTAGGTAGAGGAGCCCAGGCTTCCCGGCCCGGCTCCAGTGGCTGGGGGCAGGGCCTCGGGGGGGGGTGGGGGGCAGGGCGGAGAAGTGGGTAGGGGCAGGGCCACAAAAGGGGCTGGGACCCCTGCCCCCCCCCACTTTTGGGAAGGCTCGGCCCCACTGATTGGAAGGTGCTCTAAAGAATAATAAAGGTTTTGTCTTGACTGGGAAGTGGTTAAGTTTAGGTCAGGCTTGGCTAACACACGTTAACTAAACCCAACCTAAATTCAGCCCCTTTCCCTAGTCATGACATAGCCAAAATTACTGGGAGAATACAGGGACTCACTCCTGGGCAAAGATTAAAGGCTCATCTATGCACAAAACTCTTACTGGTTTAATGAGAGGTGAGGCTTTTAAATGGATTTCAGTTAAATCTGTGCAAATCTGTATGTGGACAAACAAATCACTTTATACCTGATTTATATTCATTTATCTTAAACTGATTCCTTACTGGTTTATGCTAAATTGGTGTAAGCCAGTTGGAAACCAATGTAAGTGTGTTCACACAGGGATTTGCAATGGTTTAACTAAATCAATTTTTAATACACCAGCTAGAAGAACTGGTAGTAGAGACAAGGCCTAATATAAGTAAGAATATAAGGAATTAATTCTTCATTGGCAGGATGATGGACTAGATGGCCTAATCTGTTGGTTTTTTCCATCTCTATCATCAGTGATTGATTCATTCACTTTATGGGCCCATTTCTATGAAATAGGTTCTAATTTTGTACCTGCAATCAACTGCGGTCACAACAAATGCTATCTGGAGACTTTAGTCACCCAGTGCTGTCTGCAGAATAGGTAGATAACTAAGAGCCATTGTTTGTCACTGCAGTTACTTATGCATGCAAGGGATTGCAGGTACAATTACAGAGGAGACTCTGAGGCCCTTTAAAAATGTGACCGGTTGAGTGTGAGCATTTATATTGCTCATTCTTATGGTGCACCTGAAACAAACTTAAATTGAAAATCTAAAATTAGCTCATTGGGTCAATTAAGCTGATTGGTCCATCATAGATTGATTAAAATGCACTCTCCAGGAAGAGAGAGGAAATTGCATCGCATTGAACAACAGAAAGAAATGTCCCTGAGGTTTCTCAGATAGACACAATCAAGAAGGCAGACTCAATAAAAGGTAATGAATAAAGAGCACTTCTCACAATTGCCATTCACCTTGCCCCACGCTGGGGAGATTGTGGTGACCACATCCCAGTCCAGTTGTTCAGCAGAGGCTTCTGGAAAGGTTAGCTACAGACCTAGTCACCTTGTGATGCCTTTGATTCCAGCTGAGTGGGTTTTTTAGCTTTGAAACTCCCACACAGGTGAGTGTGTGTAGTCGTCAAAAACCAAATGGAGTGGGAAAAGAGCCTCTCTCTCTCTCTCTCTCTCTCTCACACACACACAATTTAAACTCTTCTCCTGAGAACACTAAGAAAATCTTTTTCTCTCTCTTTTTCAAAGTCATGCTCCTGCTTTTTGCTCACTCTATATTTGGCAAGTTGTTTTCTATTTCTATCAGTTTCTGAATGCATTTCCCGCCCCCCCCCCCTTATTGGTAGAATGGACTCCTATTTTTCCCCTTCTAACAATGCGGCCATATGGTTCTATTATTCAGAGCTCCCTAAACTTGTCATACTGTGAGCCTGAAAAAATAAATAATTAGGTGCCACTGTGGTGTATGGGCTCATGTGATGAAAGGCTTTTGCTGGAGATTGTGGGATGAAAGTGTCATGAATAATTTGCCCTTCCCCACCCCCAAAAAAGTGGTATCACAGCAGTGAACAAAAGTCTTCCCCAACAGGCATTTCTGCTTGCTTTGAGAAAGAAATGCACAGCATGGTTAGTGTTTTGAGAGGTGGTTAGGGAAAAATCTCCCTGGAGAAATAAAGTCTATATTTAGACCCTGCACATGTAGAATAGACCTTAATTCTATGTTGATAACCAATGATTTACACCCTGTAATCCAAAAACCCTTCTGTGCCCTGTGGGGAATACAACATATGTCCAGCAAATTGGTAACCATATGCTTCCGTGGACACACAATCCCTCAGACTTTCTTCCACTCTATTCCAATTAATGGCCCCTTGTTAAAGCTGCTTGGCCACAGAAGGCAGGGGCGGCTCTATGTTTTTTGCCGCCCCAAGCACGGCAGGCAGGTGGCTTTCGGCGGCGCGCCTGCGGGAGGTCCGCTGGTAACGCGAATTCGGCGGCATACCTGCGGGAGGTTCACTGGTCCCGCGGCTAGCCGCCACCGAAGCCGCGGGACCGGCGGACCTCCCGCAGGCATTCCGCCGAAGGCAGCCTGACTGCTGCCCTCACGGCGACCGGCAGGCCGCCCCCCGCGGCTTGCCGCCCCAGGCACGTGCTTGGTGCGCTGGTGCCTGGAGCCGCCCCTGACAGAAGGCACTCTGTATTCACATATTCCACACCTGAAGGCTGTGTCAGGACAAAAACAGACTCATGTGGTACTGAATAGCTGAAGAGAAGTCAGGAGGTATTTTCAGATTCTTTTATCATTAGAAATTCTAAGTCTTGATGTCATGTTTTTTGCCTGGAGGTTTCCTTGGAGGGCAGATGATATAGGGGGTGGCTTTTTCAGCCCTTGAAGGAAAGTGTTTTCCACAGAGAGCTTATCTCCCCAATGTAAATTGTCATTTGAATTAAATAGGTGTTAGCAAAACCAAGAGTGCTGCGTGGGTGTTTTTTTGTTTTTTGTTTTTTAACAATTTAGGTAAAAATTCCTTCTCATTGATTGGGCTTCAGTCTCTTGTAATGTCAGAACTTCCTGTCTCTCAGCAGAAATTGGGAATATGTGATATTTCTAATGAAATAAACAAGCTTTCTTTTAAGTATTTTATGTATGTAAACAGGCTTCTCTTATACATTATAAAGTAGTAGTAAAAAGGGCACACATGCTTTTTTCCCCCCTCTTCACAGATGCTATGGTGATGAGTGTGTTATGAATCTATTTAGAAAAGAACAGAATAACATAAAGGGAAGTGCCTTATTATGACAAAGCACTTGCTAGAGGATAACAGTTACTCTTCCTAAGAGGGACCAATTGATTTAGCCTGCAGTTACCCTCCTCCAGTAGGAAAGGTTATCCCAGATAAGTAAGACCAGGGTAATGTTAGACAAATTACCTTGACTAGTGAGCCCTGAACTCTTGTCAGTATCAATGCTCGCTGAGTGAAGCAGACCCAGGCATTTTTCCAAGGATTTATCCTCAAAGGGCACATGTAGCACAATCTATTTTGATCATGTTCTATAGGCCTCAGCCTGGAGGAGATGTTAGCCTTTTCCCTGGCTGACAGCCAGGTGTCTTTGATGCTTCAAAGACCAGCTTGTCCCAAGAGATGACTATGTGGGGACTCATTTTTAACCTGAATAAGTTGGTGTAGTTTCATGAGTTGAACCCCCTAAGGTAGCCATGTTGCACTGTAACTTACCAAGGTAAGTGGCACCAGCAGAGTGTGCCTGTAAGTGGATTGCACAAGTGTGAATTTTGCTAAGCTGTTTCGGACAGAGAGAGTGTTTACAGCTCCTAGCACATTGAGGTCCTGGTCCAGAATTTTCTGTACAGATCTTATATGATTTGAGTCCCCTGATCACTTTTGTGTCAGACACAAGGACACTGAGCACCTTTAAAATAAGTTGTATACAAGGATCTGTGCTGTCTTCTTCTTCCCCAGTTATAGCACTGAATTTCTGGGGGACTCTGTGGCTACATTGAGTCCATTTATTTTTAGTGGTAATAGCAACTCACTGGGCATCTTAGCTAGAGGTTGAGGCAAGTGGACATGTAAAGTCTGTGGTAGAGGTACTGTGAGGCCTCCATGAACCATTTGATTTAAAAGACAGGAAGCCCCTTTTCTGCCCAAAGGATGTCTATTGTAAAGAGTGTCTTCGTCATTAGAATTGGTTTGTACCTCAGTGAGTTATGCTGGCTGCTGTGTGAACGAAATTGGAACAAAAAGAAGTGAGTGTGAGCAGCATGACTCAGCCTCCCAGATAAAACGGTATAGGATCCTTGGGCTATATGTGCCAGCATTGCAACTGTAACTGACAGATGTGAAGCTCTCAGTGGACACTGCCCTATAGTTAAAGCCTGGAATCTAGCTTTACTTCAACCAGTTCTAATGTGTGTAGAAATGTTTCGCAATTAAAATTATGCAAAGATTTTATACCCCCTCCTGGCTTTCCCTGGTGGATTTCCTTTCTCTTCCAATTAGTTAATAGGCATTTCTTCAAACACTAGAGAAAAGCAGTTTTTAAAAAGGAAACGTGCACCTTAAGTATCTGCAGATACATATTTGAAAACCACCTGCAGTGAGTAATTGGTTTTGGATGTGAACCTTCCAGGGACCGTAGCGCAGGGATGGGAAATGCAGGTGTCTTGGTCTCACTTTCTGTCTGTGCACTTCTGACATAAAAGAACAAAGACAAAACTTACCCTTAAACTCCAGCAGGTTGCTGGAAGGCGCTCCAGAGATACAGCTCCCTCTGTGAGGTTTTTGCAGGATTTAAGTATCTACGTCACCATGATACCTCAGTGGATGTAAGCTAGTATATTCAGCTGGTTAAAGAACAGGCCTGAGAGTCAAAAGACCAAGATTCTACCCCTGCCTCTCCCAAGGACTTCCTATGTAACTTTGGCCAAGTCACTTCACGTGAGTCTTCTGTACAATGAGGATAGCCCTTCCCTATTGCACAGCAGTGTTCGGGTCTGATTTATTAAGAGATGGAGCTGAGCTGCAAGGTTCAGGGCTGACCTGAGCTTGCCCAGAGTTTGGACATGAGGTTTGAGTGTGAGCCAATTCATATTTTTAGGTGATTTTGAGATCCTTGGATGGAAGGTGCTGTACATGTGTAGGGGGAATCAGTGTTGGTGTGGAGCCGGAACACCATTTCTGCTCCTCTACACCACTGTGCCCCCACCCCTTGCAGCATGGGGCTGGGAAGCAGCATGGGGGCAGGATTAGAAGGCCAGGCTGGTGGGGGGATGCTGCAGTTTAGGACTACACTGGGTATCCAGTTAAAATATATCTATATCTATATATCCAGGCAAGACTATTCCATCCTTTGCGTTCAGCTCCTATTAGAGCTGGAGGAACAATGTAAATAAAATGTTCTACAGAAATTCCTGGGATTTAGCATTAGTAACTTTTAACAAAAAGATAGTGGTTTTTTTTTTTTTTTTTTTAAATACTGAAAATCATCAAAAATAACCCCGGGAAGAGTTCTGTTGTGTTCATCCATTGTATATTACGACGTGTCTTCGCTTTTCATCTGCTAGCTGTAGAGAGGCACCAAACAAAAGATTCTTTGTCATGAAAATCACCCACCAACCTCTGCCAACTCTCAGTCAGACAAACAATGAGATGTACAGCCAGATGTGCCACCCACCAAAAGTGTGTGTACGAGGGGTAGGATTAAAGGAAGGAAAGAGAAATCCGCTCTCAACAAGACCCTCTTTCTGCTGCAAAAACAACCCTGCCAGAGAATTGGATTACACCAGGGTTCCATTTTATAATGCAGGTTGGACCGTCAGCCTTCAATTGGGCTAAAGTTTTGGGCTGTCCTTTGTTTTAACCTGATTATAGGGACTTTCTTTCCAACAACATGGAAATCGTTTGTCCCCTGACCTGGTTGCAGCACATGTAACTGAGTCCTTGCCTGTCAGAGTAGTAGTGTAGATGAGGCCTAAGAGCTAATTTAGGATTAATTGGGAACATGGAGGTGAACAAAACAAGATCGGAGATGTTCGCAGTGGGACTGAACTTTGTGACAAGTTTTTAATCCAGAATCGAAGCGGTGGGAGGCTCAGGGGCATTTCCAGAGGCAATCTCTGTTTGGTTAAAGCAATCTGGGAGCACTTTCCTTCCTAATGTCACCCTGTAGCTCTGGGGCTTGATAAGCCCTCGTTGACACTGCATGCTACAGAGCACAAAACATTTGAAGAGGAGACTCCCACATGTTGGTGAGCAACTTCCATCAAGTAAGTGGGAAGTTGAAAGGTGGCTAGCTACAGGGATTCAGTTGGGAGCAGGAGTGCAAGTAGCCAGTACGCAGTACCGGCAAGAGACTTTTAGCGGGTATGGGGTACCGGAAAGACTTTGGACTAGCTCCCCCCGCCGAAGGGGAGGGCTGCTCTCTGCTCTTTAAAGGAGCAGAACGGGGCTAGGGAGGGCATTCATTCCTTAAATGGCTTTAACAGCACAATACATATGCTAACAAACTTAATCAAAGGCTTTGTTTAAGTTTGTTAGCTTATGTATTGTGCTGTTAGGTTGGTCGGGAGTCCTCAAGAGGGCAGGGGTGGGGAGGACGGAAGATGTTTAAACAGTGTTTTTGATTCTGTTTCTCCCCATTGATCTGAACTATCCATGACATCCATACTGCATCACATCAAGTCCAAATCATTAGAGGAATGCCTCTGCTTGCACTGACCAGAGGATGTTTGGAGTCTGATGTCAGCCCAGTTCTGCAGCCTTACAGGAATCAGGTGTTGTCCCCAGTGTACCTAGAATTCTTCTTTGCAGCCAAACTAGTCTAACATGCATTTTGTTAACTGGAACTGGAGCAGCAAAACAAAGAAAACAAATGCCCTCATTTTCCAGCTTTGTGGGTGAGAGAACTATAAATGAAGATTATAATGCCGGACACTGACAGCCTTAAACCAGCTGCCTCGGGAATCTGCCAAGAACTTTGCTGAAAATATGTTCCTCATCTTAACAATGGAGCTAAGACTTATCACACATCTGCCCACCTTTATTTGAATGAAGCTCCTTCTGATCTGACAGCTCAGGCATTGTCAGTTTCATCCAGAACAATTTGCAAACTTGGAACCTAATCCTGTAAACCCTTAATCATTTGATCAATCCCATTGAAGACAATGGGACTATTTGCATGACTATGGACCACTTTTGTGGCCTGGTAAGCGTTTCAGGAGTCTGTTCCTATAAAGTAAGTTGAATCCCCCATTGAAATGCAATGTTTGGGTACGATACCATAAAGCAGTTTAGGATACAGTTCTACTTAAAATTTGTCTTTTAATAAGTCATACATATGCTGAAATGGCTCCTCACCCAACTCCCATATTCCATGTAAACAGACTGAATACTACATATGTGGGGGGAAAGTGAGTAGTTAAGCATGTTGATGTTTGTATATACAAAGGGGGGTGTCAGAGGGGATGGGGAGAGCATGGGGGCCCGGGGCTGGTGGTGGGGCAGGGACGAGTCACATGGAGGGTCACGGTAAGAGGTCATGTGCCCCCCCTGGTGTCCCTCCCATGAGTGCAGTGCCGGCAAAAAATGATTTTTACTTGCACCACTGGTTGGGAGGTGAGTGTTCTTAGTGGGATCCACTTAAGAAGGCAGGAGGTCACTTGGGTTATGTCTCGGATGGCCGTGTCTGCTCCAAAATGTGTTCTGGTTAGGTCTGAAGCTGGGGCTGTTCTAGATGAACCAAACTATTTGCCCATAGGGCAAGTGTGACAGGTTGCCCCCCTTAGGATGCCACCTGATGTGCTGAGATACCACTGAGCCTGCCTGTTATGCCAACCTGGGCACCCTTTTTACCTGTCTTGCTGAGCCAGGCTATTAAGCTTCCTCCAGCACACACACCGGCAGGGCCACACCAAACTGAAGAATGAAACAGACACTGAGATCAGTTCTGGGAAGGCTCAGCTTAAGGGACTTGCCCCAGCACTCAGGTGTCCACCTCCCTTGGGGTGCAGACCCAAAGATATATTATAAAATCCGCCTCCTCCCTCAATGTGGAGGAAGGTATGCACAGCCTCTTCCTTCCCTCCTCCCCCGTCAATTATGAATTGTACACATGTGGTTATGTTATAAACGAGAACTAAGTTTATTAACTATAAAAGGTGAATTTTAAGTGAATATAAGAGATAACAGACAGAACAAAGCAGATTATTTAGCAAATAAACCAAAGTACGCAAGCTAAGCTCAATATACTTAAAAAACAGGTTACAAAATGTAATTTCTTACCCTAAATGTTATTTTAGGCAGAGTGCAAAGTTTCTGTGGTTCAGAGTTCGAGTTATATTTCTGTTCAGACTGGACTCCTGTCTCAGTCTGGACTCCCCTCCCCCCCCCCACCGCCTTCCATTCAGATGGCTTTAGCAGTCTTTCTTCCTGGGCAGACGGGCCATGGAGAAGAGGAGTCCTGTTTGCCTTCTTCCCCAGCCTTAAATAAAATTTACATAAAGTGGGAATCCTTTGTTTCCCAAACTTGACCCTCCCCTTCCCTTTCAGTGGAAAGTTACAAGAAGTACCAGATAATGTTTAGTATCAGGTGCCAAGACCACCTGACCTAATAGTGTCACAGTGATGTCCCCAGAGGCCTCCCAGGAGGGAGAGAGATTAGTATCTTCATGGTTTTGTTGTTCCTTCCTGATGGCCCATCAAATGTGATGGCCTGTCGTCTGGTGGGTGTCTTCCCAATACACCCCCTGTTGTAATTGTTACATAGTCCATATTCTTAACTTTAGATACAGAAATGATACATGCATACAAATTGGATAATCACATTCCGTAAAAAATTAAGTGTAGAACAGGCTAAATATTCACAAATTAAGCCACACAACGCCCTGTGAGGTGGCTGGTTATCTGACTAAGCCTATCTACACATTTTTTTTTCTTTTTGTACCAGTATACTGATGTCGGTTAGGGGTGTGGCTTTTTTAACTGATGGTGTGGATGCTTATAGTGTAGCTTATTCTCCTTCCCATATGGGAATAAGCATACAGAGATACTAGTACAGGTATAGCTATGTCCATACTGGGAGGTTATACCACTTTGTCCTGGTCTGGTTAAAATGGCACAACTTCTGTGTGTAGACAAGGGCTAAGGCATTTTATAGGATGCTTATCAACCTAGTGTCACAGTTGTTAGATTATCATCACCATTCACAGTGGGGGAAAACTAAAGCACAGTGACTTGCCTGAGGGCTGTGGCATGGCCAGGAGTTAGAATCACCTCTCTAACTGGAAGTTCATCTTTCCTCCCCTGTTGGTAGATGCAAGGCCAGTGCTTAATTTGTGCCGGGGCTTGGCAGTTCATAGTCCCGGCACCTCTGGGCTTGGCAGTTCATAGCCCCGGCACCTCTGGGCTCGCTGCATCAGTTTTGAAAGTAAAAAAAAAAAATTGCTTGAGCCCTGGCACCTCTTTCATTACAAACTAAGCAGTGTGAAAGGCACATTCAAATCCTCTTTTATTTTCTGAAAACACGGTCTAAAGCAATTACACGAGGGAGAACTGGCTGTTGGCCATCAATATTACATAAGGGCTGTACAACTATTAACAGAATCATCAGAGCATCTCTCTCTCAAGCCCGTTACAAACCACAGACTTGTGCTTCCTCCCTCTGCTGTAATTCCCCCTCTCTCTCAAACGAAATTTCTCCATTTTCCGTGATGACTCTGCGGACTGAGCACAGTAATCGGTGGATGGTGATGATAGAGCAATAATGTGCCATTGCTTAAAGAGCCAAGGAACATACTCCTGTTCCACTGTAGCACAAGAAACTGCAAGCTCGCCTTTCTAACCCTAATAATGCTTTAGTCATTGTAGCTACATACCCGCCCAAAATTGTCTGAGATGAGCAAGATGCCAGAATTAGAAATTCAGTGCAGAAAGCAGCATGCATTTAAGGCCACTGTGATATTACAATATGGAAAATGCTGCTGCCAGCCAACTATCCCTCTGCAAAATAAAGAACATATCTGAACGTCAGCCCTTCTGCCTATCCAGGCATAGCTTCATTCATCTACCTTTTTAGAAATTCCAACTAACTATTCCCAGTTCTCTTGCTGTAAGATCGGTTACTTGCCAATAGCTACCTTTGTAGTACCTGCATGTGCAATACAGATTTCACTGATATGTGCACCAGTGTTCAAGCACCTGCAGCTTTTTCACTCATGTTGCTACCATAGGACGATGAATGGTGTAGCATTTGAGACCTGTAATAGTGAGACAAATTAGTGGCTGTCAAAGATTTTTCTGGTTGTTATGTTGAAGACTGTGGCCACTCAAAACTTCATGGAAACTCAGACCTCCTGCTCCAAGAGCACAGGCTTTTATCACTTGAACCACCAGAAAATCTCCTTTAGGTGTTCACAGTATCAGGGTAATAATATGCAATTGATCAGTTTGGATTCTCTGCTGTAGTGGGCAATGGTGCCCTTTGCACTAGCCTGTTTATTATATTATAATACAATACATTTTCTTGCTGCTACAGTCAACTTGAAACATGTTCTTAAATTCATAGATTTTTAAGGCCAAAAGGGACCATTAGTTCATTTCTGACCTCCTGTATAATGCGGGCCATAGAATTTCACCCAGTTGCCTCTGCATTGAGCCCAATAACTTCTGTTTAGCTTAAGCATACTTTCCTTAAAGACCAGGCGTCAAAAGGTGGAGAATACACCATTTCCCTTGGTATTTGTTCCAATGATTAATCACCCTCACTGTTTAAAAATTTGTTGTTTCGTTATTATCTTTAATCATGCGAGGATAACCCCTCAAATAGAATAAATTAGACTGAGGATAGAGGTAACACAGAAAGCCTTTCCTATTATATATAGACCTGCATTTTAAATCTCACCTTAATTATATTCCATTCAGCCACTTTGCCTTCCCAATTGAAGAAGTCAGAAGACCTGAATCAGCAAAAGTCCATGTAACAAGTGCATGTGGGGAAAAAAAAAAAAAGGAGATATACCTATCTCATAGAACTGGAAGGGACCCTGAAAGGTCATCGAGTCCAGCCCCCTGCCTTCACTAGCAGGACCAAGTACTGATTTTACCCCAGATCCCTAAGTGGCCCCCTCAGGATTGAACTCACAACCCTGGGTTTAGCAGGCCAATGCTCAAACTACTGAACTGTCCCTCCCCCCAAAAAGTCCCATTTGGCAAAGTTCCCTCCATTGGCAAAGTGATGAGCCTGAAGAATTGGACCTGCTGGTCAACTGTCCCTTGTAAGAGTGGGTCAGAGCTAGACGTGGACCTGAACCAAAACGCTGGATCCAAACACCCTTCAACTTTTGGGAAAGGGTCAATCCAGATCCCAAATTTTTGACTTTGGTCAATCGCCAGTTTAAAAAAAAAAAATTCTGATAACCTATCAAAATATAAAAATCTCAAGTGTGCAACTGATGGTGACCCAAAGTGAACAATCTAAAGCTATTGCTTCCTATCAGTCTAGTGATTTTTCTGGATAGACACAATGTGTACTATGGGTGAGAGTTTAATTTTTATTTTGTTTCTTGGGGGTCAGAGAGGTTAAGCAGTGGCAAAATCTTGCCTGCATGCCATAGTTAAGAAATCATTTCTTTGGTGGTAGGCCGGGATTGGAATTCATTACCATCTGATGGCTTAATCATGCCCTGTGGTATGTGGAATAAGCTAATGTCCTCCTCAGCTACGTTCCTGGGGGACAAGTGTCAACATCACAATAAACAGCCATCACTCTTAGCACTCTAACCCTTGTCGGCAGTTGCAGCTGGGAGATTGAATGAACCATAGCTCACCCATGCTCCTTGCTAGTGGTTGTCCCTCAGTCAGGTTTGAGCTATGTTGGTAGCACAGCAATGAGTGAAGGTTGCTTGGGCCCCGTCCATGACCTGTACTGTAGGTGGAGGATGTCAGCATTATGCCTTCACAGCCAGGCACTTTTCATACGTAATTCCCTTTTTTTGCATTTTTTGCTCCTCTGTTTTCAGAGGCTAGAGGAGGTAAGCAGGCTTTCCTCTCAGCTGCCCCTCCTTAAGAAGGACCCCAACTTGACCCACCTACAGTTTCGTTTTTCATTAGTGGAGCACTCACAGCTCCAGGGGAAGTCACTGGGAGCTCAGCAGATCTGAAAATCATCAGGCCCAAGGTGTCCAAAGCTGGCTGTCCAAAAACCAGTACCCCAAAATCAGGTCACTTTGGAAAGCTTTGAGCTTGGTGTCAGCTCAGCTTTACTGTAGTCAGAGCCATCCCTTGGGTAGGGCGAATCGGGGCAACCCTTCCGGGCCTCGCGCTTTGGGGGGCCCCGCGGGCCGGTGCGATTGGCCAGCATGGTCAGTCCCGGAAGAGACGAATCCGTCACTTCCGCCCCAGGCCCCGCACCCCCCTAGGGAGGTCCCTGACTGTAGTGCTCGTATAGAAGTGACTAACAGTAACGCTAAGGCCTAGTCTACACTGGGGGGAGGGGAAATCGATCTAAGTTACGCAACTTCAGCTATGTGAATAACGTAGCTGAAGTCGATGTACTTGGACCTACTCACTGCGGTGTTTTCACTACGGTGAGTCGACCGCTGCCACTCCCCCGTCGACTCTGCCTTCACCTCTCGCCAAGCTGGAGTACAGGAGTTGACGGGAGAGCACTTGGGGATCGATTTATCGCGTCTAGACTAGACGCGATAAATCAATCCCCGCTGGATCGATCACTGCCCGCCTATCCGGCTGGTAGTGAAGACGTACCCTAAGAATGCAGACGACATTGTTTATGCTAAATAACTCAGTCTCTCACCACTTCCTCCACTAAACTTTGTGTAGCCTTCATTCAGGGTCACTGTCCCATTTGAGGGACACGGCTGGCTAAAATGTATTGGTTTGATTTTTTTCCAGTGTGTATTTTGTGCTATAAAGAGAAATTGGCTCAGTCAGGTCCTTCACAAGAAAGTAAACCACCCTGCCTTAGATTTTTAGTTGCATTTCCATGCCTGAGTATTCACCCATTTTCAGGCACTATGAGCTAAATCTGTGCTGGGCTGTCTTGGTATAAGTGAATGCTGGTATGTCTTAGTATAAGCAGTACTGGTTGCCTATGTGCAGAGATGGCACAATGCCCATTTTTAGTTTCGTGTGTGGTGTGAGCAGCACGACTTTTAGCGCAGAATGTACAGAGTACCAGTACTCATGACTGTTTCCACACGTCTTTTAGAGATGCAGCCAAGCTGGATCCATAACTTTATTAATATATATAATACACAAAATGTACGTTTGGCCCATTGTAGCGCTTCTAGCAGATTTCAGATCCTGATCAGAATTTTCTGAAAATGTGAGGTCATGCCATTCCATAGTGGTTATTATTAAAATGTGTTTTCCTGGAAAGCTTACTCAATGTATTCTGACTGTGGAGTATGCCAAAGGGAAGGGGCCATCTCCGATTCTGATGAACAGACCTGAACATAACCCTGGTGTCACTTCTGAGGAATTTTCCTTTTGGCATTGATCTTTGCAGGGTTTTTATATACACAAACACACACTTTTCATTGCTAGTTTCAAATGAAAAGAAATTCAAAAACTTGAAGTGAGAGCCAATTCAAACCACTGGGTTTCACATATTTTTGTAGCATAAGAAACTGCACCCTTCACTAAGTCTGATACCCAAACCATTATTGTATGCAGTATAGTTGTAGCCGTGTCAATCCCAGGATACCTTTCCCAGACCTGAAGAAGAGCTCTGTGTGGCTTTGAAAGCTTTTCTCTCTCCCCCACAGAAGTTGGACCAATAAAAGATATTACCTCACCCACCTTGTCTCACCAAAACCATTAGACAGCCCAGCGTGGCTCAAGAGGCTCTTAACCTTTAACAAAGCTCTCAACACACTAGGGTTCTGTTTTGAGTCTGTAGCAAAGATAGGTGAGTTTTCTGTAGGTTGGGACAGGCATTGCCAGTTTTGTGCTGCTTTAGTGGAGAGCTTTTCTGAGCTTGATTTTCTCTGTCAGGTGTGCTGAGGTGCATTACCTTGGGAGTTAGCTAGATGGTGCTGGAGCATACTTGTGTTGCTATATAAATGTAACTGGACTGAGGGAAGGGACATGGTTTCAGGGTGATCTAGAAAAAGGCATATTTCCCAACAAGGCCCCATGCAGAGCCAGAGAGGCTATCTCAGGGTATGTCTACACTAGAAACGCTACAGTGGCACAGATGCAGCACTGCAGCAGCATTGCTCTAGTGTAGACCCTTGCTGCAGAGACTAAAGGGATTTTCCACCACCATAGTAAATCCACCTCTCCAAGAGGCAGTAGTTAGGTCGACAGAAGAATTCTTCCCATTACCTAGAGGTGTCTGCACCAGGGCTTAAGTCAGCTTAATTACATTGCACAGACACTGAAAAATTTCACAGCCTTGAACGATCTAGTTAAGCTAACCTCACTCCGTAGTGTAGACCAGCCCTCAATTATTTTCTGTATTGGACCAAGTCCCAGCTGCCGAGATGAGGGAATGAGCTCAACCACAATATTGCTTACACAAGCTCCTGCCTCAGCCATTGAGAAGGGATCCATTCCGGTCTCTTTAGAGGCAGGGCCGGCTCTAGGATTTTTGCCGCCCCAAGCAGAAACAATTTTGGCCGCCCCCCCCTGTTTTTTTCTTGCCCCACCTCAGCTCCGCCCCTTCCCCAAATCCCCAGCCCTGCCTCCTCCCCCCAGGCTCTCAAACCTGGGAGGGAGGGTGAGCAGCGGCGCGCGAATCAGCTGTTTTGCGCGCCGCGGCCGCTCGGGATCTCCTCCTCCCTCCCAGGTTTGAGAGCCTGGGAGGGAGGGGGAGCAGTGGCGCGCGAATCAGCTGTTTCGCGCGCAGTGGCGCGTGAGCGGCAGCAGCGGAGGTGAGCTAGGGCGGCCGGGGCACATTTTTAGGGGCGGCATTCTGGCGCCAGCCATGCCACCCCTAAAAATGTGCCGCCCCAAGCACCAGCTTGTTTTGCTGGTGCCTAGAGCCGGCCCTGCTTAGAGGGAAAACTCCAGTGACGCTCTCAAATTTCAACATAAGGAACTGGCTTTGCTTTTGTTGTTACTTCTGTATTAGGCAGCAACAAAAACAGATAGAACTTTACTCCACTGAGGTTGCTGTCTTCCCTGAACAGAGAGGAAGTGCGGTTTAGGGTATTTATTATTAAATTGTCATTGGTGTGTGAGGTGTTTTTATGAGCAAGGTCCCTGCCCCACAATGCATACACGCTCCATTTAAGTGAGGGGAAGAGCACTGCAGTTTTGAATGCTGTCTTTAGGAAAGTTTCCATAAACGTATAGATAACACCCCGACCGCTGTCCGTGCTCTGCCCTAACAGCTGAGATACAATGGGGCTTTCATGCTAACAGTAGGGTGTTCCCAGATGAAGGCCCTAGACTCTGGAATTCACTTCCTCCTCTGACCCGGGGGGGGGGGCTGGAATGAGTCTGTTTGAGACCTGCTGTTAGGCTCTTCTGTTGATTCAGTCCATCTCTGCTGAAAAGGTCTCGGTTGGGAGCTGGTTCCTGTCCCTATGCAATGTTCCCAAGCCCTGAGTGGGGAGACAGCGCTGAGCACAGATTCCGAATCGTGGCTTTTGGCGTCCTCTTGGGCACCTATTGCTGTTGAGAAAACAACTCCTTCAGAAAGTCCATGGAGTGAACTGTGGAGGCGGTAGGAATCTATTCATATTGTAATGAACTGGCTATTGTGTATATGCACCACTGCCTTCTACTAGATACAGTCAGAACTGCTTAGCTGTGTGTCAGAGGCCCTGTGTGGCTAATAGCTAGTAGAAATTCTCCTTAGCCCAAGGGGGCGCTCTAGGAGCTGGAGGTAGTGTGTTCTTTCCTTGCTGTCAGTGAAGTTCTGAATGGCCCACTTGAAGCCCACCATGTTGTTGCAAGATACTTGGAACTGAGGAGACAGTAGAAAAAAGAAATGCCCATATCCTAGATGTCTACTTTTTTATTGAACTAACTTTGAAAATGCTTTTCAGTAGCTGGGTATGGTCACTTTCATGGTGGAGGGTTGTAAGTATTTGAAGGCTGTGCCAACCAAAGGAGAGAAGTGGTAACAGGAAACAGAGCAAAAGAAAATTCAGTGTGAACGTGGAAGAAAACCTCTTGTGATGAGAGCTAGACAGTTGAAAGGTATCTTAAGGGAAGTGATTGAAACCCTGTTGCTTGAGTCATTGAAAACTGAATTGCGCAGAGCACTGAGGTATACACAATAGCAGGAAACAATCCTGTACTGGCCAAAAGACATGGACTAGAGGACTTAAATCCTCAGCGTCATTAATTTCTATGGCCCATATCTTCCTCTCTGGGGGGAAATTGTGTGGAAAATTCTACTGCTTAGCAGTCCTGTTTGGTTCCCCACATCTTCCACTGGTCTGGACAGGATTGCAAAACAAGACCAGGCTTCAAAGCTTGTGTTTGGCTCAGATGTGTAGGAATACCTGGAAGACTGTGGATCTGACCATGTCCAGAGATCCTCCCCATTCTGTGCCTTAGCCCCCAGGCTCAAGGGCAGCATGGATAGCAAGGCTTCTGTGCTATTGGTCATTAACCGCCACAGTCTGAAGGCCAAAGAGGGAGAGTTAGAGCATTTTGTTTTGAAACTTCCATTGCTGTCAGAGGGAAACACGCAGCACAAGTGCTGCCGGCGGGGAGAGGGTTGGGGGGAGTCCTCCTCTCTGGCCCCCTGCCCCAGCCCCGGGGCAGCCTGCCTGCTGAACCCCAAACTCCTCATCCCTGGCCAAACCCCAGGCCCCACACCTCCTCCCGCACCCCAACCCTCTGTCTCGGCCCAGAGCCAGCACCCAAACCCCCTCTCAGAGCCAGCACCCAAACCCCCTCCTGCACCCAGCACCCTAAACCCCCTCCTGGACCACCTCCTGCACCCCAACCCCCTGTCCAGCCCAGAGTCTGCACCCAGCACCCAAACTCCATCCCAGAGCCTTAGGTGGGGGCGGGACTTGGACCCGTTCTGGGCACCACCACAAATTATACAAACCTGCTGCCCCTCTCTATGCCAATGGGGGAGAGCTCTCCCGTCAACATAATAAAACCACCTCCACGAGCAGCGGTATCTATGGTCGGTAGGAGAGCTTCTCCCGCTGACATAGCACTGGACACGCTGCCACTTATGCCAGCAAAACTTATGTCGCCCCGGGGGTGTTTTTTTCACACTCCTGAGTGACATAAATTTTGCTGACATAAGTGGTAGCGTGGACATGGCTTTAGTCACCTTGCCCACCATCCTCCTTCTTCCAAAGCTCCATGGCAGTATGGCCTTTTTGCAACCCTCTGCCCTATGATTATAAACTGACTCCGGTAGAAAGGTCACCCAGCCTGTGTGCTGGTTTCTCTTTGTCTGTGGGCCTAAATTTGGTGCCTACAATGAACTAGGCAGGCTTTTTTCTTAGGGCTTATCAACATGGCGAAAGGTACTGGTACAATTAAACCGCTATAGTTATACTGCTATAACTCCTGTGTGGACACTCTGTTCTAGAATATGAGTGTCGACATGGGGAGTTAGCTCTATAGTTATACAGGTATATCGTGATACTGGTAAATTTTTCCATGTAGACACATGCTCAGACACCAGTGTTTGTTTTAAGGTGAATAATCATCATCAGCTGTAAACTATTATTTTCCCTGCTATGCCACAGACAAGGTAGTGTTGATAGGTCCCAAGCTAGCGTGATCTCAACATACCATCCTTTCACAATCACTTCAATGATTTAAACATCTGCAGCAGTTTGCTGACTCTGAGGCATGACTGGGGGTTTTTTAACCTGAATTTGGTGACAATCACAAATGAAGTCTGAAATTTCTCCCTTCTGAGAAGCAACCACGGAAGGTTGTCGTGCATGTTGAGCCTTAGCTGCTGGCCTTTAAAACATGCAGCCCAGCAGCAGCACTTAAACATTTAGTATTGTCAATATTTCTTGCAGATGGCAACAGCTTGTTCCATATATGGGGAGGAAATTTCCTAGTAGACTGTCTGTATGTGCAGGCTTCATTGAGACACCTTTAGCAGGACTCTGTCATTGATTAGAGTTCCAGTTCCCTCTGGATATTGATGTGGCTGTTGTTGTGTTGTTTTTTTTTTAACGTGTGCAAAAACATTACTCTCAGACATGTCTGTTTGGCAGGGCAAACAAGAGGCATGAGGCAATGTGAAATTCTCCACCTGAGGGAAAAATTTCTGTTGCTCTTCTGAAGGGTTGCTCTTCTCAGCACCCACTGCCTAGGAGAGGATTACTAAAGAAAACAGCCGTGATTAAATAGATTACTATTATTTGTATTAATTAGTGCTCAGGGGCTCAGCTGTGTACCTATGTACCTTACCATGGTACGAGACAACCCCTGTCCCACAGAGCTTGCAGTCAAAGTAGACAAGACCAAAGGGTGGATTGGTATTTCACATAATCTTTCTTTAAAATGGATTTGCCCAAGGTCACATGGAAGTCTGTGACAGAGCTGAGATTTGAACCTTGATCTCCTGAGCCTTCAGCTAATGCCTTGACAGCCAAACCAGTCTTCCTCTCTGTAGAAAGTACTAGCCAAACAGAATATAGTAACTCAAGGTCCTAGCAATATGTGAGAAATCTTTACTAAAGAAACAGGCCAAAGGTACAACATTTAGTTCCAGATCTGGATCTTCACTCCCAGTTCGCAGGTATTCATATCCCAAGCTTTTGTTACATTGGCAGCTGCAAAATTCAGACCCAAATCCAGGTTCACATTCAAAACTCCCTCAAAGTTCCAGAGACTTAGATCTGTGGCTTTGGTTTGATTCCCGCTCTGTGCTCCCGACTACAAAACGAAAGGCAAGGATAGTTGGGGGTGGGAGGGGAACCCCACCTCAGCCATAGTAATAATAATAAACAATAGCTATTTCTTCCCTGATGCAGGTTTTGCAGGATTTCCTGATTACCTTGACATTATTCCTACGGAAGCCATGCTCCATCCACCCACTATGTACAGGAAATATGCCGAGTGTGTAATCCTGTCCTTCACCTTGTGTGCCTCCAATAGGATGGGGTCTAAAAGGAAACGGAATAGCAGCTGAAAGGTTCACCAGAGAGAGAAATTAACCCTGTAATTTTTCATTTCCTTCCTGTTGTTTTTGGAAGGTGGAGTTGGAGAGACTAAGCTTGTGCAATGTGGAAGAGACAAAAATAGCTTCCAAACCTAGAGGTCTCTTCTGAGTATTAAACCACTGGGGTTGGCATAGCCATGAATGATACCACAGTACAGTTTCCTACAGTAGCATATAGTCTTCAAGTGTGTGGTACCTGACAAATATATGGTTTATTAGTACTATACCTTTTGTATTACAAAATCACATGGAGACCCCAGTTAGTTGGAGCATCTGTTTGCTGGGCACTGCACAAACCCACAGGTAGAGAATGTCCATGTAGCTAAATAGGGTGACCAGATGTCCCGATTTTATAGGGCCAGTCCAGATATTTGGGGCTTTTTCCTATATAGGTGCCTATTACCACCCACCCCCTGTCCCAATTTTTGACACTTGCTATCTGGTCAGCCTATGGCTAAGAGGGTCCAGTCTAGTACGAGATGCAACATGCTAGTATAACAAGTGAATGAAGGGAGAGGGTGGATGAAAGAAACAGGATAGGAACACACGGTTGCAGGCTTGAATTGTCCTTTCTTTTTTTAAAGATATGAATGAGTAAGTAGAGATCAGAGATCCCCTACTGGTTTCTGGCCTAGCCAAGGCTGTTTCCCTTATGCAGCATGGTCGGCGTGGGTCTCTCGAGAAGAAATTTAGAGGAGCACGGTGCATTATAGTTTGAATGGTGGCTTGGGAGCTTTGCCATTGGTTTCACTGGGAGCAGGATCAGACACTACATCAGGGATGGTGTTCTATGCAGGAGGTGTTGCTTGGGAGAAACTGCAAAGGTGCTTTTGGGAGAAGCGAATGATATGGCGATGGCGCTTGGTGTACTTGGAGGAGGGAGAGGAACATGTAAGATACATAGCCCATCATTACTTATTGGCTCATCTTGTGAAGGGCCATAGAGGTGCTGACGAGAAGCTTGACCTTGATACAGGGCTGTAGGGGGAGCTAATGGAGAGACACAAATGGGAAGTGGTGACACAGAGAAGGAAGTTGATCTTAGCAACAATGGTTTGAATGGACATGAGTGTTAAATACTGTTCTAGTTTGTGTTTATAGGACAATAAGGATTAATTAGAAATTCCCTTAATAATGGTTTAATTAGTACATGTGAATCATTAGATTCTCGATTGCATAAGTGAGGAAATAATTGTTTACTAAGGATGTCCTGACTGGAAGCTCCATAGCTAAAGGACAGGAAGAAACATTGAGAAGGGCAAGGTTTAGAGCTGTACTAAGACTTCAGCCCTGGAATGCCCTGCTCAGAACTGCAGATAGAAATGTTCTTCATCCAATATTTCCTTACCTGAGTGCTAGGAGTGCCTGTTACAGCAGTTCAGTAAAAGATGAAATGTCGATCAGTGATTACGTCCCACTGCATTACATTGACACCAATAATCTATGTGTAGTTACATGTGACATCAGGAAAATGAAAAAATCAAACAAGTTTATACTAAAGTGCAATATATTGCACATGCAGTTTCCACATTATGCAGTATATCACTTCTATAGTAGGTATATGAAGGAATAGGCTGTGGTTTTATATTTGTGGTGTATTTAGCTATGTAACATGTTTTCTGTGTACTGAACCTTTAAATCTCTAACGATTTAGAAATCCATTTTGTGTTTAGTTCAATGAAGACTGTCTGAGGAGTCATACATACTACAGGAGATTTTCCTTTTGCTCCTAATTGTCAGTGTTTCTCAGCCTAAAATAAAGGTCATTCTCACTGAAAGGATCTGTTTGGGTTTGCAAAAACCCAGCAATGCTTAGTACATTTTTTCACTATTTAATATTGTAAACTTTAAAGTTACTGTAGCATATGTTTGTAATGTAGTGCAACTTCAACACATCCAACATTATGGAAATAAAATGCATTGCAAAATATACTTTGCAGATATGGCCAGAGGATTGTTTTACTCCTGGTGACTGATTCATGTATTTTTGTAATAAAATGCAGTGTCCTTCCAAAAGTAACTCAAGATATAAAAATAACTTTCTGTCCCTGTGACTATTTGTTCAGTTGTTGTAAAGTTAGGGGCAGACGTGGTGTTTTCTCAAGTTCAACTTTGTAAATAATCTGTCATTTTTATTCAACTATGCACATTGTATGTGTTTTCAGTGCAAACTGATTTTGTTTGGAAAGAAATGTAAAATTTAGAAACATGGTTTCTTTTTGACCCGTTGAAAAAAGAACCATTTTGGAAAATTTGCAACCAAATTAAAAAAAAACACAACTATTTTTTTCTAAGCATTTTGAATTTCACCTGTTTTGCACACCTCTGTTGGTAATACAGGTAAGAAAATTGGGGAGGGAGGAGCATGGGGAGAAAAGGGCTTTGTACATATGATTTTCAACTTGATAGTAACCCTCTAATCCTTCAACCCTGAGTAGTGTATTCTGGGAAATATGCAAGCTAAGCATCTAAGTATAATTCACCTCATGGGTTTATGTTTGTTTCAGAATTTGTTACTTAGAAAAAAGGGGTTTCAGCCAAAAAGCTGGTTTTTTTTTCATTTCAAGGACAACTATTTCTGTTTGTAATGTGGTGGGGTTTTTTTTTTTTTTTGCATTTGTGATCACTTGCTTTCTCTCTTTTTTTTCCATTGAAGAACTTGCAGAACTGGGAGAACAGGCTCCGTCCTGCCAGTTCCTTTTTCTGACTCAACAGAATGTGCCGGCCGCAAATGTGTGCCGAGCGAGCATGACCCAGATTCTTCTTCTCATTCTCCTACTCCAGTGAAACAGGAAAAGACAAATTTAGTAGAACCTCTAAAAGAAGTTTCGTGAGGAAGTGACGCTGCATGTCACACAATGACAACTTGATGGAAGCATTTAAATTAACTAAGGGTGATTCTCAAATTGTCCTTGGTGGGCTATTTGAGGCTACTGGACAGGTACAGACATAGGTTTAAATGCAGAATCTACTCTAGATGGATCTGAAGGCTGTTGTTTTTCCATGGAGAATGTGGTTAGCAAAAGAAATAGGCTTCCAATTGATAGGTTGTAACATTTTAAAAATGGGATGGCAGTGTGTGGAGTTTGGCAAATTGAAGGGCTTACGAGCAGAGCCAAGTGACCTATGAAATTGCTCTGAGATGAAATGAAGCTGAGGTTTTCTGACTCTTTGACTAGAGAGTGGTTCAAATCAAAACACCAGACACCAACTCCTCACCCCAGAAATTTTGTAGTGAGCTTTTGGGGTTGCTTATAGTGGACTGAGTTTGAAACCCCAGAGCTGAGCACACACGTTAGTCAGGACGTCCAGATCTAGATCTGGACTTCATCTCTTGGGTCTGTCTTGGCTATGGCTGGAACCTTGGCAATCCCTTCATTCCCCATGAGCTCCAACGTGGGATTTAGGGTTTTGATGGAAAATCTGTAGTTTGCACTGAGTTTCCCTTTGATTTTCTGGAAACTCAGCTAGGGGAGAGAGGGGAGTGAAAATCAATTTACGTGGTAATGAATCATCGTGACCTTCTTGTAAAATTACAGTTTCTCTCAGACCCACCATTCTTGTTGTCGTTAGTCACCCTGAGGCTTGGGAGAGGCTGGTGACCATTATGGGGATCAGGAGGGAACTTTTTGCAAATCATGCTTTCTCCCATGGTGTTTAGTTCAGCCACTTTCTAATGCCCCCAGCTATGCCAGTGGGCCCTCAACACTGCTTCAGCTTGTCTCTATAGACCAAAACTTTACTTAACCCCTCCCACAAACCTCTAGAAGTTTCGCTAAACCCAAAACAAGATTGGATCCTCCCATTCCACCCTACTCACAGCTACGAAGAACTCCGAAAGATTGCAATGACAAGCCTTGACCTCATGTGTGATTTAGTTAATTTACCGCCCAGTGCTCCCAGGACAAACATTGTCTGTATGCAGGAAGGCTCTGTCTTTCCCCCTCATTGAAGAGAGTTCTCCAAAGTTAAATTGTATGGTTTTATTTACTGTTTCCAGTGGTGCTCTATATGTGCAGCCTGCCTCACCAAACAGTCTATGTAAAGGCCTGATCCTGCAAAGGGATCCGGTCATGCTGGTGTGGAATCCTGTTGACCCGGCAGTGGTGCTCCAGTGGAGAGGAAGGATGGTCCAGTGATTAGGGCACTAGCCTAGGTCTTGGGAGAGCTGAGTTCAATATCCTGCTCCACCACAGACTTCCTGAGTGACTTTGGGCAGGTCACTTAGCTTCTCTGTGCCTCAGTTCCCCAGTAAAAAGGGGATAATAGCACTGAGTTACCTCCCTGGGGAGTTGTTAGGATAAGTGCATTAGATTGTAGGTGCTCAGATAGTTATATGGCCCCTGTCACCATAGTACCCAAGATGTCTCAATAGATGGATCCCTTTCTGTGATCAGGTCCTTGGTTAGAACAAAGGACAGTAGGTACAACATGGGCAGTGACTAGGGCATCTTCTCTCATGCTGTCCTGACAGGCTGCCTTGAACCCCCGGCGATTACTGGGGCTGGGAAGGGAGTTGAGTGTCCGTAGCCCATTCAGTCCTGGGCACCTCTGCTGATATGGGTCGTTTGTTAGCATTAGCGTTAAACCGTGGCTGTGCTCTGATATAGGCACACCAGCTCACTGAGCTGGGACCTCAGACTGCCAATTCACTCCACATAGGCTACCAAACAGCTGTCGGGTAATAAGTGCGGGGTTAGTACCAACCTGATCTGGATTAGAATTGGCAATTTAGAGATGAAAAGCTCTAGATCCCATTACTTATACCCTGAGCTCTCCAGTCCCCCGTCTGTCACAGCTCATTACGGTGGCAATAAATGTGAACTCCCCCACTGTACAACTGTCTCATTGTCTCATTCTCCAGTCCGGGTTCACATCCTTCAAATACTTGCGGACAGTTATGTTCCCTTGCCTACAGTTATCCGGCCAAGCTGCACGTATTTCTAATCTTTCCACACTAGTCTGTCTCTGCCTTCTCCTCCTGCTCCTCTATTGTTTTTGTTGCCCGTCCCTCCAGCTTGCTTTCTGGTATTAGGGTGCCCAGCATTGCATGCAGTATTCTAGGAGTGGTCTCACTAGGGCTGCAGGGAATATTTTCCCACATTCCCTCTCCGTTATTACTCATTACATGTGTTGCTGAGAGCTTAATTTACTGCCCTCCGTTCCCTTTAGGCTGTAAACAAACAAATCATCTTCCTATTCTCTGGAGCCAGTCTGGAGCATTCACTGCATGGTGCTGGGGTGGCAGGCAGATAATTTTTCACCATGCTACGGCCAGTCTCCTTTTTCTCGGGTTTTAGAAAGGCTTTATTTAGTTTGACAATGATGGTAATGGTAGCTAGCAGCAGATTCTCATATACTGTGCAGGGTATCTGGAGTGAATCAGACCTTTTAAATCAGCCTCAGCCAGGCAGCCTGGCTACCTAAATTGGTCCTGAAGCAGGAAGCAAGCAATAATTGTATTTGTACTAACATGTCAGATTTTATTGGCTGCCTTAAAGACTGTCTAATCCCTCAAAGCTGAGGATGAATGGGGGCATGGGAGGCCTTTTGATAAAGTGATCAGTAGTTTTTATTATTATTATTTATTTATTCCCTATTTTAAAGGGATGCTCTGAAAACAAAAATCATATGTAGTTTCTTTTCTCATGCTACTACTGACATCTGAGACTTATTAAAATAGAAATGATTTTTAAAATCGAGCATATGGTACCTTTCATCACCGAATGCTGTTTCATCGTGTTTTGCATTTCGCTCACAGTCAACAGTGAAACTTTCTTTTTCTAGTGAGCTTCACTTTCTGGTTCTCATGCTATTTAGATTTCCACAGTTGCTGGAGAATGTTTCGACAGGTTTAGTTACAAAAACACCTATGTTTTCAGCCTCAACTATTCAACAGTGTCGCTTTAACCTATGTGAGTGGCCGGTGAAGTTGGAGAAGGGCCTGGGTTTTTTCTCCCCCCGTTGGATGACATCTCAGGCACAGCCTACGCTTTTGAGGGAGCAGCCTTTTCAGCATATTTTCCTGGCTCATTTATCTTCCTCACCAGGCTCCCAGGCCATGCTCTCACACTTGGGGCTTGTCTAGTTTAGGATATTTTGTACAACTGGTCAAATATTTTCTCACAGCTGTTCTTTGGTGAAAGATTGCTTTTCAGTTAAACGGAAATTGTGTTGAGAAAATTCCATTTTTGTTTAAAATTTCTGGGGTTTTTTTGTGTGTGGCGTTTTTTTTGGTTAAAAACATAAGAACGGTCATACTGGGTAAGACCAAAGGTCCATCTAGCCCAGTATCCTGTCTTCCAACAGTGGCCAATGCCAGGTGCCCCAGAGGGAATGAGCAGAACAGGTAATCATCAAGTGATCCATTCCCTGTCGCTCATTCCCAGTTTCTGGCAAACAGAGGCTACGAACACCATCCCTGCCCATCCTGGCTAATAGCCATTGGTGGACCTATCCTCCATGAATGTATCTAGTTCTTTTTTGAACCCTGTTATAGTCTTGACCTTCACAACATCCTCTGGCAAAGAGTTCCACAGGTTGACTATAAAACCTGAAAACTGAATATTTTGTGTGTGTGGGGGGGGGGCGGAGGCCTCGGTGTTGAAATTTCAAAGAAAAATATTTCCATTTTCATAGGAGTTTTTCAGTGTGAGGGAGAGAGGATCATTCCCTCAACCTGCTATTGTACCAATGTAATAACTACGTTGAAGCAAATGTAGGCTCACTGCATCAGCAAAACAGGGATTGCAGTGGTGCAACTGATCAGGGTAATCACGTTAGCGCAAGCCCCATTTTACACCAGTGCAGTGTGTTGATGCTGAGGGTATGGTTACCGTAGTGCGAACAACCCTCTATATGGAGAGAGCCTCAGTCTCACTTTTGTATTTGTGACCCCCCGGGGTGCAACCTGCTCTCTTACTTTTGTACTTGTGACATTCCGCCCCCCCCGGGGTGCAACCTGGAACTGGGGTACTGCTGAGCCCTCTGTCTCACCAGTCTGGGCTTCCTTTCACACTGTGCTGCTGTGGCAAGCTGCAGACCGCTTCCGGTCCTGCACTCACACAAACCTTTACCGAGTCAGGGACACACCCAGCTGCAGTTACATGAACGCTTCTCCTCAGTCACTCATGATCTAACAATAGAGAGATTTTAGCCAGCTCACCCCCCAGCTCCACAGCCTAGGACCCCAGAGCTGTACCATCTTGCCCTGGTCAAAAGCCTGACCAGTATAAGTCCACCCCTCCCTCAATGTGGAGAGGACAATTTACCAGTTTTTGTTCCTGAGCAGATTCCCCAAGGACTTATAGAAAAACACACTGTTTTAGGTAAAAAATGTACAACAAATTTATTAACTACAGAAAGATAGATTTTAAGAGATTATACATAATAGCGTACAGATCAAAGTAGATTTAAAAACAAAAACGCAATCTAAATTCTCTAAACTGGTTAGGATTTGAATCAAACAGGTTCTCACCCTATTAGATAGCACAAACAGCTTCCATACACAGGCAGGCTTCCTTCTTTCCCGCCTGGGACTCCCCTTCAGTTCAGTCTTTGTTCCTTAGGTGTTTTCAGGTGCTGTGTTGTAGGGGGAGTGAGGCCAAGTGATGATGTCACTTCCTCCTTTTATATCTTCTTCCAGCTTTTGCCGTGACATGAGTCACACAGTCTCCATTAGGTCTGTGCTATCTCTGAGAGGTTTCCATTGTACACAGTTCCTGGGGTAATCCTTGTGAGTGTTTGAATTCTCCTTAATGAGCCATCAACATTGGCCTTTTTATTGTTTATACACCTCTACCCCAATATAACACGAATTCGGATATAACGCGGTAAAGCAGTGCTCCGGGGGGGCGGGGCTGCGCACTCCGGCGGATCAAAGCAAGTTCGATATAACGCGGTTTCACCTATAACGCGGTAAGATTTTTTGGCTCCCGAGGACAGCGTTATATCGGGGTAGAGGTGTACCTGAAAGGCTGCTTGTGGGTGTTCCCAACCTCTCAACATGTTTCAGTGGCACACACATAGCAAAACTTCATACACAATGATAGCACATACAACTTAACAGGATATTTAATATTCAACAGATTGACTTTTAAAATACCTCACAAGGCATACTTTGTACAAAACATATCATAATTGTATCATAATCATATCACTATGGTGAATGTGGAGTATAGAGTGTCACAGTACTCACCTATCATCCATCAGAATTAGACTGATCTCATGTCACAGAATTATAGGACCTGATTCTCCATTCCTTGTACCTTTTATTGCATTTTGCACCAATGCGAATCGGGTGCAACACACAACCATTCTGATCTGGTAGCAATTAGCATTCAGCCCACACAGGGGTAAATGCCTACCCAAGATGCGAGGCAATGGAGAGCCAGACCCACAGAATCTAAGAATCTATCTCCCAGATTGCAGAGGACAGGTCTCTGTTGTACGATTCCTGCTGTTTTGCCAAGTCTAGTTTTAAATGTGGCAAAAGATGGGGCTTCCGTTCCATCCCTTCCTTATTGAAAGTCTGCATAGAGCTCACTGTTGGGAAGGTTTTTCTGATATTCAGCCTAAATCTTCATCCCAATACTCCTAACTATACCCCCTTTTATTATGATAGATCAATCCTCTTCCTGTTTGACACAACCACCCTTCCTGTAGGTCTGTACCCTTGCCAGGACCCTGCTCAGCGTCACCGGGCTAAGATACACACATCAAACTCTTTTCGTCTTTCCTCCTACGTCAATCACTTCAGCCCTCTGGCGGTTTTTGTCACTCCTCTCTGAATTCCTTTGGCCTAATTCTCCACTACAATGTGCCTCGTGGTAATCTACAGCTCTGCAAAGTGGGCCTACAATGCTAGCAAACTGCTATAAAAGGTGCAAGGCAGTGGACAAACAGGCCTCATGAGTCTGTCACTTGATTCATGGCACGGATGCTTGAGGGGTGTGTGTTATTTATGAAGCTGGCAGGTTGTGCAGCCAAGTGAGATTAAAAATTAACCAAAGTATTTTATGACTTATTGACCTTCTGTTGAGTCTGGCAGTTTTGGTGCACTCTTTAAAAGTGAGTTGAAGAGTGTGGGGGGGAATTGGAGGTCATGCCTTTCTGATGTCTGCTGGCCTTAACAGGGGCAGTGTGTGTGTTTTGTTTTGTTTTTGTTTTTGTTTTTAAATAAAACAGAAAGGGGGTTTTGGTTAGCTCTTCAGCTGGTGAACATTAATACAACTCCACTGACTTCAGTGCAGTGGTGTATATTACAACCACTATGCTGAGGATCTGGCCTTTTATTCCTACCTACTTTTAACCTAGCAGCTCTTTCATCACTGAACTGAACAGTTGGGATGTTTGACTCTTTCATCTATTTGTCAGGTGTTTAACGCCCGACAGATGTTAACAAAAACAAATGGAGATGCCAGAGATTTAAATGTAAAATCCACTTCCTTGATCCAGGGACCCCTTGATGCCAACTGGCAGAGGGCCCAGGGGTGCATAGGATTTTACAGAGATCCCCAGGGTTGGCTATGTGAATAATAGGGTAGCAGGTGAGGTCTCTGAGAACCAGTTGCCAACTGGTTGTCATAATCATTGAGAGATGTATGGAGGGATAATATTTAAGCAGTTATGTATCTATTAAAATTATGTTCTTACGGTCTTGGAGTTAAGGCAGATCACCAGGAGGTGCCATACCTCAAAAATGTCCCTTTCAAGTAGGAGGTAACTGACACCTATCTCTCTGTCTGACCTTTTTGTGTATTGGACACCTCACAATGTCTTTCTATTTTGTATACTGAGCCTGGTACAAATTGAGAGATTGCAAAATCTCCGAGACAGGTAACCTACAGGAAGAAACCAAGAGCAAGGGGTGTCCTGTTTATGGATAAAGACAAAGGATTGTTCTGGTGTATCTTTCAAGGAAAAAGAACACATTGGATCCTTCACCTAGGAGGCAACCTGCCCACATACACATCTTATGAAAGAAAGGTCATAGCCTGCCTGGCTGTAAAATGCTGCAAGGATTTTGGGTGACTTTGTTAGACATGGGAGTATCTTGTTAATTAAGTCTAGGCTCTAGAATGCGTCTTATGATTTTATATGTAACCATTTGTTTCCAATACTTCTACTTGCTACTACTTGAATCTTGGTGCTTTATTAAATAAACCTGGCCTGCAGTTCTCTAATCTAAGTGCTGAGAGTTAAGCGGAACGATGATCAGAGGTGAAACTGGTAAGGTGGGGCGTAGTGTTTCTTTGCAAACAGCAGATCAGTGAACACTGAGAGCGTCCAGTGGATCAGTGGGGACTACAAGGCCTCGAGTGAGTGCTTGTGTTGCCCATGGCTGGCGGAGCTGGGGAGCTGACCCCCAGCAAGCACAGGTGAGCCTCCCTCACACTAAGGGCAGATGATGGCGAGTTGCCTCGCTACCCTGTGTACCCCCGAGAAGCGTCGCGCTTGCCTTCTCAGACAGGGCTCACTTGCTTGGTATCTGTGTCGTCCTCTTACTGGTTTTCCAGTTGTCCATAGAGTCTTCCAGGAAACGCAAAGCAAGATGAGCCCTGAATTTCGAATGACAAAATGGGGTGTGAAAAAAACTGCCAAGCCTCTGAGGCCTTTTTTTATCTTCCAGAAAGAGACCGTAGGTTATGTGAAGAAGCACTGTTGGCTTTGAAAACTGTTCTGTGGAAAGGGAGCACTTTTCCACATCAGCAGAGAAATATGTCTGCAGAAACCTATCCAAACACTTGTGCTAATTAGGTCGAGCCAAGCACTCTGCATATTAGATGGATAGTAATTGCCTGCGCTGTTCATCTTATCAGACGCCTATGTCTGCTCTTTCCTTCTAGAGTCTAACACTGGTGGTGTTTTCCTCCCATGTTGAATGTGATGCCGTAATATGCAGAAAAGAAATATACAAGGAGCAGTGCTGACCTGGGTTAAACCAATGATTTAATGAGCCTTAAATAAAAAAAAAAAAAATTAGCCCAGGGAAATGGTGTGGTGCAATTTGCTATCATTCGATTAAAATCATCCTTTCCTGTTGTGCACCGAGCCCAGTTTCTGAATTCAGGTCTTTACTGGGATGGGTGAGTCATGTACCTGATAAGAAAATACACCTATTTTTAGGCAGATATAACAGCTCTATGGTTGCCAAAGTAAACAAATGTTTTATTTCTACTCTTTATGGCTAGTAGCATGGGAAGGTTGCTGGGAAATTGAGCACCTAGGGCCTGATCCACTGAAGTCAATGGAAAGAGATCCCTTGATTTACAGTGGGCTTTGGCTGAGGCTGTTAGCTAGGGAGGCCAGGGAGGGCTGTGAGGTCAGGGAAGGCTTGTGCCATGGTTAGGGTACTAGCCTGGAACTTAAGAGATCCCGGTTCAATTCCCATGTTTGCCACAAACTTCCCTTGAGGCTTTGTGTCTCAGTTCCCCCTCACTACAATGCGAATAATAGTAGTTCCCATATGAGTTTTGAGGTACTATGGTAATGAGGGCTCTACAAGGCCCTAAGATAGATAGGTGCTGAGTGCTCTTGATTTCTAATGGAAGTTGAAATGTTGAGTGCCTGGTGAGATTGGCTATCCTTTGAAGGGATGGATCAGCAACTTGGACCTTCCTTAAAAATAACAAATAGGGAAGTAGGATTTGTTCCATCTCTTCAGTGTAGAACATCTTGTTTTCTCCAGGGCCAGTCTTATGGGTGGGTGATGTGGGCGACCGACCAGAGCACCATGGTCAAGGAGGTGCCGTGGTCAACCCCCCAACTCACACACAGCCAGCCCAAGGCCCCTTAAACCCCTGAGTGCTGGAGGACCTGGAGCCGTGGAGAAACAGCCCCAGCCAGGGGCTCCTAACGTGCATTGGGCTCCAGCTACTAGTCCTGGCTGCCCTGGGGAGGGATGGGACTTCCTCTTCCCCTGCATGGGCTGCTTCTGGGTCTGGGTCAGACCCACCTCCAGGAACCTCCCCTGAGTGCAGGAAGCTCTTCACCCCGCCCCCCCCCCCCCCACACACTTCCTACCCCTATTGTTCCTCAGCTGTGGGAGGAAGGGTCACTGTAGAGAGAGCTCTCCCCCTCCGCCGCCTCCCCCACCCCCCCCGCCATCTGCCCAACCTCCGTGCATCTGGAGTCAAAGAAAGGGCGCCAAAATACAAGTCTGCCCAGGGCGAATTCACCCAGGGAATTTTCCCTAAGGCTGGCCCTGGTTTTGTTTCAGCTTAGTGCTGTGGCGTAGAAGCAACATGGGAGCCCGGTGGGCCCTGCTGTCACTTTACAGGTTAGCAACTGGCACACTCCAATCCTTGAGCCCTCTAAGCATCTCCCTGAAGTGTCCAGCTGCTGGTCCACTGGACACTGTGTTCACGGATTCACTGCTTCCAAAGAAACAGTACACCCCAGCTGCTCAGCTCCACCTCGGATCACCACTCTGCCCAACATACAACACTTAATTAACAAGGTACTCCCATATCTAACCAAGTACTGCTCATGTAAAATCCTTGCAGTGTTTTACAGTCAGGTTGGCTCTGACCCTCCTTTCGTGAAACAAACACGGTCAGCTTGCCTCCTTGGTGAAGGATCCTGTGTGTTCCTTTGCACTCCAATATACAGTAGAACCTCAGAGTTACGAACACCAGAGTTACAAACTGACCAGTCAACCACACACCTCATTTGGAACCAGAAGTACGCAATCAGGCAGCAGCAGAGACCAAAAAAAAGCAAGTACAGTACTGTGTTAAACATAAACTACTAAAAATATAAAGGGGAAGCAGCAGTTTTCTTCTGCATAGTAAAGTTTCAATGTTTTAGTCAATGTTGAGTTGTAAACTTTTGAAAGAACCACCATAAGGTTTTGTTCAGAGTTACGAACATTTCAGAGTTACGAACAACCTCCATTCTCAAAGTGCTTGTAACTCTGAGGTTTTACTGTACACCAGAACAATCCGTTGTTTTTATTAATAAACAGGATACCCCTTTGCTCTTTGTTTCATCCTGTAGATTTCCTCTCGTGTAGATTTCACAATTTCTTATGTCGCCCTGGTTAAGCATGCAAATAGGCACACATTGTGAGGTATACAATCCAAAATGGCCAGACAGAGAGAGAGATGACTGTTATCTACAGCCTGAAAGGAACATTCGAGGTATGGCACCTCCTGGTGACCGGCCTTAGCTCCAAGACCATAAGAACATAATATTCAGTATAGATACATAACTCCTCCAATATTATCTGTACATAAATTTCACAATGATTATGAGGACCAGTGGGATGTGGCTATTGGTACAGACCTCGCATGCCACCCTTTGGGAAACTAGTATGCATTTTTCCAACCCGGGTGATCCCTGTAAAATCCTATGCACCCCCTCTGCTTGTTGGCACCAGGGGGTCCCTGGGTCGCAAGTATCTCATCACTTCATTTGCCTTCCAAGTCCTGAGTTCAAGGTTCTGTTTTTCACCTGCCTCTGTTGACGGCACAGACCATGCCTCAAGTGCATTTGGGAGGTACGTCATAAGGACCTGAAAATACATCAGGAAAGTTCAGGGAAATGCTTCCTGCTGTGTTGTAAGCATTGGTTTCACCACTGATGATAGCAGGGGAATCATGAAATCTGAAGCACAGAGGTTTGGGGGAAGGTGAAATGGGAACTGATGCATCTCACACATTGGAAACAGAAATGTGTTTGTTTGGCTCTAAAGGTGAAATCTTGTCCCGCGTGAAGTCATGGAGTCGGCCATAGACTTCATTGGAGCCAGGATTTTACTCTGTATTTTGTGAATGAGATGGGATCTTCAATATACACACATTTTGCATTACAAACACACTCTGTTCATTACCGCAGTGCCTTGGGACCAGCTCTGTACAGACACAGAGTAGTAGATGGTGTCTGTCCAAAAGAGCTTTCAATCTAAATAGGCATCTGAGACACAGGGTAGGGGAAAAGGGTAGAGCACACAAGCAGAGCCATCCATGTGATGTTCCTTTTGTCTTTATTGATTGGTGGGTGGGTGAGCCGGTCAGTCCTGCATTTACCACCACCCCTATTTTTTCCCTTTATCCTCCATTCTCAAAAGCTCTGCATTGCCACGTCTGTGTGCTGTGATACAGAGACTCCATCCACGCCACTCTGTGCAGCCAGGGGCCACTGAGAGATGTGCAAAAGAGAAGCCATCTCTTTCCCAGGAGATAAGCTCTTTGCCTCCACATCCGCAACCCCAGCCTCTCCCTTACTGGGAATGAGTGACAAGATCTGGATCCCAGCCTGTAGAAGTTCCAGGCACACAGAGTTGTCATGCTGCTGAACACACCCAGGGTGTGTTGTGTAACACGCAAAGGGAAGTTTGCAGGCAGAGTAGCAGGGTCATGTGTGTGTGTGTGTGTGTGTGTGCCATGCTTTGTTTGTTTCACACGCTCAGACACATGATCTCTCTGGTACAGACAGCCTACAGTGTTATGTCCTGTACTGCAAGTACAGTAAGTCATAGAGGACATTAATCAATTAATTGTGTACCTGGAGTGCTAGCAAGGCACAAATCATTAGTGAATAAAATGGCCAGACTAGCTGAGCTGCCTGTCCATGCAGCCCCAGGTTGGGCTTTTTCAGAACACACAGGGAAATCCTTTTAACTTTAAAAACAGAAACTGGTTCGTGGAGACTGACTCATCGGCAATGCTATTGGCTTCATTTTCTAAAGGTTGCGAGAAAACCTCGGCTGATGCCTCTACAGGGTGTGACACCTGCTGATCTAACCAGGTAACAAACAAATCATTCTCTACAAAGGAACCCAGCAATTACCCTGCCATGCAGCTATTTACAGCAGGCACAGTAAGATAAACCTGTTTGTCTGCTAGTGTAAAAAAAATATATATGCTGATTTATTATCAGACTTCTGCGGAATTTCAGGGCCAGACCTAATTTTATGTCTTCACCGAATGGTTTAATGGATTTTAAAGGGTATTTATAGAAACATCCTGCTAGAGGTCAGAAAACATATTCCCAAATATGTATGCACTGTGTGTATTGCCTCCAAAAAATCTGTGAAAAGAACATTAAGGTCGCCAAGTCAAGCTCTCAAAAATTAGGAAATGCCAGAATTAGGATTGTCTGTGCGGCCTTAATTCAACCCTCTTGTGCGTTGTGCATTATGATGGTTACATGATCACATGCAACTTTTTCCATAGTTTAGTGCATCTGTTCTAAAATATTGTGCTATTCGGCTGTTATGACCAAAATCAATGTATAACTGGGGGAGGTGGCAGGTGGTTCAGCAAGCTGGTAATGGGCTGTTGAGCCTTTCACCTTGAAGTCACCAGTTCAGATCTACTCCAGTTTGGCAGAAATCAAAACCTGTCATCACGAGCTGGCTGTTGACATGGCCTGTGTGAAATGAGTGTGGGGTCGCTTCAAATGCAGTTGGACAAGTATCCCCTCTCTTCTCTCCCCCACTCCTCAATTGGCACTGATTACCATTTTGTTGGCACGCTCATCAGAGATGCCGAGGAATGAATGAATTACCAAGCCTGAGCCTCCCTCCTGTGGAGCTGGTCCCTTCACGTCATGGCTGAGGCATGTTGGCAGGGCAGGGTGAGGGGGGAATGCACTCTTGCTGCATACGCGGGTCCTATCATGTGGATAAACATGAATTTAGCTTCCATCACAATCAGCCTGGCAGTTTTCACCAGCACTAGATATAAATCAGGGGAGAAACGGCAGTATTTGGGGTGGATCTGGTCCAATACTGACAGGTGGATGTTTGTGGCAAATTGGTAGAATCTATTTTGGGAGCAGAAGGGGAGCTATTGCAGCAGAACTCCATGACCGTGTACCAAAGCAGCAGCTATTTGCATGGGGTTTGTGGTACAGCCTGAATCCGAGACGAGGGAGAAACTCACTGCATAGCCTGTCCTTGCAGAATTTCAAGCTCAGGTTTGGATAGTTTGAGCGAGCGTCAGAATTTTGGCTAGGCTGGTGCAAACCGAACCTGAGCTCTGAACCTTTTGGCAGCTCAGACATGGCTCGGGCGAGGAAGGAGGACCTGGTGGTTAAGGCATTGACCAGTACTCAGGAGATCTGGGATCAATTTGTGCCTCTGACACCGAGTTTCCGGGGAACCTTGGGCCAATGCACTTTTAGTATCTCTTAGTTCCCCATTTATAAAGGGGGTATATTGATATTCCCTTTCTCCCCCAGTTTGTCTTGTCTCCTTAGACTGTAAGTTCTTCCAGGCAAGGCCAGTCTCTTAACATGTGAATGTACAGCATCTCGCACAATAAGGCCCTGCTGTCATTGGGGCCTCTACTGGAAGGGGAGTAAATAACTTCAGCGTTCTTCCCCGTTTATTCTTACATGCTCGTTTTCTCTTCCCTTACCTTTCTCTAGTTGGGCTTTACAGTGATTGTCAGGTTAGGGGTGCAGTGACATCTGAATGCTTTGTGCAAGAGATCCTGCCTGGAGACAATAATTTATCCCCTGAGGTCTGTGCTCTTATCAGAGAGGTGAAACACTCCTCTGCTCGGGGAATAATTCATTAGACAATACTTTTTTTCTTTTTCTTTTCATGTCACAAGTCAGTCCCAAAGAAAAAGTCTATGCCCCATGGCTATTTCAGCTTGTTAAAGATACCTTTCAAGACAGGGATGAGTGAGTAGTTTGAATAAAAGATTCAGGATTCTTTGCCCAAAACGTGTCATAACCTTTTCTTTTTTAGAAATGGGCCCCAATTTAAACTCCAGATCTGAATGATCCTGGACTCTGAACAAGTTTGGGTCCAAACGTGACTTGCCCCTATATCTGCATTGAGCCAAAGCAAGACTTCTGATCCAAAGCCTCCTGAACTTTGGAGCAGTTCAGGTCCAGAGACACACGTTGCCCCTTGGCTCTATCTCTTCCTTTTCATAACGTTCAGAAAATGTCGTTGAATGTCTTTTTTTTGCTGTCCATGTACAGATGCTGGCTAGCGCAAGCAGCATTGTCATGGCATAAGGAAAGTTTGGCTGTGCAAACTGACCAGAGCTAGAAAGTACCAAGAATCTCACATGAAACCTTGTTCCTTCGGGATTTCCAGCCAAAGTCTGCAGACCCAAGAACTTGAGGTCATTTGAATAGGCCAGACTTTGTAGAGCTTCTCTGAAATTGAAGCTGAATCTGGATGGTAGTTTTGGTATTTGCCTGTTTCTTTGGATTTCCACCAGTATCTTCAGCTTCTTTTGATCTCTATTGTTCCACCATTTAATTACATAAAGAATTACCAGGTAGAATGTGTGCCTGCCTCCTTAATAGATGGCTCATTATACAGGGAGGGAAACAGAAAGGACAAAAGCTTTATGTGCCAACAGCCCTGTCAAGATCTTACTGTGCTTAAGAGGTGAAAGATGAGAGTAACCTGTCTGTTCTAACGATAGCCGGATGGGCCAGGGTCAAGGTATGCTGAGGCCTGTGCTGGCTCGGGAATTGCAACGATTGCCCTGTTGATATAATGGCGATGAATCGCCTAATAAAGTCATTGCATTCAGCTGAACAGAGGGAAAACTTCCTCCCCCCCCCCGTTCTTTTCCCATTTAAAACCACTTGTATAACTTTCGTGTTAAGCTTAGCCTCTCTCTGGGAATTGCTGGCTGAAAGGAGAATTGCTGGCTATGCAGTGATGTATCCGGGTCTACATGCTGCTGGCCTTGGAAGTCAGACATGATGAACTTAATTTCTCATTTTGAAAGTACTGTAACATTGTAGCACTTATGGTATTTTGCCCTATCACTGGAGCATCTGAGCACCTTGCCAGGCTGGAAATGCCTCAAGAGAAATCACTTTTACCTCTGGTTCTGGCTAGAACCAGAAAGTCCAGGAGTGAGTGAAAAATTAAAAGGTAAATAGTAGAGATGGACTCATACAAAAATCTCAGCTCCAAATAGCCTTGAAACTTGGGAAACTTTGGATATGATCTTTTGCATCTGGCCCCCAAGAACCATCGTGGGTTAAAGCAATCCTTTAGATCTGAACACCCAAGATGGTTGAGGACATTTGCATCAGATCTGAACTTTGTGGCTTGGGCTCAACTCTAGAAAAGAATTGTTTTAAAAAAGTAAACGGTTTTGAACTCCAAAGAGTTTGATTCAGGACCTATATAAACTTGAACCTCCATACTAGCCATCAGCCTTCTGAGCTGGGCTCATGCTGGGTATGCTCCAGTACACCCACAAGTCATTGGGCAACATCCCAGAATCACTGGGTGAAATTCTATGGCCTGTGTGATACAGGAGGGCAGACCAGATGATCACAGTGGACTCTTCTGTCTCTCAAAATCTAAGCATCTATGCAGCACTAGTTTCTATTCAGTCCATTATCTGAGTGTCCCTATTGCCTCACCACCTTGTTTTTTAATCCCGCACATTTCCCATGTATAGCCCAAAAGATCCTGAGTTGCAAAGTTTAAAATGAACTTTTCCATTCCGTGAGATGATCCAGGCTTTTTATAATAAACTGCACTGCAGGGGGACGAGACTTTTCATTAGGGTGCAACCGCTGATGATTTTTAATGAATTCTCCATGTAATGTTCTGTTCTGCTGACTTGTGCCCCCTGTAATTATTTTCGGAAGTCAGTAGAGGTACAGTTCAGCTAACGTTCTACCAGCTCATTATGTCCCCTGGGTTAGAATACCGAGTTAAAGCGGTGGTATCCCTGGAATCTCAAGAAGATGTACTGGAGATGCCGAAAACATCAGATGTGTTCTCTGAGCATGTTGATGTTTGTGTTTTCAACACTGCTTCAGTTTTCAGATTCCTTGGAGGGATAAGGTTGCTGCTGAATTGTCAGAATCCTCTTAAGATGCTGACTTCAGGTTGCTGCCACTGGCCTCATTACGTTAACGAGAGATATTTTAAGGAATACAAATAATCTGGCATTTACATTTTCAGAGAGTGAATGGACTTAGCCAGCAGTTTTTATTTTATGAGACTCTTTTAATGTTCAGCTTAGAAAAAGCTGACCATCTGTATCACCCGCCGCTCCCTGGCTAGAATTAAGATGGTTATTATTTGTGTTGCGGTGCTGCCTGCAATGTTCTAGTCTCTGCCATGTGCACCAGCAGATAGATCGTGAGCTCTTCAGGGACAGAGGCTAAGATTTCCCGTAAACCTCAGCATATCTTTCAAACTGAAATACACAAGCTGAACAAACGAGGGATGGCCAAAGTGAGTCTCAGCCTGAACTATGGGCCTCAGCTTTAATATGTATGGAGAGGATGGAATCCAGCATATAATGTTCCATCTTGAATCTGAACGGCCTCTGGAATGCTTTCTTTGCCTTGAGAGGCCTGTAACCTCAGCAGACCTGTGACCTCTACACCTGAGAGTATGCTTTCAATCAGCTCCATGATCTGCAAATCTTGCCCCTGGGAAATTGCCAGTGTGGGCCTTAGATGACCAGTCCATATTTCCTTCACTAACATAACATCTTCATGTTGTATAAAGAGAATTCAGTAACACCCCCAAATCCCATCCTGTTGGCAGAATTCAGCAGTGAAACGAAGAACCAGTAGCAGGCTTTGCATATTATCACTGTGTGCATTTCACAATCAACAGTATTAAAGATTTAGATACGATCAATCACTCTTAATTTAATGAGTTAAACTCGTAGCATAATGGAGGTTTATGAATAGCTCCAAAATCATCTCTGTTTGCATTGGAGCCTGTAGCTAGCGCCATAGTTGCAAGATTGCTAAGCAGTTCTATCCTAATTTCTGACATAACCGCAAACCCTCCTCCGCAAAACTGAAAAAGTTTTGAAAATAGTACAATGAAGGCTGAGCTTTTCAAACCAGCCTGATGGAACTGGGTGCTTAATTGCTGTTAAAATGTATGGAAAATGGGTGTCTAAATCCTCTAGACAATTTTGAAAACTTAAGCCTTAATATGCCACTTTCCAAGCAGTGACAGCACAATTGGACCGTTATTTCATACTGATCCATTCAAAACAGGGGAGAGTTAGGGTTAGGCATTCCTTAGCAGAGCCTCTTTTGCAACCTTATGCTGCAGCCTGTGTTCATGCAATTCGATAGCTTTGCCTGCATAAAGACTGCAGGTTTGGGCATAGTAGGAGTTCATAAGGCACTGGCAAACGTTGTCTTGGGGCAGGCTTTATTACACAGCGAATTTACCTGACTTCCCATCACATAAGGTGTTTATCTCCTGAGTGAGGATTAGCTAAATACTGTCGCACGTGACAGTCTGGTATAGCTGAGTAAATGGTTTAGTCTAATCCTCCGGAGAGGGATTGCTGTCCTGAAGGGGTTGCTAGGAAGTCTGTCTGCACACACCAGTCTTTTAGATAACTTTCAAGTAGTTTTCTTTTGATTTTCGAGTTGTGTGGTTGTTCCAGGACACAATTTCTCATCAAGATACCTGGGTAATAATTGGTTCAATGAAGATCTTCTTGGAACGCAGACAGTATAAAAATAGGTTGCTTAATCCTGAGGTCTCCACTGAGGAAAAAAATGCCACAAATGTCCAGACAGGACCCCGTTGGACTTGTGTTAATGGAAGTTTGTCTGAGTAAAGGCCCTTGTGAACGGGGCCACGTTGATGCACAACATCAATACGGTTCTGTTTTGACATTTGTGGGTGTTTTTACATGAGTTGTGCAAATGAATGTTGCCTCTCATCGGACTCTTGTTTTGCATCTCAGAGGCTGGTCTGGTAACTGTGTGATAGGTGCAAGGAATGATGTGGATGCAGCATTCAGTCACCAGATAAAAGGGAGTGTTGTCTAGTGGTTGGAGCAGAGGAGAAGAGGGACTGGGTGTCATAATGCCTTTAGTTTATAGTGACTTTGGGAGAGTTCTTCATCCTCTCTGTGCCTTACTTTACCTACCTGTGAAATGGGGTTAATAGTCTTGGGAGATTTAAATGTGAAGATCTCGGATTAAAAGCATTCGATCGCTCTAGCCCAATCAGAAGTTGTGGACTTGAAACAAGAATTACTAGATGAAATTTACTGGTCTGTGTTGTGCAGAACGTCAGATTACCTGACCATAATGGTTTCTCGTGGTCCTGAAATCTATGACTGGAAGTTACCAAGCAATGTCTTTTTTTTAGCCAGCCAAGGAGTGATATTATAGTAATAGATAGGGAAGTAAGTCTTGAGAGGTGTCTTAAACTATGAATGATGGCTACAGCACAGAGGGTGAAGGATTTAAAACAGCCAAACATAGGGGGCTGACGTAAAAGAGCCAGACATGGGGGCTGACATGGACATGCTAGGCTCTCCCACGCCACTCTAGTTACCCTTGAGAAACCAAATCCTAGAATTTAAAATACAAACTATTATAGCAAGAGAGAAAACATACATGAAAATCAGACATTTGACACCGATATATCACCTTGACAACGGTGGGTGGGCGACTGGGGTCCTAAGATTTGTGTTTACATTCTCCTATTTCTTTTTTTAATGAATTAAGGATTATGTACGGGGTCAAAATAACTCACCTTCCAGTCTTCGCATGGAATTTCAGTTTTTGTGTTGGAAATGAAATGACAAATACTGAGTTATTGGGGAAAATGGATCCCTGTGGCATGGAAAAAAGCCACTGAACATCTAAACACAAGTAACAAGTTCCTGTGGCTTGATTGGGTTTATGGCCAAACTGCTGATTTCAACTTTGTTCAGGTTTCTGCAGAACCCAAATGTCCGTCAGCATCTACAGCAAACTGGAATGTACAGTGATGCTTATCACAGGATACCTTTCTAAGTTAGCGTTGGGGAACCGGCACACCTGTGACTTGCTTCTGGTCTGTGCATGGTACACACGATCTGCTGAAGTTCAGCAATGATGTAATAATAAAGGCACAAGTGGCAGGCTCTGCACGCTTTTGGCTCCCCTGCTTGAAAAGAACACAATGAGACAATTAGGACACGCAATGGCTCTGACAGCCTGGCTGGGCCGCAGGGGATTTGTGGAAAATGGAACTGCAGCAGGCAAATCAGAACATTCAGAGCTTCCCTTATGTAAACGGGACAGGGCACAGATACCAGCTGCTCCATGTGCAGAACTCCCACTCACTGCAATGGGCGAGCAGGGTTTTTCACAGGCACCTAGTTACCGTAGATTTTTTTTTACCATACCAATTTAGTGCTGGATTGAGAACACTGGACAGTGAAGTTCTCTCCATCCACAGAAGAGAGACACCAGTGCCAGCCTCCCTACATATTGTGTCTTGCCAATATATCTCAGCCCTGACTCAGAGGAGCATGAGAGGGAGCTGAGTTTGTCTCGCCTGTGCCATCATCGGCTGCTGTGTTGAGACTGACAATAAAGAGGTCAATTAGTGGTGGTTTTTGCGATGTGGACCCATGTGTGTTTGGGAGACGAGCTGAGACCCGCTACTAGCCTTTCCCATGTAGCTCACCAAACACCTGTGAGATGGTAATATGATAGCTACCAACCTGGGCTAGATTGGAAGAAGCCATATATTTTCAAGGCTATACCAGTTGCTCTTCTACTTTAACTATAAACTGGGTGCAATATACGTTTCTGGTATCCCAGAAAACAAAAGATCAGTTGGAATTATTATGTTTAAAGCCAGAAACGTCACTTTCAGTCCTCTCATCATCACCCATAATACAGAGCTCCTATGTCGCCCTTATCCTCCTAACTGTCCATTGACATTACATGGTAAGCAATGCTGGCTAGGAAAAGGAACCAGAAGCAGCACAAGATCTCCTGCCCTTCCCTTTCCTGATGACATACAAGCTTTCATTTTAAAAGCTTTTCAGATCAAAGAAACTGACTATTCACAATGTGCCAATAAACCAATCCAGCTGCTTTCAACTGCACTGCCTGGTATTGTATTCAGGGATTTAATATGGGTAAAATTGTTTTGGCAGGTCTGCTTGACAGATCTCCATTCTAATACTCTCCTTTCCCTTCACCCACTTTCTCCCTGGGATCGATACAACAGAGCTTTTTCCAGCTCTGATCTGATCTGTGAGTAGGGATATGATTCCCATGATCCTCTCTTGAAAGTAGAGGCAATTTCCACCACCTTCTATGACACAGTTATTGACGAGAGAGGCTTGACTCAAACACCCAGTGAGCAGTGAGAGTGATTCACTATTGGAACAAACTTCCAAACGAAGGGGTAGATTTTCCATCCCTTGATGTCTTCAGTTAAGACTGGATGCCACAGGTTATTGTTGCAATATGGGGCTAATTGGGTGAAATTCTATGGCCTGGATTGTTCAGTTAGTTAGACTGGATGATCTAATTGTCCCTTCTAGCTTTAAAATCTATAGTCCCTTGGACTTGGTGTGAGTTCAGATGTGAACTTCACTGCCATAATGGAATGAGCCAAAACCTCTGATTTACCTCTACCCCATCTCAGGCTTTGGGAAAATGTGGAGCTGAATTTCATAGTTGGTCCTTATTTTTATAATGGGCCATACACAAACACAAATCTTAAGACATCTGTATTTTAAGAAAGTTTGGCTTTGGATTCAAACTTTACAGCTCTGGCCCATAGACTCATAGACTCATAGACTTTAAGGTCAGAAGGGACCAATATGGTCATCTAGTCTGACCTCCCGCATGATGCAGGCCACAAAAGCTGACCCACCCACAACAGAATATTCCAGCCTGCGAGCCCTGCCCTATGCTGCGGAGGAAGGCGAAAAACCTCCAGGGCCTCTGCCAATCTACCCTGGAGGAAAATTCCTTCCCGACCCCAAATATGGCGATCAGCAGTACCCCGAGCATACAGGCAAGATTCTACAGCCGGACCCTCATTTTACCCGCGATGGCACGTTAATGCCTAATTGACTAAAATCACGTTATCCCTTCAAACCATTCCCTCCATAAACTTATCAAGCCTAATCTTGAAGTCAGAAAGGTCTTTCGCCTCCACCGTTTCCCTCGGAAGGCTGTTCCAAAATTTCACCCCTCTGACGGTTAGAAACCTTCTTCTAATTTCAAGCCTAAACTTCCCCACGGCCAGTTTATATCCATTCGTTCTCGTGTCCACATTACTACTGAGCTGAAATAATTCCTCTCCCTCCTTGGTATTAATCCCTTTGATATATTTAAAGATAGCAATCATATCCCCCCTCAGCCTTCTTTTGGTTAGGCTAAACAAACCGAGCTCCTCGAGTCTCCTTTCATAGGAAAGGTTTTCCATTCCTCGGATCATCCTAGTGGCCCTTCTCTGTACCCGTTCCAGTTTGAGTTCATCCTTTTTAAACATAGGAGACCAGAACTGCACACAGTACTCCAAATGAGGTCTCACCAGCGCCTTGTATAACGGAAGCAGCACCTCCCTGTCCCTACTAGAAATACCTCGCCTGACGCATCCCAAAATCGCATTAGCTTTTTTCACAGCCACGTCACATTGCCGACTCATAGTCATCCTACGATCAACCAGGACTCCGAGGTCCTTCTCCTCCTCCGTCACTTCCAACCTATGCGTCCCTAACTTATAACTAAAATTCTTATTAGTCATCCCTAAATGCATCACCTTACACTTCTCACTATTAAATCTCATCCTATTATTTTTACTCCAATTTACAAGGTCATCCAAGTCTCCCTGCAGAATATCCCTATCCTTCTCCGAATTGGCAATACCTCCCAACTTTGTGTCATCCGCAAACTTTATCAGCCCACTCCTACATTCGGTTCCGAGGTCAGTAACGAATAGATTGAATAAAATCGGACCCAAAACCGAACCTTGAGGAACCCCACTGGTGACCTCCGTCCAACCCGACAGTTGACCTTTCAGTACTACCCGTTGCAGTCTCCCCTTTAACCAGTTTTTTATCCACCTCTGGAATTTAATATCGATCCCCATCTTTTCCAATTTAACCAATAATTCCTCGTGCGGGACAGTATCAAACGCTTTACTAAAATCGAGGTAAATTAGATCCACCGCATTTCCTTTATCTAGAAGGTCTGTTACTTTCTCAAAGAAGGAGATCAAGTTGGTTTGGCACGATCTGCCTTTCGTAAACCCATGTTGTAATTTGTCCCAATTGCCATTCACCTCAAGGTCCTCAACTACTTTTTCCTTCAAAATTTTTTCCAAGACCTTGCATACTACAGAAGTTAAACTAACAGGTCTGTAGTTACCCGGGTCACTTTTTTTCCCCTTCTTAAAAATAGGAACCACATTAGCTATTTTCCAGTCCATCGGCACCACCCCCGAGTTTACAGATTTATTAAAAATTATCGCCAAGGGGCTTGCAATTTCTCGCGCCAGCTCCTTCAATATTCTAGGATGGAGATCATCCGGTCCGCCCGATTTAGTCCCATTTAGCTGGTCAAGCTTGGCTTCCACCTCTGATACTGTAATGTCAATCGCCCCTCCTTTATTCCCCTCTGTCCCGCTCCCTCTATTCCTAAACCCTTCATTAGCCTTATTAAATACTGACGCAAAATATTCATTTAGATATTGTGCCATGCCTAGATTATCCTTAATCTCCACTCCATTTACATGCTTCAGCGGTCCCACTTCCTCTTTCTTTGTTTTCTTCCTATTTATATGGCTATAAAACCTCTTACTATTGGATTTAATTCCCCTCGCGAGGTCCAACTCTACACGGCTTTTGGCCTTTCTCACCGCATCCCTACATGCTCTGACCTCAATAAGGTAGGTTTCCTTACCGATCTGCCCCCTCTTCCATTCTTTGTACGCTTTCTGTTTTTTCTTAATCGCCCCTTTGAGATGCCCGCTCATCCAGCTAGGTCTAATTCTCCTGCCTACTAACCGTTTCCCCTTTCTCGGGATGCAGGCCTCGGACAGCTCGTGCAACTTCAGCTTGAAATAATCCCAGGCCTCATCTGCCTTTAGCTCTCTAAGTATGTTAGCCCAATCCATTTCCCTAAGTAGTTGCCTTAGTTTATAAAAGTTGGCCTTTTTGAAATCGTAAACCTTAGTCACAGTTTTATTTCTGTTAATCCTTCCATTTAGTTTAAACCGAATTAGCTCATGGTCACTCGAGCCAAGGTTGTCCCCTACTAACATTTCCTCAACTAGGTCCTCACTACTCACCAGCACCAAATCTAAAATGGCATCCCCCCTCGTCGGTTCAGCTACTACTTGCTGAAGGAATTCATCTGCTAGCACGTCTAGGAACATCTGAGCCCTATTATTGTTACTAGCATTTGTTCCCCAATCTATGTCTGGGAAGTTAAAGTCCCCCATGATCACACAGCTCTTATTAGTTTTTACTTCCTTAAAAACATTAAATAGTTCTCTGTCCGCATCCAGGCTAGATCCTGGCGGTCTATAGCACACCCCAAGCAGTATCTCAGGGGAGGCTCTAGTAGTTCTTTTACCCAGTGTAATCATTGCCCAGACAGACTCTGTCTTATCCATTCCATCACTTATTATTTCTTTACATTTTAGTTCATTATTCACATACAGTGCCACACCCCCACCTTTACCTTTTTTCCGGTCATTCCTAAACAGCACATACCCTTCGATACCTGTACTCCAGTCATGACTACAGTTCCACCACGTTTCGGTTATTCCTACGATATCAGGTTTCATTTCTTGGACCAGGAGCTCCAGTTCCTCCATTTTGTTACCTAGGCTTCTCGCATTGGTGTATAAACATCTTACCGTATGCTGTCTGTCCTTTCTCCCATTAGTTATGCACTTTGGTACGGACCCCCTAGTGTCCATCCGCCCCGTCCTTCTAATGTCCAATTCCCTACCCCTATCTATATCTGTGCTTATCTCTTCGCCCTCATTTTCAGTGTTGGAATCTGGCGTGGAGATCAACTGGACATCTCCCAACCGTCTCCCCCAAGTTCCTAGTTTAAAGCCCTTTTGATGAGATGAGCCAGCCTTCCTCCCAGAAGTCTATTTCCTTCCCTACTCAGGTGAAGTCCATCCCGCGAGAACAGCTGTCTGTCCCCGAACGCCTCCCAGTGGCCATACATCCCAAAGCCCTCCTTATAGCACCACTCCCTCAGCCAGCTATTTATCCTCACAATTCTGTCTGCCCTTTGCTGTCCTTCTCTAGGAACAGGCAGAATCCCACTGAAGATAATCTGAGCCTCAACTTCCTTAAGCGTCTTCCCCAGCCTGGCATAATCTCCCTTGATTCTCTCTAGCGAGAACCTAGCCGTGTCATTCGTTCCTACGTGAAGGACGATCAAGGGGTTCTTACCTGCTCCCTTTAGGATCCTTTTCAACCGCAGGTCCACATCCCGTATCTTAGCTCCCGGCAGACAGCACACCCTTCTGTTTTCTGGGTCCGCCCTGGTTACAGGCCTGTCTAACCTCCTCAGTAAGGAGTCCCCAATCACATACACCTGCCTTTGCCTAGGGGCAGCGCAATCTACCAGTCTATCCCCTGTTCCCTGCGGCCGTAAGTCCTGTCTGTCTCCATTTACCCTTATAGTCCCCCTATTGCCACCCTGTATCCCCCCGGGGCTGAGTATTGATGCTGTCTCCATCAACTCCTCCCCCCTGTCTATTGGACTAGCTGCCCTTCTTTTCTTCCTCTGCCTCCCACCATCAGTTACCACCTGCTGCGTCCCCTCCTCGTTAGCCAAACACCCAAACCTGTTCCTGAGTTCTATTTCCCCCTCACTAGCCCTCCTTTTCCTTGGCCTGCTTCTCACGGTCACATGCTTCCACTGCTCTTGTTCTCCCCCCGACATTCCCCCCTCACAGACCATAGCCCCCGCTTCCACCTGCACCCTTGAGCATTCCCCTTCAATTACCCCTTGCCTTTGCTCCATTAGCTGTTCAAACCCCCTTCTAAACTCCACCAGGGTCTCTACCTGCATCTCCAACCCCCGAACCTTTTCCTCTAACAGAGCAAGTAGGCGGCATTTCATACAAACATACCTCTGATCCGTTGCACCTGCTAGGACTATATACATACCACAGCTGCTACATGCTTTCATCTGCATTGCGTCCCCTGCTGCCTGGCTCATGGCTGCCATGGTCTCTGCCTGCAGCCTCTGGGGACACAAAGCACACCGACCACCGCGCCCTCCTGCCTCCCCTTCCACCTCCCACTTAAACTCCCCTGTTAGCCGCCCTGTTTGCCGACCGCTGCTCGCTGCTAGCTGCTCGCTGCCTGGCTGGGAGGCCTCTTTTATAGGTCCCCTAATCAGCCAGGCTCCGCCCCCTAATCAGGGCTCGGGGCTCAGCACACTGCCCCTACAGGCCTCTACACATACAAGCACCACAAAGACAGACGCAAGTACAGATACCTTCTCCTCCAATGAGACTCACTCCCACTTAAACTCCCCTGTTAGCCGCCCTGTTTGCCGACCGCTGCTCGCTGCCTGGCTGGGAGGCCTCTTTTATAGGTCCCCTAATCAGCCAGGCTCCGCCCCCTAATCAGGGCTCGGGGCTCAGCACACTGCCCCTACAGGCCTCTACACATACAAGCACCACAAAGACAGACGCAAGTACAGATACCTTCTCCTCCAATGAGACTCACTCCCACTTAAACTCCCCTGTTAGCCGCCCTGTTTGCCGACCGCTGCTCGCTGCCTGGCTGGGAGGCCTCTTTTATAGGTCCCCTAATCAGCCAGGCTCCACCCCCTAATCAGGGCTCGGGGCTCAGCACACTGCCCCTACAGGCCTCTACACATACAAGCACCACAAAGACAGACGCAAGTACAGATACCTTCTCCTCCAATGAGACTCACTCCCACTTAAACTCCCCTGTTAGCCGCCCTGTTTGCCGACCGCTGCTCGCTGCCTGGCTGGGAGGCCTCTTTTATAGGTCCCCTAATCAGCCAGGCTCCGCCCCCTAATCAGGGCTCGGGGCTCAGCACACTGCCCCTACAGGCCTCTACACATACAAGCACCACAAAGACAGACGCAAGTACAGATACCTTCTCCTCCAATGAGACTCACTCCCACTTAAACTCCCCTGTTAGCCGCCCTGTTTGCCGACCGCTGCTCGCTGCTAGCTGCTCGCTGCCTGGCTGGGAGGCCTCTTTTATCTCTTATGTTGATTTATTTTAGCTTTTCAGAATTCATCTTCCTAACAGCAGATCTTTAACCCCTCTTTGTAAGGTACTGATAAGGCTCTCCATTAGCATAGTACCCAAGAGCGTCAGTCTTTAGTGTACGTATCCTCACAATCCCCCTGTGAGGTAGGTAAGTATTATCTCCATTGAACAGATAGTCTCTGTGCCTCAGTTCCCCTAAGTGACTTGCCCAAAGTCACACAGGAAGTCTGTGGCAGAGCAGGGATGGAACCCGGGTTTCCTAACCTGGATCATCCTGCCAAGAATCGATCTGAGAATGTATATCAGGAAGGGTGATCTGGGTGCAGATTCTTGGCTCCTTTGTTCTGTTGTTTTTCTATATAAACTTCTAAGAGTTCTGTACATGCGTAGCAGGGAGATCACATCATGGTTAGTATGCCAAATGTCTCTCATATAGACAAAAACTGAGACGCAAGATCTGACATGTGGATCAGAAAGGAGAATTACCACTAGTATGATAGTTTGGTTATGATTTTTCCCCTAGATGGCCTTATTAATTATATAATAAGGTCAAGCCAAATGGCTCTGCTTTATATAATATGTAAATAAGTTCACAACCTTCGCGAGTAATCTTCCAGCAAAGGAGGAGCACAGTGTGTCCTATTTAGTTCTAATTTTAAGGTGAAACCAACAACCTACTCATTAGCTTGTTATTGTAACAGTCTTACATTAGTCTGTGTGTGTGTGTGTGTTCCCAGTCTCCCAAATGAATGCATCCTGTCCGGTAGGAATTCCTGACCTCCAGAGTAGGGAAATGATGACATAAGAAGTCTCCTACCCAGATTGTCTAATCTGTTCCTCAGACACTCCCCAAACCTCAGGAGAAGAATGTGGCTGACTGGGAATTGCAAGCAAAGCATTCCTGAGACGTGGCACACTTACAACTCAGAAATGTAACTGGCACACAGTGATGCAGGAGGGATGTGTTTGGACAAGGCCAGGCAATGACTGTGATCCATAAAAGTCCCTTTGTAATAGGTTCAATGCATTCAAATCCCATTTGTTCTTAACAGTTTTGGTGCCATCTCTCCTTAGGCGTTCTCCTGAACCGATTGCCAAATTTCTGAGTACAGTATAGCTTCCAGGGCAATGGTTGGGGATCATTACAGAGAAGGAAGAAAGGATTCCAAGAGAAGGAAGGATGTGGGGGTGTGAAGGAAAATCAGTGTGTATCCTCATGGCTCTATTACTGGTAGGTGCTGGCACCACCAAAGTCTAAAGCATGTTTGCCAGAAAGGTTGTAATCTAGTCAAATGACATAACCGCTTCATGCTCTAGCTCCTGACTTTTTCAGAATTCCCCTTCTGTGCCGTTTTTGTGAATCCGTGATTTAAAACCCTTTAGGAAGATGTAGTTTTCTGATTATTTCATTATTGGGGATGATCTATACAAGAGCTGAACAAATCCCAGGGCTCTTAAGTCTATTGGAGGCCGGGGTCTTGTGGGGAGCCAAATGAATATTTGCCAAGCTAGACTAGTGGTCTAATATTCTGCACTGGCATGAGGGAGGCAGGTTGGATTTCTGGCTTAGGTCTCTTTTTGAAAGCCCCCAGTAACTGGAGAGCATGACAGCGGAAGGAGAGCAGTGTGGCCTAATGGGTAGATCACTGGACTGGGATCAGAGGGGGAATTGGGTTCTATTTCTGCCTTTGCTACTGGCCTGCTGGGTGACCTTGGGCAAGTCACTTCACTTCCTTCTGCCTCAGTTGGGCTTCGACATCTACTGATGAAAAGTGCTGTATAAGAGTTGGGTAATATTCTTCTGTCTTTTACCACCATACCCCAAAAACAAATTCTGGGTGATTGACTCATTTGGCAGCTGTTGCCTTAGCTTGGTTCCCCATTTGAGTAACATTGACAGTTGAAGGCACCTGATTTCATATAATGCAACACAAAGGTACTGTTTTGTGCATCAAACCATATCCCCCCAAACTCCAGTGTTAAATGGGGCGATTTGCACAGATAAATAAAATCAACTATATTAGATCACATATGACATGTGTCTTTTGTGACTTCAAAAAGAAAACATGCACAATCAAAAACAACACCAACATCCATATAATATATGAAAATATCAATCAGAGCTTATTAAAAACTCTCTTCATCGACACAATGCTAACAGGTCAAACATTGCCACTGATTTGCTTACTACCAGGGATTGATAAAATACAAAAAACATTCTTTTGAAATGGTGATAAAGATTCTTTCTTTTATACAAAGAGGTAAAATCCAACATGCTCTCAGAAGCTGGAAAATTCTACAATCCAAAAGATAATGAGGTAGATCTTCCAGTGCTCCAGATTTACATGGGGAAAAACATAGATTCATAGATTCTAGGACTGGAAGGGACCTCGAGAGGTCATCGAGTCCAGTCCCCTGCCCGCATGGCAGGACCAAATACTGTCTAGACCATCCCTGATAGACATTTATCTAACCTACTCTTAAATATCTCCAGAGATGGAGATTCCACAACCTCCCTAGGCAATTTATTCCAGTGTTTAACCACCCTGACAGTTAGGAACTTTTTCCTAATGTCCAACCTAGACCTCCCTTGCTGCAGTTTAAGCCCATTGCTTCTTATTCTATCCTTAGAGGCTAAGGTGAACAAGTTTTCTCCCTCCTCCTTATGACACCCTTTTAGATACCTGAAAACTGCTATCATGTCCCTTCTCAGTCTTCTCTTTTCCAAACTAAACAAACCCAATTCTTTCAGCCTTCCTTCATAGGTCATGTTCTCAAGACCTTTAATCATTCTTGTTGCTCTTCTCTGGACCCTTTCCAATTTCTCCACATCTTTCTTGAAATGCGGTGCCCAGAACTGGACACAATACTCCAGCTGAGGCCTAACCAGAGCAGAGTAGAGCGGAAGAATGACTTCTCGTGTTTTGCTCACAACACACCTGTTAATACATCCCAGAATCATGTTGGTTTTTTTTTTGCAACAGCATCACACTGTTGACTCATATTTAGCTTGTGGTCCACTAACCCCTAGATCCCTTTCTGCCGTACTCCTTCCTAGACAGTCTCTTCCCGTTCTCTATGTGTGAAACTGATTTTTTCTTCCTAAGTGGAGCACTTTGCATTTGTCTTTGTTAAACTTCATCCTGTTTACCTCAGACCATTTCTCCAATTTGTCCAGATCATTTTGAATTATGACCCTGTCCTCCAAAGCAGTTGCAATCCCTCCCAGTTTGGTATCATCCGCAAACTTAATAAGCGTACTTTCTATGCCAATATCTAAGTCGTTAATGAAGATACTGAACAGAGCCGGTCCCAAAACAGACCCCTGCGGAACCCCACTCGTTATGCCTTTCCAGCAGGATTGGGAACCATTAATAACAACTCTCTGAGTACGGTTATCCAGCCAGTTATGCACCCACCTTATAGTAGCCCCATCTAAATTGTATTTGCCTAGTTTATCGATAAGAATATTATGCGAGACCGTATCAAATGCCTTACTAAAGTCTAGGTATACCACATCCACAGCTTCTCCCTTATCCACAAGACTCGTTATTCTATCAAAGAAAGCTATCAGATTGGTTTGACATGATTTGTTCTTTACAAATCCATGCTGACTGTTCCCTATCACCTTACCACCTTCCAAGTGTTTGCAGATGATTTCCTTAATTATTTGCTCCATTATCTTCCCTGGCACAGAAGTTAAACTAACTGGTCTGTAGTTTCCTGGGTTGTTTTTATTTCCCTTTTTATAGATGGGCCCTATATTTGCCCTTTTCCAGTCTTCTGGAATCTCTCCCGTCTCCCATGATTTTCCAAAGATAATAGCTAGAGGCTCAGATACCTCCTCTATTAGCTCCTTGAGTATTCTAGGATGCATTCCATCAGGCCCTGGTGACTTGCAGGCATCTAACTTTTCTAAGTGATTTTTAACTTGTTCTTTTTTTATTTTATCTGCTAACCCTACCCCCTTCCCATTAGCATTCACTATGTTAGGCATTCCTTCAGACTTCTCGGTGAAGACCGAAACAAAGAAGTCATTAAGCATCTCTGCCATTTCCAAGTTTCCTGTTACTGTTTCTCCCTCTTCACTAAGCAGTGGGCCTACCCTGTCTTTGGTCTTCCTCTTGCTTCTAATGTATTGATAAAAAGTCTTCTTGTTTCCCTTTATTCCTGTAGCTAGTTTGAGCTCATTTTGTGCCTTTGCCTTTCTAATCTTGCCCCTGCATTCCTGTGTTGTTTACCTATATTCATCCTTTGTAATCTGTCCTAGTTTCCATTTTTTATATGAGTCCTTTTTATTTTTTAGATCATGCAAGATCTCGTGGTTAAGCCAAGGTAGTCTTTTGCCACATTTTCTATCTTTCCTAACCAGCGGAATAGCTTGCTTTTGGGCCCTTAATAGTGTCCCTTTGAAAAACTGCCAACTCTCCTCAGTTGTTTTTCCCCTCAGTCTTGATTCCCATGGGACCTTACCTATCAGCTCTCTGAGCTTACCAAAATCTGCCTTCCTGAAATCCACTGTCTCTATTTTGCTGTTCTCCCTTCTACCCTTCCTTAGAATTGCAAACTCTATGATTTCATGATCACTTTTACCCAAGCTGCCTTCTACTTTCAAATTCTCAAGGAGTTCCTCCCTATTTGTTAAAATCAAGTCTAGAACAGCTTCCCCCCTAGTAGCTTTTTCAGCCTTCTGAAATAAAAAGTTGTCTGCAATGCAGTCCAAGAATTTGTTGGATAGTCTGTGCCCCGCTGTGTTATTTTCCCAACATATATCCGGATAGTTGAAGTCCCCCATCACCACCAAATCTTGGGCTTTGGATGATTTTGTTAGTTTTAAAAAAAAAAGCCTCATCCACCTCTTCCACCTGGTTAGGTGGCCTGTAGTGAAGATGTGAAGAAACTTTTCCATATCTACCTTTAAGGACAGCAGTTTTCATGGTTTGGAATCTTAACTGAACATGCCTTACGTAAATGAAGATTTGATGATTCATTCAAATACGGTTCAAAAACATGGGCTGTCTTCAAAGCAGAAAACCAAAAAGCAAACTTAGAATAATGAATCATAGAATTTTCTTGCTGGGTAATATCTGTTTGAGTAGTTGATTACGTTGATGAAAAGGTACGGACAATAAATAAGTAATAGAAAAACCCAGTCTACCTATAATGAAGTGGTGGGTCTCATACTATGCAAATAAAGAGTACACAGGTTGTTCCTCCACCTCTTGAAGGCAAAGATGTGGCAATCTGTAATCTGAAAGAGTATAGAACTTAGATCAAAATTGAAGAAAAACTCTACTACTTTACAGAAAACCACCCACCTCCGCATGTAAAAACAAGGCAGAGGTGGACTTTGGGAGAATTAAGTCAGTTCAAAAAATTATTTTGAACTATCTCCAGAGTTGCAGTTTGTCCCCCTAAAGCCAACTTCAGAGCATCTGCAATCTTATTTTAGCATTAAAAATTCTTAGCACTGGGGCAACTCTGTTCCCACTATATGAAAGGGTAAAACAGAGCAAAGCTGAATAACACTAGGAGGCCAATAGGAAAAGGAGAGACACAAAGTCTTAAGCTGAGATGGCTAAGCAGAGAGATGCAGTGAGGCTGTTCTAGATGGCAGGAGCTGCAGAGCAGAAAGCTCTTGCACCAAAGGCAGCATGATTGTGTGAAGGACGGTGCTATACAAGAGAGGAGGGGAGGAGAAGAAACACAAGGCCTGTGGAGTTCAGACTTATCCTGCATGTAGTCCTGTGTAAGAACTAGTGCATAGGCCCGAAGTTTTCAAAGGGAGCGAATGAGGGTGGGGAACTGTTTATAGGTAAAAGCAGAGCTGGGTGAAGCTTTTCAATGAATTGTTTTTTCATAGCAAACTGCATTTTGGGGGCCAAATTTTGTCAAATTCAGGTAAAATTTTATTAATAGTTTTGGTTGCGGGGGGAAAAATCGAAAGTCTAAATGTTTTGGTTTGGCCATTTGGAAACCTTTCACTTTGACTTTTCTGTTCAAACTGGCATTTCAGTTTCAAATTTGGCCTTTTTTTTTTTTTTTTTTAAGTGAAAAACACCGGAAGTGTCCAAATCAAAATTAAAAACTTGTGGGGGGAGGGGGAAAGGTTTTGTTTCGAGGTTTTGTTTGTTTGTTTGTTTGTTTGTTTTAATTTTTTCAGTTTGATGAAAAAATTTCCAAAAATGTGTTTAGATTGCAATTGAACCTGATTTTTTTTTTTTTTGGTTTTGCCCCTGAACTGAAAAACACTGTTATTCGCTTAGCTCTAGGTAAAAGAACCAGGGAAAGACAGTGCAAACTGGGAGCTAGGGGAAGAGGGTGGCCGCTCTTGATCCACACTAGAGTCCAACCTTTTAACCCTAGAAGTTAGGCAGTTCCATGGTGGTGCCGACCTGATGATTAGCTACTTTCCTAAGTTACTTTTCAGTGGGAATTGTAGACAGACTCCTCTGATACTCAGGGCTTGTCTACGTTACAAGGCTACGGTGATACTTTAGCTTTGCCACTGCCACTCCGCAGCATAGACTCATCCCACAATATCAGAAGATTTTTTTCCCATCACTGTAGGAATTCCACCTCCTTGAGCAGCAGTAGCTAAGTCGATGGTAGCATTCTTCCGTCAACTTAGCCATGACTACACCCAGGGTTAGGTCGGCATAGCTACGGTGTTCAGCGTATGATTTATTTTTTTTCATGGCAATCTAAGTTTTTAGTGGAGACCAGGCAACAGAAGGCAAGAATGAGGTAATACTCTAAAATGAGATCAGACGGGAGATGTCAGTGAAAGCAGCTGAGGCTGACAGACTGTTGCTAAGCACATCCCCTGAATGCTAAGTGCTTCGCGTTGCAAATGACGCGGCAGCTCAGCTGCGGCAGATCACTTTGCTGAAAGGAGTAGACGATGAATCCATATTGTGCTCTGACAGAGAAGAATATCAAGTAATCCCAGGAGCATAGAACACAATGACTTAGCACTGCAGAGGAATATTCCATGCTGCCTCCAGCAAGGTAACAAAATCCATACGGATTGCCAGTTAATGACGCACGGGTCTCTGAATAAAATCTGTAACTAGTCATTCAATCAGAGTGACCGAATTCAATACGAGGTTCTTAGCTGGGATTCCTGCTTTAATGAATCTTTTAAGCTTTTAATTGTGCTCAATTTCCAGCCAGGCTGAATGGAACTTAGTCTACAGGAAATTGTGCCCTCCTATTAGCTATATGTGGCTATCTTGCCAGGGCTTCATCACATGGTCACCACTGATAGGCCACTTAATAGCAGAGCTGGTCAGAAACTGTCATTTCCATTCCCTGGAGAATTCCAACATTTTGAAATTTCCTTGTGGTCCAAATCGTAACAGGAATCCAAAATTTTGACATTTCCAGCAAAACCAAAGTTCAGAACAATTTCAGTTTGGAACTATTGAACCGTATTTCCATAATGTTGAAATAGTAGAATAGAATATAAAATATGAAATACATGTTATAATAGAGAACTATACCAATCAATATAGTAATATCATTTAAAAGTTGAAATTAAATTAATTGAGCAAAGAAAATTGAAATGAACTTTTTACCATATTGAAATGAAAAGTTTTGATGTAATCAAAATGAGATGAGAAAATCCAAACTCATTATGACTTTTTCAAATGTCATCAAAATCAATTAATTCAATTCTGTGAAGTGTTTTGATTTTGCCGAAACTGCATTTTCTGCCAGAAACCTATTTTATCAAAACATATTTGACTAGCTCCACTTTGCAATGAGAGCCACTAAGGAGAGATGGGCCTTGAACCAATATCAAGCTCTTTGTGGTTTTGGGAAGCCCGATCTGGATTCCTGGGTTTCACAGTTGGTTTCCCCAGCTCTGTAATAGGTGGAATTAAAACCCTGATTCTGGACAGCCCTCCATACTTTAGGGGCTTATTACATTCAAGTCTGGGTCTGAATTTCACATTCTAAATTTACAGAAAGACTTAAGGAGAGCAAGTGACTTGGAGTTCTAGCAAGTGAAGACATTATCCCCAAGTTCCAGGGGAGGGCCGCAGAGAAGAAGCCAACAGTAGGCAGAGAACAAAAGTACATGGGCCAAAATTCTGAAATTTAGGGGCCCAGATTTTTTTGGGTTGCTGGCTTTGGAAAGTTTGGGTGCTTTGTGTCTAAATGGGAGCTGAGCTCATCTGAAAATCTGACCGTTTACTTCGGTGCCAAAGTGGGAGCTGCTGGGTGCTGAGATTGCTTTGGAAAATCTGTCTTAAAGGATTTAAAGCTCCATACTGAACCCCTAAATAAAAGCGACGTGACTTTCAGATGTACTGAACACCCCCCAATTCAGTGGGGAGTCAATAGGAGCTGCCAGTCCATTGGTCCACTCTTTCTGGGTGTCTAGCTTTGAAAGCTTTGGCCGCAATTTCCAGTGCTCCTGTACAACTGAATATAACCTGGGCTTTTAGCTTCCTTTCGTCTTACCAGAAGGTCTAAACAATCGGGCACAGAGATCATGGGATTTTTCGTTGGCAGAGGGGATCTTGTTTATGAAGTTAGCCTTTGATGCTCTTTAGATCTTAGGTTTTCCATAGGAAATAAACTACAACAGGACGCTTGTGTTCCTCTTGACTAGTAGCTGGTTGTTGAGAACTCGTGTGTTCTGCTATAGACACGAGACAGGGCAGCTGGGTGTGTGTTTAATGTGAGCGGATGGAGGGAGGGGACTGAACAGCCAAAGGGCAAGGGCTGGCTGATTTACAAGCAAGCTGATGCCCCAAAAAAGAGGGAGCACGTGTCCTCTGTCCCTGACTCTGCTCATGGATGAGCCTCTTTCCTGCTGTAACAGCCCTGCACGACTATGGGGTGAGCCAGAATCACTCAGCCAAAAAAAAAGATCCTACCCTTGATTGCTCAGGATGCTTCCAACCCTACACAAAGCAGAAGCTGAGCAGTTTGTGCTGTGAACCAGGGAGAGGGAAACTGCCGTGAGTGAGACAGGATTTGCTCTTCAGGCAGAGGGTTTGCTATTTGGTGCCAGCGTTGCAAGATTGGGATTCGCCTTTGTTAGAGATTGGCAGTGTGACTCTCTGGGCAGAATCCCTGGAGCACAACCAGATCAGACACGTGCATGGCTACCTCCTCGCTTTTGTGTGTAGGCAGAGGCAGCAGGAGAGATGTCCGCTCCAGACCTGCTTGCTGGATGTTTGCTTCCTTAATCCTTGACACCCTGCACCATCCCCTGCCACTAGCATCATCCTTCATGATACCCTTGTCAGTCCCATCTATATCCTCCCTCCTGATGCCTTCTCTTGCTTCTCCTGTGTCAGTACCCCCCACCCTTCCTCATACAGGGCCTGTCCTCCCAGTGCCCCGGTCATGGCTTCCCCCTCCCATTGGTGCCTTTTGTCTGGTCTATGGTTATATGCATGCACACCTGCAGCTCCAGGCAAATGTCCCCTGTACGCACTACTCCTGCTGTTAGCATGGATAGATGGACAAAAGGGCTGTGCATTAGGCTAGTATCAGACACAACAGAGGCGAACATTCACTGTCTGCTCCGCTTTCAGTGGGTGAATGTGTTTTATCTCTAAACACCTGTAGAAATGTATATGATAGGCTGCAATAACCTTTCTTCATTAAATAATAAATGGAGATATACCTACCTCCTAGAACTCGAAGGGACCCTGAAAGGTCATCAAGTCCAGCCCCCTGCTTTTACTAGCAGGACAAAGTACTGATTTTGCCCCAGATCCCTAAGTGGCCCCATTAAGGATTGAACTCACAAACCCTGGGTTTAGCAGGTTAATGCTCAAACCACTGAGCTATCCCTCCCCCAAATAACCTGTCCATCCTCTGACCTGACGTTTGCAAAGATAACAGGTCGAACCTCAGTTGTTAAATAGAAACCACCTTTGCATACAGGGGCGGCTCTAGTTTTTTTGCCGCCCCAAGCACGACAGGCAGGCTGCCTCGGCAGCACACCTGCGGGAGGTCCCCGGTCCCGCGGATAATATTCGGCGGCTTGCCTGCGGGAGGCCCGCATCCGCGGGACCGGCGGACCTCTTGCAGGCAAGCCGCCGAAGGCTGCCTGACTGCCGCCCTCATAGGGACTGGCAGGGCGCCCCCCGCGGCTTGCTGCCCCAGGCACGCGCTTGTGTGCTGGTGCCTGGAGCCGCCGCTGTTTGCATAGAGGGTGATTTTAAAAAAAATGCTGCTCGTTAATTGCCTGTGTAGTGCCATAAATTTACAAGCAAGAGGAGGTAGTCAAATCAGCAGATCTGGTATTTATAGAAGCCCTGTTCTTCTGTGTCTAACTGAGTCACTTTCACTCTGCCCCCAAGTCAGGTACAGTCTGAAATAGAGGGAGGCAGAAAAGTTAATCCTAGGTTTTTTTGGGGGGTGGGGGGGGGGGGGGCTAGGCCTTGTCACAAAAACATGGCAAAGAAAAAAAATTAAATAAATTCCACCTCCCAAGAAAAGGCTGCTCACAGCCGATCTAACTTGTGCTTTAGTTTTTTTTTGTTTGTTCAACATGTGACTTAATGCCACAGTATTCACTAAGCATGGACATTGCTACGGCAACAGCGGTAGCACATGACATGTTGGCTGCCTTTTGAAATGCAAAGTCTCCTCTAACAGACGCTCATGCATGCCCTGGCTGATGGGAACGGCATCCATTTGCACACTGGCTTAAAAATAATGCAGGCAGGACTCAACAGCAGGACGTGCTTTGCTCTGTTTTTATTGAGGGCACGGCAGAGTATTTTTTTTAGCCTGCATTAAGAATTGCTTAATTGTCCACTGAAAGAAGAAAAGGAGGTGGATTATTTTAGGGATGGGAGAATTCGGGTGCTAGCCTTGATGTGCAGGCTTGGAGGAGGTGGAGAGAGAGATGACAGATGACTGAATCCATGCAAACTCTTGCAATTGTAGGTGCTAGTCCCAATATTGACTAATATACATGATGACATTGTATCTTTGGCAGCAGTTTTCTATAGATCCATTTTGGTGCTGAGCAGTTACACCTCCACTAAATAAAAACAGAGGGGCAGGGCCTCTTTTGATTTTAGTTCTGACCCAGTGATTTTAAAGCACGGACTAGGCTGCCTCTGGCCTCAGTGGAAACAAAACACAGTTGCCTACATCTGGACTAAGTATTGCCTTAACGCTAGGCCGCGTTGAGCATCGTTCTTTTATCGCTGTTACTGAGGCCGTTGGGCAGCTGACGAGGAGGAAATAGTGGGTGACCTGATAGGTCTCCTCCAGTACTAGTCACGGAAAATTAGTTCTAAAAAAAAAGTCTGAGGTCACCTAATCCATCCTCCGCTTGGCTAGTGGAGGGTTGTTCCCTTCAGCATATCCTCCATTGCTTTTGTGTAGCTGGTTTGAAATGTTACAAGCAAAAGGGCTTCTATCGCTTCCCTTGAGCGACTGTTCCACAGTCTAATAGATCTCAGATCCCAGAAAGAGATCAGCACTTTCTCATCACAAAGTCATCATAGTCCGACTTCTCAGCTTCCAGTATGTCAAAGGGGCTCACATACCATCCTGGGGAGTTTGGGATGGGAATCTGAATGGAATAGATTTAAAGGATATTCCCTGACACATGCACAACTTTCCTGCTGAAAACACACGACGCTCTCCCACTGAAGTATGGGCAGCAGAATTTGTCTGTTGGCCCTTCCCCACTTTGGCTGAGAAAAAGATTCAAGTTACCAGTACTCACTTTTGCTCAACCCTGCCCCCAGAGCTCATTGGTGATCATTGTGTCATAGGAGCTGTGATTCATTCTCATGAATGCTTTTTGAGAGATCTGATTGGACCATAGCTTGACCCTTTCTATGTGATCTGGGCCTGAACAGAGTAGCATAGCTTCCAGTCTTCTCCCTGAGGTGCAAATCAAGCAATGTTTGCTAACCATGTCCCTCTTCATATGTTAGAGCAGCCATGGAGTCATCTGAATACACGGAACCCAGGCTTTATTAGTCCTGCACATCATGTTCAGAGCCGCAGGAGTGTCTCCATGGTAGGGTTTTAAGTCAGTTGGCAGCTTTTCAAGCAGAACTTGTGTCAAAGTCCAAAAAGCAGCGGCTTGTTATCGGCATAATTGCAGCTGACTTCTAGAAGTTCCATTTCAAATCTATTCCTGGAAATCAAACTGGCAAGAAAATTCCAGAAGATTGAGATGAAGGTTGTCTTGACTGTCCTCTTATGGTTTTGGGGTTTGTTTGCATTCTTTTAATAGCAGAAACCCCAACATATCTTATAACATAAGAATGGCACTACTGGGTCAGACCAAAGGTCCATCTAGCCCAGAATCCTGTCTTCCGACAGTGGCCAGTGCCAGGTGCCCCAGAGGGAATGAACAGAACAGGTAATCATCAAGTGATCCATCCCCTGTCTCCCATTCCCAGCTTCTGGCAAACAGAGGCTAGGGACACCATCCCTGCCCATCCTGGGTAATAGTCATTGATGGACCTATCCTCCATGAACGTATCTAGTTCTTTTTTGAACCTTGTTATGATCTTGCCTTCACAACATCCTCTGGCAAGGAGTTCTACAGGTTGACTGTGTGTTGTGTGAAAAAATACTTCCTTTTATTTGTTTTAAACCTGCTTCCTATTAATTTCATTTGGTGACCCCTAGTTCTTGTGTTTAATCTTGTGATAGGGTGTAATAAAAAATCATCTGCCATACTGTGGTGGGTCTACATATTCAGCTATATTTCCGACCGTCAGTGTCCAGTCTAGACAGTGTGTTGCTTCCTGAAATGGAAACTCCATCAACTGCTGGTTTGTGTTTCTGGCTCACCATCAGTGCTGCCAGAACAACCTCCACTTCCTCCCTTCAGCCTCCTTTCAATGCTTGTGACTGCTTTTCAAAAGCTTTAGCAAACGCCTTTTTTGATGAGCAAGGAGTGAGCCATTTATCATGACTTCCATTTTGACAAAAGGAAGAAGAAGAAATGGTATCAGTTTTGGTGATTTCCTACAGGAATTATGGGAGTTTCCCAGGGAATTATGGGTATTTCCACAGGATATTGTGGGAATTTGACCTCTTTTTCCAGAAGGCCTTTTGAAATTCCCACAACCCCCTTCTTCAGGGACCTGTGGGATAAGTACCTTGAGGGCAACATGACTGCAATGGTGTAATGCCGCACATGTGTGGATGTAGGACAAAACTGTAAGTGAAACAGCATGGCTAGTGAAGACACACTGCACAGCTGTTATTCGCACTGGTGCAGTCCTACTGGTTCAATGCCCAGTGGTTCAGTTCTCCAGCGTAGGTATGATCTATGTGCGCTTTGTTCAGAATTTGTCCCAAAGTTTGCAAAGTGCTTTGGGATCCTTCGGAATGAAACCCATACTAGAAATGTAAAATATTATTTTCAGTCCCTTCCTGAAGGAGCTCGCCAGAGGGTGGACCCCTCTGACCTTCACTCCATCATGCAGATGTATGTAGTATAACGTTCACTTTCGTTGGATGTTGCTTTGCTGGACAATGAAATTACTTCCTCTGCTCTTGAAAACCAAGAATGCTGCTTGATGACTATTTCAGTGTAAATTTCTGATGTCTGTGCAACTGCTGGTTTCCTCCAAGCCCTCCAAGCTGTTGCTTACAGGAGCGATGCCTTAATCCATGATCATGCGTTTCTGAAGCGCAGATAGGCTGGAGAAGAATTCTTTTAGTTCTGACAGTTGCAATCCAGAAGTAATTTTCATTTGGCAAGAAGTCAGCATTGCAAGGAGGAAGGTCTTTAAAAACCTAGTAAAGCAACGTGGCTTTTAGCCAAGTACAAGCTTTTCCCCTGGAACAGGGACTGCCCTGGTTTAGAGTTCAAATAAGCACAGTTTGGATGATGTGTGTGAACACATATTCAATCACCACCTCTGGCATAAGCTCTGCACCATCATGCCATTGATACCCCTTTCAGCATGACTATTCCCCCCTGTAGCAGAGCAGCTCCTGTAGGGCCTCTTGGACTTATGTGACATTAAGGCTTAAGGCTGTTGGGGCTGGATTTACATCCATGATCCCTAAACATTTGGGACCCATCTCATAGAGGCTTTTAAAAATGGAAAATGTCTGTGACCTTATTCTGAATGCCTCTCACCATTACACTAGGACTGACTATTCTGAATGCCTCTCACTATTACACTAGGACTGACTATTCTGAATGCCTCTCACCATTACACTAGGACTGACAATGGTGGGAATGCCGGCACAGACCGACCATTGGTGACTTTACCGCCATGTCACTGAGACGTGCCCTGTCTACACTAGTGGTGCCACTGGTGGAGTTACAATGAGGCTAGTTCAACAATGGGAAATTCCAAGGAAACTGGCATGGTAGGCAAGGACTAAAGGACAAACCTGCTCTCATTGTAGCCAGTGACAAAGCCCTGAGGATAAACTGAACTGATAGTGAGGTCTGGCTCCCAAGGATTTGTTTCTGATTTATCCTAGTGTGGTGGATGAATTACTTTTATTTCTGTAGAGCGGAGCTGAATTTGATAGAGGTCTATAAAATCACGACAGGTGTGGAGAAAGTAAATAAGGAAGTGTTATTTACTACTCCTCATAACACAAGAAATTAATAGGCAGCAGGTTTAAAACAAACACAAGGAAGTATTTTTTCACACGATGCACAATCAACCTGTGGAACTCCTTGCCAGGGGATGTTGTGAAGGCCAAGACTATAACAGAATTCAAAAAAGAATTAGATAACTTCATGAAGGATAGGTCCATCAATGGGTATTAGCCAGGATAGGCAGGGATGGTGTCCCTAGCCTCTGTTTGCTAGAAGCTGGGAATGGGCGACAGGGGATGAATCGCTTGATGATTATCTGTTCTGTTCATTGCCCCTGGAGCACCTGGCATTGGGCACTGTCGGAAGACAGGATACTGGGTTAGATGGACCTTTGGTCTGACCCAATATGGCCGTTCTTATGTTCTTAATTTTTTAAAGTGCATAATTTAAAAGGGAGGAAAAAACCATATGACAAGTTGAAAACTTGTTTTAAATGTCAAAGCATATTAAAACAAGAAAAAGGAAGGAAGATACCTAAAAGCCAAAGTATGATGCTGATGCTCTTTTTCCAGCACACTTGCCCATCGTCAGTCCACCATCAATCCCTTGACATCATGTCTCCGGATGTCTCAGAGCTGTTTAGATGCCCACTGGTGTCCATTTGATTGACTGATGAATGGCAGCCAAGTTGGATCATTTGATACTGACAGAGCTATTCTATCTTCTGCTCAGGGCTCCTCCTAATAGAATTATACTTACAATCCCATTTTAAAAAGGGAAGTTGTGTTGGGGTTTTTGTTTGTTTGTTTGTTTGTTTGTTTGTCATTTAGAAAAAAAGGCAATGAACTTTCAATAATCTTATTAGTTATACTTAATTTTAATTCGCGCTTTCATTGATCATACTGACGTGTGTGAAGTGGATTTATGAATTAGCTGAGCCTGTGTGAGCTGATGGCTTGTTAGGGACAAGTGCCCTGTGCAACTATAATGGGTGACCATCATAGGAACATATATAAGAGGGCAGAGAAAAGGTTGGTCTGGCAGCCCAGTGCTGCCCTCTCCAGCTCCTTTGAGCGAGATGGGTGGGAGTATAGAGGAAGAGAGCAGAGTTAAGGTTAATGTGGCCATAGTTGGGTTGCATGTGTGGCAGGAAGGAGTGGGCCAATGGTACATGTGGGCTGATATGTGCACCCTTAACTCTAAATACCCTGGCTCATTTAAATTCTGCGCCTCAATGGTGCATTAGCATAGGAGCTTGCCTTGGGTTATATAAACAGTGGAGACAGCGTAACCCACAGGTCAGTGAGTGCTACATGTACCCTGACCTACATGGCATGCAAAGCTGCTACTGCCACTAGCTACAGAGCCTGGCTCTTTAGCTCAAGCTGTAGGGACTTGTGCTTTCAGTTCTCAGTCTCCAGAGCTGGCCAAGATGGCAGACATCACAACAGCACAGGTTTTCAATAGTGCATAGGGAACAGGTCTCCCAGCCCAGCTACTGACTCGCTGCGTGACCTTTGGCAGTCACGTTGCCTCTCTGGCTATTCTGACCGGTGAGACCGAGAATGCCTTGCCGCCTTTTGAAAAGTGGGTTGATATTAATGGATAACTAGCCCCCTCTGAATTAGTGGGAGCGCTCAGGGTGTTCGGCTGACCCATTCAGGGAAAGACGGGGAGATATGGACCTATTCTAGGTTATCCTGGGGTTTTGTTTCATTGGAGAGTCAAGGTGGCTGGATGGGAACGTGAGGGAGCCTGTATAATCAATGGGGCCTCGTGTCTGTTTTCAGAGCTGGTTCCAGTATCTCTGCTGTTTTGTCTCTGTTCGGTAACCCCTTGCACTGCCCATGAAATAGACAGCAGGCTGGCTGAGTCTCCCCACCCACGTGTAATCAGATGGCCCAGAAAGCTAGGAATCTCCAGGCGTGTGAGTGCCATCCTAGCTTCCTGGATGGGTTTACAAAAAAACTATGTTCCCAACTTCCGAACCTGCTGCAAAGGTGCTTGTGGCCATGCTGTGGAGCAGAGGGAAGAGGAGGTGGTGTTCTTTCACCCTCTTTTCAGTGTGTCAAAACCCTCCCCATTCACTTTCCCAATCTACCTACCTACCTGCAATAGTGTATCCTGGATTTGTCTTTGAAAACTTCATCCCCTGCACACCCCCTTTGAGCTTGTCTGCCTCCCTAGGTGCCCTGGAACAGAAATATAGCAGGAAGATTTAGGGCTGTGGACGTTTTAATTCTTGGCCAAAGCTGCCGAGTGAGAACTGAGCAAGCTCTCCTCTGTTGTTTAAAGGGAAAACAAAAGGCTCCTTAAACCTCTGTGCCTAAGAGCTTAGTTAAAGGCATCGACTATATGCATGCCACAGCTGATTGGAGAGGCTCCCACTTCACTGTGGAAATGGAAGCAGGAATTTGCTCTTGAATTTGTTCACACTGTGCCTGTGTGCTGAGGAAAGGCGCTGCCTTAACAACACTGGAGACTGTGTTTATCTCCATGGTTCAGAGCCACTTGTCTGGCAGCTGTACAACCTGCCTCGTGCTCCTGTCCTAGTATCCCAGAGGCTGGCCACTCTTGCTCTGTTTAGCGAGTGCTGGATTAATCATGGGACTGGAAGGGACCTCGAGAGGCTCAGTTGTGGCTGCCATTGTGCATGGTGCTGTACGTAGACACAGTGAGCAATGAGAAAAGATGGTTTTAATGTTGAAATCGTTCCTAGCCTGTATCTCAGAATGGGCAGAGTAGAAGGAGGGAATGAGGATCAGTTTGGCTCATGTCCCCCAGCCCTCTTTCCTACCCAGTTGAAGCAGGAAGTGGGCATCTTTGAAAGCAACAGCAAGTCACTTTAATGAAATTCTCCTCTGGCTTCACTAAGCCTAGAGAGCTTTGATGTATTTAACTTATTAATGGAAGAAATAGGCTTATTCAGGTCTCCGGCTGAGCTTGTCCTAATGTAAGAAGCTCTATTTAGGACTCCCAAAATTTGTGCTCAAAACACAGTTGGATCCCAACTCTAACTCTTGGGAGAATATAGTAAACTATTTTTACTTTCCACTCATCCCCTCTCTCTCTCTGTTCCAAACAGCAGGTGCATTTGTTGTCCATTGAAGACAGCATTTGAGACTTCTATCCCGAAATATATCATCCAGAAGAGTTTTATGCACCTGTGTTGTATAGAGCTCCTGGGAATATATTTGATTGACATATGTCAGGATGTCGGGGAATAAATAGGCAAAGCTAAACTAGATGTAATTAAAACATTGCACCTTGTGTCAGTCTGCGTTTTTGCACAAGGGTAGAATCAGTTAGCCTCTTCTAGGGAATATGTTAATTATCGGCTAAATCCTTTCTTTTCCAGTAAGGAACAAGCCTTTGCTACAACAAATGTCTTTGAAACTGACAAGTGGAAGAATTTGAATCTTCAGCTCTTAATCATTGTCTTTATTCAAGTAGTTGTATGAGGATTAGGCACTATTTACATTGATCAAACATCTCTCCTTCTCTGGCCTGGTCAGGAGCGGCGCCAGGGTTTTTGGCACCCTAGGTGGGGGTCCTTCCGCGCTCCCAGTCGTCGTCGGCAATTCTGCGGCGGGAGGTCCTTCTGTGCTCCCGGTCTTCGGGGCACATTGGCGGCGGGTCCCGGAGCGAGTGAAGGACCCGCCGCAGAATTGCCGCCAAAGACCCGGAGCGTGGAAGGACCCCTCACCGCAGAATTGCCGCCGAGGGCGGCAAAATGCCGCCCCCCCAAATCCTGGCGCCCTAGGCGGTCGCCTAAATGGAAGCGCCGGCCCTGGGCCTGGTCTATGGCCAGGTCTACACTCCGGGGACTATAGTGGCATTACTATGGTGCTGTAGCTAAGCCAGTGTAACCCTGTAGTGTAGACACAATCTACGTAGAAAGATTGTGACGACTGACTGACTGAAGTCAATCGAGCTGCATCTACACTGGAAGGTAGGTAGGCATAGCTACATTGCTCAGGGGTGTGACTATTTCATACCCCCAAGCAATGTTAGAGACTTTGGGTGAAATCCTGACCCCAGAGATGTCAATAGCAAAACTCCCTTTGACTTCAGTGAGGTTAGGACTTACCGTTGTTTTCAGCCTAGGTGTTTAAAACCAGGTTCTCTAGTGTGGCTTTTACTGCCTGCACAGTCAAGAATAAGCCACACTATAACAGTGCAGCCACAGTCATGGTTAAACATTTTCTTTTGTAGCCTTGGCTTGTGTATACTACTCAGATTTCCCATTTCTGCCACCACTAGCGCAGCTCCACTGACAGAAGGAGCAGTGGGAACCCAAATGTAGACAAGATGCTGGCAGCTGCTGACATGTATCTTTGTATCTTGAGCAGCGGGTAGAAAACATGTCCCCTTTTCCACACTGCCAACACTTAGTCACATTATTAGTCCTGGGGAAATCAATGGGGACTGCACATATGCTTAAAATTAAGCACACACACATGTATTTATGGGGGGGGGGGGGCATGGTGCTTTGCCCTGTCCCCATTGCTATGGCTATGGGAGTGTGTGGAAGATAGCAGTGGTAAGAAATCTGAGGGAGAAAAAGGTTAGTGTAGGCCTAGCCATAGACAGGAGCCTGCATTTAAAACCATGCTACTGTAGCAACCACGATCTTTAAAGACAGCTGTTGCAAGCAGAATGCTACTATGGTTTCTGTGGCCTGGTAGTGTTAATTTGTATGGGTCTAACACAGGGGCGGGCAAACGTTTTGGCCTGAGGGTCACATCGGGTTTCTGAAATTTTATATGGAGGCCCGGTTAGGGGAGGCTGTACCTCCCCAAACAGCCAGGCGTGGCCCGGCCCTCGCCCCCTATCCGACCCCCCCCGATAGCCCCCCCCAGAACTCCTGCCCCATCCAACCCCCCGTTCCCTGTCAGGAGGGGGGGGGCTGGGGGCTAGCCTCCCAGGCCAGGAGCTCAGGGGCTGGGCACGAGGGTCCCACGGGCCGGATGTGGCCTGTGGGCCAGTTTGCCCACCTCTGGTCTAACACCTAATGTATTGGTATTGCAATAATGCCAAGGAGCCCCAGCCCCTGTACCCTGTACAAACCACAGGGCAAAAAGATGGACCCTGCCTCTGTGACTTGGTTTCACTATCTGAATTTTTAAGGCCATAACACTTACTTGTCACAGATGGATATTGGGAAGCTTGCTTTGTTAATGCCTGCAAATGATTCTGACATCCACAGATGGAAGGTTGTACCTATGGGCTCACAGTCCTGTTTATTAGGTGGCTATCATGTGATTGCTGGCAAGCCGATCATTTTCTCCTTCTAAATATTTCTGTCTAGTTCAGATTATCACTGCTGAGCGCTGAACAACTCTGCCTGTCTGCAAGCAGATACAGCGTGAGTAGCAACAGCAGCTGCACAAGCTTTCTCCACACTGCCCTGCTATTAGATCCTGACCTGGAGAGAGCGCCGCTGGAGCTGAGAGAGTAGCTCACTCTTCATGGCCCATTTGACCCTTGGCCTGTCTGCTGAAGTTGTCAGCAGAAGGGCCAATTACACCTGCCCTTTTCCCTTCTTTTAAAAATAACCTTGAAAATGATGAAATCTAGATGTGTGCAGCAATTATGTGTGGGGTTCCAGATCTTGCACCTGTAACATCATATCTAGCAGGAGCCAATTAACTCCCTCCTCTGACCGCTCTGCAGCGCATGCAAATTACATTACAGAGGATGATCCCATAACTATTTTCCGGTCAAGCCGCTGCGCTCGCAAAGCCTTTATTTCTCTAACTCTTGTTGCTACAAGACTCCCCTCTTCTTGGAATCCTTCCTGTTATTTTTCCACCTTCCTGTGGCAGGATGCAACATTCGTTACAATAATACATCAAACTTTGAGTGGAAAACTCTGCTTTGGAGTTGTCCCAAAGATTCCCAGTTTCATTCTGGTTAGCTGATTTGCAGCTGTGACCAACACACTCCTCCTCCTCCTCTCCTTACCCCACCAGGTACTGCAGTGTAATAATGTGGCTAGCAAACCTAGCAGTTCTGTGTACACACTAGTAATTAGCTGGTAGGATTTTTCTGCAAGATCCATTGATGTGCAGAAGATGGAGCATGTAGTTTTTAATCTGCCCCAACTGTCTCCGGCCATCATGTATTCAAACCTTAACGTAATTAGCTTTTTAAATAAAAGGATATGAAATAGTCTTACATGACAAGCTGCTGTCTGCTAAGAATAGCCTGTGCATGCGTTCTGTCTCTCACTGCAACCTTCTCTTACAGAGACACCGTAGAATACCCTCCTGCATCTGCAGCTCATATTGATAGAAATGGGACTCCTCTGCATAAACCCTTCAGGACAGGAAAATTAGCTAGGTCATGTTCTCATATTTATCATCATGTGATGTAGAGAGAAGCTGAATTATAAGTGCTAAGAAAGAGAGATCAGCAATATGTAAAAATATCACTTTTCTCTTTTTATAGTCCCTTTTGTCTGAGGAGCTCAATTCACTTGGCAAATAGTCTAAATTCATCTTCATGATATACCTGTGAAGTAGGGAAATATATTCCCCTGTGAGGTTAATATTAAGGCATAGAGGGCTTACGTGACTTGCTGAAGTTTGCACAAAAATTCTGCAGAAGAGGTGAGATTAGAACCCAAATCTTCTGCTCGCCATTTCTCCTCTTTAGCCACAAGATCTTCCACCCAAGAAACATCTGGGGTAACACTTTCAAAAGCATCCAAGTGACTTAGGAACCAAAGACCCCTTAAAGTTGAATTAGAATTAAGCTCCTAAGTGCCCAAGTTTACTTTGAAAACACTGGTCTACAATTTTTGAGAAGTCGTCTGCTTCAGAGATAAAATGTGCTATTTATTATGTATTTTGATGTGCTGAATTCAAATATGACAATTAAAACAACTGATTGGCTACTGTTTCTAAGATATTTAAGTTTTTACATTTTATGTCTATGTATATTGTGTAGATAGTAGAGTTTTAATCATAAATTGTAAACCTAGGTCTTTTCATGTGTTTATGGTTGCTTTACATGATGATATTTCACCTGTCCTGTTTATGTAACACTTTAAAAATCAGCAAAAGGGTTATATAAATAAAAATTTATTATGAAACAAAAGGCAAAAAACTATTATGTACATAGTTTAGTCCTGTTCAGTGTCTACTCGGCGCTTCTTGGCTTGTCTCTTGTATTCATTAAATGGAGCATCTCTTGTCACTGTCCAGCAATAGTCTGCAAGCATTGATGGGCTCCATTTGCCCTGATAGCGTTTTTCCATTGTTGCAATGTCCTGGTGAAATCGCTCGCCGTGCTCGTCGCTCACTGCTCAGCAGTTCGGTGGGGAAAAAAATCTAGATGAGAGTGCAAAAAATGTATCTTTAGTGACATGTTGCAACCAAGGCTTTTGTATGCCTTGAGGAGGTTTTCCACCAACAACCTGTAGTTGTCTGCCTTGTTGTTTCCGAGAAAATTTATTGCCACTAACTGGAAGGCTTTCCATGCCGTCTTTTCCTTGCCACGCAGTGCATGGTCAAATGCATCATCTCGAAGAAGTTCACGAATCTGAGGACCAACAAAGACACCTTCCTTTATCTTAGCTTCACTTAACCTTGGAAATTTTCCACGGAGGTACTTGAAAGCTGCTTGTGTTTTGTCAATGGCCTTGACAAAGTTCTTCATCAGACCCAGCTTGATGTGTAAGGGTGGTAACAAAATCTTCCTTGATTCAACAAGTGGTGGATGCTGAACACTTTTCCTCCCAGGCTCCAATGACTGTCGGAGTGGCCAATCTTTCTTGATGTAATGGGAATCTCTTGCACGACTATCCCATTCGCAGAGAAAACAGCAGTACTTTGTGTATCCAGTCTGCAGACCAAGCAAGAGAGCAACAACCTTCAAATGGCCACAAAGCTGCCACTAATGTTGGTCATAGTTTATGCACCTCAAAAGTTGTTTCATGTTGTCATAGGTTTCCTTCATATGGACTGCATGACCAACTGGAATTGATGGCAAAACATTGCCATTATGCAGTAAAACAGCTTTAAGACTCATCTTCGATGAATCAGTGAACAGTCTCCACTCATCTGGATCGTGAACGATGTTGAGGGCTGCCATCACACCATCGATGTTGTTGCAGGCTACAAGATCACCTTCCATGAAGAAGAATGGGACAAGATCCTTTTGACGGTCACGGAACATGGAAACCCTAACATCACCTGCCAGGAGATTCCACTGCTGTAGTCTGGAGCCCAACAGCTCTGCCTTACTCTTGGGTAGTTCCAAATCCCTGACAAGGTCATTCAGTTCACCTTGTGTTATGAGGTGTGGTTCAGAGGAGGAGGATGGGAGAAAATGTGGGTCCTGTGACATTGATGGTTCAGGACCAGAAGTTTCATCCTCTTCCTCTTCCTCGTCTGACTCAAGTGAGAATGATTCTGGTGCATCAGGAACCGGCAGTCCTTCTCCGTGGGGTACTGGGCGTATAGCTGATGGAATGTTTGGATAATGCACAGTCCACTTTTTCTTCTTTGACACACCTTTCCCAACTGGAGGCACCATGCAGAAGTAACAATTGCTGGTATGATCTGTTGGCTCTCTCCAAATCATTGGCACTGCAAAAGGCATAGATTTCCTTTTCCTGTTCAACCACTGGCGAAGTTTTGTTGCACAAGTGTTGCAGCATATGTGTGGGGCCCATCTCTTGTCCTGATCTCCAATTTTGCAGCCAAAATAAAGGTGATAGGCTTTCTTAACCATAGTGGTTATACTGCGCTTTTGTGATGCAAAAGTCACTTCACCACAAACCTAGCAGAAGTTATCTGCACTGTTCACACAAGTACGAGGCATCTCTGCTCACTTTGGCTAAACAGAAATGTGTCCCTTTGCAAAATCAAACACTGACAAATAAGAGAGCACGACACTGTCTGATTTCTAGAGCTGATATAGGGCAATTCGTTCAGCAGAGTGATGTAAGCTTCGTTATGATTGCATCATCCATGACTTCTAGGAATAACATGATGCAATTCATATCATGTATGACGCAATACCAGCTTCAGATTGCATCATTCATTGTTTTGCCTAAAAAGCAAGTACAGTCCAAACACAGTAATAGATTTATTCATAGATCTAGTCAAAGATGTATTTTAGTCATTTCTGGTTTAAATTGAGATCCCTTCCCTTTATAACTCACTTATCCTCCGCCATTCCCAAGTCAAGGGTCGTATATACTGACCCAATAGCATATCTTGAAAACTAGAGCCAATCAACAATTTTAAGCATCATTTTCGTTCTCAGTGACCCAGAATTAGTAAAGTTTGACTACATTTATTTCAGAAGCATTTTGGCTGTAGAGCAGTGAAATAGAACATTGATACAAAGACACTTTGGTGCTTTTGAAATTTCTGAAAATTTTGCCCAAGCTTTTCCACTGATGAGTTATTTAACTTCTGTGCCTCTGTTTCCTCATCTATAAAAGGCACTATAAAATGTTAGGTGTCTAGGTGCTTTTGAAAATCTCCCTAGGGATCATTCTGCATCTTTTTGGTGCCTAAATAACTCTAAAAATCTGGCCCTAAGTATTGTCAGCAAGTGCTAAATATTATCCAAAGAGATTTTTCTTGTTAGTTTTCAGGGCAGAAATGCAAAATCTGTGACTTTGTTTGGAGACGGGGTTTGTTTGTTTGTACTTCCTGCTGCTCTTATATTGTCAGCATGAAAGTATTAAATTATGTGACCAATGTAGCCAGTAAGACTAGCCACAGCTATTATACACGGTCTGGTTGCAGTAAACATCCCCAAGATTTTGTCTTTGATTGCAGTGGCACTGTATCCTGTGTACAATATGTGGGCTACTGGGCAGGATTATGTCATGACTCAGGATGAGCCAATATCATAAATGTAAATTAATGATGGGTGGGATTTTCAAAGGTGTTCGGCATTGACCTAATTCAGCTCCCGTTGAAGAGTTAGGCCAGTACTGAGAGCCTCCTGAAAATGCCGCCCTAAATATATTCCTGAGTGTATTGGTCCCTTCTTCATTGTGAAGGTGTGGGAGACATTGTTAACCTACCAATCACACGCATGCACTGAATAAAACTTTAAGGACTTATCCTGCAAATCCTTATTCACATGAGCAGACCTTACTCAGGTAAGTAGTCCCATTGGAGTCCTTGGGGTGACCCAGCAAGGGTTTGCAGGATTGGGCTCTGTTTAGGCCACATCTAAACTAGCACGTACGTTGGAAAAACTTTTGTCGCACAGGGGTGTGAACAGCTCTCTCCTGTTGGCATAATGCAGCTAAACAAGCGCTCTTACAGTGACACAGCTGTATTGTGTATGTGTGTATATATATATATATATATATACACACACACACACACACACACACACACATCTCATAGAGCTGGAAGGGACCCTGAAAGTCATCAAGTCCAGCCCCCTGCCTTCACTAGCAAGACCAAGTACTGTTTCCCCCCCCCCCCGATCCCTAAGTGGGCCCCTCAAGGATTGAGCTCACAATCTTGGGTTTAGTAGGCCAATGCTCAAACCATTGAGCTATTGCCACTGTAAGTGTATAAGCATAGACATGGCCTTAGTGCAGCATCTTGCAGACAATCTTTATCCTAAGAGACTTTATAGAACTAAATAGGAGACGGTCTCATCTGTGTAGTAAGAGGGAGGATTCTTATGCATCCCCATCCTCTTCTCAATGCGATAAACACCTCGCTATTACCCTAACAGGTCAAGACAAAGCCCTGGCTGGGATGATTTAGTTGGGGATTGGTCCTGCTTTGAACAGGGGGTTGGACTAGATGACCTCCTGAGGTCTCTTCCCACCCTAATCTTCTATGATTCTAAGCCTGCTATATCCTGAGTCTGCCCCCCTCTGAAGCTTGCCTATTTTACATTTGCTCCAGGGTGTCTGTAACAAACCAGTAGCCCACCTCAGTTGCCTCCCTATAATAAATAGCCCGTGATCCCCACCCTGCATAAAAAGGTTCTAGCTCGGATACTTCCTTATATAAAAACAGCTTCCATTTCTGCCTCAGGCACTTCCTTATGTTATATTGTTGGGGCAACAGGATCCCCACCCTCACCCCGGAGAAAAGCAAAGGGCTCAAGTTGATATCAATGAGCAGGATTTTCTCTGAAAAATGTTCCACGCATCCTCTCTTAAAATATATATTCAGGAAAAAGAAGGGGTGTTACACACTCTTGCAATAAGCCAGTTCTAAATTATTCTGAAACCCCATCATTCTGATTTTAATAACAACTTACCTACCTATCCAGCTGTGTATATGTGTCCTTTTCATGATATTGCTCATCACGTAAATCACACAGCTTTTAAACAAGTAGTAGTAAAATGATGCATGAAATGTCAAAGGGGTCGGGCTGATTTTTTTGCTCTAAAGTGGAGATTTTATTTTAAAGGTTGGATGGGAGAAAGGACTCTTACAAAACCAAATTTTGTGTTTGTTTAGCTAGATAGAATCTAGAGGCCCCAATCAAGATTGCAGACTCCCTGCGCTAGGCACTGCACAAGTACATAGTGTGAAACAGTCCCTGGCCAGAAGAACTTCGTCTTAACAGACAAGACAGACAAAGGGTGAGCATGGAAGCTGAGGCTCAGAAAGGTAGAATGACTTACTCAAGATAGCATTGCAGGTCAGTAGCAGAGCTGTGAACATAACTCTATACACTAGCTGTTAGTCGTGAGCGCTATCTGCTAGACCATTCAAACATTATTAATAGAATCAGAGAATTGGTCTCATGAATCACTGCTTTTCTTAAAAGAATCCAATGAAATTACATATTTATTTATTTCAATGTACCCCTGCAGTGCTGGAAACACCGAATGCCACAGCACTCTGTTCGTGTATGAGAACCAGCAAGTGAAACTGACCAGTCTTGTGCCCCTGTCCAAGCTGAGTGAAATGCCAAGACAGTAAACAAACAGCATGAAAGATGAACAGCAAATCAGATTTTTAAAAAAAGAATCTAGAGGGAGATTTTCAAAGGTGCCCAAGGGATTTAGAAGCACAACACCCACAGGCGTTCCTAGATCCCTTAGGCACCTTTGAAAATCTCCCTCCTTAGGCCATATGTACACTACACTCTACTACAACAGCTGTGCTGCTGTAGCGCTTTAGGGTAGATGCGTCCTACGGAAGAGATTTTTCCATAGCTGTAGCTAATCCGCTTCCCCAAGCAGTGGTAGCTAGCTCCACAGAAGAATTCTTCCATCGACCTAGCCCCATCTACTTCAGGGATTGGGTTGGCTTAACTACGGTGCTCAAGGGTGTGAATTTTTCACTCCTATGAGAGCCGTAGCTGTGGCCACCTAATTTTTAAGAGAAGGCCAGGCCTTAGGTTTTAATAATTTTGGATGTGACGAAGAGACACAGAATCTCTTTCAAAAATGAGCGAGGCCGTCTCTAGTATCTCTTTACTTGTAGTTTGCAGTTATGCAATAGCGAGTAACAACTCCGGGTAGCATTATGGATGACATAAAAGCTTTTAGAGTCTATCTTACTGCTGCATCTGTTTTATTTTTAGTAGCAGTCACGTAGCAGCCTAGGCCACTTACACAGAGGCTAAAATACTGGTTGCCCGAAGGCTATTGTTAGTTACAGAACAATCCTGTGCTCTACTAGCACAGTTGAGAATACGTCAGAAAGAGCTGAAATGAGTAGTACAAATCTTTGTATCTGGGTTCTCACAGACCTACATCTGTCACTGCTTATGTGCTGTAGGAGGAACACCTTCCTCAGCTCCGCCACTGAGAAGCCTGCCTGCATCAACAGCCCCCGTCAATGAAACAGAGGTGGCTCACCCAGCTCTTCTGCTCAGCCCATGGCTTCCTGTGCATAGGAGTGGAAACAACGTTATGGGAGGCTGCATTGTTGTGGTTATCCTCCCCAGTTTAGACACTACTTGAGGTCTGTTTGAGGGCAGAGGTGACATTAATGGTTTGGATACCCTAGGGAAATGAACGCTGTTCCCAGAATGGCACTAGCTGCCATTAATTCCTTCATCCTTGAAAAGTGACCCCCTCTAACAATCTTAGATTGTTACTAAGATTGTAATTTTTTTAGGGTGGGGACAGTCTTTTGGGTCTGCGTTTGCACAGCGCCTACCAATATGGCATCTTTGTCCGAGACTAGATGCTACAACAATACAGATATTATTATTAATAGTGGTCCTTGGTTTCACTAATGACTCTTCACAACACCCTTGTGAGCTAGGTAAGCATAGTACACACGGGGAAACTGAGGCACAGAGCTGTGAGGTGACTTGCCCAAGGTCACCCGGTTGGTTAGTGATGGAGCCAGAATTAGAACCCGGGATTTCATGGCTCCCAGTCTGATGCTTCATTCAGACCCTGCTGTGTGGCTTCCAGTGTTTTGCTGCCCTGAGCAGCACAAGACTCTTCAGTCCAGCTGATGGGTTTTGCATGCCCTGTTTTGAGTCAGGACCAATATAATCTTGACTGCTGTTGTAAATTAGTTCTGAGCTGGCACCTCTAGGTATCAGTCTTGTCCTCCTTTAGGTCCCACTGCTGACAAGCTGCCCGGTCAATCAGAATGATAGCAAGGGCTTTGTGGGAGAATTACCAGACTATGGGGGCGGCAGAGAGCAAGCGCGAGAGAGTGTTTTAAAGGGCCTCACATATGGACTGACTTCCTTTGAGAAAGTCCTTGATGTGGGTGTTGTGGGGGAGTCTCGTGGGTCTGGTGTTTGTGCGATGAGTGATCAGTGTCTGCAGACCTGCCCTTGTGCTTCATTTACTGGAGTGAGAGTGGGTGGGAGAGGAAAACCACTCTTGGTTCTCATCTTACATTCTGCCTCTGTAACCCAGCACCTCCCCCCCTCCCGCCCCACTGTTGTTCCCAGCCTCAGCAGAGCAGCATCCAGTGGGAAGCCACTGGCGGCATCATCTCAGCAAAAATTCCTCCTCGGCGAGCCCAGATATACTGTAAACGGGGAGTCAGCAGTACACGAATTTTATCCATCCAAGACCGTCACACAGTACCCACTCGGGGGTGGTAAGCGAGTGACAAATGCTGTATCCCTGAGGAAACCGCATCTGGGAATTCTTTCCAAAAAGCCGAGCCTGGAATTTGCAACTCGCCAATCTAGCGTAATAGAGTCGGTGTAATAACAGCGTTAACGCTTGTGTAAGGGGACTGTTGCCCCCTTACTAACATTCAGTGGGGGTGTTTTGGTTGACTAGCTCCCAGCACTAAAAGATTGGGGAGAGGCCAATGCTCCAGGTCAGCCTCAGCCTCTGAGCCTGATTGACAGGGCAGGCAGGCTAATCAGGGAGTCAGGAGGCCAGGGGGGTCCCGTCCTCCGTGTGAGCTGGAATTGCCTGGGTCAGACAGAGTGGGGCCGAGCTAAGGAGAGAGCAGGGGCCCAAGCTGAGCTGGGGAGCAGAGCTGTGCCAGATCCAGAGGGGCCAGAAAAGCAGCTCAGAGATGGGAGTAGAGCCAGGGAGAGCAGATCCTGTGCTGGGAGCAGAGACGCCGCCACAGAGCCAGAGACGCAGCCCAGGGAGAGCAGATCCTGTGCTGGGAGCAGAGACGCCGCCACAGAGCCAGAGACGCAGCCCAGGGAGAGCAGATCCTGTGCTGGGAGCAGAGCTGCAGCCACAGAGCCAGGTGTGGTGAGCAACTGGGGCCAGCCAAGGGGAGACCTTGGGCAAAGGGACCAGCGCAGAAAGACACCCCTAGCCAAGGGTCCTTGCAGGCCAGACCGGGAGGGGGATCTTAACCCGACGGGGGGTTAACCACCCAAAGCCCGGAGGTGTGTGGCCACCACCGTTGCAAGTGTCGAACCCGCAGCATCCCTGCAGCACAGCCAGGGCCTGAGAAGGAGCCTGGGACCTACAAGGAACAGACTGCGAAGTGCCCTGATGTCCAGAGACACTGCTTGTGATGTTCCCTGCCACAGAGCAGGGTGATGTGTTTTCCTTTAACCTTTCCCATTTTTCCTTATTCTTTTTTTAAATTAATTGTTAAACAACTTGTATTTGCTTTAAATGGTATGAAATGATCAGTGGGTCAGGGAGGTGCTCAGTGCAGAGAGTACCCCGGAGTGGGGACACCCTAGCCCCTGTCCCAGGTGACCACAGCAGGGTTGGGGGTTGAGCCCCCCCAGGAATCCTGGGCCCAGCCTTGTTGGGGTTACGAGGACTCTGCCAGACAGGAGAGTGGAAGGGGAGGCCTCGAGGGCAGGGAGGCCTCTGGGTAAAGGAAGTGGGAGCGAGGACTCGGATCCTTTTGCTAGCCCACTTCACCGGGGTAGTGCAGAAGCCAGGAAAGTTCCCCACAATAGCGGGTGTGACGGTGTACCCCATAAGGCTTTATGGGGAGGGGGTGCTTATAAATGTATGTATGACATAACTGGAATATGTTTTGTGCTGCCTGTGCCAGGTAACATATCTCCGTAAAGGTTATGGTCTACTATATCTATTCATCCTATTTGTACATATATATATCATTTTCTACTTGAGGTTAAGAATATGGGCTGTATGCCTGCTTGGTTTCTAAGTAAGCTTTGGGAGGCATTTGGTCAGCTTCTTTAGGAAGGAATTCGCCAGGTTAAGTACCTGATCAGGAAACACTTGGGGAACAATGCATCTTGGAATGCTCCAATCCACATAAGAAGTCTTCCTGGAGACATGCAAGATACCATGTGGACAATGGCGTCGGCCTGTAAAGACTGAGTCATGCAGGGGCATGTGACTTGCCCAGGTGTCTCCAAAACTCCATCTTGGAGCTGGACTTTGCATAGGAGGGAGGAGGGGGGTCTCCTCCCACAAGAGAGAGCCTATTTATACCTGGGGGAGACCCCTCCATTTTGTCTTCAGCTGGCTAAAGAAGGAGCCTCTCCACCCCCCCAGGATACTTGAACAGAGGCTACAGGGGTTGTAAGAGATTGCTGGACCCAGGCTAAAGGGAGAGTAGCCTGTAAAAGGGAGCATTCTGGAACTGGTGAGGAACTTATCTGTATTTAGTTTGATTAGGCATAGATTTGCGCATTTTATTTTATTTTGCTTGTGACTTACTTTGTTCTGTCTGTTACTACTTTGAACCACTTAAATCCTACTGTCTGTATTTAATAAAATCACTTTTTATTTAGTAATTTACTCAGAGTATGTATTAATACCTGGGGGAGCAAACAACTGTGCATATCTCTCTATCAGTGTTATAGAGGGCGAACAATTTATGAGTTTGCCCTGCATAAACTTTATGCAGGGTAAAACGAATTTATCTGGGTTTAGACCCCATTGGGAGTTGGGCATCTGAGTGCTAAAGACAAGCACACTCCTGTGAGCTGGTTTCGGGTAAACTTGCAGCTTTGGGACTAGTGATTCAGACCCTGAGTCTTTGTTAGAGCAGACTGGAGTGTCTGGCTCAGCAAGACAGGGTGCTGGAATCCTGAGCTGGCAGGGAAAACTGAAGCAGGGGTAGTCTTTGCACATTGGGTGGCAGCTCCCAAGGGGGTTTCTGTGTTTTGCTAGCCCACTTCACCGGGGTAGTGCAGAAGCCAGGAAAGTTCCCCACAATAGCGGGACCATTCCCCCGCTTACACTAGGTTATGACCTTCCCACTCACCATTGCTATCATCCCCTGGTCTATCACAGGCAATGGCTGCCGATAGAAGAACCTAGAGGGATAGATATGGGACATTGGCTGCATGGAACAGTCTTGCTTGTCCTTGAGCTTTGTGCCTCCCTGGGGCACTGTTCTTGACAGAGCTGTTTCGGGGCATCCACATGCATAATGCCTTGCAACTGTGGTTGTATCACTGCATCCTGGGATTCCTGTGGGGCTGTTCTGTAGCGCCCGCTGAGGGCGCTGGCGCTGTGTGGAGTAGCTTTCACCCACAAGACACACCTTTGTCGAATGCAGTTAGGAGGCCTGGCTGAACCAGTGCAGCTACAGGGCTAGGCGCTTCCTATCCACAGTGTGTGCAACAGCTGCCATGGTTACATAAGGATTGGGGTGTAGCTGCAGAGATCAAAGGTCATCCTCAATTGTGGAAGGTGGTGCACCAGCCTGGAGGGAGCGGCAGGCAGCCAACACCCAGTTCTGGTGGTGGTGGTTTGTTATGTAATGTTGGTGTGAAATAATTTCAGTATTGCAAGCCCAAAGTTTTTAAAGATAATGAGTTAAAAATAAATAAATTTTGAGGTTCTTTTTGTTTTCTTCCAACTTTTGAGCCTTTTGGGGTGGGGTTGGGGGGGTCACCTTTTCAAGCTTCCCTCCACAATCATGAGGGTATGTAGGTGGAAATTGATATTTTCACATGACTCCAGGAGTGGAGGCTTGAAGGAAAACTAAATATCGCAAGACTTGAAATAAAATCACAAGAGCCAGCAACACTGAAATAGCTTATATACAAGGTCTCTAAACCTTACTGAGAAGAACACAACACAACACTGGGGACAAATGGTCAGACCTGGAATGACCATCAGGGTGACTGTATATGCACATGTAACACTGACTGACAGACCCCAGTCGTTAGCAGGCGGGATCCCCCCAGTCGTTAATAGGCAGGATTGAACCTGGAACCTTTGGAGCTAAATGTATGAGCCTCAAGCCATATAGCTGTTAGTTAAGACTATAGAGCAGACTCATTAAGCTCTCAGTAAGTGGTCTCAGTGCCACTAGATGGGACAGAACACCACACCCAGGAGGTGTGTGGGTTACACACACAAGGTTTTGTACAGGAGCTGCACAACAGTTGGCTGGAATATTTTAACCTAGTAACTTTTTTTTTTTCTCCTTGCATACATAAGACCTGAGAAGCCATGTGTCATGAAGAGCTGGGCTTCAAATAAACACAATCATAATTTTTTTCTCATTACCTATTGGTCATTAAGCAGAATGTGCAAGGCAGGAATGGAGGATAATAACCGTGGTCAGAGTTGTGTGAAGAGAAACTAAATTGGATTATGTTTTTCAGGGTGAATACTTCAAGCGTCCTGGGAGGATTTAGGAATGGCTTAACTGTTATCTTGGCCAGTGATATCACAGAATCATAGAAATGTAGGGCCGGAAGGGACTCAAAAGGTCATCTAGTCTGTCCGCCCATGCTGATGCAGGATTAAATATACCTAGACCATCCGAGACAGATGTTTTGTCCCAAATGATCTGAGAACTTCTATGAAGAATGGCTGAGAGGACCTTGTACTATGTACAGACAGTCTTCAAGAGAACATCTCCACTGTTTAAAGCAAATATACCATGCATGACAGAGGCTCTAAAAGAATTTGTAAAAGCTAAAACTTACTTTGTGTGTAATGCTCTACAGCCCCGTGAGAGTGGGGTCATTCATGACTTAAATCTGTGCTTACTTATAGAAAGATGCTAAAGGATTCCATATTTTCCAGTGCTAAGGATACTTTATTTTTGCTTTTTCTTGCTTTGAAAATATGGGTGAAGTTCCATTTTCATTTACACCTGTAAGATCCGGAATGAGTCCACTCAGAGAAATTTTTTTTAAACGACAATGTTGTGTTAAGAGTTTCCTCCCTTTAAGTAATTTATCTGTATTTACAGCCTAAACTCCAGTTTAATGATGTGTTTTGCCCATGAATTGCAATTTGATCAGAGTTTTGCAACTGAAACTAAGCAGAATGCTGGTATTGCTGGTGTATTTAGAAAGGGTCATGAACTCCAGAGGATGCATTTGTCGGACATGGTCTTTGTGCTCAGTTCTGTTAGGACTCTACGCTGTGTTAATGCGTCGGTACTTGGGCAGCAAGTCCTTTTACTTCCTGTACCATATTATTATGGAACTGTTTGTACCAGTCACAGATCATTACTACTTTAAGTATCCATCCTTCTCCCTTTCCTTGCCCCTTGTGTTCCCTCTTTTAATGCCAGATAAAATATTTTTAAACAAAACAAGGAATCAGCACTTTGTACTGATCGGTTAGGTGTTATGAATTAGTTGGCAGGCTTTAGTCCAGCAAAGCCTAGTTAACACTGTCCTTGTGCAGTAAGCTGATTATGATAAATAGGCATGCTGTGTCTTAGCAGACGGCTGAAATCAGATCAGCCAACTGCTGTTAGACTGGCCATGCGACATAGGGGTTTTTTTGTTTTGTTTTTAAGCCCCAGAAGTGGTGACGCTGCACTGGCTTTGCTGAAAGATCTTGCTAGGATTTGGTAATGGCAATTGGCTGCTGGCCACCAGCTGAGGTGGGCTGAGATTAGAGGAGCTTCTGACGGAATGGTTTGGGCTCATGTGGACGCTTGGCAGCTGCTCTCCCTTTGAAGGAAGATGTGCATCCCCTCCCGTGGAAGAGACTAGTCTGATCCTGGAGGGCTGAGAAGCATGAAACACGCCTAGGGAGCAGCTGGGCGAGGGGGGAGAAGTGGGAAGACAGAGCGAGAGACTGACTGGCTGGACCTTCCATCTGAGGATCTTTAGGGAGTGCGGATTAAGGGGCATTTGCCCTTGTCCATATAATGGGCTAAACCAAAATGCTGGATCATCAGGTTCTGGTGATAGAATTGTAGGACTGGAAGAGACCCCGAGAGGTCTTCTAGTCTAGTCCCCTTCACTCAAGCAGGACTAGGAATTATCATTCTATATTCTCTATAGCTTTACATGTAAGAGAACAGTTTTTCTGTTTGCTGGACGGTAGATCAGAAGATCCCAGAACTGTGTGGGTGGGGGTTGTAACCTAGACAGGCACTTAGTAGTGAGATATATCACTGCATTTGCCCTCTAAGGGTATGTCTACACTGCAGGTGAAGGTGTGATTGCAACATGGGGAGGCATACACCCATGCTAGTTTTAATAATAATAAACAATAGCAGTGTAGACATGGTGGCACGGGTTAGAACCAGCATCTCCGGGAACCTTGGGTCTGTACTCTGGTTGGTAGCTTGTGCCAAAGGCTATGCCACCACATCTTCAATGCTATTGTTACACATATGAGGTAGATTTGCAGCAAACACTGTGTCTACCTGTGCTGCAATCACTCCGCTTGCCGTGTAGACATACTGTACTATAAATGCAGACTCTATAGGGCATGATGGAGAATAAAGCTCCCCTTCTGAATATTGTTGCCATTTAAGAAGCTTTAAAGATTTTTAAAACTCTTGTTTATCAGGCACTAGTCTATTTATATCCATAATGATAGCCATTGGGCAACATTCAGACCTGGTGTAAGTGCTTGCAATTTATTGATGTCAGTGGAGGTTTGCCCACTTACACCAGGTCGATAGAGTATTAACAGACATTCAGGAGACCTGGGTTCCATTTCCGGCTCTGCCACTGGCCTGCTGGGTGGCCTTGGGCACGTCACCGCTCTGTGCCTCAGTTTCCCCATCTGTAAAAGGGGAATGATAGTGACTTCCTTGGTACACAGAATTTTGAGATCTACTGATGAAAAATGCTATAAAAGAGGCAAATATTATTAAAGGGGACCCACCCCGCTGTGCTAGTTCAGTAAAGGGAAATGTAATCAAAGCAAGAGAGAATAGAGAGACGACTGTCACCTACTGTGACCTGCCAAATCTGCCACCAGCACCAAAAAGCCCTGGAGTGAGTGAGTGGCAATTTGGGGAAAGGAGAGCTAAGTGTGATTAGTGTTAATGCAACAAGCATTGCCCTGAATTGGGATGTGTTTTGTACCCTCCAACGTTAGTAGTGCCCGCTAACGTTCCTAGTTCTCTCTCTTCAGCTCACACGCCCGGCTTTATAGCCTACAACACGGAAAAGAGCACATGGCAGGTGTGGTTCATTTGGGGCCTTACCCCCGAAATGTTGAGCTGAAGTCTCAGAGCTTCCTATAGTTCCAGTTCGATTCTATAACCCCCCTCCCCCCCATTGCCTTCATGGCACAAAACTCAGGCTGGGCCTCCACACAAAAGGGTCACAGAGCTTCCAGGGCCTGAATAAATGAAACCATCAGATACTGATTTGGAAAGGCCGCGTAGCCCTAGTACCTTGCCTGTTTTCTTTTCTCCCCCACAATTCTGAGAAAGTACAGAAACCCCAGGAAACTGGCAGGCAGAAATGAGAGGAAGAGAGTCAAGAAAATCTGTTAGGTCATTTTTCTCAAGGTTTGCATTGCGGGGGCCTGTAGCTGACAGCAGCACATTTAGCTGCCAAAAGGAGGGAACCAGGGCCTTGACGTTTCTTATCCTGTGGTCAGCGGGCATTCTGGCAGTGAGGTGATGCATACTCCTCCCGGCTGCAACCTGAGGGAAACTGGGCTGCATGGGCGGCGGATATTATAGGCCAGGGGAGGCTAAGCCTCCCCTAACCCAGGCCGAGACCCCAACCATGCTCGGTCCCGAGGCCCTGCCCTCACTCCCCCTCTCCTGAAGCCGGCGGGGACTCAGCTCTGGCCAGTGGCCTGGAGCTCGGGGCTTGGCTGGCTGATGGCCAGGGGCAGCGGATCAGGCAGGCTCAGGGATCGGGCTAGCCGGTGGCCCGGGAATCGGGGTGGTTTGGCTGGGGCTCCTCCTGCTGTGGTGGGCGGGGGGGGGGGGCCCTCAGGGCTCCAGGGGGTGAAAGGGGCGGGTCCTCAGGTGGAAGGGCCAGGGTCTAGCCTCCCCGAAGTGGGGGGTTCACCCGCCACCCATGCTGGGCGGACCCATGATTTGTGGAGAACCTCAAGTGACAACCTGTGTTTAAAGTCTGGTTTTGATGTAATGCTTTATAGTGAGTGTAGCAGAGACTACAGTGTACATGTAACTCTCCAGCCCTGTAGAGGACATAAGAGTACCCACATAGGAAATACATGAGAGTACATCAGGGATAGACAATTATTTTTTGTAAAGGTCCAGATTTCTTGGTGAAGGCATAGTCAAGGTCCAGACTTCAGAGAAAATAATAATAAAAAATTAATAACAATGATACTAAGTAAATCACAATATTTTTCCGGGTCTGTTCAAAAGTGTCTGGTGGGCCAGATTTGGCCCGCGGTCCACCTATTGGCTACCCCCGATGTACATCTTCTCTGGTTCTCTAGAGCAGTGTTTCTCAACGACCGGTCTGTGGACCAGTGTCGGTCCCTGAGATCTCCCTGACCCAGTTTAGGAAGGCAGCAAGCAGGTCCCTGGTATCAAAAAGGTTGAGAAACACTGCCCTGGAGGATTCTGTAATTGTGCTCTTGGTTACTACCCAGTCTCCTGCACACAGTCCCGGCAGAGATTTCCCCAAAGTAGGGGGGCTGGGGCCCTGCCCCTTCCGTGGCCCCGCCTCACCCCTTATGCCCAAGGCCCTGCCTCCAGTCAAGCCAGAAGCTGGAGTGGGCCAGGAGCCACGGACCCTCCACCTGCCTGGGGTGTGGGGGCCAAGAGCAGCCTCCAGCCCGTGTCCCTGCCCTGCGGGCCCCCCGCCCAGGGCAGGTGGAGGATTCCCGGCTCCCCACAGCTGCCCACATAGCTCTTAGCCCGACCCGGCTCCGGCCGGGGTACGGGGCGTCGAAGCCGCAGCCCGGCCATGGTAAGAGCCGGGCGGCCAGGCAGCTGTGAGGAGCCATGGACCCTCCACCTGCCCTGGGTGGGGGGCCCAGGGGCAGGGACATGGACCGGGAGGCTGCTCTAAGACCCCCTCGCCCCCCCAGGCAGGTGAAGGGTCTGTGACACGGTGCCCCCCCCCCGCTGCCTGGCTGGGCTCCAGCTGCCGGCCTGGCTGGAGGGGCGGGGGCAGAGATAGGAGGGACCACGGCAAAAAGTGGGAGGGCCATGGCCCCCAGGCACCCCCATTCCGGCACCGATGCCTGCACGTCATAAGCTGGAAATAGTAAATGTATTTTCTGCCTGCACCTGTGGAGCAGGGAAGGCTGGGGAGCTTGGCAGGAATCCCGTGGCAAGCAGAGCATCTCCTGAGCGATAAGAATGGAATAGCTATGGGAACCCAAATCAGAGCCTTATAAAATACAGTATCACATAGAACCTCAGGCCCTCCCAGTGTCCCATTGAATCACTGGCTCTCCCAGACTTCGCCTTTCAGGTTCACATGGTGAGGCGTTTGTCAATCTCAGCCCATGTGAACATGGGCAAAGTTTGTTGGTGAACCTTCACTCATCGGGCCTCGGGGACACACCTTCTTAGCCTAGATTTCTTTGGAACAGGGTCTGTTGGGAGGAAGGAGGCCATACCTATATAGACACATCCCTTACTGAGGAAGGGTACTCCGTGTGGGGTGTCCCCTGGGAGGTTCTCATTTGTCAAACTGAAATCAGCAAGTGTTAATTCACTTCCACTTGCTGCAAAGGGAACTGTAGGGTTCAAACCACAAAGCCTTTCATTAACTGAACCCTGCGGAGTTTCCACAGCCCTGACCTAAATTAGCATCAATCTCTCCTGGAGTGGCTCTCAATACTCTATTAGTTTGTACACACAACTGCCTAGAAACCAAGTATTCACAGCAGCTCAGTAGCTTGTTGGCTTGTTTTGTTATTCACTTTAGATGCAGAGTTTGAAAGGCAGCCAGTAGTTTCACTCTTATTCCAAACTTTTGTTTACATACCGAGTTCCTCAAGTTCCAAGGATTTGTTTTTCCATTGCTCCTAACCCCATATCTGGCCAACTGTCCTTCAGGCCAAGGACATAGATTCTGGAGGGGGCAGTCAAGAATGCCTCTTGCTCTGCCAAACCAAATATTGCAGAGAGCAATGCAAGCGCCTGAGATCTCTCCCTCCCACCCCTCTTTTGCCTGGGAATGAGGGCTCAAGATCACGACCTGGACTTGGTTCCTCTGCATTCTGCTCTATCGGTAAGGTGCTGGGTCAGACCTTATTCACACCTCCTAATGAACTGAATACTTGTTCTTTGTTCTGTGTTAGGGTGGGTAGCTTTAAAACACATACACAGAGGGACCCAGTCCAGCAGGAGGTAGCTGGTTCTGTAGATGGCAGACAGACCTGCTCTTGAGAAATTTCACCTAGCTGAGATGGGGCCAACCCCCCCCCCCCCCCCAGCTCTGTATGTAACTGTGGGGAGGAGAGCAACATCTGCTATGCTCTACAACTCCCTTCTGATCCATGCCATTTCCACCTTGTTCCATCCCTGATGGACCAGTACTGTCTCTGGGCGTTCCTACTGCTCTACGGCCTTAAGACATAGCTTGGAGCCTGTCCCCCTCCAGCAAAAATACTACACTGGAGCCAGAGTGTTGCTTTAAATTACCTGGCTGATAGACTGCTGGTCAGCTAAGGGGAAGCGCCAGCCCCACCTCACTACTGCATTGCCCCAAAGTCATTCCTTTGAACCCAAATGCCATCTGATAATCTGCCTGGGGAGCCAGTCTGACTCAGCCCCTCATTGGAGGGTTCTCTGCACCTGCCATAGAATGCTAGACTATGGGGTCTCCCCACCCCACCCCAATAAAGGACCTCCTCAGATTGCAGAGTTTAGAAAGTCCATGATGGGACTGCAAAGGTGTTCCACATAACCAGCCTTAAAAGCAATCTGTCACTTATAATTGTCTATCTAAATTTATCAAAGATAAGTGTGTGTGGGGGGGAATTGACATTAATGGAAACACAGATATGGGAGAAAGACCAAAGTGAAAGATTATCCTGGACTTGACTCTCCATGCAGAAATGATGGCTGAAAAAGAAAATGGGGCTCCTTTGTATTTTTAGTTTCTTGGGGCTATGGATAATTAACTACTGCAGCAAATGGTGTGGCTTTTATCTGATCCAGGAGGCTGCAGGGTGACTGGGATAGAAAATGAGGGCTGGATTAACATATAAAGGGAGGCAGCTGAGAGGTAAGGGTTCCTGTTGACTGTAGGGAAATCCAATCAAGTTATTTTCTTCCTTCATGTCTTTGATGTTGAGAAGCAAATGTTTAAAACACTTGTTTGCTCTAGAGCAGTTTGCAGTATGACTGAGAACCAAGTAGGTAAACAATATGCAGAGCTTCCTCCTACTACACCTTCATGATGTCACATGGATTAGACTGGTCACCCGAGAATGTCTTGTCTAGCTCAGCACTGACTTTGTTACCATAGCGTTCATTGCTGGAAACAGGAGCAAAATCCAGGCTGTGAAAGCAGTCCCGCAATTCCTGTTGAAGAATGAAGATGAAGGGGGTTAAAGGCCTACTCACTGAAAACTAAACTAATGATGTATGGCATATTACTGTGTGTGTAGGAATGTGGGCATTATAAATATACACAGACACAGAGCCAAATACTGTTTGTCTAAACAGTCCCACTGATTTCAGTGTGACTACAAATGTGATTAAGGGAGCAGGATTTGTTTCTTGCTGTGTCCCTGTGTGTCTTCTATCAGTGTATTTGTGTATATAAAACACCACTGTCATTAACCACTTAATCTAAAGGATCTATTTATAACAAAAATAGAATCTTGGGGTAAGAAAGTGACCTAATGACTGTAGCGCTGCCAACGTATAGATCTGTATGATAAGAACAGGTATAGTTTAAGGTGCTGATCACTTTCAGTTCCAGCTGAAGTCAGCTCTGCTGCAGGCACTCAGCACCTCTGCAAATCAGGGCCAAGATATCTATGTGGTATACGCGCGTATGTGTATATAATGAAATCACTGCACCATCAGTTTGACATGTGGGTGCATCACGCAATTAAAAATGACAAAAGTGCTGCTGGTGGCTGGCACCGAGCCCGATTAATCCTACGTGCTGACTAATTTCCCTTTCCCACACCCCCAGCTTACTGCCCAAATAATGGGAACGTAGTATAGATGAGCCTTGCAGCTTGGTTTGAAAGTCACAAAACATGGTTCCTGCAGGATGGCAAAAGGAAATCCAAAGCCAGGGACCCTTCACCAAGAATTTGCTGGCAGGATTTCAGCCCTACTTGGGACTAATAGCAAACGGTAACCATCTAGACTATTTTCAGAGTGGTAGCCGTGTTAGTCTGTATCAGCAAAAAGAACGAGGAGGCCTTGTGGCACTATGTGGTGGTACGGAATACAGTTGGGGGGGAGGGACGACACTCTGCCTCAATTATGCACCTCTTCCCAAGCCCATGGCCATAAAAAATGGATACCATTGCCTGCTGTGGGCCTGATCTTGCCTGCCCAAACCTTCCACGGAAGGCAATGGGAATTTTTAGTGGGCAAGGAATGGACGATCAGGTTCATGATCGTGCTACATTTTTCTTATTTTGTTGGGGCATTACTCTCTTGCCATTTGAAATATTCTGGTTCTGTGGTTCTCAAAGCATGGTGCATGGACCCCACCTTGTGCGTGGTGGGATCCATGGGAAGTTGACTGGGCTCATGGGGATGACTCTCCCTTGTTTCCAGCAGTTAAACTGCAGTAAAAGGTGCTAAAATACATGGAGTACTTTCCTAATAATTTTTACATTCTAAGCAGTTGCTGTAGCTGTTACAGGGATGTGATGTGATTGCAAACGGTGGGGGAGCAGGTCTGTGCAAATGGGAATGGGAGCGGGGGTCGTTCATGAGACATGCTCGGTATTAAGATGTGGCTGGCCACTATGGCTGTAATCCCATCGTTCAAATTCTTCTTGTATTTGCCTATGTGAATTCAAAGCATCAGTCGTAGTTTTGCTAAATAAGGAAATCTGATCAAAGCCCCTGGCATGGGGAGACCACACATTGTTGTGTCTCAGAACTGAGTTTCCCTCACATTGGCGCATGGCTGGGAGAAGTCAAAGGTTGGCTCCTGATTGGAGAAGCCAATTAGTTGCTGTGTTTGTACGCTCTGCACATAGTGCAATGGGCGTTGTGCTGGTGTTGTGTACTTTCGTTGATGACCAGTTCAATGTGTGTAGTGCTTTTCCCATCAATCTAGATCGCAAGGTGACTTGCAATATAACCCAGCCAAGCTCTTCACCAGATTTTAAAGTCTATAAACAGGAGCAATCTTTTTTTCATCCCAAAAGATCTCTGTGATTTACCCACATAGTGTGCTGAAGTCTGCCTTAATTTAGCCCTAGTAACTTTGAGTCTTTTGCAGAGGGTGTTAATCAAGGCAAATTAGTCCAGTATGTCAGTGTATGCCTGACCACTGAAATGCAGTCATTTAAAGGTGGAAAGTATCCATCTGAAATGTAAGCATAAAATTCTTTCCCCCATATATGATTGGCTTCACACAGTGATTGGTTTTGCTTTTGATATAAGAATGGTCTAAGGGTTTCTCACCAGTAAGGAAAGGATTGCTGAATAATTTTAACTCAGACCCTGACACGGACACCAATATAAACTAGCAAAGGGAGCTGGACTGGAAATGGAAGCTGGATCCAGCTCAGGTTGATAGTGATTGAAAATCACTGCCTGGTGGCTTCTTGGTGGCCCATGTGAAATGAGTTTGGTGGGTCTTAGTCCAGGTCCCAATGGGCCGATCTTCATGTTACAAAAAATGTTACTATAATGAACAACCTTATTGGCAGTCTCAACAGAGAGGCAAAGGGCAGAATAAACCTGAAGACGGGACTAACTTCCTAGCAGTGTTCTCTCTTGTTTAGACTGGAAACTGTGAGCTATTGCTGCTTGTGCTGTACGTGTTCCATGTAGAGAGGATTTCACTCCAGGGCCTTTCACAAGAACTAGATCCTCTAAAACATTTACAATAGAGCCAGGTGTGAAACAGTTTTCCCATCCCATGAAAACTTCCAACCATTTCAAAAATTCTCCCGTTCTTCATCAGATGAACTAGAAACCTTTTGTGGAAAACAAGAGAGAGAACAAGACACCCTGAATAACCCGGGCTCTCAAATCCCTGTTCTGTCTGCCTGCCTCTGGACTTGAGCCTGGCTCTCCCACATCATAGGGAGGGCCTGAACCATATAACTGTTCTGGGGTGTGCACACTCTTTGACCCAAAATTCCACCCCTGGACATGAGAAACCTTCCCCTGATGCGTTCCTGTGAAAAGTTTTGGTTTCAACGGATTGACGTTTTTTGATGAAAAACAGTTTAATTCATAGAATATCAGGGTTGGAAGGGACCTCAGGAGGTCATCTAGTCCAACCCGCTGCTCAAGGCAGGACTAATCCCCAGACAGATTTTTACTTGAACTCACAACCCTGGGTTTAGCAGGCCAATGCTCAAACCACTGAGCTATCCCTCCCCCTATTTGAAGAATCCCTGAGTATCTCTACAGAACAAAACAGCAAACTTCCTCCTTGGCCCAGATTTTATCTCTGCCGTTAGACAGAAAGTGACTTCTTGTGGCTCACTCTCTACAAAGCCTTTACATCAGATTCAAGGAAGATAAGGCGAGGTTTAAGAAATTGCACGGTCAAGGCAGTCTGAAAGCCAGAAGAATGGGGACGCTTTCAGCATCCTAGAGTCTCTTGGAACCACAGGTGTTAAACTGTACTTCTAGGTGTTGTTTTTAAGACTAGCGAGCTGTTAAATGACTACAGCTAGGCATGACATAAGTAAGTGCCTTGTATGCTTCCCCACACAGCTTTCTACTGAGCCTGGGTCCTCCTGCCCGTGACTGGTGGTCTAGTGCTGAGATTCTAAGGGCCTGTGTATGTACAGATACAACAGAATGAAGGGAACACAGTTACCGCCTGGCACAGGTAAGTCGTGGGTCTGCCCTCAGCCCTTTCACGTAGGGTGTCTTCCCTCTGTACAGCAGCAGCCCCGCTGGAGGACAGGGCTGTGGGGCGGGATTGGGGGCGGTACAGCTGCGCCAGAGGAGCTGCCAGCGTGGGGCCGCCCAGCAGCCCTACATTCTGCTTCTCCTGTCCTGTGTCTTTCCGGTACACTGTACCAGCTATAAATATCTTGCTGGTACGGCATACCGGCCTGGACCACCCTACTTGCTCTGCTGATAACACATGTCAATTTTGATATAAAGACAAGAAAGCCCAGCTGTCTGACAGAAAAAAGCGAGTACGTTAAACAGCTGCACAGGGTTAGGTTTAGATTAGGGCAGTGGCCTGGGAGTCGGGGGGGGGGGGGGATCCCAGCTCAGCCACTGGACATGCTGGGTAACCTTGGGCAAGGCACTTCCATTTTCTGGGGCTCAGTTTCCCCATCTGAAAAATGGGGACATATGGTCCCAGCCTTTCTTTGTAAAGAACTTTGAGATCTATGGCTGCAATGTAAAAGCCAGTTACTGCAACACTCTTTATTTCACGTCTATCACATGCTCAGTTATTTGAATGGTGTGATTTTTGTCTTAAAAATACAGCATTCGCTTGTGATTGGAACTCTGGGGTGGCAATAGCCCTTGTCCACTGTTATACAGCTAGAGCTGTTAAAAAGAACGACTTCCCCCTGAGAACACCTCAGCTCGCAGGTCCAAGGATATGCTGCTTAGGGCTTGTCTGCACAGTGTGTTAGTGAACATTAGAAGTGTGAAATTCCAGTGTGCACTAGCACGTTATACAAGTAGTGCACATGGACCTTATTGGCATGCACTAAAAGTTCCCTAGTGCATACTAATGTAGTCCCATTTCAAACAGTACTATATTAACTCACACTAGGGAACTTTTAGTGCACTCAGCAGTGTCCATATGGGCCAGTTCATATGCAACACGCCTGTGCACACTAGAATGTACATTGCTCTGGTGAGGACAAGCCCTGTCTTGTTCTTGTCTGGTTCACAATGGTCAAAAGACCATTTGTTAGTGTTTTAAACACCGTTTATTCCCAATTCAAACAGAGCTAGTTTACAGCATGGCTTGGCGGACCTATGTGGATATGACCAAGCCATGTTGCATCAATGTTTTAAAATCATGTTAATAGACACCTAGGATATAATTTTGTCCTCTTATTTCTGTATTAAGCCCAATACCTTGTACAGGTGCCTTGTTATGTATGGGTTCCGGTAAAACAGTTTTGCAATTCATCATCACGGAGTTAGAAGATTACTGTAACTGGAAACAAAACCAGCATCCTTCTCCTTTACTTGAACTCTGCTATACCCTGCGTGGAAGAGAAGAACCAAGGCTGAGGGCATGTCTACACTATGGGCGCTGCTGTAGCACAGCGACCGCACTACAGCTGTGTCGTTGTCATAGCGTAATGTAGACACTTCCTACAACGAAGGAAGGGGCTTTTCCATCCCGGTAGGTAACCCACCTCCCGAAGCGGTGGAAGCTAGGTCGAAGGAAGAATTCTTTTGTCAACCGAGATGCATCTACAGCAGGAGTTAGGTTGGTTTCACTCTGGCACTCAGGGGTGTGAATTTTTCACACCCTAAGCACTGTAGCTATGGTGATGCCTAACCTGAGAAACAGGAGACTGCCCATATGCAGATGTCGCTGTGGCTGCTACTTTGCATGCTGCTGGAGCCATTCCATTGAACAGCAAGCAAATATCAACACACAATCTCTGTTTGCTAATGGGCTTTGTTTCCCATTGAACTGTGCTCAGGTAAAGAATTAACAGGATAGAATTATGTGCCACTGCAATAAAATGCATCTCATAATCCCATGTGTCTGATTCAAATCTCATGATAACCACTTTCATCGTGCCCAAATAAATGCTGAATGGATGCACACGCTGCCCATCCATCAGTGAGTGAGTGAATGAATTATTTGCAGTAAGCTACTTGCCTTTAGTAAACTAGTGTCCACTAGAATAAGGATTTATTTCTGGATGTGCATCCACTTCTTTCTGCGTTGGGCTCTGCATGTCAGACTGCATCCTGCCTCCCTTGATAGGTCTCCACATGGCATTCAGCGTGACAGGGCTCAGTGTACTGTAGCACAGCTTCTCATAGTGTGTCCAAACTGATTTGATATATACTGACAGCTAAAGTACAAGGCAATAAGCATTCTAAACATGCTATCGATAGTCACTGGACTGGATAACTGTCTTCTATTCAGGCAGTGAATTTCTAGCCCAAGACTCAGGCAAAGAACGGAAGCTGAATAAATGGATAAAGTTGCCTGTTGTGGAAAAATTATGACTGATGCATTCCGGTCTAATTTAAGCTGTTCTGGAGGTCTTTGTGCTCATGCCTTGATATAGTGCATTGTAGTATGGTTGCTAATGCATGGATCAGCCTGATAGGATGAGGCAGTTTTCTAGCCAGTCATAGTTGGAGGAAGGTATTTTTCACAGCTGTAGCTATTTTGAGACTCTATCTAAGATACTTACATCGTCTCCATCACAGTAATATCTTAGCACCTCACAATCTTTAATGGAAGAGATGATGGTAGTAGCTAACCTTTTTCCCGCTTCCCACTCACCTCTGCTTTTGCTCTGGTTTAGCTCCAGCCAGGTGCTGATGTCTGGAGGTGGAAGAACAAATTGCCCATCAGCACTCTCTAGGGCCATCCATCCATCCACTGGCACCAGTTCAGTGCTTTTCATTGATCCAGTAACACGTCTGAGAGAGGATAGCACCATGCTCTGATCAGTACTATTGAATGCTGCAGACAGGTCCATGTGTACAGTTATGGGCATCCTTCTCTGCCTCTATAGGGCACTTCTTTGCATAGGTGTTTGGCCACTTTCTTCATTACCTTGCTCAGGAATTGGGAGGCTGGATACCAGGTGTTAGTTTATGAAGTCTGATGGGCCTGGAGATTTCTTGAGAAAAGGCTTGAGAGCAGATATAGTAGATTTCCAGTTTCAAAAGCGGGAAGCCACAGATAGCTTTTAAAGATGTCTGACTTCACCTTCACTGTTGTTTAGTATGGGGTCCATTTGAAAAGCATGATGGTTTTCATTTAAATGTCAAATTAATATAAAATGTCTCTCTCTAGCTCACTTCGTTTGTTTGGCATGGCCAGAGTTGTGATAGTGCTGATTAAAGGGAACCAAGAGGGCCAGAGCAGAGGTCGATAGACCTCCCATTTCACTCTGTCCCAATGCACTTCCATCCTGATGGAGCCAGAAAGACACATTTGCAGCTAATATACTCCTTTAAAACAGCCTGATTGCACTGAACTCCACAGGGCACCAGCATGCGGGAGGAGGGTCTACTTGCCTCAGGCCTCTTCTTGATTTTCCTACCCTTTTCAGAGGGTAAAGTTGGTTTCTTTGTCTGACCCTGCATCATGTGACTGGGCTTTCTGTTGGGAAGTACCATGCTGTATTGTTAAGAACCAATCCTGCCAGGTGCATGCTGAGCACTCTCATAGTATCAGAGCTCGGGCACTGTCTAGATTAGGGTAAAAAGTGTATTCTTAAAACACAGCAGCTAATATGTTTTAACTACCATGGTTTAACACTTCAGTGTAGACAGAGTAAATTGCATTTTAACACGTGAACTGGTCAAGGTGAACCCTAGTGGGGAGCTTAGGCTACCATATAACCAACTAACATGTTAAAATACATCTTGCTCTCTCTGCACTTTTAAATGCACCTATTGTCCTCGATTAGACAAGCCCTAGGTGTTAGCAATGTTGAGAAAGCGAGTGCAGATGGGCTGCAGGCTGCCGAGACCACTTTAAGCACCAAGTGTCTGCAGAACTCATTAACTAGCTCTTGCTTGGGAACCCCAACTGTTTGCTTAAAGAAGCATTTGCCCTGGGGGATAATAGTATGCTGATTTGTCTAGGTAGGATGTAAGCTAAGTGAGTCTGCTTTATCATCAGACAGATGTAGCACTTCCTCAGTCTCTTCCCTTTGCATAATCCATTAGGATAACCTAATGTCAATCAGAGTGAAATCTTGGACTGGAGTTTCTTACCTATCCCAAAGATATTGTCGCTATGCCCTGAGCAAAACCTGGTGTATAATCTGTTATGGCCAAGGCTTTAATTCTCACAGTATTTCCTGGAGTCCCCCATTTATCCCCCCACCCCCATTCAGGGCTCAGGGTTTCAGCCCCACCGGGCATGCCAGGTCTCCGTGCTGGAAAGCTCTGGGTGAATTCAAGCCCTGGTTATGGGGGAAGATTTAGCTCACCTGTCTCCAGCTGTGGGTGACTACAGAACCACGTTTACCAGACCTGTTTTTAACCACTTCAGATTTACTCTGCCTCAATACAGTTTGCCAGTCAGTAAGGATTGAAGCAAATACTGAACCCAAATTTGGGAACTGCTCTGGGACAATGTCAGTTTCTTTAGATCCTAAAATATACAGGTATTTCCTATGCAGTATTCCTGCAAGATGTGTGTTTTTCTCTCCTCTTCATATATAGAATCAGGAAATGCGGGGGGGAAATGCAAATACAAAAGCTTTGTGCCTAGCTTATGACAAGGAGGAGTGGTCAATAAATCATGTAACATTTATGATTATTCTGCATGTCCAGCCATAATTCTATGGGTCACTATCCGTTGTCAGTGTGTTTTTGCATTGGATCTTTTCATCCCCTTTGTCCACTAAAAGAAGGAAATGGAAAGAGGGAAATGACAGAAAACTCCATTTGCTGTACACTACTCACTGCCTTCAAAGGAAACTTGTTTTCAGATGAGTTACGCTAAGTAAAGTTGTTTCATGGTGAGAAATCTGTGATCTACTGGTAATGCTCGGTGGCTACCAGTGCACCACTCTAGCAGCTATAATTATGTATTTGTGTTACGATAGCATCTAGAAGCCCCAGACAGGTGAGAGCAATATTGTGTAGGTATTGTAAACATATAGAGGAGACAATCCCTTGTCCAAACATTTACAAGCTAAGTGCAATACTAAACACAGCAAGGGGAAGGGAGAATGGGCTAGAACAGTATTACAGGTATATTTTTGATAGGCAGGCTTTGTGCAGTGTGTAGGTAGCCAGTTTGATTTTGTTAATAAATAAAATAAATGTGAAAATCAGCTCACAACTGTGATTTGTGGACACAAGCTGCGTGGGGTTGTGCAATGCCAAAGTTCTCGCGCATAGACCTTCCTCAGCTGATGTTTTCAAAAGCCAAAGCCACTTTTTGACATCTACAGTTTCTGAGGTTCCAGTTGGCGTGTCCAGATCAGTTCAAAAGGACATTTTTTTTTTCTTGCCAGTGGATGTACTGTAAGGATTTCAGAAACTTCAGTGTGTGTGTGTGTGGGGGGGGGAACATCAGTTGGTTGTTTAGTAATCCACACGCAGCATTGCTGAAGACCCAAGTGGTGAAGAAGTGGTGGGGGAGGGGCAGACTTTGTGTGATCTTCTTCAAAAGAAGGTAAGGCTGTTCTGAAAGGAGGCTGTTAGGTTGAGCCTATCAAGGTTGCTGCTCCTTTAAAATATTCCTGGTACTGGTCTCTGTTAGGGCTGTGGTTCTTATGGTGGCTTCTGTGAGAATCCCGTGGGCTGCAGGAAAGGAAATAGGCAGATTTGTGACACACACTTCTGAGTGAGTAGAGCCTTGGGAATGGTGGACTACAGAGTATCTCTTCACCCCCACATCCCAGACTGTGTTTCTAGCACCCACCCTGCATCCGGCTCTAAGGTAGGGTCAGATAGAGCATATCATTTGGAAATGCCTGTGGTGCAAAGAGCATACAAATGCCCTTGTGTGAAGTGCAAACTGAACATCTGAAATCAGCTGTGATTTACAAGCTATGTAGCATGTTAGCTACAATACCAACTTGCTGTGCTTGGAGGATGATATATTCAAGTGAGGCAGTGTTAGAGAAGAGGGACTAATGGGGGAAATCTTTAATAAACATTTTGGCAAATGCTGAATCGCTTCCTGGTTAAGCTGTGTTCCCACTGCCTTTTTGGTTCCCTTTTCCTTGTGAATAGATTTTTGTTCATACAAATGTTGGGAGAATGGCCATTCATTGCATGAATATTATTGGTATTAGCGTAGCATTTAGAAGTCCCAGTCCTGTGCCAGGATCCCATTGTGCTAGATGCTGTACAAACACGGAACAAAAAGATAGTCCCTGCCCCAAAGAGATTATGATCAAAGTATAAAACAAGAGACAGCAGATGGAGATGGACAGACCCGCGAGAGAGAGAGGGGTGTGTGTGTGTGTGTGTGTGTGTACGCGCAAAGGAAACAATGAGACAATACTTGTCAGCATGACAGGCAGTGGTCTTAGTATCCCAACAGCCTAGTGCCCATATTCTCAGGCCACTGACAGGACTGGTGCATTGACACCAGCACTTGCTATTTGTGCCAGAAGCTTTCCTCCCCAGACACGCTTATAAACCTTCAGACATCCAATCGGGGAGCAGAAACGATACCATGTGATTTCCCTCCCCGCTCACAAACTATGACTAATAGTGACAGTAGATGCCCATAATTTGCGAACAATCCCTAGGCTGAAATATTTGTGTAAAATATGTTTCTGGTTCTACAGGACCTCAAGGCCTGTGATGAAAGCAGTTTAGAATGAGAAGGAGGAGCAAGTCTAGCTGCCTTCTCTAGACACTGCTGCTCTATAAGATGCCAGATTTATAGAAATTTCATGTGTTTGCAGATAACGTGGAACCAGAAAGCAAAAGCTAAATTAATTGTTCATTATGAATATTTGCCCAGGGCTACACACTATTCCTTTTCTGTAGAACTTGTGGTAGCGCTGCAGCATTGTTACATACTCTGGGGTATTTCCCAGATGGAATTTGAGAAACTCAAGCGGGTTTTTTTTATGACTGCAAATTTCTTAATAAATCTGGAAATCCCTGTTAAGTTTGGGACACCTTATTTCCCTTCCCCTCCCAAACCCTCAATTATAGGCAGAGAAGTTGCATACGACGTACTTGAAGTTAGGGAAATAGAGAAGTGGGTTTTTAAGGGCTTGTCTACCGGAGAAGAGTTATACCAATACATACTGCAGATAGTGTGAACTTAAACCAGTATAGTTATACCAGTATAACTCCCCTCATGGAGGCTCTTAGGCCTGGTCCCCACTAAGCCCCCACTTCGGACTAAGGTACGCAAATTCAGCTACGTTAATAACGTAGCTGAATTCGAAGTACCTTAGTCCGAACTTACCGCGGGACCAGACGCGGCAGGCAGGCTCCCCCGTCGATGCCGCGTACTCCTCTCGCCGAGCTGGAGTACCGGCGTCGACGGCGAGCACTTCCGGGATCGATCCCAGAACATCGATTGCCTGCCGCCGGACCCTCCGGTAAGTGTAGACGTACCCTTATTCTGGTACAGGAGTGCCTATTTATTTTTTTTTTTTAATTCACTTATGTTGCTTGGGAAAGGTGTGTAACCTAAACTGAAAAAAGTTAGTTTTATGCTGGAGTCAGAGTGTTCACATGGGGAGTTATTCTAGTATAACTATATTGATTTAACTACACCAGTATAAGTGGTCAAACATTTCTGTATAGCCCTTAGTCGTGGCCTCTATTCCCACAGTACATATGTGAACTAAACACATGCCTAAGAAGTTACCCTTCAAATTTTAAATTACCCTTCATCCTGTTTTAAATTGTAAGTGTCTTTTATTATCTTTGCACATTCACATTCGTCTAAAGGATCTCTAAGTGGTTTACATAAACTCTGATTGCCTCACCCATCAATGAAATGTAGCCACTTCTGGAGTGGAATGCAAAACTTCTTAGCACCACACAGCAGTTAGAGCACAAAGTGCAAAAATATAACTAGCTGAAACTGCACAGGGGGGATGACTTTTATTTTATAAAGATGTTCTAACAGGCTATATTATCAAAAAGATACAAAGTACAAGCCTCATCCTGCCCACTGGCTAATCCATAAAATAGCTTTCAGTGTTTTCCCTTGGAGCAATGGCTTTAAATTTTAATAAGCTGTAGTGTACTTTCACCGGATGTCATAAGCGGATACAAAGTTTACCTGGGGTTAAGTAGGTGGGAGCCTTGGAGAAATGAGGAAAGCTAAGGAATATAAATTATTTTCTACTCTGTTATAAGTTTCTTTCCCTTCATGAGAAATGTGTGTTTGAGATTGTTTGGAACTAAATGCTTTTACACTTGCATGATTATATTCTGTAGGCAACAGCTTGGCACTGATGAAGCAATTGAGTCAGAAAGACCAAGGCACAGAGAAGCAGCTTTAGTGTCTGCTTAATTTCTGCTTAAAAGAAAGCACAACAAAAAAAACCCAATCCCCCCACTAACTTGCACCATACTATAATTTCTCCAAGATCTAATTGCCTATGCAGTCAGTCAAACAGAACATGTAAAACTATAATAATGTCATCTGCCGACTCCCTATACTATACTATAGAGAGGAAGCAAAGACTACTCACAGGGACTGTGGACAAATGTTCAGGGAAGACTAGAAAGAGATGGCCAGGCTGTATGTCCAGGGAAGTATGAATAAAGCAGACCAGGCAGGTGAGTAAGGGAGACGGGGAGCATGTGCTGGGGGAGAGGAGGACTAAGCTACTGGGAAATACATCCAGGAGAAAGGGAAGAGATTGGGAACAAGTGGCAGAGAAACATGTGCTGTGGAGTAGGGGCAGAGAGAGGAAAAGAATAGATAGGATTTGAAGAGTCAATGAAAAAAACAAAAGGGCTTTATACCACATTGAAGACAGCTAAAATATACAAATACTTCTCCACCTACGCAATTGCTGTAGTTGCACCAGGGATGTTATGGGATCAGAAATAGGAAGACAGGTGAGATATGCACTCATGATTGGCAGGAGAGATGTTCAGAAGATACTCCATTAACACGAATGATGAGGGTTCATGCTCTGTGAAGTATGAGAGCCCCTGGCCCAGGAGTTAGTCTGACTGTTAAATATATTTGGAATGATTGATTATAAAATTTGTTCTCAATTTAAAGCCACTTTAAAGGTGGAAGTAATTACCAGCAGGTGTAATAGAGAGAAGAGCAGCTTCTAAATTTAAGACAGGTGGCCTGATTCTCCATTCCTACGGCTGTAAATCAGGAGTTACTCCACAGCTATCAATGGAGTTATGTGAGTATAAGCAAGATGACAATCAGGCCTATGGTGCATAAAACCACTGGCTCATCAAACTAGACTCAGTGGAAGCTGCAGGTGCTCACCACCTCTGAAAATCAAGCCCTATCTGTGTTATCCGAAACATTTTCAATCCTCAGATCTCAAAGCACTGTGAAAAGTGAGTGTTATCTCCATTAATGGGTGGGGAAACTGAGGCACAGAATGGTTATGACTTGCTCAAGGTCAACAAGCAAGTCAATGGCAGAGCTGGGAATAGATTCCAAGTCTGGTACAGGTTTCAGAGTAGCAGCCGTGTTAGTCTGGTACACTCATTCTACAATAACACCCCAATTCCATCAGCTAGTTGGGCCTAATTTTACAATTTGTGGGATCCAGTTTTGCATAATTCCTTTTACGATGGCAGATTTGCTGGAATCTACATCTGTGGCACTCAAAGATCAACTAACTCAGTTTATCACAAATGCATTTGCAATTACTAGTCTTCAAATTAGCAACACCTTTCTGAAAAGAGGGTCAGATTCAACAATGAATCACGCTGGCGGTGCCATTAAGCAAGGTGAGAGATTGTAATGGAATGCAGAGCATATATCTTTGATTGCATATAGCAATAAAAAAAAATCAGATCTTGACAATGTTACTATATTCAGACTGAGATAGATTATAATGCAGGGATTATTAATTCATTATTTGCTGTTTTATTAGGATTATGAACACTGAGAATTAGAGTTGTCAAATCTCTGGGTCCTTAACTCTCCAATCTTGTTTTTGTTGTCTTCCAACCATCCCTCAATCCCAGGTATGTATTTACCTTCATTTCTAGACCTCAGTTTACCAGCATCACGGACACAAACCTGCTATCTCACTGCTTGCTGCTCTGTGTTTGACATCAGCAATTTTGAATTTAGAAAGGAAGATTATGGAAAACTTCATATGCCTTTAAAGAAATGTCAAGCTGTCTGCTCGGTGGTTTTGTCCCTCATTTTGAGTCTCTCTCACATTTGAAATTTAGCTTCACGAATTGGGGCCAGCTTAAGGACTTTGCTTTGGGAAGGATGATTTTGCAGTTAATGCACTGGTCCAGCTCCCAGCTCTCATAGATTTCCATGTGTAACCACAGACAAGTCACTTAAACTCTCTGTGCTTCAGTTCCCCATCTCTCAAATGCAGCTAACAGCACTTCCTTTCTCTCATCCTTTGTCAGTATCATCTATGTAGACTGTAAGCTCTTTGAGGCAAAGATTCTCTTACAAGGGGCACGTACAGCACCTAACACAATAGGGCCTTTATGCGCTATGATTATACTAATAAACACAACAGGTGGTCATGGAAAGCTGGCTGATCATGTATCTCTTCCCTTTAAAATAGGTAGCGCTCAAAGGAGCAATGTTTATTTATTTGACTAAGCCTTTTTAAAGCTGTTTTTTAATTATATTCTTAATAAAGGCACGCTGGGTCTTTTAAGAGGCAGCATTTTATTCTTGAATAGTGTACCCTGGATACTGCACATGTGGGAGCTTTTACCTGTATTTACAGTTAAGCTTTGTTCTGACCCTTTTCTCTAGCAGGAGCCAAGTGCCAGCGCGTCTGACATACAAAGGAAAAGTTTCTCATTGTTTCCCAAGAACAAGGAGAAACAAAGAGTCTTGGATTGTGGGGGAAAGAATAAAATAATTTAAAGGAAATAGTCCAAAATAAAAGGAAAGAGACCAGTTGCTCTGAGAGGGCTGATAAAAAAGCCCAGAACAATGGAAGAAATAGCCAGAGAGATTAACAAGGGGGAGGAGGGGAGAGACAACACAGCAGCAGGAGGTAATGATGGAAGGTACAAGAGGGAGGCAGAATGGGGGAGGGGAGTTTCCTACCTAAACCAGGGTGGTTTTTGGCTTGCTCAACCACTTCCCTTTATAAGAATACAACCCGCTTCTCTCTTCTCACTTTGAGCACCTGCTAATCGCAAAATAAAGGAACCACACCAATGCCTCAAACCAAACTGAAAACAGCCTGGGTCCAGTCCTGCAGCCCTTACGTGACTAACCCCATGCACGCAATAAGTTACAGGATCAGGTCCTGTATTGCTGACATATTCCTAAATGTGAGAGGGGTGTTATAGGAAAGAGTCCCAGTCATTTAACACTGTAACCATGGGCTTTGTCAGACGGCTGGGCTGGGGTGGGCTTGGGAATGGGGCAGTCAGGCTCCCTCCTGTCCCCCTCACTTTTCTCTTGTGCTTCCATCCTGAAAGTAAAAGAAGACAGTCCTGTGACTGGTTTCCCCCCTTCTTGGGCAGGGGAAGTCCTTCTCTTCCTCTTCCATTGTGTTCTGTGGACGTGAATAAGGAAGGATTAGTTGGAGAGGGTGAGTTCTCTTGCCTGGTCTCCGAATTTCCCAGCTTCACACCCACTGACTGGTTCAATCAGGGGGAGTAAATGTTAAAGGGGAAGTCTTTCCAAGGTCCACTCTCTACAGCTGAGATTCCCTGAGGGGGAGGAAGAGTGGTCCATGGCTAAAGCCCAGGCCTGGGAGGCAGGAAATGTGGGTTCTGATCACGCTGAGCCTTAGACTTCCTGTGCCTGAGACTTCACCTCTCTGTTAGATTCCCCACCTGCAAAATGGTGATAATAGTTACCTACCCCTCAGGGTTGGGGGTGGGGGTGAGGCTGTTCTTTGAGACTGCAGGGTAGAAGGTGCTATGGGAATACAAAGCATGCCTACATTCAAGCTGCTAGAGGTAGCAGGGGCATATAGGCTCTACCCACCCACCAGACACTTTCATCATCATTGGTACCATCTGATTGGCTGTTTTTGTCTCATTATGAGACTGGCTGTTTGGGGGGATGTCGGGGTGGATGGAGCAATCTGGGGCATGTAGAGAGATTACAAGAGGCAGGGGAAAGGGGTACTATAAAAAATAATAATAGCATGTACCTAACGCCACCTCAAACATTTTCTTTGCACGTTGTCTGTCTACTTCGTAAAATCTATCTTCTCTACATATCAAGAACTTCTGGTATGAGGTAGGTCAAAGGACCAATTTGATATTGGAGGCTCTATTGGAGCCTTCCCCCTTAAGGTTCATTCTGAATATATTCCTGATACCTGGAGGCTACCTGGTAACAAGACAGTGTTGTTTCAATGTGCAGCTTTTGTCGCTAAAAAATTAATCCTACACAATGGAAAAGTTGATCCCCACCAACGATTGATATGCGGCTTGGTGATGTGGCTGACCTCACAGCTAACAAACAACTGGCATTCCGCAGAAGGGGGATGCCTGAAAAATTCAAATCAATTTGGGCTGACTTTTCAGAGGTATATGACTAATGCAGACCCCCTGGAGATAGATATATCGCTTCCCCTCCTGTCCCTTTATCATAATCCTCTTTACTTATTTTGTGTGTTAGGATGAATCGTGTACTTTGGTATATTTGTAGTATTTGAAAAAATTAAGGTAGATTATCATTTATTATCTATTTAAATTGTAAGCAATTTGGGTTAGGGATAGCATGTTCAGTATGTTCTGTGAGCTGCCTGGAACACTTTTGAGGCATCAGCTAAATAATGACATATATACATAATGTTTTGAATTAGTGTCAGTATGATCTTTAGTGGCTGCTGTAGTTTGGCTCTGAGCTGATGTTTTCGTGTATCGGTTGTGCCTACCTTTCAGGTATTGCCAGTGTCCATTTGGTCATCTTACAAAACATATGTACAATGAAATAAAATGTCACACCAGATGCCCTAAGTGGTATTTATTATTTGTATTGGGGTAGTGTCTAGAGGTCCCAATTAGGTGCTAGTCAGTGGTTCTCAACCTGCGGCCCAATCAGCACACAGCTGCGGCCATGTGACATTGTGGAATCTCCATCTCTGGAGATATTTAAGAGTAGGTTAGATAAGTGTCTATCAGGGATGGTCTAGACAGTATTTGGTCCTGCCATACGGGCAGGGGACTGGACTCGATGACCTCTCGAGGTCCCTTCCAGTCCTAGAATATATGAATCTATGAATCCTCGGGGCCGTACAAGTAGTATTGGATGCGGCCCACATAACACATTGTGGGCCTAAATAGGTTGAGAACCACCGTGTTAGATACTCTCCACACCCATACTCTCTCAGAGGGTATGATCTAAGTACATAATGATTCTTATAGCGTCCACAAGTGTACTAAGTAATTTGCAGAGTGTAAAATAGGTCCCCTGCCTTGAAGAGTTTATAATCTAGAATTTAGACGTGATATAAGTAAGAGTCATAAGCAAAAGAGGGGTGAGGTTAATGTATTTCAGGACATATTCCCACATGTTGTACCCACCCCCACACCATCTCCTCCCACTTTAAAACCTATTACCATTGCAAACCTATCCTAATTCTCCTTGAATGTTACCCTGTGGTTTGCCAGACTGTGCTGTATTTTAGGCCTTGTCTACACTGGGGATCTGGCTAAAAGCAAGGCAGGCAGACAAATCTGCTCTTCTCACTGGGGTAATGTACTCCTCCTAGAACTTGGGGTAAAGTGCAAGTTTTGCCTCTGCTTTAGGGCTCTGCACTCATGGCTGTAACCAGGGCCCGGCCCCACTGTGGACATGGCCTTGCCTGTGTTTCCTGTCGATTGACATCCCTGTTTGCATCTTGAATCAGAAGACTAGCTAAGGTTTTAAAAACCAACCCCAGGAGGTATCTGCAGCCCTTTGAAGCCTCCGCCTTCCCTGTGGGCCAGATTCTAAGAAAGGTGAGCAACCTCTGCCCTTCCTCTTCCTCCTCCCCCATCACGCTTCCTTGCTTTCATTACTAAGGCGACGGGGCCCGCGGTGATGAGTGAGTGAGCTGAAGAAGGCTGATGACTGGAGAATTTTTGAGGCGTTCTTCAACTTCCTCTGCTCAGGTCTGACTAACTCTTTACCAAGCAGCGCCTCTGCCTTCCCCTCTTCCTCCCCCAGGGCGCTGCTCACGCGGGGGGGAGGGGCTCGCTTCCCTCCCCCACCCCACCTTACCTTAGTGGCCGCGGCCCCAGCGCGGAGGGGGCGGGGGTTGCCCATATTTAGAACGTTGGTGACGTCACTCTCCTTATATGGGCAGTGCCGTCAGGAGCCGGCGTTCCATTCAGATAAATTTCCTCGCCGGCGAACGGAATCCCCTGCTGCTTCGGTGGAAATGCAACGGCGGAGCGGGGCGCGCCGCAGCGGCAGGCGGGGGGATTAGGGGACCAGCTGTAACCGCTCAAGCCCGCCCGTTTAAGCCCCCGGCCCCTACAGCAGAGGGGACCCCCCGCTCCCTTCCCCTCCTCAATTTAAGCCACGCAAAAGCGAGACCCCTGTTCAGTGCAGCCTGATCCGCCGTTGGCGACGCTCGAGGAGAGGGGCTGCGGCCGGAGACTGCGATGAAGAAGGTGACGGCCCTCGACTGCCGCCAGCTCCGGAAGCTCCTGCGGAAGGAGCCTTCCCGCAGCCTGGTGCTGGACTGCAGACCCTACCTGTCCTACTCGGCCTCCCGCCTCCGGGGAGCGCTCAATGTCAACCTCAATTCGGTCGTGATGCGCCGGGCCCGCGGCGGCCCCGTGCCCCTCAACTTCGTGGTGCCGGACGAGGCGGCCCGGACCCGGCTGCTGCTGCCGGGGGAAGGGGCGGCCGCGGCGCGCCTGGCGGCGGTGATCGTCCTGGATCAAGGCACCGGGCACTGGCAGAAGCTGAAGAAGGAGAGCACGGCGCAGATCGTCCTCAACGCGCTGCTGTCCAGCCTGCCCGAGACCGGAGCCAGGGTCTGCTTCCTGAAAGGTCAGGGGGGCGATGGGAAGGGACGCCGGGAAACTTGCCGGGGGCGGGGGGGGCAGAAATCGGGGCTTAGAAAGGTAGTGAGAGGTGGGTAGAATAGAAAACAAGGGAGTGGAGGGGAGAGAGGAGAGCGCAGTGGGCCGGGAGCCCAGCTCAGTTATTTCTCTATCGACAAAATCAGATAAAAGCCTCCAGCCAGTGGAGCCAAGTAACGGCGGCGATCCCCGCAGAGCAACATAGGCGGACGGAAAGAGCAGCATCCACCCCTGGGCTGGGGACATAAGCCATATTTTACACACGCCAAAGTTTCATTTCATTTGTTTTCCCCACCCTGCAAATCACCCCCTGGTAGACCCGACCCTGTCTGTCCCTTGGCCACTAGACGTGCGTTAAGGGGCTGATGTTAGGGTGGCTGAACCCACCTTTAAGGAATGAGAGCTAAAGTGTGTGTGTGGGGGGGTTCATTACCATGGAACCAGGTGGCTTCAACATGGATATGAATTAGAGCCATCTGCAGGGTTAATGAGTCACACAGGTAAAAGTATGCTGGGCTCTTGCTAACCTGAACATTGCTGTTACCTGGGCAGTGTGTGCACTATTTAAATTATGAATTCCCCTTTCTACCCATAAGGGAATAATGGATTATTTCGCTTGGCAGTGTTGCTGAGTGTCTGAAATCCTCTAAAATGGTGGAAATTATCTCAATCAGACATGTCATAACTCCTGCGTATAATTGAAAATCCAAGTAATCTGTTCCCGTGTTCAGCGGAGCAGAGAACACCTAAGTAATCTGTGAAGAACAGTGCTATAAAGACATTTCTGGGTTCTCTGGGGCCACAGTAATTCACCAGCGTGAGAATCCAATGGCCGATGTCACCAATACAGTACTCCCAATGACTATTTATAGCATTTTCATTGCTGGTTTTTCTTTTTCTTTTGTGTAATGCATGGGTCATAAAACAATAAAAATGAGCAATCAGCCCTTTCTTCTGTCCGCCCTGCTCGCCCTTCTCCTTCATTTCTCCTTGTAACTCTTTTGTCCTTCTAGCCTTGCTTTTTCATTCCCTTTTTTAAAATCCTGTCTGCCTGTGCTCTTCTCAATTGCTGTTAGTAAAGGGGAGTATGGAGGAGGGAAATCCATGTAAAGAAACAGAAGCCCTGTCCCATACTTTTTCAGTAACACTTCATCGTGTGGTCTTGCAGCTCTTAAACTGCAGTTTTCTATTCCAGAAAATAACAACAGAAGGTTTTATTCCTGAAAGGATTTTAAAATGTAAAGTGGAAATTTAAAACAAAGAAAAAGGCTTCCATCCTTCCCAATAAACAAATAAATAAATGATTGCAGCAATGCTGGGAAACTAGGGCATTTGTAAGTGAGGAGAGGAGAAGTTGTAAATCAAAGGTGATTTGTGTGAATTACAAACTTGAGAATATGTCCATTGTTAAGCATGAAGCGTAATCTTTTAGTGACCACAGGGTAATTTGATCAGTTCTTCTGTTCACATCGTCTCATTGCAATTTGTGCGTCATATAAGGAACAACACAACAGAGAGGAGTGTAGTTGCATGAGATGTAGGCATATATTCCATGGTACAAGGCTGAAGGAAGGCCCCCATCACCCGAGATGGGATTATGTAGCAATATTATATCCTTTTCCTTTGGATGAGCTCAAAGCATTTTCCAAATGCCGAGTTAAGCTTTTCAACCTCTACCTCACAGGGGTGTTAAGTGACTTGTCCAAGGTCACTCAGGAAAAGCTGGGAAAAGAGCAAGATCTGCTGATTCTCAGTCCTGTGTTTTAACCACGAGACCATCTTTTCCCTTGTAATGCACTGCCCCTCACTTTGAAGTTGTTTGTGAGATATGTAATATATCTGAGGAAGAGTGAAATGCAGGGGTTTTACTGCAAAATGTTTTATATCCACTCGGTGTAGAAGTACTTTTCCCTTAATTAGTAAAACTACAGACTCTCTTCCCTTTCCCCCCCAACCCCGTTTCATTTACAGTAAACACACTGAAAGCTTGAGTCCACCACACAGGAATGTAAAACGCGTAGCAGCATTTAGGAAATGGTGTGGTTTGAAAGAAGCCAGGCTGACTCAGTGGGCAGCTAGGCTGACTCAGTAAGGAGACAGACCCCTAGAAGTCACTGTGGTTCCAGGAGATGCCCTCTTCTGAAATGCCAGAGGGAAATAAGAATCACTTTTGAAACTCTCAGATCATTCATCAGAAAACAGTTTAATTTTGTTTTCTGTAACATTAATGTTGCTGCCTAATCCCAGGTACGTGAAATGGATCATCCTGTTGTTTGTTGAAGGGTTTTTTTTCCTGGAAGCTGTTGCTGGCTTTGGTCGAATTGTGTTAAAAATCATCTGACTGTAGAGTGAGGACAAACACAAAGAGCAATAAGAGAGACCGTTTCTCCCTGTCATCCTTGTTTACCATTCAAGGGGGTGGTGTGAAGAGAGGGGGCACTGGCTATAGGGGGAAAGTGTGGCTAATTGGGCCCTGACCCAGGGAGTTATGTTGAGATAGAGGGATGAATCAGAACTCTTGTCAGCGAATCACAGTGCCCTGTACAATTCTATAAAGAATTGCTTTTAGTGCTGAGTGTACATCATGCCTGTTTGGGTGGTTTTTGTTTGTTTGCTTTTTGGTAAGCTTCCCTTAACTTGTTAGCTCTAGGAGTTCAATGTGTCAGATCTTCCATGTGTGGAGGTGCAGTTTCTGTGTGTGTGTAGGGGTCATTGAAGGGTACAACGTTTTACGTTCCTGTGTGATGGACTCAAGCTTTCAATAAGCCACTTACTGCTGGGTAGTGGTACTAGCTTCATATAACAAGAATTACGCTAATTATTGATGAAAATAGAGATCTGTACTGTGCTTCAATGTGATGAGCAATCTAGTATTTGCAGAAATGACCTCAAGGAAGTTAGGTTGGGTGGGGAGGGGAAGGGGAAGGGAGAGGGGGGAGAGAGAGATAGAGCTGGAGGACCAGATGAGAAGATGACTCATTTTAAGAATGGTCTGCAAATATCTTGATCCCCAAGGCTTGCAATTAACCATTTGCCTGCTGCACACAGTCTGCCCAAGAGAAATCTGTGTCTCTGTTGAAAATAGATCTAGATTTCTCTTGGGTGGATTTCTATGCTTATTCAAGAGTGAAAACAACAATATGGGTCATAAATAGATATAATGGTTAAACTATATAAATAACATAGATTCTTCCTATGCAAGGCCAGCAGGAAGACAAGGAAGACTGATCAAAACCTTGACAGTTTGGGGTGTTTTTGAGAGGCAGGGGGTTTGAGAGGCAATTTCAAAGCATGGTTGTGGGTGAGTTTGAGGGCTTTTAATACTTACCTAAAGAGCCAACACTATTTGCCCTGGATATTGTTTTATTAGTCCCTTGAAAGCCCTGTATTTTATTTATTTATTTGCCTCCTGACCTAGTGACTTTCACTGCATACTCACTGGCAAAGGGCTGCACTGTCTTGCAGTAGGTGGAAAGGTATACTTCTGAATTATGAATGGATGGAATTACTATACTTCTAGGGCCTGAGCTAAAGCCCATTGAAGAAAATAGAAAAAATATTGCAACTCCAGCACCCGTGTTATTAAGAGCAGCATGAATTTCGGCGTATGTCCTCTCAAACACTGCATACGTTTATTAGACATCTGAGACACAGGTTAAAATCTTTATTTGGGTAGTGAATACATCCAGCTTTCTTATGCAGTCATTCAAAACTTTAGCACTTCTGTTGTTCTTGAGGAATTCCATTAATATGGTACCCTGCACTGACATAGTATAGTAGTATTAAACAGTTACAACTCAGCTAAGCATATCTTGCATTTACACCTCTACCCCGATATAACGCGACCCGGGGTAGCATCGCGACAGCGGTAATATTGGGGTAACGGTGTATTTGGTCTAAGGGGCCTTATTTACTCAAGGGCCACACTCCTAAGGATTATTAAATTTACTGTTAAGACTTATTCTTCCTTTTTTCCTTTACTGGAAACTCACTAAAAGGTGCAATTAATAAAGTACAAAAATGGCTTTTAAATGGTTTCTGTTCCAACTGTTATTCACATTCACGCTTGAAAGTGATGTACAGAATATTCATGGTGGTGAAATAGATGTCAGTTTAGCTAATGACAAACTTTGAGTTACAATGTAATAATAGGATTAATTCCTTTTCATTAGCAATGCAGTGACTATAACACTGTACCTAAATGGTGCAGAAAAGCTCATGTGGGGCTATCCAGTTGTCAAAGGCTATCACAGGATTTCATTAAGTTTTATGGCTGTTATTTAATGGATCGATTTCATTCAAAACATCTTCATTAAGTTGCAATCCCTGGTGATTGTGTAATGAATCATCACAGTGCAAATACCTCCTATATGCTTATACTCGTATAAAAATGCAAATATATGGAATTCATTTGTTATTTATTTATGTTGTTACAATGCATAGAGTAATAATTGACATAAAGAGGATGAAAACTGTATATAGCAATCTCCTTTTCTGTCTCAAGTGCTAGAAATTCTGATCATTTATAAAACACATTAAATGTTTAGTCCTCATGAAGTTAATATTTGCCAGATCCAACAGATTTACATTCACAAATGGTTTTAATCTGCATCCATCAGCTTATTAGCAAGTTAATAATTGTTAGCTATAGCGCAGTTTTTCTTTGAGAGCACAAAGCCTTTTTAAACAAACACTTTGACTGAATGGAACTTTCTTTGTTACTGAACACCGCATGGGACTGGTCATTTATTACGCAGTATTCTGATTTATTGGAAGCTTAACTTCTGAGCCAGCTTAATTAACTAAATTTTCAGAAACTTGAAAATTCATATTTCTCTCTCTGTTTTTTCCTAGGGGGATATGAAACCTTTTACACTCAATATCCTGAGTGCTGTGTCGATGTAAAACCCATTTCCCCAGAGAGAAATGAAACGGAGAGAAACCTTAACGGCCACTGTGAGAAGCAGAGCACCAACCACAAACCGGCTTATGATCAGGTGTGTTTAGGGGAAGTTGTGAATAATTCTCCCTGTCCCCTCCCCCACATAGACATTTTCCAGGGCTTCCTGTTATAATTGACAATTCACTCTGTTATTTTCATCTGGTGCTTCAATTAAGCTGTCAAAGAATGGGTCTGTGGTTTTTCCTGTTTTCCTGGGGTCTTAAGTGCTGAAGACTTGAGACTAGGATTGGAGCCAACAAATACCACTTAACAGAGCAAACACATTCAAAATGATCTGACAAATGCTGTAGGGGAAGGGAAACTGGGGGGTAAGGAGAACATAGCATTTGCTGCACTTCTGAGGTTCAGATTAGTTGTAGGTTATTTCTTAGGGGCTTAAAGGGAAAGGCACTAGGGGAATCCTCTGTCCTCTTTGCAACGTGTTGCCTCCATCTCATGCAAAAAAGTCCAAACAAATTTACAATCTAGTTACCTTAGAATCTAACTACTTATGATATAAAATATATATATATAAAGTGCGTGTTACATAATATTTTCACAGCAGCCAGCTTCTGCTCCCATTAACTTCCATGGTACAGGACTGAGCCCACAGAAAGAGCGTTCACTTATCCCAAGCAATAGGGAAAAAAATCAAAATACCATCTGTCTTATTTTTAAAAAATCCATAATTACAGATGTAGAAGATAGTCTTTGTGGTATCTTGGGACAATAATATTTGTACGAATCTGATTTCCGCCCCCCACCCCCCTCTCCGATTGAGAAATAACCAAATCTTGATCTGAGAAACTGCGGCCACTCTTCTGGAGGTACTGCCTGCCAAAGAAATCATGATGCCTCTTGAATTAAAGCCCCTAAGTAGATCACAAATGATAGCTGCATCTGCTATGATCTGACTTATCTGCATACCACTACTATGCAAACAGACCTGGGTACTAGTAAAAAAGCCATTGGCTCTTTGAGCTCTGGTCAAGTGTGAATCGCAATCCACATGTCAAATAAAGAGCCCTTCCAAATACTGCTCAGTAGTACCTTCTACTAGTGTTTTCAAAACCAGGAAAACCACAAACCAACATAACTAGCACAAATATTCTATTTTGTTGACTTTCTCATTACACTGGCAGGTACATCACAGTCAGCAAAAGGAGACTTTCCTTTTCAAAATCCTTAAGCAGCAAATGTCACTCTAGGGGACTTAAATCTTAAAGCAGGGGCAGGAAAAGAACTGCCACATGTATTATCAGCCATTAAGGACTTGTGCATCTATCTACCTTTGATCTCCAACACCTTTCACTCCCCTGTATCAGTGGTTCTCAACCAGGGGTACATGTACCCCTGCGGGTACACAGAGGGCTTTCAGGGGGTACCTCAATTCATCTAGATATTTGCCTAGTTTTACAACAGGCTACATAAAGCACTAGTGAAGTCAGTACAAACTAAAATTTCATACAGACAATGACTTGTTTATGACCTATATACTATACACTGAAATGTAAGTACAATATTTATGTTCCAGTTGATTTATTTTGTAATTCTATGGTAAAAACGGGAAAGTAAGCAATGTTTCAGTAATAGTGCACTGTGACACTTTTGTATTTTTTATGTCTGATTTTGTAAGCAAGTAGTTTTAAAGTGAGGTGAAATTTGGGGGTATGCAAGACAAATCCGACTCCTGAAAGGGGTACAGTAGCCTGGAAAGGTTGAGAGCTACTGCCCTGTATGACATGCAAGGAACCACTCCTGCAATCTACAACAGATGCATATTCATTTTAACAGGAACAAGCCACCAAAGAGTCCTGTGGGTGCCGTGCATCTTGTTGGATCGGGCCCCCGAGTAGCCCAGTTGAAATTACTGGGGCTATTCATATGCTAGAACAGGGGTCGGCAACCTTTCAGAAGTGGTGTGCCGAGTCTTCATTATTCACTCTAATTTAAGGTTTCATGTGCCAGTCATACATTTTTAGAAGGTGTCTCTCTACAAGTCTATAATTAAAATGCAGAGCCCCCCTGCCCCCCGGACCGCTAGCCAGGACCCGGGCAGTGTGAGTGCCACTGAAAATCAGCTCGCATGCTGCCTTTGGCATGCGTGCCATAGGTTGCTTACCCCTGTGCTAGAAGCTGGGAATGGGCGACAGGGGATGGATCACTTGATGATTACCTGTTCTGTTCATTCTCTCTGGGGCACCTGGCATTGGCCACTGTCAGAAGACAGGATACTGGGCTAGATGGACATTTGGTCTGACCCAGTATGGCCGTTCTTATGTTCTTATGAGTGAGAGTGGGAGGACTAGGTTCTGTGAATAGTATATTGTTTAGAAGATCAATTTCTCCATGATGAGGACACGCAGGGTAGGTACTTCCTCTTTGTGGGATTTCCACTGGGGAAATCCTCATAACCACAAACGCACTCAGGGGAACACTCCTGTTTACAGCTCTCAGTCTGGGGTCAAGATGATTTCGTTCAGTAGGGTTCTGTTTCTTGAACCTGGAGGCCGGTTTTGTCCTGAGCTGGCTGAGAATGTTCATTCCTTTTTCCTGCTGAACAAAACATTTACTCTTTTGGAGGGGGTCTCTAGGTGACTTGTAAAGGGGAAAGCACTCGGATTCCAGCCGCTTTCCCAGCATGTGCTGAATAACCGCGAAACCGCGTTAGTAGCCAGACTAAGGCAGGTATTCAGCATAGTGCAAATGAAGGCTGTGCCGTTCAGCCTGGTTGCTGTGCAGTGAGCGCACCATGGGAAAGTTACCTGCCGAATTCAGTCCCTTTGAAATGCTTCTCTGTTAGGCTGTGTTTTGGGTTTTGTTCCCCTTCTCCCCCTCCTCCCCCCGCATCTAGTCTTTACTTCCTTTCATGGAAGAAGGAACAGAGATTACATCTCTGGTGGCAGAGAGCTGTGGGTGGCCCAGAGCAGCAGGAGTGAGTGTTTGGTGCATATGACGTGGCAGAGTTCTGTGCCTCCATGTTACTGCTGTTAGGCGGGCAGGAAATGGAGGCAGCCAAGTTAAGCTTTGTCACCAAGGTCGGAGGAGGCTCTGCAAACAGACACCAGCTGCCACTGTGCAAGTCTTCCTTAGGTGTGGGTGAAAAAGGTGCTTTACTCTTCAATCCATTTATGTTTTCAGGTTTGCTTTCAAAGCAGCCATACAATCAACACACACACATATCTAAGCATTCGGAAGTCTGCGTGGGGGGGATTTGTTTGGTTTTTGTTTGTTTGTTTTTCTTGGTTACAAATTAGGTACCGTGAGGTTTCTTGTTAACTTACTTTGTGTGCGTGGGTTCCAAGCCCTGCATTCAAAGCACTAACTGGCTTTCTGGGCACACCTTTTGTGCACTGCTTTGAAATGGCACCTTTTTGTCTCCGCAAAATCTCCAGGGAAATTAGCTTCACATGTGAAAGCACTTTGGGTGGGTTCTAAGGGGAAGCACTTTAAAGAGAGCAGGGAAACATTATGAGCGCGAGTGGGCTGGAACTGGTTTCGGACCTTACAGATGTGGAGGGACAAGAAAATGAAAGCCTTTTTCTGTGTGGGCTCTGCCGTTAACAATGATTCACTGGCCAGGATCTAAAACCACCAGACAGGCTCTGCTGAATTTCTCTGTTCAATGATTCTGCCATCACTTAAGACAAAGCTCACTTTGAGGGCGGGGGGAAAAATCAAAATAACATTTATTTTTATCTTTAACTTCCAGGGTGGTCCAGTTGAAATCCTGCCTTTCCTTTACCTTGGCAGTGCCTACCATGCTTCCAAGTGTGAGTTCCTAGCCAACCTGCACATCACAGCCTTGCTCAATGTCTCCAGGAAAGGTTCAGAGTCCTCTAAAGAGCAGTATTGTTATAAATGGATCCCAGTGGAGGACAGTCACATGGCAGACATCAGCTCTCACTTCCAGGAAGCCATCGATTTCATTGGTAGGTATAGCTATTCTACTGTACCTTTTAAAAAATATTTAAAAGAGTCACTGAATTTTAAAAAATCTGGAATACTCTGTACTTCTATAGCATCTTTCAGCCAAGGAACTCAAAGCGCTTTTCAAATCATGAGAGGCCCATGATGCGGTCAAGTGTTCTACTGATTTCACATAAGGGCAAATTGACATATGGAGCAGTTATGGATTTTGTTTAAGGTTTCCTGATAAGTCAGTGGTAAAGTTAGGAATAAAACCCAGCAATCTGATCACCTTCTCTTGTCCTAACCACTAGACAACAGACCTAAAAACTAGATCTACATCTGTCTGAATATGAAAATCGCTGTTTAAATACTAAATCTAGATCTATGTGCAAAATCCTTATGGAATTGGCATACAAATTAACTTTTGAAAGGGAAAACTGCATTTAACCATTTTTTCTTATAAATGAGATTCATTTAAAAAAGATCTCTTCTAGCTAAATGTGGCAACTAATTTGCACACATTCCCAGAAAAGGGAAAGCACAAATTATTTTCACACATTCCCAGATGTCATTGCAAATGCCCAAGCTTACTGTAATCATGTGTAAAATTAGACGGATATTTTTTTTTTTCTCACCATCAGAGGAATTTAAAGCAGGCAAATAAGGAAAATGTGGACTGGGAGCATAGTTTCTTCCCGGGTCTCTTTTCTAGATTTGTGTAGAGAGCAGAATTTGAGGGTTAACGGCACGGCAATTAACTGTGGAGCACTACAAAAGGAAGGCACAATGTAAAACACAGAGTAGATGGGTGTAACCCTGGGTGGAGACTTGAGCTATTGATCATCATAAAAGGGTGGCTATCAATAACATTTGAAAGGAAAACCGAGAGGAATCACAACATTAATTATGAAGGCTCTTCTTTCTGCCTCTCTGTTGCTGGTAGTTTAGTTCGGTCATTCAGATTCAGTTGACTCTTAGAAAGCCAGGGGTAGATTGCAGGTTGTAAAATACATTTCTAGCCTCTAATTGCTTTCTGGTTCTGATGACTTATGGGGCTTTTTACATGTTTTAAGGGGAAACTCCAGTGCACCACAATCAGTAGGGAGTTTTTAATTATTTCCCCCCCCCCCCCCTTTCTGGTAGAAGTTGAGTCACTTAGAACTCTGCAAACACTTTGAGGATGGTTTAACTTTTGGTTTTCCCTTTTCTTTCGAACATGGTGGGCACTGTAGGTTCCTGTGGCACTTCAAGCACATAGATTATTTTGTACAACAACTAAATTTAACCAACTGCTGTGGATTTGGTCCTTTGCCAGACAACAAAAGGGGAAAGGAAAACGATAACGTGTTCAGGTTTCTATGTTGTTTCAGGGCCACGTATAGAGCACACACTCATGTTCCATTCCTCAGTAAACTCGGGAACATATTTCTCAAGCCAGCCTGACCAGAGAATTTCTATTTTCAAACTCGATTTTTATGGAAGGAGCTTATTTTACATATTTTTCTTTAATCTAACAACAATAATTGTGTTGTGTGAGTAACCTCAGTGCCTCCTGATGTGGAAAATGGTAGTTTGCACAAGCCATTTATATCCTGACTTAAGTCCAAGTATCCTTTAACTGGGCTATAATTAGAGACTTTATACTATTTATTGTGCATGTTGTGGTGGAAGCCACAGGAATCAAGCTTGGCATCCCCACACAACTGTAAGTGTGTGTGGGGAGGCAGGGGTGCGTACTAGAAAGATCCAGGGCAGGGCACAGAGATGGTATTTCACACTGGCTAAGAGCCTATCTTAGCAGTGGTGAGAGACCTTGCTATTACATAGCAGTGACCCAGCCATGTTCTACAGCAGTTCTGCCCTGCCAGCAAACAGGTGCATGCTCTGTTACGGTGCTGTATTTCTCCTCTAGTTTTGTGTTATAACGGTCATTTTTGCTATGTAGATGAACCCTCAATTATGTATCTTCACCCACTGCGCTCGACAGCTCACTGGGAGACTTTCAAAGATGGGTTGAGATACTTGCCCAGTGAAAAACCCAATAACTGTCTATCTTCCAGTTTGGGACCATTTAAGAGGGTTTGTAGGTTGGTGTTTTGGGGGTATTTCTGCAACACAACTGTCAAATGAGGGCAGATAGATGTAATGTTGTCTCTCAAAACCAAAGTGAGGTTCAGGTTCATCATTTCCAAAAACACTAGTTGCCCAAGTGACCTTACCCAATCAAACTCAATTCTGCAGTCCTGTCCCAAGTGAAACTCCTACTGAGTATGATGGCAGCTTTGTCCGGGTTAGGACAGCAGAACTGGGCCCATGCATTGATGACTTTGAGCACTAACAAAGAAAATGTTACGCTAGCTGGAAGGGCAGCATCATACAAATGCCTGTTGGGGACCAAACTCTGTCCCACAAAGCTGAGCAAATACAACATTCTGCTTACTGTGGAATTGCTAATACTTCCCACCTTTTCTTTGTAGGAAAAGAGAATTTGTTTAATTTTTTTGCAGAAGAGAAGAGAAAAAGACTTCTTAAAATTAGAGTTGGCACCAAAGGGACAACTCTTAAGCAGACCCCAATCTGTATTTTGACTCAGACCCATCTCTGCTTGATTATGAATTGTTTGTGTATCAAAGAAGAGGGGGACTCGCCCTCCTCCTGGATGACTGGACATGTGGCTTCTTCTAGATGATGCATTTTGTTTTCAGTGTCACTTGAAATGGTTACTGCAGCCTGCTTCCTGTCCGTAATGAGAACTAATGTCTGTGATGAATTATTTCTTTCCAGACTGCGTGAGGCGAGCTGGAGGCAAAATCCTGGTGCACTGTGAAGCCGGAATTTCACGCTCCCCCACCATCTGCATGGCTTATCTCATGAAAACAAAAAAGTTCCGCCTGGAGGAGGCATTTGATTACATCAAACAACGTAGGAGTCTGATCTCACCAAATTTTGGTTTCATGGGCCAATTACTACAGTATGAGTCAGAGATCCTGTCTTCCACTCTTAGCCCCCCTGTTGCCTCATGCAAAAGGGAAGCTGTGTCTTTTTTTGCAGAAGAACTGACTTTAAGCAAAAACTTTGAAGGCTCATGTTACACATTTCCTACCTCAGTCTTGAGTTCTGTACCCATTCGTTCTCCTGTCCATCAGCTAAAACTTAGTCCTATTACTGCATCTTCATCATGCTAAACCCTATTGGAAATGAGAAATAATATGTTCCTTTGATACCAACTGTGATTCCAATAAGAACATTTCATGAACGTGCAATACAGAAGGCCTCACTGATTTATCCCAAAACGGAATAGTCATAGTTGGTGATAACTTGTGTATATGGACACTGACTACAAACAAATGTGATGTACGCAGGGCTGGCTTTCTAGAGATTTAATGTCCTCTTTAAAAACAAACAAAACAACACTGCTTTTCTAAGTTTTTAATCAGTGCAACCACTACTGTACTTCCAGATCCCTATGGAACAATGGAACCCCTTCCACGTAAAAGGGTCAGACCCATACAACTGTCTCTCGGTTACAATTTTTCAAAGAGATAGGAACAGCCTTGTTTAAAGTGTAAGCAATAAACAACTGTATCAGGAAAGAGCAAGTCAAATGAAAAGCACAATCCTTGAAATGACAGGGAGGGCAAGCACTCCAATATTCGTTTTGCCTGTTTCCTTGCTGTTTGTTTCATGCGTCAGGGATTAAGCTGATCTGAAGCTGGGGTTAGGAAGAAACTTCCCTTTGTGGTTTTATTATTGTAGAATCAGGGGCATTAGAGGGGGTTTTCACCTTTCTCAGAAACATCAGGCATTGGCCACTCTTTGTGACAAGATATTTGATTACATGGACCATTGATCTATTTAGGTGTGGCATTTCCTGTGTTTCTGCATTTGCCTTTGTACTGTATGTGCTTTTACCTAACGCAGAGAACCAGGGACTTTAAATGAAGTGATCAGGCTATCCTGCTGAGCTACTATATCTCATCTGTTATTTAAGAACTGCCCTGTAATACTTGAACATCTATCTAACCCTCCTCAAAGTTACTCTTCCATCCATTGAAACTGTAATTGGTGGCATTTAGACTAAAAGTCTCAGCCCCATCCTCTGACCCCTTCAAAGTGTTACTGGTTCGTACTATGTGGAGAAAAGTGGTCTTGTTCAGTGTTACATGGCTTGCTGTCATATGTATGGTCACTCCCACCTAATGTTTCTTCTGGTAAAATAGTCTCTCACGAGGGGACTGACTGTCTTTTGTGTTGAGTTTCTGTGTCTGCAGGGAGTTCGGTATGTGCTGCTGCTTTGTCCGTTGACATTTTTTTTTTAATTATTTTTTTTTTTTATATATGGGAAATAGCAATAATTCCCTGAAGATCTTGTGAATGTGAAAGAAAAACTGAAATGTTTTCATGGAGTGTAAAATAAAAGAAAAACTGTTGAAAAATTCTGCTTGCTTTGTTTGCAACAAGTCCATTAGGCTCATGAAAAGCTTGTGCCATGGAGAGAAGTGAAAGCAGTCCAAGGCAGGTATATTGAAAGAGGAGAGAGTAAAAGCAACTGGGCTACCTGCAGAAGGCTCCAAAAGGATTGATTTATTTTAAGAAGACTGAACCACAGGAAACCCGGTGGCTTATTTCCAGGTGGTTTGTGGGAATGCTCCTGTGTGACAGCTGCCATTTTGTTTGTGAGCAGGGACTGACCTGGGGATTCCCAAAGTAAAACCATGAGCCTTTTACATCTTGAACTGAATGACTTAGGTCCTCTACCTGGGAGCTGTAAGAGTTCTGTGAATGGAGCACAAAGGGGTGGGGGAAGGGACATGTAATACACAGCAAACTGGGGGGGAGGGTGATGTTTGGAACCCGGAAATTCATGTGACATGTCAGAGTGTCTGAGCCATTTCTTGTCCAGGAACCAGCTGCAAGTGGCAGTTGCCATGAAGCTGCCCTTGTGATGTTCCTGGCTCAGCACTACGCCCTGTTCTCTCCAAGTTATCTGAATGAAACGTTGTGGCTCCTTTACAGAACCTCCAAACGCTGTGTGATGGCTCATCCATCTGTAGGAGAGGCTAAACTAAAGGGAAAGGGGGTGAGGGACAGGGCAGGGGAAGAAGAGGGTAGGCGAGGCGGGTGTGGCGTGAAGCTAAGGTGAAGAGATGGGAAGGGTTGGAACAAACAGACAATCAGCTCAGGGCAGAAAAAGTCAAGTCAAAGCTCTGAATGTCCAGAGATCCCTGCATTGGCTTTTTCTGCTCCTTCTAGCTGGAGTCTCTGGCTGGCTCCAGGGGGCAGTGGGGAGCCACCACCTGGGTCCTAGTGGTCTGAGAGTGGGGGAGGTCTCAGGGTCCAGTGGGGTGCTGGAGAAAGGGGTGACCCCAGTTGGGGCCCTTTATACCCACACGCCCCTCCTTTGGCTGCTTTTGTCCTGACTGGCTGGTGTCTCTGACTCTGGCCTTAATGTAAGTACTAGTAATAACTCTTTGCCTTTATAAAAAGAACAGGAGTACTTGTGGCACCTTAGAGACCAACAAATTTATTTGAGCATAAGCTTTATGGTAGCTTTCATCAGAGGCAGTCCGAATGCTTTACAAGAGAGGGGCCAGAACTGTTCCCTTGAGCTGAGGAAACTGAGGCCCAGAGTGTTAAATTGGTTGGAGGTCACTGTGTGCGTCCGTGACAAAGCTGGGAATAGAGCCCTTGCCTCCCGCCTCCCATTCCCATGGTTCCCATATGCCAGGCTGCCTCCCTCGCAAGCTCTGCAGTATTATCCATCATTTGTATTTCTCCTATGTCAAAACAACGTATGGCTCTAGTACGTATTCTTTGTGCATTAGGCACTTTGCTAAAGGCCACTTTCCCCTCCCCCATTTCCCCCTCCCCACTGACTCACATAAAGATGATTTTATGTCCCCCAGTGAAAGCGTGATGTCCAATCCGAGCTACTAATGGCAAATGCATCTACAAGCTGTCAGAAAAAATCTAAGCCAAGAAATTGTTCTGTCCGGTATTGTTCTACAGCAGACGCAAGAACTACAGCACAGCTGTTGTCTTCCTCTGTTTGCCACTCCTCTCCCTCCCCATAATCAATCGGTTGGTTTCCATACTATTCCCTGGTTGACTCTTCTGCACTGCTGTAGACACAGCTTTCTAACCCCCAGAGGTCCCAGACAACTGTCTCACTCCCTGCCTCTATCCCACCCTCCAACACTTTCACCGGCTTCCTATCCATCTCCAAATCCTATTCACACCCCGTTCACCCACATTCAGCAACCTCAGGCCTAGGCTGATCCTCTTGACTCTCCACAGCCAAAAGCTACTACACTATTTCACTGATGCTGTCCCATCTGTCTGGAGCTTTTCACCCCCTTCTGAGTCACAGCCTCTCTCCAAATGGCACTATCAGACTTCCTTTTCCTCTTTGGCACAGAAGGGGTTGTGTGAGGCATTTTGTGGCCTGGTGGGAGAAGGATCCTTTATAAACATAAGCTGTTATCTTCTAGAGCCATTAATCCTCACTTCCAGTGTGACGTGGTACCAGTAACCAACAGTCGCAGCTCAGGAGGTATACGTGTTAATCCCTCTGAGAAGCCCGGATTTAGCCCCTGTTAACAGTGAGTCAAATCAAGTCCTGGCGTAAGCAAGTGCAACACTATGCTTACCCCCACCCCCATTGAGTTTGGTCTTTGAACCTTGCGAGCTGTGTTGAAAAGCATTTGAGAACTGTTGTTTGACTTGCCAATAAGTTTCCCCCCCCCCCCCCCCCTATCACAAGTCACACTCTAGCAGCTCCCTGGCCTTTTAAAAGGGTTAGAAGTCTGACTATGGAGAGAGGTTGGTGAAAGTTCATGCACCTCTCGCATTGATGTTCATTAACTGGTTTTAAGGAAGGTCTATATTGTTCTGTGGTGATGGTGGCAATAGATTTCCCCCCCCCCCTTTATATGATTACGGGCCTTCTCATTGCAGAAGCTACTCCATTGAGGCTGTTTTCACTGAAAAAACAGGTGTATTTTTACAGTGAGTTAGTTATCTAGTGGAGATAGGGCAATGTAGTTTTTACCTTGACTAGCTACATTGAGGTAAACCCCAGGTTAGGGGTCTAGAGTTAAACTGGACTAGCTACATCAAGGTTAAAAATGACCTGCCCTTGGTTTCCACTGGAATTTTACATCAAATTAACTATAATTCCACTCTTTTTGCAGTGAAGCTGTAGCCTGAGAGTGACCTACTTTAGTTGTTTATTTTTTAATTCCTTGCTTTCCCTTGGAGACAATTTTCAGGCGACAAAAACTGAATGAACATGGTTCTCTGCCAATATTGTAATTTGTGTGTTAAAAATAACACTGAGGGCACCAAAAATTCAAAGGACCAAATTCACGCTAGACATAACTCAGTGAAAGGCAATGGAGTGCCACCCAGGAGGAGTCTGACCCCCTTTTCATGGGGCTGTGCTAATTAGAAGAGAAAGACAAAGTCTTTTCATTCTTTTGGGGGGAAAAGTAAGAATGAATTTATAGAGCCTCATAAATGTGGAAGTAAGATTTTTGGCAGGGGAGGTGTTACCACCACCACCACACATTACACTTCCCTGACATTTGCTTTATCACATTGCAGGCTTTCTCTGAGACATGAGTAAGTCCTCTAAATAAGGAATATGAAAAATAGCTCATGAGATAGGTTGAGTCATCGAAGTAAATCAAATGAAGTGCTGGTACTTGAGTTTCAGTTGTAAAGTCCCACTTTATTTCATATTCATATTATAAATGATGGGGCCATTTCACTCCGATTCCATCTCAACTTAAAAAGTGTAAGTACTCAGCCATTCATGAGGCATTAAGGATTATGAGATAAATTCAGTTTTCCATTACCAGTTATGATGCATTTCTCTGCCCTGGCTGCATACGTAATGTACGAAGTGTACAGGTACATGCAATGAATATAAAGGCTACAGAACAAAACAGCCTCTATGCTCATGTCCTAAATGTTCAGCTGTTGTTTCAACTTTGTTCTCATGAGGGTTTGTGTCAGTAAAATATCTCTTTAAGGTGGGGTTTTCAGAAGCGCTCAGGAGTGGCCTAACAGCTCATAATGAAATCAGTGGGAGGTTTTTTTTTATTATTAATTATTTGTATTAAGAGCTCTAATCATGGACCAGGATCCCATTATGCTAAGTTCTGCATACACAGAACAAAAAGACGGTCCCTGCCCCAAAGAGCTTTCAATCTAAGTATAAGACAAGAAACAGTAGGTGGATACAGACCAGCAAAGGAAGGAGCACATGGAAACAATGAGACAATATTGCATGATAGGCAGTGGTCTCAGTATACCAGTTGGACAGAACATCATTAGTTCTTCCAGTGGCTTCAGTGGGAGAAGAGTTAGGCCAATGCTGAGCAGGTGAAAATCCCACCCTTAAAATATACTTCTCTTTCCATTTGCCTCAATTAACTTTTCAGCAAAGTACGTTACGTGGTCATCGTTCCCAACCTTGAGGTCCCTGGGCTACTCGTATTAGAAAAGCTACTCACGTGGGTGGATGTTTACAGATCTGGGCTCCGTGTCCCCAAAGCAAAGCTGGATTGTAGTTTTTTCCCGTGTACCCTATTCTTTTTGTTAAACGAATGACTTGTGGTTTATGTCTGTCATCAAGTGACACTCAGTTTCTGAGCTTTCTGTGCAAGGCTGACGGGATTGGATAATGAGTCAGCAATAATCCTTAAACTGTACTACACTGGATTCCACTGATAGGGCCTAACCCAAAACCCATTGTGGGCAGTGGGAGTCTTTCCATTGATTTAACTGGGCTCTGGGTAAGGCATATGGCGAAAGAATCTCACCCCATCCCCCGAATAGCTTTACTTTAAAAGTGGGTGACTGTAACTGGAATTCCGAGTTGTGCTGTATTTCTATTTATTTATTTTTATAGAACTCTGACTAGAGAGAGCCACACCCAAGACCCAATGTTTTTTGAGTGTCTACATTAGCACTTGCAATCATGTTAGTTAAGTCAAGCTAATTGGAAATCAATTCATTGGATTTAAAATATAACCCAAAGCTGTAGCCTAGGCAAGTCTGGAGGTGACTACTCGAAGAAGTGATTTAATTAAAAAATGGTTGCTTAAGCGTGGTAGATTTCTAACGAAGATGGAGTAAATTTGTGCTTGTTACTTTTAGGGACGCGTTGAATCCTAAGACTTGTGGTCTCTTGTGCAATGTTCACAGTGCCCTCAAACAACTGACGAAGAGGGAGGATGTTTCTATGGTTAACGTACAGGGCTAGGAGTCAGGTGAGCTGGGAGCAGTTCCGGGTTCTGCCACTGATTCCCTGGGCAAGCTTGGGGATCTCATTCAGACTCTGTGTCTCATCTCATAATAGTGATACTCACCTATTTCGGAGCAGAGCTTTGAAGCTTTATTCATAGATTATAAAGCCAGAAGGAAACACTGTGATAATCTAGTCTGACCTTCTGTCTAGCACAGGCCACAGGACTTCCCTGAATTAATTCTTGTTTGAACAAGAGCCTATCTTTTAGAAAAACATCAATGTTTGTGAAGCACTTTGAGACAGAAGGTTCTATAGAAGTGTAAAGTGCTATTATTTATTAAGTTCTGTCCTCCCTGAACCCATATGTTCAATAAGAGATAAGATTGTTAATGTTCAACTGATTTTGTATCCAGTATATGTTTTACTTCCAATCAAAACCATCAGGCAGCACTTTATAAAATAGTTTACTAAACTACAGGGCATGCCAGCCACTCTACCAGTAAGTCGACAATGCAAAGCCCTGGGTGGGTGGTAAAAAGTCTGTGGGCTACAGAGTGCTAATGCCTGGACATGGTTCAGCTTCCTAAATCCAGCTGTGAACAGCAGCTGGTTTTCTGGCTGCCAGCATGACATACGCAGGCGGATATGCTTCGGCGCATTGATCAGGGGGCCACTTGTAGGGGGGAATTAAAATGGGAGAGCGTATTAGTCTGCGTGCTGTTGAGCTTGAAGTGGCTTCTCATGGTTCTGATGACTAAACCCAGCTGTGAAGAGTACTTGCTTTTCTGGCGTTTAGCATGACGGCTGGTGAGGATGTGTTTCAAAAAAATGCGTGTGAGAGAGAAAGTGTGCGTGTGGGGCAGGGGGGGGGAGGAGGAGGTGTCAGGAAACCTGCAAGGAAGAGAGAAATTGAATGCTTTTGAGTAACCTTGCATTGCATTGCCTGAATGTCTGACTTGCTGGTGTGTGGGGAAGGGTCACCAGGACAAGTGAGAGATGTCTACAGACATTAGTAGAAAGGTGCCAAGTCTTCCACTTCAGATATTTTCCCCATCTTGGCCTCTTTCTGCTAACTTTTTTGGCACTGCTGCACATTGAGCAGATGTTTTCAGAGGACTATCCATGATGACTCCAGGATTTGTTTCTTGAGTGGTAACAGCTCATTTAGACCCCATCGGTTTATATGTATAGTTGGGATTATGTTTTCCAATCTGCATCACTTTGCCCAGTTACCCTATTTTGTGAGTTCCCTTTGTAACTCTTCGCAATCTGCTTTGGACTTAACTAGCTTGAATAATTTTGTATCGTCTGCAAATTTTGCAATCTCACTGTTTATCCCTTTTTCCAGATCATTTATGAATATGTGGTCCCACCCAGTGCAGATCCTTGGTGAACCCCACTATTTTCCTCTCTCCACTGTGAAAACTGACCAGTTATTCCTACCCTTGGTTTCCTATCTTTTAACCAGTTACTGATCCATGAGAGGACCTTCCCTCTTATCCCTGAGTGCTATTTGCTTAAGAGCTTCTGGTGAGGGACCTCAGATTTAACCTTAATACAAAAGTCTTCCTTTCAAGGGGCCAATGAGTGGGCACTGGGATGGGAAGAGGGACTTTTCTGTGTTTCTTAGCTTCCTGTGGAAGTCAAATGCCCTGTTAGCTGAATCAGTAAGAAATGAGCTGGCATCTGAAGACAAACAAACAATCGAAACTCTGCCCTTTAATTATATGGCACTGGTTGAGCTCATTCACAAAAACTTTCCTCCTCCTCCTCATCCCACAGCTCAGCTTAACACACATGACTCTCCTAGGGATTTTCGGACACTTCTCTGTGGCAGCATGCTGGTTTCCTTACAGGCTGAGGTGTCACCACAGCCCATTGTTAGAGCATATCCCTGCGCAGCCAGGAACGGGGGATAGGGGTTTCAAAATATCTCTTCGGTTAAGCAGCCCACTGGCTGGTGGATTTGCAGCTGACATCAGCCCAGAGGAGACACCTACAGTACCTGGAAATGTGCCTGTCCTTCCCTCAAATAGTTACTGGATTTCCCACAGGCCTTCACCCACCATTCCACAGTGTCTGAAAACGAGTCTTTTCCCAGACACGGTTTCAGTGCAAGCGGTGATCACGCAGCTGTAAAGTTTTCATTCATGTTCACTAGTTCTCTCCTTTATATCAGGAAGACTTGTAATTGCTTGTTCAGCTTGCTGAGCATCTTGGTGTGGGGAAATTCTCTATAAGTAAATAAGGCTCCTGGTATCATTATTATTATTCTGACAAGAAACAGCTCATCCCCATTCCCACTCCCGGGGCACTCCCTGAGTACACTCAAGTTAATGGCAGATGTACAGCTCCAATCTCCAGAAATTTAGGACCTGTCAGTAATGCAGATATTTGCCTTGATGCAGGTACACTCCTGTTAAACAAGCACAACCCCCTCCCAGGCAGAGGCTCTGCACCAGTGCAACAAAGTGCTTATACCACTGTCGCACACTCTGGTTTGAAACCAGGATTAGCCCCTGCCCTTGCTAGCCCAATTTTACACCACATCCGCATGGGGGTTTGCACTGATGTAGCTACCCTAGTACAAATATCCCCAATATAGACAGGCCCTTAAACTAGGTCCCAGGATGCACTTCACCCTGGAAATGGGAGTAGCATGGAATGCCTTGCATTGCCCTCAGCAATCACCAAAGTGTATGCACCCGAGGGACTTTTTTTTCTTGTAGACTCCATGATCACAATGTGCCTCAATGATTGGGATACCCAGAACGTTCCATGGAGCAGCCAGGGGCAGGGGTGCCTGTGTAGGAAAGCTAGCTACAGCAGTGGTTCCCGCTCACTGGTGAATGCATAGATACATCAGTCTTTTGTGCATGTTGCTCTAGGCTCCTCCTGTCTGGCTTAATAATAGGCCCCCGGGCAGAGCTCAATGCACTGCTGCATGCCTCCCATCAGTTACCCATCAGTAGCAGAGGCACAGATCGGTGAGGTGACGTGCCCCAGGTCTCACAGCCAAGCTGAGAATACAACCCAGGTCTTCCGAGTGCCGGTCCTGTTCCCTAGCCACTGGACCGCACTGCCTCTCCCATGAGCCATAAGTCTCGCAAATGGCAGAAGAGGGGGTTGGCGCAGCCCAGGCTCTGTCGTCGGGAGACACAATGAATGGGAGGAAGGAAGGAAATAGCTAGTGCCGATGCAGCCCGAGGGCATGTCTCCACAGCAGCGTTCACTTGGCCATGCTGTGAAATAACACTAGAGCTGCTGGGTCCACACTGACTGTGACACTAAAACACATGGGCACAACCCATGGCTCTTAGCTCTGCACTAAGCTGAGCCGTTTTATGAATTCTTTCCCAGGCAACTGTGAGAGAGCTTGTCTCTCTGGTCTAGCACACAGGAGGAATTGTGGTAAGGTATTAGAGTAGCGTATCTATACTGAATGGTTGTGCCAGATGCTGATGAGTGGTGCCCACTCAGGTTTTAGCCTGTAACCTTCTTGGGCCAGGCAACTTGAGTAAAAAGCACCATCGCACTTGAGCTAAGAGGTTTTAGGTGTGGGTGGGCCTCAAGTTAGGGGCAGCCTCTCAGTTATAACGCAAGTTATCTTTGCAGTGAAGATAAATCTTCAGTCCGATCATCTGCTAGAGATGACCGAAAAGGTTGAGAACCACTGTGTAGGGGCTAATACTATTTGGATCCGATCCAGTGAGGTGCTGAGGATCTTGTGTATACTCAATGCACTCTTATTAGGGTGACCAGACAGCAAATGTGAAAAATCGGCACGGGGGCGGAGGGTAATAGGAGCCTATATAAGAAAAAGACCCAAAAATCAGGACTGTCCCTATAAAATCGGGACATCTGGTCACCCTAACTCTTATGTCGGGGAAAGTGGGGGGGGGGGGGGAAAGCAGGGAGGGGAGGTTAGTCAGAACATAGCAGGATCAGGCCCTTCACTTTTGTTTGTTTGTTTTATAGAGTTCTACATGGAAAAACATTTCTCTGGGTCAAAACTTGGAGCAATAGCTTCTCCTTCACAAAAGTTGCAAACATTTTGTCCGTGTTTAATTTACAAGTCTAGAAAAATTACAGAAACCCCTCTGGTTTTTGCCAGCTAACATCAGGCCTTCTAATGTCATTTAAACATCAACGTTGTGTGGGAAATATGCTGTGAGAGCTCACCTGCGCCACCTGCTGGTAGACATCCATTACATGTGTTCAGAATTATCTCTGAGCTCTGTATTTAATTTCTTATTGGTGTACGGTTTGCCTCATAAAATTAGGGACACATGGAATCCTTTAATTCAGCCACAAGCCATATTTTATTTATAAAGAGGTTGTGTTGAAAAGCAATGAGCAGAAAAATTGCTTTCCCCATAATAAACATTCAAAACATTTGGACATTGACAATACAATGTATCATTTTTTAAAGTAACTATTTCCCTAATATGTAATTAATTATTATTATTTCAGCCCCCTCCCAAAGTTTACTAAATGCTATTACAAATGTTGTTTAAAAAGCATTAGAAGTAAATACTGGTGTAAGCAGAATTGGAACCGTTACCCAGGTAATCCCGAACCAGGGGGAATAACTGGGAAGGCATTGCTCGCAACTCAGCCAACCACATGAGGATGTTCAAATTAGTACCAACCCTGTCTGTTGTGTGACCTATGGCCACTTCTGGATGGTGGTTTTAAGTCTGCATCGCAATAATCTCCATTTTTTTCAAAATATACTTGACTTCCTGATGTCTAGGGCACTAACTTAACTACACACATGAGCTCATACGTATGCACCCAGCAGGGAAGAGAGCAAAATAGTAGCGTTATCACTAGTTTTCATAGGCACACGAGCTTCTGTGCTGGAAAGCACTAAACAAATTGCTGTGTGAGACCATTTTCTGAGTTTTTTACTAAGGGAGGCTGCCACAGGAAAGAAATGTGAAGCCTTACCCTGCCATTAAACAGTCAGATGAAGAAAAATGCTGTGATGGGTTGGGCTAAACCTCATTGAAACTGGGGGGGGGGGGGGGTGTGCAACAACCACCTTTCATGTAGGATCAATGTAAGAAACGGTTAAGCTCCTTTATGGAACCAGATAGCTGAAACAAATAGGAGCCTCTACCCAAAACAAAGATACAGTCAAGGCACACACCTGGGCGGAGGGGGTTTTACTGGGTAGTGTTAATAGAGGTGTGTATGAGAGAGAGAAACCCTGAGAAACACCATAGAGACAGAGATAAAGAAGGAATAGAAAGCCAAAGACACAACCTGAACAAGCCGTGGGAGCATGGCCCTGAGAAAAGCGGAGAGAGAACTTTTTGGGCTAAGTTCTGGCTAAAAGAGGCTTGGAACTGTGAACAAAGAAACTGTCTCTTGTTTGATTCCTCCTGGCTTAAGGGAAACAAGACTATGAACATTTTTATTGTAAATAAACAGGAGTGCATCAAAGGTATCTGTCTCCATCATCAATTTCTCCTCCAAACCAAAACAACCCCCAGCACCCCAAATTTTGGCAAAATGCTCTGGACAAAAAGGAATAATGGTATACTATATTCTATGATATGATAATGGTATACTATATTCTTGCATCTGAAGAAGTGAGGTTCTTACCCACAAAAGCTTATGCTCCCAATACTTCTGTTAGTCTTAAAGGTGCCACTGGACCCTCTGTTGCTTTTTACAGATTCAGACTAACACGGCTATCCCTCTGATACTATATTCTATGAAAAATTAACAGAAAGTATGATTCCCACTACGGATATTAAGAAGCAGTTAGAATGAGAAGACACCTTTGTATACCAGGTTTTTAACATGGTTGCGGAGAATACCAGACTATTGTTTAAGAGCAACCTTAAGGGCAATTTTTGTAAGTATGCTTCAGCAAAATGTGCTTCAGTGGTCTGCTTGCCATTTTAGAAGCAGCAGCTCCTGGAGGAAACTTTTTGACCTTTTTTTCCCGTCGTGCATGATAAATGGTCAGCAATGATGCCCCATAACAGTGCTGTCAATCAAGCTTCACTGTGATAATGCATTCAGATAGTTAACACTCTTCAAAAGGGAGACTTTTCTATAATTATGGAAATTGAATATTTCTATTTGATCATTTTAATGAGACTAATATTGTGCTCTTAAAATTTTGCATGTATTTTGCTAAGTTTTCTCTGAATAGTGTTGAACTGCAGATCTTTGCTGGCCAGAGTTGGTGGATTGCGCACTGAGAATCTTAACTCTTTCTGTATCAAGTACCTACATGGGGTGATGAATTTCTAAAACTAATCTGTTGTTAACGAAGAAAGAGAAAGCAAGATTGACTAAAGAATCCCTTAAAAATATGATTGGCTTTAACAAAGTTGAATAATGTAGCCTTAACCCTTTATATTGTTCAGTGACACTATTAAGTTCTGACTTTTAAAATCAATGTTTTAAAATAACAGTTTAATATCTTAGGTAGTTTAAAATGTATGAATAATAAATTTTGATGGCTTTTTATCTATATACGCACACACACAAAATCCACTGTTTTTATAAGATATTTACTGTGTCTCAAAAATTTGACAATAAAAACCAGAACTGGGAAGAGAATAAACACAGGAAAAGAGAAATCCTATTATATTCCTTTGCACTGAACTTGATTGGTCAAAGGGCTAACTAGTGTATGTTTTTCACTTGTGGAATCTGAATGAATTAAATCACCATGCCTACTTCTTGTCCCCTTTCTAATGCTAATGGTTAGTTCTAGTATATTTATAGAAAACCGCCACTTAGAAAATAGGGTTATGAAAAAAGATGTATGCACTGCAGCACATATTGAAAGAGCTGCATTGATGTGAACTCCACATGTAGTAAGCACTGATTATATGTTTGCAGGTACTTATTAAAGTGTGGTGTACTATGAGCTGCCATTTTGCTGTACTCCTACAGCAACAGCGGCACGACAGAATAAAGAAGTGACACATCACACTTCAATGGGGAGGGGGGATATTTCCAGCATGCTCTGTAAACAAAATGTAGTCACAAACCTCCAGTTCATCTTAATGGGAGGTGTGTAGCTAAAGCTCCATGCACTGAGCAGAAAAATTATATTCCCCAGGTGTTTGAAACACTCACCACTCCCTTATTCCAGTTATCACTCATCACGCTCTTTTACAAATAGGGTAATTTTATAGCATGGGATTTTGTCTTTGACCATCTTGGCTAATAGCCATTCATGGACCTATCCTCCATGAACTTATTGAATTCTTTTTTTTTAACCCAGTTTTTGGCCTTCACAACAGCCCCTGGCAATAAATTCCACAGGTTGACAGTACATTGTGTGACAAAGTATTTCCTTATGGTTGTTTTAAATCCACTGCCTATTAATTTCATCGGGTGACCCACTGGTTCTTGTGTTATGTAAAGGGGTAAATAACACTCCCCTATTCACTTTCTCCATGTCGTTCATGATTTTAAGGACCTCTCATATTCCCCCTCAGTCTTCTCTTTTCCAACATGAACAGTCCCAGTTTTTTTTAATCTCTCCACATATGGAAGCTGCTCCATGCCTCTAATCAGTTTTGCTGCCCTTCTCTCTACTTTTTCCAGTTCTAATATATCTTTTTTTGAGATGGGGTGACCAGAAGTGTGGGCATACCATGGATTTATATAACAGCACTATGATATTTTCTGTCTTATTAGCTACCCCATTCCTAATGCTTCCTAACAGTTAGTTTTTTAGATTGCTGATCCACACTGAGCAGATGTTTTCAGAGAACTATTCACCATGACTCCAAGTTCTCTTTCTTGAGTGGTAACAGCTAATTTAGACCCCATCATTTTATATGTATAGTTGGGATTATGTTTTCTAATGTGCATTACTTTGCACTTATCAACATTGAATTCATCTGCCATTTTGTTTTCTGCCATCTGCCATCACCCAGTTTTGTAAGATCCCGTTGTAACTCTTCACTAGTCTGCTTTGGACTTAACTATCTTGAGTAATTTTGTATTGTCTGCAACCTTTGTCACCTCCCAACCAGCTCTGTGTATGATCTATTGGGTTGATCGGGGGGGGGGGGGGGGGGGGATCCAAGACTCTGGCACTGACCTCAGGCAAAATCCCTTAACCTCTCTGTAGTTCAGTTCACACTTCTGTAAAATGAGGATTAAAAACTATTGTAGCACATACCTCAGAGAGGTGCTGTGAGACTATTTGAATTCAATAATGTACATAAAGCCCTTTGAAATCCTAAAATGAAAGGTGCTCCCGCAAGTGCAACTTGTGCAAAGTTAATTTTTGCTTCTTAGTGTCATTGATTTTAGTAGTAATCTGAGTGGGTTAGCAGCATGCAGTGCAGAGGTGCTGAGTATGTCGTTTTCTAGCAGCTCTTTCTGTAATTGTTCGTTCTTTGTTTATTGTGCAATGGGTTCTATTTTCTGCAGAAACTGCAATAGACCATTTCTTTTAAAGGAATAGGTAAAATGTACTTCTGATGGTTACTCATTAACAAACACTTTATTAAGGGGAAGTTAAAATGGCTAGGTGCACTGGGGATGTTGGCATTGATCAGAGGAAGTAATTTACCAGACTTCAGAGTAGCAGCCGTGTTAGTCTGTATCCGCAAAAATAACAGGAGTACTTGTGGCACCTTAGAGACTAACAAATTTATTAGAGCATAAGCTTTCGTGGGCTACAACCCACTTCTTCGTGGGTTGTAGCCCACGAAAGCTTATGCTCTAATAAATTTGTTAGTCTCTAAGGTGCCACAAGTACTCCTGTTATTTTTACCAGACTATTATTCTAGGAGAGGCAGGAACCAGCCAATTATGTTTTGAACAAATGTTTATTAATGAGAAAGAGGATAGCAATAGGGATTCTGCTATACTTTAATTTTGATAACAGTTATAAGTTTTGAAGGGGCACTGTCAAGTTGAAAATGACATTTCCTTCTGAAAATCCCCCCCCCCCCCACTATTGTTATAAATAACGTCTAAAATTACTGTAATAGAAAAAGTGGAGAAGAAAATTATTTTTTCTCTTTCTTCGGTTTGTTTACTTTGTGCATTTGACAACACTTTGTTGAGTGGATCATTTGCTCTTTGGGAGATAAATGAGTGGATATAGACTCAGGCTAGTCTTGTCTGGTCTATTTTTCCCAAGAATATGCACATCATTCCTGTTATTGCCTTGAACAAAGATGGATTAATAGCAAATGCTGCAGCAAAGCCAAGCGTGCTATTCACATGTAGAGCTTCAATTTCAGAACACCAGCAAAAGCAAATATGCTTGAACAGCTTCAGTCAACCAATCTGGTTATCCAAACTATTGAAGGTCACTGCTTCCAGCTCTGAGTGTCTTAACCCCCAACACATTAAAAATCCTTTCCTAAGAATGTGCACTTGGACTGTCTTTCAAAACACCTAGGAGTTACCAGATCATATTCTCCATTGCTTCTCAGTGCACAACTGGAGGACCACGAATGTAGAGCTAGCCTAACCGGCTAATGGATGATCACTCCTGTGTAGGGGATCCTCTGGTGGATAGAGATGGTGCAGCAGCTCCTAAGCCAACTTTTCTCTGGGATGCTTAAGTACTATAATGTGTGTGGCTGAAGGAAAGGGGGCATGGCCAGGGCTTCCCTATCCCCAGCAGCGCTTAGCTGCTGTATTGGTTCCTCTAGGGTTGTGTTAGCAGCGTGCATAGATTATACTATTCTAATTTATGTCAAGGGAGCTGATCCAACATGCAGCTGCCCAGGATCAAGGAAATGCAAAGGTAAGTTTTACAATATCTTTACACATACACACCTGCTGTTGTATGACTGTTCTGAAACTTGCTAGTATAGCTGCAGCCATTGTGTAACTATGGGTATATGGATTGTTAGTGCTCTGGGGAGGAGGTTCCAGTCCTGTTCGTCCCCACACCAGTAGAGCTCCTAGCAGAAAATCTCACTGATCCAGACAGCAGCATGTTTAAATTTTGGGGGGCAGTGTGGGAGGGTAAATCACAGCAGGGGGCTAAGGGCTTGTCTACACTTGGAGCTGTTCAGGAACAGCTCTTCCTGAATAATTCCATGTGGACACCCTTATTCTGGAATAAAATTGCCTTGTTCCTGTTTCACTTAAAGGGGGGGGGGGGGGAGGAATAGCTCAGTGGTTTGAGCATTGGCCTGCTAAACCCAGGGTTGTAAACTCAATCCTTGAGCGGGCCACTTAGGGATCTGGGGCAAAATCAGTACTTGGTCCTGCTAGTGAAGGCAGGGGGCTGGACTCAATGACCTTTCAAGGTCCCTTCCAGCTCTAGGAGATAGGATATCTCCATACATTTACAATTTAACACATGTAGATTGAGCAAAACAGGAGCAGGACAGTCTTATTCTGGAATAAAAGTGGCCACACATGGAGTTATTCAGGAAGAGCTGTTCAGTGTCTGGGAGTACTTTCTTGAGCTGAATCAATCAGGTGCAGCTGTGACAACTTGGACTCAACCTTTTAAGGCAGTGGAAGGTAAGGGTGGAGCTGGATTGTTTTTGATGGGGGAAATTGGGTTTTTGTTGGCCTGGAGGGAAAGGGAGCTGTGGAGAGCTAACAGCTGGTGGTATGTGTTGTCTGGTTTTATATTGTTTGTTGGGAATATACAGCCTGTTGAGATGCATGAAGTGACTATGGTTATAGTCAGACTTTGTTTTGTATTTGGTTTAACAAGAATCCTAATACATCAGAAAGTTCTGGGAGAGACCTGATCTGCTTATGCTGGGCCTCCTCTGAACTTTCTCTTTAGCCATTCAGATCCTAGCCTTGCTGTAGTAAATATTTTTAAACTTATTGCATTAAAAAGGGACTTCTGGTTTTAAGAACCCAAACAAGCCAAAAGGGCTGTTTTAAAGAGGATCTTATCCTGCTTCTGTCACCATGGCATTGGAACAACTTGAGTACCGCACTTAAGACTTGGGGTAAGTAGATGCAATCCCAGAATAGTTAATGCTGTTACAAAAATCAAATTAGCCCAGATTGTCTGATTTCTTGGAGTTAGTGCTAGTATTCTCAAATCAGAAGTTGCAAAACTTCTAAATTTAACACACTAGTCTCTGAAAACGTATGATTACTGTATTCCTATTTTAGAAGGGAAACTGCTTACAACTACAAGCATTTAAGAACTTAAGAATGGTCATACTGGGTCAGACAAATGGTCCATCTAGCCCAGTATCCTCCTGTCTTATGGTGGTGGCCGCTGCCACATGCTTCAGAGGGAATGAACAGAATAGGGCAATTTATCGGGTGATCCATCCCGTGTTGTCCAGTCCCAGCTTCTAGCAGTCAGAGGTATAGGGGCACTCAGAGCATTGGGCATGTGCATCCCTGACTATCTTGGCTAATAGCCATTGATGGACCTTTCCTCCATGAATTTATCTAATTCTTTGTTGAACCCAGTTATACTTTTGGCCTTCACAACATCGCCTGGCAATGAGTTCCACAGGTTGCCTGTGTGTTGTGTGAAGAAATACTTTCTTGTGTTTGTTTTAAACTGCTTTTAATTTCATTGAGTGACTCCTGGCTCTTGTGTTACGAGAAGTAAATAACACTTCCCTAGTCATTTTCTCCATACCTTTTCATTATATTAAGGATCTTTATCATATTCCCCTTCAGTCAACTCTCTTCCAAGATGAACAGTCCCAATCTTTTTAATCTCTCCATACATGGAAGCTGCTCCAAACCTCTAATCAGTTTTGTTGCACTTGTCTCAACCTTTTCCAGTTCTAATATATCTTTTTTTGAGATGGGGTGCCCAGAACTGCACACAGTAGTCCAGGTGTGGGCATATCATAGATTTATAAAGTGGCGTTATATTTTCTCTTATTATCTAACCCTTTCCTAATGGTTCCTAACAATTTGTTAGCTTTTTTTGATTGCTGATGCACATTGAGTGGCTGTTTTCAGAGAACTAAGCACGATGACGCCAAGTTCTCTTTCTTGAGTGGTAACAGCTCATTTAGACCCCATCATTTTGTATATATAGTTGGCATTATATTTTCCAAGGTGCATTACTTTGCACTTATCGACACTGAATTTCATCTGCCATTTTGTTGCCCAGTTACCCCATTTTGTAAGATCCCTTTGTAACTCTTCGTAGTCTGCTTTGGACTTAACTATTTTGAGTAATTTTGTATCATCTGCAAATCTTGCCATCTTACTGGTTACCCCCTTTTCCACGTCATTTATGAATATGTTTTTGTCCCAGTACAGATCCTTGCGGGACCCCACCATTTACCTGTCTCCACTGTGAAAACTGACCATTTGTTCCTACCCTTTATTTCCGACCTTTTAACCATTTACCAATCCATGAGAGGACCTTCCCCCTTATCCCATGAGTGCTTATTTTGCTAAAGAGCCTTTGGTGAGGGATCTTGTTAAAGGCTTTCTGAAAATACAACTATACTATATCCATTGGATCACTCCTGTCCACATTTGTTGATACTCAAAAAATTCTAATAGATTTTTCTCATTCTTTATAGGTACTGCTGTTAGAAATTCTCAATGTAATATCTAGTTTCAACTGTATTAGGGTCTGAAATTCAGATAAGCAGTAGTTACTAATGGTCAGAGCAACATATATGCAGTTCTCCTGTGTTCTAGTCCTGAGTCTGTTAATGATACACTGTATGAATGTGAGTCATTTAACGCCTGTGCCTCTGTTTCTCCAATAGAAATATGGAGATGATAATTATCTTTCAGGGATGTTAGAGGCCTGATGAGTAAATGAGAGTGTGTGTGTTTAATAAATGCTTTGAGATCCTTGGATGAAAGCTTCTATATAAACTCAATGTATTTTATGCTATTGGTGTAAAATTGTACAGTATTTTCCAACTAGCTGCACAGAGCGTATAGGAACAAAGAAGGATACTTACAGATCTACCACTTTCTTCTGTGTTCAGAATTCTTCACTAAATAATTTTGAACCCTTTGTAGGAGATGGAAAAGGAGTCAGTCATATTTTCCTCGTCTTCTTACCTTGTATAAAATAAATGTGAATACACTGTACAGGCTACATAGCTTCCTACGATACTAAAGTATTGTCTAAACACTATACGCTGCTTGAGTGGTTGAAGTGGTACAGCTGCCTTAGTGTGGATTCAGTTATGCTAGAGCAGCTTATTTCTGTGTGGCAATATGCTATACTGCTATAAGGCATCTATACACACGAAGGGTTTTAACCATATAATTATTTTGATAAAAAACGTGCTTCTCACCAGCACCGTTATACTGGTACCAAATATTTTGTGTTTAGTAGCACGTAAGCCAATAATGACAGAGTAAAGGTAAAAATTTCTATCAGGATCTCAAAATTTCCATTCAGTTCAGAGTTATCTGGGTGCACAAATAAAGTATGCAAGATTAGGCTTGGGTCTTGGAGGCATACAACTTCGGTGGAACAATGACAGCTCTGTCAATGTGATATATTATTGTAATGATCCGTGCAGATAGCAGCTCCACCAGTAGGTGGTGCTGTAACTTTCTCTTAGTGTTTAGATATCATGATTGTGACCCAGATGGCAATTCCCTGCAATATCCTTGAAAAACCTTATTGAATCAAGTTTAAATATCTTTGGGGGTACATTGTATTAAAGGCAAAGTTTATGTATTATTGTGGGCCAGGAAGTTCAAGGAAGGCCTGGAAGTTCAAAGGTCTATATTGAAAATGTGCGACAAGGTGGGTGAATCTTTTATTGGACCAACTTCTGCAGTGAGAGAGAGCGAGCTGCTTTTGAGCCACACAGCTCTCCTTCGGGTCTGAAAACATGGTTAAAATATTGAAAATGTGACCGTCAATAATAGACTTCTGGAATAATACATGGTAAATGGATTTCCTGGGGAGTACTTGTTCCTAGAGACTGGAGATCAAAGGCTTGAGTTGTATACAGAAATGGATGAACTGCCCAGCTGCTTGTTCTGGTTCTGAATCTGAGCTAGTAATGAACTTGGAACCACAGGGAAAACTCAGCTGTGGGTTTTGAAGGACACCTACCAGAGCCCAAGGCTGAAACTGGGGTAACCCCTGGTAAGCGTTGTAGCATGCATGGAGATTCTTTTAATGTTTTCCCTGTAATGCTTTCTGTGACGTTGTGCAGTCTATATGGTTTTATAAAAACTTGATAATAAGTCAATATAATGTAACTGGGATAGTTTTAGAGAAAATACGGTAATAAGTGAATGTAACGTAACTGGGATATGCTTCATGCAAAAGGTCTCTTGTAAGGTATCATTACAAAGCTTATAATCTACTGAGTATGATCATCTGATATGTATAAATGTACCACTCTTGTATCTAAAACTAGAACTATAAAATGTAACTCTGAGGGCCTATTGTAATTATGTAAAGTGTGGGCCATTAAGGATGGTTTGGAATCTTGATGACTCCCATTGTCTGCAGATGGCTGTTTACCTGTGAGTCTCCCTGTATATGTGTGTGCTGGCAAGTGAGTAATGAAGTCTTGCAGTGACATGTGATCATGTCACCTGAACTGGAATCCATCTTTAACCTGGTGCTTTTCCAGTGGGCGGGGGGGCGGGGGGGTGGAAACCCAGAGGGACAAAGGGTTCCCGCCTTATGCAAAAGATATATAAAGGGGTGGAACAGAAGAGAGAGGGAGAGGAGCCATCATGGAGAATCCCCTAGCTAACACCTAAGCTGGAACAAGAGCTGTACCAGGGGAAAAAATTGTGCCCAGGCCTGGAAGGTGTCCAGTCTGAGAAAAACTTACTGAAGCATCTCTGAGGGTGAGATTATCTGTATTTAGTTTGATTAGACATAGATTTGCGCATTTTATTTTATTTTGCTTGGTGACTTACTTTGTTCTGTCTGTTACTACTTGGAACCACTTAAATCCTACTGTCTGTATTTAATAAAATCACTTTTTATTTAGTAATTTACTCAGTGTGTGTATTAATACCTGAGGGAGCAAACAACTGTGCATATCTCTCTATCAGTGTTATAGAGGGCAAACAATTTATAAGTTTGCCCTGCATAAGCTTTATGCAGGGTAAAACGGATTTATCTGGGTTTAGACCCCATTGGGAGTTGGGCATCTGAGTGCTAAAGACAAGCACACTCCTGTAAGCTGGTTTCAGGTAAACTTGCAGCTTTGGGACAAGTGATTCAGACCCTGGGCCTGTGTTGGAGCCGGACAGGAGTGGCTGGCTCAGCAAGACAGGGTGCTGGAATCCTGAGCTGGCAGGGAAAACAGAAGCAGGGGTAGTCTTTGCACATTGGGTGGCAGCTCGCAAGGGGGTTTCTGTGATCTAACCCGTCACACTTTCATCTTAAGAATCTATGTGCTTGCTTAGGAAGAGCTGTGTGTAACTTGTAATTGGGGATAGTTATGGTGCATCGCCTTTGGAGAGAAAGCAAAGTGCAGATGCTGGCTTGTTTAGGCAGTCAGGCTTGCTGGGAATATCACAGTGTAGGCAGGGAACTATGCAGCCTGGAAAAACCAATGGTTGGGAGGGAGTCTCTGCTGAAGAGAGGTGATGGCTGGGAGCCGTCAACCTTTAAGTGAGTTCCCTGGTGGAGCAAGGAGGAGGAATACAGGTGCAGTTGCCATAAACGTAAGGATGGCCATACTGGGTCAGACCAATAATCCATCTAGTCCAATATCTTGTCTTCCAATAGTGGTTGGTGTCAGATGGAATGAACAAGAACAGGGCGATTATCAAGTGATCCATCACCTGTCATCCAGTCCCAGCTTCTGAAATCGGAGGCTTAGGGACACACAGAGCATGGAGTTGTGTCCCTGACTATCTTGGCTAATAGCCATTGAAGGACCTAGCACCCATGAACTTATCTAATTCTTTTTTGAACCCAGCTATACTTTTGGCCTTCAACATCCCATGGCAATGAGTTCTACAGGTTGACAATGTGTTGTGTGAAGTACTTCCTTAAGTTTGTTTTAAACCTGCTGCCTAATAACAATGCCTATTAAACTGTGACATTGATGATGTCTTGCTTCAGGGGGGCTAGGAGGAAGTTCAGTCGTGCCTGCATCTGCTGGCATTCTTACTTACAGTGTCCCAATAAATGTTTTGATTTCTGTAAGTATTACAATGGGTGGCAACATCTTCAAGGCAAAAGCACTTTTGCCTAAGAAGATATTTACTGGTCCTACAGATGAGACTGGAATCTCTAGTACTTGACAGACTTTGAGCTATTGGTCTCTGTGAATGAGAGGACGGAGGAGAAGACAACACAGTACTGAGCTTTTCAGACGCATGACTGCACCAGGGATGTTTCAGAGGGTAGTAAATGGTCTAGCACAAGTTCAGAGAAATGAAGACATCCTCATGAACTTAGATGGCTTCATTTATTTCCATAAAACACAGGAGGAACATCTAGTAAGCGTGGAAAGGATTCTAAAGCCTTTTAAAGTGTTTAAACTTGCAGGAAACAAATGTCAGTTTGTGAGGTGTTGCATCACTTTCCAGAGACATTAAATCAGACAGGATAGGTTGGAGCCTTAACCCCAGAAACTGAATGTTATAAAGGACTGGAAGCTGAGGTGGCGAGTTGTATGGGCCCATGATGCCCATGCTCCAGCAAATTCAGGGCTCCAACTCCACCAATGTTCGGGGCCGGGTCTTCCGCCTGCTGCCCCCGCACGCCTCCCCGGGAGCGTCCCCTGCTCTCGCCTGCTGCCCCCACGTGCCTCCCCCAGCATCCCTGCCTCACCTGTGCCGTGGGCGGCTGCCCCCTGCAGCTGTGTGCTGTACTCGCTGGCTGCTGCCAGCTAAGGGAGTGGTGCCGGTGGCAGGCTGACTGCTGCGCCTGTGGAGGGAGGAGGCACAGTGGCGTGGCAGGCAACTCCAAGGGGGCTTATCTTGTCTGGACCTCCTGAGCAGCAGCCTGGGGCTTGGGTGAGTGTCATGCCTGGGGGAGGGAGAGGGGGGGGGTCTCTCCCCTGGAGCTCGCTGCTGCCAGCAGGGAGAGGGCTGGGGGGAGTCCTCCTCTCTGGCCCCAGCCCCGGGGCAGCCTGCCTGCTGCACCCCAAAGTTTGAACTCCTCATCCCTGGCCCAGCCCCACCCCAAAGCCTGCACCCCCAGCCAGAGCCCTCACCGCAACCTTCTGCCCCAGCCCTGAGCCCCCTTCCTGCACCATGAACCCTTCATCCCCCAGCCCCACCCCAAAGCCCTCACCCCAGCCCTGAGCCCCCTCCCGCACAGTGAACCCCTCATCCTCTGCCCCATTCTTTGCTTAGGAGTTGGCATTTCTTTCCTTTGTTCTTTATAAGTGGTTCTGAGGGGTGCATTGCTGTTGGTGCTAGACTGTCTGACTTGTAGGCCTTGTCTGCACTGTGTTATTTTACACCAACTTAGCTGCATTTGTGCAAGCCCCTAGTGTAGACAATCCATGCCCAGTTAACCATGACTTGTGCTGGCACAGTTTCTCAGTGTGAAACCCCACTGTGGACAAGCCCTTAGTAAGGTGACAACTCCACTTTATCTAAAAAATTAGTTATGTAAAAAAACCCTTAAGACCCACAGAAAAATGTGTCCCTCCCCGTTATTCTTTTAAATTCCATTGAAAACACTGGTTTTACCACAAGGACAAATTTCCATCAAGTATTCGCAACCCAAACGTTACAGCACTGAGAACTTGGAAGCACCTTAACTGATTTTCATTGTCCAAGATAAAAGATGCACAGTCTGTGAGAGAGTCATAAATAGGTACAGAAATACTTGTTTACAATATATGGCTTTCAGGCTGGCCATGTCCCCAATAATAGAGTTTCGCATTTACCTCTCTGTGCACATTAATGAAGATTTACCCTGTTAGATTCCTTTCATCTTGGTTACTAGGCTGAAATATTTGTATAATAGTTAAAACAATAACAGTGTACATCCCCAGTAGTAATGCTCTGCACAGCCATGTCAATAATCCAGTTCTGCCTGCTCTCCAGCCTGGGAGAGGAAAGAAATGTCTTACCCCTCATCCCCGCCCACACCCCCAGCCAGAGCTCTCACCCCTCTGCACCCCAACCCTCTGTCCCAGTCCTGAGCCCCCTCCTGCACCGTGAATCCCTCATCCCTGGCCCCACCCTGCAGCCCTCACCCCCACACCCCAACCCTCTGCCCTACCCTGAGCCTCCTCCCACATTCCAAACCCCTCAGCCCCACCCCATTAATTTTATGTAATAAAAATCAACAATGGATAAATTCTTAATAAAGTTACCCAGAGAAAAAGAACAAAAGCATAATTCATTAGGTGACAGCCTGAGTTCGACACCCAGCTTGCAACCTGAAACTATACAAAAGAAAGATGCGGCAAATCTAAACGATAAGAAAAGGAGTTTTCATCAGTCTTGGCTATTACAATTTACGTGGTTAGAGTACAATAGAGAATTAATCAGAGCTTTTTGCTTTTGAGGGTTATTGATCCAAGAGTGCTTGGTTGTTTCCATAGTCAAAAGAGTATTAATAAAGTTGATATTCTTAGTTAAATAAATTTTTCTTACAATAGTGATATTGTGCAATATAGGGAAACTGTTAAATACTTACTGTTTCCAGTCCATTTTTTACATTATTTTAAAAAATATATCCGCTTACAAGGTGGGGGGTGGGGGCATGGGACTTGGACCCGTTCTGGGCACCACCAAAAATTACACAAACCTGCCACCACTGACTGGAAGGTTCCTATGAACCTGGTGGAGGTACAGTGGCTTGTAAATATTCCACTGAACACCTTAGAAACATTCTTTGAGCTATCTTGCATCCTGTTCCCTAGACAAGTTATAGACACTTTACGATGTGTATTTGCAGACTTCTGTTCAATCCAAGCACACCTAGTACTTACTCTTCCACTGTATCAAATGTGAGTTGCCTCTGTCCTTCTACAGCCACACGTGCCACTTGGGCTCATTTTGTACCCACTGTAATGAAACAAGCGTAGTTTTCAACAGTGGGTACTCAATTTTTTTAATACATTTTACTGCAGCTGCGTGCAAAGCTTTCATAGCCAAGGAGAAGTGGCAGAGACTCCCTGATGTTCGCTATGGACTTGGCTATTGCTATTCATAGATTCATAGATTCTAGGACTGGAAGGGACCTCGAGAGGTCATTGAGTCCAGTCCCCTGCCCGCATGGCAGGACCAAATACTGTTTAGACCATCCCTGATAGACATTTATCTAACCTACTCTTAAATATCTCCAGAGATGGAGATTCCACAACCTCCCTAGGCAATTTATTCCAGTGTTTAACCACCCTGACAGTTAGGAACTTTTTCCTAATGTCCAACCTAGACCTCCCTTGCTGCAGTTTAAGCCCATTGCTTCTTGTTCTATCCTTAGAGGCTAAGGTGAACAAGTTTTCTCCCTCCTCCTTATGACACCCTTTTAGATACCTGAAAACAGCTATCATGTCCCCTCAGTCTTCTCTTTTCCAAACTAAACAAACCCAATTCTTTCAGCCTTCCTTCATAGGTCATGTTCTCAAGACCTTTAATCATTCTTGTTGCTCTTCTCTGGACCCTTTCCAATTTCTCCACATCTTTCTTGAAATGCGGTGCCCAGAACTGGACACAATACTCCAGCTGAGGCCTAACCAGAGCAGAGTAGAATTTACATGGATGGTGCTCAGATACCAGAGACCTGGGCAGCAGTATGCAATCCTTAGATAACATTTATGCTGAAACTCATTTTTTGTTTGTTTTTTCCATTCAGTGAAACTTCATTGAAGCTTCATAGACATGACAAGCTGTTACCAACCCATATCATTTGCTCCCAGGAACCAATCTTAACACTCTAGTCACATTCTTCAGTTCACTGCTGGGTTTTGGTAGTAACTGAGGCAGTCAAGTGCCTTTAATGTGCCCCATTTTTGTCAAACATTCAGTTTACTTCTAACAGGCTAGAATACCCAGAAGTGCTACTGCCTGCTTATTATTGCCACCCCCACCCCATAGTGTCCCCTATGGGAACCCTCCCATACAGCCATTCCCCTGCCACTCCCCCACCCCATAGTGTCCCCTATGGGAACCCTTCCATACAGCCATTCCCCTGCCACTCCATCACCCCATAGCGCCCCCTGTGGGAACCCTCCCATACAGCCATTCTCCTGCCACTCCCCCACCCCACAGCACCCCCAATGGGAACCCTTCCATACAGCCATTCCCCTGCCACTCCCCCACCCCATAGTGTCCCCTATGGGAACCCTTCCATACAGCCATTCCCCTGCCACTCCCCCACCCCACAGCACCCCCTATGGGAACCCTCCCATACAGCCATTCCCCTGCCACTCCCCCACCCCACAGCACCCCCTATGGGAACCCTTCCATACAGCCATTCCCCTGCCACTCCCCCACCCCATAGTGTCCCCTATGGGAACCCTTCCATACAGCCATTCCCCTGCCACTCCCCCACCCCACAGCACCCCCTATGGGAACCCTCCCATACAGCCATTCCCCTGCCACTCCCCCACCCCACAGCACCCCCTATGGGAACCCTTCCATACAGCCATTCCCCTGCCAAGCCCCCATCCATTTTGCCCCCACATAGGAAACCTCCTATACAGCCATTCACCTGCCACCCCATAGGGTTTCCATAGGGGATGCTACTAAGGAGCCACCCCCTGTCACTCCCAGCCCCTAGCACCCCATGGGGGAACCCTCCCCTACAGCCATCTCCTGCCACCTCCCCACCCAACCCCTATCTATGTCCCGCTTCTCTCGGGACCCCCCCGCTGCTTCCCCCGCTCCGCCCGCACTTGCCTTTGGCGCCCAACCCTCCCCCTAGCGGGCGGCACCACCTGTCGCAGCCGTGGGGGTGGGGGGGGTGTGAGGAGCGGACCTGGAGTGTCCACTCGCTCGCTTCCCAGCGCTGGGCTCGGACGGGAGCGCAGCCCTTGGGCGTGAGTGAGCGGCACCCCCCCCCCCCTTCGCTGCGGTGCTCCCCCCGGCCCTGCCCCCCCTGCTCCACATCCCGAGTGGTCCGCCCCGAGGGGAGGCGGCTCCGCCGCCATTTTGTTTGTGTGGGGGCTGCCGAGCGGGCTCCGGCTGCCGCGCCGCGAGGAGGCGGGGAGCGAGCCGGGCGCGGGCGCCGTGAGGCGAAGGAGGCCGAGCGCGGCGGGGGGCAGCAGCCGCCCCCATCCTCCGGAGACATGTACATCAAGCAGGTAAGGCGGCGGGCTCCGCGCCGCCCCCTGCCGGGGAGAGGGTCTGGCCTGGGGAGCCGGGGCCCAGGCCGTGTCTGGGGGGAGCGGGTCTGGGGTGAATGCCGGGCCCTGTGGTGGGGGCCGAGGAGGCTGTTGGCAGGGGAGAGCGCCTCCAGGCCCTGCCCTCGGGGAGGAGCCCCCCGCCCCGTGTGTTCTGCCGGCGGGGGCCCGCCGGGTGCCAAAGCCCGCTTGGGTCCAGTCAGAGCCTGCGGCACACCTGCTCGGCAGCCCCCCCGCCCAGCACCCTGCGGGCAGGGCTGGCGGGAAGAAGGGGGGGGGGGGGAGAGATTGTATCTGGGCCCAGAGCTCAGCCCGTCCCCTCTCCAAAAAACTCCGTAACGTCTGTGTAAATAAAGAGCAATGGGAGGGGGGGACCCCACAAGATGTGCCTTTGAAGGGATAAGGAGGATGCTAGGTGGCCCAGATATGGCCGACTGTGCCAGGTGTGGTGGGTAGACCAGGTGGGTGGGGTAATGTCATTTATTGCAGGGGTTCTCAACCTTTTTCTGAGGCCCACCCAAAATGTTATTAAAAACTCCATGGCTCACCTGTGCCTATAAAAGCCAGGGCTGGTGTTAGGGGGTAGCAAGCAGGGCAGTTGCCTGGGGCCCCCTGCCATGGGGGGCCCCACTAAGTTAAGTTGCTCAGGCTTTGGTTTCAGCCCCAGGTGGCGGGGCTCGGGGCCCTGAGCTTCAGCCCTGCACAGTGGGGCTTTGGCTTTCTGCCCTGGACCCCAGTGAGTCTATTGCCAGCCTTGCTTAGAGGCCCCCCTCAAATCCTGCTCGTGGCCCCGGACCTCTGATTGAGAACTGCTGATTTATTGGATCTGCTTTTGTGGGTAAGAGAGACAAGCTTTCGAGCTTACACAGAGCTCTTCTTCAGGTCAGGGTAGTTTATAAGAAGGGTACAAAGCTAAGGGTGAAGAGGAGGCAGACATTGAGGAAAGAACATCAGATGTTAGTGGGAGCAAAATAATTCAGGCCCTTGAAAATAGAGGTGTGTGAAGCCTCAGTGTGAGGTGTACTGGTGACAAGTTCTATTCTGAGTATGACAGTGATTGAAATCTTATGCGACTGTGCAAGAGCTAAAGAATATTTGTGGCCCTCCCCACATAGTGTCCATGGAGTCTTGATCAGGGAATTATTCCAGATGGCAAATAACTTGATTAGTCAGTTTGATGACAGTGAGTGTTTCTCAATATTGTAGAGTTTTCAGATTACTTTACAGATAAAGTAGCTGGATGTCTAGATTGGAGTTATTCGTCCAAAATATGCTAGACTAAGATAAAAGGTGGATTTTTACAAAATATACTAGCTAATGATTTTAACCGTCTTAAAAAAAAAAATGTTCTAGGCATACCCTCATTGGGAACAAAGTATTGTTTGGAGGTAACAGACAATGTGTTATGTATTTGAGTGTCCGCAAGTGTCACTCACTGAGGATCTGGTGCTGGTTCAGAGATTTGTGGGCCAAGACTTCTCCTGTCTGAAGGACATTAAGAGGTGCTGGAATCATTGCTAATGTTTGTCAAACTCTCCATTCAGGAGTGCAAGATAAACCCACTTCTTTCAGAAAAAACTATTTAGAGGCCTTTTCTCATTAAAACCATCTGTTCAGACTGAGAAATTCTTCAGTTATTGCCCTGTCTCAAATCTTTTTTGGAGGGGTGAGGGGCGGATTGTTTACTAGGCAAATCCAGCAAAACCTGGAGTCCTTAGCTCTAACTGGGTTAATAAAATTCAAGAGTAAACATGCCCAGTTTTTTAAACAGTTCCTTGTAGGTCTGGTTTTCTAAACCTTTTATCATTTTGGTTGCTCCCCTCTGGACTCTCTCTTCAATTTATCTGCATCTTTCCTAAAGTGTGGTACCCAGAACTGGACACAGTACTACAGCTGAGGCCTCACCAGTGCCGATAGAGCGGGTCTTACATACAACTCTTCCGTTAATATGCTCCAGAATGATAGCCTTTTTTGCAACTGCATCACATTGATTCATGTTCAATTTGTGATCCCCTGGAATCCCCAGATCCTTTACCGCAGTACTGCCACCTAGCCCGTTACTCCCCATTTTGTAATTAAGGAAAAATCAGATGCACAAATGTAATTCTTTGCACTTTACTGAATTTCATCTTGTTGATTTCAGACCAGTTCTCTAATTTGTTGAGGTTGTTTTGAATTCCAATCCTGTCTTGCAAAGTGCTTGCTAGCAATCCCTCCCAGCTAGGTGTCATCTGCAAATTTTATAAGCATACTCTCCAATCCATTATTCAAGTCATTAATAAAAATATTGACTACTACTGAATGCAGGACTGACCACTTTGGGACCCTACTAGATACACTGCCAGTTTGACAGCAAACCATTGGTAACTACTCTTTGAGTATGATCTTTCAATCATAGAACTAGAAGGGACCTCGAGAGGTCATCTAGTCCAGTCCCCTGCACTCATGGCAGGACTAATTATTGAGACCATTCCTGACTGGTGTTTGTCTAACCTGCTTTTAAAAATATCCAATGATGGAGATTCCACAACCTCCCTAGGCAATTTATTCCAGTGCTTAACCACCCTGACAGTTAGGAAGTTTTTCCTAATGTCCAGCCTAAACCGCCTTGCTGTAATTTAAGCCCATTGCTTCTTGTGCTATCCAAAACAATTTTTATTCCTCCTCCTTGTAACAACCTTTTATGTACTTGAAAACTGTTATCATGTCCCCTCTCAGTCTTCTCTTTTCCAGACTAAACAAACCCAGTTTCTTCAATCTTCCCTCATAGGTCATGTTTTCTAGACCTTTAATCATTTTTGTTGCTCTTCTCTGGACTCTCTCCAGTTTGTCCACATCCTTCCTGAAATGTGGCGCCCAGAACTGGACACAATACTCCAGTTGAGGCCTAATCAGAGCGGACAAATTACTTCTCGTGTCTTGCTTACAACACTCCTGCTAATACATCCCAGAATGATGTTCACTTTTTTTTGCAACAGCGTTACACTGTTGACTCATATTTAGCTTGTGGTCCACTAGGACCCCCAGATCCCTTTCCACAGTACTCCTTCCTACACAGTCATTTCCCATTTTGTATGTGTGCAACTGATTGTTCCTTCCTAAGTGGAGTACTTTGCATTTGTCCTTATTGAATTTCATCCTATTCACTTCAGACCATTTCTCCAGTTTGTCCAGATCATTTTGAATTTTAATCCTATCCTCCAAAGCACTTGCAACCCCTCCCAGCTTGCTATCATCCACAAAGTTTATAAGTGTACTCTGTATGCCATTATCTAAATCATTGATGAAGATCTTGAACAGAACTGGACCCAGAACTGATCCCTGCAGGATCCCACTCATTATGCCCTTCCAGCATGACTGTGAACCAGTGATAACTACTCTCTGGGAAGGATTTTCCAACCAGTTTTCCACCCACCTTATAGTAGCTCCATCTAGGTTGCATTTCCCTAGTTTGTTTATGAGAAGGTCATGTGGGACAGTATCAGAAGCTTTACTAAAATCACCCCCCTTATAGTAATTTCATCTAGACCACATTTCCCTAGCTTGCTTACGAGAATGTCACGTGGGGCTGTGTCAAAAAGCCTGACTGAAATCTATCCCCTATCCCCTTGGCCAGGAACCTCGTAAAAAAATATTTCAGATCTATCAGTTACGTTTGCAACTGTTGACCATGAGGTGGTGGTGTTTTACTTGTTACCCTAGCACAGGGACATGTGATGTTTAGTGGCTACATTTCTTTCTTTTTGAGATGGGCAAAAGAGTAGTTAGTACTGAGCTATTTCCCATCTTCCCTGAGGGATCTGTTGTGCGAGGGTTCCATTTTGTTACCTCCCCCCTTCCCATTTTGTATGGGGCTGTTAATAAGGAGGTATTGGCTATGGTGTCTTAGTATGTGGGAGAATATTAGCTTGATATTTAAACTTCATTGACTGGGTCAGATGAGAAAGTGACTTACTCAGTGCCTAATAGCGATTGAAGCCTGAATGTCTCTGTGTATTAACCCCTAGAAGACTTTATACACTGGGAGATGGAACCAGAGGAATGTCAAGATTGTATCATTTTTCCTGAATGAAGGGTATATGCTGTTTCTCAGGTTTGCAACTTAGTGGTCTGCTATCACCAATTTTTCTGGATATCCAGATAACTAGCTATAGTTGCCAGTAGTGATGTGTGGTGTTTGTGTTCTGCAGATGAAGAATAAATTTGACTGTGTGAGAGGGCCAACTATCTGATTTCTTGTGAAGTTTTGGTTTTAACCTCTAAGCCCCTATATGTGTTGGGTCCTGTCTGCCTTAGAGATTGCTTCACTTTGTGTGCTATCAGTGGAGTTGTAATCATCTGACGTATCCAAGGTTACAGCACACGAGTTTAAACCAGAGTTGTTTTCCATGAAGGGTCCTTGATTCATGATCTCAGACTTACCCCTGCTGTTTGACAGAGCCTTAAAAATAAATACATAAAATTAAAGAATGAATTAGGCCATTCTCTTCCCTCCCCCATCTTCCCAATTCTTTGTCTTGTCTATTAAGACTATAAGCTTTTTGGAGTAGGAGAGTGTTTATTATATGTACAGTTTGTACAGTTCATAGCACAATGGGGCCTTTAGGTGCTACTGGAATACATGAGCTTTGCAGCATTTATTGTATTTTATCAGGATTTTTCAGGGGCAGAATTTGAATGGGGGTTTTGTAGTAGAGGGAAAGGTTGTTTTGGCGGGTCGAGAGGATTTTTCTAGTCTTTTTAATATCATGAGTTTGTGTGTGTTTTTGATGATTGTCTGTATGGTGCCTAAATCTCAGAATAGGTGCTTTTTATCAATTTTGAATAAATACACAGGAATGCTGGGGTCAGAATACTGGAAAGGAAGATGCCAACAAAACTATTCTGCTTAGAAGCAGTTTTGCTTATATAATCTATTTCTTCCTTACTTCAGCAGTGAGAATATTAGTAGGAAAACAATATTGGTGTTTAATAGCTCATCTGTTCCTACTAGGGTGACCAACTTTCTAATTTGTGAAAATCGGACATTGAGCACTGGAACCTGCCCTGCCCCCTACTTCTCTTTCCCACCTTCACTTGCTGCCTCTCTCTACCTCCCTCCCTTTGCCAGCTGAACAGGGCTCTGGGGGTGGGGTGACTGGGACAGGGCGGTGGAGGGAAAGCCATGCTACAGGGGTGGAGGGGTAACTGCAGCAGGGTGGGGGCAGGACGTAGGAGCTTCCAGTATCCCTCTCCTCTGGAGCCATTCCTGTGTGCTCCTCCAGGCTCCAGCAACAGCTGCTGCTCTTCCCGCTCTCTGGCAGCAGAAGCTGGTTACCGTGCTGACCGGACACTATCAGGTTCCCTTTTTGACTGGACTTTCCGGTCGAAAACTGGACATCTGGCCACCCTAGCTCCTACACATAGTTATAATTACCTATTTGAGAGACAATTACAATTTTCACAATAACATGGCTTCAATTGGGGAAGTAAGCTAGAGGGAGGAAGATGAAGACAATACCAGCGCTGTTTCTTCTACAAATATTCTCACTAAAAACTAGGCTGGAGAATTTTTTTTTTTTTTTTTAAAGTGGATTCTATAGTTTTCCCTCATGTCCTCCTTTTTGTGTCTCACTTCACCTCAGTCTTGTATTAGGCAGAAATGTCCTCTTTACTGGGGAGACTTGAAGGAATCTCCTGCTGGTGTCCCTAGCCTCTGTTTGCCAGAAGCTGGGAATGGGTGACAGGGGATGGATTACTTGGTGATTACCTGTTCTGTTAATTCCCTCTGAAGCGCCTGGCATTGGTCTGACCCAGTATTGCCGTTCTTATGTTCTTTTGTAATTGGAGGGGTTTGCTTGAGATAGACACATACTACAAAAGCTGGCTGAGTTTTTCTGGTATGCAGAGCCAGTTTTAAGATACAAATACCCTATGCACTACATTTTACTTTAGCTTACCAGACTGAAATCTCTACTACACCCAAGGGAAAAAAATGTGGAACTGACAGTGTATCTGGGGTTTGTTGTGTTGTTTTAGCTGTGTTGGTTCCAGGATATTAGAGAGACAAGGTGGGTGAAGTAATGTCCTTCACCTGTAGAAATTGGTCCAAAAAAGGTAAGCTTTTTAGCTACACAGAGCTTTTCTTCAGGTTTAGGAAAGGTATTCAGAGGGCTGGTCTACATTGCGGCTTAAGTTGATGTAAGTTGCGTCGCTCAGGGGCGTGAAAAAAATCACACACACCCCGAGCGACGTAGCTTACATTGACCGAATGCATGTCTACAGCACGTTATGTTGGCGGGAGATGCTCTCCTGCCGACTTAGCTTCCGCCTTTCGGGAAGGCGGAGTACTGAAGTTGACGGGAGAATGCTTTCCCATTGACTTACCGTGTCTTCACCAGACCCACTAAATGGATACCGCTGCATCGATCGCAGCCACGCTCATTTTAGCGGGCCAGTGTAGACAAGCCCAGAGTGTCACAACTAAATAGAAGATGGAACAGATTGCTTATCATAAGTAGTTAACACACCTTCTAAGGGACCATTCATGATGAAAATCTGCCATCTACAGCCTGGCCCTGAGATACCACAGAATAAGCTCCAAGGAGAAAGTCTGCGATACACACCGTAACACACTTAAAATACTTTCACCAAACAAGGACATTCCACCAGAAAAGTATATCGCATCATGGAATGGGCCATCCAAATACCCCAAGAGAACCTGCTTGAATACAGGAGGAAAAAAATCCTCTGTCCGCATACTCTTAGTTGTCACCTATCACCCCATGCTTGAATCCATACAGGTTATCATTAAACATTTACAATCCATACTTGATGAGGACTGCATCCTGAAAGTAATCTTTCCTAAACCTCCTCTTTTGGCCTTCAGAGAAACCCCAACCTTGCCCAGCTCATCATCAGAAACAAGCTCCCCACAAACTAGGACCCATCAACTCAGAGCAGCACCAGACCCCTGCCAGAACAACAGATGTAAAACTTGCAGACATATCTACATTGCTATAATGATCACTACCCCCTAATCCCATAATACACCTTTCAAGATCCATGGGTCCTATACATGCCTATCATAACATTTGCACTAAATGTTCCAATAACAAATATGTGGGTGAAACTAGACAATCAGTATGCACTTTAATGAACTCACACAGAAATATAAGACAAAAGCACCATGTCACCTGTGGGCAAACACTTTTCACAAAATGATCACTCTGTATCTGACATCTCAGTTCTCATCCTCAAAGAAAACCTGCACAACATCTTCAAAAGATGAGCCTGGGAACTTAAATTCATAACTCTCTGGTAGATACTAAAAATCATGGGGTTAATAAAGACACTGGATTTATGGTTTATTACAATAATCTGTAAACTATTAACTCCCTTTTTTGTCCTATGACTGCCAGGCTGTTAACAGGACACTTAACCTCGAATGCTCCTTTAGAGTATATGTTAAGTACTTATGCTTAACAATCTGCGTACTTTTCCCAGACCTGGAGAACCGTTCTGTGCAGCGAAAGCTTGTCTCTTCACCAGCAGGAGTTGGTCCAATAAAAGATATTACTGCTCCCACCTTGTCTCTCTAATATATCTGAGAGATATTTTTGAACTTACTGATTTGTCTCTTACCTTCAGTTAATCCCTTTCCTGTAGTTTTTGTGCATATGTATTAGGTGAGCTCATTTGGCCAAATTTTCTTCCTGCCTGGAAAATACTTGGACTACTAGCACCAAGTAAATAATGAGCAATAGTTTGTACATTTTCACAAAAAGGTTAACATAAATGGTAGAAAAGGAAGACTGATTTTATTCCATTTGAAACTGGCAGACTTCTTAACGTTGAGAGGTTTTGATCTTGCTCACTAGTTTTAGCACTACACACCAAAAAAGCTTACTGAGCATGTTTGTCTACTTCCTACATAGAAATAGGTCTGTTATCTATAATTTTTACATGCAGCCACTGCTCTACTTAGAGCTTGCAAGTTGCACTCTTATGCTAAATATGCTAATTGGGGTATGAAATTAACTTAAAAAAAAATTCCTGTCCTGCTAGAACTGAGCCCTTGACTTTTTTTACTCTAATCTGTCATTGTATGTACATCCTTTCATGTTGTTTTATGCTGTGACAGCAAGATTGAGTTTATTTGAATATTTCCTTATTTATTATTCTTTGACCTAGATGTGTACAAGTGTACCTTCTGTGATAGAAAAAAAGCTACTCATAAACTAATATTGGGGTGAGAATTTTTTTTTTTTTTTTTAACCTCACCCTTAATTTCTTAAAATGTACTTGGATCTGAACTGCAAGACTGGAATGAAAAATGACTATATGTATTGTGCTTAAAAAAAAATAGAAACCTATTTATTTGAGTTACAAATTTAAAATCGTGTACCTCTTTAAAAAACAACAACACTAACTACCCCCGTCTTTGGTGCTTCCCTTTTTTACTAAAAAAATTCGGCTTATGAACGAGTATATATGGCAGTTTCCTTGATTTTTAAGATTATTTAACTTGTTTATCCATCAGGTGATCATTCAGGGATTTCGAAGCTACAGAGATCAAACTATTGTAGATCCTTTCAGTTCAAAACACAATGTCATTGGTAAGTTGTTCTTATAAACATACTACAGTGTGAACTAGCATTACCTCATTATTTTTGATCAAGGGTCAAGTCAGTGGTCTTTATGATTTTTGATAGCCCTTCAGATTTCCGAAGCAGTTGTGTACATATTGACTAAATTTGAAACTGTTCTCTCCAGTATTACAGGACCCTTTCTACTTGCAACAAATAGAATTATTATGATTTGCAGATAATTTAATTTTAATTTTGCCATAATGACTGTTCATTGGCTCTAATCTTGCAATAAGATTCAGTATAGGGGTGGACCCCTCCATCTGTAGTCAGTGAGGCTCCACACAGACCCAGGGTTCACCTGCATGGAGCTTGTTGTAGGATTAGGGTGGCAGAATACTTGAAGTATACTGTGTCTCATGAATTATCTTCTGGATGTCAGGTGATACCTCCTAAGGTTCAGCCTGATTAAAATACTTTGAGGGGTGTTACGTATTCTGCCACTTAAAACTGACAGACTTGAAAGAAAAATGTCAAAAAATGAGTAGTAATATTGTGGTCAAATAATGTTTAATGCTTCAAGTGTTAATATATACCAAAGTGCAAAATCTAGCAGAAATGAGCTGTTGGTAATTTAATTGTATATTTAAAGGGCTGAGTGAATTCATACATGCACATTTAAAAAATACAAATTATCTTTAAGACCTGCATATACTGTGACTAATTATAAAAGAGGGATCATTATTTACACCATTTGTTCATAGAAAACATTTAAGGATACCACCTGTCCTCAAATTGGAATAAATTGTTTTTATTTATTTATTTTCCCCATTATCGTCCTAACGTGTAACTAAAATATAGTTATTTGCAAAAGGGCATAGAACAAAGCTGGCTTAAAAAAATTCCCAATCAAACTGCATTCTTAAGTGTTAATTGTTTAAATTTAGCTATATAAATTGTCACCTGATAGTCAAGTGTAATTTTCAAATGTAGTTGTTTTTGTTGATTGGTAAACACATTGGTTTCCTTTAGGGCAGTACAGGGCAGTTAGCAATGGTTTTCTCTTGCTTTACTCTGAGAAAATAATTTCATACAATTGGAATACTGTATGTTTTAAAATCATATAATTCTTAATGTTTTAGTAGTAATTTTACTATATAACCAATCACTTCTACTGGATGATTGATCATGTACTGTACGTTAGTTTAACTCCTCAGTTATTTCAAAGTAAAACTTCCAAAGCGCATTTGTCCCTTTGTGTTGAGTTGTAAATATGAGTTGGTTTTCATTTTCCTTTGTTGCTGTTTTAAAAAGGAATATTTAGTCCTTTCAGAGTTGTGTGTAGTTTTCCCCATCAGACTGCTCTAGCCCTCACTAACCCATCTTATTTAATTATTCAGTGATTCTAGTTGTTGAATGGAAAATGACTCTAAGAATTTATTTTCTTAAAGTACTGAGTTTTTTTTCTTTAGTGGTCAGTGAATTTTCAGCCCCGTAATAAAACTACCACATTAATTTAAGTGTGGTCAAGAGAGGCTCTGTAACCAAACTGTAACTGTGGGTGAGAATGGAAGTGTATTGGCATAGTTGCGTGTCAAATGTCACTGTGCCTGCTCATGTCACATGCATCTTGAGTCTCACTTCAATGAGAGTTAAAAAAAAAATCATCCAGACAATGTTTGTTTTTAAAAGAAAAATGTAGTCTTACCATTATTTCTCTCTTAAAATGTCCTATCAATGTGATAGGAATATTCACAGGTGTTCATTTGATTATTTGAAACTATTGTATGTGTATTGGTGTAAACCTGTTGGCTTATACCAATAGTTTTGATACTGTTGAAATATAATTAAAGCCGTCCTCTTCTTGCTGATGTATTCGTTTCTTTGCAACTGACAAGTTGAGGACTTACAACAAATATCTATGTGTGGGATCAGTCTCAGCATATAGACATAAATCTACTCTTGTAAAATGTGCGGGATTTAAATTGAGGGATTTAAGAAATGGATCCAGGGTTAAAAACTGATGTAACCTGGCCAAAAGTTAGTAGTAAAAATACGGAGAATGATGATGATAATCTGGATTGATTTAATATCATAACTGTTTTGGGTATAAAATGCTCTTTCATAGGTTTTGTAGATCACAGTAATGTCTCTGTTGTGGGGCGGGAGGGAACTGGGGCTAGGCGCCATTCTATCTTGTTCAGGTAATGACTCCCTGATCCATCCTGCTAAAAGGTGGTTTGATTCCTAGAAGGTTATATTTTGTCTAGATCTACTAAAGTTGAATTCTTAAATTCATTGCCGAAGTTTCATGTATTGCCATACCACTTACTTAATTTATTTAAATTCCTGAAAACTTCTGAATTTATAACTTTGTTACCTTTCATATTTAGTGGGAAGAAATGGATCTGGGAAAAGTAACTTTTTCTATGGTAGGTATTACTGTTGCTACATGTAACAACTAAATGACTGTGACTGAAAAACCATAAACTCTTTTTTGTCAGTTTTACATTATGCACTTATTTAATATTCAGTTTCCTCTGTGTATGTCTTTTACATTGCAAAAGGGGGGCAGGGGTGGGGAAGTCTTTAAAAATAGGAAGACAGGGAAAATCAGGCAAGTGTAGTACCAGCGACTTTCTTTAACACTTTTAACTGAGTAAATTCTAAGTTGTCTGTGTCATATAAACACAAACACCAGAGTATTTTAGGTGAGATCATGTATCTCTTCTGAGAGTCTTTGGCAGATGTGACGCTTCCCCATTGTGCTTTATCATTTTTGACTGTAACTTGTGGGACTAGCAATATAGTGTAGATTGCTTACTATCACTTATGCTGTCCCGAGGCTACATCTACACCTGGCTTTTTTGGAAATATTTATCACCTTTTCTAACACCAGTGTTGCTCGACCGATAGCAGCTGTGATGGTAGTATATACAAAGCTCCAAGTGCCTCTTGGATTTTTAAGCACTGTGTATTCTAAACCTGCTCTGAGCAGGTCTACATGACATGGTAGAAATCCTGGTGGCTCTCAGATACTTGTTTACATTACTATTATTTCAGCAGTTCATTGCTCTGGGGTTAGCAATGGAACATTTTTCAGAGCAAGGCCAAATAGACAAGGCCAAATGACCAGGACCCAAGAACAGTTTATTTTAAAAAATGAGACACTGTGATTTAATGCTTACATATTACTCTTAATATATGAACTAAAGAAGGATACAATTTGGTTATAAAGAAACATACTGAGTACTGCTCTTAAAAGAAAGAACAGACCTTTTGTACTACTACTTTTTTTTTCTTTTTCTTTTTATTACAGCAATTCAGTTTGTCCTCAGTGATGAGTTTAGTCATCTTCGCCCAGAGCAGAGACTGGCTTTGTTGCATGTAAGTGAAGATACTTTAAAACAAAACAAAATGATGTAATATGTGTTCAAATATATTGTTGTTGTAAAGTAGGCAACTCACTGAAATGCAAATACTTAAAAACAGCTCTTGTTGAAAGTGTGCATAGCAACTTTTCCTCTCTGCCTCCTGGCAAAAGTTATTTTGCTTTATATTAACATAATTTGCCTTTTTGTAACATGGCAAGGGAACCACTAATTTCCTAAATAAGTAGTACAAAATTCTTATATGCATTTCAGTGTTTAATAGGGAATGTTCTTTTCAGCTTATAGACCTAACTGTTCCCTAATACAGTCAATCAAGAAAGTTGCAGTACTACAAATTACCAATTTTATCAGTATTTGTTTTTTTTTTTTAAATATTTGGAGTTCCATATCTTCAACCTCCATTAAATGTCTACAACAGTGCAGCAGAAAACTGGATATGATACTCTTTTGGCACACAATTATACATCTTATATAATTCCTGCACTGTAGACAGAGGACACAATGTACATACGACCTTTTGAGCTGTATACTTCTCAAGTTTATTTTCAGAAATGTAAGTTTGAAAATTGTCAAATAAGTAATGTGTATATAAATACTTTGGAGTCTTTGAGAAATCAAGAAAAATATACATTTTAAAAACCAGTTTAAAGAGGGAGTAATCTAACCAAAATAAATATCTTTTTTTCTTTAGGAAGGCACAGGTCCTCGTGTTATTTCAGCATTTGTGGAAATTATTTTTGACAACTCAGACAACAGGTTACCAGTAAGTTTTAAAAACATTTCTAGAAAACACATCTTCTCATTAGACTACCTTCTTAGTTATTTGAATCTTCATTAAAGTAATTCTCTTTTGGTTCAGTCTTAGTGGAAAATACTGTAAATACTGTGAGTTAATCATAAATGACTGTCACAGGCAGTTAAATTTGTCCTTTTTTGTTTTCTTAAGATTGATAAAGAGGAAGTTTCGCTTCGCAGAGTTATTGGAGCCAAAAAGGACCAATATTTCTTAGACAAGAAAATGGTGACGTAGGTACTTCTTTTCTTCCCCCAAAATGAACTGAATACACAATATTGTAAAGTGTGGTGGAATCATTCAAAATGTGTATTTGTTTATACCTTTAGATTGAATTAATTTATAACATATGAGTTCCTTTGCCAGCAATATTTAATACCAATAGAGTCTGCTAATAAATCTTTATTTTTAGTCCTTATATAATATCTGAACTGCGAGTGGGTTGAATTTGATATCCATTTAATTTCATAAAAGAAAACTTCTGTGTATTTCCAAAAGTCACCATTCTTTTTTCAAAAACTAAATTGACATTTATTTTGAAATTTAAATATTTACCATTTGTACAGTTTGAACGTGAAGAAGCCATTTTCTGCATGACAAGTTAGGGGTCTCATTCTACAAATACTTCAAGAATAATTCTTACCAGTAGGCCTGTTCAATGGGATTAGGCCTAGTAGGAAGTTCACTATTCCTGCTAGTGCTTGTATGTTGAGGCCGAAGGACAGGAAGGGAATAACTCCATTAGATTCAATGGAAGGAACAATACTTTTCTATTTTTAAATTGGAATCTGTTTTGAAATAACTTTTTTTATATGCCAATTTGTTTTTTTCTTTAACTATTTTTTTTTCTTCCTAGGCACATGGCTTTCAGTAGTTTTAAACTACATATAACTAACATACCTCAAACTTCCACAAAATAGTTCTGTCTTCTTTCCCCTTCCAGCCCCTCAAAGGCAAGGTTCTCTACTTTAGCACCAAACTGCACTGACTTCTGTTCCACACAACTATCTTGTGAAGTTAGTGGAATTGTACAGGTTGTAAATAGCACAGAATTTCGTTCCCAGTCCTCTGATCCCAACCACTTATGCACTTAAAGCCTTCTCCTATCCTCCTTTGTCACCAGGAATGTACGGCTGCCAATAGAGAGAGGCGTATTTGGTATGATTGGTGGCGATGTGGAGCACCTTGTCTGGGGTTTCAGATTGTGCTCTCAAACTCCTGTATATGAAGAAAATAGTTATTGAAAAACAAACCTTTATACAGTGATAAGAGTATTTCAAAACAGACTCCAACTTGCATACAAACAGCAATACTCCTTCCCCCCCACGCCCTTCCTCCTATTGAATCCAGTAGAGAGATTTTATGGGAGTGCATGTGTGTATACGCACATTTTTTTTCATGGAACTTTATTTACTCATGGAAGGTTAGATGATAAATCACTTGAGTTTTTTCCTTTATCTGAATTCAGCTTCCCCCCTTAGTCTTCAAACCCTGTAAGACCAATCATATTTAAGGGCCATTCTTATCACTTGTAAACTTTAAAAGTTTCTCTAAAACTTTTTTTACACTTAGAGATAAATTTGAGTGCTCATGAAAGTGAGGATTGATATTACTAACCTGAGGCAGTCATAGCAGGGGCGCTGTGTATTCTTTCTAAACTTGTTTTGCAAGTAGTCCTCAGTTCTCACCAGCTATTCCAGGCATCTCTTTCTCTTGCCTGGACACTTGGGGTACGTCTTCACTTACATCCGGGTCCGGATGTAAGCAATCGGTTTTCTGAGTTCGATTTATCGCGTCTGGTTAAGACGCGATAAATCGATCCCGGATCGATCCCGGAAGTGCCCCGGATCGATCCCGGAAGTGCTCGCCTTCGACGCTGGTACTCCAGCTCGGCGAGCGGAGTACGCAGCATCGACGGGGGAGCCTTCCTGCCGCGTCTGGACCGCGGTAACTTCGGACTAAGGTACTTCGAATTCAGCTACGTTATTAACGTAGCTGAATTTGCGTACCTTAGTCCGAAGTGGGGGGGTTAGTGTAGACCAGCCCTTGGAATCTTGCCGCATTAATGGGACAAGGGATTATGTGAATAAATAGGGTCTAGAAAAGACTACTTTCACCTATGACTACCAAAATTTGAATCTTAATCTCCAGAGTTGAAAGATTAGCGAGTTAAACTACAGTAATGCATTAGCAATAACAAATCCTTTTTTAAACTTGGCTTACAGAAAAGAAAATGTAGTATCTTGTTTCTCTTGTTTAAGTTTTATTGTTTAGGTATGAAGACAAAGTTGCCCAACAAAGCCAGAACTAGGTATATTTTTATTCTTAGTACCGCTTCATGTTTAAATTGCCTGGTAAAACTGGTAAAACTCTTACCAAAATTGGAAGAAACTAAGTGTAAAATTCTAATATTATGAGCTATATTGGCATATGACACTTTGTTTTAAAATGCCTATGTTAAACTAACCTATGGCTTTACAATTTTTCTGACAACTCAGCTCTTCTCAGTATGGCTAACACATGGTGATGTCTCCGCTCTTCCAAATGGTCATACTTCTATATCGCTTCCTCTCAGTGTTTTAGTAGTCATCAGCTGACCTAACTAATTATTGGATAGTGTTAATGCTGTTGCATTAATTATATAATCCTCAGCAACTTGCTTTTAATAACTGAAAATGAGAAGAAAAGAAGCAAAATCTTATGCTAAATTCCAAATAATTCTTTGTGGCATCAGTTTTTCTGTTACCTGTACTAGCTGCTGTTGGTGTGGAGTGCCTTTCTTAGTCGTAATCTCTTCCCAGCCCCATATATCTTGCTTAGTTTCTTTCTGTTTTTATTTTCTCATTTATTGTTTATCAGTTTAGGTTTTAGTACATGATTAGATATTATCATGTACAGAAACTTCTTTGAAGAGATACCCTATTGGAGAGCATGCACCACAAGCAGTATTCATATGTGTAGGTTTAGTACTGTTTTGCTGAATTTGTTGAGGAGTCATGTTTGTCATACGTAGTTATTTAAAAGTATACTTACTATTTGAGAAATGTTATTACAGGAAAAACGATGTGATGAACCTTCTTGAAAGTGCTGGGTTTTCTCGCAGTAATCCCTACTATATTGTCAAACAAGGAAAGGTAAGATTGCTTATCAAAAAGCAGAATTAAATCACTCGTTTATAAAGAAAGTTCAGACTTTTTGGAGGACTACAGTTTAACTTAATTATTGCAAATGAATAATCAGGCTTTCTTTTTACTTTTAACCAATATAGAAATGACTAGTTCTTCCTGTGCACTCTTATTTTGCAAATGATTCCTCGGGGTACGGCTCCTTTATATAGAAATAAAGTAGTTGTAATTAGAAAGAAAAGTAATTCTGTATTCCTCCATCATTCTGATTAGAAGCATCTATTTTATAAGTGTTCCTGCATATAATGTTGCTGAATCGACCAGCTTTATTTAAGTACAGAGAAAATTCAATCATAACATGTGCATCAATGTAGCTTTTGAAATCCTTGATTTCCAAGAAGAGCCCTGAAAATAATTAATACCATTTTTTGTTTGTATTTCTATACGTTATATTTTCCAGTTCAGAAAGTTTTGGAAACTTGTTTTACAGAATTGTCAGTATTGAAACTGTTTGACTTTCATTGTGGGGCAAGACATGTTTAAGGGCTGAATCTGCCAATTGTCTATATTCATGATTTTGACTTCATAATCCTAAAAATAGTTCTCTTGACCAGTTACTGAAAAACTCATTTTATCTGCAAGTACTTGACTGACAAGAAAAACTGAAAAAATTAGAGCAATATGGATAATTCCCATTTAGCAACACAGGATATGTTTTTGCTATACAATTGAATTTGCCAAATTGAGGAACAAATAAAAAACTTGAGTTAGAAAGTAACTCTGTGCTAGTGCAGGAGTCAGCCCACATGGATCCTATCGCAGGTTAAAAGTCAAAGTAGATTTACTAGTCTTCATGCTCTGTATAAATTGAAAACATTATCTACAAGAATACCATAAAGATGCAGCAACTAAAATTCTTATGAAGAATGGTGATAGTTCTAGTGAAGAATAGTGAACCTGACACAGTATTAATTACTAAAAGCCCATACACCGTTTCAGTAATGTTAGAGCGCCAGGTGCTGGTGGTGTGAAGCACGACTGCAGTGTGAGCTGAGGGTTTTTTTTTTGTTTTTTTTTTTTTTTTTTGACATAATACATTGAAGTAGGGTTACCATACGTCCGGATTTTCCCGGACATGTCCGGCTTTTTGGGCCTCAAATCCCCGTCCGGGGGGAAATCCCAAAAAGCCGAACATGTCCGGGAAAATAGGGAGGGGCCGGCGTCGCTGGGTGCTGGGCTGGGGGCCGGGGGTGCTGGGCCGGGGGCGGGCCCGGGGGTGCGGGGCCGGGGCCGGCCGCCGGAGGAAGCCGCTCGGTTGGGGGGGCCAGACTGGGCCGCGCCTCCTCCCTCCAACCCCCCCAGCTTACCTGCTGCCTGCTTCAGGCTTCCCGCGAATCAAATGTTCGCGGGAAGCAGGGGAGGGGGCGGAGTTGGGGTGGGGACTTTGGGGAAGGGGTGGAGTTGGGGCGGGGCTGGGGGCAGGGGCGGGGCCCCGTGGAGTGTCCTCTTTTTGGACACTCAAAATATGGTAACCCTACATTGAAGTACATGTTCTTCTGGAGATAGGGAAAGTAAGAGGTGGTTTTGCTGCAGCAGAATATTAATGCTCATAGTTGAGTCTCTTTGAAAATCTGTTAAGCTGATATATTATCTCCCTTTGAAGTCCAAGAAATACTAACTTTTATACTAGGTTTCAGTAAAGTCTGCTAGTATTTGAAAATTAATAAAAATGAATTACAAGCAGAATCATAAAAGTATACAATTTCCTGTCTTTTAAAAAGAAATTGATGTCTCAAAAGGAGGAAAATAGGGTAAATTAGAATTTCTAATCTTCCTGAAAAAACCCAGTCCTGAAGAATTGTATCCTTAAGCAAGTATATATCAGAAATTGGCAGTGTGGGTTTTCAGCTGAATGTTTCATACTAGCTTGATTTTTAAGCATATGATACCTGACTGGAAAGAGTTATCAGGTCTGTTGGTAAACAAAGTGAGAATTAATGAAGTTCTGCTGTAATTAAACAGTTATAAGAGACATGCCCTGTACTAGATCTCTTATGTGATGTTGATCATTATTACTATATAAGGAACATGATGTTCAAAATGTAATCTTGTAACTTTGTTTTCTTGAATTCTTAGATCAACCAGATGGCAACAGCTCCTGACTCTCAGAGATTGAAGTTGTTAAGAGAAGTAGCTGGTACTAGAGTATATGATGAGCGCAAAGAAGAAAGTATTTCCTTAATGAAAGAAACCGGTAAAAAATAATTATCTTTATCACCTGTGTTTCTTTTATATAAGGAATGTCCTGGTTCGTGCCATAGTAGTTGCACTAATTTCAAGGGTTTATAACTTGCTTGTTAAAATTAATTCTTTGATAAATGTTTAATACATTTAATAATTTAAATTATTTTACATTTTTTCTTTCACTCCAAAGATTCCCAAAGGGCTTCACAAACTCTATAGAACATCTACACATGTAACCTACTGCTAGGTTGCAGGTAGCAGTTAACCAGTACACAGCATGCTGCACCAAAGTGGTGGAAGGGGGAATTTTTATCCATTGGCACTGCCAAAATAAATAACATTAAAAAAACACTTGGGTTATGATGCTTACAAACTTAAAAAAGCCAGAAAATTCAAAATTAGGGCCAGAGTATCATATATTCTTCAGCCATGAAATTTGCTACCGGGTTGTGCTCCAGAGTCAATTTTTACTTTTTAAAAGTTATATTTCTAGCCCTTGTTTGTGGACATAACTTGAACATTCAAACTGGCATTGATGTCTTCCTGAGTCTGCAGGAATCCTGAAATAATAGCTCTAACTTTTGTGAACTTCCCCGTTCATTTCAGTCGGGGACCCGTGGACTCCACAAATGCAGAATTTGACACTTTTTTCCAAGATGCCCCAGAAATCAAATTTTTTTTTACAATGGAATTCACTCTTGCTATAAACAGACTTCCAGTGTTTGGTTTTATCTTCTGGTCCTGGCTGCAGCTGACTCTTGTTCTCTAGCTTTCCCCATGAGTGGGAGTTGATTGGTTTACTATGTGTTCTCCCTGCACTGTTCCATGGAGCCAGAATTAGAGCCTAATTTTTACTTAAGGAGTGGGGGAGCTAGAAGTGCAGGCTGGCATGCTGAACTGCCTGAAATGCAGAACAGCTGAGGTCCAGGAGCCAAATCTATGAAAATGACTCCTAGCTGACTCCTTCTCTGGTATACATGGGGAGGGGTTCTGAGTTTTTGGCTGCCTGGACCATATCAGAGTATTCAAGGCCTGGGAACTGGAGCTAGGTTGCCTGATGAGCATTATGCCAAAAAAAAACCCAAAAACCTCTGAAATGATTGGTTGCTTTTACAGCAATGGATGACTTCAGCTATGAGCCATAGTTGTTTGCATTTGTGCTGGGGAGTGGCAAGAGAATAGAACAGTGTTGCAGCTGGATTTAGCTGTGGTTGTCATGGAATTTGGTCTCATTATTCTGGGGAGTACATGGCCCCTGGTTTTAAGGCAACAGTTACACTTTCAATTCATGTTCTGATGCCTTTCTCTCATTCTCCCTCTCATTTCCCTACCTTGCCCATTTTCTTATACAGGTTGAACCTCTCTAATCTGGCACTCCCTGGTCCAGCAACATAGATTCATAGATTAATAGACTCTAGGACTGGAAGGGACCTCGAGAGGTCATCGAGTCCAGTCCCCTGCCCTCATCTGTGGTCCGACATAGGCACCGACTCTGTGGGTGCTCCGAGGCTGGAGCACCCACGGGGAAAAATTAGTGGGTGCGGAGCATCCACCGCGGCCAAGCTCCCCCCTTCTCCCATGCTTACCAACTCCTCCTCCTCCCTCCCAGCGCTTCTGGAGTGCCGCAAACAGCTGATTCACGGGGTTCAAGCTCTGGGAGGGAAGGGGAGGACCTGGGGCTGGCATCGGAGCCCCCGGGCAGGGGGCCAGCAGCCGGGACCCCAGGCTTAAAGCCTGGGGGTGCTTTAGCACCCCACACACCTCTACTTTCCACGCCTATGGAGACCTGCTGGCACTCTACATTAACTGCCTGTGGTTCGGCAAATTCTCTGGTTCGGTGCCGGTCAGGTCCCGAGGGTGCCGGACTAGAGAGGTTCAACATGTACATCCAAAACAAACAAAAATGCCAACAATCCAGGAATACTCAATGGACTAACAGCTCTATCTCCAAATTGTCTGGTCTTTGTCTTTCATGATCTTCATGTTGACTAAATGTAAAGTCCCAGCGATGGCTTCATTCTGTTACATGTATGCTCAGAACAGTTGCCCATTAACTATCTGAGAAACAGAAGTAGAGTTGGAATAGCATGAGCCTTGGAAGATGGGAATTTTTGGAAAGAGGATGTGTCTGAAAGTTAATTCCAGACCTAGATCTTCATTTCAGTCAATCCGTTTTTTCAAATCAAAAGCTTTACTTACGAGTCAAAGATAAGAGAATGATCTAAAAAGAAAACAAATATTCTGAATATAATAATAATTTAGTTGCCATCTTTTTCTTGCTTCTCATATTCTAAAGAGGGTAAACGAGAGAAAATCAATGAGTTGTTGAAGTACATTGAAGAGCGATTGCATACCCTGGAAGAGGAGAAAGAAGAGCTAGCTCAGTATCAGAAGTGGGATAAAATGAGGAGAGCATTAGAATACACCATTTATAACCAGGAACTCAATGAAACACGTGCTAAACTTGATGAGGTAAAGCATCTTATTACCCTTCATTGCATATTTCCTTTGTTACAGACACTTAATATTTAAACGTACATAGTTTTGTATGGACATTTGCTTAACCTAAATAGAGTAGTTAAATTGTGACATTTTTAGGCTCATTAATGTACCAAATTAACATTTTCTTTCTGAATCGATGAGTGATTAAAAAAAAGGAACTTGTTAATTAAGCAATATTATTTCTGTACAGCTTTCTGCCAAACGAGAGACAAGTGGAGAGAAATCAAGGCAGTTGAGAGATGCACAACAAGATGCTAGAGATAAAATGGAGGTAAAATCTAGAAGCAGTGTACTGACATGAGCAACTCAAGGTTTTTGCATTGACTATATGTAGTCTACTTGCCTTGAAAAGTCTTTCAGGTCACTTTTTGTGTGTGTGAACATTTCAGTCTGATGTCTCAAATCTGAGTGAATTTAAACACAGACTTTGGAGTTATTTGATTATTTAATGCCAATCAATGGAAAATGGATCCTGTCAAACCAATTTTTTATATATATATATATATAATAATATATATATTATTTATTTTAATGCGATCACAGGTTTGATTTATAAAGGTAGTAGTGTTGATCTAATATTTTTAGATTTCTGTGAGGCATTAGAACAACAGAAAATTAACATGGCACACAGTAAATGGATTGAAAACTGGCTAACTGATAGGTCTCAAAATGTAGTGGTAAATGCGGGATCATCATTGAGCGAGTGTGTTTCTAGTGGGGACCCTCAGAGATCGGTTTTTGGCCTTCTGTTATTTAACATTTTTATTAATGACCTGGAAGAAAACATAAAATCATAACTTATAACATTTACAGACAACACAAAGATTGAGGAGTGGTAAATAACGAAGGACAGGTCAGTGATACAGACTGATCTGCATTGCTTGGTAAGCTGGACCCAGACAAATAATATGCTTAAATGCAAATATATACATCTAGGAGCAAAGAATGTAGGCCATACTTACAGGATGAGGGACTCTATCTTGGGAATCAGGACCCTGGAAAAGGTTTGCAGTTCGTGGTGCTTTATCAGCTGAACGTGAGCACCCAGTGCAACGCTGTAGTCAAAAGAGCTAATGTGATCTTTGCATGCATGAACAGGGGAATCTCGAGTTGAGTTGAAAGGTTATTTTAAGTCTGTATTTGGCGCTGTTGCGACTGCTGCTGGAATATTCTGTCCAGTTCTGGTGTCCACAATTCAAGAAGGATAGTGATAAATTGGAGCGGGTTCAGAGAAGAGCCACGAGAATGATTAAAGGATTAGAAAACATGCCTTATAGTGATAGACTCAAAGAATTCAGTCTACTAAGCTTAACATAGAGACGGTTAAGGGGTGACTTGTTCAATCTTACAGGTATCTACATGGGGAACAAATATTTAATAATGGTCTCTTCAGCCTAGGAGAGAAAGGTATCACCCAATGTAATGGATGGAAGTTGAAGCTATACAAATTCAGACTGGAAATAAGGTGTACATTTTTAACAGAGTCTCATTAGCCATTGGAACAGTTTACCAAGGGTCATAGTGGATTCCCCATCACTGACCATTTATAAATCAAGGCTGGATAGTTAAAAAGATGTACTCTAATTCAAAAGGAATTAATTTAGGGAGCTCTATGGCTTATATTTTACAGGAGGTCAGACTAGATGATCACAACGGACTCCTCTGGCCTAGGATTCTGAGTTACCCTATGGGTGTTCCTAAATTTTAAAGCAAATTAAACAACTTATTTTTAAGGTTAATTTTAAAGATTTTTGGACTTCATATTGTGGTGACTATTTTTCTTTTCTTCTCACATTCTCTTTAATCTTAATGGTTAAATAATGAAGCTGTCTTGTGCTAATTCCCTTAATGGGTACTGAAATATGGATTAGATCAAGCTGTGATAGAAGGTTTGTGTATGTTTAATAATATATATTACATCCGTTTGTGTAGGATATTGAACGACAAGTTCGAGAACTAAAAACAAAGATTTCAGCGATGAAAGAGGAGAAGGAACAACTCAGTGCTGAGAGACAGGAGCAGATTAAGCAGAGAACCAAATTAGAACTTAAAGCTAAGGACTTGCAAGACGAACTAGCTGGCAACAGTGAACAAAGGGTAAGAAGCAGCTGCAAGAATAAAATGTACAAATTCACTCTTTTGTATGGATCACATTTTTGGCTATAATTTATGCGTGTATTATCAGTACTAAGGTATTATGACACCTACTAATAGATGTAAGATTTAATTACACTGGAAGAACTTCACAACAATACAAGAGTTCTGTGCCCTGAAGTGTGTAGCACACTTCTGAGTGCTGTAAAACATAATAATAGATCAATTATTTCTTTCTACCCCCATATTGTAAAATCAACTAGCTGTAGTCCTCATCCTTTTCAATCATATGGTAAATACTAAAGGGAGGATGTTGTGAATCATCTGAAAGAAGATTATTCAGTGTAGCAGCACTGAGTACAACTGTTTGGCCTGTATTGATCTTTGTTACCCTCCTAGTGTAGCTGCACCTTCTCAAACCTTACTGATTCAAGGTTGCTCCTGAACCTACCTCAGTCATGTGTCAAAGCAGTGTAGTGTCAGACAAGCAGTGGAGTCCATTTAGCATTTTTACAAATATTAAAATATGCTCCAGAAATGCCCTACTATGTTCACAAATTTAATGATTATACAAAGTTGATCTACTAAGTTATTGGTATTAAATATTACTTTGTTTATTTTTAGAAAAGACTGTTAAAGGAGAGACAGAAGCTTCTTGAGAAAATTGAGGAGAAGCAGAAAGAGCTAGCAGAAACGGAACCCAAATTCAACAGTGTAAAAGAAAAAGAAGAGCGAGGAATTGCTAGGTCTGTGGCTCACCATACAAGAAATTAAACCATTTTAGAAGGAGCAAGGAGTAATGTGATTAAAGCAGTATATAATGAAAATTGTACATACATTACAGCTGTTATAGAGTGAGAGAATGCATTTGAGTCTAAATGGTTTTTTATTTACAAAGAAATGCCCCTTTCACCAACAAATTAAAAAAATAAAATAAAATATAAAAAGCGCACACATTCGCTGCTTATGTGGCCCTGCGTTATATTTGCTCGTTGCTTGCAGAGGCACTGAGTTTGAAGATAATTGTTGTTTCTCAAGAACCTTATTAAAAAAGCTTTGTTGAAAGAATCAGTGTTTCCTAGTGAACAAGGAGGCAAAGGAAGTGAGGATCTTTTGCTTATTAGAAAAAGGCAAACTTGATAAGTGAGAAGGAACTTGTTTTCAAGCTTTAAAAAAGCAACCCATGGAGAGTAAATGAAAATTCAAAACAAAAGTAAATTGGTGCCTCTTAATTGCTTTGCTCATTTTAAAGTGTTCTCTGAGATGGTTGTATAGCTTGCAAAAAAAAAATTCAAATTGTCGTTTGACCACTGTTAACGGTTTAAAATTAAGTTGATAGCACTTTGTTCTTGAAGATCTTCTGAATAAAATCTTAAAATGAAATATGTTTGACACGTTATAAAGAAACTTATTTTTTTCTCTCTTATCTAGACTAGCACAAGCTACCCAGGAAAGAACAGATCTTTATGCAAAACAAGGCCGAGGAAGCCAGTTTACTTCCAAAGAAGAAAGGGATAAGTGGATTAAAAAGGAACTCAAGTCTCTAGATCAGGCAATCAATGACAAAAAACGACAGATTGCAGCAATACACAAAGATTTAGAAGATACAGAGGCTAATAAAGAGAAGAATCTGGAGCAGTACAGTGTAAGGAGTTCTGAGTTATTACTGCAGAGATATTTTGAGAGAAAAGGCTAAACCAGTGGTGGGCAACCTGCAGCCCACGGGCCGCATGCGGCCCACCAGGGTAATCTGATTGCAGGCCGTGAGACATTTTGCTGACATTGACTGTCCACAGGCATCACCCCCTGCAGCTCCCAGTGGCCACGGTTCTCTGTTCCCGGCCAATGGGAGCTGTGGCGGCCAGTACGTCCCTGCAGCCCCTTCGCCTGCAGGCGCCACTTCCCACAGCTCCCATTGGCCGGGAACAGAGAACCGCGGCCACTGAGAGCTGAGGGGGGCGGTGCCTGTGGACGGTCAATGTCAGCAAAATGTCTCGCGGCCTGCAATCAGATTACCCTGATGGCCGCAGGTTGCCCACCACTGGGCTAAACTCTATGTCCATAATTGGATTTGTTTCAATGAATGAGTTTTATTTTTATTTAAAATCTAGAGGACAAGAGAGGGTCTTGTTGTGTCCTGCACTATTATAAATGTTTGCATGCTAACACTAATTTTAGAGTCCTGTTCTCAAATATTTTTCTTCAGCACCATATATTTCTTTTTTCCTGATTTTGGAGGGAGACAGAAATTAGCTAGACAGCATTCAGCAACATCCTCTAAGACAGCATGCCTATTTATTGTTTCTGCCAGTTAACAACACTCATGGGTAATTTGATCCAAAATTTTTCTTAAGTCTTAGAAATATTTCTGTAAATTTTTTATTTAAAACAAAAACACTATTTCTTCCATGCAAGATGCATTTGATTTTGCATCTGGCTTGAGAGAGTGTTCCTTTGGACCCTGGTAGATAATTGTACAAGTCTTAATATAGGCTAAGCACTTTGCATGCAATAGGAATCTGTTTCCATCTGCACACAAGAGAAGAGGGACTCTTGTGTTTTAATGAATGTGCTCTTTGTTACTCAAAACATCTGCTTTCAAAATCTTCTGTGTGATGCTGTATGCTTTAGGGAAGGGTAAGAATTTGGAGAACACTGAATCCTAATGCCTAAGAGAACTATTGGTGCAGAAGAAGTTTCCTTAAATTCTGTCAGGTACTCTGTGCTGCTGTAGTATTAAAGGAAAAGTTCTTTAGAAAAAATGAAGAAATTATCACCATTATGGAGTCTGATCATTCACTTCACTAAAACTCTGGTGTAAGACATGTGGAGGAGGATCAAACTTAAATAAAGTGTGGGGTATTTATGCAGTGGATACATTTTCATAGAATCATAGGACTGGAAGGGACCTCGAGAAGTCATCTAATCCAGTCCAGTCCCCTGCACTCGTGGCAGGACTAAATATTGCCTAGACCATCCCTGACAGGTGTTCGTCTAATCTTCTCTTAACTCTCCAATGATGGAGATTCCGTAACCTCCCTGAGCAATTTATTACAGTGCTTAACCATCCTGACAGGAAGTTTTTCCTAATGTCCAACCTAAACTGCCCTTGCTGCAATTTAAGCCCATTGCTTCTTGTCTATTCTCAGAGGTTAAGGAGAACAATTTTTCACCCTCCTCCTTGTAATAACCTTTTATGCACTTGAAAACTGTTATCATGTTCCCCTTCAGTCTTCTCTTCTCCAGACTCCAAACCCAATTTTTTCAATCTTCCCTCATAGGTCATGTTTTTAGACCTTGAATAATTTTTGTTGCTCTTCTCTGGACTTTCTCCAATTTGTCCACATCTTTCCTGAAATGTGGTGCCCAGAACTGGACACAATACTACAGCTGACGCCTAATCAGCGTGGAGTAGAGTGGAACAACTACTTCTCCTGTCTTGCTTACAACACTTCTGCTAATACATCCCAAAATGATGTTTGCTTTTTTTGCAACAATGTTACACTGTTGACTCATATTTAGCTTGTGATCCACTGTGCCCCTACGTCCCTTTCCACAGTACTTCTTCCTAGGCAATTATTTCCTATTTTGTGTGTAACTGATTGTTCCTTCCTAAGTGGAGTACTTTGCATTTGTCTTTATTGAATTTCATCCTGTTTACTTCAGATCATTTCTCCTGTTTCTCCAGATCATTTTGAATTTTAATCCTATCCTCCAAAGCGCTTGCAATCATGAGGAAAACCTTTTCTCTATGATGTTGCCAACGACACTCTGCATACATTATCAACTTTGTGGATATTATTTATGAAAATAAATTCTTATCTTTCACATTGGGACTTTAAAGCTTCTGTTAATATTTTTGTTTATTGTCTGGTGTAACTTTAGTCTTTGAGGCCTGTTTCTTTGCTTTGTTCCTCCTTTCCTATGGCCTTTAGTACTGCATGCTTTACTGTTTCCAGTTTAAAGCTAAATATCAGTTGTCACTCTGCAACCTTGTGTGCTTTGTTAGATTTTTATTTTTATATGTCTCTCTTGAATTGTAATTGGTCTTGCACAGATTTAAGCCCTACAGCCTTGTAAGGGTGTGCCTATTTAATATGAACCACTTATAAATTACCTTTACTCTAACATGCAGAGGGAAACTAGTTTCTACCTACTTCAAAACAAGGATTTCTTTTTAGACTTGACTTTTTACACATACACCTAACGTTTTTGTTCAGTACTAAATCAATCTGCCTGAAGTTTCACATGTGGTAGGTTAAGGTATAATTTTCCTAGAAAACTTTACAAGTCATTTGAAACACAGGCTCAAAAATTAGGTGATTTTTTGCTTCCCCCACATCTTTTAAATACCTGGCATAGGAGCAAAATATGGTCATATTCCTTATTCACTGTGTTAGTGTTCCATGGGGTTTTAGCCTTTCTAGAAGGGTGTCCAGAGGAATCATTACTTTGCCTTCCTCTGCACCAACCACAGGAGCTCTGGCCAGCCATACAGCAGAGTATACTCTGCACCTTTTTGTGGGGTCTAACTATGGGTGTTTCCCCTTTTGTAAATGAGAGCTCCAGAAGGCATTGGGAGCAATGCCTTCTAAATGCTCCGCTTGGGGCACTGCATCAGAATATAAGAATGGCCAGACTGGGTCAGACCAATAGTCCATGTAGCCCAATATCCTGTCTTCTGACAGTGGCCGGTGCCAGATGCTTTGGAAGGAATGTACAGAACGGGGTCGTCATCAAGTGATCCATTCACTGTCGTCCAGTGCCAGCTTCTGGCAGTCAGAGGTTTAAGGACACTGAGAGTGTGGGGTTGCATCCCTGAGCACCTTGGCTAATAGCCATTGATGGACCTATCCTCCATGTGCTTATCTAATTATTTTTTGAACCTAGTTATACTTTTGGCCTTCACAACATCCCTAGCAATGAGTTCCACAGGTTGACTATGAATTGCACGAAGTACTTCCTTATGTTTTGTTTTTAAACCTGTTGTCTATTAATTTCATTGTGTGACCCCTGGTTCTTGTTATGTGATGAAGTAAATAATACTTTTTCCTCTATACCATTTGTGATTTTATAGATCTCTATCATGTCCCCCCCGTTATCTCTCTCCTAAATCGAACAGTACCAGTCTTTTGAATCTCTTCTCAGATGGTGGTAGTTCCATTCCTCTAATCTTTTTTTGTTGCCCTTCTTTGTACTTTTTCCAGATCTAATATATCTTTTTGAGATAGGGTGGCCAGAACTGCATCCAGTATTCAAGGTTTGGGCATTTATATTGGGTACCATGCATTTATATAGTGACACTATATTTTGTCTTACCTTATGATCAAAGATCAAATATTTCATCTTTACCCCCGGCCTATGAGTGCTGTAGCTAAAAGCCACAGCAGAACATATGTTGAGCAGAATATTGGTCTGCTCTGTGCTGCTGTCCAATTGAGATATCATGCATATTTTCCAAAGGTTCAGCCAGACTGCAAAGTAGTAATGAAGGGATAAGGAATGTTCCTGATTATGGATGGGAGAATTGACAGCAGCTTTGATAGCACTATGCTGGCTGTTTTGTTGGAGACTTTAATCAAGGTTGAACGGTAGCCTGTTCTAATGGTGTTGATTTTTCCAGACTGTTTAACAGTCCTAGTATGTCAGGAGAAGCCATACAAATGAAGAATCAGTTCTAACCAATTACATGGCCGTGCAGGGAGTATGCCCACTGCTAATGCCATTATGCTTGATGTGCTTACAGATGCAGCTCTTACAATCTCTATTGCATAATAAATCTACTGAACTTGGTGATAAATGTGAAACCTGATCAAATTTATGAACAAAGTCACACTGAGGAAGAAAGTGTTCTGCCAGGGTGTAAACCATATTTTGGAAGAGAGCTCTGCTACTCAAGCAATTCTCTGTAGTTGGTTGAGTGAGGGAAATGGCATACCACTCTGGCTGTTTTTACTGGCAGAGTTCCTGCAATGAACAACTCTCAAGCCTCTGTTTCTTCTGGAAGTGAAAAGGAACTTGTCAGTGCTGAAACGTGTGTGCGCGCACAAAATGATATATACACAAATGCTTCTAACCAAGCTGAAATAATTGCCTGGCTTTTTTGTAACATGGAGGTGTTTCGGAGAAATTGGTCTGAAGACAGGAAAAATGAACAATAAAAATAAAAGATTTTAAGACTGCAGAAAATAGTAGTACTAACATTAAGAATCATAAAGTTATTACCAGTAAATTCCTAGCCATTGAGCTGCTGAAAGAAATGAAAGCTCTTGATTCCAGACAATGGGGATAGAGGAACATCCACTAGCAAGTTCTCCAAATATGCTGCACTAGCAGAGTACCTGCAGCTAAGTGGTACCAGTACTTGACTTTATTGGAGAACACGCTAGAACCTTCATTATAGTAAGAGTGGCATGGAAGGCTAACATGCAATATATTCTTGTACAGCAATCTAAATGCTATTTAGCCTCAAAGGCTTATTATTTTTGTGTTGTAAAGGAACAAACTTCCAAGCAGATTGCAGTAATGTGTCTCTTTGATTCCACTTTATAGTGTAATTTACAATGACTTTGAGTATTTCTGCTAATTCTCTAATCCTTTTAGTTCCGAAGGTGGCTGGAACATCAGAATCAACAAAATAAATCTTTTCTTCTTTGTCATTCTTGCCTGGCTATTAGCACCCAGTCACTTCATAGTCTCCGTGCTGCTGCTGCTGACCTCTGAAGATCTGTTTTTTCTTACCACTTTAGCAATTTTAGTGCAAATCATGGAAAAATTTACAGGAATTAATTCTGAATTGTAATATAAGGATTTAAAGCTAGAATTGGATAACAGATGGATTTAAAGCTAGAGTCTTACCATTGAAAGATTTCTTTTTTTTATGTGCCTTAGAAATTGGACCAAGATCTTAATGAGGTTAAAGCTCGTGTCGAAGAATTGGACAGAAAGTATTATGAGGTGAAAAACAAAAAAGATGAACTACAGAGTGAAAGAAAGTTAGTAAATTTATTTAAAATTTGTTTTAATTATTATGTGTAAAATGTAAAGGATGCCAGCTGTGTAGTCGTTAGGTTGGCATAACTGCTTAAGTATTTTTAAATACGGTCATGGGTTTGGAGGTTTAAACCTCTACATTTCAATTTTTAACAAATTACTACTCTAGAAGGAAGTTAACCCAGTTTTACTTGCTAAGAATTTTCTGATAATCAAAGTGCTTAATAATGTTAACCTGGCTTTTGTCTCATTTTGTAGTTATCTGTGGAGAGAGGAGAATGCTGAACAACAAGCTCTTGCTGCAAAACGAGAGGATTTGGAGAAGAAACAGCAACTTCTTAGAGCAGCAACAGGAAAGGTGAGATACTGTGCATTTGTTACAGTTACTAATTGATTATCTGACCTGAGGAAAGGTTTCATATCTTTTAAAGATAATTGCCACGTCTTTAAGGGGAAAAAACAGTCTACAGCTGCAGATCATAATATCAGAACTTTTTCATAAGCCTTATTTTTCAAATACTTACAGCTCTCTGAAAAAGAATTCTTTTGGGCTATTTATTCTCAGCCTAAAGCCAGTTTTTGGAGTGAGAAATTTTTTTGCTGAAATTCAGTTTGAGTTTATCAAAGCATTGAAAACTGGTGGCTCTCAGGCTCTCAAATTACCATGCCTGTTGGTTCCTGTATCCAAAGCAGGAACTTGCTGTCAGTGGCTGGGAGGGAACTTGTGGAGCCTTAGAGTAGTCAGTGACAGCTCACGTGCACCAGCCACATGGGTAGCCATGTGTTGTCTGCAGTCCTAACAAGAATTGATCAGTGACTGTGGCCTTCATAAGGCCCAGTGGCTGACGCTGAGGAGCTGAGAGGCAGATGGTGAATGACCCATGATCTCAATTAGAAATCACTAACAAATTTGAAATCCAAGCAATAAGCTTATAAACATTTTGTCAGTTTATATTTTAAACTGGCAAGACAAAGGACTAAAAACTCTAGATTAGCATTATTTTTAGGTCACGTGATCCTTGAAGTCTAGTAATATAAGTTATTCATTATATTTTTTTGTGACAGGCCATTCTAAATGGTATAGACAGCATAAACAAAGTCTTGGAGCACTTTCGCCGGAAAGGCATAAACCAACATGTTCTAAATGGTTACCATGGAATTGTGATGAATAATTTTGAGTGTGAGCCTGCTTTCTACACTTGTGTTGAAGTTACTGCAGGGAACAGGTAAATTATACTGTATTGAATTCTTCTTGAGTTTGAAAGGGTAAGAGGGGGATGTTTGACTTCATGCATGTTGAAAGCCAGTTGCTGGCACAAGCTTGCCATAGGAGGGTTTATTCTTTTGATGTATACATTGGGCCTGTTTTCAGCTTTAGTTGCATGTATGTACAATAATCAAATCCACACTGTATCAAAAAGATACTGAAAAGAGCTCCTTACCTGACTAAAACGCACTATGCAAATTACACCCTTCCTTCTCTCAACCTGTACCCTTAGGAAAATCCTTGCTGTGTGTCCAAAAGATCAGTAGGCTTGGGCTGTACTGAGCAAAACTGTGGGGAGGAGAGCAAATTCCAGACTCAAGAGCTCTTCACTGAGTCCTTTCCATGGTCCATTATGTAACTAGAGTATTTGCCCAAATAACCTGGTATATGTCAGGGTACTACAAAAATGGCAGTCTGTAGGATACATAGGCTCCAAACCATCGGGCTATCATTTGAATGGTACTTGGAAATTAATTGGAAGCTGGTGTAGTCTCTAGAATAGGAGTTTGAGAGATGCTCCCAGAAAGCACACTAAGTAAGCATTTAACTGCAGTCTGTGTACCCGCTGAAATTTCCAAGTGGTTAATAGCCTCAAGTAGAGTATGTCACAATGATCCAGTCTGGAGGTAGCAAAGGCATGAGTATTGGTGGTGAAGTCCACATTGCCTAAGAAGGCTAACAATCTTTTAGCCATACACAATTTGTTCTAGTATTTATTCTTGTAAACTTCCTGATTATTTTCTTTACGTCCAAACACACACCTTTTAATAAAAATTATTGGTACTGGTGTTTTGTCATTTTTCTTTTCCTTTTAAAGCGTAGTGGGATGCTGTGTTCGATGTACTAAACAAAGGAAGAGAGTTAGTCTCAGAAGCAGTTAAAATTACTCTTTTTGACTCCCTTTGATTAATGATGATAGCACCCACTGCCACCTGGAAAATTCTTTTTATCACCCTTTCAGCACCAGGCTGAAAGTTGATTGCGTGGAACAGAGCATTTTAATTTCGCCCACCCATGATCCTGTCCTTAGACAAGGTGTTTCTGTGTAAACACTTACAGGGAAGAAAGGTAGACTAAATAGGCTTGCTATTGAAGGGGTATGTGACAGGTGTGCACAGCTGTTGAGGAAAAGACCTGAGGTCAAATGTTAATTGGGCTTTCTCTGTGACCAATGCTAGTAAATTCTTGGGTGGCCTCATCCGGATGAAACTGAATAAGACAACTAATTATTAAAAAAACAAACACACAAAAAGCCCCTGTCCCAACTACTTAAATGGTGTTTTGGCAGATTTTAGTACGGTGTAAATTATCTTCCTATTCTAAAAATTTCTGTGACCATTATTTTTTCCACTTGTATTTTCTAAGGTGTGGTAATGCCAAAAACTGTAGAGAGAATAAAATGTGGTTTTGTTTTGTTTAGTGGTTCCTGAAAATTTGAGTTTGGGCTAGAAAATATCAATTATTTTGGCATAATAAAATCTTGGTGGTTTTTCTTTGGTCTGTTAATTTAGGTTATTTTATCATATTGTGGATTCCGATGAGGTCAGTACAAAGATCTTAATGGAGTTTAATAAAATGAACCTTCCTGGAGAAGTAACTTTTCTGCCTCTCAACAAGCTGGATGTTAGAGATACTGCTTACCCTGAAACCAATGTGAGTCACTGTGTTGATACGGACTTCTGTTTTTTCTTTCAGTAGATTACTTATAAGTCACACGTTTGTCACATAGATGTTATGTACTCTTGCTGCTGCTACTTTATAATGCTATTTTCTTGAGGCTGGCCATGTCCAACTAAATATTTTTTTTCAGTATTGCACTCCTTCAAGAATCTCTAACACCTGGTAGATTCAAAAAAGTAATGTTAAACTTCATGCGTTTAAAAAGATACAGAGGTGAGAACGAAAGGAAGAATTTCATTGTTATCTGAATAGAAATGGTAATTGTTATAAGAGCTGTCAAATGTACTTTCCTCAAGTTGGAAGGCAGCCTTTTTACAAGACCTGGACAAGCGGATAATATGACATAGTACAAGACAGCCAAATTTATTATTTGAAGCAAGTTGTGCTCCGTTGCCTCTATGAAAATTTTGTTAATACCATTATATTTTCACTAGTAAATATATAATATACTTACAGTAAATATCTATTTGAATTCGAAATTGTAGGCTAGTTTAAAAAAATTATTTATTTCCTACGGTAAGGTAGGTCAGCTAGACTTTTTACACATTCTATTTAATTTTGCATAAACAATGAAACATAAATGATACTGATAGGAACAACCTGATTCTTCACACACATTCACTTTGGAAATACATTATGTATGTATGTTTCTGGTGGCACCCACAATATCTTATTCCTTATACAGAAGAAGTTAATTGACAGATACAGTAACAAAAATCATTTAAACTCACTCAGTTGCTACTTAGCATTTGATCCTGTTCCTGTTGAAATTACTGGCAGACCTGTCATTGCTCCAGTGAGAGTAAGATCAAACCTTAAATTGGTCCATTCAGATTTTCATAATTATTTATGCCTAACTTGCATGTGCAATATTTTTGGTGTGTCTGGGAAATTGTAATAAGCCTACGCCCTAATTGATTGTGCAGCAGTTTAAGGAACAGATGGTCATACACAGAGACAGTAATTTGTGTTCACAATCACAGGCATTTCTGTAAATTATGATGGCATGCACAGTTCTAAACGGACTTGCTTCATTAATTTTCAGTACATTGGAATGACCTATTCCTAATGTTTTATTTTTTTAATTCAAGATTACAGAAGTTCTTATTGTAAATGTGAGGGTTTATTTTATTTTGTTCTTTTTGTTGGGTTGCCAAGGGTTCTCTTTAAATTATTTTTCACTGGCAATTGCACAGTGCACCCAGTGGATGCTTCAGGCAATGTGTGACATATTCGTGCAACTTATTGTTCTTATTGTTGGTATGTACTGCTTTATTGATGTGAATGCTACATTTTTAGGACGCTATTCCTATGATCAGTAAACTGAGATACAATCCCAGATTTGACAAAGCCTTCAAACATGTTTTTGGAAAGACTCTTATTTGTCGTAGCATGGAGGTATCTACCCAGTTGGCCAGAGCTTTCACTATGGATTGTATTACTTTGGAAGGTATGTATCACAATTATATTATTAATTTAATGGAAAAACAGGGTCTTCGGTGGACCGAGGTTCATTGAAACTAGTCTATTACTTTCCTAGTGTTCTTTGCAAAACCTGATACTATGGTAATTTACCTGGGTAAGCTAGATGAAACAAACTAAATGTTAATATCGCTGTTGTCATACTCCAAAATGTTTTTTAAGTCCTCTAGGTTTTTTGGTGACTTGAGCGACAAATCAGTAGGAATCATCCCAGAGATTTACAAAATGGATTAGACTTGTACCCGATTTTATCAGGTATTGATGTCCCTGAGGAATTGAGAAGCTTATTCTACTAGGTTTAAAACAATTTCCATGGCATGCTTATGTACCGCTTAATTACTAAGAAGTGCAGGTTTGCTACTTTGGTATACTAGTGACATGTTTGTCTTGACTTGATATCTCCCTGTTTTTTGGAGAGGAATCTTCTGTTTAGTGGCTCCCCATGGGCTACGCTGCTAGTTTCTCTCTCCTTTGAGAAGTTCCTCAGATCCCCACTCTGAGAGAAAATTATTATTTACAATAACTGGTTCTTGTAGTGTTGTTTTCTGTAGATCCACTGTGCCACTTTCCTATATTTTTCCAGAGTGCTTTAATGAATCTTTCAATGTGTAAGGGCAGTTGAGGCCACAGTCCATTTTATATCCTTGAGTCCGAATGTTAGGATCCACACATGTTACTTGCACGACTCAAACAGTCATTGCATTATAGAAGATTCTGGGTTCAACAGCATTGTTGGTGTATTCATCCCGTGTGCATCTGCAGAGGCAGTTCTTTAAGAACCCCAGTTAATGACAAGTAACGTTTCTTGGGCAAAACAGTTAACCATAAGCTTTGTCAGGCCTAAACGAGACTAAGGCTTTGATCAATCGGGATAGCAATTACAGATGGAGGTACAGCAGAAGATTTGGTAAAAGGGATGCAGTGTAACAGCAAATGTTAAAAGAAGGTTGGATCTTGCTCCTTTTTGGGTGGAGTGTTTTAATAGAGCGCACACCAGTTGTTTAAGGTTAGCCCCGTTTGCCTTGATTATGTCTGTCCATTTTGGCCACTATTGAGGAAACTGCTCTAACATGCTGCATTTTGAAAAACTGGTAGTGATATGGTGTTTGAATGTCCCCATTGTTCATATAAATTGACTTTAATGTGGATTACATGCTTTCAGAAGTTAATAAAAGAAATTGAACTGCTTGATGCTGAGAGAAGGCAGTTCCTCGTGCTAGGAACCTGCTGGTCTTGAGGCATTAAATACACTTTTTAAAAGCTTTACAAAAATATGTGATTTTTTTTCGCCTTGTTAACATTTGAAAGTGACATTTTGTAAATTAATTGCAAACATTACATGCATGCATGATTCCTCAGAATTATATGGAATCTCTCTAGGAAATTGACAGTACTTAAAGTACATATTAGCAGAATAATCATTAGCTTCTAGGAACTGCTTGGAACAACATGTCCTAATGGTGTGCAGTACAAAAGTACCATTTTAATTCTCTTCTGTTCATAGGTGATCAAGTCAGCCATCGTGGTGCTCTGACTGGAGGTTATTATGACACAAGAAAGTCTCGGCTTGAACTGCAAAAAGATGTTAGAAAGGCAGAAGAAGAACTTGGTGAACTTGAAGCAAAACTCAATGAAAACTTGCGCAGAAACATTGAAAATATCCTTTTTGATGTATTTGTGCATGTTGTGTGGGAAAAGTTGCATGGTAATAAGGCCTAGTGAGCTTGTTCTTTTCTCCCACCTTCATTACAAAATGAACAATTGTCTTAAGACTTTATTTTTACATATTGGCTATTTTCTATGGTATTAGTTGTAATTGCTGCCTATGCAGGCTTTCTTCTATATACTGCTATAGAGGTTCTAATGAGATAGAGTCAACATTTAAAAAAAAACAACAGGAAAATTACTATATTAAAAATGCAACAGAGCCCACATAAACGAATCTGTTAATACATTTTATGCCAGATTTATATTGTTGGAGAATTTAATTTCTAATGTAACACATGTCTCTCAATTACACTTGATTAATTGTACATGTGTAAATAGTGTTTGACATTAGTCAGTGATCAGGAGATGTTTTCATAAATGATTAAGTGATATAGACGCCAGCAGGTCAATAGGTTACTTATAACACCTTTACTAATATAGTTATAACCCCCTTTAACACATACTGCTCATGTCTGTGACATGCTTTTGTCCTCTATTATCAATTTTAACTTTCTATAAACTTATACCTGTACTCTTAATATAAAGAGACCAATATCTCTAGGTCTTAAAACATGATTTTATACAATAAAAAATTTCACCAAGGTTTACTTAATAGGTGCTAGCGACTTGATCCTAAAGTCAGCTGCGTGATCTCCTTTCAGAAAATATTACTATGGCTCTATCATCCTGCGATTTAAAAGTGGGAAAAATAAGTAAAATTGATTTTTTAAAAATTGTTATAATCTAGTAGAGATGTTCAGAAAACATCTTGAAAACCATAAGCTGTGTGCATAATATTGTAGTGCTAATAAAATATTTTAGTCTAGTTTTGAGAATCCTCCTTATTTACAGTGCTTGGAGTGTAGTTTTCATACCTCTGCTTCTTATAGCAACATTATAACATTGTAAAGGATATTGCTATAGCAAAGCACTGTAAAGTAAAAGCAGTCCTATGTTGAAATGTATTTATATGTATATAAATAAAATGGGCTCATAGATATTAGAGGTGGAAAAGGCCTGTTAACTATTGTGATGTATCCCAGAGTCACTACAAGGTTGTTCCATACTGTGTTATTTTTAGTGTTTGTGTAGTCTAATTCTAAATGTCCTAAGTAACAGGGATTCTACCGCATCCCACTGTTTTATTGTCTGCTAGACGTCATGGTCTGGAAGCTTTTTGTGACAGTTAACCTGAATTTGTCTTCTCTTAATCTCATCCAATTTCTTCTGTTTCTACCCGGTTGTGCTACCCTTAATTATTTCTCTCCTTCAGTGTCTATTGTATTCTTCTAAATAACCTCTGGAAACTCTTGAGATAGCTGTCTTTTCTGATTTTAGTAATTATTTAGCCAAGATATATATTCTATTCACCCATGAGGTAAATATAGAATTAGGTTAGTTGTTAACATGGTATGTGTAGTACATGTCTAAAATAATAGAAAGGAAACTAATATGTAGGTGGATATCAGTAAGGTTTTAAAATACAGAAGAATATGATATGGAAAAGGGGACAAGTTGAAGGAAGTTTTCTAAATCTCTGTATTTCACTAGCTTTTTGTAAACCTCTTTAGTCATGACAGAACAGCTATTTCTTTATAAGCATGTAAATTATAGCTTTCTCAAATTGTTGACTGATATGTAGAATAGAGTGTTGATTGAGCTGTCTCAATATATGTCAAACTGTGATGCAGATTACATGACTAACAACGTGGATGCTATTGTAGCTATTGAAGGAGGATTTCAGAAGGAATTAGTGAGACTTTTAAGGCCAGAGTGAATAATTGTGACTTAATTTTTTCATGTGTAAATAACATTTGTATATCAGTAACACCTCTAGTAACACTGAAGACGTTTTTAAAAACTTTTAGTAACATGGAAAAAGCCATAAATAAAGATTTGGAGTAGAATTAAAATCTTTAGCAAGATTAACCTTCTAATGCTCAGTGTTTCCCAGTTCTAATTATGTGCAGACTCCCAGTCTGCCCACACCTGCCTTCAGCATCAGATTCCAGACTAGCACGCTATAGTGTATAGAAAATATATATATATGTATTTTTAAGAGTGGAATTAATACTGGCCTGTTCAAGAGCGCTAAAATTCTCTACTGTCTTCCTAATTTCTGACCAGAGTGTTGGACCCCTTCTGGGAGCAAAAAGTCTAGTATATTTCCAAGGTCTTTTTGTTTTGGGGGCCTGCCTCTCTCTCTTTGACTGACAAATGGTAGCATTTGTAATGTGGACACATCGGTGAAATCTTGGTCCCATTAAAACTGGTAAAGCTCCCATTGACTTCAGTATGGTCAAGCTTTCATCCTTGTGATCTAAGGCAGCGGAAGATAGGAATTGCTTTACTGGATCAGCCTGTGGTCCATATAGTCCAGTCTGTGACCAGTGGCAAGCACCAGATGCTTCAGAGGAAGTTGCAAGAAACCCTCACAACAGGCAGATGTTGGATAATCTGTCCCCCATCAATGTTTTGTCCTAATCCTAATAGCACTTAATAGATCAGGCACACTAATTTTTCTTTGCATTTGTTTCTAGAGCCTATTGATTACAGTGCTATAAAACTGTTACTGATATGTCTGTCTTGGGGGTGCTGTTGAGGCAACATATTTGACATCTGAGAGGAAATGGGATAAAGCACCACAAGAGTCTCAACTGACCTATTTAATCTCTTCTGGTCAATTGAAGGCTTTGTGTTGACCTCCGAGAGCAGCTGAATGTGACTGGTTCTATATCTATGAAAGCTGTGATATGATGGGGAGTGAGCAAAAATGAGAAACTGCAGTAACAGTGTGGGTTTAAAGTACCTCTTCTATTTAAAACTTGGAATTTTCCTTAGCCCACTGTATGGATTAATAATGAAATTGACCAACTGATGAATCAAATGCAGCAGATTGAGACCCAACAGAGAAAATTCAAAGCTTCCCGAGACAGCATCTTGTCAGAGATGAAAATGCTGAAAGAGAAGAGACAGCAGTCTGAAAAAACCTTTATGCCAAAGGTATATAGCATATGTAAGAATTTGTTAGTGACTTCTTAGTTAATTGTTATCGTATTATTGTTTGAGCAGACATACTTCCTGTCCCAAAGAATTTATAGTCTGAGTAGACAAATAAAAAATTGGCGCATACGATGCACTAGCTGACCATATGTTGGAAAGTATCATGCAGGGCTCAGGAGTGGCAATCAAAGGGGCTGATTTTCAACTAAAAATGAAGTTTTCTCCTTTCTATAAGCTGTCTTTTACAAAATCAAAATTGTTTCCCATTGGAGACTATAGCATGCATGCTGACAGAAATGTCCTAGAAAAAGAGTTGGTAGTCTGGCATTTCTGACAGGTTACAAGTTGGACTGGTCTTCCTGGACTGTTCATGTTGTCTATAAAACTACCACACTGGATTTACTTAATACAAGTCGAAAAAGACAAGTTTAGAGAAGCCTGCAGTTTCATTTGAATGATGATCCAATTTAATACAATAATCTGTTCTGTAGCAACGCAGCTTGCAAAGCTTGGAGGCAAGCTTACATGCCATGGAATCAACTCGAGAATCGTTAAAAGCAGAATTGGGAACAGACTTGCTGTCTCAGCTCAGCCTAGATGATCAGAAACGAGTGGATGCACTTAATGATGAGATTCGACAACTGCAACAAGTAAGGAGAACTAAGAGAAAAGATGTCATGACACTAATCGTGGAGAATTTCTTATTGAGAAGACATTCTGTTAATTTAAATATTTTCTTCTTACGTAGGAAAAGTGAGATGTCATTGATAATCCACAGCTATGTAGTTCTGTGATCTTTGCGCAGTATAAGGGAGATGTTTTGTGTTTTGTTTAATTGCTGTCCGTGCTATATATTTTGCTTTTTTCAGATACTGTCTAGACTTTTTCTTTAACTTAGGTGTATTTTGCTTTTAAATAAGACCTTTATTATGCAGTAGTCATGTTAAAATTGACTTGTTCCCATGCTTTGGTTTTGCAACAGGCAGCATCTCCTTCAGTAAACCCTGTAGGGTGTGGGGAGACAGATCTGTGATATGAAATAAACAAACCAACTCTGTTTTTGTTTCATCTGGGTCAGTTGGGGGAACATTACAATTTAAGGACATAAAATTTTGGAGCTGTTTTGGTCTTGGTAAAGAGTTAGACAAGGCTAAAGTTTCAAATAGTCTTCCATGTTGAATAGTGCAAAAGTTGGGTTGTGTTTGCTCTGTTTTGATTCTAGACAGCTGTACAAATATTAAATATTAAAAATGTCCTCACATTCATATTAAAATAACTCCACGCATATAAGGAATTGTGTAATATTTTCATTTTATTGGATTCTACAAACTTTTCTTTCCTCAAAGAGTAAGAACCTTTACTGGGAGCCTTTGTTTGATGCAATTAATATTCTCTCCTACTTCCTTACAGGAAAACAGACAGCTTTTGAATGAGAGGATTAAACTGGAAGGCATCATCACAAGAGTAGAGACATACCTCAATGAGAATCTCAGAAAACGCTTAGACCAAGTGGAACAAGTAAGATTATTGATTTTCTTAGATCCACTTAGCAAAATATTCTTGCCTTGCACCTTCAAAGATTTGACAAACTATTCTTCTTCTCTTAAATATGCACCGGATATACTACTGATAATTTATATATAGCTTTTCTACTTCTGTTTATCCAAAATGCAAACTGAGCTATGGTTTTTTTTTAGGATTGAAGCAGAATTATTTAAGAATGTATTTGAGGTGTGACTGACAGTGTATCCAAGCTTGCAGAAGTACAGTGTATATAATTAAACACAAGTTCACATTATAACAGAACTGTACAGCAGTGGCTGTGGATTTTTTTGAGGTTTAGATTTAATTTAAAACAAAATCCATTCCTCTGTGAAAAGAATTTTAATGGCTATAGTCAGACATAGGACCAGGGTAGTAGAAAATAACTCATTTCATCTGCAGTGTGGGTTTATACTTTGATTCCCTGCTATGGCTATTCTTACTGTTTATTTTTTGTCCCACAGGAATTGAATGAGCTACGAGAGACAGAAGGCGGCACTGTTCTTACTGCCACAACATCAGAACTCGAGGCCATCAACAAACGAGTGAAGGATACCTTGGCACGATCAGATGGTTGGTAATACTGATTCTTGGAATGAAGATACTCTACACTTTACAATACTCATAAATGTGGTTGTGACGGGTTGGACCCCCATTTTGAGATGCCCATTCTGCTCCACTAGCCTGGATTCCCTCTCTCTGGCCTCTTGCAGTGCACACACACAGGTAGGGCGACACTCAGCTGCAGACACAGACTGAAGTCAGTTCTGTGTGAAAGGATTCACCCAGCACTCAGGTTCACATCCCTTTTGAAGAATAAACCCAAAATAATATTGCCTTGCACTGTATAGAAAAATCTGCACAGCGCAAGCTCATCAAAATTTGCCCTCTCCCTCAATGTGAAGAGAGATATGCACAGCTTCTTGGCCCCTCTCCCCCGATAGAAATCGCACAAATGGTTTAATAATAAAACAAATTTATTAACTATAAAAGGCAGATTTTAAGTGAATATAAGGGATAGCAAACATAACAAAGCAGATTACTAAGCAAATAAAACAAAATATGCGAACTAAGCTTGATTCACTAAAGAAACAGGTTACAAAATGCAATTTCTCACCCTAAATGTTGAATTAGGCAGGATGCAGAGTTTCTGTAGCTTAGATTTCCAGTTATCTTTTCTTACAGACTGGACCCTGTGTCAGTCTGGACTCACCCCTGTCTTTCCCCTCAAGTACTTTCAGCAGTCTGTCTTCTTGGGTAGGCAGTGGAGGAGAGTCCAGATCAACCCCCTCCCCAGCCCTTAAAAAAGATTTACATAAGGGGGGAATCCTTTGTTTGATCTCCATCCCCCTATAGTGGAAAAGTACCAGCAGTGGGGGTATTTTTCATGAGGTGACATTATCACCTGACCTTGTAGTGCAGGGGTCGGCAACCTTTCAGAAGTGGTGTGCCAAGTCTTCATTTATTCACTGTAGTTTAAGGTTTCGCATGCCAGTCATACATTTTAATGTTTTTAGAAGGTCTCTCTCTGTAAGTCTATAATATATAACTAAACTATTGTTGTATGTAAAGTAAATAAGGTTTTTAAAATCTTTAAGAAGCTTCATTTAAAATTAAATTAAAATGCAGATCTTATCAGTTTAGTGTGATCCTTGCCCTTGCTTTTCCTTGCTGAGTTTTCCAATGTCTGGCACGTATTTGGATACTTTAAGCTGCACACAGGCTTCTGAGTGATCAGTTGTTAACCGGCTCAGATTTCATGTGTGAAAATACCTGTTCACACAAGTATGTGGATCCAAATGCTGAAAGCATTGCAAACGCAATTTTCTTCAAACAGTTAAATTTCACTGGCAGGGATGTCCAGTAGGTCAGAATAGAGGCCCCATGATCTCTCTTGGTAGCTTCAAGTGCACTCAGCAGATCTCTAAACTTTGATGCCCACAATTCTGAGCTTTTTAACTGAATGAGCTGCATTTCGAAATCTTCAACACCCATCCATTGAAATACAGACAAATCCAAGTATCTTTCGTTGAACTTTTCAGGTTTAATTAGGAAAGAAAGCATTGGGCCAACTCACTGAAAATCTTGAAATCTGTCAGAAAATTCTGATTCCAGTTCTTGCATGTACATTCCAATCTCATCGACACTGACAGTGCAATGTGTCGATAGCTCTTTTATGTGTTGGAAGTAGCGGAAAGTCGAAGTTCAAATATCCCGAGAAAAAACTGCTAGTTTTACAACAAATGCCTTCCAGGCTTCATAAAGATTCAGAACCATTTGCCCTGCACCTTGGAGACAGAGGTTGAGTTCGTTTAGGTGAGCGGTGATGTCAGTTAGAAACATGAGCTTACACAGCCATTTGTCATCATCCAGTTCGGGGTATTTTAGTGCTTTTTCTGACAAAAAGGCCTTGATTGCATCAAAACAGTTTACAAAATGCACCAAAACCTTGCCATGACTTATCCACCAAATATTGCTGTGAAGTGGAATTTCGTTATAAGCACTGTCCATCTCTTCTAGCAGTGCTTGAAACTGTCTGTGAGTCAAAGCAGATCGAGCAACAAGGAAATTCACAATTCGCACCACTATATTCATCACATTATTAAGTTCTGAATTAGAAATTTTAGCACACGGGTTTTCTTGATGGATGATATAGCGAAATTTGACTTTAGGGCGGCCAATTTGATCTTCAAGTAACTTTACAAATCCCTTCTGTTTTCTGACCATGGCAGGAGCGCCATCTGTTGTCACACAAAATATTTTTCTGATGTCAACTCCTCGTTCTTCAAAATGGTTTACAAAACTTTCCACTATATCTTCCCCCTTTGTTGTGCCATGCAGGGGTTTTAGGCAGCAAAGTTCCTCTTGGATTTCATCAGAAGCACAATATCTTGCAACAACTGCCAAACATGGAACGTCGTTTATATTCATGCTCTCATCAACTGCAATGCTAAACATGGCTGTGTCTTTTAATGCAGTCGTCTGCTTTTCATTAATGTTTTCTGCCATTTTGCTTATGCATCTCTAAACTGTTCTGGCAGAGACAGGCAGTTCTTTTATTCTAGATATGATCGTATCTTTATTTGGCAAATCATTGAACAAAACCTCTGAACTGCTGAGAAAAAGTTTTTATATATATTCCTCATCTGTAAATGGCTTTCTGTTTTTTGCAATGCACTGTGCAGTCTTGTAACTTCCTTCTGTAGCTTGATTTTTACTTACATTTCTCTGAAGAATATGGGGTGTAATGTGCCAATGGTATTCATTTTGGTAAATGAATTGAGCATAACATGAGATCAAGAGGCAACTAATAACATTGAAATAAATTTCAAACTGATAAAAGAACGTTTTTACACAATATATAATTAATCTGGGGAACTCATTTAACAAAATATTACTGAAGCAAATAATTTTGTAGTAATCCATAAAGGATAAAAATGTGTATGATATTTTAATCCTAGTAAGTAATTGTGAAGGAGATATCAGCCCTCAGGCTTAAAGACAAGTCAACCACTAACTCCTGGGAGTTAGAAAGAAACCTTCCTTATGGGCACATTCTTGCATAATTGTTTATGGAGTCTTGACACGTTCTCCTAAACTATATAATATTAGCCAGTGTTAGACAGGATACTGCACTTAAATGATTCACGGGTCTAACCTGGGTCCTGACTTACACTATGTGCCTCTTTAAGGTTTATGATCATGACCTCAGTTTCAGGCAAACCTGGTCAGTCTTAGGGTTTTGCATGAAGTCATGTGACAGTCACAGATTTCAGTGGTTTTCATGCCAAATAGCCAAGTTTAGCACAGCCTTATACTAGAGTTTCTTTAATGTAAGAAATAGTCCCAAAGTGTGTTCGTTTTGACTCAGAATTCTATATACTTTCTTCAATGAGATTTTTAATTATATAAGATACCCATGAAACTTTTTTTCAGCTTTTTAACCTCATGGGTAACTTGCTTTTTTTTTTTTTTTTTTTAAACATCTTTACTCTGTGGGCTTTCTGATTATTTTTTTTAATAGGTCAGTGGCTGGATAACTGCTAATTTTACACAGGCATATCCCACTTTGCTTTTTCACATCTCAGATCTGGATAACTCAATTGACAAAACAGAAGCAGGGATTAAAGACCTCCAAAAAAGTATGGAACGCTGGAAGAACATGGAGAAGGAACACATGGATGCAATTAACCATGACACAAAAGAACTTGAAAAGATGACAAATCGGCAAGGCATGCTTCTCAAGAAGAAGGAGGAATGCATGAAGAAAATCAGAGAATTGGGCTCACTTCCACAGGAGGCCTTTGAAAAATATCAGACATTGAGTTTAAAACAGGTAACAAGTGTGCTTGGTTTTATCGCAAAACCATAACATGATCTTGCCTGGGGGTGTAGCGCCACACCTCTTGAATGTCAAACTGGAATAGAACCCAAAGTCATCTTTTTGTGTTATTTTTCCTCAGTTATTCCGTAAGCTGGAGCAGTGTAACACAGAGCTGAAAAAATACAGCCATGTCAATAAAAAAGCTTTAGACCAGTTTGTTAACTTCTCAGAGCAGAAGGAGAAGCTGATAAAACGACAGGAGGAGCTGGATAGGGGCTACAAATCTATTATGGAGCTGATGAATGTCCTTGAACTCAGAAAATATGAAGCTATCCAACTTACTTTCAAACAGGTAATACTGGAAGCCATTAGATAAGACTATGAAGTCAGAAGAAAATTTAGTTTTTCTGTGCTGTAACTTTGTAGGATGGAACAGATCAATGCTTGAGTTGTGTTAAGAGCCAGTAAGATTCTCAGAGCACTTTAAAACACCTTTTTCTTTTGGCTCGTACTCATTATGTACTACGTATAAGAGCCATCTATAGAGGAACCCCCTAGTTTAAATCCTCTACCTTCAGAATTCACCTTGGAACTGGGTAAGATTCTTTTTGGAACTCATCAAAGCTGCTCCTAATATAGGTCAAGGGTGTGAGGCCACATTTTGCATACAATGCAAGGTGAACTCTCTCTACAGCACTCCCATATCCTGTTTAATTTGGGCCTATTCTAAAGCCCATTGAAGTCCATGAGTTTCCATTGGCTTCACTGGGCTTTGGGATCATGCCCTGGGGAAGCAGCAAGTTTATCCTGTGGTGTTTACTATCTTATAATAGTATGAGTCTTGTCCCTTTCCATAGACCTTACAAAAAGGATGAAAAATTTTTAAAAGCCAATTTTTCTTGTTTACTGGATTTCTACAGTAAATGCTGTGAATTATAGTATGCAAGCATATCTCTGTTCTTTAAGGATAATCTATTAGTATAATATCATGTAAAGATAGCTGTTGTAATCTGCTTTTCAGATTAGACTGTGTCTATTTGCATATAGATGAACCTGAATTGACATTGACTTTTTGTTTTCCAAGGTGTCAAAAAACTTCAGTGAGGTGTTCCAGAAGTTAGTACCTGGTGGCAAAGCCACGCTAGTGATGAAGAAAGGAGATGTGGAGGGCAGTCAATCCCAGGATGAGGGTGAAGGCAGTGCTGAGAGCGAGAGGGGATCTGGATCTCAGAGCAGTGTGCCATCTGTAGACCAGTTCACAGGAGTTGGGATTAGGGTAAAGAAAATCTTTGCATTTCAATATTTGTAGTACTCTTTTAGTAGACCAGTAATTATGTTTCTAAAAATGAGCTCTAGAAAGTGAAGTTATAATGAATAATTAAATTCAAACACCGTACAGCAATATTTGATGTCCCAATACAGTAGAGTTAACTCCTGTTATGGCATGTTCTTAGGTGTCATTTACAGGAAAACAGGGTGAAATGAGAGAAATGCAGCAACTTTCAGGTGGACAGAAGTCCTTGGTGGCCCTAGCTCTGATTTTTGCTATCCAGAAATGTGATCCAGCTCCTTTTTACCTGTTTGATGAAATTGACCAAGCTCTGGATGCTCAGCACAGAAAGGCGGTTTCAGGTAAAGGTTTTGTTTGTTTCTTCCTCAATAAAGAATAATCTGGCTAAAAATAATGTTTGTTTATTCAAATAAAATATTTTTTTCATGGTAAAGGGACATATGTTACTGTTTCTACATGCATGACAGGATGCAGTGAATACAGAAAATTGTATTACTTTGGCTATGTTACCTTTGTATCTTTCAAAAAGTCATTGCAAAATTAATTTTAAGAAATGTCTACGTATAGCATACAATTTCTAAAAGATCTGCTTAAAAGATTACAATTGGGGAAAAGTTTTACTCTGGCTCTGAAATAGGCAAATTACTTGTAGAAAACAGATTTTTCTGAATCCAACTTTTTGCAGCATGCATATCTTATGACTGAAATGAGATGAATGCTTACTAAATCAAACTTCTGTGACTCATCATAAAGGGTCAATTCATTGGTACACCAAATGGTGGTATTTCTTATAACACATAATTGATGTTACTACATGTAAAATCTAATAAAAATTGGGCACTTTTGTTTTTTGTTCACCAAGAAAAGAGCAACTGTTGTTGTTTGCCTCTTAGTAAGAATTGTGGCCTGTTTATTGAAAAAAGAGCTGGCTTAAGGATATCCTTATTTTTCAGATATGATTATGGAACTAGCTGAACATGCCCAGTTTATTACAACAACTTTTAGGCCTGAACTGCTTGAGTCGGCTGATAAGTTCTATGGTGTAAAATTCAGAAACAAGGTAAATATTTTTTTTAATATGGCTATAAATAAATTATGTTGCTGGTATTGAACATTTGGTGAGACTAAGCTAGCTCAGTGGGCTGGAAAATTAAATTTTCAGTTTTGTTTAGAGTCACAAGTGATAGACAGTGACCTTAGATGACTAAGTGTCAAGGGGATCTGTGTCCACATCACATAGCCGCTGCTTGATTTGCCTGTGCAGCATGGTTGGAAGTCTCCACTTCCCTCATGACAGAATCATGATTAAAATAGCAAGGATTCATTTGTCGCATGTCTGTAATATATTCACAACAGAGATGCATTTGAGCTGTCGGTGTCTGGGCTTGAAGAGTACCGGTTCTGACCATTGTCATCAGTCTCTCTTTTGAAAAGGTGGTAAAACCTGCAGTTCACATAATCCCAATCTTCCAGTGTTCTAGAGCCATTCATCTCAATTGACACTATTATAGTCCAATCACTGGGTCTCATTTGGCACTTGCTCAAAGTGAGGCCTTCACTATCTAGGAGACATTACTTTTAATATATATCTATTTTTTCTCCCATTAGGTTAGTCATATTGATGTGATCACAGCAGAGATGGCCAAAGACTTTGTGGAAGATGACACCACTCATGGTTAAATAGAAATGTATTGCCAATTTGCTTGGAAGATGTGTATAGTGTGATGCCTACACCGGGGAGCTGTAAATTAAAATCTGAAATATTTAGTCATTGTTAAAATAGTTTTTGAACATACATTTTAATCAAGAAGATTATTAGTTTCAAGGAGCTTGAGTACCCATTTTGTCTCTGTTGCTGTATTCTTTTATAAGATACCTGTGTTACCTTTATACAATACCTGTAGTTTGAAAACTTGATCCCTACAAATCTTTTTGTAAAGTGTCCTGTTGCTGTTTTAAAGCTTTTTTGAAAAGTGCTAGCTATTCCTTCCTAATTATAATTTTATCATTTATACTGCCTCACATGTTTTTTTAAATAGCTTCAATTAAACAGTTGGTTTTATGGCTGTAATTCAGATGTGGTGTTTGGAGTTGTCTTCTCTTTACGGGATTCCCTTTCCATCAGTCCAGGTAAAGACTGTGGACATGTAGGATCTGGCTACGCGTCGGAAATAAGAGGCAAAATAATGTGTCTCATTCTCTTCTGTATACATCTATCTTCCCATTTATTCTCCTTTGCATGAGTGGATGCCATGCAAATTGCAACTTAGACAAAAGTATCAAATTCTGTATCCAGATGCCATCTATGACTCAGCAGAAAAACACTCTAAATTTGTGTGCATCCGTTTTCACAGGCTGTCAAATGTTGAACAAAAAACTGGATGACATAGTAGGAGAAAATACTGGCAAGCCTTATTAGAGGCCTCTAAAAATTTGTAAATCATCTGTCAAGACAGAGACTTTCCTTTTGACCCTACTACATTTAGAGATATTGAAGAAAGGATGCCTCATACCCCAGTAAGCAGCCCTTGAACCTTGGAAACACCCATGCCAAAATAACAATAATCCCTACTGCATCTTTTCAGCTCCAAAGTTCTGCATAAGTAGGGCAGGTTGTGTCAGCAGCCAAAAAGCCATCTAGGGGTCAAAGTCTCTCACTTACAAATACCTGGATCCACTAGACCTCAGATGGGGAGGGTACTGGAGAATTTTCTATGATTATTTTTCTAGAACCTCATCTTTTAGCAAGGGACCTAGACAAACCAAATTATCAAGAAGGAAATTGCACACAAGAGCAGTAGAACCTGTTTCATTCATAGAAAAATCCTTAGGACTTCAGTCCATATTGTTCACTCTACAGAAAATAGGAGGAGGAGTAATAGCAACAATACCAGACCTACAGCGACTGAACAAATGGATGGTGAAAGTCACATTCAGGATGTGATATCTCTTAAGACTTTAAGTGAATCTAGTGGATGCTAACCTCTATATATCCCTAAGGCTATGTCACTGCCTAATATTTGTCCACACAAACTCACTTGCAGTATAAGACCCTCCCATTCAGTTTCTGCCCCCCCCTCCCAAGCACACAAATTCATAGTTTATCTGATGGAGTGCTCACTCCAGCTAGTTCAGAAACTCTCCCACCTGTGAGTGAACAGAGATCCCATCACAGAAAAGATTCTTAAGAAGTTCCAGATCCTGAATGTAAAGATCTTGGCAAGCCAACAGTCAGTGATGCATCTCTGCCTTCAACTTCTGGGACTGTTAGTCTCACATAGATATTGTACCACAGATAAGGCTCCACATGAAACCAAAGGCACCTACTGAGAATCTGGAAGACTCACCAGACATGATGCAGAGGCATGTCTGCATTCTTTGACACACGTTCCTGTAATTGGAATGGTGATCCAGGAAGGAGAGGGTACCCCGCTAAAAGAAATTTGAGTACAGATAGCTGATGCAAGCCTCTTGGCATGAGGAGCTTACGGTGCAACATCTTACAGGTCGGGTTGAGACTCTCAAAAGTGGAGGAAGGGGAGAATAAATGTTATTGCTAAGGGCAATGAACCTGGCAGTTAGCTTCAAGCAACAACTTCAGGGTTGACTTCTGCAATCTACTACAATGCTAGTATGATGCCTGAAAAACATGAGAGATGGGACCACAAGCTCAAAATTCCACTCTGAAATAATGGATACACTGTATATTGGGCAGTCTCCTATCTTGCCCATGAAGCCAGTTCCACAAAGGGGTTTCTTAAATCAGAAAGCAGACTGCCTGATCAGGCACTTTATTGACTATTCAGAACTATTCCCTAACTAAAGAAGTATTTAATCAGAGAGATACAAGTCACCGAGAAGTTGACAAATTTGCCGATTATCCAAGGAAAATGGATAATCTTTTCCTGAGCATAGATGTCTTCACCCACAGGTGTCCAACCAGGCTACTCTACAACTTTTGAACCCAATGTAGGAGCATTACCTGTTCAGTGCTCAAAGCAGGCCTGGCTCTCACCACAATTTTACAAGCCTTGTTAAAAGATTTTAGCAAAGAACAAAATCTTCACTGCCTGAGCCATTTCCTGGTAGTGGTCATCTGTAGCAAGTTATCTCCAGTGGCTGCGGTTGCTGGCACCATCTGTCTGGTTAACCCCTGAATGGTATTTCTCAAAATGTGCCTCCAGAAATTCCTTCTGGGGACATGGAACCACTTCCCAGTAGAGATTTGCTTATGATTGAAGCATGAATGTTTCTTTATATCCCTTCCAAAATCAGGGAGTAACCAGAGGCCAGAGCTTCTCTGGCAATTAAAATGATTTTTTTCCCCAAGACAGTTCACATAAAGGATGCAGAAAAAGAGGAAATAGGAGAGCTGAAGTCCTCCACCTCGTCAGCTGCTGGCCCAGAAGGCACTTCAGACTTGATAGACAGCCAAGGAACCTCCCCTGCAATTGCAGAAAACATCAGACCTCTTGAAGCAGGGACTTTTGCCTCTGGAACTGGACAACAGTCTGGGTCTCAGAAGTGTAGATCAGTCTAGTTTCTACATTAATTTCACTAATACTTTTTGGTACCCAGACAGACCTCAACCAGGACATTTCATTCATTGATCTGGTCAAATTATATTTCTGATGTGAGTGGAAACAGAAAGCTCTCTGGGGCAGGGACTTGCACTTTATTTGAATAGTGCTTGCACAGTGGGAGCCTGGCCTTTAGATGGCAGCATAATATAAATAAATAATAACCACAATGTTCTGGTGATCTCAGCTATGTTCTATTAGTTTCTCTGGGATGGATTACTGGAGTTCTACAGCCAACCTCCCTAGAAAAGTGAGTATTAGCTTTTCTCGCATAGCTCTGAGAAAGGTTGCTGGACACTCACATGGCTGCTGTGGTCGAGTCCATTACACTATATACCCGTGTGCTCTTGAGTTTCCCTGTGTCTCAGTAGACTTACGCACTGTCTCTTTCCTTGGCTTTTGGCCTTGCTTGGTCTCTGTCAGTTATCCCTTCATAGAAATGGGACCATGTGGCTCAGTTGCCTTAGGTCTCTGGACCTGTGCTTTCTCTCACATACCCTGCCCAGTCTCTCCTGTAGTTTAAGTACACCCACTCCCCGAAGTTCCACCATGTGAGCACTTTGGGTTCACAGTTCACCTTTTCAGGGGCATGTGATAGGTGAAACACACAGACACAGAGCTGATCTTTGAAGAGGATTCTAAACACCATTACTTCATAAAAAGGCAAAAATAATAAGTCAAAATATGGTAAGTCAAAATAAATAAAATCCTACAGGTAAGTCAAAAACGTGGAGACCTGGGAGAAGGGTTGGAATTTGGGGGTGAGGGGGTAGAGGCATGGGCTGTTTTAGCAGGGATAAGGGAGAGACAAGACAGAACTGGGGGGTGGGGGTGAGAATCAAATCTGTATCTTAGATGTCTATACTAATGCGAGACGTATGGGGAATAAGCAGGAAGAACTTGAAATGCTAGTAAATAAAAACAACTATGACATAGTTGGCATCACAGAGACCTGGTGGGTTGATGCATATGACTGCAATATTGGTATAGAAGGGTACAGCTTGCTCAGGAAGGACACTCAGAGCCCTCTTGGATGTCCTGGATCTTCCTGCAGCTCATAGCTTCTCTGAATCATAGCTCAATTTCTCTCTCTGCTCTGTCTAGCTTCCTTTGACTTTGGCTGATACTACAGTTAAACAGGACCCCTCTCCTACAAAAGCATAATCCTCTGATCCCGTCTCCTGCCCAGGGCTTCCTGTTCCTTGCTTTGTGAGTTCTTTGAATTTGTAAGTCCCACTACCAACACCTGGTTCCTTTTGTTCTGCTTCTGGGGATGTTACACATTCTCCAAGCCCAGACCCTTGCAGAGAAGTTGCCGGGGAAAAACTGTTTTTTCCCTAGGATACAATTACTCTTGTTCTCCCCAGGTAATATCTATGCAGGTGTTTGATAGTCCTTAACAATTAGCCTGTTCACAGATAGGGAGGAGTGGTGCCAACATGTCTTAGCACAAGGTGCACAAGGCACTGCACAGTAGAGTCATAAAATGAGGATACAAAAGCTTATAAAATCAAATTGAAATTCATAAGCCGTACATAGATTCCCCAAATTGTCTCTCAGCGCTAGTGACATTCTTTAGGAAGGCACATTAGAATGTAGGCCAGGGGTCTCAAACACCTCTACTGACAACCTTTGATCAGCCCATGATACCAGCTTCCATCACCCACTTTGTTAAATTTTCAAACAAGCACCTTCCTGCTTTCTCCACATGCTGCCTGTCACGCTTGGGAGGCACTCCCCATAAACATCTGCAAAGCCACGTCATTATCTACCGTGACATACTGACAACAAATTGGACAACTGTTAGATGGTTGGTGTACAGATACCTCTCCCTATCATACTGACCAATACTGTCTCATTGTTTCCTTGTATTCCCCCATCTGTCTGTATCCATCTCTTGTCTCTTGTCTTATTCTTAGATTGTAAGCTCCTTGAGACAGTAACCATCATATTTTTGTTCTGTTTGTACAGCACCTAGCATAATGGTCCATGACTGGGGCTTCTAGGTGCTATGGTACTACAAAAAATTAATAATTAGGGCCCTACCAAATTCACAGTCCTGAATAACGCGTCCCAGACCGTGAAATCTGGTCTTTTGTGTGCTTTTACCCTATATTCTACAGATTTCATGCGGGAGACCAGCATTTCTCAAATTGGGGGTCCTGACCCAAAAGTTTATTTTAGGGGGCAATCGCAGTATTGCTACCCTTACTTCTGCGCTGCCTTCAGAGCTGAGCGACCAGAGAATGGCGGCTGCTGACTGAGGGCCCAGCTCTGCAGGCAGCAGCGCAGAAGTAACGGTAGCAATGGCAGACCAGGCCATCCTTACTTCTGCGCTGCTGCTGGCGGCGGCTCTGCCTTCAGAGCTGGGATCCTGGCCAGCAGCCGCTGCTCTCCAACAGCCCAGCTCTGAAGGCAGCGCAGAAGTACAGCAAAACATCCCCCCCCCCCACCACCACACACAATAATCTTGCGGGCCCCCCCACAACTCCTTTATGGGTCAGCATAATTACAATACCATGAAATTTCAGATTTAAATAGCTGAAATCATGAAAGTTATGATTTCTAAAATCCTATGACCGTGAAATTGACCAAAACGTACTGTGAATTTGGAAGGGCCATATTAATAATTGAGGTTATTTTCTTTCTATCTCTGGCAAGAATAATCCCATTCAGTTTCTCCTACATGCTAGCATTTAAGGTGGTGATATTTAAAATGCTTTTTAGGAAGAATTTTTTCTTCTGTATATATTCCACAAATCTTTTTTTTTATTTCTAAGGAGATAAATATTCTGCCAATTTTGTACAATTTTTATGTTGGTACTTGTTTCCCATGAAGTCATAATCTTCTTCCATGTGTTATATTTTCCATAACTAGAATTGCGATGTCTCCGAATTATTACTTCAAGGAAAGGGAAGAAGCAGTGAGAGCAATATACTGTAAAGACACAACAAAAGATTTTTTCCCCCCTGAAGATTTCCTTAGTAATATATGAAAGCAATAACAATAGCAATGAATACCAGAGTGGTAGCCGTGTTAGTCTGTAGCCACAAAAACCACGAGGTCGGAAGAAGTGGGTTTTTTACCCACGAAAGCTTATGACCAAATAAATCTGTTAGTCTTTAAGGTGCCACCGGACTCTCAATAGCAATAAATGTTTATTGTAAAGTGTAGTAGTTAAAGAGAAAAGTTCCTAAAATTTATATATTTACTGTATTACTTTTGTGACTTCCATATCAGATTTACTCAGTTTTCAAGTCAAAAGATGATTTTTCTGTCTGCCAGTGCTAAAAATTCACTCTGGGATATGAAAAATCAAGCTCTGGTCATTCTGCCTCTTACACCATCATCAGGAATAAAGATTTTATCACCTGAATTTAGCAGACAAAATTGCTGGTTATGTGTAAAGTGGAATATAATCCAATTCACTCTTAAAGGCCTTTTAGCTCTGCAGTGCTAACAGGAGCAAAAGTTTGGTTTTTGTTAAGTCAGTGGACAGGCACATAGTACACAGACACATAGAGTTTGGAGGTGCCATTTTTATCACTTTTCTGCACTTTTAATTAATATGTAAACACATACTGTGATTTACAGGAGTATGTGAATCGGGGATTGTGCCTCTCCCATCAACCTGTTTATCTGAACACAACTGTTAGAAAGGTTTACTGGAGTTATTCACCTTCATTCTCAAAGCTACCCAAATCTAAAGGTGGAATTCCATCATAGGATGCTGATCCCTTTGGTAAGGAGTTTTTATATTTCTAAAAAGATTTAAATCTTCTGATACTTGGGTTAAGGTTCAGGACATTGTTAAATTTGCATCTAGGACTTTTAAACCCGTATTTTAATGAATGTTTCAAAATGTAGTTTGTGGCTTTGACCAGCAGATGGAGATGAACTGGAGTAAACCGACGAGTTAAACCGTCATTGCGGGTATGGGGAAAAGCAGAGGTTTCTTCCTACAAAGTGTGCTAGTGCCAATGTGGCTTGGTGCTGATTGGGGGCCCTTAGTAGGTAGAATAATACAAATAAGAAATAGTAGTTGTTATATTGACCAGTGGGGAGTAAAATATCTGGGAACAGATCACTGCCCTGATTAAAAATTACATCCCCTACAAAATTCCAAGATTTGGCCACCTGGCTAAATCTCTCTGCATTCTTGAGGGGTAGGACCACTCTATTTAAAAGGAACCTCTCACCCAAAAGCTGCAAAAGCAAAATGCAGCAGTACAGCTAAAGAAAGCACGCAAGAGACTACGGAGAATATCAGGAACAGTGTAGAATAAAAATCAGTGCTTTAAATGAGATGAATGACGACTTATTTTTCAGGTGAGCTTCTCGATTGTGTGTGAGAGAGAGAGAATTTACCTATCACTGTCACTTACCTATTCCACTCTAGGGCAGGGATGTGCAGGAAGAGGGCACTTTTTATTGTAATTTTGCCAGCAAACTGGGTGAGAGGATTGGTAGGACTTCTCTAACTCTCCTGGATATTGCTCTACTGTCTTCAAGGCAGATTATTATCCTGTGAGAGCGCGCACGCACACACACACACTCTCTCTCTCTCTCTCTCTCTCTCTTAAGAGCAACTGTTTTGCTTTTGAAATTCTCTAGGTTGTACTAAATATCAGATCCTCACTTGGAATAAATGGTCAGAGCTCCACCGACTTTAATGGAGCTATGACAATTTACAGAAGCTGAGGATGTGGCCTCCAATTTGTTTTCAAAATATTCTTCTAGGGAAGGAAAACCTCAGATGCTGTACAAGTTCTTCATTTCTAGCCTCTGCCTCCATCCCATATTAGACACAATGAACTCCATGCTTTGCTATTACTATAATACTCAGGATTGTCTTTCTAGAAACAAAATCTAAACCGTTCCACAAGTGCTTCTAGCATAAGTTTGTTTGCTTAGAATGCTGCCTCATTCCTTGGTTAGGTGTATAAGAAAGCATTTTTGTTTAAATAGGGAATTAAATGAAATAGACTCACCAACTCCTAACCTGCCTTTCTGTGAGTAGAAGTACCTGTGGGATATGGATCTCATCACACATGGATACATTTTCATGGGAGCTTCTTCTTAAAATATGGACACCATGTTATTGGCCTGAAGTCTCTCTCCTCCCCATAGCAGTAGGCTCATATACACAGAAAGACTAATTTGGCTGATATCCTTGGATTTTCACTCATTCTGGCTTGCCATCTCCTGCACTGTAATCCTGCTGCTATAGCTGACCTGCACCTGCTGCACAGTAGTAATCACAAGGAGGAGAACCCAACACACCGTGTTGTATTCTCTCCTTCTGCCTTGGCCTCAGCGCATTTCCCCCCCCTGCTGTTCTTTCTCCCAGCCGATTTTTATTAGTACAGTAACACTTGGTAAGATCAAAGTGCGATCGCCTTCAGATTCCTCTATTGCTGAAGTTTGAGCTAAGTGTTAACTGCTCGCTTCAAGTGAAATAAACTGCATGCTTTTAGTGTGCCCGTTTATAAGCACGCTGGGCTAGCGTCAGTTTTCAGTCTGACTGGAAGGCTGCAACAGCTGTTTCATGTTATGTTTCACTTGCATTAGAATTAGTTACTTTTTCCAGACTCCCAGACTGCTTCCCCAATATTATTTCTTGTCAAAATTCTTAATTAACAACAATACCGACACTGATCTTGGAATAACAGTGGAAGCGTAAAGGGTCAGATTGAGAAGTGAGACACACACCTTGGACAGCGCTTTCCGCAGGGCAAGTTCAATCCCAGTTTTATCTTTTTAGGTGCTGCTGAACTGGATATTTTGTGTGGATCAGGATACAGCTGCACCTTGGTTGCCCAGCAAAGGAAGGAAAAGCAATGGAATGCCCGTGAGGTATTTAGATGTTGGCATTTATTGAATCACAGTTGATTTCTAGAAATAAACAACTGTAGAGCACTAGAGGGGGGTTGAAACAAAACACCATGCCCAAGCACACCTGGACTTTGGGTAAATTCAGAACCTGATCCATACACTTCTTGGGCCCATCAGAAGTGAATTGATGTTCTCTCAGGGCAGACTTGCCTTTGTGTCTAATCCTCTATGCTGTTTGTCAAGTAGTTGAAGTGTTCCTTGTTTGGATGGGAATCTGAATGGGGTATTTGGTACAGTACATCCCTGCTCTTTGTTGTCTACTTTCCTTCCTTCCTTTTTTTTTTTTTTTGAGCTGCTGTGTTAAGTGACTCTGGAATGTGCATGGAGATGAGGGGGAAGCGTAGCTGGTTCCAGCTGGCATGATAAAACTGGAGAGAAAGTTCCCAGGATATCCAGACTTTCCAGTGCATTGTGTTTAGATAGAGTTTATAAAAAGAACCAGACTGAGAGGAATGGCTTGCACAGGGGTTGGTGATGGTGTTGGAGATACCCTTAGGAAGTGCTGTTTTACGTGTCTGAAATATCATCAGCTGCAGCAGAAGGACAGAGAATCCTGAACCAGGGACTTGGCAGGCAAAGAAAAAGAAACGGATTCTCAAATATGTTTGCTTTAAAATACATTTATTGGCTCAGAAGCGATCCCAGACACACCTCCTCACCCTGCAAACTGGCAGCAAAGTGAATGGTTGCACAACGAGTAGGGCCTGCCAGTGATTTACAATTTCAGCTGAATCACATGAGGGGTTCACACTGCGTTTTCTATGTAATGGGGCCCTACGTAATCTCAGAATGAAGCCCCAGAATGCAAGTGTATGGTTTATACACTGACCGATTGCACAGAGATACCTTACTAGCCGCTTAGGGTATGTCTATACTACCCGCCAGATCGGCAGGCAGTGATCGATCCAGCGGGGGTCGATTTATCGCATCTAGTCTAGATGCGATAAATTGACCCCCGAGCGCTCTCCCGTCGACTCCTGTACTCCACTGCTGCGAGAGGCGCAGGCAGAGTCGACGGGGGAGCGGCAGCAGTTGATTCACCGCAGTGAGTAGGTCTAAGTATGTCGACTTCAGCTACATTATTCACGTAGTGTAGACCAGGCCTTAGAGTCTGATGCCTGGATATTGATTTACAAAAGGAGGGCTACAGATTAGGAGCATGGGCTGTGTTCTAACTTTGCCACAGACTTGCCGGGTGATCTTGGCCAAGTCACATCATCTCTGTGGCCTCAGTTTTCTGCATCTGTAAGGGTGCTGAAGCTTAATTCATTAACATCTGTGAAATACTTCGAAATCCTCAGGTAGTGGAAGGTGCTATAAATACCAGTATTACTGTATTATTGTTTTGGTTTTTGTCAGTTTAGTTGTTCAGTCAGGTTCCAGGTGGACAGGATCCACATCACTCCTCCCCCGCAAAAAAGTTGATAAAAATTAGCGCCCTTACTCTGTCTCTGCAGAGAAGCCAAGGATCGGCTGGGCCATGGCACATGAAACTCCCTTCCCACCCTGAGTTCCTGTCCCTCTAGGGAAGGGTTGAGGCTTATTGTGGAGACAGTGTGAGGAGGCTTCTCCTGCCCCACTCTGACGCCCCTGGCCTGTGGATAGAAAACTTCATTCTCCAGGACACACAACTCAGCAGCTTTCACTAGCATTGTGAGTACTAAGAAATAAAAATAATTGTTAAGAGGAGCTGGTTACGTTGCATAATATCTAAAGCTATATCCCTTGGTAACTTAGCAGTAATTAACATCCTCTTGCACTGCGGTATTTAGGAGCGAATAGCTCCTACCAATTGACATTAATACCCCATCAGTGTCAGCCAGGGAGTGGGCAGTGAGTTTATGGAGTAGGTTCCAGTAATCTGTATTTGTTAGACTCTTCACAATTCCTAGTCTTTCCAGGTTTCACCTTGCTTGAGCACTGCACAGTAACTGCAGTAACTCGTGTGTGTGTGTGTGTAATTGTTTGGCAGGTCTCCACATTTGTGGAATTTACAATCATCACTGCGTCTGTAATGCTGGGAACAGCTTTTTTTATTTCTGGTGTATGATGAATTACGCCATCTGTCTTCTAGGTCCACCCCCCTTGCTGGCAATTCGGCACTGTCACGCAGTCAGCCAAGGTCAAGGTCCCAGACCTTCACTGTCTGTTGTGAAAATAATGGCTCAGTTCTGAAGTTCCTATTGTAATTTCTGAGCACATTACACACCCTTAGATCTGATCTGTCACTCAGAATAGGGAGTGTCCTTAATTTACAATAACAATAAGAATGAGGGAGTATATAGATAACCTTGCTTCACAGATGCAACCAATATTTAAAGGGGCACATCATTTAGACCTAAAATTTGGGAGTGGGGAAGTCTTTCAAAACATAACATGAATATAATTTTATTTTAATCTAATGGAAAATGACAGGGGACACAATTTAAATGTTGCTAACACAGACATGAGAAAAGTGAGCGAATGCATGGGAACATGAAAGCGAGAGGCATGCAGAGAATGGGTACAGCGTGAGAACCTAAATGGAACAGAACTGGAAATTAAAGTGAAACTGACCACTCTAGCCTCACTGTCCCTGTTTTCTGAAATGAAAGCAGTAAACCACCAGCATAAGCGATGGCAGACAAATTAGATTGGTAAATTTCTCTGTTTGTATAAACCTGGGTAATAGTCGTACCTTAGGGCCTGATCCAAAGCTCACTGAAGCTAATGGGAGGCTTTCTTTTGATTTCATTGGGCTTTGGCTCAGGTTCACATGTAAGAAAACTAGAGATGGGGGAGAACATACATGAAGACCAAGAACCTGAAGGTGCTTGAGGAGTCTTTGGGGAAACTCTTACCTAAACTGCTAGGTGTTGAGGATAATCCACTGACATTGGGAGAATTATTGAGAGCCATTTCTCTGGCACTCATCACAATAGTAAATGAGTGCCTATTGAGTCCCACAGAGAAGATAGTTTAGCAGTACAGCCAACCCTAAGTGTTCAAAAATTGAGTCAGGCATCAAAAATAAATCAGATGGCCTTAATTTTTTTTAAGTGTTGGATTATTTTTGTTTGTCTTCTGCTTTAGATCCTTTACGGTACATTTAGGTCATGATTTCAAGCTTTTCTCTGCAATCGTGAGGGCTTTCTTTTTTAAAATGAAAGCTGAGATTCTCATGTACAGGGCCGCCCAGAGGGGGGGGGCAAGGGGGGGGGGAAGTGGGGCAATTTGCCCCGGGCCCCGCAGGGGCCCCCACGAGAGTTTTTCAGGCCCCCTGAATCCTCCGGGCGGCCCTGCTCATGTAATGACGTGATTTTGATATGTGTGGATTAAAGAGTGTCAACTGATCAGGAGATGCAGGTTGAATTCTTTGGGATGCCTCGTTGTTTATTTTGTGCTTTTACACATATTTAAGTGCTTATGGTTGCAGTGAGTTTCATAATTTTTGTTTTCTGTGTGCACTTTTGCTATAATGTCATTCTGTTTAAAAATTCCTTGAAACCCTTCAAACTAGAAATGAGTGCAGAGAATACGCCTGCCCTGGCAAGGAGTGGGGAAAAAATGAGTGGAAATGTAGATCTTTTTCAGCTCTAACTTTGATTTAAAACAAAAAGGCTTGACAGGGTGGGTTCCTTTGAGCTTTGTCTCACTGAGTAATATGTATTGACTCAGAGGATCTGGAGAACGCTGTACCTCCGCTTCAGTCAGAGAAGTTGGGAAGATGGTTTCTTAGGGTTCTGGCACAGCAATGGGCAGAGGCGGTGCTAGCCCATTGGGGTCCGTAAGCAGGAATATTTGTGGCCTCCCCACCCTACATGACAAATAAATAATAAAAAGCGAATAGGGAGCCCCCTTGAGCTGCTCAGGGCCCTTAGCAATTGCTTAGTCTGCTTATGCCTAGTGTTGGCTCTGGCAATAGGAGATGGGTCAGAGTTCACATCTGTTGATATAACTGTCTTGGTGCTTCCCCCCCCCTACTATGCTCAGTCTATTTGTCAATGGGAAGAAGTTTCATCATTTTCCAGTGATAATCCAAAAGCTTTTCTTATGTCACCACTGAATGATGAGAAGCTGCTGCTGCTGCTGTTGTGTATTTGTATTAGTGTAACCCTTCTGCCAGGCAGAGTTGGCAGCAACAACGGGTTCAGTATCTAGGGGTTCCTTTTCAACAACACAACACAAAACCAGCTTGAGCCCCCACCCAGTGACCTGGGACAATTACACACCACCCCTTGGGCACCTCTAAGAGGCAATACTTCCCCTCTCGCAAGCACAGAGTCTGAGTGTAGCAAAAGACTTTTAATAAAAGGAGGGAAGTAACCAGGGGCGGCTCCAGGCACCAGCGCAGCAAGTGCGTGCCTGGGGCAGCAAACCGCGGGGGGCAGTGTGCCGGTCGCCGTGAGGGCGGCAGTCAGACCGCCTTCGGCGGCATGCCTGCAGGAGGTCCGCCGGTCCCGCGGCTTCGGCAGCAATTCGGCGGCGGGTACACCGAAGGCGCGGGACCGGCCGAAGGCCGCCTTGACTGTTGTGCTTGGGGTGGCAAAAAACATAGAGCCGCCCCTGGAAGTAACTCAGCATTAATTTGGGAAAACACCGCAAACAGGGTTTATAAACATAAACCATGAGCGAAAGACCCACCACCAAGTCAGTTGGGCAGTGTCCTTTTCCCCTCAGGTTCTCAAGTCCAGCAACCCAAAAGTCCCTTTAATGTGCCCGTCCCTTCTCTGCACCCACACTCACAGTTGCTGTCCTTGGACAGTGCAGACCCAGAGTTCAGAGGTGCATCTGCAGAGTTCACCTTCCACCATGGATGGAGGGCCGGGTAAGGAGGCACCATACTCGCTTTGCTGCTCATGCACTCACTCGCCACCCCTTTCTGCGGGGCTCTGCTCTGGCACTCTCCGCCAGCCACGCCTCTCCGCAGCCGCCCTGCTGGCCGCACCAAGATGTCTTCAGGGCCCCCCACTTAACACAGCTCTCAGTGATTTTAGATGATGGTGGGGGAGCCTCAGGCTGGTACACACTGGGAAGTCTCTTGCATCAGAGACACTGTCCCAAAGCAGGTCTAATACTTAGACATCAGTGATTTCAGTTCTGCAGCTATTACACAGTGGAGAGAGGAAGGGTCAAATAGTGTCTGGGGCCCCTAGGCAAGGCTCACACCATCAGGTACAAGTACCTGTCCCCACCCTCTCTCAACTCACTGGCCTTTGGAACTCATATCCCCCCAGCCTAGCAAGTGCCGTTTAGTTGAGGGTGAGTCCCTCCATCAGGAAATGCCAAGTACCGTTCTGCTGCCCTGGATTCACACAACAAGGATAACAACCCTTTATTACTCCTGCCCCAATAACAAGGAGACTGGGAATCCAACACCAGCCCAAAGTGCCCATTTGGGGAAGCAATCCCATCATGCTGAGCATCTAGGCAGGGTGGGTGTGCCCATGCAAACGAGATCAGCTCCTGAAGTCCTCTTCCACAGCTCATCACTGGATGTCAGGGGAGAGCTCATTCAGACTCTGCTTACATTAGAATGGCGTCTACCGCCCCGACCATTCCAGGGCCCCGCTGTGCTAGGCGTTGCAAAAACATATAATAAAACCATCCCTACCCCAAAACTCTTACAATCCTGCAATGAGCTCCATGTGAGTGGACTCCTGCATACACGGGAAGCCACACTGATCTCACTGCAGGATGACAGGCGGTGCAACAGGTGGGTGAAACAAACATGAGAGGATCGGGTAGCAGAAATAAAAACTCATTTTACATAAACTACTTCTGAGATTTTACATGGCTCCTAGAATCACTCTTATGACAGAATCTATTCTCCCTCCCATTGAGTCATCAGTTGTGGTGGTGATTTTTCTTTATACCTGCCTGAAAATGTCTTACAGCCAGTCAGTCTGTGGTACACTTTTCATTCTTCTCTTTGGCTGATTTCTTGGAATCCTTAGTTATAGTTTTCTAGTCTGGGTCCAAATTGGTGTAAGGACTTTAATACAAACGGTATTGTCTTCTCTGTATGAATTTTTTTTACCTTTTGTCATTTCAATTAAGCTATTACTGATCACTGAAACGTGATCAAATATGAACCATTATTTAAAAAAAAAAAAAAATCTTCCCATACTCTCTTTGAAGCAGGTCAGTAGTACCTGCCCCTGTGGAGACGTAGAAATATATACAAAGAGGTGAAGTGACCTGGGTAAAATTTTCTGAAGTGCCACTGTGAAATAGAAGCTTACATCTCACTGACATTCAATGGAACTTAGATGCTTTTGCAAATTTTACTCTTTGGTGAAGGCCTGAAAGAAAGTCAGGGCAAGAGGAAGAGATAATTGTAATTATAAAGATGTATAGTAGACGTTTGTGGGCTTTCGTCTTTGTTTCTGCTTCTGTCTGGTTTACCAGCCCAGGACCCACCTGTGTTTTGAGTGGCTCACCACTCAACTGTTGGATGTCTTGAAAGATTTTTGGAACGTAGACAGACACACAATATGTTTCTAGTCAAACAGCAAGACTTGATGGACAGTGTATTTCTGAAGGATTATCAGAGGCCTGGGGCACGTTGTGAGACATGAGGCTGAAGGCCAAGAGCTTTCAACCCCTGCAAGTGCAGTAATCTGTCAGAAATGCTTTGTCCTAAACAGTCTAATTGTGGACTTTGCACAGAAAATGATTAAGAAAGGAAAGGAACAAACAAGTTTGCCTGGCATGTTTAGTGGGGATTGTCAATATTTGACTTGAAATCCTGTCTTGTTCAGGGCCGGATTAACTTTTTGTGGGCCCGGCGCCAAAAATATTTGTGGGCCCCCCTGGGGAATGAAGGGGCCAGGGGCAAGAGCACAGCGGGCAGGGTGGATTTGATTTAAATAATGATTTAAGTCACTAGTCAGGAAGACTCGATTTAATCATGGTTTTCTACATAAAAGTGCATTCTTGTTGGTTGTTATAACCTTAATACATATTCTTCACAACTCAGAGGTAGATGTAGGTTTCATTTTTAGAAGTTACACACTATACATTTTGAAAACTTTTCAGATGAGTTTTACAGCTATATCAGAAAATGAATGATTGTTTGGTTATTTCATTTACCAAAGGTAATTGATGCAGATATTTATGAAGTCATTGGGAGGTGAACTATCTCCAATTCAACAGGTTAATCATTAATATTTGGAGGATTTTCCTGCCAGGCAGGGCTGGCTCCAGGCACCAGCCCAGCAAGCAGGTGCTTGGGGCGGCCAAGGGGAAGGGGCGGCACGTCAGGCTGTTCGGCGGTAATTTGGTGGCGGGTCCCTCTCGGAGGGAAGCACCTGCCGCCGAATTCCCGCCGAAGAAGAAAGCAGCGCGGTGGAGCTGCCACCGGAGTGCCGCCGATCGCAATTGCGTTCGCGGCTTTTTTCTTTTTTTTCCCCGCCACTTGGGGCGGCAAAAACCCTGGAGCCGGTCCTGTTGCCAGGCTGTATTAGGAGGAGAACATCACCAGACAGACATTTAAATTGGTGCCATGGTAAATCTGGTACTGCTTGTTCCTGAAATTCCATAGCCATTTCATAATTTAAATCAACAATTTTTTGTCAGATGAGACTTTCAGGGCTTGACAGCACTCTGTTATAAAGCTTTTACAAGAGACGTGATCCACAAATCGTGCAGTTGGATGGGACTCTTACAAAGCGCGTATTTCAGCTGGCTTGCTTTTTCACCTTCCATTCTCTCCAAAAAACACCTGAACTGATTCTGTTGCAGGAGCATTGGGAGCTGTGCCTTAGGCTATGACAAATAAGTGAGCCTCTAGGTGATGCCCCAAAATATCCCCAAATAGTTTTCAGACTCATCATTTACTGTCTCCTTAGCTCGTTGAAGTCAGTGGCCATTTATACCAGAAGAGCATCTGGCCCCTAGACTCTTTCCTGTCTCATAACTCTTAGTGCTTCTTCTCCACGAGGCAGGGTTGGGATTATCACAGAAGGAAAAGCCGCTGGTTTCCTGTGCCTCTTTAGAACAGAGCCAGTTTGGCATGATGGGAAGCAGACTCAGGAAGGAAGGAAACCTGAGGTGGAGAGGAAACAGCTGAGCCACCTAAGGAGAGGTGTTCCAGGGATCAGGGCCATTGGGGATGCTGTCAGAGGGGGAAAATGTTCCACAGGGCCTGTTAGAGAAGCTAGAAAGTAGGGGGACCAGATGTCCCAATTTTATAGGGACAGTCCCAATATTTGGGGCTTTGTCTTATATAGGTGCCAATTACCCCCCACCCCTTGTCCTGATTTTTCACCCTTGCTATCTGGTCACCCTACTAGAACGGTTCCATTGGGACACAGCATTGGCAGTGGGATGGTTTTCATTTGGGGTTCCACTGAGGAGCAGGCCCAGCAAGGAAGATTCCGAGCTGTTAGGGAATCTGTTTAGAGGGAGGAGAAGGGTATATTGGAGTTATAGAGGGCAGGGAAAGCAACAGTCTGAGACTAGCTGGACAGCATGGACACAGTGGACTTGTAGGGAATGCCCATACCAATGAAGAGCCAGATTATCCCTGGCCCGTGTGTAGTGGAGGGGCCTTCAAGACTTTGTCTAATGTAAGGGCCTCCACTGAGCCTCTTAATGGGGTATTCACTGAAGATACTGAAGTAGCAGCATCCTCCGAGTGTATTATTCAATCTGGATATGACGGTAGGCAGGGCACAAACAGTCTGCTCAGTTGGAATGATTTTGTTTTGTGTTAACCTTCCAATAGGGATTTATCTGTCTGATGGGAATTATGATATGAAATACTCCAGTGTGGAAATTCTGTGTGGGGATTATCGGACTCACGTTTGGTTAACCCGTAGCCGTCCATGAGCAATCCAGAGCTCCCATTGCAAAGGTTCTAAAGCATTAGCACTTAGTGACAGTCAATCCTAATTCTTTGTGCCAAGGAAAGAAAACAAGGGACATTTCTCTGTCATATCCCCCTGTGGCGTGCCAGTGTCTGGGTAAGAAATTTTCAGCGTTTTCTTTCTTCCCCCTGGCCTTTTTTTTTTAAACATTCCCTGGCTCATCTGAAAGATGCAGGAATTGACTCTCCAGCTTTGGTCTATAGGTGCATGATTTCCTGATGGGTCAAACCAAAACCTTGGATGCAAACACTTCCAAATATTGGGGAGGTTTGGATCCAGATCTGGATTTTGCACCTTTTCTTGACCGATTAAAATACAGAACAATTGAATTTCATATATACATTCCCCAGTTATCACAAAGCATTGAATAAAGTAGCACTTATTTTTGAGCTGGTCACGGATGGTTAACTGTATATGCAGCTTTGAGGCTACCATTGAAAAGCTCCTGGAAGTAGAATAAATGCATCAATTCATCTCTTAAAATAGGTGAGCAGTTAAGAGCATATAACTGTGGTGGCTTGGCATGGGCTATCTGTACGCTTCTGGGTGCAGCTCACCATATTGAGCTCAGCTATCTGAGATAATGCTACAGACCCTATGTTGTATCATGGCTGTTACAGTCCTCTGGGGCCCATTTGTTGTCAGTACCTCAGGGATGAATTCTCCAGGTCCAGTTATCAGGGCTTTCTCAGTGGAGGGCCCACCTCTCCTCCATCCACTGGTCCACTAGAAACCCATGTTTGGCTAGCTTCAAGGTGCAGTATAATGCATCTATTTGGTCAAGAGTTTATTATTTTAGGTGCAGGTTCTACACAGAGTAAAGACAGTTTAAATATAGAATTCACAAAACATAGCTCTATCGTAAGTTGTCCAAGTGCTGAAGTGATGGGAGCTGTTTAGGAACCCATCAATGTATTGCTGTCACCTTCTGAAGCCCTCGCTAGTGGCCTGATCCTATGTGGTGGTCATGACCCTCAAAAACTATCCATAATGATGAGATGGAGCTACAGAACTGTGGAATAGTCTCCCAGTGGAAGTGATGGAAGCTCCATTGCTTGAGTCACTTTAAACTCGATGCAGAACTGAAAAATATTATCGAGAGGTGGCAGGTAGCCTTTTCATACTATAGTTGCCACTAGAGTCCATGATGATGCCTTATTTTTCCCCCCACTATAACTTTTTTGCTTGAAAAATTTGGCCTGATAATCGCCAGATATACTCTGAAAGCCAAAGAGAATGTTTTTTTGAAAAAGTCATTCACCTTTCTGGCTCATTTTCCTCACCTGTAAAATGCTGATAATACTTGAAAGCACTATATAAATGCTAAGAATTATTGTTATGAACTAATGACATTCCATTACTGGGCAATGTAGACCTAGTAGTTTGTTGAGATCAGTGTAAGCCCTAGTTATGTCCACTCATTCAGTCCTTCTCTCCTGATGTGCCCAGTCACCATGTAATAAAATAATCACTCACACTTTGTGTTAAAGGTTACATTTATAAATAGTTAATTGGTTAGATGTTTAACTAAATGGTTAATCAATTGTTATAGATTCCAACAGGTCAATAGATTGTTTCTAACTATGTCTAACACCTTCTAGTAATGTGTGTATAAACCAGGCTGGTGTGTGTTCATTCTGTGCTCTTTTACTTCTGTACAGTTACAACTCCAACCTTATTGGAACTTTTTTTTCCTGCATGCAATTATAACATTCTCTTTCCATTGCTAACCCTGTAGTTTTGGATCCCTGAACTTTAGACTTTGAAAGCTGCATTTTGATTTGGATGTAAAGCACCTGCTATTTAGAGTGACACTTAAATCCATAATGAAAATTCAGTCCTAATCATCAAAGGAAAGTGAGAGTTAAGTTTGTGCATGTCCTCTGTATCCTGTTTCCCTGCTGCTCATCCACAGAAAATAAATCACAGTGGATGTCATTGCATCTCCTATTCTTTGTTTAAATGGTTAGAGTGGGCAGTGAGTCCGTCATTTTGGGAATCCCATGTGAATACTAAAAAACGTATTTTTTTTGATAGTCAATTAAAATGTTTTGATGAATACAACCTCCCCTCCCCCCCATTTTAAAAAAAGTCATAAGAAATCTATGGGTCTGATTTCACCACTGTGGCATTCCAGTTCTCTGCTCATGTGACTCCATTGAAATCACTGGAATTATATGTATGTAAGAGTGCAGGAACTCAACAGGCCATTGAAATCAGTGGAGTGACACAAGATTGAAGCTGGAGTAACACAGTGGCGAGCCAGGCCCTATATGATCAACTGTAAGCTTTTCACAGTAAAAGGCAATGCAAAGGAGACAATGCAATACATACTATATTGCTACTCAAAGTGAAACAACACAATCCAAAATGTCCATGGAGCACTCAAAGGTCCAGAAGCAAGTATGCTGTCCAAGAAGTCATTGGTCTTGGGTTTCTTCAGACAAGAGATTGATAAGTAGATCCCAGATTTTCTGCATTCCACCTGAAAGTTGCCCTTGAAATGAGCAATATAAAACGTCTAAAGACATGAATGGAAGTCCACAGCTCAAGTAAAAACATCCAGTTTTGTCCACTTTAACAAGCCAGCTTTCCAAAGACCATCCCACCATAGACGTTCTGAGTACCTTCAGCCCTCAAGTGATGCCCAACACCCTAGATTTGTTTTCCCAGCACATCTCCTAAAAGACATAACACAGACCTGATCCACAGAAATGCAGTAAAAGTGATTTTACAGACGTGGGACTGAGGGCTGCTGCGATGCCACACAAGGAAAAATTAATGGGAAGATTTTAAAAGGCACAAATGGGAATTAGGCATCCAGGTCCCCTTGACTTTGAACCACTATTGGGCACCTAACTGCCCTTGTATCTTTGAAAAATCTTCCCCTAAAAGCCTAAGCTATTTAACGTGGAAAGGAAAAGAGGGAAGGGAAATCTCATAAAGGTCTATAAGATAATGACTGGTATAGAGAAGCATGGTCTCATGGTTCAGGCACTGCTTGGGGACTCAGAAACGTAACCCCGAAGTCATTTGAAATCAATGGGAAGACTTCCATTGACTTAAATGGGCTGTGGATCAGTGCCCAGGAAATCTCTATTCAGTTCCCAGCTCTGCCAGACTCTAATCAATCTATAAAATGGGTATAATACATCCTTTCTCCCACCCTTTGTCAATCTTGTCTATTGACATGACAAGCTCTTGCAGTCAGAGATTTTCATGTAGCACAGTGAGGTACAGATATCTAGTCCCAATTCAGGAAAGAACTTAAGAATTTAAAAGAGGGAATGAGGAGGATCGGGGGAACTATAGGCCAGTCAGCCTCACCTCAGTCCCTGGAAAAATCATGGAGCAGGTCCTCAAGGAATCAATTCTGATGCACTTAGAGGAGAGGAAAGTGATCAGGACCAGTCAGCATGGATTCACCAAGGGCAAGTCATGCCTGACTAACCTAATTGACTTCTATGACGAGATAACTGGCTCTGTGGATGAGGGGGAAACAGTGGACGTGTTATTCCTTAACTTTAGCAAAGCTTTTGATATGGTCTCCCACAGTATTCTTGCCAGCAAGTTAAAGTAGTATGGACTGGATGAATGGACTATAAGGTGGATAGAAAGCTGGCTAGATCTTTTTCACTAGGAGGGTGGTGAAGCACTGGAATGGGTTACCTAGGGAAGTGGTGGAATCTCCTTCCTTAGAGGTTTTTAAGGTCAGGCTTGACAAAGCCCTGGATGGGATGATTTAGTTGGGGTTGGTCCTGCTTTGAGCAGGGGGTTGGACTAGATGACCTCCTGAGGTCCCTTCCAACCCTGATATTCTATGATTCTATGTGCTTGAGTGCTGTCCAGAATATTTGCCTGAATCTTAGATTCATAGTGTTTAAGGTCAGAAGGGACCATTAGTTCATCTAGTCCGGCCTCCTGCATATCACAGGCCATTGCATTTCACCCAGTTACCCCTGTATTGACCCCATAACTTGTGTTTGGCTAAAGTATAACTTCCTGACAGGCATCTGGTCTTGATATGAAGACCTCAAGATATACAGAATCCACCACTTTGCTTGGTAGCTTGTTCCAATGGTTAATCACACTCCCTGTTTTTAAAAAAAAAATAAAATAATAAAAAAAAAATTGTGCCTAATTTCTAATTTGAATTTGTCTGGCTTCAGCTTCCAGCCCTTGGTTCTTGTTGTGCCTGTCTCCACTACAGTCATTATGCTCTTCTCAAGTAGATTAAAGAGAACTAGTACCCAGTATTTTCTGCCCAGGAAAGTACTTATACCAGCGGTTCTCAAACTTTAGCAACCCGAGCACCCCCATTTTGATTTAAAAAATTTTGGGGACCCCCCAAGTCCCCCACTCACCCCTTGCCCAGCTAAAGGGGGGAGGGATAGCTCAGTGGTTTGAGCATCGGCCTGCTAAACCCAGGGTTGTGAGTTCAATCTTTGAGGGGGCCACTTAGGGATCTGGGGCAAAATCAGTACTTGGTCCTGCTAGTGAAGGCAGGGGGCTGGACTCGATGCCTTTCGGGGTCCCTTCCAGTTCTATGAGATAGGTATATCTCCATATATTATATTATTTATATTATAATCCCCTTCCCCGCCTCTTCCCCCAATGCTATGTCCCTACCCTGCCCCTTCTCCGAGGCCCCGCCCTCCTTCATTCCATCCCCCCTCCCTCCATCGCTCGCTCTCCCCCAATCCTCACTCACTTTCACCAGGCTGGGGCAGGGGGTTGCCATGCAGGAGGAGGTGAGGGGTGCAGGCTCTGGGCTGGGGCAGGGGGTTGGGGTGTGGGAGGGGTGAAGGGTGCGGCCTCCGGCCAGGCAGCACTTACCTCGGGCGGCTCCTGAAAGTGACCGGCACATCCCTCTGGCAGCAACTCCTAGGCAGGGGGCCCAGAGGGTCTCCATGTGCTTCCCCAGCCCGCAGGCACCGCCCCCGCAGCTCCTATTGGCTGAAGTTCCTGCCAATGGGAGCTGCGGAGTCGGTGCTTGGGGTGGGGGCAGTGTGCAGACACCGCAAAGACCCTCTGCCCCCCCCCGGGGCTGCAGGGATGTGCCAGCTGCTTCCGGGAGCGGCACCGAGTCAGGGCAGGTAGGAAGCCTGTTCCACAGCATGCAGGAGGCACTGGGAGGGAGAGGGAGGAGCTGACTTATACACTTTAATCAAGTCACCTCTCAGTCTTCTTTTTGATAAACTAACAGATTGAGTCTCAGTTGAGGTGTCTAGGTGCTACTGTAATGCAAATAAAGTAGTAGTATGATTTGTTAGGTGCTTAGTGCTACTATAGTAGAAAAGACCGTTCCTGTCCAAACTGGTTTATAATCTAAATAGAAAATCCCTGTTTGTAAAGTAGTTCACAATATGTACAGCGCTATGTAAGCGTTAAGTTTGATCAGATAGCCAGTTGGGAGCAGCCTCTGTTTCCTGTTTCTGATGAATGAGTGAGTATTTGGTCAAATAAAAGACAACCCCTATAAACCATCTACAAGATTTTACAGATGGTAAACTGCATAGGGAATGAATTTTCGCAGTGCCTTGCAAACGGGGCTGTGATCATGTTTGGGGGTCACTGTTCATTAACATACTACACATAACTTTTATTTAACCTGTGGCGCGCTCTGCCGTAGAATGTTAGAGAGAGAATTTAATAAGATTTGAAAAGCAAGGATTAGACACGTTATTATGAGTACAGTATCTGCTGTGATGCTAGCTGTGATAACATTTCAAGGGCCATCAGTCCTCCTATTTCAAAGCATAAATTTATCATCAGCTGGAGTAATGGAGCAGATTCCTCAGTGGAATAACAAGTTACTGCTAGGCGATCTATGGTATCATTTACTGAATGCTCGGTCACTCAGCCATACCTTCTCCTGGTGATGCCCCTAGAAAGAAATCACCTGTCTTTATCCCAGGGCAGTAGCTCAACCCCTCTTTATAATGCCTACAGTCATCTCCCAGATGAGACTATGTCTTTAGCTGGCTGAGACCCGCATTGAGGATTACCCCAAAAAACCTCACGTTGCTTTCTGTCTCAGCCTGGCCTCAGTCTAGGGATACCTCTTTGCGGGGTCCCTTCCAGGGGGCACCAAGTGACTGCCCCAACCTCTCACAAGCACGAGCAGGGTTCTTGGTGCTGTAGAGCAGACGTTACAAGCTATGAAACCTAGCCAGGGCCTGGGGCCAAAACTTTTTATCATCTTTTATTTACAGGTATGAAAAAATATTGAAACTTCATCTGTTTGGTCTGCACGGGGCCTAGTGACCTTTTCCACATTTAAAATTAATGCCTTATGGAAGTCTAGTAATTTCATGAGTAAAATTAAGAACTTTTCCCTTGGGGGCACTGGTTCTCTTTTACCTTAAGTTCCTAAATTAAATTAATTTGGTGGTCTCATTTTACTCTGTAATAGATTGTATGGTAGTTCCTGCATTTCAGATTTTGTGTGTGTGTATAATCTTTGTACACTAAGTAATAATAGGCTATCACAGCCAAGGATAGTCCAAGTGAAAGTTCTGTGCACCACAGAAATGTGGCTTTTTATGCCACTTCATGCACCCCGTGAATCACTAGCTACATTCTGACCACTGATCTTTTTAGGAGGCAAGGGAGAGGGGTAGCATTGTGGGTGGGTTAAATATTCTGACTGTTAGAAGCTAAGGTTTCCTGTGAAATCTCCTCATCTTCCCCAGATGGGACAGTGAACCCTTCTAAGTCTACCTTGGTGAATGACTTCAGAGTGTTCAGTGGTTTAGAAGAACCCACAAAACTCTTGGATGTTTTGCACCCTTCTGCACCTGGCAGACTTGAGAAACGGTTGGCACCTGTGAAAGACTGTGCCCAACATCCATACCAGCCACATCAAAATGAGCTGACAGGAGGTACCAGGTCCCTTCCTGGGGATTTGGGCATTCTTATTCCCACCCAATGCCAGGTTCACTCGTAGTGGCTGCTGTCTGGGAGAGGTCAATGGGGACCTCCTAAATCCACACCGAGAGAGAAAGACGCAAAGAAATTTAGACCTCTTCAGGTGTAAGGTATATTCATCGGCCAGCCTCCAAATGTGAGTGGCTAATTATCAGGCCCTCCTCTCTAGGTATGATGACTTAAACTGGGACAAGTTGTCTCAGTTTGTAGACAAGCTTCCAAAAGAACTTCAAGAGGTGATGAAGATCATTATGACGGAGGAGCATGTGATTGCCTGCACTTCCTTACAGGCTATGCTGGATGCATCTGACGTTGTGGGGCAGGCTCTGGCCTCATCTGAGGGAATGAGGAGGTCTTTCTGGCTCCAGTCCTCAGACATCCCCAGAGAGCTCCAAACAACAATTGAGGATCTTCCATTTGAAGGCAAGTCACTTTTAATGCTAGGATGGATGAGGCCCTCTCTTCTTTAACACTTGAGGGTGTGTCATAACTATAAAGGGAAGGGTAACAGCTCTCCTGTGTACAGTACTATAAAATCCCTCCTGGCCAGAGACTCCAAAATCCTTTTACCTGTAAAGGATTAAGAAGCTCGGGTAACCTGGCTGACACCTGACCCAAAGGACCAATAAGGGGACAAGATACTTTCAAATCTTGGGGGGGGAAAGGCTTTTGTTTGTGCTCTTTGTTTAAGGGGTCGTTCGCTCTTGGGACTGAGAGGGACCAGACATCAATCCAGGTTCTCCGCATCTTTCTAAAAAAGTCTCTCATATTTCAAACTTGTAAGTAAAAAGCCAGGCAAGGCGTCTTAGTTTTACTTTGTTTTCTCAACTTGTAAATGTACCTTTTACTAGAGTGTTTATCTTTGTTTGCTGTACTTTGAACCTGAGACTAGAGGGGGGGTCCTCTGAGCTCTTTAAGTTTGATTACCCTGTAAAGTTATTTTCCATACTGATTTTACAGAGATGACTTTTACCTTTTTCTTTAATTAAAAGCCTTCTTTTTAAGAACCTGATTGATTTTTCCTTGTTTTTAGATCCAAGGGAGTTGGATTTGTATTCACCAGGAGTTGGTGAAAGGAAGGAGGGGGGAAGGGTCAATTTCTCCTTGTTTTAAGATCCAAGGGGTTTGGATCTGTATTCACCAGGAGTTGGTGAAAGGAAGGAGGGGGGAAGGGTCAATTTCTCCTTGTTTTAAGATCCAAGGGGTTTGGATCTGTATTCACCAGGGAATTGGTGAAAGGTTTCTCAAAGCTTCCCAGGGAAGCGAATTAGCTTGAAGGAATGGTGGCAGCGGACCAGATCTAAGCCGGTAGTTAAGCTTAGAAGTCCTCATGCAGGCCCCCACACTTGTACCCTAAAGTTCAAAGTGGGGATACAGCCTTGACAGGGTGACAATACATTCTTTGGGTCTCTGTTTTTCCAGTCCCCAGAAGGAAGCAAGCACATCAACCATCTTCCTTCAGACAGCTCTCCTCCACTCAATACGACCACCAGCCCCAGAGGACCTTAAAACTGCTGAGGATTTCACCACTCTGCCTCATCTTCTGCAATTTCACAGTATGGGGCTTTTTCCAGGCAATGAGGTTGACATTAATGTTAAGAGCCTGGAAGAACTACATTAAGATCTTTTTCTTTTTAGACTCCTCACCCATCTTTAGAAGCTGCCTCTCTTATTTCTGGGAAGTCTGGACTGGGATCACCTCAGATCAGTGGGAGATTGTAAACATGGAGTATTTTATTCAGTTCTGGTCTCCTCTTCTCTTTTACCCCCCTTCCCCGTCCCTTTTCAGGGACTCTTCTCAAAGGATACAGTTAAAGAAGTGGACTCCCTTTTACAACTGAGAGCAGTGTCAGAGGTGCCCTTAGAATTCCGGGCAGAAGGTTTGTTCTCATTACTTTCTCATCCCAAAGAAGAAAGGGGGTTGGTCCTGCCTTTTGGTTGTTCCATTGCACCAATGGTATTCACTAAGTGCTTGGCAGTCATGGCAACGCCTCTAAGGAAGCCAGGTCTATCCCTACTTTGATGACTGGCTAATTTGAAGAAGATCACCCCAATTGGTGAACAACTTGATTCAAGTAACCCTAAAGCTCTTTGCCTTCCTGGGACTCAGTCAGCAGAGAAAAATCCACACATACTCTGACTTAAAGCCAAGAGTTCATAGGAGCGGTGTTTAGATTCAAAGTCAGCAAGAGCTTACCTTCTGCAGGAAAGATTCCAAATCACAGTGAACCATCAACTACCTTGAAGCTCACCCAAGAACATCAGTGAGAACATGCCTCAGACTTTTGGGACACATGACCTCCTGCACCTGTGTGATGCACTTTGCCAGACTTTGCCTACTCTCCATGCAAGGATGGTTAAAATCAGTGTGTCCATCCAGAAGACACCAAAAGGACAATGATGGTCATGATCCCACAAGAAGTCCTCTCATTATACTGATAGAAAGATCCTCCTTAGGGATGCAATGGCATACTCTTCTCTGCGCCTAGTGACAGACTCTGGTGACAGACCTCTCCACTCAGGGATATGGGGGCAGGGGGAGCTCATTTAGATCATCTTCAAATTCAGGGCCTATTGTCCCTTCGAGAAGTTTGCGTCTTTAAATGCCATAGAGCTCAGAGCCATCTGCCTGGCATGCAAAGTATTTCAGCCACTTCTCCAGGGACCCACAATACAAGTGCTGACAGACAGCACCACAGCTATGCATTATGCCAACAGACAAGGGGAGTGTGATCATCCCCTCTCTGTCTGAAGGCCGTGTAGCACTGGAGATGGTGCATTCCAAATCAAATCACACTGCTGGTCGGGCACCCTCCCGCCCTTTGGAACACCTTGGCAGATCAACTCAGCAGACAGTTCTCAGATGATTGAGTGGTCTGTCTAAGACTCAGTCCTGCAGAACATCTTTTGTAAAATGGGGATTCCCAGAAATAGACCGGGCTGCCAAAGACCACAAGTGTCAAACATTCTGTTCCAGAGGTCCAGCTCATGCTCCTTGACACATGCTTTTCTCATCCCCTGAGAATGGACTGATATAAGCCTTTCTGCTGATCCCCCATTATACTGAAGTCTCTGGGGAAACTGAGGCAAGATGTAGAAATGATGAATTATTATTGCCCCAGCGCAGGCCAAACAGTTCTGAGATTCAGATCTTATGAACCTTATAACAGAGCCACCACTCATCTGCCTTGTTACGCCCAACATAGACTCACAGAACAACGGTCGGATCCTGCACCTGGACCTAGCACCATTACAACTGACAGCCTGGATGCTGGCTGAATAACCTCCACTGAAAGAAGCTGTTCAGCTGAAGTTCAGCACATTCTGCTCCAAAGCAGGAAAGCCTCAGTCAGCCTGACTTATAAAGTTAAGTGGAAGAGGTTGTCCTATGTGAGCATCTCAGCGCCAGCTGTCTCCCTTCACACCACACAATTCAGCAACATTGGACTTTCTGTTAGCTCCATCAGAGTCTATCTAGCAGCAGTATCTGACATCACCCTCCTCTCCAGGACCAGGCTGCTTTTTCCCACCCCACAGTGGCAAGGTTCCTTAAGGGCCTTATTCATGTTGTTCCTCAGGGCAGGAGCCCCCTCCCTCTTGGAATCCGAATGTACTAATCGCTGCTTTGATGGGTTCTCCCCCTATCCCCAAGCCCTTAGCTACCTGTTCCCTTTACCACCTGTCAATAAAAACTGCCTTTTTGGTAGCCATTACTGCAGCTCAAAGGAGAGGAGAGATTCAGGCCCTTAGCATAAGTCTCCACGGGCTTGGAACCTGGGTCTGCTGGTTCCTGAGCGGCCATGTCCACATCACTACCCTACAGCTCAGAAGTGGGGAACAGCAGCCTATAAGCTGTGCAGGTTCAAGTACCACTGGATGTCCTGACTGGCAGAGACTTCCGTGCTCCCTGATTGGCCCAGCACATTATTTACGGCCCAGTGGAAATACCTGGAGGTTGTCTGTGCAACTAGTTGGAGCCCTGGCTTGCTGGTGCAAACAAACCTTGCTGCACACTCCTGATCCCTTGCCTGGTTCCTGGCCTCACTTCTGGTCCTGCTCCCTAGTAGGGTTGCCAACTGTCTAATCACACAAACCCAAACACCCTTGCCCCGCCCTCTTCCCCCAAGGCCCCGCCACTTCTCTGAAGTCCTGCCCCACTCACTACATCCCCTCTCCCTCTGTCACTCACTCTCACCAGGCTGGGGTAGGGAGTTGGGTTGTGGGAGGGGGTGCGGGCTCTGGGCTGGGGCCGAAGGGTTTGGAGTGTGGGAGGGGGCTCCAGGCTGAGTCTGGGGCAGGGGGTTGAGGTGCAGGAGAGGTGGGGGGTGCAAACTCTGGGAGGGAGTTTGGTGCAGGAGGGGGCTCTGGGCTGGGGCAGGGGGTTGGGATGCAGGAGGGGGTATGAGTTCTAGGAGGGAGTTTGGGTGCAGGAGGGGGCTCTGTGCTGGGGCAGGGGGTTAGGGTGCAGGAGGGGGTGTGGGCTTTAGAAGGGGGTTGGGGTGCAGGAGGGGGCTCTGGGCTGGGGCAGGGGTGCAGGAGGGGGTGTGGGCTCTGGGAGGGAGTTTGGGTGCGGAAGGGGGCTCAGGGCTGGGGTGGGGGTATGGGAGGGGTTTGGGATGCTGGCTCCAGGAGGGGGCTCAGGATTGGGGCAGGGAGGCGGGAGGGGGGGAGGGGTGTGGGCTCCAGCCGGGTGGCGCTTACCTAGGGTGGCTCCTGGGCGGCAGCACAGCAGGGCTAAGGCAGGCTCCCTGCCTGCTCTGGCCTTGCACCACTCCTGGAAGTGGCCGGCACGTCCGTGCAGCCCCTGGGAGGGGGACAGGGGGTTCCATGCACTGCCCCTGCCTGCAGGTGCTGCCCTCGCTTCTGGGAGCGGCGTGGGGCCTTTAGTGGCCTAAAATCTCCCGGATTGGCTTCAGTAGCCTCCGGGAGATAGAGCCCGATTCTGGGAGACTCCTGGAGAAACCGGAAGGGTTGGCAACCCTACTCCCTTGCTCCACTCCTGTCTCCTCGCCCAGCCTCTGTTCCACAGACCCTTTTTCAGCTGACTTGCTTGGCTCCTTCTCAGTGTGGCTTATTGACCATGACTCCAAACTGATCTTATGATGTGACACTGGTATGGACTGCTGCTTCTGGCCTTGCCCTGTAGGACTGAACTCAGACCAGATTCTCAAATCCTCTCCAATCCAGGCCCTCACCTCGACTCATGCCACCTTAGCCAGTGTCCTGAGACTCATGGTGAATTCCCCTTATAGAGTGTTTCATTAGGACAGGGCACTCTTAAGCCTCATCTCAAGTTCTGCTCCATGGTTGCTTCAGAATTCCTGTAAACCAGTTTATTCATCTCCCAATATTTCTTCTTCAAGCCTCACTCAACCTCGGGGGAAGAAGCCAAACTTCACACACTTGATGTGGCAAGGGCATTGTCCGTTTACCCTGACATGACAAAAAACATTCAGGGACACACCTAGATTTTTTGTTTGTGTTCTTTGCAGAGTGGATTAAGGGTCAGGCGATATCCACTCAGATGTTATTTAGGTGGGTCTCCAACTGTATATGAACATGTTTTGAGTTAGGATTAGATCTACCTAGACACATTAGAACTTATTCTACTAGAGCTCAGACAGTCTCTGCTGCCTGTATGAAGAATATCCCTATTTTTGAAATCTGTAGAACAGCTATGTGGAGCCCAGTCCATGCTTTTACAAGACACTATTCTTTAGTAGAAGATTCCACACTGAATGCCCATTTTGATAGGGCTCTTCTGCAATTGGTGCTTAAGTAGGACTCCTGCTACCCACTCCAAGCAAACAGATAACTGCGTGTTAGTCACCCAGAGTGGAATCTATGTGGACGCTCATTCCAAGAAAACAGAATAGTTATTTACCTTACAGTAACTATGTTGGTTCATGATGTGTTGTCCACATGGATTTTACAACCCTTCCCCACCACTACAGAGTCCAACTCCTGTGGGATTCTGTATTGGGAAAGAAATTGAGGGATAGTTTGGCCTTTATGCCCTTGAGTGGGGGGTGATCTGAAGATATCTAGACCACTATCCAAAAGAATCTGATCTCGCATGAATGGGGCACATGCACACAATGAATGGAATCCATGTGGACAACACATTTTGAAGAACCACAGTTACTGTACGGTAAGTAACCCTTCTTTCCTGAATTGAAAACAAAGCTTTTTACAGACTCTTTATCAATGTAGCCACTTCTTGGGTTCTGTGCAGCAGCACTAAACCTTTCCTAAAGTCTCTTGTAAATAAAATGCACTCTCCTCAAAGGGAAGGGGGAATTTGGGATTGGAGAATGGAATTACCTGAGCTGAAATTTGGCCAGGACCTCTATGATAAAGTGAATGTTTTGTCATCTAAATAAGAATGTGGCTGTAGAAGCCCATGAAATCTCTGTGCCCAGTTGTCAAATGTGGTCACTTAAACTGGTTACTTATAAAAAAACTGGTCCCCTTGTATAAAGATCTATGAGGTCCTGTTTTACCTGCTGTGTTCTGCTCAACCTGTCCAAGAGTGTCAATAACATTAGCTTCAACAGCTCTTGGCTGTTTCACAAAAAGCAGCATTTTCCCATGTGGAAATAAATCAATGCAGACTGAACAGTGCCCTCAGTTATGCATGCATTAATAACAGTTGTGGAAATCAACCCGAAGGCAGAATTTGGCCCTAAATGAACAATATTGCCATCTATTATGTAAAATGTAAAAATTTACAAACTTACTAGTACAACGAAAATCATAATATAAAATTTAATTCTAGTTAAATTCACATAAAAATTAAAGGGACACAGTCAGACCCCAAATTTAGGTTGCATACAAAGCAACAGTACCAAAAACCTGAATCTGACTATAAATAGAAATGCTTATTACATGAATGTAAAAATAAGATTTTAAAGACACTACTACAGAACTTGAGAATATGATGAGAACCAGAAGGGGAAATTATTAGAAACTGACTAGCTTAGATAAGCTATTGTCTAAATTGAGTGAAATGTAAACTGAACAATGAGAATAAATCAGTTTTGTTTGTATTGTTATTAGTAATACATAAAAGGGAAAAAAAATTAACTGATTTTATTTTGTCCCTTTTATAGTCATCCTGAATCCGGTTTTACAATGTCCTGTTCTGCTTTACCTTGTTCTTTTCTATTTTTTCTTTAAGCAATAGATTAGTGTAGCTAAGATGATGAACACTTGCCATTTCTGAAACTGGAAAGGAGGATGACACAAGCCATTAATGACATAAGTCAGTATTCTGGGATCAAACAGCATGCGTAAACATTTGAGGTATGATCAGTGGCACACTCCAATCTTTTTGAAATTTACAGTACAGTATGTGGACAGAGGATTATGCTGCCTCTGGTGTGGGGTGGAGGTAGGATAATATTATTTCACAATAAATGCAGGAAAACAAAGTTAGTGAACGCTGTTCTACAATGGGACAAGATCTTTACAATATTTGCCTTTCATCAGCTGACTCCAGTGTATTGGAAAGTTTCAACTATCACATACTGCTGGTAACCTGGACAGATGAGGAATCTGTGGTTGAGTGCTTGATAGCTTTGACTCCACACAACTTTTTACATCCTGGTAATTCTTGATCTGCGCAGCTAGAACCTTGATGAAACTTGATCACCACATTTGGGTTTCAGTCCAGCTCTGAATTTTCTCTCTCTCCTTCTGTTAATTTGGAAGAATGTCCTCTTTCTCAAAGCGTCATTTGGGAGCTTCATTCTCTGCCTGTATCTGGAGTTAATGTTCTGCTTCCAACTTTAAATTGCATAGTCTTGCACTTTTAAAGTGATGTGATTTCCCTGTAACACCTACAGCTATGTAGACCAGTACCTTTTCAAGCAAGGGTTCTGCCCTGTATTTTCCTTTCAGTTTCTCCAGGAAATTTTCTCTTTGTGCTTTGGATTTAAAAGAGACACGAAGAGATTTAACCTCTGTTTATGTATGTAATCTGTACTCCTGCTCATCCAGTTAGCCACTTGCCTGCTGTTGTATGTTTAGGTATGACCAGGTAGAATGTATCAGGTGTGTCCTAACATTGCATAATTCTATTGGCATGTTAAGGGACAATAGACATAGCACAACAGGTGCAATGGAGCAGGGGTTCTCAACCGTTTTCTTTCTGAGGCCCCTCCCCCACATGCTATAAAAACTCCATATCCCACCTGTGCCACAATAACTGGTTTTCTGCATATAAAAGCCAGGGCTGGCGTTAGGGGGTAGCAAGCAGGGCAACTGCCTGGGGCCCCATTCCACAGAGGCCACCCATGGAGTTATATTGCTCAGGCTTTGGCTTCAGCCCTGGGTGGCGGGGCTCAGAGCCCTGGGCTTCAGCCTCATGCAGTGGGGCTTTCTGCCCAGGGCCCCAGCGAGTCTAATGCTGGCCTTGCTTGGCAGCCCCCCTGAAACCTGCTCATGGCCCCCCGGGGTCCCCAGACCCCCGGTTGAGAATCACTGCAATGGAGGGCCATCAGCAGAAAGGTTTAGTGAGGTCACTCTTGCTTCTAGCAGCTGTGGCCACCTGGTTCCACTTACATCCAGTAGAAACATCCATTTAAAAGGATCAAGTGAAAAGCTATGCTGGTTCAGGTTATTTTCAGGAAAATCTGAAAATGTCTGAAATATGGAGACTTTTCCAGTGGTAGACTTTCTCTTACCCATGCATCACATGCTTCTGCTTTAGCCCTTAGCTTCTCCATCCAAATATCACTTGGCTGGATCAACAGACAGAACCCAGGAACAATGCAACTGTGTAGAAAGGAAGAGAGGGGAAGAAAAGGCTGCAAAAGAGTGGATGTGGATGTTGTGAGGGTTTCGAAAATCAGAAGATGAGTCTGAAAATATACACGCATATATATTGTGGGAAAAACATCAACATGGTATTGGACTGAGTACAATTTATTTGCACCAATAAAATCCATGCTCTTTACCTTACCCACTTTCACAAGTGATGTAAATAGAATCGTGTGTGTGTATTAAATGTAAGATGCTCATATTTTTATGCACAAACCTGAATACCATATACTAATCTACAGGCAGACGTTTGTTTCACAGTTATTCTTTCATTCCTTTCAGAAGGCAATCAATCACCTAGTATTTCTTTCACTTCCCTGATTAACTATAGGCATCAGAGTGTCTCTCTATATAAAGAATGACAATCACAGAAGCTTTCTCCACTCTAATACCATGGAAGAATTCCATGCAGAGCCACTTTTTCCAAATCAGAAAGGGGTGGAAGCTTGAGGCTTTTAATACTAAACTGAACAAAGCACTAGAGAATGCAGTGCATGGAACGATTCTTCGTTGGCAGGGAAAAGGATGTGATGCCCTGATTATTTTTCAATATATATATATAAAGCACAGGTTGCTTGTCATTCTAGAAAGTCTCTTTAGTGTTATGCTGCTATTAAAGGGATTGTTCACATTGAAATATACGCTGCTGGTATAATTCTCCATGACCTTGAATCTAGTTTAGATATTTACACCTGTGCAAAGTAAGTACAAAATGCAACCAAATCAGAATTTTCCACTCACAGTGGAAGTAGTATGCAAACTTTTTCAGAAAGCAACCCCTTGAAAGAGTCCCTAACCAGTACCCCTTTTCTGTTTCTCTGTAATATATGTGGTATATATCAAAAAGCATGAAGATGGGGGTATGTTAAAGGTTTTAATAGCACTCATTTGGAATAAGCAGCATAATTCACTCATTGCTTTCCCACTCATCAATAATGTGTCCATCAAAATGTATGCAGGTTAAACCTATATCTCATATCACACTAGCATGCGTTAACTCTTTCTCTAATAGCTATTCCTGCATTAAAGCAGTGGTGGGTAAAGTTATTGCTAAATTGGCCCTGATCCTGCAAACACTTACACATGTGCTTAAGTGTTTGCAAGGTTGCGGGCCATAACTTATACAATCACTCAGTAAAAATACACTCTTTGGGTGATCCCTAATGTGAGTTTCTTTTAGGGATGACTCCATAACTCGTGACTAGCATAGGAGAGTGATGACATTGCTGGCTGGTGCATAATCATCCTCTCCTATTTTATAAACACATGACACGGGCCATATGCAACAGATTATTATTTCCAGGTGTACATTATTGGTAAAGGGTAAAACGATATTAACACTTCCCGCCCTCTCAGAGGTGTGAAATTTAATGTTTGTAAAGCACTTTTAGATCCTTGATAGAACTACATTATGGAAGTGCTAGTATAAAATATTAAGCTGGGTTTCCTTTCTTGGGCTCCATCACAAAAAGGAGAGAGGACGATGAAGCTCACTACATTTTCTTTGGGCACAGGGAACAGCTGTATTCCAGCAGCAGAAACCTGTCCCTCCCTCCATACCAAACCAGCGACTGATGGCCACAAATAAGGCACCAGTAATAAAGGTGAGGGGGGAGATAGATTGTCACTGTGGTCAATTAGGCTTCAAGAACACAGTTAGCACTCTTCAAACTTGTAAGGAGTAGGAAATGGACTCTTTGCTTGGAGCTCCAATAGTGTCCCCACCTGTGCTTCTAGGAAATAAAGGACAGAGATGACCGCAACTAATTTGGGATGCAAAATCTTACAATTGCATTGGAATGCTTTGTATAATTATTGTAGAAATATGGGTCAAATTGCTTCTTTGGGGCAGCGATTCCCTTTGTGTAGACATATAGGTGCAACTTCCAGAACAGTTGGGTGCTACTGTAATAATGATGAAAAATATATAATTTGCTACAGGACGTCAGGACCCCAAATAAGAGGCAGACAGAGATACCACTGAGGCCCAGAGAAACAATCAGTTCTCCTGCAGAAGCCACCAGTGGGTTTCCTCCTGCATCTGTGAAGAAGAACGAGAACAAAGCAGGGGGAAGGTAGTGGGCTGCAGGCTCTCTGGGGGAGGGAGGATGGAGAGCTACAGGAAGCTCCAGCTACTGCTGAGGCAGAGCACTAATGGGGTGGGCAGGGAAGAGGCAGCACAGGGCAGCATCTCTTCTAGGAGATGGGGAGGACGCTCAGGGCTCTGGAGTGGGGTGGAGCATTACTCCCCCTGCCCCTGTAGCTGGGGGGATGGTGGGGAAGGGAGTGAGAGGACAGCTGGAGGAATAGAGAGGGGATGGACCTGACATGCTGCCCCCAAGGGATTGGAGAGTTTGGGGGGGGCTAGTAGTGAGGGAGATGGGGGTGCTGGAGCTAGGGGTAGGGGAGCACCCCATGGCTTGAAGGTAGTCATAACAACCAAATGCAGCGCTTCCGCTTCCAGCACCCCCACTATAACAATTGTTCCAGCACCCCTGGGGGGAGGAGTGGGTGCGGTGCACCCCCCAGGCCGGGAGGAGGATAGAAGGGGGGTCCTGGTTCACAGCACTCCCCAGGCTGGAAGGGGGGGTCCCGGCTCACTGCGCCCCCCGGGCCGGGAGCGGGACGGAAGGGGGGGGGGTCCCGGCTCACTGCGCCCCCCCAGCAGCCAGGGTCTCCCGGGTGCGGGGGGGCTGCTCCTCCCATTGGCTCCGCTGTGCCAGGCCTCGTCATAAATGCTGCTCCCCAGGGTTGTGTTTCGTGTCGTCACACCCCCACCGGCCGCCCCCCATAGGGCCGCCGCAGCCTCCTAGCCGGCCGGGGGGTGGCTCCCGCTCCGGGCTCCCGTGGGCCGGGCTGTCCAGCCCCCAGGCTTTGCTCCCTCCCTCCTCTCCCCCCCCCCCCCCCGGCTGGCTCCGAGGCGCGCTCCGCGGTGCCCCATCGCTCCAGGGGGCTGGGGGAGGCTCTGGCTGAATGGTCCCCGCTGCCACCATGAACCAGGCCCCGGCCCCCAGCGGCTCTGAACAGCCCGACCGAGATGCCCGCAACGCGGCCCCCGGCCACCCGGCCTCCAGCAGAGGGATGCAGCCGCTGCCCCAACTCATCCAAAAGTAAGAGGCGCGCTAGTGACTCCCAGGCTTGGAGCCGGAGCGGGGTCAAACTTCGCCCTTGTTCCTGGGCAGCTCCTGCTCCCCTTCCCCTTCCCCGCTGTGCCGACGGGGTCACACTGGCAGTGCAGCGCACGGGGGTCTGTGGGCAAAATCTCCCTCCCCGATTAATTGATCTTTCTAGCCGGGTGGCTTTGGCAGGTCAGGAGCCTGCAAATCCTTAAGGATCCGTTAGCTAAGGGATTTAAACGGCTCTCGCTGTTTTCCACTCTCCTAATTTAGGTACCAGCAGGAAGCAAATTTCACCCTGTTGGCCCTAGGCAGAGCCCCAGGACAAACTAGGGTAAATTCTGTTCCTCTGATTTACAGACAGTCATCCCTACAAGGATCAGCACCGGTTTAACAGCCAGGTTGAGTTTCCTTTTAACCAGGGGCTCAACCATGTTCAGAGTACTTATTGGGTCCCTTATAATCCATTTCACTTCATGGTAGATTGTAGTTGGACGCTTCTGAAAAGTTTTTGCTTTTGTGGCGGCGGCTGTTTGTTGTTGCGTTCAGCACAATTCATAAACAAAGAAGTTGTTTTCGCATGAGTTGGCTGCAAATGTGATAGTCATCAGGCCTACAATGAGCGGAGTCAGTATTGTGCCGGTACACAGAAGACGTACGAATAGTTAGGAAAACTTACCAGTCCCATGCATAAAAGACTCTCCCTCGCCCTTATCAGTGTAATAATGGTAATAAAAAACCTTACGATATTTTACTTTTTTACTCTCTTACTCAAAAGGGGAAGAAATACCCTGACACATACAGTTGCTTAAGAGTGATAACTATTTTCTGTTGGGTTAAACCAGAGGGTTAAAGACTAACTAAATGCATTTTAATTAGTACATGAAATATGAATACTATATAAAAACTGATACTGTACTGATATAAGATAATTGCATGTTCTCTATCTAATTTTTGTTTGTTTGCTTTGGTCATAGCTTTATGTTAAAAAAAAATCTGGACTTGTATTTTGGCAGAAAAAAATACACTAGTAAATATCGATTTGGGAGCTGTTAGATTAGTCCCCTCTTGTTTTAAGATCTGCTGTTTGCTTTGTTGATTAGAAAAGAGGTTGAGCGTTAAGCATTAGCATATGTTAAAAAATACATTTTGACACAATGGTCCAGGCCACAACAGGTATTAAGTTCTTGTGTTCAGTTGTCAAGTAAATCTCTGGTATGGTCAAACAAAGTCTGATGCATTGTAAAGTAATACTAGCTTACTAGTTAAACTTGGTATTTGTAGAACTTTATCAGTAAGTGAACATATTTTCTTTAAATATTACTATATGGCCAAGATTAAGTCTACAGAGCAAACACTCTCAACCTCCTTCCCCAACATATTCAACAGAACAACGTTTATTATAAACAGAACATATGGAACATTATTTTAGATTGAACATCTGTGTATTTAATTGAATTTTAAAATGTGTATGAAAGCAGACTCTCCAAGATGTCTCTTTACTTTGTGGTACTAAAAGTTGACAGTGTTTTCTTAAGCAGGCAGCATAATTTAATAAATGAAACTTTCCCATGTTTGGTATATGTGTTAAGGCCAATTATTCTTATAGAAACTGAACTTCAGTTTGAAATATTAGTGTGTATAATATACAGAAACATAGTAATTATATAATATTAGTATCATATAGTTCTGCTGGGTAACTGAAGAGCTACTATATACATAAATTGTAATCCTGCTACAAGCCACTTAAATCTGTTCCTAAACCATCACAAAGTCTGTCTGAACTTTTAAATGACAGTCTCTAAAGATGACCCTAATATCTTATTGTTTATCAAGATTTTATATGGCACATAACACAAAAGTTAGCTAGGTGAAGACGTCAAGGTGTTTCATGACCATCCTTTTGGTTTTTGTTTAAAACATTCTTAATAATCATCACATTTTTGATAATCGTTTCTGACGGCAAATTCTGGGTAAAAATTGAAATGTGAGTCTCCCTTCAAGTCTATCTTTAAGAAGACAATTTAAAGAACGTGGTGTGCGTCAACTGTTCTGTATCATGGCAGCATGGCATAAAATGGCAAATGTCGAACATCTCTATCTAAGGCACTGCAACTTGATCGCGTTATTTTGTAACTGTGCTCCATAATTTAATCTGTGCTTCCATGTTTACATTATAGTTAGTGCACTCCCACATGAAGTATATTAAGTAGGAAAAAATGGCAAATTATATTTTGTTGCATGAGGAATATTTGGAAATTAATTTTATAAACCGAATATTTGAGTCACATGTTGGTTATTTAAGATAACAAATATAATGGTACGTCTTAAAAATGCTGTATCAAATTAGCTTTTTAATGTAAATTAAATGAACTGTAAATTAGGACAGATATTATGATCCTCAAAACAAGATGCCTTAAAACAAGGAAATGGTCATTTGTTATTCTTTGCAGGAAAGAGAATTGCTGATTCATAACTAGAAAAGTTCACTGCTTATAGGAATTTTTCTTTTCCTCAGACGAGTTCTGCATTTCATGGTTGCCTTTTTAAAACATTTGCTTGACTTTTGTTTTTATTTTCCAATCCGCAGTAAAAAAAATAGCTTTCTAGATTAGCTGCTAATTTTCTAGTTAGCCTAATGCAGACTATAATTTATTTTTATTACTGTTTTTTGTGGGCTGTTTCCATTTTGTTACTTGTATTTATTAGATTTATTTTTTTAAGTGCTCTGGCTCTCCTGGCCCCTATAAAAGTGTTAGAAGTTATTGCAGGCTTTAGTGAAATAAAGATGGGATTATTGAAAATATTTTAAAATAACACTTTACAAGAGTAACTTGGTAACCATTTACAATAAACAATCTGATAGGCAATTTTGAGTAAAATTAATAGAACTGGAGATTTGATACTTTGACACAAAGTATCTTTGTTAAACTCTTGCAATATGAACATAATAAACTAAGTATCAGAGGGGTAGCCCTGTTAGTCTGGATCTGTAAAAAGCAACAAAGAGACCTGTGGCACCTTATAGACTAACAGATGTATTGAAGCATAAGCTTTCGTGGGTGAATACATGTTGCGTCTGACGAAGTGGGTGTTCACCCACGAAAGCTTATGCTTCAATACATCTGTTAGTCTATAAGGTGCCACAGGTCTCTTTGTTGCATAATAAACTAACTTTCTTATTTCCAAGGATTTTTAAAAATGGTTCTCCATCTTAAATTTATAATATTTTCATAAAATGAAATTAAGGTATTTCAGGTTTCTTGCTGATCCTAGACTGACTAATGAAATAAGATACATAGTACTGTAGAGTATGCTGTCTACACTCGGGTGTATAATTCTATGTTCTGAAAACATCATTGGTCTTGACTAATAAAGAGCCTGAAAAGAGATTTATAGAAAGCTTAAAATTGCAAACATAAGCATGATTTAGTTAGTTGCATTGGGAAATGACTTTTTATTCCATGGAAATAAAATTTGGCTTTGAGGTCAACGCCATCGGATTATGAGATCAGTGTTGTAGGGGGAATGTATCGTGAACTGATATTATTTTGAAGATTAATTTAAAAAATGCATATATTTGTATATAAAATAAACCAGATAGCTAAGGAAAGGAAACAAGGAAAATTCTAATATTAGTAGCAATTATTAATGATTATTATTTTATTGTATTCTGTTTCTACTGTGGTAGTGCCTAAGGACCACAAACAGAGATTAATTGCCAATTATGCTAGGGAGTGTACAAACAAATAAATATTAGAAACCTGTAAAATACCTAAAATAGCTATTCTATAATAATGTTAAGGAGCTGTTTGAACTTCTTTATTCTTTTTTGCTAGAAAAGTTCACTTTTACAAAACACGTTTTATATTTTAGATGTTGCACCACACAGTGCAAAATCAATTTTTAGCCCGTGGTTCAGTGTTGTTCTGTATCACCTGCTCTTAGGTTGAGTGGGAATGCTTAAGAATCAAGAAGAAGCAAAAACTTGTACTGGTAAATCTTTGGCTTCCAAGATGCATGGTTCACTGGTGTGTAATAGAACAACTAGCTAGAAATAACTTTGAGAAAAGACTGATTAGCGTTATTACCTTAAATATAAAGAGACTTCATGAAATGCAGGTTGAATTCTGTATTAAAAACCTTAGTTAAAAAAAGCTGTGAGTAAATACACAGTTGAGGGCATTAATTGTAATTGAATGCATTGCAAATTTTAAATGATTAGTTGCACACTTGCAGTGTTAATAATTTGTCCTGGATATAATAATATCTAGCAAAAATGGCGCGGTTTTGTAGCCTCCGGTAGATCCCGACACAGGCTCATTGCATCTGTTTTGCAACCTAAGACATCTAAAATAATGAGACAAAAACAAAGCAAATATTTCTTTCTAAGGGAAATTGTTACCTCACTGTCATGTTTTGAACGTTTTGGAAGGAAGATGAAATTTCCAACATCTGTGCCTAAGTACTCATCAGTTTTAGGGATACATATGTTGGTGTTGAAAATTTTCAGAATTCCTTCCTTTACTCCCTACATCTTAAATAAGGAATCTAGTTGGGAGAAAAACAAGCACTGAAGGAAAACATACTGTGGGATGAATGTGTATATTCAAAGACCTGGAAGATCCAAGAGCAGCTTCCTTGCCTTATATCCTAAAATAGCTCTTGTTCCCAAATTAGGAAAAGGATACATCTAATTAATCTGTTTTTAGCTGTTATTTTAAAAATTAAATGTTAGCATCAAGTTTTCATATTGCTTACTGGGGTTTTTTTTGTTTGTTTTTAGTTTTTTTGCTGATAAGTGTAATTTTTTTCAACTATAGGACTCTTTGGACTCACATGAGAGATAAAATATTAGATATACGCCATTATATCCATTAGTCATGGCAAATAGCTTTTTACATATAGTGCATGCATAGCTGCTATTTAACAATGGTACTTTAGGAGAAAAATTGTTTTTATTGTCTTTGTTCTTATAGATCTAGGCTTTCCATATTTATATGCAGATTTAAATGACAGTTTAAAAAAAAGGAGTTAATCTGATTCTTTACATTTCTCTTTTCCCCTACCTAACAAAACCAACACAGTGTAGTTAATGCCAATTATAACAATGTGATCTTCTTTGCTTTTTCTCTCAGCCCCAAATGAAAAAAAATTACCGTAGCCTTCTTCACCAGGAAATCTTAACACAAAATTGGAAAGGAAATATAAAAACTAGATCAAGCAAAACTGGCATTGTGGTGTTAAGCAGAGCTTTACTAAACTACATCACCCTAGTCCTCCCATCCGCTGTTTGTATGTTGTCTTTTTATATTCTGCAGGACTATGAAGTGCCTAGTGCCTTTCTGGTACTATATAAACAACGAGTCCCTTCTCAGACAATGCCTAGTATTCAATTCAGGACTCAAAATGTGGATCACAAATTAAGTGCAAAATGAAAAAACTATTTAAAGCTTCACTTCAATTTGAAATCTGTTTTTTGTATTAAAAAAAAATGAGTTAAAAGTCGTTTCAGGCACTATCGGTGCCCTGGAGTCCACCTGTCAGTGCTTGTGGCTTAGTTATAACTTCCTATTGAAAATATTTTTCTCTCCCCTGTGACTGTGTGGATTACTGTACATGGGAAACAGTGAAATTGACTATACATGAGGTGCTGTCAAATGCACAGAGTAAGCAAACTGAAAAATAGAGATTTCTTTTTCTCTACTCTAGTCAATTTAAGTGTTACTGCCAATAGTAGATAAAATATTTTCAGGCATAAAGTGTGATTTTTTTTTTAAGTTGATGGCATTATTTTAATAATATAACTGTCTGAAACCAGGACTACAGAATCTTTTTTTAAATTCAGGAATTTTCCTGTGGGCTACATAATAAAACTGAACAAAGTTTTGTCCTGGGATGAGCTCAATAGGTTTTAGGACTTGAGGAGGGAGGATTGAGGTGGAGACAGAAGTGGGACACCAAGCAGAACTATGCTTTTTAATAAGCATGAAAAAATCCCCCTGTGCACAAATATCCCATTGAATCTAACTTTTATGATTAGTTATGGTCATTATCCAATTTTGGATGACCCTGCAAATATGAAACTTGTGTGGAAGATTTTAATGGAGAAAATGCGGCTGAGCTGCAGCTGGCCTGGATAGCAGACAGTGCCCATGGTTACAGTGCCAGAGACTTCAGTGGAAAGTGAAATGAATCTGTGCTTCAGGAGCAGGATAAGGAAATAAGCAAAGTAATTGGTGGTTTATGGAACACAACACATGGGAGTGGATTCCTTCTTACTGTTACTAAATTGAGTGGATCTAGTTCTTTTTTATTGGAAATTCAATACTACTGTTCCCATCAGTGAGGAGGCTGGGAAATGTTTGCCTTCGTTAAGCAGTCAGCTCTCGCTACAGGCATTGTGAATGCAAATGCTCAAAGCAGTAGATATGTATAAGCTTGCATATTGACGCTACCGCTAAACGACTATACTGCATTCTTATCTTTGTTCTTTCCTGTATTAAGAGCCAATGTGTGTGTGGACAAATTCAGCCTTGATTCAGTATTGCAAAGAATCCTTTCTAAGGAATTGTCAAAACAATAATTAGAAGTAGTTACTTTAAAGAAAATTAACATTACACTTTGTATGTATACAGGACTACACAGATGTGTTTTGGGAGAGGAATAAATGGAGGCATTATTTGCAACAATCACTATACTGGACTGAAACATTTTATGCACTTTGCAAATATTACCTTGATTTTTTTTATCCTAACGAATTCTTTCCATCTGTTTTCCAGCTAGACGTTTTGTTATGCTCTCCCGTCCCCCTGAGTATATATCCCTTGCTTTCGTCCCCCTCATTCTTTGTAACATTTTGTACTTGATTTTAGGACACAGTTGATCTAGCCTCTGCCCCTGCTTTCTTTATATCACACTAATGACCTATCAATGGGAAACTGTCACTTTATGCTGTGGTTAAAAACTAGCAATCCTGCCCCCTTGTATTGTGGAAACTTTTAATATCTTGTTTGTTCTGGCATCAAGCACAGTCTATTTCACAAATTCCTCCTGCCTGTTATTAGAACAAATGCGAATTATACGCATTTTGCATCATACTGCGGGAAACAGCTTAATGCTTTTGTAGTGTATTATTTGATTAGGGGGTAGATGTAACTATAATGTACAGAGGCTATTATTTCATGGCAGACTTATTGCATAGAGAAGTTTAGACTATATGCAGACCATTAGATTAAAAGTGATTTTTATCTTTAAACACCTATTAAGGAGACCACATCCATTTATCGCTTATAGTCAAAAGATTTCAAAGGGGCCAACTTTGTCATTTAGTTTTCCTTCATAAGCATATTGTTAGGCCAACTAGGTTGACAATGACAGGGCCGGCTCTGGCTTTTTTGCCGCCCCAGGCAAAAAAGCCTCCGGCCGCCCCCCCCCCCCCGCGGGAGGGGGGCGGAGCCGGGGGGGGCGGCGAGCCCCGGCGGGGGCTCCGCTCTCCCGACGGGGGGAGGGCGGCCGGAGCCCCGGGGCGAGGGCGGCGAGCCCCGGCGGGGGCTCGGCTCTCCCCCCGGCGGCCGGGGGGAGGGCGCCGGGGGGGAGGGCGGCCGGAGCCCTGGGAAGAGGGCGGCGAGCCCCGGCGGGGGCTCGGCTCTCCCCCCCGGCGGCCAGAGCGCAGGGGGCAGGGCGGCGAGAGGGCGGCGAGCCCCGGCTGGGGCTCGGCTCTTCCCCCCCCCCCCCCGCGGCCAGAGCGCAGGGCGGGGCTCGCCGCTCTCCCCCCGGCAGCCGGGGGGAGGGCGCGGGGGGGAGGGCGGCGAGCCCGGCTGTGGCCCCGCTCTCCCCGGCGGCCCGAGCGCCGCGCCGCCCCCCTCCAGGTGCCGCCCCAAGCACCAGCTTGGTTGCCTGGTGCCTGGAGCCGGCCCTGGACAATGACCCTGGGCCCAATGTATAGTGATATTACATGGACATATAAATTGCAGCATAACTGGCATTCTTTCTGAATGTGCCACAAAACGGTGCTCCAGAATCTAAGCTATAATTTACACAAATAAAAACTTCTCGCCCTTATGGGTGGTTGTGAGGATAGCCACTAAAATGTAAAAGCTTGCAGGGATGTCTGCCTGAGTCTGCAGACAGCTTGCATCTGCAGCTCTAGGAGGAGTGAAAGGTTGACTTTCATCAGTGTGGTGTTAACTCTGCAGCCTATTGATAATTGAAATGGTGATACGAGTAACTATTTCACTGCTGATCCTTTTTAATAGATATACCCAGATTACGTACTCCTTCCTCAGTTTAGGATGTCCTGCATATACTGGGAATGAGTGAAGTGGGATGTGAGAAGAGGAATTTTAACCCTCTTTTCCCCCCAACTCTGATTGCATTCTAGATGCCCAAAACCCCAGCTGTTGCCTACCTAGTTGTCAAAACCTCCAGCTTCTCCCCAAGATACCTACATTGCAGCTTTTTGTTTTCAATACAAAAAATGTGCAGCATATTGAAACTTTGGTAGCAGTGTAAAATATCCTGAATATAACATCACCAAGGATTACTGGTTTTGATTCTACTGAACAGTGGGGAGGCATGTTGTGATGGGGTGTGGGATTCAGGGGCAGATCTACTTAATTCAAGACCAATATGTCTTCTAGGACATAGGGCCTTGATAATGAGTATGCATTTTCTCTTAATGTTTGTATCGTATTTTGGGGAATACTGAACTACTTACAAGTCTAAGTACAATGAGAAACTTGGCAGTTTAGTCTTCCTTTATTGAGCTAATAAATCGCCTCTTCTTTCCCCCCCCCCCCCCCCCCCGTGTGGGTTTTTGTATGTCTTACATGTAAGAGCACCAGTAACCTGAGAAAACAACAGAATCTATTTTCCACACTAAGAAGCATTATTTACAGGCAACTGTATCTACTTAAAGGTAGTGTTCTTTAGGGGAAAGTGCATTGAAGTCATTTTCTCATTCAGTAATACTTATATGATTCGTTATACTGACTATTTGTAAATGGACTGTTCTTTGTTGTTGTTGTGAGACCATTACATTTTAAAAACATCACTTTTGTTTTTAAATCTGTGAGCGTGCATATCAAATAAATACAGTATATTTCTTTAATACTATGCAGGATACTGCATACTCTTTCTCCCTACTGCCCATTCTCCTTGGAAGTAAACTGAGTGCTGACAACTTATAGTATAGAGCAATTGTTTGAGAAATTCCCTCCATTATCCATAAATTAAACATGAGTAGCCTTATTCTCACAACTACGTACTCGGCCTACTCAACATGAATGACGATGTTAGAGGCCAATTCAGAAATATTTTCTAAAAATGCATTTTCCCAACATAAGTTTGTTGGTGTTAAAGATTACACATATCTCAGACTGGGGCTGAAGTCGTGAGAGGGTTTCTTTCGTCTCCTAAAACAGCAGAGAAATATTAGTAAAAGAGGCAGCATATTTCTCAGCTCTTGATTTCTCTTACCTACCTAAACTCTTCCATTAACACATCTGAAAATTCACACCATAGCTATCCATGTACTGTGAGCCATCCATTTGTGCTCTACTCTTTCGCCACCCAGGCACTTGGTTCATTCTTTCAAGGTCAGCCACCCTCCTGCCAGCCAGTAACTGAGCATCATGCTCTCTCCTCTGTTTACAACTTCATTTAAGGTCATTACTTTACGTTGCAGTTTACGTTACTGTCTTTTGGACAGGCCCACCCTGCTGCTGATGTCCATTGCTGGCTGTTCTTGAAATGTGTCATGAGGCTAAACATTTTAGGAAGCCATGTAGTTAACCTCTTCTATTAAGTTTGAACTGCTTACTTTATGTCCGTGATTTTTTCCCCTTGATGTTAATGATCATGTCCTGGCAAGGAGTTTTTTTCAAATATTCACTACTGAACCATGGCTGCATGTTTTCCCCATGGCTCACTAAGATGGGTTTTAGTAGCCCTGTTGGCATAATGGACAAAGAAGTTTGTAGACAGAACAGATTAAAAAAAAAATTCTATAGCTCTTGATTCAAAGTCAATAGTGATTAAAAACTATACACTTTCAGTTGATAGCCTAATCTTTGGACTGGTAGACAATTTGAACATATTGTATTTCGTCACCTCTGTATACTTAATGTGCCAAATATGTACCTATTTCATATTTAATAATAAAAGCGGAGGTAAAGAGGGGAACTTCTACAAACCATAGAACAGTATATCTTCAATAAACTGAACTTTGTTCCAGAAGACTATTCATCATTATTGTCCAAGCTAAATTTCTATTTAGAGAATAAAATGGACTGAACTTGTTTGAAAGTAAAATAGAATAATTTTACTCTTTGTATTTCGTTTTATGGTTGCATTTTAGATGTCCCAAGTATGAGTTTATGCAGAATAAAACAACAGCTTTCTTGTTATTTACATATTCCTGCCTTATGTGGACAGTCCAACTTTATTTCCTCTTTGGATATAGTATACCGACTATAGTATACAGACTATGAGCCTGATCTTGCAAAGCCTTATTCACACACATGAGGGTTACTTATGGGCTCCGATCCTCTCAGCAATCCTCACAAAGCACCCTGAATATTACCATTAAGCTTTCCCTCTGAAGGCACTGGAGCTGTGGTACAAAAACACTTAAATACAATAATAATTAATAACAAAGACTTGATAAATATACAATAGAGGCCAAAGAAAGAAAGAAACATCTAAACCATGTACCATCCTATTTTAAAGGGGCATGGTATCTGGGAGGAGATTCTACACCGGGTCCAACATTAATTAAAATAGAAATCTATACAATGTTGTCTTCGAAACAGGTGAGGGATGGGCTGAGACAGGTGTCCAGTCTCGATAAACTGCCACACCCCAAGGTTCTCCACATTAAGGATGATAGCTATCTGACTGCAGACATAAAAATAAGCAATTACAGAATTTAAAACTTCTCACTTGATCCGTTGTCATGCTATTATACCTATAACTCAGCTATGCATTAGAAAGCAAATACTGTTGGTAACACTGCACAATTTTATCATAAATCTTGCATTTTTGTGGTGTTTTGCTTAAAACCTCAGCTCCTGAGAATGTCAGGTTTCTTTTTTTTGGGGGGGGGGGGGGAAAGTAAGTTGTTGGTCCTCATGGTTGTAGTGCGAACAAAGTGTGAACCCTACAGATTAAAAAACCAGAAGGCAAATAAAAACGCAACCTTTATTTTTGAAAACCTCATGATTTTAAGCATATCTCATGTTTTTTTGCGGTCTAATTCATGACTTTTGAATACTTGGAGTTAGCAGAAGGTAAAGCTGTGGCAGTTTGAATTGATGAGGTTTCAAAAACTGGAGTGGAATGTTGATCATTTAATGAAGATTTGTTGCTGTGTGAGATCATTAAAAAAATTCTTCTCCAATTCATTCTGCATGAAGGAAGTGTCCCTCTGAATGACACATGTCAGGACCATACAATTCCCTCTACGCCTCTCAAGCACCATGGTAGGGGCTACATGGGCAGACTGCATGGGGTCTCCGCTCAGACGCCATATAGGCCAGCGTGGAGTTGACTGGGGACAGTCCAGGAGGGAGGACATAAGGTCCCTGCTTACACAGAGCCAGTGATCCAAAAGCCCCATTTGGGGGGAGAGGAAGGATGACAGCTATTATAGGATGGAATAGCTGGGAACAGAGGCCACACTGACTATGGAAATTTATTTATTAACTGAAAACAAGAACAACCTTTTAATGATTTGAGAACCATCCAGCTGTGCACTCAATTAGCCTCTGAAACCAAACACTCCTGTTACTGTTTCTCTTCTCCTCCTCCTCCTCCTGTTCCTTTTGATTACTCGCTACACCCACTTGTTGCATCTTGTGTTAAAATAGATTGTAAGATCTTTGGGGCAGGTACTGTCTGTTACTGTGCATGTGTGCAACGCCTAATCCCATGGGGCTCTGACCCTAACTGGGGGCTCTGGCTACTACTGCAATGCAAAACCTACCTGTGGGGTTGGAGGCTGAGTTGCAAAATTCACATTGTCATGTGACGACAGTAGAGAACAAAGAGCTGCTTTCTTCAAAAACCAAAGAAGGAACTCCATTATAATAAGGAAAAACCATTTTCTCCTTTAAAGCTAATGTATCCTCTGCTTTGTTGTACAGCTTTTGACTGGCTCCCTGCTACAGATGTAAAGAAACCTTGTACCTGTCCTCATGTATGAACAGTTGTTTACTAAGGCTTTTAACAGGTAGGGCTAAGACTTCACCCATATTGCTTATTGACTTAATAGTAGTCAGTGTAAGAGATTTCCCCCCCCCATGTGTTTTAATTTAACACCTCTCTTATTTGTAGAGTTGAAAACAAAAGTTTTTGCTTTACCATTTCTTCAAGTTAAAGCACTATTAATTCAGAGTTGGTAACAATGTCACAAGGCTGAGTATTTGATTGGCAAGTTTTAGCTTTGAGTAAATTTTCACAGCTGATCTACAAATCCCTGATGGACCATTAGATGCTTGACAGTAGTGCTGGCAGGCACCACTATAATAATTGTAGTTTAAAGTTTGTTATATTTAGCGTTCTCAGCTTTAGTGGGAAGTCTGATGTGGCTGACCACTGTTAGAGATATCTCATTACAAATATACCACTACATTATCTGCATATCTTTTGCCAGTCAATTTTAAATTGGAAGTTGCTGTCCATACCAAACTGTTGAATGGCAATTTTGACCCATATTGACTCGCAGTGGGCAAGGTATGGGATGTCAGAGTATCCAATTAGTGACAAATGGACCCCAGTTCTCAAGTTTCCATAGAGAATTGCAGCACATCACCTCCCACTTCCCACCTTCTCCCCGACAATACACACACACGATGGCTGAGAGAGTTATTTAGTCAGGGAAAAGTTTCTTAAAGTTAAATGTGATGAAGATCCACATCTGGTCCAGTTAGACTGAGACGTTATTTTAAACGGCAAATACTGAGGTAAACTTATTTATCTGCAGCAAAGTTGGCAAGTATACAGGTGACCACTAAACTCTAAGAGGAGGACTGGCATCCTAGCACAGGTGCCAATAGGCAGATCAACAGGCACTTCCAGCAAGACTTCAGTTACTTTTATTGTTTGTGATTTGTATTACCGTAGCACCTTGGAGCCCTAGTCATGGACCAGGATCTTCTTGTGCCAGGCGCTGTACAAACATAGAACAAAAGCAATGGTAGATTTGCAAATGCGAGTGGAAGGCTGGTAAATGAAACAAGCCTTTTAGTATGATAGACATTGAAAACCACTGCTCAGATCGACATCAGTACACCAACGCAGCTGGAAACAGACAAGTTACTACTAGTATAGGAGTGGCTATGACGTTGCCTGTATCAAACTTCTGAGAACACCCCAGGTAAATTAGGGGCCTGATTCAGGGTCTAGTGAAGTCAGTGGAAAGACTCCCTTTGACTATATTGGCCTTTGGATCATGAGCTACTGGTTCCAGAAGCCTGGGCAGACTCAGAATGAGCTGAGTGCTCAGGCAGTGAATAAAAAGTGCTGTGCTTTCTCTCCTGACAAATCTTGAGTGAACGTTATACTTGCCATTTGATGTAATCTGGTGCACTTCCTTGTGGGAGTGAGCGGTGATTGCTCAGTAGTATAGGGGAAGGGGTAGGAAGGTGATCGCTGCCATAGGTAAGGAATATTTCCTCCCTTCCCTCTTTGGGTTTGGACAAAGAGAAATTAAATGTAATGCAAAATGATTTTTGACTGACTATATCCAAATTTAGAACATAAGAACAGCCATACTGGGTTAGACCAAGGGTCCATCTAGCCCAGTATCCTGTCTTCTGAATCCCTTCAGCCTTTTCTACGGAAGCTAAATCAGTAAATCCTTTTCTGTATTTCATTATACATGAAGACAATTTTAAAGGCAATATCTAAACTATCTATCAACGGGGCAGGAAGAAGGAAAAATGGTCTCTGGTATTAACTCAGGCAACTTTGAAATTTTTGATTTGGAAAAAAATTGTCCAGTGATGAATTCACATTAAAATTTATATATTAAGAGAACCTGAAATTGTGTCTCTAATGGTCCTGCTGCAATGTAAATAAAAAGCCTGTGTGATGCAGTCAGCCATGATAAAATGCGCATTGAAAGTGTTCTCTTGGTGGAGGGACAGAAAAAGTCAGTTTAAAATGTTTCCTTGCTAGGAAGCATCTTTGGTTGATAGACATCCATTATAAACGAAATAGGATCAGTCCTTGCTTTCAAGTGGCTTTGCATTCCATTTGTGGCAGTGAGCTCTCCAGTAGAACTTCCCGCTCTTGTGGCAGAAACGTGATGCTAAGGGTGTCTGAGCCAGTTAGGATATCAGACACTTAAACTAGATAAATCTTTAAGAGAAACAGTTTTAAAGGAAACAAAACTAATTGCTTTCGTATGAACTACGCCGACACATGAAACCATGCCGATGGCAGAAAGAAAGAAGACATCCCCAAGCTCATACATTTTTTTTATGGGACAATGATTTGCAAAACAATAGAAACTTTGTAGTGTTGTACAGAAATGAGGTAGGACTCTAGCAAATATATCAGCCAAAAAACAGTATTAGAATAAGAAAATGATGTGAAGAAGATGGATATGAGCAAATACAGCTGTCGAAATCTGGAAAAAGTATAAAGCGACAAGAGCTCTCCATTTCTTCCCTGAGGGTTGAAGGAGTGGGAAGCAAGTGAATACGGGCCAGCTTGCAAACCCCTTGGTGAGCAGTTACTCACTGAGATAGTGAGACTCCTCATGGAGTGACAGGATTACTCACTGAGTAAGTGCTCACCAGCTTGAGTAAGGGGTTTACAATCTGGCACTAAATGGCAACAGTGGGTCCAAGTGGTCCCATTGACTTGGATGCCAGAACTTGCTTGAGGATAGAGTTTATAGGATCTGGCTTGATACGAGTCCCTGCTTAAGAAAAGAATTGTATTAGGAAAAATGAATCTTAAATAATTTATTTTGATGATTATCTTGCCCTAAATTACCAGTGGGGGAAGGCTATCAGAGAGGGCAATGGATGAAGTAATGAGTCCATCAGCTTTTTATGGCTATGGGAAACCCTAGGTATCATACAGAAATTAAATCAAGCCAGTGTTTTCTTTTGGGTTTTTTCCTCATGTCCACAGGTGCCATCTTTTTTTTTGCTGGTCGGTGCTCCTCTCTGCCCTGCCCCTCTGTTCGAGCAGCAGGTGAGGCCTCAGGAGGAAGAAGCTGAGTAGGGGCGAGGCCTCAGGGTGGAGCATGGGTGGAGCAGGGGGCAGGGCCACGGTCTGGGTGCCGGGGCTCACAAAAAATTAATTCAACCCTGCGGGTGCTGCGCACCCCCCTTTTTTTTTTTTTTTGGTGTGTGCTTGAGCCCCAGAACACCCACGGAGTTGGCTCCTATGCTCACATCATTAAGTGTTTTCTGGCTTAAGGGTTTTCTTTTCCTCCTATTGTTTAGAATTAGACTAAAACTATTTTTTCCCCCAGATAAAAATGGAGGGAATTGGTTGTATCTTTATGGGAGGCTAATCAAAATCTCACAATTTAAATAATGAGTGAGACAGTCTGCAATAAGTAAAATGCACCCATATCCTATTCAGTCAGGCATAGGTAATTTGGAAGAGAATGCAACATGCTCACAGCATTCGCAACATGACAGTTTCATGCATCATTGGATGTGAATGCAATACCAATGTTTGTTCCTGAAACCTCCCAGTCTATTGATGGGGAAATGTTCTTTTCCTCAAAATAGGTGAAGAGGTCATTTTTTTTTACTTGGTTTTGTTAGAAATTGATATATGGTTCAGTGAAAAACCGAAAAAAAAGATTTGCCCTTGTCCCATGCAATGTTAACCTTTCAGCAGCCTATAGTATCTGAAAGTTCTCTGACTGGTTTGTGTGCCTTTGAGCTTGAGTGGCCCAAGGAAGTAAACCAGAACTTTTTCCTGCTTCAAAGGGTGTACGGATTTAACTGGGACTACAGCAGTTTATTAATAGAACCTGCTGCATTTCCTTCATACAAAAATACAAAGAGCGCTTTGCTGAGAAAAATTTTTGCTGCGCCTCTCTGTCTTTATGGCTCGCTCATCACCCAGCTAAAATTAAAAAGTGAAGTCAGGCTGTTCTTGCACTCTATTTTTAAATTGTTTTAGCATATGAATGTGAGTGTGAAATCTTTCTTTAGGCCTCCGTTAACTCAATTACCCACTTATTCAAAACATTCTCGTCTCAAATTACTGGATTATAACTGCGTTAACATGTTCTGTGTACATGCTGGAAAGTATGACTCTCAAGGTAACATGCTTTTCTTTAGCTACCTGTATTTATTTTATTTGTTTGTTTGCTCAGTTTGTAGTTATATAATCACTAACCAGTGATAAGAGACATCACAGAAAAGCCAGTGTCTTTAAAATCTGCCTTGATCTTCAAGAATCCTAGTGAATAGAAATAAAAAAGATTATCTATACAATTCCTCCTCTCCTAGGAAGCATTACAGCTAAGGCTGGATGAAAACCCCTCTCTCCCCACCCCCAATTCTTTTTCAAGTGACAAATTTTCATTTTAAATTATTCATGGGAAATTTTCAGATGGGAACAAAATTTTCATTTCATTTAATTAGAATTGAAATTTTTATTTTGATTTGGATTAAAATGTTTGTTCCATTTTTGGTTTACAAAAACTGGAAAAAAACATTTTAAATTTTTGGATCTTTGTTTTTCACCTTTGTATCTTTTTCTTTTTGCCACTCAATTGAATAGAATGAAACGTTTCTAGGCTTTATTTTTTTTTTCACCTTTTTCCTTTATTTCACTCTAATTTTTCAACTTTAGAAAAGTTGCAAGTGACAAAAGGGAAAATGAAACACTGTAACTTTCCCACCCTGTAACTTTACATTTTGTTCTTAACCTTTTGAAAAGTTAGAGAGCAGCAAAATTAGGGTTATTTTTCCTTTTGTCACTCTTCAGAGCTTTTCCATCTTTAGAAAAGTTACAAAATTAGAGAGTAGAAAAGAGAAAAAAGAAAAAAAAAAAGTGTGTGTGTGTGGGGGAAATAAGGGGAAAAACCCAACAAGCTTCCCTCCCCATCCTGTCCCTGGACTTTTTGCAGTCAATGGCGAAAAGGAGGAAAACAAATATTCAAAATTTTGAATTATTTTGAAAAATAAAATGAAAATCACAAACCATAACTAAATGAAAATATATTTTGTTTAGAAACATTCATTTAAAAAAAACTGAAAGAAAAATGCCAAACAACATTTTCCTCTAATATATATAAATTAGCAAGAAATTTTTTCCTTTGAGACATTTTGTCATGTTGAGAGACCTGCTATTTCTTGAAACATAGGGATTTCTGATCCCTGAGATATTGTAATCCCATGAGGAGTCTCTAGTGGTCACCATCAAAACGAATAGGAAAGCATTGTGTTCACAAAGAGAGAAATCATTGCTCCCAGATTCTTGATGTGTGTTATTTTAGTTTCAGACAATCACATTAATGAGGGAATACAGGGCCTGATCCAACTCCCACTGAACTCAATGGGAATCTTTCTAGTGACTTAATGGAAGTTGGATCAGTCTCATAGTGAGTGGACTTTCCTCCTTCAAATCTCTTCTTTGCCATGATGCCTATAAGACATTAGCCAGTTAATGATGGGTTAAAGATCAACCATGGAAATAAATGGCACTTATATCATATATTTAGCATTATCAGGGGGAAAATTGCATCTCTATATAAAGATTGTATATATTTCCTCTGCACAGGCTTCCTTAGCTTGTAAGATCTTTGGAGTGTGGACCATGTTATGTGTTTGTGTAGCAGTGTGGAATCTTGATCCTGATTAGGGCCTCTGGACACTACCGTAATATAAATGGTAAACTTAAAAGGAAACTCTTGAGGGCATTTATTATTTCTTTGATTCTGTTCCATTGTTTCTTTTGGGGTGTGGAAGCAGACCCTGGGTGATGAGCATGGTATAAAATTTAGATGGCCACGCATTCTTAAGACTTCCCCAGTTTCTTTCCTTTTGAAGTTGAGAGCTGGCTGAGGTTTCAAGAATCTTAGCAAAGAGTCTTAGACCATGGCTCATCCTCAGGACAAAACTACTATATTGAGCAAATTATTTTATCAGAGGAGCTTTCAAAAGTCAGGGATTTGAGAGGTTTCATCTTGAACTTATGCATCAGAGAAGAAGCCACCACCTTCCTTGGTGGTTTTCCATGTTCACTCGGTCAAGTTCCTTTGTCTCCAACAGGAAACAGAAGTGCCTCTCTTGATCAAGGTTTGGTCTAGGGGTGACTGAGGCATAATGGCTTTGGTTCCATGTCCTCTCTCACCTCTCTTTCCCCTGCCACCCCAAATTGGAGTCAAGGCTTCAGGCTTTGCATCATTGCCCTGCTAGGATTCCTTTGTTGATTATTCTTGTTCAAATGGTGGTCAGGCCTCCCTCAGTTGTTTTGTTGTAGAGTTAGGTAGTGATACTGACGTTGGAGGAGGAGGAAAGTTTAGAAAGGCATTTCCTGTAGTGTCCAAAGCCTCCTGGAATGGTGTAGAGTGGGAATGTGTAGCAGGGTCAAATGCCCCCTATGTGCCCCTGCCCCCTTGTGGCCTAGGAACATGTTACAGACAGCCTGCCCTAGTGTTCCCTCTTGGAGTGTTCAAATAAAACTTCACCCAGGCTTTTTCTTGGTAAAAAATACACCTTCTTGGGAACCGGGTGAAAATAAACTGCAAATAAAACTAAAGATCCCAAACAAAGTCCATTCCTAAGTCCACACAACACAAGGTTTCTCTTCTTCCTCCTAGGCAGTCCTACCTGAGGCCTTTGCAGTCTCTTCACTGCTTGGACAGGGTCTCTCTAAGGCCTCCCTGCCTGGGGCAACTACTTTGGTCTCAGGGTCTCCCCTGAAGGACCCTGTTCTCACTCTGTGCAGACTCTGCCACAATTTCTTGAACTGCTGCCCCTTGTTGCTCTTTGTAGGGAATTACCTGATCCACCCCAGGTGTGCCTCATTCTGTAATCAAGTTTGGCTAGTGTCAGCCCTATAGTGGCAAGCCACCCTGTTACAGAATGTTTAGGCCTACCTTTGGGCCTAATAAAATAGTAAACCCGTTCTGAGAGTGCCATCTTTTGGGCTGGTAATGCAAGTGGTCCTTTGCCCCTGTCTAAGGTCTGCATGCTATCCATCTGCACGGCATCTTTCTGCTTATCTCTGTCTCTCCTGCCCACCAGAAATACCTGAGATTCCATGTACTTGGGTGTTAGCTGATAACACATTTCTGTTGCTGGATAGAGTATCATGTTGCTCTTCATGGTGATAAACAGTAGTATGGCCAGATAGCTAGACAGTGATGCCAAGTAACACAAACCTGGAGCCACAATATTTCTGACATATCCTTCCATGCCAACCTTTATGCTTGAAATAGCCTGCCTACTAATGTGTGTCCCATCCCCCGTTCCTTCTTCGGAAAACCCTTGGAAAACCATCTGTTCTGTTAAATGTTCTAGCTGTAATGACCACTATCCTCCCTGTTCCTTCTGTACTGTGCTAATTTCTGTTGTCATCTCTTCTGCCTTTAGATTGTAAACTTGTTCACATAGAGCTATGCTTGGCATATTTTGCCTTTTAAAAAAATATATATACACTTTTCAGCTCCTCTTCCATAAATGGAAAGTTTCACTTTCAGACTTAAATCTGGACAATGTGGTTACTTGGGCAACAGGTTAATATCAGCCATTTTTTACACTGATCAATTTTTCAGGTGTTGGCTGGCCCAACATTCATGATGTTGTCAGGGAATCTGTATTTATTCAAAGACTCTATAATTCTTAGATTGCTGTTTATTCAGGAAGTGTTTCTTGACTGTGAATGGAATCTACTTTCCTTTACAATATACAGAGTTACAGCTGATGGCACCAAACTGTCTGCATTTTTAAGTTTCTATAAGTATTGTTAAAATGTTGACTGAGTTAATTTTTGTGAATTAAAATACCCACAGTGCTCATTCAGAGGCCCCAGTAAGGAAACAAAGTTTCAGGAATTCATGAAAATGCTTAAGCATTCATTAAAGTCTTCAAGAAAAGCAGAAACGTGGGTGGCTTGCTGAATTGGGGCCTGGTCTAGGTGCTTGCACTGTGCTCAACACCATGGTATCTGAGCACCTTACAAGTGTTAAAGGTACTCTCGGGCATGCATGTTTTGCGTGTGTGTGAACACTGTAAAACTAATGCAGAACCAAACACACGAGTCTACACAAGAATCCTTATTTTCACATTGGAAAATAAACTCTTTTACAGATTAACCATTTATTTGTATTTCTTTCCTTAGTTTTACTACAATCTTCATATTTAGCCACAAATTTAGTAGCCCCTGAAAAGAACAGGAAATATCTTGATAGATGGTCAAAGCACTTCCCTCTTATAGGGCTGATTTTGCAAGGAGTAGTGAATGCAGTTCTGAAGTGTCGAGTGCCCTCAGCTCACACTGATTTCACTGAGAGTCAAGGGTACTCAGCACCTTTCAGAATTGAACCTCTGGTGCATAGCAATTGTGAGATGAAGTTTTCAAATAAACGTACAGAAGAATGTGGGTTTTCTGAGTTCTCCATCTTACTGTAATCGTGAAAAAGTGGTCCATTGTGATCACAGCTGTTGTACATACTATCTCTGCCTTTCTAAAACAAGATTGTGCCCAGCTCCAATGCAGGTGTGGAAGGGGGAAGATTTGCACAAGGAACAATGGAACACAAGTGTTCTGTGGGCTCACGGAGCTCAAGGACTGGCCATTTATGGCCAGAACTAACGAGACCGTATGCTGCATGCTTTCCAAGGAGGGTGGGATAGCAGAGCAGCAGTGCTTTCCACAATTCTAGGAAGCCTTGAGCCTGAGTGAGGCACAGTGCCTTTTGGAGCATCCCATTGGTCAGTGGGCTTCAGCATCATCACCAGGGCAGGGTGGTAGCTATGTACCAGGTTCTCATCCATGGAGTTTCCCTGTTACTATCCATGACTAATTTTGTTTAATATAGAGACACCTCCATATTCTCACTAGCAGGTGTTTTGAAGCCATAAATTGTGTCTTTAAAACTATAGCAGGATTCAAAAAGGAACTAGATAAGTTCATGGAGGATAGGTCCATCAATGGCTGTTAGCCAGGATGGGCAGGGAATGGGTGACAGGGATTTGCCAGCAGCTAGGAATGGGTGACGGGGGTGGATCACTTGATGATTCCCTGTTCTGTTCATTCCCTCTGAAGCACCTGGTATTGGCCACTATCGGAAGACAGGATACTGGGCTAGATGGACCTTTGGTCTGACCCAGTATGGCCATTCTTATGTATTCTAAACCATCATATGAAACTCAGGCAACTTTTCTTTTGCTAATGCAAGGCTAATACTCCTCTGTTAAGGATAAATAGATTAGCATAGCAATTGCCATTTCAAATTAATCTGCTGACACTGACATTGCTTATAACCAATAAGCTCTGTGAATCTTTCTAGCTCACTCAGAAATTGGAAAGAAAATTTTATGGGCTGGAGCGATTATGGTAGAGAGGTTAATGGGCATTTATAAAGAATAAATTAAATGAGTTTCTTTAGATAGCTGAACTGTTTAGCAGTCACCACTGTCGGTTTTAAAAATCTTACTGGCTTTAGCATGTATGCAGCAGACACTTTAAATGCTGTACTGTGCCTCTCAATGGAATATTGAATTAAGTGAGCAGAGGATTAGAAACTGTAGCTGGTATTTAACAGCTTGAAAATTTTACCCATTTATTTGGATGGTATGTTTTTTACATGAACAGATTTACTAGCCAATTTAAACATTTTGTTTTAAATCTAAGACTATTAAAAATTCGAATTACATTTTCTTCATATAGTGGCATTGAAAGTATTATTTCATTAGTTATTATTATGAGCCTTTAGTGTTTTACATACCAATCACTCTGATTTAAAGCTGTGTATGTGGCATATTTAATTTGCTATGGTTGTATCTTGGAATTTTAGCATTATACAGTCAGTTTGGTACTTAACATTGACCGTGGGTCTGAGAACCCTCTCACTTGATAACAGACTTTATGGTGCAATGCTGAGGCAAATCAAGGTTAAGCTTTTATTCTACAGCTGCCTTCAGTGACAGATGGGAAGAGGCAGCAGGGGTTAGGGGTTAGGACACAGAACTAACACTCCACAAGTCAGGAAACATTGATTCTATTTTTGGCTCTGCTAATGACTTGCTATGTGACCTCTGGCAAGTCACTTTATCACCTCTTTGTCTCTATTTCCCTAACTGTAAAATGGGGCTAATGCTGCTTACCTACTTCCGTAAAGCACTTAGAGAGCTACAGATCAAAATCTGCTATAAAAATGCTAATAATAATAATAATAATTAATAAGTAATTAACAATTTTCCTCTGGTTTAGCAGAATTTCACATCACAGCATGTTGTGTAACTGTTACTTTTCATACTTGCAAATGGTGCTTTGCCACATTTTATTTAATCAGCGAGAGCATAACAGAATATTTTTATACTGCACAATATGTTTATTATTATTATTATTATTATTATTATTTTTAAGTGCTTATGCGCTCTCCCCTTGAAGGGAATGGTATCTCGCCTTCCCATTCATTTGCACTGGAGTTTTCTTTTTAAGAAATACTTGCTGTGTGCTCCTTGTGGCTAGTTTAATTTAAACATCTTAGTTGTGGAATTTTTGTTTCTTAAGAGTGGCATGAGATCACATGGAACTCATTACAGGACTGGGATCTTAGATTTCACTTCAAAGACCAATTGTAATATTTAATTTGTTTTAATTTAAAGGTAGACAAAAAAAAAGAAACAACCCGTAAAACAATAAAAGTTGCATATTTTCCCGAAGCTGTAAAACTAAACCAGCATGTAGCATCTGCTCCCAATGAAGTCAGTGGGAAAGTTATTAACTTGAATGGTTCAAGCCTTTAGAGACTTGAAGTTTGAATTAACACAGCGCAGATGCCCCTTCCCGCTGATTCTGAAGTACAGATTATCCCCTTGCGAAATTTTAAAAATGTGTCAAATGATCAAATTACACGCAGTTTAAACAGCTCTGACTTTATTTTAGGAAACAACCTATTTTTTCTTTTAGCAAAAATGATGGTACTGGGATTTATAAGAACAATATAAAGGGGTTTCTTCCATGAACTGGTATAACAGCCAAAGAACTAGCAGCAATTCAGTGAAATATAGCAATAATTAAATGAAGTATTCAGAACCATAAAATAAAAAAGAATATCCCATTATATTAAGCAAAGGAAGATGTATACCTGGATTACTTTATTTATTCAACTCAAACTATTTATTTATATATATTTATAAATTTATTTATTTAACTCAAATTACTTTAGAAAAGATGTTTTACAGTTATTAATATTACTAACTCTTCCAAGACGTGAAAACTCCTTTGTTATCTCCAAAATGATCAAATCCTTGTCCTTCCAAAGTAATCCCCACTGATTTAAACAGAAGTTTGTGTTAGGCTGGAAAATTGAATGAAAAGCAGAATTATTTGGTGTAATATATATTATTATATATTCACAGGAAGGATTGTTAGTTATTCAGTCTGATGCAAAGCCTGAGGTTTAAGGTGCCATTAGAATCAACCCTTCTATTCTTTGGTTGTAATCCTAAAAAATAATGTTCTATCCCAAATTATGTGCTATGCTTTGGCTCTCCTGTCAGTTTAGGGTTAGGATTATAGCAAGTATTCTGAACAGTTGGATGAGTGTGCAGATGTGTAATTTTTTAGCAATGAGTATGTGAAACATACCAGGCGGTGGCTACAGATAATTTGGACTGTGCTACAAGGTTATCTTAAATTCACTGATTTTCATTCATTGCATTTAAAATAAATTAATGACCCACTTTTGGGACAAGTCCTATGAAAAGCATTTTTAAGGTTAACAGATCTTAAAACAGGGCAGCACAGAACACATGGTTTTATTTATTTTAATGTTAAAATTAGGTCACAAACTCCCGCGCGCCCCCGCCCCCCACAACCATTTTAATTGCACTTAGTATAAAGAGGAAAATCTGTTCAGATTTTTCACTTTCCTTTAACATTTTTCTAAATTTGTGCACTTACATGGTTCCTGTTCTTTTGATCTTAAACTCTACCCCACTGTGCTTAAGGCTAAATAAGTCTTCAATGATTGTCCCTTCGTTGAACCAAACCAACTGAGGAGTCAATGGGAGTCTTTCCACTGACTTAGGCTTTGTCTACGCTACTGCGGTAAATTGACCTAAATTACACTACTCCAGCTATGTGAATAACGTTGCTGGAGTTGACGTAGCATAGGTCCACTCACTGCGGTGTCTACACCGTGCTGCGTTGACGAGAGACGCTCTCCCGTCGAGTTACCTTACTCGTTCCGGTGGAGTACTGGAGTTGACCGGAGAGTGCTCTGCTAAATCAGAACCAAATAAGACACTTGACTATCCAGACTGGAAAGCAGACAATTCCATCGATGAAAATTACTTCACCAGTGAACACTCTTGGCTGCTGTGTTGTACACTAGTGCATTCTTCAGCTGTATCTTCACCGACAAATGGGATGTTCAGTCCGCTCCCAGTGTAGCTCCACGGGTGACAATGGAAACTGTGTTTTCACCAGCCTGTGTTTTCACCACCATATGGTCTTAGTCATTAATTTAGATGATAAACTCTTTGGAGCAGGGACCATGTCTTTCTGTGTTTGCTGTGAAGAGCCTATCATGCTTGTGGATGCCATAAAATATTAAATACAAGTCACTACCAACCCAGGGAAACTTTAGATCAGCATCCTGTTAATGAAAAATTCTGCATCTCACTTAGGGTGACCAGATCACACAGGTGAAATATCGGGACATGGGGGGGGGGGAGAGCAAAAAACCCCCCGCCGCCGGAGCTCCATGCCCCGCCCCTCCCCAGCTTGCCTCTGCTCCGTCTCCACCTCCCCCCTCCCTCCAGCGTTTGCGACGCCATACAGCTGATCAGCGCAAGCCTGGGAGGGGGGGAGGAGGAGGAATGCGGCATGCTTGGGGAAGAGGCGGGGCCAGGGCGGGGATTTGGGGAGGGATCCAATGGGGCAGTGAGGGGGCGGGGATTTGGGGAGGGATCCAATGGGGCAGTGAGGGGGCGGGGATTTGGGGAGGGATCCAATGGGGGAAGAAGGGGGTGGAGTTGGGGCAAGGGGGGGCACGAGCCCCCTCCGGGCTCTGCTCCGCCTGTGAGCAGAGGCAAAATATCGGGACAATTCGCGTCCCGACCGAAGGTAGGTCGGGACGCGGGACAAATAAGCAAATATCGGGACAGTCCCGATAAAATCGGGATGTCTGGTCACCCTAATCTCACTACCATACTCCTGAGCTATCCAATCCACTTCTAGACCACATCAGTGAATTCAGATATAAAAGAGGATTGCTTGGGGAAAAACATCTGATAAGGGTGCAGCCTGGAATTTAAATTCACACAGATGAGATACTTTTGTTCAAAACAATAGCCTGCTTAGTAAGTCAATAGCATATTCTACAAATCTCTCTTCGTGTGTTCATGCTGGGGCTCAAATGGGTTATGTTGTAAGTGAGGAAAAGATTTAGATTACTTCACAGTATTTGTGGTTTTCTTGTAACATTTTCCGGATGGCAGAACATGATATGACCTATACTGTGTCATTTGCTTCAGTGAAAGCTCAGCCATACCTAACAAGTAACTAAGAACCTTGTAGAAGTTCATCATGCTAATACAACCATAGCTGATTAATCCAAACAGTCTTTATTATGGGGTCTGCACAGATTAACAAGTCGGTGGTCAGTGAATGCTGGAAGATTGATTACCACCTAAATCTCTCCGATAACTAGATATCTAACGTGAATTAGCTAGTTCAAACTGTACTCGAGTTGATGAATTCCATTTTTCTAAGGACCATTTAGTAGTTCACAGCCACTGCATTGTGCATTTTGTTAAAAATCAGATTGATTTGTTGACAATCAGATTTTAACAATATTTGTGGTTTTGGTATTTTTCCTTGAAAAGACTAGCAGTAGGCAAACTTTATTTTGCATTGGCTTTAAATAAAATGCATAATGGCTGAGATCAGGCTAACTGAAGCTTGCTGTTGCTCATAATTCTGCTGGTGTCATTGCAGGAATGTTGTTTACTAATTGATGCTTTTATTAGGCTGAGAAATAAGACACATACATTTGTCAAAACGGACCATAATTTGAATGTTAAAAACCCCATCAAATTTTAACAGGCTCTTACGGGTAAATCCCGCATCTTCTCAGCAACGATGGAAGACCTCAGATGTACTGCGGTGGGACAGATACGAGTCTCTGTGCAGGGGCAGAATCTGGGGAGCACACATAGAGTGAAGTTCCCTTGCATAGCACGGAGCCCAGCTGTGTAGGGCTCCCTATCCGAGTCCCCAGAGAGCAGAGTTGTAGTGGCACAGGATCTGCAGATCCACTGATCATCATCTCCAGTGGCGCAGGAGTGCAGATAGATAGTCCCTCTATCTCTTCCACTAGGCCCATCTACTTAGGTTAGGTACAGGAGAGAGGGTGAAAGGAGAGGGGGGGGGGAAACGTTTGGAAGAGGTACAAGCTTTCATAGGACATTAGCCAACCTCTGAGGAGTTAGGAAGAAACTTCCCCTATAGTCATGTTATTTCATAATTGCCTACTTCAGGATTTCTTGCACCTTCCTCTGAAGCAGCTGGTATTGGCCACAACTGCAGATGGGATATTGGGCTAGCTGAACTGGGCTGATCTAACAGGGCAATTCCTCTGTTATTGACACGTGTTCCCTAAGTAAAAAAAGGAGGTTTGCAATCAGAGTGGATTTTTTGGAGCACTGCTTAAAAAATGAAGCAATTGCTACCATAATTTATATTTTAAAATAACTTTTGAGCTGTATCTAATTGTAACGATTGTACCTTATGGATTTTTTCATATGGTTTTTATTATATATGGCATTACCAGGCTGTAAAATATTATCCCTTTTACCACGTTCCTAGGGAATTCTAAAACTCAGTACGGAAATGTCTCTTTGGTGGAAAAAAGATGATTTATATGATGCACATGTCTTATGGTATAGCTCTGCGATTATCTTTCCTCGTCTTTACTCTTCGTAACAAGCTTTTTGTTGTTCTGAGACATTCAATCCAGGCTCATTTATTGAATCAAGCTGTCTCTGCCCTGTTCAGCACTGCTGCTGCTGAATATACTTTGGAGTCTGATTTGTATTGCTTGTCCTGCGAAGCAAAACACGTCAGAAGATTTCAGAAATTAAAGAACTGCAGAAATGAATTAAAATTATTAGCTAAGTGTTTAGTTGACTCGTGACCAAACATTGAGAAGTGTGAGCAAATAGTGGACTTACCTATATCGTTAGAAGTCGTTACCTACAAGGAAGTAACTAAGGCCATAAGCCAACTGAAGAGTGGCAAAGCATCAGGCTGTGATAAGATAGATGCCATAATGTCCAAAGCTGGAAAGATTGTGAATTACATGTGCTGAATGGTTTGGGAAAAGGAGATCTGTCCTAATATCTAGAGAAGAGGTGTCATCTATAAAATCTCTGAAAAGGGAGACCAGCTTACTTGTGACAGCTGTAGAGAGCGACACTTCTGTCTGTACCTGGAAAAGTGTTTTGCACTATCATTGTGATTAGGACAAAAACTGCTGACGATGAAGTATTCAGGGAAGAACAGGTTGGATTTTGACCCAATCCACCTCTACCCCAATATAACGCTGTCCTCAGGAGCCAAAAAATCGTACCGCGTTATAGGTGAAACCGCGTTATATTGAACTTGCTTTGATCAAGTGCGCAGCCCCGCCCCCCCGGAGCGCTGCTTTACCACGTTCTATCCAAATTCATGTTCTATCGGGTTGCGTTACATAAGGGTAGAGGTGTATGTCGTGTTCAGATCACATTTCCATCTTGAAAAGAATTATTGAGAAAGGCTTATCATACCAGCAGAAGATGGTTTATAACGTCATTGATTTTACAAAAAGGTTTGATAGTGCCTACAGAGAAGCCCTCTGGAAGCTCCTGAGACCCTATGGAATTCCAACAAAGATTGTTAATTTGATAAAAGCTATGTCAGGACGGAGAATGGAGATACAGAATGGCTTAAGCTTGTTACTGATGTAAGGCAAGGTTGCATATTCTCCCTACTTATCTTCTGCATTGTCATAGACTTTGCAGTGAGAAGACTGATGGATGTTGCCATGGACACTGGTATGGTCTGGGTAAGAAATAAGCTGTGAGACCTCGATTTTGCAAATGTTATAGTCATATTAGATACCAGCTTGGATAGAATGAAATGAGATTTTATGAGCATAAAAGCAGAAGTGCCAAAATGGGACACTCAGAAGACCTAGATGATTGAGACGGGAGAAAATGCTGCCAACTCTGGCAGATGTACGAGTGGTGAAAAAGAATATGAAAGAGTTGATGACTTCATCTATCTTGGAAGAACAATATCTGCTAATGGCCAGCTAACAAAGTGAAGGCAAGAATCGGTAAAGCCAGTGGATCATTCTCCAATCTGTCAAACATCTGGAAGAATAAGAAGATACATATACACACTAAAATGAGATTGTACAACACTGTTGTCCGTACAACACTGTTGTCCTCCCAACACTATTGTACATGTCGGAAACATGGCACATAGTGGAAGCACTCAACGGGAAGCCGAATGCATGTCACCAGCATTGTTTAAAAAGAATCCTGGGAATTCATTGGAGAGATCATGTAACCAATGTGGAACTGTTGAGCCATACGGGTCAGCCAACTGTGGACTCAATAATTAGACAGAGATGGCTACAGTGGTTCACCCATGTCATCCGGCTACCCTGTGGCAGAAGCACAAGGTATGTCTTAGACTGGATTGCACCTGGAGGGAAGAGACAGCATGGAGGACAAAGAATGGCCTATCACAGGATAGTTGAAAAGGATGCTTATGATGGAGTCAGACATCTTGCTCTGGACAGAAAGCAGTAGGAAGAATGGGTTTCTCAGGTGCCAGTAGGCACAGGCGATTCTATGTGTAAATAAGTAGATGTCACATTCAAAATGGGCTTGTACCAAAACTGACTGTACCGTGATCTGTGTACTTGTAACTGGGGATGGTGCTGGTTTCTCTTAGTGAGTGGCCATCATTCTGATGTTCAGTCCTGTCAGATGTAACACATTTTGTATGACACTAGCGCATCAAGCTCCTCTGTCATGCCTCCTGACTTTCCAGATGAGAGACCTCATGCCCTCAGCTGGGCTGTGGACAAGCAGCTGCAGTTATTCCTTCCAGCTGCTGGGGAATGCTGTGGCACTCGGTTTCAGGCAGCCTCTCTTCCTTCCCTCTCTCTGCACCCTCTGAATTCACCTGTGGAACATAGAGCCCCCCGGAAGGCAGGGGCAGGAGCTGGGGAAGAGAAAAATCCCTCTTTCAAATTCTTTTCCACAGCAACCACTTCCAGAAGCCATTGACTCTCTCCAATACCCTGGTCCCCACTAGCTCCTCCCCACGTGCCTTCTTACTTCTCAGGTGTGCATGGAGGAACAGGCTCTTGCCTCCTCAAGAAGTGCTCCCCTTGAATGGAGGGACATGGAGGGGAGAAATCAATGACTTTTTCTCGCTGGCAAGAAATGTCTCGCCTGACGTGGCCAAGGATTTTGCAGCTTTGGATGTTTCTGAGCTGGAAACCGAGTCCTTTGGCTTTAGTTCGAGACACAGGAAACGCAGCTCAGAATTTGCTTGCGTGTGAGAGGCTGATGTAAATGCGGAACAGTTTTTCTTGAAAAATAACATTTATATGAAAACTTAGTATTTGCCTAGTAACCGTTTATCAAGTCCTTTTTGGCACTAAGTGATCTCTGCTTTTAAATAACCTAATTTGTTGACGTGGAGGGGGCAGAGGGCATAAAAGACAACATTAATTTGGGTCTGTCGAGTTAATGTCGTATAGAGTGTCCAGATACCATATAGAGGAGGTCTAAATCCTGGCTGAAGGGAGCAGTCTGGCATGTCAGAGCACTAACGTAAGGAGCAGACGCTGTGCTGGCCAGACACATACCACAGCTTTCCAAGCTAGACAGTCCTTGAGCAGAAAAGGTCACAATTGAGGTTACTGTGTGTGATATAGTATTATTTTTAGAAATTAGAAATCACAGAAATTAGAGAGATCTGTAGGACACTCTATTCCTGCTTCTGCTAACGTAGGATTGTTACATACGTGAGTCCTTTTTAAAAAAACAAAACTCCATACCAGTTTTAAAGGTCTATTTGATTTAAAACATGTTTAAAAGTAGTTTCAGGTGTATACATGTCCTTCAGCCCCCTGGCCAATTTTATGGTTTTACAGCCTCCTTTTCTTTTCCTCTTTTTTTATCGGAAAAATCCACACCAATAACTGAGAGAACTGTTTATATAGAAATCACAGTCAAATGCACAATATATTTTCAGCAATCTTTCAGTGATAGCCGTTAAAAACAACACATTCAACAGCAATAGGTTGAAAAAGAATTCAGGCACAAGTATGATTGTTTTTTAATGTTGGCATTGTCCCTTAAAAATTTAAATAATTACACTTCCCCTCCCTTCTCCAATTTCCAGTTAGTCCTAATACTGTCAATGTTTTGTAAACCATGTAATCACATATTTTAATCCGGACATTTATTTAAGCACAGGAATTCTTAAGGACTAGTAAAGCAACAGTACTGCACTCAGCAGTTGTTTCCTAGGGAAGATTTGTATTTATTCCAAACCAGCTGTGTTCAGACAATTTTTACAAAACACGTTTCAGAAAAAGCATGAAAACTGGTTTCTTGTATGAATCACTTGTTTCAGTCTTTCACTAAACTTCTCTCCTCTCCTCCAGATGCCACCTTTTACCCTTTTCTACCATATGGGTCAAGACTGCTTTTTTAAAAAGCAGTCAGCCCACAAAGTGCTATGGTGTATTTTTGTGTGGGTGTCGATAAATCCTTTTTTATATCCTGCCTTCACTTGCATATTGTCTATATTTTGTTCTAAGCTTTTTGGATGGAGACCTTGTCTTCATACATGTCTGTAAAGTGCCTAGTGTACTCTTGGTACTATATAAACATTTATTTTAAAAAAGTTTTGATAAGTAAAACTTGCCCAACTATTATAATCTTCTGTGTTATGTACAGAAAAAATAAATCTCAGTAGTAACTAGCATTTCATGTCATATTTACCTATCATGGGAACTATTCTGCAGATTAGAGAAACGCATCACTTTTTTTCCAGAGGTGATAGATAAGATCAGGGCTACTGACTTAAATCAAATTATTATCTATATAGATACCCACTTCATTGGTTAGTTTAGGGACATCTGCATACCAAAGACAATAAACAAAACCGTGTAAAGTGATGAAAGCTTAATGGAAAGTCAACCATACAATAAGCATATTTCTCCATTTTTGATAATTTTATTGTAGTTGAGCATTTTCTCTTAGGAGACACTGATATGTGCTAAACAAGATGATGTATTACAGGTATGCATATAACTTACCCTTTCCCCCTCTTGTATTATTTCATCCGAGGATTTTTCTGTGTAATTGTGCTTTGAAAAGTAACTGCAAAAATGTCCCATTCTTACTCAGTAGATCTGTTCCATATGTGTGCACAACTGAATACAAATAATTAATAACAATATTTGACGTTATAGCTGCTTGCTTTTATGAAATTAGCTTACTTCTGTTGCAGTAGTTCTGCATAGATAGTACAGCAAAGAGAGGGAAAGCTCGATTGTGTTCCAGCTTGCGCAGCATCAAAAGGTTTGCATATCATCAAAAGAACTGGTTTCAGAGTAGCAGCCGTGTTCGTCTGTATCCACAAAAAGAACAGGAGTACTTGTGGTACCTTAGAGACTAACAAATTTATTTGAGCATAAGCTTTCGTGGGCTACAGCCCACTTCATCGGATGTCAAAAGAACTGTTCACCTGTCTTCAAAATGTAAGATTTTTGACATGTGATCCCAAAAGAACCTAAATTGGCTTTGAAACCTCAGACTGAGGGCTGACCATTTAGATTTTTTTTTTTTACTTGCAAGCTAAACATTTCTAAGATGAAAGTTCTTTAGACAAGTATGAAACCCCACAATGCCAGTTTGAATAGCTTTTCAGAGTGTGTGTGCACTGAGAAAATTTTAAAACCTGCTTTACAATTACATTTTAAAGTTGAACTGCTCTGGTTTCTGAGTATATGTTCACTGCTGACTTTATTAGTCACATAGTTCCTAACTGCTCTGAAGGCAAATCTCTGTTCAATGGGAGAGATGCAGACGCAGGACCAGATTCGACGGAGCTATGCCAGTTCACACCCTACAGGGAACTGACCCCTCATTTATATCCTCATATTTGCCTCAAACCTGATTACCTTGTTATTCATGCTCTGAATTATTGCCAAATAATACCTATGCTTCAAATTACTGATTCCAGATTATTGCTTTTTTCTTGATCGCATGATTTTCTACTCTCTCTCTAAAGTTTCTAGTATCTTAAGATGTATCGTGTGCATTACGCTGTAGTATCTGAGAGTACCTCTGCACTGGAGTCAGAGGGGTGATTGCAGCTCATGTAGGTGTAACTGTCTTTAATCTAGTTTGCGCAGCTAAAAATAGTGGTGAAGACACAACGGCATGGACCTGGTGAATTTATACAGACCGCACTGAAGCCCATGTCGCCATGTTCTTCGCTGCAATTTTTAAGTTGCAGTAACTACACAAAAGCTAGCCAGATATGACAAAATGAGCTGCCGTCACATCTCCGATTGCAGCGTAGACATACCCGGAGAACCAAGCATTTAATTCGCCGTTAAATCTTCGTGTTAAATGTCAAAGTTATTGGCAGAATTTTACAGATAGCAAAAACTTTGACTAAAGTGTTAATCCATTTTTTCCCCTTTACTTTGGGGAATTTTTAAAAACGATTTCATCCTGATACACTGTACTTGATGGTGGTAACATCTTTATAGAATGGTATATTTCTAGTTGCAGTGCACAAAGCGTTGCAATTTCACATTTTCAGAGATTTTTTTTCTTTCTCATATACTATATGGATAAGAGTTCCTAAAGCTGCCTTGAATTTAGAGGCTCTTTAAAAAATTGGTTCCTAATCTCTTGTTTCTTCTAAAAAAGTAATTGTATACCTAAGGGTTGTGAGTAGTTTTATCTTGCATTTGCTAACCCTGGATATTCCCAGGATTTACAATTTTTAAATAAAAGCAAACATAAAATAGCCTCTTACATAGGACTCACTCAGTACTCTTAAAGAGGGTGAAACCAGGGTTTGCATGGTTATTGTTTTGCAAAGAACTCTGTCCATGTTGAACAGGATAAACCATTCTTATTAATATGTTAAAATTTAAATAAATCAGATGCCTAAATGTATTAATATGTTTTCAGGGGAAAAAATCACTTAAAAGCAGGTACAGTAGAGAAAATGAGTTTTCTAAAATCAAGCTATTAAAAAACAGCACTTCTACCTCCAGTAAGATTCATCAGCATCTAGTGGAAACACAACAAACTACAATTTGACTAAATATATTTAGTCGACAATTCAAAATGCTCTTCTGTAGCTCCTTAAAAAGATGACTTTAAACTATGCCACCAAAATGATTTACTGTGACCTCAAATTCTGTTTCAGGCCCCTGGTTACATTTCACAAGATAAACCAATAAAGGCCAACACTTGTTATCTGACTTGTTTCCTGACTGCCAAAGATTTAACTTAACCATATTGACTTCTGAAAAATACATGCAGTAGAGCCTTCCTAACTTGTGTGAATGTTCAGGAGGAGCATGGAGAATTACTGAATTTTTGTGAGCAAGAGAACAAACTCAATTTAAAAAGCCAAAGATTATGCATCACAAAAGGTATCGTGTTCATTTAGTTTGACAATTTTGGTTTAGTTTTAATTCGTCAGAATAATATTTCATAGTTCTATAAATCAGTGAAATCTTAATAATAGGATACTTTACTACTGCATCTGCCTATTAAATCTCTCTTCAGAAGGAGGGAGAAATTGTTTTGTATGTGTTGTCTGATATATTACAAAGTATGTAGATTAGCAAAATGCAGATAGATGAGGGTCTGTTTTTTTTAGTCTTTGTTGTAAAGTATGTGGTCGTAACCGTACAGGATGAGGTTTCTTCATATACTGTTTACTTTGCTATTTTTGAAAGAATCTTGAAAGGACACTAGTGAAATCACTTTAATGAATGTAATAATAGGCGGTTTTTTAATTGTTTCTTATTGCCCTTGACCATCCTGGGTTTTCAAGGGCATGTCAGGGAAAAAGCTATTTTCAAATAGATTGCACCAACTCCACATGCCATTATATCAAGTGCTTAATGGATTTCACAAAACAACTCACTGTGAGATAACTGTGGAAATGTGCACCGCTGCATTCAGAGTGAGATGATCTATTTCTGACAGTGAGACCATTAACAGGCCCTGGCTTTTATCAGGTCAACTGGTGGCAACTGAAGGCCTTATCACTTTTTATTTTGCTGACAGCATTTCGTTATCCGTGATGGGTCACAGGGTGATGGGTAGATACCTCTGGTATTTAAACACCTAGATAAGAGATGCAGCAGAATTTATTTTTCTATTTTTAATGATACTAGCAAGACCCAAGTAATTTGCAGAGGCAGAGAAGTGAGTTGGGGGAGTGTGTGAAAATATCAGTAGCAACATTGGGAGGTCACAGAAAAAAAAAATATCCTAACTACTTTTCTGAAACCAAAGGTATTGATAGCATAGATTAATGTTTGATAAACTTTTTGAAAATCTGCATAGATTAAACTTTATTACTCTTTTCCATTTATTTAATTAATAATCAATTTAGTTTAATAGTGATGCTTGCAGCAGAAGCACATTTTATTGACTATCAGTCTGGGGGTTTGTGATCAGATTTTTTTTCTTTTCTTCATTTTTAACTGTTGAAGAGGCCCACTGACATTGCATGGTACTTAGGTTAAGAAAAGAAGTTATTTAAATGTATATTTCATAATATTTACAACTAAATAAGCCAGTACAAACTGGTTAAACAATCTTACATAACTAAGCCACGGAAAAAAGCTTCTGAGTTGTGGATAAACAAAATGCATCCCATTCAGTGAGGTCTTACACCCTGTGAAACCCGCTAGAACTCACAAAGGAGAATTGGGATAAGCAGAACTGATTTAACATGTTTAGAGAGTGGTAATAGCCAAAATCTGGTGGCAATGCTTAACCACATTTTACTGTCAACCATTAATTGTTTTGAATGATAGGAATTAAAATCCTCCGACTTTACAGAAATGAAATAACCCAGTAATTAAGTGTAACGTTTTAAATAGTGACTAATGGATTTATGGATTAATAATAATTAAACTAGATCGCCACCAAAATGTATACATTGAATCAGGTTCACTATAGTTGGAATTTTAAAAACTTTATTTCAGTAAAATGCAACTAATATTTTTAAATCTTTGCAGTGATAAAATATACAGGGTTTATGATGAAGAATTTAAGGGACACCATTAACTCTAAAATCTCATTGAAAATGTAGCATAGTTTACTGTAATTACAAATAACATTTAAGATTACTGTAACTGAAAGAAGCTAGGAAAATCACCATTTTTCCTTGCATTCAATTTGTTTACTTTGTGCATTAGACAACATTTATGTCTGGTCACTGATTCCTCAGTATAGATAATTAGCTGGTCAGTTTCTTCCTTATTGAAAATACCCATAAAAATGAAATAGCAGATTAGGAAAACCCTTAATTTTTAAAAAGGTAATATGATATGAAACCTTCCCCCTAAAATCCAGGGCATGCTATTTAAAGGGTGTGCTGTCAGAAATATGGGTCTTTATTTGGTAGTCCATTTCAATAATAATTTTTAAAATCTTCAACTTGGCAATGGTCAATAAAACATGCTGAAAAAAGTTATATGAACACTTTCCTGATATGGCAATAAGAAATTTCTTTTCAGTTCTGCAGTTGCAGATTTTTTTTCCTGACACTCAGTTGTACTTATTATGCTTATCTTAATATAACCATCACCATATTATGACTGTTAACTGGTTGAATCATGCCAGAAAAAAACAGAAAATAAGGTACCAAATTATGCATATTTTTATCTTGCATATATGAAGTCCAGCAGGAGCTAATATTTAATACTTTGGGTAAATTTGATCTTACAGTTAATGGATAACTTTTTCTATGAGGAGCAAATACTAGGTTGAGCAAAGAAAAATTGTTGAATCCCTTTCTTCTCTTAAGATAATTTGTTAGTGAGATGAAGCATGGTCTTGTAGTTAAAGCATTGGACTAGGAGTTACATCTTCCATAGCTTATATAACCTACTTGTTGTCTCACCTTGGAAAAGTCACTTAACCGTCACATGCCTGAGTTTTCCTAATCTGTAAATGTTTAAACTCTTTAAATCTGTCAGATGGCAGGTGCTGAAGTTGCACAATTAATAGATTATGGCTATTTATGAATCATCCAAAATATTTCTGTAACAAATATGAATAAGCTTAGCTACATTAGGTAAAACTGGATACTCCTGGCTGTAGTTCTTCACATTTACCTTAGACTAGATCATTCCTCAGTGTTATAAATTGGCTATTGATGAAAAGCCATAGAGCAGCACTAAACCTGATGCTCCGTCAATTGATCCTAGGATGTCAAAAGTCACTACAGCTTAAAAAGAAAATCTCGTCATTTTTTCTATCTAATTACTGTTATACATTGTTCCTATTGCAGTGGCACCAGTGGACCTCAAACACTCATTTATATTAGGTACTGTGCAAAAAAAGCTGAACAGCCCAGATGTCACTGCCCCAGAGAGTTCTCCATGTTTAAGTGATCATGTACAGAGACATGACATTAGCAGGCATAAATCATCGGAGAGAAGGATACAAATTAGTTTAGGGAAGAATGTCCGAGAGAAGACAGTTGCCCTGAGGCAATCTCTAATTCCCTGGTGTGTAAGGACAATTTTATTCCTCATGACTCATAGAACCAGAGAAACTAGATAGCTATGAAAATGTTCCCCTGCCAGCAGTGTAATCTACCTGTCATGTAACCGTTCCCAAAAAACTTGGGTTTGCCCCATCAGTGCATGCACTGCTCTGTTCAAAACCAAATATTTGTACCTCTGTCAACACAGAGCTCTTTGCATTACTACAGTTAATGTATTGGTATTTCTCCTTTCAGCCACTTATCTTCAGGGTTTAAACAGCTGAAAAAAAAATCCCTTGGGTTGGCCTCTGGAACACTTTTCTGTCAACTACATTTTTAAAAAGCCTTGTGGCTGACTTTTCAAATTAATGGTTTCCTCCAAATATAGCTTGTAGTTTTATCCTTTGCTGCGGGTGGTGTTCACTAGGGTGCTTTAGCGTAGAAACCACTTTCATTTCTAGTACTTTGTTTTCTAGCTAAAAGTCCATAATCAAGCCCTGTGTAACATGTATTTGGGTATTGTTGGATGGTAGGGTGTCGTGTATTGGGTTTTTGGTTTGGGTTTTGCAATGTTGTCTAGTGGAAAGGTCAGAAAACTCGGGCTGCTAACTGCAGGGTTCTATCCCAGTTCTTGCCCCGACTTGCTCAGTGATTGTATGCAAGCAACTAAACCTGTTTGTGCTTCAGTGTGCCCATCTGCCTCCCTCACAGGAGTCTGGTGACGTTTGCAAAACACTTTAAGATCCTTTAGTGAAAGGTCCAATAGAATTGGAATGTATTATTTTTACTGATTGTATTCTTTAGGGTTCCCGGGGTGACAGGGTTCCCGGGGTGCAACCTGGACTCTGGGACCACTGAGCCATTTCCCACCAACCTGGGGTATCCTTTTCACACTGTGATGCTGTTGTTAAGCCACAAACCTCTGGTAGGTTCTGCACTTACGCAGACATCCACATGCAGGGACTCACCCTTTGCCAGCCACTCATGAATCAACAATAGAGCGGCTCCAGCCAATTCCCCAGCCTTGCACACCAGAACTGTACCATCTTGTTCTGGTCAGATGCCTGACCCGTGTAAGTTCATTACCCAGTCTGCCCCCCCCCCCCCCCGATGTGGAGAGGACACACACTAGCCTTTGTAAACTGAGCTGAGTTTTCCCAAGCACTTCAACCAAAACACACTGATTTAGGTAAAATATAGAACAGATTTATTAACTACAGAAAGACAGATTTTAAGTGATTATAAGTAGCAAGCACAGAGATCAAAGTTGGTTACTTAAGAAATAAATAAATTTGCAGAGTTCTACAAACTAAACAGGTTTTGAATCAAGCGGTGTCTCCCCTGACAGATGGTACAAGCAGGTTACAGTTCCTCAGTACACAGGCTGGGAGTCTTTTCCAGCCTGAGACCACCCCCCCAGTTCAAAGTCTTTGTCCTCCAGATGTTTCTTCCAGGTGTTGAGTTGGGGGATGGGGGGAAGAGAGGTCAAGTGATGATGCCACTTCCCCTCTTTTATAGTTTTTCCAGCTTGCTGGAAAGATCTATGCTTCTGACATGGGGGTCCGTTCCCATTGGTCAAGCAGTGTCCATTGTCTACGTGCTCTCTCTGAGAAGTCTTCTGGGATGGCTGCTGGGGGAGTGGTTCCCTTTAATGGGCCATCAGGACATCTGGTCACTCCATTGTTGTACCTGAAAGGCTGGTTGTGGGTGTTCCCAACTTCACAACGTATTTCAGTAATATCTACAGCAATACTTAACCTCACATACAATGATAGCACATACAATCCAACAGGATATTAATGTTCAACAGATCAAGACTTTCACAAAGATACATCACAAAGCATACTTTGTACAAACCGTATCATAATTATATGACAGTGGTGAATATGGGGGTTCCAGGGTGCTTCTTTGATGTACAGTGTGTCAAACCACCCCCTTTAGTTTACTGCAGGAATGTTAGTCACTGACTAATGTGGGGGCAGTGTGCCCAAGGTCCTCTTTAGGTTTTGACCATACAACTCCCAAGTGTTCCTAAACATTGTAGTGTTACTCACACATGTTCTTGCAAAGTTCTGTACACTTTTTAACACTTTGTGGATCAGTCTGGTGATCTCAAAAGTTAGCAAGTGTGCCTTCTCTGGGTTGCTAGAAAACATCTCTTTGTATCTGTGCAGCATTGTTAACCCTTCTGCTTTTCCAACTGGTGTTAACTCAATGCAGATATTAATGTTTTCTAGAGTTTAGGTATCTTGGCATTTAGCCATCAATGCCATGAGGTGGTGTGCCTCAGTTTCCCCTTCTACACAGCAGACCAATTTTATTATGGTTTCTCTGCTGTGCCAAGCTTCAAGCCTGTTTACAGGTATTAGCTGAGAAACAGCATTACCATAGGACCTCTTAACACAGAGTGTGTTCTTATTTACCATTCCTATCATGTTCTAAAACTTTTCCCCAAAAATCACCTTTTCATAGGCTTTGCCATCAGTACCAAATTCTTTGTCATAAGGTTTACCATTAACACCAAACTTTTTATCATGAGATTTAACAAGAACACCAAATCTTTCATCACAGGTAGATATTTACAAGTATTTTAGTCATACCACACCTTCTGTTTAGACTGTCTGGTTTGTTCAGTGCCCACTGTATCTTTCAACTCTTTCCTGAACCTTCGCATTTGTTCAATTACTGTTTTTTCTTTCCATTCAGAGTTGCCTTCAGTGTTAGTCCGCAACCAAACCATGTCTTTGGGGCTGTGGTACTCCAGGGTCTGGTGAGGTAAGGATATAAGGGGGATTCTGCATGTTGGCTAACCCTCAGTGGAGCTGTCTCACAGCATGGTTACGCCCATGCAAAAAATCTATATTTTGTCTTGGGGTTACCCTGTGATCCCCACTTCCCTAGAGGGTTGTGATCTGTGCTCTCTGGACTAAGAGTGTCTACTCTTTGGACATATGTACCTTTTCCCATCAGCTCTCCCTTAGCTGTTTTCTGTGTCTTACCAGCCTGGGGGGAAGACACCAGTTGGGTCATCTGCATTCTCAGACAACCATTCCTTCAGTAGAATCTTAAAGAGACACTGTTAATTTCCACAAGCCTATCAGAAACAGCATCCTGAAAAACTGAGACCTGGATTGGGGTACCCTCCTTCACCTCTTTTTCTGTCCCCTAGAGATCAGCTTTGTGACTGCTCCCCCTGAAAGGTCAGTTGCACAGTTCTCTGTCCAAACCTGAGTCGCAGGCTGAGTGCGTGGGTGCACAGATGGTGAATCAGCCACTCTGTCCTGGGCATCCTCTCCCAAGTGACCAGTGAGGAAAGATTCTTGAACTCCCACTATTCTTTCCCCAGTTCCCCTCTCTGGGGCCCCCTTAGATACATCTCTCTATGCTCTCTAGAGTGGGGTCTCTCCCCTGTTCAGCTGTAAAGGACTTACAGTTAACAGCCTGGACAGTTAGTCAGAACTAAGCCAGACAGTCAGAATTCCCATTATTAAGCATTGGCAATTGAGCCTTAGAACAAATATGTATGTATTTGCCAGAGAGAGAATAAACATGTGGAAATTGTTTATTTGGTTGTTCCCTGAGCAGAATAGGCTGACTTTGTCCAACCAGTTATTAATACGGGTGTATTTGAAATAGTTGATCTGGGACAATTTCTGTCCCTGTCCATCCCTAATTAACTGTCATTGAGCTGACACATGTGGACCCCAGGCCTTACAACCATTATACCTCAGGGGGTTTACTCAAGATTTTTGGCCTGGCATGAGAGAGAAAATTAAAAAGAAAAAGATCTGCCCAGTATAGACTGGTGTTTGTTACTGACTTCCTGAGGAAACTACAATCCTTTGGTGATATTCCAGAAAACATCATCCTAGTCTCTATGGATGTAGAAGCTCTCTACACAAACATTCCACACCAAGATGGACTACAAGCCATCAGGAATAGCATCCCCGATACTATCACGGCAAACCTGGTGGCTGAACTTTGTGACTTTGTCCTCACCCACAACTATTTCAGATTTGGGGACAATTTAAGTCAGTGGGACTGCTATAGGTACCCGCATGGCCCCACAGTATGCCAATGTTTTTATGGCTGACTTAGAACAACGCTTCCTCAGCTCTCGTCACCTAATACTCCTACTCTACCTGCGCTACATTGATGACATCTTCATCATCTGGACCCATGGGAAGGAGGCCATGGAGGAATTCCACCAGGATTTCAACAATTTCCACCCCACCATCAACCTCGGCCTGGACCAGTCCACACAAGAGGTCCACTTCCTAGACACTACAGTGCTAATAAGCGATGGTCACATAAACACCACCCTATACCGGAAACCTACTGACCACTATACTTACCTACATGCCTCCAGCTTTCATCCAGACCACATCACAAGATCCATTGTCTACAGCCAAGCTCTAAGTTACAACTGCATTTGCTCCAATCCCTCGGACAGAGACAAACACCTACAGGATCTCTATCAAGCATTCTTAAAACTACAGTACCCACCTGGTGAAGTGAAGAAACAGATTGACAGAGCCAGAAGGGTACCCAAAAGTCACCTACTACAAGTCAGGCCCAACAAAGAAAGTAACAGAATGCCAGTAGCCATCTCCTACAGCCCCTCATCTCCAGCGCCTCATCAAGGATCTACAACCTATCCTGAAGGACAATCCCTCACTCTCACAGACCTTGGGAGACAGGCCAGTCCTTGCTTACAAACAGCCCCCCAATCTGAAGCAAAAACTCACCAGCAACTACACACCACACAACAAAAACACCAATCCAGGAACCAAACCCTGCAACAAATCCCGGTGCCAACTCTGTCCACATATCTATTCAAGGGACACCATCATAGGACCTAACCACATTAGACACACCATCAGGGGCTTGTTCACCTGCACGTCTACCAATGTGATTTATGCCATCATGTGCCAGCAATGCCCCTCTGCCATGTACATTGGCCAAACCGGACAGTTTCTATGCAAAAGAATAAATGGACACAAATCTGACATCAGGAATTATAACATTCAAAAACCAGTAGGAGAACACTTCAATCTCCCTGGCCACTCAATAACAGACCTGAAAGTGGCAATTCTTCACAAAAAAACTTCAAAAACAGACTGCAACATGAAACTGCTGAACTGGAATTAATTTTCAGACTGGACACCATCAAATTAGGCCTGAATAAAGACTGGGAGTGGTTGGGTCATTACAAAAACTAAACCTAATTTCCCCCATACTAATTTCCCCCTACTGTTACTCGCACCTTCTTGTCAACTGTTTGAAATGGGCCACTCTCATTATCACTACAAAAGTGATTTTTCCTCCCTTTATCCTATTGTTAATTGAATTGTCTCGTTAGACTGACCTCATACTTGGTAAGACAACTCCCACCTTTTCATGTGCTGTGTATTTATACTTACTACTGTATTTTCCACTCCATGCATCTGATGAAGTGGGTTCTAGCCCACGAAAGCTTATGTCCAAATAAATTTGTTAGTCTCTAAGGTGCCACAAGGACTCCCCGGTGTTCTTGTTAAATCTGTTAGACAAGTGACCTCTAAAGAGCTAGAAGAGTTTAGCAATTTTCGCCTTATGGTTCACAGGATTAAGACTTAGAAAAAACATCCTCCCTGGCTGAATGTTTGGAATTCCTCCAATCATGCTTGGACAAAGAGTTGTCTGTCAGTACCCTACGGACCCAAGCACCTGCTCTTAGAGACAGGATGTGGGGAGGATACCCACTATCTACATCTATGTAGTAGGGCAGTTTTAAGAATACCTATTAATATCAGACCCAAGGTTGGAAGTTTTGTCTCCTCTCTCAGGAGCTTAAATTTGATATTTAAACTGTGAGAGCTACCCTTCTAGGGTCACAGCCTCAGCTATGTGAATTGTCAGAGCTCAACTGAAGTCAACAGAGCTATGATAGCTTATACCAGCTGAGCTCCTGGCTCCTACGGGTCCAAACCCAGTCCTGCTCCTGTAGGAACCAGTAGCACAATTCCACTTGATTTTTTGGGGAGAGAGACTGTGCACGATCTTTGTAACTTTATTTGCTTTTTTAAAAATCCACTATTTGTTCACTAGAGCAGGATGAATACTGCAAATAGTCATTCAACATTTCATGAACTAATACACATCAATTCTTTCTACATGCTCTTTGTGTTTGTTTTTCTGCTTATTTTAGTTTAATGAGTTTACTAGCAGTAATGTTCAAATATCAAGCAAATCTTGCAGATTTATGGAAAGTGAATTCTGAATTTTAAAGAGTTATCCATACAAGAAATTTGATTCTAAGAATTATGCACATGCAGCAGAACCTGAAACTCATAGGAATGGACCCAGTGCGTCCAATCACAGCGTCAAATTTTGAATATCTAATACTTGCATCAGATTGCTTATGAACAAATTGCAGATCAAGAATTATTCATAGAAGTTGCTTAGCATATAATTTTTGAATAACTAATAAATTGGAGAATCAAAATCTTAGTGGTCGGTTTCTGAATGAAAAAATAGGAAATTTCTAATAATTTACTTGTTATAGATTATTCACCCAGCTCTGATATTAATCACCATGGTCTAATGAACTGAATGTTTCAAACACATAGCGTGCTGTAGGTTTTTTAGAATTTCCTCAAATCTCTGTTTACGGTGCCAAACAATTCATTAGCTTTCTAACACTTATATACCTTTTTAAAAAATCAATATTTAATGAAAACATATGACATTTTTTGTTCAAGAAGCAAAACATTTAATTTTATCACTTTTGCTATATGTGCTGTATTTTTACTTGTATTTCTTAATTGTCATTCTATTAGTCTGTAGCTAATCTACTACCTATAAATTCCATGTACAATAACAAGAGACTGTCTAGGCAGTGTGTAAAATATCTGCTTCATATTTTAAAGATGGTTAGTTTAAATCCAATTAGAAGGCTGCTTTTGTAGATTTTCTGTAATAGTACCATTATATATTACTTCTTTCCACTTATTAAAGCAATAAAAGATCTGATTCAGAACAGTTCACATGTTTTTTAAAAAAGTGTATAAAACCTTAACCATATTAGAAAAGGGTGAACTCTTAGACACAACAAAAAGGGATAAATTGGTCCCTATTTCTAGAATTTTAAAACCCACATGAGAACTCTGAAATGGGAAGTATGATAGGGCATAATGACGATTGTGTGTTTGTGACCATTAAATGGCTGTCTATGACATGGATGTTTAATACAGATACTTCTCATAAATATGTATTTAATATTATTTACACATAACTTCATATGTATTATTATTACTAACGTTTATATGGTTCAACTATTTTTTTAACTTGAAATTTAGAAAGTTTTTGACGCTTTTGGTATTAGAGTAAAAAACTGATTGTTTTCTTGTAATGTGGGATTTGGCCAGCTGGTGAGTATTTCTGGGGTACTTCTGTCTTATTGTTATTGATTGGCAGGCAAAAAAAGGGGGCATTTTCTGTGCTGGGAATTTGCCATTGGGTTGGTAGGACTCTCGGATGTTTTCTGTATTTTGAAATCAAGACTTGGTTGCTGACTGGGCTAGGTTGCCCTGAAGTTAGGTGAGTTAGTTCCTGCTTTTTAGCAGGGCTCTTTGAATTGAAAGCCATGCAGGTTTTGATTGAATTAGGCCAGTGATTAGAGACAGCTGAGTGAGAGGAGTTGAGTCACCCATTCCAGCTGGGTGTGGGGCCCAGACTTTAAAAAGTACACAGGCTTCCACAGACGAAGGCAGCTGGCAGACTAAGGCAGTTAGCCAGTGGAGGAAGGTAGGGAGGTTTTTCCCCTCCCCCTTAACTTGAAGGCTCTCTACAAGGCGCAATGGGAGGAAAACGGCATGTCGCCAACACCACTGCTAGCTCTTCCTCTGCCTGTACCTGTGGGGCCCCCACCAGACAGGCATCTTGACACTGGACGCTTTCTCCCAGGTCCTCACGTGCTGGGAATGTGGCCTACATGCAGATTAAAGCCAATCTGGGGGAAACCCCTGGTATGAGAGGTGTCTATTGGTGGAATCCCTCAAGAAGCATGTCACAGGGCTGCAGGAGGAGGTGGCTTGTCTGCATAGCATTCAGGAGCACAAGGACTTCATTGACAGCATGCATGTGGGAACATGTGTAACGAAGGATACTGGACAACTACAAACGACTGCAGTAGCACCAGACGAGGAAGGAGAACCATCCATGGGCCACCTCAGGGTGTAGACAATTCTCCACCCCCACCAAGTCCCCATCCATTGCGGCCAAGCACCAGTAACTGTAATGGTGACAGGAGCTGAGGAGCAGATCCCAATGGCTGAGGAGAAGGAGCCCCTTGCCTTCAAGTCTGGGAGGCTCATGGCCACCATGCCCAAGAGGAGGAGTCATAGGGTGCTGATGGTTGGGGACTCCATTCTGAGGGGGACAGAGATATCCATCTACTGACCTCACATAGAATCACAGAACTGGAAGGGACCTCGAGAGGTCATCTAGGCCAGTCCCTGCACTAGTGGCAGGACTAATTATCTAGACCATTCCTGACAGGTGTTTGTGTAACCTGCTCTTAAAAATCTCCGATGATGGAGATTACACAACCTCCCTAGGCAATTTATTCTACTGCTTAACCACCCTGACAGTTGGGAAGTTTTTCCTAATGTCCAACCTTAACCTCCCTTGCTGCAATTTAAGCCCATTGCTTCTTGTCCTATCCTCAGAAGTTAAGAAAAACAATTTTTCTTCCTCCTCTTGTAACAACCTTTTACATACTTGAAAACTGTTATCATGTCCCCTCTCAGTCTTCTCTTTTCCAGACTAAACAAACCCAGTTTTTTCAATCTTCCCTCAAAGGTCATGTTTTCTAGACCTTTAATCATTTCTGTTGCTCTTCCCTGGACTCTCTCCAATTTGTCCACATCCTTCCTGAAATGTGGCGCCCAGATCTGGACACACAATACTCCAGTTGAGGCCTAATCAGCGTGGAGTAGAGTGGAAGAATTACTTTTCGTGTCTTGCTTACAACACTCCTGCTAATACATCCCAGAATGATGTTCACTTTTTTTGCAACAGCGTTACACTGTTGACTCATATTTAGCTTGTGGTCCACTATGACACCCAGATCCCTTTCCGCAGTACTCCTTCCTAGGCAATCCTTTCCCATGTTGTATGCATGCAACTGATTGTTCCTTCCTAAGTGGAGTACTTTGCATTTGTCCTTATTGAATTTCATCCTATTTACTTCAGACCATTTCTCCAGTTTGTCCAGATCATTTTGAATTTTAATCCTATCCTCCAAAGCACTGGCAACCCCTCCCAGCTTGCTATCATCCGCAAACTTTATAAGTGTACTCTCTATGCCATTATCTAAATGATTGATGAAGATATTGAACAGAACCGGACCCAGAACTGATCCCTGCAGGACCCCACTCATTATGCCCTTCCAGCATGACTGTGAACCAGTGATAACTACTCTCTGGGAAGGGTTTTCCAACCAGTTTTGCACCCACCTTATTGTGGCTTCATCTAGGTTGCATTTTCCCTAGTTTATTTATGAGAAGGTCATGCGAGACAGTATCAAAAGCTTTAGTAAAGTCAAGATATACCACGTCTACCACTTCCCCGCCCTATTCACAAGGCTTGTTATCCTGTCAAAGAAAGCTATCAGGTTGGTTTGACACGATTTGTTTTTGACAAATCCATGCTGACTGTTACTTATCACCTCATTATCTTCTAGATGTTTGCAAATTGATTGCTTAATTATTTGCTCCATTATCTTTCCAGATACAGAAGTTAAGCTGACTGGTCTGTAATTCCCTGGGTTGTCCTTATTTTCCTTTTTATAGATGGGCGCTATATTTGCCCTTTTCCAGACTTCTGGAATCTCTCCTATCTTCCATGACTTCTCAAAGATAATCGCTAATGGCTCCTCAGTCAGCTCCTTGAGTATTCTAGAATGCATTTCATCAGGCCCTGGTGACTTGAAGACATCTGATTTGTCCAAGTAATTTTTAACTTGTTCTTTCCCTATTTTAGCCTTTTCTGACCCTACCTCATTTTCACTGGTAATTCACTATGTAAGACGTCCAATCACCACCAACCTTCTTTGTGGCAACCGAAACAAAGAAGTCCTTAAGCACTTCTGCCATTTCCACATTTTCTGTTGTTATTTCTCCCCCCCCCCCCCCCCCCATTGAGTAACGGGCCTACCCTGTCCTTGGTCTTCCTCTTGCTTCTAATGTATTTGTAGAATATTTTCTTGTTACCCTTTATGTCTCTAGCTAGTTTGATCTTGTTTTGTACCTTGGCCTTTCTAATTTTGTTCCTACATACTTATGTTATTTTATATTCATCCTTTTTCATTTGACCTAGTTTCCACTTTTTGTAGGATTTATTTTTATTTTTTTTTATTTTTAGATCATTGAAAATCACTTGGTTAAGCCAGGCTGGTCTCTTGCCATACTTCCTATCTTTCCTACATGATGTCCCCAGAGGTGTACTGCCTGCCTGGACCCCTCATCCGAAAGGTCCATCCCTCTGACCGTTACTCCATGCTGCTTATCCACAGAGGCAGTAATGATACTACTAGGCATGAGCAGATCAGCCATGGCTGCAGGGCTTTGGGAGCAAGCGTGAAGGAGTTGGGGATGCAGGTTGTCTTCTTGTCTGTCTTGCTGGTTGAGGATAAGGGCCCAGCACACACATGCATGTCCTGGAGATGAATGCCTGGCTGCACAGATGGTGTCAACAGGAGGGCTTCAGCTTCCTCAACCATGGGATGCTGTTCCAGGAAAAAGGACTGCTGGGAAGAGATGAGGTCTACCTGACCAAGAAGGGGAAGAGCATCTTTGCTCACCAACTTGCCAGCTTAGTGAGGAGAAGGCTTTAAACTAGGTTTAAAGGGGCAGATGACAAAAGTCCACAGGTAGGTATAAAACAAGGTGACCTTAACATAGGGCTAAATGTTGCAGCGAGGCAAGAAAAATTACAAGAGAGTCACAGGAGCAACAAGAGGGGAAATCAGTGGGGGAATCTGCTCAACATCTCAGCTGTCTGTCCAGACATGCAAGGAGAATGGGGAATAAACAGAAGGAACTGGAAGTATTAGTACATAAGCTGCATTATGATTTCACTGGCATCACAGAGGCAGGGTGGGATAAATCTCATGACTGGAAGGCTGGTGTAGAGGAGTTTAGCTTGTTCAGGAAGGACAGGCGGGGGGAAAAAAGGAGGCGGAGTTGCATTGTACATCAAGGATGCATACGCTTGATCCGAGGTCCAGAAGGAGGCCAGTTGAAAGTCTCTGAGTAAAGATAAAAGGGCGGAGGGGGTGAATAGGGGCCATGTCATGGTAGGGGTAGGGTTACCACCTTTGAAATGAAAAAAAGAATGCTTCCCCCTCCCCCCAAGGCGAGGCCGCTGCAACCCCAACCACAAGGCAACTCCACAATCCCCCACCCTTAACAGTCACTTGTAGTATCTAGAGAGAGAACACAGATAAGATTGATAACATCGCACGTCTCCTCACTCTCGCATGACTCAAACTCTCTCACACAAACGCGCAGGGTGCACTTGCATGTGGGTGGGCAGACAGCTGCTGTATTTCCAACAGTTTTGATCTGTTATCACTTAAACTGTGGAAGTGGGAACGCCATAGCATCTTTAACTGGACACAGAAACTTTAAATATTTAGCTATCCCCGTGTATTGTGATAATAATGCAAATCTTTAGACCCACATTAAAAAAACAATAACCTGGCAGATTAAATTATTTTTCTGGCAACTGGCAAATCCATAAAAAAACCTGGCCAGTCCGGTCAAATACTGGCCAAGTGGTAACCTATGTAGGGGACTACTACAGACTACCGAATCAGGAGGAGTGGATGAGGCATTTCTTCAACAAATACACCTCTACCCCGATATAACGCGACCCGATATAACACGAATTCGGATATAACGCGGTAAAGCAATGCTCCGGGGGGGCGGGGCTGCGCACTCCGGTGGATCAAAGCAAGTTCGATTATAACGTGGTTTCACCTATAACGCAGTAAGATTTTTTGGCTCCCGAGGACAGCATTATATCAAGGTAGAGGTGTAACAGAAATATCCAAAACTCGAGACCGGGTAGTAATGGGGGACCTTAACTACCCAGACATCTGTTTGAAAAAGTAATATTGCAAAACATAAAATGTCCAGTAAGTTCTTGGAATGTACTGGGGACACCTTTTTGTTTTAGCAAACGTTGCTGTATGTTTTTTTCAGACAATTAGGGTTTTTACTGTACTTCGATAAAATTCAGGTTTTAAGTATATTTTCATCACATTGTTTTGATCATTTTGAAAGTTCTCAAACACTGTTAAAAATAAAGGTACAGATTTATCCCTTGTATAACTCTATTCCCTTCAAAGTTATTTAGGGGGTGAATTTCTCCAAATTATCGACTAAAATGGAAATATTGCCCCAGCCTGATTTGATTGTATCCTTGTAAACACCAAACTGAGGGCAGGTCTACACTAACCCCCCAATTCGAACTAAGGTACGCAACTTCAGCTACGTGAATAACGTAGCTGAAGTTCGAAGTACCTTAGTTCGAACTTACCTCCGTCCAGACGCGGCAGGCAGGCTCCCCCGTCGACTTCGCATACTCCTCTCGTCGAGCTGGAGTACCGCAGTCGATGGTGAGCACTTCTGGGTTCGACTTATCGCGTCCAGACAAGACGCGATAAGTCGAACCCAGAAGTTCGATTTGCTTGCCGCCGAACTACCGGGTAAGTGTAGACCTACCCTGATTGGAATTGTAGCCCTAAATATTGTAGTTATTTAGTAGATGCAAATTAAAATAAGGACAAGCCTTTGAAGTTTAAAGGAATGTTTTTATATGCATTTTTTAATCTGAGAAATAAATGAACCGGAAGAGAAAAATCAGCAACAAAAAGACACCTTTGTACAATATGAAACATTTATAGGTACTTCGGAGATAATGTCAACTTACAAGAAAATTTGTTTAAAAAATATTTTATTATTAGCAATATATTATTAAAATTTCCTGGAACTGAAAGAATTTACAAATCCAATTCATATATGCTGTTTCTTTACTTACATTTTCCTCACTAGAAGAAGGAAAATTACTAAAGTCAGCTTCCCTTTTGCATATAATCAATTTTATTTTCAGATTCTCTGTGCTGGGACATTTGGGTTACAGACATCGCTGGAGAATGTTTATCTGTAGAAAAGCCTATTATAGATAATAGTCACCATTGATATAAAAAAAAATCAATGAAAACATTTATCTTGGTCTTGGCTCTCAGGGACAAGGAACTACTGTTTGAGAAGTGCCTCACACATTGTGCATGTGAGCATACTCCAGAAAGTAAAAAATTAAAACAAATAGGCTTTGTTAAAAGTTTGCTTTTTGAAAAAAAAAATCTTAAATTTTGGGCCAAACTTTAATTGGCAGCTTCCCTTTAATCATTTTCAATTAAATACTTTCAAAGTGAAAATTAAGATGTTTCTATTTGTTGTTTTAATAACTTTTAATATATATTTCTGTCCTTTAAGAGAGGTAGCGTAGAGAAAAGCTGTAGTACAGCTGCAGAGGAACCATGATAGGTAAACCAGGAAGGTCAGGAATGATGGTGAGTTGCTAATGTAAGGTATTTTGTGCATTAGTAAATAATGCAAAGATTATATTGTTTCTGTTTTTCTTAAAATGTATTAAAATTAGTGTTGACAATGAAGTGCATTTCCTTGAAATCTTAATATCCTTGTTTACTGTAAAGTATTATGTGTAAGACAAGACTACAAAAAAAGGAGGGCACTTTGGGGAGGGATAGCTCAGTGGTTTGAGCATTGGCCTGTTAAACCCAGGGTTGTGAGTTCAATCCTTGAGGGGGCCACTTAGGGATCTGGGGTAAAATCAGTACTTGGTCCTGCTAGTGAAGGCAGGTGCCTGGACTCAATGACCTTTTAAGGTCCCTTCCAGTTCTAGGAGATGGGATATCTCCATTAATTAAAATTAATTATTAAAACCAAGTTACTTGAAAATATTTTATTATGGGATGTGGCTGTTACATTTCAGTATGCTGGTACAACTGTAAAATGTGATACTTTTAAATAGTTCATGTAATCCTTATCTGATGTGTTTACATCCCAAGAGTGGATTTCCTTTTGAGTACATTGATATAATTGTTTAATATAAACTCTTACGGAGAGTAACAAAAGAACATGAAAATTGAGCCTAATAATAATAACTAGCTCTTATAGATAGCACTTTCAGTGCTGTGCGTTTTCCTTATCAAATCAAACTTTGATTATAGGAATCTTATTTATAATTGTAAAATACTTTTCATGGAGGGGGTGGGGTTGTTTCTTTTCTTTGGACCTATGAAGATATTTCATTTTTAGTGTAAAACTGTGGCTCTGTTCCATTATTGTTCCACGGTCCCACTTCTTTTAACCTGGGGTAAATAGTTTTCCCTATAAATGGGGAGGAACCTCCTCTTAAAAAATAGATTATATTATGTTACATATTCTTTAAAATGGAATAGAAAAACACCAATCCCAGAAATCCCCTCCTTCTCTCATTTCCCCCCCCCCCCCCGTACAGACAGACAGACAGACAGACAGACAGACACACACACATATATAATTGTTTCTCTTCCCTATAAAATGATTTTAACAGGCTTGTGCCTGGATGATGCTCAAAAATAACTTTGCTTTGGATCAGTTCTGATTTTATCCAGACTGCTTCACCATCCTTGTTTTAACTGGTACGTTTTTAAAGAACCATTAAAACAAAAGAACTCTATAATGTAGAGCCTCCATTTGTAAAATGTTTAAAACAGTTTAATAATTGGAACACAGAGAGAAACTGAAATGTTCGGTAACTGTATGAATACACCGTGTGCAGTACAAAAATTAAAAGTTTGTGGCCGCGGATGATATTATTTCCCCTACTCCCCTAGATTTAGGAGAGGAACAGTTGTGTGACTAAAACATGGGAGTGGCAGTAGGAAGACACATGATGACACATTGTGACATAGACTTGCTGTGTGACCTGCAGCAAAATACATAATCTAACTATGCCTCAGTTTCCTCACCTGTGAAAGGGATTGGGAGCGTGGGTATGACCTGGGAGCCTGTCAGTGTCATCTGGCAGAGGGTCCACCATACTGTTACCCATACCGACTCATTATTCCCAAAACACTTGTGTCATAATATGTATCTACAAGGTGTCATGTAAGGTATCATGTGTAAACTTGGTGACCCGCTGGTCCCCAAAATCATTGTGTGATGTATGTACGGGTTGTGTACAAAGAGTTATAGTTTCCAGATGTGTGCTGGAAATACGTTCTTAAAATGTGTTTGGGAGGTGGTGGATAAACCGAGCCTGCCCTAGGCAAAGGAATGTGCATTTACCTATCTGGGTGGCTTGGTTACTAGCAGAAGACAGTGAAAGTACATTTACATACACGGTAAACAAAACTACAGGCTAACAAGCAGCAGTTTAGTGAGCATACTGGGGGAAGGATTGTGCACTCTAGGAATCCTACCTGGCTTGTGAAGCAGAGACAATGGACTTTGGGTAATATAAGTGGAGGAAAAAGGCATTTTGGTTACCTGTCACATAGGGAACAAAGGAGACTGCACTGTTGGATTCTGTGAACTTTGGGTCCCCCAGCCTGGAGATGCTGGTAACTTGATGTGAGTAAGAAACTGCTAAGGCAAAGATTATAACTTGCTAATATTAAGTTTTAGTCACTAGATAAGGTGCTGTGTTTTGGCTGGGTTGTAACCATACTTGTCTCTTTTTCTCTTGCTTAAAATCACTTAAATTTCTGTTCTTTGTTAATAAACTTATCCTTGGTTTAGTACAAAGCCATCCCAGTGCTGTGTGTTAAAGCGAAGTGTGAGTCTTTAGCTCACCTAACTGGCTGACCTGTGTTCTGTCTCTTTGGAGACGAGCAAACCTAATAGTTTACGTGAATGTCCAGTGAGAGGGACTGGACGCTGCAGGGAGACGTCTCTGGGGCACTGGGGCTCACTGAGTGTTATCTGCGAGGCCAGGTTTAGACTGACACCGGCTCGAAGAGTTTGCTGGCAAGGCAGACAGGCTGGTGTGTCAGGGAGCTGACCCAGGGCTTAGCAGCAGTAGTGCTCTCACTCGCTGAGGCAGAAGGGTAACATAGTGGCTCACAGTTTTGGGTGCCTTGAGGAAGATGCCACAGTGGGTAATAATATTATCTGTGCTGTAGGCATGTGGTGAGGCCCAATGCATTATTTTTGTAAGGCACTTGAGGTCCTTGTGTGGAAGGGGCTCTAATGTTTAACAATGTTGTTAATTTGGATTGCGGTAGAGCCTAGAGGCCCCAAACCCATTGCGCTGGGCATTGTACAAACATAACAAAAAGACTGTCCCTGCCTCCACAGACCTTAGCAAGGATTAAAAGACCTCAACAAGGATTGGGTCTCCATTATTCAGAGTGTTGGAAAATGCAATCCCTGCTTAAACTGGGAAGAGCTGAACACCTAGTTTGAAAGAAAGCACAGCCACATTGAGTTTCCACAACTTTTTCAGTTTTCATACTGTGAACATAAGGGTGCTGGGACAAATAGTAGAGACGTATGGGAGAGGATTCAGAAGGATTAGGAGAACAGTAATCAGAATAGATGATGACCTATAGCAGCTATGTATACACATTGATGGCTCTGAGATTGCAAGAAATATTAATGCACAATTATACACGTTGGCAGCTTATTGATAACATGCTACAGTATCGTGCATCCCTGCTCATTTGCATATTGAATAGAAATAGAATATATTACTGTCTCTCACGTGGATGAAATGGGATACTCCCTGTGTGCAGTTTAAAAGATCAGTATTATAATTTACACCAAAGAAAGCACAGGTGCAGGGAACATAAATAAGATTGCGCATGCCTTAGTCATTCCATATCATGAACTGGTTAACTATACCGCTTCTCAGCTTGTAACTGAATATGTCCAAACTGGGCTCATGTTTATGAACAGCAGTGGGTGATATTTTGTATGAGATTCCTTGATGAGTTTCACATATCATCCACGTGACGCCCTTCACCAGAAGCCACTTCCTTACTTCTGTGCCTGTCGAGAGCCACAGACTTTTTGACGACACACTGACAGATGAGACCTGTTTACTGTAAACTGGAATCTTTTCTGTGCTGGAGAAGATATTGTAATAAGTAGGTTTTATAGCAGCCTCTTTCTGTCATTAAAATGGCCCCGTTCTTCTTAAATGAACGAAGAAGATCCTGATGCAGTGGTAATGGAAACTTATAAGGAAATGGCAGCTGACTAGATGCCTTAGGTGGCTGCTAACAGGGTAAAGAGTCTTTCACATTCAGGCCAGAGATCTGAGTTTAGGCCAGATTGGTAGTGACTGAAGGTGTGTATCATGGGGTATTTGTTTGGTGGCCTGTACAAAATGACATGGTAGGTCTGAATTTGGTTCCTAGTGAATAGATGTCTCTGTTGCATTGTAATTAGCAACCTGGATGGTGGTATCAGCAGAAAGGACAAAGATGGCGTGGAGACTGAATTACCTCCCAACTCAAGAAGCAGTTCCTCAGATGAGTGGTGTGGAAGTTTGGAGGTGCTTGCTGACTGTTCTATGTGTAAGCTGGATTCTAGTCACCAGGGCTGTCACATTTCTGAGCAGGCTCAAGAACTATTGTGTCTTCCACCTTCCAGAACAGTCAGAATTTAGGCACACATCAATGGACTTGTGAAGAATTAAAATTGTTCATGTTTTATTCTAAATTTGCCTATCTCAGCCCAAGTCATGCTCTTTTGGAAAGCACCCATAAGAAGCCTGGAAGGCATGTAGAGAGAAAGGAAATCCAAAAGTAACCAATGCTTACCCCTGCACATTACATCTTAGGTAGTTACAAACCTCAGTGTTTTGATAATCATATATGTAGTAGAACTGAGACCCATCTAATTGACTGCTCTCCTGGTTGTAAAGGTCAGGTGGTCCAGAACTTGAACTCAGCAGTGTCCCTTGTGGTTAAAAGATAGGAAACAAAGGGTAGGTATAAATGGTCAGTTTTCAGAATGGAGAGCGGTAAATAGTGGTGTCCCCCAGGGGTCTGTGCTGGGACGAGACCTATTCAACGTATTCGTAAATGATCTGGAAAAAGGGGTAAACAGTGAGTTGGCAAAATGTACAGACGATACAAAACTACTCAAGATAGCTAAGTCCCAAGCAGACTGAGAAGAGCTACAAAAGGATCTCACAAAACTGGGTGACTGGGCAACAAAATGGCAGATGAAATTCAATGTTGAGAAATGCAAAGTAATACACATTGGAAAACATAATCCCAACTATACGTATAAAATGATGGGGTCTAAATTAGCTGTTACTACTTAAAAAAGAGATCTTGGAGTCATTGTGGATAGTTCTCTGAAAACATCCTCTCAATGTGCAGCGGCAGTCAAAAAAGGAAACAGAATCCTGGGAATCATTAAGAAAGGGATAGAATATAACACAGAAAATATCATATTGCCTCTTTCTAAATCCATGGTATGCCCACATCTTGAATACTATGTGCAGATATGGTCGCTCCATCTCAAAAAAGGTTTGGAAAAGGTTCAGAAAAGGGCAACAAAAATTATTAGGGATATGGAACGGCTGCCATATGAAGAGAGATTAATAAGACTGGGACTTTTCAGCTTGGAAAAGAGACGATTAAGGGGGGATACAATAGAGGTCAATAAAATTATGACTGGTGTGGAGAAAGTAAATAAGGAAGTGTTATTTACTCCTTCTCATAACAAAAAAATAGGCGTCAACACATGAAATTAATAGGCAGCAGGTTTAAAACAAACAAAAGGAAGTGTTTTTTCACACAACGCACAGTCAACCTGTGGAACTCCTTGCCAGAGGATGTTGTGAAGGCCAAGACTATAACAGGGTTAAAATAAATACGTTCTTGGAGGATAGGTCCACCAATGGCTATTAGCCAGGATGGGCAGGTATGTGTCCCTAGCCTCTGTTTGGGGGGGATGGATCACTTGATGATTTCCTGTTCTGTTCATTCCCTCTGGGGCACCTGGCATTGGCCACTGTCAAAAGACAGGATACTGGGCTAGATGGACCTTTGGTCTGACCCAGTATGGACGTTCTTATGTTCCCTCAAGGAGGAGCTCATTCCAGTCTGATGTTTCAAAAGGACATTTCACTCTGAACCTGGGCCATTTGTCAAAATACTTTGTGAGCTGTATACCTGCCGGGAGTGTCTATTTATTGGACTCAGTGTGAGAATCAGAGGATGGTAACCACACTCCAAAGACTGGTTCAACTGGATGAGCAGAGAATCCATTTTCTGGTCAAGAGGGGGAAAAAAATTCTTTCCCCACTTAGTGTTGAATCTTAGAAAATAAGCTTAAAAGTATGTTAAAATAAATAAGTAAAATAAAGCCCTGTGTTGCTCCTGTAGGAAAAGGAGATGGCGAATTCATTGCAGCTGTCTTTTTGATAAATGTCCCTATGTTGAGTAACGGAGGCTGTGACATTCCTGTTATCCCTTCCTGATAATCTGAAAATCTTCTGTGCTGGATTGCCTTGCTCCATGCCTTCAACACTAGAGTGCCAGATAATGTCTGTGCGTCATTCCCTGGTGGATACATTAGCCAACAAGTTTATACAACGGGCCTCTATGGGTTGAAAACAATAAGTCAAGAATCTAATGCGAGGCCGTCCCAAGAGCTCAGAAAGTTACAAATTTGCTAATTACATTGCAAAAGGATATGGGTGGGGAGGGTAAGTGGAGCTGAATCAGTCGTGACCTGTTTAAATTAGACTAAGATTTCCTTTTACAGCCAATCTCACATGGCATTTCTTTTATTCGGAAGAGTATCAAAAAGTCCACTGTCTACTCTTTCTATATAAATATACATTTTTTCCCCTTAGCAAAAGTTAGTGGAGAGTCAAAAGAAAAGTGGTGTCTGGCCACTTGCAGATCTCTCTTCTATGTGATTGTTAATAATAATAATAGCCCATGATGGAGACAGATTTTCTATTGAAGATTTTGAACTCAGACTTTCAACTCCTCATGGCTCAAGTATTTTTTATCATTTTTCGCTTAAGCTGCTTTCTTTTGGCTGTGGAGGAAAGGAGTGAGGGGACCATGCAAATATATGCCCTCATATCTATTTCTCCCAGGGGCTGAGTGCACTGCCATGCAGTGGTACAACATGCCAGCACTTTTCTGGCAGCTCAATCAGTTTTGGCAGATTTTAAGCTTTTAAATGTAAAAAACCCACAAAAACTAGCGATTGTTATTGTGCAAAGGGCCCTTCTGGATGTGAACAGAAGTTGTGCTGTCATTCGGAATCTGCGGAGAGGCAGTAACTCTTAGGAGTGCCATACTTTTTTTGATTCTGAAGGCTACTGATGGCAACTTGTATTTTTTAAATCACAAATTGTCTGTCACTATCCTGACATGTTGGGCAGACAGAACTCCACAGCAATGAACCACCTCTTTATTTTCTTAAAAGGGCTGAGAACAGCAATACAAATATCTGGGCAGATCAGTAGATAAATGTCAACACTGCTAACTATTTCATTGCTGATTATTTTAGCAGACTCAGACCTAGCTAAGTTCTTGCGAAGTTAATAAGTGCTGTGCCTTTTCTCCTGATGAACCTGATTCCGGAATGTTTATTAACACTAAACACCTCTCCTCCCCCTCCGGCCACTGCCCACCTCTACATTCTGGGCAGCACTCACAGTATGTTATGAGACTGTACTACTGTTCTTCACCCAGTTATTGGGGAATATTAGAGTGTTAAATGATGTTAACCCTTAATTAATCATATGGAGATCAGTGGAGTTGCAGCCGTTTATCTCATCAGCAAATTTGGCCTCATGGATTTAATTTTTTTTAAATATTAAAAACAATTAATGTTTGCACCAGGCTGAAAATCTGCATATTAGGTTTTTGTTTAGTGTGGCTTAAAAGTGCAAGTTAAATCAATGAGGGAAAATTTGAAATTACCAAAAAAAGAGTGGTTCTCCCCCACTCCTCCGGAGTATCCTACAGTTCAAGCTGCTATGTCTGCATCATAAGGTTGCTGGGGTGTTTTAACATCACTTGTAACAGGGAGTTGAATGTGATACACAAACCATTTAGTCACCTGTGACTTATTAAAAACTTTTTTTTTTTTTTTAAAGTCACAAGCTTGGGGTCTGAATTAGTTTGAGTCATGGGAAAGTCTTTGCACAGAGGCTTTGCAGTATCAGGCCCGCAGTAAGTGAAGGTGATGCACGAGCGTTTTATTTGTTACAACTGAAGAGCCTGCAAAAGGAAAGAGAACTGCAATATACAGAGAAGCGTAAAATAATGAGATGCAAGTATTCATTATTGATCAAAAGATTTCATAGCTGTGTAACTTCCAGTGAAAGACTGGGTGTGTTGAAGATATAAGCATCAGGTCACTTTGAGTAGCAGGAGTGTGTTAATATATAAATTATTGAAATTCTCCTATATTCTACCTCAAGACTAGATTATAGTGATGTGCTGAACTTGGAGCTGCACCTTAAGTCACTTGGAAGCTAAAGCTAGTGCAGAATGTGGCAACCTGTTTTTTAAATAGTGCTCTGTTATGAACGTATCCAACCAGTGCTTCACAGTCTGCACTGGCTGCCTTTTGGTTTCCAGGTGAAATTGTAAGTGTTCGTATTGATCTGCTAATTCCTAAATGATTGAGGAGCTTTCTACCTGAATGAGAGAGCGCCTCTCTCCATGCCTTACTAACGGCTGCAGCTGAGATCTGCAGAGGTGCTTGAGCTAACCCCTCTTTGGTGCAAATGAGGGAGCTGCTGGCAGAACATGTTCAGTGAGGTTCCCTTTCCTTCGGAATCTGTCCTTCCTCTTTGGTCCAAAGGCCCTGGTCTGTGTAGACCTTCCACACACATTGTAGGAGAGCTGCGGAAGATGTGAATATTGCTTGAAGAGTGCTGCGTAGGGAAAAAAGAATTTGATTTGTGTTGTATGGCTATTCAGTTGGGCTTTGCGTGGGTGCTGTTTGCGTTCTTTTAATATGGATTGTTGATTCATTCTGTTTTTACCTAGAGTGCAAAATAGGTGCCTTTTGTCCTTTTATAAATGCAAATAAATCCATTAATATATGCAATTCAATTTTTAAAGAGTTATGGACTCAAAGCTGTTGGACGACACTTTTTAAAATTGTGACATTTTGCACCCCATATTCCCCATAGTGATATGATTATGTTATGGTTATAATATAATTATGATGCGTCTTGTACAAAATATGTCATGTGAGGGGTCAATGAAAAAGTTATGGTTTGCTGAATATGACTATCCTATTTGTATGCATGTACCATTTTTGTACTTGGAGTTATAAATATTGACTATGCATCTATATTTCAAATGTGTTTGCTCCTGGGTAACGCCCACATATTAGTCTACATCCAGTGTAGCCAGCACATTGTAAAGGGGCTGTTATAGGTAATGGCTCATCAACAAGAACAATCGGCCATGGGAAAAGCTTAGCCTCACCTGATAAGCTTTCCTGTCGACTCTTCAGCCAAAATATGGGTAATGGCTGCCATGACTCATCGAAGCATGCGAGGGCATTTACTAAATCGTGTGATAGTGGACTCCATTTTGGTGCCTGTACTTTTCCACAAACTGTGCTGGGGGCTTCGTTTGGGACAATGAAGTTCCCTCCACATGGAAGAACCTATAAAAGGGGGAAGTGACATCATCATAGGGCCTCACTCCCCTACAACACAACACCTGAAAACACCCGAGGAACAAAGACTGAGCGAGGGACGGGGGGTCCCAGGCGGGACAAAAGAATTCCTGCCTGTGTATGCAAAAGCTGTAACCTGCTTGTACTAGCTAACAGGGTGAGACATTGCTTGATTCAAACCCTATCTAGTTTATAAAGCTTAGATTTGGTTTCTCTTTATTTCTTAGATAATCTGCTTTGATCTGTACCTCACTACTTACAATCACTTAAAATCTATCTTTCTATATTTAATACATTTGTTTTATATTTTTTTCCTAAAACAGTGTATTTTGCTTGAAGTGCTTGGGGAATCTGCTCAGGAGCAAAAACTGGTGCATTGTCCTCTCCTCATTGAGGGAGGGGCGGACTGGAGAATAAACTTACTGGTCAGGCTTTTGAGCAGGGCAAGACGGTACAGCTCTGGGGTCCTAGGCTGTGGAGCTGTGGGAATAGCCTTCGTGTAACTGCTGCTGGGTGAGTCCCTGTCTGTGTAAAGGTTTGTGGGAGTGCAAGACCGGGAGCGGTCTGCAACTTGTCACGGCATCACAGTGAGTAAGGTAGCCCACGTTGGTATGCCAGTGGTTTCAGCGGTACCCCAGTTCCAGGTTGCATCCCAGGGAAACCCGTCACAAAAGAAGTTATCTAAAGATTAAAGGGTCTGATCCAAATCCCATTGAACTCATTGAAAATCTTTCCATTGACTTTGGATAAGGCCCAAAATAGCTGTTTTTAATTGCCACGAGTCTACCACAAGAAATGGATGGTCATGGTACTTATTTAGAAACTAGTAATCATTTAAGTGTAACAAATCATACTTTCTAAGCCTGGGTACTCTGGACATTAATAACTGATGAAGAATTGTATCTATGCATTCATTATGTGGTTGTCCTTTGGGAGACATTTATTACAGCCAACCAAGAATTTTTGGCACTCCTTATCACTATGCAAGCACCATTTTATTCTTATATGCTACTCAGCTCTTGCTAAACATAGAAATTTGTTTAAAACTGTTTGCAAGCTGTACCTTTGTGATTATCAGATGTGCATAGTAACATTGGTTTATGAAACAAAAACTGATCATCTTTGACCCTGTGCAAAGATTTGCATTCCCTGGTGTTCATCCACTGACGGAAGCATTTTTAAAGGCAAACTGAGAAATTTAACACAATATATTTGCTATGTTCAAGCATCTTTGCCACTCAGCTAGTCTTTATAACGTTGATGTTTATAATTGATCAGACCTGTGCAACTTGCTTTTCTTTTGTTTTTTAGATATTGAGAATGAATATATATTTTTAAAGACCCTTGTGTATTACAAAGCAAAACATATAAAGTGTAAATATTTACTGTAAGTAAGTCTCTGCATGTTTCCATGTAACAAACGGGTCTCTAGTCTTTATTTTTTATTATTGATTTAATATAAAATTAAAACAATTTATCTACAGGTTGCTTGACAAATACATTTTGTATTAGAAAATTGTTGAAATGAGTATTACAAGACAACTGCAGAACTTCATTAATATTTTTCTTCTTTCTCCAGTTTCTTTAGTAAAATTGTCCATTGTACTTCAAGAAAAGCCAGTTTTTACTGCAGATGTGAGTTCTGACAACATAAGGTAGTAGAATGGGCCTCATTGTCCAGGTCTGGAACACATATGAGTATCTGCCATGATTAAGTGTGAATACAGCACCTGATCATCTTGGTACATGCTGAGAAACTATCATCACCCTTGAATCACAGATGCCTGCAGGATTAGGTTGATGAAGAGGAGAATGAGGATCTGATATTGACAAGAATGTGGTCTTTATATCTGAAAATAAAGGATTGGAAAGAGTGGTTTTGATCCTGTTAAGCACAGTATGTTCTGCTGGGGACTTATGACATGCCAGTTTAAATTTAAAATATGCATCAAGATAAAGTTTTAAGTTAATTTTAGTCTTAAACAAGAGCATTTCCCCTAGTAAGAATGTTTGATAAAACACCTCACAAGTGCTTTGTGACCAACCCATTACATTTTCTGGATCAAATACTCTCTTTTGCGTGTGTGTGTGTGTGTGTGTGTGTGTGTGTGTGTGCAGGGCCGGCTTTAGCAAGAGCGGGGCCCGATTCCTGGGGGCGGGGCTTGCTGCAAGCCCCGCCCCCAGGAATCGAGCCGCGCTCCGGCCGGGGTTGCCAGGCTTGGGTCCGACCCGGAGCCGCGCCGCGGGGGCCGGGCTGGACCCGAGCCGCGCCGCGGGGGCCGGGCCGAGCCGGAGCAGGGCCGCGCCGGGCCGGAGCCGACCCGAGCCGTGCCAACCGGGCCAGACCCGACCCAACCCGGGCCGCGCCGCGGGGGCCGGGCCGGACCCGAGCCGGGCCTGTGTGCTCGGCGGGAACGGGCGGCGCCTCCCCGGAGCCCTTCTCGCGCCCCCACCACCCCAGCTTACCTTGTGCTGCCGGCCCGCCCCTGCTCCTTTTCAGACTTCCCGCGAATCTCTGATTCGCGGGAAGCAGGGGAGGGGGCGGAGCGTTCAGGGGAGGGGAGGAGGGGGAAGTGAGCTGGGGGCGGGGTGGAGAGCTGCAGCGTGGGGCCCTCTTGGCGCGGGGCCCAATTCAGCTGAATCGGCCTAAAGCCGGCCCTGTGTGTGTGTGTGTGTGTGTGTGTGTGTGTGTGCACATGCACACACCTACTGAAGTCAGCATAACCTTGACTTTAGCAAAGTTTTTGATACTGTCTCCCACAGTATTCTTGCCAGCAAATTAAAGAAGTATGGATTGGATGAACGGACTGTAAGATGGATAGAAAGCTGGCTAGATTGTCAGGCTCAATGGGTAGTGATCAATGGCTCGATGTCTAGTTGGCAGCCAGTATCAGGCGGAGTGTCCCAGGTGTCGGTCCTGGGGCCGGTTTTGTTAAACATCTTCATTAATGAACTGGATGATGGGATGGATTGCACGCTCAGCAAGTTCGTGGATGACACTAAGCTGGGGGGAGAGGTAGATAAGCTGGAGGCTAGCGATAGGGTCCAGAGTAAACTAGACAAATTGGAGGATTGGGCCAAAAGAAATCTGATGAGGTTCAACAAGGGCAAGTGCAGAATCCTGCACTTAGGACAGAAGAATCCCATGCACTGCTACAGGCTGGGGACCGACTGGCTAAGCAACATTTCTGCAGAAAAGGACCTGGGGATTACAGTGGACGAGAAGCTGGATATGAGTCAACAGTGTTCCCTTGTTGCCAAGAAGGCTAACGGCATATTGGGCTGCATTAGTAGGAGCATTGCCAGCAGATCAAAGGAAGTGATTATTCCCCTCTATTTGGCACGGGTGAGGGCACATCTGGAGTATTGCATCCAGTTTTGGGCCCCCCACTACAGAAGGGATGTGGACAAACTGGAAAGAGTCCAGCGGAGGGCAACGAAAATTATTAGGGGGCTGGGGCACATGACTTTTGAGGAGAGGCTGAGGGAACTGGGCTTATTTAGTCTGCAGAAGAGAAAAGTGAGGGTTTGATAGCAGCCTTCAACTACCTGAAGGGGGGTTCCAAAGAAGATGGAGCTAGGTTGTTTTCAATGGTGGCAGTGGTGGCAGATGACATAACAAGGAGCAATGGTCTTGAGTTGCAGTGGGGAAGGTCTAGGTTGGATATTAGGGGAAACTATTTCACTAGGAGGGTGGTGAAGCACTGGAATGGGTTACCTTGGGAGTGGTGGAATCTCTATCCTTAGAGGTTTTTAAGGCCCGGCTTGACAAAGCTCTGGCTGGGATGATTTAGTTGAGGTTGGGCCTGCTTTGACCAGGGGGTTGGACTAGATGACCTCCTGAGGTCTCTTCCAACCCTAATCTTCTATGATTCTATAATAAGCTCTGTATATGTATATATAACAGTAAATTTGGTCTTCAGATAATAAAATTAGAAGCCAGTTACAACAGTGAATCTTACCATTAGAAAGTTATTCAGCATAACTGCCATAAACACGTAAAATGGGTCCTACCCTGCAGCAAGTTTTAAAACAAAACTCTTGTTGACTTGAGTGAATGTTCTGGGTGTGGAATGATGACAAATTGCAGCTCTTAAATGTTATGGCAGAATTAATCTAAATAAACTTAATGCGAAATGGTGTCATTGGTGAACTATAATGGATATATTAAGGAAAATATACATAATGGACTCTTGTGGATAAAAAGAAATAGCTGAAAAAATTGCTTTATATATTTAAAATAATTTCAAATATGGCCCATCTAGCACTTTCCTCTGTGCAGAGCATGTTTAATAAATTGGATTTCAGTGAGAACTATTGTTGAAATGGTTGTGATCTTCAGTATGTGTTTTGGATTAGATCTTGCTAGTAATGATGTTTCCTTTTTTGGCAGTTCAAGTATAGAGCATTTGTATAAAACGTAGAGGGGGGTTTTTGTTGCTAAGAGATTGAGGTGAGTGAATTCCAGGCTAGACTGTCTATCTGATTTGGATTCAGGGTGATATCTGATTTCAGTATTATGGAGATCAATTATAGAGAGAGAAAGCAGGAAAGGTTCTGGAAATGGGGGCAGGCAATCTAATTATTAACAATCTACAACCAAACAAATTCTGTTAACTGAAGGGAAACCGAATTCACTGTTTTATTTCCAACAGCAGTCTCTCATAACTCATAGAAACAGAGTTATGTTGGTATTGCCCTTCCTGCTGCAATTTACTCATGATTTTTATTAGTTAGTAAGACTGAAAATTAAAGTTACTTTTGTTTTGATACGTACAATCATGTTCCAGACTCTGAGCAGTTTGCTAAAGTTTCTTGGTTATTTCCTGTGTCACAGCGACGCTTTGGTAATGCAAGAAAATGAGTCATCTCTTTGGAAATTCTTTGGTGGCAAGCTCTAGAGCCACACTGCACTGCAGAATTCAAAGTTTCATCACCTGTTGAGCTTAATAATGATTCCTGTGCCGCAGATCAGTTTTACTGGCCCCAGGGAATTGTTACTCCAGTTAGCACCCACTTTCCTGACCCTAAAGCTGATCCACGCTGCTGGACAGTAACCTGTTTATGGAAAGTGTGAGGACATGTGTCTCCCACTCTCCACATGTGCTCATGGAGTTCCCTAATGACCACATCCAGGCAGGAGTGGGTAGAGCTGGTGGTCTGAGAGCATGTGTAATTCAGTGATTTGATTTGTAAAAATCTACAGAATCATAATTTCAGTGGTGTCACCTTCTGCAGCGTGGTGGAGATGTGGGGGATGGGACACTCAATGCCTCTCCACCCCCCACCAACTTCCAGGTCCTCTGGATGGTGGAAATGTTGATAATATAGTGTCTTTGGAAATGGGTTGAGTTGGATATCATATGAAAGCTCTTTTGCCCACAAACACAATGATACCAAACATGACAAACTGAGAACAATTATGTAGATGTACATTCGAGAAAATGTTTTAAAATCATTGTATTTTTAATTATATTTTAATACAGGTATTAAATCATGGTCAAACATAGGTCAAACATGCAGCCTTCACAAAGTTGTCATGACTCTTGACTGATCATCCTGTGGTATTGCTTAATGCTCAGAACACGATACCTAATTGATTTTTTTATGTTACAGATGACTATAAACGGAAGGAGTGCTTCAAGCTGATTTCCAATCTTGGGCAAAAAAAAAGAAGCAGTTCAGTGGTATTGATTATTAGCTTTGTTTATTATTCCAAAAGAGTTGCAATGAGGCACTGATTAAGATGTCAGCATCCAGCCAAAAATTATTGGAATCCCTCCGCAAATGTATGCACATAATTACATAACATACAGTACATCACCTTGATCGGTCCATCCTTCAGCCCTCATGTAGATTGCGCCGATCACAACGCATCTTCCATTCTTCTCTTATCCTGGCCTTCCTTCTCCATGGATCAGCCATGCCTTTTGCACAATAAACGTAACACAAGTAATTCAAATCCCAAAGTAATTTATTACAAAATCCTTGTTTGTACTTTGGTCTTGATCATTTTTAGGCATCAATGGGGAGACACAGAGAACTGACTAATAGCTGAATCTTTGGAGAATGCCACTGCGGAGGACCTGCTTAAATACAATGCTTGGCAGCACCTTATATGCTATAAGAAGTGCACCCATAAACGGAACCTGGTGAGATTGGTGAAAAAGTTCATCAAGCATCAAGAAAAGGGGGGAGGGATAGCTCAGTGGTTTGAGCATTGGCCTGCTAAACCCAGGGTTGTGAGTTCAATCCTTGAGGGGGCCACTTAGGGATCTGGGGCAAAATCAGTACTTGGTCCTGCTAGTGAAGGCAGGGGGCTGGACTCAATGACCTTTCAAGGTCCCTTCCAGTTCTAGGAGATAGGATATCTCCATTAATTTATTTATTTATGCTGGGACAAGAGGCAGCTGTGGGTGAGACTCACCTTACGCTAGGTCCCATGGCATGCATTTCGAGAATTACGCCTGCTGCTTCTGTGGTAAGCCAGAATCCCGAAGGCATCCATAAAGCACCGTTTCAACATGTGAGACAGATGAGAAACCGTATGAAGCAGTCACTGGAAGGTAAAGTTAAGTGATGCATTGACCCAAAAGATGCCCATGAATACAATATTGCGTATCATATTGCGTGGTGCACCAAGAATGTTTGTAATGTGTTGCATCAGAATGCAAAAGCAACAGAAAGAAATACTGATTTTACTACTACAAGGGTGGGACTCAGCTGCAGTTCATATGTTGCCTCACAGAGGTTCTAATGGATGGGAGAATGGTAATGATGGCCAGTGCAAAGGCTGCATACAGAGAAATATATGCTTTGAACAGGATTGAAGAGGAGCAAAAGAGCAGAAAGGCCCGTAAAGCACTTATTGAAGACGAGCTGTGGGATATGGATATAGTGGGTTTTTTTAGCAGTCCTATCCACAGAAATGAAAGAGAGCACATTTCCTTAAAAGTTGCAGAGATGTGGCACTAAAGAAAATGCTGATGTCAACAGTAATATGAAGACTGTTAGCAGCTGGTAAATTTTTATGTAATAGCTTTGTGTCCTTTAGTATGTGGGAGTTTCCAGGGATCCATAGCTGATGCCAGACCTCAAAAAATAATACCACGTGACCTGTACTACTACTTTAAGTGGTGCTTGGTGATCGCAGTGACATCAGCACTTACAGTAAGCAAGTGGAGCACAAAGCTGCCATTTTATCACAAAGCCTTGTGTACGAGTCCTTGACTGAGAGACAGATTTCCAACATATACATGAGATCTGTGCAGCGTACATGTAATCTATACTAATACTAATCTATATCTAACACTGGACCTATAATGAAGTCCTCCTCATGTTTGACACATATGCAGAGGAATCAATTAAAAACAGTGCCAGAAATAAAAGACTCCATGGTATTGCACCGGTTCAATATGAAATCACTGACTCCATGAATGTCGCCAATGTCACAATGAAGAAGCTGCTGTCTCAAACTCACACAAAGGATGAGTTAACCTTGCAGGAAAAGCATTCCAGCATGCGGAGAATTGCTTGAAGAATTTCATCAATTCATGCGTGGCATAACAAAGCTACTGCTTTGTACTGTTCAGTGGGGTTTCTTTGTAATTCCCATGAGGAGGCTGGCACTAAAATTAACTTGCATGCCATCAAAGCCACAGGGAAAGGTGCTGCTAAACTCTGGGTTTTTGCACAAGACACAGATGTTCTAGTGATCTCCTTGAGAGGCTACCCGAGACCACCACAAGATTCTGCTTTTGCGCCTACTGCTGAGGAAGAGAATCATTGTATATCCCTCAGAGATATGTTCCTATCTTTTGGATCATGAAAAGCTGCCAAGCTACCAGGTTTCCATACCCGTTCAGGATGTGCAACTACTGGAAAGTTGGCTGGAAAGTGCCCCAGGGGTCAGTCCTGGGGCTGGTTTTATTCAACATATTTATTAATGATCTAGATGATGGGATAGATTGCACCCTCAGCAAGTTCGCAGATGACACTAAGCTGGGGGGAGAGGTAGACATGCTGGAGGGTAGGGATAGGGTCCAGAGTGACCTAGACAAATTGGAGGATTGGGTCAAAAGAAATCTGATAAGGTTCAACAAGGACAAGTGCAGAGTCCTGCACTTAGGATGGAAGAATCCCATGCACTGCTACAGGCTGGGGACCGACTGGCTAAGCAGCAGTTCGGCAGAAAAGGACCTGGGGATTACAGTGGACGAGAAGCTGGATATGAGTCAACAGTGTTTCCTTGTTGCCAAGAAGGCCAATGGCATATTGGGCAGTATTAGTAGGAGCATTGCCAGCAGATCTATTCGGCACTGGTGAGGCCACATCTGGAGTATTGTGTCCAGTTTTGGTCCCCCCACTACAGAAGCGATGTGGATAAACTGGAGAGAGTCCAGCAGAGGGCAACGGAAATTATTAGGGGGCTGAGGCACATGACTTACGAGGAGAGGCTGAGGGAACTGGGCTTATTTAGTCTGCAGAAGAGAAGAGTGGGGGGGGGATTTGATAGCAGCCTTCAACTATCTGAAGTGGGGTTCCAAAGAGGATGGAGCTCGGCTGTTCTCAGTGGTGGCAGATGACAGAACAAGAAGCAATGGTCTCAAGTTGCAGTGGGGGGAGTTCTAGGTTGGATAGTAGGAAACACTATTTCACTAGGAGGGTGGTGAAGCACTGGAATGGGTTACCTAGGGAGGTAGTGGAATCTCCATCCTTAGAGGTTTTTAAGGCCCGGCTTGACAAAGCCTTGGCTGGGATGATTTAGTTGGTGTTAGATGACCTCCTGAGGTCTCTTCCAGCCCTAATATTCTATGATTCTATGAGTCTATGAAAGACCAAATTATCTCACAGGAAGGCATTTGATTCAGCTTCCAAAAACTCTCTCCTCACTCTGAAAATGCTTGGAACAGCCAAGACAGTCACTAATGAGGTCATAAATACGCTAGAGGCATTCATATGCCGAGTTTACCATTTGAAGACCAACATGACATTTGCAGAGCTACGTTGGTGGATGTCTTTTAAAAAGCAGACAAATGGAGAATAATTGCCACTGACAAGGGGTGCATTTACACCTACTATCAAGAGGGCAAATTATCAAGCAGTGGAGTGGCTCCAGGATAATCAAGCACATCTAAAACTACACTCCCTTATCAGGCATGGATGGGTCTTGGAGGAAGAGCTGATCAAACCCGTTAGGCATGATATACCATACGCACCTGAATCAATCCTCCAACTAATCAAATGTTCATGTGCAAAGACCAGATGCTCACTACCCTGCAAATGTGTGGCCAGCAGCCTGCCTTGTGCAGAGATGTGCAAGTACGGCATGGATGAGCATCAGCATGATGTGTCTAGCAGTGGTGCCCTAGATGGAGATGACACTCATGATGACTTTGATGAATAAATGTTTTCTGTCCTACATGTCAAGGCTAACTTCCCTAGCATTACCCATGCTCAATGTCTTTTTTTTTTTTTATGTGACGCATCCCTGTGTAAAAATCAACTTTTTAAAAGTATGCCTTAAAACATTTTCTCGAATACATATCTACATAATAGTTCTAGGTTTGTCATGTTTGATACTGTTGTGTTTGCAGGTTTTTGAATGATATCCAACTCAGCCCATTTCCAATGACGTATTATCAACATTTCCACCAACTGGAGGACCTGGAACGGGGGGGGGAGAGGGCAGTGAGTTTCCACAGCCATGCTGCAGAGGGGGTGACAGTTGACATTATGATTGTGTAGATTTTTACAAATGAAATGACACCTCCTTGACCTGTCAATAACATGCCCACGGAATGAGATTTTACTACATTATGCCCTTAAATGATGGAAGCTGATTTGCAGTGAGTCATATCAGTAAAAGCTTTAAGTGCAGTGCTCTTCACTAAACAATTTCTTAAAAAGTTGGCAGGAATCAATATGTCTGCTCAGATTTTAAAAACAAACCATCCAACCTACGGGGATGGAGCAGGACAAAGAAATCCCAACACCCTTTTTGTTTACTAAAATGATCCACACACAGACTTATTTTGTCTTGAAACAGGTACTGCAAACACTGATATTTATATATTGCCAAGAATGTGCTAGGCACAATACAGACTTAAAATCAGATAGGTCACATGTCATGGTCTAAATAGGTATTACACAAAGGGATGGAGGAAAGAATTGACCTCAAATAATTAATTATTATTATGGGATTGAAATGTCTAGCTGATAATGAAGTACGGTTCCCTCTGGGGTGAAAGGCAACCCCTTTTCAACAGCACACAAAATCAGCACTCAGCAGGTGAAACCCTGCCTTGATCTTGCAAGTGATTCTGCAGATGGGTTTGTTTCATTTTGTGGATAACTTATCCACTGTCATCAGGAAATTTCCTTTGCTCTTTTGGCACAGTTTGTGTAACTGGTACTTTCAGCTTGAGGATTTGAGCGGCCATGGAAAGCTTGTAAATCTCTTCAAGTCAGCACTTCAGTTGTACATTTCTGTGGGTATAAGGATTAAAATTCATAGCTGAGACACACCCTGGGGGTCATTGGTGTAACATTTGTTAGGAAGCTTTATGAGTGAGAGGAAAGGGTTAAATGCACGTCTGCTGCGCTGTAATAAACAGTTGTCTCTGGTAATAAATTATCCAAGCTGCAGGTGGTCTGTGGTACTGACAAAATACTGGCTGTATGACCCTTAATATGACCTATGTCCAAGCTAGTAAACACTTCAGTGCGTCTCTGTGCCATATTGTCTAAAAATAGTCAGCAACCCTGACGAAGTCTACTTTAAAGATTTCTTTTTTTGGATTTCTTTTGTATTTGAGTAAAAATGGTATGTTACTTTCTGCAATGCAACTATTAGAGCACAAGAGAGGCGCAAACAGCGAAACGGACAAAATTAATATGAAGCACGAAGGAGGACAGGTAGTGCACAGTGGCAGAAGTTGATGCCAAAGCTGATAGGTTGTAGTATAAAACTTTTTTAGATCATATGCTAAAATTCTGGCTGTGCAATGGACGAAGCAAAGAAACAATTATTTCCCTCCACCGTAGTATCACAGTTCAGGGCAACCGCACCTGTATTCCCCCTCCATGGTCCAATGAGGGCATCCACTCTCAAGCTTCCAGCTCCCCACTTGTCACCTCTCTTGGGCGAAGACACATGTCTCGCTCCCTTCTGACTGGGGTAGTTCCAGGCTGCACGGTTCCTTGCCCACGCTGTGTATTTCCCAGCAAGTCAAAGTGCCTGAGCAGGTCTACTTTGCCTTTCTCCCCAGAGGCTATAAACAATATTATCGCCCGCAGGTACAAGTTAACACACAGCCCTTTCTGAGCAAGCACATTTATTCTTAAGCATGACCGAGAAAAACACATTAAAACAATAAAAGATCCTACACACATGCTAATAAGCTTACCAGAGATCACCCCAGCCCCAACAAGGGCTCTTGCCGACACCACCAAGGGCTTTTTCTGTGGTCACAAGTCCGTAACAGCTGCTAGCTTAGAACAAGCACACCCATGAATTCATATCTTTCATATAGTTTGGGTCTTTGATCCACAGAGACTGTGAATAATCAGCCAGACAATGATCCCCTTCTCAGGGCAAAGCTTCAAAAAGTTGGGTCTTTGCATAATCAGAGATGGTAATTTGCACTCACCTCCCACCAGGTATCTCCCAGGAACCCTACTTAACTTTGTTTGTCCGACACATTGTTTAAAATAGTCCTTTGACGCTCATGACCCTTCCCAAGGTTTACACTGGCCATGTCTCCTCTCCAGAGATGTTACATACAATCCCCCAATAATAAATAAACTTTGCATTTTTAATTCAGTGGACTCTAAAGATACTTAAACTTAATTCAGTGAAGTTTAAATTAGTTCAGTAGGTTTGTCAAAGATATTGCAGGAAAATGTCATATCGGTTACATGTAGCACCTGCAAAATCTCTAATAGTATGGTTGTCTGCTTGGTTAATTTGTTTCCTGCATACGAGTTAGTCTTATGCCGCTGGTTGGGTGGTTATTGTTATGTGATCTTGCTATTTAATTAACTGTTACAATGCCTAAACTATTGCATATGGTTTTTTTCATTGTTGTTTACATCCAAAGAAATAAAATAAAAAGACAAATAATTTTAGTCCTTGGCCTAGTCATAGGTCAGGTTTTCTAAGCCTTTTATCATTTTTGTTGCCATTGTATAGTCATCTTTGTTTACTTGAAGAAGGTCTGCTGTAAGATATATAGTGAAATCTGTGGGTAGATAGGCATTAATGTGCTGAACTGATTTATGTAGGGAAAAATCATGGTCTAGTGGCTAGATTCAAGATCCCTGGGTTCTGTTCCTGAGGTGAGTCACTTAATTTCTATGTGCCTCAATTTTTCTCACCTGTAAAATGTATATTATAATACTGGATTATAATACTTACCAACTCAGAGCTGTCCAATAAAACAAAATTAAGGAATATTATCAAAGTACTTTTGCAATTCTTGGAAAGAGAGAAGGCCCTATAGAAGTCTGAAAGATCACAGGCTCAGTTTTGGGAGGGTAGCACCAGCAATGCAGACTGTTTTACGTAGGAAAGCTAATTTCAAATTGAAAGCTCAGCTGTCATGAACTGGACAGCAAGAGGATAGGAGTGCTTCAAAATGTCATGTTCCTTAACAAGAGCCCCCAACTTTGCTTTACGAGCCTTTCATGCTATGTGCTAGAGAGGTGCAAAGAATTTTTATTGATAATTTGTCTCTTTGAAAAGAGTTATGATCATATTTCCCGGAGGGCAGGGATAATTTGTGGCAGTCTTTAGGAACACCACTGAGGATGCAAACAGCCACACTTAGGTGTGTGAGGGCGGCGAAAGAAGAAAAAGTTCTAAAACTCCATCTGGGAAAAAATGTATTTCCCAACAATATTTCTTCTCATGTGGAATTTTTGGTTATGAATTGATACGCTCAACATACATGGAGTTCTCTAGCCATGATGTCCTTAGCCTAAAGGTTCAATTGCTGATAGAATTATACCAGCTTCATTTCAGCAGCTGGTGAAAACTTCTCAGCCACATGGTCCCCTTTAATGAATGATCATGTGATACACATGGGCAATAGTTGTTGACAGGTATGTGGGCCAGTGCCCTCTGTCTTGCAGCAATCTACACATGCCTGTGTCTGCAACTTCTGAGCCACTAGATTAGAAAGTTACGAGACACAACAAATGTTTCTTTGTGCAGAGGTTGTTTTGAATGTTTTGCACCTCACAGACCCTATCCTAAAAGCATCTACACACAGGAGTAGTCCCATTAAGGTCAGTGGGATTATTTTGCTTGAGTAAAATTACTCATGTGTGTAGGTGTTTGCAGAATTGAGCCCCAAGTGTTGAACTGTAAATGGAAGCTGTGAATGACTCCTAACTAAAGTAGGAGGGAAAACAAATTATGTTTCTATTGTAGTGCTTGGTAGTGGGGGTTTTTCATCAGGGGATCACTTGTACTTCATCCTCATTGCAAGTGTAGTGCTACAGATTAACATGCATGTTTTCTATTCCTTTAACTGCTCTAAATAGTGAAATGGTGTGAATGGGAACAAGTTATTTGTATTTGCACAATCTTGGGTATGTGCTTTTATAATGCACCGGATTAACCTTCCCCAATACGCTCTACAGCTTGTAGCAGTCACCTGCTGTGCTTCTTGTGTGTTCGCTTACATTCCAAATCTTGCTCACTCCTCTTTGATTCTTGGGAAACTAACAAGGAGAGATGTGTAACTTTTACAGCGTGAATTGCGCAGGGGCAAGTGAATCCTCTTTTGCGTCTGTTTCTATGAAAGGTTTGCTATGCTGGGTTATTTATATCCTGCACTTCTCGCCAAATATGTGATGTAATTTCCTAAACTGTGGACTCATGACTAGTTGCTAATGTTATTCTATTTCACAAATAGCATGAATGAAATACAAACTTCACACATCTAAAAGATAACTGTCTGCCTGCCTCTCCCACCTGTCGCCCTTCTGTGCCCATAAGCAGTGATGCTCCGATAGCTGGATTTTTAGTGTACATGGCTAATTGTTACTACACTTGGCCAATGTGTGTATCAAGTTTTCAGAAATACAAAGTATCTTTATCTTAGCTGCACAAATCTCCCATGAGCACTAGGTTTAAATACATCCCGCATCATGCATTATTTTGGGAGGCGGTGGGGGGTCTAAGAGCCTTGAGTTGCTTGAATTAAGGAGGGCAATTTTAAATCCACTGCCCTTGTAAAAAACATAATGTTATGGTTTATTGCTGTGTGGCGTGTGCACAGTAGGCCAAGCTGATTGGTAACACCAGGTTTTCCCATGAAGCCTGTGGGATTGACAGCCACAGCTTGATCACGACAACAGATGGAAATCTGCTGTATCTGCAAGCGTTCACGCCCAGCAGGTTTTAAGACTGCAGCAATGTGAACACCATTCACAGAGCAAAGTTGTGTCTGTAAGGCAAATGCCCAGTCATGTGCCCTGTTGAGATTCAGAAGAATGAGTACACGCATCCCTAAAAGCTTGTTATCTAGGATTATTGTACCAGAGATGGCTGATTTGCTATGATCTGTTCCATAAAAATGAGTATCTGAATCAGTGGAATTCCGAGATGAGGCCTGGGGCTTGATACACTCTCTTCTTTCTCACTTGCTCTTCCCCTCTTGAATGAATGCCCCTTGTTCTCAGTGGGTGGCAAGCCTCCTACTCATCCACTTGACATTCCCTGCTGGCTGCCTCTTCAGCAAAGACCCACTTCGAAGGGGGTCAGTAAATCCCTACCCCTCCTGGTGTTGCTTTTCCGAGACCCCTGTTATCTCCTCATGGGAGATGGTGTGGACCCAGAATCAGGGGCAAATAGAAGGGCTAGTTCAGTGGCAGTATTTCCCGGCATGTGAGGGTCATCGGAATTGTGACTTGATTCCACCTCCCAGGATTCACAGATCTACCATCTTCCCCGACACAATATCCCCTACACCAGTGGTTTTCAACTCTGGGGGTACGCAGAGGTCTTCCAAAGGGTACATCAGCTCATCTAGATATTTGCCTGGTTTTACAGCAGGCTACATAAAAAGCACTAGTGAAGTCAATAAAACCTAAACTTAATTTCCCCAATACTAATTTCTCCCTACTGTTACTCACACCTTCTTGTCAACTGTCTGTAATGGGCCACTCTCTTACCACTTCAAAAGTTATTTTTCCTCCCTTGGTAGCCTGCTGTTAATTGATTTATCTCGTTAGACTGACTTCACACTTGGTAAAGCAACCCCCATCCTTTCATGTATTTATACCTACTCCTGTATTTTTCACTTCATGCATCTGATGAAGTGGGTTCTAGCCCACGAAAGCTTATGCCCAAATAAATTTGTTAGTCTCTAAGGTGCCACAAGGACTCCTTGTTTTTTTTGCTGATACAGACTAACACGGCTACCACTGAAACCTAAAATTTCATAGAGGCAATGACTTGTTTATATTGCTCTCTATACTATGCACTGAAATGTAAGTACAATATTTATATTCCTATTGATTTATTTTATAATTTATATGGTAAAAATGAAATTTTCAGTAGTAGTGTACTAAGACACTTGTGTAGTTTTATGTCTGATTTTGTAAGCAAATAGTTTTTAGGTGAGGTGAAACTTGGGGGTACACAAGACAAACCGACTCCTGAAAGGGGTACAGTTGGCTGGAAAGGTTGAGAGCCACTTCCACCTAGCCGAGGAATCTGGTTGGTTCTGCAGACCTAATGTATCTCAAGACTGGCCAGTGTCCTAGTAACTGAGCGCAGAATCTGAAATTCAGTGCAATGGTGTTGATTATTTTGACTGCTTTTCGTTATCTTGAGAATGCCAGTGTTCTTGGCACAAACTCGTCATTCACAAATATATCATCATTTACTTGAAATAGTGTGTGAAGCAAAATCTTCGTCATACGAGTGATTGCTTAAAGCTTGGTAAACACATACGCAACGTACATTTTGACAACTCACCAGGGCTTGGAGTTGCTAAGATTTTCCTGACTCGGCTGTTTTCTCGTAGATAAATCACACTGGATTTCCAGTCATTAAAACAAACACTTTGGCCATCTCAAGATTATTTTTTTTAAAAGGTCTTGCAAGACTTTTCACTACTCAAATCTGAGTCATGTGAATGGGTTACAATACAGTTTTATTTAGCACAGGGTCTGGCTACCCTACAAGTGCTACAGCGGCACAGCTGCAGGTACTCCGCTGAGTGTAGATGTAACACTGACAGACCCCAATCGTTGGCGGGCAGGATCGAACCTGGGACCTCTGGAGCTAAATGCATGAGCTAAAAGTCATCTGGCCCTTAGCTAAGGCTATAGAGCAGACTCATTAATCTCTCTCTAAGTTGTCTCGGTGCCACTAGATGGGACAGAACACCACACCCAGGAGGTGTGTGGGTTACATACTTCCCATAGCTGAGGAAGTGCATCCCGAGCTTCAGAGACTTTCCAGTTGAAATCCCGAACGAGCTCCCACTTGTAACGCTGACTGACTCTGGTTGTCGGTGGGCGGAATCGAACCTGGGACCTCTAGGAGCTTAGTGCATGAGCCTTTACTGAATGAGCTAAAAGCCATATGGCCTTTAGCTAAGACTGTAGAGCAGATTTATTAATCTCTCTCTAAGTGGTCTTGGTGCCACCAGATGGGACAGAATACCACACCCAGGAGATGTGTGGGTTACATAGACACTTGCTACAACAGCAGAAGGGCTATTTCTATCACTATAGTAAATCCACCCCCTCAAGAAGTGGTAGCTAAATCAACAGAAGAATTCTTCCATCTATCTAGCAATATGTAAACCAGGGCTTAACTCAGATTAACTACATTGCTCAGGGGTGTGAATTTTGCTCATCTCATCCCTTTGGTTTTTATTTGAAGATGTGTATACACAAGTGATTTCCCCCCCAACTCAGATATGAAAGGTGGGACTAAATCAATCAGACAGTGAGAGAGAGGAATTTGGAAGGCTAGCACTGGAGACTCTCTCACCAACCATGGAGAGATTATGCCTAAAGGAAAGAGGGGAGCCTGATGCTAGTTTGGTGGGATGGGCAGCAGAGAGATGTAGAAGGGGCATAATGCACTTCTTGGATTCCTTTGGCTGCTGCCAGCAGAACGCCACACTACTCCTGCAAATTTCTTTCAGTTTATTCCCTATATTATTTTTAATTTCAGGCAATAATTAGTCTTTCCCACTTGCTGTTCCACCAAAGTTTTCTCTGTTAATTCCAAATCTTCCTTTACAGATAAGGTTTCTCCTCTCCTTTACATTCTGAATAACTGTTGTCCAAGTTTTTACCGCTTTTCCACCAACTTTCAGTTAAAACCAAAATGTTATATGTCTCTGATAGGAAAATGTCAATCCAGTACCCTTATTTTTATATCCTAGCCGATGTTAGAGTTTTCTAAGTGACTTCATTACATTACCCCATTTCTCATTTGTTTCCTCCTTGCTAGCTTTCTTAACCTGCTTTTTGCCACTGAATAGTTCTCTATCCACTCAAATTAGTTTTGCTGATCCTTCCTGTCTCCCTACTTACTTCTGTATAGAATGCCCTGTAGGCAGAGCCACGAATAGAACCCAAAGTTTCTGCTTCTCCATGCTGTGCTTTAAATGGGAAAGCTGTTCTGTAATCTGTAAAATGGGGATAATAACACATACCACTTGCCTCAAAGGTTTAAATAGTTAATGTTTGTACATTGCTTCGGACGTATAAAGTACTAAGTGTTATTAACTATGCAACCACACTTCCACTCTGCTTATCCACAGACTAGGTACAATATGGCCAATGATATAGCAAGCTTCTCCCCAACCTCCCACTTGACCTGGACAGGCTAGCAATGGCCATTTTCCATCGCTGTTCAAGCATGGGCTCCTAGCTGCAGCCTCCAGCATGGGTGCCAGCTGTGGGGGGGTTAACTTTTTTTGTGTTGTGGACTCCTTTCTGCTAGGATCTGAGTTGAAACTACCAACTCATTTTTCATAGGCCACAAGATAACCTGCAGATGAAAACTACTGTAAATCATTACTGACTCTAGCTAGAATCAAAGCATTGGTGAAGTGTTGACCTATACCTGTACCATACTTTCCCCCCTACTCCACACTGCTTTCTCCTATTTAATTTGCTCTAATGTGGCTCCAAGATACTAGGTGTAGCTCCTTGATGTTGCCCACCTGTAGTGTAATACTGCTGATACAGCTTCACAAGAGGGTTGTGGGAGGGAGGCTGGTGGAGGGATGGGTAGGGTACTCTACATTTAAGATGCCATTGCCTGTTTTAGAGTTATTGATAACTCAGAATAACAGGATCTTGAATGCATACAGATCAGTGTGCTAACTAACAAAGGCCAGGAGGGGGTGCTGGTGGTGATCTGTTTATAGAGCACCAAGGCCAACCAGAGAACAGGATGAGTTACTGCATAAGCATTGTCTGTAAGGTGTGGAAAGAAAAATGTGTGGATATGGGGAACTTCAGTTTGGGAGATATGTGCTGGCGATCTCATGCAGCCAATAGTAAAACATGAGTAGAGTTTTTAAAAATTACAGATAATGTTTCCACAGAAAAGGTATTGCACCCAGGAGGTAACTCTAGTTTGGACTTCATTATGACAGATAAAGATGAATTGATCACTGGGCTAGTAGTTGGTGATAATGACCAAATTGCATTGATATGGGCAAACAGATAGCAATCCCAACGATTAATATATACTTGGTGTTTCACAACCGCTAATTTCCCAGAGCCGAAGAAAATTAATTGGGAGATGCCAGTCAACATGGTTTTATGGAAAATAGGTCTTGTCAAACAAACCTCATTTCATTCTTTGAGGAGATCACAAGTTTGGTTGATAAAGGTCGTTGCATAGATATAGTATTCTTAGAATTGGTAAGGTGTTTGATGTAGTGCTGCACGGCATTTTGACTACAAAATTGCACTCTATATTGTCAATAAAGTACCCGTTAAATGGCTGACAGATCTCAAAAAGTAGATGTCAATGGGCAATCATCATCAAATGGGTCAGTACTGGGCCTGACGTTATTCAACATTTTCATCAATGACCTGGAAGTAAATATAAAATCACTGCTGATAAACTATGTGAATGACATAAAGATTGGTGTAGTAATAAATACTGATGAGGAGAGGGCAGTCGTATAGAGAGATCTGGATCACTCAGTAAACTGGTCACATTCAAAGAAAATACATTTAATACACCCAAATGCTAATATAGCTACAAGCAAGGAAGGCAGGCCACACCTACAGAATGGGGTCCTGGAAAGCAGTGACGCAGGAAAGGATTTAGGGTTCATAGTGAACAAGCAACTCAACCTGAGCTCACAGTGCAATGCTGTAGTTAAAATGGCTAATGTGATCCTTAAGCATATAAACAGGGGAGTGGTGAGTAGGAGAAGGGAGGTGATCATACCGCTGTGTGTGGCATTGGTGGAAGTGATACTGGAATACTGCTTCCACTTCTGGTGCCCACACTTTAAAAAATATATTGGAAAAGATGGAGAGGGTGCCAGAAAAAGCCACAAAAATTAATGGAAGGCTAGAGACAATGCCCTAGAGAGAAAGACTTAGAGCTCAATCTGTTTAGTTTATCAAAAAGAAGATTGAGAGGTGACTTGATCTGAGTGTGTAGGTACTTCCTTGGGGAGAAAATACTGGGTAGTAAAGGTCTCTTTAATCTAGAGAAAGGCATAGCAAGAATCAGTTGCTGGAAGCTGAAGCCTGGTTAATTCAAATTAGAAATTGGGCACACATTTTTAACAGTGAGGCTGATTAACCACTGGCACAAGTTACCAAGAGAAGTGGTGGAATCTCCATCATTTTGCTGTCTTCATATCAAGACTGGATACCTTCCTGGAAGATGTGCTTCAGTCAGACACAAGTTATTAAGCTCAATATCAGGGTAACTGGGTGAAATTTTATGGTCTGTGATATACAGGAGGTCAGACTAGATGATCTAATAGTTCCTTCTGGCCTTAAACTCTGTGAATCTATTTTTGTGTGAAAATCTCACAGATGGGTGACAGCGACAGGGGTCAATATGAAACTTGACAAGGGAGGCAAAGCATGGAGGGGCAGAGTTCTGTAAAGCTTTGAAGGTGATAACAAGAAACTTAAATTTGGCATGTTATTGGCTAAGAAGCCAATGAAGGGATTCAAAAAGGGGAATTACTTGCTCAAACTGAAGGGCAAGGAAGAAAAGTCACTCGTTATTCCCAATTGCTTTTCCTTGTCCGCTACTCTGTCCAACCTTATGCACACAGGTTTACTCCAGTGTCTTGGTACTTTACCTTTTTTTTGCACCGCACACCACACTTACTTGATCACCAGTGGTCTTTTACGGAATTAATATTTACTTGACATTTCTTTGCATAATACGGTACCTGTTCTGAAAAACTATGTCAGGATAAAAGTCAAGACAGATACATTGGGGTTGTTTTATCTTTAAAACAAAAACAAACGTTGGGTCGGGAATGTTGAGATATACGACAAGATCCATGTTAACTGATCTCCAAACTCGGAGACAGTAACTAAGATGCAGTGACTTGCTGTTACTATGAATAGAATGACCCTCACACACCAGCTAGTACCCTGGCATTGGGCATAATAATAAAGGTCACAGAGTCTGTGGGTGTCTGTGGATCATGAGAATTCATTGACTTCTAAATATTGGACCCTGGTCTGTAATTTCATATGAGGTCTAAAATCTTTAGGTGCTTTCAGATTAAGTGCATTGGACAAGTGAATGTCACATCAACATTGTATGCAACTCAGCTGCTGCCTGCTGCACTTGATATTGAGGAGGCCCATAGCTCAATGGAGCGTGAAGAGATGCTTATCTTATTCTGTAAGATTATCTCCTCTACACTGAGGGTGTGGGCATGTCACCACCGATGTTTTTGCCTTTCCCAAACACATTCTCTCAGAGTAAGTTCAAACACTGGAGTGAATTCTGATACAAAGTAAGCATCTCTCTCTCTCTTAAATACTGTAGAGTAGAACCTCATTAACTCGTCCTGATTGAGACCTCAGCTCAGCACAAAATTTAAACATTGCTTAAAATTAAGCACTTGAGAAGTCTCACTGACTTCATTGGGATTACGGATGTACTTAACTGATGTGCTGGCTGAAGGCCTGAGAGAATTAACAAGTTAGCAAGTCAACACAATGGGTGTAGGTTTTGTTATGGTTAGACTAATCCTCAGGCATTTCGTTGACAAGTTTTAATTATTTATAACAACACTTGTAATATATGGAGTAAATAGTCTGTGATGGCTTTTGTAAAAGCTCAGCAATGAAGTCTTAACCGTAGCACTCAATTAACCATTTGCTGACCAGTGTCTTGTATGAGAGAGTACGATCAGCAAAGTGCATGCTAGCCAGGGTCTGCTGTCCTGCATTGAACCTGATGGGAGCCAAAGCTTTCAGTTGCTATAATAAAATGTTTAAGCAAGAGAATTTATATTTCAGGCAAAAAATGACTGTTGTGGAATAGTGTGAACCCTGCAGCGTTTGGTTTGTGGGGACTGGTGGTGAAGCATTCCCTACAGGCAGGAGTGCTGGGACAATTTGTATTGTGTGGGTGCTGAGAGCCATTGAACCAAACTGTAAACCCTGAATGTGATGGAAACCACTTCAAGCCAGGGGGTGCGGCAGCACCCCGAGCACCCCTTCTTCTACCACCTATGCCTACAGGTTGACTGAGAAATTCAAGTTCTAATTCAGGCCCCTAAGAGGATCCTTTTACTTCCACAGGGACACTCTCCACATTCTTATTAGGATGCTTTGGAAACTTAAGGTAAAAATCTTCTTCATACTTCACTAGCCAACATGGTCTTAGTCTTTAGACTTGATTCCCCTAACAGTAGATCCCTCCATTATTTCTTGTGACAAGATCATAAACAGCCGAAGGAACAGGCGAGGTCGTGAGCTTGATGTTCAAAGAACAAAAGTTGGGAAAAAAACACACCTCCCCCTTTTTTTTTTCTCTCTGCCAGTTAAAGGGGAAAGAAGTCTCTAAAACATTAATAATGATAGGAGTAGAGCACGTATCATGAAGGCTTAGGCTGCTGAAGGTGTTACTCTTCCTAAACCCCTTAAAGCATGGTCAGTGAAGTCAGCTGCTCCATCATGGGTCCTAAAAAGGACTTGTTTGTGGGCTTGCTCATGCTAAAATGGTAGACTTCTAGGGGAACACGATGGAGCCCTATATGTGTGTGTAAAAAATACCCATATTAGCACCGATTTTCATATTGCTCATGAATGGTTTCACCCACTCTAAACATCTACTGATAAACCTTTATACCATGCCACACCATCCTGTATTCCTTATGTATGGGACACTGCAGTTTATCACATGGTTAATACCGCCACATATAGGGTGTAAAATATATACACACGTGTGGACACACTATGTATATTATAATGTGTGTGCACATACATGTCATATTTTCTGTTATCTATAACATGCGTAGTAGTCTGGATGTGTAATTATAAACATGATATCTCTTCAGGTGTTAACCATGTGATAAACTGCATAAGTAAGGAATACATGGTGTGCCATGATATAATGGTATATCAGTATGAGTTTAGAATGGGCTAGCAAACCTTGCTCATTCTGGGCCTGATCCAAAGCCCCTTGAAGTCAGTGAAAATATGCCCTTCAACTTTTCAGTGCTCCTGATCAGGCCCTTAATGAAGGTTATAGTTTCTCAATTCAATGTCAAGGGCAAAATGAGAGAGTAAGAAAACCCCTAATAATGCTGTACCACATTGCATGTGACCTACAAAGTAGGTCTAATAGAGGCTGGTCTAAAGTCTCTGGCCATGTCAAGCTCTTAACAACTGAGAGCAGATACTGTGTATATTTGTAAAATCCCTGACGCCGAGCATTTTGAGAGTTGGAAACTCAATCTTTTGGCAGCAAATACTAAGTAGCATGCACTTGAGACCTTAAGTATGCAAAATTCACAACTTTGCAAAAGTCTGGGAGGAGTGGGAGGCACATTTTTTGCAGCAGAAACATCAAGGCAGTTTGAAATCCTCTATTCAAATTGCCGTCTAAGTCACACAAAACTGTAACTTGCCTCTCTCTTTTTGTAATGTTGTTTGACATAGTGTCACCAGCACTGAGCAAGTTTTTTCTCCTTGCACGGTGTGTGTGTCAACACATTACAGCTGTGATAAACAATCTTTCTGTTTTAAATTTCATACATTTTTGGATTATGTTACACTGAAATAAGCTGGTCTTCATCTGGTATTTTTTAAACTGCATATACGTGGAAATGCTTGGCCCTATTATAAGACCAAGAGCAACCAAAATGCTTTGAGCATATACAGCATGTGAAATAAACTCCTACATGTACGTGACTAAGGAAAAAATACAGTTGAGAAAAAAAGAGATGGGGGTTGTCTGTTCTTCTTATATTCTGGGGCATGCATAAATGCATTAAAAGGTTCCTTCAATTCTAGGAAAAGGGAGGAGGTTCTTTTAGAAGATTCCCCGCAATCTACTCCATAGCTGAACATTTATTATAGACCACACACTGAAAACATAAAAATTGATTTTTTTTAAAGGAAGATGTAGATTAACATCTAGAGTCCTCATCTTGCAAAATAATAAAGTGGATCTGAAGTTCTGATACTGTGGTTACAGTACATTGGTTTTTAGAAACCAGAAACTAGTGCGTTAACTTGTTGGATGTTTGTCAGAGTGGCTTAATAGGGTGTGTAAAATATTTCTAGTAAGAGACTTTTGCATTAGAGAATTAGGATTGGGAAACACCATTTTTGTTTAAAACAGCAGAAAATCCCGCAATAGCCAGAGAGTTTAGCTTCTTCATAATACAGATTCTGACCTGATCCTTATAAAAGTTTGATGATATCTGGTATCTTTTTTTTTTTAAGTGAATTTCTTGCTATTGTTATTCTAAAATGAACTGTTTGGAATCTGGCAAAATGAAGTCCTTGAAAGTTCAGTGTGATTGGCTGCCTGAAATGTTGACTAGGGAAAATATTGGGAAGAAAATGGTTAGAAAAGCTACCTTTCAACCAAGAAGAACGGCACGCAGGGAGAGGAAGTCTAGACAGTACATTTCTGGTTGACTACTGTCCTCCTAGGTGTAACCTAAAGGCTCTCAAGCCTTTCTGTCTTGCACAGATTTGTCATGATACATGATTTGCTACTTACATATTGACGAGGCTTGTGTGAGCTTCAATCTGCCGATCTGGACAGTAGGTCATTCCATACGGCTAGAAACACAACCATTCAAATGACTGAATTTTTATTCCACTGCTAGCCCAGCTGCCTCCCTCCCGCCCTAAATCTGCTTCAGTCTCTGGTTTACCTCCTATCAATGCAGACTTGTTCTAAAATTTGGAAGATGCAGTTAGTATTTCCGGGCCAAATGTTGGATTCATACCAGTTTGTTGGCATGGCTGACAGGAAGAGAGAAGCAAACACAGATACTGTGCCACCCTGTAGCCCTTCGTTAGGGGCTCCTTTATTGTTTTTAAACTTCTGATTGGCAGGTCCTTCATTGTCTAAGGTAGATGTGAAAGGAGCCTCAGATATTAATAAATCTTTCCTTTAGGCCTACAGACTACACTGGGGGCTTTAAGGCTAATGGAACTTCCAGTCCAAGTTGCACTGAATGCCTGTAAGGAAAGTGCAAAGAGGTCCACCATTTATCAAGAAACCCCCTCTCTCCAGAGCATGATTTCCCTCTCGCCCTTCCTTCCAGACATTCCAGCCCACTTGAAAGCAAGGTTGTTTTATATTCTGAGATCAAGTTTAGTTTGTATCTAATAGGGCTGGGAAAATGGCTTGTGGGAGTGGAGATAATCCAAAAATATTCCAGCCTTTTCTCTTTGAGATGCCATCAGTCTTCCTTAATATTCCTTAATAATGTCAAAGCCCGGAATCCCCTCCCACACCCAAACTCCCTCCCGGAGCCTGCATGCCCCAACCTCCTGTCCCAGCCCCCTCCTGCACCCCAAAGCACTCATCCCTAGCCCACACCCCCTCCTGCACTCTGAATCCCTTGGCCCCAGTCTGGAGCCCCCTGCTGTGCCCCAAACCCCGCATTCCCAGCCCCTCCCCAGAGTCCACACTCCCAGCCATAGCCTGCACCTACTCACGCACTCTGAACCCCTCTGCCCCAGCCCAGAGCCCTCTCCTCCCAAACCCCTCATCCCCGGCCCCACCCCAGAGCCCGCACCCCCATCAGGAGTCCTTGCACCCCTGCCCCAGCCCAGAGCCCTCACTTGTATCCTAAACCCCTCATTTCTGGCCCCACCCGGAGCCCACACCCCCAGCCCAGAGCCCATACCCCCTCCACACACCCCAGCCCGGAGCCCTCTCCTGCACCCCAAACTCCTCATCCCTGGCCCCACCCCAGAGCCCGCACCCACAGCCAGAGCCCTCAGCGCCGTCCCGCACCTCAATCCCCTGCCCCAGCCTGGTGAAAGTGAGTGAGGGTGGGGGAGAGCAAGCGGCGGAGGAAGGGGAGATGGAGTGAGCAGGGGCAGGGTCTTGGAGAAGGGGCAGGGCCTCGGAGAAGGGGTGGAGAAGGTGTTTCGTTTTGTGCAATTAGAAAGTTGGCAATCCTACCCGTGCGGTTAAGAGAATGAAATGAACGGTTCCCAGAGGTAAAAGACCTGGGATTTGGTGATGGGCCTTGGGCTTATGTGATAGGGTGAGACCTTGTGGCCCGCCAAGGTCTCCACCATGTTGCACCCTCTGTCCCCCTCACGATGGGGGGGAGCGGGAGGGGGAGGGTGTGAGGACTCAGTGAGAGCTGAGTCCTGGCGGGATAGACTGAGGAGAGCCTACCCCACGTTATGGGCAGGGGTAAAAGTAACATTAAACACTTACCAGTATGGGGGCCCAGGGGCAGGGCCTCAGGCAGAAGGATCAGGGCTGGGAGTCAACCTCCTCCAGCCAGCCAGCCCATCTGTGTTGCCTGTCCACACTGCCTGGGGCTCTGACAGCGATTTAAAGGGCCCGGGGCTCCGGCCACTGCCACAGTATGGGCGGTGGCCAGGAGCCCCGGGCCTTTTTAAATCGCCGGCCCCGGGGCAGCTGTCCCTTTTGCCCGCCCCCTGTTGGTGGCCTGGGGGTAGAGAGCAAAAGGGGCAACGACTACGGCAGCGCTTTAAAGCAGGATTCTTTGCTATGGCAGTTCTTTAATGTCGGCTGCATATGGTCCGGTACTGGTGGCCACTTTTTACTGGTACGCCGTACCGGCCCACTTTCACCCCTGGTTATGGGTTATATGGTAAGGAGCCCCGTAACCCCTGCACTGGAACCAATTAAATGCCTGGTATAGGCGAGTGGTGCCCCTCTCTTGTGCTAAAAGTTTAATAAAAGTTGCATCCTGCTGCTTATTTCCATGCATGTGTCTGTCCTCATTTTGCTGCTGTGTCCACCTCAATTAGGCATAACTCCCATAAGTGTGAGTGTTTCTGTTGTAAATCCACATCCATTCCCACTCCACACATCATACATATGGCTGCATTATTCATAGCCCGGGAAAATCAAACAACACTCAAATCCTTATTGACACTGGGCTGCGGTTCTGCCCTCTGTTACATGTGGACAGGTCCTGGTTGGATGGGTGTTAAATAGGATAGAATTTGGTTCAACGTACGCTGTCTCATCACTATCTTTTTACAAAGACCACTCCCTCAGACCTATTTTTCACCAGAATCCCTCTTCTTTCCTACAAAATAGAAAGTCTGGGAGACATGCAGGACTCTCAATGCCTCATGAAGCAAAGAACTATTATATATTATCAATAAACTGTCGCTTCTGACACACCTGTGAAATTTCTGCTCAGTTCTGTCATATTTAAGGCTTGGTTGGGTGGCACTGGAGTTTAGCAGTGATGAAATCCTAAACTAGCTATTGTGTTCACTTATCACCTATTAACAATTTGCATATTGGAATGCAGAGGAACAGGTTAGGTTGCCTGTTGCACTATAAATAGGGTGACCAGATGTCCCATTTTTATAGGGACAGTCCCGTTTTTTGGGACTTTTCCTTATATAGGCACCTATTACCCCCCACCCCCTGTCCCGTTTTTTCACGGTTGCTATCTGGTCACCTTAATTATAAATAGTTTCACTGTATCAGGGTGGACTATTAGAAGATCCTACTGTATTTATAATTATACACCTATGCCTGTGTATCTTCTGCACACGCTTGTTAGTTTAAGTGGACTAGTTGACCTCCTGAGGTCCCTTCCAACCATGATATTCTATGAAGTGGGATTAGCTGCTGCACAGGCCTCTTCACAAGTGAGAATTTCATTCTGAATGAGGTAGGAATCTTGCAGAAATACTATTATGTGATTATGTAACGACTTCATTGAAAAACATACGTGCGAAACAATCATAGTTCAGTTGTACATGGACAGCATGTACCTGAGAGGAATCTCTACTAGGTGTATCTGATGAAGGGGGTTTTAGCCCACGAAAGCTTATGCCCAAATAAATGTGTTAGTCTCTAAGGTGCCACAAGGACTCCTAGTTGTTTTTACTAGGTTGCAGTATAAGATGGACTAATACTGCCTCCTGGTATTTGGTATTTGTTTAAAGTTCAAAAAACTGGAATCACATTCTACATTTTCTCACTTACAACACAGTATTTTAAAACTTGTCTCGTGTCCGGCTTCCCCAGTGGACGTGTCCTTTACTTCTGCTCTTGCCTCTCTTTCCTAACTGTTTGTTCTTCAGCTGTAAAACCTGCAGCACACAGCACTGGTGCTAGAACATTTTTAATAGCGTGGGTGCTGAAAGCCAGCCCCCTTACCCCTGCCTGTGCCCCTGCCCCGAGCTGGGGCCAGGAGCAGGGCCATGTCTCCGCGAGGGGGCACCCGGACAGGGGTAAGGGGGCCGAGGCTGGGGTCACAGCTGGGGGCAGGTGTGGCAGCCGGGACCCTGGGCTGGGAGCCCGCGTGTGGGGCCAGGAGCTGAGCCCCACCTAAAACCTAGGGGTGCTGCAGCACCCTGTGCACCCCTAGTACCCACATCTATGGCACACCCGGGGGGTGGGTTCTTTTAACATTGCAGCATCCAGATGTAGCAATGTGAAAGGTTCTTTTCCTGGTGGAATTTGGCAGGCGCTATAGACAGACAGGTGTGACAACTTTGGAGTTGGCATTATGTTCCCGTACTTGATAGGGCTGCTAATGAGCTATTTTATGCTTCCTTGCTGTATTGGATGCTGTTATAATTCTGAGGATGGTCTCAGGTTTCCTTTTGGGACTATGGTTATTCACAATGCCTCTGGAGATCTATGAGTAGGCTCTTTCATGGTACTCTAAATTGAAGTCTTTTCAGATGCTCACATTTATTTAACGGATCTGTGTGCCCACCCATACATACACTGCATGCTGAATCGTTGTGCACTGAATTATTTTCTTTGTGCCTCATGTGAAGGAATTCTACAGCTTAATTGACTCTGTGGTAAACTAAACTGAATGATTGCTGATAACAATTGTGCATTGCAAATGCCCTATTAATAATAATAATAATTAATAAACAAGTATTCATTTCTCCTGGAACTTTGTGAAAGTTCTATTCTGCACATCATATGTATAGGAGGATAAAAAAGAGTATACGTCAACTTTAGAGGTCCTTAATTAGGTTTTAACTCAGATTTCATAGTAGTTTTGCCTCGCTATGGTCTGAATAAACATTTTGGGATTTGGTCACACCTAAATTAGAAATGGGGTGTTTTATTAAGAAGATGCCCATAGTTCTTTAAGTGCAGTAATATTATTGGCCTGTATTACTTTAGTGAACACACCCCTTTGATCTACCAGCATCTGAAAATGGGACAAAGAATTCAAACTGAATAGTAAAATGTTCAGTCAGAAGGGTAAAATTATCGTATGTCCATTTTTTAGACTATCCAATAACATTTGCTGTAACTTCTCAGCATGCATCCGACGAAGTGGGCATTCACCCACGAAAGCTTATGCTCCAATACATCTGTTAGTCTTAAAGGTGCCACAGGACTCTCTGTTGCTTTTTACAGATCCAGACTAACACGGCTACCCCGCTGATACTTCTCAACATGTGTGATGTAAATAATTTTCAATCGACAAAGCATGAACATCCAGTTTGCTTGCAAAAACATGGAAATGGGTCTGCACTTCTATTAATGAAAAAAAATTCCCAAACCATCCTACATAGATTTGTGCACTGCAGCAGACTTCTACTGATAAAATACGTTCTCATGCTTCTGCCTGAGATCAAATGTATTCATGTTTTGATAGTATCCATAACATGATAGACGCTGTCTACACAAACAGGAAGATACAGTCACACTCTGAAGAATTTACAGTCTAAGAAGACAAGCAACATACAAAGGGGGAGGGGGAGAGAGAAAAGAATATACCCAAAATGTCTTTTCATACACTTCTTTAATGTATATTTAATGCAGTGTTTTAAAAATCTAATAAATACACGTCAGCTATACCTGACTGCTCTGCTCCTCAATTTATCCAGTTTGTTGTAGGCATTGTGGAAGAAATAAATCATGAGGAGGGACCTGAGGAAGGCAGTGGGCTTATGTGTAAGTTCAGAGTGGGCATTCCATACAGAAGGAGCAGGGTGGAAGAAGTTGTGAAGATGATTGTAAGAGAAGTGGACAAGGAGGATAGCATCACTGATGAGGTAGAAAAGATGAGGGTGATACGAGAAGAGGCAAGAGTGGCTAAGAAGCTGTGAAGGGCACTGAAAGTGGGGATAAAAAGCATGGACTTGATATAGTGGTAAGTATGGAGCCATTAGAGATTCAAAAAAGAAGGTGATATGCTCAGAGCAGTGGACAAGGATCTTAGCAGCCACGTTTTGAATGGATTGGGGGGTGATATGGGTGTTGGGGATGTGAGAGGAAATGAGGTTGCTGTAATTAAGACAGAAGACGAGCATTTGGACAAGTTCTAGCTGCAGGGCTAGAAAGAAAAGATGTATCTGAATTATATTATGGAGGAAGTAGCAAAATTTGGACATGAGATGGAGGAGAGGAGGGGATTATGGAAGAAGCACGATGGGACTCCTAAAGAGCAGAAAGAGAACCAGCTGAATGAGATACTGATGGAATGACAACAGATAGGAGGAAAACTAGGAGAAGATGGAGCCACAAAAGGCAAGGGAGGACAAACTGTCAAAGGAGAGGAGAGGGTATGATCATAATTGTGAAAAGCAGCAGGAGCTCAAGAAGAATGACAGTGTAGTAGTTGTTTGTTATCGTCTGATAGGTCATCTCTCCGGGGACTATTTTCTGCTCTCCTCCTTACAGGCAGAGTAACTTGATATATTCTATCTGTCTACTAACATACTGTATTATTTAATTGTAGCCACGCTTTGCAGCATTTCAGATACTTAACCTCTTTTTCGGAATAATCAGGAGTAGCATACAGAGGGAATCTCTTTCCATATTTTTCTTACCTGTGTACACAGATCTTATTGAAGAGGGTAATTATTTTGAGTGGCTAACAACCTTATGCATTTGCTACTTACTTCAGTCAGACATCCCCATCTAGTGGTGAGTAGGTCTTCATTAACATAGTCCTGTTTTGGGGACGAATGATGCTGTGCAGACCCTATATGCCCATTCACATCTCCCTAGCATTTAACGCTTTATGTTTACGTGTCTTACACTTTTACAAGTGCATTCACACCTGGAGGTTCTACTGTTAACTTTGACAGTGTCTTACACGTTCATCAGCTTCTGCGTAGAGAAGTTTCTCCTGAATCCCTTAGCACCTGGTCCTTTCTTTGTTTTAGTTGTGTCATTTAACCTCAGAAATATTGTTGGGGTATCCACCTTCTTCCTACACCTCAGTTGTGTCAAATTTTAGTCACCCATCTGGTGAATACAAATCTAACTTTCCTGACTTCTCTATAAAAACCTTGAGGCCTTTCTCTTTTGAATCTTTTTCAAATTGTTGGTCTCCATGTGATACTGTTGGTTTAGTGTATACTGTTGCAAATACTTACTTTGGTCTCATCTTGCCATTCTTCATTGGTGTTACACATGATGCTCAGAAATTAGTATTGCAAATGGCTGTCATGCAGATTTTAGCCAGAACCACATAATCTACTCCCAGGTTGAATTCTGCCATGATTTATCTGAATTAAGAGACACAGAGGCCCATTCCTACTCCTGTTGGAGGCAATGACAAAATTTCCTTGAGTCCAATAGCTGCAGAAGAAGGCACATTGTAGATTTTGGTCCTCCCTCCATTTTCTTATGTTTGGATCGGCCATATTCTCCCCCTCTCCTTCCACATCATTCCAACATCAGTAAGAATGCTGTATACAGAGCCAAGGGAGAGAATGGATTCAAGGCTCTGTGTAAGACTTTGCTGTTAAGGTCAGTTCACTTCTGACAATTTTAGATTTTCCTTTTTTTTTTAATTGTTATTTTTCTCTGTTTTCTTTTGTTTGGCAAACTGAATGCTGCTTCCTCCCCTTGGCTACTGAGCCCAGTTCAAGTTCAGTTAGTTAAACTTCTGGACAGAGTCCTAGATACCTCATGATAGAAACTGATAATATGAGACATATTTACAGTAGAACCCCGTTTATCCGAGCCTCCATTAACTGGCTCCTGTATTAACCGAACCAGGCAGTGAGGCTCGGGCAGTCACCCCCGCCGCCCTCGGGGCTGATAGCTGGAGTCCCGCCGCCCCACTGCCCACGGAGCCAACAGCCCGAGCTCCGCTGCCCGTGGGGCTTAAACTCTGCCTATTCTTCAGATTATACAAATTTTGGATTATCCGATTTGGCCTTGGTCCCAATTACATCGGATAAGCGGGGTTCCACTGTATTTTATTGTGGAAATTTTCAGAGAGCAAAAGCAGCATATTCTTTTCACTTAAATCAAGATTCCTATGTGAAAAACAAATTACTGCATTATTAAAAGGAACAATTGTTTATTAAAGCAACTAGCACATTAAACAAACTGAAAATAGAGAACAGTCCTCCCTCTAGACTGTGCAAAGAAATCAGTACCAGGTTTGTTGAAAAACAACAACATGGCAAGATAGAATAAGGTCAGCAACTAGTACAGTGCCTTAAACTTTAATTAAATGATGAAATCACAATCAAAATTAACAAGAACATTAAGTAGCATTTTACAAAGACAAAGGATAACAACAATCATTTAACTTTTGAGCTTCGTTTTTCCACGGTTCTTGGTGGAAAACTAACTATTTTAGATTTTTCACGTTAAAGTCCAAATTTTCTTCAGTTTCACCACATCCCACCAATATAGGCCACATGTTGCTAGAGTTATAAGGATTTGCTACTTTGCTGTTTCAGTGACAGGTCAGCTCATTCAGTCAAGAGAAATGAAGTAAGAAACATGGCTAGGATTTGTCACATGGCCACATGGTGGAAAAACCATTGGAACCACATATTCCCTCCTGGCTAGCACAACAGAGACTGTAAGGGATCATGTACACGTACATAGGTAAGGCTATCTCATCACTCAAAGGTAGAAGTTGAGTGACTAGACCACCAGAGAGGAAAGACACAATCACATACATTTCATGGCAGCAAGTTCAGACATGTGAATCACAAGTTAGACATGACAAAAACCTAGTTTATTCCCATGCTAATGCAGGTGCAGGCCACTTTTTCCATTCTAGTTGTCTACAAGGATGAGCCTTCCACCACAGATAGACTGTTTCACTGTCTTTGTAGGTGACAGTGTCAGGAAACTTTTCCTGATATTGAGACTAGATTTTCATTTTCTACATTTTATTCCAGTACTACTTTTAGTACCGATGACATTCCAGGGTGCAATCCAGACCAGGGAAGTGCTGTGTCACCACTTGCCCTGCAACCTGGGGTGGCTCCCAATGCTTTGCTGCGGTAGCTCCCAACCCAGCCTCCTCACAAGCAGCCAAACAGCATGCAGGTCCCACCCTGAGTGTCTGTACAGCCAGAGCCCTGGTCCAGCAGCTCTGACCACAGCAGCCTGGTCAGCAAACACCAGCCACCCTCTGGCTTCCAGCAGCGGTGGTTACTACTTGCAGGGTGACCCCAACACATTCCCAGTCCCAGATTTCCCCCACAAAACACGTGTTCTGCACTGTTCATCTCTCTCCTGGGCAGTCCAGATTTATTAGGTCCATTGCCCCTCTCAGGGGCTCAACATACAACAGTCTGCTGCCCTAAAGGGTGTTACCCAACCAAGCCACAACACTGGAATCATTTTAATTAAACAACAAAACAAGTTCATTTAGCTATAAAGTGAGAGATTTCAAGTGAGTACAGGTAATGAGGCATTAAAGTCAGAAATGGTTACAAGAGAAATAAAGATAAAACGCTTTCTGGACTTAACAAATTAGACTTGGTTCAAGGTAAAGTTCTTACCACATTTTCAGTACATTGCTGACCAAACTCTCAGGCCGGGATCTGCTCCCAAAGTCCAATAGCTGTTTCTTTTGTCTTCTTAGGTAAACAGAGAGAGATGGATAGGGAGAGAGAAACTGGGGTGTTTTTTGCCCGTCACAGACTCCCTTTGCGATGCATTTTCCTGAGAGTGAGCCCTGGATACAGTTCTTTCCAGCTGAGAGCAAGGAGACATGGCACCTGGTGGGGGAGAGGCTTGCTAAGTTGTTTGTAGATGCAGATCTGTGTGTTCCTGTCCCGCTTCCTTGCCAAAGAAATGGCCACTTGATAGGTGATGGCCCCTCAGCTTTAATGACACCGGGCTAGAGGTGTCAACTCTTGTCTGAGAAACAGGTTGACCCACTCCCCAGACTCGTCTGGGAAACACACTTCAGTCATGATTTCAGCTTAAGTTCATAACTTCACGTACAACTATCGTGGATAGTTCTCTAAAGATGTCCACGCAGTGTGCAGAGGCGGTCAAAAAAGCAAACAGGATGTTAGGAATCATTAAAAAGGGGATAGAGAATAAGACTGAGAATATATTATTGCCCTTATATAAATCCATGGTTCGCCCACATCTCGAATACTGTGTACAGATGTGGTCTCCTCACCTCAAAAAAGATATTCTAGCACTAGAAAAGGTTCAGAAAAGAGCAACTAAAATGATTAAGGGTTTAGAGAGGGTCCCATATGAGGAAAGATTAAAGAGGCTAGGACTCTTCAGTTTGGAAAAGAGAAGACTAAGGGGGGACATGATAGAGGTATATAAAATCATGAGTGATGTTGAGAAAGTGGATAAGGAAAAGTTATTTACTTATTCCCATAATACAAGAACTAGGGGTCACCAAAAGAAATTAATAGGCAGCAGGTTTAAAACAAATAAAAGGAAGTTCTTCTTCACGCAGCGCACAGTCAACTTGTGGAACTCCTTACCTGAGGAGGTTGTGAAGGCTAGGACTATAACAATGTTTAAAAGGGGACTGGATAAATTCATGGTGGCTAAGTCCATAAATGGCTATTAGCCAGGATGGGTAAGAATGGTGTCCCTAGCCTCTGTTCGTCAGAGGATGGAGATGGATGGCAGGAGAGAGATCACTTGATCATTGCCTGTTAGGTTCACTCCCTCTGGGGCACCTGGCATTGGCCACTGTCGGTAGACAGATACTGGGCTAGATGGACCTTTGGTCTGACCCAGTACGGCCTTTCTTATGTTCTTATGTTCTTATGTTCTTAATGTTGATAACTTCACATATAATGACCAGCAAGTTAGTTTTCAAATGATAACTTACAAGGCATATTTTGTACAAAGATTATTACAAAGGTGTGTAGGGTGTGAATACAGGGATGCATTCTGTCACAGTTACCCATGGAGGGAGAGGAATTATTTAACAGCAATTATTTTTTACTTAGTCTAGTAGTACATAAACGTCAATCCTGCAATTGTATTCCTGAAGGCAGAGCCTTCCTGAAGTCAGAAGGGCTCTGCCCAGGTGGATTTGATTACAGGAGTGGGGTTAAAGGTTTACATTTAGTCTCAGTCTCCCTAGCTCTTTGGTCATTTTTGTTGTTCTTCTCTGAACTCCTTTCTGTCTGTCTACATAGGTGAATTTGCATAGAGTGGAAAATAATTTGTTTGATCATTCTCCCATCCCTTATTTGCTTTGTATCAGGTAATGACCAAAATTTTAGTCAGCCTTCCAGATGCGTGCAAAGCTTTCATGACCTATATTAAACATGAAGCTTTCTGTGTACAATATACTGAGCATATTACAACATCTGAAAATAATTATGGTTTTGCTATTAAACTAAACTCTGTAGCCCTCAGTCTGTCAATCCTTGTTAGTTCCTAAATGGCTGGGGAAACAAAATATTGCCTGGAGTCAGGCCCATGTTACTACCAGTGCTTCAAATGCAGGGTAGGTGAGAGGGTCGCGGTCAGTCCTTTTTTCATTTGCAATGATGGGAACTTCTCATGAAGTCTTTCTTTGGACTTGGCAAATTGGTGTCTGCACTTCTTTATGATATATCGTCCGGATGAATTGCTTTCAGCGACTGGGAGTCCAGAGGTGATCTGGGAAGCCTTTGTATCAGCAAGAATATTCAAATAAAATCCTAAGACCTCATTTAATTTCTTCCCTCCTTAGTTGGTTATTTTTGACAGCATCGTCTTGTTAATTGAACTTGTTTTCTAATGAAAGCTCCTTACCTGTATCCCCTTAGCAAAAGCTGAACTGATTCTCCAATACTTCGGTGTCTCCTTTGTTAAGCTGTTAATCACCATAAAAGCACTGGGTGGCAATATCAGCCAATTGGCATGTAAGTGAAGTGTTGAACTAAAAGCAATTGTGTGAAGTGGAATTATTATTTTAAGGAACAAGTTTCTTTATAAGGCATAGTGTTTATTAATGTGGATTTAAAGGACCAAAAAGTAACGTAAGCCCAAAATACAAACGTTGTACAATTTTTTTACACAAACTAATTATGAGAAATGTCATGAATTTAAATCACATTACTTTAAAATAGGTTTGTATTTGGAATTAAACCTGCACCTCCTGCAAACTCTAGCACAATAGCCTTATGCTTCAGGCAGGAAAACCAAAAAATAAAACGGACCCCTCTGAGTTTCGTGGTCCAAACTTCGTGAAGCACAAACTGCCCCCAAAACAAACAGTGAAAAAATAAATCAGATTTCAAATTATTTCAGGTTCAGCGAGATGTTACTGCTAAACCAAGTCAGGTTATTTTAAGAATTTGGGGCCACTGACAAAGTGGGGGTCTTGTCTATGCCCCTTCTGGATTTTGGATGTTTTTATGAAATTGTATCGTGAAATTACTGTGTCATGGAAAACGTGTATGTATGTGGATCCACCATGAGCTAGCAGTGTTGTGTCATGTCTGTGCGAGGTCAGAGACAATGTTGAATGACCAGCACTCAGCAATCCTCTTGAGGCGACTGGGGGGGGGGCCATACTGGGGGGACACCAGCTAAAGGGGAGGACATGTGACCTCCCCACGTGACTCCTCCCCGGCTGGTCTATAAGAAGCTGGGACAGTATTTTTCACTATTTAACAGCACCGTGTACTACCCAATAAATATGAGTTATTCTTTTCATCTGCTCCACCCAATGAGATTCATTGTGCTCCAATAATGTACTAAGGGATGGACAAACAAATCAGGGGAAAAAATAAGAACCTCTCTCCCCAATCCTTCCCTTACACAACCTGAAAAATGTCACCTATCTATCTAAAATAAACCCATTTGCGTTATTCAGAAATGTATGGTTAAAGAGTCCCCCAAAGATTCTAACATCCCCCCGATGGCTCCTGGCCCATGCTGCCTCTCTTCCTCCCCACCCTGCCATGTCCCCTCTCACCCCCACTGCCTCCCCAGGCTTCCCAGCCCCGCATAAACCTCCTCCCCCAGACTCATGGCCCCTGCTGCAGACGCCCATCCTTCCTGGCTCCCACTGCTTCCCCCAGACCACATGACTTCTGGTCCCTGCTACCTCCCCCAGCCCCCCTCCTATAATTCCCCCATCCCCCATTGGTCCTGACCTCCCCTGGATCCCCTTCCTTCCCTCCCATTGCCCCGACTCCCCAAGCTCCCTTTGCTTACCCCAGGCAGTGGCACTCAGGCAAGCTAGTCCAGGCATGTACCCGAGCAGCAGGTAACAGGAGCAGCTGCTGGACCAGAAGGGGACACACAGAAAAGCTTCCCCGTGCCCCCTCTGGCAGAGAGCTGGGCTGACAGCCCAGTCTCCCTTCCCTGCTCTAGGCACCATCTAGTGTGGATCAGCGGGATAGCTAGCTGCTGGCACCTTTTCCATGCACACCTGTCTGCAGCTGCGCTCCAATTTCAAGTGGTAGAAATGTGCTCCACCCTCAGATGTCTGGGGAGGGGCATGTGACTCTTCTTGCCCCTCTGAGGCATCGCTGAATGGAGAGTTACCAGGGGGAGCATAAAAGAAGCAGGTGACCCCAGCACCTCAGCTGGTGTAAATTAACATTGCCTCATTTGATCTAAGCTGACATTTAATGGCTGGGATCTGACCCGTATTTTTATTTTGATGTTGTCCCTTTTAATCAAATTGCAAGGCGGCTTAAAAACAAAGACACCACACAAAATAAATTAAAATTCTGTGGTATGAATGAGGTAAAAATGGCATTAGACATGAGCAGGGAGAGAAATGACAATACTAGGACCTTTGGATATTTTATTATCCCTTCTTGAGAGAAAGGGAATGCAAAATGGGAAGATATGTATGACTTTCAGATTATACTCTTGGGGAATAATCCTCCAACAACTAACTACTGCCAAGAGAAACCCATATTCCCAGGTTGATCTCATTGACTTCAGTGGGACTGCTCCCACAGATAAGGGTTATAGGATCAGATCCTTACATCACGAGTGTTGGGTTTTTTTAAGGAAAGCCTGCTTTTATTCACATTTCAGTTAGCACAAAGTTCATTTATCCTTTCAACTTTGCACCTGCAAAATGCTGTTTGTAATACATCATGTATCATCCAAACCATCTCTTATATCAGGGATCGGCAACCTTTGGCACTCCGCCCATCAGGGAAAGCCGCTGGCAGGCCGGGACAGTTTGTTTACCTGCAGCGTCCGCAGGTTCAGCCAATCGCAGCTCCAACTGGCCATGGTTCGCCGTTCCAGGCCAATGGGGGCTATGGGAAGCAGCGCGGGCTGAGGGATGTGCTGGCCGCCACTTCCCGCAGCCCCCATTGGCCTGAAACGGCGAACTGTGGCCAGTGGGAGCCGCGATCAGCCGAACCTGCAGATGCTGCAGGTAAACAAACCGTCCCAGCCCGCCAGTGGCTTTCCCTGATGGGCCAAGTGCCAAAGGTTGCAGATCCCTGTCTTATATTATAAGCAGTAGTAACTAGAACATCAATTCCATTACAGGAGACAATAACATGACTTTTCAGTTTCACGTTCACAAACGTGAATAATAAGAAACGATCATAACTGTGTGACAGCCTGGGAAAAAGGAAATGATTTGATGTTCGATACTATGGAATGAACGTGAGGGGCTTTTTTTTTGCTAATTCACTCAATTAACTAGTAAGTGTGAAGGAGGAAAGATAATAAAACAAATTAACAAATGAATTTTTCCTCAATTAGGTCTTTTGTAATACTAAATAAAGACAATCATCTTCTGATGTTTTTATGGTGCAGAGGAGTCAGCTGATCCTTTTATGTTTTCATAAAGCATATCGGGTCACTTTGTCAATTCTCTGTTAATTCATCTCAGTTCAGTCTGGCTGGATTACAAAGAATGCAGGGAAACTTTAATTTGCTCATAATCCTTTCCATTAAAAACTCCTCCGTTTTGCACAGTACTAACATAAATCATGAATACCTTGTCCATTTTTTCTTTTAAATAAAGAAGATAATGCAGCTTGGTTTGACTTTAGCTAAGTAAATAAGTAAGCAAAGTCCATTTATTCAGGTCTGAATACTGGTGACCTCAGAGCAGAATTTTCAGAAGTCTTCTTGATCCATCGATAACTTCACACACTCAGCAGTTGACCTCTCTGCGATCTGCTGCACACTATCCATCCATCCATCTTCTTGCTGAGATTTCTGACAGCAGAGTCCGCTTCCCTCCAATAATATTTCTAACGTAAGCATTTGTCATCTTTCCCATCCACAAGATACACAAGAGTGTTTGCCAGCACCACATCTCCAAGGCTTCAATTTTCTTCTTGTCAGAAGCATTAGTTTCCCAGAATTCACATCCATAAGTCTGAGTCTCTATGGAAAAAAACCAAACTTTTCACCAGTCAAACCTTCTTACATTGTGAGATGCCACAGATCTTTCAAGCTTTCGTAAGGGAGCCTATGGCTGAGTGAGCTATCCCTATTCGTTTTCTGATTTCTTTGGAGAAGACTCCTTGGTTGAATATGTGTGATCCCAGGTAATAAATTCTTAAATGACTTTAGCAACAGGTGGGAAAATGTGAGAATTACATATTGCATGAGTTACTCCTCAGATTTTGCAGTCTTTATCAGCATAAGTGCCCTCTGGAACAATCACAGTATGACAGTTATTAAAATGATGGGCATAGGTTTGGTTTGGTTTGGTTTTCTAAGTTTCTGGCACGGCTCTTGCAGTTTTATAAGCCTGATCTATATATTCACTTCCGCATTGAAAACCAAGGTTTCTTGTAGTAAACTGTCAGGCAGTTCATCTTTAGTTTCAGTTGGTAGCCCTGATAAGAAAGCCTGCTTAGATACTTCCACAAAGTTTTCTTAAGATTAGTTTTTAAAAAACACAATGTTTTGTCATTAATCACCTTGCTCACATATGCCTTGATATTTCTGTCTTCTGTTTAACCCCTGTGTTATCTTCTTAGGGCAGCTCTAAATCTGCCTCTAGTCCTGTTTTCAAACCTTCAAACTGCAGAATCAGGTTTAAAACCCCATACATCGTTTGTTGCTTTCTCTCTCACCCTCTCCTCATCTGAGATTTGGGTGGCTGAAAAGCCCTCCACTGTGCTTCCCGTATTCTCAGCTCCAGATCAGCACTCTTCATAAGAAGAAAATTTGAAGTGCACTGAAGAAGGGAGTCCTATGATGCCAGTCTGTCTGTCACCCTCCTGTCCACCACCTTGGTGGAGTCTGCCATAATGATGTAGGCACTCCAAAGCATGCAGATAGTTGTGTCTTTCCTCCTTGGCATCACTTTCCTCAGTACTGCAGCATTCGCCACAGGCTGCAATGGAGCTAGTGATGGAAATGACAAAACAGCAATCAAATACTGGGAGCATCAAAGGAGAACATGGGGAAGAGACAGAGGAGTGGGTGGGGGGGGTTGGGGGAAGGGGTGGAAGAGGCAGAACAAGGGTGGGGCCTCAGGGGAAGAGGCAGAGTGGGGCCTCAGGGGCAGGGCCATGGTCCAGGCGCTAGGGAGCTTCTGGCGCTCGCGTGTAAGCCTCCCCAAACAGAAGACTCATGCGCTGCCTATGCCCATGGACTTCTTCTAAGTTATCTCCAATTTGTGCCACACAGCCTGGCACACACAACATAGACCACCTCTTCAGCTTGAGGTTGAGCACCAGAAGTGTGCACAGCATTCCACACGCCTGAACAGACCGTTCCCTCCTCAAAACAGAGTTCTGAGGGAGCTGCTGTCACTATTTCAATGAATCAGCTAAACTAGTTCATTTCCAGAAGCCCTTGGTCCCATTCGACTTCAGAGGGCAAATCCTATCTTCCCAATAGAACACAGTGAACTAATGACACACGACATCTGTGATGCTGGTAAATCGGGTGTTGGCTCTTGGCCTCATCCAAGCACTGACAAATTCATTGCTGGAAACCAGAGTGTTTCACCTGTGTGTTAAGACGGGTATTGGACTTATAACAATGTGTTTATACTTTAAGGAATTCTTGAAAGTTGCTGCATGTATGAACCTCACTTATAAAACCTTTATCACATATGATAAGGTCATCTGTAAGTTTTTGCTTTATAACTGTAAAAAATGTTTGCTCTGGAATGCTGAACCTGTCAGGAGGGATTGTCTTCTGCTCATCAAGGCTGTCAAATCTAAAAGGGCCATTGTGGGACATCACAATACAAAGACCTTGCTAACTGCCCCTTCACACCCATGAAGCGGCTACATGCTTTTTTCCATCCCATCAGCTTGAATTCTGGAAGAAGGAAATAAAGATAGCAGACAGGAAAGCTTTTAATCTCTTTTGCTGTTTGGACTCTCACAGGGCTGGAGCTACAAAACAGAAGCAGAGATCCCCAGGGTCAACCTGGGTCAGTCCTAAAAAACATTGAGTGCTTCAACTCTGTCACCTTTTGGAACCATAGACTGTAATCATTTGCATATATATGTTTGCCTGCTTTAACCTATAAATAACTCTCTCATTTCTTTTTCCTAGTTAAATCCTTAGTTAATTTATTATAGAATTGGCTACAAGCATTGTCTTTGGTGTGAGATCTGAGGTACAAATTGACCCAGGGTAAATGACTGGTCTCTTGGTACTGGAAGCAACCTGATTCTTTTGTGATCTTTGGTGTATAGCAACCAACTATCACTAAGTCCAGCTTGCCTGGGTGGCAAGAGAGACTGGCATGCCCATGGGGACTGTCTGTGACTCCATGGTAAGACTGTTACAGTGCTTCAGGAATTCACATTTGTTACTGGGTTGGTGAAATCTAATAATAGAACATACCACCATTTTGGGTTGTCTGTCCTGCTTCATGACAGTCTGCCTTGAGGTTGGCACTCCGTCATGAACCACTCCAGACAGTGTGACCACATCCATCTGTTGATTTAAACTATTGGTAAGGTAGCCCCCAGCAAACAATGTAATTATGGTTCTCCAGCAAACTATGTAAAATGAAGCAAGAAGGCATAGATTCCCTGTGACACTCAGTCTCAATCCATGGAGAAACTGGGGCCTATTTACAGATATCATCTGCAGTCAAAAGGAAACTATTATTTTCTTTTCAGACACAATCACTTAGTCCAGATCATGATCACTAGTAATGTTTTGTGCTATGAACGGGAGACTAAACACTCCCCAGTCCTGCAGGAAAGACCACTCATCCTACTTCAGGGACAAAACTGATGGAACCAGAGAGTCTCACTGAGATAAAGGCAAACAGTATCAGAATTAGGAAGAATGTCCGACCTTGATGGAATTTGGGCCAGTCATCCAATCAGAAGCTCTGAGGACTGTCCATCTGGCTACCTAGGAAACAGACACTTGCATTTCATGGCTAGTGAACATTTGGTTCCATGATAATTAAGATTATCTGTGCTTCCATCTTCCTGCCGAAATTGCAAACTGCTAACACCCTGAATCCTGGAAAAGCTTGTGTTTAATCCTGCCTAGCCAACTACCAGTTTCCAGACTTGTTTTTCTTGGAACGTTTATTAAGCAGGTGATGGTTGCAAGCTCCAGCAGCCCCTGCCTTCTGCCAATGTCTTGATTACTGCAAAATCTGATTTCACACTGGGCCATGGTAAAGACGGTGCTGTGATGTCACTTGTTGATGACCTTCTCCTGGCCTTAGATGGAAACAGATAGTTAATAGGAAAGTTTAGAGAATTGGTTTCTCCAAAGTAACAGTCTCCACCTGTGATCCTGGGAGCACTTGCTGGTGGTCCATGGAGAGCTGATTGATCATGTGGTGTTAACTCTACTTGTTTTCAGTTGCTAAATCACACTAAAAATACATTTAAATATTTTCCTAATACTAATTATTGTTTACTAAGTGTTGTAGTAGCCACAGGGACAGCATATGGGGGTCAGGTCAGCAGAAGGAATCTTGCAGATCTGCTTAATTGTCTGTTGGTGAATTATTAATTTAAAAAGAACAGGAGTCCTTGTGGCACCTTAGAGACTAACAAATTTATTTGAGCATAAGCTTTTGTGGGCTACAGCCCACTTCATGAAGTGGGCTGTAGCGTAGCCCATGAAAGCTTATGCTCAAATAAAATTGTTAGTCTCTAAGGTGCCACAAGTACTCCTGTTCTTTTTGCGGATACAGACTAACACAGATGCTACTCTGAAACTTGATAATTTAAGACTTCTGTTTCAGTTTGTATAAACATAACTGAATAAATTCATAGATTTTAAGGCTAGAAGGGTCCATTAGATCGTCTCTTCTGACCTCCAGTATAACACAGGCTATAGAATGTCACCAAGTTTCCACTGTAGATTACCTGGAGGTAGTATGGCTTAGTGGAGAGAGCTCTCAATTTCTATTCCTGATTTGCCACTGGCCTGCTGAGTGACCTTAGGCAAGTCATTTTACTGCTTTGTGCCTCAGTTTTCCCATCTGTGAAATGGGGATAATAATACTGACCTCCTTTGTAAAGCATGTTGTTATCTATCAATGAATAGAGTTATTTATATAAGAGCTAGGTATTATTACTATTACATTATATACAATCCCAACCTCGTAGCTCAGAGGAGACGGAATATGTGGCCCTGAGAGCTTGCAGTGGTTGTAACTGCTGCAGTCCATAGTTTTGTCTGTGGATGGTCTAAATGGATCTGAATGGTATTTTCCATCTCCAATTTCTTCTTCTTTATGCAAATTTGACAGACTACTTAAATGTGAGTTCGGCCTATGTCCCTGAGGGCAGGTATGGGCCCTGTTCACATATGTAACAATGTCTGTTGTTACACCATCAATTCTCTAGATGGTATTTCTAGTTTGCTATTTCCAATGTGGGGTATTGACGCATAAAAAAGCCCCTCTTGCTTTCCTGTATTTGGGGTCGGGAAGGAATTTTCCTCCAGGGCAGATTGGCAGAGGCCCTGGGGGTTTTTCGCCTTCCTCTGCAGCATGGGGCACGGGTCACTTGCTGGAAGATTCTCTGCACCTTGAAGTCTTTAACCCATGATTTGAGGACTTCAATGGCTCAGACATAGGTTTGATACAGGAGTGGGTGGGTGAGATTCTGTGGCCTGCATTGTGCAGGAGGTCAGACTAGATGATCATAATGGTCCCTTCTGACCTTAAAGTCTATGATTCTATGGTTCTATGTATGTTGTAAGCAAGTTAGATGAGGAATTAGTCTGTCTGAGGTTTTTTTAAGGCAGCTGAGTTGCCGTCCCATGGACAGACTAGCCCAGGGTACAATACTGACCCCAGAAAGGCTATTAATATTTGTAAAAAATCTGTTTGAGTCTCTTACTATAAGAAAGTCTAGAGAATAACCACTCAATGAGAGTATGACTGTGTGCTGTGCTGTGTGTGACTTTTTGACATGAAATTTGCTTGGAGTATTCCCTTCCCTCCTCTCTCTTTCTTTATTACTAATCGATTAATTGAGGTTAAAATTGGAGCTGGGCTCGCTTTCGACCAAACCCAATTACAGTCTGAAGACTAGTAAATTTTTACTGTGATTTTTTTCAAAGGAACGACATACAATATATATACTCATGCTTGGAATGATAGATTTTTATCAGTAAATATAGATAAACGTTGATTTCACCGTACACACACAAAACGCCAAAAATATTTTCATCAGTAACAATCAAAATTTACCAATAGGCAAAGTAAGAAAAATGCTGCTTAAGACCTTATTAAAGTTTGATTTAAGGCTGTTTATTTTGTATATTTTGACATACGATGTTGACAGTTTGTTTTAATTGTTATAAAGCTTTAATTTTTTGAATCTCAGTGTCTGTGTTATTAAATAATTGTCTGACCCCCCCCCCATAATTTCCCACCCTGTGAAAATTTAAATTGATAAAAATTGAAAAAAGCTTAAAATTAAACATTGACATTATGCATCAAAGTTATAAATAAAAACAAATTCTTCCAAGCTTATATGTACGATAGGAACATAAGAATTCCTATAGTGGATCATACCATCATTCTGTCCAGCCCACTATCCTCTCTCTGACAGTGGCTGGTACCAGATGCTTCAGAAGAAGGTGAAGTAAACTTTGAAGTAGGCATGGTATTACATGCCAATAGGGAAATTTCATCCTAACTCCCATTATTCAAAGGGTGCCTTATGCCCTGAAGCATAAGGTCTTATATTTCCTCCAGACTTTGGGTTTGCGAGAGAATATACTGCATAATACTGTCCCTCCAAACTGGAAAATCATGCAAAATATATTCAGCAAAATTTCCTGACTTGTGAATCAGTCAGCTTTGATGTTACTCTGCATGCAGTTTAACTCTGGAGGGTGTGGAAGAGAAGGCAGAACAAGAGGGGCAAAGTTTCTTGCTTTCCGAGTGTTACACAGGGAATAGTGTGGTGTCCCACATACAACCACTGCTCTTCACCAGCTGCTTGTACTGCCTTTGGCTGACTGACTTCTCCATTTGTGCCTTCTGCTCTGCCGGATTCAGTTTGTCCTGTACTGCATTACTTCGTCTTCCATTTAGTTCACACTACAGGTGGTCTTAATTACTTTCTCTTACATCCACTGCAATTGAAAAAGAGCCTGTGAACTCCCTTGGGCCAGAGTCTAACCAACTCCTGCAGGCGCCATATTACCCTAACAGAAGGGCACACATGCTGGAAGATCATATGTGTGGATGTTGTTGAGACTAGACCACAATTCCCATCTGAAAACAGTGAAATGGCTCCCAGGTCTAACTTTACACAGCAAGGATTATGGGGCTGTTCAGTCACTAATCCATCTCTCAACTTGATTAACTTTCAAAAATAAAACAAAGCAGCGAGTCTTGCAGGGTAATTTTTTCATCCTTTTAAAGTGAGGCTGCGAGGGGAATGGAAAGAGGCATTGTAATGCAGTTTTACACTGTTGTATTCTGAGGGGCAGATCTCTCTACAATGGGATAAAACCAGCCTCTGTAGTTCAGCACAGATGTGTTTGAATTCAGTAGCTAGACAAAGAGACAACATTCCACAACAGTGAAGTTTGCCAGATTATCTGAAATGTTGTGATTTGGCGAGGGTTGCCAACCCTCCTGTTTTCACCAGTGGTCTCCTGGAATCACGCTCTATCTCCCAGAGGCTACTTCAGCCAACTGGGAGATTTGGGGAGCTAATAGTCTGGTGCGGCAGCGGAGCTAAGGCAGGCTCTCTTACCTGCCTTGGCTCCGTGCCGTTCCCAGAAGCAGCCAGCACCATCCCTGCAGCCCCTGGGGCCGGGGGGATGGAGGGGGGAAGGGGATCTCCGCATGCTGCCACCTCCCTGAGTGCCGACTCTGCAGCTCCCATTGGCCGGGAACTGCACCCCAACCCCCTGCATCCCAACCACCTGCCCAGCCTAGGGCCTGCACCCAAACTCCCTCCCAGAGCCTGCACCCCCTCCCATACCCCAACCCTTGCCCCAGGCTCAGCCCAGAGCCCCCTCGCACACCCAAACTCCCTACGAGAACCCACACCGCCTCCTGCACCCTGACCCCCTGCCCCAGCCCAGAGCCCGCACCCAAATTCCCTCCCGGAGCCCACACACCTCACCCCTTCCTGCATCCCAACCCCCTGCCCCAGGCCAGAGCCCGCACCCAAACTCCCTCCCAGAGCCTGCACCCCGCACTCCCTCCCATGCCCCCACCCCAGCCTGGTGAAAGTGACTGAGGATGGGGGAGAGCAGGCGACGGAGGAAGGGGGGATCGAGTGAGCAGGGGTGGGGCAGGGGCGTGGCCTCATGGAAGGGGCGGGGCAAATGTCTTTGGGTTTGCACGGTTAGACAGTTGGCAATCCTAGATTTAGGGCCGTTTTTTGCCCTAGGTACTGAGTGAAATGGAAATGGTTTACAATAGGTGAAAATCTGGACAACGGTCGGTCATCTATACGGTTGAACAGTTGAATCTTTGCCTGTACTAGACTAACTATAACAGGCATGGCCTTCATACTGGATAACATTTTCTGCAATCAAATTGCTTACGTTACTTGTGTTGCTTTACTCTGTCATCCACCCATTTTGGCTTGGTAGGAGAAACACAACCAGGGTTGATATAATAAACACATTGCTGGACTCACCCATGCTACAGACTGGCTGACCAGCTGGAAGCAAGAAGGAGCCCGCGGTATTCAGTTGCGAGTCATAGACAGGCAGTGGTGAGGATTAGTTTTGTTGCTGGACATAAAGACCTTGACCCTAGTTTCTGGCTAGGCTCTCTGTAGGTGTTTCCCATGTTTTTAGAGAGGTTTACATGAAACAGATTCATGGTTGCTTTGATTTTTGATCAAGATCATTCAAATTTAAACAAAAGCTGACTTGTATCTCTGCGTCCCACTTAGTACAGTATATATACCGGGGTAGGCAACCTATGGCACGCGAGCTGATTTTCAGTGGCACTCACACTGCCAGGGTCCTGGCCACCGGTCCGGGGAGCTCTGCATTTCAATTTAATTTTAAATGAAGCTTCTTAAACATTTTTAAAACCTTGTTTACTTTACATACAACAATAGTTTAGTTCTATATTATAGACTTATAGAAAGAGACCTTCTAAAAACGTTAAAATGTATGACTGGCACGCGAAACCTTAAATTCGAGTGAGTAAATGAAGGCTCGGCACACCACTTCTGAAAGATTGCCGACCCCTGATATATACAGAGGATAAAGTGAGGAGAAATACGTTAGATTGAGTGGAGAGACACAGTGAAGCTTTCGAAAGTGCCTTGCTAATTGCCTTTCCTCCCATAGAATGTTAGGCTGTTTTCCACCGATGAAGTTGAGTGCATGCAGAGAAACACTCTGTTAGGCGCGCCCCCTTTTTAATAACACTCCCATCCAACTTCTAGAGAGATGACTCCTTAGTGGGAGCGAAGTCCTAAATTAGGTGAATAGTTTTCTTCTTTGGAGAGATATCGGGTGAGGTGTTTTGCAATAAGTGACACTTAGGAGACAGAAAAGCAGATAATGAGAACGAAAGGTACAAAAGATAGTTAGGGACAGGGCCGGCTCCAGCATTTCTGCCGACCCAAGCAAAAAAAAAAAAAAAAAGCCGCGATCGGCGGCGGCAGTTCAGCGGCAGGTCCTTCACTCCTCGAGGGAGTGAGGGCCCTGCCGCTCCCGAATTGCCGCAGGTGCCGCCCCTCTCCCTTGGCCGCCCCAAGCACCTGCTTGTTAAGCTGGTGCCTGGAGCCGGCCCTGGTTAGGGACACTTCAGTACTCAGCTTGGTGTAAACTTTACGCATTATAAAACTATGGTTCATGAACAGTCAATCATGGAAACTCATACACCAGTTTAGCACAGGGTCTGCTTTTATATTTTTAATAAATCATAATTTTGGAACTGGCATCTTCGGTAATAAAATCTTGTAAGCTGCAAAATGCCGGCCATGTTGTGGAAGGTTTATGGGCTCCCAACAACTGTTACTAAATAAGGCTAAAAAATAACTTGCTTTTCCCAAGAGCTTAAAGGGGCGGGCAAGCTGAACAGCTGTAAAGTAGCTGTAAAGGGAGTGAACGGATTGACTCCAGAGTTCTACGCACCTTAGAGAGCACAGGCACAATCGGGTTATATTGATCTTTGGACGAGGGACAGCAGCTCCTTTATTACTCTATCAAAGTGCAGTTTGCAGTTTTGGGATGGGGGACGGACAATAGCATTTTTTTCATGGCTGAATCTTGGAACAACATAAAATATGAGAGCCAGTAATTTTGACATCCAGAGAAGAGTAACCAAAGTTCTATCCCATGTATAAAGAGGAAAAGCTTGTTTTTAGGAGTGATTTCTATGAGCATGAAATGGCCAAGAGGAAAGATTGATGAGACAACTTTCTAAATATGGTGTAAAAATGCACAGCTTTCTGTTCCCTTATGCCGTTGGATCAGAATCACTGTTCCGTGTCTCATACTAAATACTGTTCATATATTTAATGAACAATATATTAACACTGTAGACTGCAATTCCATTTAATGACATAGCAGTAATTATTTTTACAGTAAATTTGTTTTTCTCAATAATTGAATTACTGGGAGGTCGCAAATCTTCTGAAAATGTCTGATTCGATCAGGAACAGAAATTTTAAATGAAACACATTATGTGAGTCTCTGTGTTTTGAGTTTGACAACACTGATTATTTGGAGATTATTTTTTTACCTTTTAGACCAAAGTACAATTTCCCATTGTTCTCTTGTAAAATGAACAATTCTGATATTTCGTCGATGTATGTCAATTTTTTTTTGCACAATTTGCCTAACTGGATTGGGACCTCCTCCTTTGTAGGGTTCCTTGGAGTGAATCTGTACAGATCTGGCTCTGCGGTGATGGTATGTGAAGAGACCGAGAACATATGGCATAAACCTCAACTGATATTTTTTGCCATTTACACTCCGTGCGTGTAATGCAAGAGACCTTGTGACCTGTCCTCCAGTCCTGGATATGGGTTGTTTTTTTCCCCACTCCTAAAGTAATGACTTTGTAAGAGGAAGCTTGTAAATAGTCAGCATGCAGAAAGCAGGTAGAATGTCAATGGGATGTTTTAGGGAGGTGTGTGCATAACACCAAAAACAGCTACTGGCTGCACCTCCTACTGGCACCCTTAAATGTTACAAAAAGGTAAGATTGCATAATGTCATCGTGTCTCTTCCTACCATGGAAGTGACACTGGTTTCTGTCCTCTCCAAAACACTGGCCGTATTTTAATCTCCTAAGTATAATGGTGTATTTTAGTAGTTTCTTGTGGTCTTTTTAAAGTTTAATTTTAAAACACAAATATTTCCATAACAAAAGAAAAAGTGAAAAATTTGTAGATCTACTTAACTTTTATTTTAAACCAACTATTCAGTTCATTTCATGTAGTGGTTGTGGTTGTGTTTTTGTGAACCAGGGTTTTTATACTTTAAGAAACATTTCATATGCTATTGATTTTACCTGTTTAATTACTCTTTGATGAGCATGTTAAACTATGTGAATAAATGAAAGGCAGAATTCTGTTAATATTATTTACAACCATTACGCCCAGAGCCATTTAAAAAAACCTTAAAATGAATCAGAACATTAAAAAAATTTCAAAGTTGGCTGAATTTAGAAATGTTCTTTGCTAAAGAACTGACACTTTCATTAAATGGAGATCAAGCATCATGTTTGTGAATAGCTTCAGAATAGAGAAATATCAAAGTTATTATATTAAGGATGATACATTTTTTACAACTAGTATTGGATGAGACGTTACTTTTGAAGAAGCCTTTTAATTTTCAGAGAAAAATCCAGAGACATAAGTAGCATATAATATTATAGAAAAGTGTTTCGTTATTGTTTATTTTCAGTAGTTCACATGGTATGGAAAGTGCTTTCAAAACAGAAAAGAAAGCACAATCTGTGGCCTGAGAAATGTTTTGTGATTAAAAGATGTATCAAATATATATTATGAATTAAGTATAATAATCTAATACTGTTACCAACAGAACTAAATAAGACCTGCCCTTTTTCATGAACATAAAGTTATTGAGAAGTGTGTATTTTCAAGTAAAAATATGAAAAACATACCCCAAAAATAGTGCATGGGAAATAAGTATATTCTTAAACAAAAAGTAATGTCTTTTCAATTTACAATTTTATCATGTTTATTTAGCGTTTCAGTTAATATCTGTAGGGTGTTTGTTTGTTTTGTTTTTCTGAGAGAGGGTAATGTAGTAAAATCATTAGATGAAGGTGAAGGAGATGGCTGATATCGTACAGTGCTTAATTTGTAACGAAAGCCTAGGTGTGGGGCTCAAAAAATTGTTTTACTTTCATAACTGATGTGGCAAGCCCAGAGGTGCCGGGGCTATGAACTGACAAGCCAAAGATGCTGGGACTTAGCCCTGGCAAGCCCTGGTACAAATTGAGCACTGTTATCATCACTTTTTTTTTTTCTTTCGCTCCGCAGCTGCTCCGTCCAATTCTGTGGAATCAGACATTTTCAGCAACACTGTTTCTGATTTTCCAACGTAATACGCTAGTTGCTTTTACCATGGAGAGCTCTGAATATATTAACTGTCAGTTACTCCTAACTAACACTGAAGGCAGAAATAGAGGAAAATCTTAAGAAGGTAAATGATATAAAATTTGGAATACAGAGTTTAGATTAAATTGCCTCCTTTGTCGAAAATGCATTTGGTGTGTGTTCAAGATTTAAGCATTTAAACACTAGTCTATTTAATGTTTAGTTTTGGAAACTGATTGAATAACACTTGTTTTATTATTCAAGACAATAAATTAATATTCTCTATGCCAAAGAGTTCTGATAATTATCGCATACTGATATAATGCATTTTCTGCATGAAGGGATATACTATCTAAACTCTGCTGTGATTCACATGAATGACTGCTCTTTAAAGCTAAAAAAAAAATAGAGACGTTAAATATATATCATAAGACTTATATATAAGATGGCCTTATCTTTGCAATTTGGATCCTTTTAAGAAAACTGAATAACAGACAACTACAAAACAGAGATTGAAGCCTTTTGGCCAAATTGGGTCTCCTTTTACTCCCAGGAAATCATATTGATATCATGTCTTAATAATCAAATCTGCATTGAGAGACCTTTAAAGAAGACTATTCTTCAACCCACTCTTGTGTTTTTAAAGTAAACATAACCAAAAAGAGACATAAGACGGTCGATCCTGTTCTCACTGAATTCACAAAGAGCTTTGCAATTGACTTCAGTTGCAGCCAGATCAGTTCTGTGTTTATCATGATTAATATGTATATAGTATATGTGTATAAATAATGTGTGTGAATACATAAGTAATAAGTATATATAATAATGTGAATCTGTTTTAAAAATATACAACATACAAGGAATACTTAAAAGAATATTTCAATATGCAATTATGTAATATGAACATCAGTTAAGAAAACTGCGGAAATTCAAATATCAAAAAATAGACCCACCTGTTATTCTAGTTGGCACATATTCTTTCAAATTTATGTCACAAGGACAAAATAAATTCCATTAGCTGCTTGTAATAGGGAGGAGTTGTTCCCATATTTCTCTTCAGAAGTTCACATACTATGCTGATTAGGATGTTATATATACCTAGATACTGTGTGTGTGTGTATATATATATCACTTTATAATGAATCCAGTATTACTTCAATGTCCAAAAGCCATATATATAGATATATGCAATACCAAATTGCTATTGGATGCTGTGGTAATATTGGATTAATTGTACAGTGATTATTAACAAACTGGAAGTATTATGAATTATGACAAATATTCTCATGTAGGTTTGACTCATTAAATATGCCATTTATTGACTTTTTTACATATCATTTGTCATTTAGACTATTTACCAACTAGTGATTGTTTATCAACCATTGTAATATTTTATTTTTTTCCCCAAGCAGCAATGTTTATTCTGAGAGCCAAATTAAGACGCTAACGGTGTTTATAAAGAATGTCACACACTGGGTTAATCATATGTCTTTTTTTAAATTTTTTTTTTACAAATATTAGAAAAGTAGGGAAATTCTCTGCACATTTGGTGTGTACAATACCTGAATGTTAGACAGATTTTCAGTTTGTCAAGATTACAAACTCTTTGTCTGCCAGAGCCTGGATTTATTAACATGTCAGGCATGCTGCAAACCCCATGTTTCCTTCTCTCTTCTCAGTGTATTGAGGGAGTGGTTTGAAGGATGGGATAATTACATCTGTGAGCAGTCCTTTTGTATTTTGTGTGTTTACCTATGATAGGCACCCAGACTATGAATGGGTGCCTAGAGCTACATGATATAAATTTAAAGAAAGAAGTAGGGAGACAGAATGTCTAGTGGTTGGAGAACGAGAATGAGAGACTGGGCTCTTTTTCCCTACGTTGATTAACTGTGCTGCTTCGGGCAAGTCACTCCACCCTAAATTTTCAGTCATATTCACAACTTCTGTGCACCTCCGTTTTTGGCTGCTTAGATTCAGACACCTCATTTTCTCACATTGGGCACTAAAAGTAGTAGTGAAAACACAGGTCTTAATATCTGAGTTATCGTTTCTGCAAAATAGAGACAGTAACTTTGCAAAAGAGCTTTTAGATTCTGTGGGGAAAGGCGTTATATTAGTGCAAACTAGTAATATATATGATTTATTAAAACGAGGCATCATTCACCCTTACAACACCATGTCTTCCTCTAGTTTCAAATACAACAAAAATTGCCCAGAAGCCTTCAGGTATTATTAGGTGCATATAGTAAAATATATTTGTATATTGTTTAACATTAGTATGTAAGATCTATGTTAAAATATTTACTTAGTTATTACAGATATTACTGTGGTAATGTCCTTAGAATTAAGTGCTATATGCAAAGGATGTTTTTAAATTGGGTTTTTGCCATTTTTTGCTTCATTATGGGGTATAAAGGAGGCTTGAAGGGATTTTTTAATTAGAGTTTTTGTTGTGTTCTGTTAAAAGGCTTCTGCTTGTTTTTTCGCTATGGCTAAATCAGGAGTGTCAAGCCTACTCTTCTTTATTTAATGTTACTAGTTGGGGTGGGATGGGGGTCTGGGACATGCGCTGTGAATACTCACTGAGGCTTAAAGATGGGGGGCGGGGATGCTGACTCTGACAATGGCATCCATTCTTGCAAGCGTCCAGTAGGCATTGCAGGTAGTTGGCCAATTATCTTCTCTCCTCCTCAGTCTCTCCCCTCTCACTCCATCTCTGTCCTGGGGGCCTTCTTCCCTCTTTGATCCTTCTTGCATTTTCCAGGTCTGCACCTTTCTCCTTCCTGGGGTCCCTCTCCTCATCCCATAGGCATCTCCCAGTCTCTGTCTTTTCCTCTCCTAGCTGTTCCCCCTTCCTTTCATGTTCACCCCTGGGCCCTTCTTTCCCTGATTTCTCCATCTATCTCTTTCCATGTCGCTCTCACATTGGGTCCTCCTCTCCTTTTCCCCTCCTTTCGGGGCCTCGGGTGACCTCCTCTCTCCCACGTCGTGGTAGGTTTTTCCATAGTCCTCTCTCCTTCGGAGGCTCCATTCCCACTTTCTAGGGTCTCTCTCCCCACACTTTTTTGCTCTGCCCCACCCCTACAAATAGCACTCTGTCGCTCTTCAGTCTCCCTGGAACCCCACCACTCATTCAGTCCCACCCAGCACTGTACAGCAGCCCTGCCCCAGAGCGTTCCCACACCCTTCTGCACGCCCAGGTACCCACAGCCATTCTGTCCCCTCCCAGCCGTTCTGCTCCACACACCCTTGCTCGTGTCTCTCCTACCCTGTGCCTCATAGCTCTGAGGACCCTGCCTTTGCAATGGGGCTGGGGTGAGGTAATACTCCTTGGTACCCCTTCTTCACACACCCTGCACCCAATCTCTCTCGGCGGTGAGACATTCTGAGTAAGAGGCGTTTGCAGCCAACTGGAGCAGAACCGGACGTAGCCCGCAGAAGTCAGTAGCATGTCTTCCTCTGGGGATGGGATGGAGGAAGCGAGCCATTAAAAGAAACAAAACCCTACTCAGTACTATGAGCCTGTTTTGAGAGGTTGTGGGAGAGGCATCACCCCTGTATTATACTTAGTTGTGTCTGGATCTTCTGCCATAGAGGACCTCAAGCTGACACAGGGTTAATTCACAAACTCCAGCTTTATTGTGGCTGCTTAAAACATGGCTTCTCAGATAGTTCCCCAGGAGCTGTCACTTCCAAACGATTCCCCTCAGGAAACAGTACGCTGCCTGAAAGTGTCTGCTAGCACTTTCATATTGTTACATCCCCTCTCATTTCAAGAAAACTGTCACACACCCCGGCAATAACTGATAACATAAACGCATATATTCCTTTCAGATGCTGACCACTCTTGAGGTTACTGCATTCATCACCTGATCAGTTTGTCTAGCTATATACCGGTACAACTTGGAAGTCCATCACACAAAATCCTCAGATGAGCAGGTCTGTTAACAATCCACCCTCCTCTAGTACAGCATGGTTCACTGGTGATCCCTGGTGCTTTCTTCCTCCAGTCTGGTCAACTACAGTCTCTAGGCTTGGTGTTGCTGGGGTTTCCATTGAAACACCTTCTTCCTCCTGTCTTTCCTCTGGTATGCCCCGGACATTGTCTGCTTTGAACAACTCTAGCTCAGGATTCTCCTGCTCTAGAACCCTAAGACACGTTGTCCAGGTTTCTTTTATTTTCCTGGGATGCCTATGCTTTTGCCTCACTCTCTGTCCATTGCCCATTTGCCGTTGATATGATCTTTGGTTTCCTGGTTGAACCACAGTGGCTTTGTGCTAGAACGTATCCTGTTTTGTTAATGGTTACGTATGCATTTTGTCACCTGGCTCCAGATATGGCTGATCTCTCCCGGATCTGCTGTGGTAAAACGCTGGTCTTTTTTGTTGGTTTCTCTGCAGCTCAGCAAGTGAAGCACCTGAGTACCCTGAGACTAACAACCTTCCGCTCCTCAGCAAGAGTGTCTTCTTTCTACAGCGCATCAGTCTTTGGGCTGGACTTCAATTTAGGCCTTGCGAGGGAGTATGTCTGTGATCTAGTAGTGCTACATATGGGTCAGCCTCAGCAGTGTTCACTTTTTTCAAGTTTCTTAGCACTTTTTACTGCTGATTCCACTTTGTCATTGCTTTCAGGATGCCCTGGTGAAGATGTTATGTGATCAAAATCCCAGTCCTTACTGAAATTCCAGAACTCTCTTCAAACAAACTGTGGTCCGTTATCGGCACCCATGATATCCAGTATCACATACCATGCAAAGTCTGCTTTTATATTCCATATAACAGTTCTGGATTCCTGTGTTTGGTAAATAGTCTATCTCCCAGAAATTGGAAAAATAGTCTAAAATGATCATAGAAGCAACCTTCAATTCCCAAATGTGACAAATGAACTTTGTGCATAATCTCATTCCTAAAAGCTGCTGGAATAACTGGTTTTTCTCCACAAAATATAATGCCATTCTGTATACACAATTTGTCTCTTATCGGAAGGAATGGTGTTATCCCTTTTAGGTACTTGGTCTTTTGTCATTGGCCATCCTTATAGGATCATGAGTTTCAATGTCTGAAGTATTCTGTCTTGCTCGGTACTTTTCTGTATCTCTTTCCACCTTTCGTTGGAGATAGATAAGTACCATATTTATTGTTTCCACCTCAGCCTCTATGGATCCTTCCTTGCTGGGTTCCGGTAGGTATGCATGGCTCAACATGTCTCCCAACACCAAGTCTCTGCCTGGGCAATACTTAATCTGTACGTCTGCATTTCATCATCATCTGCTGTAAGCACTTTGGTGCACTGAATAATGGCTTTGCCAAATGCACTTGAGAGGTTTATAGTCAGATTGTATGTCCACAGTGCGACTGTAAGTGCATTGGTGAAACTTGTCAATTCCCAAGAGTATTGCTAACAACTCCTTTTTCAGTTTGAGCACAGGTATTCTCTGTCACAGACAGTGCTGTGTTTGCAAACGCAACAGGCTGTCCCCTTGCAGCATGGTAGCTTGGATGCATCACATTGCAGAATCAGAGGTTCCCCTGTATTGTAATATTTCAAAACGGGAGCTCTCTTTTACTTTCCAAAATGCTTGTTTGTGTTGGTCCATCCACTCCTATAAGGGGTCTCAATGTGTCAGCTGCCTCAGGATCTTGCAGCTCTCAAACAGATGGCTGCAACACTGTGCTAAATAAGTGACTATTCCCAGGAATCTATGGACTCCTTTAATACTGCTGAATCTTGACATTTCTCTAATTGCCCTCACTTTCTCTGGGTCTACTTTCAGGCCTTCGGAGATCAGCAAATGTTCAATGTATGGCACGTCGGTTACTCTCGTCCTGAGGTTGTTTACGTTCAATTTTGTATTATTTTCTTTGCATCTCTGTTATAATTGTAGTAATTTGTAGTCATCATCTCATTGTACTTGTTCTGAGTTATCACCCTCTGCCACTGTCTGAACATCATCTGCTCTTGTGTGGATTCCCATCAGGCCCTCCAATGCTTGGGTCAATCTGCTCTGCAATACCTCTGGTGCAGGACTGATTCCCACTGGCATCCTTAATCATTGGTATCTCCCAAACTGAGCTGCGAAGGTTGTCAAGTAACTTGATTCTTTTTCCAGTTCGATGTGCCAGTATCCATTTTTACATCACATGTTTGAAAAAGTCTCACTTTAGACTGATCTGGTAATTGTAGTCAGAGGGAAGTGGTTCCATTTTAAAATTTGGTTTGAAGGCTTTGGGTCTATGCATATTCTCAGTCTTCCGTATGACTTTCTTACCACCATAAAACTGTTTATCCTGTCTGTGCTCTTCTCTACAGGCTGTATAATTCCACAATTCTGTAGGTTCTGCAGTTTGTTTTTCAGTGGCTGTAGTAATGCAACAGGTACTCTTCTTTTTGGCAATTTAACTGGCTTCAAACTGGTGTTCATCTCTATTTTATAAACACCATCTAGCCATCCACCTCCCTGAAACACATGTCTATACTCCCTCTGTATCATCTTCTGGTCCCAGGTAATACCATCCAAGGTATCTTCAGTCAACCCACTATCCACTTTCTTTATGTTCTGGAGCTGTACTTTTATCCTGTTAATGGCTTAAGTGGCCTTGCTGTCCAGAAGTGGTACTGCTGTCTCCTCATCTATGACCACAAAATCCAGTCTGTATTTCTTTGTGTTCCTTGGATTTCTTAATTTAATTTTATGTTTCTCCATGGGCTTTAAAGTGGTAAGGTTGTACATTGTTAACAGCTGGTTAGTCTCTTCTAACCATATGTCTGGGTTCACCAGATTGGTCCGGATAATGTTACAACTTGCTCCGCGATCTAATTGAAACAGTATCACTTTCCTCCCAAATAACATGGCTGCATACAACTGTTTCTAATACTCACTAGGGTCCTCTTGTACTGTTTACCAGCTGTTTGGTCAACCACATAATGCCCTCATGCTCACTGTTGCTCTCTTCAGTTACTGTGTGTAGCTTGGATTTGTTTTTCTTCTCTCTGGACAAACACTTGGCTGCAAAATGATTAAATTTGTCACAGATATGGCATTTTCCCCCATAAGCCAGGCACTTCTCTTTCTGTCTTATATGTTTTCTCCTACAATACTTGCATGTGTCTGTACTATTGTCATCTATTGATGTTGTATCTGATTTTGATTTCTGTTTCTTATGTACTGCAGGGGCAGTGTCTGCTGACTGTCCTTCCATGGTTCTAATCCTCTCCTTGGACAGTTCTGTAGCCCTGCATATCTCCAAGCTTTTCTCTATAGTTAAGTCAGCTTCCCTCCGCAACCGTTCTCGTACTTGTGAGTTTTGTATCCCACACACTATCTAATCTCTTATCAGCGAGTCTTTAATATTTCAAAAGTTACAACAGGCTGCTAGCACTTTTAAACTGCTGCTGTGCTTATCTATACCCTCCCCAACTGCTTGATCCCAACTAAAGAAATTACACCTCTACCCCACTATAACGCGACCCGATATAACACGAATTCGGATATAACGCGGTAAAGCAGCGCTCTGGGGGGGCGGGGCTGCGCACTCCGGCGGATCAAGCTAAGTTCGATATAATGCGGTTTCACCTATAAAGCAGTACGATTTTTTGGCTCCCGAGGACAGTGTTATATCGAGGTAGAGGTGTATATCTTTCCATCGTTTCATTTTTACAGGGGTTACAGTGACTATCAAGTATCGGGGGTAGCCGAAGAAGTGAGGTTTTTACCCACGAAAGCTTATGCCCAAATAAATCTGTTAGTCTTTAAGGTGCCACCAGACTCCTTAGTGACAGTGATAGTGATAGTGACTCCACTATCAAAACAGCCCATTATTGCTTCTAAGGTGCATTGACCTCGGGGAAATTCTGCGCAGAGAATCTCACTTATCCCTCTCCCCCTTTCTCTAATCAGGTAACAAAACAGTTTTATTTTCACAGCCTTCTCTTTATCTGCCATAGCGATATCTACATCTACATAGAGATTAAATTCCTCTTTACAGTTCTTCCATGCCTGAGCTAAATTCTTAGCTTCCAGGTTTAATGTCCCTGGAGGCTTCAACCCCTCCATCTTCTGTATCGGTCTTGTCTTCTAAAACAAAACTATGTACTCAGAGAAGTGTTCTGCTTTCAGCAGTGCAACTCTGAATGGTCTCTCTTGCTGTCTAGGACACAGTTACCACTGCCACCAAAGGAAGTATTTCTTCACACAACACACAGTCAACCTGTGCAACTCTTTGCCAGGCGATGTTGTGAAGGTCAAAACTATAACAGAATTCAAAAAAGAATTAGATCAGTTCATGGAAGATAGGTCCATCAACGGCTATTAGCCAAGATGGTCAGGGATGCAGCTCCATGCTATGGGAGTCCCTAAACCTCTGACTGTCAGAAGCTGGGAGTGGGCGACAGGGGGATGGATCACAAGTGCTTGCAGCACCATTGAAAAGTACCCCTTGCGGTTTATGTACTGGGTACCCTGGTGCTCCGGTGCCAAGATAGGGATGTGGGTTCCATCTATCGCCCCACCACAGTTAGGGAATCCCATTGCAGCAAAGCCATCCACTATGATCTGCACATCTCCCAGAGTCACTAGCTTTTGTAGCAGCACCTCAGTGATTGCTTTGGCTACTTGCATCACAGCAGCCCCCACAGTAGATTTGCCCACTCCAAATTGATTCCCGACTGACCGGTAGCTGTCTGGCGTTGCAAGCTTCCACAGGGCTATTGCCACTCGCTTCTCAACTGTGAGGGCTGCTCTCATCTTGGTATTCTGGTGCTTCAGGGCAGGGGAAAGCAAGTCACAAAGTTCCACGAAAGTGCCCTTACGCATGCGAAAGTTCCGCAGCCACTGGGAATCGTCCCACACCTGCAACACTATGCGGTCCCACCAGTCTGTGCTTGTTTCCCGGGCCCAGAATTGGCATTCCATGCCTATAACCTGCCCCATTAACAGCATGATCTCCAAAGCACCGGGTCCCGCGGTTCGATAGAATTCCATGTCTATATCCTCATCACTCTCGTCGCCGCGCTGCTGTAGCCTGCTCCTCGCCGCCTGGTTTTCCAGGTTCTTGTTCAGCATAAACTGCACGATAAGGCGCGAGGTATTTACAATGTTCATGACTGCTGTCTTGAGCTGAGCGGGCTCCATGCTTGCCGTGGTATGGCGTCTGCACTGTTCACCCAGGAAAAAGGCGCGAAACGGTTGTCTGCCGTTGCTTCCTGGAGAGGGGGGAGGATATACCCAGAACCACCCGCGACAATGTTTTTGGCCCCATCAGGCATTGGGATCTCAACCCAGAATTCCAATGGGCGGAGGAGACTGCGGGAACTATGGGATAGCTATGGGATAGCTACCCACAGTGCAACGCTCCAGAAATCGACGCTAGCCCCGGTACATGGACGCACACCGCCGAATTAATGTGCTTAGTGTGGCAGCATACAATCGAATTTATACAATCTGTTTCCCAAATTCGAATTATATAAATTCGGATTAATCCCATAGTGTAGACATACCCTTAGATCAGCATCAGGAAAGTACACAAGCTCCTGCTCTGTCTCTATGCCACCGGAAGATCACGCTTGCAGTGGGGTTATCCTCCCTGGGTCAGCTATACCAGCTTTGGGGCCAGTTTACATTTGTGGTCTGGTGCCAAGGTACTGCATCACAGTGGGTAATTTGGCCCAATATCTTTGCACAATCAAGGGTACTTGCAGCCTATTATTTAAAAGGTATTGTCCCCCGTATTCATGAAATGATGTAGCTAATTTTATTCGGGCACCACAATGGTTTGGTCCTATGCTACTTCCATAACTCTTAAAAATTGTATTTATGTATTTAGATTTATACAGAGTGTAATGAAAGCGCTCCAATCTAGTGCTCTGGGTGCCCTTGACACTTCCTAAAAAAACGTTCATCACCCTTAACCAGGAACTCCTATTAATAAAATGAACTAAGTTTTCCTGACGCATGCACCTGCATCGCAGATGATGAGAGCACGTCTCTCAGAATAGGGGGAATTGGTATGATTATGACATATTATTAATTTATACAGCTATATTCGTATTTACAAAATAGTCCTCAAACACTATGACAGTACATGCAACACTGCTTCGAGAAAAATGGTACGAAGTGGTACAAAAGAAATCTTGAAACCAATGAACGCCACTACAGTATTCAAGAGTAAATGGAGTATCTCAGTGTTTCCCAAACTTGGGACGCCACTTGTGTAGGGAAAGCCCCTGGCGGGCCGGGCCGGTTTGTTTACCTGCCGAGTCTGCAGTTTCGGCCGATCGCGGCTCCCACTGGCCGCTGTTCGCTGCTCCAGGCCAATGGGAGCTGCTGGAAGGGGCGGCCAGTACGTCCCTCGGCCCGCGCCGCTTCCAGCAGCTCCCGTTGGCCTGGAGCAGTGAACCGCGGCCAGTGGGAGTCGCGATCGGCCGAACCTGCGGACGCGGCAGGTAAACAAACCGGCCCGGCCCGCCAGGGGCTTTCCCTAAACAAGCGGCGTCCCAAGTTTGGGAAACACTGGAGTATCTGTTACATTCTCTATCAGAGACACTATATCCTGTACTTACAAGGTGCTGGCTTTGCCTAAGTAGTATCTTTTCCATCTCTAACTTCTCTGACTCAAATGGAAGGAGGGCATTACACGAGAGAGTTATAAAGAAAAGCCAGTTATTGCAGTACCTGGAAATTGCACAGTAAACAGATGCCATATAACACAGAACATTTTCTGAGCAAAACTGAAGGTGCTGGCATCCGTGTGAATGTAAATCAAATATGAGGGAGCAAAATAGTGAAGCACTCTGAATGCCACAATCCTTGCTTTGTTCTTTTTATGCTATTGCCCTGGCTTGTGATCCATGACAGTGGCTTCATGGTTTGAGCCAGTCAAATTGAACAAAACTCTCTGTAAAGAAAACAAAACATTTAGTTGATTTCTGCAAGGTCTGTTGTCCCAGATGAGGCACTCCCAGACCTGTGCAGCATCAATTGGACTGGTTAATAAGAAATAGCTCAGCAGCATTAGATGAGATGCAACTTTTTGTCTTACAACTGTAAGTGTAAAGAACTGTTGATGCATATAAACAGAAACCATGGGGGGGGGAGGGGATAGAACCTGCGAGGCTAAAGGACTTGCAGTGGGAGTCGGGCATCTCACTCCCTTAGACAGCTTTGAAAACCCCAGCCTTTACAGCTGTGTGATTAAATAGTGAGTGTTTGCATTCTATGCTCCACCACATGGTTAGCTTTGTGTAATAGGCTGAATAAGGGTATAGCCCCCAGTGCCAAACACACATGACTGTTCTGTCTAGGTCCCATATAAGCATTGGCTAATGTTTTCTTCTAAGTTCTCAATAACATAATGGTGGGCTTTTAATATAGAATTTGGATGATGAAGGATTTATGCCCCCATCGTTTAAATGCATTAAAGCAGGTCAGATTTTCAGTGCCCCTGTAATTAGCTGATTTTACTGTGACCAAAGCTCAGCAAGGAAACTTCTGCTGCATAGGATTCAGAACCTAAATAAAGGTGGAGTTCCCTCCTCTCCCTTCTGCAAATGTCCAAAAATCTTCTGACCCAGCAAATCCTCCTGCAAAAACCAAATTAAATATTCATCCTAGAGCTCTGGAGGAAAAAAGGGTCCTGGAGTATAATTCAGATGAAAGAAAAATGTTTCCCCATACGCTTTTTCACCAAAGCACCTATCCTTATTGATGTAAGTGGTGAGCTGATTTAACAATGAATTTAAACCCTACATTTTCTGGGGGGTTAGAAGAACAAAAGAATATAAACCTTGATTTTAAAAGTTAATCTGTTTTATATTACTTGGGTTTATCATCGCTGTACTTGTGACCCTAATTGCAGCACTGTTATAGGTATGGTTGTGGAGCTCTTTTAATTCTAGGGGACAGATTTTGCCCTCATGTGCCTAAAGATGCTCATGGAAGATTGCTGAAGTTGTGCACATTTCATAGATTCTAGGATTCATAGATTCTAGGACTGGAAGGGACCTCGAGAGGTCATCGAGTCCAGTCCCCTGCCCTCATGGCAGGACCAAATACTGTCTAGACCATCCTGGATAGACATTTATCTAACCTACTCTTAAATATCTCCAGAGATGGAGATTCCACAACCTCCCTAGGCAGTTTATTCCAGTGTTTAACCACCCTGACAGTTAGAAACTTTTTCCTAATGTCTAACCCAAACCTCCCTTGCTGCAGTTTAAGCCCATTGCTTCTTGTTCTATCCTTAGAGGCTAAGGCTTGGTCTACACTTACCCCCCAAGTCGAAGTAAGGTACGCAAATTCAGCTACGTGAATAACGTAGCTGAATTCGACATACCTTACTTCGAACTTACCGCGGTTCAGACGCGGTCCACACGCGGCAGGCAGGCTCCCCCGTCGACTCCGCGGTACTCCTCTCGTCTAGCTGGAGTACCGCAGTCGACGGCGAGCACTTCCTGGTTCGATTTATCGCGTCCACACCAGACGCGATAAATCGAACCCGGAACTTCGATCCCCAGCCGCCGAACTAGCGCGGCAGTGTAGACATACCCTAAGGTGAACAAGTTTTCTCCCTCCTCCTTATGACACCCATTTATTTGAAGGGAAGTTTTGGCCCTAAGACCATATTGATTTTTGTTACCTCTTTATATATAATATGGGGTTGGATTTTTTTTTTTTTTTTGGTTTGCTCCATCAGCCAAATGGTGAATATTTTTTTAAAAGGTTTAGAAACATTAGTCCAGCTGTTTTGGAACTAATGAAGCATTGGGGAGAAGATACGTTTTTTTACTTTTAACAGAATATAATGTTTTGTGTTCAGATAACTCAAAAATGGCTTTTTTAAAGTCATCAAACTCACCATGTACATAGTCCTCAATGAAGAGTTACAAGTTTGCTTGCTGTGTTAGAAAAAATTGATTCAGGCAAAAGTTGTAATTTACCAAAAATAGCATACTCTTGCATACACCGCTATCATAAATTATCATAATTGTAGAGTAGTGCAGAGTCGAAAATAGAAATACATTTAGAGTACTCCTGTATTTCAAGTTGTTTTGGTTTATTTTTATGTACTAAAATGGATCATTATTTTCAGAAAACTTTGCTGAAATATGCACATTTTTAAATTATATTGTTAAAGTGAAAACAGTTTTTACCTTGGAAATTTTCACAAATTCATGTTTTCTCAATGTTCCGATGAAAAAATGTCATCTCAACAAAATTACATGTAATGCCAGATTCATATGCATAATCACAGAAGACAATAAATTTTCATACAGAATTCCACAAAACATTAAATTTTGCACACCTCTGAAGCACAGTACATTTGCCTACCCTATTTAAACTCACACCAGGTGCAACAGTCCAAATATATGCATGAGCAAGCATAATCCAAATCAATCACTCCACAAGTGTAATTCAAAATAGAATAGAAAGGTAATTTACCAAACCGCACTTTATGAACAATTTTGGCTTTGAATAAGCAATCAACATATTCTTTGAGTCTTCTAAAGGATGTTTTCTATTTAGCCTTTTCATTGCTCTCAGAGATGGGGTTATTCAACTAATCCAGGTGTCCAGATACTAACTACAGACAACTCTGTGATACTGTCTGTTCCTGGATGCTAAAGGTTACAGAGATAACAGATTGGCTGAACTACATAGTAGCAATCCAGTTGTGCCGGCTTTTGCAATTTTATTGTGAATCTCATGATATTTGGTGTGTTTCTTAAAGCCTCAGCTCCTGGAGTCATATGAATGTGTATGTGAGAATCACAGCTTTCGTTTTTTGGTTTGGGGATTGTTTCGGGTTTTTTTCCCTTAAAGGTTTCTAGCCCTCATGGTTGTAGGGGAAAAAATGGAAAATGTGACCTGCCATACCCCAGATGTTAAAAATCAGAAGGGAAATAAAAAGAACCCCCAAAACTATTAGTTTTTAATCTCCAATCTCATGATTTTTGAACAATTAGGTTTGGCAGCAACAAATAATGTATAGGAGATGGATTGTTTTGTCCTGTGTGTGTGTAAATAGGGTGCATTACTAATCAAAAATATCTTTGCTGAGCAGAATCTTAATACAATTTATAAAATCTTCAATATTTGGTTAAATCTGTGTCTCAGAGTTGACTGCAAAATTGTGCTGGCAAGAACTAGTCATAAATGTAAATATTTTGCTCAGATTGTAGAAATAGAGAAACAAAATTTAAAATGATTATATATAAATTTTTCAGGTCCCATAACCTCTCCTAGGTCCCATATTACATAGGGGAGCACAAGTTCTCAAACATTTTCCTATCATGCACTGCTCTTTAAATACAGAGACCCTGTCCGAGACACAGCTGCTCTCAGCCTCCTAATCTACAGCCTCCTCCCAGCCCGGATGCAAGTGCCTCACCTTCCCAATCCTAGCTACAGTGCTTGGCTGCATTTAAAAATATCCCATTAAGGAAGGCGAGGGGGTGGGAACTCAGCAGGGCAGAGGGGAGAAGGGAACTGTGTTAAAAGAACTTTAAGGTTGCAACATGAAGCATTCCAAAGTCTGGAAATGCCAATGTTCAGAATGAACTTGCAACCCATGTCCCTCCTCTGCACCTTCCTTCATGATTTCACTTGCTAACAGTGGTAGGCAGGGATGGCAGCAGCTGCTGATGATTGGTGACTTAATCTCACTCAGGCTCCTCTCTGCTCCAGTTCTGCAGACAGACACGGAGGTTATGTCTACACTACAATAAAACACCCCTGGCTGGCCCAGGTCAGCTGACTTGGGCTCAGGCTGCGGGGCTATACAATTGCAGGGTAGACATTTGGGCTCAGGCAGTAGCCTCGGCTCTGGGACCCTCCCCCTGATCTGTGGCCCCGCAAGGGGAGGGAGAGTGGATGTTGCTGCTCAGAGCAACACCGGGCACCGATCTCTGCTGTCCACTTGTGTCTCCCCTCCTGTCCTGCTTTAAAAATGGACAAATACTTCACTGTTGTGACAAAAGCAAGCTCTACGGAGTACCTTGAAATGTTGTGTCGCCCATGGGTAGAGAATCGCTATAACAGGGCACTATGGTGTAGAATCTTCTGTGGGGCAGTGTTAGCAGTGCTCCAAAATTAACTGCTATATTTATGGCACATCGAGTACCCGGTGCTTTGGGGGCATGGTTTGATAGCATGTGAGACAAATGGTTTTACCGCCTCCCCTGAGAACTAGTTCCATGTGTCCAATAGGAGCTGTTACAAAGCCATTGCAGCTGTCGCACTGCTCTGATGGGTATGTGCTATTGTATGTCCTTTCAGCACCGTGGGATTAAATTGTTAGAAACAGTATTCATCTGGATCTCCAAAATCTCAAAGAATTATAAGTGGAACTACAAGCCCTTCAAGTTTTTATTTTCAGACTACTAGGCAATGCGTCTTTATGCTCATAAAGCATTTTTATAAAGAGTTTTATTGCTTTTACGGTATACAGGATGGACTAGCAGCTAAGAAATGAAACAACAGTTCTGATTTTAGTGAATCCCACATAGCATAACATAAATAAGGATATTCCAGATGCTAGCTACACAATATATCTTTCATAGTATGTAATTAGGCGTAATAGTGTGTCTAATTTTCAGGTGGTAATAACAACGTTTGCTAGTTTTCTACCACTTCATTGCATGTTAAAGCAATACAGTTTTGCTAATTGGCTTGATTTTGTAATGTACTGAGCAACCTCATATCCTGTTGACATCCGCTTGGGATTTGTGGGTGCTTAGCCTCTCACGGGATTGGGTTTGTTTGAATGCACATGTAATATTTTGACCATGCTTTCCTGGTAACTTCCTTTTGCAAATGAATCTGTAGGAAACACTACAATAAAAACAGGTCAGATAATGAGCAATGGAAAGTAAAACCACCATAAGATAAAACAAAAGACACTACAGAGCTGAAGTCTGCTGATACGCGTTTATTCTACTGACAGCGAATTCTGTTGCTGCATAATGAAATACTGTTTGATATCCCTAGAGACAGATGTGTCCTGCAGTTGCTAATGGACATTTAACATTAAATATGAAACCCATTTATTTTCTTTTAGTTGTACTTCAGATTTAACCAGATGTTTTACTAATTTGTGTTTTTAAAATGTCGCATACTGACAAGCCATCAAAATTAATTACATCTTTATAAATCAGCCAATTATTAACAGCAAATGTTGATGGTTAGTTCTTGCTTTGAAATTGAAACTTAATATATTTTTATAGTACAGATAAAATGAGTCTTGGACAAGATTCCTCTTATTCAACAGCTTAGTACTGTGCATAGTAGTTGAAAGAATGAGCAGCCATTAGAAATGTGTTGATTATCAGTGGTATGTAGTGTTGTTGTAGCCCTGTCGGTCCCAGGATATTAGAGAGACAAAGTCGGTGAAGTAATATCTTTTCTCTCGAGAGCTTGTCTCTCTCACCCACAGAAGTTGGTCCAATAAAAGATATTACCTCACCCACCTGGATTGTTAGCAGAAGCTCCTGGCAAGGAAAAGAGGGTGACATGACAAAGGTGGAAAATAGATGCAACCACTCCTCTGCTATGGGCCTGTAAGGGTATGTGTAGTCGGCAGCAAGCCTCCCAGCTTGGGTCAACAGGCTTGGGTTAGCGCGATCAGAGCTAGCTCTCTAAAAATAGCTGTGTAGACAGCGCTTTGAAGCTGTGTAGACAGCGCTTTGAAGCTCACCCCCAGGAGCGCTGCCAGCTTTTCTGCTGCCCTAGGCGGCGGAAGGTCCCGCCCTGAAATGCCGCCCCCCATAGAGGCGGCGGAAGGTCCCGCCGCCGAAATACCGCTGCGGTCGCCGCCCCCCAAATTGTAGTGCCCTAGGCGACCACCTAGGTCGCCTAATGGGTTGCGCCGGCCCTGCTCACCCCCACCCTAGGCTTCAGAACCCAACTTCCAGCCTGAGTGCCACATCAAAGCACTGTCTAGTTAACAATTTTTAGAGAGCCAGTGTCAGCTCTGCCAGCCCAAGTCTATTGACCCTAAGGGCCCACTCTGTCCAAACCGGGGCTTGCACTGCTTATAGAGGGAGTGTGGCCAGAGGATGCCATATTATGCACATCCACTGAGCAGTCTCATCCAGAGATTGTGCATATTTCCTGAAAGCACACAGGATGGTCATTATAGGCAGAGGTGATGTTTTGTGGTTTTGTTTTAAAGTTTCTGCAAATACAGTTCAGCTGTTTCCAAGAACAAACTTAGGGGGAAATGCATTGTTTGGCCGGTATTTTAAAATTCGCACAACTGTCTGGGGAAACGTTCTAGTGCTTCCATGTTTCAGAGTAAGGATGTGAAATGTAGCAGGAGGGTTACCTTGGGGTCAGAGAGAAGCCTTGTGCTGCACCCATGAAAATCCTGAGCATGCTCCATTGTGGAGCTGAGCAGGACTTTTCCTGCAATTGCTTCTCCTCCCTGTCCGGAGCCGTTCTGGTGCTGGGCACAAGAACTGAAAGCAGTGAGACTGTCCTGTGCTTTCAGTTCTCCCCCTGCTTGATCCCAGGCAGCGTGGTGTCTTTATAAAAATAGTGATTGTGTAGCTAAAGTGCATCATAATGCATATGTACAATGGGGCAGAATTAAGTTTCTACAAGCAATCTTAATTCTGACCTTTCCTAACTTTTGAGTGCTTGACTTTGCAACCTTAACGTTATTTTAATGTAGGGTTTTTAGTGTGTAATTTATATCCTTACACGGTTATTCAATTAACACCCTATTGCCCTTTGTTCAGTGTGGTATTTAGCTTTCTTTTTATTGATTTTTATTACATGTGGCTAAGCTGTGTGGGAACATAACATCCCATTACACAGTCTCCCTCCAACCTTCTCTCTGGGCTGTTCCCTTTATGCCTTTTTTTTTTTTCATACCACCCTTACATTTGGATGAGCCTCCTAATTAAAGTTCATGAAGTATCCTCTTTTCCCACCTTCACAACTCTCCTGAAGGCTTCCTTGTATTGTGAAGCATTCCAGCTCTGAATAACACACTCCACTGCAGCCCTAGTCCTGCAAGCTGTTAAGCACATGCATAAACGTAGTCACATTAGGAGTCCCATTCAAGTTATTTAAACAAGGGTATATGATGAACATTAGCTGGGGTGAAAATCACGTAGACCTTGATTTTGATCTGGTGAGATTGTAGAATTATTTCATACCTTGCGATTAAAATTTGCAGACTTCACGGAATTGTGTGTGTGTGTGTGTGTGTGTGTGTGTGTGTGTGTGTGTGTGTGTGAGAGAGAGAGAGAGAGAGAGAGAGAGAGAGAGACTCCTAGGACAGCTCAGCTATTTCAAGGGAGAGGGGTTGTCTGATCATCCATTCATCCTGGCTCTGACTGTAGCTTCCCCTCCTGACTTTGGTGGGCTACTTGACTTTCCTACCACAGTTTTCCCATGTGTAAAATAGGGACAGTCCTTACTCATCAGAGCCTGCACTCCACGCCAGAGACCTCACCCGCCCCCCTGCACCCCAACCCTTTGCCCCAGCCCAGAGCCCCCTCCTGCACCACGAACCCCTCATTTATGGGCCCACCCCAGAGCCTGCACCCCCAGCAAGAGCCCTCACCCCCTCCTGCGCCCACCCAGTGAAAATGAGCAAATGAGCGAGAGTGAGTGAGAGCGAGTGACAGAAGGAAGGGGGATGGAGTGAGTGGGGGCGGGGCTTCAGAGAAGGGGCGGGGCAGTGGGCAGGGCAGGGGTGTTCGGTTTTCTGCAATCAGAAAGTTGGCAACCCTAGATCAGACTCTAGATAAACATGTGGCTTTTTCCCCATCTTTGCAACACTGATCTTCCTGATGACATTTTAATTGAAATGAATATGGCACTAGACGCTTAAGAGAGATGGCTTACTGCTGTGTCATAAACCACCATCTCGCCCTCCACAAGTTTAGAAAATATAGCTTCTTAGCCCAGGTCCCATTATGGTAAGAAGGGGCTGCTGTTAACTTTTAGATTAATTTAACGAAACCGTCTCCTGTTCCTTTTCAGTGCGGCCAAGCTTCTGGACAAAAATCCATTCTCTGTCAGCACTCCAAATCCGCTGCTTCCTTCTCCCGCAAGTCTTCAGCTCGCTCAGCTACAAGCCCAGCTTACCCTGCACAGGCTAAAATTGGCTCAGACAGCAGTCACCAGCAACACAGCAGCTGCAACTGTACTGAATCAAGTTCTCTCCAAAGTGGCCATGTCTCAGCCACTGTTTAATCAATTAAGACATCCGTCCATCATTAATACTCCCCAGGGGCATGCTGGAGGACCTCAGCAAGGACCTGCGATCACCAATACTAGATTTCCATCTAGTGGAATACCTTTTCCAGCACAGAATCCAGGTTTAGCGGTACCAGGAGGAAGCATGGGGACTGTTGGGAACATACAGAATCAAAACCCAAATGCTATTGTCATGCACCCCTTTGGAGGTGTAATGTCTCAGACATCCAGCCAACCAGCTGTAGTTATGAGTCTCAATAAGACAGGCCACTCGTCTGCTGCAGGAGGATTTTATGACTACAATAAACAAAATGTCTCTGCCCCTCAAGTATACACAGCTGATGCAGGCCAGGGCAATCAGCACAACTTCATGACCAGTGGGTCTCACTCAGTCTCCTCCTCCTCAGGAGGGGTACCCTATGAGGGTCATTTTGGTCCTTCCGGCCAACTAAAACATGACAGTCAGCCTGGATTTCAGAAAGACTTCTATGGCCCCAATTCTAAAGAACAACATCCAACAGGAATACAATCTTTGGGTTTTTCTGGTGAGCCACAGATGAGTGCTCATCAAACTGTGAGTCAGAAAGGAGAAGCAGGCCCTGTGGTACATAACACAGGTGCAAATAGCCAGTGGGAAAACGCTCCTAATTTCTCCAGACAGAACAAGCCTGACCTCGTGGTCAGTGGCAACTTGTGGCCGTCCACGGGTCAGCAGTATGAAATAAGAAATGAACTCTACAACCCTGAAGAACCGACACCTGACACAAAGTTTGGTGCTGGGACTACACTTCCTTTCCACAGACTTAACAATAGTAAACCAAGTTTCAGTACTTCCCGAATGAGGCAGAATGAGGAGTTGACCACAAACACATCTGATTTGTCAATGAGATCTCTTCAGCCTCATGAGCTAAATGACTTTCACGGCATCGCCCCTCTTCACTTCCCACACGTCTGCACAATATGTGACAGAAAGATCTTTGATCTAAAGGTAAGTGATTCTATCTAACACATTAAGGGGTGATTCTATTCTGCAGAGTGATTCAATTAAATTCATCTTGTGGAGTTCTCTGTTCATATTGTCTCACTAATATCATATCGAACTTGCTTACTTTACAAGTAAAAATGACTATGTTGGCTTTTAAATACCAGTCCCGCAAACTCTAACTAGTCTCTGAGAGTCAAGATGGGGTCTCTCCGCCTTGTGCATCATCACTAGTAATAAAGATGCTGCAAGCTAAATTATGCTACTTGTGTAACCCCATCAACCTTGACTGGAGTTACCTGGGTGTAACTGAGGACATAATTTGTAGAGCTGACTGGAGGACAGCAATTCTGTTTTGAGACAACTTTTGAGGTCTTGACATTTGCTTTTGTTTCACGCTGGAACAAAAACAGAACATTTTTATGAGCAGGGTCGCAGTTCTCCAAGGTGCTGAGAACCTTCAAAATTTATGGACACTAATGGAATTTGATGGTACTGAGCATCTTGCAGGATGAGGCCTTCAGCTATATTAACTTAACTGATTTAATACTCATAAACTTAATTGCTTGAGAAAAGTAATGCATAGAAGATTTTCAGGAGCTGGAGTCTTTTTAACATCCATTTATATTATTTTACTTACAAGCTGTGAATTGATGCAAGTATGGAATGAAAGTCCATGTAGAACTAGAATCATTCCATTTAGTACCCTTCTTATACAGTAAGCCTTTTTATTCTTACTTACCTCATGAATCACACCTTAGATTCTCTTGCCAGGTTTTTTCCATGAACTATAAAGTTAAATGAAACTACTAGTATACGTAATAAGCCGATTTCAAAAACAGCCTCTATTGTACACTTATCAGTCATGTCCTGTTTATTTCAACATAGGACTGGGATCAGCACATTAAAGGAAATCTTCACATCCAAAAATGTATGGTTTTCTCAGAAAAGTAAGTACTGTTTCAGAGATCTTGGGCCAAATTCATGCTGGTGTAACATCACTAACTTCAATAGATTTATACCACGGTTGAATCTGGGCCTCTGAAATTTTGACATATTGTGTTTGTTATGTTCCTGCTTCTTGAAGTAAAGCTCTCTTTTCCCTTTAAAGCACTGGCATCCGATGTGCGTTAAGTTCAGCGGAGGCAGCGTTGCATTCATCTCCAAATAACACATCAGTTTTCAACCCTTCTGGCATCGAAGGTGAGTTGTTTAAGTATTCATAATAATGAGTATGCAAGTTAAAATGAAAAAGAAAGTAATTTTATAATGAACACATTTTTTTTTGTAAAATTTCATCCTAAGTGGTCCCTTTTTAAGCTTTCTGTGCTAGGAGTTTATGGAAGAACTAAAGCCAAGAAAGCAAGATTGTACCTTAAAGTATGAATTTGTTTTTCTTTTCATTCGTGTTTTTTGCTGTAGTACCGAGCAATCTGTAGTTCTGTGTAGAAGCGTGAATAATAATTCTGATTTATTTAGAAGCGGTCTTTTAAAATTAGACACATACATACAGTTAATACAAGGTTTTCACTGTGTGTGCACAATCCATTATTTAGATTACCCATCGAATGCTGGCTCATCTTATACCACTGTGTCAACAAGATCCTTTGGTCAGCCAGGTCCTACATTTTCTTCCCCTCCATCTGGAGTAAAAGTGAGTACATAAGGCAAAGAATCTCTTCTTCCTTGATTTAATTGTAGAAACAGACTATACTTAAATCAGCAATGAACTAATTTTAAGGTCCCTTTTGGATAAGCAACTAAAACTTCAGATCTTTATTCAGATTCGCCTGTACCTCCTACATGTTTCTGGTCTTGGTTGAGTCGGGACTTTCTTACACAATTATGGTTATTTTTGTTGTGTGCCCCAGATGAAGCCTGGAGTGGATGAATCAGGAGAATGGTTTTCTGAATGTTTTCAAACCCCAAAGAGGCTGAGGTCCAGTTTGAGTTTGGGATGAAGATCTGAGTTAGTTCTTACCTTATTCAAAATGTTTCACCCATCCCTACGAGCAACATGTAATCCTTTTGATAAAGAATTTCTAGCAGTGGTGTTCAACCTTCCCCACACTGGGACACCCTCTTATTTAGCAATATGGGAAGGGCAGGATGGGTGCAAGTCCCTGACACCTGTTTACTCCCCCCCACCCAATGGTCACAGCCCCCAGTTTGAGAACATGTGCTCTATAGGACAAGTTTTCTGTTAGTTAAACTTTCTGTGCTACTTGCTTGAGCTAGTGCCATTAGTAATATTTCAGCAAGTTCACATCCCTGTTCACCCTTCCATGATTTCAGGTTGTAACTCTTCCCTGCGTTCATCATCGTTCCTCTCACATGCCAAAAATATGCCCCTATTACAGTCTCACCCGGGTCACCTGAGTGGATAGAAAATTGCAAGTGTTAAATACAAACAGAAGCTAAAGTTAAAATTGATTCTTAAATTTAAAAGGGCTAATAATAATAATAATAAAAATATAAAGAGATGGGAGTTAAAGCTGAAATATTGAAAAGCTCGGGTGAAAAATAGGGAAGTCAAAGGTTCACTTTGGGTGCTGCTGCAATATAAATAGTAAATAATATCCAAATGTGTTTTTATGTTCAGCTTGTTAGGCACTGGTTTACTGAGCATTATGGTGTCAAAAGCATCTTGGAAACCCAAGCTGATTCTGTTCCCATCTCACCCCTATTTGCTTTGAGTTCTCACCTTCAGAAACATCACCCTGTTTGTTTTAATATGGTCATTATTCTGCTGTGCTCTCGTTTTGCTCATGCCATGGATGTTCAGAGATTCATAGACGATCAAACTAGAAGGGACCACTGTGATCATCTTTCTGATCTCCTGTATAACACAGACCGTAGGACTTCCCTGAATTAATACCTGTTTGAACTAGAGCATATTTTTTAGAAAAATCTTCCAATCATGATTTAAAAATTATCAGTGATGGAGAATCCACCACAACCCTTGGTAAGTTGTCCCAATGGTTAATTACTCTCACTATTAAATTTGTGCCTTATTTCCAGTCTGGTTTTGTCTAGCTTCAGCTTCTAGCCATTGGATTGTGTTATACCATTGTCTACTAGATAGAAAAGGCCATTTTCAAATTTTTGTTCTGTATGTAGGTACTTATAGACTCTGATCAAGTCATCCCTTAACCTTCTCTAAACTTCTTTGAGTCCTCTTTGAGTCTGAGATGAAAATTTGAGTTAGTTCTTACCTTATTCAAAGTGTTTCACCCATCCCACGTTTTCTTTTAATCATTCTCATGGCTATTCTCAAGTTGCAGTGGGGGAGGTTTAGGTTGGATATTAGGATATTAGGAAAAACTTTTTCACTAGGAGGGTGGTGAAGCATTGGAATGGGTTACCTAGGGAGGTGGTGGAATCTCCTTCCTTAGAGGTTTTTAAGGTCAGGCTTGACAAAGCCCTGGCTGGGATGATTTAGTTGGGGTTGGTCCTGCTTTGAGCAGGGGGTTGGACTAGATGACCTCCTGAGGTCCCTTCCAACCCTGATATTCTCTGATTCTCTGATTCTCTGACCTCTCTCCAATTATCAACATCCTTCTTGAATTGTAAACACCAGAATTGAACACAGTGTTCCAGTAGAAGTCACACCAATGCCAAATACAAAGGTAATATCACCTTCCTATTACTACTCAAGATTCCTCTGTTTATGCATCCAAGTATCGTGTGAGCCCTTCTGGCCAGAGCATTGCACTGCAAGCTCATGTTCAGCTGAATATCTAACATAACCCCCAAGTGAATCACTGCTTCCCAGAATAGACCCCCCCCCCCATTCCTGTAAGTATGGCCTACTTTCTTTGAGCATAGATGTACAACTTTACATTCGGCCCTATTAAAATGTACATTGTTTGCTTGCACCTGGCTTACCAAGCCATCCAGGGACTGACCTGTCCTCTTCATTATTTATCACGCCCCCAATCCTTGTGCCGTCTGCAAACTTTATCGGTGATGATTTTATTTTCTTCCAGGTCACTGATAAAAATGTTAAAATAGTGTAGGGCCAAGAACTGATCCCTGCAGGACCCCACTAGAAACACGCCCTCTTGATGATGATGATTCCCAATTTATAATTATATTTTGAGATCTGTCAATTAGCTAGTTTTTAATCCATGTAATGTGTGCCATGGTAATTTTGTATCATTCTAGTTTTTTTAAACAAAATGCCATGTTGGTACCAAGTCAAATGCCTTTCAGGAGTCTGAGTAGATTTCATCAGCACCATGGTTTTTAATCAACCAAATTTGTAATCTCATCAAAAAAAGATATCAAGTTAATCTGACAGGATCTACTTTCCATAAACCTATGTTGAGTGGCATTAACTATATTACCCTTCTTTATCACTTTATTACTTGAGTCAACTGTTCATTATTTTTCCTGGGATTGATGTCAAGCTGACAGGTCTATAATTACCCGGCTCATCCTGTTTACCTTTTTTAAATATTGGCACAACATTAGCGTGCTTTCAGTTTGATAGATTCATAGACTCTAAGGCCAGAAGGTCCCACTGTGATCATCTAGTCCACGTCAGTTATCCCTGCGCACATCACAGATCCTATTACACACTCAATAGCCAAACTCCCATTATTGTTATTTAACTTCCCAAATATAAACAAAAAACTGGGGGGCTGATCCTTGTACCTCCGAGCTCTGCCTCTTCAGCTTGGCGTCCCCATTTTCTGAACGGGGAGAGAGGCTTTCACTATTTGCAATAGGCTGTCTTGGCCCACTTTACATTTATAACAATCCAGTTTTGTCCCAGCATTTAACTGAATTGTTTCCATTCATTTTTGCATTATTGCCCATCTCCCTCTTTTACAAACCAAATTTATCATTTGTTGCAGTCGTTCCATATGGTCACGAGCCAGGTTTGAATCCTTTCTTCAATCAGACATATCAGACACAGAGCTGTAATTTACAGGGCTCATGGTGATCAGCTTCCATCTTCCTCACTCGCAGCGGCTTCCTCTTCTGGTGAACTGCTCCCTGAAAAAAATTCAAGTTCTGTAGCAATTTCCACAGCCTTTGTGTGTCTTTGGCCTCCTTTTGCTGATCTTGATCTGCAAGTCCAGCTGAGCAGCTGTAGATTGGTTCATTGCCAATCTATCTTGGTAGGCCTTGGTGGTATCCAGATAGGCCAGGAATACAGGTTCTCTGCCAGTTCAGATGGGGTTTCTTCTTTCCCTCTCCTTCTAGCTCTGTAGCTGTGCCATGGCCAGCTTAAATTAATGGCTAGCTCCAAACCGCATGTCAAAGGCTTGTATTAGTCTGGATAACGCCATCTCTTTTCAGGGTGTAAATTCTGCAGCACCATCAGAGGTGGGTCACCCAAGTTGGCTGCTTGTAAGCCCCCTTTCTCTCCTTCTTCCAAGCCATTCATTTGAGCTATAATGTTGACTTGAGACAGATACCTCCCAGAGAGTTTTTCCCTTTTGCATTATTTGAGCTGGGGGTATATTTGCACTGCAGTGTAAGCCCAGGGTTCAAACTCAGGTGCAAGCCTAATTCCCCCCCCCTCCATCTACATACCAATTGCACTAACCCAGGGCTTGGACACAGAGGCCCAGGACCCCCATGGGGGTTGAAGGTCCAAGCCTGAGTCAAGTCAAGACCCAGGGTTCAAGTCCTATTGCTTTGCAGCGTAGATGTAGCCCCACTGGACTGCTGCTCTGGGAGTCTGCCAAAAGTATCCCACAATTCCACAGGTGGACTTTCTTTGTCCTCTGGACAGTCAAGTTCAGTAGACAATCAGATTTTCCCACCCTTCACCACAAACAAAAGTCTAAAGCAGCCACCTTTTTGGAGGGCGCTAGGAAGTCTGGTTGGACTCGGTCCTACATAATGCAGTGTAGATGCTGGAGCCCCAGGTTGGGACTCAGAGTTCAACAGTCCCTAACCTGGGGTTACAAATGAGTTATAGACACTCCAGTCCTAGGTTAACACATCCAGGGTCTGCTAACTCTGGGCCTCTGCGGGTTCCAAGAGCGGTAGAGCTCAATTCCTCATCCAGGTGACTGTCTTCCTCTGTAGTCTGTGACCCTTTGATTTCCGTGTGTAGCTGAGTTTTTAGCTCCGTAAGTCCTTGCTGCAGCTCATCTTGTTTGGCAAGTTTCAGACTGGCTAAAGGTATGCATCAAATAATTTATTCAACAATTTTTTCATGGTATTTGACCAGATCTATAGGTTAATTACATGTAGAAATGGATTGTAAAGAAAGTTGATTGAAAATGCTGCTGAAAACCATACCTAATCAACAGTGCACAGCTGTTCCTTTAAATTGTAGGGTATGGATTTGGCATGCGTGACAGAACAGGTATTTTTCATCCTCATTGGCTGACTTTATCCTCAAACTAGTAGGAGAGGGAAATCCATCAAGACCTGTACATTCTCTGTATACCATCTGCTAACAGCAATAACAAAAAAAGAATTTCTTTGTTTATATGAATGTTGACTACTGAAGTTTTAAAATAGTGATTGTTGCCTGACTGCTTGAATTGGTAGAAAGTTTTTTACCCAGTTATGGAATTTAGATACAGATCTGAGTTCGGGTTCTGAGCCCCATCAAAGCTCAGGTGGGCCCATTTCTAGTCACAACCGCACACAATTACAGAGTTCACAGGAGTGGAGAATACAAAGCTATCCATCTGCCCAGGTTTGCTCAACAAGTTCATGAACCTTCATAACTTTTCAATTAACACAGTCGGCATTCGTGACAAGACCCAAACCTTTCTGAGTTTTGCACGGTTTCAAGTTGCATCTTTCCAAAAGCATCACACACAGGGCTATTTTAGTATATCTCTATAGTGACTGTGCCTGCTAAAAGGAATATACAGCATCATATTATCCTGAAATGTTGGCAGTGACAACCTGTTCATCGGCTTTTAACAAAACAAAACAATTATCAAGGGGTAGAGAGTGGCTCATGAAACCAAAATAGCCCAGCAACACAGCCCCAGCTCTGTCCTGCCACCAAAGTGCAAGCTTCTGCTCGGTTCCAATGTCAGTTTCAAAGGGAGATCCTGTCACTCAGGGAATGTCTAGACTGCCACCATGGAGTGTGATTTCAACTCGAGTAGACATACCTAAGCTAGCCTTAATGTGCCTAGTTCAGGTCCTAGAGCAGTGAAGGCTTGGCAGCATGGGCTAGCCATCTGAGTCATTACCCAGAGTCCCGTGTGGCCTTCTACAGTTCATGCCGAAGCCCACTGTGGTTTCACTAGTCTGTCACCAGAGTTAGCTGGATTAAAGCTGGTTTGGGTATGTCTGCTCAAGCTGCAACCATACCCCAGGATTGCAGTGTAGATATGCCCTCAATCAGGAATGAGACTTGGGCTTTCCCGGAAATTCTCTGGTAAATCAGAATTGCTGATCTTGAATTGGACCACGTTGCTAGAAGATTGTAAGCTCTTTGAGGCAGGGACTGTTTCGTACTATATATACTGCATAGAGCATCTAGCAGAATGGGTGCAGATTAGGGCCTTTAGGCACTAATGCAATACATATACTACCAAACGAGAAGGCAATACACCATACCTTTAACATGTCTAAGATCCCAAGACAAATTTCTGGCTGATCGATATGATGCAAGTCTTTTTTTATCAATATGTCTCATATAAATAATACATAAGACCTCAAGCTTTCAAAAAAGCTAGGATACAGGCACTTGGCATCCATATTAGGTTAAACAACATTGGATTATCCCTGAAAATTTAAGGGGAAGTATATTTAGATTTTAAAAAATGAATACTTCTCATGGCAGTTTTGGTCCCTTGGGCATGTGTCTACAATATGCCAAGCATCCTCAACTCCTGTTCCCTTCGGCGGGAGTTGAGAGTGCTTAGTACCTTGCAGGATCAGGCCTTTAGCGCTCTGTTTGCTGGAGAAAATATCTGGCTTTTTGAACTTGGCAGTTGTTCAGCTTTCATAATGCAAAAGGATCTGCCTAGAAAAGCCAGGTATTGCAAAGCTAGTGCATTTGTAAAACGTCTTGATTTTCTTTTCTGTTCTAACGACAAAGCAATGAGGGACAATGAACAGCTTAAAGGAGCTCTCCATTCTGGAGGAAAATGGGGAAAAAATAGTTAATTTATTCAAAAAGGTTACAATGTGTTCAATAATTCAATGAGTATTATTGGACCAGCACTAGCGGCGAGGTATAGAATCACAATAACACTCATTTCCCAGTGTCTAGGCAACCTAAGATACAACTAAATAATAAATAGTGCACTGTACAGTGTCTCTTATATTTCATTGCAATGGAAAACAAAAACAAACAAATGGTAATATGTTAAAGCATGGAGGCAAGGTAATGGGTGAGAGGTGCAAATTGGGCAACATTAATTTTCTAAATTATAAACTCAGGGGACAAGCCAAACATCTGTGGTGGCTCCAGTGAACTTGATCGTATTAGCTCAATTGATTTGCACCTTTCTTTGAACTGCACATTCTAACTGAAGGCAGAGTTACTTCTCTGGGAAAAAATCTGCCCTCACCGCATAGCAAAGATCATAAGTCCTCCACAGAACATCCCCAGTTATCTCCTGAGTGAGAAGTCTTCCGAGTAGCATTAGCTGGGTTACATTACATACATCTCTCAACATAGCTCGATGCCTCTTTGAACAGGGAGTGTAAAGCCTCTTTTCCACGTAAGGGCGACAGGAGACTGCTTTGGAAACTGCCTCAGCATTTCAGAATAGATTTCCACTATCTCGACGTGATTACCACTCTGCCAGCTTCAAATCTGTGCCAACCCAATTAGAGAACTCTGTTCGGTGTCTGTGTCAGTGTTCAAAAGGGGCCCCAAAGTGGAAACGCCGCAGTGTGTTTCATTGTCACGGCAGAAGGGGGAAGGTTGTAGGTTCTGCAAAATGAAATACACGTGACTGCCCTAAAAGTTAAACAGGGCTCATTTTACTTCCCGCATGATTCAGTCTAAGTTAGAGACAGAAGGATTTAAATGCAGCCCATGGTTATCCCATACCTCATCTGTAGTCCCCTCACCTGAATTTACTGTATAATGTCCTGAGATGTCTTGGGTCTGATATAAAACTATAAGGTTGAGAACATTTAAAAGGAAGGAAGTTTGGTTTTAATTTTTATAGTGCTGATTAGGAAATCTCATTTGTGCAAAAACCTACCTAGCTGCTATATTATCAAACCTTCTATACAAATATGTTTATTCCTCTTAGTTTCCACAAAGCAAATCCACCGTGGGCCGAGTAGTACACATCTGCAATCTCCCTGAAGGAAGCTGCACAGAGAATGATGTCATTAATCTTGGACTTCCCTTTGGGAAAGTCACTAATTATATCCTCATGAAATCTACTAATCAGGTATTTTGCCTTTTGTGCCATTAATTGAGATGTATTAATCTTTGTGTAAGGCTGTTTCTTCGTAATAGAAGCTTGAATATGCAAAGTGTGCTATTAAGGTACAAAGGGGTGTTTTTAAAGTGTGATCAGGGTTACAGATGTGGCTGTAACCCATGGCATCTCGGATTGCCTGTTAACTGGCAAAAACAGGTGAAAACTTTGTATTAATAAGTGAAACATTTTTGCAAAAATGTTTCTTTATCATTTCAGAAATTGGAATAATTTTGACTTGTTCTATTACCCTTAGTAGCTCCCTCTGTATTTTCATTGTGCTATTTATTTTTTCTACTCATCATTGCAGAGCAGATTTAGCCGTGGGAAGAATGAGCTGTGCTCTATTCTGCTTCATTCATCATCCACTGTAGCTAAGCGCTGGTTACAGAATCTTCATTTTTGGTGATGCAGAAAGCAAAGCACAGCCTGGATTTTTAGATCACAGGTTGAGCTCATCATTCTGGCCATCAGCAAAATCTTACATTGTATTTAAATTGTAAACTGATCAAAATTATATGGAAATAAATCACTGAAGTGGGATATGTATGATTTTATAGTCTTCTCATCATAACCATACTTTAAAATCCAGTAAATTTACATTCATGAGTTTACACTGGCCACTTAAGCTAAAGTCACATCAAAATATATTTTTATTTAAATTGTTATAAACCTGCTTGTTAACATCATTCTGATTTTTAATTCTTTCTGGCTTTTGATGGTGACAGACACGTCTCCTAACTTTTTGACATTTGATTTGTTGTCTTGCATACCAAAGTCTGGATCCTTACTGAGTCTGCAAAACTCAGTTGGAAATCTCAAGAGCAGCACTTCTCACAGTATTTCAGTTCCTGTGCTTCCTTTCACCAACTAACCATAAAGTCTGAAGGTGACCGAGAAAAGGGGAAGAAAGTGAATTAACTTTTTCACATGCCAAGAAAGATTTAGTTAAAGTCATTTTTATTTTTTTGTTAAGTGGTTTCTTCATCTCTGTTTTTTAGTAGGGTCTCATCTTTTATAATTGGCAATCCATTTTCTTTTAAATAAATGGAGACGGATCAAAATACTCATGGTTACTATTTCAGTTCCAAAGTTGAAAAGCTACATGGCTCTAAGAAAATCTTGTTTCATTGGGTAGGCTTGTCTAAACTCTTGTGTTTTACAATTTACTATTACAAACGTCTCTTCAAAATATTATGAACTAAAGTTGGTGTGCCACATTTTTCTCTTTCACTGCATATTGTCTAGCATCCACCAGCTTCTTCTTTTTTGTGCTAGGCCTTTCTCGAAATGGCTTACACTGAGGCTGCACAGGCGATGGTGCAGTACTACCAAGAGAAACCTGCTATGATAAATGATGACAAGTTACTCATTAGAATGTCTAAAAGATACAAGGAGCTTCAGCTGAAGGTAAACTATAAACGTGTTCCGGATTGTACTAGAACTCTGGAGTTATTGCCACACCCTCAGAAACCCATCCAAAATCCTCTGCTAATCACTGATTTTTACTTACCATAGTAAGAATTTAAAAAATGAAATGATGGCAAATAAGTTAACCAACATATGCTAACAAACCATGTTTACTTGACTGTTTGCTTTCTTCTTGTATTTGAGTTATTTGCAGAGACTCTACTTAATCTGATTGTCACACCATTAATTCTAAACTCCTTTCCCAGCTGTCTTATTACGGCCAGACATTGGTGTTGCTCAGTCTAACGAAAGCCTAATATCCAGCCGTGCATGAAACATTGCAGACTCCGTGTGGTGGCAAAAATAAGAGGCTACTATTCTTTCTGTCATTCTTCAGCTATGATTTAGTAAATATGGCTTCACTAATTGTACCCTGGAGCCACGGTACAATTTCTATGTGGAACTATGGTGGCAGTGCTGCCTTAAACATTTTTATCAACAGCTTGTTTTCTCTCTCTGCGGATGATCTAACTGAAGTGCAGAATCTGTCATGGGGAATCAGAATGCTGAACGATCATTCAGTCTTTGGCCTCTCTACTGAGAGTGTCACTGTATGGATTCCTGTGCTCTAAGAACTGGACTGAGAAAACCTAATGCATTTCACATATGCCACCAACACTAAGGGAATAATTAATTTCACGATGACTAACCTGGGAAGGAACTAGTGATGTAGAGGTGAAAAGCTCCATAGCTTATTACCCACTCTCTGAGCCACATAGCATGTGGTTTCATTTCACTGTATACAGGCTGAGTTGTGTGTATGCTGTAGCATTGGTTTGGGGGTAGACCAGGGAAGAATGATGGTCCAGTAGTTAGGGCACAAGCCTGGGACTCCGATGACCTGGGTTCCATTCCCTGCTCTACCAAAGATGCGCCAGTCTCTGTGTGCCTCAGTTCCCCATCTCTAAAATGGGAAGAATAGTTCCTCCCTACCTCACAGGGTGTTGTGGGGGTATATACATCAAAGCTTGTGAGGTGCTCAGATACTATGGTAATACAGGCCTGGTAAGCATCTAAGGTAGATAGATATTGAATGTGAACTTCTCAGAAAACTCTAAAAATTTTCAGCAGTTCCAATTGCATGCAGCCTTATGGCTCAGAGGTTCCTGATTCTTTCCCTCAGAGGTAGCAAAAGTGATTTTTTTTTTAATCCAGGAAAGGGTGGCTTATACTGCTATGAACTGCTTTCAGTGCCCATATGACTACACCTCTATCTCGATATAACGCTGTCCTCAGGAGCCAAAAAATCTTACCGCGTTATAGGTAAAACCGCGTTATATCGAACTTGCTTTGATCCACCAGAGTGCGCAGCTCCGCCCCCCCCCCCCCCCCACTCTCCCCGGAGCACTGCTTTACCGCGTTATATCCGAATTTGTGTTATATCAGGTCGCGTTATATTGGGGTAGAGGTGTATATTGTTCAGCTATTGTTGTTGTTAGTGTTTAAAGAGGTATGCCCACTTTGATCTGCTGTAATACATTTTTTATAAATGGTCTTGAAAAAATTTCACCTGTTGAAATTTCACTTACAAGCTTTCCTTGCATTTTTTATTTGAAGCTCCAATGGCTACACATGTTGTTGTGTGGCCATGCTCCTAAATGGGCTAAGCAGTGAAATTAAATACCATACCAATCTATTCCTAGGGAGGCAGAAACATGAATGACACATCTATTTAATCCATGTTTTAGGCTAGTGGCCTAATTTGCCTCTTGTTACATGGAAATTCCTAGCAAATATTCTATAGTGAATGCCCAGCAAAAAGAGACTGTCTAGTGTTCAGGTCATATCATATAAGCCAACAAATATAAAGATACAATGCTGTAGTGCAGGGGTAGGCAACCTATGGCACACGTGCCAAAAGCAGCACCCAAGCTGATTTTCAGTGGCACTCACACTGCCTGGGTCCTGGCCACCGGTCCGGGGGGCTCTGCATTTTAATTTAATTTTAAATGAAGCTTCTTAAACATTTTAAAAACCTTATTTACTTTACATACAACAATAGTTTAGTTATATATTATAGACTTATAGAAAGAGACCTTCTAAAAACGTTCAAATGTATGACTGGCACGTGAAACCTTAAATTAGAGTGAATAAATGAAGACTCGGCACAACACTTCTGAAAGGTAGCCGACCCCTGCTGTAGTGTAACAGATTACTGATTTCTATCAGTACAATTTTAATGCATCAGTCACCGTGCTACCAACTTTAGAGAAGACTGTAGGAAACACACTGTATCAGCAAAAAGAACAGGAGTACTTGTGGCACCTTAGAGACTAACAAATTTATTAGAGCATAAGCTTTCGTGGGCTACAACCCACTTCTTCGGATGCATATAGAATGAAACCCACGAAAGCTTATGCTCTAATAAATTTGTTAGTCTCTAAGGTGCCACAAGTACTCCTGTTCTTTTTGCGGATACAGACTAACACGGCTGCTACTCTGAACACTGTATCAGAACATTTTTCACAAGTAGTGTCATGAAATGCTACTTGGAATGTCACTTCATAGATGATGTTGCACGTAAAATAGCTTAGAGACATATTGGATTCTAAACAGGTATATTTTATTTTGCTTAGAAACCAGGTAAAAATGTGGCAGCAATCATCCAGGACATCCATTCTCAAAAGGAAAGAGATATGTACCGTGAAGCCGACAGGTAACTCATGATGTCAGCTGGGCATACTTTGTTTTTAATAACTTGATTCAGAGCAATATAGAAAGCAAATTCTGTATATTCTGAATACTGAGCCATTACTCTTGATGATTTAGAGGGTTGCTGGATGGTTTGGAAACGGGGGTTTGGATAACTCTGCTGACCGGCAAGCAGGATAATCACTGCATGTCTATTTACTTTTCTTTCTTAATTCTCTCTCTCTCTCTCTCTTATGTTTTGGAAGTCTCTTATATTTCATTTCTACTTCTTGAAAAAAAACACAAATGGATACTATGGTAAATCATAGAGCCTGGGTAATGAAACACAATGACAGATGGAATGATTGTTATGAAAGAAAATGATGTTTTTATTATTAATTACTTATTATTCTGAGCATTGACAATATGCTTGGCATGATGTACAAAACACAAATTACAAGACATTCCCTTATCTAAAGACAGACAAGCTAAATGCACTGGAAGACCCAGAGGAAGGAGACGCGTTAAATAAAAAAAATTTTTAATTTATTTTGCATACTTTCCATACGTCTCTTTTCTGTTGTGTGCATTTATGGGCCTTGTGCTATGAGTAGTTCTGTAGGAGGGATAGTCACAAAGTGAAACAACTTTTAAAACATGAAAACTCAGGGTAGATGTGCCACTTCTTATCACCTTAGTGATGTCATCGATGCATAAAGGGCCTGTGTTAAACATGTCATAGGCTTTAGAAACTGACACCTTGTGACACTCTTAAGGAAGAACAAGTATGTTCTCTCATGACAGATTCTATGTGGATTTTTTGAAAATGCTGTGAGCGTTAGTACAGTCCTAACCAGGCTCCAGCACATGAAAGGGAGCAATACATGTGCAAATAGATGCATTTGCAAATGGGTACATGTGAAAAATCTGTGGGTGCAATTTTTAAGGTTTGTTTGTTTTGGCCTCAGTGTACAAACCCAGTATTCAGCATGGCTGGATCCAAACAGGTTAAAGATTCCCTAGATTTCCTCCAGACAGAGATGATTAATTGTGTGCTTTCCTTCTGCTGCAGGTATGGGACTGAGAGGCCACGGTCTCGCAGCCCCATAAGTCGCTCTCTGTCACCAAGGTCCCACACCCCAAGCTTTACTTCCTGCAGCTCACCTCGCAGTCCGTTGGGTGCCAGCAGGACAGATTGGGGAAATGGAAGAGAGTCGTGGGATCAGTCCCCTTACTCCCGAAGAGAGGAAGAAAGAGATGCAGCACTCTGGAGAGAGAACGGGGAGGAGAAAAGGGATAGGACTGACACATGGGTTCACGAGAGAAAATACTATATACGGCAGCTGGATAAGCTAGACTTAGATGGACGGATCGAAGGAGCCAGAGGGCACAGAGAAAAGTACTTAAGGGGTGGTTCACCCAATGCCCTTCATGCTTTACCTGGATATAAGAGCAGGGAAGATGACTATTACAGAAAAGCAGCTAAATCAAAATCTGATCGATACCAAAAGCAGCTGCAGGATGCCCCGGTGAAGTCTAAAAGAAAAGAAGAGGCCAGGTTAAGAGAGCGCAAACACTCTCACTGTGAGGACCTAGATAAGGAGGAAACTTCTGAACAAAGGCCCAACAAGGTATCTGAAGGCAGCAGGCAAAAGCAAAGTGATAAATATAAAAACAAGAAAGCTGATAAAGACCCAGTTGAAGATTCTGCTGCTGCGGCTGAAATCAGTGACGCGAAGGAAGGCAACGCACCTGAGAATGAGGTAACAGGGAGCTTCTTTGGTTAGAATAGGGGACACTACATAAAAGTGAAAAGTTGTAATGCTGGAGTAATGACTTTTCTAATGGGCTCATAACTACTGTGATTGCTGTGAAGCTAGTCCAAACATGTCCTTTGTCTGCTTGTTTGCAATGAAACTGCAGTGATGTTTGCAGGTAAAAGTGATGTATACAAAATGTTTTGTTTTGCTCCCCTTTCAGCTAGCTAGAAACTCTCTTTCTATACAGCCACCTGTGATTTGTGGAGCAGTCAGCGTGGGAATGACCTTTTACTCTCATGACTCGATTTTCTTGGTGTTGTAGGCACAGCAATTGGTAACTTGTATTTGTAATTCCCTACTCTTGATTGTGACAATGAATATTACTAATTTCTCACTCCATGTAATGGCCGGGCAGGGACTCGTTATCCTCTCTAGGCAGAAGCAGTGAATCTTCATAGCACATTACTTCATAGTTTTAAATTCCTTAGCAAATTTCACTGGTAGGTAAAGTTACAATCTCTCTGGGCTTGATTCTCCACTTGGATGGAATGGAGAGGAAAAGCTTCATGGACCACGGTAGCAGCTCCCAAATTCACAGCCCGTGCTCCAGGCTGCCCGAACCTATGCCTCGGGCTCTACCAAATTCACCATTCACTTTGGTCAATTTCATGGCCACTGGGTCTTAAAATTGGTCAATTTCACAATGCCAGATATTTACATCTGAAATTTCAGGTGTAACCATGGGGGTCCTGATCCAACAGGCGATTGTGGGGGCCGGAGATGTGGTGTGTCCCAAAGCTGTTGAAGAGGGGCTGCAGGATTGCCGTACGCCCTTCTGTGCTGCCTTCAGAGCCCATCTCTGAAGACAGCAGCTGCGGAGTTTCCTGCAGCAGAAGGGGGCTCCCAGAGGTGGGTCCGATCTCCCCAGTGCTGATGGGAGTGCCCCAGCTGGGGGCTCCTAGCTGCTAGTCAGGGCCAGTGGTGGATTAATGTATGGGGCCCGTGCCCAGGGGCCCCAGACAATTTGAAAAATGGGTGCGTCAGCCCTGGCAGGAGCTGTGAGGGCAGCAGCCCTGAGCCCCGGGCACCCTGAGCCCCAGCTGGAGCCACGGGGCTGGGGGGAGCCCCGAGCTGGGCAGGAGCTGCGGGGGCTGGAGCTATGGAGAGTGGCAGCCCCCAGCCCAGGTCCCTATGCCCGGGCAGGAGCCACAGCCACTAAACTCCCAGCCCCCGCAGGAGCGGTGGCGGGCAAATACCCCAGCACTAGGGCACCCCAAGCCCAAGCAGGGCCACAGGGGGAGGGTGGAAGCCCTGGAAATAGGGTGCCCTGAGCCACAGCAGGAGCCGCGGGAAGTGGCAGCCCCAAGCCTGGGTGCCCCAAGCCCCGCCAAGAGCCGTGGGGGGCAGCGGTCCGGAGCCCAGCTCTGGGGCTGCTGCAGTGCAGAAGTGACAGTTTACCACCCTCACTTCTGCGCCGCCTGCGGAGGTGGGTCTGATCTTCCCCCATAACAGCTGTGCAGGGGAAGAACAAGTCCTGTCCCTCCCCAGCCCGGTTGATTTCAGGGAGATTAGATTTCATTGAGAAGGTATTCATTATTTCACGGTCCGTGACATGTTTTTCACGGCCGTGAAATTGGTAGGGCCCTACGTATGCCACTGGCATAAGATCCTTTACTGAATTTACACGGCTGGCACAGGAGGCAGCAGGGCTGCCACCAACAGATTTCTGCCAGCAGAGAGTTCCGCTGTGTAGAGGGAATTCTCCAGTGGCTATCTCTGGCTGGCTTAAGGTCACTTTGTGCTGCTTCAGACCAGAAAATCCAGATCATCAGGTTTAATAGAAGTGAAAGGTAAACCTGTCCAAGGTGTGTTTCAACAGGGGAGGGCTACCTTTCTCACGGCACCAGCCCTCCACAGAACAATCATTTTATACAGCAGCTCAAGAACTCAGTAGCAAACTTTGTGAGCAAAAGTTCATTTTCCTTATTCATGCACCTGGAGACCTGTCATGTGTAGTATCTCTACACTTTCTTGGGGAGCAGTTGCACTTTTAGGGGTGCAACGTACACCGAGCCAGTTTTGAACTCACATTATTAACACCAAGCGGGGAGAAAAAGCCACTCGAACATTCTGTAACTTGCCACATCAACAGAAATACCATTATGGAGAGCTCTGTTATTCACTCCAGTACCTTGCAGCTTTCTTCCCCAAAAATAATTGACTAAAAGGAGCCTAATGGGACACCAGTGGGATTTGGGCACATAATTTATTTGAGCTCTTCTGAAAAGTTCTAACCTTAACTCTTTGTTACTTTGACACTAAGTCTGATGACCACATGGTGTACAGTGGTTGATAACATTACAGCACGGGTGTGTAAGTGTAAGGCTGTACATGTATTTAACTAACAATAGTCTTGAAAATGGGTAGGTGGTCCGTGTCTCTCGCTGGGGAGTGTTTACTTGAAGAAACTGCTGGATATCCTGTTTCTGGTTCCCCAGGGGCAATGACTTGAGTTGATCCTGCTGAACTTCAAAATCTGTAGTCAGCTCAGGGCAAGCCTTAGTTGATCTTGCTCTCCTTCCTCATGCAGGGGAAAATGGCAGACGTTTCCGGGTTGTAGCTCAGAAGTCTCTGTAGCAAGCAGGCAATGGCTCCATCACATCCAAGCAATCTGTTTGCACCAGATTTTTGTCCCCTTTTTCTTTCCCTATGTACTTCAGTGTGGCTGAATGATACCTCGGAGCAGGGCTCTCTCTAAGATGAGCTCTCTGGTGCCAGGCACCCTCCTGCCTGGCCCTGTGGCACTTCTCTTGTGGCAGTCTGCAGGGACTACTAACGACAGATCTAGGCACTCCTGGCTCGTGCAGTTGGAGTCTCAGAGAGGTAGAGCGGGAGGAGCCCACATCAAAGCTGTCATTCCTCTGTGTTAGGCATACCTCTGGTCCTGGTCCATTGAGGATATGAGTCCGCTGCAGCTGCCGGGTGCAGATCTTAATCCTTTTGCAGAAGCTGCAGGGGCTCCTGCTTTTAACTCTGGAGGTCCTGGGTTCAGTCCCTGGTGACAACCAAGATGATGTGGCTTGATTGTCTTTTTGTGGTCGCTTTGTGCTTCCTTGGAGAGAAGCTGCAGTGTTAATTGCACACACGTACATAGTCATCTTAAACTAACAGTGTTAGCAATAGACCTTCTGAGAATCTTTGGTTAAGGTCACTCATCAGGTTAAAGGGATGCCCTCAAGCTTAAAAGACCCAAACTTCCAGTCCACCTACTTTTTTTTTTTTAAACACCATATAATGTTGTGGTTTGTTTTTCCAAAGTATAACCTATGCAAGGAACTGCATTCCTGAGCAGTCCTACAATCACAAATCAATGGGTTGGGGCCCCCTGCTTACACTGCATTCAATCATTATAAACCAGGGTTGGTTGGAAAACTGAAGAAGGAAGATTGGAAATTCATGAATTTCCAATCATTTCCATTTTTTCCCTCAAAATTTCTTTCTTTTTTTTTTTTAAATTTTCTGTCCAGCTTTGCTAGATAGAAGTCTCCAATCTCTGGGTGTTTCCCCAGAGTACAGTTCACTTGTACAAATTTGATGAATAAGGAATGGGACCATGCTGAATGCCTTTGCTCACAAAGACTCAGAATAGAACCAGAATAGAAATCTCTCTGTTTAGGATTACTGCTGAGTGTCACTACAGATATACATATTGTATTTGTTTTAGCTTGGGAAAGAGGAGCATATTACAGAGAAGACCTCACCTTCAGCAAATAAACAAGGAAAAGATTCAGCAGATTCCATGGAAAGCACAAGAAAAGAGAAGGTAAGCTGTGTGTTAACTGGGTTTAGTCTCTATTATAAAATGCAGCAACACATGAATTTGTCAGCAAATTTTGCAGACAGAAATATTACACCCCCATTGAATGCCATTTCTCAGACACTCTGAGAGGGGATGTCTAAATTAACTTACCTCATATTGAACTCTGCTTCTATGGATAACTTTTGCCTGACAGGGTTTTGAGAGGCTCTTTTTTTAGTTGCTGTATGCCCATATAGATTACTTTTAATTGCTGCTGCCAAGTGCTATGCATGTGAAGGAACGTATGCCTAAAAAGACTACATAACTGTACAGTGTGTCCAAAAATAGAAGAGGCAGTCATTTTGGAGCTACAGCAAAGGATGGGACAGGAGATGAAGCCTTTCCAGAATGATGGCGTTAGATGGACTGTAGACAACCTCTTTTTAAATATTTCTCTTTAATTAAATAATTTCACTACAAACCTCCCGTTGCAGTAGCACAGAGACATATTCTTCGAAATTCTCCAGCTTCATACCTTTACAGTTACGAGCTGATGGTCGAATGTGGTAGCTATCAATATCTGGCGCAGTAGAAAATTGATCTCCTGATCAAGAACAGTCTGTCTACCCTAGGACACTGCCAGGCTTCATATGAAATGACCAAAGAGGAGAGAAACACAGATTTTTAATCTCTTATGCACATAAAATGATTCTGGGAGTTAAAATCTAACTTATTCCAAGTATGCATTAAAAGTAAGCAGGCGTTGTAATTAATAGGTGCAATTCTGAAAGCCAGTGCTAATGTTTTGGAATGAAGGTCCACTGTTGGATACTGAGTTTATAATTAGTACCATCCTGCGATTTTATTTGGCATTTATCTAGTATTCCAGGAGATTAAACTTCCTTCAAGGTCTAAGCCAGCTTCTGGCAGAGGGTCCATGTGGAAGGAAGTGACTGCAGTAGGTAGCCACAAGTTTCCTTTCTCTGTAGGAGCTTGAGGTAGTGTGCAGCCAAGCAAAAAAATGACTCTGTTGGTTGGGGAGAGGTTGGCCATGGTGATGATGGGGAGTGGACAAATTCAGCACATTCCCCCAGCAGTCTGCTGGCAAGGCTCCTATGTCCCCAGAGGGGTAGGTAAGTGAATTTCCTCTGGGCCTGAAGAAAGACTTATTCAAAGAATTAGGTACAACAGGTTGTGAATTTCTGGGCAGTTGTGGCACTGCTCACATGGTGATAATTAACATAAGACTGAGATGGGGAGATTTCAGCAACCCAGAGAGTTACAAAATATCCCCAAAGACGTGCAGTGCTAGAAGCATTTATATGGCTATTGTAAAGTGGTCTGTGTATATGTAACAGTGGGGGAACTCTCCTAGTGGTTAAACACAACTCCTATAGAAAAGCACATGCAGATCCACAGTTCAGTCATGGAGGACTTTCAGCAAGGATTCCCCACAATCAAGTCCAAAAAGAACAAAGGGAATGAACTTAATTCTTAAGTACCAACTTCATACAATCTTATAATAATCAAGAAACAATAATAATAATAGCTTAATTTCTACTACCTAATAAGGCTACTTCAGAATCCACATACGCTATCTTCACAATTATACATAAATATAAACAAAAGAAACAAATTAGATCTAAACAGGTCGGTCCCCACAAACTCACAGTGAGGAGTAACTCAGAGTTCCAACAGCTTAGACTGAGTTTACCTGTCTCAGCTAGAGTCTTTGTTCATCGGCTCTATACAGTCTGCTGAGCCGAAAGCTCTGTGGCAATATCATCCCTCCTCTTGCTTGTAGAAATCTCCAACTGGAACCCAAGCAGACTTTCTCCTCCTCTACTGGACTATGGAATCACTCAGCTAGCTAGCTAATTAATCAGCCAATCGGTATTAAGTATATAAATCAATAACCCTATTACAAGAAAAATACAAAACTGAGAATAGCCAGATATAGACGACTTTCCCCATCATCCCATTTAAATAAGAAAAAAGTTGCTGAACCAGACAATTGAACTAAAACGGTTTAGCTAAAATCAAATCACACTCAAGGTGTGTAACTAAAATGAAAGACATTAGTTTCCCCTCCCAGTTTCCTCTTTCTAACATGGCCAGGGCTTCCCTGTGCTGGAAAGTTAACAATACTCCTAACCTGCTGTACGGTGCTTCAGAGTTAAGGGAAACCAGCCTGCTTTCTGTGCCATGGCTAAGTGTCTCCCAGCAGGTCACATGTCCTTTTGTAAAGCAGCTGCCCTGATTACTTGTCTTCAGTGGAGTCTGAGTCCAGCTACCACACCCAATTCCAGAAACTTCTGGGTGTGGAGTGCTAATAGGACATCTGCCTAGCAAGAATGACCCAGACACAACATCCTCTCCCACTTCTCTCTAAAGAAATATCTCCCTATTAGCACGTGGATTACATATACACCCCCCTACACGTACACAGAGTAAATTAAACATGGTACCACAGTGTACCGTTCCTAGGAATTGTGGACATGGTAGGACATGAGGGATGGCCAGTCCAAAGCATCACTTGTGATCACTACGTCAAAGCCCATTCCCTAATATTGATGATATATAACTATGACATCTTTCCCAACCCGTTTCCCTCTCTGCTGCAGGAGCGAGACTGGGAAAGTGGAAGTGAGATGGAAGGCGAGGCCTGGTATCCAGCTAACATGGAAGAACTGGTCACAGTGGATGAAGTGGGAGAAGACGACTTTATTATGGAGCCGGATATAACCGAACTTGAAGAAATTGTTCCAGTTGATCCAAAAGACAAAGCATGCTCAGAAATGCATCAGTATGTAACTAGCACGTTAGAACTGGAAAATGACCATAGCCAGATAAACAGGTGTGAAGGCGAATCTGCCCAGGAAGCTCCAGAAACGAGCTTCAGATCAGCAAAGGAAAGCATAGCTGCTTCCGGTGGCTGTCCAGAAGCTGATGATGATGATGCAGTTACCGAAGCATCAAGCCTAAATCTGGACACTGAACAGAAGCCAGATGGATCACAAGAAGACAGAGCTCTTAGGGATTCTAATTACCACAAAAAGGAAGGAAAAATAGAGGAGAGCTCTGATATTCACATAAAGCTGGAGGATGGACAGATATCTTCCGATCAAATGAAAGGAGAGACTCACCAGCACTCTGGCACTTTTATGGATCATTACAAGCAGATGGGATCAGAGAGTAGAGAAGTCATGGAAATGCTTGTAAAAAACTCCAGCGAAGAAACAACGCGTGGAAGCCAAGAGTGTCAAGAGACACGGGGTAACTACTTCTGTGTTTTCTTTTCTGCTGGTGGAGAGCTTTTATCTGTGCAAGATGCATTAGATTTTAATCTGCTGCTAACAAGAATAAATGTTGCTAATAGTGTCAAGATTTTCCTAGGAGCAGCTCAGTAAAAGAACCCTGCTGCCATGAGAGCCCTGTTAATCCTTTAAAGGCTTTTAGTCAAATGGTGTAAAGGAAATACGATAAGCAACTTGCAATAATCAGCTGTAACAGTCACATCTGGGTTCACGTGAGTTGAGCTGAACTCTTGTAGCCCCCTGCTAAGTACTTTGAATGGTCAATGAGAAGAACTACAGTTCCTGCAGGTCAACAAATAACCGAGGGATCTTTTATATCTGTCTGGCTCCCGCCCACATAAGAAACTCAGAATGGGTGTTTCTTACCCACCATGCAAAAAGATGAAAATAGTTTGTAGATTGTTACTTCTCTGTCCTTGTTCATGCAAGCACGTGTGTGGGGACTTGGGTGGGTACTAACCAAGTACCGTTATTTCTTATATGTTCCCTCTAATATAACCTGATGTGGCAAGGCACATGGTAACACAAAGCCAGAAAATATTTTCAGAGGGTAAGATTAATCATACCTGCCTATTAAAAACTTTAGCTGTCAGGAAAAATCTCTGAGTAAGGACAGCAGTGTCTGGAAGAACTGCAGAATCAGAATCAAGCCCTTTATTCTTAATCCTGCATCTCTGTTGTAATGCTGTAGTGACTTGGGATCTTGAGTGGCTCTGTATTTTATATATAATATATAAGCAATTCACATGTCTGGAACGGGGAGGAAGGATATCTTTCTTACCAGCCTTAATCCTTCCCAGTAAATCAATACAATATTTCCCATGCATTAAATCTGCTGCCTGCACTGATTTAACATATAAATACAGAATAATAGTGTTTGTCAGTATCCTGTAATACTGAGGCATGCATAAAGTATAGCTCCAGTTTTAACACACTCTCTCTAATGAAAGTGGGCAATTACCAAAATGGAAAAGTTTAAAATATAAACAGAAGAGCAGTAATGAACGTGAAATTGTCTCTAGAAAAAAAATGTAGTTAATGTGTGGTGTTTCTTATTGGTTAGCTATTGGCAGCTGTACTGTTTTAAGCATCCAGATTGGATGGAAATATTCCATTTCCAGGTCATGTTTAACTTCTGGCCTCATTCAGAAAAAGTTTGAAAGGGGATTATAGAAGTTGTCATATTTCATTAAACTGTTTTCATTCAATGCATTTATTCCTTTGTTAAGTAAATTCTAGGTACCTGGAAATGAAATCTCCTGAATTCTCCGAGGTGAAATCTAAAAGAACCCATTCTTCACCATCCTGGGAACAAGAGGATGTTTTCACTGAACTTAGCATTCCTCTAGGTATGGCTAAACATTTAGGTCTCTCTCCGCATGAGACACTGCCCATTGCAATACCTTGACTGTACAACAAGGTGTCACTTTAAGGCTACTTATTGTATTTGTTTCTCAGAACGAATGCAAGGAGAATCAAAAGAAACAGTAAGTAACACATGGTTAAATGTGGAAAGAACTGAGATTTTTATTCCAGATTATTGATGATTATTCCAGATAAATGGACTATGTGTTCATTAATGACACTGAACAGCTGAAATAACTGCCATTGGATTCCAAGGTCTAAAACATAGGGGGACTGACACATTCAGAAAGAAATGTTCTGGGCTTTGGTAGAAGCATTGCTCAGTGCCAAGGAAATCTTGAGGGCAGAGAGATCTCTCAAGTGAGTTCTCTGTACAGTAAGGAGCTTCTAAGCATGTTACATGAAAAATTAGAGTGATTTAGCCCCGAATGGATCGATTACATTACACAACCATAGAACATGAACATACAGAATACACTGTGGTGTGATCTAATATAAGGATATTATTGGCACTTGCTAGGAATGACCTATATAACTCAGTTGTGACTTTTGCCCCTAGTAAATTCTGTGACTATCCCAACCCTTTGTACTATACCATCATGTATTCTCAATAAATATACATGCATATATTATCTGAGATAATGTATAAATACATAGAATATCTAAGAGAATGTATACAATGTGTATTTGCAGTACATGATGTATTAAATTGCAACAGAGAGTCCTGTGGCACCTTATAGACTAACAGACGTATTGGAGCATAAGCTTTCGTGGGTGAATACCCACTTCATCAGATGCATGACGCATGATGTTTTAAATTGTAATTTTTCGCCGTCATTCGTCAGTGTTACAGAATTTGATGTCCTTTCAGGTGAACTTGAAAGTAGTAGATCTGGGATTAGCCTTTGTTTCTTTATCATTGAGCTAAATTATATTTTTCTCTTTGAAAGTAAACCATGTTAATGTGATTCAAAATCGTTTGGTAGGTGTGGAATTTGTGGTGCCCAGAACTGGGTTTTACTGCAAGCTTTGTGGACTTTTCTACACGAATGAAGAGACAGCTAAGACAAGCCACTGCAGAAGTACTGTTCACTACAAAAATCTTCAGGTAAAACACACGTGTAATTAGTGTTAGTCCTGCTTCTACTAACGAATGGGTCAGACTGAGTAAAACTCTCTGGTGCTATAAAACGGACTTTCATGGTGCGCACAGAATTCAGTGGCAAGGAAATGGACAGTTTTAAATCTTTTAAGCTGACAAATCTATAGACATCAAATGGTTTGTGCAGTGCTGCCGGCCAGCACACTAGCCTGTCACCTCTGGATCCCTGTGCTCAAATCATGGCTCACAAGTGAAATGAGGTGAGAAGTCCACATCACAAAAATACTAGCACACAATTTGGCCCAGTTGAGTCTCTCCTCTTAAGAGTCCCAAAATTAGGGAGTAGTAGGGGTGTTTCAGGTGAGGACTGAAGTGCATAGGCAGTTCTTTCTGGGACAGATTGCACAGAGCTTGCCACCGTTACTGATTTGTTAATTTCATGGCAGCTACATTTGTTACCCTTTTAGAATCTGTATAATTTTATTTCTGTGCCAATTTAAGTCTCTACAGTATGTTTCAACTTGAGGAATTTCAAAGCATTATGTGTATGATACATAAATGATCTGAGGATGGCTTCATAGGCCACTGAAATGCAGCCATCTCTGGTGTGGAACATGGCAGCTGTCCAACAGTGCAGCATAATGCTACATAACAATTGCTAGAAGGCAGTGAAGAAGAATGCCATGTCCTATGTATTTATTTAGATTTACTTTTAAATCCCCACCCATTGCTCTGGGTATTTTTCCAAGCACACACTAGACAATATTGCACTAAGATCATTGGCATATCCAAAAATAAACCAAACCCAACCCTACCTTGGTCACTTTTTAGATATCCACCTGAGAATATCAACAATCCCTGTTCATAACAGCATCAATATTAACCATACCTTTGTGCATTCTTCACCCATCCTGCTCGGTGCACCCCCACCCCAAGAAGAAAAGATGGGGCTGTGCAGCTTGTCTGGAACATATTCAGGCACACCAAGGGGGAAAATCAAGTTCCGGTGTTGAGGATCAGTCACAGAAAAGGCCCAGTCTGCTTGTTAAGATGTGATTATAGAGGGAGGATGGTCCAGGGGTTAGTAATTAAATATTGAGGTGAGTGGATATAGAAGAAGAAGGATGGTCTAGGGCACCAGCATACCTGCTTTGGTACAGACTTCCTGTCTGACCTTGGGCAAGTCATTTAGCCTTTCTGTGTCTCGGTTCCCCAACTGAAGATAATAGCGTATACACTGCTCCCCCTCACATTAAACACATTAAAGGTTATGGTGATGGGGGCCGGATAAGTACCTAAAGTAGATAGATTATATTTTAAATTAGATCAGTGGTTCTCAAACTGTGGGTCAGGACCCCAAAGTGGGTCATGACCCCGTTTTAATGGGGTCGCCAGGGCCGGCATTAGACTTGCTGGGGGCCAGGGATGAAGCCGAAGCCTGAGCCCCAACACCTGGGGCCAAAGTCGAAGCCCGAGGGCCTCAGCCCTGGGCGGCAGGGCTCACACTTCAGCTTCAGTCCTGGGCGGTGGGGCTCAGATTACAGACCCCCCTTCCTTGGGCTTCTCTTGGGCCCCTCTGCCCGGGGCGGTGAGGCTCAGGAGGGCTCAGGCTTCGGTCCCCCGCCCCTCCCCCCCCCGGGTCGTGTAGTAATTTTTGTTGTCAGAAGGGGGTCGACGTGCAATGAAGCTTGAGAACCGCAGAATTAGATTAATGCCAAACAATTTTCAAAGCCACTTTCATTCTGGTTTACATATAAATGTAGAGAGGTTTTATGGAATGCATTGTAATGCCTGACTGCCTTCTGTATAGGTTTTGTAGTGGATTTCTATTTAAACCAAAAAAGTATTTTCTCCCTCTTGCTGCAGTTCTGTGATAAATAGCAGTTGGGGGTTTTAGATTGAGATTTTCAAAGCTGAGAAGGGCTTTAGCCACATGAGATGGTATTGAAATCAACAAGGGGGTGTGGCTAAACCCCTAGTCAGCTTTGAAAATCTCAACCATCATTGGCTAGGCAATAGCTTAAAAAAATCAGCTTATGGGTTATATGTTCCATCTATGTGTGCTAGTAATTAAATGTAGTTTATGGTTTAAAGATAAATTAAACCAACCTTAATGAATTCCATGTCTATCCAAAGACTCTTGTAATATTTACTCTTGCCTGCAGCCATGTGGAATTTTGTCCAGTTAGATCAAGACAGTGTTGTGTGCTGCGTTTCCGCAGGCCACAGCTCTCTATTCAAGATTACAGCAGTGGCAATCATCATGGTATACAATCTAAGAGCAGCTCTAAGGATCTTGGCAGGCAACGTTTGGGGTTTAAAAATGGACCAGCGACTACCCCTTCCCCTCAAAAAAAAAAAAAAAAAAAAGGGGGGGGGGGGGGAAGGTTGCCTCTGGAAGCTGAAGAATAGTTTTGAGTCACCTCCTGCTAAGCTGTACACATGAAACGCAAAGAGTTTTGCCCTTTCTCTAGAAAATGAAGGCCACATTGTCAGTACTGAGTTTACAATAGTGACGGGCCCACACTCAGAAGATGCCCTGTCGCCTGGACTGTGGCCACCCCCCAAGGCCCCACCCCCACTTGGCCTCTTCCCCCTGAAGCCCCACCCCCAACCATTCCTCTCTGCACCCTCCCCCTCCCCTGCTCGCACCTCTCCAATCCCTCCCTGCCTGGCCCCTCTCCACCCCCTCCCCACCTCACTCCTCTCCACACACCCCTCGTGTGAGCGCCGGGCGGGGCCTGGCGGGAAACAGGCCAAACAGGGCCAGGACCTCGGAGCGGAGCATGGGTGGAGAGCAGGGGCGGGGCCTTGGGGAGGAGTGCAGGGGCGGGGCCTTTGGGTGGGCTCCAGGGCCCCCAAAAGTTAATCCTGCCCTGCACATTGTGAGTTTATGCAGTGTACTGTATAGATGGTGCAACAGCAGGTCATACACAGGCACCACTGAAAGGAGAGACACGTAGCAGGTGATCGGGTGCCTGCTGCGGAGTTGCCATGAGGATTCTGTTTTCCCCCCTGGAGCAGTGTTTTTAAATGACCAGTCCTAGACCAGAGCAGTTGTTCGTAGCTAGAGATGTATGTAATTTCTCATCACAGCTGTACGTAGACTGTTGGTGCTAATGAATCTGTTTCAAGAGTTTGAGTAACTGGCATTTGCTTGGTCAGGATCCACAGAGAGGAACATTTTACTTGTGATGAGGAAGTTTTGTTCCCTTCTGCCTCTCATGCCATTCACCGGGGTTGAATTTGAGTATAAAATTTTTGCATGCCTCTCTCACGCCCATGTCATTCCACCTTCCATTTTGTGTGCACCTCTGCCACCCAAGGGCATTGCCAGTAAGTCAGCAGCTTTACTGGCTGCTAATAGATTTTAGGATCGCACTATATTATTGATATTTAAGGCACTTGAACTCCATCATAATAAAACAAGTCAATACAGGCAAATACTCCAGCCAGCTTGTTAAATTCTATCAGTGTTGATTGTTGGCTTCACTTTTCCTTCCACTTAAAAGAAATAGATTTATATACATCAAAAGGTATGTGTCTAAGACAGATGCTTTGCAAATGTAACGTATGTTTTAAATCATATCTCAGGAACTGTGTCTGCTCTCAATCCCACCACTTCAATACCAGTGTAATTCTGTTCCCTTCTGTGGCGTTACTGCTGATTTACCCCAATGGGAGAGCAGAATCGAGCAATCAGCTTCTATTTGCCAGGAGAAAAGGTCTAGTAGATTGAGCATGGGACTGGGGGGATATCCTGAACTGTAGTCCTCCTGGTTCTGCTGCTGACTTCCTGGGTGGCATTGAGCAAGTCACTTAAGCTCCCTGGTCTTGTCAGCATTAAGGGAATTTGCTCTAGGGGATCTACATTAATACAGATACACCAGTTTAAATTTCCTTAGTGTAGACAGAATGTCTGTGGGTTCTATCTCCCAGGGTTGTTAAGGGCTAGTGACAGTGCTTTGAAGCTATAAAGCACTCTGTGCTGAGTATTCTCAATCTTGCTAATGCCACCTCTGGTTTTCCTTTGGTCACAGAAGTATCTATCCCAACTTGCAGAAGAGAGTCTGAAAATGAATGAAGAAGACAGCAATCTGCCACAGGACGTTGCTGGGATTGTTCCCCACTTTGAGAAGAAAAAGCTATGATGTCGCTCAACTAGAAGAGCTGTAAATGAGTGAATGCTGACATTTCATTGTTGATCTACATGGTGTGGTGATCAATTTGCACTGTGCAGGAGGAAGGAAAGCACAATAAACAGCATGTTCTATGCATCTATGCCCAGGGTGCCATTAAAAACCATAATGCCTGAAATAGTTTCCCACGGGGAAGCAGTGCTGGCGTATCTGTAACAAGCACAGCTATTCTTTCTCAGGCTGTGTGTTGGGAGCGGCTTCCTATACTAACTCAGAATTCTCAGGGATTCTCAGATGCCACACAGTAGGTCAGGCTGAGTATTTAGAAGAATTTAGCATCCTCCAGTGGAAATGATCTGAAAAGAAATGTCCTGAATGAAGCTTTTAACATGAATATATTTTAAGTCACTTCACTCATTAGTATAGTGAACAATAGGCCTTGTTTAAGAGACCTAAAGCCATTGTGCTAGTGCTGTTAGATGGCATAAGGTAAACCCCAGTGGCCTCAGGATATGTGCACCTAGAGCTTGGTGATGATAATCATCATCGTTTTTTAATTTTCGAGTGTTGTCCATGTACTCGATGTTGTACAAAGATCGAGGAAGTCACAGTCCCTGTCTCTAGGAGCGTACAATTGAAATCCAATACAGGCAGAACAGTTCAGGCTGAAAGTTATTTGCCTTCATTCTCCAGTGCTTTATATCCTGTGGGCTGGATGCTCTTTGGTAATTTCTGTGTTTGGAAATATTCCTTGGGAAAATTCTAAAAGTGTGTCCACTTTGTGTCTTAGATTAAACTTGCACAAGAAGCTTTATAACTGCTAGACGTTTCGCTTATGTAACTTGTAGAATTCTTTATCCATTCTCATTGGGGGGGTTTAAAACATGTTTTTCTAATCATGGCCATCTTGAATTTCCTGGTCTTTATGGAAATAAGCCAGACACTTAATGTTGTTTTAACAGTTTTTGTATTCATTCCCCTGAATTTTTATGGCAAGTGTAACAACTGTTCACAGAATGCTGTAGTGAGAACACAGGATGCACCAGCAACTATAAATATTATTATATGGCATTGTTTATACTCAGAGTTATTGCTTAATATAATGTAAAGTCCCATTGAAATGCACTATTTAGATTTCTGATTAATTTCAATGGGCTTTGTGTAGCAAAGTGAATATGTACTAAAACTGCTGCCAGATTTGATCCTGGAATTATGCTTTTACAAAATGCACCACAAACCATGTCTCCAGGCAAGTGGTAGGAAAATTTTTGAAATGTTTGAAATTTGGATGAAAAACGGAGAATGGGAGAATTTGCAGATTTTTTTCCCCGCATTCTTTGTCCAGCTCTGATATTGACCATATTAAGGGCCACTGAAATCTCTGGCATTAGATGTTTCACTTAATGCAATAGGATTTTGTGTACAGTAAATAATTTCCCCCCAGAATGGCTTATCCATCACAGAGAACAACATTAATGTTGCAAAGTGGCCAATCTGCCAAAACAGCTCCCACCAAAAAACCTGTTCCATATCACCTGCATCAGCAGCCATATTCTTCTTTCTCTGAAAATGGTTTCAGCTCAGTATCATATCTGCTGGCTGCATTTTGTTGTTTGGCAAGTTCCCTTTCAATTAGATGGTGTAGGCATTCCATTTATTTCAACCAGAGTTGGGTGCAAGCTGCAAATCTTGGATTCATTTTTCTCCAAAGTTCAGGGATTCTGTGGATTCCAGGTCTGGCTTGGTGCATCAGAGAGAAAGAAGGGAAGACACAATATTTAGGCATAGATCTGAGCGTCACCAGATTTCAGGTGTGACAGGATTTGGGCCCAAATTTATTTAAAACATGGCTTTTATTCCTCAATTAATTGAAACAAAAAATCTTGAAAAGCAAATTCTTCTTGCTACAAGATTTCTTATTACATTTTGATGAGATTTGTTAGGCCACAATTTTTATTGCAAGATGTAAAATCATGAAAAGGGAAGTAAATATTCTGTAGTTACTGTCCAAGGCATAGCTGTTAGGGCAGTGATGCATAGACTGAATGTGAAGAATTACTCTCATTGCCTGATAGCACGAGATGAGTAGGGAGGGGAATCACCTAAGGAGCAAGCATCTGATTTTTATATCTCAGACTGTTCCAGAACTGGAGCACTCACTAGAGTGGTGGTAGATTTTTAGATTACCTGGTTACGTTAAAGCGGATGGGAGGTAGGGTTGATAGTGCCCCAAATCCCCACGCCTCTAGCAACTTATCTCCAGCCAAACTCAAGTATGAAGAGTAGTCGTAGTATTATCCATTTGTATTTCAGTAGCACCAAGAGGTTCCAGCCCCCAAAGAACTTACAACCAGAGTTCAAGGTGAGAGACAACAGGTGGATGCAAACAAATGGGGGAAGTAGAAGGTGACAGTGAAACCATTCTGGTCAGCAGGAGTAAAACCACTAAACCTAGCTTCTGTGTTTGCCCATGGGCTCATTGTCAGACTTAAATGAGCGATTCAACTTATTACCCCCAAAATATTAAACCCTAAGGCCCAGATTCACTCCTGTGCTGCACCCCTTGCATATTTCACCCTGTGCTCGCAGGGCCAGTTGCATCAGAAGTGCAGAATCCGTCTGTGTTGCGGGTTGGTAGTGGTATCCTACAGTCCCCTCCCCAGAGATCTTGCCTGAGGAAGAGTGCTTCAGTTTCCAGCCAGGGCTCCAAAGGTTGGGGGCTTGATGGGCAGCCCAGGAGCCGTGCTGAGTCAGCACACCTCTCAGCCAGCCAAGATCGCCTTGCTTGTGCTGGCTGGTCCTAATCCCCCTGGGTAAAAGTGGGGGCACCCCTTTCCATGTGGAGTTTCCTCCTTTGACAGCCTGCAAACCCAGGTTCCATGGGCAGAACCCAAGGGGGTGATTCTGGCCTAATTACTGTATTTGGGGTGCAGGGCCAAATGTTTAGAGCCTCCAGAAAGGCATCTGCGTGTGCACACACACACAACTGTGATCAAATCCAGGCATTTTCAGGGGGGATTTGAAAATCTGACAAAACAGCACGTGAATGTGGCCAAAAAGGCAGCTGTAGTCCTGAGAATTTTATTTTATTTTGCAAAATCCCTATATTCAAAAGCAGTTGAAAAGAACCTCCAAGTCTTAGCATTCAGTCTAACAATCTGTGCAATCAATTTTCAGCCCAACGCAATTAGAGACCTGCAATATAATGTCTTTCCATCAAAACAGCCCATAGAGGCAATGCTGGCAGGCATTTAACCCCTAGCCATCACTCTAATACCTATTCTGCTGAGCGGCAACACACCTGTACAGGTAGCTATTTGCCTCTTTCAACTGCTGTAAAATGTGCTGTTTCTCTTTTGACTTGCTATATTTAAAATCTAAGATGTAGTATTTTTCTAGTCGGCATAGTTCTTCAACAATTTACATTTCTGATTAATATATGTATAGCACCAGGCAGTCTCAAGTCTAGCCAAAAAATTATTTATTATTATTTAAAGAAGAGCTTCCATGATACTTATGAATCACTTCAACATGTCTCAACCAAAGATTTCACAAAGGCTGCAGCCTTTCTGAACAGTGAACATGTTTTTATCTGCTGATCTCAAATAGTCTTTAATGTCACAATGCAACTTGCTTTCTTCAAGGTTAAAAATTAAAAAAAAAAAAAATCTAAACATTAGCCCCATAAGACTTAACACATTTTAATATTGGCTTGAACACTAAATTAGTGTCAGGCTGGTTATATTCAGGGTTTTTCTATTCTCTATTAAGGCTGTGATTTGTTTAATTATACTTGAACTGGACCAGACATACTATTTATTGAGCTTATAGAATCTTGTTAATTTAAGTTTTGCCTTGTAAACAATTGGAATTTGTTAGAACTTGTTGAGTTATGTAGGTGGTGTCACCAGTATTAGCTGATCTGTGCAACTGATTACAAAGTGTTTCAGATTGTGTTTCTTAAAAAGGATTTTAATAAAGAGAATTTTAGAGCATAAATAATGGTTGGTAGTTGTGCCAATGTTTTCACAATAACTTGCAGGGAGATTGGCACCTCTCAGAATTTGGTTCTTTGTAATTATGATTGAAGCCATTCCTTACCCACCTACTGCCTCTCCATCTCCCTTCCTACACGTCACCTCCAGACTTACTGAGTGAGCTATCTACAACTGTTGCCTCTTGAATTCCTCTCCTCCACCTCCATCCTGGATTCCCTGCCACACTTTCTGAAACTGTTCTGATCTCTTTCTAGCCAACTCTCAAGGCAGCTACTTCACCTGCTTGTCCCATCTGCTGTGTTGATTAGACTCGCCTGCTTGACATCTCCTTCCTTGGCTTTCATGACATGGTCTTCTCCCTGGCTCTCCTGCTGGGTCTCTTTGGTTGATCATACTTCCCTCTCCCATTTTCCCTACTGGTTCCACAATGCTCTATCCTAAGTCCCACGGTCCCACCCTCTTCTCTCACTAAACCCTTTCTCTGAGTAACCTCACCCATCAAAAGTGGGATCCACATGGAAAAATGCTCAATGAAGAATCATAATTAGTTTAAGGGTAAGTAACCATTCTTTGCTATTATCATTACTAAAGAGTTAAAGAAAACTGTAAGGACAAAAGCAGTGGGGAAATCTATAAGTCTTTCTGTAGTGTTGAAAGAGTTGATTGGAAAAACAGGACAAAGGGGCGGGCTAGGAAGAAAACAGAAAGAGGGAAGGTAAGATGAGACAGGTTTTCCCCCTGCTGTACAGTAAATTATTACACAAAGTTGTGATTGCAGATTCAGTATGATTGGGGTGGCAGTGACAAAAGTTGATGACATACAAAGCATACAGCTTGACTTTGAAATACAAACTCACTCTGTGTAGCAGCCAGATTTCTTGTGGATAATATGTCTGGAATACCCTGTTGTCCTGGTTACGGAGTATCTTTGTAGAACATAAGTACACCTTAAAAGGCATGCTGTGTAAATCCTTTGGAACTATATCATGACATCATAAATGTGTATAATACCAATATTGTTGAATAGACACAGTACCTCAAGGATGCTCTTCACTGGGTCATTCAGGAGCATGGAGGTTCAGGCTGAAAAGTCAGTTAACTCAAGGTCCAGGATTCTTTTCCCATTATTCACAAAATTCCCATTGAATATAATGCAAGTCTTGCTTGATCCCCATTGCCATGTGAGAGATCTGAACTGGGACTGCTTCAGAAATAGTGCTCTGCCACTGGGAAAGAGGAAGTGTCTCGTGTCATCTATCAATAAACCCTTTGGTAGGCCTCCTCCTCCAGGTATAAAAACTAGTGGCCATGCTGTGGAGCCAGGAAAAAGAATGTGAAAGCATTTGTCTGCAGGGGAAGGTAGAGAGCATAATTAAAGAATGTATTAAGATTCATACCATCCCAGTAGTCAGATAAAACTGTCCCCCATTTTACTGATGGGAAACTGAGGCACAACGTGACTAGCCCATTGTCATGCTGTAAATCAGTGGCAAAGCCAGGAATTAGAACCCAGGTCTACTCCTCAATCCTGTGCCTTCACTTCTTTTAAATAAGGATGGACTTGTGACTGCAGCACAGGAGTAAGATATTTTAAGCACAAACACTTTCAGTTCTTTTCTCTGGGATGGCTTCCAGAGAGTGGTTCCAGTGAAGAATCTGAAAGAGAATTTTGGCCCTGGTTTAAAATATGATTCCTTTTGCTAAAGTTCTGGAGCATTCATATCAGTGAATTGGTTGTTATTGTCATATTTTAGGTGTGTTGCCATTTTGTTTTGAAAGTCGCATTATTCAGATCCACTCCCTTAATGCCTACATTGTTGGAGTGCGATCCAACTTGTTTGCACTGTTGAAAATTCAGTCTGTTTATTTTGGCACTTTTCCAGCACTATTTGCTGTGCTTAGAGGGACATTATCCATGCTGATAGGCTCCAAATATGAGTGCGCACACAGATACTTTTTAAGGCAAAGCTGCCATTTGTAAGGCTAAAATTATAATTGAGTGCATTTTGGCAGTCACCTAAGTGTTGTGATCTTGTCTGATCATGCAAGGCAAACATGGCCAGGCTTGGCCAATCCTGAAACGGGAGACCTCCAAGGAAAACCTAGGTTCTGCTGGAAGTCACATTGGTGAATCAATAGATGATGCTTTTCTCTCCAAGTCGGTACTGAATCAATGCTTGTTCCATGGATAAGCTAGGCTAGCATGATCAAGCCAGAAGTGGTCCCATGTCAGCACTTCCTAGTTGTTATTGCCACAAAGGTGCTCTCTGATTTACACAAGGGGTTTTCTGTGCTCACTTAGAGTGGATATAAAGCCAGGATCCAGGTTAGCAAACCACGCTAAAGAAGGAGTTTGAGAGAGGCTAGTCCTCCGATCTTGCTCTTTTATTTTATTTATTTCTGTAGTTACTACTTCTGGGATTAGTTAGCTGTTTTGCCAGGTCGTTCAGGGAAAGATTGGGTTAGCTTAGAAGAACAGGTTTGCCCCCAGGTATCCTTGCTCACTCTTCCATTTGTGACTCATTTGTTTCCCTCGATATGTCAAGGATATTATTTCTAAAGTTGGTTCTAATGGCTGCCGCCTCCTCCTGCCCTGATCTCTGCACATGTGGAAAATATTATTTCGGCATTCCAAGATTATGGCAACAGGGGCCATATAAGAACCTAGATCAGCAAGTAGACAAATCAATCAACATTTGAAAGTTTCTAGACTGTACTGCAATGTGGTTCAGGAGATTCTCCTTCTGGAGTCTAATGAAGGAATTAAATCTAGAGCCTGGTGCACAAGAGGAATTGCTCTAGAATCTGGCATAATGCTCACAGGGGCTCCTGTGAAACATAGGAACTATTATGTTCACCTGCTCCAGAGTATCTATATTTTAGAGGTCTTAACCCTCATGACCCACAGATCTCTTGGATGAGATTCAGCAGGTCATCTGAATTACTAGTGGATCAGCCCTATGATGCAAAACTTCTGGAGCCAAATCCAAGGGGTTATTATTAGTGAGATAACTGGAAGGTTTTGTTTGTTTGTTTAGACCCGTAAGTCATATTTTTGGAGTTGGCACCCAGAAGAGCAAGGCTGAGAATTAGCTCATCAACATCAACTCATTCATGCTGCAAGGAATGCGATTGTCCTATTGTGCAAATCTGGACTGGAAGTTAGTCAGGCAATTTAACACTTTTGGCAATAGTAGTTAACCCTTGGTATCCTGGCTGAAGTCCACTTTGGATAATTACATGCTCTTTCCTGAAAAGCCCTCTGCACTTTCATTAGGATGGTGTATTCTTCACTTTCCATCCTAAACTCTTCAACAGCTGGGGCTTTTTATGCCAGGTGTGGCTTTGTGGGTTAACTTAAGTATTTCTCTCTGTGTATGTATAACTATATGCATGAGTTTTATAGCTGCTTGTAAACCATGGCTGCCTTCACACAAAATCCACGGTCGTCAGTATGGATTGACCCAAGATTCTTCAAGACCAGAATCACAGGCCTCTACCAACTGAGCTAAAATACATTTTCTTTAGCTCAGAGCTAGTAGGTGTTACTGTCATTGGGGCATGCTACAAGAGGGAGACATGCTCAAATGCCCTGGCCCAGTGTATTATCCTTTGGGATCCTCTTATACGAAATGCACGGCATAAGTGTAAGATCTTGTGTTTGTTTAAATAACATCACAGCACCAAGTAATCCAGTACCAGCACCACAACATCACTCTCAGATATATCTCCCCTGAAGTTAGAACATTAGGAAGCAGCTTTAGAAATGAGGTAGTGTAACCCACACGTCTCCTGATGTGGTGTTCTGTCCCATCTAGTGGCACCGAGACCGCTTAAAGAGAGTTAAATGAGTCTGCTCTACAGCCTTAGCTAACAGCCAGTTGGCTTTTAGCTCATGCGGTAGAGGCTTATACACTAAGCTCCAGAGGTCCCAGTTCAGTGACAACCGGGGTCTGTCGGCGTTACAAATGGGGGCTCGTCCAGGAATTCAACTGGGAAGTCTCTGAAGCTACAGCCATGCCCTAAAAGTCATGTTGTGTAGCCGCTGTTTGTTCGCTCTCCTGCCGACAAAAAAACTTCCACCCCCAACGAGCAGCATTTGCTTGTCATCAGCAAAACTTTTGTCTTTCGGGGAGGTTTTTTTTTTTTTTTAACACCTCTGAAAGTTAAAAGTTTTGTTGTTCAATTGCCAGTGTAGACATATGAGTCTGTACTGTGCATGTGCCCTTCCACCCTGTAGATGTGTTGTGAGCACCTGTGTTAGTGAAAAGAACAATAGCATTTAGATAGGTCTGTATATCTTCAAAATGCTGTACAAGTATTCGCTAATTATGGGTGATAACGAAAGCGAACAACCAACACAGAAACTGCTAAAACCATTAGTGGATTGCATCAGTTATGCTAGGCTGTGCCTCAGAATGCTATGCAAGCACAAGGGATTGGTATTCATGGTGTGTTTGCTAAACAACATACCTGACACGCTGCCATAGGAGAGCATGTGGTGTTACAATGGTCAAGGGCATATTGCCTACAGGGTTGAGTTCTAAATAGTCTTTACTAAAGACTGGCTTAATACTCTCTAAGATCCTGATGAAAAATCCATTAATCTCTGTGCAAAGTTGGTTGGGGGGGGATTATATTAGGGGGCTAGTATTGTATATTATATATGATAGTATATTCGGGGGCTAAAGCATGGGAGTCTGGGTCTTAGTCCTAGCTCTGCCACAGACTTATTCCCAGCTCTGCCATGGACCTGCTGCAGGACCTTAGGCAAAGTCACTTCACCACTCTGTGCCTCAGTTTCCCCATCTGTAAAATGGTGTTAGTATGTCCCTTAAAGAGGTGGTACAAAGCTTGGGACATTAACACTTTTAAAGTGCGTTTAGCTCTTCAGAGAGGAGGTGCTATGGAAGTGTGAGGCCTGATTTTATCAATCACAAGTCATGGTGGTTTTTAAAGGGCAAATGCCATCTTTGCTTTTCTATGGATGTTTAAGTGGCATATTTCCAAGTACTTCAACCAGCCCCCGGATCAGGAGCTATCTGCAATGCCACATGAGTCACATACTGATAAAGTCTTAATTTAAGCCTTGTGTATATTAGTATTTGTTTAGGAAAGTTCCCATCAGTGATAAGAATGGCGGGAGCCATAAGGTAGGCAGGGTACAGGCGTTCTCGTTGTGCTATCTAGAGCTGCTCTTAGTGGAACTAGATGACATAGTGGTGAAAATGCCTGAGCCTTGGCCACAGCAGTACTCCCGCCAGTGCTGGTAGTGGTGGAGCTGCAATAGTGTAGTGCAGCCGTAAGAGGTGGGGAAAAAAAATCTCAGATGAAATCCTAGCCCTATAGAAAGCACCTATTCACATCTGTCGGGCCAGGGTTTGCCCCCTCTTCTTTAAATGAATGCTCTTATCCACTGTGCGTGGCATAAGCTGCATGACTTCAGTGGAGTTATGCTGATTCACACCAGTGGGGATCTGGCTCCTAGTCATTATGAAATATGTTACATTAGCCGGCACCCTTGATACTCATAGGTTGATGGAACTTAACCCAAGAGAGGTAGCTTCCCTCACCATCCTGCCTATCTGTCTTCTTCCTCCTCTGTTTTCTCCCCTATAAATGGCTCACTGAGGAGTGGAATTGTGATATCAGAGGTATTTGGGTGATTAGGAGGGGAAAGGAGCTGAACTGAACAGGCCCTGTACACAGTATAAAGAGGCTCATGTTGGAGCTTGTCTGCACACAGAGGTGCTCTGTGTAGGGTGTGATTTTTAGTGAATTACACTGATGCAAAAAGCTGTATGGACACTATTATTGCAGCTTAAACCAGGTTTATTTTGGTGGACCTTAAATCCATTAGGAACAAGTTTTAGCTAACCTGAAATAAGTGACTTTTAGCTGAAATAAGAGTTTCGTCATAGGGATATAGGACTGGAAGGGACCTCCTGGGTCATTGAGTCCAGTCCCCTGCTGTCACAGGCAACCCCGACATATAATCTATTCATAAATTTATCAATGTCTGTGTTAAAACCAGTTAGCTGTCTTGCCTCCACTACTCCTATTGGTAGGCTGTTCCAGAATCTCATTCCTCTGATGGCTAGCAACCTTCTTCTAAATTCCAGCCTAAATTTATTCCTGGCTAGTTTATACCCATCTGTTTACACCCATTTAACTAAATTGGTTTAACCAAACTCCTGCAAACTTGTATGTAGACCTGGCTGTAGTCTGCACATTCAAAAGCTTTTCATGCAGGAGAGATCTCTACAAAGCTCATTTCATTAAACCTTTAAATAATTGCCAGGAGCATTCCTGGGTCAGCTGCTTTCCTTTACATGGGATTGTAGTAACAACCGCATGACCTTTAATTGGTATGGCACTTATCTAACTGATTTACTCCCAAAGCCTTGGAGACCTTGATTCCTAATTAGAAGATCTCTCCCCCTCTTTCCTCAGACTTGTTTTAACACACCTCTTTTGTTCCACCATCTGCAAATAGTGCCTGTGTGTCTTTATAGGGCACAGGAAGCATGCTTTGTTTACAGGTTTCTTCTTGGCTGGGTAGTGTTTGCACTGCCGGTTGGACTGCTCCGGTTTATCTTTGGCAGATAGCAACATGCTGATGGCAGCAAACTTTCACCTTGAACCAGGGGGTGTTGCAAAACGGTGCTCTGCACTCCTGTGATGGGAAACAAGGAAACCAGATAATTGCTGAGACATTCAAATCAGCCTCTCCAAAGGCTGGAATATGCACTACTAGATACTCTCAGCCCCAGGAACTGGCCCCTTGGGCATATTGGCAGGTCAGTGTGGGTGGGTGGAAAACATGCACTGCCTTGCAGTGGATAAGGAGAGGGTATTTAGTCTTCGAGGGCTTGCCCGTCTGCTGCCTTTCACCAGGACTCAATTCACTCTCTCTTTTGGAAAAGAAAGAAACATTTACTGGCTGAGTTTCTAACCTCTGAATCTGCCTGGTCTCCCTCTGGTCCCCAGTTCTGTACCCATAGTTATACTGCATAGTGCCAAACTCATTGGACTGGCCTGTGGCTGCTGTTGTCTGGATGCACAAGGAGAGGGCACCGGGAACTGGTGTCTGTGCTTTCTGACCACAGGAGTGGAGTAACCAGAAGCAAACCTTATCCCAAAGCAGGAGTGGCCAGAGATAGAAAGAGAATTAGACATGCATAAGAGAAAGTACATGGAACATAGCATGAAAAACAGCAAACAAAACGCAGGCCTATCTTCCAGCTCAAGGAGATCAGCACTGTCTTGAACAGGCAATTCCAATGTCTATTTCCAGCTACTCACATCAGTCAGAGAAGTTAGGCTTGGTCTACACTAACCCCCCAAATCGAACTAAGGTACGCAACTTCAGCTACGTGAATAACGTAGCTGAAGTTCGAAGTACCTTAGTTCGATCTTACCTCGGTCCACACGCGGCAGGCAGGCTCCCCCGTCGACTCCGCGGTACTCCTCTCGTCTAGCTGGAGTACCGCAGTCGACGGCGAGCACTTCTGGGTTCAACTTATCGCGTCCAGACAAGACGCAATAAGTCGAACCCAGAAGTTCGATTGCCAGCCGCCGAACTAGCGGCTGGGTATAGACGTACCCTTAGAGATGGGAAATATTAACTAATTATCCAGTTCATGGTTTGGGCCCCAGGGAGAAGATATATTGGATATTAAGCTGGCAATAGGTCAGTGATGAAGCCAAGGGCCACAGAGGCCTGTCCTTCTTTCCTGTCCCTTTGCTCCCAAAAATAAGGTGTTTAAGGACTTATTTAGTCCTGATTTTTACTTTGGTGTTTCTGATTTTTCAGAAGAACTATTGGGCACACCCATTCATGGGCAGCACCTCATCTCCGGCCCTTCACCACATATTCCTGCTCACAGTAGGAATCTTCCAACTTTCCCCACCACTTGTACCTGGTTGCACTCACCTAACTGAGGATAGCAGGCGTGGTGGATTGAGAAGCCTGCAAGTGACTTGCACTGAAACAAGTGAGGAGGTGAAGCTGTACTTTGTCTCCCTGGCTTTATTTGGCCCATTGACAACACAATCTTGATTTGCCAGGCAAAGGGTTAAAGTCTAATCTGAGTGTTTTGAGAAGAGCTGCTGCTGCGTGTGCATGAAAACATAGCAGCCCATCATACAAGGTATCCAAACGTTCATGTGATCAGCACAGAAAAGTGCATTCTGGGAGCACAAGAAGTCTGAAAGTGATCTGCAGGGCACTTATTAAGGGCCATTTTCCACACATGAGCAGACACATCTGATGTTTCTGCTGCTGTCTATACTTACATAGTACGTGCTGCATTCTCTTCCTTCCAGTGCTGAAGTGCCTCTGATTTGTGAGCTGCTTCTGCTCACACATCTGAATTTCAGCTGTTAAAGCCTACAGTGTCAAAACCTATTCAGGGCCTGATCCAAAGCCCAAGGAAATCAATGGAAAGACTCAGGTTAAATTCAATTGGCTTTGCATCAGGCCCTTATAGCTCCCCCCCCCCCAAAATAATAATTTAAGCTCCTATTCAAAATGTCACCAAATCCTACCAACATCTGCTGGAAAGGAGAGTCCTGAGCTTTGCCAGGACATGGTGAATGAAGTGGGAATAGAAGAACTTTGCACGCTGAGCAAAGGGGGAAAAAAAGAAAGTGACAGAAAAAAGCAGTGAACACATGAAAATATCATCCAGGCAATAGCCCCCCATAGCTACTATTTCACCTTACTTACTATGTCTACATTGGATGTGTACCCACACCCTGGCTTGCATGTATGTGGGTATATCGTAGCCAAGCCCATTTCCAAGAATTCACAACGCTCCACACAAACCATCTCCTGTAAAGCTGCAGCTACATGTTTGGAGCTAGGATTTCTGGGGCACATCCCAGGGCTCTTAGTTCCTGACCAACTGGAGCCACTCTAGGAATTGGTTCCATCCTGGTGTATTGTGGGAGATCTTGTCTGTCCTCCCCAGACACTTAGGTGGAAGTGGTTTTAGCCCACCAACACATTTAGCTGAAGCAAAGGTTACTTACTTCCTTGCTCTGCAGGCCTTGGTCAACCACAGAGGCATGTTAATGAATATTTAATGTCAGATGTACAGGAGAGGTGCAGGACACTAGGATGGTGAGGAGATCTTGCGTTTTCCTGTTGAGACAAGCAGGGGCGTTATTCCCTCCTAATAGTGTTATCAAGGGGTGTTGGTGTATTGTGTTATTTTGGGGGTCTTTGCGTACCTTCTCCTGCCATAGCTCATGAAAGCAGAAGATACAGGTACAGGCAATTGTGGGAATGGCAGCCGAGGACTAGACTTTAGACCAGGCCCCCAGGCCCTTACTGCTCCACACTGTAAAGTGGGCCAGCAGGGTGGGGGTCACAGCTCAACCTACACTCTGCCATGTGCCTCCAGATGAGCACAACCAGCTCAGGTTCAATATATGTATCTAAGGGCTTTGAGGGTGGCTGACGGGGGAGGTTGGGAACAAAAGCTTAGCACAGTATGCAACACGCCTGTGGTGTAGACATACCCTACGGGCTAAATGATGCAAGCAGATGCAGCTCTTTGAAGCTTACACCAGTGCTGATTTTGGGCCTGTATATCTTCAACAAAGGCTACCCCTGAAACAAAAATGAATAACTTTTCACAAATACAAGAGACACGGCCATGTAGTCAGATTTGCCATGGAGTCAGACTCATTAAATAACCTTATAAGAGCTCCTGGAGCCTTTGAATCCCTTCCTTCCTATGGGAGATTTCCTACTATTTAGGATGAGTGCCCCTGAAGAACATTGAGTTACTGTAACCAAAAGACAATCCCGCCCAGCAGGGTGTGTGGGATGTTAAGACTCCAGGCCTTTATACTTTAAAGATTAGCACTGAAATGTGAGGCCATAATAGGCTTCTATTATAATCTCCTCCCATAGCTTTCAGCATGTCACTCCTGTCTAGAACGCCCTGTACAGAGCAGCTGCCATTGTTATGTAAGGATGTGGGTATGGTTGCAAAGATCAAAGGCCACCCTCAAGCATTCAAAAATCATGAGTCAGGCCCCCCCCAAAATCGTAAGATTGGCTTAAAAATCATGAGACTTTTTTTTAAATTAACAAATTTGGCGTTCTTTTTATTTGCCTTCCAATTTTGGAGCCCTCAGCATGCACATTTGCACGCTTTCATCCACCACCTTGAGGGCTAGGAATTTACTTTGCTTTTAAATGAAAGCCGAGGTTCTCTTGCACTGTCTTGAGTCAAGGAGCTGGAGTTTAAGAAATACACTAAAAATCACGAGACTTGCACTAAAATCGTGAGAGTTGTCGACACTACAAAGATTGTCTTCTATTTTGGAAGGAGGGAGCTCTGGACTGCAGGGAGCTGCAGGCCGCTGTCTGTCACAGCTTCAGGGGTAACTGCACCTGTATTCTCTCTCCCGTGCCCTAGCTGTCACCTATCTCTGGGGGGGACCCGTCTCCCATTCCCTTCGGACCAGGGGTTTTAAGACTGCACAGCCCCAAACATGTACTGCGGTATCCCCAGCAAGCCAGTGGAAGGCCATGGGTCAGTTCAAACCCATCCTTGTATACAAAAGCCCTTTCTTTGTTTCCTAGCCTCTGGAAATCCCAACCTGACCCAATATGTGCAAACCACCCCAGTGGAGTAGAATGTCTCTGGAGTTGCTTGTAGTCTCACTGACTCACCTCTCACCATTTTTTAGTTCCTGGAAGAGCTGCGGGAACCCACCCCTATAGGGTAGAATACAACAATACCTAAACCATTCTTAAATTCAATACAGTGGTCCCCAAAAACACTGCATGGGGTTGCAACATCTGTCACACCAGCCACCCCAGACTCTGGCTGCTGTTGTGTTAGTTTTGTACACTTAAAATGCTACAGTGGCACAGCTTCAGCCACTGTAGTGCTTCACTGTAGACACTACCTACGCCAATAGGAGGGGTTTTCCCATTGGCATAGGTAATCCAACTCCCCGAGAGGTCGCAGCTAGGTCAACAGAAGAATTCTTCCATCAACCTGGCGCTGTCTACACGAAGAGTTAAGTCTGTGTAGCTACTTCTCTCAGGGGTGTGGATTTTTTACACCCCTGAGAGACACAGCTATACCAGTGTAAGTTCCAGGTGTAGACCAGCTCATAATGTTTAAATACAAATAATATAGTTGTTCAGTACGAGCTCTCTGGGCCTAAATAAGGAGACCAACTCCCTGCCTGCCTGCCTTCCACATAACTTCAAGGTGCTCATCTTTGACCCAGCAACCATTCCGATCTGAGTTCCACCTTACACCCCGGCTAGTGGACTGTGCCTTTAATGGTCCTACTAGTCGCCCACCCCATGATGTGCAGCTGGGTGGATTCAGGTGTGGTGCATGTAGAGTGATGTTTGAGCAGTCTGCAGTACCGATCTGTTCCTTGGAGCCTCCTGAGCCTGGGTCTGATTCCAAACCCAGTATATTACACCCCCTCCTTATGCACTTTCCCCCAGCCCCTAACTGCTGCTTTTATTCCCTCCGCCCATTATCAGCTTCATGCTGCCTTTCATGCAGCCCTTTGTGAGAGAAGCATATTCCCAGTGTTGCAAGCACAGTCCTTCAGAAACACACACACACACACACACACAAACCCAGCTGCACTGACCAGACTACTCTGTGTTTGCCTATATGCTGCCTTTTGCAATGTCTCAGGCACATTTCCTGACCTGGATTTGGGAAGAACCAAAACCCAGCAAGGGTTAGTGGTGGTGTATGTATGTAGCTTCTGCAGCACTCCAGGAGCTTTGGGGATGAAAAGCAATGTATAATGGAGTAAACTATTAGCATTATGAATCCTACTTTGCAATTATCTAGCATCTTTTCATCCGAGGATTTCAAAGCACTTTGCAAGCATCAGCTAATTTAGCCCCATGGCATCATACAAGGTATATTATCATCATCCCCATTTAGCAGCGTGGGGCAAGGACAGGAAAGAGGCGAAGTGACTTGCCTGAGGTCACGCAGTCCGTGGGAGAGGTGGGAACAAAGCCCAGAACTGCTGACTCCAAGTCTCAAGCCCTAACCCTAGACCACACCCCTTAAGATAATACTACTGGTTTATTTTTGTATCTGTGTTGTGTGACTGGAGTGCAGGGCCAGATTAGGTACTCTGCCTTTTTAGCAGTGCAGCAGATAGTGCAGATTCTATTCTGAGCGTCAGCACAGCCCCAAGAATTGCTCTCACTTCCAGCAGCCTTGCATTGTCTATGGGCCGCTCCACAGCTCAGAATGACTGGAGAGCAGAGCACTATAGCCATCCTTGGTGCTAACATGTCCCCCTCCAAACCTTGGCTATACTCCTAATCCAGAGCCTGCTGGGGGGGCGGGACAGGGGTTCTAGGCTGGGGAATTCTCCAGAGAGCCAGGCCAGTCACTTTACAACCTCCCTATGCCATAGGAGTGGTGTAAAGGGGCCATAGCTGGTGCCAGAATCTTGCCCAATGTTAGGGTAACCAGATGTCCCGATTTTATAGGCACAGTCGCAATTTTGGGGTCTTTATCTTATATAGACTCCTATTACCCCCAACCCCTGTCCTGATTTTTCACATTTGCTGTCTGGTCACCCTACCCAATGTGTCCACAGAAATGTTGTAGCAGAGTGCTAAAGATGTATCTTGGCAGAACTACTGGATTTCAGTGGGGATTTCTGCTTTAAAACGGATGGGATGATGTTGGCCTAGTTGGAAGAACAACCTCGAAAGTAGCTTTTGTAGACAAAAAATCCTATTTCGCTCATTTCCCACTCCTCCTTCTCTGTCTCTTCCATACCCTTACAGTACACTTCAAAGTGCTGCTTTTATAGAATTGGTATAGCCAGGGTGAAAGGCACACTAGTCTGGGCCTGCCAGGAGCTTAGAAATGCAATTCTAAATGTTAAATGAGTTTGCTGTTTTAGCCAGCTGGGCTGTAGGGGGCTGCGTTAGCTGCCAAAACCTATGTGGTTGCAACACTAAGTTTGAGAATTCAACCACGCATAAGCTGATACATTCAGTGCCTTTCATTACATTGTCTCACCTACAAATTGTCAATACAAGTCTGGGATGCTGAACAGAGAGAGGCAAGGTTGGGGGAAGGAGGAAAGAGGTAAGGAGAGATTGAAGAGGAAGAGATCGGGGAGAGCAAAAGATAGAGAAGGGGAAAAAAGAGAGACAAGAAGACATGCAAATACCAATAAGATAGACCAGGCTCTTCTACCATCTACAGGTCTCAGAATGTCAATTGGCCATGCTGGTATAAAATGCCCTTATGGGTGAACTATGAAGCAACTTTAAAGGTGACCTGCAAAGATATTTTGAAAATATAATGATGTATTCTAAAAAGGACAGAAATTTATTTTCCCCACATTAAAGCTGTGTTTGTCTGTTTGGTTTTGCTTTAGATATAACAGGAATGTCAAGTTTTGGCCTGCCTAGTTTTTCAGGCAGACTCAGGAGGTCTCAGATGTATAATGGGAGTTTTCTTTCAGCTTAAATTAAGTTGTGTATGTGTGTGCTAAATTTTACCACAGGCCTTCTTTCTCCCATATGTTCATTAGATATTGGGGTGAGATACCTGTTAAAACCAAACACACCCACATTTTAAACATTTTGTCTCCAAAATCCCTCTCCATCTCAGTTGTTCAACTTCCAGGCTCCCGTCTCCTGTCATTGTGATGGCGGCCATGTTGGGAAATGAACTGGCGACCTCCAGACCTGAAAGCATCAATTCAAATATAAAAACAATTGAGCTAAAGAGCCAAGCTCTCAAGTTGAGAGCTGTAATAGACCCATTTCCTTTGTGGATCAGGCACAAACTGGGGCATGTAACTGACACTCATCAGCGGGTTATGTAATGATTTTACTAGTTCATCACAGAATCTTCCAGTTTAAACAAATTTCTGAAGTAATGCAAAAAACAAAAAGGAAACAACTCAACTAGTAATTATAAATGACGCCTGGAGATCTTCTCCTACAATAATCTAGTGGAAAAGAACAATTATCACGTGACAAAGACAATGTTTTGGGTCATTGGTATTGGCTTTTGACTGAATTCACTGTTTGGAATTCTTTATAGTCTAATCGGATCACTTGATTTTTCCTATATAGCCTATAATATGTGGAGCCCTCTACAAAGAAGGCCTTTTCAGATGAGTGCTGCTGTTGTTAGGGCAAGAATGAACAGATAAGGTGACAACTATAATACAAAAGAGACATGTCTGGAATTGTTATTACTGTATTACAAAGCATGCCCAGAGCTTTTTCTAAGATTTCTTTTCAATTAAAAAATTTACTTATACCTTAAATAAACTCCCCTCCACCAGAAGTGGAACAGTATATGTGTTTCCATTTCACCAGATATTTTTTTCTGAAATGTGGTGCCACCAACCTACAAATCCAGCTGACTGAACATTGGATGTAGTATTATTATTGTATTTATGTAGCCCTATATATTATTTGTACATAATACTGTACAAAACACATAGGCTGGGTCTTTGCTGCAAAGAGCTTACAAGCTAATTTAAACAAACACAGTACATAGGAATAAAGCTCTAATTAGAGATGGGCCTGGAATGAAAAACTTCGATCTGGGTCTGTATTTCAAAGATCTCAAATTTGTCCTGCATCTGGGGTTTTGAGTCAGACTCTTCATTTGTTCAGATACAAGACACGGTGTTGCAATTCTTTTAGAGTAAATCAATGTAGGAAAATTCTGGGAAAATAAGCAAAAAAACCAAACAAACAACAACTACAAAACACCAGTTGTATGCCATAGGGGTGTAATCTAGAATATGGGACATGGAAGGCTGTTCTAAGCCATAAAGAGTAGGTAGATGAGAAAACAGAGAAGCCATTTTATAGGTGGGGAAACTGAGGCATGGAAAGGTTAAGTCATTCCTCCAAAGTCACACAGATAGTCAGTGACAGAGCTGCGAATAATACCCATAGCTCATGACCATCTGAACCCCTAATTTACAATCTAGCTCACGTGCACTCTACTAATGTGCACATTCTAGTAAAACTCCAAACAGGCAGCAACAGCGTTTCCTGTTTGGCAGCCATTGCAAAGGACCATGGGGAAATTTCAAAAATGACCATAATTAATTAGCACAAACAAATAGCACCTCAACTAAACCTTTCAACCTGTAGCCATCACTGGCCAAAGTCGGATTAGATTGTTTGTTACCCAAGTAGCATTGCTATGTTTGCATCTAATTTTATTATGGCACCCAAATGCCAACACAAAGGATGCAGAATAAATATGTATATAAGAAAATAAAACCACGAGATAAATGGGATTGTGTTTGGCAGATCCTGTTGTTTTTTGCTGTCTCGATTGATTGATACTCTAACCTAGACTCCAGTCTCCACAGGCTGTATTATGGTCAAACAGAACCATTGAGGTGTCTGGATCACACATGCTGCTTTTTGAAATGGTTTAATGACTAAAAAAAATTGTTGAGAAAATGAAACCACTGTGTGCATTGGAATGTTATAGGACATCTCTAGCCAATTCAAATTAGTTTTTATTGATTTATCTTATGTTAGATATTTGCTGGAAGTGGGTGAATCACAACAGCTTTGATTCACATAGGATTCAAGCAAAAACGAGGAGTCCTTGTGGCACCTTAGAGACTAACAAATTTATTTGGGCATAAGGTTTCGTGGGCTAAATAAATTTGTTAGTCTCTAAGGTGCCACAAGGACTCCTCATTGTTTTTGCTGATACAGACTAACACGGCTACCACTCTGAAACATAGGATTCAAGAATATTCAAAAGACACCTTGATGAAACACACTTGTATCGGGGTAACCTCAAACTGACATCTGTAGATAAGTTCTAAAACCGGACTGTATCTATACAAATTGCTTACAGATCCCCCACTGGCAGAATAACAGGGCATTCCCTGTGCTGGAGGAAGGGCTAGTCTAATTGTTTGGGGGAATTCTGGCCAATAGCTTTCTTTCCTCTGTTTATGGGCGGGCCCAACAAGTAAGTTGAACATGCCAGAAAAGTAGTGGATTCTTTGAAAACAACCAGAGAGAGAGAGAATGAAAATCTAGTGAAAAGCAAAGACTAAAAGGGACTTGTTTGCCAGAGCTTAAGCTCCAAAGGGAATCTATGAACTGCCTCTGACTTCAGAATTATCAACAAGATTCTGGGCAGAAGCAAGGGTGGGGACTAGTAATTGCTTTGAGTACCAACTGGCAGTTCCATGCTAGGAGGCATCATCATTATCAAGAATCCAGGTTAATAAAGCAGGCAGCAATCAACATCCAGGGTTTAAAGAATCCAGGACAGGACAACTCAACTCAGACACTTTGCACCTGAAACAAGGATCCAGCAGAAACCATTGAGAAAGGATTATTTCCAAGTGACTTTGGGTAACTTAATTCCATCTGAATTATAAAACTGGGGAAAAAGGAAAATTCTGTTTATTTTACCTGTGGTTTGTTAGAATATTTGCTGTGCAATATTAGTCCTGGTAGTTACAGAGAGGGGAAGAAATGTATCAAATTGGTTGCAAGCCAAGTATTTGTGTGGGCATTCAGTGTTTACTAAATCTTGGCTATATTTGCAGCATCTATATGTCTGTAAGTGTATGTGCTCCAGTTGAGTTGAGATTTATGATGGTTGATATCAATGCTCTGAGCAGGGATATTCAACAAGAAAAAATGCTGTTTATCTCATGGAAATACCCAGGACAATATTGGGGTTCTCATCCTCTTGTGACTAGTGACCCTACCTTTAGCGACTCACAAGTGCTCCAGTCCTAAATAGCCTCCCAGAATCCCTTCTGCAATTTTACACAGCACTTCAAAGGGTGCAATGGGAATTGGTGCAAAGGTTTACTGGGGTGTCTTTGGCAAAAGCCTTCTCCTCTGCAGTTATTATTAGAGTCCAACCCTCCTCACCTAACTTCACCCAAACTCCCATTAACTCCAGTGGGAATGCTATACAAAATAAAGTCGTATGGTATTAACTGAGGAGCACACAACTGCCAGTAACTGAATAAATCCACTTTGCAGCAGATGTCTAACACAAGAGAGATCAATAAAAACAAAACTGAATTGGCTAGAGATGTCTCATAGCATTCCAATGCACATAGTGGTTTCATTTTCTCTGTCTACCCCGAATATGGGTTGTATGTATTAGATTCATAATTTCAAGACTAGAAGGGATCTGTCTGCTGGGTCATCTTCCACTCTACAGCGTCCCTCCTTCCCCTCAAGTAGAGGAGTTATATTTACCTCGCCTGAGGCTTTGGTGTGATATCTCAGACCTGGTGCCAGAATCTCAACATGTTCAGTGCTGCAGCTCTGGAGAAAACACTGACTCGAGTAAAGGAGGAGGAGGAAGATGTAGCCTGCAAAGGCAGACTGCAAAAAGGACAGTTCTTGCCCTAGTCTAGTCTGGCGTCACTAAAGATAAGGAATATATTATTTTCCTGATTTAAAAAACCCCCAAAGTATCATTTATTTCAATTTATTTTTGGTCATTTGCCAAAGAGAAAATGTTGGGGTTGGGTGTTGAGTGGTAAATCTCAAGCTTTTCAAGTTCCTCACTGTAGGCAAATACAGCAGGAGTGTACTGCTACTGCAAGGCTAGCCTTACTTGGTAGGTCTTATGATTTAACTGGCATGGGACCAATTCATCTCCCTCCACACTTCCGGGTTCCCTATACACCCTGTTTACATATACCATTCTCCCTCACCCAGCCACTTCCTGCCGGTCTGCTCAAGGTGTGTTCACACTGTCTCACACTTTGGACTCAGCAAACCTAATCTAAATTGGTCTGTTTGTTTGAGGTCTATGTGCCTCTCTCTATAGTATCAGGTTGGCTCTAATAATCCTCTTAAATGGGCTGCTGGGAAATCAGGAGATAATGCTAAAGAATCAGAGGGGTAGCCGTGTTAGTCTGTATCCCCCAAATGAGGAGTCTGGTGGCACCTTAAAGACTAACAGATTTATTAGAGCTTTAGTGGGTAAAAGCCCACTTCTTCAGATGCAAGCACAACATTACAAGTGGATGAGGGCAGCAAGCGAACTGAGTATCTGCCATGCAGCCCTCAATGGATGATGGATGGGGAATCAGTGATTTAGCCCGCATGGGACCCATGCTATGCCTGGGTTGAGTATGTGTAACCCACACACCTTCTGGGTGTAGTGTTCTGTCGCATCTAATGGCACCAAGACCACTTAGAGAGAGAGTTAAATGAGTCTGCTCTACAGCTTTAGTTAACAGCCAGTTAGCTTTTAGCTCATGCGGTAGAGGCAGCACTAAGCTCCAGAGGTCCCTGGTTCAATCCTGCCCGCCGACAACCGGGGTCTGTCGGCATTACATATACATATGTGACACAGAGCCCCTGGAAATACAGTGCACAATGCAGCTGCATAGATCACCTAGGCTTCCTTAAAGCCACCTTTACTCTAGCTATGGAGCAATAACGTCCTATGTTAAGCAGATCGGTCTGGTGTCAGCAGGGCTAAACTGAGGTTGAGGGAAAAAAGCTGATGATGCATTATCTAATTGTGATATCAATGCATAGTGCCATGCTGAGTTTGTTGTTTTGGCTCCCTTCTTAACTGCAGGGCTCTTAAGCCTTCTTCACTAAGTGTTACATTAAATTGTCTCTTGTTTATACTGAGAAATCGTGCATTTGATGACCTCCATTGACCCCAACACCGTCTCTGCACCCTCTTGGCTTGTATTTTTTCTTGCATGTATTTAGGGTTGTTACCTAACCAGGTTTTCCCATGATTGTCCCTTTTTTGAGGTAGCTGTCCTGTGAAATCTGAAGAGGTGCTCAATACACACTGCCTGCTGTCCAGTTTTTTGGCCTCAGCATCATCCCAAATGTCCTGTTTTTTTGTACCTTAGAGGTGGCATCATTATGTGTATTAGATGGCATGGCCTCTGTGCCATGGGCCATAAACATTTATGGGACTGAAAAATAACAATTATTCCTCTGCTTTAGATCCCAGTATTTAACTGCTATTAATAAGGCTCTTTGGGAAGGCAACTCCCCTGGCCTCTGCCCCTGGTGAGTACACTGGCCCCCAGGAGTTTTGCAGTGGATGGGTGAATAAACCAGCTGATGGGGTGATAAATGCCCTCCCAAAGGGATGGGAGGGTGGCAGAATGGGTGGGCTTTTGGCCACTGGCAACATAAGTTCCTGCCACCCTATGCTCATTTAGACCAGACCCATACAAGGTGCCGGGCGATAGAACCTGTGGAGGCAATTTGAGTCCCAATACCTCATCATTCCAGCACCTTGGGACCCCACCCCACCACTTCATAGGGCCCTATGGGGCAGCAAAGACCCCCTCTGCCTTGTAAAAAGCAACAGAGGGTCCTGTGGCACATTTAAGACTAACAGGTGCCACAGGACCCTCTGTTGCTTTTTACAGATTCAGAGTAACACAGCTACCCCTCTGATACCCTCTGCCTTGTATATGTCTCCTCTTAACAGGCCTGGGGAGTCTGATCACTCCTCCCCCTCCCCAGACAATGTCCTGGGGCCAATAGGATGATGTGTGCCCCTCCCTCCCCAGTAGGCTGGACTACCCCTGCCTTCCCCTCCCCTCCCCAACACACAATGGTTCCTTCCTATTCCTTCCCTGCAGGACACACCCACACCCGCCCGTTCCGAGCGGATGGTGTCGCCCTCCCTCTTTGCCGGTTGAGTACGCTCCTTCTCTTCCGCCCCCTTCCCAACCCCTCGCCCTCTGATTGGCTGCGGCGGGTAGAGCCAGGCGACCAATCCGCGGCGGCCGCTCGTGGCCGTGTCGCTGGGCAGAACAAAACAAAAACAAACAGGGCAGCGAAGGGGGCAGAGCGAGGCAGGCAGCGGCTGTGGGGAGCAGAGCCGCGGGGACGGGGCAGCCCCGGGGACCGCTGCCTACGGTAATGGGAACCCCGCCCTCCCGCTCGCGGCTCCAGGGAGGGGGGACGCGGGACCTTTTCCTATTGGGAAGCCCCCTCAGATGGGGGCGGGGATTGCGGGGTCCTCGCCCCTCTCCAGAAGCCTCCTCAGGGGAAGTTCGGGATCCTTCCCCGGAAGTCTCTGAGGCGAGGGGCGGGGGGGTGTTCTGGGCTCCACGCCCCTCCTGGCCGGGTGGGCGTGTGGGGTCCTTCCCAGCTCTCCTCAGGCTTGTTCACAGTCCCCCCTTCGGCTCCGGACGCCCCCACCGAGAGTGATAGTGGGGGTGGTGTGGGGTCTTTGCTCCCTCAGCAGGGAGGGGGTGGTGTGGGGTCTTTGCTCCCTCAGCAGGGAGGGGGTGGTGTGGGGTCCTTGCTCCCCCAGGAGGGAGGGGGTGGTGTAGGGTCTTTGCTCCCTCAGCAGGGAGGGGGTGGTGTGGGGTCTCCATGCCCGCTCCCTGCTCTATCCCCCAGCAGGGGGGATAATGGTGGGGTGGGGGCTTTCCCCTCTGCTACCCTGTTTATTTCAGGGTCCTACCCCCCCTTCTGACTCCCCATTAAAGACACCTCCTCAGAAGCAGTGCCCTTAATGGAGGCAGTGGTCTTCATCATAGAAGATCAGGGTTGGAAGGGACCTCAGGAGGTCTAGTCCAAACCCCTGCTCAGAGCAGGAGCAGGACCAACACCAACTAAATCATCCCAGCCAGGGCTTTGTCCTAAAGATACAGTCGCTGGCATCTGTGGGGAAGGAGTGATCCCCAACCCCTCTGCTCCCCGTCCCAGTCTGGCTGGGTGAGGATGCGGTGACAGGCATGCTGCCCCCAAAGAGCACTAGGATTGAATTGGTTACTGGGGAGGAGGGAGCCTGGTTTAGCTCTTTACAGGAGAGCTGTTGGTTACCCCGCCACGCCAGGCTGTAAAGTCACTTTCTTTTCTTGTAAAGGCTGAGCTGGCTGCGGCACCTTTAAAAACAAAACAAACTAGCCACATCTGTATGAAAACCACTTCCGTTGTTCTTTCTGATACTTTAAAGTGTGCGCTTTAAGACTTGTGTTGAAGGTGGATTGGTGTATGTTTAACTGTAACACTTGAGGTCTTTTTTGAATAAGTAATTTTTTAGGCTATTTATACACTCTTTCCTATATAACTAGCACTTAGTATTTATATAGAGCATACTGTGCTATAAAAGTGTATGTATGTGTAAACCTTAGATGGAAACGGATCTTTTTACGGTACTACAGTGAGCACATGGCCACAAAAAAATTATGCTGTAACAACAAGGTTTTCAACCTTGAAATGTTCACATTTCAGGCTGGAGGTTTTCATGCTTGGTCTCTGCTCAAAGGGAGGAAAAAATGTTGTGAAGTTTAAGTAACATTTCTTTGGTTGTTTTTAGATGTGACTTCAGCCATTTTGCTGCAGTTTAAAAACATGGTATGGCATTAATGATTAGTATCTTTTGCTTGAAGTTGGGGAAGGGGGAAATATGGTTTTAAAAGTGATTGCCATATCAAGCATACTCAAAGAAGATTTTAAATGTAGAGATTTTTAGAGTTTTCTGAAGCCTTGTTCCTTATCTAACATCACTGCAAATTCTTGGCCAGGGACACATTGGGGTTTGTTTGCTTATGTTAACTAGTGGGACGGCTTGGATGCAGGTGATCGTGAGATATGTACCTGGCTGATGAGTGCGGTTTAAATACCTACATAAATAGAAGTGTCTCATTGAAATATTCACAACTGAATGATCCAGAAAAGCTCCTTGTCTACCAGAGACCAGAGAAAATAATGGACTTGAGAAAAAACCAAGACACCACCTCCCTCCAAAACAAAGCCTCCCAGGATCCTATGGTTTTTAGAGTCTTTGCAGCACTCTACAATGTTCTGCAAATTCTTAAAAAAAAAAAAAAAAAAAAAAAAAAAGCTCAAACTTAAGTCCCCCTGTTGTCTTGTCTACCTGAAGAGATTGTGAGCTCCCTGGGGCAGAGACTGGTTTGTTTTTTTTTGTTTTTTTTTTCTCCCCATAGAGTCAAGCACAATGAATACTTGGTCCTTGATTGAAGTTCATTGGTGCTACCATAATATAAATAATAATAGTAAAAAAACGAACTAGACAGTTGTGTCAGTTGCCTTTCCAAGGAGGTTTTACAAGCCCAGTCCTTGGGTCCACTAACATATTGACTATCTGGCCTGAGGAAGGGACACAGAGAGTAAGCCAGTTTGATTTCAGATACATAAATCAGGAATGACCCTGGAAGTGAGAAAATGTGTGCCATTTGGATCCAGGGTCCATGACTGTAGTACCTAAATCTTCTCTGGGTGCTGAGGCCTCATCTCTTCCACTGTTGGAGTGTTACTGTTGCTGAGGATGATTTGGGCTTTTAAGGAACTTATCTTTGTTGATATTGGAAGTTACCCATATAACAAGAAACAAGGTACCGAGTAGGTATCTGCTGATGTGTTGGTATTGGATACTCCTCTGTTCTGCCGGAACAAGCCAATGTAGGTACTTTCTCAGTGCAGGACTCTTACTTAGCTCTAAGGAAGTCACTACCACAGTAAGAGACTGTAGGGCTGTCTTCAGCAGTCTCCTAAGCCTCGAGCAAGTCTCCATTTTGAGAATGTTTTGGGGCTGCCTCAAACATAAATTAATATGTTGGAATTTTAGGGTTTACTCTGCAGGGCTAAGGTGGCATCAGTCTCAGGAGTATGAATACGCAGAAGTAACCCTCTTGAACCACATAGTAGTTTTAAGTAATAGGCCATTAACTTAGTACTTACATAATGTTGATATGCATTACTTTGTTCATATTAACAACTCTGCACTACAGAACTTGTCTCTAAAGGCTCCATGAACCTATGGTGTGTCCGTGAGTGTTAACAATTTAATGTTCAACCTGTTTTGTTTTCTTAAGTGTGTTTACAGTAATTAAAGTGACACTGGAAAAATAGAGCCAACAGCAAGAGGCTATCTTTGTCTTAATAGTCATATCTGCTTAGTCTACTGGTCAGAACCAAGTATCATTGCTATGGAACAGAGAGCTGTGGAAGTGGGACCTGGATTTTATTTCACATCAATAATATTACTTATTTTTATCCCAGAATATTTTTTGTTATTGGGGATTACACAAAGGAGGGGAAAAAACAAGCTTTAAGTATCTGTTTGAGTTTGAATGCCAATAACACTAAAAATATGTAACTTTTTGTTAAACATGTTAACAGTCAATGAAGGTACACATTCTTCCTCAATTACGGTGGCTTACCCAGATGTATGATCCATGTGGTACCCCTTTCTCCCCTCTGTCACCCCCCAAAAAACCAATTTTGTGGCTATAACCTTACTAAAAAAGAAAGTAAGTATCTGCTTGCATGGTAGAGGGAAGTGGTAATACAAGTAAGTATTTTTATCATTGATCAGTGGGGGCTGGTAACATTTCAAAGCATGATAGCACAACTTGCATGTAAAAGTGCAAATACAGAGTCAGCTAAGTGGGGTATTTCAATTAAGTAATTGGACTAAGATATGAAAGATGTGGATTGAATTTCCAGCTCTGCCACAGACTTCCTTGGCAAGTAATTTAATCTCCCTCTGCCTCAATTCCCCATCTATAAAATAATACTTACTTTTACCATGTGTTTGTCTTGTATATTCAGCTGAGGCAGTGTGGTCTAGTTCAGTGGTTCTCGACCTTTCTTCATTTGCAGGCCCTGAAAAAATTTCAAATGGAGGTGCAGACCTTTTTGGAAATCTTAGGCCTAGTCTGCGGCCCCCCAGGGATACGCAGAGAACAGGTTGAGAACCACTGGTATAGTTGGTAGAACTCTGGACTGGGATTCAGGGGAGATGGGTTCTGCCAGTGGCCTGCTGGGTGACTTTGGGCAAGTCACTTCATCTCTGTGCCTCCGTCACTCCCTCTGTAAAATGAAGGTAATGATACTGATCTCCTTTGCAAAGCCCTTTGAGATTTGCTTTAAAAAAATTAACACCAAGTTTGAGTGTATATATCTACAGTATATAAACTTAGCTCTGGATTTGCTGTGAGGCACAAAAGCTCTGATCTTCTTGTGAATGTGTGTGTGTAACTTCGAAAACTTTTTTTAATACATGACCAATTATTTTTCACTATATGAAGCTTTAGAAAATTAGTTTGAGCAAAATAGGAGCACATCATTGTGTGTCTAGACTGGCCTGTATTTATGACACGATGCTGCCAATATGCTCTTTGTACAGATTTTCAGATCTTATACTGTAGTGGATGAATAATAAAGGTTTTTAGTTAGGAAATGTGAGGTAGTCCTAAGACTGATGTTGAATACTAGCATGACCAAGTTTAAGCAAGCCCATTTAACCATACTGATTTAAAAAAACAACCTGATATAGAGGGGTAGTGAAGGTAGCTATTAAAAATAAAAATATATAGCAAATGGAAGAAAGGGGGAAGTTGATAGTAATTGGATTGGAACTGTAGAAAATTTGTAAGAGATGCAAAGGGACACAAGGAAAAATCTATGGCAAGCAGTGTTAAGCACAATAATTACATATTTAGATTTTATTAGGAACAAAAAGATCCTGACAATTCTATTGGTCCATTACTAGGTGGAAATGCTATAATTAGCAATAATAATGCAGAAAAGGCAGAAGTGTTCAGTAAATATGAATTCTGTATTTGGGGAGAAAACAGATGATGCAGTCTCATCATATGTTGATGATAACTCTTTCCATTCTGCTAGTTTCTCTGGATGATATTAAGCAGAAGCTACTAAAGTTACACATTTTAAAATCAGCAGGTCCAAATAATTTGCATCCCAGAGTTTTAAGAGCTGTCTGAGGAGCTCACTGGACCATTAATGTAGATTTTCAATACGTCTTGGAACACTGGGGAGTTCCAGAAGACTGTAAGAAAGTTAATGTTGTGCTAGTTTTTAAAAATGGTAAACAGGATGACCCTGGCAATTTATCAGTCTGTCAGCCTGATATCAATCTCGGGCAAGATACAGAGCAGTTTATATCAATTAATCAAGAATTGAAGGAGGGTAATGGAAACCAACATGGGTTTATGGAAGATAGTTTGACAGGATTTAACTGTATCCCATCTTTTTAATGAGATTACTAGTTTGGTTGATTAAAGATAATAGTGTTGACATATTTAGATTTCTATAAGGTGTTTGACTTGGTGACATTTTGATTAAAAAACTAGAATGATATAAAATTAACATGGCACACCTTAACTGGATTAAGAAATGGCTGATAGGTCTCAATGTAATTGTAAATGGGGGATCATCATCGAGCAGGTGGGTTTCCAGTGAGGCCCTGCAGGGATCATTTTTTTTGGCCCTACGATATTTAACGTGTCAGTGACCTGGAAGAAAACAAAGTCATCACTGATAAAGTTTGCAGCTGACTGCAAAATTTGGGGAGCATTAAATTATGAAGAGAACAGGTCACTGATTCTGAGTGATCTGGATTTCTTGCTAAACTTGGTGCAAGCAAACAATATGCGATTTAATACTGCTAAATGTATACATCTAGGAACAAAGAATATAGGCCATACTTACAGGATGGTGGACTCTATCCTGGGAAGCAGTGATTCTAAAAAAGATGTGGTGGATAATTAGCTGAAAGTAAGCTCCCAATGTGACTCTGTGGCAAAAAGAGCTAATGTGATCCTGGGATGCATAAACAGGGGACTTGAGAGGTTATTTTACCTCTATACTTGACACTGATGCGACTGTTACTAGCCAAGGATGGTGCCCACAATTAAGAGGGATGTTGATAAACTGGAGAGACTGCAGAGAAAAACCAAAAGAATGAATAAAGGATTAGAAAACATGCCTTATAGTGATAGACGGAAGGAGCTCAATCTGTTTAGTTTAATGAAGAGGAAATTAATGGGTGACTTGATTAGTCTGTAAGTACCTGTGTGGGGAACAAATATTTGATAATGCATTCTTCAGTCTAACTGAAAAAGGTATAACACAATCCAAAGGTTGGAAATTTATATTAAGAAATTCAGGCCAGGACTATACTACAGACCTATATCAGTATAACGGTGTTGCTCACGGGTGTGAAAAATCCACACGCCGAGCAATGTAATTCTATCAACCTAACCCCTCATGTAGACAGAGCTATGTCGATGGGAGGGCTTCTCCTGTCAACATAGCTATCGCCTCTCGGGGAGGTGGATTAACTATGCCGACTTCGATTCTGTAGTGCTGTAAGTGAAGACAAGTCCTCAGACTGGAAATAAGATGTAAATATTCAATAGTGAGGGTAATTAACCACTGGAGTAGTTTACCAAGGGTCCTGGTGAATTCTCCATCACTCATAATTTTTAAATGAAGACTGCAGGTTTTACTAAAACATACACTGTTCTAGGAATGTTTTGGAGAAGTTCTATTGCCTGTGTTTTACAGGAAGTCAGATTAGATGGTCACAATGGTCCCTTCTGGCCTTGGAACCTAAGAATTAAAGTTAATATTTAGTCTGGAGGTGTAAATGTTATCCATCTCTAGACGGACAGCAGGGCCGTCCCTACCCATACGCAAAGTACGCAGCTGCGTAGGGCACCAGGAAATCTGCGTGCTGCTCCAGCCCCAGCCCCGCCCCCACTCCACCCCTTCCCCAAAGCCCCCGCCCCGCCTTTTCCCACCCTGCTCCGCCCCAGCCCTGCCCCCACTCCACCCCTTCCCCAAAGCCCATGCCCTGCCTCTTCCTGCCCCTGCTCTGCCCCAGTGCCGCCGGTGAGTGGTGGGGGGCGGTTCCTCCGTGCCCCCCAAGCCAGTCCTGCTCCCCCTCCCCCACAGGGGGGCTACGTATGGCCCTAGAATAGTTACGGGCGGCCCTGACTGACAGTGCAGTCTCCTGATTAGTGTGACTGTGTGAGCTGTAAAGCTGAGGTGTGCTGGCACCCATGTCATGTTTATAGTCTAAGATGGGGTTCTGAACCTGAGGGTCATGACCCCCCAAGGAATATTACAGACCGATGTCCTTTCAAATTTTTGAAATGGAAGGTGGTCTCAAGTAGATTTGTGGGAGGTCCTGTATAGGGGAAAAAAGTCCTCCTCACTGGTGGTAGTTATTATAATAAATGTTAAAATTACTTTTCCTAGTTCTAGTGTTCTATGCAGTCTCTTTATTACTATATAATTGTATTTTCCTTTTGTTTTAAAGGAGAAACACATCTGTAATGGAACATTCTACTAGGAAGAAGAAAATTAACCTCCTAAGATAGTCAGACGATCTTGATTCCCCTTCCTGAGTGAGCAGTACAAGAGAAGACTCTTAGCATAATAAGAGTGCTTCAGAACTGAATGATTGAGGTAATGCTGAAAGAAAGACATTTAAATGAGGTGTTGGATGGTATGGGGGAGAGGACATTGCCTTACTCAAGGTTAATTGTTTGAAATTGGGGTGTGACCTGAGAAAATTGGATTATACACAGAAATCACTATAAAAAGGCAAGTTTTGTACCTTCAACCACTGGTTATTCATCACTGTAGTCAATAAGTCTGTACTAGGCAAGTGAACTAGAGGAGAAAAATGGGGAGGGTTGATGTCACCTAATGTCACAAACTCGCCACTCAACAATAAAGTGTTTGCAGGACTGCAACAGGTGGAAAGGGAAGAGGAGAAGAGCCATTGAAATCTCATGGGAGAACTACACCTACCAATAACATTCACAAGACTACAAAGTGATTCATGAAAACTTTGCAGGTAAAAGTTTGTGATAAATGATGTAGCCAATATGTCTTTGTGTACTGCCCACCTGATTCACTTGCATATTGTAGTCTTACTGGCTGAAATCTTTTTTTTTTTTTTTTTTAAGAAAAGGGGAGATGCCATCTCTTTCAAAATCTCATTATTCAGCTGTTTATAGAGATGAATGGGAAGGGAGGAGAGGAAAATAACAGTAATCTCTCTAGAAAGAGAGAACTTGTTCACCTTGGCCCCTAGCTAGCAGAATTCACAGAAAAAGGAGAGAGCAGAGTATTCATGAGAGAATACAGAAGTGAGAGCTTCTCAGGTGTGTGTACTTCTGTAGAAGAAATGTATATGGCCTATAGATCTGTGTTTGGGTGTAGGGGAGCCAGTGAATTAGGATGCATGGTAAGGGCTTCTCCAGACTAGAAAGTTCTAATGCTTTAACTATAGTGGTATAGTTGAATTAGTACAACTCTCCTAGTGTGGATGCATGTATGATGTCATAAAGATGCTTTAAACCCACATAGATAGTCATATATGGGAAGGGGAATAACTATACTGGTATGAGTCATCTTTACATCGGTGTAACTGTGCCTGCACTAGGGTTTTTACCAGTATAACAACTACATAGGTCAGTTAGGGGTGTGGTTTTTTGTTTGTTTGTTTGTTTGTTTGTTTTAAACCAAAGTATACTGGTAAAACTTAAGTGTAGATTTGACCTTTGTTTTGGTATTACAGTTGTACACTATCTGTGCTGTTTTATAAATGGTGCTCTCTGTTACATTTTCACCATCCCATGAATATTTTCACTAGTACCAGTAAGTTAATGCTAATTAAAAAAAAAATACCAGTCTTAATACTTGAATTTGGGTGAAAATGAATGTTGACTAGGTAAAAGACTCCTAATATTCTATTTCAGTCAGACTTTAGTCCACTGAAAAATCAAATGTATTTCTGTATTCAATGTTAATTGCATTTACTGCCCTTTTTTTTTTCTTTTTCTTTTTAGGCCTGAAAGGAAAGATTTCCGTTTACAGTCAGTTCAGTTGAAGTGCAATTAAACAACTATGGAAGTAGAAAATGAGCCGATATATAATGTTAACCCAACAGGTATATAAGGTCTTTAGTTTTTGTATTTAAACTATTGTTTAATTGACACTGGAATTTCTTTTATTTGTAAATTGTATTGTGGTGGCTTTTTCATAGATTCTAGGACTGGAAGGGACCTCGAGAGGTCATCGAGTCCAGTCCCCTGCCCGCATGGCAGGACCAAATACTGTCTAGACCATCCCTGATAGACATTTATCTAACCTACTCTTAAATATCTCCAGAGATGGAGATTCCACAACCTCCCTAGGCAATTTATTCCAGTGTTTAACCACCCTGACAGTTAGGAACTTTTTCCTAATGTCCAACCTAAACCTCCCTTGCTGCAGTTTAAGCCCATTGCTTCTTGTTCTATCTTTAGAGGCTAAGGTGAACAAGTTTTCTCCCTCCTCCTTATGACACCCTTTTAGATACCTGAAAACTGCTATCATGTCCCCTCTCAGTCTTCTCTTTTCCAAACTAAACAAACCCAATTCTTTCAGCCTTCCTTCATAGGTCATGTTCTCAAGACCTTTACTCATTCTTGTTGCTCTTCTCTGGACCCTCTCCAATTTCTTCACAACTTTCTTGAAATGCGGTGCCCAGAACTGGCCACAATACTCCCAGTTGAGGCCTAACCAGCGCAGAGTAGAGCGGAAGAATGACTTCTCGTGTCTTGCTCACAACACACCTGTTAATACATCCCAGAATCATGTTTGCTTTTTTTGCAACAGCATCACACTGTTGACTCATATTTAGCTTGTGGTCCACTATAACCCCTAGATCCCTTTCTGCCGTACACCTTCCTAGACAGTCTCTTCCCATTCTGTATGTGTGAAACGGATTGTTCCTTCCTAAGTGGAGCACTTTGCATTTGTCTTTGTTAAACTTCATCCTGTTTACCTCAGACCATTTCTCCAATTTGTCCAGATCATTTTGAATTATGACCCTGTCCTCCAAAGCAGTTGCAATCCCTCCCAGTTTGGTATCATCTGCAAACTTAATAAGCATACTTTCTATGCCAATATCTAAGTCGTTAATGAAGATATTGAACAGAGCCGGTCCCAAAACAGACCCCTGCGGAACCTCACTCGTTATGCCTTTCCAGCAGGATTGGGAACCATTAATAACAACTCTCTGAGTACGGTTATCCAGCCAGTTATGCACCCACCTTATAGTAGCCCCATCTAAATTGTATTTGCCTAGTTTGTCGATAAGAATATCATGCGAGACCGTATCAAATGCCTTACTAAAGTCTAGGTATACCATATCCACAGCTTCTCCCTTATCTACAAGGCTCGTTATCCTATCAAAGAAAGCTATCAGATTGGTTTGACACGATTTGTTATTTACAAATCCATTCTGGCTATTCCCTATCACCTTACCACCTTCCAAGTGTTTGCAGATGATTTCCTTAATTACTTGCTCCATTATCTTCCCTGGCACAGAAGTTAAACTAACTGGTCTGTAGTTTCCTGGGTTGTTTTTATTTCCCTTTTTATAGATGGGCACTATATTTGCCCTTTTCCAGTCTTCTGGAATCTCTCCCGTCTCCCATGATTTTCCATTTTATTATTTTTTTTAATAAACCTATTTCTTTAAAGATCTTCATAACAAACTTGGAGAAATAATCTATTTAGAAACAGTTCTACTAACTATATTACATTTGCTGCCTGATGTATTTCTTTTAAAATTGGAATAATTCCATGCAAATAAAATCTCTGTTCCTTAGGAGTTCCTCTTTTCCTCCTGTTTGTTTTTGTTTGCAACATCCCAAGTGGTGCTTAACTAGAATACTAGATGATAGTGACTTTGAAGTCATAATAATCTGATGTTTATAATTCCTGTCACAGCAACTAGTTGTGATGTCACAAACACAGGAATGACTTCAGGTCAAGATTAAACAAGAGCAAATAAACTCCTTTGGAGCAGAGATTTTTGCTCTCATATAACTGTCCCTAGGATTAAAAGCAGAGGAAACACATAATAAGAACATAACATAAGACTGGGAACTGGGTCAGACCAGTAGTCCATCTAGTCCAGTATCCTGTCTTCTGACAGGGGCCAGATGCTGCAGAGGGAATTAACAGAACACAGCAAGTTATTGAGTAATCCATCCCCTGTCATCCAGTTCTGGCTTCTGGCAGTCGGAGGTTTAGGGACATTTAGAGCATGAGATTGTTCCAGACCATATTGATTTATAGCTATTCGTGGACCTGTCTTCTGTGAACTTACCTAATTCTTTTGTGAACCCGGTTATACTTTTGGCCTTCACAACATCTCCTGGCAATGAGTTCCACAGGTTGACCATGTGGTGTGAAGAAGTACTTCCTTTCGTTTGTTTAAAACCTGCTGTTTATTAATTTATTTGGGTGAGCCCTGGTTCTTGTATTATGTGAAGGGGTAACTAACACTTCTTTAGTCACTTTCACCACACCATTCATGATTTCATAACCTTCTGTTATATTCCCCCTCAATCATCTCAGTCCCAGTCTTTTTAATTTCTCCTCCTATTACTCCTGAGGGAATTCTGCGCCAAAAAATTAAAAATTCTGCACACAATATTTTTAAATTCTGCATATTTTATTTGTCAAAATAACACAATATAATTGTGCTAGTTTCAGTTATTTCGATAATTTATTTCAAAATACATGTCAGTAAGTATGTCTGTAACAATACAGACAAAAAAAAAGATTCAGGAAATGTTTTTTGACAAATAGATTCCTTACTAGGCATATTAGTACAAAAGTTTGAGTCAGGCACATGTGGCCTGGCACCCCCCACCCATTCAGCCCCTGGCTCAGTGCTGTCACCCCATTAGCTCCTGTGTCCCCACCTCAGTCTGTCCCCCTGCTAGCCCTTCTGAACGCCAGTGCATGACCCCCCCCCCAGCAGCTCTATGTGCCCTGCTCTGTCTGTCCCTCCCCCGTGTCCTGTGCCTCTTCACCTGACCTCTGCCTCCTCCCTCTCTTGACTAACTGCTCCGGCTTGTGAGCCGGCTTCCCTCTCTTGTGGTGCCACAGCAGCCCCTGGTGGGCGAAATGTGTAATTGCAGTGACTCTCTCTGGCAAAATGTATTTTCTGCGGGGGTGGGAGGGAATCTGCAGGGAACATGAATTCTGCATGTGTGCAGTGGTGCAGAATTCCTCCAGGAGTATCATATGGAAGCAATTCCATACCCATACTTGTTTTTATTGCCATTTTCTGTACCTTTTCCATTTCTAATATATCTTTATTTGAGACAGGGCTACCAGAACTATTCACAGTATTCAAGGTGTGGACGTATCATGGATTTATATTGTGACAACAATATTTTTTTGTCTTATTATCTATCCCTTCCCTAATAGTTCCTAACATTCTGTTAGCTTGACTGCCACTGAGCAGATGTTTTCGGAGAATTATACGCGATCACTCCAAGATCTTTGAGTGATAACAGCAGATTTAGACCCCATCACTTTGTATGTATAGTTGGGAGTATGTTTTCCAATGTGCAGCACTTTGCATTTATCAACATTGAATTTCATCTGCCATTTTGTTGCCTGGTCACCTAGTTTTGTGAGATTCCTTGGTAACTCTTAGCTAAGTCCAAAGTTGAGTGCAATCTTGAGTAACTTTGTACCGTCTGCAAACTTTGCCACCTAACTGTTCTCCCTGTTTTCCTCATAACTTATGAATACACTGAATAGCACTGATCCAGTACAAATCCTCAGGAGACCTCACTATTTACCCCTTTCCACTGTGAAAAATGACCATTTATTCCTACCCTTTGTTTCCTATCTTTTAAACAGTTACTGATCCACAAGAGGACCTTCCCCTCTTATCCCATGACTGTTTACTTTGCTTAAGAGCCATTGGTGAGGGACCTTGTCAAAGGCTTTCTGAAAGTCCAAGTACACTATATCCACTGGATCATCCTTGTCCTCCACATGCTTGTTGACCCTCTCAAAGAATTCTAATAGACTGGAGAGGCATGATTTCCTTTTACAAAAGCCTCTGTATTGCTAAACTCATCCTGATCATAAATTTAATAGAAGAGGAACTGGTTGTACTTGCTCAGTAAGTACTATGAGTCTCAGGCTCTCCTTTATACTAGAAAACTGGACTGACTTAACTAAATTAATGGCGTTAAACCCAATGTAGGTGCACTTTAAGCACATTCATTTTTGCTTAAATTGCTTTAGATTATCAGTTTTAAAATAAATTTATAGAAGCCAAGGTTAAAGGTTTCAAGTGTTTCTACATTAGTGGTTGTATCAGTTTAACTAGATCAGTTTAGCTAAACTGGTTCACTTCTTTATTATGGGTAAAGGCTTACTGATATAGAATGCTTTTCATTGCAGTGCAACTATTCAAAAAGAAATCTTTTTTCTATTTGTACTTAAACTATTTATTTAAATTTTAAACACTTTTTAGAGATATAAACTTCTAGTTACTCTTCTCAGACTGCACTTAATGCATTTACCCAGCTCTGTAGTGGAGGGCAAAACGATAGAGCTTAAAACATGCTGGTGATTGTGTATAGGCCAGTGGCAAAACTAATGCTTAATTGTTTAACATAGTCTTAGTCTAATGAGGTGACTAATTCTCACTGCGGTCTAGTTGCTTACAGAATTATAAAGGTAAGCTGTTTGTGCACAAACGGGGAAAAGTATGTTCTCAATAGCCTTTGTTCAAATTTCTTTTATTTTTAAATAGTCACTTTAGCGTTGATAGTAAGCATGTAATGTTTCAGCATTGCAACAATGTGCTGGCCCTTCGAGGTTTAGAAGTACTTCTGGGAAGATTTCCATATTACTGATCTAGAGACTGAGACCAGAGTTGACTGTAACGTCACTCTTGTCACGCTGCCTGGTATACAGCTAAGAGTGCCAATCTCAGGTCATATTGCCAAAATACAGGGCATGTACTCCAGGCAGGTGGTATATTCTATCACCAAGCCAATAACAAATATGTGCTTTCAAAATACTATACTAGTTATTATGAAGCCAAAGACGGGCCCCTTCAGGCACTCTAGCCCCTCATGCACCATGCAGACAACCAGACTTCTGTGTTAAATGACCATTAGAACCAGAAATCACATATATTAGGTTCTTCCAACTCCAAGGAGCCAGACATTTTCCCCCCCCCCCCGATCAACATGAGATCAGGATCTCACCAAATACCACGCTGCAGCCAATCTTTAGTAACCTAACTAAAGATTTAGTAATAAAAAAAGAAGCGTTATTAAATGGTTAACATGAATCATATACATTACAGCTGATTTCAGAATTTGTAGATCAGGATAATAGGAGTGATGTTAAATCTGCCAGTTTTGTAAAAAGTTTCTCTGGCCTCTCAAATATCGGGGGTCCTCAGTCCATTGTTCAAAGCTTTTTTTGTTAGAAATCACAGTCCAGAGATGTGGAACAGGAAAGAGGCAAAGAAATGATGTCACAGTCTCCAATTTATACCCCCCAGTCCATGTGCATGGAAAGTTACCGTCTCAAACATGAAGTCAGGGATCATATGTTCTATGTGCCTTGCTGAGTCATGAGGCGTCCATTGTCTACATGTTCTCTGAGGCATCCTCAGGAAGAGTTGATTCTCTTTAATGGCCTATCAGTCATGGCTGGCTGGCTGGCTTTGATGTAAATCTGTCTTGGGCATGTTACCCAGGAACACAACATGTTTGAGATACAAACACATAGCAAAGATTCATAACTTCATACACAATGATAATACATAAATATAAACAGGATAACAATGTTCAGCAGATCACAACTTTTCCAGTGATGCCTTACAAGGCATACTTTGCACAAGATTTGTTGCAATTGTATAACAGTGGTTGCCACAATAGTAGAGGGTCACCTTCTTTTTATACAGTCACAACTCTCCCTTCAGTAGTAAGGACAAAGCTGGCTCAGGGTAATTCTCATCCAGTCTCTTCCTGAGAAGCAAGAGAGCAGGGATCGCTAGGAAGAGTAGTTTTTTGGTGGCTGAGTTGTAGACCTGGGCTGGGGAAGGACATTGTTGGAGATAAGGGTGTAAGTAAACCCACCTTTTATTTATTTATTTAGTTATTTATTTATTTATTTATTTATTTTCTCCTTAGTTTTATACAGTTCTGTTTTACTTTATAAAGATGTTGGGCAAACTTATATAAAGCCCAAGTTAGGGGGAATATCTTTCACATACAAGGGTCTTGTTTTTTTGTTTAGCGTGTTTCCAACATGAGAGGAACCATTTTTAAGTAAGTAATTAGTGGAAAAGTGTGACTTGCAGTTAAACGGTAATGCAGCCATTCCATTCTAACCTTCAGATCTGGAAACACTAATATCTCAGCATTATTTCATTGATTCTGAAAAGAAACACTTGCATCAAGCTTTCTTCATTTTGAAATATGTAAATTTATAAACTGTAATTATCTTGGACACCGGCAGATACTTTGAAGTTGGAATTGCTTCATTACGGCATTTTGTTCTCAATTACCTTCCATAAAACTGCTTAGTTTTGAAAATATTTCAGTTCTGAGAAACGTAGCCAAATGGAAATTGCCAGGTAGTATTTACTACAATGATAATACATATATAATGAAGTAACATCACTTTAAAAAAATTGTACATGAATTTAGTGCATGTGGAAGTGCTAGATTGATAGCTGGGAAGTTTAAAATTTTCTGTTCATCCATAGAACAGGTTAAGTATAGGCAGACATGTTTTCAAGAGTCTGTTTTAAAAATAGAAAAAATGCTAAGGGCCCCACTCTGCAAACCTTCAGCATGTACACATAGATGGAATTCCACTTTAAAAACTAAAGTCTGAGCCTACAAGCCTTATTATTGGGTGTAGCTCTTACTTATGAGTGTAGTCCCATTTACTGCAATGAGACTATACGTAGGTGTAAGCATTGCGTCCGGGAGTGTTTGCAGAACCAGCCCAATAAAGTATAGTGAAACACTTCCTATTTTATGCCGTTGCATCTTGGTAAAGATTCCAATTTTTAAAAAAAGTTGCGTTACTGCTTATCAACCGGTAAGTCAGTTCTTCATTGGTGGCATGCTGAGAAATTTCCAAGTGTGTGCTCTTGCAGTTTATCTCTTATTTCTATTGCAGCCAGTGGTACTCTATGAATTTTACTTACGGAAAATGGATATGTTTTACTGAGTTCGAGAGACATTATAAACCCAAGTAGCTCCATGCTTGTTTACAGAACCCCTTTACTTGGTTTATCTATTTGTAAAATGTTCATTCAGTTGCTCTTCACCTACCCACATACATGTTCTTTGGCATGTAGCTTAGGAGAGCTTTATTTCCCATTATGCCACTGCACCGGCAATGGAAAAGCAACAACTTTGCCTTAAATAAAAGTAACTGGAATGTGGTCAGGTACTTTGGTTCAGCAACCTTACATCTAATATTTCTTTTATATTACAGGTTTCCATTTTAAACATGTAATTTTTTAAAATCATGATGAATATTTTGTATAACTTTTACGATAACTGCTTAAAGCAGTAACTAGATTTTTCTTTGTGTCTTTTCTCTTTTGAGAACTTGATCATCTAAGTGACACTCCATTTTCTGCTGAGGAAGAAAATGGTGGAAGTGAGGAAATAAAGACTGAAATCAATGGAAATTGGATAGCTGCATCTTCCATTAATGAAGCTAAAATTAATGCTAGAGCAAAGAGGCGGTTAAGGAAAAATTCTTCTCGTGATTCTGGGAGAGGAGACTCTGTTAGTGATAATGGAGAGGCACTGAAAATTGGAGTCACTGCACCAACTAGTCCAAAGGGAAAATTTCTGGACAGACGATCCCGGTCTGGAAAAGGAAGGGGACTACCAAAGAAAGGTTGGTGTAGCCTACTAAGAAGGGTCTCTGCTTATGGGCTTTTGTCTAAAGGCATGTTTTTCCATTTGGATTATCTTCTCCCTAAACAACCTTTTCCGTCTATCCTGCCATTCAGTAGTTCTTTTTATAATGGTTGGATGGGGATGGCCACAGCAGATAGCGATCTTCAATAATGGATTATGGTGTACACACATGCATTATTCATTATACCAAGCAGAATCAACTTATTTCTTTAGGATACTACATTGTTGTTATATCATAATGTACAGTACAATCTACAGATCTTGAGGTTTATGATGGAATTTATATCTGGGATACTCCCTTTAATAACTTAAAGGACAATTATTTCAACCTTCAGCACTCTTCATGCTGCCTCATGTTGCTTACAGTTTCCTGACTCAAGTGGTGCAAGGCCCAAATGGCTGGGAGTTGAAAGATATATTATGCAAATACTTCTGCATATCCCAGAAAATCTGAGGCTTACACACACATGCCCGAATGAGGCATGATAGTATGGAGATATTTTGAGATCAACTTAGCATTTACCATAAGCTGGCTATCTTTTCTTTTTTTCACTTTTGCATGTTTTGCTAGGTGGTGCAGGTGGCAAAGGTGTTTGGGGTACACCAGGGCAAGTGTATGACGTGGAGGAAGTGGATATTAAAGATCCCAACTATGACGATGACCAGGTGAGCAAATGTTTTGTTTTATACAGTGCAAGTTTGAGATGGAAATAGCCTTTTTATTCACTGTAATTGATGCGACATTTGTAAAGGCTTGATCCTAAAGATGTTAAACACTGGCTCTGATAAAGTGTATGCTTAACTTTAAGCACATGAGTAGGCCCATTCACTAGCAAAGAGGTTGGTGTAGCCTGCTAAGGTGGTCTTGGTTTGTCTAGTGGGACTACTCATGCTTAAATTAAACATATGCTTAAAGTGCTTTGCTGGATCAGGGCCATGGTACTTAGCACCTTGCAGGATTAAGCTCTAATTCTGTAAAAACTGATCGACATTCAAGAAAAAATGTTTGTTTCTCAGTCCTTTAAATTGTAATTAAAATGTATATTTTGGTAGTTTTTTCTTAATCTTTTTATAAAAATGCCTACATTCTTGTATTGGTTTTACTACAAAACTAGTGTTCACAAATCATCAGGGTCTCTTACTACAGTAATATTTTGAAGTGTTAAGTTGGTATCAACAGAAGTGAAAACAAATTCCATTTTCAGTATTTAGATACTGCTAGTGTTGGTACTGATTTAAGGTGCCTATTGCATATGGATAAAAAGAATAGTAGATAAATCAGGTTCTTGACATATACTTTATAGTAAAAACACAGAGGTACAACTGCTAAGTATGTGTGGTAGCTTTTTCTCTTCTTTGTTTTAAATTATTAGACATGAACACTAAATGCTGCAGATCTCTGAAGGAGTTCAAAGCCAGTACACCTTTCAGTTTTTAACTCTTTCTGCAGTTGCTCATTGTACAGACTCTGTGCAGTTGGTAGGGGGAAAAACTGGTCATATGGTCCTATCTTCAGTATTTGGGTATGAACCAAGATAAAATCAATTTCAGTGTGGAACACTGTGGCTTTTTAATACATTGGTGCACATCAAATCTAGGAAATCAGCTTGATGCACTGCTTTGAAGGTAAAATATAGATCTAATGGCTGAAGTCAAAGGATTCTTTAACAGATGTTGACACCACTGCCCACGCTGTGTGTCAAAGCTTGAGGGGGCTGTCAAGGCTGTATCCCTACTTTGAACTTTAGGGTACAAATGTAGGGGCCTGCATGAAAACTGCTAAGCTTATCTACCAGCTTAGCTCTGGTCCCGCTGCCACCATTCTCGATGGATTCCCTCCCTGGGAAGCCTTGAGAAACCTTTCACCAATTCCCTGGTGAATACAGATCCAAACTGCTTGGATCTTAAACAAGGAGAAATTGACCCTTCCCCCCTCCTTCCTTTCACCAACTCCTGGTGAATACAGATCCAAACCCCCTTTGGATCTTAAAACAAGGAGAAATCAATCAGGTTCTTAAAAAGAAGGCTTTTAATTAAAGCAAAAGGTAAAAATCATCTCTGCAAAATCAGTATGGAAAATAACTTTACAGGGTAATCAAACTTAAAGAGCTCAGAGGAATCCCCTCTGTCTTAGGTTCAAAGTATAGCAAACAAGAAAAGCACTCTAGTAAAAGGTACATTTACAAGCTGAGAAAACAAAGTAAATCTAAGACGCCTTGCCTGGCTTTTACTTACAATTTTGAAATAAGAGAGACTTGTTTAGAAAGATGGGGAGAACCTGGATTGATGTCTGGTCCCTCTCAGTCCCAAGAGCGAACAACCCCTTAAACAAAGGACACACACAAAAGCCTTTCCCCCCCCAAGATTTGAAAGTATCTTGTCCCCTCATTGGTCCTCTGGGTCAGGTGTCAGCCAGGTTACCCGAGCTTCTTAACCCTTTACAGGTAAAAGGATTTTGGAGTCTCTGACCAGGAGGGATTTTAGTACTGTACACAGAGAGCTGTTACCCTTCCTTTTATAGTTATGACAGGGGCATATCTTGACAGCTAAAAAGAGATGCATAAAGTAGTCACTGTTGTACCTTGGCCCTCTCAAATAGTGCATAGTAGCTTGTTGAGGGTTGAGAATAGATAGTCTGAGTCTAAGGCTACAGACAATATTTAAAGAGCCTAGGACAGAGGTCCCCAAACTCTGAGGTGCAGAGGAATGTTCGAGGGGGCATGGCGGGGCTCGGGCCAGCCCCCACAGTGGACGGGAGCACCACCTAGCCCCGCTCTGCTCCAGCCCCAACCTCCAACCATGGCTCTGTTCCCGGCCCCAGCCCTGCCCCTAGCTGTGGCCCCAGCCTTGCCCCTTTACTCCTGTCTGTGCCCACCCCCGGGGGCCGGGAGTGGGGCCATGGCTCCTGGGGGGTGGGTGTAGACAGGGGTAAAGAGGGGGCATGACCGTGAAAAGTTTGGGGACCACTGGCCTAGGATAAGTGTGTAAATGTCCACTCTCAAGTGTGGCTTTCCCTTCCAGTGCTTACAGTTGAATGGGTCATAGGGAGTTGTAGACCCAGTTTAAAAAAAAAAAAAAAAACTCCAAACATTTAAAAATCAAGCTGAACTGCTGAGTCGGACACTTTAAGTACTGTCTTACCAAAGCTGCTGCTCTTAGTTTATGAAAGACACCACGGGATGTGTTTTTCAGACTGTTAAGTACTGGTTTCCTCTTGAGCTTCCCCATTAGGCAGCACCATGTTACACTTTTTGTCCAAGCTGTGATGGTTCTCTTGTACATGGAGGCTGCAGTACCCCTCTGAACTACAAATGAATATCATATGCAGTGTGCAGCACAGACTGTCATGGTGGTCCAGGACACTAATATATCTATTCCTCTCACGCCTCCACCCAGACATAACCTGTTACAGAACTGTCCTTCCATCCCATTCCTTCCACACTCTCACACCCCTACCTATCTACTTACGTACGTCTGAATATTAGCATGTCAGTCCAGGAGGAGTGGGGAACTGAGGGATATGGAGGAAGATTGGCTGTGCTGGTGTTCTGGTTCTTAAGCTTATATTGCCCTACAAGGTCAGGCTGCCCCGTGGCCAATTGCTGCATGATCTCTTCCCCCTTTTGTGAGTGCTTCTAACTGACTTTACCAAACACCCTGAAAATTAAATGCCAAGTCCTTTTCTTCCTTAACACGTTTTACATGTTATTGGTGGTCTGGCCATGTAGCTGTTTTGAAAAACAGGCTGCTTCTTTATTGGGGAGGGGAGAGTAGCTTGTGGGGAAAGATGCAAGGTGTCTGGTTAAGCTTTTGCCTTTCTGCAGAGCTGGATATGAGTTTGTCTCCTTCCCTTCCATGTATGGGGTACGTGAAAATTTTGTTTCTAACAGTATGGTGCCAGAAGAATCCTAGGTGCTTACGATGTTGGAAGTTCTAATGTTACTTACTAGTAAATTCAGCTTTTATATTTTTGGGAAATGTTATCTTTGTTCTAGAACTGATGAGTTTCCACAAACTGATTGCAAAGGCATGATGCAGTCATTGCTGATAGAAATCTTGGCTGCAAGTACCAAAGAGTTAATGATTTAAAAAGCATTTAAGCTCTGCAATAAAGAGAGCAAGTGAGACGCTGCTGCTGTTCAGATGTAGTATCTGATTTCTTTTGTTTTTTTTTAAACAGGAGAATTGTGTCTATGAAACTGTAGTTCCACCTTTGGATGAAAGAGCATTTGATAAAACTTTAACACCAATGTTACAGGAATACTTTGAACATGGAGATACTAATGAAGTTGCGGTATGTCTGACAACTTGTATTTTTAAAAATATCACACTTGACATGGGAAGTCACAGCCAGTTACAAACGAGATTATAGAGGTGCTGATATGGAAATGCACAGTTAAGGCACCCAAACAACCTTCCTTCTGCCCTTGTAGTGATTATTTGAATTTTTTTTATTAAATCTTTTAACTCCTTTTTTTTATTAATTGTTAACATTGTTTTATTAAAATGTTAATATATTTTCTTCAAATCTTATTTAGGAGATGCTGAGGGATTTAAATCTTGGTGAAATGAAATACAGTGTGCCAGTGTTGGCCGTATCATTGTCATTAGAGGGGAAGGCTAGTCACAGAGAAATGACATCTAAGCTCCTCTCTGACCTTTGTGGGACAGTAGTGAGCACAAGTGATGTGGAAAAATCATTTGATAGACTACTGAAAGAACTACCTGAATTGATGTTGGATTCTCCCAGAGCACCACAGGTATGCCTACAGCCCTTTGCACCAGATCTTTGACTTTAACCTCCATGGTTAGTGTCGTTCAGTTAAACTGCTTCATGAAATAAGGTGTAATGTATTTTTGTGGCATTATCACTTGTATGCTGTAGCTCCCTTCTGTCTCACCACTCCCCTTCCTAACTCCCAGATGAGTGTTTTAATTTGAGAAGTTTCCCTTTTTGTTTTTTTTAATTTGTGTAGCAAAACTAACCCTTATTCAAGTAGTGTTCCTATAGGTGCCCCACTTCAGGTGCGCATGTGCTCTGTTTACCTCTGATCAGACTTTTTGTTTGTAGTAGTGCCCGTTTAGCCCTCGCAGGCACGCCAGATATTCTTGTGCCCCATTCCAAGGATACATAAAGCTGTGCAGGCAAACTGCCCTCCGTTCCTTCTCAGCTGCCTGATGGCCTGAGACAGAGCTTCTAGTGTGCACACTTCAGCTTTGCTCTAGCTTGGCCTCGAGGCTTTAGTTCAGTTTTAGTTCTTTTGATAATCATACTGTAACGCAGAGGGTCTCCTGTTCTTTGCAAACAACTCTTATCTCAACCTGACAAACACAGGTCTTGGAGGGTATTTATTATTCATAAAGAGTAGCATGGTAAAGTATCTACAGAAAGCCCTTGGCAAGATTCAGAATTGTTGCAAGCTGTACGTACATGTAATATTTAAGGAATAATATATTTATATAGAAAGTATGTTTTATAGACTTGAAGTAAAAGTTAGTCACTAAGGGACAATATGTCTCTGTGGTGTCCCATTCAAGCAGGAGGGCGTTGTCATGCCACCCTAGTTAGTTGTGATGTAAGGCAAGACTCCGTTGTTTAGCCTTGCTCCATCCTAAAACTATCAATGGGGGTAAAAAAGGAACATTACAACAGACAAAACCTTACAAAGGCTCAACCTGTCTATGAATAAAGACAAAAGACTGATTCAATATAGGAGAGAGAGGAGAAAGACGCTCTTCCTCCTTTCAGTGAGGAGACATCTTGGGGAGCAGGGATGTTCTCGTGAAAAATTGGATCTTGGTTCCTGTGAAGCCAGACAGCTCTTCAACAGACTGAACTTGGCAGGGAAAACCTACTTTATTAAATAGGCAAGGTAACTGTTAATAAACATAGACACAAGTTTGTAGGTTTTAGGATTTTGTTTTGTATTCATTTGTTTCCACCACTCTCCGGTTCCTAGTTAACTCTGAATTCTTTTTTAAGTAAACCTACTTTTGTTTTATTGTAAGTGCTCACATACGTTGTGTGTATTTAAAAAAAAATTGTTTTTACAGGAACAGTAGTTTGAGGTAAAACTAGTGAACTGGGGTACACTGCTCCTTTGGGGGCAGAGGATCTGGGATTTCTTTGTTTAGCCAGTGACAGGGGTTGAATAGCACAGGGAAATGATTCAAAGGGACTCTGGGGCTGAGGTGCACCTGTTGTTAACCTGCAAGGGAAAAACAGGGATTGAACAGCCCAGAGGAAAGAGCTCCCTAACACCACCATTCAAGCAAATACCCAGTTACCACAAGCAAGACTTCATTATGTTGCAGGCAGGTGGGTAACAAGGTGACTCTCAATCCTGGGTACCCAGAGACCCATCACACGTACCTCTTAAGTTTATTTGGGGGGGTTGCATTTAATACCTCTCCCCCCCCCCAATTCTGAGGGGTTTGCCTAAGGGGTCATTGTCGATCAGGTATTCCAGTATCCCTAGGTTTCAAGTGTATCCCATAGCTGTTGTGTGGGAAATACCCACAGCTCAGCCAAGTGCAAGACCTCAGTTTCTAAAAATAGAACTAGGAAAAAAATAGATTAAACTTTGGCTCCTCGTGATGGAATATTGCCTCTGACCAGCCTTGGATCCAGGCCTGGATACCACCCCGGCTGTCAAAAGAGCTTCAGTCACTATCAAGATTGACCATTTTGGACTTTTTTTTTTTATTCTCATACCCTCCTCACCACTAAAAAGAGTTGTAAGGGTTGTTGTTGAGCATGGCAGACAACATCCTACTAAGTCTACACTGTTCAGTAAAGACCAGAAGCGCCTCAACCTCTTTGGGTGTAAAAGCTACTCCTCGCAACTCTCCAGTTTAGAAAAGAGAATTATCAGTCTCTGCTGGCAAACTATGATCACACCAAATATAGCAAATTCAATGCTTTTTTTTTTTTTTTTTTTTTAAATGATCATCTTTCCTTCAGAACACGGGAACAATTCTAGGCTACCATAACTGAGGGTCATCTCTCAGAGAGGACTGTCTTGCAAACTTCCCTACATGCAGTTGACACTGCAGCTTGTTCCATCTCGACTGCTGTTGTCATGTCGAGCATCTTGGCTGCAGCTGTCGGGATTGCCTAAGGAGGTTCAGATTACTGTAGAAGTCCTTCCCTTTGATGGACTGACGCTTGAGTGAGTCCGCCGACTAATCCTTGCACACCTTTACTGGATTCAAGGGCCACACACAGGTTTTGGTGTTTATATACAACTGCAGATAAAAGAAAATTTAGCAGAGCCTAAATGACACAGAAATCCCATCTGGTCCAATTCTTCAGCTTTCATAGACCAGCCAAACTGCCTAAGAGACCAAGATATCAAAAGAAGAGGCCCCCCCACTATGACCACTAATATCACCCAGCCTTGTGTCATCATTGAAACCTCAAATTTGGTGGTGTGGTTGAGGGTTCAGAACATCTCCATCTTGTTAAATGTACCAATGGCTTCAATTTGCTAAGCAGCAATCTGGGCATCAGTGCACACTTTCTCTGTGCAGTGCATCCTGATACATGCCTCTAGATTGGTTGTTGCTATTGTCACGGCAGTCCTTTCTTCAGTATTGGATCCAGCTCCAAAGCCCCCTCTTTCTTCAAGGGATACCACTCAGGAGTCACCTGAAGTGAAGCCCCCATAGGCCAATATTCAAAGAAAGAAGTTGCCCATCTTGTGCAGTAACTGGAATTCTTCTAGATGTGTATCCCTATGGGTACTCCACTACCTGCCTTCCTTCCCCTTTGCTTCAAAGTATTATCTTGCGTGACTTCATGGTAGAGAAGGAGCTGAGGGTGGCTTGCCTGCACAGCTGTGTAGATCCTTGGTATGGGGCATGAGGATGACAAGCTCATGACTAGGTCAAATGGGCACTGCTATCTAAAATCTCTGATCAAAGGCACATGGGGTCTGTGTGCACCCAAAGTGGAGCACCCATAGGTGAATAATTCCAGCTACTACCCAAGGTGAATAGCCTCCACATTTTAAAAACAAAACCCAAATAACTATGTAAGTTAAAATGTCTATTCAGAAATCATGTTGAATTCAGTGTCTCAAAAATATTTCTCTTCTGTTGCAGTTAGTGGGCCAATTTATTGCTAGAGCAGTTGGAGATGGGATTTTATGTAGTACTTACATAGACAGCTACAAAGGCACCGTGGATTGTGTCCAGGCTCGGTAAGTGATTGCTCTTTGTAGTTAGTGTGTATAGGTCAGGTTTTTTTTTTAAATCCTGAGCAAGCAAACCAGTAATTTGGTATTTTAAAATAAAGTAGGTGTGGCCACTCTCTTCTAGTATAAAAACAAGTCAACAACAACAAAAACCCTCAAAGGAAGCCTGTCACAAAAAAACCGCCCCAGACTTTTAAACCAAGAAATACTAAATGCTTCTGGCAAACTCAATCTTTAGTATCTAGTTGAATCTGTTGAACTCGGGCAGTAAACTAAATTTGACTAGCATTTTTGCAAACTGAATTCTTACAGTTTAACCTTTCCTCAGCCACTTGAAAAGAGCTTACTAACTTATATTTAAGAAAAATTCTGATCAAATCAGAAACTATTAGGGAGTATTTTGCTTTAGAAAAAGACTGTATATGACCAGTAGGTTAATACAGCGTCAGGAGAAGCAACGTAAGGATTTTGTGAAATAAACAAACAAACTCTTTTTGCTTCATGCTTAGTGCTGCACAGAGAGTGTCAATCCTTCACATTCTCAGACTTTATCTCATCCTATGTGGATATGAGGACTCAGTTTCAGAGTCAAAACTGTTTGAAGGAGCAGCCTATGTGCAAGGGGTGGGAGGGAAAAGAGAGTTTGAAAAATTACCCTCAGATTTTGGATACATCATTTTTTGTGTACAGTGTTGACCTTTCAGGCTTGGTTTTCGGAGGTGTTGAGCACCCATAGCTTCCATTGACATCAGTTAGTGGTGTTGGTACTTAGTACCTCTGAAAATTAGGCTACTGTTTAGAGCAACAGAGAGTCCTGTGGCACCTTTAAGACTAACAGATGTATTGGAGCATAAGCTTTCGTGGGTGAGTGCCCACTTCGTCGGATGCATGACGAAGTGGGTATTCACCCACGAAAGCTTATGCTCCAATACATCTGTTAGTCTTAAAGGTGCCACAGGACTCTCAGTCTGGATCTGTAAAAAGCAACAAACACGGCTACCCCTCTGCTACTGTTCAGGTTGCCTAACTTTAGGCACCCAAGTGTGAAAACTTTGTCATTCAATGATGCAAATCCTTTTACTGTGGTTGAAGGATTTTTGGTCCCAATAATTAAGTATATCCATACATTTAGCATGGCCACCTCCACTTCTGAGACAGTTTACTTCTCACCTCACCTAGCCACTCCAAATAGTGAGTACAGTTTTCCATAATATGACTGGGGGGGTGGGCAATTTGCCCCGGGCCTCGCAGAGGCCCCCACGAGAATATAGTATTCTATAGTTTTGCAACTTTTTTTTATGGAAGAGGCCCCCGAAATTGCTTTGCCCCAGGCCCCCTGAATCCTCTGGGTGGCCCTGAATATGACTACGATCAGCCTGAATAAATGGCTTAGTACTCCTCCTTGTTCAGGTATATGGTAGCCAATCTGGATCTAGGATTTTTCACTTCCAGTTCCTCTTCCCAGTGAGGTGGCAAGCTTCCCTAGTTCCCCTGTCTTTTTAGAAACTCTGTGTTTGTTGTTCCTCTGCTGAAGCACCATTTTGTCTCCAGACCTCAGGAGTCCCAGAACTCTTTGAACCCAAAGGGAGTAACCATTCTCCAAGGTAAAGGCACTTTAGGTTTAGCCACATGTTTGGAGACTTAGATTACTAAGCAAATGCAGGGCCTTGCGAGATCCCAGATTTTACCATAGAGGGAATCCAACACACTTTTCCACTGGGTAGAGGAATGTCTGAGGTCCTGCCTTGATAATTCAGGTAGGCCGCCACTACTGTGTGGTCTGTTCCTATCAGAATGTAGCTGAAGGGAGAAGTTGGTGGGGAAGAGATCTTCAGGAAGCTCACCTGATGGCTGTCAGTTCCAGGTTGTCAATGTGGACCTTGCATTGCTTAACAGACAGTGTCTTCTGAACTACCTGTGATGAAGTGTGAGCACATCATCTGAGGAGGATGGCATTTGTGATTATGTATATTTGTTGGGTTGCCTTGAAATAAGGGGTAAATTTTCTTGGAGTTGGATCTCCCTAGTCACTTATTGTGGGAAGCTATTACTAGCTGAGTAAAAGAAACTAGGTGTTCTGTCCTCTTGTGTCAAATGAGGGAAGGATACTTGATGATGATGAAGAAGAAGAAGAAATTTGGAACATAGCCTAGCCCACAGAACCAAGTCTTGACATAAGAGAAACTCCTTGTTCTTTCTTCCCTCCTCTGTAGTGAATTTATGTAAATAATTTTGTAACACAACCTTTGCTTTATAGAGCTGCATTGGACCGAGCTACTGTGCTGTTGAGTATGAAAAAAGGTGGAAAGCGTATAGAAAGCGTATGGGGATCAGGTGGCGGACAGCAATCTGTAAAACATCTTGTTAAAGAGGTAGCTAATTTGTAAAAAACCTGGTGTGTGTGTGTGTGTGTGTGTGTGTGTGTGTGTGTGTGTGTGCGCAGATTGACCGGGAGGGAGGAAAGAGATGCATTAACCCTGCACCTAAATCGTATTCTGCTGTTTTGAAATGTGTATTTATTATGAATTAAAGATGTTGACCATTACATTGACTGAAAAGGATGTTTGTCCTCTGTAGTCTTGTTTAGTACTTGGCTTTGTACAGTGAACACCCTAACGATAATACCTGCAATTAAGAGTTTATGATCTTAAAAAGATAGGCTAATGGAAGATCAGAAGCCTGAGAAATCCAGAGGTGGGGATGATTGTATTTAATTAGTCTCCCTTTTGGCCTCATGGTTGGAGGGTAGCTTTTTCAGAAACTCCAATTAGGATGGGGAAGAAACAGCAGCAAGCTTGGGATACGTTCCAGATATTAGTCGAAAATTTAAAGGAAGGAGTCTGTGACTTTGAGATTGCAAACCTGGCTTAGTTGGAGAATGATAGTGCCACCATAAGTAACAAAAAAATGGGAGAAGATTTGGAGAAAAGAAAATGAGTTTGATCTTAGTCATATTAAGCTTGAGTGGCCCATGGGCATTTTATCAAACATTATTTCTAATTATGGGCTGCACGTTAAACATATCTGTGTGCAGACACTGCATGTTTTGAAATGGTGTCTGGATAAGTGTTCAGCTTCATACTATCTGTATAGTTAGACATAACTTCTCAATTTAAGATGTGTGTTTTTTAAAATACTAGTTGCAGTTTGGGATACAATTTGTTTTTAAAATGCATGTCACTAGTTTGTTGCTCAGCTGAGTAGGGGATTTATCAGATTAATTGTAAGATTTTAAACTATACCTAGTATTTTTTTTTAAACAAATCCAATAGATTGATATGTTGCTGAAGGAGTACCTACTTTCTGGAGATGTATCAGAAGCTGAGCGTTGCCTTCAGGAACTAGAAGTGCCTCATTTTCACCATGAACTTGTATATGAAGTAAGACAGAAATCAGACTCCTTTTATTTTTGTAACTTTTTTAAAATTGTGGATAAATATGAGCAGATTCTAGGTTTTATTACAGTGTGGACATGCAAGTAATGTAACTGAACTCTGAAGTTCAGCTCCTAAATATTAATGTTATCAGATGTCTAAATTCTCTAAGTACAGTGCATGCTACTTGTGCTTGGGTAAACTGTTGGTGTCTTCAGGAAGATGTAGAATTAAACTGTATTTATTACATGAATGGGGCAGTTACAGGATATTTTGTACTGAAAGAGCCATTTCACAGTTGTCTGCTGTGGAATAATGGCAAGAAAAATCCCATGCTCCGGTTTCGTAGTTTTGTTAAACCTAGATTTTCTTGTTGGTAGTGCTGTGAGCTATTTATTACAGCAGGTTTCAAGCAGATAGATTGCTCTTTTAATAGGTCTTTACCACTTCTGTTAGGTTATACAGTCAATCCTTCACTAGTGGAGGATTGCTCCCTGTAGTATACTTCCTAATATTTTGTCTAATCTATTTTTAAATGCCCTGAGAGAGGGAGGAGAGACTATTCCACAGTCTAATACTGCCTTCTGTCAGTACATTTTTGCTGATATTGAACCTAAATGTTTACCTTTTTATAAAGTTGCTCCTTCATTCTCAAGAAGCTCCTTTGTCTTGGTGTTTACACCCTTCAAATGTGTGTAAATTTTAATTCTCCATTGTGGTGTCTGTCTGATGCAGATACATGACATCAGAAAGTAGAGCCATCCACACTGCTGCTAACTGATGCCTGAGTACAGGGTCACGTGATTTAGAGTACCTCTAGAAATAGTCCAGAAAGCTTTTGTTCTATCTCTCCTCTTGCCTGGTGGTCTGTATACCTATGGTAACATCTTCCTTGTTTTCATGCTTCGTATCCTTACCCAAATAATTTTTCCACCACATGCTTTGTTGTTATATTGTAGTATACTAGCATTGAAGGCGCATGTGATAAATAAACATTTCTCCATGTGGAAACTTTACAACTCTGTTTGCGGCATTCACTTTTCATTTCTTGTAAAATGTACTTTTTGCACTGTCTTTTAGTTAAACACTTCCTCTTGCTTTATTTTAGGCAATTGTGATGGTTTTAGAATCAACTGGAGAAACAACCTTTAAAATGATGCTTGATTTGTTGAAATCCCTCTGGACGTCTACTGTCATTACTCTGGACCAAATGAAAAGAGTAAGTGTATTTTTCCAAAATATAATTGGAATAGTAATTCACAAAAAAATTGTTGTGTGTTTTCAAACGTCATTCCTGTTTTACACCTTCTCTTAAACTATAGATGGTGATCCATTGTTATCAATGGTACTGCTATGGTTCTGTTGGCCCTCCGGTGACTTGTACAAATAGGCTATAGCTGATGTTTCCAAGATATAGCAATAAATGTTGTGTATCAAGGGGGTACAAATGAACTTAAACAGTGTTGTCTTGTGGAGCTGCAGAGTTGAGAATAATTTAAAATATGTTCTAATAACAAGGAAACTTTGAGGTGTCTTACTGAATTATGTGGTTTAATTACTAAAAATTTAAATCTTTCATAATGTTGCAATATAAAATAGGGATGTTTCTATGGATCTTGACCAGCCATTCTTACTGAAGTAGCCTTATTTAGATTTACTTGCTTTAAAAAAAAAAAATTACTAGGAGTATAAAAACAAAATCATTTAGCTATATCTGAACTAAATTGTGGTTCTGCCATAAGCCCTGAACAAGTGACCGCATATAGCTGTGTTGTCCCACACAGTGGGAACCACTCTATGACACATTCACAATCTAGTTTCCATCTACTCCGCTTCCCTTGCTCTGGGGGGAAGTGATTTGTGTCGGGCACAGATTATTCAGCTGTCCGAGCTGGTATGTTAGGGAGATGCTTAATGATCGGAGGAATGGTAAAACTCCAGAAATTGCTCCCTCTCTGATGTTACTACCCATGAGATTATACTGTACAGGCAGGTTAGCCTGGTCACAGTCAGGTCCTCTGATTTTTGGGAATCTTAAAATTTAGTTCATCTACCTAGGTAATACTGTGTTCTATAGTGTGGTGCTAACTTGCCGCTGAGGTGGTGTAGATTCCTTGAAATTATTTTTAATACTTTTTAAAAATTAATAAATTACTTGGATTATTGTAATCCCCTCAGAGAGTATAAAAGGGTAGCCTTTCTTGTAGCAAAATGTGACTTCATTACCCTAACTCTGATATTGCAGGGTTATGAACGAGTTTACCGTGAAATCCCAGATATTAACCTGGATGTGCCACATTCATACTCTATGCTTGAGCGGTTTGTAGAGGAATGCTTTCAGGCCGGAATCATTTCCAAACCACTGAGAGACCTCTGTCCTTCAAGGTACTTTTCGTATAATTATAAACAGAGCTGGTATATTAAGTTTGCCTGACATTTCCCATTATAAGACCCTGTCTTCAGTTGCTTAGAACTTTGCCAAACTTTAAGCATTTAGACTGAAACTTTCCATGCTGGGTGTCTGCCTGAGGCTGACTTCTTTTGGAAAATATCAGCCAAAAGGGTAGAGCAGTTGCTGAGAATGAACCTAGGAAATAATACATTGTTTGGTCAATGTTTAAAAAATCATGCCAACTTTTTCTTTGGAAAGCTCTAGAGCTCCCATGCTTTGGACCAGGAATTTGAAATTTGGCAGGAGGTGGCTGCTGTGTCAGGGATGTGTCTTTTGCTATCCCTATGAAAATCTGCCCAAATTTGGTCAATTTATAAGCCTTTGAAAACTCAGTTCACACATGCTCTTATATGTCTTAGATTTTAACAGCTACATTCCCCAAAGATTCCATCTGCACTTGGCATCCGCCACTCCAGGACTTTCCCTGTAATTGCAGCTCCAGCCTGCTGCAGGCCATGCCTGAACTGAGAGCAGGGAGACAGTCTCAACTGTGTTCTCAAGGAGACCCCCTTTTGGTAGCATGGAGGATGAAGTTGTCTGATTTTGAATGCAGATGGGACAGCAGGGTTAGAAGGAGAACTGGAAATAGCTGTGTGAAGAGATTCGGACAAGGAATTGGGGGTGGGGTGGGGAATGATGACACTGAGATTGGGTGATGAACTGGGGAGGGAGGTCAAGGATGAGTAATATGAGGGAGGGGCAGCAACTGGAGGCCAGGGTTGTAGGGAGAGACTGATCAGATGAGAAGCTGGGAGTTGGAGGAACTGGAACTGGCTGGGCAAGGAGACTAAGACTGGGAGTCTGGAGGGGTAAGCGTAGGACCTGCTGGGCAAGGGGACTGGGATGTGCAGCTGTGGGGGAATGGGGAAGAGACAGGACTTGGATAGGAGAGGTTGGAGGAGATGGGTAGAAGGGTCAAACATGGGAGGGAGGGGGAAACAGAGGTAGAAGAGCCTATGCCCACTTGATCAGACTTCCTTTCAGAAACTGGAATGAAAACTGAGAATTCCAGAGTCTTGCCATTCCTGTGCTGTCAGAGAGTATCTGTGAAACCCAGTGACAAAGTGTCCAATAGCTTTGTAATGCAGATAACCTACTAGTGCTATCAGTTACTCTGTTAGCTCAAGGGGCCAAGCTCTGTGGTGGATCTAAAGGTTTCAGCCCTGCTGATGAACCATAAATGTTATGATGCCACATGATGGAATTTGTTTTAAGTGTTCTTTTTTAAAACCTAGGAATTTACACACAACTACATTAAAAGAACATTATTAAGGATGCAAAGTCAAGCACACAAAAGTTAGGAAATGCCAGGAAATGTGCAACCTTAATTTGGCCCCTTGTACATATGCATTATAATGCAGTCTTTATTACATGGTCATGTTAACTATTTTTTCCACAGGACCCCTACCTCAGTTAAGACATAAAATAGATAATGCTCATGTAATGAGCAGCTATTCGATATTTTGTTTTATCCTCATTGTTCAGTAGGTGGCCCCATGCCTTATTTCTTGAGCTCTGGGGCATTGAGCTCTTAACACTGTACTCCCCTTTCACTTTTTAAAAAAAGTGAGTTTTTTGCAAATTATTCTACCTATTCACAAGGCATTGTTACTATGGGTTAGGTTATATACTGTATTTTTTTAAAGGTCCTTTTTTATTTGATCTGCTGAAAATTAGGTTTCTCATATAGAAATTACCTTCCTGATGGCAATAAAGTCAGTTTGTAAAATTTTAATGAGTTTATTCTTATCCCAGAGAGAGCCAACATCCATAAACTAGGGACTTAAAATTGTCCCTTGTTCTGTTCTTTGAGGAGTCAAATCCATTAGGTTTTATACTGACACATTCCCTGGTATAGTTTTTTTGTTTACATCATCATTTAAAATTAAAGCTCCATTATACTTCAGTTCTAGTGACTGTATGTAGAAGCACTATCAAAATAAGTTTTTGTAACCTTTAATTAAACCTCTCATCTCCCCAGATCAATGTTTGCAAAGCACTTTGAGCTTTGTAATTGGAAGGCCCTATAAAATGTGCAAAGGATTATAACTTTCTGTCCTAGAGATTATTCCTCCCACTTGGGTTTGAGGCCCAATGACAGGGCAGCATAGGGAAGAATGCTTTGCATGACTTTGTACTATTCCTGCTGTTTGGCTAAATAGAGCTGCACTATCTTGGCTGTCAAGCTAGCACCTTTCTCAGGTTCTAACACTACAAGGCGTTCTAAGAAAGGGAGAAAGAAGTATTATGCCTGTTAAGAAACTTGAGAGTCAAGTTTTGAAAAGCCTAGTATAAATACAGTGTTCTGTGTAGAATATTCAGATTGATTATGTGGCCTTTTCAGATGATCAAGAATTTCACAGGTAATAGTGCTGATCACCATGTTACTCCCAGGACCTGTGAAGTGGTGCAGGGGATCACTCTAAGCTATAGTAAATAAAGAAAGACTATTGACACGAATGTGAAATTTATAATCTTGTATTTTGTTTTTCCTTACAGGGGAAGGAAGCGCTTTGTAAGTGAAGGAGATGGAGGTCGTCTTAAACTAGAGAGCTACTGAGTACAGAAACCAACTCTTGCAGCCTTAGATGTTTAAAGGGAAAAAATATATTCTTTATCTAAATTGTAAGAGTTGCTTAGCACAGTTCATATATAATTTTTTTAAGCACTTGTTTTGGGTACAAATCATTTCTGAAATAGTTTTGTAAATTTATATTCAGGAAGGAAATTTCTTTCTCTGGGCATATAGTAGAACAGAACAAGTAACCACATTTCAGTGGTGGTGCCTTCAAATAAGCTACCCTTTTGTAAGTGCCATATGTTTATGACCTAATCATTCCATGTTCTGCATTGATGTCTGACTGTCACTCCTTTCCTTCAAGGACAGTGTTTTTGTAGTAAAATCACTGGTTTATACAAAGCTTTATTATAGAGGGGTCAAGTTAAGCTGCTGTAACCTCATTTTGGCTGCTGCTGTTGAAATGCTGTGCTTTGGGAGGAAAAATGGTTATTTCTTTAAAGAATCTAAAAAATGGATTGGTCATAAGACGTATTCATCTTTTCCAGGGGAACGCACTGATAGGTCTTAAAGACCAGTGCAGTAAAAGGTGGCTGGAACATCTGTTTTTCTACAAAACTGGAAAAAATGAACAGTTCTGGTAGAATGTATTACAAAATAAATTTTTGTAAAGCTATCCTCTTCCTTTGTTTTTATATAAGCAGTTTTGGAAAGCTCTCTGTGTCCTCTGCAGATAATCTTTGAACCAGGTGCCAATAAAATACATATCTAAAAAGTACCCTTTTGCATAGCATTTTGCAGAGGATTAATGAATACCTAAACTGAAAGGGACATTTTACCAAAGACTTCCCTGAAAATGGGTACAATTTATGCAATCACATCTTTTCCTCAGTGTTAACTGTGCAATTGTGTTTTGTTTTTTAAAACCACAAAATTTCAGTACATACTTGCTACCATGAAAGTAATTACCTTAGTTATAATGTTTGCGTTTCCAAAATTAACTTGTTTAAGCTCCTGACATCCTATTTATTCAGGCTTTTGAAGCTAGTAGCCTCTCCAGATTTATATTTACTTTCACCGCTTCTTTTAAAATTGCTTTAGAAAAGGTTTATCTTAAAAAAAACAAAAACCCAACAAACAAACAAAAAACCCTTGGCATTAGATACTAATATGGATTCACAGGGGTATAATGGAAGCTCAAACATTTAGATGGTATTAACAGTATATGCTATTGTCTACGTGTAGAAAACAAAGGTGACTGCCCATACACAGCGCTTTATCCTAAATATAACAAGGCTGATAATTACAAATTCTGGTGTCTGTGTGACCATTAATGGGCAAGTGTTCCAAATCAGAAGGTACTCTTCAATATGAAGCACACACTGTACCAGTTTTATCCTAGAACTGATATTGTATGCCATTTTGTAATAAGTAAAGCAGCAGCCTGCAGTTCTAGTAAACATTATCCAGGGCCCCTGTATTAATGTATACACATGTTCCTTTATAAGAGTAATGGAACGAGTAGCTGTATTGGTATTAACTACTCCAAACCTGTTAAGAGAGACTGGGTGGGTGAAGTAAGCATTCAAGATTACAGTAATTGTCTGGTTTCACCCACATAGTCATTATTGGGCATTTAGTGCACTGGATGAGGTACACCACATGTTGTGATAGGCATGCGTAGGACCCAGGGATCTTGAAAGGTGGAACATGGGGATGCTGAGAAGGTTAATTTTCTTTAATAAATAAATAAAAGTTTGGGGGCATTTTTATTTTTATTTAGTGCAGAGTATCAACCCATGGTGCCAGAATGTCAACACTTTCAAAAGACGAGCCTGAGAGCCTAAATTCATAATTTTGATAAACATTAAAAATCCTGGTTTTAACAAAGACCCTGGATTTATGGCTTATTACAACAATCTTTAACCTACTAACTCCACTTTTTGTCCTATGATTACAGGGATGTTAACAGGCCACTTCACCTGGAATGGTCCCTTAGAATATGTGCCAACTGCTTATGCTAAACTATCAGTTCCACCTTGTATTTAGCTATGATGCCCTGAGTACCTTTCCATATCTGAGGAAGAGCTCTGTGTAGCTCGAAAGCTTCTCTCTGACCAACAGAAGTTAGTTTAATAAACTATATTACCTCACCCACCTTGCCTTGCTAATATTCTGGGACCAACATGGCTCCTCCACCACCAAATCTGTTAATATAGAATATGGTTGCCCAGTGGTGCCTTATATACTTCCAGAATGTTGATTTCAGCTATATTTAGAACTCTGGCAATCAGGAAACAGTGTAAAGGTGCACACCTCCCTTACAACACAACCTTAACTCTGCCCCCTGGAGCTAGTAGCCACTGGAATAGGTCAGGAAGGATGGTGCCACAATAAATTGACATGAAGAATGAATAAGAGACTAGGCCATGGTTTGTGTTACATTCCACTGACTTGAATTGCAGTGTTTATCTGCATTCACTCTGTTTAGGTGCAGCTGAATTGAATGATGGCAGGATTAAGTGGAGCAGGCTGGCAAAAGCTGTCACTGTGATATGAGGAGAGGTACATGTATAGCTTGAGGTAGTATGCCTCATTGCAACATTGAGTTCTGTAGGCTGCCAGTAGCACTGCATAAGGACTGTCAGCAGCCTGGTGCTGTGCATGACTGGTCTTGAGGGCTTAGTGAGGGGTAAGCAAAGGCAACGTCTCAAAAAGGAACACTTATGAGGCAAAGCTGAAGGGGTGGTAACATTTTGCAAATCTGAGGTGGCTTGTGTAGCCCAGGTGGAGGTAGCTCCTCTTTGCTACACTTGACCTAAAGCCAAATATTGCTTCTGAAAAGTGAAGGTGTTACTTTGTCCTACACTGTGTGTTTTATAGTATCTGTAAGGGTAGTTAATTCCCCCCCCCCTTTTTTTTTTAAATAACTTTTCAGCATCCTCATGTTCCACTAACAAGTTCTACCCCTGGCTCCTTTGCTACTCACAGAACGCCTTGGCTGCTTGTTGGTCTATTCCCTGGCCTTGTATCAACTGTTCTAGTCTCATCTCTCTATTTGAATGGGGATGGGCACAAGCAAGGACTACACTGCTTGAGCTAGGGAGAGGATGCAGGGAGCTGACATGGAGTCAGTGGGGGACATGGTTTAAAGGGGGGGTACAAATAAGTGGCATGGATGTTGGATATTTGGGGGTGAGACCTGAAGTGCCCTCTATCCCCCTCTGCAGTGGTCTTGACCCATTCCTGTCCTCCCCACACTCTTGTGCTGCTGTGATGCCCTTTTTTCTCCAGGAACAGTACTGAGTGGACAGGTGAATCTGGAGGGGGAGTACTGGGTTCCTTCCCCAGATCAGGAAGCATTAGAGGGAAAGGAGACCCTGTGGGCTGAGGAATTGTTGGGCAAGACAGAATGTTTGAATGGGGTTGGGGTATACATAGATGGCTCCAGTTCCCTTCCTCTTCAAGTGCATCTGAGAAGAGGAAGGTGCCTAATTCTCCTTGCTTCTGCTTTGTCAGTGATTGAGCTACCTGAGAGCAAATTTCTTTTGAGCAGCTCTGATTTGTTGTTGAGGGATTATAATAAAACTTTTTATGGAAACCCTCTTCAAAACCATAGTCATCAAACTGGGCTTTAAAAACACTAGTGCTTGGATGAGCCCTAACACTAGTAAAGATTGTTGAGGGGGGTGGCTAGCCCTGCATGCAGTAGCTGTATGAGAGCACAGCCCTAAGGCTGCTCTAGGGGGTGGGAGGAGACGAGACCCACCTCTGGGTGCCTCTCCCTCCTGCAGGACCCTCTGGGAGTGGGCAGCAGCCCCAGGGGTTCCTGTAGCTGGAGGAGGCTTGTGGAGTTGGCACCAATCTTCCCTGTGCTGCTGGGAGTGCCCCAGCAAAGGGGGCTCCTAGCTGCTGGGCAGGGCTGGGGCAGGCCAAGACTTGCTCTTACCCCAAAGCAGCCCTGCAGGGAATCTCTCACTGCTGCAGATAGCTCTGCACCCCCTCCTCCCCACACTGTAAAGCGCTGAAGGCAGCACAGAAATGAGGGTGGCAATCCCATGCCCCTACTACAACAAGTTTGCAAACCTCCCTCCCCCTGAAAAATCCCCTTTTGGGTCAGGAACCCCACGGTTACAGCATCATGAAATTTCAGATTTAAACATCTGAAAATGTGAAATTTATCAATTTTCAAATCCTATGGCTGTGAAATTGACAATATTGGCCCATGAACGTCATAGGGCCCTATACGTCAGTTAGCCATTTTACCAAATGACCCAGCACCTTAATCCCATTGTTCAGAAAGAGGTTCGAGTATGAAGCATGATTACATTACCCTAGCTGTTTATTAGTATTAATTTAATAGGGGGAAGATGACAGACTCAGATCTTTGACAAATTAGAAGTAAATCTAAAGTAAAATTAGAAATTGTGGTTTTAGGGCAAAAGTTGTGAAAGGTCCCTCCTCTCCACTGAGGGCAAAGCGACATCTGCACAACACATTCTCAGAAAACTGCTGTAGCTAGAGCTTGAACTCAGTTCAACAGTTGCAGTATGTCAGCTTGTGCCACCCACTTACTGTCGCAGACTGCCTACAAACTTTTGTTTGCAGCAGACTTACTGCACATGCACATTTCACTCTTTGGTCATCAATTTGTATCAACCCATGATGTAGGAGCAAATTTTACCCACTAAAAGGGGACAATGAATTAGCTAAAATAAATCCTGAAAGGATAAGAGCAGTTGGGGGGTTTGATCCCCAATCATCTCAAATGATCTGCCACTCTGGACCATCAACCTTATCCAATACTCAGGCACAATAAATTTCAAGACTATTCCAGTAAGCATGTGGATTGTAGAGCACTTATGTATGGATAGAACAAGAAGCAATGGGCTTAAACTGCAGCAAGGGAGGTCTAGGTTGGACATTAGGAAAAAGTTCCTAACTGTCAGGGTGGTTAAACACTGGAATAAATTGCCTAGGGAGGTTGTGGAATCTCCATCTCTGGAGATATTTAAGAGTAGGTTAGATAAATGTCTATCAGGGATGGTCTAGACAGTATTTGGTCCTGCCATGCGGGCAGGGGACTGGACTCGATGACCTCTCGAGGTCCCTTCCAGTCCTAGAATCTATGAATCTATGTAGTGCTTTAAACAGTAAACACTGCTTAACCTCTAGCAGAGCTGTGCTCTAACATAATAGTAGACCAGAATGGCCAGGCAAGATTTGTAACATTTCAGAAGTGTTAACTATACATCTGCAGCCTCAAGTAATGAATAAAGTACAGTAACTCCTCACTTAACGTCCTCCCACTTAACGTTGTTTCAAAGTTACATCGCTGCTCAATTAGGGAACATGCTCGTTTAAAGTTGTGCGATGCTCCCTTATAACGTCGTTTGGCTGCCTGCTCTGTCCACTGCTTGTAAGATTCTGTGGAAGAGCAGTGACTTTATAAGGGAGCATTGCACAAGTTCCTCTTCTCCTCCTCCTCTCCCTCCCTCCCAGTGCTTCCCCCACCACAAAACAGCTGTTTGGCAGCACTTAGGACTTGGTGGGGGGAGAGGGAGGGAGGAGCAGGGATGCAGCTGCTCCAGAGAGGAGGTGCAGTGGGGGTGGGAAGAGGTGGGCCTAGAGCATCCCCCGGCAAAGTCAGCACCTGTTCTTCTCCAGGGAAGCTGCTGCTGTGAAGGTGCTTCCTAGCCCCCTTGCCTGCAGTGGGCTGTGCCTGTATGGGGTAAGCTAGGGGCACTTCCTAACCACAGCACAGTACTGTACAGTATATAATGCCTTTTGTCTGCCCCCCCAAAATTTCCTTGGAACCTAACCCCTTGCATTTACATTAAATCTTATGGGAAAATTGGATTTGTTTAACATCGTTTCACTTAAAGTTGCATTTTTCAGGAACGTAACTACAACATTAAGTGAGGAGTTACTCTAAAGTGAATAGGTTACAAAAAAAAAAAATTAAATACGTTGAGACTTCATGGGGCTTTTTCTTTCAAGCCAGCACAATTATGGAGCTTTTTAAAAAAGAAATCAAGCTGAGAGAAGCTGAAAGCCGCAACTACACAGAAGATAGTAGTAAGCATACTAACAAAAGACTCATCTTAAGCAAAATCTACAGACATTTATAATATGTATAACAGAAGAAGACATGAGCTAAGAAAGTTTAGTATGGACTTTTACCATTCCTGTACAGCAAACATCACTAGATTAATATACACAAACTAAGGTACAATATTTAGGTGAAATATTTCTTAGAGGGGGTGAACCATCATGCACCCTATTGTTGGCTTTGTTGCTGCTGCTCCCTCTGTGCCACTTCTTGCTGGCGAATTGTCTCCTGTGCGGCTCGCTGCATTTTCTCTAGCTTTTCTAGGGTAACAGATTTTAAAGGCAACAGTTTTGGCTTACATAACACCATGGTAGCCACATCCTCCACTGACAACTGCCCTGAAGTGTAGAAGGAAAAAATAAGAATATGTAAATTTCATATAATTGGCATAATTTTACAACCAAGTATAAATACATCTCAAATAAGAGCACCAAGTGTCACTGGAAAACCTAGTGTGTATATACAAGATAATACTTAATTTTGGACAAGATAGCATTTGTTTTCAGAAAGAATATACTGTTCTTTTGGGGAAAAGGTTTGCAAAAGCATAAGTCATTATCCTCAACTGATAAAGAAACCAGCTTGTTTTTCAGAAGTGGACCTATAGTCTGATTTTGAACCACAGGAAAAAAAATATTTTTTCAGGAACTGGAAAGTCACATGGCTGAGGGTTGGGACTTTTATATATTCAGATCTGTGCAAAAAATACAGACATCTAGACTATCATTGCTCCTTCTATTTATCTCCTAAAAATCAAGTTAATGACTAGGAGTCTCAGCTTTCCAATGGTAGCCAAGCCGATTGCTTATGTAATATAATGCCTTATTTCCTCATGTGACAGCTTTCCTGCCTTTCAGTGCCTACATTTTTACCAGCACAGCTACTAGAATTCAGTGCTTTACTGTCTGAAAGCCGCCCTGCAATCCCAACGTTCAAACTATATTGCTAGAACTAACAATTAGAATGAAGTTGTGAAAACCATTTTATGATTAAGATGGGGGTGGGATATGGGGAAGATAAGTAAAACGGTAATCATAATGTGAGCTTCCTTTCTACTGTTTTCTGTCAGGGCTTACAATAGTTTGTAAACACGAATGTATGTGCTTTCAAATGCCCTGACCGCTAAGGGGAAGAGTGATCAAAGTAAAAACAGGATTCCTGCTTTAATTGAGAATATGCGTCCACATACTTCATTGGTCTTGTCTAGGGCTGTGGCTTTGAGAGCTCTCCCAGCGCTGCAGGTACGCCACCTCCGCGAGGAGATTAGTTTACAGCGCTAGGGGTACGTCTTCACTTACATCCGGGTCCGGATGTAAGCAATTGGTTTTCTGAGTTTGATTTATCGCGTCTGGTTAAGACGCGATAAATCGATCCCGGATCGATCCCGGAAGTGCCCCGGATCGATCGCTGGTACTCCAGCTCGGCGAGCGGAGTACGCAGCATCGACGGGGGAGCCTTCCTGCCGCGTCTGGACCGCGGTAACTTCGGACTAAGGTACTTCGAATTCAGCTACGTTATTAACGTAGCTGAATTTGCGTACCTTAGTCCGAAGTGGGGGGGTTAGTGTAGACCAGGCCTAGGACTGTTTACAGTGGCGCTTTACAGCGCTGAAACTTGCTGCGCTCAGGGGGGTATTTTTTCACACCCCTGAGCAAGAAAGTTGCAGTGCTGTAAAGCGCCAGTGTAGCCATAGCCTTCACCAGGAAGGTTCGGGAGTAACTGGCTTTTGGTTTGCTAGAGGTTCTCGTTGCTGTAAGAGGCAGTGGTTCTCCAACTTTTGTAGGGGTGACCCCTTTTACACAGCAAGCCTCTGAGAGCAACCCCCCCTTGTAAATTAAAACCCCTTTTTAAAAAACATTTAACACGATTATAAATGCTAAAGGCAAAGCAGGGGGGGTTTTGGGGGGGGAGGGAGGCTGACAGTTCGCAACCCCCCATATAATAACCATGATCCCCAGTTTGAGAACCCCTGCTGTGACTACCCACTGATACATAAATCTCGGTGCATGGTGCTTAAGAGAAAACCAAGGCCAGGTCTCTACTCCTAAGATCTTACCATGGGGGGGGAGGGTGTCCATCCACCCCAGAGAGGAAGCTCTGGCACACCCGTGCTAACTGAATCGAGCTAACGTGGGCAACACTGGGCTAAGTGCCCCAGGAGCAGCCCGCCGAGAAGTCGGGGTACGTGCCCCCTGACCCCTCGCTGCTGTGGTCAGAGGCAGATCGCCGCCTAGACTGACTCTCGCTGGCCGGCGGTGTGACCCCACCTCCCCGAGGGAGGAGACGAGGCGGTGGGGGGCTGCGGGCCGGGCGGAGGGAAGGGGCGCAGAGGGCACGGCCGTTACCTTGCTTGGGCAGCACCTCCCGGAAGAGGGACTTGCCCTCAGGCATGGCGGCGTCGAGCGGCTGCTGTCGGCCCGGCCCGGCCCCCGTTGCTAGGGCCTGGGCAGGCAGCAGGGAACCTTCAACCTGCCCGTATCCGTGCGTCAGCGTCCTGTCGTCACATCGTAATTCACGGTCCCACCGCCGTCTCCCCACCCCAGCAGCGGCGCGCGCACACGCATGCGCGCTGCACATCGACCCTCCTTTTGCTGGAGGTCTTAACGCATGCGCAGTGGCCCCAAAATAACTAGCGCTCCCACCATGCACAGCGCTGTCTTGTTCCATGCGGCCCTGTCATCGTTGAGAAGCCTGCTCTCTTGTGGGGGGCACTGCATTCTGGGAATTGTAGTCCCACTGCATGCTGGGCATTGTGGTGCGTTGGTGGTTCTACAGTACGAGGGGGAAGCCTGGTGCTGCCCTGGGCCTGTTGTATGCCGGGGGCACAGTCTGTGGGGTTGCTGGTGGATGTGAGAGGCAAGCCCAGCACGCCACACCTCCATAATTAATACCGCCTCAGTCTGCCCAGCTTTATTGCAAATGAAGCCTTGCCCCCAGGCTGCTGGCATGTGGCCCTCACTTGGGAGCGTTTAGCAGCCTGGTTCGGAGGGAGCACGCCCATAGCTGTGCAATCTGACCTGCGTTGGTTTTCAGTCTCCCTACCTGGCTTCCAGCTACTCCGGACTCTGCAAGGCTTTTTCTCTTTTGAGAACAGAAAAACCACCCATCCACCTCAGCCCTTGAGGGATCCCACCCAGGAGCCGTCCATCCGCCCCCCATAACCCTGGGGTCTGTTGTAGTTTCGGCAGGCTGAAGGCCCAGCATGTAGAGTGGGACCGGGTATTGGCCCTGCCCCGTGCCATGCGATGCATATGGCAGTTAAAGATTTTGATGCACAGCTGCGTGTGTTTGCTTTTTACGAGGAATGCTGGTCCCAAGTGAAAACCAAACCTAGCATATTAAATCTTTTCATCAGGAACCAACCAGGCACCACAAAATCTGCCCAAACAGGTTAAAAACTGGCCAGATGGCAACCTTTCCTATTTGACATGTTTCTAGAATGTTCTGGAAAAACACTAAGGGGGATAGAAAGCCCTTTGCCTTTAGATCTCTAGTTGAAGCCCAGCCTAGGTTGGAGGCTCTAAGAAGTTATCACTTGGCAGCTTGCTTAATGACATCTACATGAAAGGAGGTGGTGAGCCTCTGCCCAGTTCCTAAGGGACAGGGCTCTGCAGTACAGAAGTTGCCCACCATACTTATCCCGAATTGTCCCCTCGTTGCCAGCCTGAGAAAACTGAATGAGCCAGGGAACTTGAACTTGACAGCCCACAGTTGGTTTCTCCCTGTCAGCACTGATGGTCTTTGGTAGGGCAATGTGGAGAAGTCTATATTACCACTGTCCAATCCTGAGAAGTGCTGAGCTTCTGCAACTCCGACTGACATCAACATGAGGTGAGGGTATTCAGTACCTTGCAAGAGCAGGATTTCCTTCTCCAGGGCCATCAAACTAGCCGCTTTCACTAGGGTGACCAGATAAGAGGAAGAAAATATTGGGACACATGGCACGGGGGTCTCTGGCCGAGAAAAAAAAAAAAAGCGGAGTGCCACGAAATATCGGGACAAATTGCGTCCTGACCAAACATCGGTCGGGACGCGGGACAAACGCCTAAATATCGGGACAGTCCCGATTTTATCGGGACGTCTGGTCACCCTACCTTTCACTGACATCAAGTTCACTCTACACTTGTTTGAAAATATCAACAAGATATTGCCCATTAGTGGTTTTTCCAGGATTTCAAATTCTGATCAAAGTTTTAATCTGATGTCCTAGAACTTGTAGTATGAGTGGCGCCACTGTTTAATGTAAAATTTAATTTAAAATGTAATCAAAGGCTGGAGTATTTCTAAATGCTAAAAGCACAAATCCAGCAAAACCAGATTTGCCAGCATTCCTCTCATCACTCAGATACATGCAGGGCCTGTCTGTGTTTTGGAGGATTCTTTATCATTTAGTAGCAACTTTCGTTGAAGAGCACTTGGAAGTAAATGTGCTAACACATAAGTCAGTAGATGCAGTTTCAGCTTCCTGGCTCTGCATGTGGATGGTAATCAAGTACTAATTCAATTCCAAGCTGAACTGTATTTTTAGATTTTGCTAATGATATTGTTTATATGGCCTGTACACCCTGCCCTTTACTTCAGTAATTTGTAGAGGGAAAAGCTCACATGTAGGAACAGTTAACATTTGTCAACCTGCAGCTAGTATTAGTGACCCCTATAGATGTAGTAAGAAACAGCAGATTCTGGTAACATTTTTCATAGTGATGTATATTAGCTATGGACAAAGATTTGTGGAAATTATGAACAACAGCACTGTTCAGTGATCAAAAGAGAATGAGGAAAATAATTTTTTCCATAATAAGTTTTCTTTCTGGTTTTGATTTCACTTGGTCATGTTTCCCTCTGCTGACTTGGATGCTGTGCAGTTGGCCCATTGGATGATCCTTCGCTGCTATTTCTAATGCATTTGTGGGGTTACAGTGAAATCTGTACTAAGAATCCCAGTTCCAGTAAGCAACACCATCTCTTCAATAGCTATTTAAAGCACCTGCAAGCATTGATTAAGGACAATTTTCTTTTTCCTTTAAGGCAACCTATACTAGGAATCAGATGGTCCCTCAGGTAGTCAGTTAAGACAGCTTTCACTTTACTTGAAGTTTTTGTCTGTTTGTCACATTTGATGCCAGTATTGCAACTTGCAGAGGGCAAGAACAAGCCTTTTACTTTCTGCTTGTTGTGGAGCTGGCCAAAGGTACTGTAATGCTTTCTGCCTTGTTCCAGGGGAAAGGAAAAGTGGATCCATCTTCTATTGTGATCCACTTCTTCCAATTTCAAAATCCCCAAGTCATAATCTTGATATTGATGAAGCTATAAAATTGTCACATTCACTTCAGGGCCTGCCTCTTCATCCTTTGAAGTCTGTGGGAGTTTTCCCATTGCCTTTAATGGGAAAGGTTTTGTCTGATGCCCTAGAATTGCACCCACTGGAGTTTTCCCATGATTTTGAGGCAAACAGGATTAGGGCCTTATTTACCTTGTTTGGGGACTATTTTAGAAGAGGAAATTTAACATGATTTGTGTAATTTATGAATTTGCAATCTGAAAGTCTAACTGGCACTAATTTTTTAAGTTGGTAAATGGCCCAGTTAGAAATGAACTAGAAAATCTTTATAATCAGATTCTTATACTGTGTAAATATTAAATTGTAAAGTACAGCTCAGTTTTTGCAAGATGCCAATTATGAATGAAAATTCTGCAGCACTGGAGCAGTGCATATTCCTGTGCTAGTGAAAAAGAGCCTTAAAGTGACAGGAAGTTTAATTAAATACAAGGCAGCATTAACTTGAATTCCTGGGCTAGGTCTTTCTAGCTGCTTGTTCATCACAGGTGGTTGTTTGGAGTCTAGCATTATGTAAGTATTGGCATTTACAGCAACTAAACCTCGTCTCAGTCATGTAGGGAGTTACTTTCCAAAATGTTTTTCTTGTCAGTATTTTTCCTCGATGATATGAAACAATGGTCACCTTGATTTGTTACTTGAGAGTATTTTACTGATTGAGATCTGGGATCTGGCAATGTGCTAAATCCATTTTCTCAGCTAGCCAAATGCCAACTTGGCACTCTTCTGAAAATGCTGAGCCTTCGAGTTGTGGTGGTGTATGGGTGGTTACTGGTGATTGGTTCCAGAAGTTGCCAGTAGAATTAATTTTAAAACACCTTGTGACACTTGGAGGAAGATTATATTAAACCATTAGGAATTGGAAGGCTAGAAAGTGAGCAAGAGGTACAGGTATGAACTAATATATTGCTAGTTTGCACCTTCTGTCTGAAGATTTCAAAGTGCTTAACAAATGTTAGGAGATTTAGTCTTGAGCTCGGCAAGTATTATTTACCACGTTTCAGAGATGAGGAAAATGAGGCTTGGAGGACCTACTCCTGCTCGTTCTGAAAGCAGTGATTAAATGACAGAAGTTGTGACTTGTCAAATTATACGTCAAGGACCTGATTCTTTGGTTCTGCTAAGAAAAAGTGGCTTTATGATCCCTGCTTCTGGGGTTGGCTGAAGTCTGCTCTGACTTATGCTCAGTTGCACAAGTGGCCAATCGAGCTGCCAGAAATAGCCGGAGAGCAGAGATACTTTGCCCATATCTTCTGTTCCCTGCGAATGCCCCTTGTGCTGGGAATAGGATAAGCAGAGCCACTATGCTGTCTCTATTCCACCTTGGGATTACCCTTATGAAAGTGTAGTTCCCAGCTGGCTGGTTAAATTGGCACAAAGTACTGTAGCTGGAATGGAGGCCAGGATCTGGCCCCAGGTTTGTGGCAGATGCAGGAAGAGAACTCCAGTATCCTGACACCAAGTCCTGTGCTCTAACCACATGTTTCTCAAAGGACATGAGACAGACCTTAACATAAAACCTAGTATTGTTCCTTAAAGTATCCAAGCATGAGGATAATATATTCTGGATGCCATCCTCAAACTCGTTATGTCACAAATGAATTATTCTTGTACTTCGCAGAAAGCCTCACAACCACAAAACCAGCAACAGCGTTATAAATGATAACCTTGTTTTCCTCCTCTTCCCAGAGATAGTCTCAGAACAGCAGACAGCATATAGACATGCATTGCTGGAATCCAGTGAGTTTCATAACATTGCAGCCATTTGCTGAAAGCCCCACAATACTGCAAATACAAAACGAACGTTTATTTTAAGTCTTGAATGAAAAATATCTACCTTCACCAAGGATAGGTCACATGTCCCACGGGTGAAGGATGGGCTCTGGAGTAGCAATGTTGCCAGTTCCAAGTGTTCAAAAATCATGGGCCAGGCCCCCAAAATCATGTAATAGTTGTTGGGTTCTTTCTATTTCTCTTCTGTTTTCTGCACCATTAGAGTTCATGCTTTCCAGCTTTTTCCTGCAACCAGAAGGGCTAGAAACTTCACTGTATTTTAAAATGAAAGCTGAGATCCTTGCATGATCACATAACCTGGAGTTTTAAGAAAATTTAAAAACAGCCAATATCACATGTATTGGCAATGCTCCGGGTGACCATCTGTCTTGGGTTTTAAGGGATATCTTTTGCTTGATTGATAGTGTCCATCCCATATTCAGTAAGGAGCTACTAATACAATCTGGTCAGATTAAAATATGTCTGTTTCCCAACTCTCTATCTTTGTTTTTTATATAACTCTTACCTCTGTAAGCACTGATGATAACCATGTGAAGACGCATGACTCTGTGCCATTTATAAAACATTGTGTGTGTCATCCCTTACAAGTAAGCTTTGGTCCTGTGTTTTTCATACATTTATTTGTCCTTTATTTCCTTGAAACTTGCACAGGCACTCTAGGGTACAGACCATCCTCACCCAGGAACAAAGCAAGAGATTTACTCATACAGGTATACGGGGTAAGACCACAAGGTAACTTTGGGGGCAGAAAGTCCAGTTTGGCTCTCAGAAAGAATACAAGGTGCTATAAAAACTGGAAGGTGGTCAGACACGGAGTGCGGCGGCTGCCTCTGTGAATGAGGTGGTAGGGGCTGGGTTTATTTCTGATTGATTTGATCATTATATTTGAGATTTTTTTGATGGTTGCAACCTGTGCACATTGAGGCCAGAATAAAAGCCTGGAGGAAAACCCCGTGCTTGATAGAAGGGCTTGTCTTTTGTTGCTGAATGAGCTGATCCGTGCCACAGCGAGAGAAACTCTTCCTTCCAGCTTCGTTCACTGTGAATGTCTGAAAACATATGGCACAGGGGACACAGAAGTAGCTTTCTGACTGGCTGCACTTTCTATTCCATCTCAGTCACTATTATCCAGCAAATGCTGAGATCTCACTGCCTGCCTTATTGTTATATATAAATTCCATTCTGTGTTGTCACACCAGATGCTCCAGAAAGGAGTTTCTATGAGATTAGTGCATCACTTGTGTGGTTAAAATCACTTAAGCTTTGGCCTGGGGCCTTACAGAGCTAGAAAAGGGTGCTAGAATTGCCCATAAATGCACCGTCACTTTATTATTCCACCTCTCCCCCAGCTGCTTAGAGTGTCTCTTGGAATATTTCTTTAATTGGTTGGGAAAAGTCTGAGACTTATCCTTTACTTACTGGGTAAAAATTAAGTGATGAGTCAATGGACCCTATACAGAAGTACAACTTTCATACACATAAGTCAATCATTGACATAACAGAGTAATGTCAATACCTAAAAATGTACTAGAAATTAAATTAACAGTTTAACATACAGACCATAAAACTCCCAATGCAGTCAAACAAGAAAGTTGTATTATCCTTTGAAATATACCTCCAGAGAAGCTGGAGAGGTGGAAGAGACCTATCAAATTATCCGGTCCATCTTCCTGATGGTGCAGGATCATTCCTATGGGATATTGCCTAGTGCTCAGTCTAGTCTGGTTTTAACATTTCCTGGCGATGGGAGTTTGAACACGTCCCTTTGGGAGACTATTGCACAGCTCGATAGATCTCACTTTTCAGGCCATTTTCCCAGATATTCAGCCTAAACATCCCTTTTTTATTATTCCCCTCCCAAGTACCTCTGCCCCCCAAAGTCTATTTTGAGGGTAAATTACTATTGTCATGTTCTCTCTGAAAAGAAACTTAAGTGAGGTCTGTTTGAGGGTTATACGTGCAAGTGTTTTTCCTGTTAGATTCTCCCATGCTTCCTGTGACAGATATAGCAACCTCATGTAATATCTCTGGGGACCATATTGTGTTAAGTGTATGAATGGTCTGTGTATCACTGTGGGCCTGAGACTGTATGCAACTCCCACGGGGGGAGGGTTGCCACACTTCCCCCAGGAACTAAGAACAGTAGGGGGTGATTAAGGTGATTCACTCAGTTTGTAAGCACCTCCAGAGAAATTCCACCTCTTGGGAGGCTTGCATATACTGGTTCAAACTGGGTTTTCCAGAGACCAAAAGCATAAAAAGCTGTATTTAAACTGAGTCAGGGTTGTTAGAAGGCTTTCCCTTCACCCTCTCCCCTGGTTCTTGTCATGTAGACAGAAAGCAGAAGACTCAGAAGTCTGAAGTGCAAACAACGCAATGTTTATTGGGATTAGTTTCTAAGTAAGCATATTCAAAGCCCTTCACACCAGTCGGGTTTATCTCTATATGCCAATAGAGTCTGTTTCCCAGTGTTCCGTTCCCAGCTCTGATGCCGCAGAGTGTTTGCCCCGTGTTCCCCTTCCCAGCTCTGACACCGCAGAGCATTTACCCCGTGTCCCACTTCCCAGCTCTGACACTGCAGAGCCTTGCCTGTGTCCCTGTTCCCATTCCCCCTTAGCAAAAATGATTCCAATTTCCCCCCTACTTCTTGCTTGACTCCAGTTTATATAGTAAAATTCTCAGCTATACCTTAACCAATCATTTTACTGAAATTTAGCTAACCAATCTTAACATATTGTAACATAATTCTCTAACCAATTATGTCCCACTCCCCTAATTAGTTTACATCTAGCAAAATTAATTATACAGCAGACAGAAACAATTAGCGAACCTGTCAGATTAACAATAGAAAAGTGGGGGGCATACAGATAAAACAATACAGAAATGAGGGTTTCACAACCCCATTGATAAGTGATTTCTTGCCAGACAGGATGCTATCAAACTAAATTTTTTTTTAAACCATTTTAAGATCTGTTTCTTTATCTGGTGGTGATGGGCACTATCAGGACAGGATCATCTTCCTAACAGCCTAATACCACCATATTTCAATGTGACTGGTTTGGAATGTGAGGATGTGACCGTATGCTTCCCAGCTTATGGCTGTCCCTGCCGCTTAGCCAAAGGCCTTAGCCTAAGAACAAGGCCTCAGACTGTCACAGTGAGAGAAGGCCCATACGCAGGCGGACTGTGATTTTGATTCTTGGTTTTATAACTCTATAACTAGCTAAGTGATAAAAATACACCTAAGTTCTTAAAGTATAGGCCTTGACAGGCAGGCCTGAATAGCTATATTCTAACAGAGGTCTTCTTTCTGCTTCAGCAAATGGACAGGATGTTCTGTCCAAGACGGTCCACTCCCAATCCTTGCAGAAGGGGTAGAAAGACGTTAGCCTGCTAGGGCCCTATAAGGCCGATGGGTGAGTCCTGGTATGTGTAGTGTCGGTTTAAATCTGTTTAGTGTTTTATATATTTTCTCTCGAATGCTTTTACCTGAAGAATAAGTGTGCTTGCTTAGAGAGCGCTGCATGGTAACTTGTAACTGCTGGCGCTACACTGTTCATAGTCCTTGGAGAGAAGGCAAAGTACTGGCACTGGCTTTAGGCAGACTGGCTTCAGGGAGAGTGTCATGATACTGCTCTACTCACCACTGAGTGGTGCCTCCTTCTGGTGATTAGCTCTGCCCAGTTCAGTGCCTCCTTTCTGGTCTTCTGACGTGCAGTTCTTCTCCTGCTCGTGGAGTTACAATATGACTGCTTTGTGACTAAACCTTCCATCCAGCTCACACTGTAATTTCCCCTTCCGGGGAAGTCTTTCAAAGTCCTACTGCAGGCAGTCCTCATGCCCGCTGCCCTGACTATGTTACTCCAGCAGGTTCCCTATTCACTGCCCCTAGCAATACCACTCTGAAGTGGATGGTAGAGGTACCCAGGCCCACCCTCTACTTTTGGTTTTAATCCAGAGCCCTACAGCGAGCAGTTAAGGTATGTGGCTACATGTACCTTACTGCTCTCTTCCCTGGACTACTTCCTACCATGCTTCCCCAAGCTTTTCATTCTGTAGTCCAGGGGTCGGCAACCTTTGAGAAGTGGCGTGCCAAGTCTTCAGTAATTTAAGGTTTCGCGTGCCAGTAATAAATTTTACATTTACAAGGGCCCCCGACAGAACCCCAGGCTGGCAGCAGGCTGAGCGGGGCTGGCGGCAGGGACCCCGGCTGGCAGCGGCCGGCGGACAGAACCCCAGACCGACAGCGGGCTGAGCGGCTCAGCGCATTGCCAGTCTGGGGTTCCGTCTGCCACCCGCGCTGCCGGTCTGAGGTTCCGTTCGCCGGCCCCTGCCAGCCGGGGTCCCATCTGCTGGCCCCGCTCAGCCTGCTGCCGGCCGGGGGTTCCGTCCATTCAGGCCGGCAGCGGGCTGAGCGGGGCCGGGACCCCGGCTGGCAAGGGGCTGGCGGCTAGAAACCTACACCGGCAGCTGGCTGAGCGGGGCCGGCGGACGGAACCTCTGACCGGCTGCGGGCTGAGCGGCTCAGCCAGCTGACAGTCTGGAGTTCCGGCCGCCGGCTCCTGCCAGCCTGGGTCCTGGCCGTCGGCCCCGCTCAGCCCGCTGCTGGCCTAGGATTCTGTTCACTCAGGCAGGCAGCGGGCTGAGTGGGGCCGGTGGCCGGGACCCCGGCTGGCAGCAGTGTGCCAGTAAAAATCGGTTCATGTGCCGCCTTTGGCATGCGTGCCGTAGGTTGCCGAGCCCTGCTCTAGTCTTCATAATCAGACCCCTCTCTCTTAGGCCTGCTTGGTAAACTCTTTCTCAGGGGGTAATTTCCCCCACTTCCTTACTTTTTTCTTACCTCAGGGAGCCAGACTGGTAGCTTACTCCCTGTAGCCTCCCCTTTACTGTTGCCAACCTCCAGACTTTATGTTCTCTCACAAGTGAGCTTCCTTCTTATTAGTGCCCTCCACACAGCCTAAGTCTCCCCTGCCTACAGCTTAATTGGCTGATTGAGCTCACCTGGCCTAATTCAGTTCTCTCAGGACTGGTTGGGAGCACACCCTATCACAGGGGGATATCACAGTGTAAGGCTGGGAGCTGTGAAGACTTAAAACCCTCAGTCAGAAAGGAGTGGAAGAATGGTCCCTGCTGAGACAGGTGATGGCTAAAGACCTGAGTCCTGACTGGGCATTCCTGGAGTGGACCATGGAGGTGCAGCTACCCTGAAATGTTGACACTGCCAAACACGCTTAGTTCCTGATCCGTACGTATACCACAGTTCGAATGGTGGAGCTTCCAAAAGTGATGATTTCTAGTCCTGGCACTGACACTATTTCCATCTGTGGCCTTGAGTAAGTAATTTAACCCGCTCCATTCTGACTGCAGAGAAGTTGCTCTGAACCCCTCCTGTGTCTGCTTGAAGATTGGAGGATCAGTAAGGTCAGTACAATGTCCTGCTTTGTGAGAGTATGGGGCCACCCCCACTTACTCCTGTAAATGGCAGGGGGCAGAATTTAGTCCTTTATTAACCTGGTGTCTGAAGAGAAACATATGCTACTTTTATACCAGCACTGCCATGTGTCATGCTATAGCAGCATGCGTGGGGCTAATAAATCTTCAAAGACAAAAAACACCACCTAGCAGAAGCAAATCTGAGCCACATCAGAAGAATTCAGTAATGAGTCCTTAGTTTTAGCCCTGTCAGACATTAGGGATGAGCAAAATGGGCACCGTAGTAACAGTTGACGAATACTCCTTGTGCATGAAAAAAGCAAAATAGAAAATGCACACGCAATGTTGGAGAGGGTGGCAGTAATGTGTGAAATGTAATAAGCACGTGGTTTGAAACATAGTTGACCTGTTCTTTGGTTGTGGCACATTGCATTGTAGTGTAGAAATGAAAGAGCTTGATTACTGTAAAGCAAGAGTGTTGACATAATGCAACTTGGCACATGCCAGTAATGCAGTCCAGTCCACTTCCTTTGGGAACCCAACCATCATTAAGCATGACTTGCCGTAGAATTTAGCAGAGGAGTTACATAATCTTTGACATATATGCGATACTGTGTTTTGCATCTGAGAGAGACGGAGGCACATTGAACAAACAAGATGCTCTTAAGACAATAGAAATGGACATCAATACCTAATTTGTATAGTGAAAGTGGACTGATGCCAGCAGTTGCACAGGACAGAAGCAGCTGCACCATTCCTTTCACACCCACCCCAGCACATACATCACACATTCTGGCTCCCACAACTTCTGATTTTTCAACACTTTTGCTCCTACACTTTTTCTTCTGACAGGTGATAGCCCTTCTCTGTGTCCCTGCATTCCTTGCCTTCGCTGCACCTTGCAGGCACGTACAGTCTGGCACTTGGGAACATTTAGCCCAGAAATTTGCCTGTTTCTCTCCCGTGCATTCAGATGGTGAGCAGAATTTCCTGTGTCTCATGCATCATTTTCCAGTGTCATCCAGATTCAAGATGGCAGCTTGTTCTTTTAATTAATTATTTTCTATATGTTATAATAGATATGTCTAAAATATAAAGGTGTTTTTAGAGTGATTTACTCTTCTTTGTAACAAGAGTAGTGATTAGATTATATCTTATGTTGCAGTCTCCCTTTCAGGGAATAACATCTTTCTTTTGTAAATAATGCACTAACTGTACTGAGCATTTCATGCATTGGTCTAAACAAATTAGATGTATAGGGCAATAATATGTACAGTAATTGGCACTCCTATTCATACAATTAATCTGGTTTCAAGACGCAACTAAACTGAAAGATCGGGTCTAGCTTTGAACAGCTTGAAGCAAATTCTCCGTTTCTAATCCTACATCAAGCATAATTATCTAGTCTTGTTTCAGGCACCCAGAACTCTAAAGTCTTGAAAAAGATCAAATCAGCATCTGTGTCCTCCTAAGTTTTTGTGGCTCCATAATACACTCTCAGTCCACTTTTGATTTAGAGGAAAGGAAAATTGCAAATCCAATAGGCTATCAAGCAAGTTAAACTTCCATCATGCAAATTGAGAGTCAGCCAGTTCAAACAGTTTAGATTTCCAAGTCACCCTTACAAACAATGTAAATGAGCAAGAGATTACTTCACCTCACCGACAATACATCTTTTGCTGAACATACTTTAGACAGGTTTATATGTCATTGAGGAAAATAGACTCATAAAGGAATATAAACTCTGGTGAGTCAAGTGTAAAAGTATAATTAGACAGGCCAAAACAGAATTCGAAGAGCAGCTAGCAAAAGACACAAAACGTAACAGCATTTTTTTAAGGACATCAGAAGCAGGAAGACTGCCAAAGAATCAGTGGGACCACTGGACAATCAACGTGCTAAAAGAGCACTCAAGGAAGACAAGGCCATTGCGGAGAAGCTAAATGAATTATTTGCATCAGTCTTCACTGCAGAGAATGTGAGGGAGATTCACATACTTGAACCTTTCATTTTAGGTGACAAATCTGAGGAACTGTCCCAGATTGAGGTGTCAGTAGAGGAGGTTTTGGAACAAATCACTAAATTAAAGAGTAATATGTTACCAGGACCAGGTAGTATTCAACCAAGAGTTCTGAAGGAACTCAAATATGAAATTACAGATCATACATATCCTCTGGTATGTAACCTATTGCTAAATCAACCTCTGTATTGAGGACTGGAGGATAGCTAATGTAATGCCGATTTTTTTTTTAAGAGTCCCGAGGTGATCCTGGCAATTACAGTAAGCCTAATTTCAGTACTAGCAAATTGGTTGAAAATATAGTAAAGAACAGAATTATCAGACATGTAGATGAACATGATTTGTTGGGGAAAAGTCAACAGGGCTTGTGTAGGGAAATCGTGCATCACCAATCTATTAGAATGCTTTGAAGATGTCAACAAACATGTGGACAAGGGTGATCCAGTGGGTATAGTGTATTTGGACTTGCTGAAAGCCTTTGACTTGCTCCTTCGCCAAAAATTCTTAAGCAAAGTAAGCAGTCATGGGATAAGAAGGAAGGTCCTCCCATGGATCAGTAACTGGTTAAAAGACAGGAAGCAAAGTGTAGGAATCAATGGCCATTTTTCGCAGGAGCGAGAGGTAAATAGTGAGGTCCCCCAAGGATCTGTACTGGGACCAGTCCTATTCAACATATTCATAAATGATCTGGCAACAGGGGTAAATAATGAGGTGGCAAAGTTTGCGGACAATACTAAATTACTCAAGATAGTTAAGTCCAATGCAGACTGCAAAGAGTTACAAAAGAATCTCACAAAACTGGGTGATGGAGCAACAAAATAGAAAATGAAATTCAATGTTGATGAATGCAAAGTAATGCACAATGGAAAACATAATCCCAGCTATACATACAAAATGATGGAGTCTAAATTAGCTGTTACTACTCAATAAAGGTATCTTGGAGTCGTGGATAGTTCTCTGAAAAAATCCACTCAATGTGCAACAGCAGTCAAAAAAGCTAACAGAATGGTAAGAACCATTAGGAAAAGAATAGATAATGAGACAGGAAATATCATTGTCACAATATGAATCCATGGTAGCCAATACCTTAAATACTATGTACTGTTCCGGTTACCCCATCTCAAAAAAGAATTGGAAAAAGTACAGAAAAGAGCAAAAAAAGTAAAGTATAAGTAATAAAAATGATTAGGGTATGGAACTGCTTCCATATGAGGAGAGATTAAAAAGACTGAGACTGTTCAGCTTGGAAAAGAGCCAATAAATTTAAATAATTTAAAAAAAGCAGTGCTTTCAAGGTGGTAAGGTCTCCTCCTACATTCAAATGCTGATCAGCCCTGCTTGTGTCTCAGACCACACATCATCAGACTAGACCAGGGGTCGGCAACGTTCGGCACGCGGATCGCCAGGGTAAGCACCCTGGCGGGCCGGGCCACTTTTATTTACCTGCTGACGCCCCCATTGGCCCGGGACGGCGAACCGCGGCCAGTGGGGGCCGCGATCGGCCGAACCTGCCGTGTCAGCAGGTAAATAAAACTGGCCCGGCCCGCCAGGGTAAGCACAGGAGGATCTATTCCTGGAAGACCGTACGGCACAACATGTGACCCAATTAGCCACTCCTGGCAAGCAAGAATTGCTTGTACCTTGCCAAACTGCTATATCTGTGATACCTTACCAGGAGCCCTGAAAAATCCTAATTAGCAATTACTTTGTCAAAACAAATTTGTGGCCTGATTCAGGATACACTAACACATGTGCTTAACTTTACACACATGAGTAGTTCATGGCTTTGTTCCTGCAAAAATTTCTGCAGGGACTTAATTTTACACACTTGAGTAGTCCCACTGAATTCAATAGGGCTGTCATGGGCCTGATCAAAGCCCACAAGTAAATTAAAAGACTCCAATGGGCTTTGGATGAGGTACCTTGGGCGTAAAGGTAAGTACATGCATACCAGGTCCATGGTTTACACCATTTCTTTGACCCCCATTCTGTGCTTTTTAACAACAGTTTTACATAACATGTTTATAGGTTAAAATGACATTCTGGGATCTTTCCCCACTTCGGACAATTTAAGAGCCAGCACAGAGTACAGTTTAACATAGCAGTTGGTCTAGAAGTAAAGAATTCAGTTGAACTTGAAGGGGGAATCTAGTTGTAACTGCCCAAGTTATAATGTGGCTGTCAATGGCACTGTCGTTCTTTACAGAGCATGGTGTATACGCCGATGAGTTCTTTGATGGCTGCTGAGCCCGATGTGCAAGCGGCAGTCCCATCAAAAAGGTAGGGCACACCCATGCACTAGCAGTGCTCTGAATCTGAGCAGCAGATTCTTTCCTCCTCTGACTCCAATCATCACAAAGCTTGATCCAGTCTGCCTGGCAATGCCTCACTCCATCTACAGACTGATTCTGTCAACCAGGATGGCATTCTGCACTTTCCCAATCATCCACAGAATTCAAAAGGATACTAAATCATCTTCACAAACATCCTGAAATCTGTGCAGCGGTATGCCTCTCTTTCTGAGCTTCAGAGTACAGCACACTCTTTGAGATCCTGCAAGCCAATGATACGAAAACTGTTTAGTCGTTTGGTATGTTTGGTGTAAGTCATCATCCATGTTTCTCAGCCATTTAGAAGAGTGGATAAAGCACATTTCATAAATATGGATTTTCACTTTAGTTGAGAATTTGTTATTGTTCCCGGCTCTGTCTTGCAAAAGACCATAGTTCCTGGCTGCTTTGCTACTAGTAAGCTCAGCATCAAGATCTACATTGCTGGTAACAGTAGAGCCAACATAACAAAATTGGTCAACAACATCTAGATGAATACCATCTAAGGCAGTCGTGGGCAACCCGTGGCCCGTCAGGTCAAGCCACTGGTGGGCTGCCAGACCATTTGTTTACATGTGAACGGCCACCTGCAGCTCCCAGTGGCCGCGGTTCGCCGTTCTCGGCCAATGGGAGCTGCGGGAAGTGGCCGTGGAAATGTCAACAAATGATCTGGTGGCCCACCAGCAGCTTGTCCTGACGGGCCACAGATTGCTCACCACTGATCTATGGTGATATGTGGAACTGGTTCTGAAGAGCCTTGGTGCATGATAAGTCTTCTTCAAGTTTATTTCTAGCCCAAAGATTTTGTGTGAATCAGAAAATTTGGTAATAAGATGTTGTAGGGCATCAACACTATGAGCCGCAAAGGCTGCATACAATAGGTCCTTTATGATGATCTCAATCACCTTCATCTTAGCTCTGAACCTTGTAATGTTAAACAAACCTCCATCAAGTCTAGTGCTAAGATAGACATCCTCTCGAACATCATGGAACGCATGTTGAAGCAGTAATGAGAAGTAAATATTTTAAAATGTAGAAGACAGTACGCAACCCTTCATTGTTGATTTTAAATGAATCAGACTCTCAGTTTTCATACATTACAATTGCCTTCATGCTATTATGTAAGGATTCCACAAGGTTTAGCAATATAGGTGGACAACCAAGCTTCTTCAGAACAATATAAAGCCCTGACTGACTAGGCCTGTCAAAGGCTTTTGTTAAATCTATAAAAGCCAGGTGCAATGGAATACACGTATCTCTGCACATTTCCTGCCGTTGTCTTACAGAGAAGACCATGTCTATGGTGGACCTTCCCGAGCGGAAGCCACACTGGCTCTCAGGATTGATTCTCTCAGCTAAAGTTTGAAGTCTAGGTAAAAGAATACAGCTTAAGATTTTCCCCACGATATTAAGAAGAGATATACCTCTGTATTATTTATTAAAAACACTTCTGTCTCCTTGGTTTTTATAGAGTTGGATGAAAGGAGCATCCTTAAAATCTTGCAGAACAGTTTCTTCCTTCCAACAGAGTAGCAATACCTCGTGCAATCTTTGCAGCAAGTCTTTGCACATTTGTAGCTTTCAGCAGGTAGATAGCCAGTGCCTGAAGCTTTGTTGTTGTCCTGAAGAATCTTTTTGATGCTTTGTTCAGGTTCCTCTAGTGTAGGTTTGGCATCCAACAAAGTATAACTTCAAACCCAGGCAATTCATCTAACACACGCTGGTCTACTACAGACTCCCTTGAGTATATCATTCCATAGTGCTCAATCCACCTCTCCATTTGCTTCCCTTTACAAGTTATAAAATTGCCATCCACATCTTTCAGTGGAGATGTCTTGTTCTTTATTGGCCCAATGGCCTTTCTAATGACAGTAGACGGTTGTATGAGGGCACCTGCATCAGCCGCCCATTGGATGCTGTTGCAGAGACCCAGCCAAAATCCTTGAGCACACCTCCTGGAAGTTATTTGAACAACCTTATGAGCTTCTCTTAGGTTGTTGAGCGAATCAGTAATAGGAGTAGATTTGTAGGTGATCAAGGCAGAGCTTTTCCTCTCAATGAGTGGCAGCAGTATCTCCAAATGGTCTATGAACCATTCAACATTTTTCTTGGTATTCTTTCCAAAACTCTTGATTGCCGCATTGTACATAATTGTCTTCAGGACGTCCCTGCATCTGAAGCAGTTTCATTCATTCTGGCTGTCTTTGCTACTTCTTCATTAAAAAGCTATTTCTTGAGAGGATAATTGATTCAGCACAAGTCAATACGAGGTTGTATGACAGTTTTATTATGGTGGATCTTCTTAGCTTGAAATTTCACTTTGCAGCAGACAAGAGAGTGGACTGTGTCACAGTCTGTGCTTTGGAAGGATCGTGTATGTAAGATATCTTTCAAATATGTACATTTCGTCAGTACCAAGTCCAGCTGGTGCCAGTGCTTGAACCTCAAGTGTCTCCACGATGATGTTCTTCTGATGTTTCCAGCAAAGAAGGTGGTCACTGATAAGCCTTGACTGGCACAGAGCTCGAGAACTCTCTGACCATTGTCATTCCTACATCCAATGCCAGGCCTACCCAGAATCCCAGGCCAGATGTCCGCACTGGACCCAACTCTTGCATTGAAGTCTCCAAGTCCTAAGATGGGTTCCTTCCATGGAATCCTGCTGATCAATTCTTCTAGCTGTTGGTAAAAACTATCCTTCTCCTCATCACTAGCCTGCAGAGTTGGAGCATAGACACTGACGAGGTTGATGAATCCCTTCTCTAAACTAACTCGAAGTGTCATGATATATAAGGACACTGCAATTGGAACATCACATGATGACATACGTTCTTTTCTGATAGCAAAATCTACACCATACTCTCTCCTTACTCCCTCAGGTTTCCCATGCCAGTAAATGGTGTAGTCCTTCTCCCTTATGAAGCCTGTATCTGAGAAGCGAGTTTCCAAAAGAGCTGCACTATTAGTTTTGAAAGATGCAGGTTTGTTACTCAACATTGCCATTTTCTTCCAGTCCGAATTCAGGTCAAAGTCGTATTCAGGGGTTAAAGTCCGAATATTCCAGCAAGCAATTCTGTTTATAAATACAGTTGAGCCAGGATGTAAACAATGAGGCAGGACTTGTTTGACCCACCTTTTCTAGGGTCACTCTCACATGAGGCAAGCAGGCCATCCAGAAACAGGGCTGCATGGAATTCTTGGAAGCTGCCCCAGGGCCCCCATGCCTCTCTCTCAGATTCCTGTGACCATCTTGCCAAGACCTTCAGCGCATATGCCTAGGCAAAGTTATGGAGGACTGGAGGCTGCCAATGACTTGTCACCCCCCCTTTAGACCAATGACATGGCGGTGGGTGAACCACAGTATCGGGGAGACTAGCTCCTGGCCTGGCCCACCCCTTCCACCTGAGGCCCTGCCCCCCTTCCCCCAGGGAAGCCTAGAGCGCCCCCCATGGCCGCCAGTCCTGCCCAGCCCCAGGCCACCCAAGCACCTCCAGCCCCAGAGCGCCCAGTGGGTGGCGCGTGGTCCCACCAGCCCCAGAGCACCGAGTGGGCGGTGCTTCCCCCCCCCCCCCGACCCTGGAGCATTGGGTGGGCAGCACGCGCCCCCCCCCCCCCCAGCCACCCAATCCCAGCCGCCCTAGCCCCAGCTCCAGCCCCAGCCTCAGCAGGCTTCCCAGAAGAGGAGCAGCCTGCCTGGGCTGGGGCCAACTAGCGACAAGCAGGAGGGGGCCTTGGGGCGGAGCATGGGACTGTTTGAGGAGGCACAGCCTTCCCCTGCCTATGCTACCCGCTGCCCATGACCACTGAGCCAGAATCCAAAGGCCAGAGTGAGTCTGGACGTTCAGTGACACAAAAGTTGTAGCTTCTGTCAGAGAGCAACCTAGACAGAGCAGCCATCTGCCTTTCACTTTAGCGTGAGTGCCTTTTCTGTTGGGGGTGAGACCCCTTAGCCTTTCTTCAACCAGGAAGTATCCACAAGGCAGTGGAGGATGCAGTTTAACATCATGCCCTACACTGAGGCTAAAGCCCTGCTCTTGGGCAAAAATGTCACGGGGTGTGTAATAATGAGCATTGGGAGCTTGCTTTTCCATGCCATACGAAAGAAGATAGCTCCAGCAGCAGAGAGTGCTCATCACCAGGCTGCAGAATATACATTCATTATGGACTCAGAAGGAAGGTTGTCATCCTGCTGCACAGCCAAAATCACTTCCTGCAGTACCCACATGTTCCTTTCAGTGGTAGCCTGACCCTGCATAGCTTGTAAGATCTGATGTAAACATAATGCAAAGTACCTTGCTGTAAGGTCATAATGAATGCCGGCCAGGGACAGTTTCCATTCTGCAGCAAAATATTTAAAATTTTTCCACTCTATCCCTGCAATGTCAGAACAGTAGTTAACCATGACCTGCAATGGGGAAAATTTGATTTGAGTCTTTTAATATTATTATGATGCGTATAATGACTGAAAGGTTTTGTTTTGTTTTGTTAATTACATTAGTATTTCAGGTCATGTGTACCCTGAAGGACAGGATGGGGACTGGAGTAGTAGATACATTATTACAGCTGGGGAGAAAATGGGAGAAATGTTCCCATTTTTCATAATAGGGTAATAGATTGTCATCGGCAGTCATTGATGCAATTATGGATTCTCCTAATCATGCAGGGAAACCTTAGTTACATTCTTTTTGTGTTGGAAAGCAGCTAAGCAAAAGGAAGATTGACACCCAGATGCATGGCTTTCAGACTTTGTAGTCTTAGAGGTGGGGCTAGAGCAAGGGCCATGCGTTGAAATCATATGGGTTTTAAACTATATGTTGAGCTACCAGTTGTTGCAGAAAGCCTGTGTGTTCAACTGCAGTCAGTTTTGGCTATGAGTTTTTATGGGTCTGTGGAGCGAGGCAGAGGAAGAAAGCTGCTTCTTTGGGACAGAGCAGTGGTGCCTGTGTTCCTGAATGGGATTTGTTACCACCCCTGTTTCAAAAAACCGGACCTGTGTATATCTTGTAAATAAACAAATAGAAGGATGTATTTGCTTACCGCAATGTCACCAATTTCTGCTCCAAACAGGAAATTGGTTCACAAAGACCTGTTACTGCTTGGAGAGGCAACATTAACATTATTTTGACAGCAATTTTCTGAACGGGTCTAGAAATTGTGACATTGTAACTAAGAGACTGAAGTCTCAGCAACTGAAGAAGGAGGGGATTTGAGTCAGACTGTTTAAAACTGTGCTAGTTCAAAAATCAAGAGTCAGGCCCCAAAGAAATCATGAGATTGGCTTAAAAATCATGAGATATTTTACCTGTGGAACTCGTTGTCCACGGATCAGAGACAGATTAAAATTTATTGGGGCCCTGGACAAAAAGAACATTTGGGCCCCTATTAAAAATATGAATATATCAGAACGCATTAATACAAAGACTCCATTCACTGTTTACACACTGCAATAATGAAGCAAATCATATCCCAGTTCATTATACCTAAATTAACTGCTCAATGTTTCCACATAGACAATTAATATGGCTAGATATTATCCATACCATAACACAAAGATGTTCACTGCTAATCTGGACAACACTGGTATTACAAGAGTCAGTCGTTCAGAGGTCAACAAGTGGTTCTTGCATCTCCCACAATTTTCTTAAACCTGACCATTATGCAGGGGGAGACTCTCACCAGCGGCTGTGACTCTTGCTGGTGGCTGCTCTGACACTTTTCCCTAAAATACTTAATTAACTTTAGGAAAAATAAATATACACATATCCATGCCCAAATCATTGTAATTTATTTATGTAGGGTTTTTCTTTTTGCAGACTCAGTAATAAAAATGTACAGTTGTCTCTATTCTTTACTGTACCTAAACAGAATAGAAAACAATTAAGGTGCTTTGCACGTTCTTGTCTTTTTTGTTGTTATTTCTTTTGCTTTTTTGGTTGTTGTTTTTTTTTTTTTTTTAAAGACTTGCTACCTAGACTCATAGACTCATAGACTTTAAGGTCAGAAAGGACCAATATGGTCATCTAGTCTGACCTCCCGCATGATGCAGGCCACAAAAGCTGACCCACCCACAACAGAATCTTCCAGCCTGCGACCCCTGCCCTATGCTGCGGAGGAAGGCGAAAAACCTCCAGGGCCTCTGCCAATCTACCCTGGAGGAAAATTCCTTCCCGACCCCAAATATGGCGATCAGCAGAATCCCGAGCATACAGGCAAGATTCTACAGCCGGACCCTCATTTTACCCGCGATGGCACGTTAATGCCTAATTGACTAAAATCACGTTATCCCTTCAAACCATTCCCTCCATAAACTTATCAAGCCTAATCTTGAAGCCAGAAAGGTCTTTCGCCCCCACCGTTTCCCTCGGAAGGCTGTTCCAAAATTTCACCCCTCTGACGGTTAGAAACCTTCTTCTAATTTCAAGCCTAAACTTCCCCACGGCCAGTTTATATCCATTCGTTCTCGTGTCCATATTACTACTGAGCTGAAATAATTCCTCTCCCTCCTTGGTATTAATCCCTTTGATATATTTAAAGAGAGCAATCATATCCCCCCTCAGCCTTCTTTTGGTTAGGCTAAACAAACTGAGCTCCTCGAGTCTCCTTTCATAGGAAAGGTTTTCCATTCCTCGGATCATCCTAGTGGCCCTTCTCTGTACCCGTTCCAGTTTGAGTTCATCCTTTTTAAACATAGGAGACCAGAACTGCACACAGTACTCCAAATGAGGTCTCACCAGCGCCTTGTATAACGGAAGCAGCACCTCCCTGTCCCTACTAGAAATACCTCGCCTAACGCATCCCAAAATCGCATTAGCTTTTTTCACAGCCACGTCACATTGCCGACTCATAGTCATCCTGCGATCAACCAGGACTCCGAGGTCCTTCTCCTCCTCCGTCACTTCCAACCTATGCGTCCCTAACTTATAACTAAAATTTTTATTAGTCATCCCTAAATGCATCACCTTACACTTCTCACTATTAAATCTCATCCTATTATTGTTACTCCAATTTACAAGGTCATCCAAGTCTCCCTGCAGAATATCCCGATCCTTCTCCGAATTGGCAATACCTCCCAACTTTGTGTCATCCGCAAACTTTATCAGCCCACTCCTACATTCGGTTCTGAGGTCAGTAACGAATAGATTGAATAAAATCGGACCCAAAACCGAACCTTGAGGAACCCCACTGGTGACCTCCGTCCAACCCGACAGTTCACCTTTCAGTACTACCCGCTGCAGTCTCCCCTTTAACCAGTTCTTTATCCACCTCTGGAATTTCATATCGATCCCCATCTTTTCCAGTTTAACTTGTATGTTAACATCACTCTTCACAGCCTCCCAGCTAGCTACTAAGTCTGTTGTGAAAAGTGACATTAACAAACATACAAATATCACTTTTCACAGCAGACTTACTCAGCCCCAGCAACCCCGGGGACAAATTAAGCCCTGGATGGGGAGGTGGGCAGGGAGGCAGCAGGAGCCAGGGGTGATGCGGGGAATGGATAGGGGCCAGAGGCCATGGGGAGGAGGGGGAGGAGATGGGGCGGCTGTGGGGGCCAGGGTTGATTGGGGGTGTGAGCCCAGGGCCAGCACCCACCGCTGCATGGCCGGGGGCCAGAGCTCGGGGCCGGAGCCAGAGAGCATGAGGCCCCATGGCCAGATCATGGGGCCCAAGCCCAAAGTCCTGCAGTGGGGGATGGAGCATGCGGCTTAAGCCCGGTGCTGGAGGAGGCAGTGGGGGAAGGGAGAAGGGGGAGGGGATGGGGGCGGCAGTGGGGGCCAGGGGCAATGGGGGGGAGGGTTGAACCCAGGGCCAGCACCCACTGCCGCATGGCTGGGGGTCAGAGCTGGAGAAGGCAATGGGGCTCAGGGGTGATGGGGGTAGTGAGCCCGGGGCCAGAGCCCACTGCTGCATGGCTGGTGGCTGGAGAAGGCAGCGGGGACAAGGGGCGATGGGAGAAGGATGATGAGCCTGTGGCTGGAGCCCACCTGTGGCTGGGGAACAGAGCCCACCATTGCACAGCCAACGCCTGGGGCCAGAGGAGGCAGCAGGGGCCAGGGGCAGTGGCGGGGGGAGGAGGGGGAGATTTAAGCTCAGGGCCAGAGCTTGCCGCTATGTGGCCGGATCCCAAAGCCTGCGGTCGGGATTCCAGGGTCCGAGCCTGAAGCCTCACGGCTGGAGTCTGGGGCCCGCAGCCAGAGCCGGGGGCTCCATGGACCTGTGCATTAATTCACTGCTGCAGAGGATGCTGGGAAGGCCAAAAGTATAACTGGGTTCAAAAAAAGAATTAGATAAGTTCATGGAGGATAGGTCCATCAATGGCTATTAGCCACTATGACTTAGGGATGCAACACCATGCTCTGGGTGTCCCTAAACCTCTGACTGCTAGAAGCTCGGACTGGACAATGGGATGGATCACTCGATAATTGCCCTGTTCTGTTCATTCCATCTGAGGCAGCTGGCACTGATCACTGGCGGAAGACAGGATACTGGGCTAGATGGACTATTGGTCTGACCCAGTATGGCTGTTCTTATGTTATTAAAAAAAAAAATTGGGATCTTTTTAAGGGCTTTCCAGTTTCTGAGCCTTGAGGGGGCACGAGTCACGTTTTCCAGCTTTTCTATGCAACCACTTGCTATTTTTTTTAAATGAAAGCTGAGATTTGCACTCAGTCTCCTGATTCCAGCAGCTGGGGCTTCCAGACAAACAGCCAACACTGTGAGCCATGGGATAGAGTGGCAAGAGTTGGCGTTCATTAACGTCTATTTAACGAGGGAGTGCTTGCATGGAGGGATGGTTTTGTGGGACTAACACCTGTCCACTGCATGCTTAGAGAGGGGGAGAAAGCTCTGAATCCGTGTATTAGAGACCCCCGCTAACGCCCAGAGCAGGGTCAGGGAGGCTGGACTAGATTGTCCCGAGCTCGCTAAGGTGATAGACCAAGTACTGTCAGAACACTAGTAAAAGAAGGGGCTGCTCATGGCAGAGAGTGGTGGGTGTTGGCCTGTGGGGCTTCTGATGGTGTTGGGAAGGGGATGGGGTGTTACATCCTGAGGCCCCTCGTTAGGCCAGGCTAGGGCTCGTGAGTGTCTGTGGTGGGGGAAAGCAACAGAGGGTCCTGTGGCACCTTTAAGACTAACAGAAGTATTGGGAGCATAAGCTTTCGTGGGTAAGAACCTCACTTCTTCAGATGCAAGATGTGGTGGGGGAGTGGGAACATGGCTATTTTTGTCTTTTTTTTCATTATTTTTTACTCGCTGCCTTGTAGCATTTACCATTTTCCTTTATTTTAACCCCCTTTTTTAACCCCCCCCCCACTGTCATTGCCCAGCGGTTGCCCATGGCAACAAGGGCACTTCCGCCCTAATCCAAGATGGCGGCGCCATGCGGCGCTCTACCTGCCGCTCTCTATGGTGTAGCTGAGGCCTGTGGGTGGGGAGTCCCGTGACGGGTCGGTGCGCGGTGACGGCGGCCGGCAGGGGGGGCGGCGGGGCCGGGCCTGAGAGTGGCTGTGGAGGATGGTGGATCCCTCACGGTGAGTGGGGCTGGGCAGTCGTGGGGGGCAGGGGTCACCGAGGGAGGGTTGTGTGGAGAGGCGGGGGGCTGGGCGGTTGGCACGGCGAAGCAAGCTTGGGTGTGAGAGGGGGGCTAGGGGTGTGGGGATGAGCTCGGTGGGGCTGCAGCAGGGGGTGGAGAATAGGGGGCTAGGTTTGGAGGCAGTTGGGGGGTGGGGGTTAGGGAATTGAGGGCTCGGGAATTGAGGGCTCGGGAGTGGAGGGGTTGGAGCTGGGGGGTTAGGGTAGGGAATAGGGCTGGGGGTGGAGGGGTTCGGGAATAGGGGTTGGGAGGTGGAGGCAGTTGGGGTGGGGATTAAGGAAGACGGAGTTGGGATTAGGGAATAGGGGGCTGGGAGGTAGAGGGATTTGGGGCTGGGGGGTGTGGGAATAGGGGGTGGGGGGTTGGGAATTGGGGGCTGGGGGTGGAGGCAGTTGGGGTGGGGGTTAGGGAAGAGGGAGTTGGGGTTTGGGAATAGGGGCTGGGGTGGAGGGGTTCGGGAATAGAGGGCTGGGGGTGGAGGCAGTTGGGGTGGGGGTTAGGGAAGAGGGAGTTCTGGTTTGGGAATAGGGGGCTGGGGTGGAGGAGTTCGAGGGTAGAGGGAGTTGAGGCTGGGGGGTTAGGGAATAGGGGGTGGAGGCAGTTGGGGGTGGGGGTCGGAATAGGGAGCTGGGGTGGAGGGAGTTGGGGGTTAGGGAATAGGGGGCTGGGGTGGAGGGGTTCGGAAATAGGGGGCTGGGGAGTAGAGGGAGTTGGGGCTGGGGGTTAGGGAATAGGGGCTGGTGGGTGGAGGGAGTTGGGGGGTTAGGAGGCTAGTGAATGAAGGGGATCGGGGAATGGAGGGGCTCAAACATGGGGAGTGGGAGATGGGGGAATAGGGGGTGGAGGGAGTCGGGTTGGGAGAATAGGGGTGGGGTAGGGGTGAGCTAGTGGGGCTGTGTGGGAGACAGCTGAGGCTGCGTGTGGAGGCGAAGCCAGTGGCAGTGGCTTAAGGCAGAGGGCAGGGTGGAGAGAGAAGGGACTGGAGAGGCTGCTGTGGTGGTGAAAAGGTTGTTGAGTATGTTCTGTAGCACTAGCTACAGACACTCTCACATCACTTGCTGCTGCCAGGGAGGGCTGAGGCTGCCGTTGCTGACAGCAGGCAGGGGCTGGGCCTAAAAGGCAGCAAGACAGAAGAAGCAGGAACAGCCGAGATGGTAGAGAGCAGAAGCAGGAAGCCCCAAACACAAAGGCACTAAGGCCCCTTTATGAGCAGGTAAAACAAGCTTATTGGGAGAAGGGTGGGCCTGGATATGGTGGCTATTGGTTTTGAAATAAATGCCATGGTGTCATGCTTTAAAAATATATCTTCTATGTGCTCCCTCCCCACCCCCGCTATAAACAAAGTGAGGGGTGTTGTCAGCTTTATAATTATTAGGGGAAACCCTTTCCAGAAACTGGTTATGGGCAGGTTCAAACACTTGCAGGAGACAAAACATAGCAGTCATCATTTAAAAATATATTGTGTGTTGCCCCCTGGTTTGCAGGGAACAATGTTAATAAACCTTTGCCTGGCATTTGTTTGCTAGCTATGGTACGGATCAGCTGTATAGCCTCTAGGTTTATGAGCAGGTGGGATGAACTCAAATTACTGCATATTGTGTGCCCGAGTGTGAATTTCTTTAGTGTATAGTTAGCACTTAATCAGTGGTGTCCTGCCTCCCTGCAGCTTGGGATACTACTTTATGATACATTGTCTTCTTCATATAGTGAAATGGTGATATTAAAAAAATAAGGAAGCACAGTTTTTACAACCCTGTCTTCCCTCCGACCAAAATATTGTGAGCAGGCTGAAGAGAAATTAAAGATGCTTTATGTATGTGTTTAGTAGCAACTAACATACAGAGTAATGTTTACCTGACATTCAGGGTAATCATTACATCTACTATGTGGCTTTACTAGCTATACCTCTCCCCCCATCTTTTCATATAGGTGTGACATTTTCCTGTTTCACTGCATTTATTTTGTGGCAATTCTGTTGGAGCCATACAAAAAGCTTCTCTTTAAAAGTATGTATTCTGCAATCAAATAATTTTTGTATCTGAACTATAGATGTGTTTTGAAGAACATTTAGTGACAGCTTCTAATACACATGAGGTTGTAAAAAGCGTGTTCATTGTCTATGTAAATTACAGAAATATATCTTTAAGTCACTAGAGAGTTATAGTAATCATAATTGTATTGGGTTGTTGCATATACTTGACTACAGTTGTGTTTGTATGTGAACTACGTAGCAGTTCAGCATGACTTAAGTTTAATGGAGAAATATTGCGTTCAGACTGCACAGGGATTTATAAGAGTAGATATGGAAATTTAAAAAATGTCATTATATATTAAATTAAAAAGTAGTAAAAGATTATGCTAATTGTAATTTTTAGTTAATGTCTTTGAAATTGATATGGACTGTGAAAGCATGCATTTTATGTAATTATGCATGCGTGTGCACAAAGACCTTTTCACGGCAGAATATTAATGATTGAATTTTAATTGCATGTATTGTAATTGCTGCAGTAGTGACACAGTCTCAGCATTTTGGAACCAAAAATTGCTGAAACAAAAATTAGCCAATGATTTTTTGACAAATTACTTTGGTGTATGTATGTATATGTGTGTGTGTGTATGTATGTGTATATATACACACATATACATATACATATACATATACATATACATATAGTTTCTAATAGGAAAAAAATCACACACTTTTCATGGAACTATAGATCGATCGATCTATCTTTAGGTATTATTGGATGCATCTATTTATAAAATTAAGGGCCTGAAGAAGGTGGTGGTCATATTAAGTAATACAACATGTACAGCCATATTTTAAGCATAGCTTGCATAATGATCTCAATATAACCTCACGCTGATTTCTTAAAAGGATTTCTGCATCTTGAAAGTTTAATACTGTATTGTAGATACATTCCAATTTTTTTTAAAAAAAACCCTAATATTGTCAATTCTTGTTAAAAAGATTTGAGCTTGAATATTTTGATTTCCTGTTTGGTTAATCTTGAGCTCTGAGCAAGTAAAATGAAAGATTTAGGAGGTTGCAGCTGGATCCTTTCAGTTCATGTTAAACATTATATATAAACTTGTTTTGCTGAGGGGCTGGATTTCTGTAGATGTAACAAGTGAAATGATCAGGCAACAATCACCTACGTATAATCTGATAATAAAGCACGATGATTTTGAACAAAAAACATAGTTGATGTATCTTGGATTCCTCATTTGAAAAGGGAATGCTTTTCCCATGTTTTGTCAGAATCAGAGCAACATAATATTCCCTATTCTACTTTTTATAGAAATGTAAAGTAGAATCCTCTACATCACATAACAGCAGAGGTAGGGTTGGTAAATAGTACTGGTTGTGACTAGCTGCTGATCCTGGTATAGTTGTATCTTCCCAACATGACATATCTGTAAGGCAAGGGATATGGGGAGGGGCATTCCTTTGTTATCTTGACAATTAAATCACACTAATGGAAGTACTCTACTTTAAGAACACTAGATTATTGAAAGGCTTCCATCTGACCAATGAATATTTTTTGTAGCTTTCTGCATGTGGTTTTCTTTTAACATTTTCATTGTGTGTGCTCCCATTAGGAAATCCTTGGATTTGTTGTTACATGATCATGGCTTTCTATGAAATGAGCATTTCTGCTGAAAGAATGTATGATGGTCCTTATTTCAGTATTGTCATCATGAAGGAACTGTTCACTAGCGTGTGTGTGTGTAATATATGTACACCATGTCTAGGGCTGTTTAGTAAAGAACGTTAGGTATGTACACGTCCATATCTTAACTGGATTAAGAATGTAAAACTAGACAGGGATCAAATTTTACATTGGTATCAGCCTTGTCTAATAGATATCTAAAGATTGGTGGGGAAGATGTGCTCAGGGTCCAAGAATAGTATCTTTTGGAAAGATTGCATTTTACAATAAGGGAATAAAATTCTCACTGGGAGAGTATTTGAACATTTTCAGATGTGGCTAAAATATCAGCCTTTATCATTTAAATTTGAATGATAATTAAATACCGAGAATTCTCCCTTGCTACTGGCTTTTCCAAACTTCTGAGGAATGATGAAGAATTGCCCTCCACGCTAACTGCACTTGGTCCTCCCTTGGTATCCTGCTGTTAAGTGAATTCTCTCGTTAGACTCACCTCACACTTGGTAAGGCAACTCCCATCCTTTCATGTATTTATACCTGCTCCTGTATTTTCCATTTCATGCATCTGATGGGTTCTAGCCCACGAAAGCTTATGCCCAAATAAATTTGTTAGTCTCTCAGGTGCCACAAGGACTCCTCATTGTTTGTGATGGGGATTGTCTCTTTCCTCTTCTCTCCACCTAGCTACAGCTGGGATGGTTCCCTCAATTATCTCCCTCTCCCATCAGATTCTGATGGCTTTCTCTTTTCCTATCCTCAGTTAGGTGTTGGCTTTTTCAGTGTCTTTCAGAGGAGCTTGATGCTTGCTGTGTCTGGTACAGGTTACCTTGGTAGTGTGGCAGCAGTGTGAGGCTTCTGGCTACATCCTTGGCGGGGGGTGTTAGGTAAATGTTGATATGTTGCACTAGCCCAAATGTTAATTTAACCCACTGTTGGGAAGTACTGTTAACAAGTCCTGATGATGGATCAGCAGGTTTTCTGAAATTATCTGAAGTTTATTATGTGTAGCTGTTTCCTGGGGTGGTTGGTTGTGGATGCTTTTTGGATTGAACAAATCCTTGTATTTTTCCCTTTCTCTTTTTTATAGCCATATATTTAATTTTGATTACACATTGCATTGTGCTTTATCTTGGAGGAGATGACTGCATTTCTTTATGGAGATTTTTTTGGTGGGGGAGGAAAGGAACTGATGCTATGGAAGATTTAGCAGCCTCCCCATCAAGCTTGTAAAGACTAAAATAATCCTTGTTTACATTACAAATTTTCTGTGTCTGAAATACAGTTTGGTATGTTACAAAATGTATTGAGATACAACTTGTAGCATGTGATGATAAAGTAATATTTGAGGTACTAACATTTTAATTTTTTATGCTCACTGTGCCTGCACTACCGAGGTCCAATGTTATTTAGGTAACATGGTACTAAAACAACAAGGAGTCTGGTGGCACCTTAAAGACTAACAGATTTATTTGGGCATAAGCTTTCGTGGGTAAAAACCTCACTTCTTCGGATGAGGTTTTTACCCATGAAAGCTTATGCCCAAATAAATCTGTTAGTCTTTAAGGTGCCACCAGACTCCTTGTTGTTTTTTGTTTTTGTAGATACAGACTAACACGGCTACCCCCTGATATAGTACTAAACCTCTCTTTAAATAGGGGCATATTCTGGAATCAAACTCTGTTCAGCATAGTATTTCTTTATAAAGAGATGGCTCTGATTACAAAGGAGTTGTACCGTCCTTAACCTCTAGGTAATATATGTGTTTCTCTTTAAAAATAAATAAATAGATTGTGCTGTGTTTGTAATTCTTTTTAAAAGCCTCAGACTTCACATCAGATAGTTAATTTCAGCCCTGTAAAGATCAGTACAGAGTAAGAAGAATCTGTGGTATATTGTAAGGAAAATATTACAGTACATGATCTCGTAAAGTGATACATGCTGCTGCTTAGAGCTAAAACATGCTAGAATACCCTGAAGTAGTGTAAATTGGTCCCACTGTGGATGCTCAAAGAGCTCTTCTAATGATTTTGGCATGCCTGTATCCTTAGTTCTTTTAGCATTTTGTTAGTTTACTGTTAATTATTTAGACACATCACAGTCCTTTGAAAAGTAAGAAATAGGAAAAGCTTGAACAGTTTTAACTTTTCCTTCTGAGTTCCCTTCCCGTGTGTGCCAAAGAATAGCTTGTAGTCTGTGTGCTGGTGATGTTAAAGTGCATCTTTGTTTTCTAAATATATATTGAATTTTAAGTTGCATGAAATACATAACCCTTTTGTTGTGAACATTCTTGTGCTGAAGAGTACACTTCATCATATGAAAATCATGTAAATATATTTTGAAAAGAGTTTATATTTAAAACTTGACACTTGGCTGCAAGTGGCAATCATCCTGCTAAAAGGGATATTATTTGTGACACAAGCTATATGGGAGCCTAAATGTTCATCATGGGAAACGTGATGTTCAGAGCAAATTGGATGTAGTTTACTCTTACCTTTCTCACACCAGTACTTTGTGTGCCTATGTCTGCCTCTTAAAGTGGCACACATCCAAAGTGTGGGCAGGGTATATGATGTGATCCATAAGACAGTATGCCTGTGGAATCATAATGATTACACAGACATGGTCTGGTTCAATGGACCTGTGTACCCCAATACTCAGAAGCTTATCATTATGTATGGATTCTGATTGTTCGTTCTTTTGGCATTATATATATATATATATAGACCACAGAAGCTGTGCACCTTATATAGACTTTTTAATACCTTACACATTTACATTATAATGGCTGCCTAAATATTGCAGCACATCTTGGTTCACTCTCTTACTGCCTAGCCTGTTGGTGTTTTAAAATAGACTCTTTATTTGAACATAGATCTTGTTAATGGCTGGCAGTATTTTTTAAGGGGGTTCTGAAGCACGTCATTAAGTGGTGAAGCCTGTTTGTGATGAGGTACAATTTTCATTTGTCCATGTTCCAGTCTCCCACCCTTTCTGCCCACATGTTGATATAGGCACTTGGAGATAAAACAACTTTTTTTTAAGCATAAGTGATTCTTTTCACCAACTATTTCCAAAGCTATTTTATATATGAGGTTGCAGAACTGTTGTTTACTTGGAACATGCCCCTGCATTCCTTGCGTACCCCAAACTCCTGTAGATTTCACTGGGAATGTTGGGTGTGCAAAGAATGCAGAATCTGGCTCCCTTGTTGTTTAGGTAGCACGTTAATAAAGTCTACATGACTTATGATTAACATTACTAAAGGCATTCTTAGTTTTTGTTGACAGTATCTACACACTGATATGACTGAACCCAGGCACAATTTGTGAGAACTGAAAGGGACAGATGCTTTGTCTGTTATGAGGTTCCTTTTCAAAGCTGTTAAGCGTGCCATTAACCTGACTGTATTGGTGAGCAGATGTTCTGTGTTGTTTTACTACCATAAAATACCAATTTTTGCCAAAGTTTGAATTTAGTTGTCATCGTCATCATCATGGCAAATCCCAAAGAGGTATGGTCTCCTTGCAGTTCAAGCACCGCCTGGCTTGATCTCTGGTTAGGTTCTTACAGTAGTCTGGCTGAATGTTTAGTTTGTCTGTCAATGACAATCTTATTGCACCACTGAAGTTTTGGGTGCTCTCATGATTGCTAGCCATGTAGGGACAAAATGCAGTTAATTAAAAATTCATTTTCCTTAGATATTGCCTTATCTTGTGATATGGCAACAATATATATGGGGAGACAGAATGACATAGCAAGTAGTTATCTATATTGTTTTGCTTTATCAACTATAATTTTAGGGTTTACTCTTTTACACTGTCTTTGTAAACTGATGTAAACAACACTCAAAAATGATAGGCAAGTTTGATCCGATGAGCTTTTCCTATTTCTAAATGTCTAATGTAAGTAAATTGGCATGTTTAAATATGTAAAAGCTCCTTGAATAATATGACGAGGAGATAGCTAAGAAATTTCATGAAATAAGGATTGGTCCTGCTGTTGGAATTAAAGATGTCTAATTATGAAAATCTGGGAGGGCCTCAACTTGCAAGTGACAAATATTGCAATACCATAAAATTTCTCTTAGCTCTCCTGCGGTCATGAACCTCTTAATAGTGTCCTGCAAAGTGCTGCCAAAAAAGTGTAATATATATTACTTGAACATTTCATTTTTAACAGTATTCATGATAGTGAAAACTTGCAGTGTGAATACCAGGATTTTAGATGAGGTAACTATGGTGACAACAATCATTTCCATGAAGTATAAGATTAAAGAGTACTGTATTCAGTGAAGGAATAAAAATAATCTTGCAACCAAGAGACTGAGAAACTTTAGCTGATACTTCTGAATTTTCATGTGCATTTGGCTTTTAATTATTTCTCGATTGTAACACATGTAAGCTTGCTGTGGTATCTTGAAGAACATAGCACAACTGGTTACCAGTTCTGCTGTGGGATTTTCAAATCATTAGATATAGGCTACTCAAAATCTAAATGGAATGTTAATTGTCACTGCTAGAAATTGAACCATCTCTTTAAATGAAAGCTTGAATTCTTAGAAGAACCACCACCCCCTACAGTTCACATAGATTAAGATGTTTTTAACATGAATTTTGTGCCTTTGGAAAACTACGTGATTGGCAGCCAGGGAGACTGAAGCCCACTGTTTATCCTCAAGCTGTGTTTGCAGTGGATCATGATGTTGCAAACTTCTCTCCTCCACACTCCCAAATCACCCTAATCTTGATAAAAGGGGAGTTCAGTCTCCATGTTTTAGTCAGGCTATGGCTTCTCTGCTCGTATTGCCAGTAAATGCCTACTATAACAGTGTTATCTGAGCTACCAGTCTCTTGTATTTAAGATTTTCACTACCTCTTTATAGTCTCTAAATTACATTGCTTTGTGCTATAACTCATGAAATTAACAGTGTTTACTAATACCAGTATGGAAGTAGAAACATTTACATTATCTCCAAATGTTTTTGATTATTTTAACTTCCTGGGGAAAAAAGAGCTTGCACCGGATAGTCTATTTTTTTTAACAAGAGAAACCAATTCAGTGTCACTGTAATTTAAAGCTTTGTATGACAACACAGTAAGTCTAAATTAATAGAATATTTTCTGAATAATTATCTAATGCTCCCTGTACAAAGCAAATGTAGATAGTGTAGCATGTAGAATATGCAAGATTAATTCAAATCCTTAACCAAGCAACAGATCTGTTTCTTTCTCCTGTGTTATATGCAGTCAAGTAAAATATTGATATCTACTTCCTTTCCCTTTAACAAGCCTGTAATCAAAAGGAAAACTTGCTTGATTGGCCAAGATAAAAATAATAGTTGCTTGACACTTGCAATTTTTATTGTATGAATTCTAGTATCTGTGAACTTGTAACTTTGTGGATTTTGTGCTGCCAAGACAATTGCTTAGTATTTTTCCCATGGCTTCAATCAGCTGCATCTGAAAAGTAGAACCATGCATTAAGAATGTTTATTTAATCCCAAAGAATGAGTAGGCAGAGGCCTTTCCCTTTATATTTCCATAAATGTTAAGTTCTTTTTAGAAGCCTTTTGTTACAGGGAGCTCACTGAATGTATGAGAGAGAACATGACATCACTAGCAAACTATATGGCTCCTGTAAAAGCTGGAGGCATCAGGTGGTTTAATATGTAAACAAAAGCCCATAGCAGCCTAAAATAGATCTTCATAAAAATAAACAGTGCAAAAAATTACCTTCTAAACAAGGAAGTGAAGGGCTACCAGAGGAGCTCTGTATGTAGTAGTATGTGTGTTGTATAAAATGCTGATCAGAGAAGAATATGAGGGATTTGCCTTGAAAACCCACAGAGTCTGGTATCGCCTCTGATAGCAGACTATTTGTTTACATTTGTTTACATCTGTATATTGTTGACAGATGAATATGTAATCAAAGGTATTAAAAAACAAAACATCTTGTAGAAAATATACAAAAGTAGCTGCTTCCCATAATTTATTTATTATGGGGAAGGGTGAAACCAAATGATGCACATAAAAAGTGGCTTGAATTGCTGTTAAGCCCGTAACGATTTTTTTCTAATATATTCTAAAATTTAGTAGCTGTCTGTGTGTAACATACAGGATTGGCAGAATTTGATTTTTTAAATAATTTCAGTGGATAATGTTTGGTGGTTAATAATTAAAAAAAATTCTTATCTATTTTAAATTTTCACAGTTGCAGGAGATTATGCAGACAATTATTTAATGACGATGTTGAGATTCAAAAAGTTAAAGCTTTATAACTTAAAACACAAATTGTTAACATCACATGTCAAATTATACAAAGTAAATATTATTAAATCAAACTCTAGTTCTCAAGCTGCATTTTTCTTACTTTGCCTATCAGTAAACTTCAATTACCATCAGTGGAAATATTTTTTCATCAGTTTGTGTGTGTATATTACTGAGCTTAGTAATATACAACATATATCAAAATTGAAAAATAACTAAGAAGTTACTTTCAAGCCAAACAGAATTTTATACTACTGGCAAAGTGTTCCAACTGTATTGAATTTAATTTTGGATGATTATTTTTGTCTTGAGTTTATCAGGGTTTTGTTAATCTAAACTTCTGTTCAGTCATAAGAGAAGAGAGATTTGTGTCAGCACATTTATTGAATTACGACAGTAGGAACTTGTACTGAAGAGGGGGCAAATTTTGTGCTGACTTGCACCTTGTGTAATTCCTTTGAAGTGCATGGTACAAGTGTATTGTACAAGGTGCAAATTAGGGCAGATTGTAGCCTGTTATATTTGTGTTTTACTGCTGGTTATGTATTTGCTGGCTGGTGTACTGGGAAAACTGATTAGTAGCTTGCTTGGTGACATGTAATGTGTTGTGTGGTTTCTACTTGGAAGTGGCAGGTCTGGTGGGGGAAGTAAAACTTTAATTAGTGCTGCCCTGAGTAGATCAAACTGGATTTTTTTCATTGCTTTGCCCATAATTTTATTTTCCTTGTCTTGTGCAATCATTTAGCGACCACACTTACTTTTTTTTCCTGGTTAGGGCTGTGTGTGTGCAGAGAAATGTTGGTTGACTGGTATTTCTCTCATATAAGACTTACAGAATAATGATTCTAAAATGGCTTTATGCAAACCTCATCATTCTAGAAGACTTCAGTTATACACAAACAATCATTGATTAGACTTCAGTTACAAACGTATCTGTGGTGGTGGTATTCTACAGCAGGATTTTATTTATTGAACCAATTAGCTGTTGAGTGGAAATGCAGAATTTATATATCTCAACAAATTGCAGTACTGGCAACAGGAAGATCTTCATTCTCAGAGGACAGTGACAGTTAATGTGTAACAAGGATGTGGGTTCAAATCCTGCAATCCTGATTTGTGTGTGTAATCCCATTGAAATCAGTGGGTCTATTTTTAAGAGGAAGGATTACATGTTTGGACCATATATTCAGTGGCATGTGTATTCTGAAATGTTATTGAAACTGTTCCAACCTTTCTGCAACAGACAGATGGGATGAACGCTCCTCCTTTAACAAGCAGTTAGCTTCACTGGTATGACTGACTTTCCGTTCCTCTCTGGGTCTTTCCTCTTTGTTTCAGCCCCCACGGTTTCCTCTACTCTTTTCATACAGATCAGTAGCAGCTTTACATACTGTTGCCCTCCTGTGGTAGTGAAAAACAAAACATTTTTCTCAGACATCAAGTTGTGTAAAATTGAGAAGGAAAAGGATGAAAGCAAAGAAACTATTTCTCCCATTCAGCATTTGCCCCTCCCAACATATAGCACCGCTCTTGGTTGAGTGTGCTGCTTCAAAAGCAGCTTTAAAAAATACTTTGTGAAATTTTTGAACTGATGTAATATAACAAACACTACAATTTGCATTTATAGCTCCTGTCATCCAAAGATCTCAAAGCACTTTAGAGAACTGATAGATGTTAGCCTTCCAACACTTTTGTCAGTTAGACACTATTTCCTCTTGTGTTACTGATGGAAAAGCTGGGTCAGGTAGACTACAGGGGAGATTTTCAAAACAAGAAATAGAAGTTAGGTGATCGGCTCCATTTGATTGTGTGTCAATAGGAGGTGAATGTCAAATTCCTATCTGTACCTTTGAAAATCTGCCTCAATGTGACTGGGCCTAAGGTCACAATGAGTAAGTAGTGGAGCTGGATTATCACGTAGAACACCTGACTTCTAATTGTGTGTTCTGACCACTAGACAGGTTTCCTTTTCAAGCAAGTAAAAGCATAGCAAAGCAGCAGATATAAAACTGCTCCCTCTCTCTCTCTGAAAGCTTTAAGTGGCATTATTTCTTAATTTCTGCATGTAAACGTAAGCATGTTAAATACATAGGATGCCATAAATCAGAAAATTTCCAGGGACTATCCTGAGGTGGGGAGATATCACAGAAAATTTCTAGTTTTCAAACTTTAGGAAAAATGTATTTTGCAGTTTTTACCCCTCTGTTTTGCACCAGTAAGATGTGATCTGTCAATGTTCATAGGCCTCAAATATACATGATTTAAAAAAAAAATCACTTTTGCTTGCATATATCTATTGAACATTAGAGCAATTATTGGCCCCGTGAAATAATAAAAATAATGGAGGGCAGTAATGATCTCAAAGTCAGAATTAATGGTCTACGTACACAATTTACATACAACACTTCTTTTCTTTTGATGGCACAGGCGTCATGTTGGTTTGTGTAATGAGTATGGCTGTGTGTTTTTTCACAACCATGACTTCTGTGCTGAAAGATGTGACTTCTAGTACTTTTACTAAAAATTGTCTTTCACTCCAGTCTACCTGATTTTTTTTTAGTAAGACTCTCTCAAGAATTTGTACAGAATTGATTCTTTATGAAGTGGTTTATTATGCTTTTGAAGATAAATGTTCACTTGTAATCTAAACAGTTTAAGAAAATGAGTTTAAAAATTATTTCAGGAGCTAAATCTGCTCAGAGTCTCCCATCAAGTTTTTGTAGCTTTACAGTGTTATATTTTGTTTCCATTATTTCAGTGTGTGTCTCTTTCACAGAGTAACTGAGGGTATGTCTACACAACGAAATTATGTCGACTTTATAGAAGTCGATTTTTAGAAATCAATTTTATACAGTCGACTGCATATGTCCACACTAAGTGCATTAAGTCGGCGGAGTGCGTCCTCACTACTGTGGCTAGCATCGACTTACGGAGCGGTGCACTGTGGGTAGCTATCCCACAGTTCCAGCAGTCTCCGCCGCCCATTGGAATTCTGGGTTAAGCTCCCAATGCCTGATGGGGCAAAAACATTGTCACGGGTGGTTTTGGGTACATGTCGTCAGTCGCCCCTCCCTCCGTGAAGAAAACGGCAGACAATCATTTCGCGCCAGACATCAGGGCGATTAGAAGAGCACAGCAAGGCGTGCTGCGCATCAGAGAGGCTTTGAAAACCAGTTTCATGACTGGCCAGGCTTCGGTGTGACAGTTGGGTGTGTTTCTTCTTGATGCAAACTGGCCCCCTTTGTTGATTTTAATTCCCTGTAAGCCAACCACCCTCCCTCCTTCGAAATAAAGTAACTATTGTTTTGAAACCATGCATTCTTTCTTTCTTAATTTAAATAAATGAGATAATGGACAAGGTAGCCCGGGTGGGGTGGGGGAGGAGGGAAGGACAAGGCCATATTGCTTATTGTAGCCACACTAAAAATCAAACTGTTTGAATGACAGCCTTGTGTTGTTTGGACCATCCTCTGGAGTGGAGTGGCTGGGTGCCCGGAGCCTCCCCTCACCCGCGTTCTTGGGCATCTGGGTGAGGAGGCGATGGAACATGGGGAGGAGGGTAGGCGGTTATACAATGGATGCAGTGGGGGGGGGGTCTGTGCTCTTGTTGGCTTTCCTGCAGCTCCATCAGACGCTTCATCATGTCCATTTGCTCCCCCATTAGCCTCAGCTTCGCGTCCTGCCTCCGCTCTTCGCGTTCACTTAATTCTTTCCTGGCCTCTGCTACTGAATGCCTCCATGCATTAAGCTGTGCCCTATCAGTGCGGGAGGACTGCATGAGCTGGGAAAACATGTCATCGCCAGTGGGTTTTTTTTCGCCTTCTAATGTGCGATAACCTCAGGGACGGAGATGATAGGGGGAGCGTAGAAACAGTCTACGCTCTACGATTCTGGGGGGACTGCATGGTCACGCTGACCAAACAGGAAATGAAATTCAAAAGTTCCCGGGGCTTTTCCTGTGTACCTGGTTAGTGCATTGGAGTTCAAAGTGCTTTCCAGAGTGGTCACAATGGAGCACTCTGGGATAGCTCCCGGAGGCCAATACCGTCGATTTGCGTCCGCACTACTCCAAATTTGACCCAGCAAAGTTAATTTTAGCACTACTCCCCTCGCCGGGGAGGAGTACAGAAGTCGATTTTAAGAGCCCTTTAGGTCGACGGAACGGGGTTGGTTGTGTGGACGCATTCATTTTTAAATCGACCTAACGCGCCTAAATTCGACCTAACCCCATAGTGTAGACCAGGCCTGAGATTGCAGGGCTGTCAAATATTAGGAACCCTCACCCTTGAAAAAATAAATACTTCTATAATCTTCATGTATATCTTGGGTCTTGTAGCAAAGGTAAAAATAAAGTTTTCAGGCGGGTGTGATTTCTTTTTTTTCCCCATGTTGAACAGTGTCTTTAAAACTATTGATGACATTGATTTAACTTTTTTAATAGAAAATTAATTGGATTCTTTTTGCTTTTGTGTATTTTATTCTTTTTTTGCAGTCACAAAACCATGACTTTCCCCATGTTTAGAAATGATGATCACGGGATAATGAGCCAAAGAGGCGGAGTCTTGTGTGTATGATATGTGGGTCATGAAAGCAAACTGAAATTCAAATCATTCTTTCTCTCTCTCACTATTCATGTTAAAACACAGACAATGCTGCAAACAATGTTCATGTTAAGGCATTTAGGTATAATATATAACCTGCAGTCTCACAACTATGTATATTCCAACCCAGATTTAGCTTTCCTCCCCATCTCTAGTTTGCCTTTTCAAATGGTATTGTTTTGAGGATTTTTCCTTTTGATATTAGGGGAATATTTTTAGTGAGAGACTGCAGGTTACAAGGGGAAGTGCCAGGTTTGACACAGTTTTGCCTTGGCTGTCTGTTTTATTAAGATTTTTCTTTAAATTATGCACTGTGTATATATAAGCTATTGTGTGTGTGTGTGTGTATATATTAACGAAATTGTTTAAACAAGTTTATTTTTTTTAAAGGCAATACATTATTTAACTGCTCTTCAGTGTACAAATCTCTAATTAGCAACCATTGGACAATAATCTGAATGTCCAGGGGATCTGGGTGCATAATCCCATCCCCTCCACAGACAGTATCCTCAACCCCCTTAAATGTTAAAGACCTGGCTGCTTTTGACTGCTGTAGGTCTTGCATCTGCATTACACCTGTGGCCTAATATGAAGTTAGTAGTATAAAATAGCCAAATTTAAATGTTGACATTCTGGAATGAGTGTTTTATCTTAAGGCAGGAAAAACATGATTGTTTTCCAGAGAACAGACAATGGTCCAATGGGGCGATACAGCTTCTTCTTACGAATCAAGCTGCTTAATTTACTGAAAGGTCCACTCTTGGCTATCTGGTGCTGGAAATGTTTGTGTAGTGTACCGGTATTCATGTAAATGTCATTCAGTGATTAAATGTAGTCTTTTTAAATAGCTTAAGTTAAACTAGACTTGCAAAAGACTGTATTTTGAATTGTTTTCAGCTTTCTTTTGATATTTCTGATTACCATTCAGTAGTTCTTGGTGAAATATGTACATTATACTCAAACAAATCCATTAGCATTTGATACAATATAGAAAAATCATAATTAACAAATTGAGAGCTCTTTGCAAAATTGGGGAGGAAGAAACTTTAATTGCAACAGATGGTATTTTTCAACCCACATCAGCATCACAGATTTGCTGGTTCTTTATCAATTTTTCTGTGGTCTTAATAGCATTTTTTTTAAAAAAACACATAAATTTCAAAGTCTCTGACTCACTGGGATAATTTCTCATCTCTTGAAACACCTAAGATCTGTTGCCTGAAGTCAGACACCTTGTGCTATGGGCTTGTTAAATCTCCTAAACTAAGCAAGGATGGACTGGTTCAATATGTGGAAGGAAGTCTTAAATGGAAAATGCAGATAGTGCTGAAGTATTGGTAATGGGGACTCAAAGTTCTGGCTGTTTCTGGTCATTGACGATCTTGAGACAATATCCTTAATAGCATATTCATCATTGTGTCTTTAATAGTTAAATTCCAATTTAGGCCATTAAAATCTGTGTACCAAAAAATCCCTGTGTAGCTTCATTTGCATACAGTATTCTTCACTTATTGTTCTACTTTCTTCTCTGATAAGTGTGCTAGACAGCTACTGTATTTCTCCCTGTACAGGTTGTGTAGCAGTGGTGAGTGGAGATTCCCATGTCCCCTACCTACTGTATCTGCCTCATTTAGTGAGGTTTAGTGAGCATTTGTGAAGCCTTTTGGAAATCCTCTCATGAAAGTGTTAATAATGCCAAGTGTCACTCTAGGGAATAGTGAAATGAAGTTTCATTTTAAAAGTTTATATTAGTGCTGCACTAAATGCACAGTGGCCAAACAGTTTAGTTAATAGTAGATCTGTTCCATTGATGTCTTGTCTGTATTTAGGATTAGCCTCCCCCAGATTCAGTAAACAGTGGCCAGCAGCAGATGTATATGCACCATTACATATCTGGAGCATATATAAGGAACACTCAATTTGCAATGGTTGAGTTTACTCATGGTTCGAGTGGTTAAAGCTCAATGGGTAAAAATTGTGGTTTTCCTTGATTGCCCTTGGAGTTTGCACTAGTGCAGCCCTACTAGTAACTGGCTATTGATTGCTGAATTTCAAGTGTAGACAAAAGTATGCGCCTAATTAATCAGTGCTTTCCTCTCCTTTTCTATGTTCTATAGTCATCTTTTTCTGCTATACTGATGTATGGGAGAAAATGAAACTGAAATGCATGTTTCCCTCTTATTTTTTCACTCTCTCCCAGCCAAAGTATTACATCATGACAATATCTTTAAGCATCCAGCTCAGAATGAGGGTCCTCCAAATTGTCAGATTTAGACTCATAGACTTTAAGGTCAGAAGGGACCTTTATGATCATCTAGTCTGACCTCCCGCATGATGCAGGCCACAAAAGCTGACCCACCCACTCCTGGGATAATTCTCTCCCTTGACTCAGCTGTTGAAGTCCCCAAATCATGATTTAAAGACTTCAAGTCGCAGAGAATCCTCCAGCAAGCGACCCCTGCCCCATGCTGCGGAGGAAGGCGAAAAACCTCCAGGGCCTCTGCCAATTTACCCTGGAGGAAAATTCCTTCCCGACCCCAAATATGGCGATCAGCTGAACCCCGAGCATGCGGGCAAGATTCTCCAGCCAGACCCTCCGGAAAAAGTTCTCTGTAGTAACTTTTAATATCCCATCATTGACCATTGTTACTAATTACCAGCGATGGCACTTTATGGACCTATTGACTAAAATCACGTTATCCCATCAACGAAAGTGAGGATAGAATGTAGTCTTTTAAGCTTGATTTTAGAACTGATAATTTTTCAGTCTCGTTTCTGTTTAATTTGCCTATGGATCTCTTATGTTTCTCCCACTCACCCACATTCACTTTTGAAAATGTCAGCAAAGGTATGGTAATCTTAATAAGGTTTGCTTAATTTTATGGTATTTATGTGTCGTCTCATTTAATGCTCAAGTCTTTGCTTCCCACAGAGTTTCAGAAACCTAAGGGCTGTATATATGTACATGTATAACATGGTCCTGTGGCTAGGACACGGGACTGGGAGTCTGTTTCTGGTTTTGTCACTGATCTGCTAGATGACCTTGGGGCAAGTCACACCATTACTCTGTGCCTCTTTCCCTTTTGATGCTTTCCCATGCTCAGAAAATGGAAAACTAGTGGCAGAGATAGGAATAGAATGTGGGACTGCTGTGTTGCAGTCCTATGTTTTGTTCGCTGTGACTAGGCAAATCATTAGAGAATATCTATTCCACAAGCTTAGAAACTTGGAATAAAAGTCTTGTCTCTTAAATTCACATAGCAAAAATCTGCTCAATACTATTCTGTTCTCACACCTGCACAGAGTTCTTGAGTTTTGGGGATTTGTTTTTAAATAAGACGCAATAAACACTTGTACTGATGATCTAGAATAGGAGGATAGAGAATTCTATAATTTTACATTAGAAAGCCTTTTAAAAAAAAGGAAAGTGGCAATCTCAAAAAAAAAAAAAATTCTGATTAGCTCTGTCTTCATAATGGAAGAGTAGTGATCCTTTTAAAAAACATTAATTTTTGTAGCTGCAGCCTTCTGTTTGGCCTCAGGTCTTAGAGTGTTTTTCCATTTGATTGCAAGATGTCTTAAAAACTCGCACTGTTTTTGGAACTTATTGAACTCGATAATTATAACACTTTAAAAAAAGTAGCACTTACTGCACGTAAACTACCATTAAATGCATAATATGTAGCACTGTTGTGATACCAAGTTAAATTCAAGAGATTGAGTTTGGCAATCTTTTGCGGGAACAGAAGTGCTGAATTTAGAATGTGGGATATCTTTGTGTATTGCATCAGACCACGCTTGCAGAGAGTTGTGGAGCAATAAACAATTAACTTTTAAAGGAATGTAAAACATTTTTCAGACATTCCAGTAAGAGATTCCACCATTATATAGAACTCAGGAAGCAAACATGACATGTAGCATTTTCCTAAACTAAAAATAAAGTAGTGTATGCTCTTAAAACATTTAACGTGGTTTTTCCAAATGTTATCGCTAATATTTATCCCTGAGCATTTGCAGTCAGGCAAAATTGTTTGAAATCCAGTGGTTACATAATGTGTGTGTTGATATGGTTCTGAGTGTTGCACAGTATCCTATGTAATTTAAGTGGTAAACAGTATTCCAATGAAAGGAAACCAGGTGGAGCAGTGAGTAAAACGTTCTGGGAGGATGTATAGCCAGTGAAACACTGAGTTATGTACTTGGAGCAATATTTTTCTTTGAGGAAGGACTTGACTTATATCTATAAAGATACAATCTTCATAGTTAGCCACTCAAATTCCAGTTGAATTACTACATTCCAATTAGATCTGTAATTCTTAAAAGAAGTTCTTGGGTTAAATTTGGCCCAAAACATAGGTTTTTTTTAAAACAACTTTAACCAAACAAAAGACAAATAGAAATATTTCCATGATTTAGCCCCCCCCTCAGCCTCCACCCAAATCCTCTAAGGGAGTGTCTACTCTACAGACTTTGGTCAACACAAGTTATGTCGGCATAAAGCCGCCGCAGTTAGTACAGTGCATGTGTACTTGGCTTCTTGCTTCGGCGCTGTGCGTACTCGCCAGGAGTGCTTGTGTCGATTCATAGTGCAGTGCACTGTAGGTAGGTATCCCAGTGTGCAACCTGCCACCATACAGCACACTATCTTTTGGGAAGTTTTGGCAATGCATGATGGGGCAGAAACGAGTCATGCAGGTGTGATTGGGAGCAGGGGGTCAACTTCCCAGCCTGCAACTGTGTCCATCCCATGTCTATACATTGACCATGGCTCAATGCTGCTTGGGGAGGTGGTTTTACTGTGTCCCTGTGATGGGGCACTTACGTCGGTGGGAGACAAATTTAAGTGTAGACACGTGCACAGCTAGGTCAGTGCAAAAGTGGCTTATGTCAACCACACTTTGTAGGGTAGAGCAGGTCAAACAAAGTTTTTAGATAAACTTCCCCTGCAGTATTTGCCACTCATACTAGCAGAATGGTGCAATGTTTGAGCACCTGAAAGAAACTGACTGGCTGATTTTTTTGCCCAAACTTAAAGTAATGTAAGAAGTAGATCAACATAAAAAATGAAAAATAATTGTTTAAAACAGATTCACAAACAGTGCTTGCTTAGTGGTTTGTAGAAAGCTGGCCTGATGTATGGTGCCTGTATTTAGTTAAGACATCTAAAAACTCATTAAATACCTTCCTGCTATTACTTGTTCCATGTAGGCAATTGATGAAATTGCCGCAAGGATGTTACGTGATTGTGAATGGGAGAGGGAAGTGCATTCACAAGACTATTTCTGAGAGGTGGTGATCCCTTTCAAAGAAGAAATTTGAGAGCTCCTGGTTCAAAAACTAACTTTCAATTTTACAAATCTAAAATGTTAGCAAGATAGGGAAACAAAAATTTGAAAACATATGTGAGGCTTAGCTATATGCAGCCTGGAGTAAATGTCTCCAACTACTGTTGTTGTCCTCTGGGCTTAATTTAGTGATAGGGTAAATGGTTGTGTAAATTGGTCATATGCTAGTTTACAATTATACCTGTTTTAATGTGCACGGATTTGGTATGCAAAACAAATGTAAATTACATGCATGGAGGTAAAAGGGGGAGTACAGGAAAAGCAACTCACAAAGAAGTATATGATAAAGGCCCTCATTTCTCCCACACACATTTCAGTCTACATCATCCCCAACTGTCATAAAACCAAATTCAGCCCTGGCATAAGTAGGACCCCAGTTAATTTCAGTGGAAATTGCCCTTTTTATGCCAGGGCTGAACTTGGTCCCCACAGAATACCACTCTGTAAGTTGATCTCATTTTGCACATCTTCAAATTTTCCTCTCTTCCAGTAACCATAAGTTTACAGCATTCAATGCTTTTAAATACTAAACAATAACCAATTACAAGGATGCTCAGTGCAGAACATTAAGCAGTATTCATTTGAGAATTATATTAGCATTTTTTGGCTAGGAATTTGAGTGATGTAGACGAGGACCAATTTGATAGGAAGTGTTTTGTGCTTAACAAATAAAATGTGAACATCTGTCTCTAGAACGTTTTCTTACTTTTGTTTGAGGTTCAGTTTTATCTCCTGTGTTTTCTCCTCCTCTTCTGGTCTCAGAGCTCTTTTTTTTTTTTTTTTCTTCTCCAGTTATTCTTCTCCTTAGCTATTCCCTGCACAGCAGAGTATTCTTGTAGAATTAAATATTGGCTCCAATTCTGGTGTCTTATTCTGGAAGTGCTACCACCTGTAGACATCTAAGGCCTTGTCTACTATAGCAAAAGTTATCATGCTAAGAATTAATTGTTAGGACTCTGTCAGGCTTGTAAATCCACACACAAGTGATGTCAATGGTTTGTACTGGTGTTACGTACTGTTTTGGATTGGACTTGCTTTGACCTGTCTGAATCAGAACTGTTTAAGGCTTCACTGTACTTTTAGTGTGGACATTATGTGAGCAGTTTAAATGTTCACAAATAGATTATATAAACATGAACAGATGATGACTTCTTGCCGAATTACTTAGAACATTTAAAAACAACACACTTGCTTTTGTCTAACGTGAAGGACAAAAAGAGGTAAAAATAAGTGAATTCATTAAAAATCAGTATGAGGTAGAATTTTCCTTTTGGTTTTTGTATGTCCGCAATACCAATAGTATGAACTCCCATGTAGCGATGAGCTGCCCTGGAGCTTGAATCGTTTGATCCAAACTGTTTTATGTAGTTTTGTTCACTTCCGATTTTTTTTTCTTTGTTAGGTTACAGGAAACTTTAAGATACACGAGTTGCTCCTGTTGCACTTCTTTTTAAACAGTACAAAAATGATTAAAACATTTTAAAGAGTTTTTAGTGTTGAAATGGTTCCTGGCAAGAAGAAATCATGTTTTCCTTCTCTGTTAACAGTAGAAATGTCATTGAAGACATTTGTGTAAAAAAAAAAAAAAAAAAAAAAAAGTCTCATCCTAGCAGACTTTGAAGAATCTGCTTAGAAAGGATCATATTTTTTTTTATGAAGGAAGGCATCTTGTTCCTGTGAAGTTACTCAATTTATTGTGACAGCATTTTTCAAAATTGTAAGCATGCACAAACTAATCTTATCAGGCTCATAGTTCAGAAAACCAGAGTGCTCACTACTTCGTTAATCTAAGGTAATTTTTAACTTCAGAGTATTTTGACTTGTGTTGCTAAACTTCAAATAAAAATGATGCATTATGATTAAACATTTTTTGTGTGGTGATGTACTAGATTTCTTATCCAATCCCGAGTGCTAAAATGGCTCTACACAACAACGTTTTCTGTTCATTTCCACATAAAGGAACACCTTAGTAGATGGGGCCAAGTATCTCACCTGTCTTAGGTCCCAGTCCTGCAATGAACTCTTAGTATTTGACGAGCAACATACTCCATATTCTAAATGTCTAGAATCAAATTATGCCCTATTTTTGGAACGTTCATGGAAGCACAAAACTGAGTCCCCAATTAATGTTCCTATGAGAGAAGGTAGGAACTCTTGTCCTCAGCTGTGTGAATGTCCAGGTCTGTGAAGAAATCTTCACAGGGACTGACTGCCTCTTTGTGGTGATGACTTCTCTTTGCGGTCAACATTAACTTTCATGATGAAAATTCTTGTTAATTTGCTAGGAAATGATGCCACATAGGCTGGCTGTCCCCTGTCACCCTCCACTTGGCTGTATTCTTGTGTCATTCCACAGAGAGGCTTTAAGGAAGGTACGGCCAATCAGACTCTTCCTTCCGATGTCGTTTAGGTTTCTGGCGTGGATTTTCTGCTGCTTTCCTCTGTTCCAGATTTGGTGGGGATAGTGCTGTTGTGATGGCCCCTAGTAGGTAGTGCTGCATGCATATTTCTAAACCAGCATTTCATTGCCAAGAAATTAACCTGTACTATCTTGTTTCCTTCCCCCCAAAAAGTCAACTGCAGCAGCATTACTGGATACTATAAAAATGTTCTGTCTCCACTAACAATTTTATAACTGACACCACTAGTACAGTTTTTTCATGGACATGGGTACAATAATTGTCAATACTGATTCACAAAGCTGATTTGGTCTAAGGCCTAGTCTACACTTAAAAGTTCTGCTGGTATAACTATACTGGCCTCTTAATGTAGACATAGACCTGGTCTACGCTACGCAGTTAGGTCGACATAAGGCAGCTTTTGTCGACCTAATAATGTCAGTGTCTACGCTGCAGCCTTGCTCCTGCTGATGTAAGTGCCCTACTACACTGACATAACTCCACCTCCATGAGAGCCATAGGGCTTATGTCAGTATAGTTAGGGTGACACCATGACATTGACAAGGAAGCCAAGCAGCTAGACTCCAGTCTCCCCCCTAGAGAGCTGGGAGACTGGGCAAGAAGCCTAGGCAGCTTCTCCCTACCCCCCCACCTCACCCCACTCCCAACTGGGAACATTGGCTTCCTTGTCAATTTCTGACAAGGCTGCCCAGCACCTGGGGGGAGGTGACGAAACGGGGCAGCTGGACCCTGCTCCCCGGAGGCAAGAAGCCCTGGTCAGCTTCCTCCTGCTTCTGCTGTGGAATGGGAAGGCAAGAAGCCCCAGGCGGCTTCCCTCCCACTCCCGGCAGAGTAAGGGGAGGCGAGGGGGGAGCAGCCCGCCAGGAGCCTATGGGGCAGCTAGGCTCCCGGCAGGGAGCTGCCAGGGGAGTACCTGTTGTAATGTATGAGGGTGGTTTATAGAACACAGTGAGGTCTGTCCAGGTTGGAATTCTGCTCTTCAGTTTAATGGTTGTTTTTCTCTCAGAGTGAGCTGCTGAGTTTTCCCCTGGTCTGGCTCTCTGAGGAATGCTTTGTGAAGGCGTGAGTCTTGATTTGTGATATGCATCTGGTGAAGGTTGGGCTCTTTCTGATCTCAGTTTTAGATAGTTGGTAATTGATTGATAATGCTTTGCCTTTGACTCCTTTGAGTTTATTCCTAATTGTAACTGTCATGGTGGTGCCCTGAAGTAGTTGCATTTCTTGGGCCAGTTTCATTAAAGATTTTGTAAATCAGAACATTGAAGTAGATCTGTTGGAGAATGGGAAATGAGCGCAGGTTGCAGAGCTTTCCTATTCGGTATTTAGCATTAAATACACCATTGCCTTCTTGACGTAGAAGCTAGGATGTCAATATGGTGAAGAGGATGCTTTAGCAAACTGTTTAATGTAAGGTACCTGAAATAAACGGCAGTGCTTAGCTAATTATCTTAGGTGTCAATTGAAATTTGTTAAGACATTTTTGTCTTCCTTTTGGTATCTCCAAATCAGACACTTCAACATACATTTTGGAAATACTATGTTAAAACATAGGTAACATTTTTATTTCAAGTTGTTCCTACTTTAGGTAGTTGGTGTGTAGTGATTGTGCAAAGGGGTTAACTTCAAGTTACAAATTGGGAGTTATATATAATATTTGAACAGGATCCTTTTTAGTTACATAGTGGCATAAGGGGAATATGAATAGAGCAAATTAAGAAGCAGAGTAGAAATAAAATTAGTTCTCAGGAACTTTTTTGTAGTGATAAAACTTTCTTGTGATTTAAACCAGTGGTGCTATTCATTGGCATGACCTTAAAATGATTTATGAAAATTTTACAGCGTAAAGAGTATTGCTAGAGCAATATTCTTCCATATGTTAGGAATGCTTGGGGTTCAGATATATTGGAAAGAGATCTCTACTCAAATAAAAAACAACCTTTACTAGGTACAGCTGTATGGACCTGTTGGCATGGCTATTAAGAATTATTAGCTAAGCAAGTAAAAGCTCAACTATATCTAAACTGATATGCCATATTTTTGCCATCTGTAGTTACACATGCAATTTCTGGAAGAAAAAGGATTCTCCTGATAGAATGCGTGTATCTAATATAGCCTTAGATGTAATGAAGAGAATCAGCTAGACTGGAAATTGGGAATTGGGTTCCTATTATTGATGCTTCATTTTTAATTAACTTTTTATTTAAACTGTACATTATACAATTTAATTATAAAATTAAAATAAGCATTAAACAACCTAATAATATAAAACAAAGGAGAAATAAGAGTACAAAAGAAGCGTAGGTGCAAGTTGTATGAGAACTTAAATGCAGATGCTTTGGGACCAGGATTTTAGAGTTGAAGTCATTAGATGAATTGCCTGCAGTGACCCTAAAAAAAGGTGATCCAAGAGATGGCAGTAAACAAGTTTAGGAAGATCCTTCATAAAGCTGGATTGTCCATACTAAAGGCAAGGTCTTCTGTTAAATATTATGGAATTTGTTCAGGAGATAAAGAATCCAGAATGAAGAGCTAGTTCCTGCTTCTTGTTCCTAAAAAGAGAGTCCTATTTCTCACATGCAAAGGACCTGAGAAATTTTTGAAAGCAAGCTCTGAAGATGAGCAGAGGGTCAGTATGAAATTATATCAGAAGCTGTAGAGGCCATCATATTTGGGGTTGATGGTTTCCATTGTAAACACCTGTATTATTGTTTTATATATATATATATATATATATATATATATATATATATATATATATATATATATATATATATATATATATAATTTTTTATGGAAACTCACTTATCTGGCTGAAATTTTCCAGGCTTGGGTTGGGTTTTATCAAAAAATAATTTATGTATTTGTTAAGCTTAGTTTAGTTTAAAGTTTAAGAAAACAGAGTTCATCTCTTGGAAAGCAGGAGGGAATGGGTGGAAAAGCCTTCCCAATTTTGTATTTATTAAAAAACACTCCATTTTTAATGAGGTCTACAGCCTAGACACATGCTAATAATCATCAAGAGTGTCTTGAACATTCTGGTGAATTTGGTTTTGATTTCAGAGATGTGACCTTATGAAACGATTTTGTTCATAAGCATTACATTTTTAACTCAGGGTTTGCATGCTGAGCTCATAAGATGTGCAGCTAAGAAAGGGTACAGTGTGCATAGTTAACTCACCTGCATAGTGAAGAGTGAACTGAAGGTGCACATGCTCTTTGTAAAGAGCTTGAGAGAGGGCTTCTGCAGGCCTCTGAAGGTCTGTATGGGAGAATGATCTCGGCAGGCTTTATTAGGGGCAGGAAAAGAGCTAGGAGTGGTTTTGGGGGCCAGGAGCAGGGGGTTCTTGAGGAGGGTGGTTCTAGAGACAGGGAAGTTGTTGAAATTGAAAATGGATTCTCATCTTATAGTAAAGTTTTTCCTGCAAATTGAAAACGTAAGTGCTGTTCTCACAAAGTTGATAATGGTACAAGGCTCCCAATGATACATGTGGAAAACTTTAGGCACCGGGTGGAATATTCCATGCAGACCTGTTTATAATTTCAGTGGCTTCTGGCTCCCCTGGGCTCCCCCAGGGGTTGCCATAGCTAATGGGTGTGTAAGAGGAAATGCCTGTTCCTAAAGTTAGCATACTCAGCATGCTACAGATTAAATATAACAAAATCAGTTAAATGGGGATATTGATACAATAGGCATCACAGAAACTTGGTGGAATGAGGATAATCAATGGGACACAGTAATACCAGGGTACAAAATATATCAGAAGGACAGAACAGGTTGTGCTGGTGGGGGAAGTGGCACTATATGTGAAAGAAAGCATAGAATCAAATTAAGTAAAAATCTTAAATGAATCAAACTGTACCATAGAATATCTATGGATAGTAATTCCATGCTCTAATAATAAGAATATAGCAGTAGGGATATATTACTGACCACCTGACCTGCAGCTGGCAGGGGGGTGTCTGTGGCAGGGGAGTGAGGAGGCAAGTGGTGGGTGGGGGACTGAGGAAGGATGCAGGAGGTGAGTGGCGGGGGTGGGGGTGAGGAGGCGAGTGGTGGGCGTATGGGCAGTGGGTGGAGCCCCCCTTTGGGGAGGCTAGCCCCTGACTCCACCTTTTCCACCCGTAACCCCCGCAGCCAGAGCCCTGTGATCCCCTGCCCCGCCCCGTGCCTGGAGTCACAAGCCCCCCGCCCACAGAAGCCCCAACTCAACTGGAGGAGCCCTGGGCTGGCCGAAGCCCCGAGACACCCCTCCCCCCCAGCCAAAGGAGCTCCGGGTCGGCCGAAGTCCTGAGCCCCCCCCACCTGCCCGGAGGAGCCCCGGGTCGGCCGCAGCTATACCTCCCCTCCCCAGACCCAAGCCGCCCAGATATGTTTTTCATTATTATCTGGACTTCTATGATGTCAAAGCATTTTTAAATTTACTTCAGAACCGTTGTACAGACAACCACTTTTACCAAAAAAGCAAAAGAAACCATAATAAAAAAGACAAGAACATGCAAAGCACCTTATTTGTGTTTCTGTTCTCTTAGGTCCAGTAAAGAATAGATAACTGTGCATTATTTTTATTATTGAGTCTGCAAAAAAAACCCCAAAGCCTTACATAAATAAATTACAATTATTTGGATGTATATATGTGCATATTACTTCATTAACTTTAGGAAAAATAAATAATTTTAGGAAAAAGTGTCAGTCCTGCCACCAGCAAGAGTTGGTGGCCGCACTTTGAGGCCACCAAAAAATTTGTTGTAAGAATCCCTGATCTAAGCCACAGTTCTAGAAGCTCCCATGCTGGCCAACCTACTTACACTAGATACCAGGAGCGGGCCCACTGGTGCCCCCACTTCCAGAGCCCTCGGCTACTGTCGCCGCCGCCATGCCTTGCCACCAGCAGAAGACCCAATTTTGATGTGATGGTCAAGAGCTGCGAAACCCCCACATCACTGCCTGTGGCCTCCTGTGCCATCTTTGGGGGCCGTCTTGCTGTATGCGCCCATCATTGGGCAAGATCATCACAGATCGATGGGTTTTGGAGATCGTGTGATACGGCTACACAATAGAATTTCTCACCTTCCCACCTCACCAGGGCACGCTCCTGGGCTCTCTCTGGGGAGCTCCGCCCATAACATCCTCACATCAACGTGAGGCAGACGCCCTCCTTAAAGGGTGCTATCAAACACATGCCTGCCCCCTTCATTAACAGTGCCTTCTATTCCCCGTACTTTTCTCATCCCGAAGGAGGACGGGGGCCTCCACTCTATCCTTGATCTCTGCTTACTCAATACTTTTCATCAGAAAGACCAAGTTCTAGATGGTGATGCTCATTTCCATCATTCCCTCCTCCCCCAGGGGGTGTGGTTTGCAGTCCTCAACATGAAAGACACATATTTCCATATCAATGTCCACCTGGCCCACTGCGAGTTTCTTCACTTCTGTGTGGGGCGACAACCGCTATCAATTATGGGTCCTTCCATTCAGCATTGCCATGGTCCCCAGGGTCTTCACCAAAGTCTTTGCGGGGTCATAATGGCCCACCTCCACCAAGGGAAGCACTTTGTATTCTCCTACCTGGATGACTGGCTGTTGATTGCGCCATCCCTTGCTGAGGTGGCGTCAGCAGTCGCGGCCCTCCAGTGTCGTCTTGCCTTGTTGGGCATCTTTGTCAACCTGGAGAAGTCTGTGCTCCTCCCAACACAGACGATCCACTTCATCAGAGTGCACCTAGGCTCAATCGTAATGCAAGCCTTCCTCCCCGCAGACAGCTTCGCTACCCTCTCGGCCCTCATGAAGACCCTGCACCGCAACCCATGCAAACTGCAAGTTTTACTGCTTTGGAGGGGCGAGGGGACAGGACTCCAAGGGTGACGACACCCTCTTCCTTCCTCCTGGTCAAAACGCTGACACCTTCCCCTCCACGCTATCTCTATGCCAGTTGTCTTAGACTACATCCTGGAGATCAAGAACTTGGGCCCTGCACTCAACTTGATCCATGTCCACCTGCCACATGCTCCCTAGCCCACTTATCCAGGAAGTTCCTCTTCCTGGTGGCCATCAACTCTGCCTCGCGGGTCAGGGAACTGGTGGCTATGATGACTTGACCTCCTGTATACAGTTTTCCATAGAGACAAGGTCTCCCTGCGCCTTCACCCCAACTTCCTCCGAAAGGTTGTCTCAGAGTTTCATCTGAACCAGTCCATCTGTCTTCCATCCTAAACCCCATGCCACTCCCATGGATAGGACACTGCACTCCCTGGATAGTCGCAGGACACTGGCCTTGTGCTTGGACAGGACTTGTGCCTTTCGCGCCTTATCACACTTCTTTGTAGCCGTCGTGGAATGGTCGAGAGGGCAGGCCCTTTCCTCGCAGTGCATATCAAGTTGGATCTCTAAGTGCATTACATACAGAATGCTATGCGCGCTCCAATGTGACATTGCCCGGCAGGATCACGGCACACTCCACATGAGCACACACGGTCACCTGTGCCTCCCTGGCAGACATCCCCTGGCATGAGATCCTCTATGTGGCAACATGGCGCTCTGTCCACACCTTCACAGCACATTACGCCATTGACCTGTGGGCAGCTGCAGACACCACTGTAGGCCATGTCATCCTGCAACAGGCTTTACCCATTGCGTTCTCGCATCCACTGATCGCTGCTCTGTACTCACCCACCTTTAGAATACATATAGGGACCACCACTCGAAGAAGAGGAGGAGGTTACTTACCTGTAACTGGAGGTTCTTCGAGATGTGTGGTCCCTATTTGTATTCCAATACCTGCCCACCTTCCCTTCTGCTGTGAACTCTCTATATTGTGGTCAGTGGGAGACTGAGGACACATCACCCTGCATGGCCTCTTATAGCCTCGCATGGAGCACGTGGCAATGTAAGGCGGCCGGGTCAACGGACACTCCTGCTGAAAAACTTGCAGCTCTGGTGCATGATGCACACGCGCACCCACATTTGGAATTAAGGGGCCCAGTCAAGGTTTCACTGGCATTCCTAACCTTTTCATGCTGGACTTTGCAACCTTATTTTTTTAATTTTGTTGTTTGGATGTAATTTCCTAAGGTTTTGAAATGTTTAATAATTGAAAAAATTCCATCAAGTGGAACCATGTTAACCCTCCCATGTGGGTTCGTCAGCAGATTTAGGTTAGACTCTCAGAACATTTCTGTACCACTTGAACTAGTGAAGTAAATAACAGCAGTAGAAGGCAGTTATCTTTTATGTAGACCTACCACTACAGGGGGATGGAGTCACATGCTTTGCCAGTGGGTTTCACCGCTAGTAGCTTAACAGTGAAAGAATGCTGAGACTTAGGAATCCTGGGTTCAAGTCCAAGTTCCATATGAGAATGTGCTGTCATGGTTACCAGACCATGCTCTTTTCCCTTGCCCTTCTGCCCTGCCTTTCTTCCTTGCCCCCTGTTGCTCAACCTTCTGCATTCCAGTCAGGCTGTTTTCTCCTTTTCCATGCACTTCCTGGTTGGTATCAGGGAAGTGTTGAGAGCCCAAGAGGGTCAGTCTCCTTGACTCCCTGCTGTATGGCGATGCCTAAGGCCCTACCAAATTCCCGGCTGTGAAAAACACATCATGGACCATGAAATCTGTACTTTTGTGTACTTTTACCCTATATTCAAACTGAGGGTCTAGGTCTAAAGGGGGTTGCAAGGTTATTATACGGGGGGTCGCAGTATTGCCACCCTTATTTCTGCACTAACTTCAGAGCTGGGCGGCTGGACAGTGGCAGCTGCTGGTCAGGTGCCCAGCTCTGAAGGCAGTGCTGCTGCCAGCAGTAGCGCAGAGGTAAAGGTGGCATGTGTGGTATTGCCACCCTTACTTCTGCACTGCTGCTGGTGGCACTGCCTTTAGAGCTGTGCGCCCGGTCAGCAGCCGCCGCTCTCCAGCTGTCCAGCTCTGAAGGCAGCGCAGAAGTAAGGGTGGCAATACTGCCTACAATAGCCTTGCCCAACCCCCTTTTGGGTCAGGACCCTCAGTTTGAGAAATGCTGACTTAAGGGCTTTATATGTTTCTTTTAAAATACGTATTCATGCCTTTTTACAACACCATGAAATTTAAGATTTAAATATCTGAAACTATGAAATTCAATATTTTTAAAATACTATGACCGTGAAATTTACCAAAATGGACTGTGAATTTGGTAGGGCCCCACTGATGCCCAATCGGCTGCAGCCCCCAGCAAATTGGAGGAGCAATTGGAGAGCGAGTTTTGCTCAGCCCCTGCAGGTGCAGGATGGAGCATACTCAGCTGCTCTATGGGGGATGGCCCATGTGCAGTCTGGTTGTCCTGTAGAACCTGTGAGGGGATGGCTCATGCTCAGTGCCTATGAAATTTTCAGAGATTTTAGTTGCCAGACTTGCAACCAGTCTCTAAGAGTTTTATAACTTTGCCAGATTTTGGTGAATTTTCAGATGGATGGGAAAAGGCGCACATCCTTGATACCAGAAGACCCTTCCCCCGTCCCCAGCCAAATTTCAGGTGTCTGCTTCAAAGCTGGAAGGGCACTAGAGCTTCTCAATGAAACAGCTGTAAGAATTTTTTTAACATGGACAAAATGTATTTTTCTCAGGTCTCATTATCGGAAATGGTTGAATCATTGTAGCTGAAATCACCGCCCCCCCCCCCACCCCAATTCAGTCTCAGGCAAGCACCAGACTTGGAAAATTTCAGCCCATACAGTTTAAGTATGGCAAAGTTATAAGCAACTGAAAAAGAGGGTCTTATAATGAAAAATGTTGGACAACTTTAAGGACATTGCTACTTCTGCCTATAATATGCATGTGTCTGGTTGAATACTCCTTAAACTGGGTTTCACTGCTTCTCTGTATTTTTAAATCTGCTTTGCTGTTAGTGGCAAACAGTTGGAGATTCTGAAAAAACTTGAGTATAATTTTATTCTGCACCTTCTTGTCACAGTGCATAACAAACCTACGTTTATATAGCACCTTTTTATCCACAGAGTTTCCAAAGCTCTTTATAAATTTGTCTATGGATTTGCAACTCATATGTAAGAATCACTTCAAGCACCACTGCAATACAACTATCTTTTGGTTGAAATGTGGCAACTGTTTAACAGAGCACAGTAACACAGCACAGGAAGCAAATAATACAATATGCAATTGTAGGGTTACCATATTTTAATAAAAAAAAAAAGGAGGACATTCCACGGGGCCCCGGCCCCGCCCCAACTCTGTCCCCAGCCCCGCCCAACTCCGCCCCTTCCCCGAAGTCCCCACCCCAACTCCGCCCCCTCCCCTGCTTCCCGCGAATCAAATGTTCGCGGGAAGCCTGAAACAGGGAGGCAGCAGGAAAGCTGGGGCGGTGGCGGTGGTGGCGGCGGGGGGGGGGGGGGGCGCGAGGAGGCGCGGCCCAGTCCGGCCCCCCCGGCTGAGTGGCTCCCTCCGGTGGCCGGCCGGCCCCAGCCAAGAGGCTCTGGCCCCAGCGTCTTGGGCCCTGGGGCGCCGGCCCTAGTTCCAGCCAAGCGCACCGGCCCCGGCCGAGAACCCCGGCCTTAGCGACTGCAGCTCGGCTCGGGCCCTGGGGCACCGGCCCCAGCCCCGGCCGGCGGCCGAGCACCCCCAGCCCTGGTCCCAGCGGTTACGGCCCAGCTCGGCTCGGGCCCCGGTTCCGGCCGAGCGGCGCCCAGCCCGGCACCGGCCCTGATCGAGCGGCGCCGGCCCCAGCAGCTCCGGCTCCAGCCCGGACCCAAGCCCCAAGACCCCTCCCTATTTTCCCCGGACATGTCCGGCTTTTTGGCAATTCCCCCCGGACAGGGATTTGAGGACCAAAAAGCCGGACATGTCCAGGAAAATCCGGACGTATGGTAACCCTAGCAATTGAAACTGCAATGAGAATCTAGGTACCAGTAGGCAGAATGCAATTGACCTCAGTGTGTAACAATAAGTATTAAGATTTGGCCAGGATAAAGGAGCTGACTAAAAGAGCGATGGGATTTCTATTGGCCAGAAGTGGTTAGGACATCAGTTCGCTTTCATCCAAATGGAGGCACTGTCAGAAGCACAGTGCCCCAAACATGCCATGCTGTGGAAGTGATAAAATACTAACTCCAAGGGAAGAATACAATACTCCCTACTGAATTACCAGAAACACTTCTTAGAGCTCTCTGATTCCCTCATCCCATCCAGGTGCTAACCAGGCTTGCATCAGTTTAGCTTGTGAGATCTGATGAAATCATTGTCTGAAGTGGTGAGGCTACATAAAAATCATGAGTTCAGTAGCAGTGGGGAAAACTACTTTTTCCATTTAGAATATGCCAGATTTACACAGTTTTGATTGTTTGCAGTCTTAAATGTTTAAATTTTCAAGGTAAACATCTGAAAAGGATTCGGTCCTTTAAAAAAAAATTTATACTAATAGTTAATGAGGGTTTCAGACACTCATGTCTTAAACAGAATTAGAAATGAGCAATTATAGATGAAGTCATCCTATGAAGACAGAAGCTTTTAGCTTATTTTAATATTCAAATTTTCAGTTGGTTCTAATGCATATTAAATATACTATTGGACACAGCTGAAATTGGCAATGGTTATCATCTTGTCTTTACGGAGGATGATGGTCTGTTCAGTTAGATCTTCATTTCCTGGGAGCAATTTAGATGCAAAAAGTGTTTATTACTGGGGAAGCTGGGTGTAGTAGCAGACTACTAAATAAATATGGAATTTCTGGCCTTTACCTGGCAGTCATGCTTCCTCCAAAACAACTAGATTGACTGGAAAAGAAATCTATTGTAGGTGCCCATGTTTCGTACATTTATTTTTAAGTCTACGGTCAGTATTTAAACCAGCGGTTCTCAAACTGTGGGTCGGGACCCCATTTTAATGGGGTCACCAGGGCTGGCGTTAGACTTGTTGGAGCCCAAGCCCTACTGCCCGGGGCCGAAGCCCTTAGGCTTTAGCCCCCACCTGGGGTGGCAGGGCTCGGGCAAGCTCAGGCTTCGGTCCCGCCTCTTGGGGTCATGTAGTGATTTTTGTTGTCAGAAGTTGCAATGAAGTTTGAGAACCCCTATTGCCTCCTTTCTGTTTAATCTGAGTTTTTTCTCTGTCCCAAATTGAAGAACAAGGGTAAAAAATAAATTTTGGTTTTAAAGCATTTAATGATATGCAGGTTTTGTGATGTGTGTAGCTGTATTATGGTGTTAATGTAGCATAGGTTCTTTGTCACGTTATCTAGCAGGTATCTTTAATTTTTCTTGTTTAATCTTGACCTAATAGGATTTCTTGCTTCATCTTTAAACACAGTTTTCTTTAAAATCCTTACTTTCTGAGAAAAAGACCTTGTGACTTCCGGAGACTTGCTAATTATGGACAGAAAACTCAAGCACTGAAAGTTTCATGCAGTTCTAAACTTCATAGTACAGGCCAAAACTGTGGCATCTAAAAGTATTTTGGGTTGGAGCAAACAGGATGCTTATTAGATCACACACTCAGATTGAGAAACCAAACATTTTAGAATAAATATGCTTTTAATTTTTTGGAGGAGAGATTTGGAATGATCAATGTTGGTGGAAATCAAAGGAGGATGCTAAATGGGCAGGTGGTAGAGGAGTCAATTGGTTGGAAGATTGCTATACTGTTCATCAAGCAATACCTGATCAGCCGTGTCAGTCCCAGAATCTTAGAGAGACAAGGTGGGTGAGGTAATATTTTTTTATTGGACCAACTTGTGTTGGTGAGAGAGACATGCTTTCAAGCTCTGTGGAAGCTCAAAAGCTTGTCTCTCTCACCAACAGAAGTTGGGTCAATAAAAAATATTATCTCGCCCATCTTGTCTCAGAAATAGTTTAACAGTCTGGGCTTGTTCATGTACCTATGTTGTCAAGGTAGCAAGGAAGTTTTCAAATAAATTAAGTGTATAATAGAGAATATATTACACAGTTATCACCTCCTCGCTTTCTCTTCTTTCCTCACCCTCTGGTATATTGCTATGTTGCTGAGGGGAAATGAATGAGCAAAAGGAAAGGATCTGCTGCTTGCTTTAGCATGGGTTCTCTTCCATGCTAAACAAAGTTCCCTATGTATCCACATCCTCCCTCTAAGGAGACTAATGAAATACATGTGAATAGCTCCCTCTTGAGAAATTCATATTCAATAGCAAAATAGTAAGTGCCTTTTTTAGAGTAATTATTGCAGAATCTGGTAACAGGGCAACTTCTAGTGATCATAGAATCATAGAATAATATCAGGGTTGGAAGGGACCTCAGGAGGTCATCTAGTCCAACCCCCTGCTCAAAGCAGGACCAATCCCAAACTAAATCATCCCAGCCAGGGCTTCGTCAAGCCTGACCTTAAAAACCTCTAAGGAAGGAGATTCCACCACCTCCCTAGGTAACCCATTCCAGTGCTTCACCACCCTCCTAGTGAAAAAGTTTTTCCTAATATCCAATCTAAACCTCCCCCACTGCAACTTGAGACCATTACTCCTTGTTCTGTCATCTGCTACCACTGAGAACAGTCTAGATCCATCCTCTTTGGAACCCCCTTTCAGGTAGTTGAAAGCAGCTATCAAATCCCCCCTCATTCTCCTCTTCTGCAGACTAAACAATCCCAGTTCCCTCAGCCTCTCCTCGTAAGTCATATGCTCCAGACCCCTAATCATTTTTGTTGCCCTCCGTTGGACTCTTTCCAGTTTTTCCACATCCTTGTAGTGTGGGGCCCAAAACTGGACACAGTACTCCAGATGAGGCCTCACCAATGCCGAATAGAGGGAAATGATCACGTGGTGGTAGTGAAGTTTGATTGTTTTTTCCCCACAGAGGGAAGGAAGAAAGCTTTGCTACAGCAATGTAGCCTTCTTTTGAAAGAGAAATTAATAGATGTCTTCTTGAAAGATGTGAGTTTGTACCTTTTGCAATGGCGAAAGGTGACATACAGCTTTGAAAGCTTAAGTCTTGTATTCACAAAACAGGTACAGTACATGCAGTGACAGTATACTGTTTTGTTCTCCATGCTCCTAAATGTGCCAGCCTGAACAGACATAACTCATAGTTCTTGGTCTCTGCTGAGACTGTCAATACCACCATTATGGCGGTGTATATTTTTATGCAGGCTCTGCCCAGCGGGGCTCCAAACTCACTTCACATGACAATTGGTAGTTTTCAGATTTCATAATTTATGCAAGATTACACGGCCTGGTGGCACTACAAATTACCATGGCAACAGTGAGCACACTCAAAATGTACATGTTGAGGAACCTCATGTGCAGAAGCTACCAGTCTCTGTGTTAACATAAGCTGCTTTCAGGAGTTAGATGCTAAATACACAGAAAGAGTTCTGGTATTTTTAGCAAACCAATACAAAATGGTATTTTAAGACTGGAATATTATATGTTAGCCATGCAAGATAATATTCCAGAAAGGACAGAAGTGAAAATATGGAAACAAGTATTTAGTAGAAAGATGTGAATGTATAGTATATGTTAATACACTGGTGCCTTTCTACTAGTATTGTTTTCATTACAACACTTTTTTCATTTTGGCAGTATTGGACTTTGCTTGTTAGGCTTTTAATATGCAATTGATATATAAAGGATCCTGTAGTGGGTTGAATTGTTTTGAAATTTGAGGCATTGTAATATACTTTCTGATACCCACACACATGCGCGTGCGCACACACAGTAGAGCTCCCCCTCTGGCTGGACACTCCCAGCCCATTGGGCCTCTTGGGCTTTGTCTCAGGAGTGTGAACAGAGTCCAAGCACTGTCCCTGGCTTGGCATCTCTAGGCATACTCTGGGTACAGCGCCTCTGTATAGCACCTCCTCCTGAGAGCTAGGACCCCACTTTCCATCTGCCTATCCCCTGGAACTAGAGCTGACCCATCAGGCTTCCCCACAGTTTAAACACAGCCTTTCCCCACATCTCCAGTCATGTGGGTACTCTGAGTTTACAATTTAACTTTTCAGAGACATAACAGTGAATGCTAACAGACACACTTTGCACAGGATTCTAAAACACGACTTAATCTTTACCTAGCAGTGTGGGAAATACACATATTGAGACAAAATAATACACACCTATACAGATTTTTCCCTGCCTCAGTTTCCTCACGGCTCTAGAGAATTCTTGGGTTTGGTGTGTCTGGGATCCTTCTCCAATAGCTCAGGATTTCTTCTCAGAATCAAGGAGCCTTTCTAGGTCAGCCAGCTTTCTCTGACCGTGGCCACTCCTGCACTTCAACCATACCCTCTCCCTTCCCATGAAAGCATGCCTGTCACTTCTTCAGTCCTACCCAAAGCTTCCTGTTTCTGAGTTAGTGAGTTTCTCAAATTAATATGTCCCACCAGCAACACTTGATTCCTTTGTTCTGCTGCTGAGAATTTTCCACTCCCCACTTTGAGTACCCTGCAGAGAAATTTGGTTGAACTGGTTTTCCTAGCCAATCCATTCAGCCAACCCATTGTCCCATGACATGAGCCCACAGAGCTAGATGTGTGCTGACATAAGCTGCTGCTTGTGTGAACCATGGAGCTCATAGGTTTACATACTGAATTCAGACCAGGTTGATATAGTCTGAAAGTTACCATCTCACTGTTCATTGGCTTGAGTGAAATGAGTTTAGTGGTCTCAGTGAACTATACCACATAAACTGAGTGCCAGCTGTGATGCTTGTTTACACCACTCCTGAACTGTGAAAGAAAGGATTTTGCTGTCCCAGGCTAACTGTCTGGCACCTTTCATGAGCACTAAATTTGCTAACTTCAATCCAATTAACATTTTTTTATTTAGCTTTTATACATATCAAATGTGCATAGACTACTGAGGACCGTCCTGCCAGCCAGAGTGACCATGGTAGATGAACTCGTCAATGCTCTCCACAGTGTTCGACCCTACCTGCACTAGGCCCAGCTCTGAGATTCTGCCATGAGACGTTCAACCCCATAGTAGTCTTGACTGGTGAATAATTCTTGACCAACCTTGATTCTGGTGAGTGGAGCGGCAAGTCCTAATGTCCAGTTGATAGCTCAACAGAGTAGTACCAAAGTGAGAATTCATCCCCGTTGCATACACGAGGTTGTGGAGAAATGCGGTGAAAGCCATGAAGCAGTGTGCATTCTCACACCGTACAAGTGTGAAGATAGTGCACAAGATTTAGCAGAACAGCTGGGACGCCAGCACCTTTCAGTGGGAGCCAAAGTGCTGACCTGTCAACTGAATCAAAAGCCACTTTGATATCGATAAATGCCACGTAAAGCAGGTGGCTAAATTCTCAATGCAAGTCAGCCAGAAGCTGGAGAGTAAGGATAGAGTTGATTGTTGACTGCCTAGGAGTGAAACCTGGTTGTTGCTGTGGATGATGTCTGTTAAGCGGCTGCATCCTACCAAGCACGTGAGTGAAGACCTTTCCAGGGACTGAAAATAATTAAATTAGTTTGTTGTTGCCACACTCAGTGTGAGATCCTTTCCCATAGGCGCTGACTCCGTGGGTGCTACGGGGCTCAAGCACCCAGAGAAGAAAATACTGGGTGCTCAGCACCCACCAGCCACAGCTGTTTGGCAGCGCTGCTGATCAGCAATTTGGCAGCTGGGTGAGGCACTTGGGGATGGCAGAGAGCAGCGAGCAGCTGGTGGGCAGGAGTCTTAGGGGAGGGGTTGGAGCGTAGTGGGGAAGAGGCAGAGAGAGGGCGGAGCCTCAGGAGAAGGTGAAGTGGAGGCAGGAAGAGGTGGAGCATCAGGAGGGGGTGGAGTGGGGTCAGGAAGAAGCTGAGTGGGGGTGGGGCCTCAGGGTGGAGCACCCCCAGGGAAAAAGAAAAGTCAGCGCCTATGTCCTTTACTCTTGTATGGGGGTGCTACAATACCGTCTTTTCATTTTGCTGGTATTCTGCCTGATGCCCACACTTATAAAAACAGTTGATGCAGGCCAGTCATACATATGATGGTCAATGATTGTCATGGTGTCTATATGCTTTCTAAAGTCAGGCTTTGTTTTTGTAGCAGTAGTGCAGCCACCTGGTGACTTATTGAGCAGTTCATCCCAACTGGTCTGGAGGTGGTTGCAGTAGCAGAAGTCTGTATACCCCTTTTGTAGATGAAAAAGCTGTAGGTCAGATGTCTGAAGCCTGTAAATTGTGGGAGAGAATTTGCTTCTTTTGCAGCAGGCTGGTTGGCTTGGGTTATTTGGGTTTTCAAATGAAAGTAGTGTGGTTGGGGGTGCAGAAGAGGGAAATCCTTTGCAGTTGGTTCAGCTAATTTTAAAAAACCTATTCTTTGCTTTCCCATATGTGCTAAGTTATGGTATAATGGAATATTTTTCTGATACATCCCATACTGTTCCTCAGTAAAATTTCAGTACTTTCAGGAAGGTATATTTTTAAGGATTTGGGTTGTCTGCTTGTTTGTGTGGGGGTGCTAAAATTACTAAAATAGCATTTTGAACTTCACTCCTCCCCCCTCAAAAAGAAAACCCCTCCTTAAATCTGACTAAACTGAGTTTCCTAGGTCAGAGTTGGATCCTCAAAGTGTTTTTCTCCTTTTGTTATGGATTTGAATTGTTGCTCACCAATTCTGACTGTAGTTACGGTCTTTTTTTCTGGTAATGCTATACCTGACTCTTTTGGTACACGTAATATTCATAAAAGAGTAAGTGAAATGTTTCTTTTTGTGAGCTGTGTTTGAGTGGGGGAAATGGTCATCCTTTCAGAATTACACGTGATGCAATAGCAGTCCTCCTTTATATAGGTAAACTTCTTGGTATATTAAAATTAGTCATATTTTACATCTCAATGCATTATAATTTAGTGGCAGTGCATTTAATTTTGGAATATGCTGGATCCGAGATTGATTTATTTTAAGATACCTACTTTCCCTACTCAAATACACACTGACATGAGCCATTAACTCTGAATGTATAAGTGGAACTGAAAATGACCATTCTTAAAGAGATGGCTGTTAGCAATCCTTCTTTGTTAGGATTGCTATTGGTAAGTCCAAGCAACTGTAAAAGATGCGTTAGTTTTTTTTTCTGTAGTTAATATTTTTTTTTTTACTATTTCTTGGTTCTTTGTCTCTACCAGGAAATGATGCTAGCCTGTGTCCATATTACTTAGAAACAAGATCAAGTAAAACATCTTAATACTAATATTAGGATAACTAATATTGCAAGTGTAATTTTTTGTTAACCCATTGTGTTGTTAAACTTTGTAATGTCTTCCTACTTTTAGATACGAAGTCTAAGGGGAGTCCCCGACTCTTCCAGGTTACCAGTTAGCTGGATTTCCTTTGTGTCAAGGACCATGTTTCATTTGATTGCTGACCAGGAAGCAGTAGTACTTATATTTCTGAGCTGCAGATGATTAATTTCATGTTCTTGGAATTGCAATAGTAACTATTCCTACTTTCCATGCATGAGACCCAGGAAAAAAGTTTGTCTTTCTGTAAAGCAGTTATTTTACATAAACATTTCAGGATTATATTCAACAATAGAAATATAACCACCATTTCATACAATTTCCCCAAGATTTTTACATATTGTTTTGCTCTCTTGATTCAACAGAACTTTTTCAGGTTTATTCTCCTTTTTGTCACCCAATTACCCATAAATCTTTAAAGTTTTCAGCAAATAATATGTATGATAGGTAGTTTCCACATCTATTAAATGGGGATAATGAAACTGACCTCCATTTGTAAAGTGCATTGAGATCTGTAGATGAAAAATTTTATACAGGAACTAAATGGTGGTGTTCCTTTTTTAGACAACTAAAGAAAGATGACTTAGTTTAGAAGAGTTTAATTGTGTGTCCTTCTGGACTTCCATAGTTAAATTGGATTAAAAATAATTCTGGGAAATATATTTTGGTCATATAAAACAATATTCAGTATCTCACAAAATCTATTTTTCTTTAGTAATATTCAGAACATACTATGAGAGAGATTTTTGTTTAATTATCTTGAAACTCTTCTTTTGCTTGGTATCCCCAACCATGGCAGAGTAACCTCCTGTTTCCCCTTAAGCCCTTCATCACCTAATAGTTTTAAAAAATATTCTATGTCAGTATATCAGGACCTGAAGAAGAACTCTGTGTAAGATTGAAAGCTTGTCTCATTCACCAACAGAAGTTGGTCCAATGAAAGATATTACCTAACCTACTTTTTCTCAGTATATCAGGAACACAGTCTGAACAGCATTGAAAACTAGAAGTAGCTGGCAGAACTGGCCAGTTCTGTTCAACTTTGTTTTGCTAAAAATAGCTCAAGTTTTAAAAGTTGAAAAAATCCTCTCCTTGAAATGTTATATGAATGTTTGTGTGCAGCTTAGAATTGGTGGTGACTCTGATTCTTTAGCTAGAGGGATCTGAAAAATGTGAATGAGACATGAATACATTTGTTGCCTCTGTAAAATTAGTAATTCTGTCCCCCATTCTACAAGCGCTTAGATAAATGCCTAAATTTATGCATGAGTATTCTCTTTGACTTGAATGATGCTCCATTGAAGTCAAGATTCTGTAGAACTACTCATGAATGTAAAGCACTTCACTTGCATAAGTGTTTGGAAGATTGGGACCAACTTAACAAAAAAAAAACCCCCCCTCAAGTTACTGTATTAATTTTCATGGATAAATTCAGTCCTTAAATTGTGAGATAGCAGGACTAAAATCCTGCTAAATGCAAATTTTGTTGCAACCTTAAATATAGGTTGTCAGCTATTTGTATTACTACACACACAAACTATTTTAAAGAACATTAAGGTAGCAAACTTAAGCATTCAAAAGTTAAGAAATTCCAGAATTAAAGTAGCCTGTTAACCTTAATTTGGCTCCCTGGTGGGGTGCATTATGATTCAATTTTTAATTATGATCACATTGTGACACACTGTGCCTCGGAGGAACCCCGTACATCCTCCATGTTCATCCTTATAAAATGATCTTGTGGTATCCAATGCAAAGTTTGTCATGTCGGGTGTCTTCGGAAGCCTCATGATGCACTGAGCATTGTTGCTGTAGTAATGTTATAGGTTATAATTTCATGTATATAGTTATGAGGCTGAAAATGTGTCCTCATGGCTTAAAACAAGCCCAGGCAAAAACTCTCCAAGAGCAGAAGGGCAGTTCACACCTCATCAGGGCATGTATGGGACAAACCCAGCCCAGCCTCACAGGAACAAAGGATCTGTTGGACTCTCAAGTGAGTCACCCCCCTTCCCTTGGTCAGTTTGGGACTACCATATCACTGGAGTCAGGTGAGCATTGATATCACTGTTATCAGCTCCCCTGCCATGAAGTGCAGTCTCTGCCGGCACTGCTCTGTGCCTGCCCGAGGCTTGCAGTTTTGGGGTGGGGGAATGGTGATCCCTGCCCCCCAAACTACACCCATGTTAAAAATTGGAGGATGTAGCCCCCTGGCCCCTCCTATTCTGGAGCTGGTGGTTCTGGCACCCTTGCCTCCAGTCCTGCCCCGTCTGGTTTTGGGCCCAGAGCTTGGGGGTTAAAGGGGACTTGAGCTGGCTGTGTGTGTGTGTGTGGCGGGGGGACCACAGCGCCCCTGACCATAGGGCCCTGGGTGATCACCCACCTAGAAGGCCGGCCCTGCACCTCCCCCCAAAAGTGATGACCTCCCCATACCATGCTGCCCACTGCTCTCTGCCTGTCTAGCTCTGAAGGGAGCACCTCCGTCCGCAGCAGCGCAGAAGTAAGGGTGGCAATACTGCAACCCCTCTACAATAGCCTTGTGATCCCTCCCACAACCCTCTTTGAGGCCGGGACCCCCATGGTTATAACACCCTGAAATTTCTGATATAAATATCTGAAACCGTGAAATTGATGATTTTTTTAAATCCTATGTCTGTGAAATTGACCAAAATGGACAATGAATTTGGTAGGACCCTAGTTATAACCAACTAAACATTGGGTCTTATAAGGGGAAGTGTCAAGCAACCTTAACAATAGGGGATGCTACTAGCTCCACCTACAATTATAGTACTAGAGCCCAGAGGACTCATCAGGATCCAAGGCCCCGTTACATTGCAAGATGCTAGTGTAATCAGACTTGGCAAAAGTGGCTGTGTAGTCGGCTTCAATTCCTTATTCTTATCTTCTACAGAACCTTGTTTCCAGACTTAACAGTATTTCTGTGTTCTCTAGTCTGGTTTCAGAGGCATGTTTTGTCCAAAGAACTTCTCACTAACTGCTTCCTCTCTGTTAATTTTAAGTTTGTCTAGATAGAAAGTGCTAGTTGCAAAACTTTCTCGGAGTAGGAGAAACATTTAATTTGAAGAGACGGGGTCTGAAAAGACGCAGTATATTTCCAGTACAGCCTTAATTCTCAAACTTAAATAAAATAAAATAAAATCCTTAAGATAAATGTGTGCAGTATATTTAACATTTAGTTTTTTCCCATTCCTTGCTTTTGATTTACTGTTTTGAATGTATGTTTTGTGCTGCGAATCTGGCCGTTAGTCTTAAATTTCGGCATGTCACTTGGTTGCAGAGCTGACTGCCTGCAGACAGCATCAGCTTTGAAGAAAGCTATGAAAGATTGAATTCTCTGGTAGTAACCCTTTGTCTTGTTCTGACCATAGAAAGGAATCCTTTTTTTTTTTTTTTTAAAGTGTCTGACGTGAAAGAGGTTAAATGGGTAAAAATGGGGGTGGGGAGCCTTTGTAATGGTGAAAGTGTGTATGTGTTCATTATAGTTTTATATCTGTAATGAAAACCTTAAGCTGTTACTGAGCAAGTACAAAAGCTGATTTTATGGTACACTTGTGAATAATTGCTCATAGGTAATTGAAATGTATATAAAAAAAATAATTTGGACCCTTCAGGTCAGGCCATCCCTTACATATGGAATGTCCTCCCTGAACTATCTCCTCTTTCAGATACCTTTGAGAGCCACCTCTTTTGCGCTGCCTATAATGTATTAGGCAAAACACACTTGCCATGTCTTAAATTTGACTAGATTGAAAGCTATTTCGGGGAGCAGGGACTGTGTGACTTTTACTGCATCTTGCACAATGGGACCTGGATCCTGAGAGACCTTCAGTATTAACAATAAATTGATATAGTTTTCCATATTTATCAAAACTTTCAAATAGTATTTGACAGTATTGTGACTTATGCCTCAAAACGTTTGTATTCTATTCTAGTTGTACTGAAAACAAGTTAACTACCATTTGAGACTTTACTCTTTAGTTAGCTGATAGTGAGGAAACTGAGCTCCACCTGGATTTGTGTATATTGAGGATTCTGCCAATATCTTTCCTGTACTATCCACATAAAAGCATACAAATTATACAGTGCTGAAAAATGGTTTAAAATGTAACAGTGGGGTTGCTATGCTAGAACAAAATGCAAGTTGGAGGAGGGATAGCTCAGTGGTTTGAGCATTGGTCTGCTAAACCCAGGGTTGTGAGTTCAATCCTTGAGGGGGCCATTTAGGGAACTGGGGCAAAATCAGTACTTGATCCTGCTAGTGAAGGCAGGGGACTGGACTCAATGACCTTCCAGTTCTATGAGATAGGTATATCTCCATATAAGTTATTGGATACTTTAAAAGTCACATAGGAGTCTTAATAATTGAAAACATGTCTGATGTTAATTGACCCCATTTGGCCCATGTTCAGAGGAATCCACATCAGAGACACTTTCTATTATAAGAGTGTTCAAACTGGATTATTCTTTCTTTTTTAAAAAAGGCAAAAAAAAAAAAAAAAAAAAAACCCAAAAGGGATTTAAAGAAAACAGGATCAATTGAGTACATTAAAGTGGGACTAATGTGGTATCATGTAGGCTACTATAAATTTAATCCAATGTACAGAGTACAAAGTAGTAGTATTAGCACGTATCAGCCAAGTTCTCAAAAGCATTGTAAACTAAGGCACAGAGATTACTTGACAGCATGATGCTATAGAAGTAACAAGTCAGAGCAGAGGACTGGACGTTAAAGCTTCTGTTCCCATCTCTGCCATTAGGAAGCACTATCTGCAGATTACAAGGGGAAAACTATGGTAGCCTTCCCTCCTCCAACTTCCACCCTCAAATATATAATTTTAGATTTGTTTTTCATCTTTGATACTCTTCGATGTGACTGAAAATGGTGGATAGTGACTGATCATACTTTGATATCAGAGGCTTCCTGGAAACAAACTGTGTGAGCGTGCAAGTATGCCTATTCATAATAAGTAAGTGAATGAGTATTTTAAACATTAATAGAAGTTTGCGTTTAGCTGTAAGATTTCAGTGTCTTCAGTTCTTACTGATGATTTACTTAAGGGTATAAAATTTAATTTTGCTATGACTGTAACTGTGGGCCATATGAACTAGTACAGAAGATAAGTGGCAGAAAGGGAATGCAGTTCCTAACGTGGTGTTGATAAGAAGAATGAAAATAGCTTTTGTGGTTGAGGCAAAACCCTTTTGTAGAATGCTAAGAAACTCCTCATCAACAAATACTGCAGAACACACACTACGCACAGTTTTTCACACAACGCACAACCTGTGGCACTCTTTGCTAGAGGATGTTGTGAAGGCCAAGACTATAACAGGGTTAAAAAAAACCCTATATAATTCATGGAGGATAGGTCCATCAATGGCTATTAGCCAGGATGGGCAGGGATGGTGTCTCTAGCCTCTGTTTGCCAGAAGCTGGGAATGGGCAACTGGATGGATCACTTGATGATTACCTGTTCTGTTCATTCCCTCTGGGGCACCTGGCATTGGTCACTGTCGAAAGACAGGATATTGGGCTAGATGGACCTTGGGTCTGACCCAGTATGGCCGTTCTTATGTTCTTAAGGTATGTTGCTTTTGTAGGCAAAAGGGCAGGTTAGCATCAAAGGATAAAATTGACTTTTTATTGTCTTTTACAGACATGTATTTGAGAGGCAGCTTCAAAATGTGTTGGTGGTGAGTTTTGAAATGACCAGATGGTTCATGGGACTGATAATTGTCACAGGATTTAATCAAATTAGGACTATTAATAAGTCTATTTATTTAGGAACATAGAAATTGCTGGACAGGATTCAGACCAGAGGTCATTCAAATCATGTAGCCAATACCAGATGCTTTAGAGGAAGATGCAAAATATCCTGAAACGAGCTGTAATGGAATAAACTGCCTGTAGGAGAGGTTTCTTCCTTGCTACCTTAATTGCAGGTTTGCCTGTCTTGTAAGATCAGGGTTTATATCCCTTCAAAACTTTTTTGGTTGATTTATGTATTTGTTTGTTTATTTTGGTAAGATTGTTTGAAATGGAACTTCATATCTAATTTCAACTGCGTGTTTGCATCTCGAAATCCACAAACCTGTTGATAGGTGACAAGGTTTTGTTTAATGTATTGCAGAAATAGAGAGGATTGTGATTCAGAATAGGTTAGAAGAGATTTCTTGATATGAAACGTTAACTTGATGACTCCAGCTTGGCTAACACCAGAGCTTGGACTCGGGGCCTCCATAGTTGAAAACAAGGGTCTCTATAGCTTGAACAAAAGAACAAGGCTCTTCAGATTAAAGTTGTAACGTGGACCCTTATCCTCAGTGGATCAGGTACAGAGGGAGATGTGCCACACACACCAATCAGCGGGATATACTAAAGTTGTGCATTAACTTCTAGCAACAGGAGCAGGTGACTCATACACTTTAATGAAGGCAATATTACATTTAAAAATGGAAGCTTACTCTTTTTCATCTTCTTTTTAATAGTTCTTCCACAGTAAAGTAGTATTACATAAGAATGGCCATACTGGGTCAAATCCCAACAATTCGTCTAGCCCAATATCCTGTCTTCTGACAGGGGCTGATGCCAGATGCTTCAGAGGGAATGAACAGAACAGGGCAGTTATTGAGTCATCCATCCCCTGTTATCCAGTCCCAGCTTCTGCCCGTCAGAGGTTTAGGAACACCCAGAGCATGGGGTTGTGTCCTTGACCATCTTGGCTGATAGGTCCATCAATGGCTATCTTCTGTGAACTTATCTAATACTTTTTTGAGCCCAGTAATACTTTTTGGCCTGCACAACATCCCTGGCAATGAGTTTCACAGGTTGACTGCATTGTGTGAAGAAGTATTTCCTTATGTTTGTTTTAAACCTGCTGCCTATTAATTTCATTGGGTGACCCTTGGTGGTTGTGTTATGTAAATGGGTAAATAACACTTCCTTATTCACTTTCTCCACACCATTCATGATTTTGTAGACCTCTATCATATCTCGCCTTAGTCATCTCTTTTCTAAGCTGAACAGTCCTAGTCTTTTTAATCTCTCCTCATATGGAAGCTGGTCATACACCTAATCATATTTGTTGCCCTTCTCTGTATTTTTTCCATTTCTAATCTATCTTTTTTGAGATGGGTCAACCAGAAGGATCCCCGATCCTTCAAGAGCTTCCTTGTGTGGGAACAGCTAATTTAGACCATCATTTTGTATGTATAGTTGGCATTATATTTTCCAATGTGCATTTATCAACATTGAATTTCATCTGCCATTTTGTTGACCAGTCATCCAGTTTTGTGAAATCTCTTTGTAACTCTTTGCAGTCCGTTTTGGCATTAGCTATCTTGAGTAATTGTGTAATATCTGCAAACTTTGTCACCTGTTTACCACTTTTTCCAGATCATTTATTAATATGTTGAATAGCACTGGTCCCAATACTGATCCTTGAGGGACCCCACTGTTTACCTCTCTACACTGTGAAAACTAACCATTTATTCCTACCTTTTTTTCCACCCCATTTTTTTTAACCAGTTATTGATCCATGAGAGGGCCTTCTTTCTGATACCCTGACTGCTTGTTTTGCTTAAGAGCCTTTGATGAAGGACTTTGTCAAAGGTTTTCCTCAAGTCCAAGTACATTATATCTATTGGATCACCCATGTCCACATGCTTGTTGACTTTAAGAGATGGTTGTTGATTCTAATATATTGGTGAGGCATGATTTTCCTTTACAAAAGCTGTTGTCTCCTCCCCAACATATTGTGTTTATCTGTGTCTGATAATTCTGTTCTTTACTATAGTTTCAATCAATTTTCTCTAGAGCCTTTTTAAAAAAATCAGCATTACATTAGCTATCGTCCAACCATCCGGTACAGAGGCTGATTTAAGTGATAGGTTACATACCAATCATTCCTAAGCAGCATTCTTGGGATTTGAATGTTAAAATTGGGTTCTTCATATGAAATATATGGGGAAGTTATAGACCTGATTAAGTATCCACATGCTTGCTATCAAAATACTCAATATTTAACCTAAAAGAAAGTTATATTTACATTAACATTGTTTTATTTTTTTCTCTTGTGTTGCAGAAATTCTAATAAGGAGCATTTGACCATCTGATCTCTTAAAGTTGAACCTTTCGATACCAGGATTAGGAACAAGTGTCTTCAGAATCAATATGTAGCAAATAGGTATCACTCAACTGAAGTTGGTCCCTCAAGCCAACATATTTGTGTTTTAAGGATCCTTGTACTTTCAGCAGTGAATTAATAGTTTTTTTGTTAACCGAAAAAAGTGGATTTCATGTGGTGCTTGCTAAACATTGAATCACCATGAGTAGTAATCTAGGAAAAGAAAAAGACTGTAAAGAGAAGGATCCAAAAGTCCCATTGGCAAAGGAACGGGAGAAGGAGTCTAAGGCCTCTGGAGGATTTGGGAAAGAAAGCAAAGAAAAGGAGCCTAAGACCAAAGGGAAAGATGCCAAAGATGGAAAGAAGGACTCCAGTAGTGCACAGCCTGGGGTAGCTTTTTCAGTAGACAACACAATAAAACGACCTAATCCAGCCCCAGCTGCTCGCAAAAAATCCAGCAATGCTGAGGTGATCAAAGAGCTAAATAAATGCCGAGAAGAGAATTCAATGCGCTTGGACTTGTCCAAGAGGTCTATACACATGCTTCCATCATCTATCAAAGAGTTGACACAGTTAACGGAACTTTATTTATACAGTAACAAATTGCAGTCTCTACCTGCAGAGGTGGGCTGTCTTGTGAATCTGATGACACTGGCTTTAAGTGAGAACTCGCTTACCAGTTTGCCTGACTCTCTTGATAACTTGAAGAAATTGCGCATGCTTGATCTACGGCATAACAAACTTAGAGAAATTCCTTCAGTGGTGTACAGGCTAAATTCTCTTGCCACTCTTTATCTACGCTTTAATCGTATAACTACTGTGGAAAAGGATATCAAAAGCTTGTCAAAACTCACCATGCTTAGCATACGAGAGAACAAAATCAAGCAACTACCTGCTGAAATTGGTAAGCATTTACACTGTGATTTAAAGTTTATGGTAAATCTTGTTTTAGTTCACTTTGGGATGCAGGTAGGTACACACAGATCACTGCTTTATGAAATTTTTTTTATAGATACTGCCCTCCTTTTATCATCATCATCAAGAAGAATCTTAAATTAGTTTCTTTGGATCTCAGCCACATTACCATGATGTTAGATTATGCTGGGGTATAATCAATATATTGTGTGTAAATCTGTTAATTAAAAAATGTTGGGTCACATTTGATATTTAGGTTCCATTTATAAAGGGTAATAAATTATTGATAGATGTTATAAGCACATTACAGGCATAAATATGAAGTGTTATAGATGGTTACAAGCACGTCAGTAAAATGCATTATGGATCGTTATAAACTATAGTTATAAGAAACATGTTGGACACTGTAACAATCTATAACAATTGGTCAACCATGTATGAAACATCAGCTGCTTATAAATGGTTAACGAATTTATTTATAAATGGAATCTTTTAGTGCTGTGACCAGGTATTGCATGCATCATTGCTAATGTATACGTATTTTTTGAACGAATGAAAAAGTATATAACTCATAAATAACTATTCTAAATCTATTATACAGACTTATCTTTCAAACTTTAAAGTAAATGGGGTATCAGTTAATGTAGTTTAGTCATTTCAAGCAGTGATTGATGTAGTGATAGTCAGGAATTCCTGAACCACTTTTTAACAGGCCTTGATTCAGGAAAGCATCTCTATTTAGAAAACCATTTTAAGCAATACCTTATAGTACTTACACACATGAATGAAGTGTGTGGGCATGTGAGTTTATCACAAGATTTTTTTTGTGTGTATCTCCAGTTCTAAAAATATAAGTACTAAATGCAATTTTAAAAACATGAAACATTCACAAGAGATTTAAAATAAGTTTTATCTTTCTTCTAATTTAGTCACAGTTTTTTAGGCCCAGATTTTTAAAGGTGTTAGGCCTTGCAACACTGACAGGAGTAAGTTTCATTTTCAGAAGTGATTTAGGCACTTAGAACTCTTCCCTGTTAATAAACTCCTTGGCTGATTGGATTAGGGCCATAGAACTGGTCCATAGGTTTCTGTACAATTCTGGAAATACAATTGTTTAAATCCCTCAATGATCTCTGTCAAGTTAGCCACACTCTTGCTCCTGCAACGTAGTGTATTGAATTGTGCATCTTCATAACAGCAGCACCCACTGTGAACTTCCAAACCCCAAACTGCTGGTCAGCTGGCCATTAATATCTGGTGTAGACTGCTTCCTCAGGATAATTTGGACATTGCACAAGTATTTCAGAACTGTCAGCTGCTGATTTCAGTCTCTGGCTCTGTGCTGGTACTTCTGAAACATCCTCTATCCCAGAGGTGGGCAAAATACGGCCTGCGGGCCACATCCGGCCCGCGGGACCGTCCTGCCTGGCCCCCGAGCTCCTGGCCCTGGAGGCTCGCCCCTGGCCACTCCCCTGCTGTCCCCCCCCCTCCCCCTCCCCCGCAGCCTCAGCTCGCTCGCTCCGCCGCCAGCGCAATGCGCTAGGCGGCGGGGCTGTGAGCTCCTGGGGCAGCGCAGCTGCAGAGCCCAGCCTGACCCTGTCTCTGTGCTGGGTGATGGCCGCGTGGCCCGGCTCCAGCGCCGCCGGCCGCGTGGCCCGGCTCCAGTGCTCCAGGCAGCACGGTAAGGGGGCATGGAGCAGGGGGGATTGGATAGAATTCGAGGGGTGGTTGGGGGCGGGGGTGTGGATAGAGGGGGGGAACACGGGGTTGGATGGGGTGGCAGGGGGAGTCAGGGGCAGGGGTTCCGGGGGCAGTCAGGGGAGAGGGAGAAGGGGTGGTTGGATGGGGCAGGGGTCCCAGGGGGGCACGTCAGGAATGAGAGGAGGGGTTGGATGGAGCGGCGGGGGTCCGGGGGCGGTCAGGGGACAGGGAGCGGGGGTGTGTGTGGATGGGGCAGCGGTCCCGGGGGGACCATCAGGGAACAGGGTGGGTTGGATGGGGGCAGGAGTCCCGGTGGGGGGGCAGATCGGAGGTGGGGGCCGGGCCACGACCCCCTCCCCTAACCAGCCCTCCATACAATTTACAAAACACGATGCGGCCCTGTCATAACTATAAAGGGAAGGGTGACAGCTCTCCTGTGTACAGTGCTATGGAATCCCTCCTAGCCAGAGACTCCAAATCCTTTTACCTGTAAAGGGTTAAGAAGCTCGGGTAACCTGGCTGACACCTGACCCCAAGGACCAATAAGGGGACAAGATACTTTCAAATCTTGGGGGGGGAAAGGCTTTTGTGTGTGTCCTTTGTTTAAGGGGTTGTTCGCTCTTGGGACTGAGAGGGACCAGACATCAATCCAGGTTCTCCCCATCTTTCTAAACAAGTCTCTCTTATTTCAAAATTGTAAGTAAAAGCCAGGCAAGGCGTCTTAGATTTACTTTGTTTTCTCAACTTGTAAATGTACCTTTTACCAGAGTGCTTATCTTGTTTGCTATACTTTGAACCTAAGACAGAGGGGATTCCTCTGAGCTCTTTAAGTTTGATTACCCTGTAAAGTTATTTTCCATACTGATTTTGCAGAGATGATTTTTACCTTTTGCTTTAATTAAAAGCCTTCTTTTTAAAAACCTGATTGATTTCTCCTTGTTTTAAGATCCAAAGGGGGTTTGGATCTGTATTCACCAGGAGTTGGTGAAAGGAAGGAGGGGGGAAGGGTCAATTTCTCCTTGTTTAAAATCCAAGGAGTTTGGATCTGTATTCACCAGGGAATTGGTGAAAGGTTTCTCAAGGCTTCCCAGGGAGGGAATTCTTAAGATGGTGGCAGCGGACCAGAGCTAAGCTGGTAGATAAGCTTAGAAGTTTTCATGCAGGCCCCTACATTTGTACCCTAAAGTTCAAAGTAGGGATACAGCCTTGACATGGTGGCACAGCGGTGGGATCGTTTTAAACCCAAAAGCCAGTAAGAGATTTTTTTTTCCTTCTAGCTGCTTGGAGAGCAGAGCTGAAGGTAGATGCATATCTTATCTCTCCTTGCCTGAAGGCAGAGGTGTTAAGTTTTTTTAACAAGGTCCTTTGTTAAGAGAACGGTTCAATAAGTGAGCAAACTTTGATCTGGTAAAGGTAATTTACAATCTGAATTGTTTTTTTTTTTCTTTTTACATCCTCGTGAGTAGCTAGTTAGAAAGTCTCTGTTAACTCAGCAGCAGCCAGAGCTGAGTACATCCCAGTTTCAGTCAACTGCAGAGGGGTGTGGCCCAGCACAGGAAAGCAGGAAAATGACTACCAGTGAAGCAGCTAGCAAACTAGAACTGGCCAGACTAGAAGCAGAAGAAAATGAGAAAAAACATCAGAGACTACTTCAAATTAAAAAACTCGAGAAAGAAGGCAAAGAGGAGGCCCACAAGAGAGAGATGGAGCTGGAAAAAGCCAAACATGACAGAGAAGAGAGAGCCAAACAGGAGGCCCATGAAAGAGAAGAAAAAGCCAAACAGGAGACCCATAAAAGAGAGATGGAGCTGAAAGAAAAAGAGATGGAACTGGAAGCAGCAAGGACTAGGCAGGGTGCATCAGACCATCCTAACAACTCCTCTCCAGGTACCACTTCCCATCCCAGGAAATTCCCCACCTACAAGGCAGGCGATGATACTGAGGCCTTCTTAGAAAATTTTGAAAGGGCCTGCCTTGGATACGACATCCCTCCAACCCAGTACATGGTAGAGCTGAGGCCGCAGCTCAGTGGACCCTTAGCAGAGGTGGCGGCTGAAATGCCTAAGGAACACATGAACAGTTATGAACTTTTTAAAAACAAGGCCAGAATCAGAATGGGACTAACACCTGAGCATGCCCGTCGGCGGTTCAGAGCCCTAAGGTGGAAACCTGATGTGTCATTTACCCGACATGCCTACCACATTGGGAAAAATTGGGATGCCTGGATATCAGGAGCAAATGTTAAATCTACGGAAGAGTTGCCCTTCCTATTGCAAATGGAGCAGTTTTTAGAGGGTGTTCCTGAGGAAATAGAAAGGTACATCCTAGATGGGAAGCCCAAAACTGTAACCGAGGCGGGGGAGATTGGAGCCAAATGGGTGGAGGTGACAGAAAAGAAAAAAGCTAGTAGCAGTTGGAGCGAATATCAGAAGGGGCAAACCGAAACAAAACCTTATCACCGGGGACAACCCAAGGCCCCACCCACATCCCAAGGGAAACCCCAGACGCCTTCTCACCCCACCACACCAGTCTCCATCAACCAACATCGCCCCGGTGATACCTTAGCAGGGCGATGTTTTAAATGTAATGAACTGGGGCATATAAAGGCTCACTGCCCCAAGAACCCCAACCGATTACAGTTCATTACACCCCAATCACACCAAAGAACCCCAGACCCAGATGCCTCTCTCATACCCTCGGAGCGAAGGGAAACCTTGAGAGTGGGCGGAAAGAAGGTTATCGCTTGGAGGGACACTGGGGCACAAGTGTCAACTATCCACCAATCCCTAGTGGACCCCAAACTCATCAACCCGGAGGCTACAGTGACAATTCAACCCTTCGTGTCACAGTCTGTAACCTTGCCTACAGCCAAGTTGCATGTCCAGTACAAGGGCTGGTCAGGAATGTGGACTTTTGCAGTCTATGACAATTATCCCATTCCCATGCTACTGGGGGAAGACTTGGCTAACCATGTGAAGCTAGCCAAGAGGGTGGGAATAGTCACCCGCAGCCAGGCTAAGCAAGCTTTCACCCCCATCCCTGTTCCTGAGCCGTCCACCAGGGCCCCGTCTGTGTTACCGGAGACCCAAACACAGGTGGTGGAACCGGATCCCCTGCCAACGACTGCAACAGCCGTAGTGGATCCAATCCCAGAGACCCAGCCAAAGCCAGTCCCAGAACCGGAACTGGCAACGCAACCAGCACCAGAACCATTGCCAGCACTGAGTCCAGCGCTTGCAACCCCGTCTACAACTCCAATGCCAGAGGGCACCAGCGAGCCTAAACTGGCGGAAGCAGCAGATAACCCTACCCAAAAGGCTCAGCCAGAGCCTGAAATACCACATAGTGCACCAGCGGACAGCGGTTCACAGTCAATGGAAAAAGCCCCAGCACCTGCATCGCTTCCAGAGGGACCAAGCCCCAGTCCACAGTCCAAGGAGGAACTGATGTCTCCAGCATCAAGGGAACAGTTCCAGGCCGAGCAGGAAGCAGATGACAGCCTTCAGAAAGCTTGGGCGGCGGCACGGAGCACCCCACCGCCTCTCAGCTCTTCTAACCGATCCCGGTTTGTTGTAGAAAAAGAACTTTTATACAAGGAGACTCTTTCTGGTGGGCACCAGGAAGACTGGCATCCTCAAAGACAGCTGGTAGTCCCCACTAAGTATCGGGTAAAACTCTTGAGCTTAGCCCATGATCATCCCAGTGGCCATTCTGGGGTGAACAGAACCAAAGACCGGTTGGGGAAGTCCTTCCACTGGGAGGGAATGGGCAAGGACGTTGCTAATTATGTCCGGTCTTGTGAGGTGTGCCAACGAGTGGGAAAGCCCCAAGACCAGGTTAAAGCCCCTCTCCAGCCACTACCCATAATTGAGGTCCCATTTCAGCAAGTAGCTGTGAATATTCTGGGTCCTTTCCCAAAGAAGACACCCAGAGAAAAGCAGTACGTACTGACTTTCATGGATTTTGCTACCCGATGGCCGGAATCTGTACCCTTAAGCAACACCAAGGCTAAAAGTGTGTGCCAGGCATTAGCAGACATTTTTGCCAGGTTTACAGCCCAGGAAACTGATGACGCGGAGTGGCCTGCAGGTGTCTACTATGAAGGAAAAAGGAATGGTGGCGTAGAAGAGGTGAACCTCTCCACGACCCTGGGACGTCTGCAGCGACAGCAGATAAAGGAGCTGTGCACAAGCTTTGCACTGATTTTCTCAGCCACTCCAGGACGGACCGAACGGGCATACCACTCCATTGACACAGGTAATGCTCACCCAATTAGAACCCCACCCTACCGGAAGTCACCTCATGCCCAAGCGGCTATACAAAGGGAGATCCAGGACATGCTACAGATGGGTATAATCCGCCCCTCTAGCAGTGCATGGGCATCTCCAGTGGTTCTAGTTCCCAAACCAGATGGGGAAATACGCTTTTGCGTGAACTACTGTAAGCTAAATGCTGTAACTCGTCCTGACAACTATCCAATGCCACGCACAGATGAGCTATTGGAGAAATTGGGACATGCCCAATTCATCTCTACTTTAGACTTAACCAAGGGGTACTGGCAAGTACCACTAAATGAACCCGCTAAGGAAAGGTCCGCCTTCGTCACCCAGGCAGGGGTGTATGAATTCAATGTACTCCCTTTCGGGTTGCGAAATGCACCCGCCACCTTCCAAAGACTTGTAGAGGGTCTCTTAGCGGGATTGGGAGAATCTGCAGTTGCCTATCTCGATGATGTGGCCATTTTTTCTGATTCATGGACAGAACACCTGGAGCACCTGAAAAAAGTCTTCGAGCGCATCTGGCAGGCAGGACTAACTGTTAAGGCTAAAAAGTGTCAAATAGGCCAAAACAGAGTGACATACCTGGGGCACCAGGTGGGTCAAGGAAGTATAAATCCCCTACAGGCCAAAGTGGATGCTATCCAAAAGTGGCCGGTTCCAAAGTCAAAGAAACAGGTCCAATCCTTCTTAGGCTTGGCCGGATATTATAGGCGATTTGTACCACACTACAGCCAAATCGCCGCCCCGCTGACAGACCTAACCAGAAAGAAACAGCCAAATGCAGTTCAGTGGACTGATAAGTGTCAAAAGGCCTTTAACCAGCTTAAGGCAACACTCATGTCTGACCCTGTGCTAAGGGCCCCAGACTTTGACAAACCGTTCCTAGTAACCACAGATGCGTCCGAGCGAGGCGTGGGAGCAGTTTTAATGCAGGAAGGACCGGATCAAGAATTCCATCCTGTCGTGTTTCTCAGCAAGAAACTGTCTGAGAGGGAAAGCCACTGGTCAATCAGCGAAAAGGAATGCTACGCCATTGTGTACGCGCTGGAAAAGCTACGCCCATATGTTTGGGGACGGCGGTTCCAACTACAAACAGACCATGCTGCGCTACAGTGGCTTCATACCGCCAAGGGAAATAACAAAAAACTTCTTCGGTGGAGTTTAGCTCTCCAAGATTTTGATTTTGAAATACAACACATTTCGGGAGCTTCTAACAAAGTGGCTAATGCACTCTCCCGGGAAAGTTTCCCAGAGTTAACTGGTTAACAATTGTTCTTAAAATAAAACATATTGTTAGTTTTTATATAATCAGTAGTATGTCTAAAGGGACATGTGTTTTATTAACTCTGTTTTCTCCTAGAGCTCCAGGAAGAAATCACAGCCAGTGTGGAACCGGACGTCCAACACTATCTGTGATTTGGGGGGCGTGTCATAACTATAAAGGGAAGGGTGACAGCTCTCCTGTGTACAGTGCTATGGAATCCCTCCTAGCCAGAGACTCCAAATCCTTTTACCTGTAAAGGGTTAAGAAGCTCGGGTAACCTGGCTGACACCTGACCCCAAGGACCAATAAGGGGACAAGATACTTTCAAATCTTGGGGGGGGAAAGGCTTTTGTGTGTGTCCTTTGTTTAAGGGGTTGTTCGCTCTTGGGACTGAGAGGGACCAGACATCAATCCAGGTTCTCCCCATCTTTCTAAACAAGTCTCTCTTATTTCAAAATTGTAAGTAAAAGCCAGGCAAGGCGTCTTAGATTTACTTTGTTTTCTCAACTTGTAAATGTACCTTTTACCAGAGTGCTTATCTTGTTTGCTATACTTTGAACCTAAGACAGAGGGGATTCCTCTGAGCTCTTTAAGTTTGATTACCCTGTAAAGTTATTTTCCATACTGATTTTGCAGAGATGATTTTTACCTTTTGCTTTAATTAAAAGCCTTCTTTTTAAAAACCTGATTGATTTCTCCTTGTTTTAAGATCCAAAGGGGGTTTGGATCTGTATTCACCAGGAGTTGGTGAAAGGAAGGAGGGGGGAAGGGTCAATTTCTCCTTGTTTAAAATCCAAGGAGTTTGGATCTGTATTCACCAGGGAATTGGTGAAAGGTTTCTCAAGGCTTCCCAGGGAGGGAATTCTTAAGATGGTGGCAGCGGACCAGAGCTAAGCTGGTAGATAAGCTTAGAAGTTTTCATGCAGGCCCCTACATTTGTACCCTAAAGTTCAAAGTAGGGATACAGCCTTGACAGGCCCTCAGGCCAAAAAGTTTGCCCGCCCCTGCTCTACCCCCTTGCTGCAGCTGCCTCAGTGCTTTGCTGAAACTTTTCTAAAGCTGCAGCAGAAACATTTCTTGCCAAGCAAGAGCTAAGAATTCAGCTTGGCCTCTATTTTGAGCAAATTACTTGGTGATGGCACTAGCTCCTGGGCCCTTCTGGGAGTTTTCTCCAGGCAGAATTATTGGAATTTCCCATGGAATTGTAGGAATTTGACCTCCTCCCCTACAATTTTGTTGGGATCCCAAAAAGGTTTTTGAAATCTTCCACAAGCCATTGCTTCAAGGAGCTGTGTCTGGAACCAGGGGGTAAGCATCTGTAACAGTAACATACAGCACAAATATAGATATGGGGCAAAACTGCAGTTGAAACAGCATAGCTAGTGTGGACACACTGCAGTGTTGGTACTTAAACTGGTGCTCTCCCTCTGTTTGTTACTTAAAAAAATTCAGTAGTTCAGTAAAGACATAGCTGTAAAATGCAGCTGGGGAGTGTTCCATATAATCATATGCTAATGTTTTCGCCCCTCAGCTCACAGATACTAACATATGAAATAAAATGCAGTGAGATGCTGCTTTCCAGTTTACTTTTGGCATAGCTTCTTAAAAACTTTGTGTAGATAGTTTTAACGCTACCTACACAAAGGTTGTCTTGAATGACTGTTATGTAAGCTTAAACTTTGTTTCCTGACTCTTGTATTTTTTTAAATCTCAAGGCCAATGTTGCATTAAAATGTTTGGTTTCTCCCCCCCTCCCCCATTTATACACTTGGTCTCAAGAATCTTGAAAGTTTCTCCATGAAGCCATTTTACATACTGTATCTATCTGTGTATAATAGGCATATACTTTGAATTGCTTCAGAGTTCTTATTATTACAGCTTTTTCTGACTTTTTATGTAATTATTATTTACTATTTTTGTTGAGAATGTATTTGGCATTTTACCAAACAGGACAAATGCTGGCCTGAGCACCATGTTTTTTGTCCACACATCCAGATGTTGTTTGTATCTTGATTATTTGTATTGTTCTAGCGCTTAGAAAACTCAGTTATGGACCTGGATCCCATTGTGCTAAGCGCTGTACAAACAAAAAGACAGTTCCTGCCCCCAAAGAATTTACCATTTTAAGTTTCTTTTTAAAAGAACACTTTCGGGCTTAACAGCATTTAAACATTTAAGCTAAAGATATTTATGTAGTTTACTTATAACTTGAAGAATTAGAGTTGAAAAATTATTTTCAGCTTTTAGAGTTAGGCTCTCACAAATTTTTGCTCACCTGATGTATGCAAATCAGCTGTCTGAGAATGCATATATAACAGGTTACTGTCAATAAATAATAGGTTTGTGTGTATAAATTAGGCGTATGCACCTAAATTTGAGAACCTGGCACTGAAAAAAAGTCTTATTTTCACTTATGTTCAGTTTCTCTCAGCCTAAACAATGAGAAGACTAATCAGTTTCACTTTTGTAATCAGTTTCTAGTCAATTTCACTGAGATAGTCTAGCACAAAGCTGTAGTGTGCATATCTTTGAATTGCAGAGAAATGTATTTGTTCATTTCCGCTGGATAGTTTTCAGAAATGTCATTGAAGCATTTCTTATTGGTTTTAAGCTTTTACAAATGAACTTATTTTTTTCAAAATCTATATTTTTGGCCAAATTTTACATAAGTCCCTTTACATTCTTTTAAGTTTTTCCTTTCACATATAGAGGTCTAGTACATATATAATAAATGCAGTATAACATCAGTTTGTAAATAGTCCAAGATTTATGTTCCAGAGCAGGAGGCAGAATGAGCCATTATCTTTTTATGAAACAGTATCACATGGAGCAAGTCAGATTCAGTTTCTTCTCATTTTAAGTATTACATTGTTCTAAGGTTCAAGACTCTCATATCTGGTGATAAAAGTATTAGCAAGCAGATTTACATAACATGCTGGTTAAGTATGTTGTGCTAGTGGCTGATCCATGGAGGATAAGACCCTATTGCAGCTGTCAGCTAAGGTACACCTCTACCCCGATATAACGCTGTCCTCGGGAGCCAAAAAATCTTACTGCGTTATAGGTGAAACCAAGTTATATCGAACTTGCTTTGATCCACCGGAGTGCGCAGCCCCGCCTCCCTGGAGCGCTACTTTACCGTGTTATATCCGAATTCATGTTATATCGGGTCGTGTTATATCGGGGTAGAGGTGTAGTTATTTATTTAGCTAAATTGGTAGAATCCTGTGCTGAAGGTGCTGAGTTCCGTCCCTGTGGTAATGAGTGTGTTTTTCGGAGTGTTGGCCTGGACAGGGAATAGAATCCTAATCTCCTGCATAAAAGGCGGGAATATTGCTACTATGCTACAGTGAGAGGCGATATTAAAAAACCAAAGGTGGCTGGGTAGAATTATGTCATGAAACTGAAATTTCATTGTCTACTCTCATGGTGCACTGGGGATTGTGATAGCCTTCTCTTCAGTCAAGTAGAGGATGTCCCTGAAGTACTTAACTGTGATGGCTTCATGATGAAGACTTCAGGAAATTGTTGGTCTGTAAAACAGGTTTCTAATAAATAAAACAAAACACCTAATTAAAAGTAAATATAGCTTTGAAAAAAGTGTTGTGTGCAAAACTGCATGGGTGATAGGATTGTGTTATTGAATGCCTTCTTAAAATTGTGTTGATCTGCCAGTGTGCATTATCTTGAAATCTAAGTCTTCTGAAAGAGGGGTGCTACTTAGAGTTAAACGTAGAGAGCAAAGATTTTAGCTGAATTGGTGAGATTTGTTTTAAGAATAATATAAATTTAGAAAAGGGAAAATAAGACAGGACTACGTGAACTCTGACCTCTTTGTAGAAAAAATACTAAACAGTAGTCATATTACAACATCCTAATACTTAGTCAGAAAATAAACTATGTAAAAACATTAAGATTGCATATTTATCAAAACGTACTTCAAATGTGCCCACATTAGAAATCGATTTTGTTCCAATTGCTAGGTCTGCAAACTCAATCTGAAAATCAAACTGTTTCCCATTCCCCTTTTAAATTATCACCAGTAACAAAGGTTCTTCCATCAGTACCTAAGTGATTATTTAGTTCACTGTGTACAAGGCAGAATAGAAACTGCCTTGGGCTCTGTACCCATAGAAGTGAAGATTTTGTAAGTAAAGTAAGCCAAACTGATTCAAACCGAGTGTGCAGAAATGTTGACTTGGTATATGCCATTTTTACTGAGCTGCATTTGACTGCCATCCCACTTTGAAGTCCTCTCTATAAAGTAACAGCAAAACTTGACAATTTTATTGGATTTATTGGAATGTGTACCAAAGGATGCTAAAATGGGTTTTCCTGCTCTGTGTTCTCCAAAAGCACTGTGTTTTAATTATATATAGGTTTCAGTGCAAATTGTGATTTTTGTGGGTGTACTTCATAGCACATAATGTCTAACTACCTGATTGAACCCTCAAATCAAGTATCTAGCTATTTACAGTGCTATGAATTGTCAAAACCAGGAGCGCTTTCAGAATCAGGTGCTATGTCTCATAATTTGATCACCTCTTTCGTTTGTTACCATTGTTCCCTTCCCCACCTCCCTCCACTTTTTACCTTTACAATACCATAAAATGTTCATAGTACCAAAGAAATATCATTCCTGGAATATTTTCAAATCACATGTTCAGAGGCAAAAGATCTTTGTAAATATAGTTGAATTCGTATTTACACAGAACACAAAAGTATGCTAGGTGCCTCATAGACAGAATGAGACAGGTCCTTGCTGGCCTGCCTATAGTACCACATCAAAAATGCATTATTTACATTTTCACTTGTGTACTCATCACTAACTACTTCTCTTGTTTTTTACTCCACCCTCATCTCTCTCCTTCCCTGATAATGGTGATGATTCATTTGTGTTCTGGCAGTGCTGTTCTCCCCATACTCTGAAGCAGTTCTTTTGTTATGCTCCCTGTAGGATGAGAGAATTTCTCCAGTGAAAAATTATCACCTGTCTACAACTCTCTCCCTCTCCCAAATCCTCCCCACAATCCCATCCTAAATGCAAATGCACAATTTTCTTACCCCAAAAGAATGTTCCCCAAACCAGTTCTTGTGACCCTTCCTTGGAGTCTTGTTATGGTATTTGTCAAAGGCTTTTTAAAAGTCTTAAATAAATCATGACGTGGCTACAGTTACATACACTGCATACAAATAAATCATGTCAATCGGTTTGACATACTCAAAGAATTGTAGTAGATTAGAGACAAGATTTTCTTTAACAGAAACAATGCTGATTTGTCACTGTCGTATCACATGTACAGTAAAACCTCAGAATTACAAACACCAGAGTTATGAACTGACCAGTCAACCACACACCTCATTTGGAACCAAAAGTATGCAATCGGGCAGCACCAGCAGATCTCCCCCCCCCCCCCAAGGCAAATACAGTATAGTACTGTGTTAAAGGTAGACTACTAAAAAACAAAAAACAAAGGAAAAGCAGCATTTTTCTTTTGCATAGTAAAGGTACAAAGCTGTTAAGTCAGTGTTCAGTTGTAAACTTTTGAAAGAACAACCATAACGTTTTGTTCAGAGTTAGGAACAACCTCCATTCCCAAGGTGTTTGTAACTCTGAGGCTGTACTGTATGTAAGTAGTTTAATAGTTCTATTGCAATGGCCATTTCAGTTACTTTAACTATTGCTGTATTAATGTTTTGCTGCTCTGTACTTCCCAGGATCATCTAATACCTTTTAAAAACTTACTTTTGCTACCCTGTAGTTCATTCAGAAGTGCTGGGTGTATACCATCTGGTCCTGGTGACCTGTTGCCTTTCAAACTTGTTCCAGAACCATCTCCTCTTAACTCTTTAGTTTCTGGCAGTACTTTTTCTTTCTTACCTGAAAAAGTAGATTCTGAATAGATATTTCCCCAACATCTTGTATTTGAGGACTGATGTAAAGAAATAACTTAGTTTCTCTGCGATATCCTTGTCTTTCTTCTTCGAGTGATTGCTCCTGGGTATTCCACAGTAGGTGTGCGTGCTCGCCACATGCACCGGTGCCGGAAGTTTTTCCCTTAGCAGCATCCGTAGTGGGGGAACACCGCTGCGACCCCTGGAGTGGCACCGACATATCGCGCTATAAAGGGGGCTGCATGCTCCCCCCACCCTCAGTTCCTTCTTGCCGCCAGTGAAGGTAGTCGGAACTTGTGCTCCAGCTTTGCTGCAGCATTTCTAGCCTTAGTGATATACAGCTTTCCCTGAAGTTACTTGTTGAACTTTCTCTGTTAGTGCTGGGCTCAGGGCATGCCCCGTGGCCCAGGCTTCAAGTCGTGCGACTCTTGTCGCAATTCTATGCCCAGAAGCGATCCACACTCTGTGTCTTCGCTGTCTGGGCGAGGCTCACATTAGTGAGAAGTGTAAGATCTGCCGCTCCTTCAAGCCGCGAACAAAGAAGGAGCGTGAGATCCAACTCTGAGCTCTCCTAATGGAGTCGGCGTTGACCCCAGCACCGACGCGTCGAGCCAACCCCGCGCTGGGCACCTCGTCCTCGGCTTGCAGCGAAGCGCCCCCGGCGTGCATCAAAGCGCCCCAGGCGCGCCATCCTGATTCCGCGCCCGGTACCGCGTCGTCGGTGCGCAGCGAGGCCCCGTCAATGAGCCGGCACCGCTCCCCTTCTAAGAAGCAAGGGAAGACTCAGCAGCGCCAGGAGAAAGAACGGGGTGAGGCTAGACCCGCACTGGGCAGCCCACGATCTCCATCGGGACCGAGACCTCCGACTTGGGTGGAGCGGAGTAGTCCGGTGCTGTCCTCGCGTGCCTTGCCAGAGGTGAGAATGCCTTCGACGCCGGAGGCAGCTCAGGCCGCGTGCGACATCATGACGCTTCCGGTACCTGAAAAACGTGAGTGTCTCTGGATAAAGTTGAGAAGTGTGAGCAACAAGGGTGATGTCGTGGTCGGAGTCTGCTATAGACCACCAGACCAGGGGGGATGAGGTGGACGAGGCTTTCTTCTGGCAACTAGCAGAAGTTGCTAGATCGCAGGCCCTGGTTCTCATGGGAGACTTTAATCACCCTGATATCTGCTGGGAGAGCAATACAGCGGTGCACAGACAATCCAGGAAGTTTTTGGAAAGTGTAGGGGACAATTTCCTGGTGCAAGTGCTGGAGGAACCAACTAGGGGCAGAGCTTTTCTTGACCTGCTGCTCACAAACAGGGAAGAATTAGTAGGGGAAGCAAAAGTGGATGGGAACCTGGGAGGCAGTGACCATGAGATGGTCGAGTTCAGGATCCTGACACAAGGAAGAAAGGAGAGCAGCAGAATACGGACCCTGGACTTCAGAAAAGCAGACTTTGACTCCCTCAGGGAACAGATGGGCAGGATCCCCTGGGAGAATAACATGAAGGGCAAAGGGGTCCAGGAGAACTGGCTGTATTTTAAAGAATCCTTATTGCGGTTGCAGGAACAAACCATCCCGATGTGTAGAAAGAATAGTAAATCTGGCAGGCGACCAGCTTGGCTAAACAGTGAAATCCTTGCTGATCTTAAACGCAAAAAAGAAGCTTACAAGAAGTGGAAGATTGGACAAATGACCAGGGAGGAGTATAAAAATATTGCTCAGGCATGCAGGAGTGAAATCAGGAAGGCCAAATCACACTTGGAGTTGCAGCTAGCAAGAGATGTTAAGAGTAACAAGAAGGGTTTCTTCAGGTATGTTAGCAACAAGAAGAAAGTGAAGGAAAGTGTGGGCCCCTTACTGAATGAGGGAGGCAACCTAGTGACCGAGGATGTGGAAAAAGCTAATGTACTCAATGATTTTTTTGCCTCTGTCTTCACAAACAAGGTCAGCTCCCAGACCGCTGCACTGGGCAGCACAATATGGGGAGAAGGTGACCAGCCCTCTGTGGAGAAAGAAGTGGTTCGGGACTATTTAGAAAAACTGGACGTGCACAAGTCCATGGGGCCGGATGCGCTGCATCCGAGGGTGCTAAAGGAGTTGGCGGATGAGATTGCAGAGCCATTAGCCATTATTTTTGAAAACTCATGGCGATCGGGGGAGGTCCCGGATGACTGGAAAAAGGCTAATGTAGTGCCCATCTTTAAAAAAGGGAAGAAGAAGGATCCGGGGAACTACAGGCCAGTCAGCCTCACCTCAGTCCCTGGAAAAATCATGGAGCAGGTCCTCAAGGAATCAATTATGAAACACTTAGAGGAGAGGAAAGTGATCAGGAACAGTCAGCATGGATTCACCAAGGGGAAGTCGTGCCTGACTAACCTAATTGCCTTCTATGATGAGATAACTGGCTCTGTGGATGAGGGGAAAGCAGTGGATGTGTTATTCCTTGACTTTAGCAAAGCTTTTGATACGGTCTCCCACAGTATTCTTGCCGCCAAGTTAAAGAAGTATGGGCTGGATGAATGGACTGTAAGGTGGATAGAAAGCTGGCTAGATCGTCGGGCTCAACGGGTAGTGATCAATGGCTTCATGTCTAGTTGGCAGCCGGTTTCAAGCGGAGTGCCCCAAGGGTCGGTCCTGGGGCCAGTTTTGTTTAATATCTTTATTAATGATCTGGAGGATGGTGTGGACTGCACTCTCAGCAAGTTTGCAGATGACACTAAACTGGGAGGCATGGTAGATACGCTGGAGAGTAGGGATCAGATACAGAGGGACCTAGACAAATTAGAGGATTGGGCCAAAAGAAACCTGATGAGGTTCAACAAGGACAAGTGCAGAGTCCTGCACTTAGGACGGAAGAATCCCATGCACAGCTACAGACTAGGGACCGAATGGCTAGGTAGCAGTTCTGCAGAAAAGGACCTAGGGGTCACAGTGGACGAGAAGCTGGATATGAGTCAACAGTGTGCTCTTGTTGCCAAGAAGGTTAACGGCATTTGGGGCTGTATAAGTAGGGGGATTGCCAGCAGATCGAGGGACGTGATCGTTCCCCTTTATTCGACATTGGTGAGACCTCATCTGGAGTACTGTGTCCAGTTTTGGGCCCCACACTACAAGAAGGATGTGGAAAAATTGGAAAGAGTCCAGCGGAGGGCAACAAAAATGATTAGGCGTCTGAAGTGCATGACTTATGAGGAGAGGCTGAGGGAACTGGGATTGTTTAGTCTCCAGAAGAGAAGAATGAGGGGGGATTTGATAGCAGCGTTCAACTACCTGAAGGGGGGTTCCAAAGAGGATGGAACTCGGCTGTTCTCAATGGTGGCAGATGACAGAACAAGGAGCAATGGTCTCAAGTTGCAGTGGGGGAGGTCTAGGTTGGATATTAGGAAACACTATTTCACTAGGAGGGTGGTGAAGCACTGGAATGCGTTACCTAGGGAGGTGGTGGAGTCTCCTTCCTTGGAGGTTTTTAAGGCCTGGCTTGACAAAGCCCTGGCTGGAATGATTTAGTTGGGAATTGGTCCTGCTTTGAGCAGGGGGTTGGACTAGATGACCTCCTGAGGTCCCTTCCAACCCTGATATTCTATGATTCTACCGGGAGCACCGCTTCAGTCGGGACCCCAATCCCGTGGGAAGCCATCGCTCAGTGCCCATCGACACTCCCTGGACGTCTCCGAGGTCGAGGTACCGTCCTGAGTTGAAGGGCTGAGCCGTGGACCTCGGCGTGCCTCCACGCCGCGAGCGAGCTTTCCACCTCCACTCTGACAGACCGTAGAGGAGGCACTAAGAGACGGCACCGCTCCTCTTCGAGCCTTGACCGCAGGGACAGGTCTTGTCGTCGTCAGCATTGCCGTTCCTGCTCCGGCACCCGCCGTGGAAGGCGCCACGCCCGGAGCTCATCACGGGAGTCCCAGGCACCGAGGCGTCGTAGTCTTGGGCGCCGGAGGCACTACGGGGACAGCACTCTCGACTCCTACCTGTCACCCTCCAGGGGCCGGAGACGTCATGTACGGGACCACTCCAGCAGTTCGTACGGCACCGTCCGCTCATCCCGGACTTCGGCTTCGGCACGCAGCCGCCCCTCGTCGAGCCGCTCGGTGCCGCAAGACCAGCTGGCCCTTCCGGGCCACCTCGCGTCCCAGGGCCAGGCCATTCCCTGGCAGAGACAGTGGTGCCAGTGGGCACCGTGGCCCCAGGCACCGGTACCGCTGGGACCCCGCTCCGTGGCAGGAGCATCCCAGGCCCAGCCGATGTCACCGCCTCGGCACCACGATGAGGCAGTGGGCACCGACCCTGCGGCACCGACTCGGGCCCCGGGTCAGGATGTCGAGATTTCGGTACAGCCGGGTGCAGACGACACCGCGGCACCTACCTCCTCGGCTCCAGATGACTCCGTGGTGCCACCACCTCCGGTCTCTCAGGAGGATTTCAAGGCCCACCAGGAGCTACTCAGGAGGGTGGCATCAAACCTCCAGCTCCAGGCTGAGGAGATCGAGGAGCCATCACACACATTGTTTAATGTCCTGACCTCCTCGACACCGGGGCGTGTGGACCTATTCGCCACCGCTCAGAACCGTCTGTGTCCCAGGTTCTGCTCCAGGGTGATAGAAGGCGATGGGGCCATGACAGACGCCTTCCTGCTCGATTGGTCGGGGCCCCTGATGTACGCCTTCCTGCCCTTCCCCCTCATAGGCAGGGTCCTACAGAAGGTGAAGTCAGACGGGGCGAGAATTATCCTGATAGCCCCGGATTGGGCCCATCAACATTGGTACGGGACCTTACTGCAACTCTTGGCGGCCCCCCCTCGCAGGCTGCCGCTCCACCCGGACCTCCTCTCTCAGGAGGGAGGTCGTCTCCTCCATCCCAACCTGGCCCCGCTCCACCTGACGGCGTGGCTGCTCCGTGGCTAGATGCGGAGGAGGGGAGGTGTACCGAGGCTGTTAGATGGGTCCACACAGAGGGCCTACCTGGCTAAGTGGTATCGGTTCTCCTCATGGGCGAGGGAGAGAGGTTCCTTCCCCGCGTCCGCTCCGCTCCAGCTGGTCCTGGACTACCTCCTGTCCCTTAGGACCCAAGGGCTAGCTCCCTCCTCGATCAGGGTGCACCTGGCGGCCATTTCAGCCTTCCATCCTCCGGTGGCGGGACAGTCAGTGTTCTCCCACCACATGACTTCCAGGTTTTTAAAGGGTTTGGACAGAGCGTTCCCTTATGCTAGACCCCCGGTTCCCCCTTGGGACCTGAACCTGGTACTGTCACGCCTCACGGGACCTCCCTTTGAGCCCTTGGCCACTTGTTCCTGGTCCCACCTATCTGAGAAAGTGGCGTTTTTGGTGGCTATCACCTCAGCCCTCAGGGTTTCGGAGCTTAGGGTACTGACCTCGGAACCCCCGTACACTGTCTTTCATAAGGGGAAGGTCCAGCTTCACCCGCACCCGGCCTTCCTACCGAAGGTGGTCTTGGCGTTTCATATGGACCAGGACATCTTTCTGCCTGTCCTGTGTCCTAAGCCCCATTCCTCCAATGAGAAACGACGCCTACACATGCTAGATGTGCCTAGGGCGCTGGCCTTTTACTTAGATCGAACAAGGCCATTCCGGACATCCCCTCAGCTTTTCATTGCTACGGCCGAGCGCATGAGAGGGCAACCGGTTTCCACCCAGCAGATTTCCCGCTGGATCACCTCGTGCATATGCACGTGTTATGCCCTGGCTGGGGTTCCCCCGCCTCCTATTGTTAAGGCGCATTCGACGAGAGCCCAGGCCTCGTCTGTGGCCTATGTGGCTCATGTCCCTATTCAGGACATCTGCAGGGCTGCTACATGGTCCTCTGTCCATACTTTTGCATCGCACTATGTGATCGTCTCCCAAGCAAGGGATGACGCCGGCTTTGGTAGGGCGGTGCTCCGCCCAGGTAACCCTTAACCTTTATCATTTAGAACTCCTACCCACCTCCGTCAGGTATAGCTTGGAGTCACCTACTGTGGAATACGCAGGAGCAATCACTCGAAGAAGAAAGGACAGTTATCTGTTCCATAACTGGCGTTCTTCGAGATGTGTTGCTCCTGTCTATTCCACATCCCACCCTCCTTCCCCTCTGTCGGAGTTGTCTGGCAAGAAGGAACTGAGGGTGGGGGGAGCACGCAGCCCCCTTTATAGCGCGATATGTCGGCGCCACTCCAGGGGTCGCAGCGGTGCTTCCCCACTACGGATGCTGCTAAGGGAAAAACTTCCGGCACCGGTGCACGTGGCGAGCACGCACACCTACTGTGGAATAGACAGGAGCAACACATCTCGAAGAACGCCAGTTACGGAACAGGTAACTGTCCTTTCTTAATTGCTTCCTATACTCCAGCAGACTCAGCAGTTGTCTTCTTACTTCTAAATAGGCTTAAAGATTGCTTTGTTTATTTTTATGAAGGACATAAAATTAGGAGGCTTTTGGATACTTGCTCTTCAAATTTACTCTTAACTTCAAATTTCCACCTTACATTTTACTTGCTATAATTTATATTCCTTTCTGTATCCCTCACTAGGGTTGCATTTCCATTTTTTTGTAGGATACGGGGGTAGGTCTACATTGCAATTAAAGATCCATGGTGCAGCTGGGTTTACCCTGGTTTAGTGAAAATCTTGAAATCTTGCTTTTAGTTATATTCTGCTCTAGCCTCAGAAACTAAAGAAATGAAGGTCAGTAAAATTGCCGTGGAGGATGACACCAAGGAGAGCTTTTTTTCTTTTCTTTTCACCTAGCTGTTGAATCGTTAGTTCCCTCCCCCTTGGGAAAGATACCAACTGAAAAAATATTCCTGCCAATAGCTAATGCTGACCTCTGTAAACTTTCTAACGACAACTGTGGAAATCTGCCTCCAAAGTGGGACTCCAGCTTAGTCTCCATATCTAGCAAATCTCCATTCCATTGAGGTCACAGTGATGAATATTGGAATCGAAAAATGCAAAAGTGATAGAGAGTCAGATTGTGTGCATGAGAAGTATGAAGAACCAGAGGAAAAGTCTTGGGGTGGTGAAGTCAAGAAAGCATTTCAGTTTGCAAGTCTGTTACTTAGTCTAACCTTGTGCATTCCTTTGATCTCATTTTTATTACATTTTTCCATGTTGCTGGTATAGAACTGTCTTGCATAAAAATGTCGATATTAATCTTTACAGAGATAAAATGTTGCATTTTATAAAATGTCTACTTTTTGGTTCAGCACACAGATCAATAGTAAATTTTCAACACAATTGAAATTGCTGTTACCTAGCTTCTCGCCTTAAGGGGACCAAATATTGTTTTCTCTGTGAATGCAGTCTTTATGCTAGGCTGAAGCTGGTCTGGTCTATGTTGCAAGGGAAATATTTTTGGATTGCAGTTGCTTACTCTAGACCTGGAATACCTCTTCTGTTCATACACAAAATTCACCAAGATGTTGGGACCATCCTATGGTTTTTATACCACTTTGCGTTTAGTTTACACACAATTTCTGCTTGCACCTGTTCAGTCTCCACCAGTGTAGACAGTGGGTGTAGCAGCTGCACTGGTGTAGTCAATCATCCTCCCAGCTCCATCTCATAATACAGTGTCCCACTACTCAATGACAATTCAGTTCAAGGGCTGCCCAGTACTATCTTCCATTTCATTTCCCCCTTTCAGCGGATCTGACAATACAGAGGAATTTATTTAGTTTGTATTAAGTCTACAGGAACCCCCTTCCCCATTCCAGGAATCCTGACTGCAACCAAGGTGTGATGTTCCTTGGGAAATTGGTTTGACAACATTAACCGAGAATTTCCTAACTTCCCTGAATTTTTCAACCTTCACTTGAAAGTAATCGATTTCTTTTGTTACACGACGCACTCATACAAGCTCCCTTTACCTCAGGTTTCAGGTGGGGAAACAATTTTGAGGTTTTAGTGTATCCTCCTTCCTCCTTGTTGAGTGCTGTAATTAATTCATGTTGTAAGTTAGGAAGATCCTAAATTAAACTCAAAGAAAATATTATTCAAGTTCTCTTAAAATATGCATGAAATCCATTTATACAAATGCTATAACCATTGTGCAGAAAAATGATAAAACAATTATAACTGTGACCATTCACCTAAAAGGCTAAATTCTTTCTACTCAGTACGTTTTCCACATAAATTACATTTAGTAATCAAAACCATTAGCTTGTACTTCTTATCTGTTCCTTAGGGCGGTCAGAAATAAATGGTAAAAGGCTCATTCTATCCACTATAATGATGCACTCAAATCCAATAGTGGGGGGGGGAAAGTATGTTGTGCTGAAGTTATACAATTACTTTGTAATACTTTCTAGGGTCAGGACATTTTTTATCTTTAATGTATCTCGTATAGCTTTCTGGGTAGACTAGATGATTTTGCTTTATTCTGCAGTCAGTGAACCTAGTGAGGGATTAATAAATACCACAGCTATGTAAAATATTTGTAATCTGTTGCTGGCGCTAGTGAACATAGATTCATTTTTAAAAAATATAAACTTAATAAGTAGTGTATTAAGTTGTATTGCTTTCAAGACATTAATTGATGCTAAAATGAAAAGATATCACTAATACTAGCACTGTCCTCTTCTTTGTACTGTCCAACAAGAGCTCTTTATTCTGTTGCTGTGTCATCTGGTCCAGGATTTATCATGTAGTAAAGGATTTCAGAATTTCAATCTGCTTAAATATGGGGAGAGAGAATGGACAGTCACAAGATTTAATACAGTGGAAAAGGAGCTATATTGCAAATTGTGTATACAGTCCAAGGTTATTTTCCCTAGTGAATTTTGGCAGGAAATACCGAAGCCTGTTTGATATTGACCTGACTGCTCCCTCTAATTTAATATTAATCTGTAGACGTGTATGTATATAATACATATGTACATACTAATATATGTACAGATTGGCGGGTAGTGATCGATCTATCGGGGATCGATTTATTGCGTCTAGTGTAGATGCGATAAATCGATCCCCGATCGCTCTGCCGTCGACTCCGAAACTCCACCACGGCGAGAGGCGGAAGCAGAGTCAACAGGGGAGTGGCGGCTGTCGATCCCGCGCCGCGAGGATGCGAAATAAGTGATTCTAAGTCGATCTAAGATACGTCGACTTCAGCTACGCTATTCTCAGTGTAGACCAGGCCTTAGTTTTGATGCTTCATCAGGCTCTTTCTGCTGAGTTGTATATCAGTATGGACTGACAAGAGTAAGAATGTAACAAAGATTAAAAAATTTCACATCTCTGCAACCCCTTCCCCCCCCCAAAAAAGGTTATAAAATGATGTTGCACTTTATTTTGGACCATCACATGGTTTGACAGCTTCTCACCACATGCTCTATATGCTATGTGGAATCGAAGGCCTAACAGTGGTCATTATACTGTGTTTACTATACTGTGTCTCTTGAAATTCCTTTCCTCAAGTCACTAAACAACGTCATGATGTCGTCCACTTCTTATTCTAAAATCTGATTTATATAGGGCAATAGCCTTCACTCAGTTTTAGGATTCAGTTTACTTACTTGAAATAAAGATCTGTTGCACATGTCATTTTTTGTACCAACAGTTTGTCTAAAATAAAACCTGTCTTTAACCCACACAAGCAAAAGCAGCATGATCTTCATCTATAACTATCTGGAATTGAGATAGAATGCTAGGTAGGCACTGATACTTAGTTTTCTCCCAAGACTCAAAATTCACATATTCCTAGCATCCAAGGCAGCCATGTCCAAACAAAATGAACTGTCTGTATGCGTTGTTGCAACCATGTGTGTGTCTGTTGCCACAATTCTCTGTAGGTGCAAGGAATGGAGTGGAGAGAATGTTGCTTCCCAAGTCAGTGTTCCTCCAACTTCAGCAGATATACCTGACCCTTCCCTCCCACAACTGGCCATGGAGGATGAGAATTAAATATGATGAAATGGAATTGTGCCATAGCATGAACTTGACTTTGTCTTTGAGACAGAACAGTAAAGTTATAGCCGCAGAACTTGAATCTTGTTCCAAACCTAAGCTTTGCTGATCATAAATTAAGAACTAGTGCCCTAAAATGCTGCCAAAATTCTCAGATTACCTTTAATAACACATGCAATATGGTATAAAAACGGGTTAGTGTTCCCTTCTCCCCTTTATATTTTGTCATAAAAAGAACTGTATATCCCAATAGTCTAGTAGGGGCACAGACTCCCAAAATGTTGGGGCACTGTAGGACGTTATTGTTGCCTACCCTCTTGCTCTTTCATTCTCTTCTGTGTATTGTGGGATTGCTGCTCATTGCTCATGTATTGCTGGGTTCACTCCTCTCTTGATTGTTTCCATTGCAATGCTCATTGCTTATAATACATGTATAAATTGAATGCATATTCAGTCATGTAGGAGCACCGTAAGCCAGGGGTGGCCAACCTGAGACTGAGGAGCCAGAATTTACCAATGTACATTGCCAAAGAGCCACAGTAATATGTCAGCAGCCCCCCATAAGCTTTCCCCCCCTACCCCTGTTCCCAGCACCTCCTGCCCACTGGCAGCTCTGACGATCTGTACCTCCCCCTCCCTCCGTTCCCACACCTCCCGATCAGCTATTTCATGGCGTGCAGGAGGCACTGGGGGGGGGAGGGGGAGGAGCAAAAGCATGGCAGGCTCAGGGGAGGGGGCTGGAAGGGGGGGAGTGGGGGCAGAGCCAGCGGTTGAGCAGTGAGCACCTCCAGCACATTGGAAAGTTGGTGCCTGTAGCTCCAGCCCCGGAGTCAGTGCCTGTACAAGGATCCGCATATTAACCTCTGAAGAGCCGCATTTGGCTCCGGAGCCACATGTTGGCCACCCCTGACCATAAGCAATACTTTCACACTTGATGTGAGAGTATTTTAGGGAAGTGCAATCAACATAGACAGTATAGTGTGGGATTTGGTGACAAAATACTGTTTGTACTATGTACCTCTGAGCTGTGTAGATCTTTGCAGCCCGTAAGAGTGATACAAGCTGAGAAAATCAGAATAATAAAACTGTGAATAGACAACATGTATTTAACTTTGCAAGCCTTTTGGTAAATGGGTGTGAATTTTTTTTTTACCTCCAAAAAGTACCATACTATCATCTGAAGAGGTTATGTAAACAAAAATCATAAGTATTTAGAATTTGTAATGAAATTTACCATTCATTCTTACAATGTAATCCATGGCCTTCTAGTCTGTGTAGCATAATTCATGGCATCAGAGTTTACCCCAAGCTAGTCCTCGAGGTCTGCAAGGAGGCCCTAGAAGGATAGAGGTGAATAAAACAGCACTAGAGGGTACATTCCTAAAATAGGCATTATTTCTGCAATATCTATTCACTACTGTTCCAAAAATTGTCACTTATCCAGTGAATAGAAGTTGAAGCTATTAAAATCTGCAGTGTTAATTTCAGCTCCATTGAAATCAAAACATACAAAAAAAAGCATTAAAATTATTTTGGATCTTTTGTTGCTGACACTGAAGTCAATGAAACTTTATCCTTGCAGAGATTTGTGCTCGATTCTTACCTCCCATACATCAGGGTAAATCAGGTGTGAAGTTTTGCTGGTGTAAAACAGATATAAATCAGAAGAGAATCCAGGCCCTTTTTCTTTAAGACTTAACAAATAAAATTTTATTTCAACCTTCCTTACATTTTTAGCTATTATTGAGTATTTAAAATACATTATTCTGTAGGAATAGGTTTCCTGTTTAACTTAACAAATGTGCCATTTTTAAGTCTCAATCAGCAGTAGTTTTCTTGGTTTTCCAGCTTGTCAGCAAAATAATTGGTTCTGTTTTGATGTTTCACAAGCTATTTGTTCTTTGCAGCCTGAAAGTAATTCTAGGTAGTGGTTTCTCTATATGTAACTTACTGTAATGAATTTTTCAAAATTCAGTACAAACTGCTTACCTCCATGATGTTCCTAGCTTCGATTAAGCTGAAAGGGATGAATAATGAGAATAACCAAGCTCTTATACTTCTCACAGTACCAAATCAAAAACAAGGATAGCTGGCACGGTCTTTTTTAATACGCTGAGATTCATTCAGATAGCTGGAATCTATACTTTATGCTTTCGAAGGATGCCGATGCGGTTTTGAATCTGACTGTACTAGATTGTGATCCTGGTACGTCAGAAATATTTTGCAGCCATAATTTTAAGGTACACACAATACTTTTGTTTTAAAACCATAGCTGTGTATATCTGACCATTTATTTTTACTTCCATGTTGTAGTTTTATTTTTTAAACTAGACATTTTAAAAAAAGTGTTTTTTGGTGTGTTCACAGGTGAGTTGTGTAACCTCATAACTCTGGATGTAGCGCACAATCAGCTTGAACATCTTCCAAAGGAGATTGGAAATTGCACACAAATCACCAACCTTGACTTGCAGCACAATGAGCTTTTGGACCTACCAGAAACCATAGGTATGTGAAGGTGGGGTTGGGGAGAGAAATCACTGCTTTCCAAATGTTCAAGTCACTGAACACTAAGAATAGAAAATCTAAGAATAAAACGTGGACTGTAACTATAGAAGGGATAGGAATTTTGTTGTGGGCATTTTCACTATCAAGATCTCAAAGGGATATACACTTTCTAAAAATGTAAACTCAAACCCAAACACTGTTCATTCTAACTACTATAAGGGGTGGTCTACACTTGAAAATTAGGTACCCAGCTATGTCGCTCAGGGATGTGAAAAAACCCACATGAGTGACGGACTTATGCCAACCTAAGTCCCCTTCTTGACATCGCTAGGTCAACAAAAGAATTCTTCCATTGATCTAGCTAGCACCTCTTGAGGTTCTCCCATTGGTGTAAGTAGTGTCTACACTACAGCTGTGTTACTATAGCATTGTAAGTGGGAACGTACCCTGAGAAGTGGTCTAAACATGAGGCTGAGAACAAGAAATTCCTGGGTTCTAAACCTGGCTCTGACACCACTGTTTTCTGTGACTTGGGGGCAAGTCACTTAACCTCGGTCTTAGATTTCCCATTTATAAAATAGGAATACTGTTTGCTTATCCACCACATAGTGAAATTGAATAGTGAGTTGTTCATGTTAATAAATCTATTTGTAGATGAATGGTGCTACATAAGTGCTAAAAATTATTAGTTTAAGGATAACGTTCTGAGTTGTATTTCAGTATTTGCTTTGAGTAGAGAAAAATAGAGAAGACTTACAGAATCAATTTCAAGTACTAATTTATTCTTTGTATTTTCTACTTTTTAATAATATAATTTGAAAATCCACTTCCAAGTTCCCAAACGTACTATCTCACTCAATAAAATACAGATTTTGATGTTGGGATTGGGAGTAAGAGTACTGAAATAAACTGGTTCTTCCCTAGTTGGCTTCAGAAGCTCATATAGGATTGCACAGGTGAGGACTTTACTTATTTAATTAAATCTCTGTTGAACAAATGGTGGAATAAAATATATTGTTTAAAAAAACCCAGCCCATCATGGTTGTAAGCTTTCAGTCTTGTTGAGGGGGCAAATAAAAGACAAAACTGCACCACTTAGGCAACATCTAATATTAATTAATAGAGCATTTCAGTATTATTTTTATATATATATATAATGGGAAAATAAATGGGGGGATGAGGAGCAGAAGAGTGAAGAACCATTTAGAAAGACACCAACTATTTTTAGTAGCAAATTGTTGACCATGAAGATATTGGGCCTTTTTACCCAGAGAGCTCTACCTGAATTGAGCTTACATGGATGAAATACCCACTGTTGCTGAATTTCATCATGTCCAGTTAATTTTATATTTAAAAACTAGGAGACATCTTTCCAGCTGGAATTTGCATCCGAATGCACAATTTGTAAGCATAGCTCTAACTTTAACTCTTTTATCAAGATTGGCAATGTCACTACCAAAATAAAATTGTCCTAACTTTAGTCTGCAGGTATAGTGCTCTTTGCTCATGTCAATCAGATTTTGTAAATTGTCAGTTTACATGAGGGAGGTAATTAGGATTTTGGAAAGGTCAAGCTTCGAGTCTTCAAAATCGTTAAGGGCTAGAGTAGAAAAAAAGTGCTGCCAAAGTGATTTAGAATAGGAGGAAATTTAGAGAAAAACAAAAAAAAATGTTTCAGGCTGCAAGGATCGATTTATGTCAAAGATTAAAAATAGCCAATACAAGTAGCTTGGTTAACTAAAGAAACTAAGAGGGTACACACATTTACAAATATCTGAAGGTTATAAACACCAAGACAACAGTTTTAACAACAAAAGTGCAGTGTAGACAGTCTTAGGCTGTCAACATGTTAAACCAGGGGTTCTCAAACTGGGGGTCGGGACCCCTCAGGGGGTCACAAGGTTCTTACATGGGGAGTCACAAGGTGCCAGCCTCTACCCCAAACCCTGCTTTGCCTCCAGCATTTATAGTGTTAAATATATAAAAAAGCTTTTTTAATTGATGTGGGCGGGGGTCACACTCAGAGGCTTGCTATGTGAAAGGGGTCACTAGTAAAAAAAAAAAAAAAAAGTTTGAGAATCACTGTGTTAAACTCTATTGGGAATCTGGTCAGAGCTAAGATAAGAGTATTGTTATGCTGGAAGGCATTCATGGGTGCTGTCCACCAATTGTTTGATCTGTAGGCCATTGCAGAGGTGCTTGAGGCTGTGGCAGTACTAAACAGATGGCCAGGGCGCCATGTGTCTCCATTTTTCCTTTTTCAGTTTTCCGACTTTTCCCAAAATCAGTAGGGTTCTGGTAATTGATTTTGGAATTGATCAGATGCAGTATTAAAAAGTTACAAACAGAGTTAAAAAGTTAGTTAAAAGTTTAAGGTTTAAGTTTAAGTTAAAAGTTTAAAAGTTAAAGAGTTACAAACAGAGAAATGCCATTAAACTGAGTATATGGCCTTGCAGTCTCAGCTAAGGTAAGAGCATCAAATTAAATTAAGGCCTCAATCCAGCAAACACATAGGCAGGTATTTAAATTTAAACACATCAGTAATCCCATTTAAATCGGTACTTAAAGTTAATGCTTTTCAGGATCAGAGCCTCAGACAGGAAAATTAGAATGAATATTAGGAAAAGTTCCTGACAATGAGAATTATAGGCATAATCTCCCAAGTGAGAGGGTGGAAACCTCATATCCTAGGACATGTGAAGCTAGGGCTAGACAGAGCACTAGAAAATGTACTATATGAAACTATTCTGCATTAACAGAGGATGATTGAGATGACCTAGGCCTTGTCTACATGAGAGAGGTGCACTCGTTTAACGTAAATTGTTTTTTAAAACAGTGCAAATCCCTGTATAAACACTTGTTTCAGAATAAGAGTTTATTTCAGTTTATTAAATTGATTTGTAATTGATTTAAGATAAACCAAAATAAGTGTACATAAAGCCTTTTGAAGTAGTTTAACTAAATTGCTTTAAAATCACACCTTAAGTTAAACTGGTTCAACTTTCTTGTGTAGATAAGCACTTCATATGCTCTCTAATTTACGGTTTCTTTGAATTTTTAGCATTTTTCCCATAGACCTGCTCTTTTGTATTGGAAACACATAGGAGTCAGGAAACCTGGATTCTGTTCCTGGCTCTGCTACTGACTGGATGTGACCTTGGGAAAATCACAAGTGCTCTGTGCCTAACTTTCCCCCTTTGTAAAAGGAAAAAAAAATATTTGCCTATGTAAAACACTTTAAGATAATGAAACGTTCTGTAAGCATAAGTATTATTTCTGCACTACTACAGAAATTCTCTTTTTACTAACAATGTTTTCTGGTGTTTCTCAAAGCTATTATATTTATAATTTTCCTGTTTGGTGGACTTTTTTGTGGGAGAGGGCTCTCTGTCCATTTCTTTTTAAAAAATATATGAATGTTTCAGGAAAAAGTTCCCCCCCCCCCTTTCCATTGCTCTTCTTTGTAGCTACACCTCTGTTCCTTAAGTATGTGGCCAGTAAACAGTTGTTGCTGTTTGATTTAACATTTTTATGTATATGTGCCCAATAGACTACCTTTATCTTGTATTATTTTTGCACTTTCTACAATAAATGCTCTTCTAATTGACATCAAATATGTCTCAAAGATTTCTACACAGATCTTAGAAATTTCAACTGACATATAAATTCCAGAAAATGAGCTTGGATATCTTAAAGTTCCTTTCTTCACATCACCCTAATAGAAACTTGTCATTTAGTACTTCTAATGTATTTGTGATTCTCTAGCCTTAAGTATGTGGTTCATTCTTTAGAAAGAATTAAAATAAAATAATGTATTCATTCTTTTTTTAGCCTTTGATTTCATCAATATAAAGAGTGTGTTAGAAAGGTTGCTGAGTGGAGTTATATTTAAGATAAAAAATTTTCTGCCTTAGCAGCCTGACGGAAACTATTTGTAAGGGTTAGTAGCAGCTTACCACCTAGAGAACTATGGAAAGAAATGTCTCCAATTAAATGGGCTAATACCTATGTGTTATAGGTGAACACCTTCCCTTGCCAGGTAGCTGTTCTAGGCCATTAGTGTTAATTTCTGTGCAAAATATTGATACACTATATTGCGAGATCTGTTGAAAGGCAATCATTAAATTTCTCAAAACAGTGTGTAAAACTTACGTTAGAATAGACTACATGGAAAGACCATGCTTACAGAAGATTGTCTTAAGAGGATATGAAAGAATCACACAACTTTTAGATAATCAGTTTATAAGTGAATAGAAGTGGGAAATTACTGGCAGTGCAGTTGAAATAGCTTGGGCCTCTTGTAGGCATGCGGTTTACTGAAAAAGTGATACTGTAGTAATCTTTAGTATGTTGCTGTCAGTGAATCAACTCCTCATCTGCCAAAGATGGTTTTTCTGTACATTTTCTTGATAGTTTGTTTTGCAATGGCATACTTTTCGCTTTTAAAGGCATTTTTGTAGCCTTTTAAAGTTACTTATGTTCTTTCTCTAAACATATAGCTGTACCTGCATGGTGCTTATCTCTACAGAACATCAATGCTTTGCAGCTCTACAGTCTGCCAAGTCAGATGCTGACTGGTGGAAGATAACATTGCACTGTGCTAACTGTCGTTGATTTTCGTCTGATTATATTTTTGCACCAATGGAAAAAAAACTCTATCAGTCATATATAAGTATTACTGATCGAGGATGAATCTGTCATTCAGAATGCATTATTTGTTGCTATATAAAATAAAGTTCAGAATAAGTCCATAAGTCCTGGGAGTAGTGGTGGGGGGAACGAAACTCCATTGATTGATAATGATCGACCTACATTTATGCATAGTACAAAAGAGGCAGTCTTAGCCAGTTCAGCAACAGTGGCTTTATTTCTTAGTCATGACGGTTTTGGTACAACATTAAAGCAAGTTGTGGCTTGATTTTTAGATTATAGCTTGTTTTGTGGTTAGAATAGTTCAGTGAGAGAGTTTTAGCACGGAGATAGAGATGCGGTGAATCGTCTATGGAATCCAAAGTCTGGCTTGCTTTATTTCAGACGTGTGGGTTTTTTTTTTCTAGGCTGGAGAATTTTCTTTCCAACTTTTTAATCTCTCCTCTTTTTCTTAGTTATCTCCCCCCTTCCTCCTCCCCCCCACTGTGACACTTACCTGTGGTTGGGTGTGATGAGTGTTTCTTGCAACATCTACACATTGCCAGGTTCCAGCATGTTTGATGTCTAAGCACTGTTGAAGTTTCACTGATTTAGTCAGTGCAAAAAACCTAACCGAAGACATCTGTTAATCACAAATAACTAATTTAGAATCAATCTGTTCTTGTAACAATTTATTTTGCCTTTCCAGTTTGCTAGGCCTGTCTCTTCCCCCCCACCCCAGGAAACATCTTCTAATGGAATCCTATTTTGTTTATAAGAGGGAAGGTTTGTCAAGTTTTGTGTTTCCTTGCTGGGTGTTTCTTGGGTAAGAAGCATTTACTGCTTGATTAGTTAGCTGAGCCTTGTCTTACCGCAGACAGCTTTCTGGGTGTGCTGTAAGATTTCTAATAAAAACAGAAAACTTTAAAGGAATGTTTCCTCACAAATTAATAGGACTGTACTGGAATGTTGAGGAGTTGTTAGCGAAAGGGCATAATTGTAATGGAGAGTGAGGGGAATGGTAGGGAAGGAACTATGCAACATCCAAGATTAAAAGGGCAGCAAAGCCAATTTAGTCACTGTGTATAAGTGTATAGTTTTGTTTCAAGTAACGCTTTCTTCTAAGTGCACTTTTGTACTATAACAAACGGCAATTTAGATATTAGTTATCAGGAAATGACTTAATGTCTTGTTCTACAGATATTGGCTTAATGCAGTCATATCAGTATTTTCTGTTGATTGAAAATAGTAAATTACTTTACATGTAGATCACTTCCTGTAAGAAAAATGTGCTTTGTGTAATAGCCTAGCATTTTCCAAGTACCATAAAGCAAAAGAGAGAGAGTCTAGAGTCAAAATTAAAATAGTTATGATACAATGTGATTTTTTTTTAATATCAGCCAATGTTTTGTGCTGAAGAAATATTTGGGAAATATACAGTTTATCTACTTTTAGTTACGAAATGCCTTATGCCAACTTGCAGTACAGCTAATGTTAACTTGGGGGAAGCATCCAAAAGAGACATAAAATGAGGTAAAGAACAATTTAGTAGACCTTTGAGACAGAGAGAAGTAAAGCGTTTAAATTAATTGGCCATCGGATTACAAGATTTTTTTAATTGTTCACTAAATACCACATTACAATTATAATTTCTCTTCAGCAAACTTAAATAGTTTCATCCCCTAAATGTAAATTTAATAGTTTTCTTATTTTTAAAAAAGGTAAAAAAGTTATCTGAGGGAGAAATTCAACAGGTAACATTAGAATTCAGGTAAGAAATCATTTTAAATTATTTTTCTATATCTGCAAGCTTTCTCACCTACTGTCATCATTCTACAGTTTTGTACATGTTCTTCTAAAATGTGTTTAGTTTGATCATAGTCAGATATGTCTTATATTTATGAATATTTAGAGCAACAGTCATTTTAATAGGAAAAGGATAGTGAGTTGTAAGTGTAGTAGTAGTAGCTCCAAAATGATTCTTTAATTAATAGCATCGAAAGATACATTGCTGAACACATTTTCCATTTTCTGATACTGGTGTGATTTCTGAACGCTGGTCCAGGAGTAAAAAGAGAGAGGTTCTGAAATTAGACTCCATGCCCTACTCCATTGTATTTGAGCCCAGTGCTAAAATGGCAACTCACATGAAACCAAATATTTTGGGAAGAGGCATTAGCATGTGAGATAGTTGAAATTCTGCTGGAAGTTACTTCAGGCTGTTAAAGTTTTAACCTCAGATTTTACCTCTAACACTCACTGTTGCACCTTGATTAAATAAGAGGGATGAGTGAATACCAAGTAAAAATACAGAGAAACAAAATTGAATTACTTCACTGTGGGGTATGAAATAGTTTTACTAAATTTTAATAATTATTAATTCATTTGAAATGCTAAGAGGAAGAAGTCCTGGCTTGTGTTTTACAATTTGCTGCAGAACACCATCATGTATATTCTAAAGCATTTTGTTATTGGATCCATCACCCACAACTTTGAAATGGAAAAATTAAACTTTCCATATTTTATCTAAAAGGAATCTCCCAATGCAAACAAATTAAAAAGAGTGAATACTTGCATACTGATCTTTTGTATATATCAGATTAACTTCTGGTGTCTTAACTGTGGTATACTAACTCTGGATTTCATTTGCTTTGTGTGTATATGTTTTTAACATTCTTTATTTCCCATATTATTCATGTTGGTCACTCAGGCCTGGTCTACACTACGAGATTAGGTCGAATTTAGCCGCGTTAGGTCGATTTTATAATGAATGCTCTACACAACCAACCCTGTTCCGCTGACCTAAAGGGCCCTTAAAATCGACTGCTGTACTCCTCCCTGATGAGGGGAGTAGTGCTAAAATCGACCTTCCTGGGTCGAATTTGGGGTAGTGTAGACGCAGCGCTGTGCAATTCGATGGTATTGGCCTCTGGGAGCTATCCCAGAGTGCTCCAGTGTGACCGCTCTGGACAGCAGTTTCAACTCTGATGCACTAGCCAGGTACACAGGAAAAGCACTGGGAACTTCTGAATTTCATTTCCTGTTTGGTCAGCGTGGCGAGTTCAGCAGAATCACAAACGAGCTCCAGCATGGAGTGAATGGGAGACCCTGGATCCGATTGCTGTATGGGAGAAGAATCTGTGCAGGCAGAACTCAGATCCAGCAGAAGAAATGCTGATATATATGCCAAAATCGCACAGGGCCTGGTGGAGAGAGGCTACACCAGGGATGCACAGCAGTGCCGCGTGAAAATTAAGGCGCTCAGGCAAGCCTACCAAAAGATGAAGGCGGCAAACAGTTGCTCCGGGTCAGAGCCCCAGACATGTCTCTTCTATGATCAGCTGCATGCCATTCTAGGGGGGAACCCTACCAGTTTTCCAACATTCTCCGTGGACACCTGCAAGGTGGCAGTCTCACGCAACACGGATGAGGATTTTGTGGATGAGGAAGAGGAGGAGGAGAATGCGCAGCAGGCAAGTGGAGAATCCGTTCTCCCCAGCAGCCAGGACCTTTTCCTCACCCTGGAGCCAATACCCTCCCAAGGCTTATTGTTCCCAGACCCTGATGGCAGAGAAGGCACCTCTGGTGAGTTCACATTTGTAACGACACTTCAGGGGTTAAAAGCAATTGTGTTTAGTGTTTGGTTTGCCCTGAACAATTGGGATGCATTCAGGGCCAGTACAGCTAATGGAAAAGTCTGTTTGTGTCTGGGGATGGAGCGGGAATCCTCCAGGGACATCTCCATGAAGCTCTCCTGGAGGTACTCCGAAAGCCTTTGCAGAAGGTTTCTGGGGAGGGCTGCCTTATTTCGTCCTCCACGGTAGGACACTTTACCACGCCAAGCCAGTAGCAAGTGGTCTGGAATCATTGCAGCCCAAAGCATGACAATGAATGGTCCTGGGTTTTGGTCACATTCATGCAACATTCGGTCTTTATCTTTCTGTGTCAGCCTCAGGAGAGTGATATCATTCATGGTCACCTGGTTGAAATAGGGGAAGTTTTGTAAGGGAACAGTAATCCTCTCTGTTTGGTGATCCCCGACACATTAGACCCCGGGCGTGCTGAGCTGTTTGCGCTTGGCTAAAAGGGATCATCCCAGAGAATAGCCATGCTGGGGGGCAGGGGTGTGCTGCACATCCACCCCAAAACCGCAATCCCTCCTTTTAAATGGCAACCGCAGCCCCTTCTTTTAAACGCAGCCCCTCCTTTTAAATGGCAAACACAACCAGCTTTGGTTGCTATGGGAAAGGAGGGCGCTGCAGTTTGAAACCATTCCCACACGTTATGAACCAGAAGAAGCCAACCCCACGTACCCTTTTGTTTACCATGGCTGCGTGCACACTGAATTCTGTTGCCCAGCCATGTGTGATGTGTCACCATACCGGCAGGCGCTCAATATAAAAGGCAAAATGCGACCTTGTACCTAAAACACATGTGCTGTCTGCTATGAATTGCTTGATTAACTGTGAAAGTGTCCCTTTTGTTCTCAGAAATGTATCTTCTGTAAAGTGAACTCTCCCTTTTTTCCCCCTGCAGCTGCAAATGTTTCTGTGCTCCCTGCATCAACTCCGTCCCTGAGGTTATCGCAGATTAGAAGGTGAAAAAAATGCACTCGCAATGACATGTTTTCAGAGCTCATGCAATCCTCCCGCACTGATAGGGCACAGCTGAATGCATGGAGGCATTCAGTGGCAGAGGCCAGAAAAACATACAGTGATCGTGATCGTAATATGCAGGAGGAGATGCTGAGGCTAATGGGGGATCAAACGGACATGATGAGGCGTCTGATGGAGCTGCAGGAAAGGCAACTAGACTACAGACCCCCACTGCAGCCATTGTTGAACCACCTGCCCTTCTCGCCAAGTTCCATATCCTCCTCACCCAGATGCCCAAGAACGCGGGGGGGGGGGGGGGGAAAGGCTCCGGGCACCCTGTCACTCAACTCCAGGGGATGGCCCAAGCAACAGAAGATTGTCATTCAAACAGCTTTGATTTGTAGTGTGGCTACAATAAGCAATGTGGTCTTGTCCTTTCCTCCCCTCCCCCCCCCCTCCGTTATCAAACCTTTCGTACACCTGGGCTTCCTTTTACTAGTCAGCATTGCCAGTGATCTCAAGTTTTTTTAAATAAATAAAGAATGAATGGATTCAGATCAATAGGGACTTTATTTCCTTTGCCAGCTGCGGTCGAAGAGGGGAGGGAGATGGGCTTACAAGGAAGTACATTCACCAAAGATGACGATTTTTGCGTCAAGGACAAACACACACAACTGTCACACCGTAGCCTGGTCAGTCATGAAACTGTTTTTCAAAGCCTCTCTGATGCACAGCATACCTCGGTGTGCTCTTCCAATTGCTCTGGTGTCTGGCTGTTCAAAACTGGCCGCCAGGCGATCTGCCTCAACATCCCACCCCGCCATAAACATTTCCCTCACAGATATTATGGAGCACACAGCAAGCAGCAATAACAATGGGAATATTGCTCTCGCTGAGGTCTAACCTACTCAGCAAACTGCACCAGCGCCCATTTAAATGCCCAAAGGCACATTCTACCACCATTCTGCACTTGCTCAGCCATAGTTGAACTGCTCCTTACTGCTGTCCAGGCTGCCTGTGTACAGCTTCATGAGCCATGGGAGCAAGGGGTAGGCTGGGTCCCCAAGGATAACTATTGGCATTTCAACATCCTAATGGTAATTTTCCGGTCTGGGAAAAAAGTCCCTTCTTGCAGCTTTCCGAACAGCCCAGAGTTCTGAAAGATGCGAGCATCATGTACCCTTCCTAACCATCCCACATTGATGTCGGTGAAACGGCCCTTGTGATCCACCAGTGCTTGCAACACCATTGAGAAGTACCCCTTGCGGTTTATGTACTCTTTGGCAAGGTGGTCCAGTGCCGTCTATCGCCCCACCCCAGTTAGGGAGCCCCATTGCAGCAAAGCCATCCACTATGACCTGCATATTTCCCAGAGTCACTACCCTTCTTAGCATAAGGGTATTGATTGTCCTGGCTACTTAGGTCACAGCAGCCCCCACGGTAGATTTGCCAACTCCGAATTGATTCCCGACTGACCGGTATCAGTCAGGTGTTGCAAGCTTCCACAGGGCTATTGTCACTTGCTTCTCAACTGTCAGGGCAGGTCTCAACTTGGTATTCCCGTGCTTCAGGGCGGGGAAAAGCAACTCACAAAGTTCCATGAAAGTGGCCTTACGCATGCAAAAGTTTGCAGACATTGAGAATCATCCCATACCTGCAACACTATGCGGTCCCACCAGTCTGTGCTTGTTTGCCGGGCCCAGAATCGGCATTTCACTGTATCAACATGCCCCAATAGCACCATATCTCAATTGCCACATCCCGTGCTTTCAGGAATGTCTGTATCCTTGTCCTCCTCAATCTTCCTCGTGGTGGCGGCAGGATAATGCACAAGGTGTTTGCAATGCTCACAAAAGCAGTGTACAGCTGAGCGGCCTCCATGATTGCCGTGCTATGGCGTCTGCATGGATAACCCAGGAAAAAAGGCGCCAAATGATTGTTTGCCGTTGCTTCCAAGGAGGGAGGGAAGAGGGGAGACTGACGACATGTACCCAAAACCACCCGCAATGTTTTTGCCCCATCAGGTATTGGGAGCTTAACCCAGAATTCCAATGGGCCGCGGGGACTGTGGGATAGCTACCCACAGTGCACCACTCTGTGAGTCGATGCTAGCCACAGTATTGAGGATGCACTCCGCCAACCTAATGTGCTTAGTGGTGACATGCACGATCGACTGTATAAAATGGGTTGCTAAAGATAAACTTCTATAAAATAGACCTAATTTCGTAGTGTAGATATGCCCTCATTCATCCTGGTAGGTTTGGGATAGGATTATTTTTTTAGTCAGTGGTAGGTACCATTATAAGATATTTATGGATATAGGAATCTAAGCTGTGACTCAGCATTTTTAAAAGTATTTTTTTACAGTATAAAGAAACAAAACCAACAATAGATTATTTTATTCATGCAAGGAGGAGGCATCAGATGAAGCAAGAAAGATCTGAAGGAACAAGACAGAATGAAGAAAAGCAAGTCTGATATGGCTGCATACGTGTTGATGCCTTGCAGCAAGGGAGGTTTAGGTTGGACATTAGGAAAAACTTCCTAACTGTCAGGGTGGTTAAGCACTGGAATAAATTGCCTAGGGAGGTTGAGGAATCTCCATCATTAGAGATTTTTAAGAGCAGGTTAGACAAACACCTGTCAGGGATGGTCTAGTTAATACTTAGTCCTGCCATGAGTGCAGGGGACTGGACTAGATGACCTTTCGAAGTCCCTTCCAGTCCTATGATTCTATGTTCAAAGCCTGAGTGATTGAACCACAAATCAAGTCTAGTTTTCATAGCTGAGAAAACATTCCAGAAGTGTGTGCCAATGTTTTATGCTTGCCAACATTGTAAAAATGAAACACAAAATGCGAGTCCAATTTTGGGGTGCTTAATTATTTGTGAGCAGCTTGCTGATATCCATTGCATGTGCACACACTTTGAAGGTAGCAGTCATTAATGAAAGTTATAAACTGGTGATCAGTTCATGGGTTTGCCCTCTTCCTTCCTTATTTCAAAATTAAGATTATTTGGTCTATGTCATTGGCTTAAAAATATGGGGAAGAGTAGCCTTTTGCTGTATTCCTTGAAGTAACATTTAGTGATTGTGGATGGTGCCTGATTGACATCTGCAAAGACTAAAATCTGATATCTACAGAGTAAGTAAGCTTTAGGCAGCTTCTATACTACACAGTGTGCCTAACCTTGACTAGGAACATCTTAACCATTTTTAAACAAAGTACTGTAGCCTACGTATGCGTTAGGCTACCTTTTTATTCATCAGAAACCTGACTAGACCCTTTACACTTCACCATGATCCAGTGGATTGACGGTTGCCTATAAGACTACCCAACCTCTGCTAGAAGGTGACTAAACACCATTTCTCAACTTTTTAGAAACACTTAGGTCTTGTCTGCTTTAGGTTTTGTATTCAATTGTAGCATCTTATATTGACTGAACCTGTGTTCATTTTCTTCCATGCTGCAACCTCACATTTTGTTCACTGAATTAAGTCCAGATGTCATATTAAGCATACTACATTTTTTTTGTAGTTTTTTCATACTACATCTGAAAAATGCCATGCAGTTTGACTTAACCTGTGCCCACAATTCCCTATTATGTTAAAGATGGCATCAGTTGCCCTTTCATACATGTGATAGCAATAAACACTCAGTAGAAAATGATCTATGAGTGAACTAGGACAAGATAACAATGCATAATAATGCAAATACACATTCTAACACAAGACTACTTAGAGTGTGATATCAAAATTTGGTGCAAAATGTCTAAAAATTGCAGAATTTGTAATGTGCCCCCTTAACAATTTTGTTTAATAGATTTCAATGTTCTCTATGATGTATTGTTGCAATTATCTATTGCAAACTGCTGAAGGCTTTAAATCCTCTGATAACCAATACATCATAAAAGGGGAGAGAACTATAATGGAAAGACTTTTTAATGCACAAGTTTTATAAACGTAAAAAGCTTTGTATTTTAATATAATTATACGAAAGCCACTTGTTCCGGTGAACTTATTTTATTTTATTTTGGTCTGAGTGCTTCCATAACATTAAAAAAAATTCCAGCTGGATCGCAAGCTAACCTATAATGCATTAAGTTACATAGTGCAGAGTAATCATTACCCATTTTGTTGTGATGCTTTACACTTCCGTAGTACTCTTCTCTGAAGAGTCTCAAAGGGCTTAAAATAACTGAAGGTAGGGGAGAGGGAAGTATGGTGAAGCTGCCGTAAAGAGGGACCTTACTCAGTCCCTTAGAGTCAGTAGTAGAGCTGGAAGTAAATTCAGGAGTTCCTAGTTCTGTGTTGAGACTGCTAGACCATGTCTCTTCAGATTTTGAAATATTCTGAGTAGAAGAGGTATTGTTTCTCCTCTCTCAAAGAGAAACAGATAATATGGGAGAAATGGAAAAACCACCCTTAAATGGTCTTTCTGCAGATCAGTAATATTTCTGCATGTGTGCATTTCTTCGTTCTTTTTGATCCTTCCCTCATAGCAATTGGCGGACAGCAGCAATCAATCTTTTTTCCCCTCTAAGCATCTGAAAATGTCCTTAACAGAGAATTTATTTTATAATAACCTATTTAGATTTCTGTTTATAGTAACATGCATTGAATTGAAATAATTTGTGGAATTTTTTCTGTGTTCTCCCAAGCAGTTTTTAAATTCAGTTTTGTATAAATTAAATAGCCACATCTTCGTGAAGCATGTAGTACCTGGTTTTCTAGCCACCCGAATGAAGTGGTTGGGAATTCTGTGCTTCAGCTACTGCAAAACTAGGACCCCATGAAAGGTACATCTCCCGAAAAGGAGTGGAGCCTGCTAAGAAGAATGTAATGCTCTAATATTGACCAAATTTGCATTTAGTAAAACAGAACTGAAATAACTGGTACAAAGGTGGATGTCTAAAATCTGATTTCCCCCAAGGCAATCTGAATCTTGCATGAAGAAAGTTAAGAAAAATAATTTTGCAGGGGTTTTGTTAGGGTCGGCATCTTCCATTAGAAGAAAAATAAGCTGAGGCTTAACATGGCTTGCAAATCATGCTTAACAAAAGTTGTATCAAAGAATCACAAAATTGGGAGTATAAATATTAAAAGACATTTGCCGTGGAGAGGAGTTGGAGGTATCTTTACTTGTTTATTGCTAGCTTGCTGCTTTTCCTATCTAATACTTCTCTTCAGTTTGATGCCAAACTGACATGCTCATAAATATCTAATGCTGCTCTCCTTTGAGACATTCTGCGTGCACATCGGCAGGGTCATGCCTAGAAGAATTGTTGAGGTATGGTTCTAATGACAAAAATACAACTGAATGTGAACCTAATCATTCTATAGTTGCTGTCCGTTTTACATACTCATCCCAAATAAATCAAGTGGACACACGCTGTTTTTGGTTTGCCTATTGTTAGTGATCACGTCAGATGTTAGCCTGTCTGCAGTCTTACTCCCCATTTTTGTCTTTAGAAGGGATATAAACCCTCATACTCCCAACACAAGTCAGACACTAATTGAGGGGAGTTGGGAAGAAATTTCTCTTGTGGACAAGTTGCTCCATAATTGGGATTTCTTGAACCTTCTTCTGAACCATGTGGTACTTGCCACTGGTAGAGACAGGATACTGGACTAGCAGGACCACTAGTATGATCCAGTACTGCAATTTCTGTGGACCTTAAAATTCATTCTGATGACCATTATGCTTCTCTCCCCCCGCCCCCATCCCACTTCAATTCTAGTATGAGTTTAGTGACTGTCTCAAGGAGCATGGTAAAAATGCTAAAATAGGTGTGCAAAGCATTAGGACCTTATTTTCAGAGGTTCTGAGCACCCACAACTGCAGCTTTAGTTGATTGGAGCTCTGCATGCTCAACATCTCTGAAAGTCAAGCCCCATAACTCCAGCCATTCATGCGATCTGCTGCTGAATTAATTTTTGGAATGGAAATGAAAGGGAGGAGGGGGGAAGATAGTAATAAAAATGTGATGTTTAAGGTCTGTTATCAACCTGCTTGGATTGAAAAAAGCTTTAGCAGACTGGTGCAAATGCTATAAGAACCACTTATGGTTTGACACTTACTGCTGATGCAGTAGGCATATTGTGCACGGCAGGCTCAATACTAGTGTATGATGGATTGCAGCCACTAGTAAGTCTCTTTCATTAGGAGGAGAGAGATTAATGGAAAGGGGTAGAAACAAAGATGAGATTTGGAGATGGTTTGAGAGGTGGTATTTATACTTTTGATAATTTAAAAATGATTTTCCAATGTACCTTATTTTCTGGAAAATACTACACCTCTACCCCGATATAACGCTGTCCTCGGAAGCCAAAAAATCTTACCGCGTTATAGGTGAAACCGCGTTATATCGAACTTGCTTTGATCTGCTGGAGTGTGCAGCCCCCCCCCCCCCCCGGGAGCACTGCTTTACCGCATTATATCTGAATTCGTGTTATATCGGGTCGCGTTATATCAGGGTAGAGGTGTATATAATTCTGACTCTCTGACAGCAGCTGCTTTGAGGTTCCATTTTTTCCCAAATTGCTGGTGTGATTAGACATAGTACACTTTGTGTTTACAATCTTGTCATTGACATAGCCTACATTTGTATTGCTAAACAACAGTTGGCAATGTATATCCTTTACTCTGCTACTTCATATTGCATAGTGCCTGATGACAATAACTCAGGATTCAAAATCTATCTCAAGAAGCATGTCGGAGAGCAAAGAACAAGTGATGGATTTTTACGTTTTGTGTGATGTTTGCCTGTTGTTCATTTATAGACTAGATTGTTAAATGCTATTTCATTTCTGAGAAGTGCTGTTAGAATGTTTTGACTCATCCCTAGAATGGTTCACCCTGAAGATCTTTGTGAATATGGGCACAATGAAATGAGATGTTTCCTAAATTTTATATTATAAATGAAGCTAGGACATCATAACTTTGCATGTAGTTAACAATTTTAGTTATAATAGTAATAATTATAAACATGTGCTACCAGCTCAGCCACTGTTCCTTTCATTTCCCTAATTTTTGCTTTGTCTTCATCGGCAATAAATTAAACACTTTTCTATGCTCTTGGGCAAAATGCCAGAGATATCCATTGCAGACGTGCCTTCTGGTTCTTTGGGACTTAAGCCCAATATCTGCAGGGCAGATATTTCTACTGCACTGAGTGTCTCCTGCCTTAAGACACTCATCAGAAAGTCTCTATAGAAACTGCTGAATCAGAGATTACAGCTGGGAAAGACCTATTAGATCATTCAGTCTATCCCCTTAATGATACAGGGAGGGGTCCTTATAATACACTTTGTCCAGTCTGGTTTCAAAAGTTCAAGGCAATGGGGCTTTCACCATGTTCCATGGGGAAACTATTCCCCAGCTAACAGATCTCACTGTTGGTTATACTTTCCCTGATATTCAGCCTCCCTTTCCTTTGACTTAACTTCATCTCATTACATCTAATCATGTTTTGTGTACCACTGTAATAGTTTGTAATAATAATGTAGTAAAATGACTACAACACTGCGTATAGTAAAAATACTGTAATTTTTGATAAGTTATTTTGGGAAAAACTGGAAAACTATGGGTAAAAGCTGGACTTCCTGGTGAAAAGACCAGAATGGAGGAACATCTAAAATATTGACTTGATTGCTCAGTGTGTGTCTCTGTTGTGAAACTTATAGAAAAACATATGCATATTATGCTTCTATTGCATATTTCATCTAAGGATCTGAAAATACAGTACTTTGTGAACATCAGCTAATACTTTCAGTGTCCCGGTGAAGGGTGTGGTAATTCCATTTTACAGATGGGAAACTTGAGCCTCAGAGAGGTTGTTTCTTGACTAAGCGCACACAGTGGAAGAATCAGAAATAGAACAAGATTCCGTACTCTCAGTCCTGTGCCCTAACCCCTAAATGACACACATTAATAACACTTTGTTTTGCATTTGTAGGAAATTTGTCCAGTCTAAGTCGTCTTGGCCTAAGGTACAATAGACTGTCGGCAATCCCCAAGTCTTTAGCAAAATGTAGTGAACTTGATGAACTGAATTTGGAGAACAACAACATTTCTACTTTACCAGAGGTGAGAGGCACAAGGTGTTCACTTGGGGGGAAACGTAATAGATTTTTTTAGTTTTGTGAGCACATCAAAATATTGCAGATTGATTTTTACATGAAAAGCTTTAAGGAACGAACCTCACTTTAACCTGTGTTGAGTGCGTGTGTGTGTGTATATATATATATATATAAAATAACATTGAAGATCTATAAATCCACCAATGTTGCCACATTGACATGTATATTTAACCAGTTAGACAGTAATTCAATTGACGAATCATCAGGCAACAAGACACTAACTCATTTTATCCATTTTCTAAATGTTCTTATGACACAATTAAACGACGAAGCCAGGGGCCCATCATTTTAGCTGGACGTGAGGTTCCTGTTGCAGTTGCTAAGGGGGAAAGGAGACAGAAAACTAAGAGGGATCTCTCTGTCCACTTCCAACTGAAACAGGACTGTTCTGTTTTGATAAACAGGTGGACAAAAAGCCCCTATGTTTGTCATAGCTGCTTAATGTTAACATTTCCATAATAATATAATGTAGGAGTTTGCAATTTACAACAATGTTTCGCTACCAGTGCATCCCTCAGTTGGGTAGCACACCACCCACTAGCTACAAAAGGTAAAAATCTGCAGAATCCTGTGGTAGTTAGGACAGTGCAGGGGCCAGCTGTCTTGCTTCCTGCCTCTGCTATTGCACTTGCTAGTCCTATGCTGTTCCCTCCTGCCTCAGCCAAGTCACAGGATACTCCACCCTCCTCAACCCTGTAGAACTTGTGAGAGTTTTAGGCTTCACGATAAAATGCACAGAGTTTATTCTGCTTTGTTTCAGTTAGTGATCCAAACATTACTACTATTTTGTTCAGTCTCCCTAACCTGTTCTACGAAGAACTACATCTAAAATTATATTGCAAATATCATATAATTAAAATCTACCTAATGAGAAAAGAGAGAACATGTATACAGGGGAAAAAAGGAAAAAGATGTGAACATAAATTAGAGGACCATTGAAAGCACCCAAGTACAATAATTGTATAAATAATAAATAAAAATTGTATGAATTATTAAATTCAACAACAACTGACTGGAAACAAAAGATGATTAAATATTGAGGTAAGCTTGTGCTTTAAAAAAATGCTGTTGAGAGAAAGTTGCTCAGCTGCTTTTAAGAACAAAGCTGAATCACCCCACCCAGGCATGTAATGAAAGTAACTACAATGTGATTACACATAGAAAAGCAATTGACTGGAGAACTGATTGTTTATCCTAAAATAAGTTGACTCCTAATCAAAAACTCCCTTACCAAATAGTGCTACCTTACCTAAATGTGTTAGTCTAACAATAAGTTATATGTTGCGACAAAGAAGTAGCTCAGATGTTAATGTAGTAGTGTAATCCATTTAAAATTAAGCATTCTTGGCTGCAATAGAAAGAAAATTCATTTGCAAAGAAATAGCTGAAATGCAAAATGAGCCCAGAGCTCATGATGCAATGCCTAATAAATATTGTATCTTAAAAGGATAGGTTGGGAAAGGCAGCAGTCCCACAGCTTTCATAAATATTGAGTGCATTGTTTTTCTTTAGACTGTGTGTAACTAAACTCTACATCTTCCCCTCCAAGACATTTTAATTGTTAGTTACTTGTGAGCTGTTAGAAAAATTATATGCACCAGCTAATACACACATTATTATCAACATTTATGTATAGTCCCAGACTTAAAAAACAGCCTTTGCAAATTCCAAGGTCAGTTTGAAACAATAAGGTGTTAGGCAACCCCAAAGTACAGAACCAAAAATTGCAACTAAATAATAAAATCACTAAAGGCAGGATTTCCTCTTAAAAGATTGTGCTAAATAACAATGAGATTTTAATACGACTAATATCTCTGCAACTTAAAGTTTTATTGTTTACAGTTAGGGAAAAAATTGCTGCACTGATTTTTCTGAGATAAAACTTTTTTTTCTTGTGTTCAAATACCCGCAAATTTGTTGAGCCATGACATGAAGCAGAGCAAGTTGCAATTTGATGGTTTATTATATAATGAATGTGAAGCGACCCTTAATTTAAAAAAACCCCTTTCATTCCTGAAACAACACTATAAAAATTTTATTGTAATTGTAATATTAAAACTGTAACTCGGGAAAAGTAAAGATATTTGAAGTTGATTGAAATTTTTGAGAGCTTGCTGCTATTCAGTCTGTGATTGTAGATATTGTAATATTTCTGGTATGTAACATCATGCATGAATCTTTAATCCCTGCAGTACCTAAACAAATAGGGCTGAATTAAGGTTGGTATTGTAATGAGCGAAAGATGAAATTTCAGCATTAATTTTGCACTCATTATTTATTTCTATGGTGCCAATAGTGTGTCTGGGTGCTTTACTGACAGGTACAAACCTGAGATTCCTGCCTAAAGGACCTTACAATCTAAATTTTAAATGTTGGTACTTTTTATATACTGGCACCATGTATGTGTGGGAAGAGAGGAATACAGTTCTCTCCTAGTGATTGTGGATGAGAATCTATGGATGAGAGAGCTTTTTCTGAAGTTAAGACTCGTTTATATATTGCAACTCTTACTTATCTTGTTGGGTGCCCTGGGGGGAAGCTATTTTTTAATGAGACCCAATACAGTGAAAGAATATATGTTCAAATAAATTTAAATGCAAAGCTCAAGGTTCTCCGCCCCCTTCTCCCTTTCCAGGGTCTTTTATCGAGTCTTGTGAACCTGACTAGTTTAACATTGGCCAGGAACTGCTTCCAGTCATATCCAGTGGGTGGTCCATCACAGTTTTCCACAATCTACTCTCTCAACATGGAACACAACCGCATCAGCAAAATCCCGTTTGGAATTTTCTCTAGAGCTAAAGTGTTAAGTAAGCTGAACATGAAGGTGAGCCACAGCAACGCTCCACTGTTTGTAACATCCATAGCAGATTCTGTGAACTGTAACAAATTTAATGATACAAAGAATAAACTTGTAGCATATGAAAGGGATACTTTGTCACCTTACTCAGATTTCACAGACACACATCCTTTACCTGTGTTACTGATCCATTTCATTTTTCACTATTTATTCTGTTAGCTCTTTCACATTGCCTTCACATTTGGACAATGAAATTCAGTGAAGCTGTTTGTACTTTGCATGTTCAGGAATCTGAATGGTTGAATTGCAAACATTGCAGGGGAATATTTTGTTTTAAAACAATTTTATTTCAATTAAAAACAGAATCATGGAAAGAAATATCTATTGCCTTTTTAAAGCTTATTTTTACAAAATCTAAAATTGAGACCTTGTTATTACTATTACTTTTGCATTGAGGTAGCCCAGAGACCACAGTAAGAACTCATGTCCCATTGTGTTAGATATTGTATATTTTTAAAGAGACGCTTTACATCCCCTAAAGATCACAATATAAGCATATGATGACAGATTACAGGTGGAGAAAATAGCCATGAGGGATAATAGTGTAACAGTGGGTTTAGTTTAATATGTAACAGAATACACATTCAGAGATTTTCAATCTCTTTTGAAACTCGACAAATAGCCCTTCCCATGTCTTGATATAATTACATTATAGAAAAAGTATTTATCAATAAATGATAGCAATTATTATTTATTACTAATTGTGACAGCACCTACGATGTACAATGCACTTTCAAGCTATGTAAGATAGTCCCTTCCCTGAAGAGCTTGCATTCTGAAATACAAAAATAGATTCATAGATACCGAGGCCAGAAGGGACCATTGTGATTATCTAGTCTGAGCTCATGTTTAACAGAGATCAATAGAATTTCCCCAAAATAATTTATAGAACAGATCTTTTAGAAAAACACCCAATCTTGTTTTAAAAATTGTCACTGATGGAGAATCCACCACAACCCTTGGTAAATTATTTTAATGGTTAATTACTTACACTGTTAAAAATTTATGCTTTATTTCCAGTCTGAACCAGATGAAGAGGGCGCAACATAAAAGTAAAGTGGCTGGTGCATGTTTTAGTCATTTCAAGGGGGTTAAAATTTTTATTTTATTGTAAAAACTTATGTTTAACTGTCCTCCAATACATCTATTATTAGATGACTGAATTTTTGTTGACCTCACAACAGAAATTAGTCCGGGGAAGGATTTGAATGGTGAGAGGATAGTGTCTGGCACATTATTTGGAAAGAGTTTTTCAGGTGTAAGGGCAATGTGGAAAAATCAGACAAAAGAGGCAACATCTTCCTTTTTTGTAATCTAGATGGGTCCTTAAATTAGAAAAAAAATTCTCTAAAGGTACCAATCACTCTTTAATGTCACACATGTACCAGTAGTTTGAACAGCCTGATTTCTTAGAATTTATTGTGTCCACTCTAGACCAAATTATATTACTAGCACTCTAAATAGTGAGTGTGTCTGACTTCATTCCAGTTTTTTTACTACATAAGCAATTTGTATGTATTTGCTATTTTAAAAACTACCCCGATGTCAGCAAACATGGAGCCTGTGGGCACTGCTGGCTGATATCTGTTCCAACTGCCTGTCATAGGGCAGATCCTGAAATAATGTCTGACACTTAAGTTGTTTTGTAATGGTACTTGACCTTTTATTAGGGTTTTTTTGTTTACCTTACACCCTCCATATTTTTAGGATTGCAGAATTGTTGCTAGGTTCTTTACATGATGTGGTGTTTGTTGTGTTTTTTTTATTCATGTCTTAAGTGTTCACATCCTATCCAACAGTACATAATGTTGAAAAGCATAAGAAGTCAAAATTAACTATTGAGACCTTGGAAATTTCATGAGTTATTGCCTTTGTAATATGTTGTTTCCATTTCAGTCCATCACATTGGTAATACAAATCCAGCTCCACATGTCTAGATTGGGTAGTGTTCATTACATTTTGGGAATGCATTTTAAAGATTCAACCATTTAGCAAAGTTTTTTCTATTGGTTTATATGAGAACCAATCAAATTTTTGGTTTATCTAAATGTTTCATCTTATTTAATCTCCAAGCTACCTTGCTGTTTTTTCATGCCAAAGCCTACATATTTTCTTTGTTAAATTGCAGGACAATCAGCTAACCTCGCTCCCCTTGGACTTTGGGACTTGGACCAGCATGGTGGAACTGAATTTAGCCACTAATCAGCTCACAAAAATTCCTGAGGATGTGTCTGGGCTAGTTTCCCTTGAGGTGAGAGAAATACAGTGAACATCTGACTAAGCAAATCCTCAGAAATGAACTTAAAAAAAAGTATGTCCCAATAATAAGTGTGCTAACCGAACATATGAGTGTTTCATAAGTTTATGACTTTCATTAATAGCTTTTTAAATGTTTGGTTCCTTAAGCCTGTGTGCCTATTTCATTTATTAACCTATAGACAACCCCACATCACAAAATGTACAGTGCAGAAAATAAAATGAATTAAAACTGGGCTGAACACCCAGAGGGACCAGCATACAAAGTGGGCCAAAATATTCCAACAAAAGAATGACAAAGTGGACTGAGTTCAGTTAGAAAGCATTGGACTGGGCCTCGAAACCAACCACCAAGAGATTAAAGAGAAGGTTCTATAGATGGACTCCAGGAACCAAGTTGGCCCATTAAACCGATTTTGTTGTTAGAGAGAGTGCCAATAGGAAAGGGCATATTTATGTTGTAAAATTAGGTAATTTTACAACTAAGTAAAAACACTAGGGAATTAAACAGAAAAAACTGCTTATGCAATGTTCATGCAAAAGTGAAAGTTCTTATAGCAATTTTAACTCAGCCACATTGCACATAGGTAATTGTGGACTGGTCGCAGGGGTACCACGCTGAGATTGCTCAATTAGGGCAAACTGCGAAGAATGGGGCAGACAATCCCCAAAACTGGTGGTTATTCTAATACTTAGATTCACCAAGCCAGCAACAAAACAGCTTCCACAATACCTTACTGGTTACCCAGAAGCCAAAAACACAGATCCCATAAAGCAACCCAGCTTTGGACTTCTTCCCAGACAGGCAAGTCAGATATGAAGAGGATTACTGAAAATCTTGTTGTTCATATAAAAAGTTCTACCAATCCCAAAGGATCAGACACATTACCCTCCAGGTCACTGAATATTTCAGATCTTACCGAAATACATGCTTACAGCCAATTCTTATTAACTAATCTAAAATTTATTTAAAAAGAAGAGAGTATTGGTTAAAAGATCATTATATATACATACATACATACTAAGAGTTTTTAGATCAGTTTCATAGTAGGTATGGTGAACTTTAGAGTTGCAAAGAGTTCTTTCAGAATTAGTCCATAGTTTTAGTCCAATGTCCAATATCAGGGTGATCCAGATGGGATTGGAGACCTCAGTTTTGTGACTCAAACTTCTTCCCCCTGATGAAGCTTAAGCACATCTGAGATGAAAGGATCAGGTTCCAAGAGCCCTTTAAACAGTTCCCGGGCAGCCTCTTGACAGCATGCAGTACTTGGGTGAACAGTGGGCAATTATCCTAGCTTTGAAGTAAACCACCTATTTCCTAACCATCAACGATAATTAGCTACCTGGATTAACGTAAGGCAATGCCTATCTCCCTTTATTTACAGGTAATTTGCTACATACTTCAAAGAGAAATTGACAGTGATATCAGTACATTCACAGTTCATTTAAATTTTAACATTTTCTTTTGAGATCTGAATTAACAGAATTCAGCAATACACAGGAACTGTTTGGTTACATGGTTAACACCTAACAAGATATAAGCAAACACTTACAATTAGCATTACCTCTAATTCTCTAACCGTACAGGTTTGCATTTCAAACTCTAGTCTATTTAACATGAAATGGCCCTAATTACCATTTACCATATCCTTTAATATGTCTCTAAAGGTTGAATCTGGGTCAGTTAGCCTGCTAATTGTGTAACCCTTTCTGGCCCTGTGTCACAGTAATATTTTCTGTTCGGTTTTTCTTTTAGATATGTAGTTTAATAAGTTACTATTCATATTGTTTAGTATGTGCCTTAAAATACACAGGATATGCAACAAAACCACATTATTATTGACATGCTAACCTTAACTTTGGCATTTCCTCACTTTAACTGTACAACCCTAACCTGGTTAAGTTTCTCAGACCTGAAGAAGAGCTCTGTGTAAGCTTGAAAGCTTGTCTCTCTCACCAACAGAAGTTGGTCCAATAAAAGACATTACCTCCCTCACCTTGTCTCTCTAATATCCAGGATCGACATAGCTCCAACAATACTGCATACAACCCTAATGATGCATTGTTGTAGAATTTTGCATTAACTGTTGAACTACTCACTTTTGTGTGTGTGTTTTAATATCGCAAAACAATAACATGGTAGGATTGGAAAGGAGAAATATCTAGCAATTATAGCACAGTGCTAGGATCAATTCCCAGACCCTATTGGGTTTAGCTGGAAGATCTTAACTATCCAAAGCCAGCCGGACACCCCTCCAGTGCTGTCTGGCCTTGGTGATGTCACTAAGGGTATGTCTACACTGCAGCAGGGAGCGCGCCTCCCAGTCTAGTTGGGCAGACTTGTGCTAGCAGGTCTTGAGGTAGCACGTTAAAAGTAGCAGTGTGGAAGTTGTGGCTTGGATGTCAGCTTGGGCTCTCGAGCCTGCCCAGTCCCCCAGGTCTGAGATTGGGTCACTTGCCCGAGTCTCCGCGGGAGCTGCAGCATCCACACTGCTCTTTTTAATGTGCACTAGCTGGAGCCCCATTAGTACAAATCTGTCAGTCTGTCTACCTGGGCTGGGAGGCTCGCTGCCAGCTGCAATGTAGACATAGCCTTTAGAGGAGGGGTGAGCAAACCTTTGGGCCCGAGGGCCACATCTGGGTATAGAAATTGTATGGCGGGCCATGAATGCTCATGAAATTGTGGGAGGGGGTGAGGGCTCTGGCTGGGGGTGCAGGCTCTGGGGTGGGGCTGGGGATGAGGGGTTTGGGGTGTAGGAGGGTGCTCTGGACTGGGACCGAGGGGTTCTGAGGGCGGGAGGGGGATCAGGGCTGGGGCAGGGGGTTAGGGCACGGGGGGGGTGAGGGCTCTGGCTGGGGGTGCGGGCTCTGGGGTGGGGCTGGGGATGAGGGGGTTGGGATGTAGGAGGGTGCTCTGGGCTGGGACTGAGGGGTTCGGAGGGCGAGAGGGGGATCAGGGCTGGGGCAGATGGTTGGAGGGGGGGTGGCTCGGGTGCAGGCTCCAGGTGGCACTTACCTCAAGGAACTCCTGGAAGTAGCAACATGTCCCCCCTCCGGCTCCTACGCAGAGGCATGGCCAGGCAGCTCTGCGTGCTGCCCCGTCCTCAGGCGCTGCTCCTGCAGCTCCCGTTGGCCGTAGTTCCTGGCCAATGGGAGCTGCAGGGGCGGCATTTGGGGCAGGGCCATCGTGTGGAGCAGAGCCCCGTGGCTGCCCCTATGCGTAGGAGCTGGAGGGGGCACATGCCGCTGCTTCTGGGAGCTGCGCGGAGTGGCCCCCGACCCTGCTCCCTAGCTGGAGTACCGGAACGGGGCAAGCCCCAGACCCCGCTCCCCAGTGGGAGCTCAAGGGTCGGATTAAAACAGCTGGCAGGCCGGATGCAGCCCGTGGACCGTAGTTTGCCCACCCCTGCTTTAGAGCATGGATTATCAGGATCTAAGCTCCTGCAGCTCTGTTGATTCAACAGGGATTTGTGGGGGCTCAGCACCACTAAAAATGCAGCCCTTCACATTTGTGCCTCATCTTGCTCATTACCGACCTCACTGAGGTGTTGAGAGTTGCCTGTAAGCAACTTTGAGCTGCTCTGGAGAAAGGTGCTATATTACTGCAAACTATTCTTGAATGAATTACTTGGCTTCATAGATGAGCATAAGAACATAAGCATGGTACTTTACAGCAGAGAAAAGACAGATTTTCTACTTGGAGGAGTTTATAATCTGAGGTCTTGTCTACATGGAGACACTCAAGAAAGTTAATCAAAATAATTTTTTAAGTGGATTAGTTAAAGTGGAGAAAATTCCTGTGTGGATACACTTATTCAGAATTAAAGTGGGCTTAATTTGATGTACTTTGGAAGTGAATTAATCTAAATTGAATTAATGACACTTAAATTCTCAATAAGAATGCCCACACAGGGATTTAATGCAGTTTAACTAATCCTCTTTAAATTCACACCTTCAGTTAATTTGGATTAATTTCCCTGCATGTCCCCCTGTAAGCAAGCCCTAATTTAAAATGAGAGCAAACAGTAACTGAGAGCACCAGAAGAATTAAAAAAGGGGACTGATGAGGGAGGTCATTATAGGAGACCAATGCATGTGTGTAGAGTAGCCAAGTATTTTGTTATATTAGTCCCTTCCCAAAACCAACTTCTTGAAGGTGGTATAAAAAGTAAGAGGAAGTGGGGAGGTTTGGCAGATTGGGTCAGAGATGGACTGTCAAGCATAAGGGATAGCAAGGCAGATGGCACTGAGGCGGGCATGTGAAAGAATACAAATGATAGGGAAGTTATGTAGTAGGAAGTTGTGTCTCTGTTTTTCTTGAGTCACTTGGTTAAAATGGGCTCTTAGCTCTTTGTTTCTCCACTGTTTATTTTAAAAATGTATACATTTTTTAAATAGTCCTGTTAATCTGAAATCTGTTGTTCTGAATTTAAACTTCACTTCTATTAAGCTCCATTTTGTAACGTGTTGTTAGTTTGGATTACTGAGTTAAGTTTAACTTTATCCTTTAGTTCAGTTTCACAGGCGTTTTACAAAACTTGTTAAACAGTATGTTAATTTTGCATTCTATGGAATGCTATTTAATTCTGAAGTCTAAAGGGATTCTATTTTAGTTGGCGCTTGCTGCATTACTTAAAATTTTCCCTGTTTTTTCTTCAGGTTCTTATCTTGTCAAATAATCTTCTGAAGAAACTTCCCCATGGCATTGGAAACCTACGGAAAATAAGAGAGTTGGATTTAGAGGAGAACAAACTGGAATCCTTGCCCAATGAAATCGCTTACCTTAAGGATTTGCAGGTGAAACAATGATGAGAGGAGATAAACATACCAAGCTTTTACTTTCAACAGGCTAATTTGTACCTTTCCCACTCAAATTAATGGTATCTACCTCTTTAAGGAGGAGTTTACTATTAGCGAAGAGTATAAAGAATCAGGATTCTTGAGTTTTATTCCTGGTTCTGCCTTTGATTCCCTGGTTGACCTTGAGAAAACAAAATTTGATTCTTCTTCAAGTGCTGGTCCTTATTTGTGTTCCACAGGTGGGTATACACGTGTGCCACGCCCCTGAGTCCAGCAGTTTTTCCAAGCAGCGTCCATTGACCCACAGTGTGGGTCCCACATGTGTGCAGTATTTCCCCTCGTGCTCCTGACCGAGGGTTTAAGGGGTGGTGCAGGTTGATGCCACGTGGCCTGAGTTGAAATCCTGTCCTGCTTCACTCTTCTTAGTCTCTAAAAGAGTGTGTGTATATGTTTGTTATAAATAGTTATCCTGTAGTTTAGAAATCTTAGTTGTATATACAGGATAGCATAAGAAAATTACCCTATCTTCTCCCCCCACAGTCGAAGGGAAACTCTCTTTATCCCAGGGACTATGTCCAGGGTCCTGGACTTCAAGAACTGAGTTTCCTGCCCTTGCTCCTTTTCCATCATCAACAAGGATCAGTGGTGTCTCTCTTGTCTGGGTGAGGTGCTTAGCTTGGTGAAGTGCAGCATCTGTAAGTCCTTCCCACCCCAGAACCAGAGAGGCCCAAGAACTCAGGCTGAGGAAGCATCTGATGGAAGAGGCTATGAGGTCCTGATCTGAGCTTGGCCTGGGAGATCCCCCTGTACATCAGCCTCAGTTGTCCAGCAGTACACCTCTGAGCATGAACAATGGAGCGGAGCCACTGGCACTGAAGCCCAACAACACAGGGCTGCCCGTGACAGTAAGAAACACTCTCATGGGCATAACAGCAGTTCCACACAGTGGACTGCCTACAAGAAGCATATTTGCTCCCCAAGCCGTGCCAGGTGGAGTGAGATGTCATGTACAGATCCCACAGAATTGTCACTGAGGGCCCCTCGGCTGGAGGGTAAGGCGAAGAAGAAGGATCCAATAGTGACTACAGTATCAGGGACAAAGATAGGCCAATCGTATCCACGAGCACCAGTCCAGATGTACCATTGGCGACCTACCTGCTGACCAAGGACCACATCAACTCCAGAGCTATTGTTCCCTCAGGAGTTCTCGCCTCTCTTGCTTGGTGGTCCAACCCAACCCAGACCATGGTGGGGACCCCCTGCAATCCTCCCATACTGAGGGCCACCATTGTGATGGATGCCTCCCTTACAGGATGGGGTGCTCACCTGGCCTACCATGCAGCCCAGGGTATATGGACACCATGGGAAGCCAGGTTGCCTAGAAACTTGCTGGAACTGAGAGCAGTCTGCATAGCCTGCAAGACCTTCTTTCCCCTCATATGCTTCCTCCACGTGCAAATCCTATTGGACAATATCTTATCTATCTAATTAACAAACAGTGAGGAGTGAGATCTTGTCTCCTCTGCCTGGAGGCAGTCAGACTGTGGATCTGGTATATCAGAAATCAGGTTTCCTTACAGGCCGTATATCTCCCAGGCGCTCAGAACTCCTGTAACGGACAGACTAAGCAGAATAATTGAATATCAGGGTTGGAAGGGACCTCAGGAGGTCATCTAGTCCAACCCCCTGCTCAAAGCAGGACCAATCCCCAGACAGATTTTTGCCCCAGATCCCTAAATGGCCCCCTCAAGGATTGAACTCACAACCCTGGGTTTAGCAGGCCTATGCTCAAACCACTGAGCTATCCCTCCCCCCATGTAGACCATGAATGGGAAATACACAACACAGTTTTGACCAACATCTTTGCACAGTTGGGTAATCCCCTATGGGACCTCTTTGCATCCCAGATTAACAGAAAGCGTCTCATGTACTGCTCCAGAGGGGCCCATCAGCAGCAACTCTGAGTGACATTCTGCTGCTCCCATGGGCGACCTCCAATAAATTTTCCCCCTATTCTCCTCATACTGCAAGTTCTTCAGAAGATTCATTGAGACACAGCCACCGTCATCCTTCTAGCGCCCTGTTGACCCAGACAGTTCTGGTTCACAGATCTCCTAAAGCCGTCCATACACCCACCCATCAGGATCCGCTCATTAGCAGAACAGGCTCAGGCACCCCAATCCACGCTCACTCCACTTCACGGCCCAGTGTTTGGATGGGCGTCAGACATGGAACACTCATGCTCTGCCTCGGTCCAGGAGATCCTTAATCAAAGCAGGAAAGAATCAACCAGAATGTGCTATTGGGCTAAATGACGCCACTTCTCTGCTTGGGCATTCAGGTTATCCTCAACTATCTCCTCGCCCTGAAAACATCAGGTTTAGCCCTTAGCTCGCAGCGTGCGCACCTAGCAGCGATTAGCGCTTTCCTTCCCCCAGTAGAGGGATGCTATATCTTCACGCACCCGACGACAGTGTGGTTTATGAAAGGCTTGATCAGAACCTTCTCACCGGTCATCAAACCCACACCCCAGTGGGACCGTAACCTCGTCCTGTCAGCTCTCACAGGGCTGCTCTTCAAACCTATGGCAGCCTGTGCCATGACCCACCTCTCCATGGAAGTGGCATTCTTGGTAGCCATCACTTTGGCCAGAAGGGTCAGTAAGCTAGTGGCCATGATGGCAGACCCTCTCTACACAGTATTCCACAAGAAGAAGGTCTCCCTCTGGCTACACCCCAAATTCCTCCCCAAAATTGTGTCTGAATTCCAGATCAGCCAATTAATTCACTTACCTATATTTTTCCAAAACCTCATGCCTCTCCTGAGGACAAGAAACTATAGTCCCTTGATATCAGACGTGCCCTGGCGTTCTACCTGCAAAGAACCAAGCCCACTAGAAAGTTGACTGTTTGTCACCATAGTAGAAATATTAAGGGGCAAGCCATATCCTCACAGAGAATTTCTAAGTGGGGATGCATGCTAAAATGCTATAAGATAGCAAAACTTCCCCCTCTCGGGAGTGTTACAGCTCGCTCCACATGACCGCAAGCAGCCTCCACGGCATTCTTATCTGGCATCCCATTGTGGGACATTTACAAAGCTGCGACTTGGCAATCTGGCCGCACATTTACGGCACACTATTCCCTGACTCGAGACAGCCATGGATGTGGCAGTAGGAAGGACCATCTTACAAACAGCTCTGCTGCCAGCCTCCTTGCACCCACCTCCACGTTGATCACTGCTTGCAAGTCACTCACGTGTGGAATACACATGGGGAGCTGCACAGGAAAAAGACGAGGTTACTTACTGTAACTGGAGGTTCTTCAAGATGTGTGGTCCCGATCTGTATTCCACTACCCGCCCTCCATCCCCTCTGCTTTGGACTTGATTACATTGCAGTAACAAGAGGAAATAGAGTGGCATTGACCCTTCATACCCTGGGTCAGGAGCACGAGTGGAGATATTGTGTGTGTGCAGATCAACAGACACTGCTTGGAAAAACTTCCAGACTCAGGTACATGTGTGCCTATGTATGGAATACAGATAGGGACCACACATCTCGAAGAACCTCCAGTTACAGTTAGTAACTTCTCTTCTCTGCCCCAATTTGACCATGTATAAAATGAATAAAATAATAGACTTCGCAGAATTGTCCTGAGGTTTCAGTAAAGCTTATGAAGTGCCTTTATATCCTTGGTTAAAAGTGCATGTTGTTTGTTGTTAAGATTAATAATATTTAAGAGAGAATTTGAATGCCATAGAGAACTAGAGATTTCCCTCCTTATGCTAGAAATACAATTTGTCAATTCAATAGCTACGTTTTCTGATGTTACTCAGCTGTTTGAAGGCACTGTTAGTAATTTTAAGAATTTATTTCTCCACCAGAAATTGGTCTTGACTAATAATCAGTTGACCACCCTTCCAAGAGGAATTGGTCACCTCATCAATCTGACACATCTTGGGCTAGGAGAGAATCTTCTCACACACCTTCCTGAAGAAATTGGTAAGGTGCTATTTCTGATAAATATAAATATACGGTATGGTTAAGCAATAACCTCCAAATACCTCTGGGAGACACAAAATGATAGGAATTTATTGTATTCAGAAACAGAGGCCACAAAATTCAAGGAGAAACTTTTATTGTGAGGAGGTATGCACCCCTGCTTGAAATTTCTGCCAGCACTACAATATTACATGCTTTCTCTATTTTCGTGAGAGAAATTACTTAGCTTTTTCTGATTAATTACCTTGTGTGTGAAGAACTTGTAGAGGGAAACTGACTTGGATTAAGTAGTTTCCTTCTCTATCAAACTCTTCACTCACTGTGCTAAAGAGAAATTTATAGGATTGTGCAATGCCAGTCAGTGTTAGTCAACTTTCCTTTCCAACCATTTCCTTGTAAAGACTCAGTAGGAAAGGAATCAGACTAATCCTATGACTTTTCTTTCTGGCCACGCTGCAGAAGTAAAATTTTGTGTGAGGGAAGGGGCTGCAGAGGGAATCTAGGAGAGGCACTTTCCTTCTACAAATCTTGCCATTTGCATATCATCACACTGCTGCTTGCCTTGTGAGACAAGAGAAGGGGAGAAGGAAATACAGGGAAAGGAGAGGAAAGAGAATAAAAAAACAGAGACCTAAACACCATGAAAACGAGTGAGAAATACAGTGCCACACAGCTAGAGAAGAGGGAAACAGAGATGCTTCAGCTGTCCCAGCACCTCCAGTGAAACACCATCACAGCCAGTGCAAATCTTGCACATGTGTTGGAGTCAGAAGGGCCAAATCTCAGCTAAACCTGGCCCTATGCATTCTAGATCATAAATTAGTTGCGCTCAGGTGCCTTATGCTCTAATCTATAGAGTTAAAATAAATTACTATGTTTAAAGCACTCTAGTGAAGTGTAGAGACTGGTTATTAAAGTTTTCAAATTTGATTGCCTCATGTAGAATCATCAGATAGTGCTCAAGTTCTGCTCAACTCTGCCCTTTCTGCTTTGCAATCTCTCACCCTGGCTCCCCAATCTTCCTCAGATTCTACATGTGGTTCCCCGCTTGTACTCTGAACCTTTCGCACGCTCTCCCAGTCCACCAGTGGTCCTGAAACCTTTCCTTCCTCAACACGCTCTTTAACCCTCTAATACTCCTGTCACCCTCTCTGCTTCTCCTCTAGGTCTTTGATGTTTCACCAAGAGGTGAGTGTTGTAAGGCAACAGGAGTATTCAGTAGAGATTTACATATTCTCATTACTGACTCTGCGACTGTGAACTGTTACATGATAGAAAAAATTCTGCTAATCATAACTACAGTAATACAAATAATAGTAAAAGAATTCTAACAATACCTACTTCCAATTAGCATTGAAACTCTTATCGGTATTTTGCGATATATGTCCAAGTACATCATTTTCCACACGCTACTCGCTCCCTTAAAGAATTACTTTGTGTAAACCTGTCTTTGCTCAGTTAATGCTCCCGCCAATGTCCCCAATTCAACATCACTGGGAAGCTTTGACAAACCAATAGTGCAATACTATCCTGCCATAATGAACTTTTTTTTAACCATTTTTATTAATCTAAAGTGGAGCTGGCCCTCAGAACAGGAGCAGTGCTTATGGTATACCTGATCTGTAGGAGCAGCAAAGAGTCCTGTGGCACCTTATAGACTAACAGACATATAGGAGCATGAGCTTTCGTGGGTGAATACCCACTTCTGCATCCGAAGAAGTGGGTATTCACCCACAAAAGCTCATGCTCCTATACGTCTGTTAGTCTATAAGGTGCCACAGGACTCTTTGCTGCTTGTACAGATCCAGACTAACACAGCTACCCCTTTGATACATGATCTATAGGGAATACAATCTATATATAGGGATATACAGTTATCTAGTTTGGCTGTTTAGCGTCCAAGATAGGTAAGCATTGGCAAGAAAGAGAATGTTACTCTGCTGTCTAGCACAGCATATTGGTTGATTTATGTAGCAATCCCGCTTTGAGTGGAAACCTTGCAGTGACCATCACTACAGAGAACTGAGCTGAATGTGACTCTTCCTTAGACACCTGTGGGCAAGGAGGTTGGTATGCTTAAAAATAGAAGTGGACATGGGTTGTTTCCCTGGTAGAGAATTTCCAATTGAATTTCCCTTGTGAGTTTGAAAGCTTCTACTCACATGTTATAAGCCATGTGAAACAAAAGGGATATTTACTTTTATATTTATGAATGTTTTATTTTAACCAGGTACACTGGAGAATCTGGAAGAACTGTATTTGAATGACAACCCCAATCTGCACAGCCTTCCCTTTGAGCTGGCGCTCTGCAGCAAACTGTCAATAATGAGTATTGAGAACTGCCCACTCAGCCACCTTCCACCTCAGATCGTTGCTGGGGGACCCTCCTTCATCATTCAGTTCCTAAAAATGCAGGGACCATATCGTGCCATGGTCTGATGTAAATTGGATTGTCCCATACACTGTACAAAATACAAACTGCATTAATGTTGTCATTATATATAATATAATATACATATAATATTATATTATATATAAAAATATATAAATAATATAAAAAGGCAAATTTAAGACTGCATTATGTGTTTCTGCTAATAGAGGAATCATAGCCATTTAGATTTTTTTTATTCTGTAAAAATGCTTGTGTAAGTTTTCTTTGCTGAATTTGGTGGATGTTTGTCTGAGTAATCTGGAAATGCCAGTTCACTTAAAGCAATTGCCAGCGAATTCAAAAGTTGTTAAATTTAAGGGACAAGAGTAGTTTTTACTTAGATCTACTTTCAGTTAGCAAAAAATGCGCAATCTTTTATGGTGAACTTTTCTTTTCTGTTTTCCTCCCTCTCCTGTGTGTCAAAACCTGGTAGGGTCACACATCCTGAAGTTGGTGGGATTTTCTTTAATTTATTTTGAGATTTGAAACAAGCGGTGTTTTTATATTGTTTACAGTCAGAGTAAATCACTGGATTTTGTTTTGTTTTGATTTGCTCTGTTTTAATCAATCTAGAATTTATATGCTTCTGTTGAAGAATTTTTATCAGCTGGTTTGTATACTAAAAATACTCATCAAAACAACTGGTAGGTGGAAAAGATGCAGTCAAAAAAGCTTGAATTCTTGTAAGTCTTGCTTCCCTGAGTTATCAGTTGTGGGCATAACATATCTGAACTGAGCCTTTTGTGGTTGGTCTTTTCTAGCACAAGTAACCTTTTCAGATTGGTAAAAATATTGAATAGTCTCAGTGAAGAGCAGTTTTTGTTTTGTGAAATTACAGATTCATAAGGTCTAACAGTATAGTTGAATGGCAAGGAAATAATATATATTATCTTTTTTTGTTATAGTGTTGGGTCATAAACGACAACAGGCAATTTTAAGGATTCCTCATAGTCCTTGTACAATAAATGAATGTCTTACTTTTAAACACTGCAATATATGTAAGTTTTAAGGTTGGTTAACAACGTACTATGGTTTTATATCTTGACTTGCCTTGTACCTCCTTCCATTATGGAACTTCTGTGTCCAAGCACAATAGCTTCACACTGTGCTGTTTTGCTGCTGAACTAAATGCACTTTTCCCCACAGCTGGGGCACTTGCTTCAAAATATTCAGTTCAGTACCACATCTATTTTTTTTAATCTCATCCTGTCAATTTCAGTATTAAAGAACGTTCTGTTAAAAAGAGGCACCTTTTTATTTGTGCACAGATGTTGATAGTTCAGTAGAAATACTGTAAGTGGTTCACATGCGATTTGAATTTGCTTGGCTGCTTAGAAAGCTAAAGATGCTGCAGTGAAAGAGATACTGTCACTCCACTTGCATTGCCAGTTTAAGATGACCTTTTCTTTAAGAAGATGGAAACTCTAAAGGCAGTTACATTTCAGATGTTGACTGAACTGTCCAATTTATACTCATTATAATGGAATTGCTGCTGGATTATTGTGCTTTAGAGATGACTGTATCTTTTGAACAAAATTAAATCAATTGATGTCAGAAAAAATCTATTTCACATGCAGAAGTTTGGGGGAGTATAATTTTTGGCTTTTAGACAAGCTTAATTTTATGTGCTGCCTTTGGTCTAGTTTTTCCAGCATTAACAGTAACTTGCATTCTGTTTTGTCTGATGTTTTTTCATTAACAAGGAACAACTTTTAAATGGAAGGCAGGTGGAGATATAAAACCGTAGAGGGCTCAAACGTGCTGTAAAACTATTGTAGATGTCACTGGATTTTACCAAGTAATGTCCGTTCCCCTCCCTTATTTTTTACATCTACTGTAGCTTTTCAGTTTAGATTTTAGTTTATAAAAGAAACTAGTTATTACAGCTCTGCCTGGAGATAATCTTTTTCAGCAGTAAAGTGTTAAAATATGAATGCTGAAATGTGTAGCTTTGAAGACTGTAATCTAACTTCTGAATTTACTGCTGAAACCTACTTCTTGCTCCCTCAGTTCACTTGGGAAAACAGTTTTTGATTAAGACGATTCCTTAAAATAAAGGTGGCTGCCCCTGTGTCTTAAAGCATATCAGTTGTGTTCCCCATTTGCACCCCAATCCTATTTTTGATGAGAGAATTTGCCCTTTAACTTATAAGACAACTCATGTCTCAATCTGTTACAATAGAGCAAGATTTTAGGTGTGTATTACAGTAGGAAACTAGCCCAAGAGGAGTCATTTTAGATGCTTCTTAAAAGTTTCAAATAATAGGGCATCTAATAGCAGGCTGCCTCCTCCTGAAGCATTTCCATTGCCACTGCTAGACAGTCAGGTATAGGTGCTGTTGGGCTGCATTTACGGAATTAAGATTGTTTAGTATGTAAATATTTTAATCTGGTTTATTCATCTTGTTGAGGTACATGGTTAATGACTGTACAATTGGAGCTGACCCCCTCTTCCAAACACTTGGTTGGATGAGAAGTTGGCTTACCAAAAATACTTTTTACACTCTTAAAAAAAAAAAAAAAAAAAGTCTCCATTACACTTGTAGGAGTAAAGTAATGAATTAAAACATAGCTATGTTCAAAACAGGATATTTTTCAATGTATCCTTGTGCTAAAATAGTAACTTCAATGCCAAATACTCCTGAGTCTTGTTTGGGAATTTAATTTTGTACTTTTTGAAGTGAATACTTCTTGCAATGTCTAGAGGGAGTGTGAGTAAAACAACGTGAGATATTAAGTTCTGGTGCAAAGAATTCAAAGACGTTTCCTTATGAAATGAGTTATTTAATTTTGGTGTTAAATGGGTGAGTATCATTGCTTGGACTAAGCTTTAATGTATAAATGTTATTAGTCCCTCAGCTATTTATCTAACACCTTGATCATTTAAAACAATTCTATAACCTGACAACTTTTTTTAATTTTCTAGGATGTTGCATTTTGCATCTGTTAACTAAGTACAGTTTTTAGGTTGTCTTTAATGCCCAGTGCCATTCAGTGGGATTTGTGTTCGTTTGTATATATGTTTAAGAATTTTGGATCATGCAGATTAAATTAAAAATGAGAAGAAAGAACTCAGTCCAGACAAATATATGATATTGAAGCATGAGCAAGATGGAGTAAAAAAGTTCTGTGGGTACTTTTTAAGACTAGGATGGTCAAAGGGGTGAGCCAGATTTCTGTTAAAACTTTTGTCCCTTGCGATACTGTTCTGGGTAGTGCTGGCTCTGAAATAAATAAGAAGAGATTATAAAAAGTGTGACAATCTTTAGAAATCTGGGTGCAAATCAAATCATGACCTCTATTGCCTGCCTGTGGAAGTATCAGCACTTGTATTTATAGGACACTATCATGAACTATGCCTTGATTAACACAAGCAAAATACCATGCTACAGAGTATAGTATTATGGTACTCTGATAAGTATAAAACTGATCATAAGGGTTGTCTTTTTTTAAAACATTGATTAAATGTAAAGGAAGAATAACTGGCAATATGACTTTTAGTTTTGAAACAAGGTATATTGTGTTTAAATTGACTAAATAGAAATTTGGCTGCTAACTCTTGGCTTTGAAAATGCTTGGTTTTCATAAACACTATAAAAATAATAATGTTCCCTCTCTGGCCACCTCACATTTAATTTCCTAAACAAAAACATCTAGCTGAACACACCCCGTGCAGTTTGGTCATATGGTTGCACACCTGGCCTTTTTTAACTTGCCCGATGCTATTGGAAACTCTTAAATCCATGTTACTTTATTTTAAAACAACTTAGTATTGTAGAATATTTGATGCTTCAGTGCCTCTTTTGGTTTTAGGTTTTTTGTGCAGTTTTGTTTGTTAACGTTGTGTAAGAAATCATGTGCTCAAGCTTCTTGAAAGAACAATAAAGTTTGTTCACTTAAATGGTTTTAAAAAACAGGACTTAGAAACATTGTCCAGCTGGTTAGTAATTGCAGCGCCTAAAAAGCAAAAACTTCAAGTACCATCTGTAATCCTGGAAGTGTGCAGAATACCTTTTTTAATGGAAAACCTTTTATCAGACGTTTCTTCCTTTCCTTGTTTCTCTCTTAAGGATCAATACAAAATCATAACATATCAAGGGAGGACATGTCTTTTGTATTATTAAGGAATCTGAATGCAGCAGAGTATTTTTGTATAGTCAATATTGCACCTCAATTGTATCTTTAATCGGCATGCCAGAACTTGCTTTTAATTAGACGTACAGTTGGCAGTAATTTGCACAACACACAAACTTAAAAGGCACAGTTAGGACAATTACAAACAAATGATAGTATCTACAAACAGTATCTAACGGTTTTTGTTTTTATTCTAGTGATCAGAAGACTATGTTTATTATTCTGATGTTTAGGTCTTAAACAGGTCCGCACAGGATTTTTGCTGTGGAAAAATACCTGACCACATTAATTTGTGGTCAAAAGCTAAACAAAAGTGTAAACAGTCTACAAAAAATGTACTTTTAATCTGAATTATTGTAATGTTGATTGTTATGTCTATAATATAAAAGATTGCCTTGCTTTTTTATAAATGTCATTCTGTATCAATGCATTCATTATAAATAGTATATTTGTAAATGAGCTGCCACTGAGTCTTTTGAAAGTTTTCTAGTGTTAAAATCTAACTTAACCTGGATGTAAATCATACTTTCGCAGTGTCACAAAAATGATTGAGAACTGCATTTTCATTATATACCTCTTCACTCTTTTGAAGATGTTTTTCCAAGTAAAATATGAAGTTTAATGTATACTGATTTCAGGAAACTTATACTTCAAAAATTGCATGACAGTAACTGCTCTAAACATAAAAATGTAAATTGCACACCTTTATAAAGCAAATGTTGGTAAAACCTTTTACTTTCATGTTATATTATTGTATAGTAAGGCGCAAAGAAAACAATATAGGATCATTCTCTTTAGAGGGGAAAAAGAAACCGTGACTATGGATTTTAGTGCAAAATGAGTTCCAAATAACCACATACATGAAAACAGATGTGGAACTACAGTTCTTAAGAGACAAGAAATCACCTGGATTTAATATTTGATTTAATAAAAGAAAACATTTTCAAAGTGATATTATGTAGCTTTGAAAGTTATCTTGCAAGTATGTGTAGCTCATATGATACATATTCGGTGTTTCAAGTAGTAAATATTTACATCATGTTCTGCAAACCAAAAAGAGAGTGCTTAATACTTGTTTGAAATGAGAACATCTTAAGGGTTCAAGTTTGATGCAACCCCTGCCGCTCCCCGCCAACCCCTCCCCCCTCATCAAAATGCTTATCATACTTGAGTATTTTTAAAATAGTGAGCCAGATTCTCAACTAGCATAAAGGTATCTCTGCCACTCATCACTGTCGTATTTGAGCCCTGCTGCACTGAAGTCAATGGAGTTATGCCAGTTTACACCAGCTGAGGACCTGGCCAAAGTGTCTGATAATTATAGTATTACATCTTTCACTTGTATGTCAGTCTTTATACTATGAGTGATTTAGCAACCTGAGCCAGGGACTCCTGTGTTCTAATCCCAGCTGTGATCCTCTTTCCCATCCAAGGTGGCCTTTGAGAGGTCACTTCACCTCTTAGTGTGTCAACTTCCCCATCTGTAAAATAGGGATAATACAGGAATTTCGTGAAAATTAATTAGTTAAAGCACGTAATGGGCTCTGAAGATAAATGTCAAGTATTATATTCATGGAAAATGATCCCATTACAAAATGATCAATTTTGGGTTAAATCTGTTATATAGAAACTACTACAGCAGTTGCTATGCTTTATTGAATTAACCATAATAGCAAGAATCACACTATCTCCTGCAGTTAATTTTGAGACAAATAGAAATTGTCCTCATTTTAAACAACTTCAACTTATTAAAATAGTTCATTGATTAAAACACAATGAGAGGAAATATCTATACTAGTAGTAGAAGCACTTTTTCATGCTATTGGAGAAATCCATGGTGCTGGAAGATATGGCTTTAACATTGCTTGACAGGAGAGCTATTAATATTTTAATTGGCCTTTCTTATGCTTTTAATGTTCAGAATTTTCTGAAACCATTTATAACTCTCCATTTTTGTTGTGTTTTTTCTTGAAATGCTCTTGCTTTCCTTTTCTGTGGTGGTGGTTTCTCACAGGACATCACTTAGTTTTACATTTTCCTTATTTACTGGATCCCTCTCAGAAAAATTTTGTATTTAAGACATGCCCCCTTGAAAACCACCACCACTGGAATTAGTAACAGACTGCTGATAATTGGCATCAGCTAGACTATCCTCAGTAACCACGGAGACTTAATGGAACTCAGAAGCAGTATCCCCAACCAATCGTGATCATCTGCTTCTTCAAATAATTTTTGGGTAAGGTGAACTGATGGGCATTGTGCCAGGTCCTGAATTTCAAGAAATTGCCTAGTGTGAAAAATGAATAAAGTTCCAGTTTCTGGCATCCTCCATCATAAACACTGGCCTGCAAGTCTGAAGTTTGGATCTCTTAAATGAGTTCCTTTTGGTGATCCCAAATGCTAGGAAGGAATGTGGGGTGAGAGGATTATCTAGGACCCTGTACTCATACAGGGTTCATTACCCAATCAAGGCCTTAAGTGACCCTGAGCCAGATATTTAAATGTATTTAGGCACCTAAAAATGTCAATAGGTGCCTAATGGGATTTTAAAAAAAATTGTACAAGACAAGGCATGTTGGTGGTGCGTAGACAATAAAAAGGGGCAACAGAATGGAAAATTGCACAGCAACACGCGAGAGAGAGCTTGTTGAGCATGAAAAATACACCACCGCTACTCTTCGAACACATCAAGTAGAAAAGAGCAGAACCACTGAATAGGAGTCTTTTCCGCTGCACCATAGTCGGGCAGGACATGGTCATCTGTATCAAAGATTGCAGATCTAGAAATAAAACCATGGACAGCTGACCACTGTCTGTCACCAGGAGTAGAGAGCATCAACGGGAAAAAAAACAGTCTCCTAACCATAGCTGGACTTATACCCATGGGTCAAGCAAATCAGATGGCACCAAAGCTAATTTACCAGTCATCTTAGTCAACTTCTGCAGGAAGAGAAAATCTTGAGAGCAGGAGGTAATTAGATTGGCAGTGTTAAGTGATGATGGTTTGGAATAAGGGTATAATAACAGTTTGTGCGACCAGCCGGCACCCTGCACCGTGATGTTAATTATCCTCCTAAGTGCCTCTTCCGCTCACCTGGCAGGCTGCCACAGAGCCTGGGTCTGTGTGATAATTGGGCCTACAAATGTACTCTAATTGTGAGCTCAACTGTGAAAAGTGAGTGAAAGTTAATAAAATGTCACAATAACCTATAACAACAAATGTTGAGGGGAAGAGATGCAAAAAAGTGACAGATTGAAGGTCACTGCCACCTCCACCAGCTCCAGCTAAATTCTCACTATCAGCTGAGATCTGACACTTTTTGTCCTCACCTACTTTGTGTGTCCTTTTTCTTTCCCCGCCTATTTCTTCTCTATCCTATCCTCCTTTTGTCTTCTGTTTAATAAGAGTCTGTCTCAGTTTGCCAAGACACTATATTTTGCAACACTGCTGTGACCAGAAAGAGGCAGTTAAAAGCAATACCCACCCTCCCGAAACAGCCTGACGCTGGTACAAGTTTGGCAAGTCTCAGAGTGGCTAAGACTGAGTGCTGTGCCTTTGGTTTTTCAGCAGTGAGGTTGCAAGTGAGAGTCAACACCAGAGCTAGAAAATGCAGTTTCTGTCTTTGCTGTTCTTTGCTTTCACCTTTTGTGTGTATTTGTTTTGTTTTGTCTTCTAGGAAAGGGAATCAGACTTTAACAATCACAGAAACACTGACACCACCGGCCCATCTCAACCAACTTCTTTTTTTGCAAAAGAGCAGCTATTACCATCGTTAATAGCATCCAAGAGGTGGTAAGGGGAGGGTTCCATGTAAAAACCCTCTCCAGGGAAAGGGAACAAGGGATGATGTTAAAATGAAAGCTTTACGTTTCAAATGCTTTAACCCTTTCCCCCTTTTTTCCTCTGCCTTTAATAAAACACTAAAGATGTTTAACACATTTGCCATGGTACTAAACAGTCTGAGGTCTTTGTATGCTAAACCCTGAACCTTCTTTAAAACTGTTTATTCAACAGTTTCAGGGTCATGTTAATGCCTTTGACTCTTTGGGCCCATGTAATCCATCAAAATTAATATAAAAGCTCCCCTGGAAGTTGTAGCTCTCAAGCTCTGAGACTTCCTGGCTCCTTGTCAGTTTGGGCTTCCTGCGTCCAGAGCTGTGGGGCAGCCCTCCAAGTGGACTGCATTGGAGTCAAGACCCCATGGTTTTCTGGGTCTGTGGCCCTGGGGTAGTCTACCAGGTGGGTTGAGGCTCTGTTCCCTTTCATGGAGAATTCTGAAATGTTGGGGTTTCATTCCAAATTGGAATGGAACCAAACATCAACATATCAAAATCTTCCACAAAGTGGAATTACCTTCTCTGCACAGCTCTAGTTGAAAGCTCTTCCCATATGGTTTCTGGTCCTGTTCTTTGCCTCCATTTTCTCCTGCTTCAGATCACACTTCTTCAAGGCCTGTTTTCCCATCCCCTTTCTCTCCATGCAGTGATAATTACATGGACTGGGAGAGAGAGCCAAAAATATTGAACCAACAGTGTGTGTCCTGACTCCACATGTCCCATCCCTCTCCTACTTTTTTGCCTCTTTAGATTGTAAACTCCTTGGATTTTCTCCAGTCGTATCAGTGGAGGAAGGAAATGTGAGCTGAGGAACGAGATTTGTGTGTTGGAATGGATGGAGAGGTGACAGAGGGGGAGGTCCAAGCACCCTGGAATCAATGGAGGGAATTAAGGGACAGAGAGTTGTAGAGAAAGCATGGATATTGATGAGTTGGAAGTCAGTGCAAGGCTGAATGAAGGACATGGCAATGAGCAATATTAAAGACAGCAGCGGGAAGGAACTGGAAAGTTTTGCGGGGTGAGAGAGAGAACAAGACTTGATGAGTGCAAGTCAAGGCCTTGAGTAAAAGAAATGGTTCAGAACTGGAGATTCAATAAGGAAGTTAAGGAAACCCAGTGAAGGTGGGATGAGCCATCAACATGGAAGCCAAAGTTAGTGTGCCTGAAGGTAGGGGTGTCATAACTATAAAGGTTTCAGAGTAGCAGCCGTTTAGTCTGTATCCGCAAAAAGAACAGGAGTGCTTGTGGCACCTTAGAGACTAACAAATTTATTAGAGCATAAGCTTTCGTGGGCTACAGCCCACTTCTTCGGATAAAGGGAAGGGTAACAGCCCTCCTGTGTACAATACTATAAAATTCCTCCTGGCCAGAGACTCCAAAATCCTTTTACCTGTAAAGGGTTAAGAAGCTCAGGTAACCTGGCTGACACCTGACCCAAAGGACCAATAAGGGGACAAGATACTTTCAAATCTTGGTGCGGGGGGGAAGGCTTTTGTTTGTGCTCTTTGTTTTGGTGGTTGTTCGCTCTTGGGACTGAGAGGGACCAAACATCAATCCATGCTCTCCAAATCTTTCTGAACAAGTCTCTCATATTTCAAACTTGTAAGTAAACAGCCAGGCAAGGCGTGTTAGTTTTATCTTTGTTTTCTCAACTTGTAAATGTACCTTTTACTAGGGTGTTTACCTCTGTTTGCTGTAACTTTGAACCTAAGGCTAGAGGGGGGTCCTCTGGGCTCTTTAAGTTTGATTACCCTGTGAAGTTATTTTCCATCCTGATTTTACATAAATGATTTTTACCTTTTTCTTTAATTAAAAGCCTTCTTTTTAAGAACCTGATTGATTTCCCCTGTTTTTTAGATCCAAGGGGGTTGGATCTTGATCCACCAGGAGTTGGTGGGAGAGAGGAGGGGGGATGGTTAATTTCTCCTTGTTTTAAGATCCAAGGGGTTTGGATCTGTATTCACCAGGGAATTGGTGAAGAGTCTCTCAAGGCTACCCAGGGAAGGGAATTAGCACATTGGGAGTGGTGGCAGCGGACCAGATCTAAGCTGGTAGTTAAGCTTAGAAGTTTTCATGCAGGCCCCCACACCTGTACCCTAAAGTTCAGAGTGGGGAAGCAGCCTTGACAAGGGGCTAGATGAGAGGGAAGGTGTGAGCAGAGCAGTCGAGCCAGGAGGACAGGAGAAAGCGACGGGAGGTAATGGGGCGGCGGGGGGTGGGCAGGAGTTTGACGTGGACTTTGGAGAGGTGCAGAAGCAAGGAACGTGAAGGAGACGGGGAAATGAGATGAGGGAGAAGGAAAGTGGGGATAAAGCTGGAAATTGGGGAGGTCAGTGAGAGCATAGGGCAGCTGGAGTGCAAGCTACTGAAAACGAGGCATGTTGAAGATGGAGAGGCATGAGGCAGACAGTACCTGGTCCCCACATGCCCTTTGTTTCCCAGGAGATGGTGGAGCTCTGTCTTAGAGGCAGCTCTGCTGCCACTATGTTAATATAATAGACTTGGATTTCTCCAAGGCGTTTGAGTTCGCACCATGCAACATTTTGATTACAAACCTGCATTATATGGCATTGACAGGTCAGGATTAAAAAGTGGCTCACTGATCTCCAAATGTAGTATTAATGGGGAGATACCAATGACTGGGGCTGTTTCTAGAGGACTCTCCCAGGGGCCTGTTTTTGGTCAATTCTATATAATATTTTTATCAGCGATCTGGATGACCATATAAAATCTTTGCTGGTAACGTTTGCAGATGACACACAGATCAGTGGGGTAGTAAATAATGAAAAGGGCAGGGTTACTGCCACTGAGTGATCTGAACTTCCTGGTTAAATGGTCACAAGCCAACAAAATGCATTTTAATACAGCCAAATGCCAAGTAATACAGATGGGAATCAAGAATGCAGGTTACACCTACTGGATGGATACTGTCCAGGAAATCAATGACTCAGAGAAGGATTTGGGTGTGGTCCTGGATAATTGCATCAACAGGAGTGCTCAGTGGGATGCTGGGGCAGAAAGGGCGAATGTGACTCTTGGCTGTATAAACAGAGGAATATAATATCAAGCAGAAGTAGAGGAACGGTCTTTCTGTTAACAGCATTGGTAAGACTGCTACTAGAATACGGTGGCCAGTTCTGGTGTCCACACTTTAAGAAGGAGTTGGAAATGCCAGAGAGAGTTGAAACCAGGGCCACAAAAAATTATCCTGGGGCTGGAAAACAAGCCTCATGATGTGCTCAATTTATTCAGCTTATCAAAGAGAAGGTTGAGAGGTGAGTTGATCGCTGTGTCTAGATTCTTACACACACAAAAGAGCTCTGATCATGGGGGGCTTTTCAGTATTGTTGACAAAGGCATCACAAGATCCAATGGCTGGATGCTCAACTTCGAAATAAGACAGTTTCCTAGCTGTGAGGGTAATTGAACATTGGAACAGTTCATTAGGGGAGGTGGAGGACTTATCCTTATGTGGAGTCTTGAAAACAATGTTAGATATCTTTCTAAAGAATATGGTTTAGTCCAGCTTCTGGGAGAAATTCTATGGCCTGTGTGTGTGAGGGGTTTGACTGGATGATTGGTGTGGTTCCTTCTGGCCTTGGAATCTGTGAATCTATGACCCCCCCCCCCCCCCATTTTCATTCACTTCCTTCACGGGACATGGGGAGAACAAGATTGCTTGTCTTACCCTCAATATGCTCATAACTCTTGCAGCTCTGCGTTAAGCTCTGACTATAAGCAAATCTCATGCTTCAGGGCTTCAGCCAGTCATCTGCAGGAGTCAGGAAGGAATTATTTCCACCGACACGCAATTGGCAAGATGTAATCTGATGTGGGTTGTTTTTTTCTTTTCCCCCCCCCCTTTCTCTGAAGAATCAGAGATTGGCCATAGATGGAGACAGGACACTAGTCTGGTGCTCTGAGGTGGTACAGAGAATTCTTTTTCTAGACATCTGACTGAAGTGCTTTGTTCACATGCTCAGGGTCAAACTGGTCACCAGATTTGGCATCAGGAATGCATTTTCCCCCTGGTGAGACAGCCAGGGACCTTGGTATTTTTTTTTTACCTTCCTACAGAATGCAGATTGCCTGCTGGGATCATCTGGGCATATCTGACCTACACAATTCCTTGCCACGTCAGGGGCCTCAGACATTGGTAGCACCCTGGTCTCTCTTGTTCTCTGCCTGTGGCAAATAACAATTTACTCTCCTGAGGACTCAGATGCTTTAGTTTAATATGGAGTCAATATAGGGGTATCGGGGTGAAATGTAATGGCCTGTGAAATACCGAAGATCAGACTAGATGATCTAATTGTACCTGCCAGCCAGTATGAAAGCTATGAAATCCCGCTGGATGTGGTTTGCTGCCCCAGCCAGAAGCTGGAGGTAAGTGGAGGCAGGCAGGACGGAGGGCCTGGTCCTCTTTGTTCTTTGAGCCGTTAATCAATGTTTCCAGTAGTCAGGACATACCTAACAAAATGTGACTTATAAATGCATGCATTCTATACCCATTGAACATCTATTCCAAAACCACTATGCTTTTTAAATGCACTGTAGTACATAACAGCTAAGAAGGGGGCAGACATTTTATGAGCTTTTCCCATGGCTTCCTGTTAATCACATGCCGTGGTCCAGCCTATTCTCTAGAGCCAGCAGTCCTAACAAACAGCCTGGTGTCCACCTGCCTACTCTTGAGCAAAATAGTTGAGAAACAAGCTCCGAGTCGCCTCTAGCACACCTATATGATGGGTGGCCAGTGATGGGCATCATGGCAAAAACCTTGCTGGATAGATGCATAGAGGATTTGCATATGATTTCATACCTTTGCTGTTATTTCATTGGATACTTGATTTTCATACCTTTAAAAATAGCATACAACCATGCTGATCTGGACTGTTAAGGATGTCATAGACATTTAGCTAAACAGGAGGGGTTGGATTATTGGGGCTTTCTGAATAAGTGATTCAGTGTGGGTAGATAGCTAAGGGCATGTCTACATTACAATCTTAAGTCAACCTACTCATTACTGAGGTGGCTGATGTCCACACTTCTGTTGGCGGTGCGCATCGTCACCAGGAGCGCTTCCAGCGAATGAAGAGGGGCAGTGTCGGCGGGCTGAGAGCCCTCCGCTCCGCACACCCCCTGCTGGGAACCCAGCTGACCCCCGGGGCATCTCACCTCCGGTGGGGAGATCTGCACCTGGAGTTTGGTCAACTGCAATGCTCCCGGTGGGGACCCTGGGGGGCAGCAGGGCTCCCATTAGGGAGCCCAGGCGGCAATCTGGCTTGGAGTGGAGACCCAGCAGCAGCCCAGCTGAGGAACCAGGAGCCGGGCTTTCTTGTCAGTTTCACTGCTCCGCTGTAACAACAGCCACTGTAAGTAAGCGTCACCCTAACTACACCGACATAAGCCCCATGCCTCTTGTGGAGGTGGAGTTGTTATGTCGTGTAGTGGGGCACTTACATCAGTGGGAGCAAGGCTGTAGTGTGTACACTGACATAGTTAGATCAACATAAACTGCCTTATGTTGACCTAACTGTAATGTAGACCAGGGCCAAGATTTGGATAAGGAGGAGTTTTAGCTATTTATTTAGTTATTTCTACGGTCAGTCTTTGCCCGCTACCACTTAGTAATCAGAACAAACATTAGTTTTAGTCAGGGGCGGCTCTAGCTTTTTTGCTGCCCCAAGGCAGGCAGGCTGCCTTCGGTGGCATGCCTGCGGGAGGTCCGCCGGTCCCGCGGCTTCGGTGTACCTGCCACCGAATTGCTGCCAAATCCGCGGCACCGGTGGACCTCCCGCAGGCAAGCCACCGAAGGCTGCCTGACTGCTGCCCTCTCAGGGACCGGCAGGGCGCCCCCCGTGGCTTGCCGCCCCAGGCACGTGCTTGGTGCCTGGAGCCGCCGCTGGTTTTAGTACTTAAATGATACAGAACATTTTCCATTCCTTACGGAGCTCTCAAATAGTTTGATCATTATAATCACTTTCATTGAAGGACGTTCCCCATAATCCCACTAAAGAGTTGTAATTTATTAGAAAAATATTAACAAAGCCTATAACCTAGTCAATTCACGCATACATTTCATTCTCGCCTCCCAAGCCCTGAGGACCTTCATTGAAAGACGTGGCTTTTTCTACAGTAGGATGTTGTTAAATTTGCCACATTTACTTCTTGCTGTCGTCTCCCACCGACCTGACTGAAAACCCAGAATAGATTGGTGAGGGATTTACTACAATTTTCAGCAGTGAATTGAATTCAATCAGATTTTATTTGCCCAACAAGCTATTCTAGTGGCAGGAGCCCTAGCCTAGGGTATCTGTCAGGATGGTTTAATGTCTGCCTAGGATAGGGTTACATACTTGGGTGGGTTGTTCCCTGTGTCTGTTTGTCATTATTGTCCACTCCTGGTCTGGTGGCAGGTTGCTTTGTAGTACAGTAAGTAATGCCTAATTAAAACAGACTTGTTTTGAATAAATTAAAACAAATTGAAATCTGACCAGAACCGCCATTCTGGATGGTGGTGAGCTTTCGATCTGTTAGGCCACTGTGCCTGATTTAGGGTGTTCTCTTTTTCTCAATGCATTCAGTTGCATTTACTACTTTCCCTTGGTTTTCAGTAATACTTGGACACCATATGGCAATTACAAGAGTAATGAAGTGGTAACCCAGCAAATCATTCAGGCTCAATAAATGGAAAGCTGAGTTCAGGAAAAGTTCAGCTGTAACCAGCTGTAGGAGGTTGTAAGCATTTCTCCTGAAGTTTATTTTCCCTTTTAATCCTCCTGCCATTAGATTTAAGTCACACTGACATACAGTAAATAGCAGAATAATAAGTGAAGGAATAATATGTCTCTTCAGCCCTAAATGGCATTGCTCCCAGAATGACTTGGGGAGAACAGGCAACGTGATTTGTGATGTTGACAGTGAAATAATTCATTGATGGGGATATCCACTCAAGGTGGTGTTCACCCATGTTCAAAGGCTGAAGAGGAGCAGGAGGAATTTGCATAGTTCTTCTGTGGTGGGGTAGAAATGCACACCCCAGGAATAAGGAAAGAGACTTAATCCAGAGCAGCAGAGACTTGTATGTGCTAGATGTACACACTGGTGCTGGGTGATTTTTTTTGCACTAAAGGTTTTTTTTTTTTTTTAAGGGGTGGGAAATACAGATTTGGCAATATGAAAACAGTCGGTGAATCTCTATCGATTTTGCCAAATTGTTTCAGTAAAAACAAAACAAAATACCCTAAAAAAATTCTAAAAAATTGAAATGTTTTGTTTTTCAACACTTTTGAAATGAAACATATTGATTATTTGATTCTAAATGAATTTTCATTTCAAAGTTTCCTTTAATTTTATTTATTTTTTTAAATCAAAAGCATTTTAAAGTGGACAAAATCTAAACAAAACATTTAGTCTGAGGTGAAATTATTTTTTTTCCTGATTTATTTCTATTTTTTTCAGAATGGCCAGCCAACCAAAACGTCCATTTTTTCACCTAGCTCTAATACACACCGTCTTGAGTTTTAATAATTGATCTGTGACATTTAAAGACCTGAGGTGAAATCCTGGCCCCCGCTTGAAGTTTTACTGTTGATTTCAATGGGGCCAGAATTTCATCCAAGGATTTTAGGATTTCTGGGGGGAGTGGAAATCAGAACCAACAAAATGTGTGCAAATTACAATGCAAGGCAGTGCTCTTTCTTTGTTGTAACCCTTCTCCCCGCCACCTCCCCATCTCTTTGTCTTCACTTGCTGTATTATGTCTACATCATTACACATAAAGCACCCGTTCCTGTAGAATCTCAGACTGTCACCTCTTTGGGTCAGGGAGCTGTTTTAGACAGTTGGAAAGCAACTAGTAACGCTGAATAAGTGATAACGCTGAAAGTCAGCATTAAACTTCACCGGAGCATCTTATAAAAACAAACACCCCTCAGATCTGGGTAGTAATAACTTAAACACTAGACAAAAAAATTTGCATGAATAAAAATATTTTCTCTCTGAAATACAGTGTCTATCGAGTCTACACACCAACACCAGGACAGGCGATGCTGGCTTGAGTAAGGAGGTTTCCTCCCCAATTAGATCTGGTGTTTTTAGCTGTAGCTTGGATATTGTCATGCAGGCACACGCAAGCTATATGGCAACGTCTGCCAGTCAGAGTTCAAACATCGGCCCACCTCCTTCCTGCAGAGCTGTGGCGCAGGCATAGCTGCTTGGCTTCCTGTTTCTGCGTGTGTCACCCAGCAGCATTTATTATAGCTCCTCAGAGGATTTCCCTCCCAGGTCTGACAGCCCATCCTCTTCCATGGAGTGGGGGCAATTACTTTCCATTTAGGGACTAAGTGATAAGATAGAAACCCATGGATACTGCTTCCTTCCAGCATCCCCTGCTGGTGGCAATGGGAATGACAGGAAGTGTCGGGGAGAAGGAAGTGTATTACATGCCATAATAAAATTGCCTTTGTAAAATCCACAGAACAAGCCCAGAAAACAGAATAATTCCTGCTGCTCCTTCAGGTCTTTGTGTGGATCCAGCTTAGGGGGCACATGTGTAACCCACATGCTTGTAGTGCAGCAAGTCTAAAGAGGCGAGAGAAGCAGGGGGAGGAGTTGTGGACTTGAGCTGAATTCTCGGTCTCTGCACACGTGCACAGGGCAGGGCAATGGGCAGGGGACCAATGGCAGTGGCTCTCAACCTTTCCAGATCACTGTACCCCTTTCAGGAGTCTGATTTGTCTTGCGTACCCCCAAGTCTCACCTCATTTAAAAACTACTTGTTTACAAAGTCAGACATAATAATAGACAAGTGTCACAGCCACTAGTACTGAAAAATTGCTTACTTTCTCATTTTGACCATATAGTTAGAAAATAAATCAATTGGAATATAAATATTGTACTTACATTTCAGTGTATGATATGTAGAGCAATATAAACAAGTCATTGTATGAAATTTTAGTTTGTACTGACTTGGCTAATGCTTTTTATGTAGCCTGTTGTAAAACTAAGCAAATACCTAGATGTACCCCCTGGACGACCTCTGCATACCCCTAGGAGTATGCGTACTCCTGGTTGAGAACCACTGCTCTAGAGGAGAGGGTCTGGTAGTTACTGAGCATGCTTAGTAGCTGTCTGGGAAGCTATGCAAAGGGTTCCTTTACCTTGGTTAAGCAGATTAGCAGACTCCATGCAGCCACCAGCTGTGAGCTGAGCCGATCAGAGATCAGTGTGGAAAGGTTATAAATAGGGGGGTTAGAGCCAGCCCTGTGAATTCAGATGCTGACCAAGGTAAGGCCGAGATGTGTCTGCTGGGAGAGCGGTGTCCCAGAAGCTGTGCCGCTTTGGATCCAGACTGCAGCCTCCCTCTTTTGCTGGAAGCTGAGGGCACACTGTTGACTCCAGGCCTGGAATTGCTGCTGGCCATGAGGCTCTTTCAGCTCCTTTTGCTGAGGAGATGCTGAGGTGTTCAGAGGGCGCCATGGGGCTGCCTGTCTCCTCTGGCTCTGAGGAGTTAGTCCAGGTGATGCACTGAGAAGTCATCTCTATGTATGTATCCGTGCGTGCTGGGGGGGGTGTGTGTGCCTTCTCTGATGATTTTGGGTTCTACAACTTACGAATTGTGGCTAATGTTATGGAGTTGCTGTTCTGAAAACTGCTGTATCACAAATACCCGTCTGTACGTGTGCCCACCATGCCCGACCAACCCAAAAGAACGTCTTCCCCAGACTGAAGACAATGGACAGCAACTCTTAGCAACTGCTCAGAGAGCTGTGAAGGGAATGTGCTGGGAGAAGATGCTTCCTCCTCTTATCGGAGTGGTAGAGGAGGGGGTGGGGAGGGAAGAGCAACGGACAATCCTGAAACAGAACTAAGGAAGCCAGGTGAGGGCAGGACCATTGTGTAAACAGACCCAAACAGTCACAAAGGGGGCGTGGGGTGAAATAAGATGGAAGTTGGGGCAGGAGGAGGGAAGGGAATGACTGGACCCAGGTCACAAGAAGTGAGCTGGCGCCATGTTGCAGGAACCCAAGCCATGCTCTGCAGCGGAGGGAAGTGGATGGCTCTGACTCCAGCCCAAAGGATGCTGTGGAATGGCGAGGAAACTGAGGCAGGGTTTGTTGTTTTTGTATGGATCTCTGTGTGTGTCTCATACTAGGAAGTATAAGAGCGAATCATATGTTAAACTTTGGGCACAGTGTCTTGTGTGTAATGTGCTTCACAGTAGCATGTGCCTCCTGAGAGAGAGAAATGGCAAACCAGAAGTGGAGTTCTGGGAGAGGATGTGTTTAAGCTACCAGGGGGTCCGCAAGGGGCTAGGCAGTTGGACTACAGCATCCAAGCTCTCAGGAAGGGATGACAGGATCTGCACCCTAAGAGATGTGCCTGGAGACTCCAGGACTGGGGCAGTGTATGGTTCAGACACTGGGAGGCTTAAAACACCCAGGATCCTGAGGCTTGGATTCCTCTCACAGCAATCTGTAGGGTGGCCAAGAGGAGGCGCTCAACTGGATCTGTGGCACCCTGCACTGCAATTTACATAGCAGCAGCAGAGTGGGGCAGATGTCTGGGTAGAGGAACACCACAAAATAACTGTAAGGTCTTTAAGGACATCACCTTTAAGGATGTCGATTTTGATTGTGAAAGGACATGAGCTCATTGGCCTGGTGCAGTTCCTGTTGGCAATCATGTCACCCTATGAACTCCCAGTTGTAGTTTCTATTGGGCAAGACACTGTTCACTTGCTGTTCTGGGGAGTGTTGCTGTAAGGGGTTGACAGGCTGATGCCATCTGCTGGAGAGATGGCTGAATTTCAGCTGTGGTTCAAGTGAGCCTCATCATCATCAATCTATGGATTGCTGTATTGATGTCAGCTGTTTTTATGTCTGAGTTTTCCAAGGAGGAGGATATTATGTCTATGGCAGGGATCAGCAACCTTTGGCACGCAGCCCACCAGGGTAAGCACCCTGGCGGGCCGGGTCGGTTTGTTTACCTGTGGACGCGGCAGGTAAACAAACTTGCCCGGCACACCAGGGTGCTTACCCTGGCGGGCTGCATGCCAAAGGTTGCCGATCCCTGGTCTCTGGCATACATGCCGAGAAGATGGATAAAAACAAAAAATACTCTTTCGGGAAGGTTGCAGCGTAACACTACTTTATTTCTTAGAATCCAGAACTTGGACACACAAGAACCAAAACCAGAGAGAGACAAAGCAGGCTGCTCCCTCAGAGAGCGAGGCACAACTCACCCCACCTTGCTTTAGGCTGTCGCTGCAGCCTGACTGCTTGAGGCTCAGAGTGAACACTTCCCTCCAGAGCTCCCTTGCCTGCAAGCAGGACCAGGAAACCGCTTACCACTTAAAGTGAATCCTTGTAATTTAACACAGTTTTCAGTACACTACAGATGGGTTTTATCCAGGCTATCCTTTCTGTAGTATCACAGGCCACATGCCATTGTAAAGGGGGAACATTATCATTATTATTCATATTACCATAGCCCCTAGGAGCCCAACTCAGGGACCAGGACCCCTTTGTGCCAGGTGCTGTACAAACACAACAAAAAGCTGGTTCCTGCTGCAAAGAGCCTATAGTGAGCCATAAAGTGAGGCTGAGACCTACCTGAAAGTGGCCTATGTCTGTAACAGGTGATGGGCAGCTATTTACACACACAAACAAAGCAATGGCATTTAAAAGCAGTTCCTTTAGTTGAAATATCTTTGGGCTGAATCCCTCCCTTTACAGCCTACCTGGGGCGGTAAGTAGTGTCTGAGGGTATGTCAATACTGCCCCAAAACATGTGTTCTGAACTCGGATTAGTGAACCTGGGTTAATGTAGCAGTGAAGACACAGCAACTTGGCTTTAAACTTGGGTTGTCAGCTGGAGTTAAAGCCTATAAGGGAGTCTGGGGTTGAATTTGTGCGCTAAGCTGAGTTGCTGCATCTTCACTGCTATTTTAATCCAGCTTAGCTAGCCTGAGTTGAGAACACACCCGCTTTTGCAGTGTAGATGCACCCTGAGTGGCACTGGCCAGATGCCTTCTGCTTGCCCCGTTCAAAGGTTGGCACAAAGTATGTGGACGGGGAGGGCAGGCAGCAGCAGTGCTCACTGCTCCTTTAAAACAGCACTTGGGTGTGCACAAGGGAGCCCTCTCCTTGCCCCCAACCTGCCTGTTCCTCCTTTGCAGCTTTCAGCCCTACTGGCTGTGACCTCCGGGGGCGCTAGTGTCAGAGTTCTGCCTGCCTCCCGGGCCCACTCACCCTTTCAGCCAGGGTCACAATTAAGCACTTTACACAGGGGAACTTCTTGCAGCAAGAACAGCGATAGCACCTGTAAAAAGTCATAGAATCATAGAATATCAGGGTTGGAAGGGACCTCAGGAGGTCATCTAGTACAACCCCCTGCTCAAAGCAGGACCAATTCCCAACTAAATCATCCCAGCCAGGGCTTTGTCAAGCTGGGCCTTAAAAACCTCCAAGGAAGGAGATTCCACCACCTCCCTAGGTAAAGCATTCCAGTGCTTCACCACCCTCCTAGTGAAATAGTGTTTCCTAATATCCAACCTAGACCTCCCCCACTGCAACTTGAGACCATTGCTCCTTGTTCTGTCATCTGCCACCACTGAGAACAGCCGAGCTCCATCCTCTTTGGAACCCCCCCTCAGGTAGTTGAAAGCAGCTATCAAATCCCCCCTCATTCTTCTCTTCTGCAGACTAAACAATCCCAGTTCCCTCAGCCTCTCCTCATAAGTCACGTGCATCAGACCCCTAATCATTTTTGTTGCCCTCCGCTGGACTCTTTCCAATATTTCCACATCCTTCTTGTAGTGTGGGGCCCAAAACTGGACACAGTACTCCAGATGAGGCCTCACCAATGTCGAATAAAGGGGAATGATCACGTTCCTCGATCTGCTGGCAATGCCCCTACTTATACAGCCCAAAATGCCATTAGCCTTCTTGGCAACAAGAGCACACTGTTGACTCATATCCAGCTTCTCGTCCACTGTGACCCCTAGGTCCTTTTCTGCAGAACTGCTACCTAGCCATTCGGTCCCTAGTCTGTAGCAATGCATAGGATTCTTCCGTCCTAAGTGCAGGACTCTGCACTTGTCCTTGTTGAACCTCATCAGGTTTTTTTTGGCCCAATCCTCTAATTTGTCTAGGTCCCTCTGTATCTGATCCCTACCCTCCCAGTTTAGTGTCATCTGCAAACTTGCTGAGAGTGCAGTCCACACCATCCTCCAGATCATTAATAAAGATATTAAACAAAACTGGCCCCAGGACCAACCCTGGGGGCACTCCGCTTGAAACCGGCTGCCAACTAGACATGGAGCCATTGATCACTACCCGTTGAGCCCGACGATCTAGCCAGCTTTCTATCCACCTTACAGTCCATTCATCCAGCCCATACTTCTTTAACTTGGCGGCAAGAATACTGTGGGAGACCGTATCAAAAGCTTTGCTAAAGTCAAGGAATAACACATCCACTGCTTTCCCCTCATCCACAGAGCCAGTTATCTCATCATAGAAGGCAATTAGGTTAGTCAGGCACAACTTCCCCTTGGTGAATCCATGCTGACTGTTCCTGATCACTTTCCTCTCCTCTAAGTGTCCTCCTCACGACCCCTGTCCCTTTTGTGCGGTACTCATAAACCCCAGCACTGGAGGAGAATAAAGGAAGTGAGAACAGCAGGGGAAAAACCTTGTTCAAGTAGGAATGACTCTTAAACAGAGGAACACCCTACCCTCACTCACCGTTTATATGCTACGGGTGGAATCCTATTAGGGCCAAGTGCGGCCAGATTGTGAATGCCAGTGGTGTCCGTGGACGTTCAGGGTGCCCATCACCTCACAGAATCAGGCCCATCTGCAGTAGCGTGTGCATAGAGTAATGATACCACAGGCTGTGGTATGTGGCATCAGGGAAATGCAGGCATGGTATCATTGCATTGATCCTTTCTTCCTCCCCAGCCTCCCTGCCCCTCATTCTCCTTCGTCCGTATTACCTCTCTTCTTTGATGGTGCACATTGTTGTGGTGGTCGAGTGCCCACCGGGGAAGCTTGTATGGGCTGGGGATGGATTGCCAGTCTGTCTACCCTGCTGATCAAGCTCAGATCACAACTGGCATGTTTTCCTTCCCAGTGCAAACCACAATTTAGTTGCCTCCACTTGGTGCGTTTAAAATACATCCTCACCTCAGAAAGGATAACAACGAAGGGCTGGGCACTAAGGGACGTTTTACAAGCAGGGTTTGACAGCTGGCTGATCCCTTAGCATTATTTGCTTTTGCCACTAGATGGTGAAATAAGTAATCCACGCAGGCACCCAAGCCTCATAACAGTCTGCTGCGGAGCCTCCTTGCTTGTGAAACGACTCCAATGTGCTCTGCTCTCTGGGAACCTGCAATTTCAGCCAATTATCCTCTGACGTTTCAGATGTCTCAGCTGCTGCTGCCTCAGCACCCACCTGGCTCTTTGATCTTTGTAATCCTGAAGCTGCCAGGCTTGATCTAGTGAAATGGATAAATCGGTGCTAAATGTGGATAGAAAACCAGTGTGAAATGAATGCTTCTTTCAATCTATCGCTTCATGCTTGTTTTAAAGAGTTAATAGTAACAGGGTGTCTTTCTGCCTTTCAATGAAGTGGTTCTGAGGCCATTTATACAGGGCATATGTTATCCCCCGCCCCCTTTCAGTGGGGATCCGTTCTTGGGACATGGTACTGTAATTAGCATCATGTGGGTGGAGCCACTGGGAGTGTACAGAGGTGCCGGGATCCCATTGCAGGATGGGACTCCGGCGTGTTTTCAATTGCTACCCCTCAACACGGTCACGTTTCAGCCTTGGACACCATAGCGATTTAGCTTAACAAAGGAAAGGTTAAGGGGGTGACTTAGTCTATAAGTACCTACACCGGGGCCAAGTATTTAATAATGGGCTCTTCGATCTAGCCAGAAATAGGTGGAACACGGTCCAATGGCTGGAAGTTGAAGCTAAACTGGCAATAAGGCGTAAATTGTTAACAGTGAGTACTTAACCAGGGAAACAATTTACCAAGGGTGATGGTTGATTTTCCATCACGGGTAATTTTTAAATCAAGAGTGGAGGGTTTTTTTTTGTTTTGTTTTGTTTTTAAAAAAAGATCTGCTCTAGGAATTATTTGGGAGGAGTTCTATGGCCTGTGTTATTCAGAACCTCAGACAAGAGGATCATGAGGGTCCCTTCTGTGAATCTGTTCTCTTTCCAGCTCTCACTTCAAAGATATTTACACCTGATACTTTGCTCTTGGAATGTTGCATTTTTACAAGCATGGACTGGACAGAGCTGGCTGGGGGGAAAAAATGGGAAAACGTCCTGGAAAATTTCTAAGTTTGAAATATTTTGGCTCTTGCTAGTAATTGAATGAATATTCACAACCTCGGCTCCTAAGCAATAGGTAGGTGTTGTCATCTTCATTTCACAGGTGGAAAAATGGAGGCCTGATTTACACTAAAAAGTTAGGTTGACCCAGCTACGTCACTCAGGGGTGTGAATAAGCCACACCCCTGAGTGAAGCAGTTAAGCCAACCTAACCCCTGATCTAGAAAGTACTAGGTCAATTTCATCGACCTAGCTACCGCCTCTCAGGGAGGTGCATTACCTACGCCAAGCATCAGCGTAGCTCGTATGTGCACTGAAGTGCCCCAGCAGTGCTGCACTATGCTGCTGTCGAGTTAAGTGTGGACAAACCCTGAGCAATTGCGAAAATAAAGGACTTAGAGAAGGTCACAAATGAAGGTTATGGCAGAACGGGGCCTAGAGCTCAGATCTCCTGATCCACAGTCATCATCTTTGAGCACTGGACCAGTACCGGATGGGGACAAACCGACCAAAAGGGGACTGTCTGGTTTATAACCAAATGAATTGCCTCTGTAAGCCAGAAAGGACCATTACAATTATCTAGTTTTGCTCTCCTCCATAACGCTGGTTGCATAGAATTCACCAGTGATTACTCATGCAAGATTGTCAGCCTGGGGATCCAGCCTGGCTCATGCAAGTGGTCATGCTGATGCCAATGGAAAAGACTAGTTGTGGCGCCCATGGACGATGCCTGTCATACGTCATGAATATTCTATGTTCCATCTGCTAGTTTAATTTTTCTTGTGGTGTAGGCTATGCAGTTCCCGAGGGTTAATTCCAGCAGGCGCTGTCTTGCAGAAAGGGAGAGCACAAGCTTCAGGTAGCATCATTCACTGCTACTTAAAAGAGGCAATACAGGTGGTGCTGAGCTTTTGAAAGTTAACCTCTGGCCATGGTGAGTTCAGCGCTCTGGCCTTAGAGCAGGGAGGAGGGAATCCAAGTGGGAAAACAAGTGGATTAAAAACCTGAGCTCAGGGGAGAGACAATCAGGGACTGCAAGGGGTGCAGCAGATTGTCTCCCTGAGTCCCAGAAGTGGGGTGCCTGGGTTAAGTGAGGCCTACCTAAGCCTTAGGTACGACAAATGGGTGCAGATTGTTCATTGTGTTGGAAATAAATCACCCTTTCTTCTTATGCTTCGTCCTACTGGTGACTTTAAATAACACTTTGTTTTTGGAAAGGCTGTTTTGTGACACGACTCGTGCCCTGGCCACCGCCCCCAACGGAAGAACTGCAGGGCAGCTGAACCCAGTCCGGCCTGCTGAGCAACCATGGAGCATATACAGGGTGCTGCACTCCAGGGCCCGCATAGGAAGAGTGGAAGAAGGGTGGGATTCCTCCCCAGAGAGGTGAAGGCTAAGGGCCCATGTGTGCGCGCGCATTCAGAGAGACTATGCTGACATATCTCCCCAGTGTAGACATGGTCACTGGAAGAAAGATTCTGTCAGTATAGCTACTGCCACATGGAGAGGTGGATTGCCTACAAAGATGGGAAGACCCCTTCCATTGTTGTAGCCAGCATCTATGCTACTGGGCCCCAGCGCCATAACTGTGTCACTGTAGCACCCACCGTGTAGACAAGCCATGATAGTGGTCCAAATGGAGCTAGCCCTGACCCCTGAGGTTATTCACGTCAAAAGTTCTGTGCCATCATATTGTCTAAAGCAAAAATGAAAAAAAAACCATATTGGAGTTGTTGGATAGAAATAATACTAGAAAATAAATATCAATAACTAATACATAAAATAAATAAATACTATACACTGCAGCACTAGCACTTCTCCCCTCACTGAGCTCTAATCTCTGCTGTGGAGCTATTGGCTAACACAACTGCTAGTTTCTTCTCCTGCGCCATATTGAGAAAATCCATGCTGCTGCCTGCAAGCCCTGCACAATTAAGAATCCTGCCAGAAGAGGTGACCAAAGCCAAAAGAAACCCACAGATACAGGACACTTGCCCAGGACAACAGAAAAGCAATTTATAAAAATGCAAAGGGAGAATAAAGAGTGGCAACATAATCACTGATGTAAATCTCTCAGCGTACGTGTCCCAGGTAGGCTCCTGTATTCAGCTTTTTTCAACGCAATGGTCAACATACTCAAAGGAGTAGGTAATATTCAACATGGCATCCCTGCAACCTGATCTAGTCTCCAGATGTACGCGGGTCGGAGACAGTTTCCCGGCTCGAACATCAAAACAAAGAGATTAGGCATCAGCACAGAACACTACATTGAAACTGTATTTTTGTACTGATTTATTCAAGTAACGTATAAAGTACAGCCAGCAGCTGAACAGCCAAGCGTGGTGGAAATACACAGCTACAAATAGGGCTCAGCGTCTAGACGTGAATAAGCAAATAGTGTAAGATTGATAGGAAAGAACCAAACCCAAATCTACTGCTATAACAAACCGTGACAAGAAAGAACCATATAGTTTACCACGGCTCGGAGAGCACACCTCTAGCTTAATCCAGCGTCACTAGCTTCTAACAGTAGTGAGATCACCCGATGACATGAGCAGGACATGTGCAGAGATTGATGGTTCACGAGCATGTAAAGTTTTTTAAAATTAAAAATGATAATTACAATAACTTCCCACCAAAGCATCACACCCCTCATGTTCTCTGAACACGGGCCCTGGACAGAATGGAAAAACCTACATCACTGGTTGAGTTTTCCATTAGTCTTCATCGTGTGATCATGATCTCTGCTGTTCCTCTGCATTAACACCATCTCTGCTTCCTCCAGGGCATCTTGCTGACGTGTCATAAGCAAAGTTCCCGTTGAAGTCAGTGGGAGTTTTGCCTGCATATGGGCTGCAGGATCAGGCTCCAGGAGGGAAAGCTCCCAAAAATCCTGTTTGCAAAAAGGAGCCCCCTGTTCCTTTTCCCATGGACTTCCACAGGAGAAAGAGTGGGGCCAGAACTGTGATTGCCTGTGTGTACCTTGCCCCATCTATCTTATGGCTGGAGGACTGAATGGAACATTCATCCTAGTCATAGCTTTGAAGGGCAAAGGGACCATTGTGATCATCTAGCCTGACCTCCTGTATAACACAGACCAGAGAAGTCCATCCAGTTACCCCTTTATTGAGCCTTTACTGAGTTTGACTAAAGCACATATCCCAGAAAGGCAGCTGGTCTTGAGATGACGATTTCAAACGATGGAAAATCTACCCCTTCCCTTGGTAGTTTGCTCCAATGGCTAATCATTCATAAAACATGTCTCAGCAATCTTGAACGTTTTCTACATGCTTGTCTAATGTTTGCCTGTGATGTTCCCCTGGTGTTATCTGGACCGGTGATCTGCTAGGTCACTCCAGTCCTCGACTCTGGGAGCCAGCCTTACCCTGCTCTGCTTTGCTCTGCTCTGAGAACCCCCACTCCTGGGCAGTTCACACACAGCCTCTGGCATGTAAGGTGCTCCTTGGATTGTGCAACCGAATGACGCTAGCCAATATCTCTGGTCCCCGACACAACTCCATCTTGCAGTGTCCAGTTATGCCCGCTGGTCGCTGCAAGTTTATATGGGTTCGTCAATTTAACAAAGAAATTGATATGTACCAGGCTTGTTATCCCAAGGGGAGCCTCTGACACACTTCAAACCAAACGCACTGCGTCAGGTAGAATAAACAAACGAATTTATTAACAACAAAAGATAGATTTTAAGTGGTTATAAGTCAAAGCACAAGAAGTTGGATTTGGTCAAATGAAATAAAAGCAAAACGCATTCTAAGCTGATCTTAACACTTTCAATGCCCTTACAAACTCAGATGCTTCTCACCACATGCTGGCTGGTTACCCTTCAGCCGGGCTCTCCCCTTTGATCAGTGCTTCAGTCGCTTGGTGGTGACGTCTATAGATAGAGGTGGAAGAGAGAGGAAGAGCCTGGCAAATGTCTCTCCCTTTTATCATGTTCTTTCTTCCCTCTTGGCTTTGCTTCCCCCCCCCCTTGAGAGTCAGGTGAGCATTACCTCATCGCAGTCCCAAACTGACCAAGGGAAGGGGGGTGATTCACTTGAGAGTCCAACAGATCCTTTGTTGTTGCCTAGGCCAGTGTCCTTTGTTCCTGTGAGGCTGGGCTGAGTTTGTCCCATACATGCCCTGATGAGGTGTGAACTGCCCCGCTGCTCTTGGAGAGTTTTTGTCTGGGCTTGTTTTAAGCCATGAGGACACATTTTCAGCCTCATAACTATATACATGAAATTACAATCTATAACATTACTATAACAACAATGCTCAGTGCATCATGAGCCTCCCAAAGACATCCGACATGACAAACTTTGCATTGGATATCACACAATCATTTTATAAGGTTGAACATGGGGATATAAGGTGTTCCCCCGATATACAGAATGTCACACTGCTCTCTTCAGATAAATTCTGGCTCCCCATCAAAAGTCCGAAGGCCATTCTCCCATCTGTAATAACACTGTTTCCCCCTATGGCTAAGACCTGATTTGTACCAAATGTCTGGAAAACAGAATAGATTTGAACCCTTAACTATCGATTGTCATGTTCCCTTATTCCACAATCACGTGGTAATTCTGGAAACAAATATTTCCTGGAACTGATCGTACAGACAGCATATATTTTTTGTACATGTTGTCATAATTATTGTTTCCATGGAATATCTTACCATTCATGATTTGCTCTATGGCATTAGGTTAATATATGGAAGACAGGTGGAGTGTTTTCATTTATTATAATCCAGGTTTAGAGCTCAAAAGCGGGCCAATGGCCCCAATTCACCTGTATTCTTTAGAAACAACCTCCTGACATAGTTCATGGAGGAGACATACGTTCCCTGAAGCTGCTTGCCTAATTAAGCAACTGGAATCAGTAGCAAATGTTCACCTTGGTTGTGAGGCATGTAAACACATGTGTTCTGCAGCAGGATGTAGGCAGAGAAGTTGATCTTATGTTTGTAAGAAGGGTCTGAATGAACTCTCCCCTGACAGCTAGTTGGGGAGGAGGAGAGACTTACGGAGAAAACTGTATTTACATGAACACACCAACTCTGCCTAGATATCTAGCAGATAGAGCGGTGTTGCTCAAAGTGAGAAACTTTGACTGGTGTTGGGTTACAAATCACTTTAGTACTGAATGCCAGGGTAGTGAAATGTTATCAATGTTGTTGTCTTTATTGTATGAGTAAAGGGGAGTAGAACTGTGCTTAATCTGTCCCCAATGAGGGGGTCACCCTCCGCTGAAAGGACCTTGTTAAGCCAGGGCCTTAAATGCCAGACTCCTGTGAAAATAGGAAGGCTGGGGACTCTCCCTAAGGGTCCCCGGTCTGGTTTAACCTGTTCCTCCCCACTGTTCAAAGATAGAGCTAAACAGGCTCCATGAGGAGCCTTTTGTTATTTTAAGTGCTCAAAAGAGCTGCCGATCACTTGTGATGGGACAGCGTCTCTGCCCAGTTAAGAGCTGAAAATCATTAAGACCTCCAGGGCCATCCCTAGCAATTCTGGTGCACTATGCAGCCCCCCCACGGGGGGGTGTATGGGGGAGCCCAGACCTCTGCGGGGGGGCAGGAGCAAGCTTGGGGGGAGGTAGGGGGGAACCGCCCCCCTGCACGAGCCAGCAGAGTGGATTGGGGCCGGGTCGCTCCACTTCCTGCCACCCGGTGATTGCAGGGAAGGCCCTACCCTGCACTCATGGGGCAGCGGGAAGTGGAGTGACCTGGCCCCAGCCTGCTCTGCTCTGCTCCCCTGGCTCCCAGCCTTGGGGCTTGGGGCACAGGGGAGAACCATCCCCTAGCACTCACCAGCGGCGCGGCTGGGTCGCTGCACTTCCCGCTGCTGGTGAGTGCAGGCCCGACCCCTGCTGCAGTCCTCAGGGGAGTGGGAACAGGGCTGGGGCGGAGCAGGGGCAGGGTCTTTGGGGAAGGGGTGGGGAAGGGGCGGGGCTGGGGCGGAGCAAGGGCTGGAGCAGCACGCAGCTGTGTAGGGCACCAGGAAATTTGGTGCCCCAAATTTCCTGGTGTCCTACGCACCTGCGTACTTTGCATATGGGTAGAGATGGCCCTGAAGACCAGGGTAGAACCTCAAGAGACTGACCTGCAGAGGTCGTGGCAGAAGGTGACCAGCGAGTAGAACGGCAACTGGCAAGGCGGTGAACGGAGCAGAATGAGCAGCTGCCAGGGCGGCCAGCAGAGAGGAACAGTGGCTGGGGGGGTGGCCAGCCAAAGCAAGTACTCGGATGGCAGAGCAAACCAGGTGCCTTTTTCCCTGGGTGGGAGGTGACCTCACACAGATTCACCTCTCAACCCTGGGTCCTCACTGACCAAGGACAACCGCTGTGAGTGGGGTCTGGTGAGGGAGCAGAGAGGGGCACAGAAAAGGAACTTTTGGTTGTAGAACTGAGGAACATGAGGCGGAAGGCTCTGCCCCACGCACTCTGGCGTGGGTGTCCCGCTCACAGTTTTATGCTTATGAATCCTGCTTGTGGCATTTTCCCTAATTAATGTTGGGTGACTTCCTGCCTTTCGTTAAAAGTTTCTTTTCAACACTCAGACTCTGTGCTTGCGAGTGGGGAAGTATTGCCTCTCAGAAGCACCCAGGCGTGGTGTGTAATTCTCCCAGGTTACTGGGTGGGGGCTCGAGCTCGTTCTGTGTTGTATTGTTGAAGAAGAACCCCTAAATTTGGAACCCAGCCCTGGTTGCTGCCGGCTCCACCTGGCTGAAGGGTTACGTGTTCAAAGGACTCACCTTTCCCCAGCTCCCTTGTAAGGGGTGTGTTATATACACAAAACAAATGCCATTGGAATGAGACGGGGGAGAAGGAGTCAGCTGATGGCAAACTGCTTTCTGCAGCCATGAGCAATCAATAATCTTTGATTTCAATCATTAGCGTAAACAAGAACGTGTTCAGAATCGCCTTCCTCCACAGGTCTGCTCCGTGGGTGTCTTTGTGGGAGAGATCTGCTTACTGATAAAATCAAGCTCTTTTGCCTGTTAGCTGTATGGCACCACTACAGCTATGGGAGAGCGAGCTGGATTCTGGTCTGCCTTGTGCATCAGCCCCAAGCTGCCTGCTGAGTTCCAACTGCAGTATCTTTACTATTAATATTAATATTGCCAGCCCCAAACCTTCATGTGTCATGAGTCTGGTTCCAAAATATTATGCCACTGCTATAAAAATCATGACATTTTTCTAAAACAATCCTACATTTATGGTTCTTTTTTTCTCTCCCTTCAGGTTTTTGATTCTTAGAATGCACTTCACGTCTTCTAGCTTTTCTCCATGAGGACTGGAAACTTTTTTTTTTTTAAACAAAGTTTGAGATTCTCACCTAATCCCATGACTCCGTGGAGGTGAGGCTTTAAGAAAAACACCAGATATCGTGAGACTTGAGATAGAACTGTGAGCATTGATGACACTATCGTTCTGATGGATGAGCCAGAAAGAACCCAGATTACCTTTCATAGCCCAAGGTTTCTTTACAGCACTCGCAGTTCACAACTACCTTTTGTCTTGTAAATTGAAAAAATCTGAGATATGTCACTGAGAGAGAATAAAAAGTGGATTCAATATTATAGAGTCCCTTTACAGACTCAGAGCAAAATTCTGCTCTCAGTTATAATGGTGTCAATAAAACAACAAAGAAACCTCACAAAAGCAAAGGAGAAAAACAGGACTAGGATGGAGTCTTTGATGTGGTGGATCTTTTCTCTCTAGCTTTTCCTCTCAAATATAGGAATGTAATGACATGACAGGTGTCCCTAACTTGCAGAAGAGCGAAAATTCCAACTGTGCACCTGGAACAAACCATATTCCGGCTGCTGGACTGTCCATGCTTATCTCTGTCAAGTAGTTTTATCTGAATGAAAAATGGAAGCCCCTGATTGCATGAAGTTGTGGCATGGCTGGGAGTGGAGCTGTTTTGTTGGCTGGTATGAGCTCAGGGCATATTGGAGGCAATCGGGTACCTGCCAAAGGGAACCACCAAAAACAAGTAAGCAATTAACTCTTCTAAATGTATTCTTCCAGATGGAAACTAGTTTAGCTTTACAGAGAGCAGTCACACCTGGGTGTGTTTGGGTGTTTCCATCAGTGTATTAACATTAAACCAATTCTGGAGCAAATAGACTTAAATACATGATTTATGATTTCTAAATAGCTACATGATTTTGTCTTTGATCCTCCCTGGATGTGGAAGAGTGAAACTTATTTCTAGCATCCACAAGGCGCTTTCTCCACTGCATCACGCTCTCCATGCACTGAGGGCTTCCATGATAGCAGTGAGCCTACAAAGCCTGTGGATCCAGGCCCTGGCAGCTTAAATCCGTCCATGTTACTCTGAGGCCTAATCTACACTTAAAATTTAGGTTGACATTAACTGTGGCCTTGGCTACACTTGCAGCTGTACAGCGCCGTGAGGTAAACCTGTCTTCGTACAGCTGAGTAGGGAAAAGCGCCGCAGTCTGTCCACACTGACAGTGGCCAGCGCAGTGGCGTGGCCACACTTGCAACATTTGCAGCGGTGTTGGGAGTGGTGCATTATGGGCAGCTATCCCAGCATTCATGTGGCTGCAACGTGCTTTTCAAAACGGAGGCGAGGGGGGTGGAGTGTGACAGGGAGTGTGGGGGGAGAGAGAGTGCTTTTTGGAGCGTGTCAGCAGTCTATTTTGCAAGTTCTGAACTCCCAGCCCCCTGCTCATTCATTCACTCACTCAAAGCAAACAGCAAACTGTTTGCTTTTTCTCTGTGGTACGAGCTTTGAAACCGGCACTTCCGCATTCCTGCAGCTGGTCACAACAATGGAGAGGATTGGCCACTTGACAAGGTGATCAGTACAGCGCTGCAGGTTGATTCCTGGTACACACTCACAAGGGAGAGTCGTAGCCACTCCGCTGTATCTCTTATGCTTCTCGGGGAGGTGGAGTACCTGCAGCGGTGTACCCAGGGAGATACAGCGCTGTAAGTGCCCTGCCAGTGTGGACGGGGAGTGAGTTACAGCGCTGGGGGCGGCTTTACAGCGCTGTAACTCGCAAGTGTAGCCAAGGCCTGTGTTGCTCAGAGGCTGTGAAAAAAATGTGGCTAAAGTTCAGCTCTCCTGACTCCATCGCTGGCTTTGCCAGCGATTTGGGCAAGTCACTTCATCTTTCTGTGGTTCGGTTTCCACCTGTGTTAAACGGGGATTATGACACATCCCTGGAGAGAAAGGGGTTTTAATTCACTTACATCATCAGTAGGAAGGCGCTGCTCAAGGGCAAAGCATCATGATTAATAACCATCATGACACTTGGATACTGAATTTTGTCCCGTTTCCATAGGAACATGCTGCATACAGCTCCTGCTCCCCACTGTCCTTTATGGCTGGCCACACCTTGTGCATTCCCGTGAAGACTCCACCATGCGCTGTTTCCCACCTCTGTATTGCCAGATAGTGAGTTCATGGATCAAATCTGAGCTCTTATTGCAAGAGGAGGAGAGATGACTGCTTCGGGGCGTACGACACAGCCTTCGACTCCTAATACTTTAGCAGGAGAACCAGGCCAACTGGTGATGGGCTCACAACAGCCAAACTGCGTTCATGCTCCTAGAAAGGCAGACCTGCCTTTGCAGCTTTTGATGTCCCAGGCCTCGATCCTGTTCTCATCCTCTGACTTTGTTGTCAAGCCAATCTCTGGTTTGGATGGGAGGTGAGGGAGCCCATCTCATGAGACCAGGCCCTGTGCATACTGTATTGAAAAACTGGTTCAGATAACAGCAGTTAATGGGAAAAAATTAGGCTGGGAATTTCAGTGGCACCGAAGAGTCTGTCTACAGTGCAGTTAGCCCAGGGCTGTGGGACCCAGGCTCATGGATTTGATGTTTCCAAGCCTGCACTTGAGCATCCACACTGCACTGTAAACCTGGTCTTACAGTTGCTGGACCTGGGCCTCTCAGTCATGCTAACGCATCCACTGCGCAGACCTTCTGACTCGGATCTGTGGCTTGAGCTGTGTCCACACTGCCAAATGACAAGGCTTGGAACCGAATTGCAGCAGGACTTGGATCCTAGCTAGGACACAGGGCCCGCATGCTGACCCAAGTCAGACTGATTTGTGTGTGAACAGACAGAGGCTTGGGCTGAAATCGGAGTCTGAGCCTGGGCTTAGTGTGCAGTGTAGACATACCCAGCGACTTAGACCCTGCCTCCCAATTCTCTTTGAATGTCTATGGGAGTTGGGCACCTAACTGCTTCATCCCCTTTGAAAATCTCAGCCTTTACTGAGCAATTTTCAGGCCTGAAAAGATACTGAAAATTATGCTTTAAGGCTTCCTACCTGCTAGGCTAGCTAGTGCTTGGACAATGTGACTGCCATTCGATTAGTAGCAGTAATGTTCAAGTCCCATTGAATCACTGATATTAGCAGGTGGCCTAGGCCATTTCCCTGCAAGTGCTGGGAGATTCCCAGTTGTATACTTTGGCCCAGATGCACAAGGGCACTCAGGCTTAGTGTGCGGATGTGGGGTGATATACAGGAGGTCAGACTAGCCAATCTGGTGGTACCTTCTGGTCTTCAGCTTTATGCACAGGCGCCGACTTTCCCACGTGCCAGGGGGTGCTTGACCACCGACTCTGCCCCAGGCCCATCTCCCATTCCACCCCTTCTTCCAAGGCCCTGCCTTCGCCCCGCTTCTTCCCACCCCTTCCAGCCCCTCCCCCAGTGCACTGTGCCCTCGCTCCTCCCCCTCCCTCCCAAAGCCTTCTGCATGGCGCAAAACAGCTGATCGCAGCGGCGGGGTGGGGGGGGAGGCGTTGATCAGCGGGGCTACCGGCGGGTGGCAAACACTGGGGGGCTATGGGGGAGCTGATTGGTAGCTGCGTGAGCACCCACCAGTTTTTCCCTGTGGGTGCTCCAGCCCTGGAGCACCCAGGGAGTCGGCGCCTATGTCTTTATGTCTAGGAGACTGTGACCCAACTCATTGATTTCAATGGGCGTTAGGTTCCTAAGTTCAATTGTGAACGTGGCCTTAGTTCCCCAGTGTTCACTTCCTGGTGTTTGCATCGTCCCATGCGATGGGCTTTCCTTTGCCGCCTTCTGGAAGCTCTTGCTGTCAAAATCTCGCCCTTTCGGAATTTCACCCCCATGTTCCCATGCCGCAGTGAGGGGTGTGATTTATGACGCTTGTGTGTGATCTAGGGAAAGGATTCCAGTGTTGCCTGGGCATCACAAAGGAAATGGATTCACTGTCCCATGTGTTCAGCATGTCAATTAAATTAAAACTGCATTACGCAGTATCGCTAGCAGAGTGGCACTAAATCAATCTGAACAGGATGAAATGAACAACTAAAAAGGGCAGGGATGGAGGAACTATGCCTGGCTCTGAGTCACTTGCGTGCGCTTGGACCAGAGGACTGACAGCTCTGTGCAACACAGCTGGGCCCGGACATGCTTCCTGGGAGGTCATTGTTGCTTTTTCCAGGGGGGGAAGATCCACTGAGTTAATAGCACAGCTCTAAAGCCAGAGGGGTTGAGTCTGGGCCCTGCTCTTGCCCTACTAGATCCTAGATCAGCTGCATAAGGCCAGCAGAGAGCTCGCCAGTGCAGTGTAACATAAGCATCCCCATGATGCCATCCCTCTCCACCCACTGGCAAGCCCCACTGGGCAGGTTGTGCCAGGATGGCACATGTCAGGGAAGGAAGGCAAGTGGCCATAAGGCTGGGCCCTTATGGAGATTCTGGGCTGCAATGTCACCCCTCGGCTACGGTGAGAGGCTGCCTCACTTCGAGCAGTTTCTGGAGTTGCTCTATGTTACTGTGACGGGTTGGATCACAGAAACCCCCTTGGGAGGTGTCACCTGACGTACCAAGACTACCCCTGCTCCTGTTTTCCCTGCCAGCTCAGGACTCCAGCACCCTGTCTTGCTGAGCCAGACACTCCCGTCTGCTCCAACACAGACCCAGGGTCTGAATCACTTGCCCCAAAGCTGCAAGTTTACCTGAAAACAGCTCACAGAAGCGTGTTTGTCTCTAGCACTCAGATGTCCAACTCCCAATGGGGTCTAAACCCAGATAAATCCGTTTTACCCTGCATAAAGCTTATGCAGGGCAAACTCATAAATTGTTTGCCCTCTATAACACTGATAGAGAGATATGCACAGTTGTTTGCTCCCCCAGGTATTAATACATACTCTGAGTAAATTACTAAATAAAAAGTGATTTTATTAAATACAGAAAATAGCATTTAAGTGGTTCCAAGTAGTAACAGACAGAACAAAGTAAGTCACAAGCAAAATAAAATAAAATGCGCAAATCTATGTCTAATCAAACTGAATACAGATAATCTCACCCTCAGAGATGCTTCAGTAAGCTTTTTCTTAGACTGGACACCTTCCAGGCCTGGGCACAATTCTTTCCCCTGGTACAGCTCTTGTTCCAGCTCAGGTGGTAGCTAGGGGATTCTTCATGATGGCTTCTCTCCCCTTTGTTCTGTTCCACCCCTTTATATATCTTTTGCATAAGGCGGGAACCCTTTGTCCCTCTGGGTTTCCACCCCCCCTCACTGGAAAAGCACCAGGTTAAAGATGGATTCCAGTTCAGGTGACATGATCACATGTCACTGCAAGACTTCATTGCCCACTTGTCAGCACACACATATACAGGAAGACTAACAGGTAAACACAACCATCTGCAGACAATGGTCCTGGTTAATGGGAGTCATCAAGATTCCAAACCATCATTACTGGCCCACACTTTACATAATTACAATAGGCCCTCAGAGTTATGTTTTATATTTCTAGTTTTAGATACAAGAGTGGTACATTTCTACAAATAGGATGATCACACTCAGTAGATTATAAGCTTTATAATGATACCTTACAAGAGACCTTTTGCACAAAGCATATCCCAGTTACATTATATTCACTTATTATCATGTTTTTATAAAACCATATAGGCTGCACAACGTCACAGTTACATTTTTGGAAATCGTGACCTCTGCAGCAGCCCAGAATCTGGGCATCAGACTGGTGGCATAAAGCTACCTTTGCTCCCAGCTCTCCAGGCTGGGCCTTCTGTGTTGTGTCGCTCAGGCAACGCTTCACAGAATCTCAGCCGGCCTTCCTGTGTGGGCTAGGGCAAGTCACTTGGAAAAAACCCAAACCAAAACACGGTGCCTTGGTTTCCCCATCTGTAAAATGGCATTATCCTCCCTTTCTCTCAAACCTTATCCATCACCTCTATTGATAGTATCAGATATTGGGGTATGGACTGTCTTTTACTATGTATTTCTACACTGCCTAGTAAAATGGAGCTGTATGCTCATCTGGACCTCTAGGTGTTCCTGTATTACAAATAAATAAATAAATAATAAAGGTGTGGAAAGATTTCAATATCAGCCTCCACAACCCTCCTTTATCAAGCAAAGAGCATGATGCGAATGCCTAGATCAATACATCCCACCTTTGAATATATTAATTTTTAAAATAACACAGGGCTTAGCAAGGAGCGTATGTAACAATAAACGTATCTTCTGATCTTTCTACGCGGTCTTCCACACGCTCTCTCCTTCTCCCTGTATTTGTTGTCATCTTTTCCTGGGTTATGGCTTTGTTTAAATCGCAAGTTCCTTGTGGCAGGCATTTTATTTGTAATGCACCACAAACACTTGTGCAACCATGAACCATACCAGCAATAGCATCTCTGTTTGTAGGAAATTACATGAACTGTATGTTGCTGTGGTTAAGGGCCTAGACTGGGACTCTGTGTTCAATACCCTGCTCTGTCACAAATCTCCTGTGTGACCATGAGCTAACCACTTAAATTTTCTGGGTTTCAGTTCCCCATCTGTGAGAATGTGAATAATCATACTTCCCACTGGAGCTAAGACAAAAACCGCTCAAATGTGTTTGTGAAATGGAATGGTGTCAAAACAATCATTATCAGATTGACAAAGTCAGGTTTTCCACGCAGGTCTCGCACTCCCTCAGTGATTGGAGAGTCCACTCCGGACCTCAGATACCTTCTGTCGAAAACTTTGTTGCAAATCGACGTCTCCACGAAGTGGGAATGTTTCAGCATCAGTAAAATACTATTTTGAATGTCAAAATGTTTCATCAAAAATGTTCCGACCAGCTTCACTTTCTCTGTTTGCCTTAGCTATTTAGATTGTAAGCTCTTTGGCGCAGGGAGCTGCTTCTTTGTGTGTGTGTGTGTGTGTGTGTAGTACAATGGGGCCTTCATCTTATCTGAGATGGCTAAACTCTTTAAATTAGTGCAAATACTGATAATCTGAAGGCATTTTCATTTATGGCTGAGAAAGTCATAACGTTGCTCTGGTCACCCACCAAAATATGAGAGAGAGATGCAGCTAAGTTCACATCTCTATTGCTTTTTGAAGTTCTCTTCCCTCTTGAATATTACACGTACATGTGAACTAGAAACTTTAGTCTCTAAGCCCAGATCCTCAAAGGAATTGAGTCTCCCACCTTTCACTGAAATTCTTAGAGGTAGAAGTTTTTGCTCTGCACCTGCTCTTCAAAAATATAAAGCTTACAGTTGTCACATCCCCATAGTACAAAAAAATCAGAAATCAGAGTTTCCTCAGGTTGCAGGCTACCTGGGATTTAGACTTATTTAAAAAAAAAAAAAATGCTGAAATTTTACCTACAATAATGTAATGGGGCCAGTAGGTGCCACTGCACCCTCACTCTGTCCTTGGTGCTGCCTTGCTCAAGTCAGCCCAGCGCTGCTTACACAATATCCAGTATCTGTAATACACATGCACTAATTCAGCACAAGCTACGCTGGAGTCCTTTAAAAACCAAACTAAACTGCACTGTTCTGTTCACTCCCTCTGAAGCACCTGGCACTGGCCACTGTCAGAAGACAGGATACTGGGCTAGATGGACCATTGGTCTGACCCAGTATGGCCGTTCTTATGTTCTGTAAGTTCTCCCCCAGCCCTGTGTCCCCTGGGCAACCAGCACCGTCTGGATGAGTATTGCTCTAACCCAGGATTTGTTGGGCATGCTGGACTCTAGTTTAAAAGCTGGTTTCCATTCCATCCCCCGCATAAGCAAACTGCTGGATTCAACAGAAGGAAGGAGCCTAACATGAATCTCCATCCTTTGGTTCCATGTGCCTTGTTAACTAAACTTGTTCATAAAAAGTCACTGAAACAATCAGGGATGCTGGAACAACTTGTATTGTGGGGGTGCTGAGAGCTATTGAACCAAACGGTAAATCCTGTCTCTGATGGAAACCACTTCCAGGCAGGGGGTGTGGCAGCACCTCCAGCACCCCTAGTGCCAGCACCTATGGAAACAATGACTATTATTAGTAATTATTTGTATTACTGTAGCACCAAAAGGCCCCACTCTGAGCCTTGTTGTGCTAGGCACTGTAGAAATTCACAGTAAGGTTACCTATGTCTACATTACAACAGTCTGGAGGTAGAATCATAAAATATCAGGGTTGGAAGGAACCTCAGGAGGTCATCTAGTCCAACCCCCTGCTCAAAGCAGGACCAAACCCCAGACAGATTTTTGCCCCAGATCCCTAAATGGCCCCCTCAAGGATTGAACTCACAACCCTGGGTTTAGCAGGCCAGTGCTCATAAGTCCCAGAGACAGACACGCTTGCTTTGCTGGAGCAGTGGCTGGGTCTAGCCTCCCCAGTAGGTAGCTGGTGGGAGGGGGTGGGTGGGACTGTACTGGGTGGCTAACCCAAGACCTCGCCCATGTTGCTACAGCCACACTGCTATTTTGAGGCACTAGCTAAAGCAGAGCTGGCATGTGTATGTCTTCCTGAGCTGGGAATTACACCTCCCAGCTGCTGTGTAGATGGACCCTAAAACACCCTCCCCCTGCCCTGAACAGTTTGCAATCTAAATGCAAGTATTACCCAAGCTCGCCCACACATCACTACACAGTGCAAATACTCCAGAGTAAAATTCTCTCCCCCCACAACCTCCCTGGGTCGTGGTTGGCGCAAAGCAGCTTCTCACACCTGCTATCCCTGGGCGTCTGAGTGGAATCATTTAGTGCCGTCAGGCAGCACCTGAGAAATGCTGCCCGTTCCCCGCATTGCAAAAGCTGCTTTCACGGCATGACAGCTACATAAACCAGCCCTGCAGGGCACATCGGGCTGCCTGCCTGGCAAAGGGGGGGGTGGTGGTGGCGGCAGACACAGCGAGAGGGGGGCTCTGGCCGGGAACCCCTGTTTGTTCTCCAGCTCCTTGCTGTACAGGGTTAAAAAAAGGAAGTGGTGGCGGCACCTGCCCTGGGGTGAAACACCTGCCTGAGCTGTGCTGGGCCCCTCAGGAGATGGGCAACACCCCCGCCCGACACACACAGGGATCAACACCCCTCAGCACAGACACAGGCGAGCACCCCGCCCCCCCCCACAGGATCTCAACACCCCTCAGCACTGACACAGGCGAGCACCCCGCCCCCCATCCCCACACAGGATCTCAACACGCGCGCCCCCCACTGGAGATCAACAATCCCCAGCACAGAGATAGGAGAGCAGCACCCCCGCCCCCAACACAAATGGGATTAACAATTTCCAGTGGCCACACACACACACACACACACACACACACACACACACACACACACACACACACGGGATTAATCATCTCCCCGCTCTCTTGTGCGCACACACATTACAACCCTTCCAGCGCTCTCTGGCGCGCGCGCAGGGCGCACACACACACACACACACGATTAACAACCCGCAGCGGGTGCGCGCACACGTCCCCCCCCGGCCCAGCACACGTGCGCACACGCGGGATGAACAGCCTCCAACACACACAGGTGATGAATGACCCCCAGCGCCTCCCCGCCCCCTCCGGTAGTTCCCGCCCAGCCGCCCCTCTGCAGGCGGGTAGCGCCTCTCCTCACGGGGCTGTCCGCCGGCGGCCCTGGGGGACTCGGGGCGCCCCCAGGCTTCGGGCCCATGGGGAGAGGCGCTACCCACCTGCAGAGGGGCGGCTGGGCTGTAGCTGTAGTGGGGGCGGGGGCAGTAGGTGTCTGCGGTGGCGGCGGCTTGGGGGGTGTCAGAGAGAGGGAGGGATGCAACGCGGTGTGTGAAGGGGCTGAATGGAGCGGGAGTAGGGCGGGGTGTGTGTGTGTGAATGGTGTGGGTGAATGGTGACCAGGGAGGTGTGTGTTAGTGTGAATGGTGACCAGGGACTGGTGTGTGACTGAGAGAGAATGTGAATGGTGATCAGGGACACGTGTGTGTGTGAATGGTGACCAGGGATGACTGTGTGTGTGTGTGTGAATGGTCACCAGGGAGTGTGTGTGTGAGAGAGAATGTGAATGGTGAATAGGGGTGTGTGTGAATGCTAATGAGGGTCAAGTGTGTGAGAATGTGAGTGGTGACCAGAGATGGGTGTGTGTGAATGATGACCATGGAGGGGGGTGTGTGTGTGGTGATCAGGGACTCGTGTGTGTGTGAGTGTGAATGGTGAACAGTGGTGTGTGTGTGTGTGTGCTTGACTGTGCATGCTAACCAGTGATGTGTGCATGTGTGTGAGAGAGTGAGTGGTGACCAGGGAGGGGTGTGTGTGTGTGTGTGTGAGAGAGAGAATGTGAATGGTGACCAGGGAGGGGTGTGTGTGTGTGAATGGTGACCATGGAGGTAGGCATGTGTGAATGATGACTAGGGAGGAGTGTGTGTGAATGGTGACCAGGGAGGGGTGTGTATGTGTGAAAGAGAGTGTGAATGGTGGCCAGGGAGGGTGTTATACTAGAAAATGAAAATCAGCAGGATCTTTCAGGGGGATAAGGCAATAGGCCACATTTATTGTGAATACAGAAAGAATCAGAGAATCAGAGTAAGCAAGCAGTTATAGCTATAACATTCCACTTACACAATTCATTCACACACACACACACACACACACACAATTTCTGCAAAGTTGTTCTTATAGTTACCAGCTTAGGAGTTGCTCGTGCCAAGTCACTGGGCAGGTGGCCTGGACATGAGGATGGAGCCGGGCCTTGTCAGATGCGCATCTGATGCTCCTGGAAATTGGTTGCAGAACCAGACCCAAAGTCCTTAAGGTCTGTCTTTATAGGAATTCATCTTCATACAAGTCCATGGGGTCATGCTGTTCTCACGTTTGAAGTAATAGTCAATCACGCAGATGGCACAGCAATGATGGTTTGTTGTTATCTGGTTCTTCGGCCTCCCTGTCCTTGGGGCGGTTGGGGGTGGAGTTGGGTGTGCCCTCACGATTATCCGGTTATCTCACCCAGCGCATTCTTCTGCCAAACGGTCCTAGGTATCCTAAGACTGGTGCCTCAACCTTTTAGTACCCATTCAATCACAGGACCGCAATCATACTCCATTTCACTTAACATATATTCTATTACATCTACATTTTATTACCTATTCATTCTTTAACATAACCACTCTCAAATCATTGGGGACATGACAGCCTTCAATAAGCCTATTCATACCCCTTGCTAGACATGAAAAGAAAACAAGCAAGATAAGAACCCAAGAGTGCGGGGGAGGGGTTATTAACAAATCTTCCTGGGCTCAGTGAAACTGTGGTAATCTTATCACTTTAGAACAGACTTTTTGTTTTGGGGTGTGGTTTTACAACTAACACAGACCTTGTAAACTGACTGGCATATTTCAGGTAGCACAGATTCAGCATGCTTGAGAGGCATATTTCTTTCTAATGGTCAGGCCAAATCTGGGGTCTGTTCTTCTCATGGTTTCCCATAACATAAGTGTATCAATTATTACTTTAGTCCAACAAGGGGTGTGCGGGTGTGAATGGTCACCGGGGGGTGACCAGGGAGGGGTGTGTGTGAGTGAGTGGTGACCAGAGCGTGGTGTGTATGTGAGAGAGAGAGAATGGTGACCAGGGGAGTGCGTGTGTATGTATGTGTGAGTGCTCACCAGGGAGGGGTGTGTGTGTGTGAATGGTGAGCAGGGAAGGGTGTGTGAATGGTGACCAGGGGTGTGTGTGTGTGAGTGGTGACCAGGGAGGGGTGTGTGTGTGTGGGGGGGGGTGAGTGGTGATCAGGGAGGGAGGTGTGTGTGTGGTGTGAATGGTGACCAGGGAGGGAGGGGTGTGTGTGTGTGTGTGTGTGTGTGTGAGAGAGAGAGAGAGAGTGGTGACCAGGGAGGGGTGTAGAGAGAGAGAGAGTGGTGACCAGGGAGGGGTGTGTGTGTGTGAATGTTGACCAGGGAGGGTGGTGTGTGTGTGAGTGGTGACCACAGAGGTGTGTGTGGGGTGTGTGTGTGTGGCGTGAATGGTGACCAGGGAGGGGTGTGTGAGTGGTGACCAGGGAGGGGTGTGTGTGTGGGGGGGGTGGTGGTGGTGACCAGGGAAAGGTGTGTGTGTGGGGTGTGTGTGTGTGGTGACCAGGGAGGGGTGTGTGTGTGTCTGTGTGTGAGTGGTGACCAGGGAGGGGTGTGTGTGTGTCTGTGTGTGAGTGGTGACCAGGGAGGGGTGTGTGTGTGGGGGGGGTGTGTGTGGTGACCAGGGAGGGGTGTGTGTGGGGGTGAGTGGTGACCAGGGAGGGGTGTGTGTGTGTCTGTGTGTGTGTGGTGACCAGGGAGGGCTGTGTGTGTGTGGGGGGGTGAGTGGTGACCAGGGAGGGGTGTGTGGGGGGGTGAGTGGTGACCAGGGAGGGCTGTGTGTGTGGGGGTGAGTGGTGACCAGGGAGGGGTGTGTGTGGGGGTGAGTGGTGACCAGGGAGGGGTGTGTGTTTGTGTGTGTGTGGTGACCAGGGAGGGTTGTGTGGGGGGGTGAGTAGTGACCAGAGAGGGCTGTGTGTTTGGGGTGTGTGTGTGTGGTGACCAGGGAGGGTTGTGTGTTTGTGTGTGTGGGGGGGTGAGTGGTGACCAGAGAGGGCTGGGTGTGTGTGTGGGGGGGGGGGTGTGGTGACCAGGGAGAGGTGTGTGTGGGGTGACCAGGGAGGGGTGTGTGTTTGTGTGTGTGGGGGGGTGAGTGGTGACCAGAGAGGGCTGGGTGTGTGTGGGGTGTGTGTGTGGTGACCAGGGAGAGGTGTGTGTGGGGTGTGTGTGTGTGTGGTGACCAGGGAGGGGTGTGTGTTTGTGTGTGTGTGGGGGGGGGTGAGTGGTGACCAGAGAGGGCTGGGTGTGTGTGGTGACCAGGGAGGGGTGTGTGTGTGAGTGGTGGCCAGGGAAGGGTGTGTGTTTGTGTGTGTGTGTGTGGGGGGGGGGGGGGTGAGTGGTGACCAGAGAGGGCTGGGTGTACCCGCGCGGGGAGGGCAGTTTCCCACGTGGGGCTGACGCCGGCTGCTCAGCAGCGCCGGATTGATCCTGGGGCTATAAAGCGAGGCCGCTGCGAGGGAGGCAGAGTGGCGGCGGCGGCGGCGGCGGCAGACGCGGCTCCAGACCCCCGCACGCTCAGGCTCCAGCTGAGCGCCGCTCCGAACTGCCCGGGCTCCGGCAAGCGACGGCTGCTGCTCCTGCTCCGAGCCGCCTGCAGCCGGAGGGACCAGCTCCTGCGAGAGGGACAGGGACACCGGCCAGACCCCCCCCAAGTTGTGTCCCCTCCTTGCTGTGCGGACCCAGCCCGTTTGATTGCCTCGGATTTGCTTTCCTGCTGGACCCGGGGGGGGATCCAGCCAATCGCTTCCACCTGGACAGCCCCCCCATCGCCCTCCCCCTTAGCTGGACCCTTTGATTAACATGTCGGACCCTTCCCCGCCTGCCCTCTCTGCACAGGTAAGATGAACTTTATTTCGGAGCCTTGAACAGGAACTCAGAACTCTTCCCAGCCGTGCAGAACCCGCTCTGGGCGTGGAGCGTGGGGGGAAATCATCTGTCCCCCCCCCCCCGCAAGCCGGCTGGAAATGAAGTAGACTTCGACACGGGGAGGGAGGATCAGCTGCTTGCTGCTTATAAACGACCCAAACAAAACAAAGGACAGAGACGCTGCCCTCCCCCCCCCCCCCCCCCGCTGCTTCTGTCGCTCTAGTAAACAGAAGTCATGGGAGCTAGAGGCGGCTGCTGCTGCTGATTGAATTAAGCTTTGCCACTCGCTCCGCCGGCAGGAGGCTACAGACCTGCCAGGTGCAGCAGCCGGCCCTTGAGTTTCTGGGTGACTCCTAGCAGGGAGCAGGGCAGCTGGGGTTGATGTTTAACCTGGAGAACCCGTTCACGGAGAGGGGGCGCTTCTTCTCTTCCATGGAGTACCAGCACCAGCTGGAAGAGGAGGGTTACCCGCCTCCTGGCGGCAACGGGAGCCTGAATGAGAGTGAGGCCGGGTCGAGAGGAGGTACACCTTACCCTCTCCACACCACTGTCACCCTCATCAGCCTGGCGGGGCTGCTCATGCTCTTCACCATCTTCGGCAACGTGCTGGTCATCATCGCCGTCTTCACCAGCCGTGGGCTCAAGGCTCCCCAGAACCTCTTCCTGGTCTCCCTGGCCTCAGCTGACATCCTGGTGGCCACGCTGGTCATCCCTTTCTCGCTGGCCAACGAGGTGATGGACTACTGGTACTTTGGCAAGGTCTGGTGCGAGATCTACCTGGCCTTGGACGTGCTGTTCTGCACCTCCTCCATCGTGCATCTGTGCGCCATCAGCCTGGACCGCTACTGGTCCATCACCCAGGCCATCGAGTATAACCTCAAGCGCACACCGCGCCGCATCAAGTGCATCATCTTCATCGTCTGGGTCATCTCGGCTGTCATCTCATTCCCGCCCCTCATCTCCATCGAGAAGAAGAACGGGCAGCAGGCTGACAAGCGGGCAGGTGGGTGCAAGATCAACGATGAGAAGTGGTACATCATCTCCTCCTGCATTGGCTCCTTCTTCGCCCCCTGCCTCATCATGATCCTGGTCTATATACGTATCTATCAGATTGCCAAGAGGCGAACCCGGGTGCCCCCCAGGAAGAGAGGAGAACACCCCAATAAGAGGCAAAATGGCTTGGCAGACAAGGAGGAGCTGCCAGCAGCAGCCAAGCTCAATGGGGAGAAGGTGACGGAGGGAGGAGGGGAAGGAGGGCAGGAGAGGGAGCTAAATGGCATAGACATGGAGGAGACTTCCTCCTCAGAGCACAATGAGAACCACCAGTGCAGGAAGCAGGGGAGGCCCCAGAGATGCAAGGGCAAGACCAAATTGAGCCAGATCAAGCCTGGAGACAGCTTGCCCAGGAGGATGGAGGAGGAGGAGAGGAATGCCAAAGCGTCCCGCTGGAGGGGCAGGCAGAACCGGGAGAAGCGCTTTACCTTTGTGCTGGCGGTGGTGATCGGGGTCTTCGTCGTATGCTGGTTTCCCTTTTTCTTCACCTACACACTCACCGCTGTCTGCAAGAGCTGCTCCGTGCCTCTCCCCCTCTTCAAGTTCTTCTTCTGGTTTGGTTACTGCAACAGCTGTCTGAACCCTGTCATCTACACCATCTTCAACCAGGACTTCAGGAGGGCCTTCAAAAAGATCCTCTGCAGGATAGACAGGAAAAGGATTGTTTGATGAACAGACCCTTCTCTGTCAGCATGACTGGTGACTAAAGGCTCTACCGTGTGAGGGTGATGCACAGCTGCCTTGGGCTGGATTTGCAAGTGAATAGTTTCCTCTGATGTGCAGGTGGGACCCCTTTAAAAACTGAGATGAAACTATTAAAACACCAAGCAACAACAAAGCAAGCAAAGGAAACACACAGCCTCAGCATTTGGGTTTGCAAGTGGATCATTTCTGGCTTTGGATGGGTTCATGACTTATAAGCTTGACTCTTTAAAAACTTAAATGAAATTCAGAAATCAACAACAAAGAGAAAATATACAGGCCCACATGAGCTATTTTTTGGATGTGTAATTAACTTTAATCTCCTTGTAAAAATACAGTGTTCCATCCCTGAGATCTCTGTCTTAATTTTTGTAAGGCAGTCAGCTTTGAAACTAAGAATGCTTTAAATAGTCTTGACAACTTGAAGCATAAAAACAATTGGAGCCATCTCATCAACCTTGTGGTTTGATAGTATTACCAAGATTTCCAATGTGCTATTGGATTTTTGGCCGTAAAGCTTGTAAGTGCAGACCTGACCATATTGGAGGATTTTTTTTTTATGTACCTGATTCTGTTTCCTTTTTTGCTTTCTATTATTTAGTATTGCTGAAAAGGTAACATTCCTCTTTCTGCTAACTGGAAAAAAAAAAAAAAAAAAAGACTAACAGTTTCACAATGCAATCAGAAATGATCCAAAAGATTGCAAGCAAAATGAGCTCATTGTTCTCAATGTGATGCTCGAGAACAATCAAGTTCTTAAAGAGTTAATAGAAAGTAATATCCCCTTACCTTACAGCACGGAAATCTGTTCAATGCTAACTTGTTTTCTCCACCCCGATTGTAAATAGATAACATTTTAAAGTAAATATCAGGGTTACATATATCATGTTATCTGATTTGTATTGATTTTTGACATTTTAATTCCTGCTGGGTTTCCTGCACAAGAAACCAGGTTTCATGCACCAAAGCAATTCTGCCTTTTTGAGTAACCTGATAAGATTTAAGTTTTTAATTTTCTAGTTTCATCTTCAGTGGAGACTGGTGAATGGTCTGTTTTTGATCTGAATCTTATACAGGACAACTCTTTAAAACAGGAGAAACTTATATACAGTTTCTCCTATATTTTATAGTGTAATTATACTTTTTTTAAAAATGTGTAAATATCATTATGTTGGAATGGGAAAGAAAGAGTTAATATTAAAATACCACCTTTTCAGAAGTATCTATTATAAACAACAAATCTAACATCCTCGTGCCATGAGGAAAACTTCCTGAAGAATATTAAAAAGGAAAAACTTCTTTGCCATTCACAATAAACGATGGGGAAACCTTTTAACATTATAACAGCAGCTTCGTTTAAATACTGACAGGTCACAGAAATGATGTGGAAGACGAAACGTTTGTTTAAATCACTCCATTGTAAACTGAATTTGACTGGACAGCAGCTGTCAAATGTACAGTAGCAGACTTAAAGGAGAAAGAGAGCTTTTTATTTCCAAGAGTGTTTTATTCCTTTTACTCTTGTTTTTGATGTATTTAACTCCAAAGGTCCCATGGTGAATTATGGGAGTTGGACACCAATGTTTACATCCACATAAGTTTTCAAAGCTGAATCCTTGAGAGGTGAGAAAAAAAGAGAGCTTTCCTTTACCTTTAAAAATAAAAAGTCGGCAGCAGTTGCTATAATGGATTTTTATTAAATAAAAAAGTTTACAGATTACATGTGAAATAAACTTGAATGAATATTCTGTTATCAGTACTTTCAACAGTTCACAAGTTTCAAAACTCTACATCAGCTGCAGGCTTAGGCTCCGTAAATGGTGTAATCGGAAGAGTCACGTGTGCTTTCCAAAAGGCATTGCTATACCTAATGTGCTAAACAATGGTTTAGTTCAGTGTGCAGTGACATAATGAATCCTTGATACGCTGCTTTCTTTTCTCATGCCACAGTATGAGTATTCATGTGCTTCTTAAAGAACTGGATTTAGGGTTACACTGTGAGATTTGCTTGGTTAGCTTATCAATACCTTTTCCTCTCTCAGTAGAAATATCTGTGTGGTGCAGTATTTACAAACAACAGCCAGGATAATAAATAATTAGGTCATAAACGCAACTAGAAATAAGACCAGGAGATTATAACTGTTGGGTTTAGCTGAATTGCATTTCATGTTATAAAAGACAACAGCCACTCTTCCTAAAGAGATTTTGTTTGTTTGTTTCAAGTCTCTTGGGAGCAGGCTGATGTGCTTATAAAAGTGACTCTGGTAAACCTTGACCTTTTCCCAGAGTCAAGAAAAAAATGAAAGAACATCTTTCCCTTGTTTAACATGATGTTGTTAAGTTATTATCTGTATCACAGTAACACTTAGAGAACTCAATCAGAATTAAGCATTGTCATTTATGTTTGTACAGCACCTTGCACAATCTCTGCCCCAAAGCGATTGGTACCTTAAGGCACCAATCTGGCAAAGACTTACGCATGTACTTTGCTTTGCTCACATGGAGTCAATGGGGCTACTCCCCTGCTTATAGTTAAAGATGTGCATAAGTGTTTGCAGCATCAGGGGTCCTCAAAATTGACAATTTGAAAAGTGGCTACTGATTTCAGCTGTCTGTTTTTGGGTGCTCAACCTGAGCCTTCCAAAAGGAGCCTGGTTTTCAGAGGTGTTGAACAGCTACAGCTTCCATTGCTATCAACTGGAGTTTGGGTGCAGCACACTTCTGAAAGCCAGGACCTCAGTATAGGAACCCCCAAATCATTCCTAACTTGGCTTCATAGTTTGTTTCTTTTATAAAACAAAGATAAGCAAACAAAAGAACGTAGAGGGGCTAACATGGCTTTGTGAATGAATCACTGATTAGCAGCAGGCCCCCAAAGCTCTAGGTAACGCAGCTCCCTCAGCCAGGTGAAGACTCGATTTTCCTTGGTAAGCCTCCAAACTGGAATAAAGCTGGAGAGAGGAAGAGCTGAAGTGCAATTTTCAAATTCTTAATGCCCCACTGTCAGCGTAAGGTGAATCTCTTGAGAGACAGAGGGAAGGAAGGGGAGCAATGGAGAAGGAATAAGGAGAGGTAGGTATGCCAATGATATGGGGGTGTGGATCCAGGGAGAAAACAGGCAGCACTGATGCCTGCAAAAGTCCTGTGTAAAATGAAAATCCCAGTGATCAAAACCCTGTCCTGATGTTATTGAACTGCTGTAGCATCTACTGTTCCTTTTATATGGGAGATATCAGCTTCCCCACTATGAACCTTCTCATCCCAGGGGGAAAGGGCATTTCCAGGGCTGTCAGGCAAACAAAATCGCTGGCTGGACACAGCTATTGAGCCCGCCCAGAATGGCCTTGGTTGAGATGCTACAGCACTTCCTGGGAGCTGGAGAAGTTGCAGGGGGGCCTTGACATAGTTTGCCCCACTGCTCTGATAACCCTGATCGCCTTTTATCTTCCCTTCCCTAAATAATACGACCCAGAGGCAACCAAGGTGGTGACCAGCGATAGCAATTGGTAGGGCTGTGAATGTGGGTTCTGGACCAGGGCAGCTGTAGCAGCATGGACTTCGAGGCAGGCCAGCTCTGTGAGTAATTCCCTGGGGGCCCATGGGGGTTTGTACAGCCCACACTGAAGGCTCTGCTCTCACAGCTTCACTAGTTGGTACCCGAGCCAGCTAAGATTAGCTCGGGTATGCCAGCTAGTGCTGCAATCACACCCCGTGTCTGCTAATCAACAGCAGAGAAGGTTTAAATCATGGTGAGCCCTGGGTAAGAGGCCGCATGTCATTGCTTTGCCCGAGGAGGAGAGCGGGACGTACCCTGTGATTCAGTGTAGACATACCCACTGTCTCAAGCAGCAGGTGGGGTTGGTGCTGTCAGAGAAACAGGCCTTGCAATGTTGTCAGGTGCTAGTGTCCAGGACTGTTTGGAGAGATGCCATGTGATGAGTTCCTCCAGCAGGAATGTGGAAATTGCTACCCTGGAGAAGACCCGTGATTCATCCAGCCCAATCTTTGTCCGTGTGGGTGGGTGTGGTGCTGGTCCTGCATTCCATACACTCAGATTTTCACCGATTTCAGCAGGGGTGTGGCCGTACGAGGGATGCTTTGGGATCTTTCGGGAGGCGATGAGCTGTGTAAATGTAGGAGAAGCACTGGGAAGTAGTATGGTCAGCTCCGCCAAGATTTTTAGATAAAAGACAGAATAAGAGTCAGTTTTGGCTCTGTTTACTGCACAGGTGGAGCCAGGCAGAGAGAAGTCCACCCACAAGGGCAGGGGTTCTGTAGTGGCACACGCCACCCATCAGCCATGCTCTCTGAGGGTGGGGGAAGATGCATGTTCCTCCTGGTTGCTGCAGTTGTTTCCCACGTGGAGGCTGCTGGGCCCAGTGCCCCAAGCGGGTCCCTCTGAGTTTGGTGGCTGCTCGTGGGGAGGAGAAAGGTTTTTGTGAGAATAAAGCTTTTGCTTTTACTGTTCATTTGGCACTTGGAAAGTTCAAAGTCTGCAGAGATTACTTCTTTATTACAGCAGGCGCCTTGGCAGAAGTGCTGCTGCCGGAGCTGTGCCATTGTTTCTATTGGAAATGACACTTCTTAGCTGGCTTCTAATAACTTCTTTGGGATGCCTGGGTTAAATATTTGTAGCTGAAATTGCTTTGGATGTTTACAAGCTGTAGGAGTGGAGAAAATAGAGAAGTTAGTTGGCTGACGATTTCCCCCTGTCCAGTACTCAAACAACTCACAAGGGCTGTGATGATGATGAAACCTGGGCTAAGTACTGACCTCTGTACCTCCCCCTTGCGTCCTGTGGAAGTAAACAGGCCAAATTCTGATCTCATTGAAATCGATGGCACAATTCCCATTGATTTCAATGAGACCAAACGTCTGGGTGGTTTTTGGCAACACAACACCTAACTGTTGAGACCTGGCACCTTTGGCCCCATTGCTTCAGCCGCCTGGACAGCTCTCCTTTTTATTTTCTCTCTGTTTGTATTTGTGCTGTGAAGTGAACCACGGGGGTCAACCAAAGTCGGGGTAATTAGCAGCTTAAAATGGCAAAGGCTCAGCTGGACAAACCAGTAGGGAAATAAAATCAGAATCTCTGACCCAACAAAGTTACATCTCAAGCCTGAGCTTTGAGGTGCCACAAAGGGGTCAATTAGAATGGAGGAGAAGCTATTTCATTTCCAAGCATCTCTACAGTTCCAACACACAGTCTTGGCTCTGACACTGATGCCCTCTACCCCCAAAGATTTCTCCTGTGCTGAGGCTAGCTCAGTTAGAAATCTCTGGAAGCCTTTGCTGTCAACTGCCCAGCAAAGTTTTGCACACAGCCTTTGCTTTAGATACTTCAGCCTCAGCCAGGCACCCCAACGTCTGGCTTCTAAACTGAAATAGACACTCTGAGGTTCACCCATGCCTGGGTCTGATTAGAGATGGCTCCCAGCTGCAAACAGTGGATCTAGGTCAAAACTTTTCTAAAACTTGGGTGCATTTAGATCTGAGTTTCTGGTTCTGACCCATCTCTAGTCCAACCCCTTGCTCAAGGAAGGACCAATCCCCAGACAGATTTTTGCCCTAGATCCCTAAATGGCCCCCTTGAGAATTGAACTCACAATGCTGGGTTTAGCAGGCCAATGCTCAAACCACTGAGCTATCCCTCCCCCCTGAGTAGTGTTTAGGGACCTAACTCCCATTGATTTCAATGGGAGAGAATATACCCTATGCATGATTCTACGCCCTCTCCCTACTTTTTGGTGTGAAATAGCCAGAGTTTGTTGACATCACTTTCAATGGGAGTTAGGCCCCTAAATACCTTTGAGGAATTGGGCCTTAGTCATTACTTAAGCAAAACTCCTACTGGAATCAATGGGAGTTTTGCCAGTATTAAGAGAGTTCAGCATTTGGTTTCCCTTTCTAATTGGCTCTGGACTAGTTCTTTGCCCGTTCTTTGTAATTAATACAAGGCCAAATCACTAGCTCCTTACTTAGGAAAATGCGAATTAACATTCCCTCCCTCAACATCTCTGTTGCTTATATAAGAACCTTCCTGGGAAGAAAATACCAGTTACTGAAGGGCCCTTTAACCTACCCTGGAAAGGCATAAAAAGAACCCATGGTTGACAAATTAAAATTAGAAATAAGGCACATTTTTTTTTAAACAGTGAGGGTGATTAACCATTGGAACAAACTATCAGAGGAAGTGGTGGAGTCTTCATCTCTTGAGGTCTTCAAAGCAAGACTGGATGCCTTGCTGGAAAATATGCTTTAGCCAAACACAATTCACTGGGCTCAATTCAAGAGTAACTGGTTGAAATTCTCTGGTCTGTGTTATATAGGAGGTCAGATTAGATGATCTAATGGTCCCTGCTGGCTTTGCAAGACACTAAATCCTTCAGAATGTGGCTCATATGGTCAAAATACAGATCTGGGAACTAAATCTGCAAAAGTAGCTTTGTATTCCTTTGCAAAAAAGAGTTGGAGTTCACGCCCATCATTTTATAAACGTTTGTTTTAAATCGTCTTATTTCTTACATGAAAGATTCACGCCTGTGTCATTTTAAACTGTTATGGTTTGTCAGACCATGTGTTTTTTTTTTTTTTTTTGCTTTCCATAAAGACTTCCCACCATGGGGTGAGCATCTGTGATAAAACAATTCATGCTCAAGGCTGTACTGCATTCATTTGCAAGCTGCGTGTTTTGCAGTGCGTTTGCTTGACACTGAAAACCTCCATGCATTATTGAAAAAACCTTGCTGGTTAAGAAATATATATATATATGAGAACATATTGGAGACAGTAGCCAATTGTTCTGATGAATTAATTGAACTTTAGGAACTAAAACACCAAGTGCTGACTTCTTATGTCTCTGTAAGTGTTTAGCGCTAGGACAATTGATTTAAATTCCAGAATAGTTCACTCCTGGCAGAAATTTATAGGACTAGATCTCAGCTGATGTAAATCAGCATGACTCTGTTGAAATACACCCGCTGAGGATCTGGCCCTATAGCTGAAATTATCCCTGAATTCATGATCGCGGGGAAAACCATAAACATCGGTGTTTCTGTGTGAGGCTGGATTATTTTTCGTGACACAAATATTGGACAGGAAAATGGGGTGCCCAACATTTTGCAAATATAATAGATTATTTTCCTTTCGTCTCAGAGTGGGTAATTTTGCAATCTAGCCTCAGCACAAACCTAGCTTCTCTCAGTTCATAGGCCCACAGGTCTAAGAAAAATTGCAGGTAATAATAATTCCTAGCTATTCAGCTCTAGATCCTAAAGGGCTTTACAAATGAGGTCCGCCTCATTATCCCCATCCTTACGGGGTTTCAGAGCTCGGGCTCCAGCCTCAGCCCGAACGTCTACACTGCAGTTTTATAGCCCCTCAGCCTGAGCCCCACGAACCTGAGACAGCTGACCCAGACCAGCTTTTATAGTGGTGTAAGTGTACCCTATAGGGCTAGATCCTAATTTTTAATTAGTAAAGAAGATCTGACTCTGAATACACAGAGGAATACACCGGGCCCAGAATCTCAAAGGTGTCATGTGTCTAGCGCCCATTGATTTCAACGTGCATTAGGCACCTGAATACCTTTGAGGTTCTGGGCTCAGGTGCCATTTTTACATACAAAAGAGACTTTTTTTCAGCATAACCGCATTTGAATATCTACACACTACTCCCTAGAGGTCACTGGTTTTGCTCTGAAATATAATAGGAGCCGCTGTCTCCACAGCAGTGAATGCTGCAATCCTTACAATTCCATGCGCCAGGATATGCCTGCGGATGTGGCTGGCAGTGGCGCATATTCTCAGAGGCCCACACCTCCCAGGACTCAAATGTGCGACCCCAGAACGTGATCTATGCTGGAAGGTTAAAATAATGTGGGATTGATTCCTTTAGTGTAATACCTTTTTCTATGACTTCAGTTTCATGGGGCTTTATTCCTGCTATAACTAGCTTTCAGAAATGAAAAGCTGTGTGGCATATAGGCACTGTGGCACCTCAACAGTATTTAGATACCTAACTCCCACTGACTTCAATGGGAATTAGGCACCTAAATACATTTGAACATCAGAGCCTTTGGGCTTAGTACGAGTGCAAAATGCAGATGTGAGGTATGCTGAGGCAGGTTAGACATGACACATGCACACTGAACACAAGCCTATTTGAACAGGCTCAATCCTAACAAAGCAGCAAGAGGCAAAAGCGGTGTTGACATTCCCAAACCAGGAACTATACAGCAGACAAACAGCATAAATTCCCCTCTCCTCCTCAACTGGGGGGTCTCCAGCTCCTCGTATTCTTGGAGGAACCAGGTGCATTTTATGGCAGGCATATGTTTATCTACACCAGTGGTTCTCAAACAGTGGGTTGGGACCCCAAAGTGGGCTGAGGGCTTCAGCTTTGGCCCCCCTGGCCAGAGTGGTGGGGCTTGGGTTTCCCCGCCTTTTCCCCCCAGGGCAGTGGGGCTCGGGCAGGCTTAGGCTTCCATCCTGGGGTCGTGAAGTAATTTTTGTTGTCAGAAAGGGGTCACGGTGCAATGAAGTTTGAGAACCCCTGATCTACACCAATGTTCAGTTTAAAAAATAGGTGAATATACATGCCTCTTCCACCTCAGCCAGCTTGCAGGTACATCCAGCGTGGCTGGTGTTGTTAGATTCCCCCTCTTAAAGAAACAGCAGGTCAGTAGAACATTTAAAGGTGAACTAACCACCCCACCGCTAAATGTAAGTGCTAGCTGTCTGATATGAAAGTTGTTGTTTCCCATTGGCGATGGTAAGAATGTGTTGGGTCACCTACCCTATCCCCTTGTCAGGGAAGGCTTCATCTTTGTGGTATGTTTTCCAGGGCTTTATCGGCTAACATTTTAAGAGAGAAAAGTGTGGGGGGTGGGGATGCTGTTTGGACACAGGCCCAGGAAATATGAAGGCTCCTGAGTTCTCATCAGAGCTGGTTGGAATTTTTGATGAATGAGCATTGCCCAGCAGAGACTGTCTGCAGCAACATGTTGATTTAGATGGAAACCAGGCAGGTTTCTAATGGACCCCTCTCATAGAATATCAGGGTTGGAAGGGACCTCAGGAGGTCATCTAGTCCAGCCTCCTGCTCAAAGCAGGACCAATCCCCAGACAGATTTTTGCCCTAGATCCCTAAATGGCCCCCTCAAGGATTGAAATCACAATCCTGGGTTTAGCAGGCCAATGCTCAAACCACTGAGATATCCCTCCCCTCTCCGTTCTGGGCAGAGAGTGGAGAGCCTGGAAGCCCTGGCTCTCAAGCTTCCAGATCCTTGGCAGCCTGGGTTCTTCTCTAGGTCACAGGGCTTGGGGGGCAGCCCTAAAGTTCTGAGAGCCCTGGTTCCCTGAGCTGCCTAGCCGGCGATCGGGGCTCTGGGCATGTTCGGGGCGGGGGCTCAGAAACCTTTCCTCACCGGTTGGGAAAATCACACTACCCCTTCATTGTGGGATTAAATCAGAATGCCTTGATTCTGGGAAAGCAGTGCATTGGCAGGACAGAGGTAAGCACAGGAGTAGTTGGCACAGCACTTAGAGAGGGCCTGGAAGCGTGATACATACTGAATTTAAAACAACTCCACCCAGATAGGATGAGTCACAATTACAGCCATTAGAGTGGGGAGCAAATTGCAGCCTTTGCAGGACAAGTCAAGGATCTCGAAGGAAATGGTTAAGAGCGAGCAGGCAGATATGGACTATAAATGGAATAGAATGGTGACTGAATGAGTCAAGCAATCTGGTCAGCATACAGGACATGTAAGTGCAGTTATAGTAAGCAAACTGTCAATATAAAATGCCATCTTTGTACTCTATGGCTCAATTACATGTGTCTTCTGAGTCAGCTCTCATTTGCTTTAGGGATGAGAACAAGTTCTTATTCCTGCTAGCGGTGTCAAGCTAACACAGCTACCGGAGAGAGAGCTGGAGTCTAAACTGGTTTACATCTCATTAGCAGCACTGTTAACTATGCTGCAGTGGCGGAATCTATTGCTGGAAATGTTGCATGCGCCAGAAGGCACCTAGCTCGCCTGTCACAGCGCAGGTTGGGTTTGTGGTGCTGGTAGGTGGAAAACGTGTACGCTCTAATTCTAATGAACTTTTTCTCATACACTGAGCGCACTTGCCCAGAATAAAATATAGTCGATATGCAACTCTGCAATGACATTTTTTACAGTCATTTTTCAGAGTCGACCCTCCCTTATGGCCTTTTCCTAGCACCTCAAATGGAACCACCTATTTTAAAAAAAATTAACAAGCTTATGTTTTTCCCTCTTTCATTTTCAATTTACAGTGGCAATAATGGCCTCAATACAGGGTCATAAATGAGCAGCCAAGGTTAATCTCAGCTGTAACCTCAGGTCATCAATGACTCCCTGCTAGTCATTAATCCCGGGAAATGCCCTCTGCATCAGTGGTTATTGCTTAATTAGGGAGGAAAACAACTAATAAAACCTCTCTGAACCAGACAGTTGATATTCCCTTTGTCTTTAGATCTGGAAAAACAAACTGTATCAGTCCTTAGCTGTTTGCTTGCAGGGAAACTTGAATGTGCCGAGATTAAACTGGCATGCTGGAAAATTCATGATGTGCTAAGAATACAGTCGTGTTTTACAGTTGGCTCTATCTACCCCAATTGCCTCCAGTATTTACTGTTGTGAATTTCACTTGTCAATATGGTCACAGCCATTAGAGCGCTGGTCAGATTATTCATTGTGAATTGATTATTCAACAAATTTAGCTTCTCTCCCCCCCCCGCTTCACAAATGTCTTTTGAGCAGGCTTTGATTTTTATGGCTTTCTTGGTATTTATCATTGCTTGAGGAGTTAATGGCCACAATCTTCACACTTAGGTGTCTAAAGTCAAGTGCTGGAACCCCATTAGATGCCTCATTAGCAGTGGCCTGATTTTCCAAAGTGCCGAGCACCCACAACGCCAGGGGAAATCAATGGGAACCTGAAGTGTTCAGCACCCCGGAAAAAACAGACCTATTGAGATGCCTAAATATTGATTTAGGTTCCGGACTTTAGACAACCAGGTTAGAAATGTCAGCCTCTGGGTTGTTGGTTTGCAAACGGTTCACTTGTCCTAGTCACTGATTGGGCCATTTAATCACGTGGTATTGTTTCAGCTACCTGGTTGGATGATGGAAATTTTTTAAAAAGGCAAATAATGAAGGACTAAAGACTGAATTCTCTTGCCCTCATGCCAATACCTTTGTTTGAGGGTATTAGTGCAACTAACAAGAAAGAACCGAAAAATTGTTCATATGAACGGTTGGGAGGGAAGTTTCAAAAGGGGCTTACATTTGGTTGTGCCCCTTCTTCAGAGTCTGAATGAATGTTGGAACCCTGGTTTTGTCATATTCCCCCAGCTGGCTCAGCAATCTGTCAAGATTTCTGGTAGGGAGTTTTATGTGCTTTGAGATGGGAACTCACTTCTCCTTTTAAAAATTATTCAGATACCGTATAAATGTTGCAGCATATTCCTTTATTCATAAGAGCCCAACACTGATTTATAACCTTTAGTGACAAATAAATCCACTCAGCTCCCACAGGAGTAGATACGTGTCCAATTGTTAGCAAAAGGGCATTTATTTAATTCAATTATTTATATTCATTTTTCAAGTGAATGAAAGCACTGGCGAAGCTGGATTGACAGGCTTGGGAATGACGTCTAAGATGCTTTGCAGACTCTATGTATAACTTATGAATTCCAGCTGGATTTTATCTGCTGTGAATCCTTATGTCTATGGCTGTCTTTTACTGCATAGTGCCTCTTGCTCCTTGGACTACGGAGATGGGGGGTGGCGTAGTGGCACCTACACGTCTGTCCACAAACAAGTGGCTCATTAAAGACCATCAGTATCTGAATAGATCTTACCTGGCAGAACAAAAGAGTAACTGCAGTCTAGATGAAGCCAGTTTTCTCCAGCCTCTCGGCAGGGAGCTGGGGTTTGAAGGAATGGAATTTTCCTAGAAGCAGAACAAAGAGATCAGGTGTTGTTAGCACTGCATCTTAAAAACCACAGAGCCTGCGTATATGCCTGCACTGCAGGTGAACGTGTGATTGTAGCCTGGGTAGGCTTACTCACACTACCTTTAATTTAACCAGCACAGGTAACAACAGTAGTGTAGATGTGGTGGCATGGGTTGGCAACCTGAGTACGTTCCCAGGGCCCTGGGTGGGCTTGCTCTCTGGTTGCTATCCTGGGGGCCTAGGGAAGCTGGGCCATGAGGTCCCATTTCTATGAAGGAGTATCAGACAGACAGAGAGCCTGAGCCCAAGAAGTGTGGCAGTGGCACCAAGGAAGCCGACAATGCTGGAGCCTACTCAGAGCAAAGGAAGTTTAAGACTACATCGGCCCAGACATAGCAACCTGGCGAGTGTCCAGCAGGGGGAGCTCTACACTGCAAGGGTGCTGGCCTATTTGAGTTCTGGGAAGGGGTGAGCCTACAATCTAAAAGACAAGCCACTCAGAACTGAAAGTCCACCCTCTGGCTGGCCCAGAAAGCAACTGATTACTTGGGACAACAAACGTGAAAACAGGGATGGGAGTGAAAAGTCAAAGTGAGGGTGCAAAGCATGCTGGATTGAAGGGCTGGGGAATGAAGTTATTTCTTTACCCACCAGGCCAGAACAGGCAGTTGAGTGCATCACAAGCTATACCTCTATGTTACTCTGGTGGGACCTCTCCTAGGGTTGCGTTGGAAGCTCATTTGCCATTGTCCGCTCATTCCTTGGAGTCTTGCTTCTGACAAGAGGACCGCCTCGCCACGCTCACATTTATATTGTGGGACAGGTCAACCAGAGGAGAGCCCAGTTATGCTAGATGAAGTGACAGTCCTTCCCCAAAGACCTTACACTCTAAAAGACAAGACCTAACCGCTGATGGAGCCAAGCAGCCAGGTTGGTGGGGAGAAGACAAGGGAACAGGACTAATGGGACGTGCACAACTTTTAGCCAACCCTCTCTTACAAGGGTTCAGGATTTATGGGCCCAGATCCTCAGCTGATGTAAATTGGTGACGAGCTGTTGAAGTCCATGGGGCATTTATCTCTAACTCCAGGAGCCACGTGTATATAACAATAAAGGGGGATGGAATGTTTACGACCAAGAGTCATGTGACAGGATTATGATTTGTATTACGTGACACCGAGGAGCCTCAGTCCTGGGCCAAGACCCCATTGTGCTAGATGCTGTACAAACACAGAACAAAACACCGGTCCCCGCCCCAAACAGCGGTGATGACGCATGCAATGGGATGTGACGTCGGAATGCTCGGACGATGGCTACTGATTGATGTGCTGCTGCGGCATGCATACTTGGGAAAGGAATAATGAAGTTAGCCATGAGGATGCAAGGTGTCCATCAGCCCTTCTGCTGCAAAGAACTGTGGCTGAAAAAGCAGAAGGGGGCCAGACAAGTGTGTCATGACCTGGTTACCAAATATAGCTGCGTGTATACTGCAGAAAGGGGTATAGAGGACCTGATTCCTATTGCCACCCAGTGGAGCCCCACGATTGACTTCAATGGGAGCAGGATTGGAACCAGAAAGCGCAGGGGTTAGAGACTAGCCAGTAAGTCAGCTGTGATCACCAGTGGACATGCTGTTGCATGAGAAACGCCTCATCGAAGCAGAAAGGGGCCCCGGGAGGAGAGATTAATTCCTTCCACGGGTTAGAAAGAGGGAAAGAAGAGGTTAGGAGTAACAGGATTCAGGAAATTCCAGTCTAGATCCAAGGATACACGCTGTTTATGGGAGATGAAACAGCCTTGCCACTGGGCTGAGCTATTGCCAACACCTCCGTCCCACTGGTGGCCACACTCCAGGGGGGAGGAAATAAAGAGTTCTCTGTGTTTGTGATGCCATCAGCTGCTCTTACGTGGGATGCAGCGCAAGTTAATTGTGCTGTAGTTCTCCGCTCCCTCCCTGCATCCTGTTTGTGGTGGCCTGGCACGTGTGGGGAAGTCCTGTTGGAATTCCTACCTTCGAATTGTGACACCAGACATTGCCATTGCTTCTTAGGGCAACACCTATTTCCTTGTTTTGTTTGCTTGGTACCAGATGACTGAGCAGGAACAATAGCTGTCACTGGTCTTTGCCTTAACTTCTAGAGGAGACCTCTAGATAAGGGGTTCCTGTCAAAGCCAAGGATATTCAGTGGGGGAGCTGTTTTCTAAGTCTAGCATTACAGTATGCGTTTGCTTTAGGCCAGGTCTACACTAAAAAGTTACATGAACCCAGTCACATTGCTAAGGGGTGTGAAAAAATCCACCCCCCTGAGCGACGTAGTTAAGCCAATCTAACTTCCAGCGCAGAGAGCGCTAGATTGACAGAAGAATTCTTCCTTCAACCTAGCTACCTGGTGTGTGTGTGTGTGTGTGCGTGTCTGTGTGCGTGTGCGCGTGTGCGCGCGTAGCAGTTTAAGAGTAGCTGTAGCCTGAGCATTGACGAAATGAAATAACAAAAGGTGCAGAGGTAGTCAGTTGGGAGCATTTAGGGACCCTATTTCCAAATAAAAAAACCCCCCAAGGTGACACCCAGTTATGGAATCACAGAAGTGCAGGGCTGGATGGGACCTCGAGAAGTTCTCAAGCCCAGGCCCCTTCAGTGAGGCGGAACCAAGTAAACCTAAAATATCCCTGTCAGTTATTTGTCCAACCTCTTCATATAAACCTCCAATGATGGGAATTCCACAACCTCCCTTGGAAGCCTATTCCAGAGCTTAACTACCCGTACAGTTACAAAGTTTTTTCTAGTATCTAACCTAAATCACCATTGCTGAAGATTAAGCCTATTACTTCTTGTCTTACCTCCAGTGGACATGGAGAACAACTGATCACAGTCCTCTTTATAACAGCCCTAAACTGAAGACTATTATTGGATCCCCCCCTTAATCTTTTTTTCTTGAGACTAAACATGCCCAGTTTTTTTAACATGTCCTCATAGGTTAGGTTTTCTAAACCTTTTATCATTTTTGTTGCTCTCCTCTGGACTCCCTCCAATTTGTCCATGTCTTTCCTAAAGCATGGCACCCAGAATTGGACAGAGTAGTCTAGCTGACGCATCACCAGGGCTGAGTAGAGTGGGAGAATTATCACTCAAAGCAGCTTACCTAGTAAATAAACAAAACACAAACTAAGTCTAAGATACTGGAAAGATAGGATATGACCTAGCAAATTCTCACCCTGGCTGAAGAGACAGGCGGGCTACAGATTCTTATGGGACAAGCTGCACTTGTTTTACAGCTTGGAATCCCCAGGTCTTTCATACACAGGCTAAAAATCCCTTTAGCCTGGATCCAGCACTTCCCCCAGTTCAGTCTTTGTTCCGCAGGTGTTTCCAGGTGACCTCTTGTGTGGAGAATGAAGAACCACAGATGATGCCAGTTATATAGCTTTAGCATATGCGGGAACCCTTTGTTTCAAAACTTGGTTCCCAGACTGGTTTGTGGAAAAATACTGACATCCCAAGATGGAGTCCAGAATCATGTGGCCTGGTCACATGTCCTTGTAGAGTCATAGCTGCTATTACTTATAGGCTGTCTGGAGGGTTCTCAGGAAGCCTCACCAGGTGGGAGATAAGCTTCTCCTAAGGCCTGTTGTTCTTTCTAATGGCTCATTGCCCTGAATAGGCCCTTCCCAACCAGCTATCTAGACTGAAAGCATCTTGCCTAGTGGGCGTTACCCAGGTGTAACTACATTTGAAGTACAGCTACATAGTCAGTATTTATAACTTCAGATACAAAAAGATACATGCATACAAATAGGATAATCATATTCAGCAAAAGCAGCAAAGAGTCCTGTGGCACCTTATAGACTAACAGACGTATAGGAGCATGAGCTTTCATGGGTGAATACCCACTTCTTCGGATGCATATTCAGCAAATCATTACTTTTCCAGTGACACCTCACATGACTTATCTTGTACAAAATACATCATAATTATGTCATAATCATATTATAATAATATTACTATGACAAATATGGGGTGCAGTGTCACAAGAACATCCACAGCTACATTAGCTAGGATAAAATATATATAAGACCTTCATCTTTCAGCGTATAAGCCAACTGCTTTAGTGGAGGAGGAAAACATCCTCAGAAATATTTGATAGTTCCCATTATCAGAGCTAGGATTTGGATCCAGATGAACCACAGGTCTGAGCTAATCTGACATTTCTTAGATTCCGAATGACTCTCAGCTTGATTTTGCTGGCCTCATGGAAGCTACCACTTATTCTGTTGGCTTCAGTGGGGCTATTTGTGTACGTGCTACTCAGTTTGAATAAGGATTGCGGAATCCGTCACTTTCTTTTGGAAACAGTTAACAACTATATTTAGAATTATCCCCCAATCTGCGATACTCTGTGTACTGTAACTAATCTATTCCAGATAAATACATCTCCCAGGTTTTGCAGCTCAAGCACAATTTTGCATCGCCGTTTAACTGGAACAACCTTCCAGTGGATTAGAGAAACATAAAATCTAAACTACAAATAGTGTTTAATGGGAAATTACATCAATGCTGCCCTGTTCTGCACGTCTACCTATATCATCTTCATACGTGTTTGAAGGGCTTCCAAAACCAAGAAATCCCTAGGCAACAGCATCTGGAGAGTATCAGTGTTCAGCTGGTTAAAGGAGCAGAGGATTTGCCTGGGTGAATTGGAAATTCAATAGTGTACATTAAAAGATGCAGGGCTTTGGAGCTGTGCTCCGGCTCTGCTCCAGCTCCGGGAAAAAACCTGCAGCTCCACTGCTCCGCGCTCCAGCTCCGGGTTCCGCTCCAAAGCCCTGAAAAGATGATTGTAAATGGAATGTCTCAACTCCATTTCCCCATGAGATGAGAGGCAGAGGAAATACCTCAGGTTGTGCTCCTGGCAGGATTTATAAATCAAGCAGGTTGGGGCCTGGTCAGGGCTTGCTTGGGAAACCCCAAAAGAGCACCTAGACAGAGAGTTTGTTTAAAATGCCATCATTCCTTCCACTAGTTCGGCTTCCCTGGAGCTAACTACGGTGGGAGCCCGAGGGCGGACCAGCCACTGGCATTTTAACCAACATGTTGTCTAACCATATTTAAAGACTCATGCCTCTGATTTTCAAAGAGCCCCGCGGATGCGTGGTGCCCTGTGTGGTGTTCTGTAATCACTCTGGGCCCAGGGTGCTTGAAAGAGATCCTCTTTATTCAGAGCATGGGCTTCTGAAGCACCCATCCCCCAAGCTTGCTCTCTGGGTAGCTAAACCCTTTAAAGGAACAGGGCTCATTACCACACCCACTTCCCACAGACTTTCGATAGGCAATGGCTGCTCAGCTTCCCAAGGCCTCTGTGAAAAGCCCAGGCTTTAGCCACACTATCGACCCCACCGTTGCTGGCACCCATTGAGCTGAACCTATAGGAGCAACGTTGGGAATTTTTAAGCAAAAAAGTGCAGGCTAAAATGTTCAAAAGTGCCTTTGTGACTTAAGAGCCAAAGTCCCATTTTCAAAAGTGACGTAAGCACTTAGGGCCAGATTTTCAAAAGGTGCTTAAGCTCCAAGAGATGCAGAAATGTGCTTTTGCCTAACTCCGACTGGACTCCATGGCAGTTAGGAGCCTAACTTGTTTATGTGCTTTTGAAAGTCCCACTAGGCACCTGTCAGCATCTTTTGATGCCCAAATATCTTTGAAAATTGGGAGCTTGGGCACCTAAATCTCATTGGAAGTCAATGGGAGCCTAAGTCAATTTTAAAAATGGGACTTCCCCTATGTGTGTTTTCAGCTAGATGGTCACTGCAGAATAAGCTTGTAATCCTACTCAGCGTGTTTCCCCAACCCAGCTCCCATCCACACATAGAAGCCTAGTTTAGGGGCCTTTCAATCCCGGCTAGCTGGCCCAGGCCAGGGTATAGGCTAAAACCCAGGTGAGGCTTTTACTTAGGCTGGAAAGCCACCCACGTTGCAGTGTGGATGTAGGCTAAACCACTCAAGTGCTGATAGTTCTCCAGTACCTTCACTGCATCCTTCCATGTGCCCAGACAAGTTCTTCCACAATTCACTGGGACAGTATCACACAGCCGCTCAGGTTGCACAGGGCCATGGGCTGTGTCCCCAGAAATCTGTCACACACACTGGGGAGTGCAGCACCAATGAGGACACGGTCCCTCAGGTGGGGCTTTGCAGTGTGGCTGATCACATCTGCGTTAGGCTAAGACGGCTGCTCAGCCCTGGGTGCCATTCACCTGAGCTAACTCTGCAGTGAAGACCTATTCTTAAGGCCCTTTACCCCAGCACAGCCAATCTGAAGTGTCTGAGCAGATGGCATTGTGCTCATCCCAGCATGCTGCTAAGGGTGAGCCATCGAACCTTTTGGAGCCATGAGTATAGGACACTCTGCTGCATGTGGCCAACTTCCAGAGTAGGTAATAATTTCCTGCCTGTTTAAGTTCCTCTGTCGTTTCAATGGGGGATGTTGTTCTGCACTGTTACATACAGGGCTGCTGTGTTCTCCAACAGCTTCTGCTTTTCAGGGATTCCTGTACACTGTGTAGGAAGCTGGTCTTGGCCAGTCTTTGCAGCAGCTCCCTGTAGTTCTAATTTTAATATTCTTTTCCTGCTGGCCAAATGACTCCCATGGTTTAATATCCCCAAACAATGAAAAGTAGAACAGTTTAATTTTGTGGTTCTTTGGGGTGGATTTTCTAGTCCTGAAATGCTAACACCTTCTGCCCGGCCCAGCCACAAACATTGCAACCGCATCGTCTCTAAGGGACATGCCCAACAGGGGCTGGGTGTTAGCTTAGACAGCTCCGGAGTGGCCCACTCTTAATTGTCCCTTACAGTTTAAAACTATGCTGTGCCGTAACCCCCATACCCTGTCATTGACACAGTCAAAGGACCAAATTACAATGATGCAGATTAGGGGGGCCAGATCCTTAGCCTCATAAAGGCTGCTTAGCACAGCTCCAGCAGCACAAAGCAGCCTCAAAACTGGCAGTTGGGAATTCCCCTGCCATGGAGAAATCTGTGGTGGGCATGTGGACAGCTTAGTGGCGCTCATGCCAGTTCTGCCACAAACTTCCTGGGTGACCTTTGGTAAGTCACTTAACCTCCCCTTGGCTAGTGTTTGGGGGAGGTGTGGGCAGAACACTGGCTTCTTAACAATGCCCACCTATAACATGATGGATTGATGTTAAGGTGGCCCTGTTGGGCTGAAAACCTTTAGTGGGGAGATACCTGGCTATATTCAAGACCGTCTGCTCCTCTATATGCCTTGGGCTGACTGTTACCCGTGTGCTAACAATACCAGCCCTTTTATCGCTTAGGTGACTGAGTTTTTTGCTCTGATGTGACTCTAGTTTGTTGTCCTTGTCCTGCCATCTTGTACATCTGCATTTGTCTGTTCTTTCCTTGCTACATAAAACTTTCTGAAAAAGTAGTGATCCCTTCCCACCCCCCCAGCGGGGATTCTGGCCGACTCTATTCCTTTCTAGTAATACTGTATCCTTTGGCCTTTAAAATAGTTCCTGTGACCTTTACATTGTTTGTTTTATGGGGTGTTAAACTGTACATTAAAGTGATTGTGCACTATTCCAGCAGGTGCGCGTTATAAATAATAAAATGATTGTCATAACATAGCACGTTGAGTCATGTGTTGAGACAAGTCTCCCTGTGAAGCATGAGGCTAACAATCGTACTTGGCCTGTCCAGCCAATAGTGTTTAAATGCTTTCAAAGCATTCATGAAGGAAGGCCTTGCCATGCCTGCCAATAGGGTGATGCTGAGAGGAAACTGAGGCACAGGAAGATTAAGTGACTTGCCAAAGGTCACACAGGAAGTTGTGTAAGAACTGGTCAGCTGACTCCATATCCTGTGCTTTGCCCACCTGATCATGCTGCTTCTCGTGACTATAACTGTTCCTTAAGCAAGGCGTGGTCACACCTTTGATTGAGAGAGACTCTATACGTAGCTGCAGAGTATTAATAAATTTATAGATTATTAGTAAGGAAAATGCCTGCAGCCACTTGGTGGCGCTGCACGGGTTCACACCTGATGAGGCTCCTAGGGCTAGAACTGGGTCACACATAAACAGGTCCTGAATCTACCTCCATTGATTTGAATGAGTGTTCTCCTCCTTGACACCTATAACAGTGCACCAGCAAGCTTTTAGGAGGACGCGTCTAAAGCAGCAGTTTCTGGGGTGTAGATGCAGCAGATCCGTTGCTTGCACAGTTGCGTTTGCCTTACATAATGTGGCCGGACACTGGTCCCTGCTTGTAGCCTCATGGGGTGAAATGGCGACTCTGCCGGCAAGCCTGAGAGTAAATCAAACATAGGGCATTTGGGTTTGCACTCACCAGTTACTAGGGTTGCTTTGACACAGCGTCCTTCGGTTCAGGCCTGGAGCACTGACACACAGCGTAACCAGCTCCAATTGCATTCTTAGGGATCTTATCTCTCATCCCTCACAGAGTCATTGGATTTCAGGCTGGCCTCAGCTCTTACAGGGAAGGAGCTCCCAGGTGGTTGCCTGACCTAGGCTCTCCGTTTCATAGCACTGCCTGATCCCTCCATACTAAGCAGGGCTACAGTCAAGCTTTAAAGGGACCGTTAATCATGGCTCTATTTTCAGGGCTCACAGACCACTGATTAACAATGCAACACTCTATTGCTGTGAACTGGCTAGCGTGGATGTGTATCGCTGCCCTCTGCTGGGTGGAACCAGACCTGCTCAACTCTGTGTGTCAGAGGCGTCGTACTGCTAACGGAGATTCTGCTTTAGCTTACGTGGCGGGATCTGTGCTTTTGGAGTGGCCATGATGCAATAGACATAGCAGGAGTAGTAAGAGCAACGCAACTAGCTGCCTGCAGTATCTAAAGCGCATGGTGGAATGGGAGTTTTCCTTCCTTACAGAGATTACAGCTCGCTCCTTGATCCAGGCCTGACCAGCTCCCGGGGCAAATACAGAGGGGAGGAGCAGGGTCCTGTCTCACCCTCTGCCCCATTTTGGCCAGCTGGTGCATATGGGCAATGCTCCCCACTAGACTCTAGGCCAGCCCCTGCTCAGATACAAGGTACCTCACATCCTCCCCATCCCAGGCATGTCTGCAGAAGGTGCCCATTCCACGGGGCTCATGACCTACTTCTCCCTTCTTAATGGCTCAAGCTTAACATCTACCTAGCAGAAGCCACGCTGTGGCCGTTGTGGTGTATAGAGATCTGTCTCCCTCCGTCTCCCCGCCCCGGTGCCAGGCTTTTCAGTGGAGCAGAAAACTTAGCCAGACAGGGAAACCAATGTCTGGAACAGGTTTTTGGGAGCCTGTCATTAACTCAGCCAAAAGCTGCCACTCCATGCTTGGCAGCATTCACCCTTCACCCCAGATGGCTCCCTGTTGGCAGCTGTTCCTTTATTGCAAAATGCTCTTCATCAGCCTCTTTCATGTTTAAAATGGCCACGGCTGGGGAGGGATTAAAATGCAACCCTCACAATTAGCTATGGCGGCCAGGAGACCCTGGGGAGCTGCCCTGTGGGTGCATTGACTTCAGTGGAGCACAGCTGACGTCATGCGAACTAGCCATTTCCCAAATAGGAGATACTTTTGCAAATTACTTTGGCAAATCATTCCCGGGGCTAGGCAGAGCGGAAATCATACCAGGGATGGGAAGGTCATATTTGTGTCCTGACATAGGAGAAGACTTGGGCGACAGAAACCCAAGGAGATTGTGTTCAGCACTTTCTGCACTGGATTTTATGCCATGAACGGCTCCAGAATTATGACTAAAATAGGAAAAAGAGGCTGGTAAAAAATCATGTATGGCATAAAGCAAAGACGGCTATTTTTTTGCATGTGGCAGCCTGGCGTCTTCTAAAAATATTAGCTGGTATGTCTGTTACAAAATGAGAACCAAATGTGATTCTGCATGGGCTAGCATAGCCTGGCATTTTATAAACCGAGCGAGAAGAATCTTTCACTGCAGGAATGAAATACACTCACAGGCGCAAGAGAAATCTGGCATTTATTCAAGAGATACAGACAGGGTAGAAAACGAGCTTCCTGGAAACTGGGGTGTACAAGTGTACAATCTTTTTTTGTTGTGCTTGGATTAGAGGCTGATGCAATGTTTCAACCCCGCCTCCAGCACTCTAAAACATTATAAATGCCTGCTCGGTTCACCCATGTCTGTTCCGCTTTTTCCTCCCACCGATCAGGGACATTTGTGCAAATGGGTATGTGTTTGTAGGAGTGTCTGGGGCATGGCTGTTCACTTGGCTGCTCTTTGTTGGATGCTCCCATAAGCTTTTGATATTCGTACGTCAGAAGGAGGATTCGCTCTTCGCTAGTGTCCTGTTCTTTTAAATAGGAGGAGCAGAAACAACGTCAAGGGTCTGGGAACAGGGTGAAATCTACCCCTCTGCAGAGGGCCGGAACAAGGGTGACACATCATTTAAGCTCAGCTTGATGTCCAAGGATTTAACTGGGACTTCAGTAGTTTACTGGCCCTCTGCCTAGGGGTGGATTTTGATTTTACCTCAAGGCCTTGCCTAGTTTATGCAGACTAAATTTCAGCCTTATGTGAAGTAGTCGCTTCAGTTGCAGGGGTGTGTCTATGTCATAAACATACAGCTATGGGTAGCATAAAATCCTTCCTTTACCTGTAAAGGGTTAAGAAGCTCAAATAACCTGGTTGGCACCTGACCAAAAGGACCAATAAGGGGAGAAGATACTTTCAAATCTGTGGGGGAAGGTTTTCGGTTTGTCTGTCTGGGTCAGTGAGGAACCAGGGCAGGGAAAATACATCTCCTAAAGCCAGACCTGAACTAAGCATCTAAGATTACAAATTGTAAGTAATAGGAAGGAAATGCGTTAGATTATCTTTTGTTTTAGCTTGTGAATTTCCCCTAGGTTAAGAGGGAGGTATTCCTGGTTTTTTTTGTAACTTTAAAGTTTTGCCTAGAGGGGAATCCTCTGTGTTTTGAATCTGATTACCCTGTAAAATTACCTTCCATCCTGATTTTACAGAGGTGCTTCTTTTACTTTTGTCTTTATAATAAAGTTCTGCTTTTAAGAACCTGATTGGTTTTTAGTGTCCTAAAAACCCAAGGGCTGGTCTGTGCTCACTTTGTTAACCTATTTGTTTGGTATATTATTCTCAAGCCTCCCCAGGAAAGGGGGTGAAAGGGTTTGGGGGGATTTTGGGGGAACAGGAACTCCAAGTGGTTCTTTTCCTTGAATCTTTGTCTAACTCACTTGGTAGTGGCAGCGATACTGTTCCAAGGACAAGGAAGAATTTGTGCCTTGGGGAAGTTTTTAACCTAAGCTGGTAGAGATAAGCTTAGGGGGTCTTTCATGCAGGTCCCCACATCTGTACCCTAGAGTTCAGAGTGGGGAGGGAACCCCGACCGTCTACAATAGGACTTTTTGCCCCAAACTTGCAACCAGTGCAAACCCCAGCTCCACTCCTCCAGTGGTAGCAGTGGTGGGATTTATAGATTCATAGATTCTAGGACTGGAAGGGACCTCGAGAGATCATCGAGTCCAGTCCCCTGCCCGCATGGCAGGACCAAATACTGTCTAGACCATCCCTGATAGACATTTATCTAACCTACTCTTAAATATCTCCAGAGATGGAGATTCCACAACCTCCCTAGGCAATTTATTCCAGTGTTTAACCACCCTGACAGTTAGGAACTTTTTCCTAATGTCCAACCTAGACCTCCCTTGCTGCAGTTTAAGCCCATTGCTTCTTGTTCTATCCTTAGAGGCTAAGGTGAACAAGTTTTCTCCCTCCTCCTTATGACACCCTTTTAGATACCTGAAAACTGCTATCATGTCCCCTCTCAGTCTTCTCTTTTCCAAACTAAACAAACCCAAAGATCCTAGTGTAGAAAAGGCCCCAGGTAGCTGAAGCTGTTTGGAATGTGATGGTAGCTAACATGGCTAGGAGTAGGTCTATATGACAGAGTGGGTAAAGTGCCAGTGCTCATCACCATCTTGCCTACATTAGAGTCCCACTCTATAGCTAAACCAGAGGTAGGACTGATGGGATACATTGGTCAGATAAGCCTAGTGTAGACACAGCCTCGGTTGAGGAGCTGAAATGAAAAGTTCACATACAACCCAGAGGCCGAAGTTTGTTTGCACAAACTGCAGAGCAGTTTCATAGACCTCGCTGATAGGAGAACATTGCGGATAGTCAGCCTGTCTGTTCCTTTGCTCCGTCTATCTTCGGCTCCCTGAGCTCACCCTCACCAATTTCACCCAGCTTTGATTAACCCCCCAGAAGGAAGAATTCTGCCTTCATCTGCAGGTACAACTCAGTCGGTGAAACGAATGGGACTTGCACAGGCTCATTACATTACAGAATATGGCCCTTATGTAACAGTCATTGTTTATCCAGTATGTACACACGTCTCTCCTAACCACAGCAACTGAAGGGAATACCCACCCGATAAATTAGCTTCTAGCCATAGGCCAGTGTTTCCCACATGGTGGGTCCCAACCCACAGTGGGTTGTGGGAAGGGTCTAGGTGGGTCACCTGTCGCTGCTGCCCCACAGCGTGTGTGCCCTGGAAGTGCTCTCCTGCTAGGCTGGGGCAGCAGGCAGCAGTGCAGGGAACGGGAACTGGGCATACAGAGGAAATGCTCGGAGCCAGTGAGCAGACAGGCTGGTTATGATCGGTCCCAGCCACGGGGAGAGGGGGCAGGGCTGGGACAGTGAGAGCTGCGGGGAGCCGAGCTGAGACAAAAAAAATCAATATTGCTGTTGCACGGTTTAAAAAACCAGCAGTACCTATAGATACAGACCCCCCCATGCGATGCCACTAGCAGTGCTTAGGAATGTTGTCTGTGGCAGGCCTACAAGACAATTAAATGGTTTCCCTTCCCACAGGCCTCGATCTCATCCTTCTCAAGTTTCTAATATTTTTCATTCTTTCAACCTATGGCGATAGCTGGAACGGCTGCTGGGAAAACGGCCCCAAGCCAGTTATTTGTTTCCTTGTTGTAAAGTCAGGTGGTAACCACAGGCACCAGACCCAAAGCTGTAACAGTAATTGACAACTGTTCTTCTCCTTTGGTACGCACCACAACTACAAGCGAATAGAGCTTTTTGATTTCATTTTCATCTCTAATCGATTCTTCATCTCTGCTCTAGCTTCCCTTTCAGAAACTCTGTGAGGCAAAAGAACAATCACTCCTGGCCTATGAGATTTAAATATTCAAATGTATAGGGGTCCGAGGGGCGCAAACAGGGTTATTCTCATCGTGCTGTACAGACAGCTCTGGCTCAAGCATCGGCATGGAAATGCGGGACCACCCCCACTGCGTCTGGATCTTCACATCCCTACTGGCTACTGGCCACTTTCCATCTTCGCATGGTGGATCAGGAGAGGCTTTGGACGTTACACAGAGGCTCTAGAGGGCAGTAAGGTGGAAGGGGGAGACCACCAGCAGAAGAAGCATTTGCACTGTGTGTGGCGGACGGATTCCTAGGTACACCTCTACCCCGATATAACACAAATTCAGATATAATGTGGTAAAGCAGTGCTCCGGGGGGGGGGGGGGGGGGGGCTGCGCACTCTGGCGGATCAAAGCAAGTTCAATATAACGCGGTTTCACCTATAACACGGTAAGATTTTTTGGCTCCCAAGGAGTTATATCGAAGTAGAGGTGTAATATTTTCTAAGGGTTGTCTGGAACAGCAGCAACAAATGATCAGCTCTCTAAAGGCAAAATCCTGCTCTTAGACCCATTTGGCACTCATAGAACGCTCTCTCTGTACATGCAGAATTCCCACTCCTGGCAGCCGAAAGAATGACCAGGCAGATAATAGGTGCACCATCCTGCCTAGATCAGATAGGACGCCATCAGAACTTGACCCTTCCATGCACATCCCAGTGGAATAAATGGACAATGGCAACAAACGCATCTAGGCAGCTACGTTTGCTGATGAGTTTCCACGGTACTCAGCTACTGTTACCAGAGGTCTTTGTTAGCTCAACACAAGCCCTGTATGGTGGCTGGTATGATAATATTGTCCTTTCCTTGGTGTTGGTGAAGTGAAAAAGTACCAAAGCATATCAGACCTAGGGCTAAACTCGCCTCTGAGAGATGCATGATATTCTGCTCTGCCTACGTAAGCAGAATAAATACTGCACCTCAGAACGAATACTGCACCTATAGGGAAAGTCAGTGGGGGGGTCTATGCGGTCAGTTCTATGAGACATCCAGTCTGGATACGTTCAGTAATATAGCTAATAAGTTACCTTAATACTGCCATTAATTCCTGGCTCCCAGGGATCATGGGCGCAGCAGTTTTCACACACGCAAGGAAAATGCAAAAGGAGTAAACTCTCCTCTTCCATTTCAGTGCCTAGCAGTCTGTTCTCCTAGGTGCATCTCACCTGGGAGCGCATTAACGTTAATGGGAGTTAAATTGACTCCTTAATTTGGAACCCACAGCATTTTGCCAATTTGAGCGCTGAAACTGAAACCCTCATTAGTGGCAGCGAAGGCTGGTTTCAGCGGGCCATAGTTGGCCAAAAAAGACGAACAATAGCATACGGAGGAAGCGGCTGTGTTCCTGTGAGCGGATTTGAACAGATCAAATAGCCTATTCGCTCACTGGGAGCTATTTGGAATCCAACTGGGATATCCACATCAAGTGATGTGGAGAGATGACAGAGGAAGGCTTCTTTGCAACTTGTCTGGCTTTGTAAATGCTCGTATTTTCTTGATCACCTCGTTTGCCCAACATCCTGCTGTTGTGGGCCTAACATCAAGACAGAGACAAAATCCACATTTTCTTTAAACGATTCTCATGCAAATGCTGCCCCATATAAAAGGCAGAGTGACAATGTTTAAAGGCTCTCAGGGGAGCTGGCAACCAATAATTATAGATTTTCATTTCCATTTCCAACATGCTGGAACAAAGCATGGAGACAAGAAAGAATGCAGGAGCTTCTGGGTTTTTCTGCCTTGAGCGTCATGCACTGAGCAAAGATCATGCTGGAGGACTCTAAAAATAAGTAGGCTGGTTAGGATAGGCCTACAGTGATAATCCAAGACAATGGAAGTGAGAGATTTCTGGGTACACTGCAAACTCCCCAGGTGCATGATCCAAACCCCACTGAAGTTACTGGGAGTCTGGTCATGGACTTGAATGTGCTTTGGGTTAGGCCCTTGGATCAAAGACTCTTGATATTCTTATTAATACTAAAACCCAGAGTCCAGAAACACGTAGATGGGAGTAGACCATGAACATCAAGTGGAGGGTCTGAGCGGACATATATTCCCTAGTTTTTTTTAAAAGAACTGGACCCTGGAGTAAAAGGCGTGTTGGTGTGTTGTACTCCTTTTCAGCAGCAGAATGGACTTTCACATCTGGCTGAGAAGAACTGAAACTCCAAATCCTTTGTGCCTCTTTCAGTTAATGTGCGAACATCTCAACCCCCTGAAGTGGTGGGTATGCATGCACCTGCCCCATGAAGCTAGCATACCTGGTATTGCCAATCCCAAACTTCAAAAATCATGAGTCAAGCCCTAAAAATCATAGAATCATAGAAATACAGGACTGGAAAGGACCTCAAGAAGTCAGCTAGTCCAGTCACCTGCACTGAGGCAGGACTATGTATTATCTAGCTCATCCTTGACAGGTGTTTGTCCAACCTGTTCTTAACAACTTCAAATGACAGCGATTCCACAACCTTCCTAGGTTAACTACCCTGACAGTTAGGAAGCTTTTCCTAACATCTAACCTAAATCTCCTTTCCTGCAATTTAAGCCCATTACTTCTTGTCCTGTCCTCAGTGGTTAAGAACAGTTTATCACCCTCCTCTTTATAAGAACCTTTTACATACTTGAAGAGTGTGATCATGTCCCCCCTCAGTCTTCTCCTCGCTAGACTAAACAAACCCAAGTTTTTAAGTTTTTCCTCATAGGTCATGTTTTCTAGAACTTCAATCAGTTTTGTTGTTCATCTGTAGACTTCCTTCCAATGTGTTCACTTCATTCCTGAAGTGTGACCCCAGAACTGGACACAGTACTCCAGTTGAGGCCTTACCAGTGCTGAGTAAAGTGGAAGAATTACTGCCTGTGTCTTGCTTGTAACACTTCTGTGACTACATCCCAGAATGATCATGAGATTTCAAAAGCATTTGAATGCTTTTACTTGACTTCTGGGTTTTGAGCCTTTAGTGGTCATATTTTCCAGCTTTTTCTGCAGCGAGGTGGGCTACAAACTTACGTTTTGTTTCAGATGAAAGCCAAGATTCTCATGTACTCACATGAATCCAGGAGGTGGGACTTTAAGAAAATGAGCCAATGTCACACCAAAATTTTGAGAACTGACACTGCTACCTAGGTAAAACACCAAAATTTGGGTCACAGTACTCAGTGATTCCAGAGATTAAAACCCTCCAACATTTTGTGCTTTCATAATGAAGGGGTGAATATCAAGTGGATGAAGACTTTTAAAAGATGCATGGTCCTACTCTATTATTTAATTATGCACCGTAGATGTGGTGTCTCTTCTTGATGCATATTTAACCTCTGATTATATTTTAAAGTTTTTACTTGATGCAAGCATGATTTGGTTTTTTTAAATGCACAGTATTCCATCCATGCTAGCAGGTTGTACCTGCTAGTCAATATTTGCCTGTCCTGGCATCTGTCATAGCTCATTATTGTATTGCACTTCTATAATAATCAGGAAATAGTCCAGCCCCATGTCAGGCATTCTCCCCAAGCTACTTTCTATCATGACCTCGCTGATATAGGTCTGCTTTCTGAAAGAGGTTTTTAAAGAGACACCGTCAAGAATTTTGGCTCCAAATTTAAAACAAAGGGGAACTGGAGGTCACTAAATTCGACTGCCCTGACCCACATTTGAAAGCAGCTGGATTACTTGTGAGAGTACGGCCCGAAGACTTTTAATAATCATTGAAGTTTTAATAATCAAAGACATGATTTGAATCAAAAGTAGAGAATTTGTGAGGGAAATAATAATGGTTTCCATCTCAGCAGTGTATTTCTGTATTGTAATCACAGGGGGTGATTGTAGTTGACGTCGACATAGCTTTAATTTAGCTAGCTCGGGTTCCAGACCAGTGAAGCTGCCGCACCATGGTCGGCCACGGCATCACCGCTTTGGTACTCTGGCTAGCTAGCTCAAAGCTAGCTTGAGGGTGTCTACCCTGGGACTGTAGTATAGACATACCTCAAGGATGTGCAGAGGGCCAGGACAAGGCCCGTGCACCTCAAAATAGGGGGAATTTCAGCCAGATGGCTAGGTTGTGAACCCCATACAACCGATGGGTGAGCTGCTCCCATTGGCGGGATCACTTGGGCAAGTAGCTGTGAGCACAGCGTTTGCAATCTGTCCCTTAATGGATCTGAGTAATTCATGGAATAACAGAAGTCCGGGATGGAATAGACTGATAGCGTTTTCGAGACAGGCCCTGACCCCCAGCAATTGCAGGATTGTTCCTCCTTGTACGCTCACTAGTATTTATGCCAGTCTAGTTTGAATGAGGCTCATTTTCTTAGATCCAGAGCAAGATAGCTACCTAGTATTCTATACCCATCAACGTCGTAATATCTGAGTATCTCACAATCATAGAATATCAGAGTTGGAAGGGACCTCAGGAGGTCATCTAGTCCAACCCCCTAATCATTAATGGAGGTTACCTTGTGAGGTAGGGTCTCCATGTTCAGATGAGGCCCAGGGGAGAGAAAGTGAGCTGCTCAAGGCACCAGAGGAAATCAGTGGCTGAGCTGAGAATTTTGAGTCCAAATCACCCCAGACCAGTTTCCACTAGGCCAGCCTTCCTACCTTCACCTGTTGTAGGTACTTTGGTCACTCGCTAGCAATGCTCCATTGATATATGGTATAGAAAGGGTTAACAACCAATTAAGCAATGGTTTAAGCATGTGACAGACACGAGTCATTTGGGGTATAGATGGCTATTAGAAGGTGCTCTATATATCATTCTTATAAGAAACCTATTGGACTCTAAAAATCTGCAGCTGTGGATTAATCATTGATCAAAACATCTGTTAACACTGATTAGCCCTTTATAAAGTATTTTTATCAATGGAACCTTAATAGGAAGTGTGACCAGTATTTCTAAGGCATGTACGTCTTTGAGACCAAAATGGGGAATAGACCCCTATGGGTGGGCCGAAGCCGTGCTGCAGAAGATAGTAGCTTTTCCTTACAGCACATCTCTGGCTTTGAAAGGGTGAGAAAGCATCTCACACAAGCCATAAATTCAAGCTACAGCGCTCCCTGTTAACAGCTGGCTGTGCCATCTCTACTGAAACTGGAAAAAAAAAAAAAAAGTCTCCCACTGAGTTCAGAGTCCTATTTCCTTAATTACAATCTGTACTTCTCCCTTGGTTTTTGTGAGCCAAAGTGCCATATTTAATGAAGGCGCATGCAAAGTTTTTCTTTCTCTTCCCCATTCTGGATTCTGTTAATTACACCGGCATGATGCCCCCTAGGCAGAAACTCTTCTAAGAACCGGGTGAAATTAAGGTGCTGTGAGGGAACAGCAAGCTGTGCGGTTTTCTTCCTCTGCATGATTGGGCCATGATTAATGTACACTGAAAGTAATCAGCTCTGCCCAGTCTAACTCTGCAATATTATTAAAGAGGAGATATTACAGGTGAAGCTGATGTTAGATTTTCGCTGCCTTTATTACATTTTTTTTTGTAAGGCACTCAGATCGGAAGTGATGAACATGAATAGATCGGATCATACAGCTCATTGTTAACCAGACCTAGGGCAAAATGAGTAACGTTTTTAAAGGGGCGCGTCACCATAAAAATCAAATATTTTTGATTTTTTCTTACTTTTGTTTGGGCCTCAACTTTCATTCCTTGTGCATCCCAAACGCCCATTGACTCCAGTGAGTGTTGGTGCAGGGATGTGCTGGAAGGGGTTCTTGTAGGATGCTGAAAGATTGGGATGACTTCCCTATCTATAATAGAATCATCCACCTCTCTGCATACTGCCAAGTTATTCTGGCCCAAGAGATTTAACGTGGAGCTCATAAAACTACATGCAAAGAGCAATTTTTTTTCTCATCAGATTGCATGTGATTACCCATCCCTCAGCCACCACAGTGCTCTGCAAGGGTCTCGCCCTCATGCTTTCTTTATAGGATGTTAACTGAACACTGTTCTATACTATCCATATTCTCAGCATAGTTTCCAAGAAGAGAGTATAAACATTTCCAGCAAAGCACAGCTTAACAGCAGCCAGGTGATAAGTACCTGCGAAATATTTCACAGGGAAGAGAAGTTTGTTTGTCCAGTGATGTTGCCTCCTGGGTTACAATTTAAGTCAATGGTTCTGTTCAAGTCAAGGTAGCTCATAATAACTGGATTTAAAACTGGTTTTCTGATAGATTGCAAAAAAGGCCATTGTAAACAGGGAATAAATATCCTATGGCAGGGGTAGGCAACCTATGGCACACGTGCCGAAGGTGGCACGTGAGCTGATTTTCAGTGGCACTCACACTGCCCAGGTCCTGGCCACCGGTCTGGGGGGCTCTGCATTTTAATTTAATTTTAAATGAAGTTTCTTAAACATTTTAAAAACCTTATTTACTTTACATACAACAATAGTTTAGTTATATATTATAGACTAATAGAAAGAGACCTTCTAAAAACGTTAAAATGTATGACTGGCACGCGAAACCTTAAATTAGAGTGAATAAATGAATACGCGGCACACCACTTCTGAAAGGTTGCCGACCCCTGTCCTATGGGGTTGTTTTTACTGGAGTCCTGCAGGGATCTATTCTTGGCCCAATGCTATTTTATATGGAACAAATGATACGGAAGAAGATACTCAATTATTGCTGATAATTTGCAGCTGACACGAAAGTTGCTGGAATGGTAAATAATGATTGGGACAGGTCAGTGTGCAGATGGACCTATTTGCTTGGTAAGGTGGGCTCATTTGAATGACATGCGTTTTAATACAACCAGGTCAGATATCTATAAACAAAGAAATTAGGTCACACATACAAGATAGGAGGCACTGTCTTGGCATGCAGCAACACTGGAAAGGATTGAGGGTAATTGTAAATAGCCAGCTGAACATGATCTCCCAGTGTGATACCGTAGCTCAGGGGGTGAATGTGATCCTTGGATGGATAAGCAGGGGAATATCAAGTTGTGGTAAGGAGGTGCTATTACCTCTGTGTACAGCATTAGCGAGACCAGTACTGGAAGCTGGTGCCCAATTCTGGTGTCCACACTTGAAGAAGGATGTTGAAAAACTGGGAAGGGATCGGAAAAGAGTTTCAGGTCTGGAAAACATAAGTTATAGTGAGAGACTGGATATCTTTCCAAACAGACATGCTACAGCTCAGACAGAAATTATGGACTTGATGCGGAAATTATTGGGCAAGGTTCTTTGGCCCGTGTTATGCAGAAGGTCAGGCTAGATGATCAAAATGGTCCCTTCTGGTCTTAAAGTCAATGAAATAGGGATTCCCCAGTCCTTCACACTCCTGTCTGCACAAACAGCCCCGGTACTCATGGTTAATCATGGGCCCAGAGACAAAATGTTACAGGAGTCCTTTGTTATAGGGCTAACTTCTCAGTCTGGTACTGGTCACTTTGTGCTGCTTCAGTAGCAACTGGTGTAAATCTTGGACCGATCTCTCTGCATGCCAGGTGGGCATGTGAATTCTGCACCAGACTCTTTCCAGATGGTCTTAATCTGTAGCCTAAATATTTCAAGCAGCTTCAGCAGCCATCTCCTCCCACCCCTGTCTGTAGAGGGAAGGACTGGACGATACATCTGGTGGCAAATCTGCCCCATCCCTCCCATGCCAAACCCCCCCCCCCGCCCCCCCGGGGAGCTGCGCAGCCTTCTCCGATCCTGCTTGGCCTTGCCCAGTGGAACGGCATCAGTTCTACTGCTGGAGGGCCCCTTGCACCTATAACAATAGGACCAGGATATCCCCTAGACCGTGGGCATTTGCTGGCGGTGATAACCTTTGTGCTTTTGGAGGATGCTAATAAATTACCAGTCAGACAGAAAAAAAAGATTTGCTTTTGCATTTTAAGCCACCTAGCGTGTATGTGAGTGAGGCTAATGCCACTGCTTCTGTGAAAGAAGGGGTACAACCTTGGACTTTAAATCCAGAAGGGACCATCATGATCCTCTAGTCTGACCTCCTGCATGTCTCAGGCCACAGAACTTCACCCACCCACTCCCGTAATAGGTCTATAAACTCTGGCTGAGTTACTGACGGCCTCAAACCTTGATTTAAAGACAGAGCGGATTAAAAGAAACGTCCCAGGACTGTGTCCTCAAATGACTATTAAGTTTGATTAAGCAGGATTGTGCCATCCCAGAACTTTGCCTCCGAACATTTAGCAGGAATGCTTCCCGGCAATCAGTCCAATTCCTGTATTAAGCAGTGGTCTACTTTGTGCCAGGTGGCTGGGCACCTGTTGCCATGAGAGGATAGCCTGCTAAGAGCTGCTCTGGGAATGGATTATTTTCTATAGCTATCATTTTTAATGATAATAGAAAATGCTAAAAAAAAATATTTAAATCCCCTCCTCCAGGTAAACAGAGAATGAATGTGTATGTGGAGGTTGCTGGGAGATGGCGGAATGAGATGACCCCTGTAGATGCAAGGGCTATTGAAGGAGATAGTTCTCAAGGAGCGCTAGTTGACAGCGGGTGGAATTGGTGGCCTCAGCTCATGGTGGACAAGTGTCCATACCACAGTCTGCACTTCTCTGCCCCTTTGTGGACAATCTCAGCAGTGAGGCCAAGGCACAATGGCCCTCTAAGGGTGGTCCTTGCAGGTCAGGTGTGAGGCATACTGGTCACATTGGTGGAAATATGGCCACCATCTAGGTGGCTGCCAGTTCGGGGCTTGATCATGGAAAGTGCTCAACACAGGTCTAGATTACTTTAATGGGCATTCAGGATGCTCACTGTCTCACAGAGAGGCCCTGTGCATAGCTCTTCCAGGCTTCCAACCTTCTATCAGATTTTCAAAAGCATCTAAGTGATTTAGGTGCATGAGTCCCATTGACTTTCAATGCTCCTAAGTCACTTTAGGAGCATTTTTGAAAAAAAACAAAACCCACCCTAAATGCCCCTGCAGCATTACAAGCATTTTAGAGAAGTCAGCTGAAGAAGCTGTCATTTTTAAAGAGACTCCCTGCTGTGCATTTCACTCCGTCAGAAAGTTTTATGCTGTCTTGCTTAGCAGCAGGGAGACCTGATGGAAATGTTTTGTTACTATTTCTATTCTGTAACGCGTTTGTGGGAAGCAAAAGGGAAAAAAAGGTTTAAACAGACCTCCCCCGTATACATTTCTGAGCTACTGATAAATATCAATATGTTTTATAAGGCCACAGAAAAGAACAACTAATTTCCCCACACAGTGCACTAGGTTACTAAAGTTAGAACCAACTAGGGCTAATATTGGCCTTTCCCCAGCTACCCACAATGAACTGCACAGGGGTTTGTAAAAACAAAGATGAATTGATGAAAAGAAAGAGGAAGAGAACCATGTCCCTCCCTCAAGATGTGTAGGGATGAGGATCATACCCATATCTTATGGCACAGCTGAGCACCACCACTAGACTGCCAGCTGGGACCCCCAGAAGAGCTTTGAAAGTTACCTGGGAGGTGACTTTGAGAACAAAAGGCTAACATCATGTACCATGGGCCAGATTCTGCCAGCCTCACTCACAATGAGTAGTACCTTGCTCTGCGAGTCGTCCCATTGGCAAAAGAAATTCAGTCGGTTTAGCTCATGTCCCAGCTGTGTTGGACCACCAGAGCTGCATAAAGCAACTGGTGTGTGTGTGATTCTGCTCCTCCCCCCACCCCATGCCCCAGTGTGGATAAACATCTTATCCTGCAAACCTGGATGTGTTGAGGCCAAGACCACCAGGTGCTGAGTGCTCTCAGTTCCTAAAGAAGTCAGTGACGCTCAGCACCTCCATACAGAACCATGGATGTAGTTAAGGCTCTCCTGCCAGTAAATTCAACTAGAGGTTACGAACCTGTCTGCTTTATAGGGTTTGTAAACCCCAGGCATGAGCTGGATTATTCTGGCCTCTGCTCTGATTCAAAGATACAGCTTTGCCTCAGTGCCACTGCCAAATCAGCTCCTGCTGCTGGGTTTTTCAGTGGGATCTGATTATGAATTTGTCCCCAGAAGGAGCGGGCTGATGTAGATAAGGAGCTGCTGCTGCCTGTTCTGTCTGCCACACGTCATTTGCATGGTGGAGGGAATGACTGCAAGGATCCAGCTTTCACTTTTGAATGGGAACACAATACGAACGCAAGCGTAGGTATGTGCAGCCCCTAGAAATTGAAAAGCTCCTGCAGATGGCTGTTTCAGGTGCCCGGCAAATGTTTGCAGAAGGCACCATAGCTTGCGGTGGGTTCAAATGGACCTGGGCAAACACATGGTGTGTGTGTGGAGGGGCTGTTACTTAAACAATTAAAAATTCAGCAAAGCGCATGGCATTGTGAGACACTTCTTATCTGGACAATCTAAGGCAATGAGGCTTGGAGCAAAACCAAACAATCTGTAATGGGAGAGGAGGGGGTGGCATCCCAGAAATAGCTTCTTTTGCTTAGTCGTGGAAGTCTTCTTGATCACACGGGCTGTGTGAACAGTAAATAGACCACTAATCTCAACCCACCTGGCAGCATTTTTGTTGTTACTCTGCTGCAGGGAGGCGGGCTGCAGCTTAATGTTTTACTTTCCACTGAAACCTAAACGTTTGAGCTAGCTGATTCGAGCAGCCCCTGTGCGTTCAGTTCTCCAGCAATCCCCTTTGGGATCGTGGTAGCCATTCATAGGGATACCTGCAACATGGTCTTGGACCACGCCCAAGGCAGGAGAGGGCAGAGCAGGGGAAAGAGAGCAAAGCTGCAGGTTTCCTGTAACAGTGAATCAGTTCATGGATGGTGAGAGCATGAAGCCACCTCCTCCACCCTGCACCAAGCCTGTATAGATTACAGATACTGACCCCATCCTCCTGGGCTAGCAGAAGTGCATCTGAAGTCTACCTTGGTACAGCAGCCACAGTCATGGCTCCGTTCCAAGGTGTGTGTTTGGCCAGTGGATCCATGTTGTCAATTGCTGCTACCTTGCCCTCTCCTCAATACATTTCTGTGTACAAAGCCCCAGGCAGTACAATATGGAAAGGAGGGGTGGAGAGTGGATTATGTACATCCCATCACTGCTTCCCTCCACTGCTTTGCCTTGGAAATGGGTTCTGGTAAGGTGGGGCCAGGGTCTGTCCCTTGCAAGTAGTCCTGGCCCAGTTCTACAGTGATCAAAATGGCGGGGTTGTAGAAACTGTATATCAATTGTATCTTTATAATGGAGAGATCCCGGGCTACATTTTCAGCAGGACTGAAATCTGGCTACCCGCCGGTGGGTGTAAACAAGGGCCAAGATTTAAAAAGAAAACGAATGCTTAAATGTAGGCCCCCGATTCCATAGTTAGGCCCTAAAGCAAATGGCCTGATTTTCCAAAGCGCTGAGCTCCCAGCTGTACCAGGTTCCACCAACTGAGGATCTGGCTCCCATATCGAGATCGGTTCCTGCAGATGCAAAACGCCAGCACACATTCTGCTGGTGCAAACTGCGGCCACAGAAAGGGGGCTGCCTTGCTGAAGGAGTTCCCCTTTTAGAAAAGGCTTACTGGAGACATTGCTTTAGAAGAAAGGGTTTTAGAACAGATGCAGCTGAAAGGTTTCAAATGAAAAAAAAATCTGGCTATTTATACTAATGAAAGGGAGACTTGCTGGGAATGATGGAATCCAGGGAATAAGTGAGCAAACACTCAAAAGCATCAGGCCTATTCATCTCAAACACACTCTTTGTATATTTTTTTGACAACTGCCGCTTAGTTTTAATTATTCATGCTAATATTTCCTAATGTACCGGTCCAGTAAATGAATGGCAGTACATTGGTTTGTAAAAATATTGAAAGCCTTAGCAATACAAGAGCTCACTTCAGCACTTTGCTACTGCATCTTTGCTGAGACTCTGACACGGCCCTTTGTGGATGTGGCTAATAAAGTGTGTGTAGAGTACTGAGGTTCTATTGTAAAGTTCCTTGGGAGAAGAAGTGAAACTGTTTCATCCTTTCAGCTGCTTGTTTGTATGGCACATCTCGGGACAATACCAAGCGCGTGCCTGTCACACAGATTGTTACACATTAATGTACTGTATTCACTATACACACAAAGAATTTTGGGCCAGAGGAATGCTGTCTGAAGCAGTTGGGTTTTGCGATTCTATTCAGATTCTAATACTTTGTCCATCGCTATGGTACCTAGGTGTGGCACTTGGTACCTTGAAGCAGAACCCTGAAACCCCCATATTCACCTCTGTGCTATAATTATGATATATTTCATGGAAAACATGCCATATAAGATATCATCTGAAAGGTCATGATCTGCTGAAACCTATTGTTCTGTTCAAAGCTGAATATCATCAGTGTGTAGGAAGTTATGAGATTTTGCTGTATGGTTTTTATTGAAATATGTTGTAAGTTTGAGAGTCTCCACTGTTAGGTGGTGAGCCACTCCCAGGAGGGTGTTAAATGATCATTAATCATCTGGGAAGTTGTAAACTAGGGATTTGCAATACTGTAAGAGGGCTGCACAAGCATCATACAATGGGGGATTGCTCAACTCTGTGATTTGGCAAAGCCCACCAGAACATGGCTGGGCTAGTGTTTTTCAGGCACATGGACTGAGGATGTAAAATAGGAGACAGTGGCATCATGATTTGGCCTTTCTCCTCCCCTATCTGTGCTGGAAGCAACAAGAATACTGGGAAGACAAAGACTTGAATGGAAGAGACTGGTCACAGGCTTAAAGGGGGAAACCTGTGTATTAAGAACTGTAATCTATCTACAGCATCCAGTGGGGTGAGAAAAATTACTCGATCCAAATACTGCCTAGTCTAAAAAGGTTTAAGATTTAGACTGTGCACTTACCTTTTCTTTTCTTTGGTAACTAGCTCTGACCTTTTATGCCTATCACTTATAATCACTTAGAATCTATTTTTCTGTAGTTAATAAATCTGTTTTATATTTTACCTAAAACGGTGTATTTTGGTTGAAGTGCTTGGGAAAACTCAGCTCAGATTACAAAGGCTAGAGTGTGTCCTCTCCACATTGAGGGAGGGGCAGACTGGGTAATGAACTTACGTGGGTCAGGCTTCTGACCAGAGCAAGATGGTACAGTTCTGGCGTGCAAGGCTGGGGGCTTGGGAGATTTGCTGGTGCCTTTCTCTGTGTGATTCATGAGTGGCTCTGGGAGCATTCATGCAATTTAGCTGGGTGTTGGGCTCCACATGCGGTTGTGCTGAGTGAAAACAGGGCCTGGAGGGGTTTGCTGCTTGTCACTAGCAAAGCATTGAGAGAGAGAGCCCAGGCTGGAGAGCTAAGAGAGGACACTGGTACCCCAGTTCCAGGTTGTAGCCCGGGGTTGTCACAGAGCTGTTTGTTTGTATGGCACATCTCAGGACAATACCAAGCACGTACCTGTCACACAGATTGTTACACATTTATGGACTGTATTCACAATACATACAAAGAATTTTGGGCCAGAGGAATGCTGTCTGAAGCAGTCAGGTTTTGCTATTCTATTCAGATTCTAATACCCTGTCCATCACTGTGGTACCTAGGTACCTGCTGAAATGGCTGCTCAAATGTAGTGGCTTTTACACACTCTTGTGTCGGTTGTTTCTTAATGTCTCAGTTTTAATGACTGGCTGTGAAACTGTTCATATGTTTTATTTGAAATATTAACCCAAGGAGACCAAGAGTTCATGCACAGAGCATGAGACTGGTAGAGAGCCTACAGCTTCAGTAAATAGGCTGCACACTCAGGGAGCTGCATGCAGGGCAGAGCAAGGGGGTTCCTCACCTCCATTTGCCCTTTGGGGATGAGTCATCCCCTATTTACTCTGCCTGTCTAGGAGGATGTGGCCTGTTGCTTCCCCAGTTGGGTTTGGGGCTAGTTACTCCAACATTTACAGGGACTCCTGGGTTACACCTCACTGCTATTGATATTACAGTAGCACGTATGGGCCCCATTCATGAAGCAGGACTCCAGAGACGATTCCTTCCCTGAAGAGTTTACAGGCTAATCCCTCCCACCCCCGCTTTATGCATTGCTGTACAGACATGCAGACAACCTATAGAGTCTTCAGTGTTGGGGCTTTGTACCCCCTCTGTGCAGCCCACTCATGATATTTCTGCTGCATTTCAAGTCTTGAACATCCGTGGAGAATTTGGCCATTAGTAAATCATCATGTATTTCCTCCCCCATCCTCTGCCAGTAGACCAAGTCTTTGTACGTTATAGGAAAGTGACTAAGGGCCTGACTCATCCGATAGTTGGGACCTACAGGGGACAGTAGCTTTACTGTACAAGAGGGAAAGGAGGCTGGTGTTTAATGCTGAAGTGTTACATGATGGCTGCCATGTTGGCCCACACACCAGGGATTGAACTGGGGCCTTCAGAGCTAAAAAGCATGAGCTGCTATCACTTGAGGCTACAACAGCACACAGCCACTACACCATGGTGACTTGTAACACCCACTCACTAGTGAGCTATAGGTACATGATGGGGATCACTGTTAACTAGGGCTGTCAATCACAGGTAACTCACACCATTAACTCAGAACAGATGAACTCGATTAAAAAAATTAATCATAGTTTTAATCGGACTGTTAAACAATAATAGAATACCAATTTACATTTATTATAAATATGTTTGTATGTTTTTCTACATTATCTAATATACTGATTTCAATTACAACAAAGAATACAGAGTGTCTAGTGCTCCCTGTATATTATTTTTTATTTATTTTACTAAATAAAATTTAGTAAAATAAAATTTATTTTATTTTACTATTTGCGCTGTAAAAAAAGAAACAGTGCGATGAAAACTGCGATTGTTTTTTTAAATCTCGCGATGAATCACAATGCGTTTTTTTAATAGTTTGACAGCCCTACTATTAAAGGGAGGAGTTGGTTTCTCGGGGCTCATTGGGACATGTAGTTGTTTGTTGGCTAGTGGCAACTGTGATAATCAATAGATATTTTAATTCAAATGGACAGAGGATGAAAAGTATTTTAGATAATTGACAGAGAACCTGATGAAAAGCCTCCTTGCCCTGATGCCCAAAACTGCCTCCTTTAATAAGGGAACGAGATACTGTTCTAAACAGGTGGAAGACCAAGGCCCTAATGCAGGGGTCGGCAACCTTTCAGAAGTGGTATGCCGAGTCTTCATTTATTTACTCTAATTTAAGGTTTCGCTTGCCAGTAATACATTTTAACGTTTTTAGAAGGTCTCTTTCTATAAGTCTATAAATATATAACTAAACTATTGTTGTATGTAAAGTAAATAAGGTTTTTAAAATATTTAAGAAGCTTCATTTAAAATTAAATTAAAATGCAGAGCCCCCCGGACCGGTGCCCAGGACCCGGGCAGTGTGAGTGCCACTGAAAATCAGCTCACGTGCCGCCTTCGGCACGCATGCCATAGGTTGCCTACCCCTGCCCTAATGTAACAAATCTTACAGGGCAATACTCTGGATAACCATAGGCCCAGGTCAAGCTGGAGATGCACAGGTACCCACCCCAGAAAGCTTGCAGGCAGCAATGGGAAGAGCTTTGGGAAAGGTGGGCCCCCATGATTCTATCTTCTGCAGAGAGTCAGAGAGATTAATTCACAGGCCCTCGGTGACAGACATTATGGCTTGTGGTCAAATTAGGGCCTGATCTGCACACACATCACTATGTGCATATTCAGCCAAGCTGACCAAACAGTGGCCCCCAGACAAGTCCTCCTTGCAGATTATTTATGTTCTTAGCAGCAATGGAACATAAATGGGGGATTGTTTCCTGGAATAGAAACACATATGCTGCAAAAGCAGCTTTAATATGCATGTGCCCATGGGGGGCAAGGGAGGATTATGCCCCTTTGCTACATAAACCGGGATTCAACACCATATAATTATTATCAGCTACCTACAAGTCAAACTGCAAACTCCTTACCTGGTTTTTACTCATTTCTTACTCTGGCAGATTCCCATTGTCTTCAACCAGAGTTAGGACTTCAGGATTTGACTGAGTTTTAACAGCAAGAGTAATCAACTGTTGAAGCAGGCAAGTGGTGCATTGTCCATCCCTTGGAGTCTTTAAGTTAGGGTTGGATGTCCTTCAAGAAGGCAATTTGTGGTCGATCTAAAGCATATTTGGCTTAGTGCAGAAATCACAGGACTCCTATAGCAAGAGATCAGACTAGAGGATCGTAAAGGACCTTTAGCTTTAAAATCAAGAGGAGTTTAACAATTTAACTTCCATTTGCCATTCCTGCTGTGTGTTTACTTTTTCATTTCACTCAGTTTAGGTAGTGGTCCTTTCACTTTCCCCAGCCACTTTCTGGGTCTTATGCAGTGGGCACATGATGCTGTTTAGATTTCCAGCACATCAGGAGGATCTTTGAATAACCCACTAGAAATAGAAATGTTACATATTTTTATAACACTCTGCCTCTCTTCTCTCCTTTTTAAAAATATTGTAAGACAAATTTGGGGCATATATTTTAATACGTCCTCAGGATCTCCTAAAGCATCGAACAAAAATAAAGTGACAGATCTGATAATTATGGAAACTGTATATTTACTTTTGCAACAGGAAATAATGCTGAGATGCCTCTTAGTTGTGGTTTTTATAATCTTTATACCTCAATTTTTATCTTACTTTCCATTTTCCTGTAACCTCCAATTAGCAACATGAAATTAACATATCTTTACCCTCCTGAGTTTATTGATTTCTCACTTTCTTCCCCCCTCCCCCCCCCCAACACTGGTTTTGTTTTGCCATGAAGATTTCTAATGGCACCTGCAACTGATCAGAGCTCTTGTTGTTAATAAGGGATTGAATCTACATTCTTTGTGTCCTAGTTTCTCCAACCTTGGGGGATAGCTGCTGATCTGATAGCTTGGATATTTTACTGCCTTTGGAGTCTAGTTTCGTATCAGCTATAGGCCAGACCGGGGCCCCGTTTGTGGTGGCGCAAGGGGGCATGTCTCATAGGCAGCAGCATGAGGAGAACCACTTCTGGAAGGCTGCTACCTTCCCTCCCCCCGTTGGACAAGTGAGTGGGAATGAGCATTGGCTCGGCCCCACTGATATGCCAGCTATGTGAAGGTCTAGTGCAGGATACTTCCCCTCCAGAGCATGGAGAAACTGGGAGGTAGATTGTGACTGAATCCTAGGCTGCTCCTGCTTGGGCGACTCATGGTAAAGCCACAATTAAGCCCTAACCCTAACCCTAAGCTGTTTTGCCTTTAATATTTTGGCCATAATTTCAGCATGCAGGTGGGAGCATAAGCACTTGAAAGAGTTTGTTGGACGCTGTCAGATGGCGGTGGGCGTGGAGATACGAGCTATGGTTCTGCTTCTACACAGGGACGCCGAGAGCGGGTTCGGGCCCCGGTGAAAATTTTTTTCGGGTCCCCCAGCAAGGGCGGACCGGTTAAACAGGTTATATATATTTTTCCATGCTAGGGACACGGGCTCAGATTTGCTCCCCGTTAATAGTAGTTTACCCCATATGGATAGTGTATGATCATCTGACAGCTGTTTGGTGGCCTATATGAAGTGGAATGGTGGTTTACCTTGTTTTTAGAGGGTAGGTGTCCAAAAATTACACAGAACATCCCTTAAAGTCATCTTCAGGTCATTAGCCAGGATGGGCAGGGATGGCATCCCTAGTCTCCATTTGCCAGAGGCTGGGAATGTGCGACAGGGGATGGGTCACTTGATGATTATCTGTTCTGTTCATTCCCTGTGGGGCACACGGCATTGGCCACTGTCGGAAGACAGGATGCTGGGCTAGATGGACCTTTGGTCTGACCCAATATGGTCGTTCTCATGTTCTTATGTTCAGCAGAGATGCTAAGAAAAGGAACAGGCCATGAAGGTTGTTGCACGTGAGTTTTTTGGTACCAGGGATGCTGCTGTCCATCGTATACCTGTTCTGTGGATAAGTGAATATCAGCTATTGTTTCCAGAGATGTTGGTGTGTATGGAAAATGGCACACTAAGGGACAGATTTTTAAAGGTATTTAGGCACCTACAGTTGCAGATAGGTACTTACTGGGATTTTTGAAAGAACCCAAAACCATTGAATTCAATAGGAGTTAGGTGCCTAGCTGGTTTAAAATACCTTTAACAATCTGGCGCTAGTTCACTTTAAGAAAAGGAATTCAGTTTTTGCTGTAAAAGCCTAGTGTTATGGAAAGAAACTATTCACACCCAGCTTCCCTTTTATTGTGAGTGCAGTTAACTCTTCACAAGATCATTTATGCTAGGTACTGTCTCAAGAAATACATTGCACAAGTAAAAGCCCACGTTCCCTTTTTGAAGAGAGTCAATACAGCTTGCCATTGGGCCAGAAAAGAATCCTTATCCCAAATCATGTTCCACTGCAAGGCAGTTCTTGAGACACTCTTCCTAGCTTAGAAAGTTTATTGTTAGTTGGTGTCTTTTTGTTCAGCTTATCCCCTCCTAACTAACATCCCCAGCCCACCCAACTCCCCCAAATTTAAAGAAGAAAGAAAATTCATGAAACTAACATGGTATTGGAAGGCCATCCCACTGGTCATTCTGCTTGGATGTTATACCCTTTCCACTGCCTTTCATCAGTCTTGTTTATTTAGAATGTAAGCTCTTCGGGGCAGGGCCTGTTTATAATGCTGTGCAGGGCCCACCATGATGGGGCCCCATTGTAATAAATAGTAATAGTCTAATAAATCAAAATGCTGTATTTTTAGCTAGTACAAATACATCTGTGATACAGCCTAATTCCAGAGCCCTATTTACAAACACCAGGACATCGCTCTTCGGGGGTGGGGGTGGGGTAGGGCATGAAGGGAAGCAATCCTATTTCTGGAGTGGAAAGTCTGTTTCAAACAAGCCAGCACCCAGCAAACTCCTCAGACAGGTCCTCAGCCTGTTGGGTTGGTTATTCAAAAGATAAGGTCCACAGCTAAAACCAAATACTTACATTTAGGACCTTCCCATCAAGGGAAAGGTGAGTCATTTCTTCATAGATCAGCAATCACCCGCTATTGCCCCATTTGTCTCTTTAGGTCTGCTCCTAGGGATTGGTTCTAGCTTCCTCCAATGCTAGCACTAGAGGGAATTACTCCTCTCGGTCTTAAGTCCCTGTTGGCTCCAGTAGAGATTGCTTCTTTTCTAAAGGAAATTGGAACATGGAGGAACCATGATACTTAGAGCCCTATTTTTGGGTCCCAAAGTGGGGGGCCAAGTGGTCAGGGCATTAGCCTGGGATCCATCAGATCATGGATTTCATCAAGTATGATCCTGGACAAATCGCTTACTCTGTGCCTCTGTTCACCACCTAGAAAATGAAAATAACGGAACCTGCCTACCTTAGAAGGGTATTGTGAGGATAAATACATTAAAGACAGTGAGGTACTTAGTTACCGAAATAAACTGGATCCTCTTAACACCTAAGATCTCTAGGTAGATAGTACTGTTTCAATGTTGCTTTTGGGATTTACTATTTTGCGGTTTGATTGCCTCGGCGTCAACGATAGCTGACAACTGCCCATGCTAAACCTTGAAAGAGCAGAACAAAGACAACAGAAATGTACAATCTTATCACCAATCTCTCCTTTTAATTTGAAACCCATTTTTCTGCTTGTTTCCTGTTTCCGCTTGAATGCCTCCTTGATCTCACAATTTGCTTTTAAGAGCTTGTTCCATATGCTATTACATTTCAGCCTCTTGCTGCTGCACAGAATAGAACAATTTACCTACATTTCCCGGCCCCTGTGTGGTTTGATGGAGAAGATACTTCTGATGACCATTGAAGAGTGGTCTCTGATCATTTTCTTCCTATTGCAGTACTATGGACTGTGATGTTTCTGGCTGACTTATTAATCATTTGAAGCAGTGAATAAATCTGTTCCTCCATTGGTATAATTAACCAATTAGAAATGCTGGTATAGAAATGGATAGCAATTACATGTGTGAGCCTGTGAGAGAGACAAGCGTAAGAGGCGTTTGTCAGCATGGCAGCTACAGTAAGGATAAAACATGAATGCACACACACTATAATTCCCTTGGTGTTTCACTTGGGTACATTATTCGCTTGCTCTTATGAGCTGTTATGGAGTGTTGCTGTGAGCTGTTTAAAGACTGCCACGTTAAACCTCAGAGCAAGTTGCATTTCACTGTTAGGTGACTAACCCCTTGAGACAGTGTGGTCCAGTGGATAGGGCATTGGAGCAGGATTCAAGAAACCTGTGTTCAATTTCTAGCTCTGGTACTGACCTGCTGTGTGACCTTGGGCAAGTCACTTTTCCACTCTGTGCCTCTGTTTCCCCTCCTACCCTCTATCTGTCTTTTCTAGTAAGACTGTAAGGTCTTCAGGGTAGGGACTGTCTCTTCCTATGTGTTTGCATGTTTCCTGGCATGCTGGGGCCCTGATCACAGCTGGGGCCTTTGGGCATCCCTGAAACACAAATAAATAATAATTACACATCCTAAAAATCTGATGCGTTTGCACAGCCATGTAGGATCTTGTGAGATAAAGCTGCGTATGGTCAATCTGTGAGTCATAGAGTCAAACGCCAGTGTAGTGCTATTGATCTGGACACTGGCAAAATGAGAACAGACACATGGATGGATTTTAAGCAGCAGGCCACAACTTTTATTAAACTTAAACACGGGGGAAGGGCGCTACCCTCCCATCCCCCACCCTCTCCTGTACCAGGCATTTAAGTTGTTCCAGTGAGGGGGTTACAAGACTCCTACCATATAACCCACTGCTGGAACGGAGCTGAAGGAGGCTCCACAGGAGCTGGGGGATGCTGGCCAATCAGCACGCCTCCCCACAACTGGCCAATGGGTGCCACAGACTCCAAGGGGAGGGACAGGAGCTACCTAGTGTCCCCCAGCCAGTATCTCCCTCCCTTGTTGCTGGGGCTGGCCCCTTACACCGCTGGCCCCATCTAGTTCCCCCACCTGTTGAGGCAGGCAAATGGCATTTGTATCTATGGAGGGATTCATGGAGTATTAAATAGAATAAGCACATGCTGTGCTTGGGTACCCAGGATACAGGCTTAATGCAACCTTTGTCTTTACCTGCTCTGGATTTGTACTCAGCGAAGCTTGACTGATCTAGTAGATCTGGACTTTGGAATCTCTGCCACGTGCGTGACATTAAGATGAAAGATGTCTGTAAGAAACTATCAGTTATCCTTGCAGTAATTTGCAATTCAAACAAACAAAGCCTTAATATTGTGATTGATATTTTGTTGATCCTGCAAAGACCTAGAGGAAATATTAAATGTCCTCTACAATGTGATTATATCTGTCAGGCTGCAATCAATGCCATGTAGTTCTCTGCTGCTTGTCTCTTCCTCTGCTTTGCTGTGAAAGACTCACGGGTTGATTCTCATCTCACCAGAAGGACTGCATTGGCTGTAACGGACTTACCCCTGATTTGCACTGGGGTAAGTTTTTAAATAATGTCTTAAGGAAATAAAATCTCAGCAGATGTTTCACGCAGGGCACAGCTAGCAGAAAAGAAAGATGATAACGGCGGGGTTGTGGCAAGTAATGAGAGCAAAAGTTCTTTGCTTGCTGATGCTATAGGCGCTGTTATTTTACGGCATTCCCTAATACCACTGAGCTGTTATATAGCGCTTTTCAACGATAGATCTGAAATAGTTTTCTGAAGGTGGTCAGGACCATGATGCAGATGAGGGAACTGAAGCATAGAGAGAGGACACGATTTGCCTCTAGTCAGTCAGATGGCCAGTGGGATTAGAAACTTAGTCTTACATTGTGCTAGTACTAAACAGTGCGTACATCACAGAGTGTCCTCCCGGCTCCTGTATTTTTCAGAGTGCTATACATTTAAAAATAATCTTTGCAAGTGCATAGAGTGGGAAGCCATCCAAAACCAAAATAAGCATTAGAGCGCACACGCCCCAGATGTAGAGACCATTGACAACGGTACCTACAGCTTTTTCACTCTCTTTTTTAATAGTCAACCAAAATCCAAGAAAAACTCCTATTGTGAAATGTGCAATCTAGCATTGGAAATAAGGCCAGTCTTCAAGAAACAAAGAATTATATTCTAGATTCTGCCACTCTTACTCATTGAGTCCCACGGGATGATTGACTATTTAAGTATGGCCAAATCTGGCCATGTGGGTCCGCTTCTGCTGCTTCCTGGGGAAGGGCAAATATCTGAGCAATGATTAAAGAGAGGCCCCTGCAGTAGAGAATGGTTCTAGGGTTTTATTACACCATTTTAGGCCCCGCTCTAGCAAAGCATGTAAGCAGGTATGTCACTTTAAGCATGTAACTGGTCCCATGGACTTCACTGTGTCTATTCATCTGCTGATAGTTAGGAACATGCTTAAATATTTTGCTAGATCAAGGCCTGATTTCCTTTGAAGTTTGGCACAACCAATGAATGTGGAAGCCTAATTGTCTATTTTTGTTTTTTTAAAATGTTCCCTTTATTTTTTGGCAGGCAGCGTCGCCCAGTGGATAGGGTGCTATGAAGCCAGGAGATCAAGAGTCTAATTGTGGCTTTGCCACTGACCTGCTGTGGAACCTTGGCGAAGTCACTTCATCTCTGTTTCCTCTCCCACTGGTTTTCTGCCCTTTCTGTTTGACCTGTAAACTCTGTTGGTCGTGGACTGTCACTATGTATACATACAGCGCCTACTAGAATGGGGCCCCAAGCTCAGCTGGGTCCTCTAGGCGTAGGATATAAATTAATATTACCCAAGACTATGACACATTGTTTAGAAAATTGATTGAATTGCTCACTACCCTTTGGTCTTGTCCTCTTATGCTTGAGCCCTCCAGCTTGTTTTGCTTAAAAACAAAGTGAAAGCATTTAATGTGCTTTTATTTATAGTGCAGATGAAAACAAGACAGACGTGCTATTTTTGCTCAGATAACTAGTATTCTCTCTCCGTTTTACACTTTTCCAAAGTAATTTAGAAGATTGGCGATAACCCCCATTTTTTTGTGCTGAAGAAATTGCTTTTTCTGTAATACCAGCATAAAATAAATACCCCAGGTACCGTGCAGTCAGCAAAGCACTCAGTATATTTAAGGCTGGACATTCCTGGAGGTAGACAATTAACATATTATAGGAATTTTCCATTTGCAAATAGCAATGTCACAATATTTTATGGCTGGATTTTCAAAAGCATTCAACATTGGCCGAATTCTGTTTCCAAGGAAGTCATCTTTGACTTTCAAGGAGCAGAATCAGGCCAGCTAACACAGTCACACCATTAACCTTATTGTACACTGGATTTAATTTATCTCTGATGTAACTCCAGTGACTTCAGAGGACTTCATGCCCGAGGGCTGAATACCGCCCACTGGCTTGACTGCAAAACTTAAGGCCTGGCTTTCTGAACTACATTTAGTTTAAAATGCCAGGCAACCAGGAAAGCTTATAGTAGTGGCCACATTTATGGCCTGGTCTACACTAGGAGTTTATGTCGAATTTAGCACCGTTACATCGAATTAACTCTGCACCCGTCCACACCACGAAGCTATTTAGTTCGACATAGAGGTCTCTTAAATTCGACTTCTGTACTCCTCCCCAACGAGGGGAGTAGCGCTAAATTCGACATGGCCATGTCGAATTAGGCTAGGTGTGGATGGAAATCGACAGTAATAGCTCCGGGAGCTATCCCACAGTGCACTACTCTGTTGACGCTCTGGACAGCAGTCCGAGCTCGGATGCTCTGACCAGCCACACAGGAAAAGCCCCGGGAAAATTTGAATTCCTTTTCCTGTCTGGGCAGTTTGAATCTCATTTCCTGTTTGGACATCGTGGCGAGCTCAGCAGCACTGGCAACGATGCAGAGCTCTCCAGCAGAGATGGCCGTGCAATCTCAGAATAGAAAGAGGGCCCCAGCATGGACTGATCGGGAAGTCTTGGATCTGATCGCTGTGTGGGGCGATGAGTCCGTGCTTTCCGAGCTGCGCTCCAAAAGACGGAATGCAAAGATCTACGAGAAGATCTCTAAAGCCATGGCAGAGAGAGGATACAGCCGGGATGCAATGCAGTGCCGCGTGAAAATCAAGGAGCGGAGACAAGGCTACCAGAAGACCAAAGAGGCAAACGGACGCTCCGGATCCCAGCCCCAGACATCCCGTTTCTACGAGGCACTGCATTCCATCCTAGGTGCGGCCGCCACCACTACCCCACCACTGACCGTGGACTCTGAGGATGGGATATTGTCGACGGCCGGTTCCTCGGACATGTTAGCGGACGGGGAAGATGAGGAAGGAGATGAGGAGGACGAGGCAGTCGACAGCGCTTACAACGCTGATTTCCCCGACAGCCAGGATCTCTTCATCACCCTTACAGAGATCCCCTACCAACCGTCCCCAGGCGTTAACCCGGACACAGAATCAGGGGAAGGATCAGTCAGTAAGTGTTTTAAACATGTAAACATTTATTTTTAACAGAACAGGAATATTAACAATATTAACAATGGCTTTTTCATTATTACTTTGCCCTAGGCGCTTAACGTTTCAGTCCTTGGCAGTGCAACTACTGAAAAAAAATCTAACAATGTCCGGTTTAGCATGATTGTTTTGCCCTAGGCGCTCTACTGTTTAGTCCCTGCCAGTGCAGCTACAGTAAAATCCGGTCTATATGTCCGGGGATAGAGCAGAAATCCTCCTGGGACATCTCCACGAAGCTCTCCTGGAGGTAATTGGAAAGCCTTTGCATCAGGTTCCTGGGGAGAGTGGCCTTATTGGGTCCTCTGTGGTAGGAAACGTTTCCGCGCCAGGAGACAAGCAAGTACTCGGGGATCATTGCCTTGCAGAGCATGGCGGCATACGGCCCTGGTCTTTGCAGGATTTCCCGAAGCATCCTTTCTTTCTCGGTCTCTGAAATCCTCATCAGAGTGATGTCGCTCATGGTGACCTGCTTTGAATTAGGTAGGGGAATGTTAGTATTGGGACTGCTTGCCTGTTCCTTTACAAAACTGTAACCGGCGGTTTACAGCCACGCGGTGGAGGCGGGAGAGGAGCAGCATACAGGGATCTTTCCCTGGGACAGCCGCGAGGGGGTGGGACAGGGGCAGAGTTCATGCTTGCCGGATTGCTGGCAGCAGGGACTGGCATTGCTTTGAACGTGAAAGGAGGCCAGTGCTATTATTAAAGTTTTAAGCAGCCACAAGTCTACGGCTTACCATGTCAGCCTGTTACTCAAATTCCGCTGTCCTGTCCCGCTTGTCTGATCTGCACTGCAAGACCCCAGGCACTGAATGCGAAGGCCGAAAATTTGACCTTGTCCTGAGTGCGCATGTGATAGGTGCTGTGCATGGTCTTGTTCACAGAGAAAGACTATGTTCTTTGTTCAACCAAAAATTTATCTTTCTGAGGAATTCACTCCCTTTTTCCCATCCCACAGCTGCGACTGTCTCCCGAACTACCCTGGCATCACACTCCCAGAGGCTAGTGCAGATTAGGCGTAGGAAGAAGAGGACACGGGAGGACATGTTCTCGGAACTTATGGGCTGCTCCCGAGCCCAGGCAGCCCAGCAGACCCAGTGGAGGGAGAACTTGTCCCAAATGCACCGATCACACATGGAACGGGAGGAGAGGTGGCGGCAGGAAGACCAGCAGGCGACTCAAACGCTGCTTGGACTAATGAGGGAGCAAACGGACACGCTCCTGTGCCTTGTGGATGTTCTGCAGGACCGGAGGCAGGAGGACAGAGCCCCGCTGCAGTCTCTCTCTAACCGCCCTCCCCCGCCACAAAGTCCCATACCCCCCTCACCCAAAGTCCCAAGAAGGAGGGGCGGCAGAGTCCGTGAAAACTCTCACTCCACCCCTGCAGACTGCTCAAGTACCAGAAGGCTCTCATTCCCCAAAATTTGACAAGTCCTTTCCTTCCCGCCTCACCCAAGCCCCCGTCCCAGTTTCATCCCCCAGTTTCATGTGTAGTTGCTAATAAAAAATACGTTTCTGTTAATTACTGTTTCCATCATGTTCTTTTAGAGGAGAGTCTGTTTGAAGGGGGGGAAGGGGGTTGGTAATTGGACAGGACAGTCACCTTTACCAGGGTACAGACGCGGGGGCAGGTCCAGCAGCAGGGCACACACACATTGCATTCACTAGTTGCCCTGGTCAGTCTGGGAGGTGGTTTTCATGTTCTGTGTGTGTGTGGGGGGGGGGCTATGTGACTTTGTGGCGGGGGAGGGCGGTTAGAGATCTTATGCAGCGGTCCTTATCCTGGATCACAGAGCCACGCAGCAGGGGATCTGTAACCGTCCTCCTCCTGCCACAAAGTCACATAGCCCCCACACACAGATTCCCGAACAGGAGGGGTGGCAGGCTCCGTTGAAACAACCAGTCCACCAGTGCGGAGCCTGTCATTCCTGGAGTTTAGAAGCGTCCTTTGCATCACTACACTACACCCGCTCCCCACCACAGTCTGCGTCCCCGGTTCAACACTTTCCCGCGAAAACAGTAATAAAGAAAACGGTGTTCATTAACAAATTTCAAGTGATTTTATTTTTAAACGTGTGTTGGAAGGGGGTGAACGGGGTGAACGGGGTATGTAACTGGAGAGGATAGTGAACATTTACTGGGTAAAGAAACGGGGGCAGGTTCAGCTTCTCTGTAAACAAACTTAATAGTCACAGGTTACCCTGCTCACTCAGGAACCTAGCTTTCAAAGCCTCCCGGATGCACAGCGCGTCCCGCTGGGCTCTTCTAATCGCCCGGCTGTCTGGCTGGGCGTAATCAGCAGCCAGGCTATTTGCCTCAACCTCCCACCATAAAGGTCTCCCCTTGCTCTCACACAGATTGTGGAGCACACAGCAAGCTGCAATAACAATGGGGATATTGGTTTCGCTGAGATCACAGCGAGTCAGTAAGGTTCTCCATCTCCCCTTGAGACGTCCAAAAGCACACTCCACCGCCATTCTGCACTTGCTCAGCCGGTAGTTGAAGAGTTCTTTTTCAGTGTCCAGGGCGCCTGTATAGGGCTTCATGAGCCAGGGCATTAGCGGGTAGGCTGGGTCCCCGAGGATGACTATAGGCATCTCCACATCCCCAAGAGTTATTTTGTGGTCCGGGAAGTAAATATCTTCCTGCAGCCGTCTAAACAGACCAGAGTTCCTGAAAACACGAGCGTCATGAACCTTGCCCGGCCATCCGACGTTGATGTTTGTAAAACGTCCCCTATGGTCCACCAGTGCTTGCAGCACCATTGAAAAGTAGCCCTTTCGGTTAATGTACTGGCTGGCCTGGTGGTCCGGTCCCAGGATAGGGATGTGAGTTCCATCTATAGCCCCACCGCAGTTTGGGAATCCCATCGTGGCGAAGCCATCTATGATGACCTCCACGTTTCCCAGGGTCACTACCTTTGAGAGCAGTAGCTCAACGATTGCGTTGGCTACTTGCATGACAACAACCCCCACGGTAGATTTGCCCACGCCAAAGTGGTTCGCGACTGACCGGTAGCTGTCCGGCGTTGCAAGCTTCCAGAGGGCTATGGCCACTCGCTTCTGGACAGTCAGGGCTGCTCGCATCCAGGTGTCCTTGCGCTTCAGGGCAGGGGACAGCAACTCACAAAGTTCAAGGAAAGTTCCCTTCCGCATGCGAAAGTTTCGCAGCCACTGGGATTCATCCCAGACCTGCAGCACTATGCGGTCCCACCAGTCCATGCTTGTTTCCCGGGCCCAGAATCGCCATTCCACAACATCAAAATGACCCATTGCCACCATGATGTCCTCGGCGCGGGGTCCCGTGCTTTGTGACAGGTCTGTGCCACTCTCAGACTTCAGGTCCTCACCGCGCTGCCGTAGCCTCCTCGCCCGATTTCTCAGCATCTGCCTCTGGGAAAGGTGGACGATAAGGTGCGAGGTGTTGACAACGGCCATAACTGCAGCGATGGTCGCAGCGGGCTCCATGCTCGCAGTGCTGTGGCGTCCGCGCTGTCACTGACCAGAAAAGTGCGCGAACTGATTTCCCGCCGGCGCTTTCAGGGAGGGAGGGCGGGAGTGACTGTTGGATGACGACAGTTACCCAAAACCACCCTCGACACATTTTTTCCCCCAGAAGGCATTGGGGGCTCGACCCAGAATTCCAGTGGGCAGCAGGGACTGCGGGAACTGTGGGATAGCTGCCCACAGTGCACCGCTTCCAATGTCGACGCTTGCCCCGTTAGTGTGGACTCACAAAGTCGAATTACTGTCCTTAGTGTGGACACACACGTTCGACTTTGTAATATCGATTCCACATATTCGATTTAAGTAAAATCGAACTACTCTCGTAGTGTAGACATACCCTATGAGTCTGTGATGAGGCCTCTCTGCCCCACCCTGGGGACTGAGAGCTGCTCTGCTGGCAACAAGAGAGGTAAGGAGAGCCTGTGGACCGAGTTGACCCCACCCCACCTGAAGCCAACATTGGACATGGAGAGGAGAGCTGACTAGGATGCAACGCAACACTATGCTACTTCCTTGACTAGGGAAGCCTGGTTCCAGCCAAGAGCCTAAAATAGCTTGCTACATGGGCACACCATTTGGTGGCTAGGATGACCAAGCCCAGGAAAACTGATAGAAGGGACTAGCAGACTGGAGACAAGCCCACAGAAGACCGGCAAAGGTCCTCTCGGCAAATCCATGCATGGCCCTGATTATGAAGTTTGCTATTTTCCATTTTGTTTTGGACTGTAACATCCTGGAAGGGGTAAGACAGGGCATAGCTGGAGGGCTAACGTATCACACTAGCTAATGGGGGGAGGGATAGCTCAGTGGTTTAAGCATTGGCCTGCTAAACCCGAGGTTGTGAGTTTGATCCTTGAGGGGGCAATTTGGGGATTTAGTTGGGAATTGGTCCTGCTTTGAGCAGGGGGTTGGACTACATGACTTCCTGAGATCCCTTCCAACCCTGATATTCTATGATCTGTGAGGGGCAATGCCTGGAGACCTGCAATGGGGTGAGTTGTGCCCTGGCAGGCCACAAGGGGTCACTGCCTAGACAACCCCGTTACAGAGACATTCAGGTTTTTAACTAGATTTACAAAAGTGCAAGGGAAACTTCCAAACCAGATGTAAAGTGTCAATGCTTGAATGGACTCAGAAGCAGCATGGCTTGATGCAAAGGCAAGAAGGCACCATCTTTGTTTTGAATATTTGGAAAGGGGATACTGATTTTGGGAAGATGCGACTGGCATGGGCAATGATTTTGGCTCAGCTGGATAACACTGAAAAAAAGTTCTCCCTCTTTCTAGATTTCCCGCCCCCCCTCCAACTATGGCTAAACAGCCCAAACTAGCCTACAGTGTCATACTATTATATACACACACACACACACACCTGATATTTCACTCCCTGCTTCTGGAGATTATCTTTCACTTCTCATTCTCTGTCTCGGTTTGATCTAAGTCAGAGTCGAAGACTTTTCTGGAAACAGCTTCCAGTTTAAGTTAGAGACGGACCCCAAATAAATCCCTCAATTTAATCTTCCCCCAGGCCAAATTCAGCAGACATTTCAGAATCCAAACACAGATCTGTGTTTTCATTTCCCAGTTAGTTGCCAGTACGTGAACATCCCTGAATTTGGTAGGGTTCAGGATTCAAATCTCAATTTTTGGGCTTGCCCATATTACTAAACCAAAACCCCAGCACTGGACACCCCCAAACTCTGTATCCAAACTGTGTTGCTTGAACCAATCACCCGTTTACATCACAAATGTTGTCCTTGTGTTTTGACTGAGTCATCCCATCATGGATCTCTACCTTCAACAGCTTTAACTCTTTCCTTACCTTTCCATAAAGTACCTTGGGATTTCCTATCACGGATGTGTACATACATTTGAAATATAGCTAGGCTGTGCGCATGGATACTTAGGCTAGGTCTACACTAAGGGGGGAGGTCGATTTAAGATACGCAAATTCAGCTACGCGAATAGCGTAGCTGAATTCAGCATATCCTATTCGACTTACCCCGCTGTGAGGACGGTGGCAAATCGACCGCCGCGGCTCCCCCGTCGACGGCGCTTACTCCTCCTGATGAGGTGGGAGTACGCGCGTCGATTCGGGGATCGATTTATCCGTCTAGATGAGACGCGATAAATCGATCCCCGAGAGATCGATTTCTACCCGCCGATCCGGGCGGGTAGTGTAGACTAGCCCTTAGTTATAAGCCAATATGCTAAATCTTTCCTAGGAATTTTCCCCCCTATGGAAGATGAAGACTCTGGGGTTCAAAAGCAATTAATTCTAAAAATGCATTACACAGCAACATGCTATACAGTAATTCCTCTTATCCTGTGCAAGGAGCAGCTCCAAATTGATTTTTTGTCCACAGTGAGGCAACTCTGTCAAATTGAATATTGCTTTTAGAATGTCTGGATGACAAATTAAAGTAGGTGCTGGAAAACTCATAAAAGCTGCAAAGAAACAGAGTTTTGTTTGTATATAAGGCACCAAGCAGCTTGGAGGAAAGTTAATAGGTTATAGTCTTTTACCTCTAGGGCGCTCATTTGAATTTTGAAAAGGCTTGCAGTGAATTAATCATCTGATATGATAGCTCTTTTGAGGGCTTAGAGCAAATCAGTTTGTAATCTCACTCCATTTCCCAATAAGCTGATGTCCACATGCGATTAAAATCATCATCACTACTCGGCCTTCTTTGCTGGCATGGGGGGGCTAAGAAGTGAATGGCCACAGAGACTAGGGTGACCAGATGTCCTGATTTTATAGGGACAGTCCCGATTTTGGGGTCTTTTTCTTATATAGGCTCCTATTACCCCCCACCCCCGTCCCGATTTTTCACACTTGCTGTCTGGTCACCCTAACAGAGACCCAGCTGCCTTCTTAACGGTACTGGTCAACTGACAAAGCCCTCAGACACACTGGCATGCTATAGTACCGGGGAAGTGTGAACTGCTCTTTCCTGTGTTGTACCAGTTCTGAGGATAGGGGACAGCGGTCTCTAGGGCTGTCACCTCTCTAGGGCTGTCAATTTCATTAGAATGAAATTCATTAACTGCCCCTTTCCTCCCTCCCCCAAAATAAAAAGAAAATAAAGAGTTGTCTTGTAAGATACCTGCAATCACATGACCTGCTGCTATAGCTGACGTGTATGCCTTTTAAACAGACCCATTATGACCTTTTTAAAAAAGAACCTCTTTTGCTCTTTCTAAGCACTGGAATGTATCTGGAACACAGACAGAACCAACAGGAAACTGATCTATCTGTCCCTTGGCAGTACTAAAATATTTAAACACCATTTGAACAATGTGGAAGTATGCGGGTAGAGTAGTGCAAATGTCAGTTCCAAAGGCATTGAATGCAATCATCTCTGCAGGCTACGACAAGCTGTTAGACAATCAAACAGGGCTGCGCCATATGGTTCAGTGTCTAGTACCAAAAAAATAAAAAAAATAAAATCATTTAGAAACCATAAGCACATGGGCAGAAAGTGCCAAATGTCTGGGCTGGGATACTCTCAAAGAGAGGAAAGTCACTGCGAGCGCTGTGATTAATGTCCCAGTGAACAGAAGGCTAATGGCATAAAGGAAGCTGTAATTTACAGGGTCTGAAAATGGGATTTCAGAATTTCTAGTACTGGCCTTCTGGGCAGTCCCAACCCAATACAATTGCTACGATAACGTTACGGTGTAGCCATAGACTGATAATAACGGTGCCAGGTGCTGGTTTTTCCTATTTCCCCTCTTATTGCTTAGCGCTGCCTTTCTACTAGTGTGTGTGATTATTAACGAGCATTCAGAAGATGCATATCACTCATTTTCAAAGCACTTTGCTAACTTCCCTATGCTACAGACAGGCAAACTGATATGGAGAGGTGGTTCAGTCCTGCCAGGGGCTGATCACACCCACAGAGAGGCTGGGTGTCAGGGCCTCAGGGCCTTAACCAAGACTACGGAGGAAATCATTATCATTAGTGGTATCATGGTAGACCGTAGAGGCCACCAGTTAAGGATCTGTGCCCCCCTGAGCTATGTACTGTACTCACTTATTGTTAAGAGCTGATGAAAACTGCTGCTGGATGAAACTATTTAGGGTGACCAGATAGCAAGTGTGAAAAAATCAGGACTTTTTTGGGGGGAGGGAGGGAGAGAAGGAGGGAAGAGAATCGGGGGTATAGTTGCGTATATTAGAAAAAGCCCCTAATATCAGGATAGTCCTGATAATATTGGGACATCTGGTCACCCTAAAACCATTTGTAGTGCACACCAACGACAAGTTTCACTGGTCCTACCAAACCCAGGAACTACGTTTCGTATTCCTGAGTGCTACGCAGGACCGGCTCTAGGCACCAGCAAAGCAAGCACGTGCTTGGGGCGGCATATGTCCAGGGGCGGCACGTGTCCAGGCCATACTTTTTTTCCGGTCATCCTTTTCCCCCGGCTTTTGGGGCAGGGCGCAGCCGGTGCCCCAGCTGACCATGCTGCCTCTTCCCCCGAATCCCCGTCCCTGCACCGCCCCTTCCTCCGAGGCTCCGCCCTTGTGCTGCCCCTTCTTCCCGAATCCCCGTCCCTGCACCGCCCCTTCCTCCGAGGCTCCGCCCTTGTGCTGCCCCTTCTTCCCGAAACCCTGGTCCTGCACCGCCCCTTCCCCCAAGACTCCACCCCCACGCCGTCCCTTTTCCCCAATCCCCGCTCTCGTATTGCCCGTGCAAACATGTGTAAAAGCCAAAAAAAAAAAGGGGGGGCGACCAAATTTTTTTTTGCTTGGGGCGGCAAAAAACCTAGAGCCGGCCCTGGTGCTACGTACTGGCACCATATCTAATAATGACCTATATGCAGTGTATAGAGAACTCCTGTAACGTGTGTGACAAAAAGCTTACAAGCCAAGTGATAGCAGCAGGTGGATACAACAAACAGTGTGGGAGGCACAAGGTAGCAGTGAGACAGTTATGGCTGACATAAGAAGCAACGATCATAGGATATCAGGGTTGGAAGGGACCTCAGGAGGTCATCTAGTCCAACCCCCTGCTCAAAGCAGGACCAATCCCCAGACAGATTTTTTGCCCCAGATCCCTAAATGGCCCCCCTCAAGGATTGAACTCACAACCCTGGATTTAGCAGGCCAATGCTCAAACCATTAAGCTATCCCTCCCCCAAGCACACCAGCTGCCTAACCAAAAATCCACTTGAGAGCCAGAATTAGAACTGAGGGGTTATAGCTTCTGGGCTGCACCTCTCACCCAGTTGGTGCATAACAATTACCAAGCTTAATTTAGCCCTGCGGCTCCCCAAGGAGTTTGTCCCAGGTAACTGAGCAGACATAATCACTTGCAAATAGCACAGCTAGTTCAGTTCCCCTATTATTTTGCTTTCCCCCCATTAAAGGCTTTCTGTTGAGCGGCACAGCGCTTGATCGCCTATAAGAGAGGCTTATGCAGAAAAAATAAACACGTCTAAGCCTCATGTTGCTTTGATGACAGTGAATAAGATCCAATTTTTGCACAGATACAAGGGAACTATCACCCCCACTCTAGCTGTGTGTGGGCTAATTCTTATCCCGCTGGGCCCATTTCACTTTGTCACCTGAACCATTTCCTCGGAGGGTTTCATTTGAGAGTGTCTATTAACCCACAGAACAGTGCTGTCGGAGCAGAGTGGGGCTTGTTAATCCTGCAGATGGAGAAGGTACCGAATGTTCCCTTCTCAGCATCGTTTTGAGCAACGCTGTGGAGGGCACGGAACACAAAGTGCTTGATGGTGAGCAAGGAGGCAGCTGGTTGGAAAGCTGGATGAAGCAAGAGGATATAATAGGTGGAAAGTGCAAAGGGTGGTTAAACAAACGAGTTATTTTTATGCATTCAATAAAATAGGCCCGATTGTGTCCGTTGGCTTTGCGCACTGTTTGATTGACCTTAACTCTGTATCTCTATAACCTTGTTTTCTTTTAAGCACTTCTATTTCAAAGTGGGTATTAATAACACATTAAATCCGTCGCCGGGCTCATTCTGTGCTGATTTTACAGCAGTGGAAAATGAAAGCCCTTCTCGGTGGGTCAGATCCTCAGCTGCTGTTGGGAATTGGTCTCGCTCCATTGACTTCAATAGCATTACACTGATTTGCACCAGCTGAGGCGCTGGCCCTATAATCACACTATGAGGACTGCCTTGCGCCCACCAGCTCTGTTTTGAAGGAGCCAGGTCAAGGGAGGAGAGCAAGTTAGTCTCTATGCCAAAAGGATGCCTGTCTCAGTGGGAAGAGGATGAACGTTTCTATCAGACATCACCTATGGAAGGATCTCTTCTCCTGTTTATGAAATGAGAATTAATTTATTTTAACCAGGGGAAACCACTTCCCCTTAACTCAAGCTTTGGTAATAGGTGGGGAGGTAAATGAAGAGCAGCTAGTGACATAGATGTACAGGGCAAGGGCCTCTTCAGCATAACCACAGGACCTGGTCCAATGCCCATTGGAATATGTGGGACTCATTCAGTTCAATAGAAAGGGCTTTGAATCAGGCTCTTATCCTACCTCTCAACTATCCCTTCTTAGCAAAGATCTTCCTTATTTTGGACCCAAAATCGCTTCTATCTCGGTCATATGTTGTAATCAACTTCTTTTTCGGTAGGAGAAGAATGGATCATTTTCGTCCCAGACACAGTGGGCGGGATTCACAAAAGGATTCTAATTCCTAGTTCCTATTGTGCCTATAAAGTGCCTAATTCCCATTGATTCCAAGGGGAGTTAGGTGCCTCAATACTTTTGTGAATCCCATTCAGTGTGGGCTGGTGGGTTGAAGACAAAGATAGAAGCCAGCGTCTCCTAAATCCTGTTCTCTATGACACAGACTCAATGTGTGTGACTTTGGACAAGTCACTTAGGCCCTGATCCTCAAAGGTATTTAGGTGCCTAGGCTTTGATATCTATGCCTTAGCTTCCCTGCCTGTAAAATGGGCATAATGACACCACTCACACAAGGGTGTTGTGAGGATTGCTTAGTTCACACTTTGGACGGTGCTTTCTTAGAGAATGTGAAGTGTTAATTAGTGTTAACTGGGATAAAGAGTCCTATGCAGGCTCTTCCCACTGGGGCACTGTGCGTAACATTTTAGACATACTTACCCTCTAAGCCCTATTTATTAATATTCCCGCTTTTCTTCCTTTGGTCATGGTCACATGGTATATCAGCATGATCCACACTTTCCCCTGGAGAGAGATGATGGCTGACTTTCTCCCTCCCGTGTTACATGAGGCCTTGTTAAGAATTGCTTGTGCTGTGTTTTAATTAATACATGTTGGACTGAGTTTTGGATTCATTAACACCAGTGTAAATCTGGAGCCATGCCACCAAGAGCAGAACATGGCCGCTCTGTTAATTGTCTTCCCTTGAAACTGTGTTCCTGAAACAGCTCAATATCACGAGTAATGCAAAGTAAACCTTGATCCAAATACTAGCCATTCTGCTGCAGTGTTGATGGCCCATCAACGCATATTGTTTTAGTCTATTATAGACTACTCTATGGGCAATGGCACAGACTGTGTTTGGTCCTAAGACCAGAAAATTCAGCCCTGAGGACATCACCATAGGTATGTACCTGCCAAAATAGGGTGGACACCTCTGATCAGATAGATTCTGTTTCATTATGTCTTGTGGAAGACGCCTGGCTCATTGGGGTTCATGGACTGTAGAAAAGGCCTAACAGAGATGAGATAGGTACAAGAGGGATAGCTCAGTGGTTTGAGCATTGGCCTGCTAAACCCAGGATTGTGAGTTCAATCCTTGAGGGGGCCACTTAGGGAACTGGGGCAAAATCAGTACTTGGTCCTGCTAGTGAAGGCAGGAGGCTGGACTTAATGACCTTTCAAGGTCCCTTCCAGTTCTAGGAGATAGGATATCTCCATTTATTTTATTTAAGAGCTGAGAATTGCAGAACTAAAGATTTGCCCAGTGTTGTTGAGAGAAGAAGCTATAATGCTAGGAGCAAGGAGAGCAGAGGTATTCAAAGTATATCAGATCTTCTTTGCCAAACAGCTCAATATCCTGAGTTGTGCTGAAGGGTTAAAATCCAGGTGCATTTTATATAATAACCTGGTATATGGATTGTGCCAGCTCTTTTCCAGTCCCAAAGTCCAGAGTATGGTCAAGGGACCAGAGGCCTAGCAAATAGTGATAAGCTAAGAGAAGCAGAATAAACAAAAGAAAGCCTTGCTTGCTAAAATAGGCCTGGTCAGCAAATTGCCAGGTGTTGGAGCTAAGAACTAAATAATTGTGTCAGAGTTGCAGATTGAACAAAGAAGCCCTGTTTCGGTTGTTAGTTTCTTCTGTAGGGAGACATTCTTCCCACAGATCCAACCTTGAGTTTATGAAAAGTTGGCACGTCAGTATAAGATATGGCATCCTCCCACCTTCCCTTCCAAGGGACCAACACCTGCCTTAAGACACAAAGGAGACAATCTTTATTGCCATATACTTTCACTGTTTCTTTGCTTTAACCCCTAGGAATGTACCTGTTGGACAATCAAAGGAGTTGCTCCCTTCCTATGGACCCCAAATCAGAATTCAACATATATATTTTATATTAATAACATTTTATCAAAATATTAATTAAATGTTAACTTGCTAACTTGAGACCATGGGCGGAGACATTATGTAACCTGTTAACCATTGGCTAATGTGCTATCTTGTCTTGCTGCAAAACCTATCCCGGGATGTGGAACTGCCTACCCCATCACTTTCCCCCGCCCATGGAAAATCTATATATTCTATTGTAATCAATTGATTGACAGTGTCTCTGAGCCTAATAAGCCAGGTGACACTCCGCCAGCGCTCTGTGTAATAAACTCCTATGCTTGACCTCTACACGGTGTGGATTTATGTCCTTCAGTGCAAAGCCAACCTTGCTCCTAACACTAGCAATTCTACAGCAGTGATGATATTGTTTTAGTCTATTATAGACTACTCCACGGGCAATGGGAAAGAAGACTATGTTTGGCCATGAAAGATTGAAACTCAGCTGCATTCCAAATATTTCATAAAAAATTCATACACTGTATGGATATCTAGGATTTGTGTCAGGGGAATTTTTCCATTGCCTGGGCGATTTCCACGTTGTCAAGACTCTTTCTTGTCTTGAGTGCTGGGTCAAGAAAAACCCAGCACTCAAGGCAAGAAAAACTCTCAGCGGTGTGGAAGTGAGCCGGTGAGCAAACACACTGCCCTGCAGCACTCATAAGAGACAATCATATAGATAGGCCTTCCAAAAGGGGCAGAAGGGTCAGGAAAAGGCCATCTGATCTAGCATGCCTGTATTCTCCTTGATTAATCTTCATCGCGCTTCATCCCAGAAGGCAGAAAAGGCCATAGTCAAACTTGCCAGGGAGGAGCATGATCTCTGCTTTTCAGTGGAGTGTGGGTACAAAGCTGTAATGAAAGGAAGAAAGAGAGAAGCACTTAAAAAGGGATGAGATCCCAAGCAGAATATTGCCAAAGCAAGAGAAAGGGTACTCACTGTTAAAGAAATAGGTGAGGAAACCAAGATCACTCTTCATTCCTTTTATCCTAATGATTTGATTATGTTTGTATAACAATAATGCCTGGAGAGCTCAGTTGGGACTGGGGCACCTTTGTGTCAGATAATGCTCAAATATATGGCACATACGCCCTGCCCCATAGAGCTTAATCCAAATGAACAAAAGTGGCTTGGGAAACAGAGAGGTGAAGTGACTAGCTCAAGATCAGCCAGCAGATCAGTGGCAGAGCCCCGCTCTCCTGTGTCCCAGTCCAGTGTTGGACCCACATGGTCATGGCACCTCTCCCAGATTGGTATGTGTTTTACTTTTCCCCCAGTGCCCACCATTCCCCCCAGGTTTCCACAGTAACTGTCAGCCATGTAGAACTTTCCTTAGCTAATTCTCATAATAAACATCAACTGGGCTCATTGATTTTTTTGGTATATGTTGAAAGTTCCATGTTTTACCTTCCCTGTTCTATGTCAACATTTTAACAGATCTTTATTACTAATGAAGGGCTAGCTTGTGGCATTTATGCTGCGAGTTAGTGTAGGGGATGTTCTCTTCAAGTGCTGTCCCTTGTGCACGGCATATACAATCGGCTTCATCCATTTTCCTGGCAAGAGTAACATTTAAGCCCCTCCCATACCTATAGTGCCCCACTGCTCAGCCTCTCAAATCTCACTCTTCCCTAAAAGCAAGGTAAAAGAAATGGACCCTGTACTGTAGAGGACAACAAACTCTGGCTATTTCACACCAAAAAGTGGGGGCAGAGGGCAGAATTTCAAAGGCAACGGCGCCTCAGAGAGAATGTTTAAAACAAACAAAAGGAAGTATTTTTTCACACAATGCGCAGTCAGTCTGTGGAACTCTTTGCCAGAGGATGTTGTGAAGGCCAAGACTATAACAGAACTAGATAAGTTCATGGAGGATAGGTCCATCAATGGCTATTAGCCAGGATGGGCAGGTATGGTGTCCCTAGCATCTGTTTGCCAGAAGCTGGGAACGGGTGACAGGGGATGGATCACTTGATGATAACCTGTTCTGTTCATTCCCTCTGAGGCACCTGGCACTGGCCACTGTCGGAAGACAGGATACTGGGCTAGATGGACCTTTGGTCTGACCCAGAATGGCCGTTCTTATGTTCTTCTTATGTTCTTAATGTCATGAAGATCCAGCTCAAGAGCCTCCACTGACCACAACTGTGGCCGTCAAGGCATGGAGAGAGAAGTGGTCTCTCATATAGGCAGATCCTAAGCCATTTAGGCCCAGGTAGTTAGGTGCCTAACACCCATTGATTTCAGTGGGAGAGAATTCTGCCCTCTCTCCCCACTTTTTGGTGGGAAGTCATTTGGTTTGTTGACCGTTAGGGTATAGTACTGTAAGCCTTTATATTATTGATGGATTGATATAACAATGATATCTTAAACCATCGTAACCTGGGTCAAAGGTTTGGGCTCCTTATAGGCGATTGTATTAGAATTAGCAGAGCAAGAACTACCATGAGAAATATCATTTGGTCTGGAGACTCTGGGTGCACACAAGAAACAATACCAGGGACCACAACAGCTTATCAAGCTTCCCTTTACTATAAACCTGACTACACTGATAATCAGTGCTGCAGTTATAGATACATAAATGGCGATGGACCAATACCATAAGATGTCCAGCATCAGTGCTCTCGATACTCACATCCCCAAGGCTACCATCAAGATGGGTGGCTCTCTCAATAGGTGGCCATCTGTGGAGGGTCTCCTGATGGAGTCTTCCTTCCACTTCATGAGGAGGATCCCCTTTTATGCTGAGTTACACTCACACCCATAACCCTTATGCATATGCATGAAGGTTCCAACCCCTTTTTCCTTATTGGGACTCCCACACCCCATAACATTCGGGATGCCCCACTTTTCATAGCCTATCCTCTTATTTTCATTAGCCATTTACATCAACAATTCCCCAGGGCAACCTGCGGCCGCTGCAGGATTTTCCCTGCTGTTACCAATCAGGTGGCTTGTGGTCTAGGCAGGTATATTATGGCATATTTTCTTGAACATCACCCATTGGCACATTCTTCATAGTAATCTTGTAACTTTGCAGGTACGGGGTTATTCTTGGGTCACCTACTTATGTTAACCCTTCCCTAGGCCTAAGCCTACTGTGGCTAAGCTAAAATTGTATAGACGTTAGCCTGTAGGCCTTGCATTACAACCTTACTTTGCTAATATACACTCATCACTCATAAATGTTTGTCAGCATTATACCCCATAATACTCTCCTACTTACTCCTATACCTACAACCTAAACCTATTCATCACACATCCATCACATATGAATTAGCCATAACAATAGTTAATACAATTAAAAGATTACACAAAATAATTGGCTACAGCACATGGATTTCAGTGGGAGTTAGGTGCCTCAGAACCTTTGAGGATCTGGGCTTTAAGGCTTTATAGGTCAAAACAAACACCAAGGCCCATAAGGCAGCCAGCACCCCATAGAAAGCACAGGTTTAATGTGCTGACAATATGACATAGTGCTTAAGATGTGGAATGCTCTATCTATACCAAAGTAAACCCAACTCTCACATAAGCATCAATACTTTTAATGGTGTCAGCCCTTTAAAAAAACCCATACCAAACCAACCGAGGAGATAAATCCCAAATTTAAGAAATTAAAATCAATAAACTTGCCCTGCCATCCATGCTACAATAAAGACTCATAAACAGAAGCATCCACCAAATCTCTATGGCTCTGCTCCTTTACGATTGCACACAGTAGGAAAAGAGGGAAAAGATTTATATGGAATATTTGGTTGGGTATGGGAACCAGTTATCTTAACGTAATATCAAAAAGGAAATATGATCTCATTTAGAGATCTACCGGATACATTCACTGTTACGTTCCCAGTAGGATAGTAGCGATTCTTACAGCTGTCTAGCAATTGAGAATTATGTTCTCACTACATTTAATAACCTCACTTTACCTTCCAGTATCATCCATCACAACGAGACTTTTGGGATCAAAGTCAGTGGCTCCCCATGTAGTATTGGTTCCATATAAAAAAACGATCTCTCTTTCCACTGACTTTTTACTAGATATACCTAAAATTTGGGAAGAAGAAGCTGGAGCATCCCTGTTTGCAGAGTGAGATAGGTAAGATCTGGGCACCTGCTCCTCTCGGGTAGCTTCCAGGTCTTCTTTCTCCTTGCTTCAGAAAGCAAGGGCGATGCCTGTAAAAATGAGTCATGCTCGTTTATTGGGGTCTGACTTATGCTGGTCAGATAACATGGTATAGGCACATGAGGAGAAAAATCCTGCTCTACTTACTAATGCAAACAATCCCGTTGAAGTCAATGAGCTAGTTGTTCCAGCAAAGCAAGCAAGATTCGTGCCCTGCTTCTTCATCATCACTCTACTGGGGTGTTGTGCAGGCCAAAAGTATAATTGGGTTCAAAAAATAACAACATCAATTCATGGGAGCTAAGTCCACATCCATGACTATTAGCCAAGATGGTCAGGGACACAACTCCTTGCTCAGGGTGATCCTAAATCTCTGCCTGCCAGGAGCTGGGAGGGGAAGGCAGGGGTGGATCTCTCCAGAATTTCCCTATTCTGTACATTCCCCTGAAGCTCTAGTATGCGGTCACTGTTGGAGACGGGATACTGGGCTAGATGGACCGTTGGTCTGACCCAGTGTGGCAGTTCTTATATGCATACACAGAACAAATAAATGGACTTTATTAATAGCATCTCACATTTACAGAGCAGGTTTCTTTCCAGGGAATTCCCAAGTACATCCCAAACTTAAACCACAGACAAGAGCCGCTTTTTGCATCACTGAAATGCAGCCACCTCTGGAGTGAAGCACATCAGTTCTCAAAGACACGAAATAGTTTATGCCGTGTTTAGTTGAAACTGCTGAGGCAAACAGAATGACATTTACCCAAGACACTGAGGTTAACGTCCATTTTCTTGGGATTGGCAATGATCACAAATAACCTGGACCATAGTGTTATATTTAATCTAAGAAAAGGCATCTCCACCAGCATAACGCTCCCTGTTGCTTCATTAGCGTCTTGCAGGGAAAATGGTAATCTGCTGAATCCTACAGCACCCTAGACATTCCAGGGAGGTCTCCCATTAGTCTTGGACTCATACTTACCCCTGCTTAGTTTCTGATGGAGATTTGCTGGCTTCACAGCACAAGTGGCATAGGCCTACAGCCCATCTTAAGATGAGGCAGTAAGCAGATCTTTACTGCTATATAAGGCCCTGATCCAGCAGAGCCTTTAAGAATGTGCTTAACTTGATGCGCATGAATAGTCCCAATGAAACCGATGGGGCTTAAAATGAAGCACATACTTATGTGCTTTCCTGGACTAGGGTCTTAATCAATAAGTGTAGAATACCAGGCTACAAAGTGCACATGGGAACTTACTGATTTTCTAATAAAAATAAGCAGCAGTGCTCTTCCATGTTGAAAGATACTCCTCTCAACAGCATGTGGAGTGTATTATTTTTCTGATTAACAAGCCATAGAATGGATTTCTTCCCAGACATCTGATGCCCTGTGAATAATTTCCTTAATCAAAATGTAGATGCAGCTAGCACATATTTTACTACTGTTGCCACAGTACTGCATATCATTGCATCTTTACTTAATGCATGTTGTGGTTTTGTTTCATTATAGGACTATATTAAGCAACGGTTGTTTTGTATTTTCCTTTTTCTAGATGGATTTCATGAGATGCAGTACAAATGTTTAGACTCAACCAAATATCAGGTGCCGAGTCGCAAATTGGGGAGGGAATACATCAGGGGGAATGGGACCTGGAGTACATCATGTCCACCACACGAGTTTGAAATGGGCCTGGATCAGGGGCAGAGCTATGCAAATCCTGTTGGGTTTGGTTCACAATGGAGTTTGCAAACGATTCCGCACATTTTGGTTTGGGTAGGGGATGGATTTGAACCAAATCTTTGCTTGGAAATGGAGTCTCAAAAACCACCTAGCCTAACTGTGTCCTCACTGCAGTCAATGGCAAAAACCCCATTGATTGCAAGGGGGATAGAATGGGGGAATTTATGAGAATCCCGTCCCCAAGTTGTATAAATTCAGACTGCAAAGGAACCAACCCGTCCACCTGTCCCCTAACTAGTCACTTTAAAACCACTACCTCCTGCCAGCTCTGAACAGGCTCTGGGTGCCCTTATGTACTTGCATGTCTCTTGTGGTAGAAATGAGATAGGACTTGATTATAAAGAGGATTTTTATCGAAACTGCTGGATTAAGGCAGACCCTATGTTTTCCCTTAGCTCTCTACTCCTAGAGTAACTCAGCTTGTCGCCAGAAAGGGTCTCCCTAAGTCCTGGCCTTCACCAAGGGACTGGTGAGGATGCTACACTTTCCATTGTTATCAGCGGTGCCCAATGGCGTCTGGGTCACCCCTCCTGAGTCTTGTATCAGAGGGTCTTCTGGAGAAGGAGAAAGAAGTGGCCGGACATCTCATCTTACAAGGTGATAAGAAAGGGAAGTGCTTTCTTTCCAAGGGGTGAATGGTGGTCTATAAATCATAGCACAGCTGGCAAGGTGCCCTGAGGTGCTCCCTAGCTATTAGATGCTAGGGACTGTGACTTTTCACTTGGCTAGCCGTGCTAAAGCTCATGGCTGTCTATTGTTGTGCTTAGGTAGAAGCTCCTGCAATGAGAGAGGAAATGTTTCATTCTACCTCTAATCAGTGTAAGATTCAGGCCCCTTCTGGAAGACCCTGTATCATAGAATCATAGAAGATTAGGGTTGGAAGAGACCTCAGGAGGTCATCTAGTCCAACCCCCTGCTCAAAGCAGGACCAACCCCAACTAAATCATCCCAGCCAGGGCTTTGTCAAGCCGGGCCTTAAAAAACTCTAAATCTCCATTCCACCACCTCCCTAGGTAACCCATTCCAGTGCTTCACCACCCTCCTAGTGAAATAGCTTTTCCTAATATCCAACCTAGACCTCCCCCACTGCAACTTGAGACCATTGATCCTTGTTCTGTCATCTGCCACCACTGAGAATAGCCTACCTCCATCCTCTTTGGAACCCCCCTTCAGGTAGTTGAAGGCTGCTATCAAATCCCCCCTCAATCTTCCCTTCTGCAGACTAAATAAGCCCAGTTCCCTCAGCCTCTCCTCATAAGTCATGTGTCTCAGCCACCCAATCATTTTTGTTGCCCTCCGCTGGACTTTCTCCAATTTGTCCACATCCTATCTGTAGTGGGGGCCCCGAAACTGGACGCAGTATTCCAGATGTGGCCTCACCAGTGCCGAATAGAGGGGAATAATCACTTCCTTCAATCTGCTGGTAATGCTCCTACTAATGCAACCCAATATGCCGTTAGCCTTCTTGGCAACAAAGGCACACTGTTAACTCATATCCAGCTTCTCATCTACTGTAATCCCCAGGTCCTTTTCTGCAGAACTGCCGCTTAGCTAGTCGGTCCCCAGCCTGTAGCAGTGAATGGGATTCTTCCGTCCTAAGTGCAGGACTCTGCACTTGTCCTTGTTGAACCTCATCAGATTTCTTTTGGCCCAATCCTCCAATTTGTCTAGGCCACTCTGGACCCTATCCCTACCCTCCAGCATATCTACCTCCCCTCCACCCCCCAGTTTAGTGTCATCTGTGAACTTGCTGAGGGTGAAATCCATCCCATCATCCAGATCATTAATGAAGATGTTGAACAAAACCAGCCCCAGGACTGACCCCTGCGACACTCAGCTTGATATCAGCTGTCATCTAGACATCGAGCCGTTGATCACTACCTGTTGAGCCTGACAATCCAGCCAGCTTTCTATCCACCTTATAGTCCATTCATCCAATCCATACTTTTTTAACTTGCTGACAAGAATACTGTGGGAGACCATATCAAAAGCTTTGCTAAAGTCAAGGTATATCACATCCACCACTTTCCCCATGTCCACGGAGATCTGTAGATCTGGTTGGAGCACACAAAGACCCAACAAGACAGGAAGAGCAGCCACTAGGCAGCCACAGGGAGGTAGATGGGGAGTGGGCAAATTCAGGCTCAGAGACAGAGGGAAGGCAGACTCCCCCTTTGAAGGTAGCGACAAAATAAGTTGGGTCTCCTAGGGCTTGCTGTGGGGCTAGAGGGAAATTAGAAGGAGGGTAGTGGGGGAAGCAGGGTGGCAGGCCAGGGGGAGGATATCGGAGTAGGGTTCATGGATTTTCTGCAGTATGAGAATCCTTGACCCTAGGTTTACAGAAAGTATCTCTTCCCCCACCCCCAATTCTTCTCTGACAATCTCATCCTAGTTTTTGGTTAGCTGTTAGAATGATTGAGACCCAGGCTCAATTTGAGTTTGAAATTGAATGAGACTATTTTTCAGAGCTCTGATCAGTAGCAATTAGTTGTCTTGGTCACCTAACAGTGCTCAGTTTTCTGTGTGAAATGAACTGGTGGCCTCATTTTCCCAAAAGCTGGAACTGGATGACAGGGGATGGATCACTCGATCATTGCCCTGTTCTGTTCATTCCCTCTGAAGCATGTTGGAAGACAGGATAGTGGACTAGATGGACCACTGATTGGTCTGACCCAGTCTGGCTGTTCTTATGTTCTGATGTTCTAGCAGAGATGGACCTATGCCAAAACTTTGGATCTGGACATCCTTGAATTTTTGGGGTTTTGAATCCAGACCAGGATTCCCCAGCTGCATTATGCAGCTCAAACTCATCTGTAATTTCTGAAGGAAAGATGGGCACCCAAGAAAATCCCCATCGCAATGGGAATTGAATGGCACCTGTGAATGGGTTGCCTCTGCAGCACCCTCTTGTCACTCATCAGGGCATGACTCACCCAGCCATGGGTCTCCACTGGTAGGCTGCTTTCTCTGAGGTAGCTGTGCTTTTGCCCTCCAGCCAAGGCACACGTCAGTCCACCCCTTCCAGGGGGCTATAGTCCAAAAGAAATCGGGAAGCAGAAAACCACAACTCAAAACAGGGCCATCCAACATACCTTTGGTGGGATCCCATCCTTCTATCAGGGTTTGCCTCCAAACAGTCCATGCTTCTGCGGATCTTCTCCAGCATCTGGTCATCCCCTCTAGCAGGGGTGCAACTGTCTGGCAAGCTCCTTCCTAGGCAGCCCTCAACTAGGAAAGGTCTCCTCCTTTTAACTCCCATCTGCAGGCCTGACATTTGTTGCAGGTGCAGGCCAATTGGGTCCACAGTCTCTCATTAACCTGCTGGTTGCCAATGTGGGATCTATCCGCCCCATCACACAACATTGTTGATTGACTCAACAGAGAGGACACCGATTAAATAGAGTTTGGGGTTGAATGAGAGCCTGCCCCCAGAGATGTCCCCTTTAAGCACATTGGCAGGGTAATTCATGCGCTGAAGCTTTTGTGCTGCTAAACCGTATACTGATAACCTGAGATCTCGCACCAGCACTTACTGCACTTTATCACCCTGCTTGATATAAAACTATATTGTAATGAGCAACCTCTGATCAGCAAGGGAACAGGAGAAGGGCTGTTTGCCTCCCTCTCCCACTCCTGATTCCTCAGAGCCGGATGTGAAAGGTCTTCCAATTACTTATCAGTTAAGCAAATAAATACAGTGTTAGTTCAAGGACATTTAGCAATAAAATAAACACATCACAAAAGGCGCCCACCTGGTCAATAGGCTTAACATTTGGAGTGACAGATAAACCGAGCAAGTAGCTGACAAGGCAGCGTTCTGTGTTTGCAGAATAGTCGCGTGTTAGTGAGTAACTTAGAAAAACGGGGTTAGTTTGTGGTAAATTCATCCCTGTGTTGTTATATTGCTTCATTTCAGCAGACCTGCCCTTACCATGCTGCCTGTGGTTTAAAGTGCACCTGTTTGCCCCGTCACCAGCCTGAACTTGTCCATTACGGTTGTCATGGAAAATGACTCATTTGTGCCTTTGAAAGTCTTCCCCAGAAATCTTAGTTTTGTCACTCCATTGAACAGACATGACAGAGGGTGAGACTGTGCTCCATCTATACCGGGGTGGACAAGCGGAGCCTGAGAAGGAGCCAGAATTTACCAATGTACGTTGCCAAAGAGCCACAGTAATACATCAGCAACCCCCCATCTGCTCCCCAGCCCCTCCTGCCTGCCAGCAGCCCTCACCAATCAGCACCTACTGCCCCCTCCCCCCTCCCTCCGCAATCAGCTGTTTCACGTGTGCAGGAGGCTATGGGGGGGAGGAAGGAGGAACGAGGACATGTTACATCAGTTAGACTCCTTCTAGACGTACTTACACTTAACTCCCAAAGTCATAGGTGTTGGTTGAGATCCCCTTACATTAAATATATATGGAGATATACCTATCTCATAGAGCTGGAAGGGACCTCAAAAGGTCATCAAGTCCAGCCCCCTGCCTTCACTAGCAGGACCAAGTACTGATTTTTGCCACAGACTCCTAAGTGGCCCCCTCAAGGATTGAACTTACAACCCTGGGTTTAGGAGGCCAATGCTCAAACCACTGAGCTATCCCTCCTCCTGGTCTACCATAGGAAATTAGGTCAATATAACTACATTGCTCAGGGGTGTGAAAAATCCACACCCCTGAGCGATGTGGTTAAACCGACCTAATCCCTGGTGTAGACAGTGCAGCGTTCTCCCATAGACCTATCTACTACCTCTCAGGGAGGTGGATTACCTTCGCCAATGGGAGAACCTAAATTAGATACTCTTTGAGCAACTGACTTTCATTCTACAAGTGTCCAAGGAAGTTGGAATTGTTGTAACTTAATTGCTAAGCAGCAGGGAGAAGGTTTAAGTAAAGAGATGTTAACTTACACTTCCTCGTATCTTTTATTGGATCAACTTCTGGTGTTGAGGGACAAGTTTCAAGCTTACACAGAGCTCTTCTTTCTAATATCCTGGGATTGACACAGCTACTACAATACTTCATACTTCCTTGCATTGTCTTCTAGCTCCTCAACATGTCAGTAGCAAAACCTTAGATCCCCTTGGATATCAGCAATGAGGGTGCAAGTAACTCAAAGAGAGCCTAAGGAAATGCAAGGAAAGAGGAGGCAGGATTTCAAACATGGGCCACTGAGTTTGGGATGGTCTATGGATCAGTTATAGAGGCAGTAATAGAGTCAATAATTGTTGTCATTGGCCTCAAAAGAAGTCAATATATGTTTATTAGTAATTTAATGATACAGGCAAGAATTAATGATCAATCATTCTAACAGCTAACCAAAAACTAGGATGAGATTGTCAGAGAAGAATTGGATGTGGGAGAAGAGACAGCCAACCAGAGAAAAGATTGTAGACAAGGGGAAGTCCATGGAAAACTTCTAAATGGATCCAATTTAATAATTAAGCAGAGGTCATAGCTCCTTGGCACTGGAAGAAATAAACGGCCTGCTTAATTTTAATACTTATTTCCAGATCACTAAGCTATCATCACTGCAGCAAAAGCAAATGCCCACATCACTACCAAGTGGTGGTGCACTCCCTTTATCAGTCCAGTAACAGAGAAGAAATCTGAATATGAGGATTAGAAGGGACCTCAGGAGGTCATCTAGTCCAACCTCCAGACAGATTTTTACCCCAGTTCCCTAAATGGCCCCCCTCAAGGATTGAACTCACAACCCTAGATTTAGCAGGCCAATGCTCAAACCACTAAGCTATTTCTCCCTCCAAAGGGCCTGCTAAAGCCTGGGATTGAACGAGGGACCTTTAGATCTTCTGTCTAATGCTCTCCCAACTGAGCTACTTTGGCAGCTGAAAACTGTCTAGCCTTGTACTTGGGTTCCCTGCACGAGAAGCCTCATGGAAGTCAGCCAGTCTTATCTGGTTTGCATCTTTGAGAATTTCCTTCATTACTTACTGGCATCTGTCTAGAACGGGTTAGCTGAATCAGGGAGGTTGAGACTGTAATGAACCAGACTCACTGTGGACAGATAAAACAGAGGCAGCAACAGCACTTGAGCAATCTGGGGAAAGGGAGGGAATGAAAAGGATAATTTTTATTTGACAGACTTAGTTTGAAAAGCAACAGAGGCTACTGGGGAAACAATTTCCTGGTTAGCGTACCCGAACTGCCCCCAAAGTTTGTGATTAAACAATTTCTGAGAAATGAAAAGCCTTCTGCAGGCAGGATAAGAAAAATACATTGCCGCACTGTAGCACCTTCCATTTGAGGAGTTCAGCTCCATTCTCACCCTCATACCTGCGAGGAAAGGAATTATGACTATCCCTCACTTTTCAGCTGTAGGTATCTGAAGTGCTGAGAGATCATAGGTCCAACTTGCAAAGGATATTGACGACTAGGGTGCCTACATTTTTGGGTTCTTAGCTTGAGACGTGAACCTGCAAAATTGGAGACACCTAAAATGACTCTCCACCTTTGGTCTAAATGATTCACCCAAAGTCACACAGCAAGTCTGTAAAGAGCTAGGGATACAACCCAGATCTCCTGACTCCCAGCCCTGTGCTTTAGGCTAGGTCTACACTATGGCTTATGTCAGCATAATTTGTGTCATTCAGGGGTGTGAATAAACCGCCCCCCTGAGTGACATAAGTTACACCAACAGAGCTCCTCCCACTGACTTAGCTACCGCCTTTCACAGAGGTGGGTTTATTATGCTGATGGGAGAGCTTGCTTCTGTCGGCATAGAGCATCTTCACCAGACGCACTGCAGTGGCACAGTTGCATTGGGGCAGCTGCGCCGCTGCAGCACTGTATGTGTGGACAAGCCCGTTGTCACAGGACTGTCCTCTTCTCAAGAAGTTTGATTAGCTCAAGGGATGCCGAGGCAGTAACTTTCAAAGGAGAGAGGGAGGAAAAGGCCTGGAGAACAGGAGGAGTGCTGGAGCATCCTATGTTGTGGGAACTGGCAAACATCAGCAGAGCATCTGGAAGGAAACTTAGCATTTATATCCTAAATGGAAAAGGTTCCTCGCAGTGACAGGAGGGACCATGGCCCAGTTTACACAGTACTATGGAGTGTGGCCATTGATTGCACCATTGTGCCTTTGCAGAGTCACTGCCAAAGTCCATAGTGCAGCTTAGTGGAGAAAGTTCTGCTGTTGGTATCAGGGGTATAGACAGGGAGGGTTGAGCTTCTCAAAGGAAATGTGTTTTCATGTTCCAGGCCGGATTCACTCCCTACGTGGTAAATCACTGTGGAGCAGGGTCCAAGATGTAAACTGTGTTTTCAGTGTAGTCCTCATTTTGAGTGGGTCTCCAGACCACTCTCCAGGGGTCACACAGAGCTCCCCACTATGATTCAGAGGTAACAGCTTTGGAAGGGGTGGGCAGCCCCAGAAAGGGGTGGTGACGTTACCCACCACTGTCCTGGCTTCCTTGGTTCCCTGTGGGCAGGCAGTTTGGAAATCCAGCCCAGAGCTGCTGGGAACCCAGCTATACAGTGCAGCTGAAAAACATGGGCAAGGTGAACCCAAGAAGGGGTGTGGCCATTCTAGTCAAGAGAGATGCTGATTGTCTCCAAGACAGTCTTCTCCACTGGGGCTCCCATGGAGCCCTGACTGGATTTCCAAACTGCCTGCCCACAGGGAACCAAGGAAGCCAGGACAGTGGTGGGTAACGTCACCACCCCTTTCTGGGGCTGTCCACCCCTTCCGAAGCTGAGGACTACACTCAAAATGGGGACTACACTGAAAACACAGTTTACATCTTGGATCCTTTCCAATTCTGTGCCCTAGCCCTAGGCAGAATTTCTGACAAAGGAGGTATCATGTAAGCCATAACAGATACACCAGGGAGTAATACAAAAGGTCAGAATGGGCCCTTAGAGGAATCAGTACAGCAGCAAACCCCATTTTTTATTCTATAGTGTGCCAGCAGGCCTTTAGAGTCGGGCTCAGTTTATGTGATGTAATTATTCTCACAATGCTCATTTAGGGTACAGCCCCTTAATATCATAGGCACAGGTATTTGTTATTCAGCTCAATAAAGCATAATACAGAGATTTTCCCTGTAGTGGATTAGTGCTTAGTGCTTAACACACTGTTATGGACTTTTTTGTATGAATAATTTAGCCAGGGTAATATTGCCTATTTCTCCTGTCCAACCCAAAGCGGCAGGATTTTTTAAGACCCGTATTTAAAAGTTGCAGGAGGCGGCAGTGATTTCTCATCATGTTGTGCTGCTGTAAACCCTTGTTTTTCAGGAGCTTATAACAGCAGTTTTTTGTTTTTTAAAAGTGACCCTGTGAGAGCTGGGCGTTGGCCTGGGACTTCCTTCCCACCCAGAGCAGTCGGTCACTACACAGACTGGAAAAAATCAAAAACCTGCTCACATCAAAGGTAATCAATACGTAGAAAAGTGATATTGTCAGTAACGTTCCACAAAGCAGGATTGGAAACATTTCGGTCTCATCTCGATGCTAATGCCAACAATCTGGAGGAGTTTCCATCCAAGAATCTCGTAAATTCGTCAATGCCTGATTGCAGTGAAGATTATGGACCTGGGGGGACAGGGAGTGGCTTCATATATATTTCCATAATTTAGTCTCAGCTACTCAAGACATGCTTTTCCCCCCTTGTGAATGCTTTAGACAATATATATTGTCAAAAAACTGAAACTGGACAAAAATATTTTTAGTTGCTGAAAATCAGAAAAGATGGTTTTTCAACAAAAATCTGATTTTTTTAGAAAAAAAAGTCATTTTCTCAAAAAGCTATTTCTATTAGAAACACATTTGGATGGTCCTGGGTCCCCACGAGAGGAGTGATTGGATGGTTGAGCAGTGTGTTGAATTACCTTACTCTTTGGAGATGCTAGGTTACTTGAATGGCGTCTAGGTGGCTGCCATAGCTGGCATAGATTATAGCAGCCCTGAGGCTGCTCTAACTTATGCTGGGTGCTAAACCAGCCTTTTGTTATCCCCAGAATAGGGTGACGCCAGGCCACCTTCTCCCTCTCACACTGAATCCTGAGCTGACTGGATCTCACCTGGACTCCAGGACCTTACCCAATACCACCAGATAATATCTGACCTTTCTATACCACTCTACCATCTTAAATGAATGGAGGTTTATGGCATCCCTGTGAGGAAGCAATCTCATCCCCATTTTAGGAAGGGGAAACTGAGTCACAGAAATTTTATATAACTTGCTTACTGTCACACACACAGCTTGAACGAGAGCTGAGAATTGGACTGACTCCTGACTCCCATGCCTATGTTGTAATCCCAGATCATCCTTCCTGGCCTGACAAGTGAAACTAAACTTTAAATCTCACCTCGGTTAAATCATGTTTAAGAGAACACCACAAGATTACAAAAATGTATTTCAAACTTGGTACATTTTTCAAAAAAGCATCAGTTTTGTGCAGTGATTGCCAAATGCTGCTCTGTGTCCTAGTCTAGCCGATTACTCTGCTTCCCACCTGATCGTTACCTGTCAAATGAGCTGCACAGCAACACTCATCAGCTGGAATCTTTTAGTAGCTGGCAGGGCCTATTAAAAGCAATGTAAAATCACACACTTTCAAAACCAACACTTTCTTTAACATCGGGTTTTTATTTCTCCCGCCCCCAGACATCCAGGTGGCACACTGAGTTTGATGTTGGTTCCTGTTTTCTCCTTCTGGCTTCTCATACATTGTAATTACAGAAAGTATCAGAGGGGTAGCCGTGTTAGTCTGGATCTGTAAAAAGCGACAAAGAGTCCGGTGGCACCTTATACTAACAGACGTATTGGAGCATACGCTTTCGTGGGTGAATGCCCACTTCGTCGGATGCATCAGTATTCACCCACAAAAGCTTATGCTCCAATACGTCTGTTAGTCTATAAGGTGCCACAGGACTCTTTGTCGCTAATTACAGAAAGTTACTTCTCAAATCTTATACATTATTAAGCCCTTGTCTCCCGCCTCTGCTATGCCAGCGACGTCAACCACGGTCACTCGTCAGCCCCGTTTTCCCTCAAACCCCTTTGCACTTTCACTTCTGCTGCCCCATATTGCTTGGGAGGCGCTCCCCATAACAATCCGCAAAGCCATTCTATGGGCCCCTTTAAATCCCTCCTCAGAACTCCTCTTTGCTCTCATGTCGCAGAACTCTGGACAGTGGGTGGGCTGTGCGTGTGCTGGGTTCCGTTTATTAAGCTAAATGGGATTGTTTCCCCATTTCCCTCTTTCTACCTCCTTTTACTTGTTTGACCCACTTGCTGTTATCCCATCATGTGTACAGGTTGTAAGCCTTTTCAGGCAACGACTGTCTTTATCACAGAAACCCCCTTGGGAGCTGCCACCTGATGTGCAAAGACTACCCCTGCTTCTGTTTTCCCTGCCAGCTCAGGACTCCAGCACCCTGTCTTGCTGAACCAGATACTCCCGTTTGGCTCCAGACACAAACCCAGGGTCTGAATCACTTGTCCCAAAGCTGCTAGTTTACCTGAAAACAGCTCATAGAAATGTGCTTGTCTTTAGCACTCAGATGCCCAACTCCCAATGGGGTCTAAACCCAGATAAATCCGTTTTACCCTGCATAAAGCTTATGCAGAGTAAACTCATAAATTGTTCACCCTCTATAACACTGATAGAGAGATATGCACAGTTGTTTGCTCCCCCAGGTATTAATACATACTCTGAGTAAATTACTAAATAAAAAGTGATTTTATTAAATACAGACAGTAGGATTTAAGTGGTTCCAAGTAGTAACAGACAGAACAAAGTAAGTCACCAAGCAAAATAAAATAAAATGCGCAAATCTATGTCTAATCAAACTAAATACAGGGGTCTCCCCCAGGTTTAAATAGACTCTCTCTTGTGGGTGGAGACCCCCCCCCTCCTATGCAAAGTCCAGCTCCAAGATGGAGTTCTGGAGTCACCTGGGCAAGTCACATGTCCCTGCATGACTCAGTCTTTACAGGCTGAAGCCATTGTCCACATGGTATCTTGCATGTCTCCAGGAAGACTTCTTATGTGGATTGGAGCATTCCAAGATGCATTGTTCCCCAAGTGTTTCTTGATCAGGTACTTAACCTGGCAAATTCCTTCCTAAAGAAGCTGACCAAATGCCTCCCAAAGCTTACTTAGAAACCAAGCAAGCATACAGCCCATATTCTTAACCTCAAGTAGAAAATGATATATATATGTACAAATAGGATGAATAGATATAGTAGACCATAACCTTTACGGAGATATGTTACCTGGCACAGGCAGCACAAAACATATTCCAGTTATGTCATACATACATTTATAAGCACCCCCCCCCCATAAAGCCTTATGGGGTACACTGTCACACCCATCATGTGTACAGGTTGTAAGCCTTTTCAGGCAACGACTGTCTTTTTATTATACATATGTGCACAATACTGAGCATGCTGGGCCTTGATCCCTAACCGGGGCCTCTAATCACTGTTGGGATTTCCTCCGAGACCTTTTTTTACATGGTTTCCCAAGAACTTAGTTTGACTCCAGACAGTGTCACTTAGGCATTTTTATTTGGCATTTAGCAAGGCTAGACTGATTTGCTCAGACTCAAGCATAGGGAGTGAGTATAGGCCACACCACACATCCAAAATTACACAGAAACCCTCTCCCTTTACATACATTTCCACATCACATTACATTTACTCTACGTTGCATCACACGTTTTGGGATTAGGTTGGTTACTTTGCGGAGGAACCAATCCTTGTACAGCAAGCTCTGTCCACGCGCTGTCCATGTACAACTTACTCTTTACCTCCTCCTTATGTTCCCAGATTATCTTGTCCACTGTAAATGGTTCCCTCGGGGTTCTCCCTCTTATATTAGCTAGTTCAGATAGGTCAGTAAACTAAGACACAGACTATTAGCAGGCTGAAAACATTCTGTTTTCAGCCTGCTAATCTATTTACCTCTCTAATCCTGTCTTCCAAGAAATGAGGCCTCCCCCATGTCCAATTACTCATGTCAAGCCAAGCCTACAATCATCACCATAATAATAATTGTAAATAGCAACATGGCAACTGCTCTATTGTCATTTTGCAGCCACAAGATCAGCAGGGGAATTTCCTCTTCAGCAATGGGAGCAATTTCATCAGAGTCCAGGAGATTAGAGCAAAAATAGCTAAAAGAGGATTAGATACCAAATCTATCTCTGCTTTCTGAGCATATCTGAGTGATAGGAGGTGTTCTTGCTGGGGGTGCAGGGAACAGACAATGAGATAAATTGCCGGCTCCTATCATTCAAACATGTGGGGTTTTGAAAGAAAAACATGATGTGAATTTCACCACTGGCCTGATAACCGAGGAGAGCACAGTCCTCACACGAAAAAAACAGCGATAGTGATATGAGAGTTTTGCTTCATTCAGGGCTGCAGAATTGGCCTCAATTGCTTGACTTCCACCTGGTTCTGGGCATGACAGGGCAGTTCAGTTTTTGTGATCATCTACAGCTGGACAGGCAATGAAAAAAGAAGAAAAAAAAAGGAATTGAAAATGTTGGATTTGAAAAAAGTCTCATGAGGTTGATATCGAGCCCCCACTACCTTCTGGCCCCCCATTATTTGCCTGTCTCTCTGAAGGAATATTTGCTGAATGCTTCTTTGAAAAACATTGTGAAATTAGTTGCATGATTTATTCACTGACTATTTGTTGACCGGCTCCCACTCAGTCATTGGCTTCAGCTGGTACTGCCACCAAGGAGACAACCATTTAGTGCCAAAGGAACTGATGCCTCGATCTGTGACTGCCTGAGATGGGGCCAGGGTGAAGGCTTGCTGGTGGAGGTGCAATCTGGATAAGATGCAAATGATGCTAGTAGGATGGGGGAAGCATTTGGAAGACATGGCAAGGATTTTACCTGCCATTTTAAGGGCTGGATCAAAAACTCTGAAGTCAATGGTAGGTCTTTCCATTGCCTTCAGTGGGCTGTGGACCAGGCCTTTAACAGAGGGTGTGTGGCCACCATTATTACATGAGTTCACAATGTGGTGGTGCTGCAGGATTCTCAGCGGCTGCTAGATGATCACCTAGCAGCACTCAGGATGACTTTTTTCCATCTACGTCTGACTAGATGATGGCCACCATTCAGATGAGGATCTTGCTACTGTGGTGATGAACCACGCCTAGGCCACCTCAAGATTGGGCTAGCACCCAGAGGCACTACATAGGCCTCCACTTTAAATCAGCTTGGGACCAGAAACTAGTGCGGAATGGGGTGGCTTGCTCATTAAATGAGCACAAGACATCAGTTCTCCAAGTTTACATCAGTCTGATGGTTTTTTTAATAAACAGAACAGGTGCCCATTGTATGTAAATCAGTGAATAAGATGCTGGGTTTTGTGAGGTGGGCGTATTATTACTATTTGTGTTGCAGCAGGGCTTAGGAGACCCAGTCATGGAGCAGGAACCCATTGTGCTAGGAGCTGTACAAACAGAACAAAAAGAACAGAAACTCCTTTTCCCAAAGAGTTTACAATGTACGTATAAATCAACAGGTGGATACAGTCAGATCAATTGAGGGATTACCAGGAACCAATTAGACAACAGTTTTCCACTAGCCGTTATACTGAGACTATAAGTTTATTTCACACTAGATGGCCACTGGATTGTAATAACTTTGGGGTCCTCATTTAAAGTCAGTGGAAAAGTTTCTACTGATTTCAATGGGAGTTGGACCAGACTCTTGGTTGCTGCTAACCTTGGTTATTTAAATAGAATACCAGGGTTGGAAGGGACCTCAGGAGGTCATCTAGTCCAACCCCCTGACAGATTTTTGCCCCAGATTCCTAAATGGCCCCTTTGAGGATTGAATTCACAACCCTGGGTTTAAGCAAGCCAATGCTCAAACCACTGAGCTATCCCTCCCCCCCAGCAATTTTGAAGTGAAAGGGTCCATAACCTATCACAGTCCTCCCCAAGCAACTTTTCCTTGCTTCTGGTAAGAGGGAAGTTTGCTACTGCCTCTTGAAATTGAACTGACATGACAGCTCCCTGAGAAATGGCACTACAAAGTATTTGATACAAATAATGTTTTCCGTTTAAAAAAAAAGAGACCTCGTGCAAAGAGTAAAAGCACGTCTGTGCTTTGCTTCCTCCAAAACACTTGATCTTATACGTTAATCATTGAACTGGAAATCTCATTATATGATTATTAATCAGATGTGTTTTCTCCAACTCAAAAAAAGACGAAGAAAAAAAAAAAAAACAGCCGGGAAAGTCCACTGGGAGATATTGGCATTCGAAGCAATTAAAAGAGAATGTGGAATTCTTATTTCGTTCACTCGCCCTGAAAAATGATTGACTAGGCACGAATCTCCCAGGGACTGGAGTGCAGGGCATTTATTTATTTATTTATTTATTTATGAACCTCAACGCCTTCTGTTTTCTGCATGAAAATTAATTAATTTCCTACCTGGTGACCTTCACTGTATTACGATATGGGTAACCAATCAGAATTGAAAATGTTTGACCAGGTTAAGCGGCACCTCTCATTTAGCATTCCCACTCACGGAGGGAAGCACTTATTCCTTCCAGTTACATAACGTTTCTGCAGACAGACAGTCTGACAGCTGAAGTGTAGCCAGTAAATTTCTTTTCCATTAGTTGCAAATTGTACAATAGTATACTAAGGTAATTACACCATAAATCTTCTTGCCAGGAAGTTTGAAGCTGCTGTTTATACCCATAAAACAGCTTTGGTAGGAAATAAAAGCTATGCATTATAGATATAATCTTTCCGTAACTTTTTCGGGGTGGGCCAACGTGTTTAACTACAGTGCACCAGGGACAGCACTAGGGATTTTGACATTGCTGCCTTTTATAAGAGGGATAGGCTATGTTAATTAACCGGAGCTGGGTTGTAGTTGGCCATGTGCCAGCTAGTACATTACTGTTGCCAATAACCTTCTCACAAGATGTGCCATGAAAGCCAGCCTATACCTTGTCCCCTGTATCAGCTGGAGTGGGGACCACATGGCCACTTGTTCAAAGCCTCTACTCTGTTGTACATACTTCCAGAGCACCTGGAGGAGCTTACTGCTGCATGGCCCTTTACGTTTTTAAAATGCTTTGAAGATGTAGGGTGGAAGCACAACGTGGGTAACTAAACAAGAATTCCTGTGCTAAAAGAATCTACGGGAACGAGGCCCCAATTTGTGTATTTTTCCCATGGTCTATTTAGGTTCATATAAAAAAGGTAAAGTTGAGAATTCTGATGCTTTACCTTACATAGTATCCCAGATCCACACAGTGCCTGATTGTGCCAACACCAACACGCTTGCTCTGGCTTTCAGTTGCCTTGCAAGCTGCTGTGGCTGCATCTGCCACGATAAATTCCTGGCTACTGGGAGCATTGTTAATTTCCTGAGTGCGCAGCAGAGCAGGAAGGCCTCACAGGTTGATGAGCAGCCTGCACCCACCTTGGTTTGCTCTTTGATTTAAAAATAAAAAGGTATGTTCCCTTCTGCAGAGGGCTGAGTAGCACGTTCCTTTCCGGACACTTCCCCTGAGTTATTGCCAGAGATGAGAGCAGGCTTTGTTACAACTATGCCTCCTCCTGGTAGCGATCAGGCCTGGGTCTTAGCGAAAGCCACCGCTCTGAACCCCCCGACACTTTGCGGAAATTCAGATAGGGAAACAGATCTTAAATACATGGCTTGGGCCCATCTGTAATAACAAGCTCCACCTGGTTTGGACTCAAGGCGCCAACGTCTGAGTGTTTGTTTCATTTGTCAGAATACAGACATCACAACACATAGGATGTGTGGATTTCACTTCCTTTCCAGAGGTACTCTTCAGCCCCGGGCCTTCTCTCACTCTGAAGATGTATGGGGTAGCAATTAAAAGGGGTGGATTATTTCAGGATCATTAGACTCTTGGCCTAGTGGTTTGAGGCAGTTGGGCAGAGCAGAGAATTTATGAGAGTGGTTGTGGGTTTGCTGGAGGGGAAGATCAAAGTATCAGGCAGGAAAAAAAGTCTGCATTAGGGTGAGGATTCCCCATTGCTTCTCCTATTTAGCCTTTTTTTCGGCTGTGCTTTGTTCTAAGCAATCAGCCTACGGCAAAGTTTTAGGGCCGTGATACAGCCCAGACGACAAAATAAATAAACAAACTCACAAAAATCAATGCAGGAGCTGGTGAAATGAATAGGCTGTGCTGATACCTATTTTGTTCTCCATGTAACTTGGCTGAAGCATGAGGCAGAGTAATTCATATGCCTTGTTGTAGTGTTGTGAAATGAAATGTTCCTGAGCAGTGATGTCTTGTTATGCTAGGCAACTAACTTTCTGTCAAGGGATGCTGAGCTCATAAAACAGGAGAAAGGGATCATGCATGCTCTGAGTGAACAGTGTGCTCTGGGGAATGAGTTCTGGAGGTGCTGCAAACTGCTGTTTAAACGTGAACAGAGCTGCTCTGGTGGATATGTTATGCTAAGTTGCTCCCCTAACTTTGACCACTGAACATGGGTGTAGGGAAGGAGAAGTATGCAGGAGAGGACCAGATGCTGGAAAGTGGAGCAGGTTGCTTAGCCATCCCCAGAAAAGGAGCTGCCACCAGGCAAGAGGGAATATATCTATCTTGTAGCAGTGGTTTGTCATGGGACATAGGGTAAGAGACTTCCTAATTCTTTTCCTTTCACCATATTCCTCTTTTTTATTCTGTTTTAAAATGTCAAGTGTTTTGTTTTCTTCCTCCACATCCCCACAGACATGCAAATTACTGGATGGGCTTAAAGGCCTTGTTATTAACTCTTTCACTGCTGGTTCTTTCTCGGCACCTGCTGGGCTGTTGCCCACTGAATATCCCACTGAACTTGATGGGCTGTGTCTGGAGAGCTTGGCCGTACGGCAGGGGCACTCAGTCTGGATGTATATGGAACTGGCACGTTATATGCAGAATGTTCTTGAACACAGACAATTCGTTCGTTAAAACAAACAAAAGGAAGTATTTTTTCACACAACGCACAGTCAACCTGTGGAACTCCTTGCCAGAGGATGTTGTGAAGGCCAAGACTATAACAGGCTTCAAAAAGAACTAGGTAAGTTCATGGAGGATAGGTCCATCAATGGCTATTAGCCAGGATGGACACGGATGGTGTCCCTAGCCTCTGTTTGCCAGAAGCTGGGAATGGGCGACAGGGGATGGATCACTTAACGATTACCTGTTGTGTTTATTCCATTTGAAGCACCTGGCATTGGCCACTGTCGGAAGACCAGGGCCGGCTCCAGGCACCAGCGCAGGAAGCAGGTGCTTGGGGTGGCACGTCCGGGTCTTTGGCGGCGGGTCCCTCAGTCACTCTCAGAGGGAAGGACCGGTCGCCCGAATTGCCGCCGAAGAATGAAGCAGCGCGGTAGAGCTGCCGCCGAAGTGCCGCCGATCGCGGATTTATCTTTTTTTTTTCTTCGCCCCTTGGGGCGGCAAAAAAGCTGGAGCCGGCCCTGCAGAAGACAGGATACTGGGCTAGATGGACCTTTGGTCTGACCCACTATGGCCATTCTTATGTTCTTATTTTAAAAGGACAACTTGGTACTTCCCATGCATTCTATCTTATTACATTCAGTTGTGTGACAGGTGTGTTTTGCCTCAACGCTAACCCTAATGTCTCTCCCTGGAAGCTGTTGGTGGTAATGGTAGCCGCACTTCCGTTTGCTTCTTTAAATCTCCTCATTCTCAAGGTTCTTTAGAGTACTTGTCACCTAAATTATAATTATTATGCCACTCTAATAGTCCAGAGACCTCTTAAGATGTCAAAGGGTTTTAGCTCAGAATGCTCTGAATGAGTTTCTATTCTGACACTACGCTCCCAGGAATTGCTTATTCTGAGAAATTTTAGCATTTTCTTTAATGACCTTTGAGATTCTCTTCTTCCACCAGGGAATTCTTGGCAAGTTTGGATTCACTTAATCTCAAATAGCACATCAATTTTTTCTCTACTTGCGAAAGGGTCACATTCCTGATCTCATTATTTCACTTACAACACATTCCTTGAATTTAACTCCACAGTCACTAACTTTCTTTGACCAGTTGGGCATTGCTTTTCAGCTGGTGATCTCCTATAGAATTTAATAAGGAGAAAACCATTAGATTTCTATAGAATTGTAATAGGGCCCTATATAAATTACTTAACAATTGATAAAATTTAATCAAGAATTCTATCCTATTTATATATTTTTGAATCATTCTACAGAATCTTATAACATGGTTGTGATTCTCTATTTAATACTATAGGGCAGTTCCAAATACCTACAGAAAGATTTTCATTTTCAGTTAAATTCTATTGGACTCTAACAGATTTATTTGTTTTTTAAATATCTTTTAACTGCTAGTAGGTCATTCATGAGAACATCTCTTTTACCTTTATTTTCTAATTTAACTGAGCTTGAGCCATGAATTGACTTGTACAATGACGAATTGGTAAACACAGTCTTATAAAGAATAGGAACCCTGGAAGCAACCTTTCTGCCCACTGTGTAAGGGACTAAAAAAATGATGGAAAGACTCTTGATTAGCTCATTTATTCAGCATATGGACAAGTCATATACACATTTGTCACTGAAAGAGACTAAAAGTAGCTTTTTATTTGAATTCCATTCTTCTCCCTATCCAGAATCAATCTATGTCTTTGTCCACTTATGGCTCTGGGCCCACTCTTCACGCCTAACAGAATCTTTCAATCAAGCCTGGAAATCTTTCTGATAGTATTAGGCTTGCTGCAGGAGTTACCAGGTGAAATGCTATGGCCTGTGTTGCACAGGAAGTGAGATGAGCGGATCGTAGCAGTCCCTTCTAGCTTTCAAATCTATGGGCCTAATTTTTATTTATACCCCTCTGGCAATAGAAAGGATTCCTAAAGCAGCTATAGGGGGACCCACTTGAAGGCCCCTTTGCACTGAGGGCACTCAGTATCAATGAGATTCAGCCCCCAAGACTCTATGAATTCTTTGTCCATCAAGATGTCCTACAGTATATTCTTCTTGCTTCCTCAGTTTTGAACCTGAGCCTCTTTTCGTCTCTCCGCTTAAATCTATTTGTGTGATTTTGCACTGATTTAATGTAGGTAGAGGGGAGAAAAGTTGGGATGTGTTTGGATTCTTTTTCTCTGCTTCTTCTTTGATGAGTTGTTATGTTTTGCTGGTTTTGCCAATGTTGGGAGTATATATTTGTTAAGGTACAAAGTGTCCTTTGGGCAGAATGTGTCAAGGTCAAAAAAATAATATTCGTGAAATATAATCAGGTCTTAACTGACAAACCAAATAGTTTGGTGTGAGTGTCTGCTGTGTACAGGGAAAGAAGCAATGAACTCAGAGAAAAGAGAGGTAAATGCCTATGTATTTCAACTGATAAGCATTCTCAATTCCTTTAAGAACAGCCAAATTCATCACAAATACTTTAATAATACCACTGAGATTAAGAAGGACGAAAGGAATTTAACATGAGATTAGCTATTAACCTGCATGAACCTAAAAAATAGCATAAGAAAAAGGGAGTTTCACAAAATAAAAATTCTCTCTTACTTCATTATGGTCCCAATGGCTCCTCAGAGACTCTGCAGTGTATATGAAAACATGCTGTACTTTACTAAAGTAGTAAGGTACTTTACTAAAGTTTAGTAGACTGGAAAAGCAGTATATACATAATTCTCTGCAACTGGATACAGAGAAGGAAAATGAAGTCATTCAACACAAAGCCGGTCTTGCCATTGTCTACAGTTGGGGGCAGCATACAGCTACACAATTGCTGAATCAGGCTATTTCCAAGTGTGGACAAAGACTTGATTTTCATTTCATGTAAAACAATCCTAGTGTTTTCAGTCTCTCATAATATGTAAATCCAACCAGACCTCTAACAAACATCTTTGTTGTCCTACTATGGAATTTTTCAGTCTCATAGGTCTTTGAAGCAGCAGTAGATGGAACTTTTAGTGTGGGGATCCAGGGTCCACCTGCCAATTTTGATCAAGTAGCAGGCTAATGTGCTGTAGATTTACAACCCTGCCACACATTAAGTCTGAATATAGGCAACCCTTCAGTGACTGCAGTTGAAGAAATGCAAAAGGATGATTTGTTTCTCTCTATAAAAAGGGAAATAAGGACAAGCCGAGGAATTACAGACCAGTCAGCTTAACTTCAGTACCCAGAAAGATAATGAAGAAAATAATCAAGCAATCTAGTTGCAACCATTTAGAAGATAATAAGTAACAGTCAGCATGGATTTGTCAAGCACAAATCGTGTCAAACCAACCTAATAGTTTTCTTTGACAGGGTAACAAGGCTTGTGCATAGGGGGAAGCGATAGATGTGGTATATCTTGACTTTAGAAAGGCTTTTGATACTGTCTTGCATGACCTCATAAACAAATTAGGGAAATGTAACCTAGATAGAGCTACTGTAAGGTGGGTGCGTAACTGGTTCGAAAATCGTTCCCAGAGAGTAGTTATCAGTAGTTCACAGTAAAGCTGGAAAGGCGTAACAAGTGGGGTCCTGCAGGGATTAGCTCGGGGTCGAATTCTGTTCAATATCTTCATCAATGATTTGATGTAGCAAAACAAGAGACGTATCTTGTACTGCTCTAAACTTCTACGTCGGGTGCCCCCTCTCTCCTTGCTGACACGCGTGTGTGTGTGTGTGTGGGGGGGGATTAGGAAGCTCACCTCCGTCTATGCGAGCAGGCTCTTCTCTGGCTACTGCGTAGGGCAAGAGGGGAGGAGGAGACAGGCAGGCAACACAGGGCCAAGCCTCCCCTCTTCCTTCCTAGGGCCGGGGGGAGGGGGGCTAGCTCGGTCCCCCCACCATTTTCTGGCTTGCAGGTGGGGGGGCTAGGTAGCTCGGGTCCCCATGTCTTCCCGGGGCGGGAGCGCGCAGTTCCCCCAGCCGCCCGCTCTCCCCGGCCGATGCCAAACTCACGGCCGGGCTGGCATGGGAGCAGGGCTCCGCTCTGCGGGGCCACGCAGCCAGCCTCCCTCCAGGCACGGTGAAGCCGCCGCCGCAGGGCCGGGCGAGGCCTCCGGGCCGCCCGCGGGCTGGGAGCCCGCCGCCCACGGGGCTCTTCCTCAGGCAGTGGCGGAGCCTGGCACATGCCCCTGCCCCGGCTCCCGGCAGCCCCCTGGCCGCCACCTCTCTCCCCATCGCAGCAGCAGGGGCTGGGAGCTCCGACACGCTCGCAGACGCTGCTCGGACTCCTCGCTATGTCACCAGGAACCAGCCCGACATTACAGAAGCAGCTTTTCCTCTCCTGGAATTGACACCTCCTCATCTATTATTGGGAGTGGACTACATCCACCCTGATTGAATTGGCCCTGTCAACACTGGTTCTCCACTTGCGAAGTAACTCCCTGCTCTCCATGTGTCAGTATATAATGCCTGCATCTGTAACTTTCACTCTATGCATCCGAAGAAGTGAGGTTTTTACCCACGAAAGCTTATGCCCAAATAAATCTGTTAGTCTTTAAGGTGCCACCAGACTCCTCGTTGTTTTTGTAGATACAGACTAACACGGCTACCCCCTGATACTTGACATCAATCATTTAGATAATGGCATAGAGAGCACACTTATAAAGTTTGCGGACGATTCCAAGCTGGGAGGGGTTGCAAGTGCTTTGGAGGATAGGATTAAAATTCAAAATGGTCTGGACACACTGGAGAAATGGTGTGAAGTAAATAGCATGAAATTCAGTAAGGACAAATGGAAAGAAAGGAACAATCAGTTGCACACATACAAAATGGGAAATGACTGCCTAGGAAGGAGTACTGCAGAAAGGGATCTGGGGGTCATAGTGGATCACAAACTAAATATGAGTCAACAGTGCAACACTATTGCAAAAAAAGCAAACATCATTCTGGGATGTATTAGAATCATAGAAGATTAGGGTTGGAAGAGACCTCAGGAGGTCATCTAGTCCAACCCCCTGCTCAAAGCAGGACCAACCAGGGCTTTGTCAAACTGGGCCTTAAAAGCCTCTAAGGATGGAGATTCCACCACCTCCCTAGGTAACCCATTCCAGTGTTTCACCACCCTCCTAGTGAAATAGTTTTTCCTAATATCCCACCTATCCCCCCACTGCAACTTGAGACCATTGCTCCTTGTTCTGTCATCTGCCACCAATGAGAACAGCCTAGCTCCATCCTCTTTGGAATCGCCCTTCAGATAGTTGAAGGCTGCTATCAAATCCCCCCTCACTCTTCTCTTCTGCAGACTAAATAAGCTCAGTTCCCTCAGCCTCTCCTCATAAGTCATGAGCCCCAGCCCCCTAATCATTTTCGTTGTCCTCCACTGGACTCTCTCCAATTTGTCCACATCCTTTCTGTAGTGGGGCCCCCAAAACTGGACGCAGTACTCCAGATGTGGCCTCACCAGTGCCGAATAGAGGGGAATAACCATTTCCTTCAATCTGCTGGTAATGCTCCTACTAATGCAGCCCAATATGCCATTAGCCTTCTTGGCAGTAAGGGCACACTGTTGACTCATATCCAGCTTCTCGTCCACTGTAATTCCCAGGTCCTTTTCTGCAGAACTGCCGCTTATCCAGTCGGTCCCAAGCCTGTAGCTGTGAATGGGATTCTTCTGTCCTAAGTGCAGGACTCTGCACTTGTCCTTGTTGAACCTCATCCAATCTCTTTTGGCCCAATCCTCCAATTTGTCTAGGTCACTCTGGACCCTATCCCTACCCTCCAGCATATCTACCTCTCCCCCCAATTTAGTGTCATCCGCGAACTTGCTGAGGGTGCAATCCAGCCCATCATCCAGATCATTAATGAGTGTTGTAAGCAAGACAATGTGAAATAATTCTTCCATTCTACTCCGCACTGATTAGGCCTCAACTGGAGTATTGGGTCCAATTCTGGGCACTACATTTCAGGAAGGTGTGGACAAATTGGAGAAAGTCCAGAGAAGAGCAATAAAAATTATTAAAGGTCTAGAGAACATAACCTATGAGGGAAGACTGAAAAAATTGGGTTTGTTTAGTCTGGAGAAGAGAAGACTGAGAGGGGACCTGAAAATCATTTTCAAGTACATAAAATATTGTTACAAGGAGGAGGGTGAAAAATTATTCTCCTTAACCTCTGAAGATAGGACAAGAAGCAATGGGCTTAAATTGCAGCAAGGGAGGTTTAGGTTGGACATTAGGAAAAACTTCCTAACTGTCAGGGTGGTTAAGCACTGGAATAAATTGCCCAGGGAGGTTGTGGTATCTCCATCATTGGAGATTTTTAAGAGCAGGTTAGACAGACACCTGTCAGGGATGGTCTAGATAATACTTAGTGCTGCCATGAGTGCAGGGGACTGGATTAGAGACCTCTCAAGGTTCCGTCCAGTCCTATGCTTCTATGATTCGCACCAACAGTATCCATCATTATAAAAAATCAAAAATAAAAGGAACCAAAAAATCCCTGTAAGGACTGTTGAATCCCAATTTAAGGCCCTTATCCTGCAGTCAGATCCAGCCAGACCAACACGTGCACCTACATGGAGCCTGCAATGGCCCATCCACATCTATACAATTGAGGTTGAAATATGGATTACTCCATCAAAGTTCCTATTTCCTTTACTGTTTGCACAGCCTGATGATCCAGGCCCTCTCTGCACAAGCAGACAGGCTCAGATAAAAGTTTCCACTCGTTACCAGGAAACCATGCTTAGCTTGTGAAGGGTTCTGGAGGCTTTACTTTAGGAAATTGTGGTGTTTTTTTCTCTCTCTCTCTCTCTGTCTTGCTCACTTACTGGGAATTGCACAGACTTTATATCTGAGGCTCACTCTGTTTTCTGATTCCATAGCGGAACCCAGCTGAATTGAATTAGTACTAAACAACTGTGATGGGTTGCATCACAGAACCCCCCCTTGGGAACTGCCAACTGATGTGCCAAGACTACTGTCCCTGCTTTCCCTGCCAGCCTGGGACTCCAGCACCCTGTCTTGCTGAGCCAGACACACCAGTCAGCTCCAACACAGACCCAAGGTCTGAACCACGTGCCCCAAAGACTTAACTGAAAGCAACTTACAGAAGTGTTCCTGTCTTTAACACTCATATTCCCAACTCCCAATGGGGTCTAAACCCCAAATAAATCCGTTTTACCTTGTATAAAGCTCATAAATTGTTCGCCCTCTATAACACTGATTGAGAGATATGCACAGCTGTTTGCCCCCCCCCCAGGTATTAATACATACTCTGGGTTAATTAATAAGTAGAAAGTGATTTTATTAAATACAGAAAGTAGGATTTAAGTGGTTCCGAGTAATAGCAGACAAAACGAAGTGAATTACCAAGTAAAATAAAATAGAATACGCAAGTCTATGTCTAAAAAAATTGAATACAGATAAAACCTCACCAGTTCCAGTAAGCTTCCTTTTACAGACTAGTCTCCTTCTAGTCTGGGTCCAGCAATCATCCACACCCCCTGTAGTTACTGTCCTTTGTTCCAGTTTCTTTCAGGTATCGTTGGGGGCAGAGAGGCTATCCCTTTAGCCAGCTGAAGACCCAATGGCGGGGTCTCCCAGGGGTTTAAATAGACTTTTTCTTGTGGCTGGAGACCCCCTCCTCTCTCCTATGCAAAGTCCAGCTCCAAGATGGAGTTTTGGAGTCACATGGGCAAGTCACATGTCCATGCATGACTGAGTTTCTTACCAGCCAAGCCACATTCTTGGGAAAGCTCCGATGTGGATTGGCATCTTTGAGTTCATTGTTGGCTTAAATGGTTCTTGATTGGGCACTTAATTTGCACATTCCTTTCTCAAGAAGCTGACCAAATGCTTTACTAAGGCTATCAAGCAAGTATACAGCCAATATTTCTAACTTCAAGTACAAAAATGATACATTCATACAAATAGGAGGAATGTATTCAGTAGATCATAACCTTTACATAGATACGTTACATGGCATATGTGGCATAAAACATATTCAAGTTATATCATATATACATTCATAAGCATATTCCCATGAAGCCTTATGAGGTACACCGTCACAACAACCTTAGATTGGCCTGTTCCTTTTTTTGGAGGTGCAGAGTTAAGGTCACTGAGATACCTTGATTGATACTAAAGCTGCGTGAGACAGTTGGGAAAGGTCTGAGCATATCTGATGAAGGAGGAACTTGTTGTTATTGAAAGTAACTTGTCGGGTTCGGAACACTGGCTTCACTAATGTTTCCAAGGCCCAGATATCAGCACAATGGAAGGTTTCTTGTTGTTTTACTGGCCTGATGTTACATCATGTTAGTTGGGAACCACTTCTGACATCAGTGGCATGCGGCAGGATAATTCACTGACATCACAGATGACACATACTGCGACAATAACTCAGAGCGTGTTAGTGGGTTGGATTCTGCTTCAGCCAGTTGATACTAATGACCTGCAATAATTAACAGACGAAAGGCTCTGTAGTTCAGAAGTCGGCACAAAAACTTTCTGCCTATTTTGCCTTGGTGAAAGAAAATGTCTCTTGGCCCGGAGTGCATGCTTATGACTCCCAATCTAATTTAGGGCTTTCGGCAGAAAAGAGCTTGCAGATGGATGCAGGCAAGATCAGCTTGCAGTAGGCTCCAAGAATCATTCAGGAATTCTAGAGGGGAGGTGCTGTGGTTCTGAATCAGTGTCTGTGCTACTTTTGATTAGTGCTTGTCAGCGACAGAGCGTAGCCATGAAATGAAGCCAATCCGATGAAGATCATGTTCCAATTTAAAAGATGTGACGAGGTCAGAGTTTTACAGATCAGCACAACAGGGGCAGCTGCAAAATTACGTGCCTCCCCATTGCACCCAAGCAGTTGCAACAGTGCATAATTTATCCACTGTTGCATGGATAAATTATGCAATTACATACACAAATGGATCCTTCTTTGTGTTGTTACTCTATTGGCACAGGCAATACAGGGCTTGGCATTGCACTGCCCTCCACAGAGCCACACTAAAACCAACGTTCATAATCAGATACAAGATGCTGCCGTCAAATTCCATGTCTCAGAGCACCTCACTTTAAAGAACATTTTTTTTTTTAACACCTTAAGCTCCAAACCCAGGGCATACTCTGCGGCTTGTGAATTTCTACTGAAGATGGGCCCAAGCTATAAAATCTGGATCTGGATTTCCCACACCCCAAGGGCGTTTGCATCCAAAGCTGTGGTTTGGCCCATTATAAACACAGAAGCCTTTTGCAAAATTCTGTATCCAGATCTGGGTTTGAATTTCAAACATCCTCAAAGGTCAGGACTGTTTGGATCCGGAGTTTTGGTTCGGGTTTATTTCTCAGGTTTGTTATGCCTATTGCACTCCCTTTAAATGACTATGGTGCAGGGGGACAATTGGCACCTGTTCAAAGGGTTGCATAGATTTGGATCACATTGACAGATCTGGCACACTTTTCTGGATCTATCCTCAGTCCCGGGGGGCACCAAAGTGACTGATGGAAGTTTTACATCTGAAGTGCTTTGGAAAATATACTGGCTTCTTGGTTGCACACACTGTACAGTTCATCACTATAGAAAGGTCCGGCTCCAGGCACCAGCGAAGGAAGCAGGTGCTTGGGGCGGCCAATGGAAAGGGGCGGCACGTCCGGGTCTTCGGCAATTCAGCGGCGGGTCCCTCAGTCCCTCTCTTCATCTTTGAGCTGCCACCGAAGTGTCGCCGAAGAGGAAGAGAGGGAGCGAAGGACCCGCCACCGAATTGCCGCCGAAGAAGGAAGTGGCGCGATTGAGCTGCTGCTGAAGTGCCGCCGATCGGCTTTATTTTTTTTAATATTTTTTTTGCTTCGCCACTTGAGGCGGCAAAAAAGCTAGAGCTGGCCCTGACTATAGAAAGTGCTTTTTAACCAGTATTAAAGAGACAAGGTGGGTGAGGTAATATCTTTTATTGGACCAACTTCTATTGGTGAGAGAGACAAGCTTTTCAAGCTACACAGAGCTCTTCTCCAGGCCTGAAGAAGAGCTCTGTGTATCTCAAATCTTGTCTCTTTCACCAACAGAAGTTGGTCCAATAAAAGATATTACCTCCCCTACCGTGTCTCTCTAATATCCTGGGACCAACATGGCTACAACAACACCGCATACATTGAATCCAGTATGACACTCGCTTATGTTGGTTTTTCTGTTGTCTCCGTATATCTGTGAGATGTGTTGTATTCATCATGCACCTTTGACCACTTCATCTGCACTCTGCCCCCCGCCCATTCCATCTCTGCTGGAGCTTAGTCTAACATTCCAAACCTCGGTGCATCTCCAAACAGCCATCATATATATTAAAAAACCCAACCAACCAGACTAACCAATGTTTCCCTCTGGAACACATAGCTAGGATGAAGTCTCCTGCTGTGATAAAAGACACAGTAACGCAATCCAAGTAGTTATTTGAACAGTTATTGGAACGTCTAAAAAGAGGTCATTTCAAACTCTATTCTAAATTATTAATTTATTATTATTATTCTTACAGTACTGGCTGAGCGCCTCAGTCACAGACTAGGACCCCATTGTCCTAGGTGCTGTACAAATACAGGATAAAGACAGTCCCTGTCCCAAACAGCTTACAATTAGGAGAAGGTTTGGAGCATGGCATAGGGATGTTTTATGTTATCCAAACCCTTGGCATAAAACCAGTTTTATCTATTCTTTGCCAAGCCACTGTATGCTGCTAATGGACCCAAGTTACAACAGGAGGCAAAAATCCAGCCTTCAGCCAGTTTTTTATTGTCATGCAGCACTATGAAAAGTATATCTTCATTTGGGTCTGTGGCTGGTACCATTGACTATATCATTATCTGGCAGTAGGCTCCTGACGTATGTTCAGTTAAACAACATGAAGATTTTCTTGGTTGCTTTCAACTGTATGTCTGGGCATCTTTTCTTCCAGGGATTTATTTTGTGTCATCAGCCTTTACACCACAAAGTGTCCCAGTATGAGCTGTTTCCAGCCATTGTCCTGCCAAATGGCCACCAGGTTTCAATTGAGTAAATAGAATGATCGTCTGTTTTGCAGTAAGAGGTATAATATTCATGGGATCCCATTGTTTAACCCTGATTAAAATGATTTCATCTGCAATCTTTGGCTGAAGGTTGATAACATGACACTTTTGAAAGGGTTGGCTAGCAGGGCTCTATATATTAACAGAACTACGTGTTTCAGATTAATTACACAGTGCAATGTTGAGAGGTTACAATCATCGTCCAACCATTTTCTCTGGTGTAAAGATGGATACTCACGAGAGGCCCATATATATTGCAAATCTGCCATGTTTTTTAAGGCCAGAAGGAACCAGTGTGATCATCTTGTCTGACCACCTGCATAACACAGGAGTGTTGATTGTCTGGTACCTGTTCCCAGTGACAGACATTGTGATGTAACTGACTGTGCTTCTCTCTGCTCCAATGAGGATCCTTGTTCTGCAGATGGGAATTCATATGGAGGGAGAGCAGGTGGTATTTCTCCTGACATCCTGCCTTAGGGCTGCTGTTGTGGGGGACGCTTCCTAAGGGATTGGGCACCCAATTACTGGGAACTGGGTGTCCAAACCTCTTGGGCAACTTTGAAAATCTCAGCCTTAATCTCTGTGGAAGCCCCATGGGCAAAACCCTCTGAAGAGGGATGCTTAATCAATGCATTCCATGGCCACACCTCCTTCCTGACCAGCACCACTAATTTGACGGGCTGCGGCCACGCTGGCCCTCACTGTGTCATCATAATTCCCCTCACCCCATCGGAGTTTCTGTGTCAGAGGCGATCTGCCAGGGTCTAAGCAATAGAAGTAGACATAGACCCAGGAGAGGATCTAGGCCGGCCTGTGTGTATATGGATGTGTGTGAAGGGTTAAAAGTTAGCCTATTATTCCTCCAGGCAGGATTTTCCTCGTAAGAGGAGGCTGAGCACACTAGGCATTCCTGATGTTCTGGGCTATTTGCCCCAATGTTCAGTCTGCGATCCCGCAGTGCTTATGCAGCCTGCCTCGTACTAAGCGACACCCAGGGCTATGGAATCAGAAAGGCATTTCTCCTCCTCTCTGTGTTTTGTTTTATTAGATCAGAACATGTCCTTTTGTGGTAGCGAGCTATTTGAATCCCCGGGCTTTGACTCCCTCCCTGACACAAATCATAACCGTCTCCCCAGAAATGGGACACGCGACTCCTGCCTTCCTGCTGTAACCTTGGGCTCCAAAGGCAATCAGCATTAAGCACTTGGCACTGAGGAGAAAAACAAAACTACTGACTTACTGCATGTCTGCTGTCTTGGTCAGAACCTATTTCCCACACAAGCCAAAAGAGAGTGTTCTCAGCATTTAAGGACACAGGGCATTAGACTTAAATCACGAAGAACGGGATGTGTCTGCTGTTTGCGAAGGCACATGTGTGTGGAAATGGTTCAAACCACGGGGGCAGATGCAGTCCCTCAGAGATCACGTCACCTTCTTTAACATTGCATCGGACGCACGTGCCCCAGTTCAGGCTGCCAGACGTTTGCAAACATGTGACCCCCATTTCCCCCTTCCCCTTTGGAACGCTGGAGCAGACTCCAAGTCTGTTGAAGACTCTTTCCATTGGCTCCAATGGGAATTGGATTAGGCGCACAGATAGCTGCAGGCTGAACAAGGCAGGCCCCATTGTAATCGGAGAGCATTAGTGGCCGCTTGTTGCCTGCCCCCATCTGCCCTCCTATGTAGGCACAGTTGTGCCATCCTGTGTATTCATGTGGTGCACGCACTGGGCCAAAATCTAGATCTAAGCTTATTTCTAGCTGCAGTACTTATATGGCACCCGCCACTATAGCATCTGAGCACCTCTCAATGCTTTTATACATTTATCCTTTCAATACAATTATGTCCATTTTATCAGGCTAAGTGACTTGCCCAAGGTCATGCAGGGAATTGAACCCAGGTATCCCAAGTCCTGGCTTAGCACCCTAACCAGAAGACTATCTATAGGCAAACCAGCATTGCTGTCCACTCACATTCTGGCTGACAGCATCCCCATGCAGCACCTATCTTCTAGGAATCCAGCTTCTTCTTTCCTATGTGTCACAAGTCAAGATCTAGATTGTTCAGCCATCTAAAAGTTGCATCACCGAGGATAGCAAGGGGTTGCAGTGCACCCTCTAGTCTCCTAACTGTGCACTCCACCACCACCCATTTGACCATCTATATATCTGCCCTGCAGGCACACTGTGAAGATCGGACTAAACCAAATGTCTGCCTTGCGGCTGTCACACTGGCCATTCCAGTGAGCGGCCCATTAAGCCCAGTCCAGGATCTGTGTCCCAGGTTGCAAACGGGTGGACGTAAGTTAGAGCTTCTGAAATTCATCAGCATGCCCGTCTTCCTGACCCAGAGTTTCTGCCCCTCTGCAAAGACGTAGCTACTGCCCCTGGTATGCTGTTGTTCATCCGAGATTGGGACTGGGCTGGCAGCACTAGATATGAGTGCACGAACGGCTGCCAGAACAGGATGTTGGGAAGTCAGTAGTGGCAAGTCATCAGGAACTGCTGGTGTGGTGCTTTCTTCTGGAGGTCAGGAGATCTTCTGGTAGGAAGTGTGTGTTGCTTATCTGCACCTCCTGAAATCATTATTACCCTGGTGTGCAGCAGGTTGTTTTCCATCTGCCAGAGCCTTCCATGCAGATGTAAAGGTGATGGCATCTCGTCGAAGTTTTCGGGGAGCTATATGAGCAACACGTCTAAACTAGATGTTAATATGTGACTCAGACAGCCACCAATGATATAGGTGGCTGTTCTCAGCTCTGATTCAACAAGATGCGTATGCTGACTTCTGCCCCACACCGCTGCACAATATTCCACTGGAGCGCCAGGACCATGGTTTGTAAAACAGTTGCCTCTGCTCCCCAGGAGGGTCCTGCTTGCTCCTGGATCAAGGCAGTGCGGGAGGAGATCTTTTACTTAAGTGCTCTAGATGGGACCAGTATGTTAGAATGTGGTTCAGTTTGACTCCTAAATAAGTGAGAACTGGCTGGAAAGGAAGTGGCTGATCCTCACCACACACTATAAGGGCTTGATTATCCAGGAGATTGTTCAGATGGAAGGTTGTTGCCACCATCTTTGACCCACTTAATGAAATTCTCTGCTGATGAAGATAAGTAGCCAGAGCATTCATATCCTGGTTGAGTGACCCTTCAATATCGTATAGATTGTTACGCAGATCAGCAAGACAGATGTCATCCATGTATATGTACTTATAGGCCTTAGTTGTTGGTAGGTCATAAGTATATATGTTGAAAAGAAGAGGAGCTAGAACCAATCTTTGTGGGAGTCCATTACATAAACATCTAAGACAGCTCCAGCTTTCAAGATGAAGCTCTCATTCATTATCATGTCCATGATAAATCGCATTATGGGTTTACAGGGAATAGTCTGCAACAATTTGGCCGTCAGCCTCACATACCAGACAGCTGACAGATCCACCAGAATGGCACCAACCTTTTCGCTCTTCTTGAAGGTGTCTTCAATGTCCTGTGTCAGGAGAATAATTTGATGCTGGGTACATTGTCCTCATTTGAAGCTAGCCCAAACAAAGAGCAGTCGTGGTTCGATAATATCATTGGTGGGCATCAGAATCAGTCTCTCCATAAGCTTATAAGAGACACAAAGGAGAGAGATGGGCCAGTAGCAATTAGGATCTTCCAGCAGTTTTTCTGGTTTTGAAATGGCTAGGATTTTTCCCTGTGCCAGATTTGTGGGATGTAGTTGTCCTGGGAACATCAGTTGAGGAACTGAAGCAGTCTGCTTTTGGGTTTAGGTGAAGTAGGCACTCCATGTGAACATAATCCAGGCATGGAGCCTTTCCTGTCATCATAAACTTTTAAGGCCCGGTCCAGCTCTTTGTCTGAATAAAGGAGCCTTCCAGTTTGAATCCACATTAGGAGCCTGCCAGCTCTCTGTAACCTCAGTTTTGACCACATGGATAAAAGTCTTATCCAAGTTCTGTATATGGCCGTTAGCCAATAGCTGGGATGTGTCAGAATTTACAGTGACTGGGAACTCTTTTTTGCTGAGTCTGGAATCTACATAAAGTCTTTTAATAGTCTGCCAGGCTTTCCTGCTAGAATGAGTAAAGTCCACCTTTTCAACTGTCGCTCTTTATTGATTGTGCCTGGTTTGATTTAGCAGTTGAATGAGTTACTTGCTCATATTAATGACCTTTTTATTACCAGCAGATTTGAATTCCTGGTAGAGCTTAATTGCCTCTGATGATCACCCAGGTATGTACTGTTGGTGGTAGCCTCTAAGGATCTATGCCTTAGCAGTTGCCTGAACTAATTTGCTGAAAGTTTAGTTGGAGTCATTTATATTGGCTGGACATGTCAAGTCCAACTCTGCCAGTTCACTGACAGACATTTGTAGTTCGCTTGATAGACCTCCCACAAAGCTTTCCTAAAATTCCATTGGGCCTTCCGTAAGATGTTTGTTGTTGGGGTCCACAGGCCCATGGGGATAAAGACAGATGAGGCTGAGACTCTGGGAAAGTTTCAAGCACTATCTGCTCAATGACTACTGGTGGCAGTTGCCTGGAAGATGAAAAGGTGATATTAGATGAAGATCCTGTTGCCCATTTGCTACCGTGAAAAGTTGGTGTTTGCTTTGGGTCACAGAGGAGTTGTAGGTTAGCGGCTGATGCCCACTCCGTTAGATTTTCTCCATCTGGATTGTTGCCAGTATCCCCAGTTAGCATGGTGGGAATTGAAAACACCACAATAGATAGAAGGACCTGGAAAGGTGGGCAGAGCAGGGGTTGGCCAGCTAACTCATAGAGGCTTGTAGACATCAATCAACAGAAGCTCATTCACCTTTATTGCCTGCCATTGTACCATGTCATTTGGATCAAATATCGATATAGTGACAGTGAACAGCCCTTCTTTAACGTAAGATGCCATCCCATACTACTTGTCATGGTGGTGAGCCACAACAGCATAGCCTGGGACTGAAAGTTGCATATCAGTGGTGAAGTGCACCTCTTGAAGCAAGATGACATGTGCTTCAAGGTTTGTAAATAAGTGGAGGAGGATATATCTTCTTTGCTGCCGATATCCACTTGGTATTGAAATGCAGCATCTTGAGAGCTGCTCTAGTGCTAGAATTTGCAGTGCTGGGCCTGAAAGGGGCCTCAGTGGAGGACGGCTCTTTTGGGCTGATTGTCCTTAGAATGTGAGTCCGTGTTCCACACTTTGTCTTCTTTCGTTTTGCTTTACGCTACTCACAGAAGAGAAGGCAGTAGACAGGTCCTCTGGAACAGAACTAATCTGCATGTAGGGATATGTGGAGGTGCCATTGCTGGGTCAGGGGTACATACACAAATTTGCACACCATGAAATGTATCAGAAATAGGAAGACTTTGTGAGAATCAGTAGGCACGTGAGACTACCAGGGATTAAAGGGAACCCTAAGGAGGACGAGGATGTGGTAGAGATGCTAAATAATTTTCCTTTCATCAGTCCTTCACCTTGGGGGATGTCGTGGACAGATCTCCCCCAGACCTGCCAAAATCTGTCCATCTTCACGAATAATAAGTGGACAAAAGACGATACAGAAGTAAGATTTTTACAGTTTAATTTACAAAGCCAAAATAGAAATGTGCAATTTGTGTAGACAGTGTCAGGATTTGAGGACAACAACTGTAAAATATTGCTGGAAGTACCAAAAGGTTCCTGACACTGAGATTATAATGCCCTGCCTATCTTGTTTTCTGGGAGCAGGGCATCATGACTGGAGCTCGTTCAGAGAGTTTTTGGTCACAGGCTGCTGTTTCAGTCAGTAACAAAAGAGAAAAGTATATTACATAAGGCCTTCTTCTTCTCTCTCTTACACTGGTGTAAATCAGGCATAACTCTAAATCAGTGGAGTGACACCAATATCCTGATCTAAGTGAGAGGAGAATCAGGCCTTTATTATTCAGTGTAGAGACAGAAAGCTAAAAGAACAAGCAGTGACTGTGAAACTGGGCTTTTACTGAAATTTGCTAGCATGAACCTTTGAGATATGGAGAGTTACACTGACTTCAGTGCAACTTTGCACTGCAGGGGAACCAGCGTTATCAGATCTTAGTGCAGGATCAGGGACAAAGACTAGAATAATACTTTAGGTTTCCAGGATTTGGGGATGCCCACGTTACTAGCGAATGATTATGCTACAAGCCATTTAGCAGGTCATCCCAAGCAAGTGAAAATAAATAATTGAATCCATTCCTCATTTGTAGACATTATATTTTATACTATGTAAGGGCAGGAAGCATCAAGGTTTGAGGAAGGAAAAAAAATAATATGCAGCCAGAGCGCTAGGCAACATGAGAAGGGATGAAGCTTGAGTTTGATTTAAAGGGACGGGCTGTCAAAAACTTGTAGGCTGTAAATTCTGATTTTGTAAATATTAAAGGGAAAGGGTGATAAGGGGTAATTTGCAAACCCTAATATGACTCTTCATGAATGTGTCTGCAGTTTCAGTGTAAACATATTTGGCTATTTAAACATACTCCCACATTGCAGCACTGGGCTAAGAACAAGAGGAGATGGTCCATCTGTTTGCACTGCATGAGCTAAGTGAAAAATGCAGAATGTAAACCAAGAGCATAAATGGAGGGAGAGGAGACTAGGGCTATCTGTTTTCTATATAAGTAATCAGTTTGTTCTCTATACTAACATATGTATCAATAACACATTGTAAGGTTTATATGTACTATTAATATATAAGAATATACATATTACATTGTTGCCTCTTTTTCTGACACTTGTATCTCATTCTGTCAAGTGCTATGTCTGGAGACTTTCAAGGTTCACAGGGGAGGAGAAATCAGAGAGGTGGACTCTGGGCATATTCTAAGTGTAACTTGTCTTATTTACAAATATACACCAGTCCCAGGACAGGGGAGGTCACAAAGAGCATGCAGAGTGATCCCTTCGTTTAGGCAACATCAATGCCTGATTCCCAAGGAGCACCTCAAAAATTGACTCTATGATATGAAATACAATAATGTATCTTATTTTGGTTACAACTTACTGTACTCTGTCCACATGTAAATGCTTTGGTTTGAATACAACCTTCCTGTACAAGGTTCTATATAACATCACATGAAAACAACCATCAGTTATTGAAATTAGTATCTTGGGGCCTGGCATTCTTCTGGAACGTGGCATCCTTTGGTAGCTGGCTTACTGATAACCTGGGGAGTAAGAATTGCCTTGTGCTCCTTTGAACTTCCTAGTTGTGTCTAGTCACCGAGTAGTTGCATTTATTGCTAAAGGACAGTATTAAAAAATGTGTATAGCAAATGAAAATAATTGTTTTTCTTCTTTGGTGTCTAGAAACAAACAAAACCAAATGGAACTAACTTTATAATTAACAAAAATTAGGCTCAGGTAATAATGAACGATGTGGATCCATATTCCATACTATATTAATCCAGATCAGATCCTAGATACAGTGATGGAAATCTGGCATATCTTCACTCAGTTTTCTGCAGTTATGACAGATTTACACACTGAAATTGAGATCAGATGCTGGCATACAAACTTACAAATAATTCAGGAAAGTGCATAAACGTGTGCTGAAAGCCCATGGGTTTCAATAGGGTTTAAGCACATGCTTAAAGTTAAGCACATAGCCAGATTTTCAGCGGTCAGCAGCTCCCTTCATTCTCAACAAGAGCTGCTGGGTGTTGAGAACTTTGGAAAATCAGGCCAATGGTCATCATCCTGAATAGGGATATTTTCCTCAATCAGGATGTAAAACTTCTAAAGTAGAAACCACGGCTAAGAAATCCATCTGAGGCTTTACCCCAGAGTCAGTGCATACGGGGATCCTTTGCGAATGATCCATCAGTTCTGTGTAGACCCCCATTATTATTATGTATTTCATTAAAGCTATGTGTTCTGTATATTAGTACATTCATTAATATTTTTTGGTAACTTGGGACAACAACATTTTCTGTGATAAGATTTAGCTTAGCATAATTCTTCTCCAAGAAAATTTTAAATTGAAGACTGGCCTATGCAGTGAAGTTAAGAACTGGAGTGGGATTTCCAACTTTCCCGAAGCTTATGGGTGTGTAGTCTGTAATTCTGGGGAGAATCAAGGAGAGATTTCACTCTGAGTTAAAAATCTTTAAGGTTTGCTACTATTCAGCAATATTGTATCTTCATTGATTTCAACACAAAGGTTATCCATCCATCTATTACATAGCAGCAAAACAGTGAGATTTACAAGTCACAATGTGCTTCCTGACTCATAACATTACTAATCAAAAGAAATAAAAATAAATATTCGGTATGGGAACTCAGAAAATTGTGCTTAAAGTAACAGAGCTCAGCTGTTATGGGGATGGGCACCAACATAAGGACCTAGATAGGAACATAGATAACTTAAACACAAACGGTTGTTTTTACATTGAAAAATGCAATACAATCTTTGTTGCACTGCACATGAAAAGAATGATCACGTGTTTTAACAGCAACATCTGGGTACTCGGTAGGAATTCCAGGACTTGCGTTTGCTTAGATTTTCTGTAAATTATGATTTTGAGAAAAAAACTGAGCAATTTAATTCCAATACTAAAAAACATTCCAGAAATAAACCTCGTATGATTTGTAATTGCTTTCTAAAGTGATGACAGCTTTACTGTTTCTTGGGAAAACAAATAACCGGCACTGGGTAATCAACACTGATCATGCTGTAATTTAGATTTGAGGTCAAAGGTTAAACATTATTTTTTTCTTGTAAATACAGGAACATAGTAATTAAGTTAATTTTTCTAAATATAGGTCCTGCATTCCGAAGAGGAATTCATGGAAGGACACTAGCCTATTAGGAGTCAAAAATCAGATTCAACTGTGCAAACTATAAAGAGTACAGCAAAATCCAGTATTTGTTTTGTGCATATGAAACAGCTGGTTGTAGTACCCATAGTTAACCAGAGGAACATGTTCATCTTTTGGAAGAACTTTACTTAGCTTTAGAATTTTGGTGAAGTATCTAGACCTATCTGTGAAGACCATCCATAGTGGAAATCTAAATGGGCTCTGCAGTAATGAACTCTTGGGGTAACAGCTGGTTTGCATAAACATGCCATATCCACTTGCCCAAGATTAACTGTGTTAGGGGGTAGCAATCCGGGCAATTGCCTGGGGCCCCACACCACAGGGGCCTCCGTGAAGCTACATTTCTCAGGCTTCGGCATCAGCCCCGGGTGGCGGGACTCAGGGCCCTGGACTTCAGCCCCTTGCAGTAGGGCTTCAGCTTTCTGCCCTGGGCCCCAGTGACTATAACGCTGGCTCTGCATGGTGGACCCCCTAAAACTTGTTCATGGCCCCCCAAGGGTCACCGGACCCCTGCTTGAGAACCACCGTTCTAAAGCACAGTTAAGGCTAAGTCCCATCTTTACGTGCCAGAGTCAATCTGGGTAGTATGTGGAGTGAAATGGTGCAAGATAGTCTTTGCTAACCAGAGCCATCTTATTGATGCAGGCAAGTCAAATGGCTCAGAGATGGTTTGGGTAGGGGATGACTACATGGTGGGTACACTGCAGCATACACAGGGTAGGGAATACCAGTCCTGCTCTTCGCAGCTGGAGCACATCCTCTTTGGACTTCGGGGGACAGAGCTCTCTCTTGTGGGCTCAATGGTTATCCTGCCATGCTGCTGGGAGTTGTGGCAAGGAGAGGTTCTCTATGCCCTCTTCCCTCCTGGTCTATAGACACAAAACAGTGCAGAACCTGGCCCTGAGAGCTTCTGCAAGTTAGGTTCTAAAGCACTGTTTTGGACTAGGCATGGTGTATAGGTAGGGGCTGTCAGAGAGACCTTCACCAGCTCTGCAAACCCAGGCCAGAGTTCTCCTGAGCACTGACTACCTAACTGTATGCTGTTTTTGTTATGAGGGCAGAAAAGGCCTTCTGAACTGATTCTTGCTTGTGGTTTCAAAGCCCTGTCTGATAGGATGAAAGCCCAGTTTATTAACCACTGCACCTCCTCCTTCTCCTCCTTTCTTCTCCATCTCTGTTACCCCCTTTACTTCACTGTACTGTCCCTGAAGAACTCCCGTCCTCACCAGAAGAGTTTAAAGTCGACTTGGAACACCTTGTTCTGTTGGGACTCCTGCCTCTGTAAGAACTTCAAAGCTGCTGCTTAATTTATATTCAAGCTTCCAAGTACTGAACAGAAGAGTTAGATAGATAGAGGCAACTTTTTTCTGGGTATTTGGGTATAAACTTCAAAGTTACAACCTACCGCACTTTGGCGCTTTTATGTTTCCAGATTCACAGAAAAATGAGTTTGGATCTGTGAACTTACTGAAAAGTTTCCTCAGACAAATGACTAAGAACTTTGGATGATTTTCTTCTTTTCTCTTACTCCCCTCTTCTCCTTCCTTTTGTTTTCCTTCCTTCTTCTGTCCCCTTCTGCTCTCTTCCCCCTTCAGAGAGGCTAACAGTTCAGCATGCATCATGCATCTGATGAAGTGAGTATTCACCCACGAAAGCTTATGCTCCAAAACGTCAGTTAGTCTATAAGGTGCCACAGGACTCATTGTCACTTAGTTCAGCTTTGTGTTCGCTGGGTGCCTTGCTGCTCCTACATGGAATCAGAACTTCAGCAACTTCTCGGTAACTGACAAGAAAAGCAAGAGAGAAGACAGAGCAAGGGAGCCCCTCCAATGTAATTATAACAACAGCATAGTTCAGATCCCAGAGAGCCCTCCCAGAGAGTCTGGGTTCTGAACAGGAAATATAGGGTCTGATATTGGTCTCAATAACACTCATATCTCCATGGACCTCAATGGTGTGACCTCTGATTTATATGCATGTGAGAAGAAAGTCAGGCCCAGAGTCTGCTCCTGTTCTGCTAGGTTTAGACTGATGGGCCATTTTGTCTTAGTTCAGGTTGGGGGATTTTCAGGTGGTTTCCCCTCTTCTGGAGGGTTAGAAAGATTTCCTCATGCAGCTCTGCCTTTTGTGCCAAAATTGCATAAAAATTTGATAGCACCCTTCTGAAGGGATTTCTGTGTTCCCCAACCCATTCTAGAGTGAAACTTAAGTGCTCAAGTCTATAATGGAGCCCCAAACTCCCATTTGTTTACCTGTCTCCCATCTGCTGCTTATCTCTAAAACACACCTCCACCCAACATGATCTCAGCCAATCCTCTGCTCAACTCCTGACCACTGTGGTTTCCTGCCTTGAGACCGCTTTCATTTAATCCCTGTGAACTTTAATCCTAACTGTCCACAGTGCGGCCATTTGTCTCCTTACCTGTGCCTGGAAATGGGAATGTGTAGGTACATCTCTGGAGAATGTCCCTAACCTGTTACCCATTTTGGAATTTCCCTCTTAGAGACAGATTGTGAAAGACCCTCACCTGGGCACTCACCTGGGGGCAAAGGGGCACTCAGGCAGCCTTCCCCACTCACGCACAGCTGGGCAAGGACAGTTCATTCCTTCTCCTTCCTGGGCAGCGAGATGCCAAAAAGGGGCGTGAGCACATAACCCTGGCTCCCCGCCCTCCAGCAGTTACTCATGGAACGGTGTTGTCAGGTGAGGAGCCATGGATGGAGCAGAGGGAGCAGTGCAGTGTGCAATATTCTACTCTGTTCTACATAGGTTATGATGCTGCTTATCAGCCTTAGCATCTGAGCACCTTCCAGTAGCACATTAAACACTGAGAACAGCCCAGGCACGTGGAGAAGCTCAGTGAGAGAACATGCCTACCTGAGGCACTGTCTACCATGAGGCGGCCTGGCTCTTTGTGACTTCCTGCTCAGGGGTGTCTTCACCCTCTGCCAATCCCATCGCAAAAGAAACAATCATTTCCTCTTCAGCTGAGATTCCTAATCTTTTCTCTCTCTAAATCCTTCTCAAGACCCACTTCATTTGCTGCAGCTATGGAAATCTATCAGCAGATGAAGGTTAGAGTAAGGAGAGTGCAAAAACCCCAGCAACAACCATTCTTGTCTATTCATACATAAACAATGGTACATACAAATGGTGCATAGTTTGGTGTTTCTCCCTCTCCCACCCTTCATACGGGTTTTCTTTTGTTACATTATAAGCTCCTAAGGGCAGGGACAGTGTCTACATCTCTGTTTTAAACCCAGAAACAGTGATACACTGTACATCTAAATACACCTCTACCTCGATATAACGCTGTCCTCGGGAGCCAAAAAATCTTACCGCGTTATAGGTGAAACTTGCTTTGATCCACCGGAGTGCACAACCCCACCTCCCCGGAGCACTGCTTTACCGCGTTATATCCAAATTTGTGTTATATCGGGTCGCGTTATATCGAGATAGAGGTGTATCTGGAAACTGGCGGTAAGAAGAGAGGCAGCTGTACTAAAATAGATTATGAAGTAGCCACATTTACCCTCTCCTGTGTCTGTGTTGAGCTCAGCCATGGGAATGGAGAAGTAGCGATGGTAGTGCCACGGATTAGGGATATTAAACCTTGGAGACTCTTCAGTGTCATGGTTTGTTAGAGACTGGACCCTGGGTGGTCAAGCCTTGTGGTCAGCGCAGGAGCCAGGAAGCAGATCCAATCCAAGGATCAGGGCTGGAGTCAGGAACCAATAGCCACACCAGGAATCACAGCCAGAACCAAGTATCAGAGCCCGGATTGGAAAGCGGTTGCCACACCAAGGGTGAGAGCTGGAGTCAGGAACCAGGGCTGGAGTGAAAAACCCAGAACCAGGAGCAAGTTGAGTTAGCAAAGATGGAGCAGGAGCAAGGCTGAGGAACAGGACTAGGAGCAGGACTGGAATAAGGCTGGAGGAGCAGGCACAGGGAGGATCGCAGCTGCAGGCTGGAATGCACTGAGCAGCCAACCAGCTGCCCTTCTTGACCCATCGGGGTTGCAGTCAATCAGGTAGCCTGCTGCAGTGCAGCTGCGCTTGTTGGGTCGCCAGGATACTGGCTGTGCTGAAGACCCTGATCCCTGACATGATTTAGGTTTGAAGACCTCTGCATTACCCAACTACAGGCAGTGTTCTAAGTGATCAGTGAATGTTTGCAAAGCACTTTGAAATGAAAAGTGTTATATAAATGCTGAGCGTTATTGGGGCCATAAAAGGATGATCCAAACCCCAGCTTGTTATGTTCTAGAGGGCATCCCCTCCTATGCCTTCATAACAAGTAGAGACATGCTTCTTTACAAGACAATATTAATGATGGCCACGAGGAATGTTTGGCTTGTTTATGCTTCTTTAATAGAATGAATTGCAGAATAGGATCGGCCAAAAATGGAGAAAGATTTTTCACAAACTTTTTAAAATTTGTTTTTGTGAAAAGTTTTCATTGAAATTTGTATTTGTTCCAAATATTCAAGCCGCGCCGTACGTTGGTCAAAAACCAGCAAAACAGCTTTGCGACAAATTTTCCCCAAAACATTTCCTTTGAAATTTCATAAATTTGAAATGCCTCTGTATGTGTGTACTGACCTGTCTTCTAAATGTAGGTTTAACTGGGCACCTTCCTGCATATTCATTTTAAAAAACAAATAAACAACATAATGCAAATTATGACTATATTTATTTAGCATTGTAAAAGAAAGTGTGCAGCATTTTGGAGAATTATTATTAGTTGTATAACGGTAATGCCAAGAGACCCCACCTGGGGCTCCATTGTGCTAGGGAAACACAGCAAGAGACAGACCCTAGTCCAAAGAGCTTAAGACAAAGGGCGGGAGAGAGGAAGTATTATCTCCACTTTACAGATGAAAAACTGAGGCTTAACGGAGAGGATAAGCGACTTGCTCAAAGTCGGACAATGGTTGTGTGCCAGAACTGGGACCTGAACTTAGATCTCCTGCAGGCCACTCCAGTGCCTTAAAATCATAAAATCATCTTTTCTCATCCTTTACAGAACAGAGCTGAGAGGTATTCCCGGTTCTGAAGCCCTTACATTCCAATTAAGACAAGATAAACAAGCATGAGACAAAACATAAAACAATTGTTCAGGAGGGTGGGTGTTTATTTGTGATGAGCATTCCCTGAAGAGGTGCACTTTAAGAAAGGATTAAGGGACAAGAGGAAGAAGCGGTAATTTCCATTGACATCTGTGCTGTAAACTAGGAGCACACACAGTAATCTAATATTGCCACAGAGAAACTTTGCTCAAAAGCCATACAGTAAAGGCAATTCTTTTGTGTACAGCACAAGTGCAGTATTTCTGGTTTGCAGAAGGAAATAAGTTAATATAAAAAAAAAAATGACAACACTGCCAGTTTGACAATCCTCTGCAAAAAGTCATTTCTGCCAGCTGGCACAGCTGCTGCCCCTCCCCCCGATTTAATTGGGTAAACTCAATTATAGTTATAATCTGCTGCACTGAAATGGAATGGTCTCTTCCAGTCAGAGCTCAAGGAGGCTGAACAGTGATTCAGTGAGAACAGGCGCGAGAATGGGTCAGAAGCTGAGCTTGTTGTGTCCAAGAACTCTCTGGGCAATAGCCAGTCAGAACGGAGTTTTAATTATAGCTAATCCGAGTGCAGAGGTGATGGATGGAGCCTGTTACTTGATGGTGTTAATCTTGGCATCCTGGGCAAATAAATTATAAGGCCAAGGACTACTGCCCTCAAGAAATATGTTCACCTCCAGAGATGACCTGTGCCCGCCAATAGTGGGGTGGAGCAGAGTGAGGGCAGCCCGCTTCAGCAGTGTTACTGAGTATGCTCAGTCCGTGTGAGCATGCTCAGTAAAAGCCAAGCAGCAAATCTGGCTGGGCACGTGACCCCGCATGCCCCCCACCATGTGTCACCTGTCACCTCTGGCCACCTCCACTTCTTAACCCCTCCTCTCCATGTCACCCTGCATGAGTGCAATTTTCTCTGTAATCCCCCTCTTTCCTTTCTTCGGATGGAAGGCTTAGCCCTCCTTCATGCCTGCTTTTAGTCACATTGTATTTAATATCTGTGGGTAGGTGGAAGGTAAGAAACCACATGCTTGTGGTTATAGTGAAGGGCAGTTCTGAGAGTGGTAGCCGGTTAGGGTGAGGAATTTACATAACCATGGTATGGTTATTGAGAAATAATTGTGTGATGATTATGCAAATCTCTCTTCTCTGATATGGTAATAGCTCCCAACCAGTCAGAATGCCAGTATTCTGCATACCATGTGCCTACTGATAAATAAGCAAATCAGCCCCTCCATCAGCCCCAGTGCAGGAGTTTACATAACAGTAATGGGATGGCAGCCCATACATAGTTTCTCTATGCTGTGATTGACTGCAACTATTCAGGTTCAGTTAACCATCCTATAGGGATCCTTGGGTCTCATTCATGCAAATCCTTGTGCTCTAATTGGCTAGGTTGGAGATTGGGGTGGTAGCAGCAGGTGGAAAGAAGTATGTTTATGGGGGGAGGGGAATGCAGGGAGCAGGGCCGGCTCCAGGGTTTTTCCCGCCCCAAGCGGCGCAAAAAAAAAAAAAAAAAAAAAGCCGCGATCGCGATCTGCGGCGGCAATTCGGCGGGAGGTCCTTCGCTCCGAGCGGGAGTGAGGGACCGTCCGCTGAATTGCTGCTGAATAGCTGGACGTGCCACCCCTCTTCAGATTGGCCGCCCCAAGCACCTGCTTGGCAAGCTGGTGCCTGGAGCCGGCCCTGGCAGGGAGGAGGCACCAGGATCTTGGCAGGGTTGGAGATGAGAAGGGTGCAGAATCAGGCAGTGGTGGAGGTGGGGAGCAGCGAATGCCATGAGAGATTTTCCTTGGGAGGAGGGAAAGGAGTTGGACTGGGGCATGGTCCAGGCGTGGGGCGATTAGCAAGGGGAGGTCGTGGGATACTGAACGGTGTGTGGGGAGGGAGACCAAGGGGAAGTGTGACGGATATTACAGTCCCATGCAGTGTATTTGGGAACCATTGTATTACATTTATACCCTGGGGTATAATTCTGGGGAAGCACCAGCTCCTGGGATGTTTGAGTCTCTGGGAAACCCAGTTTGAACCAGTACAGATGCTCCCCGGGTTATGCAAACCCGACTTATGGAAATCCGGACTTACGGAAAAACTTCCGTAAGCAGTTTTTTCTTTTTGGTGTAATGTCGGCGATACGTTCCGATTTACACAAAATTTGACTTATGCAAGGCGTTCTGGAATGGAACGCCTTGCGTAAGTCGGGGAGCTTCTGTATATGCAAACAGAGAAAGGGCTTTTGGAATAAAACCAGCACATGAGCTGACACAAGGTCTTGTTTTGATTAACCAAACGGTAAGGCCCCTCTGTCCAAGGGGGAGCCCCAACCCTTGCAGAAGCATTGGAAGGATGTTTAAATCTGTTAGTCTTTAAGGTGCCACCAGACTCCTTGTTGTTTTTGTAGATACAGACTAACACGGCTACCCCCTGATACTTGACATCAAAGGTGCAGTTCTCCCTGAAAATGTCCCAGGAAACGCCCTTTGTGCTTGTATCCTTAACCTTTCCTCGGCCCCCTTCTGGTACGCTGGTCCCTACACAGAGCGGTGAGGAAACGAAAGTTCAGCCGTTCTCCAAGTGCCTACAAAAAGCGGCTCTTTCCTCTAGTCCTCTGCTTGCGAGGAATTATTCCCTGGCTTAGGATCCTTAACGTGCACTGAGGAAAAGCAACAACAACAGACCCACCCAGCTAAGGAATCCCCTGCTCCCCCAGAAACCTAATGTAGGTTTGCCAGTTCTCCCTTTTCGGGTTTTAAAATAACCTGCCCTGGGCCACTCCCTCAATCAGGTTCAAGAATGCCAAACATCAGTAACCCAGTAACAGAAGCATTTGTATTTATCCTGGAGGTTTTCTCACTATCTGCAGCAAAGGAAATGTCTTTGGGTCACAGTCTCTCCCCCAACCTCACTCATCTAGGGCCTAATCGTGAGCCCATTGAAGTCAGTGGCAGAGTTCCCATTGATGCTGCATCACTGCCATCAGACGTCCATTCTTTCTGTCCTTTTGCTCTGTGTGATTTGTATTTACAGCCTCTCCCACCGATAACAGCTCCACTCAGCTGGCTTTTTAATGACCTCTGCCTTCTTGTACAGAGTGAGAGAGAGAACAGGCTTGGTTTCCAGCCATCCAGGTAGTTCTGCTGATCTGCCAACTGGAGACGTGGCGCGTGTGTGTGTGTGATGCAGCCAGCACATGCTAAGTCTGGAAGCCAAACATCTCACCCTGACTTTCTACAGGCCTAGGAGAAACACATCTCTCCCTGGAATTGTCACTCTGCCAGCATGGCTGCTGTGTCACTGGGACAATATATGCTTGTAATCTGGAGTTTTTATTAGCTAGCATAAATTGCAATGGGGACATGGAGGCCCATAAGGCCAAATTTTCAACCATTGCTCTTGTAAAACCTGCAGCCTTGAAAGGCAGATGCAGTCACAGGTGCAAAGTGGGAAGCGTGCATCTCAAGGGCCAAACGCAGTGCTGGCAAGAGCAGGCAGAGCTCCTATCCTATCGGAGCCAATGGGAGCCGCACTGTTTTGCATGGTGACATATCCACTTTTGCAGGAAGACGTGCAGTCTGATCACCTAATGGCCACAAGTGCGATTCTTGCTGATGCAACTCAGTTACCACGCTTTAAAAATGTGGCCTGTAATAGTTTTAAATTTTACAGGCTAAATAGCCCTGAAGGGTGATGGGGATCAAGCAGTGACTAGCCATTTTACTAGACTACTGTGAAATTCAACTAGGATACTGGCAGGGCTGGCTCCAGCGTTTTTGCCGCCCCAAGCGGAAAAAAAAAAAAAAAAAAAAAAAAAAAAAGCCGCGATCGGCGGCACTTCATTATTCGGCGGCAATTCGGTGGCAGGTCCTTCCCTCCGAGAGGGACTGAGGGACCTGCCGCCGAATTGCTGCCGAAGAGCCGGATGTGCGGCCCCTTTCCGTTGGCCGCCCCAGGCACCTGCTTGCTGCAATAGTGCCTGGAGCCGGCCCTGGATACTGGAAGAACTCCCCTCCACCCCCGAAGACACATTTCTGGGCTCACCCTGCTTGAGGTCACTCATGTGCAGAGCAGAACTGCCCAAGAAGAACTTGTTCTAACCGGTGTCAGATTTTCATGGTCAAAGCTGCAAAATCTTGCTCACCGCTCTTGACTGCGTGTGCTCAGCGACATGACCCACGTCCAGCCATCCGTGCAAAGTGCTGAGATCCCCACACTTTGAGGCACTGAAAGCTTTGGAGAGCACCCAGTTACAATAACGGCAGTAGCACTTTAGGCCTCACTGTTGTGTTCTACCTAATACATAAATCCGACGGTCCAACTTCCAAAGAGGCGTAGGAAACCAGAGGCCCTTTGTGCCTTCTTGCCATGGGGGCTAATCTGGAATTGGTACTCCCCCACCCCTCCACATGCACTGAGACATTCTAAGGGGCAGATGACTCTATGTGCTCATTTGAGCTAGTCCCCAAAGAGCTATCAGTGAGAGAAAGCTTTCTGTCAAAATCAACCAATCAAACAACCAGCCAAACACTCCGAAAACAAACAATCCCCCTCCAAACTCTGAACTAACTTAAAGATTTGAGGGTAGATTAGTGATGTGAGAGATTGCATCCCGCGGATGTGTACAAGGTGTTCCTGTTAGCAAAAGGATATTGCTTCTCGGCACAGATGATGGGGTGTCTATGATATCTTCACAGATATCAGGAGAAATTGATCAAAGCAGAAGATCAGATGACTCATATTACCATGAGGTTTCAGTGGCAGTACTCCCCATTGTGGCTGAGGCCTGGTCTGAAATGAGTAATTAACACCTAGAGGGAGGTCTCATTTTTTGGAAGATAGAATTAGGGATGGAAATGAATCATTAGGTGGAAAACAGAATGTTTGTGCTAAATAAGATACGTGTAACTAGGTCAGTGGGCTAAGAAGACCCAATATCTGAGCCAACTAAGATAAGCGGGAGAAAACTCAGGGAACTATTTACTATGAACTAGATAACAAGGGATAAGGAATGTAGAGATGAGGTAAAGAGAAAGTTGACGCATGGACAGTGCACGCTGCACCGGGATTGGTTCCTGCAAAGTAACCAATCTGATCCAAAGCTGTGTGATGCAATGTATAGTAAATGCAATGAGAGGTGTGATGTAGATAAAGGGAGAAGGTTTCTGTGTAACTTTGGAGTTGTGATATACCCTGGATCCATCTCCCCCCCCCCCGGCGTTACTGCTGTACACCAAATAAAGATACTTGAGTGACGAAGGCTGGGGTGGAACTGAGTTCTTGGGAAGGCGAGTGGAAGGAGGTCTTGGAGGAAATCTCAACACCTGCAGGACTTGAAAACTTTCCAGCTGCCAGGTGAGATCAGTCTCACTCGAGCAAATCCTACAGAGATGGGCAGGTCAAAATGTTCCCCATAGAGTCCTCCTCTCTAGAAGCAAAATCAGCTTGAATGCTACCTTCAATTCTGATTGATTCACTTCATATGGGAGGAGGAGGGAGAAGCAGAGATAGGGTAAACTCAGTGGTGGTTTAACTTTTGGAAAACCTAGCCAGGATGGGTACAGATCTGTTTCCATTTAATACAACCCTCCTAACTGAGTGGGTATTTGGATAAAAAGATCTAGTTTGGGCCCACCTTTTGATGGACCACTGGTCTAACCCAGTATAGCAGTTCCTATATTTTTATATTCCAATAGCCCTGAAGATGGTTAGAAAATAGGGAAAATGTACCTGTACTGGTAGAAGCACAGCACTTGTGTTAACAAAGCCATGATCCAAAGGGACACACAGGTTGTGAAAGCTTTAACATTTAGTCTATGTACTTGGTGACTCAGGTGAAATGGCTTGGTTGTCTAACTCCTGTCTCCAGTGGAGAAGTGTCCAAATCATATAAACCTACAGCATAATGCCTAATGCTAATAGACGGCATGTTTGGCAGCCCTACCAACAAGGCAAAGGTCCACAGGAACTAACTTATCCCTACAGGTATCCCTAGTTCAGTGGTTTTCAAGCTGTGCTCTGCAGACCCCTGGGGATCTGCAGCCCAGGGGCGCTGGAACAACTTGTATGGTGGGGTATGTCTGTCGGGTCTGCTAAAGGTTGTCGTTACCATAGAACAGTGATTTTCAACCTGTGGTCCACAGGCCCCTCAGAGTCCACAGACTATATCTATGATTTCCAAAGGGGTCCACACCTCCGTTCAAAATTGTTTAGGGGTCTGCAAATGAAAAAAGGTTGAAAACCACTGCCCGAAATAATGGTTGAGTCACACAGGTAGAAGAGCAGAGAAGAAAGCTTCCACTGTCTTTGCTCATTCTGTACCTCTTCTGTGGCAAAAAAAGAGGATTTCAGTCTCTGGCAAATTTCATGATGGTTAGGTTAGGACAGAGCTTGTAGTACAAAGGAACGGTCACAGCACTTCAAAAGCTCATTCACTTAGTGGAAGCTTAGCCTGTTCCTCCTTATAGCTAAGAATTAATGATCTAAAAAATGATGATGCTCAATCATCCAGCCTTTCATAGAATATCAGGCTTGGAAGGGACCTCAGGAGGTCATCTAGTCTAACCTGCTGCTCAAAGCAGGACCAAGCCCCAGACAGATTTTTGCCCTAGATTGGGCCCCTCAAGGAGGGAACTCACAACCCTGGGTTTAGCAGGTCAATGCTCAAACCACTGAGCTATCCCTTCTCCCCCCCAGGTCCCTTTCATAATGTGGGGATCTTTAAGAACAAGTAAACACACTTCTGGAGCCCGGGAGGTACTTGTCCTTCTGCAATACAATCCATCTAGCACAATGCAGATTGATAGGGCACACTCCCATGCAATGCTGTCCCAAGAATATGACCTTTCTCTCCTGAGTACTCTCAGGAAGTATGTCACACATGACCTGAAATGTTTGACAGCAGCACAAGGCTGAAAGCTCCAATGTTACACAGGTTTCATTTCCTCTCTGAGCAGAGAAAGAACTGGAAATTGTGGTGCTTGAGGAGGAGTGAACATGGCTTTGTTTTGAAGAAACAACTAAAGGCAATTCACCAGAGTGAGTGAAAGTTTTTTTCAGTGTGTGTCTGAGTGTATGTAGTTACGGAGCCCTCTTGTGCTGTCTTTCGAGCCACATACTGTAGCAGATGTGAAAAGGCACATCCGAGTGTTTCCAACAGGCATCTCAGTTAGTAAAAGGAAAAGGCCGAAAAATTAGCATTCCCCCTTTTTCCTGTGTCTTCAGCTTGTTGGTATTTTGGGGAAGCTGCCGATCACAGTTTAAACAGTGACTCCAGGAAATTTGCTGCAACTGTCCAGTAGCGAAGAAAGCTGAAACGAAGCCTTTAGATTAGAGCTGGTTGAAATTTTTTTTTTTTTAATTTTCCCATGAAAAAGTTTGGGTTTCTGTCAAAAAATTGAAAACTGAAAGTTTTAGTCAAAATGTTTATGGTTCTTCAATGAAAACTTGAAATTTTGTTTGAAAGGCAGACACTTTGTGAGAAGAATTTGGCTTAGCTGAAAACCCAGTTTTCTGTTGAAAAACAGTTTTGATGAAAGAGTTTTCAGCCAGCCCCATTTTTGGTCCCAATGAACTATTTTCCCCACCCCTCTCATTCATGGCTGTGTGATTTTTACTCCTCAGACAGTCACTAAACGGGAAGGGGGTCAGAATGATGGGGGAAAGGAATGAGGAAAAAGCTCACATTTTATTAGCTGTCTTTTTATTTAACAATTTTTAATGAATGTGGGAAAAAAGAGACGGATCCTATTGAATGGAGGTGAGACAATGGTAGGAGACAGCTTGTATGTCTATGAAAGAAAGACTGTGAAGGAGAGATGTGTAATTTTTGTAATACTTTGTTGCTTTGAGAGCAGTTAGGCTCAGATGAAGCAAAACACATAAGCCTGTCTCAAATTCAGAACCAGAACCTAGGCGGGGCAGTTGAGCCATTTCTTTATTCTGCTTGGGCCTTTGATCTCCAGTCTCCAGGAACAGGTAATCAGTAGACAAAGACCCTCTCCTCTGGACATAGCTTCAAAAGGTAGGGCTTTGCATAACTGGAGGTGGGGAATTTGCATTAGCAGCCCACTAGATGTTCTCCAGGAACATCCCACTTATTGTCCCCAAAGTTCATTCTTGTCTGGCAAATTTTCAATACAGTCCTTTAAGCTTCCAGACCTCACCTCCCTAGAGAGGTTACATACAGCGCCTGACCACAGTAATACATAAACTTTGCATGTAATACAATGGACCCCCAAAGATACTTAAACTTAACTCAATAAGGTTATTGCAGCAAATTGCCATCTCTAAATCCATCCCAGCCTAAGGAAAGGGTGAAGTAACTTACCCCTGGGCCATCCTTAAAAGGGATACCATGGTAAAGAATCCAAATTTCAGATGCCTGATTTTCAAATAAAAAGTGTTTGTGTAGTATATAAGGCACTTCAGTGTTTATTATGTCTCAGTGACTTTAATGTAAACTTAGCTCCGTTTATTTTTCTGACCATTACCAATGATCTTTCTGTGAGTTTTTACTAGTTACTTAGAAAATGTATTATTTTAAACTGATCTGTTTCTATAAGCTCTTCCGTGTCACCTGGCCCTGACTCCTCAGTTGTAGCAGACACCTTAAAGACCTAGTTATTTAAACAAATGGTAAGTTCATTTGAACTATATGACATATCAGAAGGCATGATAAGTGCGGCGAGTTTGGTACATATCATGCAGCCAGAAAAGTGATAAACAGACTGCATTAGACTTACCAAGCTAATGTTTGCACAGGTGCTTGGATAAGGTATTCCGTAAATGCTAATTAGCAGCAGAGAGAATTTTCTAGGTAAGCTCCTTTGGAAACACAGGAGGGGAGAGCGTCAGAGCGAGAGAAAGAGAAACTGGGGTGAGTGGAGAGAAGGAAGAGGACGAGAAGAAAGGGTGACATCGAGAGATGATTGGGGAAGAGAGAAAAGATGCTTAGATACTAGACTGATCTAAGTGGATCTAAGCAGGACAAAATGGAACAGAGTGTGTGAAAGACGTAAGAGGAGTGAGAAGTAGGCAGTGGTATTGAATGTTGCTGAAAGGAGGGCCCTGAACTAGGGGTCAGGCCACCTGGGTTCTAGAACTGGCTCGACCACTGATCTGATGGGTGACCTTGGGCAAATAATATGACCTCTGCCTGCCTAGTCTAATTAGATTGTAAGCTTTTTGGTGCACGGGTCTCTCATTGGTATGTACGCAATGAGGCCCAGATCTTGTTAGGTTCTAGTGTAATACAAATCATTTCTAATAAGAAAGAACAGAGGCAGAGGAGGAAAGTGGAAAGCATCGCTGAGAAGTGGCAGACTTGGCTGCCGGTAATTTGGCTCGCCCTGCTAGGCTAAGAAGCATGTTGTCAAGGGAAAAGTGAGAGCTTGCTTAGGGAGCAGATTATTGCCGGCTCGAAGAACCCTAATTACAAATGGCCCCATGTACATTTTATGTTATTAAGCATAAAGAGCTCTTAATAGCTAAGCAAACAAACCCCCAGTGTTTCACCTTGATATTTTTATTCATATCTAAAGCTTAAGAAAATGTGCCGTCTAAATAACAAGGCACTTTTATTCTTCGCACGCTGGACAGATGCCAACAAGAATTCAATTAACCTGAGATTTCTTAAATATACAGGAAAATGAGGGTGTTTTTTTTTATTGGCATCTGGTATCTGCAGTGTGTTAACTTATTATTAATGCCCCAGGCTCTGGCTTGTCAATCAACAGATCTCAGGCACATGCTCTCCGCACTGGCTGCCCCTTTGCTGTGCAGAGTTTAACTTCGTGTTGTGAAATGTGCATTCCGGAGTTGACTATGGAAACAGAAAACAAGCCCCTGGCCTGTGTTGCTCGTGATGGGAAATTCTTTTCCCCAGGGTCTCTCTGGAATAGCGGTGTGGGGCTTTATCACAGGCCTTGTCTGATAGGGATAGACCCACGCTAGGGGTATGGGAAGCTGTGCCACCCCAGCAGGAGATCAAAGAGGTGCTGTGCCTCAATGCAACCTCTTAAAGTGTTCTTGCTGACCAGTGTGAGGTCTCTGTGCCTCTTCTCCTCCTGGCTAAGAAGAGGCATGATGGGTTTCTGGACTATGGTTGAGCATGGACCCCTTTCAGGAAGGTGCAACAGACTTAGGATCCTTGTGTCTTTGTCCCTTATGCATTTGCACAGTCCTGCCATTACATATCAGGTCTGAAATACCTGCACTTTCTAGCCCCATAAATAGGGATCCCATAAGGTCTGACTCAGGTAGTTACACTGAGCTGGAAAGCTGCTCTCATTTATGTCGACTGCCAGCTGCCCCAGCGAGCTGAAACCACAGTAAGTACGATGTAGTAAACCTCCAGCCATGCCCTTTTCCACATGCCCCATCCTCTTCTCCATCTATGTCCTCTCTGTCAGCAGCCTGGGTTTGGGGTGGTGGTGGAACTTCTCTGCTGGCTGTGTGCCACTGGAGGGTCCCTGCTGCACTGAGATGATCCTCTGGTGTACAATTAACCTGGCTTTCCAGGCATAATCAGAAGGTTTCGTTTTCGTGAATGATACCCTACAGACTGAGGCTTCCTGCCACCAGTTCTCAGGCTGTAAGGTAAGGGAGTGTGTCTTTCTAAGTGTGTGGATGTGCCTAGCCCATCATAGGTAAATAAATAAATAAAATATATGGAGATATACCTATCTCAGAGAACTGGAAGGGACCCTGAAAGGTCATTGAGTCTAGCCCCCTGCCTTCACCAGCAGGACCAAGTACTGATTTTGCTGCAGATCCCTAAGCGGCGCCTCAAGAATTGAACTCACAACCCTGGGTTTAGTAGGCTAATGCTCAAACCACTGAGCTATCCCTCCCCTAGTATGACTGTAATACAAATAATAATAATGCTCCTTGACTCTATTTTGAGTGGAAACTCCTGTGGGATAGAGGGTAGCTCAGTCTCCATTACCCATTCAGATCTTGACCTCCATGACGACAAAGGTGCCAGTTAGTGGTAATTCATGTGCATTGTGCCTATGATAATCAACAGATCATTTCATAGATGCCACTGAGCAGCTGTCATTTGGCAGTGCATTTCAGTCTATTGCAACCAGGACTAGATTTGACATGTTGCACTAACACAGTAAGATCCTTTCTTTCAGTACAAAAATGGGTAAAAAAAAAAAATTCTCAGGGTTTTTTTTTTTTTTGCAGGGAATTTCTAAATGGAATGAAACCATTTTTTTTTTCAATTTTGCTTCAACATGTTTGAAAATTCAAATTAAAATGTCATTTTGTTTTGGATTTTAGAAACTGAAAATGTTCAGGTGTTGAGTTTTTATCCCCTGCACCCTTTTACAAAAACATGAGGAGGTGGTGGACAAAACAATCTTTCACTCTTTTTTTGGGGGGGTGAGGGAGGGTTGTTTTTTCTTTTTTCCAACAAGTGCATAAAAAGTAAATGAAACCCTTTAAAGATTATGTTTTTAAAACATTTTTTTAACTTGAACTTTAAAAGTTCTTTTAATACATTTTTCCTGTTTAATTTGAAATCTTAAAAATGTCAGTTTGAAATGGAAATTTTTGTTTCATTCTATTTTCAAATTGAAGAGTTTAGTTGAAAATGGGTTCCCCGCCCCACGAAAAACTTGTTTTAAACAAAATCCGATTTGCCAGTGGGAAACTGTTTGGGTCAAAAAATGTTGACCAGTTCTACTCTATGCATGTCTCTTGAGCAATCTGGTCCCCAGTACTTATGCAGTATTGTCCTGTGTAATGAAAATCATTATGAAAGCACTCAAGGTGCTTGAAAAAATAACTGAAGGGCAGACGTGTTATCAGTTCTTACAGTTCAGACAATCAGGTGAGTGGTACACATTGAATCTCAAAAGCTTCATGAAACGATCTTGTTTTACATCGCTTGATAAGGAAACGGATATTTAATTAATAATAAAATAAATAATAATAATAATGAATAATAAATAAAGTTCTCACTTTTTTTTATACATTCAAATCCCAGAATGAGAATACATCAAAGGGCAAAAAAAAATAATAATCCCAAAGTGAAACCATTGTTTGCCTGTAGAAACGAGCATGCAGGTGGAATTCATTCACTGCCAGACTAAAGGGGAGGGGATAAGGATTTCAAAGGGAAAGATGGAACAAAGGAAGCTGTTGTCTAAATCCATTGTTTCCCCCCAAACTAGAGCGCCTTCACACCAGTGCAAATGCAGAGTGACTCCATCACTGGTGTGTAAATGTGGGATGAATCAGATCCACTGGGCAGATTCATCCTGGCACTAGCTCAGGGGCAGAGGAGCGACACAAGCGGTCTCCCCTCTTCAGGGGCTGAAGGTGCAGGTTCAGCATCTGGTTCAGTGGCTCCCAGAGACCATTGTAGCAATGCAGAATCACCAGGGTGCCAGTCCGCTGCAGTCACACCTTTCCCCCAACTCTGGCTCCACCCCCTCCTCTCCTACAGCCCGTCTCTGCTCTACCCCGGAATGGCCCCTGCCGCTGCTGTGGAGACACTGTCGGGGATAGGAGTTGCTGGGGGAATTACATCCGCCCTGTGGCTGCTTTGCACCAGTTTAGCTAGAGCAAAGGCATTCTAGGTCGCTGCTGAACAGGTTCATAGGCAGCAATGGAGCTACTCCTGATTAACGCACTAGGGTAAATGAGAGCAAAATCCAGATCTTTTGGGGGGTCTGATTCTGACTACTCAGTGGGCCAGATCCACAGCTGATATCAATTGGTGTGGATCCATTAACTTCAGTGGAACTACACTGATTGCTACCAGCCCGACTACCAGCTTCATCTAGAGCAGAGACACACAGCTGGAATGGAGGAAGGCCACATTGGCAAATTTATTTACCCTGGAAAGCGGTTCAGTCAGCATAAATATCGGGCTGGTAAAAGGCTCCCGGTGCAGTGGTTCAGCCCTGGAGAATGCAGGGTCTCGCAAGTATCTGAGGTTGACTTTCGTCTGAATACAATGATTCGTGATCGTGTCCATTTTACAGGAGGGCAAACAGAGGTGTAGTCACTTGCCTAGAGCTGGGCCTACAGAACCTAGCCGGTCTGCCTCCCAGGTCTTTGCATTAACTACCATACAAGACCATCTCTCCTCCCCCTTACTCATGGTAACTGTGAGACACCTGAGATTCACCAAAGACCCCACTGCATAGGGCACTGCAAAGAGGTCAGGAGACCTGGGTTCTATTCCTGGCTCTGCCATTGACCGGGTGTATGAACTGGGGCAAGTTCCTTTGCCTCTGTTTGCCTTCCTCTCTTGTGTCTGCTTAGACTCTATGCTCTTCAGGAAGAGGTGTCTCTTGCTCTGGTTGCTTAATGCTTAGCACACTGGGGCCCTGATCTCAGCTGGTGCTTGTAAGCACCGTGGTCATATAAATAATATATCACATTTTTATATAATGTTTGTCTGAATTTTATTTCCAGTTTGGGGCTTTGCAGTCACTCATGACAGAACCATTAGGTATGGCTGCAGTATCTACGTTCCTCATCTCGTCCTCCCCCAAAAGTGATCTTTATGAATGAGTGTAATATTGTGCAATTGTACGCTGGTATTTCTGACCATGGTTCTAAGACACTTAGCCACTCCTGTTCAAGATTTGCTGCTAGCGAAAGACTGCAAAGCAGGGTGTACATCAGTATCTCCCTGTGACTGGGAGCATCCCAGTAACACTGCATGTTGGCAAAACCATGAGCACCCTACTGCCTCTCTGCCACCCATTATCTTTTTCTTTCCTCTGTGAATAACCGAGTACAAAGCCTGGTTTTTTCAATTGCTGGAATGATCCCTTTGGCTTCCATTTTAATGTTCCTATGGTAGGAGTTTATAATTGCTGCTTCTTTGCTTCTTCATCTGTGTAATTGGCTCAATTGCTTAATACATGCTGTTCACGACTCTGCAGTGCGCTGGGTCCCACCTCTCATCTGCACAGGCAACCGCTGACTGCTGAAACCTCCAGTGAGCGAGAGGACACCGTGTTAAATGCATTAAAACCCAGGATGGACGAGGACAGGAACAATTGGGTGCCAGAAAGGAAGTGGATGGAGGGTATGTCCTGCAGAGTTCTATTGTCTGAGAGGGAAAGGTAATCTTAAGAGGGGAAATGTTACACTGGAAATGCCAGTGGAATAATGATGAGTTGAGTTTGTTGGAGAGGCTGCTAGTAGATTCATAGTCTGCTAGTAGATTCCTAGTCTGACCTGCTGCATATTGAAGGTACGACATTCTGGGGTGCAATCCAGACCAGTGAGGGGCTGTGTCACCACTTGCCCGGCAACCTGGGGTGCCTCCCAATACTTTGCTGCTGTAACCTGGGCACCTCAAAAACAGCCAAACAGCATGTAGATCTCACCCTAAGTGTCTGTGTACAGCCACAGCCCTGGTCCAGCAGCTCTGACCCCAGCAGCCCGTCAGCAAACACCAGCCACATTCTGGCTTCCAGAAGCCTTGTTTACTACTTGTCAGGTGACCTCAATACGCTGCAAGTCTTCTTCTAAGAAACATGTGTTCTGAACTGTCCATCCCTCTCCGAGGCAGTCCAGATACATTAGGTTTGTTGCCCCTCTGAGGGGATCAAGACACAGCAGTCTGCTGCCTTAAATAGAGTTACCCAAACAATTCACTACACTCAATTAGTTTTAATTAAAGAAACAGGTTATTTACTTACAAAGAGATAATTTTAAGTGAGTACAGGTAATGAGGCATTAAAGTCAGAAATGGTTGCAAGAAAAATTAAAGATAAAATGCTTTCTGAGCCTAACAAACTAGACTTGGTTCAAGACGAAGTCCCTTGCCACATGTTTCCAGTAACACTGTTGACCAAACTCTCAGGCCAGGTTCCGCTCCCAAAGTCCAACAGCTGTTTCTTTTGTCTTAGGTGAAAAGTGAGAAATGGGTAGAGAGAGAGGGGTGTTTTTGCCCCTCACTTTTATAGTCCAGTGCCCCTTGGAGATGCATTTATCTGAAGGTTACCCCTCAAAGCAAAAGTTTATTCAAACAGTAAAGGAGGCAAAAGGGTATCTAGTAGTAAAAGAGGTTCCATGCTGTTTCTTCTCACCTGTTTGCTGAAAAGCAGATTTTTCTTTTCTCCTGTGTTGCCCCTCTCACTGTCTGAGGACCCCATTTACAATTTATATGTAAATTGAGGTAAACACATATTCCTTTGTTTAAGACCTGCTTGACCAGTTATGCCTAAGCGAGGCTATGTGGATTTGAACATGTGCCACCAACATTGTTCAAGGGGAATTCATAACATTGCATATAATGTTGCAACATACATTTCAACATGATATTGTTGACCAGCAAGTTATTAGTTTTCCAATTATACCTTATAAGGCATATTTTGTACAATAGTGTGCAGGGTTTGAATACCAGGGTGCATTCCATCACATCAGGACAGAGTTTCACCTAGAGGGAATGATATTAAGCCCAGTAACTTGTGGTTGAGTTAGATAGATTGGATTTCCTACTACCACCCAGCTATATTAGTCTTGCATTTGCATCAGTCTATGCCTGCAGTAATAACTCAATAGAAATGTGATTTGAAAAACACAATATAGTAGAGTTTAGTAACACCTGGGAGAACATTGCATGAAATTGTCTATGACCATTGGGTGCAATCAAACCTCTATATTCGCTTTGGTGGGATTTGCAATTGTTTATATTAGTTTGCCACGGAGATTCGTGCAGGTGATTTATTTGTTCATAAGAATGTTCTAGTTTGGTTTGTCCTCTTCTGTCATTTGATAGAGGAGTCCCCTTGATTAAAATACGGGTTTTGTGCTTCAGCTCTGTGAAAATATGAACTAAATTGGTGTGCAAATATTAAACTACTGGCTCTTCATTGTATCAATCCCCTGTGAAGCAGCTAAATCTGTACTTAACACTGGCAGAATTTGTGTCACGTCATCTGCAGTGGCTGGTCCACCTAAGAGGATAAGTGCTTTCTACCAGTAGCAGCTAATAGAGTTACTCCTTTTGCTAAGTGGTAGATGCCTATGTTGCAGTTCTTTATTGGGTTCAAATGCACTGATGGTCTAAGGAGGCAGTTGTTACATAGATTGGGAAACAGCCACTGAGACGTTAAATAACTTGTGTAGGACCACAAAGGAGGTTAGGATTAGTACTCAGGACTTTCTGGTGTAGTGCTGTGCTGAATCTACTAGATTGTGCAGCCTGTCAGAACCCAAAGGGAATAAAATGGCTTACTTGCCTTAAAGTTAATCTCCTCTTTTTAAGGCTTTGCATGTTTTTCAGCTCAAATCCAGGTAGTGAAAGAAGACAACCACTGAAACACAATTTATTTTCTGTTTGTATTTGGTCCTATTGCTCTCAGGTGTATTTACTATGAGCATTGAGCTGTCCTCTGGCAGTACGGAGAGCCAACTGAAAGCAATCAACCAAACTAAAATATTATAATAACGATTAGTAATTCATCTGAGGATAAAGTCCCAGCAGATTAAAGCCTTGATCCAAAGTCAGTTGAAATTAATGAGTAGGCCTTTCCATGACTGCAGTGGGCTCTGGCTCACACCCTACCTGGGCAACCTGGTAATAAGGACCTTAATATAGATTCCTCCAGGCCCCCTCATTTGTTCAAGGGCCCAGAGGGGCAAACATGGAAAAGTTGTAGCTGGCACACCTTTATATCTTCCCTTGATACATCACACATCTATAGCGCCCTTCCATCAGAAACTCTCAACTAACTCAGCTGGTGTCAAGGGACATGCCCTGCAAAATAGTTCAAATAAATGCTGTTAAAAATGTAGACTGGGACATGACACAAAGGGCTCAAAATGCTAGTGCAGGAATTAGCTGAACTCTGCAGGGAAATCAGGGGAAGATGAATTTTTTACGACAGTCTTCACAGTAGCTTTGAAAATCTGTCCACTTGGCACTCCACTACCTTGTGCCTCATGGGCAGGATAAAGTGGCTGCTGCCCCCTGGCTGCTGGAGATTCATCTAATATTTGGGTTGTGTACAGCTGGCCTAACTGCTCAATACTTCCTGCTTTCCCTGCCTGGCATAGGATGCATTCCTGGGTGGGGCAGAGGTGAGGCTGAAACAAGAAAGGTTGGAGCCAGAGTGCGATGAGCTCCAGTGATTACCAGTTGGTGGAGTGGTCCTTAGGGGGCTCTTCTTACCAGTAAACTGCAGAGCATCGTTTAGGATTAGCGATTTCCTCACCTCACTCCAGGTGCTGTGCCAGTGAATATAAAACTCCAGAAGGTTGGACTGGTAATATTTTATATCCATGTTGCAGAATCAGCCCCAGAACTTTACTGAGAACCTACAATCCTGAGAACACTAAACTATCTCCTGTTCACTCCCTCTCCTGTATTTTCTTTTCTCTGAACATGTTCCTAGCCTCTATTAGCCAGAAGCTGGGAATGGACGACAGGGCATGGATCACTTGATGATTACTTGTTCTGTTCATTCCTTCTGGGGCACTTGGCATTGGGCACTGTTGGAAGGCAGGATGCTGGGCTAGATGGACCTTTGGTCTGACCCAATATGGTCATTCTTATGTTCTTATGACAGATGTCTGATGTTTGTTACTAGGGGAGCTGATACCTGGAGTTAAAAAAAAATCAAAGAAAGACATAAAAAGATTGATTGGATACCCAACATTCCACGTCTTAGACTGGCCTAAGGAAGAGATTCTATGCAATTAGCAAGTGCAAAGGGTTTGATTTTTCAGCACTAACAGCACTCTTATTTGAACAGAATTTACATTAAAGAACGTTAAAGGAGCCACATCAGAAATACATCACACTGATGGATGTTAGCTGTTGATTGGTAAAAATCTGTGGTTCCCTACTGTTTTTGTCCATTTTGATCCTTGATTCTGGTTCTGTTTCAGCAGCCCTGAATATTACCACTCACTCAGAGCTGGTCAAATGATGTGTCAGTAATAATATTCCTTGTGAATTTAGCCCTTTTTTCTGTCCGCAAATTTTTCATGCTGCAACCGCAGTAAGGAGATTCTGGGTTTGCTACGAGCACCCCACAGAAAGTACCTGAACACGTTGTTGGTTTTGTTAAAATAAAAGGGAGTACTATGGATAGGGAGGGAATTCAGAATACAAAGGAGCCTGGGAAGGGCATTCATTTTAATTATGTTTATTTTTCCCTAAAGGGAGAGAGTTAGTGCCTGCGATGTATTTAAATAATTTGCTAACTGCCGCTGTCTAATTTCTTATGCTATGCCCATCACCAGGGTACCTCAGTGCTTTATGAAATTGTATCCTTTACTTCCCAGTGAGCAGTCTAACAGGAAAACAAACCTAAACCCACAACCAAAAATCTGTTTTTCTTCTTTCATAGATTTTAAGGCCAAAACAAAAGGGACCAGTAGATCATCTAGTTTGACCTCCTCTATAACACAGGCCACAGAATTTCACCTGGTTACTTCTGTATTGAGCCCAGTAACTTGTGTTTGATCAAAGCATATCTTATAGAAAGGCATCCAGTCATGATTATATGACATCAAGAGGTGGAGAATCCAGCACTTCCCTTGTAGTTTGTTCCAATGGTTTATCACCCTTGACATTAAAAAAATGTGTGTCTCGTTTCTAAGGGCATGTTTACACTTACCGGGAATCGATGCTGAGGTGATTGATGCACCAGGGGTCGATTTAGTGGGTCTAGTGAAGACCCACTAAATCGACTGCAGATCGCTCTCCCATCGACTCCGGTACTCCACCAGAACGAGAAGCACAAGGTAAGTCGACGGGAGAGTGTCTCCTGTTGATGCAGCACAGTGTAGACACCACAGTAAGTCGACCTAAGCTACGTTGACTCCAGCTACATTATTCACATAGCTGGAGTTGCATAACTTAGGTCGACTTAAACCCATAGTGTAGACCAGGCCTAAGAAAGTAGAGGTGCCAACAAAGATGCAACAAACACACATCTACTTTATTTGTGGAATGGTAAACCATCCTTTTCATCACCTAATTGCTTGAAATACAGGTCCTTTACCAGTTCTATAGACATTTTACAGAAAGATCAGAAAGTCCCTTTTTGGCTGTTCAAAGTTTTCTTCATGTTTGAATTTTCAGAGTGGTTGATGATGCAAAAAATGAAAATTACCACTATATGCTGAGACTTTAATACCAACTTCATTTCACTGTGACACGGGAACATTCTGTCTATTACAATTACAGGTAGAAATGTACAATACTTGGGGCTTTTGATTCACAGAAGCTCATTCAAACCTTTTTTTCCCCACCTCCTTCTGTTAATACTCCTTAATTTTGCATTTGCAAGAATCCAAACTCTTAAAGTAACATTCAGACCAAACCACCAATTTTTACCTAGTGCCTATCTGACTGAAACCGTACTCTCAGCTGATGTACTGGTGCATCTTCATTGGAGCTACTCTGATTCACACCAGCTGAGAATCTGGCCCACTGACTTTAGCATGAAGCCATCCATCAGCTCCAGATTGCTGAAAACTTAACTAAGGTTCAGCAAAACATTCACAAACCTTGGCAACCCTTCTAGCAGCTTGTCCAGAGGTTTAGTACAGAAGTTCCATACAGCTCTGATTACAGGGTAGACAGTTTGCACTCAGATAGCACAGTGAGGGACACAGTAAAATACCTAGACAGAGAGATAGACAGACGAGTGCTTTCATTTTTACTAAGCTGTTCTCCACTTCCCAATGAAATTCTTGATCACTGAGGCCTGGTCTACACCATCAAGTTTTTTTTTTTTTGCCAAAAGGCAGCTTTTGGCGATGAAACAGCAGAGGTGTACACACTGCAAAGCCATTTTTTGAGCTGAAACGCCTCAGTAATAAAACCACCCAGACAAGAGTCATAAGGCTTTTTGCGCCAAGGCTTTAGCACCGTAGTGCCAGTGTAGACACCGGGCTTGATTTTGGCGCTGTTATTGACATCTGGCTGGTGACCCACAATGCCCATCCTGCCCACTCTGGTCAGCAGTTTCATCTCTGCTGCCCTGACACTAGGCAAACAACCTTCCGCCCCTCCCCCTTTAAAGCCTTGGGAATTTTGAAATTCCCCTTTCTGTTTGCTCGGCGTGCAGAGCTCACATCGCATCTTCCCAGCTGACCATGGCAGCTCCACACAGCAAACGATCTCCTGCTTGGACCACTGTGGAGCTACTGGATCTGATAAGTGTTTGGGGAGAGGAGGCTGTCCAGTCCCAGCTGCACTCCAGCCATAGGAATTTTGATACCTATGGCCAGATTGTGCGCCACTTGCACAAAAAGGGATCTGACTGGGACACACTGCAGTGCAGAGCAAAGGTGAAGGAGCTGAGGAATGTGTACCACAAGGCAAAGGATGTAAACCATTGCTCCGGTGCTGCACCCCAGACCTGCTGTTTTTATAAGGAGTTGGACGCTATCCTACGTGGCAACCCCACCTCCATCGCAAAGAGTTCCGTGGATACTTCGGCGGGTCTGGAGCCAGTGGAAAGTGGACCTAGTCCAGAAGAGGAAGTCATTGATGAAGATGTGGAGGCTGAAGAAGATGTGGAACCCCATGATGCTTCCAGTCAGGAGTTATTCTCCACTCCACAGGTGTCTAGCCAGTCTTTGCACTGGCTCTCTGGTGAGCCAGAAGCAGGAGAGGAGACCCTTGGTAAGTGATTTTGCTTTGTAAAGTTCTGAAGTAGGTTGAGGGCAGAGAAATGTAGAAGGCTGGCTTTGTTTCTGTGTGCTGGGCATTTTCCTGCACAGCGAGGCAGTACAGCGGAACAGGGAGTGGATGCACTTTGAGATTTCCTGGGAATCCTCTAGAGAGCTCTCTAGGAAATTTTCCTGGAGGTACTCAGCAATCCTCTGCCGGAGGTTCCTTGGCAGAGTTGCTTTTTCTTTCCTTCATTGAGAGACACTTTCCCACACCTCTCTGCAATTACTTGGGCAGGGACCATAGCTTCCCACAGGCGAGCAACATAAGGATCAGGGCGGAAGTTGCAAGTGTGTAACAGATGCACCCTTGCTTCCCTGCTTACCCTCAGGAGTTAGATATCTTCCATAGTGACCACCACCCATGGAAAATGATGGGAAAGTTTAGAGTGTTGCCCCCCATAAGTGCCCTGCGACCTTTTCATATTGCTTTTCTGCAGTACACAATGCCCCTGCCCCTGGGCTCACTCACCCTTCTTGGGGTCTTCTGCCTGATGTGTGCTTGCCTAGGGTCACCGAGAAAGTGATAGGTATATTACCAGCAGTGTATTAATGTTACTGTTTCAATGCTCTGTGGGTAGTTGACAATAGTGCTTCTGTTTATTGTGAACTATGCCTCTCCAGACTTCACCTTGAGAACCAACCCCCCCAACAGCAGCAGAGCATCTGCGCAAGATAAGAAAATGGCTGAGATGGACCAAGGAAGATATGTTCCGGGTGGTGCTACAGCAGTCAGAGGTAGAAAACACCAAACGCAAGAAGTGGAGGGAAAGCAAAAAGCAGGAAAGAGAAGAGAAGGATTCTTACAACAGGGATGCCACAGAGAGGCTGATTAAAGTTCTGGAGCATCAAACTGACATGCTCCAGACTCTCGTAACACTGCAGACTGAGCAGATGCGTGCCCACCCTCCCCTTCAGTACATTTAGAACTCCCCAAACTCTCCCTGTGCATTCCTTTCTGCCTTCTGTCGCTTCACGCTTTCCTCTACACTCCACCCCCGCAGACAGCTTTTCAAATGAAAGCTGAACCTATACTCAGCTATGAAAATCAGCTCCCCCGTACCTTCTTCCTCACCAATAGCGTGTGTGTGTGTGTGTGTCCATGTGGCATTGTGGTTTATTTGGCAATGAAAGCAAAGTTTTTTATTATAAGCACTCTATTTGTTTCCACGCAAGGTATGATACCTCATAGCACCTGCAAATCAAAAGGCACTTTCATTAGTTCCTTACACTGAATCCTAGGCTTTAACAATCACAACTGCTTGCTAGCCTACCACATGCAATTAACCATTGCAGTTCCAAGCATACCAAACTGGTTTTCATCTTCGAAGCATTGCCTCAAGACATCCCTGATTCTTATTGCCTCACATTGCACCCCTCTAATAGCCCTGGTATCTGGCTGCTCAAAATCAGCAGCCAGGAGTTGTAGCTCGGCAGTCCACCCCTGAGTAAACTATTCACCCTTCCCTTCACAAATATTATGCAGCATACAACACACGGCTATAACCATGGGAATATTTTCCTCATTCAGGTCTAACCTGCCATATAGGCATCGCCAGCATGCCTTTAATCAGCCAAAAGTGACATTCCATTGTATTCAGCTCCTCTGTGAATACCAAAAGCAATCTAATGTTACCGCTTTCCATGTCGGACACCACGTCAGGCAACTGTGACTGCCGTTGCCTTTGTAACTTCAAGAATAATTCCATTGTCACTCGTGATGTGCTAGTGATAGCTAGCAGAGCATTGGAGAGCAGTGCAGGATCCATTCCTTCAAATAGATGTGGCAGGGAAAGCAGAAAACAAGGGACATTGAAAAATGTCGTGAACTGAAGATGGAAGCACATGGAATGCTGGGACAGAAAGCAGTGCATCACGGGGCATTGAGCCCGGACCCATGATGCACTGCGATCCTCTCTGTCTTCCCACAAGACCTAGTGGCAGAAGGGAGAGAACTGCACTGTGGGATAGCTACCTATAGTGCACTGCTCTCATTGGCAATGCAAGTGCCGCAAGTGTGAACACGCTATGCCGCCAATGGAAGACAATGTGAACACACAACAGCAGTTTTCTTTAAGTGCTTTTTTTTATCAGCGATGAAGCTCTCGGCGAAAAAACTCTGCCAGTGTAGACATACCCTGAGTCTCAGACATATCAGAACGTTTGAACTAGTAAATGTTTGCCATTGTATGGCTGCACTCTACCAAAGAGGGAGCTGGCGTCAGCTCGGGGTGACTCTGAGGCGGGGACTTGGTCTATTCAGCAGCGCTGATGTCACTGTGTGATACTAGATGGGATGCTGACATTTCATAGCCAACTTTAAATCAAGATCCCTTCTTCCCATTTCTGGTGGGAGTTAAATAGTCCAGGCACATAGTGAAGAGAGTGTTTAGTAGCAGGGAAGAAGCTTGGGAGTCCTGGGCAGGAAAACCTCACTCCCTGAATAAAAACAAATTCCGGTATGCCCGGTTTCACGTGCGCCGTTGAGTACTTTGCAGCAGCTACATTCGTCTACAGAGTCACTGCACTTCCCCTATTTAACTCTCTGCTCTATCAAACCTTAAATGTGATGGAAGTACCTGAAACTGAATTTCACTCTAGGGACAAATCCTCTGAGAAAAGGCCTACTGGGCTTTGGTCTGGATTGAGAAATCTTGAGCTGTACAGAACTGGATCTGCCATTATTGTTTAAACCTAAAGGTTCAGGAATCTGATTTTTTCCCCCCTCTGGTGATAGAACTATAATTTTTTCCCCAGAGTTTCCAGTGAAAGCCATAGTTCTGCAGAGATGGACACCGAGAACAACTGCTATCCCTGGAACGTTTGAAAAACTAGTCTTAGGTATGTTACAGCGCTGATTTCCAGAGATCAGGGTGCTTCTGATACTCTTTGTAATGCACAGCTCTAAAAGCTGCTGCTTATGAGACCACCTGAAAACATTCCATAATAGCACAAACACAGAGGAGATGGGCCTAAATATATCTTGTGGTTTCCCAAGGAGATGAACAGCGGCACTTCAGTGGTAGTTGCTTTCTCGGTTATAGAGTCAAATGCAGTTTTAGCTATTGTGTGTTCATATGAACATGAGTAAAATAAGTAATTGTTTAGAAAAAATTGTGCATCAGTTCTGAAAGACTTATGTGCCTTTCTAAGCAGGGAAGCCAGCTCTAGGACATTAAATGTGTAACCTAGATTGATCTGCATCATTATAGTGTGAATTAGCAAGAGGAATTTAAAAAGCCATTTGTCACGGAGTGTGGGGGGACACAAGGCCCTGCACCCCCGGCTTCCTGCGATTCACCATGACTCTTAGCCAGCCAGTAAAGCAGAAGGTTTATTTAGACGAAAGGAATACAGTCCAAGACAGGTCTTGCAGGCACAGACAACAGGGCCCCCCTCGGTTAGGTCCATCTTGGGCTCCCAGGGCGCCCCAGCCCCCTTGGGAGGTCAGAGCCCCGTCTGCCTCCAGCCATCTCCCCAGCCAGCTCCTGAAACCCTGCCTTCAGCGACCCCTCCCACAGCCTTTGTTCAGTTTCCCGGGCAAAGGTGTCACCTGGCCTCTAACCCCTTCCTGGGTTCTCATGTTACATGCTCAGGTATTCTCCGTCGGTCAGTCTCCCATCCCCCAGTGCAGACTATCCTAGCCACATTCCCCTGTCAGCATTCAAAGACCACAGTCAGAACAGTCCCAGTTCGTCACACCATTATGCATGGGTTCTGTTGTTTGTTGCAAAGGCTAGTGGAGGTTAGCCTCTTTTTCTTCTCTGCATGACTTCCACATACCTTTTCAGAGATGCTTTAATGCTAGGGGTGTTCAGGAAGCTAAGATTCAGTATTTATGATGGAATCTGTAACAAAACCCAGCATGGGAACCGCAAGAAGGCATTTAAGCTGTTTGAGTGAGAGACTGAAACTGGTTTAAAAAGCATTTCCTAAAGGTACAATCACTTCTGGCACCAGAGTAACAACACTTATGCATATTTCTACACCCGCAGGGTGGTTTTCAAGAATGTTGCTAATGTTAAATCTAAACTAGATGGGCTTTAATTTTTCTGTTTGATGGGAAGCAGTAATTATGCAAATAGGATAGCCTTTGGGCAGCTGTCTATTTTTCAAAGTTTTTTGAAGGAGGCAAAAGTTTATAATGGAAACTTCCACACTGAAGTTATCTATGCAGCCTCAGCTTTTCAGGGTATATTAAAAACAAAATATGGAATGCAAACAGATACAAATCTGGTAGCTAAACCCACTTACTGACAAAAATATAGTCTGAAATCCTAATGTTTCATAGAAAGTAAGAACTGAGCAAGATATTAGCTCCAAACTCAAACCAAACTTTATTTGGATTTAAAAAATTCCAGTAACCCTACCCTTTCTTCTTTCCCCTGATTCAACCACCACAAACTCTTGTTTTCTCATGCTATAGAAAGACAGGTAAGAAGGAATTTGACAGAAGGTTGTTTAAAATGGATTGTTCTTGTAGTTCTAGGTGGAGACAGTCTTCATTCCTTGTCCTGTGTGTGCTATGCTGGTGTTAAAACAGCTGCTTCCTTTCACCCCAGAGGTGGCTGCACGTCAGTGGCTGGAGGAGAGATTGCCCTCCAGAGCCGGATATGCTCAGTTAAGTAAAGTTTGCAAAGTGCTTTGGGATCCATCTGGAGGAAAGATACCACAGAAATCGGCGATCATTATCCTAACGAGGAAAACTAGCAGGGGAAGCAAATGCTTATGAGAGAAAATTGTTGTATAAAGGAGAAACATTACAGAAGACAGGCAACTTGGCGAGGAGAAAGCAGGTGGCTCTCCTAGTTGAGCATGATGTTCCTTCCCCCAGGGAGGGTAGCAATGGCACTAAAAATGTTGGGAATGGCAGAAAAATGGGTGGAAATGCTCTCCCTGATCGCTGGGAAAGGAGCCCACCAGCTGCGGCCCAGCGCTTTGCTTTGCTGCTGGATTTAGTGCTATGCTTGCAGCGCTGCAGCTGGAGACAAACACCGGAAGCAGTGACAGCTCTTGCCTTGCCTGCTAGGGTGCGCCAAGCTTTAGAGAAAATGAGCGAGAAACAGCCTGCCATTTGCAATGTTCAACAGCAGGGCAGAGCGTCCTCCCCCGCAGGGGCAACTCTTGGCTTCTAAAGGCGGTGGAGTCCTCACTTTTCTATGAGTTGGGCAAACTGATGGTTTCGGGCAGATGGAGGGCTTATGACTGCGTCATGCCTTACGAATGGAATTCTATTCCCATTGATGCCAACAGCTAGACTCCCATGGATTTTAGTGGGAGCTGGATTGTGCCCCATGTCTGTAAGCACCTTGGAGTGAGTGTGTTTACCAGCTACTTTTTAGAACAGGTGTCGCAAGGGCTCTTGCTCAACAACAGTCGCAGGGGTGGGTGGGGGTGTGATCCTAGTTCACCCAGATCCCCCCACCTCTGTTCTCGGCTGTCTGGGTTAGTGGTCCCTCAGCACTCAACCAGCACTGGCTGCAGAATTATGGTTCCCTCCTATCTGGGATTGCTCTGGAGTCAGGGACGAGCACCCTGCACTAGCTCCTCCTCACCTGGGGCTAGGGTGACCAGACAGCAAGTGTAAAAAATTGGGACAGGTATTGGGGAGCAGGGGTAATAGGAGCCTATATAAGAAAAAGCTCCAAATATTGGGACTGTCCCTATAAAATCGGGACATCTTGTCACCTGGGGCTCCCACGTATAATATAGTTCCATGGATGCAAATTCCCTGGCTGTATAATGTCTATTCACTGCATAGTTGGATATTTTTAAAGGAAGCAAGATTATTATTAAATCAGCAAGCACTTTCTGATGGACGTTTCGTGTTTTACTTCAGAAAACGAGGCGAGAAAGGGGTTTTCATTGCTGAGAAAGTGGGGCTGTTTGGGGTGTGCTGTAGGAGCAGGTCTCCTGTCAAACAAAAGTTGTGCCGAGGGATTTGCTTGTGGGTATTGGTTTATTAGCCCCCTAGGAAGCCCGTTCACACTTCATTTTTATAGTACTTTACAAAATAAAGAGTAAATACAAAACTTAAGCCCCACAGATCAGTCCCTTCATGGTAGATAATGAAATACCCACAAAGCCTTAGTCTTCCAATGCTGGAATACACCCATGTAGCGGGGTGGTTACCCCGCTCCTGCCCTGAAGGACTTAAAACAGCCAGGGAGAGGGCTGTGGCAGGGAAAAGATAGGCTGATTGGGGAAGTAGCCAAAGCTGGGCTATGCCCCAATCAGGCCCAGCTGGTCCCTATAAAAGGCTGTGAGCCAGAGGCCCAGAAGAACTCTCTCTCTGCATTCAGAGAGAGAGAAGGGCCTGGCTGCAGGGAGCTAGAGACAGGGTACCTGAGTGGAGCAGGGCTGGGGAAAGGCAGAGGAGCTGGGGAGCTCCAGCCTGGAAAGCCCCAGGCTGCGGCCTAGCATTGGGCCAACAGGTACTGGGGGTTGCAGAGGGCAGCCCAGGGGTAGGCCAAGGCAGCAGGTCCAAACCCAACCTTGCCAGTGATGAGTAGGCTAATACTGCAGTCTGCCCCAGGGCGTGGGGCTAGACGATGACTGGCAGTAGCCTTATACTGAGGCGAGGTGGGAATAGTGGGTGGTGGTTCCCCGGGGAAGGGAGACCCTAAGACTGAGGGGTTACTGCCATGGGGCAGCACCCCAGGTAAAGGGGCACCGGGGTCCAGGGAGGGACACGGGGGCCAGAGGACAGGTGGATCACTGGCCTGCAGAGGGCGCTCCGGAGCTGGAACGAGCTAATTCCTGGAAGTCACCAGCAGGAGGTGCCACAGGGGTGAGTTCGCTCCTCTACAACCCATAATACATGACAGAAGAACTATTGAATGCTGCAAGGACAAAGATTTCTGTAATGAAAACCTTCACCCTACGCTGCCACCACTGAAAAATAGAGCCCAGGGTCTAGACAAACCGTATTTGCGGAGTTCTGGACAGTTGAACTTGGAGAACAGAAAGGAAGATGGTGAGAGTACAGCACCTGCTCCTCCCCAGAAGCCACTGCAGTGTCACTGCAATCACCACTGTCCAGAGGACTCAGTGGACAGCACCTGCAGGACTGATGGCTACTGTTTCACCATGGTAGAAGAAGATGAATCTGGAGGACGTACAATTGCCTCAGGATGCCTATGCTTAGGGTAAACAGGGCACCGGGGTCCTGGGAGGGCCACAGGGCCACAGGTAAGGCCACAGGAAAGGCGGATCACCGGCCAGCAGAGGGCGCTCCGGACGCTGGGAGAGCTAATTCCCTGAGGACAACCAGCAGGAGGCGCCGCAGGGGTGAGTCTGCCAGCTTACAATTGGTGGAGAATGCAGGCACATGCGGTCTGCCCCTGATACAAGGGGCTGGGCAAGGACTGTGGACTATTGCCTGAACATTGAAGGTGGAGAAGCAGGGGGTGATGGATCCCTGTTACACCGGGTTCTTTTTTGCTGAGACTCCGGGTGTTGTCCCTGGGTGGGGCTCGGGGTCAGCGCCCCAGTGGAAGGGAGCTGATGACCCACAGGGACTGCGGGAGGTGCAATGGGTCCTCCAAGGACAGATGGCCCGGCTGCTGGAGGAACAGCGGGCCTTGTGGAAGCTCCTGCGGCGCGTGTTCAGGAGGAACCGCCGATGGCCGAGGGAGGAGCCCGGCCCTAGGGCCAGGAGGCCCGGAGCAGAAATAAGGACTTGTTACGTCTGTGCCAGGCGCGGGCACATAAAACGGGACTGTCCCTACGGGGCTGGGGGCAGGGTGCCTCACCCCGAACTGGGACGGTGCCCAGTCCCTCAGACAGCACGCTGGGTAAGGGAACCCAGGCGGCTGCGGGCGTGTTGGGCCTGTGGGAAGCGGGGCCACCTTTGGTGGGACTGCCCGGCCCCAAGGAACATGATCCAGGGCAACCCAGGAAGGGTTGGCCCAGTGAGGGACAACAGGAAAAAGCAGGAGGCCCGGGCAACACCGAGGCGGGGAGCCTGTTGGCATTGCTGGGAGCTGGGACACCAACGGAAAGACTGCCCCCTGGGGGGGAGGCAACGCAGCTGGAGGCAGCCAAAAGAGTGGCTGACCGACCAGTGGGCCACCCAGGGGAGGTGGCAAAGACCGCGACTGGGACGGCGGGGACCTTGCGAGAGGGCGGGACCCAGACCGTCGCCGGGGAGGTCAGTGACAAGGAAATCCAAATGGACTGGGCCCAGCAGGAGGCCGGGACCCAGGTGGGGGTGACCATGGTAAAAGATGATGAATCTGGAGGACGTACAATTGCCTCAGGATGCCTATGCTTAGAAGGCTCAGTCTTCTAATGCCAGAATACACCCATAATGCATCACGGAAGAACTATCCGATACAATGAGTAATTCAAAGCCATTGTTAACAGCTTGGGTGAAACAAAAAGAACACCTCAACACAATCAAGCAACCCTGATTCCTTAATTTTAAAAGGGAGTGCTTCAGTTACCAAGAGACTGCCACTGCCCAGAACTCTTCAAACTGAGTGTGGAGGTGGGAAGAAAGAGAGAGAAAACATGTTTTGAAAAGCAGCATCCAGCTTGCCTCTTCTGTTCCTGGACAGGTGCAAACACTGTGCCATCTGGATCTTATTTATTTATGTTGAAGCGAGGGAGAAGGAGGTTTCCTGAGCAACAATACATTTTTAATAACCGCTCGAATAAAAGCAATCTGCTTTCCTTTTCTTAAACACCGTGGGGCCTGATTTTCTACTCACCTGTTTAACTCCATTGACTTTAGTGACGTTCCCCCTTACATGGGTGGCTAAGCAGAAGCAGGCACCACGCCTTCGATTTGGTCTGGTGGCCAGAGCACTGGACCGGGCCTCTGACAGCCAGGGTTTTATTCCTGCCTCTGTCACTCGCCTTCTCGGTGAGACCTTGCACAACTCACTCCACCGCGCTGTGGCTCATTTTCTCCATCTGTACAATGTGGGTAATGACACATCTCCTTGGGAAATGCTGTCCGTTCCATGGATAAAAATTGCTGCATGAGATAGTGACCACCACCATCTAAGCTTTCCTACCTAAAAGCAGAGGCTCTACTGCTTGAATTAAAGAGCTGGGAGCTTTAATAAATTCACGTCCTCTGTGAGTGGGGCACGGAGAGGAATAAGTAATATACACTGAGCAGCGTTTATTCTGGGTATCATTATTACTATGTTTTCCTCCTAAATCTTTACCACTGCAAACTCTTGAAGGAACATGCAGCTCTTTTATGGGTATAAACTATAGAGGTTTAAAAAACCCAACTGGAAGACGATGTGTGCAGGTCAGCAGATCCGGTACTGCAGATCCGGTACAAAGATGGCTCAAGGGCTTGACTGGGATACAGGATACGAAGCTTTTCATCTCCAAGGTGCTCATCAAATCCAGCTCATGTTGACAGGGATCCTGTGATAGCAGTTTGGTACCCTACCTAGAATGCACTGGTGGGCTAAGTCAAGTGTCTGTACCACAAAGCTACTGCCAAAATTGGTACTAATTAACACCCTAGCTGGCAGGCTGAGCAGGGAGGTCCAAGACTGAATGGACTATGAAGACTGAATCCCAAGAAACTGTCTCAGCAGGTAACAGTTGAGGCCTGGTGCAGAATGCTCCACTGCCACTGTTAGTTCGTGCAGTGGATAAAGAGGACTTCGCTTTCCAGTCTGGCACTTTTCACCAGCATGCTAATTGTTATTCCACTACAGATTTGCAGGCCTAAATTGTAAAATGTAAACTGGTGATGGCTGTGCACGGTCCTGACCATTTAGCCAGCTGTGCTGTGCAAGAGGAAGGATGCTCTTGTGCTGGTCTGAGACTCAAGTTCCATTTCTGGCTCTGCCACTGACTTCCTCTATGACCTTGGGTCCCTCACATCATCTCTGTGTCCGATCTCGGAATAATAAATCTCTCTTGTTTAGTTAAACTGTAAGCTGCCTTAATCTAGAAGAGTCTCTTGCTACGTGTTTATACAGCACCTACCACAACAGGGCCCTGATCTCAGTCTAGGTATTGTTGTAATACCAATGTTGCTAATGTGTTTGGGTGACCACACATGTACTGTGCAGTGGTGTCTTGGTTACAGTAAGTTAGATTGCTCCTTGCTTAAAATGAAGTGAGTATTAGGGGCAGCCTGTAGCCAGGATGAGGAGGGATGGTATCCCTAGCCTCTATTTGCCAGAAGCTGGAAATGGGCAACAGAGGATGGATCACTTGATGATTACCTGTTCTGTTCATTCCCTCTGGGGCACCTGGCATTGGCACTGTCAGAAGACATGATACTGGGCCAGATGGACCTTTGGTCTGACCCAGTATGACCAGTTTTATGTTCTTAGTATTTTTAGCACCGTAGCACAAGCCTGAGTCTGTAGACCCAAGCTCTGAGACTCGCTGCCATGGGTTTTTTTGGCTGTGTTGATGTACTGTCAGGAGACCGGGTCGCAGGTGGCCTGGCATAGCGGTCAGAGCAGAAGTCAGGGCCAAGAATCAGAGCTGAAGGTAAGAACTGCAGTCAGAGTCTGAATGCCTGAGCGAAGGGTCAAGACAGAGTCGGAACAGGATTCGGAGCCGAGGGTTAGAACTGGAGTCAGAAGGCAGGAGCCGGGCTGGTTCAGAGGGAAGAGCGAAGATGGGACAGGACTGGAACTTGGCTGGGTGCAGGCTAGGCGGGAGCAGGGCAGAAGCAGGGCTTGGAGTCAGGCGAGTGCAGGGAGGCAGAGAATCCACAGGTGTGGCTTGAGCAGCCTGCGAGCCTCAGGATCAACCTGCTAGCTTCCTATGTCAGGGCGCTCCGTCAAGCAGCCTAGCTGACCCATTAGGATGTCAGGGGTCTGAGCAGGTGCAGCTACTGGTCCTCACTCCTCCTGACACATACCAAGAGAGGCTGAGACCAACATTTTCAAACACAGGGGCATATAGTGAGGTACCTAAATATCTGACTATATCTGATTATTGTAAATAAGGGCCAGATTCTGATACCCTTTTCTCTCATTGAACAGCATCTTGATCCATGGGTCATCGAACCAATGGGCCTCCTTGCAAAGTCAGGTGCAACTTAGTGTAGTTCAGAGTCTCAGAATCTGGCCCTAAGTTACTTCATTGGGAGTTGCTGGTACTTACTGTCCCTGAAAATCAGAGCCCTTTCCCCTGGGTACTTAAATATGGACTTAGGTGCCTCGCTTCAGGCACCCACATTTGAAAACCTTGGTGCCAATCTTTATAAGGTGCGCCTCAGATGCTGTATTGCGCAGGGCATCACCGAAAACACAGCCATGACTGATAGCAAACGCTACAAACCCTGACAGTGTATCAGCAGGCAAACGTGACTCTGGAACTGCCGGCAACTATCAATTGGTGCTTAAATAAGTTACACTAAGAAGTCAGAAGAAAAATGCGCCTGGTAAAGAAATATTGTTTGGCAAGTAAATTAAGCATTAAATCTAATCAAATGTGTCACTCGATCTTTTTTAAAAAAAAAAATCTCCTTTAGTTAGGCCTGTTTAGTTTCAAATTCCTGGCTTTTCAAAGCTACATTGCTCTAGAAAAAAACAACCCTTTGTTTTGAAGACACTTTAAAGACTGGGAACCGAAATCTAGTCTCAGGTAGTCTGATGTAAATTAAAAAAAATTCCATTGAAGTCAATGGAGTTACTCCAGATTTATGCTGGAGTAACTGACTTCAGATTCTAACCCTGATATTTTTTTTAACCAGCAGGATCATGTCAGTTAGATGTAGTTTCAACAGAATTTAAGTACATGCATCTATTTAACTCTCCACTTAGGTGCTCAGACACCATTTAGTATGTGATGCTAAATTGGTGGTAGATGAGATGAGTTAAGTACGAATTCAGATTTTTAATGGATTTCTGAATCTTGCCAATTTCTATGACAGTAACACAACGTAAGGCAACATATTCAAATCTCAGTGCTCAGTCAGTTAAGCAATTATAATTATGGCCAGATCCTCAGCTGGTGTATATTGGTATCGTTTCATGGAAATCAATAGAACTACACTGATTTATGCCAGCTAAGCATCTGGCTCTGTGTTCCCCATTTGTGCTACTTAGTCTTTATTTTTCTTTACTAAGAAACATTTATTTCTAGTTGACTGAGTTTCTTTCCAAGAAAACGAGGCCTGGGATTCATCTGCCTGCCCTTTTGTTTATTATTATTTGCATTAGTAATGAATTCATTATCCTTTGCATCATTAAAAGCCAGTTCATTATCTAGGAGGGTTACATCTCCATTCACACTTTCTCAAGTGCTTGAATGTTTGCTAGTCTGAGTAGCAGGTCTCCAGCAGATGCTGGAAAAGTACATTCTGCCCCTCACTCTGCGTTGATAGTGAATTTCATTTGGCTGGCTACTTGGGATTCTTTATGAGTTTGCTGTCTGAGCTTCCCTGTCCTGTTTCCCTCTCCTGGGTCTTGTCATTCTTCTCTTTTCATTCCCTTGTGTCCCAGATAGATCATTTTGGTCCGTGGGATGCTGCTCACTATTATACTGGTTCCTTGATGTTTAATTTCTATGCTGTGTGCACTGCACCCTGATGTGAAAATATCTGCCTAATGTAAGTGGTCCAAATTCTGATCTCAGTTACACTGGTGTAAATCTGGAAATACTCCTCAGAAGTCAGGGGAGCGGAGCTTGACACCACTGTAAATGTAATCAAAATCTGGCCCACCATTCAACCTTCCCCCCACCCACCTATCCCCTCTCCCTGAGATGACTTCCTACAAAAGCCAGGACAAACAAAACATTTGCACAAACATTAAACATAAAGCAGAAAACTGCAGCCACTCAAGTGAAGTTCATATGTTACAAATTAATATGCATGCCAATATAATGCGATTAGATTAAAGATTAAGGGCCTAATCCTGTTTCCACTGAGGTGAATGGAAGTTTTGACATTGATTTCAGTGGCAGAAGGATCAGACCCGTATTCTCTCCATGATATTTATTGGAACAGCTTAGCCAGGATAATAAAATATGAACACCTAATAGTACATAGCAAATGGAGGCCAAGATAAACTCAAATGAAATACCAGCCTCTGGTAGCTGTACAGTGTTTCAAATCCTGCTTTGAAACCTGGTCTGTCATGTGTCAATTATTAAGCAGGATCAGTAAAGAGAGGGCATGGAGTGATTTTTCTCGCAATATTTAATGAAGTCTGATCAAGTTTTTCGACCGAGAACAGGTTGACCCAGAAAAAGCCTAATAGCACATTGAGAGGGCATTCAAGGCCAAGGAACGGAACAAAACCGACTCATTAGGAGCTCAAGTACTGTCCTAAGAATCCCATCTGTCCTGCACAAAGGAAGTTTTTATTTTAAACAGAACATTAATGTTCTTCAGTGGAATTCCCCCTGCAGGGCAGGTGGGATTTTAAACCTACTGGTCAATAGTTGCACACCTTTAAGGAAGATGAGGCAAAGTTTGTGCAGAGCGGAGAAAATTTGATATTAGGAGTGTGCCTTCAATTATCTCAAAGGCAGTTATGTTCCATAAGGATCCAGCAGTTTAGACTGGCCGAGGGGATGAGACTCTTCAGAGGTAGGATCGGAACTGTGGAGCTCTTTATCCATGTTTCTCTTCTCTGCACAAGCTGGGCACTAGGTATGTTTTAATCCACAGTAATTCATCAGTCAGAATAAGGGCAAATGTCTTTGCATTTGAAGTGAATGGCTCCCTTTGTAATAAATCTTAATAAACCACCCTTTCTTAAAGACCAAGAGGCTGTCTTGCAAGGAGCAGTCTCCATTCAAAGGTCCTCTCAGGGATCAGTAATTGGTTAAAAAACAGGATACAAACTGACTATTTTCAGAATGGAGAGAGGTAAATAGTGGTGTCCCAGGGGTCTATATTGGGAGCGGTGCTGTTCAACATATTCATAAATGATCTGGAAAAAGGGGTAAAGAGTGAGCTGGCAAAATTTGCAGACAATACAAAATTACTCAAGATAGTTAAGTCCAAAGCAGACTGCAAAGAGTTACAAAAGGATCTAACAAAACTGGGTGACTGGGCAACAAAATGGCAGATGAAATTCAATGTTGATAAATGAAAGTAATGCACATTGGAAAACATAATCCCAACTATACGTACAAAATGATGGGATCTAAATTAGCTTTTATTATTCAAGAAAAGAGATCTTGGAGTCATTGTGGATAGTTTTGTGAACACATCTGCTCAATGTGCAGCAGCAGTCAAAAAAGCTAACAGAATATTAGGAACCATTAGGAAAGGGAAAGATAATAAGGCAGAAAATACCATTTTCCACCATTGTACACCCACACCTTGAATATTGAGGGCAATTCTGGTCACCCTGTCTCAAAAAAGATAAATTAGAATTGGAAAAGGTACAGAGAAGGGCAACAAAAATGATTAGGGGTCTGGAACAGCTTCTGTATTAGAGATTAAAAAGGACTGGGAGTTTTCAGCTTGGAAAATAGATGACTAAGAGGGGACATGGTAGAGGTCTATAAAATTGTGAATGGTGTGGAGAAAGTGAATAAGGAAGTGCTATTTATTCCTTCACATAACACAAGAACTAGGAGTCACCCAATGAAATTAATAGGCAGCAGGTTTAAAACAAACAAAAGGAAGTACTTCTTCACACAACGCACAGACAACCTGTGCAACTCTTTGTGAAGGCCAAAACAATAACAGGATTCATAAAAACTAGATAAGTTCCTGGCAGATAGGTTCATCAATGGTTATTATCCAAGATGGTCAGGGATACCACCTCATGCTCTGGGTGTCCCTAGCCTCTGATTGCCAGAAGCTGGGAATGGGTGACAGGGGATGGATCACTTGATGATTACCTGTTCTGTTCATTCCCTCTGGGGCACCTGGCATTGGCCACCGTCGGAAGACAGGATACTGGGCTAGATAGTCCATTGGTCTGACCCAGTAAGGCTGTTCTTATGGGAATTCACCCCCAGATTTTGAACACCGCAAGATCTGGGCAGGTTTGGATCTGGGATTTGGTTCAGCTCATCGTACAGGTACAAAATTTGAATCCAGAACTGGTTTGGATTTAAAACAGCTCTATAGTTCAGAAGCATTGAGATCCAGAGCTTGGGTTCATTCCAGGTCAGCCCATGTGATACTTTCTTCGTTTATTATGTTACTCTGATGTTGCACAGCTAGCTAGTCACAGAGTGCCAGCTACATCGCAAATCCCTGTACTGGTGTGTAAACAAGGAATCAGTCATGCCTGCAGCAGTAGGAGCCCTGTTAATTACAGCTCCATTTGAAATCCAGGAAAGTGTCAATGTCTGCCAAAGACATGGGAGAACATTAGCTGGGAAAGAGGCTTTATTGTCAGGTTTCTAAGAAGAGGTGTGACATACCGTACCGACTTACGAACATTAACCTTTATAAAAAGCACCAGTAATGGGTGGTGATGCAACCTGCTAAGTGAAGTTTCAGAGAGGTAAGTGAAATTTCATAATGATTAGGGATAGCAAAAGATCTGTTAGTTCATCTAACCAATCCCCAGGCTGAGGCAGGGTTGCCTTTTCCATTGCATGTTACAGAACTTTGTCCAATCTAACAAGAAATAACTCTGGCAATGGGACTCCCGTAACTTCCTCTGGGAGACTAACCCTGAAATATTTCCCAAAAGTCAAGCTCTGTTGTCTTCTACCCAATTTCAAGCCATTACCATAGTTACTACCTATAATTGGGGCTTCTGTTTTTCAGAGTTTATTAAGTTCAATTTTCAGGGTTTATTTTTAGCAAGTTTTGAATTTTATGTATATGTCCAAAAATAGGGGGTTTGGGGGCTCTTTGTATATAATGCAATAAGTAATCTCTTTGTAATGTTCCCTAGTGCACTTTTACATAGTGCTTTTTCAAACAGCACTATGTTAAAGCGCACTAGAGAGCCTTTAGTGCACACCAGCAGGGATTACATGGCCCAATTAATGTGCAGCGCATTAGTGCATTGTAGAAATCACACCTGGGTGGTTCACCTACTGCTCCATGGTGACAAGCTATTAGATACAAACAGCCACTTCCTGTGTTTTTCTGGTGTTTATTGAAGAAACACCGATTTTTAAAAAAAAATCATGGATGTTCTATTGGTATTTATTGTTAAAACCTAAAATCAAGAGCCCTGCCTATAATCTATGATCATCTCCTGGGGTCCGGCCAAACCATACACAGACCAGGTTGGGGATATGTGTGCAAAGATGGTGTAAAGCTCACCTTTCTGCTGTCCTGAACCGATGGCTATTCTGTGCTGGTGTTATGTAGAGCAGCCCAGGCCAAGGAGCTGAAACTGTAGTCAGGAGTGATGCATCATGGGGGCATCCTAGCAATGCTGACCTTAACTTTGGCCAAGTCCCATCAAGAAGTCGGACGGCAACGTGGGAGCCTCTGCACTGGCTCTTCACCACCAGAAGATCCCTTTTGCGCCGAGATTATTCTTCCTGGCCCTGTTAGTGTTGGAAAATTGTGGGAAATTCACTCCCTGGGACATCTACATCCTATTTAGACTCATAGACTTTTAAGGTCAGAAGAGACCATCATGATCATCCAATCTAACCTCCTGCACATTGCTGGTTGCAGAACCTCACCTACCCACTCCTGTAACAGACAAAGCACTAAGAAATGCGATGGACTATCCTACACTGGCTGGGGGAACCTTACAGGCCTTTTCCATCCCTAGAGTTCTAGGAATAGAAGGTGTGTGTGTTCTAAATACACAAATTACAAGATCTGACAGCTCTAAATCAAACAGTGTGTCATTAACAAGGTGAAAAAACCAACACCATAGCAGTCACGTGTGGAAAAGAAAAAGCTAGACAATGTGTTGGGGAGCTACTCATCTGTGTTTATTGATAATCAAGAAGAATCTTGAATGAAAATATCATTATTTCATAGGCTAATGCACACGGCAAGAGCCAAATCTTACCTCTCCGGCATTCAAAGCACAGCAATTGGCACAACTGCAATTTTATTGTAAAGTAGACTAGTGGGGAAAATCATCACTTTTTACAGGGTTAACAAGGAACGTTGAGACGGCGGGCGGGCGGTAGGCTGGCTCTCAGGGTTGGTAACAGGCTAGGAAATCTTTTGTCTTCGGGCCACAGGTTCAGATGTAGCCTAGATTAACGTGATATCGCTAGTAAGTATGACCTAATCCCGAAAGGTGCTCGCACCTTCTCTAACAAACTGACTCTGTGAGCTCAACTCTTGTTGAGCTCAATAGCAACTGGGCTCACTCAATATCCTGCAGGATTGAGTCCTTAAAGTCATTCCCATCCAATGTCTATTCAGTGTCTGGCTTGAAATGAATTAGTGGCCTCTGTGTACATCACTAAAACCACCACTAAATTGCCCTCAGTCTTTGCAGGGAAGCCACGAGTTGAAAGGAACATGATGGGTACTGATGACGTCATTAGGCCTATATATGAACCAGAGTTCTTCCATGTTTAAACTCTGTTCTTCCATGTTTAATTCTAAGTGGCCTCAAGAGCCAAGGACAGGAATTGGAATGTGTAAATAGCCAGTTACCTATTACGACCTTGCTTATAACCAGGTCCTAAGCAATAATGATGAGGTTTGCATGTTTCTAGCTGGAGGAGAGGTGGTAAACTAGAGTAAATAGGACCCAATGATTGTTTAGAGGAATGTTACTAACAAGCTAGTTTTATAGCCCTAGAATGACTTAACGGCTTAAATGTATGAACATGTCTTCGGTAGAGCGGGGAGGGGGAGTGGGGGGGGGGCTTGATTGTAAAGTATAAGAAGAGAGAAGCTGCTTTGTTCTGGGTGCTCGATTTGAGATTTGCCTGTCTCCTTGCACCACTTTGAGATCTCAAATAAACCTTTGATTGTTTCTCCACCCCGGTGTGTTTATTGGCGCGAAGCACGCCGGGCAACGAACCCCTGTTGCTTTGCCTCGGGCACCTCTGTGCCAGCAACAGTCTTGGCGTCCCTGGGTGGGCTCGAGGCTGAAATTTAGCCTTGCCCGGACCCCTCTTGGAGGCCGACGGACTACGGCGACGACCGACGCCCAGCGCGCACCGGTGATTTCATCGGGGGCCTCGGCGGAGACGTGGTTTGGTCGACCCCGGAGGGTACAACGGTGCAACGCGCTTGAGTAGTGGAGAAGCAGCTGCGGGCGACGGTGGGGAACCGGTCCTGTGGATAAGGTAGGAACAGTCCAGTGGGGACTTTATCTGTCTTGACCTGGGGACGCCCAGTGTCTACCTGTTTTGACTTGGGGACGCCCAGAGTCTCCCTAATATGGGGCAGGGGCAGAGTACTGCAGGCAGGGCAAGGTGTACACCCTTAGAATGCATTCTGGTGAATTGGAAAGTGTTTGGATCAGATCCGTTGATTAAAAGTAAACTGAAAAGATTCTGTACAGTAGACTGGCCTCAATATCAGCTAGAGGACCAGGAAAGGTGGCCACCGGAGGGATCACTTAATTATAATACGATCCTTCAATTGCTTTTGTTTTGTCAGCGAACGGGTAAATGGAATGAACATATGTATGTACAGTTGTTTATGTTGTTAAGAAATAGGTCAGATCTTTTGCAAAGGTGTAATTTGACTCCGACAGGTTCGGTAGTAACTACTGTTAGTCCCCAGAACCCTCCCCCGGTTGTAATGGCAGAGTCGGTGTCCCCTTCGGCTCCAACACCCCCACCATATAAAGACAGGGTGCCTCAGGTCCCAGAGATTGCCCCCTCGGTGGGATTCTATCCATTGATTACTGAGGCAATTATAAAGGGCATCTTTACCAGCCGTGCTGCCCCTGATATTAAAAGGAAACTGCAGAAAAAGGAGGATTTGATGGGCATGACAATGGCACAAATTCTGGAAACTGCAAACAGGGCTTACAGCCTTAGGGAAGGAGAAAAGGAAAAGAGGCAAGTGAAAATGATGGTTGCAGCAGTACAGGCTGGTGGCAGGGGAAGATTTCAGGAAGGTGGAAGAGGCCGGGGAATGAGAGGACGTGGGCGTGGGCGCCCTGGCTTACAAGAAAGGCGTCTGGGTCGCAATCAGTGTGCCATATGCCGAAAGGAGGGACATTGGAAAAATGAGTGCCCTGAAAGGGAAGGTACCCCTATGATGGCAGCAGAGGATCAAGAATAGGGGTGTCAGGGGAGACGGACTATCCTGCCCCCGGAACCCCGAGTAAAAATGCGGGTGGGAGATTCAGACATAGACTTTTTAATAGACTCTGGAGCTGCACGAACTGCTGTAAACCAACCCCTTCAGCTGCCTGTGGCAGATTCCCTCACTGTGGTGGGAGCAACAGGGAAAGGAACTAAGTGCCCAGTATATGCCCCAGCGGAATGTGCTTTGGGGAACAGAACTCTATCTCACAGACTGGTTTACCTCCCCGATTGTCCAACGCCTCTATTGGGACGGGACCTGCTTTGTCGCTTAGGTGCTACCCTGCATTTCACTCAAGATGAAATAAGCCTCACCTTACCCCCAGAGAATGCCTGGATAATGACACTTGCAATTGAGCCCTCAGCTATGCAAGCCCCAGAGTGGAGTCAGTGGGAGAAGCGGGTTTTTCCTCTGGTATGGGCATCAGGGATCCCAGGAAAGGCAGCCCATCATACTCCTATTACTGTTCAGCTTTTGCCAGGAAAAGGTCCAGTGCGAATCAAGCAGTATCCAATCAAAAAGGAAGCCAGAGAGGGACTGCAGGAAACTATAGACCAGTTCCTAAAGTGCGGGGTACTTCGAGAATGCCAGTCAGCTTGGAACACTCCTATCTTGCCTGTACAAAAGCCCAATGGTACATATCGGCTGGTCCAGGACCTGAGGGCAGTTAATGAGCAGGTTAAGACTCTACACCCCCTGGTTCCCAATCCGTATACATTGTTGGCCTCTATAGGGGGGCAGTACACCCATTTTTCAGTCCTGGATTTAAAAGATGCTTTCTTCACGATTCCGGTTGATCCCCAGTCTCAGGAGATTTTCTCCTTTGAGTGGGAGGACAGAAGGAGGGTTAGAAAGCAGTTTTGCTGGACAGTGCTGGCCCAGGGATTTAAAAATTCCCCCACCCTTTTCAGCCAGGCCCTGGCTAGAGACTTGGAGGAGTGGGACAACGAGGACAAAGTCCTCCTCCTGCAATATGTGGATGACTTGTTAATTGCTGCTGTGAGTCTAACCTCTTGCCTTAAAGCCACTGTGAGTCTCCTGAACTTTGTTGGACTCCGAGGATATCGAGTAGCACAGAGTAAGGCTCAAATTGCCCTTCCAGAAGTACTCTACTTAGGATTTTACATAAGGCAGGGGGAACGTCAGCTTTCAAATGAAAGAAAGGAAGCTATCTGCCAAATTCCTATCCCAAGCAATCGTAAACGGCTCAGGGCATTTCTGGGTATGGCAGGCTTCTGTAGGATTTGGATCCCAGAGTTTGGACTGTGGGCTAAACCCTTGTATGAATGTGTTAAGGGAGCGGATCATGACCCCTTTTACTGGTCCTCAGAAGCCGACAAAGCATTTAAGGTTTTAAAAAGGAAACTGATGGAAGCCCCAGCCCTTGGTTTGCCCGACCTCACTAAGCCATTCCAATTGTATGTGCATGAAAGAAAAGGTGTGGCCCTGGGAGTGCTTACTCAGTTATTAGGCACCTGGAAACGTCCTGTGGCATATTTCTCTAAACAGCTGGATCAAGTTGCTAAGGGATGGCCAGCATGTTTGCGAGCGGTCGCAGCAACTGCCTTAGTGCTTGGGGAAGCTGAGAAACTGACACTGGGGGGAACTGTGCAAGTGTATACTCCCCATATGGTTCAAGCCCTGCTGGATACTAAGGGTGGTCTCTGGCTTACCCAGGCTCGGGTAGCTCGGTATCAGGCAAAGCTTGTAGAAAATCCTGAAGTTACCTTACAGACCTGTCCCTCCCTTAACCCAGCTACCTTGTTACTGGAGACAGAGGAGCAGGAACACGACTGTTTGGAGGTCATAGATGCTCAATACTCCAGCCGCCCAGACTTAAAAGATCAACCCCTCCTGAATGCTGATTACGAGTGGTATACGGACGGCAGTAGTACAGTTGTAAATGGGCAAAGGAGGGCTGGCTATGCTGTTGTATCTGTCCACGAAACTGTGGAAGCAGAGGGTTTACCTGCTGGGACATCAGCCCAGCTGGCTGAATTGGTAGCCTTAACCCGTGCACTTGAACTGTCAAAAGGGAAAAGAGTTAACATTTTTACTGATTCCAGATATGCCTTTGGAGTACTACACGCCCATGCTGGTCTATGGAAGCAACGAGGAATGTTGACAGCTCAAAGCTCTCCTGTCAAACATGGATCCCAGATTCTCCGGCTGTTAGAAGCGGTGCAGCTCCCCTCAGCAGTAGCAGTGGTACACTGCAAGGCTCATCAGAAGGAAGAGCAGGATGTGGCCAGAGGTAATGCTAGAGCGGATAGGGAGGCCAAGCGAGCTGCTACCCTGGAACCACTGGAAGCTGAAGATGCCCATATGCATGCCCTCATCCCATCAGTGGGGGAGCTCCCGACCCCTCAGTACTCTGGCGAAGAAAGGAACCTGGCAGGCAGGCTCGGTCTCCAGGAAAAAGAGGGGTGGTTCCACTCTCTGGAAGGAAAGATCCTATTACCAAAGGGCCTAATTCGGCCGGTGTTGCAGCGGCTACATCAAACCACTCACGCAGGAAGAGAGGCTCTCTCTCAGCTAATGGGTAAATATTTTTTAACCTCTGGACTTAGGCCTCTGGCCTCCCAGGTGCAGGCTGAATGTTTAGTCTGCCAGAAGAACAACCCTCGACCTGGAGTGTCAGTGTTGCCAGCCACTTTGGAGCCTACGCCAGGCCCAGGACTGGTTTGGCAAATAGATTTTACTGAGTTCCCCCGGACCCAAGGATTCAGATACCTCCTTGTCTTGGTGGATCGATTCAGCGGATGGCCTGAGGCCTTTCCATGTCGTAACAACACTGCCAAGACAGTGGCTCTCAAATTTGTCAAGGAGATCATTCCTCGCTTCGGGCTCCCCCAGTGGATGGAATCTGATAATGGAACACACTTCACATCCCAAGTCGTTCAGAAGATATCAGATGCCCTACAGATCCCCTGGAAGCTTCACACGCCATGGCGACCGCAGGCCAGTGGGGTAGTGGAGCGTACAAATCAGACTCTTAAGCGGCACCTCTCAAAGGTTTGCCAAGAGGCTTCCCTTAAGTGGCCTGATGCTTTGCCCCTTGTTTTGCTCCGCATTCGCGCTCTCCCTAAGGGCAGGTTAGGGCTCAGTCCCTTCGAGATTATGTTTGGAAGGGCATGGCCTATGAATGGTACACCGGTTCTGGCAGGGGAGTGGGAAATGGGGTGTGGCTTCTTATCTCAGTACATGTGCTCTCTGTCTGCTGTTCTTTGTTCTCTCCACAGGTATACCAAAGATTTGCAGCCTCTCCCGCTGGATGCCCCGATCCACTCCTTACAGTCAGGTGACTCCGTACTCGTTCGGACCTGGAAGGACGAGCCTCTCCAAGAGAAGTGGAAGGGACCTCACACCGTCCTGCTGGTCTCCCATACAGCAGCAAAGGTTGAGGGACACAAGAACTGGATTCATCACTCTCGCCTGAAAGCGGTGCCTGCTCCTGAACGGTGGACCGTCCAGCCTGCAGAGAAGACTGCCAGCGACGATCTGGGACTTAAGCGGTTATTCAGGCGACAATAGTGTCTGCTGGGAATGCCCTGTGCTCTCTTTGGACAGTCACAGCGCACTCCCCGCAAGACCTCTGAGCGTTGGTTGTGTTTATTTTCACAGGGCCGGCCTAACCTGGTGGCCTGGTCCCTGTTGTTTTTAATCTGCTTGCTATTGGTAATTGTTATTTTGTGGGTATTTGGGGAATTGTGATTGTTAGGCCCTAGGGTCACCTGCCCAATATGGGTTCAGGTCTAGGGTCTGCCACAGTGGTGCTCTTTGCCATAGAGACACTCCTCTTGTTAACTCCCGTTTCCCCCCAGGCACATGCGGGATGGAAAGGAATCCCTACTAACTTAGAGACAAATGCATATGAGTCCCTGAAGGTTTGCTTTGCCCAAGAGTTTAACCTCTCCAACTGCTGGGTATGCTCCCAAATCCCGCACCATGCTGCAGGGTTACCCTGGAGGGTAGTTCCCCAGAATTGGTCAGATATCTGTTGGGGATGGTTCAGTAGAGGGGAAAAATGTCTCAGGTACCCCCTTGTCACAGAACTGTACCATTGAGTCCCAGTATGCGTTAAGGGACGACCCCTGGAAGCCGCAGGCCAACTCAACGTATATCCCTTCCCCTATTAGGTTGCGGCCAGTGGCCCCTGGTTTGGTGTGCTATCGACAGTTTAAGTCCAGCAATCACACCTGGTTTGCTGGGAATAGCACCTGTCAGTATTATTTATCCCCTGACAGTGACACTTCCATCCCTGTCTATGTTAAAGGCAAATCCAACTCTACCGCCCGGCTCAGATCGTTGAATGCCAGACAAGCAAATAAGTGGAGTAGCGGTTATAATGGCTTGGTAGGGAATGGCCACTCCTTTTATATTTGCGGTACCTCTGCCTATAAGTGGCTGCCGCATCGGTGGTATGGAAGCTGCTACCTAGGATATCTTGCCCCTCCCCTTCGTGTCTTCCCTAAACTGCCCCCTGGCCGCCCTAGGCAGCATAGATCTTTGTATGCCACCCCAGAGCCCATTTCAGAAGGAGACAGATTGGGTATGATCTTTCTCCCATCCTATGGGGTGGGACGACTGGCTCAATTTTATCGTAGGCTCTCTGTGTTTCTCACCAAGTATGCCAATGAGACCTTGGCCATAGAGAAAAGCCTTAATTCAGAGCTTTACCAGCTCCGGTTGCTGTCCCTGCAAAACAGACAGGCCTTAGATTATGTTTTAGCCTCCCAGGGCGGAGTGTGTGCCCTTATTGGGAGTGAATGTTGTACTTATGTCCCAGAAAACTCACAGGACATTAACAAGCACGTCCTGTCAGCCGAACAGGCTTTTGAGCAGTGGAAGGCTCAGGAAAGGGAACCCACAGGTTTCGATTCCCTTTGGAGTTGGTTGCCCAACCTAGGAGGACTGGGAAATAGCCTTGTGCGTCTCCTCCTCACAGGTGTGGTACTGTGCCTGGTCACCCTCCTCCTGATTGCTTGTTTTAAATTGCTCCTCCGTAAGCTTTGTGCCCCCCGTTCCCCAGAAATCCCAGCATACCCTCTCATTGAGAACCCCAGCTCCATGGCACTCAATCATATCTTGTCTACAGAATATGAGAAAACTCAGCCAAAAGTTTGTTGAGTATTCTCAAAGGAGGGAACTGATGACGTCATTAGGCCTATATATGAACCAGAGTTCTTCCATGTTTAAACTCTGTTCTTCCATGTTTAATTCTAAGTGGCCTCAAGAGCCAAGGACAGGAATTGGAATGTGTAAATAGCCAGTTACCTATTACGACATTGCTTATAACCAGGTCCTAAGCAATAATGATGAGGTTTGCATGTTTCTAGCTGGAGGAGAGGTGGTAAACTAGAGTAAATAGGACCCAATGATTGTTTAGAGGAATGTTACTAACAAGCTAGTTTTATAGCCCTAGAATGACTTAACGGCTTAAATGTATGAACATGTCTTCGGTAGAGCGGGGAGGGGGAGTGGGGGGGGGGGGGCTTGATTGTAAAGTATAAGAAGAGAGAAGCTGCTTTGTTCTGGGTGCTCGATTTGAGATTTGCCTGTCTCCTTGCACCACTTTGAGATCTCAAATAAACCTTTGATTGTTTCTCCACCCCGGTGTGTTTATTGGCGCGAAGCACGCCGGGCAACGAACCCCTGTTGCTTTGCCTCGGGCACCTCTGTGCCAGCAACAGTACCACACCATTCTTTTGATCCTTTCTGGGAGGGCACTGAGGCACATTGGTGGGGGTAGTGAGTGGGAAAATGCTGAGGCGGAAGAATGCAGGGGGATAAATTGGGTGAGCTAAATAGCTTTTCCATTTCTAATTTATGCAAATCTATGAATCTTGCACTGTTGCTAACCCTGTCCTCAGGATAAATAGAGACCTTAAATTTCCACTGCTGCTAATCAGGTACATTCCAGGAGTTTTAAACTGACTTGGCAAGAAAAGCTAATATAATAAAAGCTGGGGGGAACATTAAAATAGTGCGGAAGGGTTATTACAAAGCAAATGCGAAGGATTTAAAATGGCTGGTTTTGTAGATCAAAGCCTTTTCCTCCTCGGTAGCCACCAGCAGTCTAACCAGGAGACAGTGGCTAGGAAAAAGAATGGGAGGGAACTTGTGCAGTTGAGCTGGGGAAATAATAAGGTCTTTGGTTTGGGAGGAACAATCCCCATTTAAGCCAGTGGGAAAACTGGCAGGGGCAAACGCAGAATGTAAGAGCAGAATCTGGGCCAAGGGAACCTGAAAAAAAATGGTGTGGTAAAGCGTTGACGGAAGAAAGAATCATTTGATTAAAACAATTCTGACCACAAATACCGGGAATCCTATTGTATTTGGGGGTCATGGAACTGGTTGCCATTATTATTATTTGTCATATTTATATATATATATAATTAATTTCTAGATTGCCCAACTGAGATGGGGACCTGATTGTGCTGGTAACTTTATAAACACATTGTAATCATCTTTAAATGGACAGAAGCTGACAATCATGCATCCCAAGTTCTCCAGAGTTTCTAACAGAAGTTTTCCCTATTATTGCTACTAGAAGCTGACACACTAGATTAGCCACTTTATTCCAGACAATTTCTCTCTATTCCTCTCAGACAAGCTCAGTATGCTATGTGCTAGATCAAGCACCAGGAATAATTAAATAGTAAATGTCATCTAGAAGTCATGATATTAAAATAAAAGTAATATTCTGACTTAAAGCAGCAAAAACGAAGAAATGGTCTCTTGGTCAGGTTTTTACAAAGTGAACTATAAAGCACTATCTATTATATAGTGACAGCACCATACATATGATAATATTTCATCACTTATTCACCGAGATGTGCTCAAGTATATTGCTGCTGTAGTGGATGAATCTTACCGTACTGTATGTTCAGGAAACACTATGCACAAAAGCGTGTTTTATAGATGCAAGTCTTTTGTCTGGATTTTCTTGCTTTAGAGGGCATGTCTTATACATTTCCTCAAATCTAGGGCCAAAACTTGCCATCCTTATTCAGGTAAACTCTCACTGGCCCAGTGTTTTCGCATTAAATTCCCTCCACCTTCCTCCCTCCTTCCATCCAATTGTTGATGGGATAAGGTGTTTTTCACATAAAAGTTGCTGGGTCAGAAGGGTTTAAAATCATTATCAACTGCAAAATATTCTGTAGCATATGTGAAATTAGTTCGCTGGTCTCCATCCAATCCCCAGCAGGATGGGCAAACCCCAGATATGAACATCCCCAACCCTTGTTGAAAGTAAAGACCAGTATTTGATACCAGACTTGAACCATGTGTCTCCGATTTGGCAGTGGTTCCCCATGGCCAGGCCTTCTCCATCACAAAAATCTGTTTTGACGATTGGTTCTAACTGGCACTCTGGTCAGTCTCAGCAGAGGGTCCCAAGACTGAATGGGCATGGAGGCTAAACTCTGTCACTTGGTCTATAGCAGAACCTCTAGATGACAGTTGAGGCTAACAGGTAGGGTAGGGGAAACCTTTCCATCCTGCCTCTGCGCTGTGGATAGAGTATTTTAATCCACAGAGCTGCCCCAGGGGCACCTTTCACCACCAATACACACATTTAAAAAAATAGAACCGCAAAGGTCAAAAATCGGTGAAATATCAATTAAAAAATCCCTGAGTCTGTAATAGGCATAAACTGAAACAGACACCTGAGAGCATGAGCAACTCTCTGTGTGAACGTGACACACTAAATAAGGTCACTAAAACAAGCCACTTGACTCCAGTGTATCGTTTCGATACGTACACCACCACCCAGGTCTGGGGTGACACACATTGACATCGCATATGCTCTGCCCTGCTGCCATGGGGCTGATCAAAACTGGAAACAATGGAGCATTTGCAGAGCAGATCCTGCCATTGAATAACAGATGTTAAAGTTGGAAAGACCAATATTTTAATCTACTTTATGTCCCTGTGGGTTTTGATGTAATTCCCAAAGGGCTGGGTTCCAATCTCCCATTTTGGGGTCACTGTTTATAAGCATTAGGATCTTTTGGGGAGAAAGGCTCTATGAGACATCAATTATTAAGGTGGAAGGAGGATATATGATCATGGGGTGGGAGTGTTATCTACAGAGTTTACTGCACTCAGAGGAAAAGACAGGAACAAATTCATTGAGGAACTGGAGGAAAAAGGATAAGGTTTGTGGAAGGAGAAAGATCTATTTGGGTCTGCAGGTCAGAGTACAGAGAATGATGTGACATGGAGAAGAGAGATTAGTTCCATATCTGAATCAAAGCTCTACAGTTTTTACCAGCTCACATGTGCTTTCAAAAGAGAAGAAAACCATGAAATGCACTCAGAGCAGAGGGTACACAATATGAAGCCATCGTAAAGTAGGGACAACACCCCAGTGAAATGCAAAAGGCAGAACAAAATGTTGATTCCTAGTTTCATCCCCGGCTACAGTTATCGGACAGCTTTAACTAAATATCTATGTATTAGGAATATCTAGTGTAGAAATCAAGCTATTTTTACAGAGTTAATGGGACAATTTATTCCTTAAAGTGAATTTTCAGTCTAAGTCTTAACCTCCTTTGGAGATTAGAAAATTCTTTGCAGTACAATTTAGGTAGCACTTATTCCCAAATGATGGACCACTTTAATCAGCAGAGTTAGTTTTAGCTAAGCTGCAGCGTTGATCTATCTATATCATTTATTCAGGGCTGCTCAAAGAGGACTTAAACTTCTTACGAATATTAATGACTAAGTTTTGCTCTTTTGCCACCTTAGAAATATTTTCTGTAATGACAGACGGAGAAACAGTGACCTTATAATCTTCCTTCTCTTTACATGCAAATTTAGAAGTCACCTTTATTCTCTCCCATCTCTGATTGGCAGAGCTCGGGCAGTGGAAAAGATGGAAATGGCGAATGTCATGTCATTTGCTACATGAGTGATCTCTTGCTGACTAATTCATAGAAGGGAACCAGTGCCTGAGTCTGTCAGTAAAAACAGAGGGTGGAAAGAAGGGAAGAATGCTCAAAAGAAAAGATCTGGAGTCCTCAGAACACCATCTGGACAAGTCTTGGTTGTATCAAATAAGGCCACAGTAAGTGTAATGATATGGAAAGACCCACCAAAGTAGAGACAAACCCCCAGAAGAATCCATCCCAGGTTTTACACAGGATACAGTATTTCCTGGGAAACAGCTTTGAGAACATTGGTTAATATTGTGTCCACATCCAGCCAGAAGGGATGTGAGCAATAATCGGATAGTAAAGATGTATAGTGTATTCATTCTTTACTCCCAGTCACCAGGGACACAACTGTGAAAATCAACACTGAGCAGGGGAAACACTCTGAGAGCCATTCCTAGATCATATATGTAAAAATAGTTAGATTTTCCTTTCCCTGAATGTCATTGAGTAATAATTCCACTAGAGGCTGCCTATTTACTAGCCTGTTATTTTCCATTTTAGTATGAAATACTGTAACCATTAGCAGGAGGAATACAACTGTAGAGGGATCCTGGAATCAGAAGTTATATGCAAATAATATTATATGTTTGTATATATTTTGTAAATTAGTTATCTGTCAAACAATGTTGTGTTTCAGTTAGTTGTCAGGTGGTGAGACGTATAAGTAACTCATCAAAGCCCTTGTTATTCTGCTACAACACAATGGATGTTCCAAGCCAGTGGTAACAGAGAGAGCTGCCAAGGTGTAAATGAACGAGAACTTTGAGTGATAATCATAGGCTGAGACTGCTGCCTTGGCAGGACGGTATCTGCCATTAGTTATATAGCCTCTATCCACTACAGCAAGCCATTCTTAACACTTACTTTCCATCTTAAATACCTTCTTCCCTCCCTCCCTTCACCTTTAGAGATAAGAAAGGACTCTACATATCTGTTTAGTACCAGACTAGGTAACTTCACCTTCAGTTTTAGCAATATTTTTCACTTCCTGCCCTAAGTTTTTGTGTCGTGATCTTAAACAGCTGTTAGACGTAGCTTTATTTGTGTGGTGGTAAGTGGAAGGATTCTACGTATAGGGTCATATTCTATTTTAAGACTGCATGTATTTGTCTTCCATTGGAGGTCAGTGAGAGCTACTGTTCACATGTGTATCTGAGAGTAGAATTGGGTCCAAATTTTCAATATTGTACATTTCCAAAGTACATTGGGGTCATTTGGAATGACCTACTCTGTTGCCTACTCTGTCTCCATATCTACTCTGGCGACACCATCAGAGGACCTAACCACATCAGCCACACCATCAAGGGCTCATTCACCTGCACATCCACTAATGTTATATATGCCATCATGTGCCAGCAATGCCCCTCTGCCATGTACATTGGCCAAACCGGACAGTCCCTCCGCAAAAGAATAAATGGACACAAATCGGACATCAGGAATGGTAACATACATAAGCCAGTAAGTGAACACTTCAATCTCCCTGGTCATTCTATTACAGATTTAAAAGTCACTATCATTGAACAAAAAAACTTCAGAAACAGACTTCAAAGAGAAACAGAAGAACTAAAATTCATTTGCAAATTTAACACCATTAATCTGGGCTTGAATAGGGACTGGGAGTGGCTGGCTCATTACAGAAGCAGCTTTTCCTCTCCTGGAATTGACACCTCCTCATCTATTATTGGCAGTGGACTACATCCACCCTGATTGAATTGGCCCTGTCAACACTGGTTCTCCACTTGCGAAGTAACTCTCTGCTCTCCATGTGTCAGTATATAATGCCTGCATCTGTAACTTTCACTCTATGCATCTGAAGAAGTGAGGTTTTTACCCACGAAAGCTTATGCCCAAATAAATCTGTTAGTCTTTAAGGTGCCACCAGACTCCTTGTTATTTTTGTAGATACAGACTAACACGGCTACCCCCTGATATTTGGAATGACAGATACTAGTCTAGGTTAGTATTATTCAGGGGTGGCCAAACCACGGCTCGTGAGCCGCATGCAGCTCTTTTACAGTTAAAGTGCAGCTCTCGGAGTCCCCCCAGTTCCCTTCCCCATTCTCCACTTATCAGACTGTTTGGGGGAGCTTGGGACTTCTGGCTTGTGGCAGGGTGATGGGGCTACGGGCTTCTGCCCAGTAGGGAAGGGGGGGTCTCAGGGATTCTGACCCTCAGGAGGCACCTGCCAGGGCTCAGGGTGAGAGTGGGGCTGAAGCCTTGAGCCCTGGCAGATGCGCCCCGACCCTCGAACTATATGGCTGGGAGGTTCAGTAAGTTTGGAAATCCCGTTATACACATTAAGTTAAACTGCAATATAATCTATACTGTAGATGGACTCAGCATGAAAGAACAAGTCTCAATGGTTGTTGTTTGGCCACACAAACTTGTGGCCAAAAGGGCTAATTACAGTTGCCAACTTTCACGCGGTAAAGAAGCACCCCGACTTTCACAATAAGCCAGAAATCAAGCGAATCCCATTTCAAAACAAGGCCAAAACAAGCCAATCCCTAAGAACCCCAACACTCTATGTAACTAGATCCCCCTGGTGTGCAGTCTGGGACTGTGGTGGGCCCGCTGTGCATCCCTGACTCTCTCCCCCTCTTGCCCCTGCTTACCCCTTGCCCCTGCTTGCCCACCCCTGCCCCTGCTTGATGGAAGCTGATCAAAAAAACAGAAGCAACAAGCTACAAGCAGTGGCGTAGCGAGGTCCTAAGTGCAGGGGGAGCAAACCTAAAAAAGGCGCCACCCTTGGCTCCTCTTCTGGCCGTGCCCCCGCATGGCTCCTCCTCCAGCCGCTCAGCACCCCCCCCCACTGGCTCCTCCGGCCACGCTGCGCCCCCCTCCCTTGGCTCCTCCAGCCACACTGTGGCCATGCTGCGCTCCCCCTTGGAGGGGCTCGGTCTGGGGGGAGGGCTGGCAGTGAGGGCTAGCTGGGGCTGGCGGCTCCCTTCGGCGGAGCAGCAGGCACAGCCTTCGGGGAGGCTGCAGGGCTCCTCATGGCAGAGATGGGGGGAAAGCCGCATGGCTCCGGCTGCGTTCCGGGAACCGGGGCCGCCGCCCTGGGGCCTGAGCTGGGCCGGAGCTGCCAGGGCCGGGAGCGGGCCGGTGCGCTCGGCCGGAGCCGCCAGGGCCGGGGCCGGCGCCGAGCCGGGCCGGAGCCGCCAGGGCTGGGACCGGGCCAGAGCCACGACAGGGAGCGGGACGGGCCGGAGCCGCCGGGGCTGGCGTGCTCGGCTGGAGCCGCTGGGGGTGCTCGGCCGGCGCCGCGGGGCCCGGGCCAAGCCAGGCTGGAGCCGCTGGGGCTGGAACCGCCGGGGGTGCTCGGCCGGCGCCGCTAGGGCCGGGGCCGAGCTGGGCCGGAACCGCCAGGGCCGGGAGCAGGCTCTGCCGGAGCCGTTGGGGCCGGGAGCGGGCCGGTGCCACGGGGCCCGAGCCGAGCCGGGGCCGCTGTGTCTGGCCGGAGCCAGAGGGAGCTGCTTGGCCAGGGCCGGACTGGGCCGCGCTGCGCCGCACCTCCCCGGAGTCCTCCTTCTCGCGTCCCCCCCTGCCCCAGCTTACCTGCTGCTGCCGGCCTGCCCCTGCTTGTTTTCAGACTTCCCGCGAACATGTGATTCGCGGGAAGCAGGGGAGGGGGAGGAGCAGGGGGTGGAGCGTTCAGGAGAGAGGAGGAGGGGGAAGTGAGCTAGAGGAGGGGTGGACAGCTGCGGGGCCCTTTTAGGCGCCGCTTTTGAAAAATGTGATGAGGGGAAGCAGCTGCTTCCCCTGGACCCCACTAGCTACGCTAGTGGCTACAAGCCAAACAAGCAACAAACTACAAGCCAAAAACTAGCCAACAAGCAACTCACAAGCCAATTAAGCCAAAAACAAGCCCGATTTCTGCGTTTTTTTCACGGGTTTGGCATGTCTGGGGCTAATGCGATCCTTGGATGCATGAATGGGAATCTCAAGTAGGAGTATGAAGGTCATTTATCAGTTGTTGCTGGAATACAGTGTCCAGTTCTGGTGTCCACAATTCAAGAAGGATGCTGATAAATTGGAGAAGGGTCAGAGAAGAGCCTCAAGAAATAATTGAAGGATTAGAGCATGTGCCTTATAGTGAAAGACTTAAGGAGCTCTATCTATTTAGCGTAACAAGAGATGGGGTTGCCCGATTTAGGAGGTTAATAATATTAATTTGGATAGTATGGGTTTTAGGCTCGCCAGTCTGTCTGATCAGAAGATAAAAAAGTTCTTGTACTGAATCAGGCTCCACAGAATTTATAAAGGTCCCTCGGGGGTATGACAGGAAGTTCACATTGAGACAGATATAGCCTTAAAGACTTTTTATTAAGATAAATGAAGTAGTAATTAAATGGTAAAATAATCAGAGTTACAAAGTTACAATTGTATTACTGCTATTCAAAAGATACATATGGTATTATGGTATCATATGCTACAAAGCTTTGGTTAATAAACGCACACCCTTTCTTGATAACGTGGTGGTGAGAGACACAGGACTAGCCTCGCCTCTGGCGGTTCAAGTTCCTCAATTTTGGAGTGAGAGGTGCAACGCTTAGAAGAAGCTAGAGCTATCGAAGCTAACTTAGAGTTTACTTAACTAACTTAAACTTAATATTTCAACCTAATGAACAAAACTAAGAACAAAAGCTTAGGGAAGCCAAGTTTAGCCTAGTCCCCTTGGAACTTAGAAAGTTTAAGAAAAACAAGTACAGGCTTCCCCTAGCAAGGTGGGTCAATTCTTTCATAGGGCACATGTGTTTGAACCCTCCATCTATGCCCAAACTTAATTTCTCACCCACAAAAATGTTAGGGTACATTTACTCCATAGGCTAGTGTTGTCAGACGTCACTGGTGTGGTGCTCTGCTCTTTTCAATGATAACAGTTGGCTGCGTGCGTGTGTGTTTTCCCTGTCCCGGCTCTGTGCAGATAGCTGGCACAGCAGATCTCGAGCGAACTGCCCAATGACCACAGACTCTAATAAGATACGAAGGCACCCGTCCAGGTTTATTGTCAAACAAAACACAATCTCTAGCTCCCTGGATCAGATGCTTACAGTTCTGCTAGTATGTATGTGCTTCCTGACAATGGACCGGCTCAGTCAGTGGCGGGATTTACCACTGCCCCCTAGGCCAGACAAAGACGTCCACTCAGGGATGAATTCTTATACACGGGTACAAACAGGTTATGAATCATTGAATGCACTGAGGTACAGCCCCTCTATGCATTAGGGTGTTGCCTTTCTCCTGGTACAGGTTGATTCAAACAAACAAGTCTATCCATCATACTGTCTATCCATCGTATTGTCCTTTTATACTGTCTTTAGGCAACAGACAACAGACTGGCGAGCCAGCCAGGAGTCTCAAGGAGTGTGAGACAGGGATTTTCAGGGATTCCAGGCATCTTTAGACCCCCGAGAACCTCACCTGAGGCAGAAGTAAAGAGTTAGAATTAGAGAGCAAGATTGTGTGTCTTACTCACTCACTTTTAAGAACACAGGAACCTAATTTCCTGTGATTGCTTCTTGGCAGCGATCCCAGTATTTCCTGTTATGTGCTGTGGTGTGACTTAAAGATTTAGCTTAGAGGTTTTAAATTTAATCTTGCAAGATAAAGAATAATAGTGTTATTATTTAAAGTGATATGTGTGGTTAAAATTATAACAAATGGTACCGATAAGATATTAGCAGTAGCATCGGGCCCGATGACCCACACTAGTGGTGGTGGGGGAGTTAAGAAATGTATGTATTAATTGCCGCCAAGAGGCCGCAGTAACTCAGAACTTGTATGGTTCAAGCTACCTTATTTCAGTCCTCTCAACTCTCCTGGGCTGCACCTCTGAGCCGTCTGCCTCAGTTTCCCCCGGCTGTTTGGCAGGTCCTGACAGAGGAAAAGAGACCTCTCGATCAGCTACACGCCTTTGAGAGACGAAAGGGGAATGCACCCCTACCCCTCTATTGTTTACTTGGGACTTATTAAACTAAGTGTAAAAAGCTGTTTGGGGTGTTGTTTCCTATTGTTTCTGTGAAGGAATGCCTTCAGTTTCAGTCTTATAGTGAAAGACTTAAGGAGCTCCATCTATTTAGCGTAACAAGAGATGGTAAAGGGGTGACTTGATTTGATTTTATAAGTACCTATATGGGGAAAATATTTGATAATGGGCTCTTCAATCTAACAGAAACGATATAACAAGAGCTGGAAGAGCTGGAAGTTGAAGCTAGACAAATTCAGGCTGGAAATAAGGCGTACATTTTTAACAGTGAGAGTAATTAACCACTGGAACAATTTACCAAAGTTCGTGCTGGATTCTCCATCACTGCCAACTATTAAATAAAGATTGGATGTTTTTTCTAAAAGCTATGATCTAGTTCAAACAGCAATTAGTTCAGGAAGTCCTATGGCCTGTGATACAGATGAGGTCAGACTAGAAGATCACAAGTGGTTCCTTCTGGCTTTAGAATCTATAACTCTATGAATTCCTTGCTTTTGGGGTTAATAATTAGGAAGCCCAAGGTAACTGCACAAAAATGTGGCCTCATATTTTCTATCCTCTGTAAAAGAAGAGTAGCTCTGACATCATTTCACTTGTAGTCCTCCAGAACATTAGGAAGGCAGGACTTCCTTGGTGGGAGCTGAGGCTAGGGCAGGGGGTTGGGGTGTGTGTGGGGCTCCTGCTGGGGGTGCGGGCTCTGGCTGGGGGTACAGGCTCTGGGGTGGGGCTGGGTATGAAGGGTTGGGGGTGCAGGAGGGTGCTCCGGGCTGGGACCGAGGGGTTCGGGGGGGGGGATCAGGGCTAGGGCAGGGGGTTGGGGTGGGGGAGGGGGTCAGGGATGCAGGCTCTGGGCAGCGCTTACCTCAAGCAGCTCCTGGAAGCAGCGGCATGTACCCCCTCCGGCTCCTATGCGGAGTCACATCCAGGCACCACCCCTGCAGCTCCCATTGGCCTTGATTCCCAGCCAGTGGGAGCTGTGGGGGCAATGCTTGGGGCAGGGGCAGCATGTGAAGCTGGGAGCCGTGCGGAACTGGAGTGCTAGAGCAGGGCAAGCCTCAGACCCTGCTCCTCAGCTGGAGCTCGAGGGCCTGATTAAAACATCTGAAGGGCCGGATGCCCCCGGGCCATAGTTTGCCCATCCCTGTTCTAGGTCCTCACATTCAAGCTGAACTAAAGGATATGTTTACACTGCAGCCAGGACCATGCTTCCCAGCATGGGTGGACAGATTCATATGAACTCTCCACAAGCTAGCATGCTAAAAATAGTAGTGTAGCCATGGCAGCATGAGTGGTAGGCACCCGAGTACATACCCAGGGCATTGGTGGGTTTGTACTTGCTGTCCATGATGGTATGGTCAAATTGCTATTGTTAGCATACTAGTTCTGCTCAAGCTAGTGTGTGTCTGTCTACCTGTGCTGGGTAGCATACTCCCAGCTGCAGTATAGACATACCCAAAGATGACGTCCAGGTTAGGGGCAGGATGGTGGTGTTTTCTCAGTGATCGAGAAAGGAGGTGTCATGGAGGGCTTGGGGAGGAAAGATTAAGAACCCTGTTTTAGCCATGTTCAGCTTGAACTGATGGCTAATCATCCACATGGAGATGTTAAAGAGACAGACCAAGATTTTAGTTTGGACATAAGGTGAGAGGTAGATCTGATAGTCATCATCACAGATATGGTAGTTGAATTTGTGTTTACAGATGAGACTCCCCAGAGATAGGGTGAAGAAGGAAAGGGGACCAAGGACAGAGCCCTGTGAAACCCTCACAGAAAGTCAGAGGGAGGATAAGAAGGATCCTCCAAAGAACATGCCAAACAATTAAAAAGGTAAGGGAATATCAAGGAGAGGACGGAATCTTGGAAGTCAAGGGAGGACACAATTTCAAGAAGAAGAGCATGGTTGATGGTGTGGAAGTCATCTGATGGGTCAAGGAGGTTGAGGATGGAGTACTGGTTCTGAAACTTGGCTAGGAAGAGGTCATTAGAGGCTTTGGTGAGAGTGGTTTTAGTGGATGCAAAGGGCAGAAGTCAGATTGGGGAGGGTCTAGGATGGAATTGGAGACATTGATTGTTCACAGCCGATTCAATGAGCTTAGAGATGAAAGGGGGAAAATGGAGATGGGGCAGCTGTTGGAGAGGCAAGTGGGGTCAAGGGTGGGCTTTTTAAAAATGGGAGCAACTAAATCATACCTAAAATACAAAGTTACATATCTCCTTTTCTAAGTGCTCATCGCCACTCTGAATATCAGCTGACAGGGCAAACTGAATGGGAATATAAAATCCAAGGGTCTGATATGCTCGGAAAGCAGTGACTGTGAACTTAAGGTGATGAGAAATTCGCTTGGGATACAAGCCATTGGTAACAAAGTATGTTTTTAGAAACCCATGCACATGGCAGACAAGGTAACAATTTAATTAATGGTCAATTCAATGTACACAACAATTTACAGAATGCGAGTATTATACAGGGACCTCTCTTGAGTAGATAACCCAACATTTATATCAGGAATAAAGAGTCTTTACTGCAGTTGCAGCCAGAGGCAAATCCACATCACCAGAAAACATATTTCTGTAACACAGCTACAACAACACTGCAAATATCTATCCACAGCATTGCTAGGCCCTCCATCACCCCAGTATCCGAACATCACACATATCTGTGATATATTCTACATTTATTTGTTTGTGCTTTTTTAGCCTCTCTCTTCTTGTTGGTATGACATAATCTATTATTCATGTGTTATGGTTTGCTGAACATTTAGGCCAATTCCCTACTACCCTCACTGAAACAAACAGACCTCCCTCACGTGAGTGGTTCTATTGGATCCACAGGAACTCCTTGTATGAAAAAGTCCTTCCCATTCAATTTTTTCCCCCATTTTTTGACTATTTTAAAATTGAATAAAACATAGGAACCAAATATGCATGAACTGTGTCTTGATACCAGCAAGGCTGGTGCATTATAAATGCTTTGTGGGAAACAGAGTGAAAAACTGCTGAAGTCAATGACAATTAAGCAGTTTCTTTTATGAGTTCTTGCTTCCAAAAAAATGGAAGTAATTAAATGAAAATGTATCACCTTTAAAGAAAAGCATACACGCAGGGTGGCAGACATAAAGCAGCATAAAAAAATTGAATCTCTGCAGATGAGAAATTAAAAATGCTTGCTTTGAATATATATATCAATACATGCTGGAGAATTCTTTTTACTGCAATCTTGTTGACTTATCTGATTTTTATATTACTTATATTTGGAGTGTAACTTATTATGAATCTTGTACTGCACCATTGGTTTTACATTTGTAATTCATTTTAAGTTAGTGTCTTCCGGAAAAGGTCATCACAATGACTTCTGCTACTGTCTTGGTTTTACTAAGAATTAGTCTCCACTGCTGGAAGTAAGTGGTCAAAATGTCCATGCCTTGGCTGATATTCCTTTCAATCCTGTGGAAATCATTTCCAGTGTCAGCAACACAGCCTATTTAGCTTATGGGGCTCAGTCTTGTTGTCCCTGAAGTTAATATTTCCACACATTGAAAATGTGCAGGTTCAGGGGAATGTTTGTGGTGAGTGCCATACACAGGGGTATTAATACATAGACTTGATTCTACAGTGAAATCTACCATCCCCGGGAACCCCCTGGGGAGCTGACCCTTTTGTCCTTCGTACATTTGTAAGGGTTCAAACAAGAACTGGATAAATTCATGGAGGATAGGTCCATCAATGACTATTAGCCAGGGTGGGCAGGGATGGTGTCCCTAGCCTCTGTTTGCCAGAAGCTGGGAATGGGTGATGGGGATGGATCACTTGATTATCTGTTCTGTTCATTTCCTCTGAAGCACCTGGCATTGGCCACTGTCGGAAGACAGGCTACTGGGCTAGATGGACCTTTGGTCTGACCCAGTATGGCCATTCTTATGTGTTGGCCCTGGTGTTTTCTCCAGCTGAGTACTGCTCTGAGATCTGGGGGGTGTAGCTGCCTTGCTCAGCTTGTTGACACAGAGCTGAATGTGGCTACTTGTATTATTAGCAGCTGCTTGAATTATACACCAATCTGCCGACTGTATGTGCTAGTGCCCATAGCGCCACCAGACCTTTGACAAGATGCTATAACTGTTAAGTCTGCCTGGAGAGCTGTGACAGATGAAACCAACCTATTACATCTCCAGTTGACTGATGCCCATTTTCAGACAGGAGACAACACACAGCACCAGCTCGACGGTCTGCTCGTATTCAGTGGAGGAATCCCATTCCTGAAGACCGGCATGTGACACCACAGCTGATCTCTTGACACCCCTTTGCTATGGCAGTTCATGCACTCCTAGACAAGAAAGCTACTGGCCCTTTAGCACACACGGACGATTAGTGCCGCCAGGGAGCTGAAAACTATGTTCATATAGAGTGGAAGCATCGTTGGGAAAGAGAGTCCAACACACTACAGTCTACACTTACAGCACGTAGTGAATATACTACCTATGCCAGCAGGAGAGCTTCTCCCATTGATGTGGGTACTCCACCTCCAAGAGAGGTGGCAATTGTGTCAACAGGAGAAGTCCCCCGTTGGCATGGCGCTGTCTACACTGGGAGTTAGGTTGGGATAACTGCGTCGCTCCTGGGTGTGGATTTCCCACACCCCCGAGCAATGTAGTTATACTGGCATACATTTGTAGTGTAGACCAGAGCTAAGTAAATCCAGGAATCTATCGCTGCACTTGCCTCCTTGTCCACCTGATCGTAAAGCCGGGACCAGGTTCAACAAGCGACTCTCTGGCTTGACCAGCGTCGCCGTAACTATTGTGACCCAGGGACCCTTTGGTGCCAACTGGCGGAGAGCATAAGGGGTGCACAGGGGTTTACAGGAATCCCTGGATCTGAGGTCTAGATAATAGTGCCCCAAAGGGCGGCATGTGAGATCTTTACCAACAGCAAGTAATGCACTGGTCACCCTAATCATTGCAAGATGTAAGCACAGATGATATTTAAGGAGTCATGTGTCTATAACTATGTTCTTAAGGTATGTGAGTTAAGGCAGGTCACCAGACAGTGATAAACAGGGGTAGTAGACATTTCTGTCTCTGGCTGGTCATTGTGTATTGTGTGTTACTTTGTATATTGTGTATTACTTACTCACGGATGTAATTTTAACATTGGGTCAATGACGTTTTTTGTCTTGGACTTTCTTAAGTTTTATTAAAGAAAAGGAAAGCAAACATTTAAAGGAAAAGGAAACAATAAATCCAGATCTATTCAGCTTGCAGAATTTGCAAGTTCTACCAGCTTTGCTTTTGACTTCCACCAAAGTTCAAAGTGAAAGGGATGTGAACTTACATAAACTAAGGGCTGACGGAGAAGTTTACGTAAACACTTGAAAAACAAAATTATGGGATTTCACATAACTGGGCAAATCCCCACCACCGTTTGTGTAATACTTTCCAGTCCGTTCATAAAGAATGATAATGAACCACGTCGCTAAAAGAGAATGTAGTTTGCCAAAAAGTGAACAGACACAACCAAACTAAGGCACTGTGGACCCTGGAGTTTTCCAGGTTCCTTGGCAACGCTAAATCAATTTGTAATGGTTGAAAGGAACCCAGCACAGTTTAGGATTTTTCTTTTTTAAACAACCTTTCTGCATCCTTTCCCAAAGGTAAACACACACCTCCCATTTTCAACAACTTGTGTTTTGATTTAACTCACCCACTAAATTCCCTTCCTGGGCTGGGCTGAATAAATTATATCCTCCAGTTCCTGGGTGGAGAATCGTTATTGCTTTCTCTTTAGAAATTGAAAATGGTGAAACCACTCTGGCTCAGCCTTTGCATCAGGTCTGTTTGAAAGTGTTGCCCTTGTTTCCAATTATCCAACCCACTGGCTACTAAAGTATTGATGCTTTGTAGCATTTTGTATGAGACAAGAGAAATTAGTTATAGAGGTAAATTGCCTTGCTGTATTTTCATTCTCAAATGTAATTCATTTGGAGGGACACTTGATTTTTCATTGTTTCGATTATGGAAAGGGCAAACCTACATGGAAAACGGTCTTGGACTTTGAGTTCTGTTGTGTGTGCTGCTTCAGATTCCTTTACAACATTAGAATTAGTGAAATCATTTCTGAGTCTTCTTCTGGAAAAAGCGCACACACTATTTGGTCACCTTTGGGACCCCTGTGCAAAACCTGAGAGAACAGATCAGATGCAAGGAATTTGGGTTGAGGGGTTGGCTGGTGGATCTTCAGAGTCTTGAATTCACAGATCCTTCCACCTGTCTAAAATCTCTTCCATGCTAGTGCACTGGGAAGCAACGTGGAGGGAGCTCCATGGCACACCTGGTAAAGAACCTCTGCCTACACGCCACTGATTCTACCTCAGTCAACAAACCTGTATGAGTTCCATTGTTTCTGGACCTTTCACACCCAGAGAAGTAGGAGGAGGGGATAATGAATGTAATCCTTTGTATGCACTTTGTTCTATGCTCAGATTTGCTAACTTCACAAATGCTAGCTGAGAGCATCAGGTCTGCACACACACCATTACATAAAAGTGCACCAGTCCTTCCTCATGCAGTTACCCACAGCTGTGCAGACATATTAACATGTGTGAATTTGCAAACTTCTAGTTCGGTGCCTAGCTGGGCTGCTTTGTGCACATTTACCATATCTTTACAGGGTTTCAGCAGGGTTTGTGCATGCAACTGCAGGTAACTTTTACAGACTACCTTTTCAAATGTGGCACAGAAAGTACCTAGGTTTCAGCCATATGAAATATTTGTTTCTTCTGAACTCACTTCCTGGAGTGGATGACCAATCTTTAGGGGACTGGAGCGTAGAATTTAGATGGAAAAGACCTATTATGTCCTCATGTCTGGGCAGTGTGGGCTAGTGAGTAGGGCATGGGACTAGCACTTGTGGATCAATTCAGCTCTACCCTTTGACTTGCTATGTGAACTTGGGGAAGTCTGGTATCAGAGGGGTAGCCGTGTTAGTCTGAATCTGTAAAAAGCAACAGAGGGTCCTGTGGCACCTTTAAGACTAACAGAAGTATTGGGAGCATAAGCTTTCGTGGGTAAGAACCTCACTTCTTCAGATGCAAGAAGTGAGGTTCTTACCCACGAAAGCTTATGCTCCCAATACTTCTGTTAGTCTTAAAGGTGCCACAGGACCCTCTGTTGCTTTTTGGGGAAGTCTGTGTGCCTCACTTTCTCCATTCCTGATCAATAATGATCAGTAATAGCCTCTTTAGAGGGATTTTGCCAAGCTTTATTAATTATTTTTTTCTAACACAATTTGGATGAAAAGCTCTAGAAAAAGAAAATCAATAGTAATTATTATTATGCCTTTTAAAGGTAGGTCAGTTCAGGACTAACTTTGACAACATCCCTCTACGAGACATTTTTTCTTGATCTGCTTTCTTATTTTCCATTTAAGATGAGTCATCATTGTCTGTCAGTAACTTAATAGGTCCATCAATAAATATAGATGCAATCAAACTATGCCTCTCCCATACTTGGCGGGGATTAAAGGTGATTCTTGCTATATAAATTTCCTCTGAAGAGGAGCCATTTCCCCATTATGCATCAATTCTCCATTTAGTAAAGTTTGGCTTTGAAGTTTTAAACTTATTTAACATGTAAGATTTCTAAAATGACTGTTTTTCACACTGCTGCACAGTTTCTTCTGCTTTCATATGGTTCACTTAATTTCCTAAGTATTTTAGCATGAAATTGCACCCTGATGCTTAGGGAAATCCTCTTTTGCATATAATTTAAATATATATAGCATTAAATGTTTCCTTTTAAAAATATCTTTAATGAAACCCACTGTAAATAATTGGATTATGGTCTTAATTAGGATTGTGCAGTAATCCCTTCGGGAGATCCAGCAGGTTTTCTTGAGACCAGCCAGAGGCGAGATCATAGACTCTTAGATATTAATGCCAGAAGGGATCATCATGACCATCTAGTCTGACCTCCTGTACATCACAGGCCACAGGACCTCACTCACCCACTCCTGCAATAGGCCTAGAACCTCTGGCTGAGTTACTGAAGTTCTCAAATCTTGATTGAAAGACTTCAAGTTACAAAGAATCCACCATTTACTCCAATTCTAACCAGCAAGTGACCCCTGCCCCATGCTGCAGAGGAAGGCAAAAAATCTCCAGGGTCTCTGCTAATCTGACCTGGGGGAAAATTCCTTCCTGACCCAGATATGATGATCAGTTAGATCCTGAGCAAGTGGACGAAACCCACTAGCCAGAAGCCAGGGAAAGAATTCTTTGTAGTAACTCGGAGACCTCACCCTCTAGTGTCCCATTTCTGGCCGTCGGAGATATTTGCTAATAGCAGTTGCAGATGGACCATATGCCATTGTAGATGACCATATCATACCATCCCCCCCATAAACATACCAAACTCAATCTTGAAACTAATTAGGGTCTTTTTGTCCCTACTCTTCCCCTTGGAAGGCGGTTCCAGAACTTCACTCCTCTGGTGGTTAGAAACCTTCATCTAATTTCAAGCTTGAACTTGTTGATGGACAGTTTATATCCACTTGTTCTTGTGCCAACATTGGCCCTTAAATAATTCCTCTCCCTCCCTGCTGTTTATCCCTCACAGGAATTATGGACAGTGATCATGTCTCCCCCCTCAGCCTTCATTTTGTTAGGCTAAATAAGCCAAGCTCCTGAAGTTCTCTTGTAAGACAAATTCTCCATTCCTCTCATCATCCTAGTACTAGCCCTTCTCTGCACCTGTTCCAGTTTGAATTCATCGCTCTTAAACACGAAAAGGACATGTTATATTGCCATGTGGAAGTCTGGAATCCACTCTTTTTATCCTTTACTTTGGTTGATTCAGATGACCGTATACAAAAGGTCAGGCAATGTGCTCTATGTTTTTAAACAGAACCAAAAGAACACAAGAAATAAGGGCCTGGAATTTTCTCTAAGACAGCAGATCTAGAGGGAAGAAATATAGCTGAGTGGATAGGACACAGGACTTGTAGTAGGGAGACTCAAGGTCCTTCCTCACCTCTGCCACTTGGTCTACTGTGTGACCCTGGACAGTTCACGGGGGCCTCTCTGTGCCTCAGTTTCCCTATCTGGAAATGGGGATAATAAGGTTCACCCACCTTTGTAAAGTGCTTTGATATGTAGAACTGCTAAGTGCTGTATAGGTATTATCACATCGAAGAAAGTTGGGATACACTCAGGAACAAGGAGGGAGTTAAATACTTTTCCTGCTCTAAAGTAAGAGAACTCTACTTTCAGACTGCAAGCTCCTTAGGGCAGAGAAAAAATAAAATAAATAAAAATAAAAAATAAAATAAGAGAGAGCTTTTCTGTTCTGTATTTGTACAGTGCCTAGCACAATGTAGCCTAGGGCCTACCTCAGGGTACACAAATAATACTACTAATAATATAAAAAAAAATCCCAGCCTATTTAGAAAAGGAAAACAAAGCAATTCAGACTTTACCATAGGTTGGATAAAGTGCCTTTTGGAAGTCCTGAAGCATTGTTTATATATCAGATAGAATTATGATAAAAGCTGGGGGGAAAAGAGCTTTGTTTTAAACTATCTAAAAAGAGCAGTGCTTTGAAAACCTTTTTAAAAATGGTGTGAGATGCAAAATAAGTCGCAAGCAAGTATTGCAGTCCCACTCTGATAATAAACGCAATCTGAGATCCTAATCCAACTCCCACTGAAATCAAAGGGAGTCTTTCCACTGACTTAAATGAGAGCTAGATCAAGCCCCAATTAGTTTCTTTGCCAACTCAGTGTGTATAATACCGCATGCTGGCAAAGAATGATTAAACTCTGTGTTTCATTATTCTATTATGAACAAAAGCGAACATAAATAGGACTTCCCCTTGCATCTCTCACACACAGTCTCTGCCCACCCCCATGTGATCAATGTGAACAAACTCTCAGGGGGATCCGTATCTTCTGAGGTTTGAGTTATTAGTTGAGCTATCTTTAATGTTGCCAAGAGCGGACATGGCTAAAATGAATGTTAGGGCCAGTGGGTTCAATTGGATCATACTGGTACATGCCATGACCAAGGACAATGCCAGATGGGAATGAGAGAGGGAGATGTTATAGTGAATTCCAGCAACAACTGAAGAGATGGACCCTGCAGTGGTGGGGTATCAACTTCTCTTAGCTCTGCAAATGCTCATATCTCATCATGTGCTGTGGTTCTTAGACCCATTAAGGCCATCTGCTGCTGCTATAGAAGTCCCAACAGGATTGTGTGTTATCCCGACACATGCTCAATGGCCCGACACATGACTCATTCATCTGGAAGAGCTGATCTTTAATTTAACTGTTGTGAATGGTGAAGACAATTGGGATGAAGATGAAATTATTTTACTTTGATTCTATTTTCCTCTATATTTCTGTGCTGGTCAGTGGCCCAAGTGCCCCAATGGTAGAGCTACTATGCATCCAACTCAGAACACATCCTAGTCTTAAGGAAGTCAGGACTGTTGCTCAGAGTCCAGTGCTCTAAGTTGCCCAAGATAACAAGGTCCAACTCAGCCTGTTACATACAATTGTTTATAACAGTCAGCAGAAGTTAAAGACAGAAACAATGAATTAGTCCTAAGAAAAGGGTGTACTAATTCCACCCAAGGACTGTGCTAGTACCACTGCTATTAAACAAAAGGAAAATGGAATTGGAACTTAATGGACCAAAAGTGGAGTGTCAGAAATTAGATCTAGCTGGCGTACAAAATCATGAAGGGTTGGGCTATTCTGTCCATAACCCCCTTTTGGGGTCCTTAAAAAAGTTTTTGGTGAGGGGAATCAAAATGTAGCCAGGTTGGATAGATTAAAAAGAGTGAGCTGTACCTTCATGGTTGCCTCCCCCACCATCTCCTGGGTCCTAGGGATCCACCATGATACTGATGAGATTTATTGCCCTGATCCTGAGAAATGTCCTGCCCAGACCTGGCTAGAGAGAGGGACCCAGATGACATCACCACTTCCACTGCCTCTAGCTAAATCCCGACCACCTAGAATATGAAACTTGGATTCTTGCTCTCACCCACTCCCTCGTGTGTCCTTTTCCTTCCTCCATCTTATTTCTTCTCTCTCATTTTGCCTTCTGTTTTATTAATGTCTGGCTTAGCCAGCCAAGGCTGCATATTTTGTTGGGCCCAAAGAGGCAGTTAAAAGCAATGCCCTAAACAGCCCAATGCTGGAGCAAGTTCGCTAGGTCTTGGAGTGGCTGATACGTGCTGTGCCTGTGTTTCTCCAGCACCGAGGTTGCAAGTTAAAGTCAATGTCAGAGACAGAAGTGGCATTTTCTATTGATGGTGTTCTTTTTTCTTCCTTTCGATGTGCGTTTGCCTGGTTTTTGGTTCAGAGAAACCAAATCAGATTTTAACAACCCCGGCAGCTTCACTCTTTCACTCCCCCCCGCCCCCGAAGGACAGCTATTACTGTCTGTAATACCATCTAAAAGACTGTCAGTTGGGGGGGTTCCCTTATAAAATCTCTCTACAACTAAAGCAAAAGAGAATGAGGGACATTGTTTCACCGATTTTCCTTCTTTTTCTGCATCTGCAGGCCCACCGACGGGGGGGAGGGTGGGGGGAGGAGGGGAAGAGGGGAGGGAGAACAAAGGGGGCAATTGCCAAGGGGCCCGGGCAATTTAAAAGGGCCCGGGGGCCCCCGGCCGCCGCCACCACAGTAGGGCTCCTAGGCATGCGGACTGCTCTGGGCCCCGCGCACTGGCATGGGCAGCCCCGGAAGTGATGTATTCATCACTTCCAACCCAGGCCCCCCGAGGGACGGCCCTGGCCTTGGGGCCTGGAATTTCTGTCGGCGGGTCTGTGCATCTGTAATAAAAGGTTAAAAAGATTCATAAGGGGTGGTTGTTGCCATGGGACTAAGAAGGCTGAGGTCTCTGTACTCAAAATCCTATACCATGGTTAGTGGTATACAGTGGCAGAGTCATGTCAACACCTTTGACTCTTTGGGCCCATTTATTCCATTGAAATTAATACAACAGAACCTGGCTCCAGATTCAAACTTTGCAGCCCAAGTCCATCTGTGGATTTCATCTAGCTTTGAATGAGAAGTTTCAGGTAGAATAAGAACTGAACTTAACATGTTTTAAGGTTCAGACCAGTTCAGCTACTAATTATTATTATTTTTACATTTCAGATGTCTTGATTTTGGCCAAGACAATATGCAGAAATTCTAGTGTAGCCCAACAAAGGCCGTTTTGGTGGTATTTGTCACCTAACCAAAATCAGAACATACGGGAAATCTCACTAGAAAAATCTCTTTTCCCAAAATTTCCATCCTAGAGAAATGTGGACAAATTGAGAGTAGCTTGAAGTGAGCATTCAAATGTAGATTAGAACAGACCCTCTTACCCTTTAGACTCAAGGACTCAGCCTTTACTAGCTATAGTGGTTTTGCAAATGTGAGAGGAAGATAAGTGGCTTCAGGTGCAGAGATGGATCAAGCAAAACGCATTATTATTATAATCAGATTATTATTAAAACAGTGATGTGTACTCTGATGTCATTTCAGTGGCTATCTTTTAGAATACAATCAATAAAGGAGCCATATGGCACCTGAAGCAACATCTCCTGCGGTCTGACCTCTTGAACATGCCCATCTCTTGCTAAGAGCTTTATCCCGCTTTCATTTAAACCAACCACAATGCACTGACTTCTAGGGCAGTGGGATAGGAAACTGGATCAATGAGTTACATCCTTCTGCTGGACTATTTGAGAGCTTGGTGAAAACTGAGTCTATGGTTAGGTCTACACTGTAATTGGAGGTGTGATTGCAGTTTGTGTAGCCATACCTGCGCTAGCTTTAATCCACCTCACTTGCTAAAAATAGCAGTGCAAACACAGCAGAGTGGGCTAACACCACAAGTATGTACCGAGGGTTCCTAGTAGATTTGTACGGCCTTCACTGCCCTGTCTTGACTGCTATTTTTAGTGACACTAGCTACATTGACACTAGTGCAGCTATGCCTTCACCTCTGACTGCAGTGTAGACGTGCCGTGGATTAGAATTAGGAAAGGAAGACAAAAAAATTCATATATTTTGTATTGCACCTTCCATTATATGCCTCATCAGTGAATTGTAGCATTTTTCAGGCTAGAGAGCTGCAAAATTGCAGTTTATTAAAAAAAAAAGAAAAAGAAAAATGTCTTTTAAGGCTGCAGAACGAAAAGCATTTATAACTCATTTCTAATCTTCATTTTGCACTCTTGTTACTGAAAAATGTATAGATGGATTTGTTTAAATTTAATTAAAAACAAAAAAACCCAATTCCCCCCCTTTCCTACGCCCCAACCAACCCCATCACTGCACAGAGTGGAAATTTAAATACTTGGATTCAGCTCAGATTAATTTTTAAAATTCAGTTCATAATGCCTTCTAATGTTTATGTGGGAATGTTGTCAGATTCTTTAACAGATGCCCTAGCAATAGATTCTTAGAGTTTCACTAGATGCAGCTGCCATGTTTACCTTGAAGTATTTTCTAATTTACAATTCTAACACTAAAGATTTTTTTCCTATATAGATTAAGATAATTGAAGGCTCAATCTATTTTTTTAATCTCAAACCATCCTGAAAACAGCAGGAGGTCCCTTTTAAAAGAGCTCTACTGTAATGAACATTGCAGCAGAGTTAAACTATTGCTCTCTAAAGAGAAACCCCAGAGAAAAACAAATGCAGATTTAACAAACACTCTTTGAATTTCCCCTAGCAGAAGGGTAACACAGAGTGTTCTGTCCAAAACTATTTTTATTGGTCCTACAGTTGAGCTTTAAAGTGCAAAGTTCAGATGTGGGTTTGGATTTGAATTTTCCTAAAGTTTAGGAAAGCTAAACAGGAAGCTAGCTAGAAGTTTTTGGTTTAGCCCTATCTCTGGTAGTACCTAAAGTACCAGTATTTAACCAAATGTGAGGAGGTGTGATCCCCACACCAGCTCTGAGAGAGTTGAAATAGGCTAGGTGGGCCCAATCAATCAATTAAGCTGCAAATAGGGGTGATTCAGGCTGTGTGGAGGGAGCTGATTGGAAGGAAGCTCTCCTGTTAGGGAACAGGTGGGGCTTCTATAAAACCAGGAGGTTAGCACCAGTGAAGCCTATAGCCTTTCTTTTCCTGAGGAAAGGGGATATGAACAGGAACCAGAGGCCATGAGGAAGGGTTTACCTAGTAGGCCTAAGTGAGAGGGTCTGACTAAGAAAGCTTAAAGAAGCATGGTAGGAAGTAATCTAGAGGAAAAGAGCAGCAAGGTTGGTGACAATCCAGCTCTTAACTGCTTGTTATAGGGCCCTGTACTGGAACTCAGAGTGGAGGAGAAACCTGGGTTCCCCTGCCACTGTGGAGTGGTCTGGCTTGGGGCTGTGAATAGGAGGACTGGCTGAGTCACTGCAGGATTGATATAGTCAGGGCAGTGGATGTGAGGACTGCCTGATACTGCTGGTGCAGCAAGAGTTGGAAAGACTTTCCCCAGAAGGGACAGGGTGACTTGGCTAGAGGACTATGTCATGAAGCAGCTGTACTATGACTCTGTGAGCAGGAGGAGAGCTGCAAGGGTGGAAGAGAAGAAAGGGAGCACTGAACCAGGTAGAACTAATTCCCAGAATCGCCAGAAGGGGGTGCTACCTAGTACTGAGTAGAGAGCACCTCATGACACCAAGCCGGACACCCATTCTCTATTGGTTGAGTGCTGCCCTTCCATAGGCGTAGATCAGAGATCGGCAACCTTTGGCATATGCCAGGCTAGTTTGTTTACCTGTTGCATCCGCAGGTTCAGCTGATCGCAGCTCCCACTAGCTGTGGTTTGCTGCTCCAGACCAATGGGGGCTGCGGGAAGCGGTGTGGGCCAAGGAATGTACTGGCTGCCACTTCCCACAGCCCCCATTGGCCTGGAGCGGTGAACCGCGGCCAGTGGGAGCTACGATCGGCCTAACCTGTGGCCACGGCAGGTAAACCGGCCTGGCTTACCCTGGTGGGCCATGGGCCAAAGGTTACTGATCCCTGGTGTAGATCCTATTCATTGCATACAGGGAAAATGAAACCGTGATTGAAAACACCACAATGGTGCTCACTCTTCTGCACAGGTGTCAGGCTGTGTGTGTGTGTGTGGCTAATGATGGTTGCCATTAGATGATTGCGGTTGACTAGAGGTTGGTACACAGGAGAATAGTCTTCCTTTACAGTTCAGATGTTTTTATTCTAGCAGTTGCTAGTAGCAGCTGCTATAGTTAGGTTCCAAACAGTAATTACAACTCTCGTTTCTATATGCTAAGAACTTTCCCACACTCTCTCATACTGTGACGAGACACAAATCTGGTTTGGTGTGTGCCTGACGGTGACTATCTCTAGCAAGTAGCCCCTGTTCATCTGGTTTTGAATGATTGGGAGAGTGAAAAATACATGAAGCTTGGCAAGGCTCAGGATTCAATCCTGCTTCCATTGGACTCATAAAAACAGCCATACTGGGTCAGAGCAAAGGTCCATCTAGCCCAGTATCCTGTCTTTTGACAGTGACCAGTGCAAGGTGCCCCAGAGGGAATGAACAGAACAGGTAATCATCAAGTGATCCTTTGCCAGCTTCTGGCAAACAGAGGCTAGGGGACACCATCCTTGCCCATCCTGGCTAATAGCCATTGGTGGACCTATCCTCCATGAATTTATCTAGCTTTTTTTTAACCCTGTTATAGTGTTGGCCTTCACAACATCCTCTGGCAAGGAGTTCCACAGTTTGGCTGTGTGAAGAAGTACTTCCTTTTATTTGTTTTTACACCTGCTGCCTATTTATTTCACTTGGTGACAAGCACTCTGTGGCAGCACTCCCATTGACTTCCCTTTGGGTCCAGAATTGGGAGCCCTGAACCTTGTCCTGCATTCCTTTTGTACCCATGATTCCCAGTGAATCCCAGTGCAGTGCGGCTCTTAAAGCCAGACCCAAAGCCTAATCAAATCATCGGGAGCTTCCCCCAGACTTCGATGGGCTCCGGATGGGGGTACTTAGGTTACCACAGGGCCAACTGACCTGAGGTTGATTAGATCTATTCTCACTGAAACACACAGTAATGCTTTTCCAAACAACATACTTGAAGATTAGGGATGGGAGAAAGCTGGACACACAACAACCAATGCATTCTGTGGTTTTTTTTAGGGTTTTCTTTGTAATTTTGCCATTTTCTGCAATTTATATGCTTTCGTTAAAAATTTGTCTTTTTTTGTTGCAAAAATACCACTCTCACAAAGCAAACCCAAGTTGTCAGGGTTCCCTCCCCACTCTGAACTCTAGGGTACAGATGTAGGGACCTGCATGAAAGGCCCCCTAAGCTTATTTCTACCAGCATAGGTTAAAAACTTCCCCAAGGCACAAATTCTTCCTTGTCCTTGGATGGTATCGCTGCCACCACCAAATGAGTTAGACAAAGATTCAGGAAAAGGACTACTTGGAGTTCCTGTTTCTCCAAAATATCCCCAAAACCCCTTCACGCCCTTTCCTGGGAAGGCTTGAGAATAATATACCAACCAAATAGGTAAACAAGGTGAGCACAGACCAGCCCTTGGGTTTTTAGGGCACTAAAAACCAATCAGATTCTTAAAAACAGAACTTTATTATACAGTAAAAGAAGCACATCTGTAAAATCAGGATGGAAGGTAATTTTACAGGGTAATAAGATTTAAAACACTGAGGATTCCCCTCTAGGCAAAACTTTAAAGTTACCAAAAAAAACCACAGGAATAAACCTCCCTCTTAGCATAGGGAAAATTTTTCCTGCCTGGTCTCTCTCTGCCCGGGAGAGAACAACAAAGAGAGCACAAACAAAAACCTCCCCCTGCAGATTTGAAAGGTCCTTATTGGTCCTTTTGGTCAGGTACCAACCAGGTTATTTGAGCTTCTTAACCCCTTACAGGTAAAGGAGGGATTTTATGCTACCCTTAGCAGTATGTTTATGATGCAAGTGTTGGAACTAGTGTGATGATCTTATGCTACCCTTAGCAGTATGTTTATGATGCAAGTGTTGGAACTAGTGTGGTGATCATTCTAAAGGAGGCAACAGGGGAGAAAGACGGAATTGTTTGAGTAATTGGATCGGGTAAGAGTGAGGGTGAGATTAATAAAACAGCTAAGGGATGTATAGGGTCTGGAAAATACAGAGGGAAAACCAGGGCAGAGAATTGCTGTCCCCATCTGTCACGCCGACCAAGAGTTAAGAACACAAACACACAGCATCCTTGTGTTTACTGAATGTTTTACAAAACTTGTGACTAGTAAGATAGTCGGGGCCACATAGAAAGATGATGATAAACTCAATTAGGCATGCTGTGGTGGTGGTTTGTGTCTTCTAGAACCTGGTCTTAAACCGTCAGTGTAGTGGGATGTGTGGGTTTTATTATTTTTACACGTCCCTGAACACCCTTCCGAAAGCCATTTACTCTTGGTGGCTGCTAAGCTGGGTTGTATTCAATCCAGTGACCTGGGTCAAATGGCTTTATAGCCCATAACCAATACACTGCAGCTAGATCAAAACTAGTTATTACTGCACCCCGAGTGCAGATCTTAGTGCTGCGTTATTAGACAAGTCTCATCCCCCATATGGTGTTTAAATTCTTCTTCTTGAAGATTCTTCTTCCTCAAGTCAGATATCTGTCATGAGCAGTACCCCTTCCCACAAGTTAGTGTGATGTATTTTTATAAATACAGTTAAGGGTAGATTCAGTACTCATAATGTCAGGAAACAAGCAGTAGCTCGGGTGAGGCATAGGCTTGTTTATACAGGAAAGTTATTCCACGTTAAGGCAGGGTGTGAATTTCAAGTGGAATATCTATTCCAGAATAACTCCATATGTGGACCCTCTTATTCTGGAATAAGAGTGCCTTTGCTGGTTTAGCTAGCTATTTCTGAATCACTCCATGCTAGACAAGCCCATTGCATAGGCAGGACTGCAAACTCCTTCCCCGCCCACCCTTTTGCCAATGCACCATAATCACGACCTGCAAACTCTTCTGGTTCTGTGCATTTTCTTTCCCCACCAAATAGGGGGAACCATCCAGACTGTGCACTGGGTTTTGAGGCTCACAGAATAGAGTGAAATCATCATGAGGGGCAGCCTTTACTGAGAGCCTCTAGGTGTCATTTGTAGACACAAAAAACTTAGCACTAAAGCTCAGGAGAAGACATCTGTAGTTGGGATTTTGAGTTCCCAAATCTTCTGACTTTTGAAAATCCCTCCCTATGTATATGAAAAACATATTGCACCCCAATTAATTGGCAACTTAACATTAATCAAGCTACGCAAGAGAGCCCAGAAACATTGTTCTTGTTTCTATCGTAAAACAAAGTTAGGCTCTTGTTTTAAGAGTCATTGCTCTATATTCTCTATCAATACCAAATTCTGTAGTCACTGGCTAACACTGATAATTATTAGAGCATTATCATTCCCACAGGGAAAACTCTTTGGTCACTAGTCTCACTCCCTTATCTATAATTCAAAGACATGTTGAACTACAAACTTGTTCTGACTTCGATTTACAAACAACTCTCAGCAGCAGGTTTGAGGGGCTGATGTTAAGCAGCAGAACATCTATTAAGCAATTAGCCTTTAACTACCATCTCTACACTAAGCTTTAGGCCTTGTCTACACTACAGAGTTTTGCTGACAAATGGCAGCTTTTGTTGACAACACAGTGAATGCGTACACACTGTGATGTGACTTTTGCCAGCAAAAATGCCCTGTTTTGGCAACAAAATAAAGCCACCCCGATGAGAAACATAAGGCTTTTTGCACCAAAATGTTGTTGATAAAGTGCCAGTATAGACACCATGCTTGAGTTTATCACTTTAATTGGCCACCAGGAGGTGTCGGACAATGCCCATCCTGACCGCTCTGGTCAGCAGTTTGAACTCCATTGCCCTGCAGCCAGGTAAACAACCATCCGCCCCTCCTGCTTAGAAGCCCTGGAATTTTTTTAATTCCATTTCCTGTTGGCTGGGCATGGAGAGGTCTTATTGCATCTTCCCAGGGGACCATGGCGTCTTATCACAGCAAACGCTCTCCTGCTTGGACCGCTGCGGAGCTGCTAAGTATATGGGGGGAGGAGGCTGTGCAGTCCCAGCTGTGCTTGAGCCATAGGAATTGTGATACCCACGGGCAGATTTCTCGAGGCTTGTGTGAAAAGGGCTATGATTGGGACACGCCGCAGTGCACAGCGAAGATAAAGGAGCTGAGGCAGGCGTACCACAAGGCGAGGGAGACAAACCGTCGCTCTGGTGCTGCACCTAAGACCTGCTGGTTCTATAAGGAGCTGGTGACCCCACCTCCACTGTCAAGAGCCCCGTGGATACTTCGGCGGGCCTGGAGGCAGCGGAAAGGGTACCTAACCTGGAGTACAAAGTCATTGATGAAGCGGTGGAGTTAGACAACCATGTGGAGCTCCCGGCGGGGTCGCCGGTGGAGCAGGCAGCCAGGAACTGTTCACCACTCCGGAGGTGTCTAGCCAGTCTCAGCAATTGCTCTCCGGCAAGCAAGAAGCAGGAGAGGACATGCCTGGTAAGTGGCTGTGGTTTATGTAGTGCAGAGGTGGGTTCAGGGTATAGAAATTTACAAGGCTGTCTGTGTTTCTGTGAGCTGGACATTTCCCTGTGCAGCTAATCAGTTCAGCGGAACAGGGTGTTGATGCACACTGAGATCTCATGGGAATCCTCCACAGAGATCTCCAGGAAAGTTTCATGGAGGTACTCCGCAATCTTCTGCTGAAGGTTCCTTGGCAGCGCTGCTTTGTTCCTTCCCCCCATTGTAGGAAACTTTCCCGCACCATTCAGTAATCACTTGTGCAGGGACCAAAGGGGCACACAGGCGAGCAGCATAGGGACTAGGGCGAAAGCCACAAGCATGCAGTAGATGTACCCTCACTTCCCTGCTTACCCTCAGCAGTGAGATATCTGCTACAATGACCCCCGCCTGTGGAAAAATGTGGCAGAATTTTAGAATTTTTTCCGTAGTTGGCTGCACCGCAACCCTTGCAGAGTGCTCTTTTCCCCATGTAGAGCACCCCCCTCATCCCCCTAGCCAACTCACCATGCTTTGGGTATTTGTTGAGATGTGTGCTTGCCAAGGGTCAGTCAGAAAGTGATTTTTTGTCACCAGAGGTGTATTTCACTGAAATGTTTCAATGCTGTGCTTGAACTTAACAATCATACTTCTGTGCATTGTTCCTTGTGCTTCAGCAGATGTGGCCTTGAGGAACACCCCCCCCACACCAGCTGAGCGTCTGCATCAGATAAAAAAGCACCCAAGATGGAGCAAAGAAGACATGTTCCTTGAGGTACTGCACTTCTCCAATGCAGAAAAAAGGGAACGCAAGGAGGGGAGAGAAGCTGAAAGGCAGGACAGAAAAGAAAATCAGGAGTTTAAGGATGCTACTGAACGGATGATTAAAGTCATGGAGGGGTTAATGCAGATGCTGAAGTCCTTAATAATTCTGCAGACTGAGCAGATGCATGCCCGCCCTCCCCTGCAGCACATTTTAGAACTCTTTTCTGTGCCGCCCCCAACTCCGCCCGCACAGTCCTTTCCGCTTTCAGGACTTCTGTTTCCCCTTCACTCCACCCCCTCGGACAACTTTAAAAATGATAGCTGGACCTACCCACAACTCTGAAAGTCTGCCCTTCCCTGGTACCTCCTTTCCCACCAAGCGTCTGTGTGTTGTGCAATAAAAGCAAAGTTTTTGAACAGTAACTCATCTTTATTTGTTTCCTACAAATTAAGATAGCAGGCACTACCAATACATACACAGGCAGTTTAATCATTTGTTTACTGGAATATAAGCCCCCAGATATCACCATTGTTCCTAGGAAAACTAGATGTAATGTAACATTACAGTACCAATCAGGGATATACATTACTGGTTCTCATTTTCAAAGTGTTGCCTCAAAGCCTCCCTGATAGCCCTGCTATCTGACTGCTCAAAATCAGCAGCCAAACAGTCTGTCTCAACACTCCACCCCTGAGCAAACCTTGCATAATCTTTGTGAAGCTAAGGGTGAAATGTACAACAAGCCGCTATGACCATGGGAATATTATCCTCACTGAGGTCTAACTTGCCATAAAGGCAGCACCAGCACACCTTTAATCTGCCAAAGGCACATTCCACTGTCATCCGGCACCTACTCAGCTTGTTGTTGAACCACTCCTTACTGCTGTCCAGGTTTCCCATGTAGGGTTTGATGAGCCACGGCTGTAAGGGGTATGCTGGGTCTCTCAGGATCACTATGGGCAGTTCAACATCCCGCACTGTAATCTTCTGGTCTGGAAAGAAAGTCTCCACTTGTAGCTTTCAATACAGGCTGGTGTTCCTGAAGATGTGTGTGCCATGCACTTTTCTGGACCACCTCAAGTTGATGTCAGTGAAATGCCCATAGTGATCCATAAGCTTCTGCAACACCATGGAGAAGTACCCTTTCCTATTGATGTACTCTGTTGCAAGGTGGTCTGGTGCCAAAATAGAAATGTGTAGCATCTATCACCCCTCCACAGTTAGGGAAACCCATTTCTGCAAAGTCGTCCAAGATTTCACACACATTTCCCAGAGTCATGGTTCTTTGTAGCAGGATGTAAATAATTGCCCTGCACACTTGCATTAACACCAGGGCTGTCCCTACCCATACGCAAAGTATGCCGCTGCATAGGGCAACAGGGCATTTGGGGCACCACATTTCCTGGTGCCCTGCGCAGCTGCGTGCTGCTGCAGTCCCTACTCCGCCTCTTCCCCATGGCCCCTGCTCTGCTCCAGCCCCACCTCTTCCCACCCCTGCTCTGCCTCTTCCCTAAAGCCCCCACCCTGCCCCCACTCCTCTGAGGACTGCAGCAGGGGATGGGCCTGCACTCACCGGTGGCAGGAAGTGCAATGACCCGGCCCCAGCCATGCCACTGGTGAGTGTTCGGGGGCGGTTCTCCCCTGCCCCCCAAGCCAGCCCCTTCCCCCCCGTGGGAGGGCTGCGTAGGGCACCAGAATGGCTTGGCATGGCCCTGATTAATACAGCCCCAACAATCAACTTCCCGACTCCAAATTGATTCGCAAATGACCGATAGCAGCTTGGAGTCACCAGCTTCCACACAGCGATTGCCACGCGCGTCTCTACTGATAGGGCAGCTCCAGTGGCGTAGCCAGGTGGAGGGAACAGGGGGAGCAATAAAAAAAAAAGATGCCGCCCGCTGCGGCGCTTTTACTCACCTGGCGGCGCTCCGGGTCTTCCGCGGCGGGCCTTTCACTCGCTCTGGGTTTCTTTGGCGGCACTGAAGGTCCTGCCACCGAAGATCTGGAGTGCTGCTGGGTGAGTAAAATAAAAGTGCCGCAGCACTAGGGTTACCATATTTAAAAAATAAAAAAAGAGGACACTCCATGGGCCCTGGCCCCGCCCCTTCCCACCCCAACTCCGCCCCTTCCCCAAAGTCCCCGCCCTAACTCCCCCTCCTCCCTCCCAGCCACGCGAAAAGGGCTGCCCGAGTGCTACCGGCTTCACGGTTTGCTGGGCAGCCTCCAGACCCTGCGCCCCTGTCCGGCGCTTCCCCAGCGCAGCTGGAGCCCGGGAGGGGAAGCGCCCAGCCGGGGGCGCAGGGTCTGGAGGCTGCCCGGCAAACCATGAAGCCGGTAGCGCTTGGGCTTCGGGCAGCCCCCATGCCTCCGGACCCTGCGCCCCCGGCCGGGCACTTCCCCTCCCGCGGCTGCTGTGCTCCTCCCCTGACTCTTCGGCTCTGTTTAAGAGCTGAGCTGCCCGAGCGCTCCGGCTTCAGGCAGCCCCCATGCCTCTGGACCCTGCGCCCCCGGAGCCCGGGAGGGGAAGTGCCCGGCTGGCGGCTCAGGGTCCGGAGGCATGGGGGCTGCCTGAAGCCGGTAGCGCTCGGGCAGCTCGGCTCTAAACAGAGCCGAAGAGTCAGGGGAGGAGCACAGCAGCCGCGGGAGGGGAAGTGCCCGGCCGGCGGCATTTTCCCGGACATGTTTGGCTTTTTGGCAATTCCCCCCGGACGGGGGTTTGATTACCAAAAAGCCGGACATGTCCGGGAAAAACCGGACGTATGGTAACCCTACGCAGCACTTTTTTTATCGCTCCCCCGGGTGAGTACAAAGGCACCAGGAAATTGACAAGGCGCCACTTGTGCTCAGTGGGGGAGTGGCCGCTGCCCCTGGTCCCTCCCAGCTACACTACTGGGCAGCTCTCATTCTGGTGTCCTTGCACCATAGTGCTGGGGTGAGCTCCACACACAGTTCCAGAAAGGTATCTTCCTGCATCCGAAAGTTCTATAGCCACAGCTCATCATCCCAGACCTGCATGACAATATGATCCCACCATTCAGTGCTTGTTTCCCAAGCCCAAAAGTGATGGTCCACCCTCTGCAGCTGATCTGTGAATGCCAAAAACAATCTAAAGTTGCTCCTATACATATCACACAACACGTCAGGCAACTGGGAGTCGTCTTCGGTTAGGAACTTCGGGATTAACTGCCCTGCCATCCGCGATGTCTTAATGATAGTTATCAGAGCATAGGAGAGTAGTGCAGGATCCATCCTTTCTCACAAAGATGCCAAGGTGCACAGCAAACAAGGGCCATTGAAAAATGCCATGAAAGAAAGCCAGAAGTCCATGGAATGCTGGGACAGAAAACAATGCATCATGGGACATTGAGTCCGGTCCCAAGATGCACTGTGATTCACTCCGCCTTTCCACAAGACCAGAAGGTGTCGAGCTGGACTGTGGGATAGGTACCCACAGTGCACTGCTCACACTGTCGATGATAGTGACTCAACTGTGAATGCATTGTGCCAACAGAGGTAGCGAGTGTGAACATGCAATACCGATTTTTATTATAGCACTTTTTGAGTGTCGACATAACTTTTGTTGACAAAACTCTGTAGTGTCGACAAGGCCTTAACTTCCTTGCCTTTGCAGCAGGGCACTGCTGGAGAAAACCCTCTGATGCCTTGCGGATCTCAATCCATTGGGCAGGGTTAATGCAGAATTCTGTACACTTCAAAAATATAAATTGGCAAGAATTCATCTTCTAGAATTCAGCTGCCCAACGGGAGTTAAGGGAAGCGTCTCAGAAGCGGCTTTTCTGCTGCACTTTAACATTCAAAGATGTAGAGAATATTTTCCCTGCATCCATTTACAATAAATTCTACTCATGCTCTGGCATATTTTTCTTTATGTTAATGTTAAGACTAATCTATTATGAAGAGCTGCCGGCTGGACTCCAAGTAGAGGAACTCAAGCTGGAAGTGAAACACTCTGAGCCATTTCATTTGTGGCTCAGTGCCCAAAATATCCTTTATTTAAAAACCATATGGGCTCTTGGTACATTTATTTTATGTAAAACAGCAATATCATGCAGCCATATCAACGTTATGCTCTTGTAATGATTATCATCATCATAGGTCATCAACCCAGGACCTCTAGTGTGAAAAGCATGTGCTTTTAGCACTTGGGCTAAAGCAGTAATTGCACTAGGTGGGGCTGAAATAGATTTGCATCTTCTGTAAACCAGCTACTGGTTTACAGAAGACATGTAACACACACTGACCTGTGGGTTACAGATTTCTCTTGGCCAAAGGAAGCTTGTCCCAAGCTCGTAGCAGTTCATATTTGAGACAAGGTCCATTACCAGGAATTCAACTCATAATATCCAGTGTTCCCACTCAAGTTAGAGGAGTAAGGTAGGCTCATGCTCTGTGGATTGGCTCCAAGAGGAAGATGTATAGCACACTGCAGAGTGGATTAAATAGAAATTCTGTGAGGCTAACTGGGGGCTGGTCTGAGTCAATACTTGAATGGGTAGACACCTAGTTGCTGATGGAAGTGTGGGTGATAATTCCACAGGTGGTGGTCTTCACCCTGAATCAGGCCTGAGCCAATATGCCCGTGTGATCCTGGTGGGTGCTGTGCATGGTACTGTCTTTCAGAGATGTAAAATTGTGGCCTAACCACTTGTAAGTCACTAGCGATCCCATGAGACTTCGTGACAGTCAGGATGTGCCAGCCCAACTCCAAATGTGGGCACTTCCATTCTACCTGCTTATAGCAAACCCCATCTCCAGTTTCCATTGCATCTACCATTATCCTTCACTTCCTCTCCTAACCTGTTGTTTCTAGTAGCCGTGTGCTATTAAAATGCTGCTTTTGATTGGTAAGCAGAAGGATGCCTGTGCAGTTTGGATTTAAGTGTGTAAATGGCTTAGAGATTCATCAGAATGAAAGGCACTGTAGAAATGTAAGACTATTATCATCAAAGCCATCCAGCATTTCCTCAAAATACCCTGAAAATCAATACAGCCATTCAATCTCCGAATATCCTGCCTTTTCCTTACTTCATCTTCCTTTAAGTCACTTGCAAAGAAACTTGTGTAGGATCAGGTTGCTTTTTATCCCTGCAACCCACTCAGAGATGGTATAATTTCTCTATAAGGGGAGTTAATGGGGTCCTGAGTTATAATTTAGTCAGGGATTATTTTTACTCTGTCTTCCACTATCCCTTTCCCTTTCCCCTGCATCTACTAACACCACCACTCCAATTAAGCATTCACTTTCATTAACCTCGCTGGGAGATGGTGACATTTTTCCTCGCACAAAGCAGAGTAGATGACAAAATGTTTCTTTAGAGTTAAATTATCTTGGCCAGAATCTGGGGGAGCAGCTGATATGTGCAGGGTGTGTGCATATATTCACAGAAGTGCCCTAAAACTCACATTTGCACTTTTCCAGTCCTGATGCTGCCTCTGTGTAGGCCCAGTCCCCTTATGCTGAATTAGAGTAGTCTTTGGGCTGTTGTAATTTATGCCAATTATGAACAGGATGATCAGCACTGAGCAAGGGTGTCCTAGCCATGCCTCTGCAGTCATGGCCCTTGGGCTGCATAGAGGCATGCATGCCTCTACTTCACCTCCAGGCCGCCAGGAGCTTCTTCCTTACCCTGGTGTAGATTATGCTGCATGAGGGGTAGTTTATGCTGGAAGTGGGGTGCAAAGCGCTGTCTCCACACTGGTGAATGTTTGGGCTCAGTTTTAACATGGCTTTATAGCTTATGCTTAAAGGAAATGGAACAACCATGGTTTTTCTTGAATGGCTAACCATTGAGAACATCCACACAATGCAGAAGCTGGCAGTATTTTTATCAGGAAATTTCTAATATTTTGACCACCACTGCTAGAGCAATATGTTCACAGCTTGCTGACCTGTGCTCTTAGTTTTATTGCCATAGTTCAACCCTAGGAGTGGAACCACCATGATATAAACACTCACTTTAATCCTAAGTGACAAACCCTTTTGCCTGGTCACAAATGGAGCGTGGGTGCAGCCACTTTATTTATTTCTGCCATAAATACCTTCAAAAACCAACATGGTGATGATGTTGTTTTTGAGGCCTTAGCTTTTTATAATTTTATTAGAGGCAGAGCTATCTAGGTTTTCCTGAAGTGCTTGTCACTGAGTAGTGGCTAAGCTGATGGAAACTAAATCTGTCTGAAAATGGGAGGCAGTAAGAATTCAGAAGGGCGGTGATTCCTCGGATTTGCCACTATGGGCCTGATTCTCTATCCCTCTAGGTCAGTGGAAAGTCTCCTATTGACTGCAAGGGGCTTTGGATCAGACCCCAGGTTGGGTGCTTACTAGATATTCTTAGTCTCTCAGTTCTCTCCTTGCATAGTCTGTCTTTTCCATTTCTAATTATTTCTTCAGCAGCTGACATGGACGGGATGGACCTGGAATCAACGGAGGCTATTCCATCAGTTTTGCTCTCTGGGCATAGCTATGGGTAGGAGAGATGGGGAACTTTTACCTTTTCCTGTGCTTGGCTGCTCCTTTATTTTCACTATAAACATGGCTGTCAACTTAGTAACCCTCTCCTGAGCTTTCTCTCTGACATTAGTTTCTAAAAATGAATATGTGTGAACGCTACGTCTAGAGGTGCTGGGCAAATTTCTCCAGAATAGGATTTAAGGGGGAAATATAGAACAGATACTTGGGTATCAGCTGTCTCCAAGGGCAAGATCCCCACAGGTGCGAATCAGCACAACTCCAGGGAAATCAATGGAGCTATGTTGCTTTGCTCTGGCTGAGGATCCAGCCTATAATGTTGATTCTTGTGCGCAAACACAATGATTCTAGTGACTGTCATGTTTGGGGTGGCAAGAATTTGGTCCTCTCCTTGCCCCAGGCATATTGACCATGCATGTTTCCACCTTTGTCCGGTTCAGTGATATATGCAATGATCAAGTAGGCTAATCCAGCACCCTCTTTCCTGTGGCTGTGTGAAGGCGGCATTGGTGCTCTCTATTTTTTCCCTATCTTTGTGGGTTTAATGTAATATCTCTTGGGGGAAGTTGGGGAGGGGGGAGATCTCCAGGAATATTTAAACCCTTACACCGTTGTCACTGTACATGACACTCTCACTTAACATCTGGGTCCATGGAAAAAAAAATTCTTACATCAGTAATTTGGATTTATATCTTAGTTTTCAATCAAAGAGACCACTCACTGCCTTCTTGGTAACCAGGCACTGCATTTTTGACACAGACAGCTTTGTGAAAGGTTAGACAATGGTGTCTAACTTTAGCGTTGTTTGGGATCCTGGATGAGCAGAGATCAGAAATGCCTGTTGTCTTGTTACCCACCTTCTGTTGATTAACTCAGGGAAACGGTGATAGAGTGGTTTCTACCCAGAGAACCATAGATAATACCTGTCATTAAGCAGCTGCTTGCAATGTATGTGTATTGTAAATTGCCTGATTTGCCTTGCGCTTACACTAGTTCTAAATGAGTTAACACAATTTACTGCAGTGAACTTCAGCTGCATTTTGTGTGTGAGATGTGAATCAGACCCTGCCTGCCTATGTACCATTCCCTGATACACACTAAAGAAATAAGAACAGGTTCAGTTCGACTGAGCTTACCAGAACAATCACTGCAAACTCACTTCCTTTCTTATTAATGTGTGTGTTTGGGTAAGAGAAATGCATGGTACGTCGTTTAAAATCTAATGAACCCTGGTCGTCCTGACTTGCTCTGATTTAGCACTGCAAAATTACTCTGTCGTGCTGCAAACTAGGACTGTATTGTGCAGTATTCAGGTTTTAAGCCTCTCGGAGGGCAAGATTCTGCTCTCATTCACATCTCACTTGACCACTGAAGAGAACAGAATGACCCCAGTGCATGTCCGGGCAGAATCAGGCCCCACATTTTTGCTTGCAAGAGATATGGTTAAAGATGCTGATGGATGTACAGAAGATCTGCTCTATTCTGAAGCCACTTCCCAGGAGGTGTCACACTCAGATAAAATACATTAAACCAAATTAAAGGAATCCATTTTCCCTACTGTGCCCGCCGAGGGGATGATCACACAAGGCTTGCTGTGGTCAGGCGTCCTGATGCTAGCAGTGCCGAGACATGGGGGCTCCTGTGGCTTTTCCCTCTCTAATGAATGAGCCCTGCTGGGCTGGCAGTGCTCATGGGCATTCTGACATCAGAGAGTCGCTTCTCAGCCCACTCCATGCCCTACGCTCCCAGCCGCCCTCCAGCAGAATCCTCCTGTCAGTTGAATGCTGTGGCATTGCTTGCTTCATTGGTAAATTAGCAGCACAGTGTGGGACAATCCAGCAGGTTTTTTTGTCCTCCAATGGGCGTATTGCTTTTTATCTGGCTTTTTGGAGGCAGCCATTCCTTGGACCGTATTGCAGAGAGGCAGTAGCCGCTAGCAAAGGCCAAATCTTGAAGTCTTTGCTCCTGGGGTAAGAGAGCGGCTTGCTCTATGCACTCACGTAGAGGAGCGTGGATGCATCAGGGGTCTCTAACTCCCATATATTGGCTACCCACACTGCAGGTGATAATGCAGGTGAGCATGCAGCCTCCATAGGGGCCACTACTCCCCTCCCTCCGCCACGCAGGTGGGCAGGAAGCGATCAGGCATGATTGAGGAATGGGCAAAGCTTTGCCTCCCCTCCCCCCCCCAACTCAATGCACCGGCCAACACAGCTGAGCCCGTGCTGAAGGGGCAGTGACCTGTCCGTGGTAAAGAGCTAGATGATGTTATTTCCGCACTAGAGCAAGAGGAAAACCAGGCAATAAGGCTTGGTCTACACTTAAAAATGAGGTCAACCTAGTTACGACCCTCAGGGTGGTGAACAATTTCGTGCCTTGAGCGCTGTAGTTAGGTTGACCTAACCCTTGGCATTCATGGGGGTCCACGAAAGAATGCATCCATCGACCTAACTACTGCCTCTCATAGAAGTGCATTAACACTATTGATGGAATGCAGTTTTTTCCATCGAGGTAGGAAGCATCTACACTACAGTGGCAGAGCTGTTGCTGTGCTGCTGTAGTGGAGACATGGCCAAAATTGTGTCTGTCTCAGGCAGCAAAATTATGCATGGCCCCGTATTAGCCCTGCAAACTTTGCTGGAGTAAATTCTGAGTATGGACAGCAGCAGGACTCAGGTGTTATAGGGAAATGTGTGACTCATACATCTAAGAATTCCTTTAAATGGGGGATAAACCTGCCCTCCAAATGTAGGACACCCTGTGTAGTCCCAAATTCCAAGCCTTCTGAGCATTGCTTGTCACCAGTGTAAATCCCTGTGGTGAGCACAGTGAAGTTGTAACTGTGCAGAGGCATTGGACTTTCTCTGCCAACTCCCCAGTCGGACTCTTGGTATGTTAAGCACAGCTTGTGGCAGCAGGTACTAATAACTATCTTCCATAGAAATGTGCATTCTTATCAATAACACAGTGTTCTGGAGTTTGCTGCCTGATTTGCTTCAGACTCAGGGGTCAGGCTGAACTGCTGTGCTTAGCAGAGCAGGAAACGCTGGTAGTTGGCTTCACTTAATTCAGAATACAATCTGGGCTCGCTGTTGCCCTGCACCACGGTGCAAAGGAAATCAGTGCACACAAAAAAAGGGAGGGGGAGGAAGTACATCTCTTAGGGCTAGCTTTCCTTCATTCCAAGCACACTGGATCTGGCTGCCGGTCTCTACTCCCTGGAACTTGAAAGGGGGCACGATCACTGTGGAGGTCTGTCTTAGATAAGGGCCTGAATCCTTATTTATCTTGCAGTAGTGTCTAGAGATGTCCAGTCAGGGAGCAGAGCTCCATTTTGCTAGGTGCTGTACAAATGAATAACTTAAAGAGAATTCCTGTCCCAGAGTGTTCACCACAAGATACAGCAGCAGGCTGATAGAGTGGTGGGATTAGAGGGCTGGGGAACAATGTAACAGGAATGATGGGCACATTTATATAAATCAGGGATCGGCAATCTTTGGCACGCGGCCTGCCAGGATAAGACCCCTGGCGGGCCGGGCCAGTTTGTTTACCGTCCGCAGGTTCGGCCGATTGCAGCCCCCACTGGCTATGGTTCACCATTCCAGGCCAATGGGGGCTGTGGGAAGCAGTGGCCAGCACATCCTTCAGCCCGCGCCGCTTCCCGCAGCGCTCATTGGCCTGGAGCGGCAAACTGCGGCCAATGGGAGCCGCGATCGGCCAAACCTGCGGACGCGGCAGGTAAACAAACTGGCCCGGCCCGCCAGGGGGATTTCCCTGGAGGGCCGTGTGCCAAAGGTTGCTGATCCCTGATATAAATGAATAGTCTCAGTTGTCTAAGACTATTGAACCCTGCTCCCAATTTCTCTCTCATATTTGAACTCTGGTCCAGATCTGAAGTTTCTAAACAGGGACTGAACCCAAATCCCAGGTCTGAACACCCCTCAAAGCACTGGGCTTTTCATAACGTAGATCTGCATCCAGATTTTTGCAGCTTGAATTGTTGGGGCCATTTCTAACTTTCACATTAAAAGTGTGTGTGTGGGGGGGGAGGGGGCGGCGCAGGGAGATGCTCTAAGGGAAATGCCCACCCTTTGCTCATTTAAGTCCTGGGAGGATCACTGATCCCCCGTTCCCATTAGTTCAATGGGAGTTGAGGATGCTTAGAAACCTTTTAAGGAGGCATTCAGTATCGGACTCAAGTTCTTATTTTGTGCATACAGGTGCTAGGGCATGAGAGGTCTGGTAGACCACAGGAGGACAAAGCACCGCACTCAATGCAGCAATGGCACAGTACTCGGCATGAAGCTAGCCATTCACCCATGACCATCTACCAAACACCTGCTCCAGGGGTTGTTATCATGAACTACTTAATATGGACAGCAGCAAGAAATGAGCCCTGCGTGGAGGGGAAATATTAATAATGGTTCCTTTTGTGGAAAAAAGAAACCGAGTAAGAATTACAGTGGGGAGGTGAATAAGGAAAGTGGGTAAAAGAGAGGACCCCATCCTGGCACATTTGTGGGCTGGATAGAAGTTGTAAGGGGTACACTGTGTGCAGATCAAATGTCCGAGTTGCATACTTTATTAGACAAAAAATATTAAGCTATCAGATGGGGGGAAGCTGCAGTTTGTGTCATAGTTACTGGGCAAACTGCACCTCTGACCCCTTCTGGTCTTGTCAAGTTCTCCCTGTCATGCTGTCTAGAAAAAAGAACAGAAAAGAAAATGCTGTCTAGAGTGGCTTACAACCATGACTGCCAACCTCAGAGCAGACTGTCAAGAAGCAGGGCAGAGCCCCCAAATTGTCAGGGTGACATTCACCCCTGTGCAGAAGGCCTCGAACTAGTGCTTAAATAAATAGATCTGGTGCTAGCATTCTGCATAGCCATGCATTTTAACCCCCACCCGAACAACAGTTCCTTCCTGACTGATCATTCTACAGTGAAATTAAATTACATGCTAATAAAACAGTGATAAATAGGGTGCTATGCCTTGTTACACCAGTAACAATTTCTGCCCTCCATACTTGCTTTGTCATTATTTACACATGAAGTTGACAGGACCTGTAAAACCCTTCCAATTTTTAAATGCCCCAGTTGATTGCTGTATTCAAATCTAAATAAATGTCTTAACATCCAATCTGGTGCAATCAGCCCTTATAGTCTAGTACCGTCTTCAGTATTCCATTCCAGAAGGCCAGGCTGTAAAACTCCATAACAACTTGAAAATGCAGCCATAAATGGCCCGATCGTGCAACCCTTAATTAATCCTTACTTATGCAAGGTATTCCACTGAGAGAAATGCCTTGTTTCATTGTACTGTAGAACAATCAAACAGCATAAGGAGCACTCTCCCAATGACACAGATATATTTATATACTGTGACAAAGTTCCTCCTCTATCTTGGGGGGTCCTGCGCTTATTGGCGGATTTTCTTGCCTCAGAGATTCACCATGTGGGTTGGGAAACAGCCCAGAGACCTTCCCCTCTGGAAGAACCCACAGTCCAGGTCAATTGGGAGGTTTGGGGGGAACCCGGGCCCGCCCTCTACTCCGGGTTCCAGCCCAGGGCCCTGTGGACTGCAGCTGTCTATAGTGCCTCCTGTAACAGCTGCATGACAGCTACAACTCCCTGGGCTACTTCCCCCTGGCCTCCTCCAAACACCTTCCTTAGTCTCACCACAGGACCTTCCTCCTGGTGTCTGATAACGCTTGTGCTCCTCAGTCCTCCAACAGCACATGCACACTCTCAGCTCCTTGCACCTCTTGCTCCCAGCTCCTCACACTCACACCACAAACTGAATTCAGCTCCTTTTAAAACCCAGGTGCCCTGATTAGCCTGCCTTAATTGATTCTAGCAGCTTCTTCTTAATTGGCTCCAGGTGTCCTAATTAGCCTGCCTGCCTGAACTGGTTCTAGCAGGTTCCTGATTACTCTAGTGCAGCCCCTTCTCTGGTCACTCAGGGAACAGAAAACTACTCATCCAGTGACCAGTATATTTGCCCTCTACCAGACTCCTGTACCCCACTGGTCTGGGTCTGTCACAATACATATTGCCAAGGTGACAATTTTATCCCCTAATGAAGGTCAATGGGACAATGCATGTGAGTGAGGACTACTTGCATGCTTAAGAATTTGCAGAAGTGGGCCATTTATGCCTCCTCCCATTGCATTTGCAAGCCATAGTTCTAGTGGTTGTATAACCCACACCCCTCCTGGTATGTAGTGTTCTGTCCCATCTAGTGGCACCGAGACCACTTAGAGAGAGATAAACTGAGTCTGCTCTACAGCTTTAGCTAACAGTCAGTTGGCTTTTAGCTCATGGGGTAGAAGCTCATGCACTAAGCTCCAGAGGCCCCGGGTTCAATCCTGCCCGCTGATGACCGGAGTCTGTCAGTGTTACAGTTGCACATCATGAGAGATTTTTGGAGGCTGACCACAGTGTTACAGTTGCACATCATGAGAGATTTTTGGAGGCTGACCATTAAGAATGGATTGTTGAATCTATTGCTTGACTTGGGGACTGATTGTAACCAGAAGGAGGAAGGGTGTGTAGGACCGGGGCTTAATTTTAATGTTTCACAATATTATCCTTGCAAATATCTCCCAGAGACACAAGCAGCTTGTGTCTACCACAAGCTGGGATAACATTCCATACCTTGATCATAAGCAACTGAGCGTCTCCTGTGGAAGATAACGAATATCAACCACCCTGCTGTGCTTTTGAACCCCTCCAATAGTCAGCATGACTAACTAGGAATCCAAGCAGGTTTTTAATATTGCAACAGCAAGAAGAGACTATTTAATCATTCCTAATCAGTCAAACATTTAAAGCATGATTAATATGCGGGAGCAATTTCCTACTTTGTTAAGATATTGAGAGAATTCAGTAAGAAGCTGCAGGGGGAGAGGGACAAAGAAGAAGATGTAATGTTCAAATAGTAAGAAAAGTGGGTAACATTCCCCAGTGTTTATTTCCATGACTGTATTCCTTTGGTCTTTGTCCTCTTTCCCTCTGGTTTGCCATGAGCACATAAATGTCTAATATTTTCTGTGTTATATGACAGAGCGCTGCAAGAATTTGACCTTTTCAGTATTCCACAAATTAATAACCTAAATCATTCGTCATGGAAGAGTAAACAGCAAATACTATAAACAAAAAAGACTTTGCGTGCAGAGCCCCAAATCTGCCCCACCTGTCTCCGCCAATGAGGCATGAAGTTTACCTGCTACTTATTTCATTACCGCCTCTCCCCTGAGGACATCCTTAATCCAAATAAAAAGTCAGTTTAATACATAGCCAGGCAAAAGGGACTTCAAGGTTATAAGCAGAGCCAAGCTCAAAATAGAAGGGTGTTTGGATGTGGGGTTTGGTTCAATCTGTTATAGAAATAGGGGCCCAGTTTTTGATATAAATATTTATGAGCATCCAAACGTCCCTAAATGTCTAAGGCCAGAGTCTCTATTGTTTTCTCCATGGTCATTTGGATCAGTACAAAATCAGTTTGAAATTCTGTTAAATCAGCACGGGAATGATTTGCATTCACTTTGCACTGGTGTAAATGACTACACAAGGTGCACGGCACTGGTCATGCAACCCTAGTGAATTCAGATTGGGGCCACCGTTAGCTACAAGTACTTTCAAGATGTTAAAATACACTAAATCTGACTGATGAACTGTACATGCTGGTGCACTGCTGGGGTTCTTTGTTGTTTTGTTTATTTTTTAAACCCATGTCCCATATATACTGGGTTTGGAAAAGCTATTTGAAGAGAAAATGTAAAAGATACGAAGCTATTTGTAAAGCACAAGTTACTTGGTCTGTCTCCTTCTGTCCTTTAATTTGTTCTCCCTCTGCCTTTCCAATGAAAGGTCAATTACCCGGGAAATACTTTTCCACAAGGGCCAGTAATAATTTCATTGCTGTCCATCCATTTCAGTTTTCCTAAGAAAACATGGATAGAGCCTTTAGTTGGAGGAGAGCTTTTTGCTATATTTTTTTCCGAATATTACTTCCAACAGGATTTTCTTTCCCCCTTTTTCTCTGGACCTGTCTTCACATATTACTTTGGATCATGATTTTGTTATATATCATAATCTAAGCAAGGTTGGGCCAGCTATTGGACCTGGGAGATCAAGGGGATCTGCAGGTGTTGCAGGAAGTGGCGTTAATGATTCACTGGAAGGCGCTATAGAGTCAGTACTGAACCAGTGCCCTGTTGTGATGCCAACAGACTTTCAGACTTCTCTACTGGAACAGTTTCTGGAAGAGCTGGTTAACCCTGGTCCCCCTGGCCAAACACCAGCTTGAAATTCTCCCCATGCTTGGAAGAGTTATTTTTCATTTCTTTTTTGGAAAATTATTCTGTTTGCCCAAAATGGCTGCCACTTGAGTGATGGGTTTGTGTGTAACCCACATATATAAAGGGCCTTGTGCTCCCCTTCAGAAACTATTACAGAGGGCTCAGGACCTGTTGGGGTTCAGGCTCACTACTCTGTACAGAACCAACCCCCTTCAGCCCCATATAAATGCCACATAGTCAGTCTTCCCATACATGGTGATGCCCTGCACTGAGTGGAACCCCAAAATGAGGGTAGGGGGAATTCATTTAATTAATTTCCCCTCAGCTCACACACAGGGTCCACTGGGCCAAATTCTCAGCTGGAATAAGTTGATGCTGCACCACTGAAAACAATTACTTCTTCAGTGGAGCTACCCCAGCTGACAATCTGGCTCATTATCTCCTATGGCGTGGCAAGGATTACATCATGTCCATTTGGGGTCTATAAGTACCACTTTGGCTGGAGGCATGCTGTACCTCTGAGGCTCTCAAGGGGTCAATGATGATTGGGATCACTTACCTACCCTTTGGCTAGTCTCATGAGTTATCATGCTGAGGGCTCATCCCATACAAAAGCCACCAATTTTAGGAAAGGTCATCTTTCTTCTCTTCAAGCTCTTCCTTCCCCCAACAAAGCCCAAGACTGTTTTGTAGGAATATAGTGTATCTACCAACTCATCTCAGTTAACCTTCTCTATTCCCCCCCAAAGGACAGTTATTGTCTTTGATACCATCTCAGAGACTGTCAAACAGTTATTTCCTTCTAAAATTTCTCTCTAGCTAAAGGGACAATGAACTAGGGCTCTTGTTAAAACGAGAGCCTTACTACTTTACATTTCAAATACTTTAACTGTTTCTCCTTTTCTGTATCTTTAATAAAAAGTTGAAAAGGATTTTTAGTGGTGTGTTTGTCATGGTACTAAAGAGGCTGAGCTCCCTGGATACCAAACCCCAAATCTTGTTTAAAACTGTTTAATGTTGGGCAGTGACTAGATTATATTAACACCTTTAGCCCATACATTCCCCCTAAATTAATACACCACCACCAGATGTAGGCAATCAAAATAATCTCTTATTTATCTGGATTTTCAACGGATTGTTATGGAAAATATCACTTGCCTTGAACATCTTGATTTATGATCAGATTCTTACCGTGCTTAGAGAATTCATTATGCAAGACAACATTTACTGTGGGTGCATTCTAAATGAGAGAGGTCTTGCAGGAGCAATGACTACATTGCTTGGGATTTTTATGAAAATGCAGATGCTGATCAGGATACCAGGTTAATTAGCAGTTGTTTACGTGCTGGTTCTCTCAGCCATATTTCAACACACGGAACTGACTAATAAAATCCCGTTGCAAACACTTTGCCTTGTACCTACTTGACTCATGATTGCAAAAATCAATAGCAATTTTAATTATAATTTTAATTAGCAGAGAAATGTAGGTGCTGAATTATTTAGCTTGTGTTTACATTCCCATGTGTTCATCATCCAGTTTTGATGGGCTTTGCACTAACAGGCCTCCTTCCACTGTATCTGCCAAGTCCCACTGCTTCGAATAGTCTTGGAATGAGCTGCATAAATCTGGGAATGCCACCAGCCATGGGAGGTGAAATCCCAACTGCACTGAAGTCAATGGCAGAATCCCATTGATTTCAATGGGGCCAGGATTTCATCTGAAGAAATGATCCTGCCATGATACGTTGATCCCTGGCACTGGCAAAGAACCCCAAGGAAGTCAAAGGGGCTCAGGTCCATACATGTAGAGCTTCCTGAAGGATCAGCGCCTAAGACTGCCCTTCTCACTGTCCCCCTTCTTGGCATTTAAGGTCAACCTGCAGGCTCCAGAAGTCGGTCCCTGAAGTTAACACTCAGTGATGGTTGGGAGGGCTTTCTGAGATACGGATTTCCTGTAGATATGGATTTTGTTCTTCCTCTGCCAGTGCCAATGTCTACCAAGATTGAGGGTGATGTGTGAGACGGCTGGGGTTTCGCTTTTGTCTGATTATTGTTCTGCTTGTTTTTTTTACCCAGTGTGATATAATTCCTGAGAAATTAGTGGTTTTTAATTGCACCCATTGTGTGCGTGTGTGATTGATCAGCTTGAATCTGGAACGCTGTACAGTACATAAGCACCTAAGTGCTCTGGCAAGAGTGGCTCGCCAAATGCAATCACAATGGAGTGCAACAATTACCCCATGTAGCAACACCCACAGACAATGAAACATTTGGATTGTTTCAAGGGCATCAAGGCTGATGGGGAAAATCATATTGTTCGGTTCTTTTGAGGCTGTGCTTAATTCTCTTGGTTGTTGTTGTTTTGGAGGTTCTGAAATATCATCAGAAAAATAACTAACAGGGAAACTCTCTTGCATATTTATTTTCCGCAAGTAACTTCTAAGTTCAAGTCAAGCAGCAGTTAACACTAACAGCTCATGTGCACTGCAAGGGCCAACCTGGGATCTTAAAAATCATTATTACAATCATAGCACTAATGGTCCAGCAGACCAGTAGGGAATGATGCCCCTTCCCCCTAAAAGGATGCATAGGCAGCTCAAATTTCATTACCTTTATGGCGGCCATGGGCCCAAACTCTGCTTCAAGGAGCAAAGGCTGCAATCATAGGCTTGCTGTACTGAGGTTGAGGGATCTTTACCGTGAACTAGCCAGGCTATCTACCTTAGCAGTTTCCCACGCATCTCTTCCCATGATAGCTACCTTATCTGCAATGCTCGACTGCATGTGCTACAGGGAACTGGTAGCAGAGAATTCTCTGCTTCCTTCCCATGTGGATTTGTGTGCTGTGCATGGACGCATCGGCCATTCATCCACCATATCCCTGGCCATCTCATACCCTTTCTACATATTTCAGTCGCTGAGCAGCGTGTTGTGGACTTGTGGAGCTGGGTATATAAGGCAGCTTAAGTCGACCTAACTCTGTAAGTGTCTACACGACAGCGTTGCTCCCGCCAATGTAAGTCCCCACTACACCGACCTAATAACGCCACCTCCACGAGAGGCGTAGCACTTAGATTGATATAGTTAGGGCAACGCAGGGTCTGTGTAGACATTGCATTGTTTACGTTGCCTGTCAACTCTGTGAGGAGCTCACAGCTGGAGGGAGCTCTGCTGCCTGGAGCTGTCAGCCACCCCCCATTACCCTAGTTAAGTCAGTGCAAGTGCTTCTGGTGAGGATGCACACCACCAGCAGAAAGACGGTAGTGTGGACATGAAAAATGGCAGTAATTACTGAAGTGGTTGTACGTCGACCTAGCATAGGTTGACTTAATCGTGTTGTGTAGATAAGGCCTCAGAAGACGCTACTTATGCTAACAGGAGGGGTTCTCCAGTCAGCTTAGGGCTTGGCTACACTTACATTTTATAGTGCTCTAACGCTGGCTTGGGGGTGTGAAAAATCACCCCCCTGAGCACAGCAAGTCTGAGCGCTTTAAAGCGCTAGTGTAAACAGGCTCCGAGCGCTGGGAGCCGCGCTACCAGCGCTCGGAGCTAATCCCCTCGTGGAGGTGGATTACCAGGAGCGCTGGGAGAGCTCTCTCCCAGCGCTCACGCACGACCCCACTCGCACTTCAAAGCGCTGCCGGGGGAGCGTTCCCGCGACAGCACTTTGAAGTTTCCGGTGTAGCCATGCCCTTAGGTAATCCATCTCCCCGAGAGGTGGTAGCTAGGTCCATGGGAGAATTCTCCCAGCGAACCTAGCACTGTCTACACTGGAGGTTAGGATGTGGATTTTTCACACCCCTGAGTGACGCAGCTATCCTGACCGAATTTCCTAGTATAGACCAGGCCTAAGAAAGGGGAAATTTTCCCCACCCTAAATACCCATGAGTCACCATGCCGAGAGAGAGAAAAAACAACAACAATCTTTTAAAAGCTCCTGTAAACTTTAAATCCCTTAACTCGAGGTAAGCTCCAAAACTTGATGTAGTAGATTCCAGCATACAAAAAACCTTTCTTTCAATTTGCTCTATAACATTACAGAATTATTAATCTGATTATATTTATTTTATCATAACTTTCTTTTTTCAGTTACCACAATTGCTGCTTTGATATCCTCCTCACATATTGGAAGAAACAGGTACTATTTAAGAACCTTGGCAAACATTATCCAGTTTGCTGTGATAAATGACTTATCTTAGAGGAGATCAAGATATCAAACTTCAAAGACTTAGACCTTACTCTGAACAATTCATCAGGAATTTTCATCAACATACTTAAGTTTACTGCAGGACAAAATCCAAAATTCAAAGATGTTCTGAAAACCATTAAAAACCCCCGCAAAGTTCACTTCTGCTGAAATTCAGAATGAAATAACTGATATCAAGAAGAAGGTTTTGAAAGATATTGTTGACGATATTCAGAAAAATGATGATTAGTGTCACATTTCAGGCAGAAGAACTTGACAAGGGATGCTGTGAATGTATGTTTTACACTACTCTGTTCATGGCAAAGGCAAGGAGAGTCTTATGAAACGTCTTCACTTACATCCGGGTCCGGATGTAAGCAATCGGCTTTCTGAGTTCGATTTATCGCGTCTGGTTAAGACGCGATAAATCGATCCCGGATCGATCCCGGAAGTGCCCCGGATCGATCCCGGAAGTGCTCGCCTTCGACGCTGGTACTCCAGCTCGGCGAGCGGAGTACGCAGCATCGACGGGGGAGCCTTCCTGCCGCGTCTGGACCGCGGTAACTTCGGACTAAGGTACTTCGAATTCAGCTACGTTATTAACGTAGCTGAATTTGCGTACCTTAGTCCGAAGTGGGGGGGTTAGTGTAGACCTGGCCTTTGTGGAATAGCCCAATTGCATGGTCTCACTGCTGAAGCTAAAACACAACACATTCTGAAAGACTTTCATGAACTGGGTCTCGACCCTCAAAATATTTCATAATCTTGCTTTGATTGTATCAAAATTCTGTCAAGGTGCAAAGGAGGTGTACAAATCCTTTTCCTACAGAAATTAAACAAGCAAATACCTTGCATGCACTACATGAAAAACCAGTTACATCCTGTGGTTACTCATGTGCTTGAGAAATTCTCAAATTGTAAGTGTATACACTTTTTTTTTTTTTTTGCAGGCATCAATTGAATATGCTGTACAACGGCCAGCACCTGCAAGGGTCTTATAGAAACAAGAGGGTTTGATCACCTGTAAACCATGGAAATAATCCTCAGTAATTTGGAAGAGATTCAGGCTATTCTGTCAAACTTTGCAAATGGACATGGCGGCCTATCTATTGAAGCAAAAGGGCTGTTGGAAGTTACGGAATCATCCAAATTCTTGTTCTTAGCTCAGGTTATGAGAATGTTTTTGAAAGTTTTTGCTCCTGTCAACAGTTACTTTCAAAAGGAACTAATGCACTTTGCTAAAGTAGTTGAATTGAATACTGTTGCCTGAGAAGAACTTCAACAAAAGAGAGACATTTGAAGATTTTTTCCCTCAGATTTCATCCAAGCATCCTGTTTTGAAAGATGCATGTGATGAAGCATTGGTATTAAGATGTGCCTCTAAAAAAGCTAAAGTATTGCCCCCAAAATTTCAAGATTCCATAGTCACTGAGCCCTTAAACAGGATTCCAAAATGTAAATGAGCATCAGTGGTCCCAGATTGATCATGAATTGATGGATGAAACCAGTCGTGAATTGCAACGGCGATTTTAAGAACATAAGAACATAAGAACATAAGAAAGGCCGTACTGGGTCAGACCAAAGGTCCATCTAGCCCAGTATCTGTCTACCGACAGTGGCCAATGCCAGGTGCCCCAGAGGGAGTGAACCTAACAGGCAATGATCAAGTGATCTCTCTCCTGCCATCCATCTCCATCCTCTGACGAACAGAGGCTAGGGACACCATTCTTACCCATCCTGGCTAATAGCCATTTATGGACTTAGCCACCATGAATTTATCCAGTCCCCTTTTAAACATTGTTATAGTCCTAGCCTTCACAACCTCCTCAGGTAAGGAGTTCCACAAGTTGACTGTGCGCTGCGTGAAGAAGAACTTCCTTTTATTTGTTTTAAACCTGCTGCCTATTAATTTCTTTTGGTGACCCCTAGTTCTTGTATTATGGGAATAAGTAAATAACTTTTCCTTATCCACTTTCTCAACATCACTCATGATTTTATATACCTCTATCATGTCCCCCCTTAGTCTTCTCTTTTCCAAACTGAAGAGTCCTAGCCTCTTTAATCTTTCCTCATATGGGACCCTCTCTAAACCCTTAATCATTTTAGTTGCTCTTTTCTGAACCTTTTCTAGTGCTAGAATATCTTTTTTGAGGTGAGGAGACCACATCTGTACACAGTATTCGAGATGTGGGCGAACCATGGATTTATATAAGGGCAATAATATATTCTCAGTCTTATTCTCTATCCCCTTTTTAATGATTCCTAACATCCTGTTTGCTTTTTTGACCGCCTCTGCACACTGCGTGGACATCTTTAGAGAACTATCCACGATGACGCCAAGATCTTTTTCCTGACTCGTTGTAGCTAAATTAGCCCCCATCATGTTGTATGTATAGTTGGGGTTATTTTTTCCAATGTGCATTACTTTACATTTATCCACATTAAATTTCATTTGCCATTTTGTTGCCCAATCACTTAGTTTTGTGAGATCTTTTTGAAGTTCTTCACAATCTGCTTTGGTCTTAACTATCTTGAGTAGTTTAGTATCATCTGCAAACTTTGCCACCTCACTGTTTACCCCTTTCTCCAGATCATTTATGAATAAATTGAATAGGATAGGTCCTAGGACTGACCCTTGGGGAACACCACTAGTTACCCCTCTCCATTCTGAGAATTTACCATTAATTCCTACCCTTTGTTCCCTGTCCTTTAACCAGTTTTCAATCCATGAAAGGACCTTCCCTTTTATCCCATGACAGCTTAATTTACGTAAGAGCCTTTGGTGAGGGACCTTGTCAAAGGCTTTCTGGAAATCTAAGTACACTATGTCCACCGGATCCCCCTTGTCCACATGTTTGTTGACCCCTTCAAAGAACTCTAATAGATTAGTAAGACACGATTTCCCTTTACAGAAACCATGTTGACTATTGCTCAAGAGTTTATGTTTTTCTATGTGTCTGACAATTTTGTTCTTTACTATTGTTTCAACTAATTTGCCCGGTACCGACGTTAGACTTACCGGTCTGTAATTGCCGGGATCACCCCTAGAGCCCTTTTTAAATATTGGCGTTACATTAGCTAACTTCCAGTCATTGGGTACCGAAGCCGATTTAAAGGACAGGTTACAAACCTTAGTTAATAGTTCCGCAACTTCACATTTAAGTTCTTTCAGAACTCTTGGGTGAATGCCATCTGGTCCCGGTGACTTGTTAATGTTGAGTTTATCAATTAATTCCAAAACCTCCTCTAGTGATACTTCAATCTGTGACAGTTCCTCAGATTTGTCACCTACAAAAGCCAGCTCAGGTTTGGGAATCTCCCTAACATCCTCAGCCGTGAAGACTGAAGCAAAGAATCCATTTAGTTTCTCCGCAATGACTTTATCATCTTTAAGCGCTCCTTTTGTATTTTCATCGTCAAGGGGCCCCACTGGTTGTTTAGCAGGCTTCCTGCTTCTGATGTACTTAAAAAACATTTTGTTATTACCTTTGGAGTTTTTGGCTAGCCGTTCTTCAAACTCCTCTTTGGCTTTTCTTATTACACTCTTGCACTTAAGTTGGCAGTGTTTGTGCTCCTTTCTATTTGCCTCACTAGGATTTGACTTCCACTTTTTAAAGGAAGTCTTTTTATCTCTCACTGCTTCTTTTACATGGTTGTTAAGCCACGGTGGCTCTTTTTTAGTTCTTTTACTGTTTTTCTTAATTTGGGGTATACATTGAAGTTGAGCCTCTATTATGGTGTCTTTAAAAAGGGCCCACGCAACTTGCAGGGATTTCACTTTGGTCACTGAACCTTTTAACTTTTGTCTAACTAACCCCCTCATTTTTGTATAGTTCCCCCTTTTGAAATTAAAGGCCACAGTGTTGGGCAGTTGAGGTGTTCTTCCCACCACAGGGATGTTGAATGCTATTGTATTATGGTCACTATTTCCAAGCGGTCCCGCTATAGTTACCTCTTGGACCAGCTCCTGCGCTCCACTCAGGATTAAATCTAGAGTCGCCTCTCCCCTTGTGGGTTCCCGTACCAGCTGCTCCATGAAGCAGTCATTTAAAGTATCGAGAAATTTTATCTCTGCATTTCGTCCTGAAGTGAAATGTTCCCAGTCAATATGGGGATAATTGAAATCCCCCACTATTATTGGGTTCTTAATTTTGATAGCCTCTCTAATTTCCCTTAGCATTTCATCATCACTATTACTGTCCTGGTCAGGTGGTCGATAATAGATCCCTAATGTTATATTTTTACTAGAGCATGAAATTTCTATCCATAGAGACTCTATGGAACCTGTGGATTCGCTTAAGATTTTTACTTCATTTGAATCTACACTTTCTTTAACATATAGTGCCACTCCTCCCCCTGCACGGCCTGTTCTGTCCTTCCGATATATTTTGTACCCCGGAATGATTGTGTCCCATTGATTGCTCTCAGTCCACCAGGTTTCTGTGATGCCTATTATATCTATATCCTCCTTTATCACAAGGCACTCTAGTTCACCCATCTTATTATTTAGACTTCTGGCATTTGTGTACAAGCACTTTAAAAACTTGTCCCTGTTTATTAGCCTGCCTTTTTCTGATGTGCCAGATTCTTTTTTATGTGGCTGTTTATCATCTGATCCGGCCCTTACATTATACTTTTCAGTCCTCTGCTCCTGACTATAACCTGGAGATTCTCTATCATCAGACTCTCCCCTAAGAGAAGTCTGTGTCCGATCCACACGCTGCTCTGCAGCAGTCGGCTTTCCCCCATCTCCTAGTTTAAAAACTGCTCTACAACCTTTTTAATGTTTAGTGCCAGCAGTCTGGTTCCACTTTGGTTTAGGTGGAGCCCATCTCTCCTGTATAGGCTCCTCCCATCCCAGAAGTTTCCCCAGTTCCTAATGAACGTGAACCCCTCCTCTCTACACCATCGTCTCATCCACGCATTGAGACTCTGAAGCTCTGCCTGCCTACCTGGCCCTGCGCGTGGAACTGGGAGCATTTCTGAAAATGCCACCATAGAGGTCCTGGATTTCAGTCTCTTCCCTAGCAGCCTAAATTTGGCTTCCAGGACATCTCTCCTACCCTTCCCTATGTCATTGGTACCTACATGTACCACGACCACCGGCTCCTCCCCAGCAGTACACATAAGTCTATCTAGATGCCTCGAGAGATCCGCAACCTTCGCACCAGGCAGGCAAGTCACCATACGGTTCTCCCGGTCATCACAGACCCAGCTATCTACATTTCTAATAATCGAATCTCCCATTACTAACACCTGCCTTTTCCTAGAAACTGGAGTTCCCTCCCCCGGAGAGGCAACCTCAGTGCGAGAGGCAACCCCAGAACCATCTGGAAGGAGGGTCCCAACTACGGGAAAGTTTCCCTCTGCTCCCATTGACTGCTCTACTTCCCTGGGCCCTTCTTCCTCCTTAACAGCACAGGTGCTGTCTAAGCGGAGGTGGGACAATTCTACAGTGTCCCGGAAAGCCTCATCAACATACCTCTCTGCCTCTCTCAGCTCCTCCAGTTCCGCCACCCTGGCCTCCAAAGTCCGTACATGGTCTCTGAGGGCCAGGAGCTCCTTGCACCGACTGCACACATACGCCACCCTCCCACAGGGCAGGTAATCATACATGCAACAGTCGGTGCAATAAACTGGATAGCCCCCACTCTGCTGCTGGGCTTCTGCCTGCATTGTATCCTAGTTAGTGAAAGGGTGGTTTACAGAAGGGAGTTTTGGAATGTGGTTTGGTTTATAGGTTTTAGGGGGGGGCCCCGGGGATTGGGTTACGGCTGGCGAGGGACTCCCACTCCCTTCCCACTCCCCTTCTAAACTCCCTTGCGAAACTCCCTGTTAGCAGCCCCTGGTCACAAAGCTCCCTGGTCGCTTGTGCGCGGCTTTATAAAGCCCTGGCCTGAGTGAATGCCCCGCCCACTGATTAAGGCTCAGCCAATTACCAGAGGCTTCGAGCTTTCAAACCTGCCTCCAACTGCCAGCCAGAGCACACGGTCCCTCAAACAACCAAACAAACAAACACAAGCTCAGCACACAGCAAGTAACCCCCAAACACAAACAAACACACACTACAGACAATCACTTACCCCACAGATGCTGTATTAGCTCCTCCTTCACCTGGAGAACTCCCTTGCGAAACTCCCTGTTAGCAGCCCCTGTTCGCAAAGCTCTGAGAAGAATTCCAAGTTCTACAAAAGCTTGTCAGCAATCTATTCTACCAGCCCTTCAGACTTCTTGAAACTGAAATCACCGTGCGCTTTGATTAACTGACTTGCTTGGACTAGATACTGAGAAGGTGAAAGTTGAAATGGCTGTATTTAAACCACTGATAGAGAACAAAAATTGCAAAGAAGTCCTAGGTGCTGCTAAGGAATTAAAGGAGGCTTTCCCATGTATTTTTGCTATACCTATAGTGGCCTTCTTTGGAGCATCAACTTCAGGTTGTGAGAATTCAGATTCTTGTTTGAAAAGAATTTTATCACACCCTAAGATGAGCATGACTCATGAAGGAAAGAGAAACCTAATTCTTCTGACCTATGAAAGTGATTTGATTTGAAAACTGAACCTGGATGTCCTTGTGGAGGAATTCAGAAGCCACTGTCCAAGAAGACTTCAACTTTGGTTTCATGAACAGTCTTTACGTTACACAGCACTTCCATGTTAAGATTTATACTCATATATTTCTGAATCTTTGAATGTTTATTTCATAAAAATAAAGTAAAAAAAAAAAAAGGCTTCTGACGGACTGCATTCTTCACTAAGTGCATGAATTTCTGAAGGAAAGGACAACTGCCTTTCTTATCATGAAGTGTTCCCCCGACCCCTCATGCCCATATCCCAGCTCCAGGGCTGATATGAAATCGGTGCAACTAACTGCTATCTACTCTAAGGGTATGTCTATACTTACCCGCTGGTTCGGCGGCAAGCAATCGATCTTCTGGGATCGATTTATCGCGTCTTGTCTAGACGCGATAAATCGATCCCGGAAGTGCTCGCCGTCGACGCCGGTAATCCTGCTCCGCGAGAGGAGTACGCGGAGTCGACGGGGGAGCCTGCCTGCCGCGTGTGGACCCGCGGTAAGTACCTTTAAGTTCGAACTAAGATACTTCGACTTCAGCTACGTTATTCACGTAGCTGAAGTTGCGTATCTTAGTTCGAACTGGGGGGCTTAGTGTGGACCAGCCCTAAGTGTGTGAGATATGAATGGTCACACTCACCCACACTCCTACCTGATATGGATTCCTGTCAATCCCCCTTCCCCTAAAGGCAAAGCTGGCATAGCTTGTGATTAGACCTGTGTGGCGAATGGAAGTTTTGTTTCATGAAGGATTTTGAGATTTCAAAATTTGGCATCACTCTGAGAAATAGGAACAAAACCTCCGTTTTGAAATTCTCCAAAAGATAATTTTATATTTTTTTTCGTTAGGAGTCCCAAACACTTTTGTTTTGACCATCAGAATATTGGTTTTTATTTTCATTTTGACTGTACAATTTTGTATTATGCTATGTAATACATTAAAAAAATCCAAACAGAGAGTCATTTCAAATGAAAAATCGAAACCTCTTCTTCTGAAAATGTCAAAACGGGACCTTTCAACATTATTGGAACGCCACCCAGTCCTGGTTTTTTCCCCCAACGAAATTCCAGCCAAATTGACCAGATTTCAACAGAATCTCATATTCCAACAGAATGTGTGGGCCTGTTTAAGTTTCTACAAACCAGTTCTATTTATAATTATCACAAAACAAGAACAGGCACTGTCTCATAGGCGCCGACTTCGTGGGTGCTCTGGGGCTGGAGCACCCATGGAAAAAAATTGGTGGGTGCTCAGCACCCACTGGCAGCTCCCCGCCCCACCCCCCCTGCTCCAGCTTACCTCCGCCTCCTTCACGAGTGCACTGCCACGTCCTGCTTCTCCTCCCTCCCAGCACTTGCGCCACAAAACAGCTGATTCGTGGGGCAGGGAGGGAGGGGGGAGGAGGGGGAATGCGGCGCGCTGGGGAAAGAGGCGGGGCCGGGGCGCGGATTTGGGGAAGGGATCCAATAGGGGCAGGGAGGGGGCAGGGCGGCGTGGGCACCCACCGGCGCCAGAGAAAGTTGGCGCCTATGCAATCGGCTAACTGCAAAGCTTTAATCTGTTCCCCTCATCTAGCATTTTTTATGCAAATGTTGCTTATTTTCAGGCTCAGAGTTTGATGTGACAAAGCCATGAACTATCTCTTTTTTAAATGATGAGATTGAGTAGTATTTTTAAAAATTCATTCATCAGAAAATGGTAATTTTTGTTTGAAATTTATATTTGTTTGTGTGAAAACACCACAAGAGGAAATTTTCCAATTTGCCCCTAGATTCATTTGCCCTGACACAATCCAAAAAAAAAAAAAAAAAAAAAGCAAAATACGAATGTATTCTGGATGTAAAATGTATTATGGTGTTTGTGACACCAAAAGCTGCGTCATTAGAGATGGCCAGACACTAGCTCAGGCATAGGTAACTTCACTGAACCATGACACACCAGCGTTTAAGTTAGAGTCTGATCATGTAAAGCGCTGAGTGCCCTCAACTCTCACTGAAATCAGCAATTAAGGACATTGAGCAACTGAGAGGACCCTAAAATTAGACACAAATTTTATAGCGATACTGGAAAAGCAAATTTCAACTGCTACAGTTTTGAAAAAGAATGGCATCTACATGATCTGCCATCCAAGGATCTAAAAGCACTTTACAACAACTCTTGAATTGCCCATATATGAGGTATCTAATATCTCCATTTTACTGCTGAAGAAACTGAGCCAAAGAAAAGTTAAGTGACTCACCCAAGACCACACAACAAGTCTGTCTCAGAGTTGAGGACAAAACCCAGATCCCCTGAATCCCATCCACAAGGATTATTGTCAGGGCCGTCCTTAGGCATACGCAGCATACGCAGCTGCGTAGGGCACCTGAAAATGTGGGGCACCCCTGGTTAGTGTCCACCCTTCCGCCTCTTCCTATCCCTGTTCTGACCCTTCCTGCAGGCTCCCACCACAGCTGGGTGCTGCAGCCTGGTGAATCTTCTTCCGAAGGGGATCTAGTAACTTAAAAGTGAAAAAGCCTTCCAGCCTGCCAGACCTATTAGCACAACATTGAAACTGTTAAAGAGCCATTCAAGTGGTAATGAAGCCATTTAACAGGCATTTGCCAACCCCCAGGTATATACTGTCAGCTTCTGAATTTACTGACAAAAACAGTTGTGCATTACTGTAATATTTACTCAGAACATGTCAGTCTACAGGACATTAGTTTAAAATTTGCTTTAAAAATATTTCATTAGTGTGTTGCTGAAGATTATAAAATCACGTCTCTAAAAAATCCTTGCATAGATTTTTAGATGCACAATCATCTTTAGCCTTAAATGCTTGAATCTTCAGGCATATAGTTTTTAAAATAAATTCTTCAAAAGACCACCCTTATCTAAAATACACATGCGAGACTGGACTGCCATCAGGCACTGGGGCACGAGTTTAATAATACTGCATAGGGCCCCATAAATCCTAAGGAATTTGAGATTTTGAATTTTTTTTCATCCCAAACTGGGATGAAAACTCAAAATCTCAAATTTTCACAAACCAGAAATCCAAAAAACTTTTGATTTGGGTCAATTGAAACATTTCATTACAATACTTCCCAAAAGGTTTTGTTTTGATTAACTTTTTTTTTCTTCTTCATTTTTGTTAACTAACTTAAATGTCAAAACAAAGTTGTTTCAAACAAACAAAAATAAAGGGAACTTTATTTGGAAAATGTAAATATAGGTCCTTTCAACAACTTTGAAATATTTAAAAAAAATTTGAAAAGAGAAATTGATCAAAATGAATTCCCACAAGAAGTTTCAGTTTTGATAAATTGGCATTTTCTGATTAAGTGTTAAGGAATGTTCTGAAAGAGGAAAGGGAGATCATTTGACATGCAAGGAAAGGGATGGGGTTCCTGGACCAAGCAGGGGCAGAGATGAAGATCAAAGAGGAAACTAGGGCAAGATTGTGAGACAGACACACACACACACACACACGGGGCACTCACAAGTCTTGGAAGAAGCATCAACAAGACAGGAAATTGGAGGAATTGAGAGCTGAGATGTAGTTAGTATGAGTTGTACAAGACCTTGAGTATAGGAGGCATGATGCAAAATTCTTGTATAGCTCATATATTTTAGCCTACTTAGTAATTAAGTGGAAGATGAAGAGGATATGGGTATGGGTGGAGAAAGCTGTGTTTGAATGTAGAGTCATAGCTGGTTATGATCTCATTTTAAATATTGCAGTCTTTGCTTTGGCTGCTTGAAACATAATTAAATGTTCCTAGAGCTGCATCTGCGTTTGAGACATCATTGAAAACAAGATGCTACATCTCAAGGATTTCTCAGCATTCATATCCTGGTAAATTATACTTTTCAATTGCTTTTTCTTGCTTGTCAACTTTTTATGCTGGAATTTTCTCTAAATAAGGTGTTTATATGCATCACCCTTCAGTTAGCTTTAAGTAGATGTAGATGCAGCAATATTATTTCCCTTTTAAGGGACTTGCTGGTTTAGCATCTCCATAGGGATAGAAGAAATTAAAATAGTGTTCCTAACTGCGGAAATGATTAATGGCAAAGTCTGGGGATATTGCTTGTGTGTTGGAGCTGAAGTAGCAGCTAATACTAATGAAGCATAATATATGGAGATATACCTATCTCATAGAACTGGAAGGGACCCTAAAAGGTCATTGAGTCCACCCCCCTGTCTTCGCTAGCAGGACCAAGTACTGATTTTGCCCCAGGTCCCTAAGTAGCCCCCTCAAGGACTGAACTCACAACCCTGGGCTTAGTAGGCTAATGCTCAAACCACTGAGCTATCCCTCCCCACATAGCATCAGACATGTACACCTTGCAAGCGTCCTCAATGCACCTTCACAGCTTTTGGGGGTCTGTTTTCCTTGGTGAACATACAAACAACTGCCAGGAATATGGAAGCTGCAAGCACAAACAGATCAGAGAACAGATTTTGTGGCCTATTAAAGTTCTGTGCTTTGAAGACCAAAGGAAAGTAACTAAGCAGAGCAAATAGCCGTTCTTGAGATCTGCAGATGTGCCATGGGCAGCTGTGGAGTACATTTCATTTCAGAGCAAATGAAGCATATTGCACCATTGCTCTGTACATATAGAGAATCAGAGCTGATCAACTGGGCAATAGGCCCCATACTATTAAATAGGGCAAAGAGGTATATCTACTTATATGCTCTTCCTCCCCCATTGCTGAAGTATCCAGCGCAGCTCGGATTCTTATGCACTTTACGGGTAAGAGACTGTGCTTTTTGAGTGGGAGAATCTGCCAGTGCAGTGCTCTCTTCCTATATTCCTGATCCTTCTGTGGCTCTCACAACTTTGCCAAGCTGCCACGAAGTGAAAGCTGACCAGAGTCTTGGTATTTTTCACTGCTGTTATTCAGAACGCCGTTGGCAACTTTAAGTGATTAAAAAATAAGGCACTTTTGTTCTGCTACAGCCAGAAGCTTTCTGGGGGAGGCAGAGAAGGTGAGCTCCACCTCATACCCCATCACAGCTAGGAGGGCAGTGGACAGAGGGAGAGTCTTCTAGAAGCCAGTGGGGGGTTCAAGATGTGCACCAAATTTATCAGGCATTTATTAGGACTGGCTACTAGAATCCAGGGACAGCATCCTAGCAGGCACTGTCCCCGGACGGTGGAACTCCACCCATTGTTTGATATGGTTTTTTTTTTTTTTTTTGCTTGTAGATTAGTACTCTGAATCGGTGGATGTGTACTTCTCCGGGCAGCTGCATGCTGCCTCCCATGTGCTCTAGTGCTGGCTGACTTACTGTTACGTTGTCTAATGATATCCCAGTGCTAGTGGTACCTACAAGCAACATTGACGTATGCTGCCTAATCCAGAAAGGAAGAAGCTGAAGTGATGGAAACCAAGGCAAAAGAAACGAGTTTTGAAGAGGGATTTGAAGGAGAAGAGTGAGAGCTCTTAGCTGAAACCTGAAACTAATCCCCCAGGGCTCTTCTTCCATGCTAAAGGAAAGGGTTTGGGTTAGTTTAGCTGAATCACAGCTACTCAACTCGGCTTTGCTAGCTTTGTCACCTGCTGTGCTCAAGATGTGGCAGTTTTGTCCTCTGCAAGGTAACCTCCCGCTCTATAGGACTCATTCATAATGCTCCTGAGGTGCTTTTTTCTATGGGTTCGTTAGTAGACTGCTAGGCAATGACAGCTTGGCTAAAATGCTCTGCAGAGTTATCAGCATCTGGTAGCCAGTGCGTGGTGCACAGGTGTATCCATTGGAATTTGTGAGACATTCCATATTCACAGTGACAGTAATTATTATAATCAGTCTTTTCTGTAACAGGCTTAGGAGCCCACTTGTTTCAGTGCTTGATTTATCTGCAGAACATGACATAAATTAGCTAGCAGCTGGACTGAAAAACCACCCACAGATGTTTTCTAGTAGGAGCTTGAGTTAGTCCACCCACTGTGAGTACATTTAGTCCTCCTGAGACGGGCAGGTGTATAACCCGGGAAATTTTCCAATTCAGTCTTTAGAGAAATAAGAAATGAACTATTAACATTTAATTAGAAGAAACAGGGTCCCTTTGTAAAAATGCCACCACCGGCCCTATCAAGGGCTGGACACATAGCGAGATCATGCCAGTAGAAAACAGCAGTTCTTCCTTTGTACCAAAACTAGTTACAGGTTCTCAGCTCAGGGAGTAATAAAGTAGTTTTCCTTAACACATTTAGCCACATAATTCAGTCTGCCTGGGTGGACCAGAGGCATTGGCTTAACGGTCTGAGAATCCAGTTTGAAATACTCGGGCTCCTTGGAAACCCAAGTTCATCTTCAGTTTACTTTTTATCAGTATTAGTTCTACTCATTCAGAGGAAGTGTGAGAAATGCCACAAGGGGTCAAAGGGCAGAGCCAGTAGTGAGGGCTTCCTGCTTCTAGTAAGAGACCTTTCTACTTCTGCTTTTCCCGTCTTTCTTCCTGTTTTCCCACTTCATATAACAGAATGAAGGTCTAGTTCCCTTTCCCCTTTTTCTTCCTGCTGCCATTTTTTGCTATTGCCATTCTGTAACTTCTAAACATTTCTCCAGCTTTGGAAAAGTTAGAGTAGAACAAGGGGGACAAGAGGAACCTTAGAAATCATCTATTCAATTGAATTCAGTGGCAAACCCTCCTAAGATTCATAATTTAACTTTTGTGCTGTCAAACTAAAATACAATGCGAATTTCAATTTGCAATGAAATGACATGACAATGCATGTGTTGAGCTGAAATTTCCCATAAAGAAAAATCAGTGAAAAGAAAACTATATTTTCCTGTCAAAAAAGCCATCTTGGATGAACCATTTTTTGACTGAAAGTGTTTGACCACCTCTCATATATATAACTTACCAGGGTAACAGTTGCTCCTCAGGCCTCAGAATGTCCATGGTTCCAATGCCAAGAACTCTTCTGACATTGGAGGCTGAAGCTAAAAATCTGCCTCTCATGGCTGACATTTTGGAGGTGGGGGCAGTGCTGATTTTGTTCCCCTCTGGAGTACTTCCACGATGGGGCTTGTCAGAGACTTGGACGTGGGTAGTTGTGTCGATAGTTGGAGCAGGAGTCAGTAGCCAGGAATAGGTGCTCAGGGTCAGAGGCCAGATGCCAAAGCCAACGGTCAGAGCTGACAGTCAGAGCCAAGTTACCTGGAGTGAGGTGAGGCAGGGGCCAAAGCAGGAGCAGGGCTAGGTCTGAGGCTGGAACAAGGCTAGGAACACGCAGGCACAGGAGCTATCACAGCCATGGAAAAATGCTTTGAATAGCCATCGAGCTGCTGCTGCTGGGCTTAAGAGCAGCTCTGCTGACTTTTCCCACTAGTCAGGTGGTGTAGCAGCTAATCAGACAGCCTTCTGCAGGCCAGCTGCACTTGTTAGGTTGCCCTGAGACTGACTCTGCTGCAGGCCCTGATTCCTGAGAGGGCTGCTGGTGGGTTGATACATTTATTGTGCTTACAGTCTATGGGCCTACTGCTAAGCTGACGAGGCCTACCAGACCCTTTCCTGGGTTTGGGCTGTATCTGTGGAAAAACAGAATTTTTAATAAAAAAGAAGCCATTTCTGAAATATAGGAGTCCAAGAAGATCTTCCTAAAATGGCTTAGTGGGTAATCCTCCCTCCTTTCCACCTTTTCCCCCTAAATGCGGATATCTCAAACAGCCAAAAAACACCATATTAGAATTTTCTGCAAAATAAGAATAATGATTAGAGTGTCATCATGAAGGTACAAATGCCCCAAAAGGGGCTAAGAGTGAAAAATGCCATCTCAGTCATATCTCTAGTACAGGCTATAGTTTTCAATGGCCCTAGAATACATTGTCTAAAATGTCCCTTTCTCCAATCATGTCACTTGTGACGTTGTGCAGTCTATATGGTTTTATAAAAACATGATAATAAGTGAATATAATGTAACTGGGATAGTTTTATAAAAATTTGATAGTAAGTGACTATAATGCAAATGGGATATGCTTCGTGCAAAAGGTCTCTTGTAAGGTATCATTACAAAGCTCATAATCTACTGAGTGTGATCATCCTATTTGTAGAAATGTACCACTCTTGTATCTAAAACTAGAAATATAAAACATAACTCTGAGGGCCTATTGTAATTATGTAAAGTGTGGGCCATTAATGATGGTTTGGAATCGTGATGACTCCCATTAACAAGGACCATTGTCTGCAGATGACTGTGTTTACCTGTGAGTCTTCCTGTATATGTGTGTGCTGGCAAGTGAGTAATGAAGTCTTGCAGTGACATGTGATCATGTCACCTGAACTGGAATCCATCTTTAACCTGGTGCTTTTCCAGTGAGGGGGGGGTGGAAACCCAGAGGGACAAAGGGTTCCCGCCTTATGCAAAAGATATATAAAGGGGTGGAAGAGAAGTGAGGGGGAGAGGAGCCCATCATGAAGAATCCCCTAGCTATCACCTGAGCTGCAACAAGAGCTGTACCAGGGGAAAGAATTGTGCCCAGGCCTGGAAGGTGTCCAGTCTGAGAAAAAACTTACTGAAGCATCTCTGAGGGTGAGATTATCTGTATTTAGTTTGATTAGACATAGATTTGCGCATTTTATTTTATTTTGCTTGGTGACTTACTTTGTTCTGTCTGTTACTACTTGGAACCATTTAAATCCTACTGTCTGTATTTAATAAAATCACTTTTTATTTAATAATTTACTCAGAGTATGTATTAATACCTGGGGGAGCAAACAACTGTGCATATCTCTCTATCAGTGTTATAGAGGGCGAACAACTTATGAGTTTGCCCTGCATAAGCTTTATGCAGGGTAAAACGGATTTATTTGGGTTTAGACCCCATTGGGAGTTGGGCATCTGGGTGCTAAAGACAAGCACACTCCTGTGAGCTGTTTTCAGGTAAACTTGCAGCTTTGGGACAAGTGATTCAGACCCTGGGTCTTTGTTGGAGCAGACTGGAGTGTCTAATTCAGCAAGACGGGGTGCTGGAGTCCTGAGCTGGCAGGGAAAACAGGAGCAGAAGTAGTCTTGGTACATTGGGTGGCAGCTCCCAAGGGGGTTTCTGTGATCCAACCCGTCACAGTGGCGTAGTCGAGCAGGATCTGTGCACAGCTGATTGCTTTGAGATACTGGTAGTGATTTTAAGTGAGTTTTAAGTGTGGTGGCTGGAGAACAGACAAAGTAGTTACTGGTTTGTTATTTTCTGTTTGCTTATTTTGGGAAAGGGAAGTAGGGACAGAAAAGGAAGCAAAATAAGTAAGAATGAAGATGAAAAGAAGCTAAAACTACACAAGTTGCAAATTGCCCAGAAAGACTGAACAATGGGCGCTGGGAATGTCTCTGTTAACTAAGAAGCCCCTGAGCTGAGTGCATCTCAGTTTCAGTGAACTGCAGATGGGTGTGGCCCAACCGCTGTCTGTGCTGAAGCTGACTGGAGTGTCTAACCTAGCAAGACAGGAGGGGAGGAGTGCCTGTTCTGGCAGGAGGGTGTTCTCTGTGGTATCCCAGCTCATCAAGTGATGGTCTCAAGGGAAGACAAATGGAAATTGATGTACAATTTGCCTGGGAAAAGGCTGACCTGGAAAAAGAAAAGGCTGCCCACCAGCCTGGACTTAAGAGACAAAGCAAGTAAGACCCAGAAGCATGACCTGGCTGTAATGGAGTGGAAGAGGTGCACAGAGACATGTATCCTGGAGCTGGAAGTTGGGGTCCTGGTGACTGCTGCGGTGGGAACAAACCCCAAGGACTCTAGCTGGAAGCAAACCCAACCTGAGTGAAAGGGTGGGGATTTTGCTGGCCAGCGAAAGGTCTCTCATAGCTTGGAGATGTGAGCCTACAGCTGGATCAGGGTCTCTTTCCCTTTTGGGGGACACAGGAGTGTCTGCCCCATAGGGGAGCCCCAAAATGAATTTTAGGTATACTGCCTCCGCCATGGTCAGTGTCCAAGTCTCTGGCAGTAAGTTCAGGAGGAGGGTGTGACGTTGTGCAGTCTATATGGTTTTATAAAAACATGATAATAAGTGAATATAATGTAACTGGGATAGTTTTATAAAAATTTGATAGTAAGTGACTATAATGCAAATGGGATATGCTTCGTGCAAAAGGTCTCTTGTAAGGTATCATTACAAAGCTCATAATCTACTGAGTGTGATCATCCTATTTGTAGAAATGTACCACTCTTGCATCTAAAACTAGAAATATAAAACATAACTCTGAGGGCCTATTGTAATTATGTAAAGTGTGGGCCATTAATGATGGTTTGGAATCGTGATGACTCCCATTAACAAGGACCATTGTCTGCAGATGACTGTGTTTACCTGTGAGTCTTCCTGTATATGTGTGTGCTGGCAAGTGAGTAATGAAGTCTTGCAGTGACATGTGATCATGTCACCTGAACTGGAATCCATCTTTAACCTGGTGCTTTTCCAGTGAGGGGGGGTGGAAACCCAGAGGGACAAAGGGTTCCCGCCTTATGCAAAAGATATATAAAGGGGTGGAAGAGAAGAGAGGGGGAGAGGAGCCCATCATGAAGAATCCCCTAGCTATCACCTGAGCTGCAACAAGAGCTGTACCAGGGGAAAGAATTGTGCCCAGGCCTGGAAGGTGTCCAGTCTGAGAAAAAACTTACTGAAGCATCTCTGAGGGTGAGATTATCTGTATTTAGTTTGATTAGATATAGATTTGCGCATTTTATTTTATTTTGCTTGGTGACTTACTTTGTTCTGTCTGTTACTACTTGGAACCACTTAAATCCTACTGTCTGTATTTAATAAAATCACTTTTTATTTAGTAATTTACTCAGGGTATGTATTAATACCTGGGGGAGCAAACAACTGTGCATATCTCTCTATCAGTGTTAAAGAGGGCGAACAACTTATGAGTTTGCCCTGCATAAGCTTTATGCAGGGTAAAATGGATTTATCTGGGTTTAGACCCCATTGGGAGTTGGGCATCTGAGTGCTAAAGACAAGCACACTTCTATGAGCTGTTTTCAGGTAATCTTGCAGCTTTGGGACAAGTGATTCAGACCCTGGGTCTGTGTTGAAGTGGACTGGAGTGTATAATTCAGCAATAGTACAGGCTATAGTTTTCAATGGCCCTAGAATACATTGTCTAAAATGTCCCTTTCTCCAATCATGTCACTCTCCTGTTTGAATCCTCCCATTAGCTCCATCTTCTCTATCACATTATATTCAAGCTGCTTATTTTCACCTTGTGAGGCCCTTCACAACTCTGCCCCTTCCTACAGCTCTCTTCTTGTATCTTGCCAAGTATTTCTACTTCACCAGCCTCAACCACCCATTGGTCCACTTCTCTGTCAAACATCTTTGTGCTTTCTTCTATGCCAGTGGTTCCCAAACTTGGTTCGTGGCTTGTTCAGGATAAGTTCCTGGAGGGCCCCGAGATGCTTTGTTTACCTGAGCGTCCGCAAGTACGGCCGCTTGCAGCTCCCAGTGGCCGCAGTTCGCAGTTCCCAGCCAGTGGGAGCTGCGGGAAGCAGTGCGGGCTGGGCCACCACTTCCCGCAGTTTCCATTGGCTGGAACCACTGTTGTATGCCACCCCTTATAAAATGTCCTTCCTGGTTTAGTTTGTGAAACCACTACCCTGCCCGCCTTCAAATCCCTCCTCAGGGCCTACTTTTACCACCCCATTTATAGGAAATTTCCATTCAGTAAAGGCTAGGTAGATAGCTTGTGTGGATTGCTAATACCCATTTTGTTTGCTTAGTAGTATGCTATAATTTAAAACAAACAAAAACCTTTTCAATGACTCAAACCCTCAACTTATATGTAGTTAGCCTATATAACTGCTTACCCCGACATCTGTTAACTTCCCACCATTCCTTTCTGTTGTGTATTACACGCACTTGGAGTCATTATTATTAATTATTTGTCTTGCAGTAGAGCCCCAGTCATGGACCATTATGCTAGGCACTGTACAGCCAGAACAAAACACCTGTCCCTGTCCCAAAGAGCTTACGGTGGAAGTATAAGTTGAGGCACCAGGTGGATAGACAGACAAATGGAGGAGCACAAAATAATAAGGAGACAATACTGCTCAACATGGTAGGCTGTGGTCTCAGTCAGGGGTGAAAGTAAACTGGTATGGGACGGTATGGCGTACCGGTAAAAAGTGGCCGCTGTACCGGTAAGTGTTGAATGTTACTTTCACCCCTGGTCTCCAGGAGCCTACCTACTGTTGAGTTTTTAGTGGGCATTACAGCAGAGGAGAGTTGTAAGGAGGAAAATGAGGCAACTTTGTGGATGTTTACAGGGAATTCCGCTTATGCATGAGGGGCAGCCTGGGAGACAACATGAAGGTACTTGTAGAGTCTGATCCTAAAACATAACTAAGTTCTTTAGGGTAGGGATTGTATCTTACCATATGTCTGCACAGTGCCCGGCACAACCAGTCCCTTATCCTGATGCATAATGGATAATTGAGACAAATGAGCACAAGAAGAAGCCAGATCCCTTACCTGGAGTAAATCAGCATATCTCCATTGAAGTCAATAAACCTGCACCCATATCAACCAGCTGAGGATCTGGCCCATTGCCATTAGTCTCAGTTCAGCTTTCCCTCTTAGCCATTTTGTTCTTGCTTCAAAGAACTGTGCTTTCCAAACAACCCCAGGTGTTTCAGTTTTAATCACTATGATTTACTCATGTAGCTGACAGGCTGTGAAGCTGATTTCTGAGCCACAGAGTAATGTACAATGGTGGTTGGTCACAGGGCAACACAAATACATAGTACTGAATTGCAAACACTTCTTTGGCAAGGAAATACACTGCAGTCACTTTCCCACCAAAAAGGATGGTGCATATGGTGCTAGCAAAACATCTGAACTCATCTAAATGTTTTCTAAGCAAGGCGGTGTCGATACAAAATGGAATCTCCTCTGAAAGTCTGGCTAACACATGGCCATTGGATCTCATCCAGAACTCTTATACCTACAGACCAGGGGTGATGGATTCTTCCTAAAAGTGGAGGGGCAGGAGGCCCCTCCCCCTCCATGGCCCCGCCCCTGCCTATCCTCTTCCCCTGAGGCCCCGCCCCCTGACCAAGCCAGAAGTCAGAGCAGGCCAGGGATCCTGGGCCCCTCCACCTGCCTGGGATGCGGGGGCCTCGAGAGCAGCCCCCAGCCCGTGTCCCCGCCTTCCGGGTCCCCCACCAAGGGCAGGTGGAGGGTCCGTGATTCCCCACAGATGCCCAGGTTCCCCAGGCCAGACTCGGACCAGACTCCAGCTTCTAGCCTGGCTAGGGGGCATGGCCTCCGGGGGAAGAGGAGGGGCTGGAGGCCGGGCCATGGCGAAAAGTGGACGGGCCACGGCCTTTTGGCCACCCCCATTCCGACGCCCCTGCTGCAGACCCCATAAGCACCTCCCATGGCTGAGTTAGCTGCACACATTGACATGATTGCAGGACAATATGTTCTAAAGGCTGTCAGCCTTATTCCAGTTCTCACCCATTTTTGTTGATAGTGAATATCCCTGCCCTTCATAAATCAAACTAAATATTCCTGAAAAAAAAACATTTGCTGTATTTCTCAAGCTAAAGTCAAAACCCGCTAGTCAAGATTAGTTGTCTATGGGGGATGTGAATGGGTTGCTTCTAAATCTCTCTCTGTAGTCTTCTACTTCAGAAGATTTGCTCACTCATTTGTGACGGGGTCTGTTTCAAACACCAGGAATGACAATCAGCACCACTTTTTGAAGTACTGTGGGAAATGGCACAGAAATTTCTGGAGTGTATCTAAGAAGGACCAGGTGGCTGAATGCTGTCATGCTATGAAAAGGTGGAAAGAAACTCACCACCAGGAGTTTATTTCAACATGAATTCTCCCAGCATTTCTCACTTCACATGTTCAAAGCATGTCAGTGAGCTAGGGAGGAGAAATTGTTTCTCTCAGACTAAGCAAAGCACCACCACCGACTATAACAAGCTCTGCAAGAACAAAGAAGAGATGAACAGGTGGTTAAGCCACATGATAAGGGAGTAGTATAAGGACTGTATTCCTGGCTGTGCTGTAGATTTCCAATGTGACTTTGGGGACAAATCATTTAAATTTCTCTGTGCCTCAGTTTTCTCCTCTGTAAAATGGAATAATGTCTACCTGTCATAAGGCTAAATTAGTTAATGTCTGTAAAGTACTTTGAGATCTTGGTTTGGAAGTGCTGGCTGCCGTAGGAGAGCAAAGTGTTATTAGTATACAATGAATGTTCTAAGAAAGCAAGCCGATAAAGCAGTTTGTATTGTATCAACAGTAATTACCAGTTTACTGTTTCACGCTGTTTTTCAGACACCCTCGAACAATGGAAGGCTGGGTGGTACTTTGTCTTTTGCAATATGAACACTGATACATAATAGGACTATAAAAATGATAAACAGTCCATCGTAATCGGCAGCTGAGCAGATAAAATCGAGGCTATCTCACAAGTAGTGTACTCCGATACAGCAGACCATTGATTCATTTCACATCACATTTATAGTCCATCTACAACACAATGCATTTTATTTCCCCCCCGTAAATACTGCATCTCAAATAACAATTTATCTCCAGCACAATGCACCAGTAACTTTTACGCCACGCTTTATTGGGAAGTTAGTAGGAGCACAGAAAATGCTCAGCAACATATAAAAAAATGCAAACAAGTGGAACATTTAATTGTGGTTAGAGCTGTTCCAAATGGCTCTGTGGTTAGTGAAATGGCTGAACAGCCATATTTCCTAAAGCTGCCTGGTTAACTGGTTAATCATGCATAACTGAGAGGGTTCTGTTGCCTTTAGTAATGGGGAGTCGGAGGAAGATAAAATGACCAATCTGCCTTTAGTACAGCTGTACAGAAGAGTGCCTGATTCAGAAGAGCGGCCAATGTTTCATTTACTGGATGCAGCTCCTTAAGTCACATGCTTTGTGAGTCTGCAAGACAGGCCTATTATTGACAACAAGCACTTGATTTAGAAACAAGTTGTCTGACTTACTCTACCGGGCTGGTTCAAGCTAAAAGTCACCTACTACGTCACTCAATCGACTGCCTGGCTGTAGGGCCCAAGATTCACGGCCCAATCCTGCTTGCGCTGTAGTCAGTGAGAGTTTTGCCTTTCACTGTAATAGAAGCAGGATCAGATAATAAGCGTGTAGTCTCATTCGGCCACAATCCAGCATCAACTCCTATGCCACAGCAGCTACCTTGTTAAAATACGTTGCTTCTGAAAGGCGTTGGCGAGGAAGCACTGGAGCTGGAGGTAGCACAGATACAGTATGGGTAGAAGATGGGCCCATCCAGTTCCTAAGATCTATTGTTTGGGCTGCCAAAGAGGGTGCCAAATTTGCTACCATTTCTGGGGCGGGGGATACGTTTATGCATGTTGAAAGATGTTCCATATGGATTGACATTTTAGGATTCTCACCCGACGTAGAGGCGTTGTCTGGGATTTCACAGTACCCCACTGCACTCTGGATTGACTCCGATGGCAGGCAGGCTCCGCTGTTACAGGGTACGGATACTTCCCCACATGGCTTCTGGGCAAGAGGGGAGTGGATCTAACTTTCCAACCCACAAAGCAGCAAGATCGGGGGAGTGGGACAGTTGTCTTCTCTTCTGAAAATCCAGAGAGAGAAGGTGAACAGCCAGGCACCAGACCTCCCAAAAGGGGCCTGGTAGAAGAGGGGTTAGCCCATCCCAGCTGTCATTGTCGGTGGGGCGGGGGGTAAGAAAGTTCCAGCACTAGCTGGATTCATTGCTCTCATATCCACTGGGGAAGGTGTTTCTTCTCTCCCCTTCCTCTGGAATTCAGAAGAACAGGGAGAGCCTGAGGCTGTGGATTAAATACAGCCTAGGTGAGGCAGATGGAGGAATGCCAATAGCCAATTTTGCCTAAGCGCAAAGGGAGTATTATTTAAGCTAGGGATGGAAAAGAACAGCCATGCCTAGCCAATGCAAGATCATTCCCTACAGCATGTAAGCCAATTCAGCTCCCAAACACTCATGTAATGGGGCTCCCATCATCACCCATGGGAGATTATTCCATAGCATTATAGGTCATTTATGCAAAATGCTGTTTGCTGGAAGCCTCCCTGAGAAGGAACATAACATGGCAATAACCAATGGCAACAGGGGAAGGGGAAATTGTGCAACCTCTAAAACGTCCCTCGCCATTACTTAATGTTCTGGAATGAGGTCACTTAATGGATGTATCTCTGTATTTTCATATGAAGAACAATGCCATGCAAAGATAGACTAGGTCCAAAATTCTCACCCATGAGGCTGGTTTCCCATTGGTATGGAATGTGTTTCTTCTGCAAATCAGAGTTGGGTGTGTGTGGAAACTTTTAGACTGTAAACTCTTTGAGGCAGGGACTGTCATTCCTTCTATGTTTGTATAGGATTTAGCATAATGGGGACCTGATCTGGTTGTGGCCTCCATGTGCTAGCATAATATAAATATTAAATGATAATATCAATACTAAAGTTCAGTTGCCGCCTGCCAACTATGAAGTATGGCTCAGGATTATGGATACTCACTATTTGTAATTTATATTAATCCTGTCCCTGCTGAAGGCAGTAGGAGTTCTGCCATTGACTTCAGTAGAGTTAGGATTTCATCCAGAGAGTTTAGAGATGGGAAAAACCTATTGGCGTAGATCTTCAATGGGCCATCTCCACTTGTGCATGGACTAAACTGCATCTACACCTTTCCATGTACACTTGTACAGATACAAACACCAGTGCATGCACTGACACCTTCATGCAACCTTTAAATAGTAACAATGGTGTGCAAAGCTCAACTACAATTTCTGTCTACACTTGCAGTTAATTTGCACTTTGGGTTCAGCTGCACCCACTGGTGACATATGCTGTCAGAAGTAGGTATATTTCCTAGCATACACAAAGCTGTTGTGACTTACCCAAAGTCACATAGGTTCTCCCGACTCCCAGTCCTTTTCTTTTTGCCACAAGACCATTCTTTCCATCTGTAGAAACCCTCTAACAGCTGGATCTTGATTCCATCATTTTATTGTTTGCTTGTAATTCGTAAGTAGACTCTCAGTTAACAACTGTAGTTAGTTGCTGAACATATATATTAAAGAAATGTAGAGCGTTTATACATAATTCAGAAAAATTGCTTTGGAAAATAAGATTGCTATCAGAATGAAGCCTGATGACAAGTAATAGGACTTCAGTGAGCTGTAATTTTGATCTTTTCATAATTCTTGAGACATCCTGCCTGCACTTTCTCTTTGGGTTTTCAAATATTCATGAGTTGGCCCTGTGGGAAAAAAAAGTCTGAATTTTGATTAAAAGGAATACAAAATATTTAAAATACCCTTGGTCCCTGTCTATTTTAATAGAATCATACAAATGTAGGACTGGAAGGTACCTTGAGAGGTCATCTAGTCCAACCCTCCGCACTGAGGCAGAACCAAGTGTTCCTAGACTATCCCTGACAGGTGTTTGTCTAACGTGTTCTTAAAAATCTCCAATCACTGGGATTCCACAGCCTCCCTGGGAAGTCTATCCTAATGCTTAACTATCCTTATGGTTACAAAGTTTTTCATAATATTTAACCTAAATCTCCCTTACTGCAGAGTAAGCTGATTACTTCTTGCCCTACCTTCGGTGGACATGGAAAACCATTGATCACTATCCTGTTTATAACAGCCCTTTAATATATTTGAAGACTCATCAGGTCCACGCCTCAGTCTTCTTTTCTCAGGGCCCAGTTTTTTTTAACCTTTCCTCAAAGGTCAGGTTTTCTAAACCTCTTATTTTTGTTACTCTCCTCTGTACTCTCGCTGGTTTGTCTTTATCTTTATTAAAGTGTGGCACTCAGAACTAGGGTGACCAGACAGCAAGTGTGAAAAATCAGGACAGGGGGTAGGGGGTAATAGGAGCCGATATAAATAAAAGACCCCAAAATTGGGACTGTCCCTGTAAAATCGGGACATCTGGACACCCTACTCAGAACTAGGCACAGCTTTGTTTTGTGTTCTCTCAAATTACAGTTGAAACTACAGTAGTCACAGAGAGACCTACATGCTAATGGTGACTTCATCCTGAATTAAAGTCAAATAAGAAGCCACATGCAAAAACTACATGTCCTCCCACTGTGGATCACGCTGAAATGTTACCTCAGAGTGTTTTATCCAATGACAACAGTATCCACTATTTCCAGTAGGGGTCAGAAAAGGGCCGGCACTCTGTTCAGGCTCCACCCACAATTTCAGAGCAGACATTCCGGCTAAAAGGATCAGCAGTGAACCTCTTTACAGTGTACTCACTATGCTTCAGAATTAAAACCCCACTAAACCGATGGAGGATTCACACCCACTGTGTCAGCCTGTCTATTGGCCGTCTTATGGGGACAGCATCTGCCTTTATTTGGAAGGATATTTTCAGCCAGGGACAAAGACTCTTTGTTTTAATGAAAATTTCATTTCTGCAGCATGTGATGGGGCTACCAGACAGTTTCAAGTTCTTTGCAGGGTTGTTGTAGCTGTGTTGGTCCCAGGATATTAGAGAGACGAGGTGAACCTGAAGGAGAGCTGTGTGTCTCTCGAAAGCTTGTCTAAGGGTATGTCTTCACTACCCGCCGGATCAGCAGGTAGTAATCAACCTATCGGGGATCGATTTATCGCGTCTCGTCTAGACGCAACAAATCGATCCCCGAACGCACTCCCCATCGACTCTGGAACTCCACCAGAGCGAGAGGTGGTAGCCGAGTCGACGGGGGAGCGGCGGCCGTCGATCCCGCGCCGTGAGGACCCAAGGTAAATCGATCTAAGATACTTTGACTTCAGCTACGCTATTCACATAGCTGAAGTTGCGTATCTTAGATCGACCCACCCACCCCCAGTGTAGACCAGCCCTTAGACAGAAGTTGGTCTAATAAAAGATATTACCTCACCTATCTTGTCTCTCCATGACAGGTACTGCGAATTACAGCACATCATCTCAATCTGACCCCTGACTGGCAATTAGATAGAACCCTCCCTGCAATCAAAGACATTAGCAAGAAGACCTGTTCGGTAATCTAGCCCCATCCTTGCCAGTTCACGTTTGTTCCCTGCAGTATATTTTCCAATGCTTGTTCATTTCCAGAGTGAAGTGTAACAATAATCTAGTGTGATTCACTTACCGAATACTCAGGCTATGTCTACACTACAAACCTTACAGCGGCACAGCTGTACTAATGCAGCTGCGCTACTGTAAGGTCTCCTGTGTTGCCACTCTATGCTGATAGGAGAGAACTCTCCCGCCGGCATAATTAAACCATCCCCAATGAGAGCCAGTAGCTATGTCGGCGGGAGAGCATCTCCCACTGACATAGCACTGTCCAGACTGATGCTTTTGTCGGTGACACTTATGTCAGTCAGGGGTGTGTAGTGCTGACAGAAGTGCTAGCGTAGACAAAGCCTCATTGAGAGAGACAAGGTGGGCGAGGTATTGTCTTTTATTGGACCAACTTCTGTTGGTGAAAGAGACAAGCTTGCGAGCTGACACAGAATTCTTCTTCATGTCTCTCTCTCTCTCTCTCTCTCTCTCAGTAACATTTGCAACACGAAACGGAAAAGTACAGAAAGACAAAGAGGCAAACAAAGAATGGAATCTTTATAAGGAAAATGATTGCAACCAAATGTGTGAGGTAACTGTTCTTCAAAAGAAACATCAGCACACAAAACCCCTGGTAAATAAGTAAGTGCTCCCCATAGACCAGAATTTCTATCCATGTAAATTAGCATTTAAACAACCAGCTCTTATAAAGCATAACATTGTGCGGGGCTGATAATATGCCAGAAAGATGAGGTTTTTTTACACTGAACTTCCAGATATTGGATTTGACATGCAACGTGCTCAATTGTGAACAATATAAAATGTAGCAAGGAAATGAGAGACACCAGAATAATAATAAAATCGTCATGTTACATTTGATGAGCGTAGATTATTTTATTCTGTGTGTGAATCAAGCCCATCTTTCAAGTTCATTGTGTCTTTTTTGTTGTGTGTCACCATGTACAGGAGGCAGAAACAGAGTATTAGAAAAGGACTGGGATGTGAATTACAGTGACTACATTGCACTAGAACTGGGGTTCTGAGAGTAGGAAGATAAACTCTTTAGTCCCCCCCCCCCCCCGAATGCCACCGGATGTGCTGGGATGCCACTGAGTCAGCCTATTCTGCCAGCCTCAGTCCCCTTTACCTGGTCTTGCTGGGCTCGGCTCACAAGCCTCTTCCAGCCAAGCACACAGGCAGGGCCACACCCAGCTGCACAGAGAGACAGAGAAACAGAGATCCGCTCTGGAAAGATTCAGCCTTAGGGGCTTGCCCCAGCACCCTAGTGCCCACTCCCTTTAAGGAGTACATGCCCAAAGGTTTTATGAAATTCGCCCCCCCCCCCAGTTAGAAATTACATAAACTGGGTTATATTATAAACAAGAAATAAGTTTATTAACTAGAAAAGGTGAATTTTAAGTGACTATAAGGGATAACAGACAGAACAAAGCAGATTACTGAGCAAATAAAACAAAGTATGCAATGCTCAATATACTTAAGAAACAGGTTACAAAATGTAATTTCTTACCCTAAATGTTATTTTAGGCAGGTTGCAAAGTGTCTGGGGTTCAGAGTTACAGTTATACTTCTGTTCAGACTGGACCCGTCTCAGTCTGGACTTCCCCCCACCCCCCACCTTCCCTTCATGTGGCTTTAGCAGTCTTTCTTCTTGGGCAGACAGGCCATGGAGAAGAGGAGTCCTGCTTGCCTTCCTCCCCACCCTTAAATCGGATTTACATAAGGTGGGAATCCTTTGTTTCCCAAACTCAGCCCCCCTTCCCTTCCAGTGGAAAGTTATAAGGAGTCCCAGGTAATGTTTAGTATCAGGTGACAAGACCACCTGACCTAGTAGTGTCACAGTTATGGTCCCGGAGGCCTCCCAGGAAGGAGTGAGATTAGTATCTTCATGGTCTTGTTGTTTCTTTCTGATGGCCCATCGTCTGATGGGTGTCTTCCCAATACACACCCAGTTGTAATTGTTACATAGTCCATAGTCCTAACTTTAGATACAGAAATGATACATACATACAAATTGGATAATCACATTCAGTAAATCATAAATTTTCCAATGATACCTTACAAGACCCCTCTTGCATAAAGTATATCTCAGTTATGTCATATCCATATTATAAGCATATTTCCATTAAGAATATGGAGTGCAACGTCACAGGATGCAGGGCTGTCTTGAAGAGCTTACAGACAGACTGGAGCAATGCTTCTAATAGAGATGCGAATACTTCCATGTCAGTGGCTGCCTAATAATGACAGTTCTGTAATGGAGAATGGTATGAGGAGACAGTAGGTCTGATTCTTTGTTGTGAAATATGTCCCCCTCTTCAGTCAGCATAGAGCTGCTGATACAGTGATTCTACGCTACCTTCATGACAGTCACCAGTGGAGAGTTAAATGGGGGAACAGCTAAAGTGCTGTTGCATTCTAGCCATCTCCAGCTGCTAGAATGGCCTTTTGGGGTGATAGAGGGCCAAGTTGAAAATTAGAGCATCCATAAAGCTATTCCAAGTTGCACCTGGTCATTCCCAGATAATGTGGAGTACACATGGGCCCCACCTCCTTTTTCTGAGTTGAATGGAATTTCCTGCAACAAGGAATTGGGGCCAGTGAATTGTATTCATACTGCATCTCCAACATTCACAGGTCCTTCTCTTTGGCTAGAACGCTTCCTAAGAATGTTGAAAATACAGCAGAGACGATGAGCCAAAAACATCTCCCCCCACTTCTGCAAGTTAGGAACCTCGGAATTGCCATACAGCAATTCCCAGATGGATAGCTTGGTCCATCTACTCCAGTATTCTTTGTTCAACAGAGTTCGGTACTGCCTAGTTCTGGGGAAGGTGCAGGGTACCCTACAGTGATCAATAACAAAGTAACATGCCCAGAGGGAAAGTTTATTCCTAACCCATAGTCCCCCATCAATTGGAGATTTTTACACTGAGGCTTTATATCACTTTTAAAATCCCCTTTAATGTAACTTCAGGTGTTACCTTGGGACTAGATTTTCAAAGTTAGGCATGCAATTTCACACATACGTTTGTGCACACCTTAGAGTTGCACACTCCAGAAAGTTCACGGATGTGCTCACTGAGTCTTTGCACATGTGGAAATATGCAATGGAACGTGGATATTTGTGTGCATAGGTTGGGTCCACATGCATGTCATTGCACATATTACACTTTGAGAATTTAATCCGACGTTGTTTTTTTCTATAATCTCTGGATCTATTGCAGGGGCTTTCAAACCATAATCTGCCTTGTAAAAAAGGAAACACACATTGGAATTGCAGCAATTCAAATAGCTGCCGTGCATTAGTTCTGCACACCCAGGCTCTTGAGGGTTACTAAAATTGAAGTCCCAAAGGTCTCCAGGCAATATGTCTCTCTTGCCCATGCTCAGCTTTTTTAATGCCTGGCTCCTGTCAAGAATAAACAATGATTTTGCAGTAATTATAAAGGGATTATAAGGCAGATGACTGGGAAGGTGTCTGTTACTCAGGAATGAGTTAGAAAGTAAAGGCTATTTAAAAAAAAATAACCCTAAAATGTAAGGAACGAGCCGAAATCCCTTCCCATTTCCAAAAGCTCTGGGAAGAAAAAAAACATTCCCCAGAGAAACTTTATACAGAGGTTGCAGTGGACATGGTGAATTTACTGGATTTCCTTGCCTGTTCCCGGAGGTGAAAAGAAATGCAAATCATGCTGAGGTTGAGCAGCTGTCAATTGCTAGATTCCTTTCACTCACCTTATCTTACTTTTGCTCTTTCAAGCCCAGACACTTGTATCACTTAGTTTATTATTTGCAGCCAGGTCTGATGAAAACTGTTGATAGTATCATTGGGGGGGAAATATATTTTTTTCCTCAAGCAAACCCATGTACTTTTGTGTATCTTGGATTGACTTCGGTGTTTTGAGGTGGGGCGGAAGCGGAGAAAAGGGGTAGGAATGAAAGGAACCTGCATGAACCTTGAGAATTGCCTAATGCAATCATTTTAACTTCAGGATGTGCAGCCGTCATTCTTGAAGCCTTTCAGCATCCCTTAAATCTCTACTGCCAGTGTGGAAGATGATAAAATCCATACCATTCTTCTGCTCAATGAGAAGATAGCATGTTTGTGTATGCTTCGCATTGTCTGTTAGAATAGGAGAAGAGCAAAACAATTTCTTTCCATTTGACACCAAATATAATGCGAATGGTATATCTAGATGAATGGAAATTGTCTCTCTTTTGTGTGTCAGTTCTATCAGGGATCTAACAGGACCAACAACTGTCTAAGCCCCCCCAGCGTTATATGACAGTAACTAAATAGATAAGACTTGTATTATTACCATTGAAAAAACATTTTCCTACTGAATTGCTTTGGATGTGCCCTGTAGCATCCGAAGGTTCATGCTCTGTATATGTTTAAAGTGGCTTTGACGTTGTAGTTTGGGACTATTCAAAGAGTATGGTATGACTCAGTGTGAAAAAGGGTGGCAGAATCCGGCCTTAGAAAGGATATACTTTTGTTGACCCAACAGAATCTAAAGTTCTCCAATACACTGCTGTGCAAAGGGGTTATCATCTCCTCTTGAAGGGCTATTTCCTGCTGGAGCATGTACAGTGCTGCTGGCTCTTGCTCCATCGTCCTGGTTGGAGTGTGTTGGTGATGGGGCAAGCAAGAGCAGAACTACGCCAAGTCTTCACTGACAAAGGAGCCAATCCACTACAGTCTCTGTGTCAGTGTCACATTGTAGAACAGCTGTTGGACTTCTCTTAGTTGCACTGGGTCTGGGGCCAATAGAGAAAATCAGGGAGCTGTCAATTGGTTCCCTGACGCATCTTCCTTTCCTATGCTGAGCAGTGCTCCAGTACAGGAGAGAACCTAGCCCTGTATTTCGGATGGCACTAATGCCAGGATGCTACTAAGACATTTGGAAAACATCATCTTCTTTTATTGAATACGCTAGGTGGAATGGTCTCTCCTCAGTCCCCATATGTCATTAACTCTTTTTTCATATTCAGAAAGGAAAAACACAGATTTTCCTTTCTAGCTTCTTGACATGATAAAATGAAAATGGCTTCAGGCAATAATTCACTTGGACTTTCCTTCAGAGAACAAAGACAGGTAATGCAGTATTGATGTTGATTTTATCACTGCTCCCTTCTCCAAAGGGAAAAATCAACCGGTCCCTTCAGATTTAAGAGAATTCTTTCCTTTATATCTAACAGTCATGTAGGAAGCTGAACTGGCTGTATATAGGGTCCCACAGAGGCTGACCACTGTTAAGTTCAATTGAAGTCAGCTGTAGCTGAGAGTCAGAGATGTTCAGCATCTCACTGTATGAGGCCATAAAAAAGAAACAGTCTTCATTTAAGAGCCTGATCTCACACCCATCAAATACAATGGAAAGACTTGTTTTGACTTCAATGGGCTTTGGTTCAGGCTTTCTTTCACAGCATGGAAGAATGACTAATTTAAATAAATGATAGAATTACTGTGTGAATGTGTGTGCATTCTGTCTTTCTTCCCTCTGCCCTCAGCAATATCCCTCTGACTCAAAAAAACTTTAAAATACAGTTTAGCATGACTTCTGGAGTCACACTCCATCTTGAACAGGAGATATTTACACCAGGAAATGACTTCAAAGTTCAGACACAAACAGTCTTCCACATAGCCTGAGTCCCAGCATTGTCTTCTGTTTACCAGTAGCCATGCCCTGTCTGAACTAAACAGAACACAGAGACGTTTAGTGACTGAATAATATACTGCAAGTAAACATATTGGTATACAATTCAGGTTGCTAGATCTGATATCCTGCCAACACAAACGAAAAAGCAAGGAAATAGAATAAGTCATTCAGCATTCCCTCCATGCGCCATGAATCAGACCACCTTCTCAGCCTCAACTGCTTTACTCCTCTGAGCCATGGTCCCCACATTTCCACCCTCATCCTGAACAACTAACACACATCTTTGAACGCCAACCATGCTTTCTACTTATATGTTAATGTATTAGAGTTAATATGGCTTCAGAAATTCCATAGCGTGTAGTCCTGCATACAATTTGTATTGGTGCACATCAGATTGCAAAGGGCACCATGGAAGAAAGCACTTCTTGGTGTGGCAGATAAGCAAGTGATTGAAGCTAGCATAGTTTGCAGACTGGAGGGAAATATGGTAATAGGCAAGTGGAATAGGTAGGTAGCAGAGGCATGAAGGGCCTTGGAGGTTAGCAGAAGCAGCTTCAGCTGGATATGGTAGAAGAAGGGAAGCCAGTGGAAGGATTCAAAGGGGGTGATGTGGTCAGAGTGATGGGCAAGAACTGCAGTTTGTACGGATTAGGATAGGGTGACATGGGGAGTCTGGGAGGCCAGGGAGTGGTTACAATAATCAGGATAGGAGATGATGACGGTATGGAGAAGAGTTTTAGTTGTGTGGAGAGAAACTAAAAGGCAGATACTAGAATTTTGCACAGGGAGACGTGGCAAAGTTGAGGGCAGCCTGGATGTGTGGAGAAGGAGAGAGGAAGGAGTCTTAATGGTCAGTTATTTGTATTATCACCCCACCTGGGAGCCTCAGTCATGGACCAAGACCCCACTGTGTGAGGCACTGTACAAACACAGAACAAAAAGATGGTCCATACCTGCCCCAGAGAGGTGGAAAGACCCTCCCTGCCCCTATGACCATAGGTCAGTTTTGTTTGTCCCAACTCTACAGATATGGAAACTGAGGCAGAGGTGATGTGACCAGCCCAAGCCCACAGAACACATCAAAGGCAGAGTCAGAATTAGAATTCCATCCAGCCTACACCACACTGTGTGTTTTCAGATCCTGTGACAAATGCCTGTACAATCTGAATGGATTCCATCTGCCCCAAATGATGCCCATCCAGCAGAGTTAGCACCTCAGCGTTATGAGGGGCGAAGATCTGGAATCTCATCTGTAATACTATGAAATGATCTTTGTTCACTTAACCTCAGTCATTGCCCTCCTCCTCAGAGCACTGAGTTAAGCCAAAGATTCTAGCGGCTCCATATGTTTGTTTTCCTTCTAAAGACAGTTTCTAAATATTTTCCAGCTTTGGAGGGTTTGACGTTTCAAGGACAATGCAACATGCTGTTCAGCATGTACTGTGCTACTCAAAAGGGAGACGGGAACGTGGGTACAGATCATTTCCCAAGAAATTTTCTATGGCCTAATACATTTTTCCAACGGCTAATGCAAAATATGGTCTAACCACACTTTAATGGGTTGAGTCTCCTTTGGATGCTGATGCTGGTGTGAAATTCCCAAGGCAAAAGTTGCAAGCATCCCTTATTGGTCTTTAACTCATTCTATTTTTCCTCTACATTTGATTTTAACCCCTTTCAACCCTGTGTAATATTGAACAGCACAGACAGTTCTGGTGACATCTAGTTTCTATTAAATAGAGATAATTGATTTTTCGACTTTTCACGGTCAGTTCTCAGAAGGCAAGGTGGCACTCCGGAACCCCGACTTGTGTGCTTACACCAGGAGTTGTGCATGTGGCACTTTACCTCTGTGATGACCTCTGTTGCACTGAATGTGAACTTGGCTCAGCTGAAGATCTGGCCCGTGGGGCTTAGCCAGTGTCATAAGACTTACGCAATACTGCAATGAAATTCAGTTTATCTCACTAGAGCACTATTTAGTGTGGCTTTATTTAATGAACACTTTTTTGAACAATAGTAGGGACAATGTCTTATACTTGTATTGCTATTTCTCTATCTTTTGCTGTACTAAACCTTTTCCCGAAACAACTCCCATTTCTGGAAGCAGGCGACCAAAAATCAATGGGGTTATGGCAGATTACACCAGGGTGAGAGCAGAACTTTGCCTAGTGCATTATGCTTCAGACGTCACAGTGCTATGGAATCGAGCTTTGGGCTGGGACAGCATCAGTTTGATTCCATGATTACAGAGTTTATTTTTCATGAAAAGTGGAAATTCAGATTATATATTATTCATAAACGAATAAAGACTCACCATTGGTAACTACTGCACTGCATAATGTGGCCACAATATGCTTCTATAATAAATGAGCCCAGGCAATTATAGCACAGCTGTAAAACAAATGTGGAGGAGATTAGCAGAGACTTTCAATAGGTTTACTGGGTTCTCCTTCTTTAAATACCTTTCATTCTCAATACAGCCTGATTGCGTACAGTCGCTGGCATTAAGGCAACAAGCAACTACTGCATTCTTGTATGGAAAACACCAGTACCCTTGGATGTGCTGACAGTCTATCATCAGAATGCAAAGAGAAACTGCTGAGCTCCAGTTCATTGGCAAATTTGACACCATCAGATCAGGATTAAACAAAGACTGTGAATGGCTATCCAACTACAGAAGCAGTTTCTCCTCCCTTGGTGTTCACACCTCTACTGCTAGCAGAGCACCTCACCCTCCCTGATTGAACTAACCTTGTTATCTCCATACTGATTTATACCTGCCTCTGGAGATTTCCATTACTTGCATCTGAAGAAGTGAGGTTCTTACCCACGAAAGCTTATGCTCCCAATACTTCTGTTAGTCTTAAAGGTGCCACAGGACCCTCTGTTGCTTTTTACAGATTCAGACTAACACGGCTACCCCTCTGATACTTGATAAGATGATGCTGTAGCTCATTCATAAACTGTAAGGACAAAAAGATCTCCTGAACTGGAGCATGCCATGACTCTTAGGGCGAAGAGAAATAATCTCACGCAGCTTTGTTTATACAAAGGGAAGAAACCTTCCTGGGAGCTAAGTTTCTCTTTCTCTTTATCTCTCTCACACACATACATAAAGAGGTCCCTAGACCTCTTACACTCAACCCTCTAACAGTCTCTTGTCCATGTCAGTAATGGCCTGGGCCTGTAGTTGCACAGATGAGGATTCCAAGCAGTGGAACTCACTGGTACAGCTGCAGAGGATGATGCTGTCGTCAATCTCAGAAGGTGAGATTAAGCAGAAAGCAGTGGCTACTGCAGAACACTGAGCCCAGAGTGTCATGATGCATTAGCAGCTGGGTGTGAGATACTGGTTCATGGGCCTTTATTACATTAGCACCTCGGGTTCCCAATCAAGAATTGAAACCCCATTATGCTAAGTACTGTACAGACAAGTAACAAAAAGAAAGTCCTTGCCGCAAGGAGTTTATGATTTAGATTTATGAGAGGAATCAACAGGGAAATAAAAGAGACAAATGGGGAGAAGAGGATAGTCAGCAGAATTCTTGGCCATCGCTTACTGTGATGATTTGGGGAATCTATTTACAATTTATGAATTCCAGTTCAAGATGAATTCCCTGCATATTTATAGGTTTCAGAGTAGCAGCCGTGTTAGTCTGTATCAGCACAAAGAACAGGAGTACTTGTGGCACTATTTGAGCATAAGCTTTCATGGGCTAAAACCCACTTCATCGGATGCATGTAGTGGAAAATACAGTAGGAAGATATATATATACACAGAGAACATGAAACAATGGGTGTTACCATACACACTATAACGAGAGTGATCTGTTAAGGTGAGCTATTACTGCAGATTTGACACCATGCAAAGAAGGTACCGATGTGAGATTTCTAAAGATAGCTACCGCACTCAACCCGAGGTTTAAGAATCTGAAGTGCCTTCCAAAATCTGAGGCTACATCTACACTACAGGGGGGGGTCGATTTAAGATACGCAAATTCAGCTACGCGAATAGCGTAGCTGAATTCGACGTATCGCAGCCGACTTACCCCGCTGTGAGGATGGCGGCAAAATCGACCTCCGCGGCTTCCCGTCGACGGCTCTTACTCCCACCTTCGCTGGTGGAGTAAGAGCGTCGATTCAGGGATCGATTGTCGCGTCCTGACGGGACGCGATAAATCGATCCCCGAGAGGTCGATTTCTACCCGCCGATTCAGGCGGGTAGTGTAGACCAGGCCTGAGTGGGACGAGGTGTGGAGCATGCTTTCAGAATTCTTAAAAGAGCAACACTCTGATGAGGAAACTACAGAACCAAAAGAAAATCAACCTTCTGCTGGTGGCATCTGACTCAGATAATGAAAATGAACATGCGTCAGTCCGCACTGCTTTGGATTGTTATCGAGCAGAATTCGTCATCAGTTGAACGCATGTCCCCTGGAATGGTGGTTGAAGCATGAAAGGACATATGAATCTTTAGCACATCTGGCACGTAAATACATTGTGGCACCGGCTACAACAGTGCCATAAGAATGCCTGGTTTCACTTTCAGGTGACATTGTGAACAAGAAGTGTCTTGTCTACTGTAAGTTCTCTGGGACAGAGACTCACTCTTATAGATACATACACACACACAACCCTTAGCAAAGTAAGTTCCCACTCTTACTTTCCTTGGCGCCGGTGGGTGCTCGTGCCCCCCCCACCCCCGGCCCAGCCCCGACTCTGCCCCCTCCCTGCCACTATTGGACCCCTCCCCAAATCCCCACCCAGGCTCTGCCTCTTCCCCGAGCGCACCACATTCCTCCTCCTCCCCTGCCCTCCCACTGCTTGCTGTGCAAAACAACTGTTTCGCGGCGCAAGCGCTGGGAGGGAGGGGGGAAAAGCAGGACTCGGCGGCGCGCTCAGGGGAGGAGGCAGAGGTGAGCTGGGGGGGGGGGCGGGGAGCTGCCGGTGGGTGTAGAGCACCCACCAATTTTTCCCGGTGGGTGCTCCAGCCCCGGAGCACCCACAGAGTCGGTGCCTATGGTTGGGGGCTTTAGGTGCTGCCATAATACAAATAATCAATTGTATCTTTTTGATCATGGGAGATAGGATAGATGCAGTAGTTAGACAAAACACACACTAACAATGTTTAAGCACAGGTTTGATCCTCTAATTAAGGCCTCAGTGCTTATCTGTTCATGCCAAGAAAAACTACCCTCATTGATTGGTAAGTTAGGTGCAGGACTGAAATAGCAGGGGTGTTGCAGGTCAGAAGTAAGGTGCGCTATCAGCTGAATAGGGTGAAGCTCATGAGCACCAAGTGCTTTTATTTTGTGGGCTATTAATAGAAATAATATTTCAACTTAGTCCTTGGTCAGTGTGTGTATCATATGAGAGAGATAGCAAGAGTAGAAACACAGTATATATTTTTACTGGTTACAGTAATCACTGTGTGTATGGGATATGATTAAGGAACCCATGGTAATGGTTGTGAGTAAATCTGGACAAAAATTTTTGGACAAATAATTATGCATTTGATGAAAAATGCAGTTTTAGTTGATTCAAAAACAGTTGTGGATTTGCCACAAATAATTCCAGCTATTCACAGACTGACAAGAGGAGGAAACGGTAGTGGAATGATAGTGTAACCTTTAGTCCCCATGGTTAAGCATTCAACTGGGATGCCGGAGACCCAGATTTGAATACCCAGTCAGGAACAGACCCTAAATGGGCTTTGTTGATTCACTGAAAATTCTGAAAGATTTCAGATTGAATTGAACCTGAGCAGATACTTTAAAAATATTTTTTGGAACTGCTACCAATCTGAAAAATCTGTTATTTACCCAGCTCTCACTGTGAATGGCTTCAGATGTATTTACATACCACTATGTATTTGCTTGATCAATTTACCACCCAGCTACCCTTCTACGTTACAGTTTGAGCAGGTCAAAATTTCTTTATCAAAAATGTTATTGATGAAAAATAGCTTTTAAAGTAGCCTGTAAATTTCACAGAAAAAAATCATTTTGGTAGAATATTTTTTTTTTCAACTGAAACTTTTTTGGTTTCCATTTCTTTGAAAAACTGAAAGAAAAATAACCATGAAAAATCTCAATGAAGTAAAATATTCATGAAAAAACGTCTTTTTAACAGCTCTAATTATGAAACCTAAATAGCTCCAAACATACTAAAGTACTTATATGGTGAAATAAAAACGATCTTTTTTTAAAAAAAATCTCTGCATCAAGAAGATGTGCTGTGAGATCCTGAATTTAGCAGTGTTATGGAAATGGAGCAATGTCCAAAACCCTTAAAAAAATTCTTCTCTCTGCTTGCTAATATTTTGTACTAAATTATGGGTTTGATCCTGTCAACACAAACTGCTGGCTATTGTGCTCGCTTCAGTGAAAAGCTGGTGTCTGTCTAGATCCTTCATTAACAGATTTTACACTCACAACACCCCGGTGAGCTATCCTCATTTTACAGATGTAAAACTGAGGCAAAAGTAGATTAAGTGACTTGCCCAAGGTCATACAATTAGCCTGTGGCAGAGCTGGGACCTAAGCTCAGATCTTCTGAGATCCTGTCTAGTGTCTTTGTCACTAGTGTCTTATCCTTCTTCTCCCTTATAATAGACCTGGAAAGTTAGCACACACAGGCTGTATGTCTCAGATTCACAAAGGTACTTCGGTCCCTTACTCCTATTGGGCCTAATTGACCAAGATATGGGAAATCAACTCCAAAGTCAAAGGCCTTATATGGAGAACCCACTAATAGCTTCTTTTCCTTAATATTGAGTGAACTCCAGAGCTATCCCCTTGTTGATTTCACCTATAGCAGGGTCGCATGGAGAGAGCGATGGTCCCTCAGGAAACTGGGTCCAAAAACTATTTAGGATTTATACAGTAAAACCAATATCCTGAATGCCACCTGGAAGCTTTCTGACCGGTAATGCAGCCTCCTCCGGCATTACACTAGGTGCTCCTGGCATAGGGATCCCATGTTCACCAGGTAGTGTCCCTGCAATTGGTCACAGCATCATCATTGAATATTATCAGAGCACACATCAAACACAGGTGTTGTGATAACACCTAGGCAAGAAATTAACAAACTGCAATTTACCACAATGTAATGCCAAACAAAAGGCTGTCAGACACACGTGTTGCTTGAGTTAAATATTCAGTAGCCAGGTATTGTGTGCAAATTGGTAACTATCTGGGGCTGGCACAGTAATCAAGTGACAATACAATTCAATATTTTGATCAAAGCATTCTAGAACTGTGACAATGAATTAAAAACACACGGCAATGTGGTGAAATCTCAGTCCGTGAATGGAATTAGCTGTTTTGTATGCTGTATTTTCCATTTCAAACGGCTGCAAGCCAGGTCTCCTTGAAATTATTTACTTTTTTAAAAGTGATTTAAAAAACTTCCCTTAAACAATTATAAAAGGATCCTTTGCAGGGATTGACCCTGGGGCCACTGGAACTAAAAGCATGAACCACTATTGCCTGAACTAATGAACCAGGTTCCTAACGTAAATTCACAAAACCTCTATGTATGGTCTAGCTATTAGACAGGGCCAGAGACCCACACTGATATTATGAGTTGCAAACAGATTTACGTTTGTTTTTTCAATCTTGGTGTCCCTGATAATAAATAATAAAATTCATAACTCTTGCAATGGAGGTGGGGAAAGAATCTTTATAGGATGAATGAGACAATAGGGGTGGGATTTTCCAGCTTACCTAGGTGATTAAAAAACCCAATTTCCCTATATTTCTAATGGGAACTAGGGAGCTATATCTCAGACGGCTTCGAAAATGCCATCCTACCGCTTTAGGCCCTGAACCTGCAAACTCATATAAATGTGTTTCACTTCACTCATGTCAGCTGCTCCCTTGCAGTCCAGCTGTATTCCAAAATGCCTTATTTAGCTGAACAAAGCTAAATAACAGAGAGAGAGTAGTGAGGCTGAGTGGCCTCCCTCTGGACCGGAGAGTGAGGAAGCACTACCCTCCCCTTGGTGGGCGGAGCCAAAAGCGCCCCTCCCCCCTCGCTGGAAGTACCGGAGCGGGGCAGGAAGTATAAAGGGAGGGCTTTGCAGCACAGATGGGAAGGAGCCAGCAGAGGAGACAGACGCCTCTGCCCTGCTGTGGCGCCTAGGAGCTGAATCTACGCTCTGCCGTACCTGCCCCCAGAGGAGACGGACCCAGACGAGAAGTTGCTGGGACTACCATCGGCTGTGTACCCCGAGGAGCCCGAGGACCTGTGGAAGCCAGAGTTACCGAACCCCAGGGAGGTAGGAAGTAGCCCAGGAGCAGCCCAGGGCTGGCCGGCTACAGGGCTGACCACTTCTAGGTCGGTGTGTTGCGGCTGGATCCCTGCCGACCCAGTGCCACTGTTAGGGCCCTGGACTGGTCCCCACCTGAGGCCAGGAGGCCTGTGCTCCGTGAACCCCCTGCTAGCACCCTAAACTGCCTACCGGTTGTGCAAGCCCCTTTCAGAGCCCCTAGACTGTGTGCGTGCTCCCCCTTACCTGAACCCCAAGACTATGTGTGTTTGTTGGCTGCCTGCATCCACAAGCCCAGGCCAAAGCCTGCTTCCTGCTCTGCCTGCCCAAAGGGCTAGGGCTTATTGACTTGGCGTATCTGCTGGCTGCCCTTGCCAGGAGGCTTAAACTACAGCCTGCTACCAGCCCAGCCTGCCCGAGGTCTAGGACCCTCGACTGTTCATTGCTGTCAGCCCTATTGCAGGGCTGCGAGCTAGAGACTATGCAGGGTGCTGCCCCACCCAGGAGCAGGGACAAGGGCCCCAGACTGTTGTTGTGTGTTTGCCTCTGTCAGACGGGCCCAGAGCTGAAGACTGCTTACAGCTCGGCTCCACCGGTGCAATCCGAGGCCGAGGACAAAACCCCAAGACAACGAGGCAGAGTGGCCTCCCTCCCACTGGAGAGCGAGGGAGCACTACAGAGAGGGATAAATTGGCAAAAGGAGATATGAAAAGAGATGGGCAAGTAAATGAGCTGGTGAGGTGATGGTAGGAGTTGCAGAGGAGAAGGCTCTTGCATGGACAAGGGACCACGTGAAGGGACAAAGAAGAGGCACCTGTTAGATGAGCTGAAGGGATAGAGAGAGAAATGGGAAGAGGCAAGGTCCCTGAGATGGGCTAGACCAAGTCACAAAGTTACTAGATGGGCAAAGCCCATCAACGTGTGTAAAATAATGGTATAATTTCTTGATCCATTAATGTTCTTTTTCCATGAAATTGGCACCTGGTCCAGAGTCCACTGAAGTTAAATGAAGTCTTTCCATTTTGGGTCATGGTCTTGAACAGTTAGTTTTGACAGAGTAACTTAACATTGCCACAGAGCATTTGCAGACTAGGAATTGCAGCATCTAGGAGAGCAGGCTTGAAATTTAGGCTCCGATCTACCCCAAATGCTGAACCCAAGAGCTGCTGAAGTCAATGGCATCTGACCAGCAGCTTTAAGAAGGCAGTCAGCACCTAGCAGGATCCAGCCCACAAATAGCACCTTAGTCAATATATTTTAAATGGTCAGTGCCAATTTTGGGAGCTCATTAATCTGGCTGATTTCACACTTAATGACTAACTATTAATTATTCGGGTATTGAAAGCACCTCAGTGATGGATAAGCAGTGACAAGAGGCTTTCCATGTGATAATGCACACATAACCAGTGGTAGAAGTGACAGATGGCTAATCCATCCCCTCTGTGTATAGAGTTAGATGCTCATGCATTTCCCAGGAGGTATAATATATAATCTGGTGCATGCAACTAATTGTGAGACATGCAGAGTATTTTTCATTAATTTAGGTCAATTAGCTAATGATGATAAGCGCTATACACCGAAATAAAATAAGCAGACCCCCCCAAGCAATCCAGATCAAGTCTGGCCTGCTCCTCAATTGATGCAAGTCAAAGTAGCGTGGAAGTCAGTTTACACTAGCTGAGGGTTTAGTACCACCGTATCTTAATTTTCTTTTGAGTGGGAGAATTCCCAAGGAATTGTTAGGAGAAAGGAATTCCATGTTCATGAGCCTCAACTCCTTCACCCTTTGAAGTGAGAGCTGGAGGGATAGAGCTCTAGAAGGAAAAGGGATGTTGAAAACACACCCTGCTGCTCTGAGGTGGATTTCTGTGAGCTCTCGTTCTGCGTCGATTGGCACCAAACACATTTACAAACAGAGCTGGCCGCAGAAAACTTCCTTATCCCCAGCACGTTAAAAGGGAATTCACAGAGACACCTACTGGGCTGTGCAGTTACTTCAGCTTTGGAGCTATGCCAGGGCTGTGCGCTGGTAGCTCTGAGCAGAGAAGGCCAGATGAAAGCAAAGTCAGCTAGAGCTGTGTGAGAAATGATAATTGCTGCTTCCCCACAGATAGTTTTATTTTCCCTCAGTGAAGTATATTTTTTCTTATATTTCCTGTGTGTGTGCTCTATTATAAACAAATACTTTTGGGGAGAGAAAGTCTGTTCATTAAAATATGCCAACTGCTTGCCTGACCTACCGCACAATTCCTCCACGCAAACTGTCACTCTCTTTAATGTGTGTCAGCTTTGCATCAGCCACTGAAGAGTTTTCTCACAATGTCAATTACTGGAGAACACAATGTCTGGCACATATGGTATAAAAATGTAAATCTTTCACAAGCACAGTTATTTATATTGTGCCCTGGCATTTATGGATGGTTAAAATAACTACTTTAGGGCACACTGTAAAGTACTTTATCAAAACTATCTTAACGTGTCTAATTATAGTCAGAAAGCGGAATTTACCAGAACATGGTTTTTTTTTAAACCTTCTAGAAATTTCAGAAGACTGGCTGTTTCAGCACTCTACCAGCTATTAGGGGTGGGAACATGTTTCCTGCTTAACAACATTTAATGGAAGAGGTGAGTTATAAATGACAAGAAATTATTCAGGGCTTGATTCTTCTCTGACACTGGTGTAAATCAGAAATAAATCCAGGTCCTCAAATGGTGTAGATCAGCATTGTTCCATTTACTTCAACTATGCTGATTTACATCATTTGAGGATCTGGTCAATGAAGAGGGGGGGAGGGATAACTCAGTGGTTTGAGCATTGGCCTGCTAAACCTAGGGTTGTGAGCTCAATCCTTGAGGGGGCCATTTGGGGATTTAGTTGGGGATTGGTCCTGCTTTGAGCAGGGGGCTGGACTAGATGACCTCCTGAGGTCCCTTCTAACCCTGATATTCTATGATTCTAAGTGACACTTAGGAGAATTTGGACTCCTTGGGACAATAATACTATCATCTTTCATGTCTTGCATTGGCACAGCCTTGGTCATTCGCAAATAGTAATAAGTTGAATGGAAGATCTAGGTCCCTGGTTAGCACAATGTGGTTCACAGCATTCCCTTACCATCTAGCTGCATGGTATAGCTGAACTCTTCCATTCTAGAAGCTACAGCTTCCACTCCTTGTTGAACGTGGATATTTGGGAAGAACTTTTCTTAGCAGGCCTCTTTGAAATTTGAATGGATTTTCAGGTTTCATTGGGAGTTAGGCACCTTAGGTACATGCCTATCTGCATCTTTAAGAGCCTAAATAACGTTAAAAATCTGGCCTTTACAACTTGAAACATAGGCCAATGAAGTTGACAGGAAGACTCTCAGGGAATGTCTAACACAGCAGTTAAACACCCGTGGCTGGTAAAACTGCATTGTAGATATTCGGGCTCAGGCTGGAGCTCTGGGACCCTCCCCCTCACAGGGTCCTCAAACGTCTACACCACAGTTATATAGCCCCACAGCCCGAGCCCCGCGAGCCGGAGTCACCTGACACCAGCCTTTAATTGTTGTGCTCATTGACTTCAGAGAGTTGTGGGGCAGGTCTTTATTGAGGCAAGGCAGTTCCGCTAATCTCCGCTGCCAAGCTTGCCATCTCCCTGTTATTGAATTTAGGACTCTGCGTATTATAAATGGCACGTGACAAAGCCCAGGGAGACCCCCCTTCTAAACTGGAAAGATGGGAGCCTGGCAAGCAGAAGGGCTGCTGTTTGGTCCTGCAGCTACCAGCGAGGGATGAAGGGAAGATGAGACTTGTCAGGGGGTTATCACTCCCTCTCTCTAATAATGAAGCATAATTGATCATAGACAGGGAGCATTTTTTGGCTATTGTAATTACTTGCATGAGTGCTGAGCTTGGTGACACTCTTGACTGTCGGGAGCCTTCACTTCAGTCTCTATCCATCTTCAACACAGCCTCAATTAGCTGTACTGGCTGTTCCCTCCACCTACAGTGCAATAAGGAACCCAGCTAGTAAGCCGCAGTTCCTTCTTTCTTTCAAACCCTTTGCCTTTTTTTTAATCAGTTTGGCAGAGATTCAACTGACACCTGTTCCTGACCTGTTGTATAATCATCTCCCAGGTGCAGCTGTTAAATGTGCCCTGGTAGCAGGGGATTCCAGGTCAGAGGGTTTGTTTTCACTCTGCTGTAGACTCTTATCCTGAAGTGACTTTAGTCATCACTTCTCACAGTCAGAGGAGGAAGCTATGTCAAGCATTGTTAGCACCAGCTTCCCAGACAAAAACCTCCATGATTTTGCCTCTGTGTTGCTTGGTTAAAAAATGGAAACAGTTTTATGAAGTCCATGAAATATTTCAACGTTTCAAAAGAAATTTTAATCCTTCACTGGAATAACTTTTTTTCCGTGAAGCATTTTTCTGAAAAATGTCATAAACGTCGTTTTTTTCTTCTTTTCACTCATTTTTCCTCCCCCCTCCTTTTATTCTTTTAGCTGCTCTGTAGCTTTTCAAAAACGTATGCGACTACTGAAAAATGAGATGGCACAGCCACTGTGTTTCCTCTTTCTTTTGCTGCGTCTGTGACTTTTCAAAGTTGAGGACATTTTGAAATATTACAGAAAGGCAAAAGAAAAGGAAACAATGATAAAACAACCTTCGCCCCCAGACCTGGACATCACTCATTCTACTTCATTCAGTGGCCAAAACGGAGGAATAAGAAAAGAAAAAGAGGGAACTCCCCCCAAAAGTCAAACTATTCAAATGTCCAGTGTCAACCACAAATAGAAAATTTGAAATAAAGTAGAAACTTGCCTTAAAAGCTCCTTATTTTTAAAAAGGTCAGTTTTCACACTTTTTTTTAATGAAAAATGTTGACCGGCTCTATCTTTCACATTTGTGTAACCCTGTAGGCTGGTGTGTCGATGCCACAGCACCCCTTCTGGCCAGGCAGAGTCTTGCAGCAGAGTTGACCATCTGGTGGGGTGGTCAGTCAGTCCCTCTTGTCTGAGTCCCACTGGGGTGTGCGGGTTTCCCCCTTATTCCTGGCAGGGTCAGCTGGTCCTGTTTCCCAGGGGGCCTGGAAACCCTCTCAGTTCTTAAGTCTCTCAGGGGGGTGGTAGGGGAACCCAGGCCTACCACTCCCCAGGGTTCCAGATCAGGCCCCTTAAGTCAGCCAGGCAGAATCAACGACTCTGGCTGTGCCCTGAGCACCTGCCTACCTCCTCTGGTTTCTGTAGGCTTTTCAGCCTCTTGGTCTGGTAGTCCCTTCTCAGGGTGCTGTCTCTGAGTGGCTTGCTGGCAGGGGTTCCCTTTTCCAGACTGCTTGCTCCTCTAGCATCTACCCCACCCCTCTGCTTCCCTGCTCTTTTATTCTTCCAGCTGCTGTGAGGCTGCCAAGTATCTGCATTAAGCCCTTGCTTGCTGGGCCAGCATGGGGTCCATACACCCCATGACAAACCTACACTAAACACAGTATAGCTCTCTGTCCTCGATTAGTGGCTGTATCACGTATAGAGTGTCAAAGGAAAAAAATGCTGCTGTCAGGAGATGTCAAGATACTATCACGATGGGCACAGTATAAAAAGAACCTGGAAAGAGAGAGAAAATGTCTGTTCTCCTGACTGGTCCCAGATATTATAAAACGTACACAAAAGTTTCCAGGAAAGAACATTATGCCATTCTGTTTAAGGTAGATGACCCACATTACTGTAGTATCTGAGTGCCTCCCAATCTTTAATGCATTAATTCTCACAACAGCCTTGTGAAGTAAGGAAGTATAATTATCTGAGATACAGAGAGAGATTTCCTGGGTGAGTCATTTAGTCTACATCAGAACAGAGAACTGAACCTGGAGTTTTGGAGGCCCGTCTCCTCCCCAGTATTGCTGCCTGATTTTTCTGAACTACCCTGGAGTTCTCACAGTTGCAGCATGGTAATTTATAGACCTTGCAGACTGCCAAGTCTACATTACCCAGCAAGGCTCTTGGTCCCCAGCAATTCTGGAGAGGATCCCACCACTGCCATCCCATTTTGCACAGAGTGTCTGAATTGAAGACGATGGCCAAAATACAGTGACTAGAAGACTATAATGTAACAATTATATGTACAATATATAAATTACAGTTGTTCAATGTATCTAACCCAACTCGGGATTTGAATGTTTTAATGCTAAATCAACTGTTTTCCAGTTGATTACTTCTGAATGTGTAGGTGTCCATTCTGTTGTGTAGGGGAAAAAATGTACATAATAAAAATTAACACTCCCTCCTCTCCCCCCCCCCCCAAAAACCAACACAATGCTCCGGAAAGAGCTTCAGCAATTGTTTGCTTTGTAAGCATAAGCACTTTACTGAATTCTTCTGTTGGAGCAATAGCCCCCCACGGCACTGTTACAGAGGCCAAGACAACAGTGACAGGACCTCTAATCATGGAACCTTCCTCCAGTGTTTTTGGTATCATGCAAAAAACAAATCCTCACTGAAAAAACACAACAGTAACCTCACCCCAGTCTAACAATACACAAAACACTGGCCACGTGTCCCTAGCAAGATCATTATTAGCAATAATTATTTCAGCTTAAATATCCAGCACCAGAAGTGCCAAGATTTCCCGGTTAAGTGACTTTGGGCAATGATGGGGCATTCAACAACTTGACACCGCAAAGGCACAAAGTGCAGATTAAAGCAAATTTGAGCTTTGTCATGTCTCCGGCTGTAAAAGCTTTGTGAACGTGGCAGACTGTAATCCCAATATTGCATGTTAATTGTTTTGTGCGGATTTAATGCAAACTGTAACACTTTTTGAGCTGCAGGGAGATAATGACAAGCTGAGGCAGGCTGCAAATTTACAAGAGAAATGTCAAGGAAGGGGCATTTTGGCTTAGTGACTCTAAAAGGCACTGGGAACAAAGAAAGCAAAGGTCTATTCTTCCACCAGGAAGCCTGAGAAAAACAAGCCCAAAGGTTTCCTGTCATTCACACTTGTGTGGATCAATAATGATAAATAACCTGACTGCACACTGCTAGTTGTCATCTACTACCCCACAGTGCAACCTGGACAGGGTATCATCAAACAGTTGAAAGTCAGACTTGATTGGGAGCAACATCCTGAAAGAACTCTTTCCTGAACCCCCTCTTCTAGCCTTTAAACAACCTCCTGCCCCCAGCTTTTCCCAGTTCATCATCAGAAACAAGCTCCCCACAGACCAGGACACACCCACTTAAAGCAGCTCCAGATCCTGCCAGAACAGATGCAAAACCTGCAGCCACATCTGCCATGATGATCAATACCCCTCACAATACACCTTTCAAGATCCACAGGTCCTACACATGCCATGTACCTCATCCAGTACCACCAAATACCCGAACAACGATATGGGTGAAACTAGACAGTCACTATGCTCTCGAATGAACTCACACAGCAAAATGCTAAAACACCATAACACTCGTGGGCGAACACTTTTCACAAAACGATCTCTCCAAATCTGACCTCTCTGTCCTCATCCTCAAAGGAAACCTGCACAACACCTTCAAACGACAAGCTGGGGCATTTAAACTCAGCTTTGCTAGTCACTGAAAATCATGGACTGAATAGAGCCACTGGTTTTATGTCTCATTACAACAATCTGCAACCCGTTAACTCTCCTTTGTCCTATGACTGGAGAGGTGTTAATTGCCCACTTCGTTTTGAAGGGTGTCTTGCAACATATGATAACTCATTATGCTTAACACATTATTCTGCCTTGTATTTAGTCAAGGCACCATGGTCACCTTTCCCAGACTTCAAGAAGAGCTTGGTGTAGCTTGAAAACTTGCTGTTTTCATGAACAGAAGTTTGCCCCCTCTCCTTTTTTTCTCTCCCCTATAATATAGAAAGAATTAGCCTATTTTATAGGTTTGCAAATTTGCAGAGGGGGACTGCACAGTAACTCCAGGGAATTGCTCAATTGTAGCCTGTATATTTAAATGTACAGTATACAAACGCATAAAACAGTATCAAATGAGAGAATAAACCAGCTTCCTTCACTACCTCTCAATTAACACAGACCTTCATAGCTTTGTTGTATCAGCTGTTCACATTTGGATATTTGTTGGTAACAGACAATAGGCATCAGCACTGATACCTTTTACTGTACATCTAGCTGGATAGAAGATTGCTTAATCAATGACACATGTGGTTCTATATTTTGCCATGTAGTGATATACCAGGGGGGTCCACCTGAGTTTAATAACTTCTGCTGAGACTTTATGCCAGACACATTTAAAAGTGCGGTAGGAAATGCTTAGAATAAATAAAGAAAAGTAAATGCTAGCCAAGCTTAATGCAGGCACAGCTGAAATTAGATCTCACTCAGCTATCAATGAAACCATCAATGGATGAGGATGAATATCCCACAGTTAGGGTGTTTGTGGGCATGTGTAAAATGTCTCCATGTGGGATCAGGTCTTTAAAACTACAAATTTGCTAAACCAATAGCTAGTGTGGCTACAAAGTTTCAAAGCCATCCTGTCCCTAGGTATGTTACTAACCATTGTTCCATGGGTGAACCACAGACTGAGGACAGCTATTCATGTGCATCTCCTTCAGTGACCTCAGCTGATGCAATAAATGCTGTTGCCTCTTTCTTTCATCTCCCAGGACAAGGCAGGTATTCAAGCAATTCAATCTTTTATTAGCTTGGCAAAGTAATTTAATATAAATGGATTTATGAGCAGCCCAGCTTGTTTCCCTTAGTTGGGTGGAGCTGGCTCGTGATTATGCCCCCCTGTACTTTGAGCAAATTTTCATTATTTCCTGGACACTACTGTGCTAATAAGCGATGGTCACATAAATACCACCCTATACCGGAAACCTACTGACCGCTACACTTACCTACATGCCTCCAGCTTCCATCCAGGACACACCACACGATCCATTGTCTACAGCCAAGCTCTAAGATATAACCGCATTTGCTCCAATCCCTCAGATAGAGACAAGCACCTACAAGATCTCTATCAAGCATTCTTAAAACTACAATACCCACCTGCTGAAGTGAAAAAACAGATTGACAGAGCCAGACGAGTACCCAGAAGTCACCTCCTACAAGACAGGCCCAACAAAGAAAATAACAGAACACCACTAGCTGTCACCTTCAGCCCCCAACTAAAACCTCTCCAGCGCATCATCAGAGATCTACAACCTATCCTGAAAGATGATCCTTTACTCTCACAGATCTTGGGAGACAGACCTGTCCTCGCTCACAGACAACCCCCCAACCTAAAGCAAATACTCACCAGCAACCACACATCACTGAACAAAAACACTGACCCAGGAACCTATCCTTGTAACAAAGCCCGATGCCAACTCTGTCCACATATCTATTCAAGTGACATCATCATAGGGCCTAATCACATCAGCCATACCATCAGGGGCTCGTTCACCTGCACATCTACCAATGTGATATATGCCATCATGTGCCAGCAATGCCCCTCTGCCATGTACATTGGCCAAACCGGACAGTCTCTACGCAAAAGAATTAATGGACACAAATCTGACATCAGGAATCATAATACTCAAAAACGAGTGGGAGAACACTTTAACCTGCCTGGCCATTCTATGACAGACCTGCGGGTGGCTATCTTAAAACAGAAAAACTTCAAAAACAGACTCCAACGAGAGACTGCTGAGCTGGAATTGATATGCAAACTAGACACAATCAACTCAGGATTAAATAAAGATTGGGAATGGCTGAGCCATTACAAACATTGAATCTATCTCCCCTTGTAAGTATTTTCACACTTGCTTCTTATCAAACTGTCTGTACTGAGCTAGCTTGATTATCACTTCAAAAGTTTTTTTTCTCTTACTTAATTGGCCTCTCAGAGTTGGTAAGACAACTCCCACCTGTTCATGCTCTCTGTATGTGTGTATATATATCTCCTCAATATATGTTTGACTCTATATGCATCCGAAGAAGTGGGTTGTAGCCCACGAAAGCTTATGCTCTAATAAATTTGTTAGTCTCTAAGGTGCCACAAGTACTCCTGTTCTTTTTGCGGATACAGACTAACACGGCTGCTACTCTGAAACCTGTCATTATTTTCTAGGACAGTCCAAAATGTGTTGAGATATCATCTAGCTGGGCTGCCCCATAAATATCTTTTTTTTTAGGGCTCATTATTTATTGAGGAAATCATCACAATTCACATTAAGGCATGTGCTAATTACATGTGCGCTATGAGTGCTTTCCTAGCCGGCAGCTTGTGAGCATTCATTTTGTAGATGAATAATGAACATGACAACTGCAGGCAGAACCAGTACTGGGGACTGTCATTTACATAAAGACGTGGGGGGATTGGTTTTTTTAATTAAAGTAAAAATACTGGTCACTGACAAATCACGCTAACCAAAAAGGAGTATCCATTAAAAGTGGAATATGCTAAAGAGACACATACATGGCACTAAGCAATTGCTGGAACGCCTACAGGATCACGTAATAACAAAAGCTTTTTCATATTCACAATGAATTAATTGCGCGTGAAAAATACCAGCCCTGGAGAGAAAAAAACCTCTTTTGTTATCTACAATACAGGTGCAAGCATAGGTAACAGCAGAACAGGCTTCCCTCATGGTGTTACCCATGATGATAAAAGTTCATCATCTGAGACATTTAAATCACTTGCTGATGCATTTTGGTTATATAGCCCAATAAAACAGTTTTGCTGATTACACTGTTTGATCTGGAATGAGGATTTTTGGGGGTCTTAAACAGGTATGCTACCTGAATTACTGTGTTCCAGATTCCCCTCTGTCTTTCTAGAGTCACGTGGAAGCCTGCCTGTGCCCTTAAGCATGCTGCATGCAGCAGACTTTATATCAAATTAGCAGAGGCTTACATCCACTCATTCGTCTTAAACCTTTATTATAAAGACTTGACAGCTGGTTAACTTTACTACTAAAAAGGAAACCACAGGACATAACTGTTTGATTAACTAAGCTGAAATGTGTGAGCTCTTTGTTTCGGGATCATTTGGAAAATATTTCTGTAGCGCAGGCTGTGCGTAGTAGTGGGATACTGTAATATTTGGGTGGGCAGGGAATTTTCATACATTCTTCTGTACTAGAGCAGAGTGAATAATTTCCCGTATATTATATGTCCAGTGGTTTTAGCCAGTTTTTCTGCGGATGAAATATCACTCAGCAGAACACAATTTCCTCAAATTTATTTGGTGCTTGAGATTATTCGAGGACAATTCTTTTGTATTTTTATTCTAAGCATCAGACAGCAATGTTCAATATTTTAATGATGTAGCTTAGTTTTGATTGGTCAGTGGCATTATTTCTGTTCCTAATTTGAATAAGCATGAAAGCACTGATTTCAATGGGAGTAGGCAGCTATCTGTATCGTTAGGCATCTAAAAATCTGTCCCTTTGCCTCTCTGTGCCTCTGTTTCTCCTCCTATCATCTGTCTGTTTTATCTATTTAGATAAGGTCTTTGGAGCAGGTACTGTCTCTTACTCTGTTTGTACAGTGCCTAGCACAAAGGGCCCTAGTCTTGGTTGTGGCCTGTAGGAGCTATTATAATACATATATTAAATACATCTTTGTTGTAGAACTCTGCAAGCTATAAGTGATGTTGATGTATCCTTAAACATTGCTATATCACTGCAGAGGATCTAGAGTTGTGACATCTGGTTGTGCTGGAAAAATTTGCCTGTGAAACACTATGGAGCTGTGCCTGCGATTATGTGGTTTGGTTTCCCACAAGCAATGAAAATAATATTCTGTGGTTTCATGTCAGCCTGTAAAGTTTTGAACAACCTTTTAGGGCTGTCTGCAGGATCAGTTTTCATGAGTGAAAAGTGGCTTAAACACAATGAATGAGCTTTGGTTTAATTGAAGGGTGCATCTGATCTAGACATTTAAAGGATAGGTCTCCAGTGGGAACTGCTGTATGGAAACCTTTAGTGTTTACCATTATTAAATATATAAATACATTTCTCCCAAATCACTGCAGATATGGAACTCATAGACAGTAAACCGCTTATTTTTTAAAAGATATTCTTGAATGTATTTGCATGCAATTCAAAACCAAAATTGCAATATCTATGACCATATTTATCCCATTTCATTTATCTAAAGCATTTGCTATAGTTTTAAAGGTGATCACTGTCAGGTGCTTTAGATACAAAAATGTCAAAGTGCTTTGCCAAGATTAATTAAATTACACAACAAAGTTAAGATGAGGCACAGAGAGGTTAAATGACTTGTGCAAGGTTACACAGAAAGAGTGGTTGGAACAGGAATAGAATCTAGGAACCCTGATTTCCAGACAATCACGTGATCACCATTGACTATTATTAATAGTCAGAGCATTTAGGGCTTGGAGAGCTTCACATCATGGGAAGCCAGAACTCTAAGGCTATGTCTACGCTACCACCGGATCAACGCTCCAGGGATCAATGCACCGGGGGTCAATTTAATGGGTCTAGTGAAGACCCGCTAAATCGATGGCAGAGTGCTCTCCAGTTGACCCCGGTATTCCACCAGGAACGAGAAGAGTAAGGTAAGTCGACCCAATGCGTTGTAGACACGGCAGTAAGTCAACCTAAGCTATGTCGACCCCAGCTACGTTATTCATGTAGCTGGAGTTGCATAACTTAGGCCGACTTACCACGATAGTGTAGACATAGATTCAGTCTGCTTTAAAGGTTGACTCTCACAATGATGACTCATTTAAAGTAGGAATAATTCACAAATCATGGGTGTTCATCTGCTATTGTGAGAAATTTTTGGAAGATTTTCATTGTTTCATAGAGTTTAAGGCCAGAAGTGACCATCGGATCATCTAGTCTGACCTCCTGTATGACACAGGCCATAAAATTTCATCCAATTATTTCTGTATTGAACCTGATAAAATTTTTTTTGGAGATATCCCATCTCCTAGAACTGGAAGGGACCTTGAAAGGTCATCGAGTCCAGCCCCCTGCCTTCACTAGCAGGACCAAGTACCGATTTTGCCCCAGATCCCCAAGTGGCCCCCTCAAGGATTGAACTCACAACCCTGGGTTTAGTAGGCCAATGCTCAAACCACTGAGCTATCCCTCCCCCCCATAACTTATGTTTGGCCAAAACTTATCTTCCAGAAAGGCATCTAGTCCTGATTTGAAGACATCAAGTGATGGAGAATCCACCACTTCCTATGAGCTCCTTACTGATGACCTGACACTCAGGATCTGGTATTTTAGGCATTTATAAATGGATGGAAAATGGGGATATCTCAGGCCTCAATAATTAATGCTTGGACTGTGCTTTGAGATCTTCAGAGAGAAGCCATTAGGAGAGGTGCAAAATATTAGGATGAGCCTAAAGGGGATCATCTTTTCATTTATGGCTTCTTGAAACCTGGCAATTCAGTAATTAAAACAGTTCCACTCGGTTGATGAAAGAGAACTGATATCTGTGAATGTTCTGCACTGAGGCACCGGGGACACTCTTCTACTCAGGAAAATGAGACAACAAAATGAAAGGCTAATACATTGACCTTCATCTCCCTTCTGTGATAGGCCATTCACAGTTGTTAATTTGTCGGTGGAACTCTTTAGTCTTCCGAACACAGGATCCACCCGAGGCAGCTGTTCTAATGTTCCAAACGGTGTAACATGTAGGATTCCCACGCCACAAGTAAGGACGGTTCCTTTCCTGCATTTCCTTAAACAGTCTAGCAGACACATTGGAGAACTGGAGGGCACCAAGGGCTCCATTAATGGACCTACTGGCATTTACACTAGGTTTCAGTCCCCCATCTAAAATTCAGCTCTTGGGCTGCCACTGACTTAGGCCATGTCTACGCTAGCATGTATGTTAATCTGAGCTGCATGAACCTTATGGAAGAAAAGACCTTTCTTGTGGAGATGAGTGGGATCAATTATTTCAGATGCTGCATGCCTATTAATACATCTGGGGCTTAAGAAATTGATGGCAAATGCTGATCGAAAGCCTGAGAGATCAACAGGACTATAAACTGCTCTTAGGAAGCAATTTGCTTGTTTGGCTTCACACTGCTATAATCAGGCTGCTCGTGTGTCTGTGTGTGTGTGTACACCCTGTTGTCCCAGTCATCTGTACACACAACTTCAACCCAGAGATACATTCCAACCTGTACCACCTTAATAGGCGGAGCAGCTATTTCTCCTTTCAAAGGCAAATGAATGGGAAATTTATTCTAAACTCATCTAATGTACTTTGTGGGAATTACACAGGCCTGCTGCCAGCTGGAGCATAGCAGGCACGCACCAACTCCCATTCCTTCTCTAACATGACCTTACACAGTGCATCAGAGCAGGCTATTAACTAAGAAAGTCATGCTGTAAATTAGGAGAGATTGGCTACAGCTGCTGTGCACTCTGTACCACCAATGTTTGCTATTTGCCACCCACACAAGGGTCAGATCTCGTTGCCAGAAAAGGGACTAGGCGCCAGGAAAGAACACAATGCATCCAGTGGAGCATACACTTTATAATGCCACTCAGTGCCCACCTTTGTCAAGGAGAGAGCAAATGGGTTGCTGTCTTGCAACCTGCACACCACATGCGTGTGGCCTTCCCACTCCTCAACATCACTGTTTTATTGACATTCTCCTCCAGTGCACTCCTTTCACAGTGGGTCTGGTCCTACAGTCAGCCAAGCCCATGCAAGTTTTGCCATTGACCGCAGTCAGATCTGAATCACGCCTAATACTCTTTTCTCTAGGGATATCTCCTCTCTTTCTGGATGTACATGGATCACACCAAAATTTTCTCAGCTTTATCTGCTAGAGTCTTTGATGTGTCAGATCTCAACAAACTGTAGCTATTATTCTCTATTGTTTTTATTATGGCAGCACCTAAAATTTCTACTCAAGATAGAGGCTGACTCACTGTGCAAGGCACTGTACAAGCACATACAAAATTCCCTTCTCCAGTGATCTTACACGCTAAATAGACAAGTACAGAAAACTGTGGGAGAAAGGCAGTGTAATTATTTCCATTTTACAAATGGGGAACTGAGGCACACAAAGTTTAAGGGACTTGCCTGGGGTGACACAAGAAGTCTGTTACAGAGCTAGCAACTAAATCAAGATCTTCTGATTTCCAGAGCAGTGCTTCAGCCACCAAACCATCCTTTGCTGCTGTATTAACCTTTTTTATTGTTCAAGCAACTTGACTTCTTATACAATAAGAGGCCATGCACAGGCATTTAGGAATTAACTATGCCACTCACTATGCCCATTCAATTAGTAGTAGAACAGGGGTCCCTAAACATTTTCCTAATCTGAATCACATGTCAAAAGAGAGGGAGTGTATTATGGGCCGTCTTCCCCCTTCCATTTGCAATCAAATGGAAATGCCGTTAATGCAATATGTTTTGTCCTTTTTGGAAAAAGATTAATCACAGCACCGACTTTCATTCTTCATTTATTTACCTCTCTGTTCTGTTTCTCTCAACTGGGAACAAGGGGTGCAATTGTCATCTCATGACTGGCCAGTTGTTGAATTTAGGTAAAGTTCCATAGGACTCCCATTTTTTCTCAACTGGAAATCAGCCAGAAAATTTGGGGAACATTTTCTGAGGAGATATCACTGAAACTCAAACAATTTTGACCAGTGTTATACTCAGTCAATTAATTTAATACTCAGCATCCCAACATCCAGTGAGACCTAGCAACTCCTCCAGCACACCCAGCATTTAATTTCCTCAGAATGCCTCTCCAAACAAAGAGAAGCAGCTGATGATCCAAATCCTTCCGGAATCCCATCAGTTGCTTGAGCTTTACAATTGTTTGTGTGACTTTACTTCTATAGGATTCAGTCAGGCAAAATTATCAAAGAACTGAGCATCCTAGGGAGGCTCAACTCTGTCTGGCTCACACAAAAATTTCTGCTGATGTCCCGATTTTATAGGGACAGTCCCGATTTTGGGGTTTTTTTCTTATATAGACTCCTATTACCCCCCACCCTCTGTCCCGATGTTTCACACTTGCCCTTTGGTCACCCTAGCTGATCCCCTCCCCAATACGGAAACTTTACTGCTTTTCACATGATCAATGCATTGTGGAGATTAAAGCTGGAAATTAGGTCATGTGTCATATAGTCCATCACCTAGCCCCTCCATATATTCTCAAGTGTTTTAAATGGTTCAGACAATGAGCCTTCCACCTCATATCTATAATTGATGCTACACTTTCCACTGTTTAAATATGGAAGGTGGCACTTCGCAATAACATTGTATGTTGCCGTGGCATAAGAACATTCTGAGAATTACAGCCCCTGGAAAGAGTGAATTCTGGACTCTAGGCTAGAAATGGCTTATTTATTTGTGTTCAGGAATCATTCTGGGAAGTACTATAGTTTAGACATTCCAGAAATGACACCACGGTATGGTGGGGACAGTGAATACAGAGCTGCAGCAGGCACACCGGTAAAGCGTACTGATGAACAGTATAGTCCACATGGTTTTAATGAACAACTTTCTAAGTGAAGCTTGTGATGAGGTGCTAGAACATTACCTATTGTGTCTCTTTGAGCTGGACTTGTCTGTCTTTCCATGCTTTTCCTCTCTTCCCCAGCATCTGAATGGTGCTTGGTAACAAATCTTGTCTGCTATTCCACGGCGTTTACACGCTGTAATAAATGTTTCTCAATTAGGCCGAGGGGAAATTCCACAATCACCAAAACACACCTTACAATAGTTCCCTAAGCATTTATTATTCCCACTAGTATATAATCTTACAATATAAGGTGTCTTGCCTCCCAAAGGCCTTTACAAACCTTATGTGGTTACACTTTGTATTAATGGTATATTTATAAACAACTTATAAAGGATTAATAAATTGTAAGTATTTTAATAAATGGTGAATCAGTTGTTAGAGAATCTAACAGGTCAATAAATTGCTTATAACCATATATGACACCTTCTACAAATGTGCTTATAGCCACATACTACTCATGCCTGTAACATGCTGATAAGATATATTATTAACCCTTTACAAACTATTTATAAGCATACCCTTACTACCCTTTACTTATACTGGAGTCACTTCATCCATGAAAGAAATGCAGCTGCTTTTGCAGTACAACAGAGTAGCTGTTTAACACCCCACAGCAGTGCCACACAACAGCTTAAGAGAGGAGGATGAAAAAGAATACTGTTGCCAATTTAAGCAGACAGGATTGTATGTAGAGGAAACAGAAGGCATTATCTAAACTGGAGTTTGCCCTGGATGGCAGAGTTAATGCAATAATAACATCACTATCCTTGAAAAAAGTATAACATAGAATCTTGAACGACCACACAGGATTGAACTGCTGTTCTTGCATATTGTCCTGTGAACGGGAGACCGTCTGTGTACAAACCACCCTCTTTCTTGGCACGGAGTGAGCATGATCTCCCTGCACAGACTGTTCAAATCCCGCCATTTGGTCAGGTGAAAGGAGAATTCTTATCATAACCAGAGATGGGCCCAAGTTATAAAATTCAAACCCGGATTCTGAATACCCAGCAGCTGGATTTGCATCCATCTCCTTTCCTGGTAAAGATCTTCTCTATGGGCAGGTTGATTGCGTGCAAGCCTGTGCATCTATTACTTAAAACAACAGAACATTAAAATCTCTCTGAGATTTTTCTCCCCTGAGAAGAGCTGTTTTAATTATAATCATGAATAAAACTGAAGGCTGTTTAAATGCAGTTTTCTTACTTGGTGAACTAGATCATTGGGCAATTCTGCTCCAGCATCTGTGGCAAATGAAGCAGAAATTAAGAGCATGGAAATAAGGTGTTTTGCTTGCAATATTTCTGTATTTAAATAAACATTACTGACACGAGCAGCTTTTAGCTGGTGAAATACAACTGCTGGGTTCCTGCCTCTTGTCTCCTAAACAGCTGCCGTTGTACTGCCTAGAAATGGTATCAGAGAGACAAGATGGGAGAGGTACTATCTTTTATTGGACCAACTTCTGTTAGTGAGAGAGACAAGCTGTTGTGCTTGAACAACAGAGGTTGGTCCAATAAAAGATATTACCTCACCCACCTTGTCTCTCTAATATCCTGGGACTGACATGGCTGCAGCAACACTGCATAAAAATGGTATCCGTTATCTGATTAAACTGGGGTACGGCATATGGGAGCTAGGACCCAAATCCCACTGAACAAAACTAGCTGCGCAGTAGCTTGGAGAGGTGTGAACTGCCTGTGACATATTGCAACCGCATGAAATATCTTTGGGGACTGTATTGTATTAAGTGTATGTTTATGTATCACTGCAGGCCAGGGACTGTATGCAGCTCCAGGGGGGAGGGTTGCTGCAGCTCTGGCTGGGGCTAACAGTAGTGGGGGGTGATTGAGGTGAATCACTCATGGTGTAAACATCCAGAGAGGTACCATGACTTGGGGAGGCTTGGATATACTTGTTCACACTGGGTTTTCCAGAGCCAATAGACAAAGAAAGAGCTTTTGGCATAAAAAGACAGTGTTTAAACTGACTCAGGGCCGTCCAGGAAAACAGACAGGCCCTTCTGTCCAAGGGCCCCACAACCCTTGTGGAAGGATTGGAACTACTTTGGCTGGCTAGTGTCCCACAAGGCTGATGGTGGGTGACCTCTATGAAGTTTTTAGCATGCATGTAGGAACTCTTGCTATTTTTATTATGTTCCCTCTGTAATGCTTTTACCTTGAGAGTAACTGTGCTTGCCTAGAAGGAGCTGTGTGGTAACTTGTAACTGCTGGCAATATGCTGTTCATAGCTCTGGGAGACAGAGCAAAACACAGGCACTAGGCTGTAAGCAGACTGGCTTGCTTGGGATGTCACACTTTCAGAAGGGAGAGAGACACGGGTCTCCACCAAGAGAGGTGATGGTTGAGAGCCAGAAACTTTAAGTAGATGTCCCTGAGGGACCATGGAGGGGGAATACAGGTGCAGTTACCATGAAACTGCCCTATTCATCTCATTGACTTAACTCTGACCATTTAAATCACATCATTTAACTATTTCTTTGCTGGTCATTTTAACAAAAAGCATCCAGCTACTGGGCTGGATTCCCCTCAGTCACTGGTGCCAGTTTTCCACCATTTTAGCTCCCCCTCATTTCAGAGGAGTCATTCCTGATTTAGGCTGGGGGAACTGAAAGGGGAACCCAGCCCATTCCTCTGGTCTCACAATCCCGAACGGCCTCTCAGACCTCCCTAGGCAGGAATTTTAAAACAAAATAAATGATGACTGTAAATTTTCATATTTAATTCATTAGAAATCTCAATTAAAAAAAAAAAGTCTAGGTAGCTGCTGCAGCATTTCCAAGTTGCTGTGAAATCCGGAAGACTTGCTGCAGAATGTTTGAAATGTGTGCAGGGCGGGTGTGAGATTCACCAGTCCGTTCAGATGCACACGCACTTCAGAGCTTGTTTGTTTATTGTGTGTATCTTCTAGACTGATACATAGCCTTACTTCACCAGGCAGCTTTGCATATACACACAGAGTAATGTATTATCGTAATACATGTATCTCATACCATGTGTTGTATTTTCCTAATAAAACAAGTTATTTTTAATATATTTGAATGATACAAAAGTAGGGTGAAAATCAGAAAAAAACCCCGAATAATACTTTTGGTAAAACCTGGGAAGTTTTCAGTAAAAATTGGTTTAAACTGAAAATGAAGGGGCTTATTCATACCTTATCCAGTGCATTTGCTCACCTATGTATTAGGACTCCAACCTGGGGATTTTTAAATGAAAGGTGCAATGACATACCATTGACCATCTCATTTCTTTGTATTAGCACCATGGCTCTGACCCCAGTTTTCAGGAATACAATCCTTCCCCTGGATGGTGTGCTGTTCAGCTCTGAGGAGTTTTGCCACTGGAACAGGACCTAGTCCCTAAAGTGAAAAATGAAATGTAGCCAATGGTTATTGTATCATATGGTGCCATTGTCTATGATCTATTTTCCACTTAATACTTGGTGCAATCTTAAATATTGAGAAGTGGCAACCAGGCCCCCAAGCCCAATGGATATTTACAAAGTTCATCCTGTGTGCAGAGCACATATACAGAGCTACATTCACAAGCAAACCTCAGGAACTTATCCTGATCGTTTTCCTTTGGATGGGTACGTGTCTGCACTTTGCAGGTAGGTGTGTGAAAATTCCCAACCACTCCCTTCTCTGTCAGAGGCACCCGGGTCATTCTCTTGTCTTTCACATGCATTGAGAAACAGGAAAATAGATGCCATTATCTTCCATTTTTCTACCAGCGCAGTGTTAATAACAAATTACAGCCCTAGCATATCAATTACCTCTGGAGTAAAAAGTAGGCTTAATGGTGACAAAGGATTTCACTCTGATTAATCATTAACATGCTCATGCCAATAATGCTTGACAATTATTTTTTAAATTTGTGGTTGTTTTTGTTTTTTCTCCATCGTAAAGTGCTCTACTGAATATTTTAAATCTTCTGTTAAGAAAACAGACAGGAAAAGGTAACTAAGTGAACAACAGCAAACTGAAAATTCATCAGTTAACTGAATCTCCAATGAAACACAGAGATACATGATCAGAATATCTCAACCGATTAATTCTGTTTGAGATAGGCAGCTACGCAATGCCATGAACTAAAGGGCTAAAGTCAAGGATCATGTGATTAGAACTGGCGAATGGAAGTCAGAACTCTTGAGTTCTGTTTCCAGTTCTGCAATTGACTTGTTATTTGGACAAATCACTTAGAGACTGATTCTCAATCTGGGAAGAAAGAACAACAAAATACTCCAAAAAAAAAAAAACACAACACTTTGCAATTTGGGTCTACTTTACCTAGAAAAGGCTTGGATGCAATTGTGGTCAGCACTACAGAAAAACCCAAGATCGATAGGACTTTATGCATTTGATGTAGTGCATTTCATATGACATGCAGTAGTAGAAGAAATTCAGTGCTACTATGCTAAGTTTTGTTTACTGAGTTAGTTTCCACTTTACCGTTATGCAGATTCCAGCAATGGAGTAGAGGATGTGAGGTAGTCATATAGCTGCCCAAAACACTGACAGCTCAAAAAAAAAAAAAAGCCTGTTGATGTGTGAACTGTTTCTCATTTCCTTCAGTACCTGCTAACAAGACAGAGGTTTGTACCCCGGAGATCCTTTCTGTGGGCTGTGCAGAATCTTTAGTGTACTCTTCTTGGAGTGGAGCAAAGAAACGCTTATTAGTTTCTAAGCAGCTGTTGCTGGACTGTGCTGGTGTGGCTGTGTGTCTAGAAACAAAGATTCAGTGAAGCAGGGAACATCATGAGACCTTGGATTTTATTAGAGTGAAGCTAAAGAGCCAGACTTGATGCTTTTGCAATGTTTCTGATGCTTGGGAATTGCCTTCTTTCTGTGTAGTGCTTATTAGACCTGTCAGTCTGCCAGCAGGTACCACTGACAATCTATATAATTTTACTGTGAAATAATTTATTAGGTTGTGGGGAAAATAATTTTTTGTAAATTAAATGTTATCTTTCTACATTTTTTGTATAGCACCCAAGGGTAATGGGACCTTCATCCGGTACAGGGTGGTATATTATTTATTGTATATAATATGGTAATGTGCATAGCAAACTGGGTTTGTAAGGGGTCACGCTCCCTCTATCTGAAGGTCTGAGGAGTGAAGCCCCCCAAGAAAGGCATGCCATGATGGAGGAGTGGCCGGGCCAAACTTTAGTGGTGTTGTGACCCTGTGCACCAGCTCATTCCAATATTCAAATCTGGCCTGGCTGCGTATCCCCATATGTCAGGTTGCAACACCACTCAAATTCAGCCCAGCCACCCTTACTGGCAACCTATGCAGCAAGTTGCGACCCCGGTTTTGGCAGTGGGGCCAAATTTGAGTAGCGTTGCGTCCCTGTGTACCAGGTTGTAACGTCGATGAAATTTGGCCTGGCCACCCCTCCAGCTGGTGATCCCATGTGCCTGGTCACACCACCACTCACATTTGGCCAGACTGCCCCTCCGTCTGGTGACCCAGTGTACCAGGTCGCAATGCCACTCAAATTTGGGGCAACCAGGCCAGTAACCTGGGCCCCTTCCTTAGCAAAATTCTGGTTGCACCCTTGGCTCAAACACTGGTTGGGCTGGGCCCTCGTTCCAGAGTACTGGTGAGGCCTGGGCACAGGCCGATATAACCTGGTGCCTATGGTAATGTCTAGGAACCAGCTGAGGATCAGTGCCCCATTGAGCTGGGTTCAGTACATACACATAGACCGTCCCTGCCCCAGAAAACTCTCAATTAGCGTTGGGCAAAAGTTTTCAATCAAAAGTTCACAGTGAAAAATTCAGATTCAGAAACACCAACACTTTTGGTGAACTCATATCAGTTTTGCTGAATTGCTTCTGTTAAAATAAATCTCAATATATACGGTATATATATATATTTTAAAATGACAAGTTTTTCTTGTTTGTTATTCAAAGTGATTTTTCATGTAGAAATGTCCTTGAAATTTATTAAATAATTAAAAACGTCAAATTAATTTTTTCTGGCGTTTTAATTTTCTGAACATTTCAAATATTTCATTATCATTTGACCTGAAATGTCTTTTTTCCCCAAATTTTCAGAATTACCAATGAACCAAAACAAAAACAAACATCTGTTATTTGCCCAGATCTACTCACAATCCACACATCTGATAGCACAAAAGAAGCAGGGTGTGGGTGGCAAAAGGAGACAGAGTATAGCAGGAAAGCACAAGTAACACCTCATTACTTGCTGAAGGGAGAAAAGCCAGGTGCCTGTAGTGTCTGTGCTTAAATCCAGCTTCAGGAAGGGTCAATTATATTTAGAGAATGTTCTATTGTATTTGATACAAAAAACATGATATGGAGAAGCTTGGGAATCTGCAGGAGCATTTGACGCTGAATATATGGGAATTAACTAAAGAAACAGGACCCAGGAAATAGATGAAAAGATATGAAGAGAGGTCTGAGGCAGCACAGAACTAGTGTTCTTAGAGTATAGAGATTGCTTCATTTGTATTGTGCTGCACTGGCTCAGGCCATAAGACTTAAAGATCTCTCTGTGGTTGAAGAAAAGTGGCATAATTTTCATTGTTAGGACTTTCTGAAGTGGCATAGCATTATAAAATGTAGGCTCATGTAAGCGTTCTTATAGCTATTAAAAATAAACTTTGGTCATGTTGGATTTTTTAAAGGAATAAGCTGCACATCCCATTGTGCAGCAGAACTGTTACATACATTTTAATAGCCAAGTTGAAGGCTAGAAAAGGGAGTAAGAAGATTCCCTACCATTTAAATCGTTACCTTCACTAACCATCGACAGCTGGGATTAAAAGAGGAGTACTTTGCGTATAGACAATGATAACGAACAAAATGAAGCACCTTCAATTCAGGTTGGGATAGGGTTTCTTATTAATCCTGCCTTGAAAATCACAATGAAAAAGTTGTTGTGTGAACCGGAGATCCAGCAACGTGTACTGAAGGTGGCTGTATCATTTATGCAGCAGTGCGTATCTGATGCTTGCAATATTTAACTTAAATAACAGGAGTACTTGTGGCACCTTAGAGACTAACAAATTTATTAGAGCATAAGCTTTCGTGGGCTACAACCCACTTCTTCGGATTGCATATTGGGGAAATTTCAGAAGACTGGAAAAGTAAGAATGCCATGCCAAAATTCAAAAAGGTCAAGTGGGATGACCTGATTAATTATAGACTCGTCACTTTGACATCAGTCCCAGGCAAAACTATGGAGAAGCTGATACAGGACTCAGTTCATAAAGCATTAATGGATGGGAGTCTAATGAATGCCAGTCAACATGGTTTTATGGAAAATAGGTCTTGTCAAGCAAACCTGATTTCATTTTTTGATGAGATTACAAGTTTGGTTGATAAAGGTAACATTGGTGCTGTAATATACTTACTCTTCTGTAAGGCATTTAATTTAAACATTCTGATTCAAAAATTGGCACTATGCAGTATCAGTTATGCACATATGAAATGGCTTAAGAGCTGGCCAACTGACAGATCCCAACAAGTAGTTGTCAATGGAGAATCATCATCAAATGGGGATGTTTCTAGTGGGATTCCACAGGAATTGGTTCTAGGCTTCACGCTATTCAACTTTATCAGTGATCTGGGAGTAAATATAAAACAACCGCAGATAAAATTGGTGGATGACACAAATAATTATGAGGACCGGGCAGTCATATAGAGCGATCTGAATCATTTGGTTGGCTGGGTCCATTCAAACAAAATGTGTTTTAATACAGCCAACTGCAGTTATGCATCTAGGAACAAGGAATGCAGGCCGTACCTACTGAGAGGGGGACAGTATCCTGGAAAGCAGTGACTCTAAAGCAGTTAGGACTCATAATGGACAAACATGGGCTCCCAGTGCAAAAGAACTAAGGCCATGTCTACACTACTGGTAGATTAGCGCTGCTGCAATCGATGCAGCGGGTGTTGATTTAGTGGGCCTAGTGAAGACCCGCTAAAATCAATGGCAGAGCGCTCTCTGGTCAACTCCGGTACTCCACTGGAACAAGAAGAGTAAGGTAAGTTGACAGGAGAGCGTCTCCTGTCGACACAGCACAGTGTAGACACTGCAGTAAGTCGACCTGAGCTACGTCGACTCCAGTTACATTATTAACGTAACTGGAGTATGTAACTTAGGTCACCTTACCATGGTAGTGTAGACAAGGCCTAAAGCTTGGATGTATAAAGAGAGGAGTAGGGAGGTGAATTTACCTCTCTATACAACATTGATGAGATTGATGCTGGAATATCTGCAAGGCAGTGAGGATCAGTGTGCCACGTTCTGGTATAAGATTAGAAGAATCATGAGATTCTTCCCTGAGAAAGGTAAGGACAAGAGGCCATACACTTACTGGGGGTGCTCTGTGAGAGACCAGAAAGGGGGCTGAGGTGCAGCTATGACACTAGCACAATGGATCCCAGTCTCACTGGCACATTCAGGTGCTAGTCCAGTACAAATGATGTCTGTGCAGTGAGTAAGCTTCACTTTCACACTTATCTGAGAAATATTTTTCATATTTGTCAAAAAAAATCATACAATTAGTCTATAACCTTAAGCTGTCATTACCAGGTCATTACTAGCTCTTCTAAGTACACTGTCAGACCAATGTTTTCAATAGCTGAACTTTGTGCATTTTCTTTTCCCTAATTTGATGTTAAGTGATAACTAAATTGTGTCTCCTGTGATGCACTAGGAATTGCTATGAAATAATCTAAGAACATGGAGATGTAATAATCTTTTGAATACTGTATGTGACCTGGTCAGCAAAGGGAAATGATTGTACATTGATATAAGACTTTCCTGTATGAATGCACTGATCCAGCTTAACAGGAGGCTATGGGAAGAACAAACAGAAAGAAGGCCCCCAAATAAGGACACACTAAAAAGACACTAAAAGGACACACTAAAAAGACAGTGGGCAAAGCTATCAGCTTTGAGAACCTTGCATCCTGTCTTCGAGGAAGGTGCAAACTTGCTTTGCCAGGCTGGAAACTCGGAGATCCAAAAGAATGTATAAGCTTTCAATGGGGAGTTGCACTGAAGATGGTTTGTGAGTTCAGGGGATGGACTATGCGAGCCAGTCCCCCAGAGATCTCTGGGCAGTGATGGAGGGGTCTAAAGGAAGCTTAGATCTACCAGGATCCTGATGTTGATATAGTGAGATACCTGGTAAAATAGACATGAGTATAGTCGTTTGATTGTTTAAAGACCAGGTTTTTTTAAATACTTCTGTTCTAAATAATATTTTGCTTTAAAGAAGGCTGTTTGGTCATTGCTTATCCCTCCCAGAAGAAACAGACTTGCAGGTACTGGATGTATATACGTAAAAGTAAACACCGATGATACACAGGGGACAGCATTTCAAAGCCTGTGAGGGGGAGAATCATGTGATTCCACCCTGAGAGAGGTGACAGCCTTTGGGCTGACACCTAGAGGGGTTGCACTCAGAGAAACTAGGAGTCAGGGGGGCAGTTTGCCCAGTAACTGTGACACCTCTCTCTCTCCTTCATATTTTTACAACTTGTCACCATGAAAGAGAATAAAAACAGCACTGGAAATCTGGCACCTATAACATACCACAGGCATGCAATTCTCTCTTCAAATTGGGGTCTGTTTCAGCACAACTTTAAAACGGAGCAGCGTGCAGTTTTGATAGCTTGTGCTGGAATTTATGCAACTGTAAAATCTATTGGTTTTGTGCAGAGGATATTGGCAAGTACGTGGTAGGCAGATAATTGAGAAGCCATAGAACAAAGTCAAGGAATGGAAAATATAGGGCAAGGATCAGGAAAAGCCTCCAGGGACAGTGAGATCTATTAAACCCTGGAATAATCTCCCAAAGGGAAGTAGTGGAATTAGCATGATTTGAGACACTGGAATAGGCAATAGCAAGTGTAATGTTGAGACCATTCCTTCTCTGGCGAGGCAGATGGGACCGGGTGGCCTCATAGATCTTTTTTTATTTATATTGTCTGGAATGCTATAGAAGCAGCAGCAGCAGCTGTTGTTTTCACACAAATGTCAGTGATAAACTGAGAAACAGAAAGAGAGAAAATATAAAATAGTGGCAGAATTGTAGTTAAGGAGGAAAAAAGCATTGAAAAGCTATCCATGAAACAGCAGCAGGTGGGGTTTTAGCTTTTATGGGTTGAATTCAGACCCTCATATCACCTAAAAATAATTCATAACCACCAAAGGCAGAACAGAGGTCGTTAGCACAAATATATCATCAAACTCCAATAAAATGTATTGATAACAAGTGAGTGGGTTTGGTTGATATAGAGCATTTACTCAGCTGAGATCACCACATTCTCTGGGCCCCCCAAGATCTGAATGAATCAATGGCCCATTCATTGTTTCCATTTAACATTTTATTGGATGTGCAAAGCATCTGCAATTTTCTATAGTTGCTCAGTCTTGATGGCCTCTCAACACCTCTTGGGGCAGGTCTACACTTCAAATGCTGCAGCGGCGCAACTGCAGCAATGCATCTGCACCACTGCAGCACTTCAGTGAGGATGCTACTATGCCAGTGGGAGGGCTTCTCCTGGCGACATAGTGCTGTCTACACCATGGCTTCGGTCAGTATAACTATGTCTCTCAGGGGTGTGGATTTTTCACACCCTTGAGTGATGTCGTTATACCGATGTAAGTTTGTAATGTAGACCTGGCCTTATTTGCATGAATCCTGAAACAAAGAATACTTTAGACACAGGAATTAAAGTAGACCCCTGGAGTGGATTCAGTTACATTTTCATGAATGAAACTTGAATTTGCAGTTCTCCCTTACTAAGTCTCTGAGCTTTAAGGATCAGCCAAGCAAGCTCCTGAGTAGGAACGAACTTTACCCATAACCAAAACATAGTCACTGATCCTGAATAGGGATAGGAGTAGAGTAGATTGGAGAGAATTGATAGGAGTAAAGAGGCTAATTTATCTCTGTATTTGGCACTGCTTCAGGAATACTGTGTCCAGTTCTGGTGCCCACAATTCAAGAAAGACGTTGACAAATTGGAGAGGGTTCAGAGAAGAGCTGCAAGAATGATTAACAGATTAGAAAATATGCCTTATAGTGATAGTATCAAGGAGCTCAAATAGAGACCTGGATCTCTTAGATTGACGTTGTCTCTGCAGCTGCCCTCCCTTATGGAGGCCTCTCTTCCTCTCACACACCTCTCTCTGGATCAGAGCGTGGTGAGGATGTTGGACTTCTCCTTTCCCATTCCTGCCACTTTCAACTCCAACTTCCCACTTTTTCTCCTCTTTTGAACAGCTCTGCCTCTGATTCTTTTCTCCATCTCCATGTTGCTGTCATCTATTGTCTACCCAACTCCGCCCCACTAAACGTCTCTCTAGGTCCTCACATCCAGGCTATATCTACATTTTGCAGATTCTTTCTGCATAACATCTCTAAGATATCGTCTTTCCCATCCCACCCACACAGCTAAAACGCTCATCTCATCTTGTGTCTCAATGACTGCAACATCATTTTCTCTGAACTTGACAAATTAGAACATTGCCCTGCTAATATCCATTCAGAATCTTGCTGCAAAGATCAGTTTCCTAGCCTGTTCCTTTGTCCACATCGCTCCTCTCTTTATATTCCTCCACTGGCTCCCCTTTCTCTATTGCATCAAACGTAAGCTGCTATTCTTCACTTTTAAAAGCCTTTCACAGCATATCCCCACCTTATGTTTAGTACCGAGAGGTCAACTCCCACCTCTGATCAGTCCATGATTCCAGCCTCCATCTCTCACTTTTTATGTTTTCAAACAAGCACCTTCATGCATACTCCCATGCTGCTCCTCATGCATGGGAAGTGTTCCTTGTAAACACCTGCAAAGCCACCTCATTATCTTCCTTAAAACTCTTTTGTTGTGATGCCTACAAAAACTTGATAATTGTAGGCTGCTGGTGCACTGATACCACTGCCTATCATGTTGACCAGTGTTATCTCCATGTTCCCCTCTACTTGTCTGTATCCATCAGTTGGCTCTTGTCATATTTGGACTGTAAACAATTTGGGCAGGGACCATCTTTTATTTTGTGTCCATACGGTGCCTGGCACAATAGGGTTTAATCCATGATTCGGGCTTCTAAGCACTGTGATAATAGAAATAGTAAATACTAATAAATTATTAGAATTCTTAAAAAGCCTTTGATATCCAAAGGAGAGAGGGTGATGGGGACTCAAAATTGACAAATTAATTAACAAAGGCAAGGTACATTTATGGAATCTATCTCCTTCGGATGTCTCAGGAAAGCAAAATATTTGAATATTGGAAGCTTTGGTGAGATTAAAGGATTTCTTTTTGTTTTTCAGTGCAAAAAAGAAAATCATACTCGATCAACACATACTCATCAGTGTGCTTACCGTTTTTATTCTTTTGTCTCCAAGACAGTGGTATTTTCCTCTGCCTCTTCAAAGATGTTTTTCTGCAATCTCAACTCCCTTATTTTAAAGAGACGTTGAATCCAATTTTCTTTCAAGTATATCAAATCTCGTTTCTAAGCCCTGACTGACACAGAAAATAGTCTCAAGTGAGATCTTAGGTGTTACCAAGGAGTCTGCAAAATCAAATACTTTATCTGCATGTTGAATGGCCTTTGGGCTCAGCAGCACAGGAGGAATGTGACAGCAACCGAGCTCTCGACAGGATCTGTGTGTGTCATGGAAGTTTCAGCAGTGAACACAGAAAGCCCCCTTCTTGTTCTTGTTGCTATTTTGGAGGCATAAGGCTAGCTCCTCAGAGTACACAAACCAGTGTACCTCCACTGAAGTCAATTGAATGATAACTATTGACTCAGGTCGGACAGCAGGCCCAGTATGAACAAGAGAGTGAGTGATATTGCCTCCTATAGGGCAAATGAATGGAATCATCAAAAAGCAAAGAGAGAACACGTAAATTATTCCCTCCACTCCATGATCATCTGTACCATCTCCTACACTGCTGTAGTACAGAAAATGGACAGTATCTAGAGCCCCTCAAATCCACCAGAGCGGTTTTCAGACTTGTGCTAATAGTCAGAGTTACTTCGGCCATGTCTACACAAGAGAGCTTACAGTGGCACAGCTGTACGGATGCCAGGGCCGTAGCAACAAAGAACGTGGCCCCCTCCGAACGGTGGCCCCCTCCGAACATATGTCCGGGCGGGGCCCCTTACAATGCAGAAACTGGAATGCGGTATTTATTTTGCCACTTTTAGGGGCCCCCTTCCTTGCGGGGCCCCCTCCGGTCAGAGGGTACGGAGGGCGCTCGCTACGCCTCTGACAGATGCAACTGTGCCACCGTAAAATCTCCCCTGTACCCACTCTATACTGACAGGAGGAGGTCTCCCGTCGACATAATTAAACCACCCCCGAGTGGTGATAGCTATGTCAGTGGGAGAGTGTCTCCCACCAACATAGCACTGTGCACACTATCACTTCTGTCGGTGTAACTTACGTCGCTCAGGGGTGTGTGTTTTTCACACCCCTGAGCGACACGAGTTATGCCGATAAAAGTGCTGGTGTAGACCTATCCTTAGTCACACATAAACCCCATTTTCCAAACTCAAAATGCATTATAGCAAGAGATGGGCCAGTTTGCATCACAGCAGAAGCCCACAATATTTACAGATATAGGAAGACCTCCTTCTCCTTCTTCCTTTAAATCACAGCAGTCAAAAAATAGAAAAGAGTCTTGAAACAAGATATGCTAATAAAGGACAATTCAATATGCTTCAGGTTTGCTTTTGCTATCACTAAACCATATCATAATACAAAAAATACAAGCCCTGTATGGCCTCACAGTTTCAGTGTAAAAGTGGAGGTGCGGGTTTAATCTCCCCAACACCCAATGATGTTCCTCAAGGGGGCAGAGTTTAGTGGTAGCTTGTTTTGGCAAGAAGGCATGGCTAAATGGTTAGAAGCTACAGCCATAGCCCAAAAGGGTTGGGTATCAAAAGGTGTCATTTATATGCTAATGGAGGTTTAAGTGTGGCGTTAGAGAAGGGGTTTGGGATGCAGGATTTTATTGTGTTCCCAAATCTGCCACTGACTTAGTGTTCAAACTTTGCAAAGTCACTTATCTGATCTGTGCCTCAGTTTGCCCATCTATACAATGAGTGTAATTTTAATCGTATGTCTCACAGGATTGAAGTACTATATAAGTGCAAGGTACTTATTAACTATACTACCCTTGTTTGCCTGATTCTCTTTCCCATTTGCAAAAGCACGTGTCTGAGTGGCATAAAGGTTGCTCTTATGCTATTTCTAAATCATGGAAAATGTTATCAGCTACTGTGAACCTCTTTAAAAAGTGTATCTGAAAGCCTTTGTACAGCTCCCATTAGCACAGCCTACAGATCACCTAGACTTCATTCAATAAGTATTTGCCTTCCGCATATCAGACACAGGTTCACTGAGAGACTCTGCTTGTTTTATAGTTCCAATAAGGCAAGAGGTTGAACTCGTTACAAAGTTCAAACAAGGACACAAAGCGAAAAGTAAAACACTCAGTGGTGGAAAATAGAAACCAAGACTGGAGTCTTTTCATTCTGAAAGCTCCACCAACTTACTAATGAACAGACCAAATCAGTCAGTTGGCTTCACTAACAGTTAGGCAGCAGGTGAACTGGCAGTTATCTTTAACTGGTAAAAACAGACAACATTTGATCTCAGGGCTGAGACTGATAGCATTTTCCTTGGTAGAAAGAGGGCAGAATAGGGCGTGGACACCAGGTAAACATTTGCAATAAGCAGACAATTGTCCCCTGTTTGCATTGCAGCTGGAAGCCAAATGCAAATAGCATATTTCACAGGCTAATTTTTTTTACCACTAACATCTACAGTGGAGTTGTGTGTGTGTGAAAGGAAACAATTGAGATTATTAATCTTATAATAATGTTTATATTGCTCCCAGAATTTCAAAAAGAAAAGGATCCAAACTGGAATGCCAAAGGCAAACTTTTCAAACTTGGGTGTGCTGGACTCAGGTCCAAACAGAACCTCAAAGGTGGCCTGATTTTATAGAGATGGGTCTAAGAAGACCATCAGGTCCAGAGGCCCTCAAACTAAAGGTAAATTCTGGTCCTGAATGCTAAATCTGAACTCCGTGAACTTCAGTAGTAGAGCTGGTTGGGAAATTACTTTACCGCCACCGCCAAGAAAAATTTCAACTAAACTTTTTTGTTGTTTTCATTGATATTTTTCAAATCTTTATTCAAAACAAAAGTCTTTCTGGATTCCAGCTGCTGAACATTGATTTTATTTTTCCAGTTTTTGGCTGCTGGTTACTGTTTAAAATTGATAGCATTGGGGTTTGGGTTGTTGAAAACAAAAGTTTCAGAGATTGTGGTAGGTTTTATTTTGTTTTGACAAAAACCTGAACATTTTTACCAGACTATTTTTTTCAGACACTTCCTTTTTGGCGAAAAGCTCTCTTTTGTAGGTTAAAAAGAAAGTTTTGACAAAAATGTTCTGTCAGCTTTGAGAAGATTCTGATCCAGTCCAAGCCCAAATGTCTACACAGCAATTTTATAGCCCCCCAGCCCAAGCCCAAGTCAGCTGACCCAGCCAGCTCCAGGTGTTTTACTGTAGTGTAGACATACCCATTGAAACAAGGAGTTTTACCAAAGACTTCTGAACACTTTTGATATTTCCACTGCTTGATTCCTTTTGCCACCATAATCAAGAGTGCCACTTGAAAGTATATGTCATAGCCGCCTCCTGCAGCTAACCCATATTGAAGAGAACAGCCTACTACTGCTGCCAGTTAATGGAGTTATTCTTTTAGCACGAGTACAAGAGGTTTGTGTTTTAGTGCTGGATTCAAACCTGATGCCAACCTATGATGAGAATTAGTACCCAATTCCTGCATTTAGAATAGTATGGCACTGTTTACATTTAATGCCCCTTACTGCTTTTGCCCACAAACAATACATTCAGTAGACAAATTGTTGCCTAACATGATAGCAGGCCTGGGGGAGGAAAGAACATCTCAGAGACTCAACTGATAATGAGTAATGTGTTGTAGGGTTTTCTTCCACAGCTCCTCATACTCCAAAGCAACATGACGCATTGCAACCTGCTGGGTTGTGATTTGCCAGGCACTGAATCATGGCTGGGCACAAGATTTCTTCTATAGCACAAATACAGACATTCAATGATTTGCCTCTCAGTGGAGAGCAACGGGAGCTATTTTCACCTTCTCTTCAATGTAATTTTTATGTTTTTAGACACAAGGATGTAACCTCATTTTGTTGCATCTGCCGGATTCCTTCCAGGGAACCTTCTTCCCTGTGGCAAGAGTGGTATTTTTATTATGTGTATGCACAACAGCCAGCTCAATGGAACCCCAGTGTCTGATTGTGACCTCTAGGCGCTCCCAAAATACAAATAACAAAGAATAATAATCCTAATAACCACCCCCCTCCACACTCAGCAATCAGACAATAGGCCCCTTAAATCCACTAGGTTCCAGGACATCAAGGTGTAGAGGAGTGACTAGGAAAACAATTGAGCAGCACACAAACAAACCTGCAAAGAGGAGTAAATTGGTAAATACAACGTAGGCTTGGTATACACTGGGGGGGGGCGGGGATCGATCTAAGATACGCAACTTCAGCTACGAGAATAGCGTAGCTGAAGTCGACGTATCTTACATCGACTTAGAATTACTTACTTCGCGTTCTCACGGCACGGGATCGATGGCCGCGGCTCCCCCGTCAACTTTGCTTCTGCCTCTCACCGAGCTGGAGTTCAGCAGTCAATGGGTGAGCGTTCGGGGATCGATTTATCGCGTCTACACTACACGCGATAAATCGATCCCCGATAGATCGATCGCTACCCGCCGATCCGGCGGGTAGTGTAGACGTACCCTTAGAGAAAAGTTAGGCAGAGACACTGAACACAAACTCCTTTTGAGATACAACTCAGACCATGCCAGGAAAAGACGACAGAAAGTGCTTCTCAGAGTTTTGCCAGGCTGCTGCAATCTTCTGATGCTACAAATAATAATAATAATAAAGTCAGCTGGACTTAGAAGCTTTTTCTCCACCCTCCTCTTATTCTTGAACATCATCTTCTTTCCCAATGCACCGATTTTCCAGCTGGCTTTGTAACCTGTTGGCCACACTGATTAGCATTCTGGCCATTTCAAAGTTCAGTGCTGCACGGCTGTTTCTTCTTGCATGTGTCCGCCCTTATCAGCATTACAAAACAGGCTTCTGTCATCACTCACATTCTATCAAAATTTCAGGGCAACTGCACCTGTATTCCCACTCCATTGTCCTTTGAGGGCACTCACTCTAGGCTCCCGGCTCCTCAGCTGCCACCTCTCCCGTGCAGAGACCTGCATCTCTCTCTTTCACGACCAGGGTTTTTCCAGGCTGCACAGTTCCCTGTCCATACTGTGATATTCCCAGCGTGTGTGTGTGTGTATGTGAGTGAGAGGCAGAAAGCAACCAGAAAAGCCATAAGGAAGCAGGACAAGCATTGGTGGTGTGACCCTGAGGGGAGAGAAATACAGCTCCCTGGGGCACAAGACTGACTGTAAAGCAGGCTTGGATTTCTGAACAAGGAAACTTCCTGCTGTTGTTCGTTGCTACTGTGTTTAGGGAAACAGGACTTTCTGTACATGTTTTATAAATAAATAGGATTGCAGCAAAGAAATACCTGACTCCATCAGCAATTTCTCCTAATGGAAACAACCTGGAAAGCCCCAAATATGGGCAGCCACTCATGCTAAAAGGGGCAACCATATTTATGGAGAAAGATTACTGTTAGAACAGGAGGCAGGGTCTCTTAACTTGAATGCAAAACACACCAATACTCAGCCCTATTTTCTCACAGCTGTACTGGGCCCCTGCACATATCATTATTTTATTGAATACCCACTTTCAGCCAAAAGGAGTTTTCTCTTTCTCTCACTCTGTGTGTGTGTATATATATAGAAGGGGAAAAGGAGGAGATGAGGGGCTAAAGGAACTGTTGTAATGCCAGAAGCGATTCATCACAGAGTTCTCTCAGCAATAACAGACCTCGGATAACTCACATTTAGCAAAAACTAGCAATAATGTCTATGATTTATCATTTGATTACTGGTTATGGCCTGGAGTGGGAAACATTCTTAGTTGCATTGCAGACCAATAGCAAAGGTTCAGAGAACAGACATCATTGTATAAATGCTCACGACCTTGAGTTCACATTTTGTCCATTCAGTTGGGGGGGGGAAAGGAGGGCTGTCTATGACCACATGGACTTCATGCAACAGGCTTTATGCAACCTACAAGAAATGATTAGGTCACTGCTGGTAATTGCAATCAGAGAAGAATAACTTCAGAATCACTTTGAACAATTTGTATCCTCCCAAAGAGCTAAAATCGCTTTGTATTAGATTTCAGAGTTAGGTAACTGGTGTTCTTTTTCTGTAGGGAATTTTCTACTTTAAAAGAAAAAAAACACACCTCTGCTCCATCCTCCTCCTATAGTAGAATAACTAGAGGTTTTAGTGTATATATATATATATATATACACACACACAGGGAGAGAGGGAGAGTTAAAGATTTAGGTATCCTCAGCAAAAGATGAATATATATATATATATATATGTTCATCTTTAACTGCAGAAATGTAAAGCTTTTGCTTAGGGTACCTAGCAAAAATGCTTGCAGTTCCCAATAAACCATCTGTATCCAATTCAGAGAGGACATCTATCATTGTGTTTGTTTTCTATGAAATCCTGTTTATGTGCAGCAAATACTTGGGTTTGCTCCTGGCGTTGGCACAGCTAGTCTACAAACATTCTTTCCATGTTCTACAATATGCCTTAAGAATTCAGGAACTGCCTTTGAACAAAAGACACAATTGCTATTTGCATGGCATATACTGTTCTTAGTGCAAACAAGTCCATGGTTTGATGCACTACTGATCGGAGAGCCAAGGGGAGCTGTTGCATTAAAACCGCTAGTTATTCTACTATAGGAGGCAGGTCTCGCTTCGCCCGATTCCCCGGAATCGGGCCCCGCGCCTAAGAGGGCCCCGCGCCTTAGGCGCCTTTAAAATTTTTTTTTAAATTTAAATCTTCGGCGGCCCCGCTCCCTTGGCCAGAGCGCCGGCCGGAGCACGACAGCCCCGCGGCCCCGCAACCCTGGCCGGAGCGCCGCGGCCCCGTGACCCCTGCCGGAGCGCGGCAAGCCCCGCGTCCCCCCCGCGTCCCCTCCGCTCTTGCAGCTGGAGCTCCGGCTGGAGCACGGCAGCCCCGTGGCCCCGGCCGGAGCATGGCTGCCCTGCGACCCTGGCTGGAGCGCGGCAAGCTCCGCGGCCCTCCTCCCCCGGCCGGCAATCCGAAGAGCCGCCGAAGACTGGGAGCGCCGCCCGGTGAGTACAAGCCCCAGGAATCGGGCTCTGCACTTGCTAAAGCCGGCCCTGATAGGAGGAGGATGGAGCAGAGGTGTGTTTTTTTTCTTTTAAAGTAGAAAATTCCCTACAGAAAAAGAACACCAGTTACCTAACTCTGAAATCTAATACAAAGCGATTTTAGCTCTTTGGGAGGATACAAATTGTTCAAAGTGATTCTGAAGTTATTCTTCTCTGATTGCAATTACCAGCAATGACCTAATCATTTCCTGTAGGTTGCATAAAGCCTGTTGCATGAAGTCCATGTGGTCATAGACAGCCCTCCTTTCCCCCCTCAACTGAACGGACAAAATGTGATCATGTGAACTCAAGGTCGTGAGCATTTATACAATGATGTCTGTTCTCTGAACCTTTGCTGTTGGTCTGCAATGCAACTAAGAATGTTTCCCACTCCAGGCCAGGCATAACCAGTAACCAAATGATAAATCATAGACATTATTGCTAGTTTTTGCTAAATGTGAGTTATCCGAGGTCTGTTATTGCTGAGAGAACTCTGTGATGAATCGCTTCTGGCATTACAACAGTTCCTTTAGCCCCTCATCTCCTCCTGTTTCCCTTCTATATGGCCTTGATAACTTCAGAGTTCTTTCATCAGAGCAAACACAACACAATCTCATTAAAGACACTATTGCATTATTTTCTTTTTTCAGTAATAAATCCAGAGGGGAAGTGGGGAAATCTTTAAATGGTTTCTTAAAAGAGTGTCTCCCAATCCTTTCGAGGAAGTACAGAATGTTCTTGTCTCTTTAACAGAGGGGCCGTCAGCTAAATTGGGAAGGCAACCAAAGTGCTCTCCAGGGACCTGCTGACAGAGTCATCACAGTTCTAGAAAGTAGAAATACGGACGGTATAGTATTAGTGCCTCTTCACTGTAACAATTTGTAAGAGGGGTTTGGGCAGCAAACCTTACTGGGGGGAAAAAAATCACTTTACGTCAGCAATAAAATAAATAAATAATCGAACCAAAACGCCTCTCTGACGCAATCCCAAGTGAGCTGTTTGTGAGGAGATTTCCTCAGGGCTGTATCTAGTGAAATATCCCAGAAGCTGAGAGTGCAACACTGGAAACCAGGGTTTCATTTGGATTTACATGGCACAAAACTGGTCTAACAGGGTGGTGAATCAGGTGCACAGAAGCCCGTTCAGAACTAAATATAATTATTTAGTGTTTGTATTGCAGTAGTACCTGGCAACTGCAAACAAGATCAAGGCTATCATGGTGCTAGGAGCTGTACAAACCACAGTCGGAGACAGTCTCTCCACTGAAGGGTTTATAATCGAGACAGACAAGTGTAGGAGAAAAGAAGCATTATTATTCCCGTTTTACTGATGAGGAATTGAAGCACAGAGAGTTTAAGTGACTTGCCCAAGGTCACACAGGAAGTCCATGGCAGAACTAGAAAATAAACCCAGATGTGCTGAGTCACAGTCTGGGTTCCTTACTCAGAAGACCAGATTTCCTTTCAAGCACTACCTTGCATGTTAAAAACACCACTACTAACCCAAAGTGTGAGTGCATTGCAGTAAGCTAAGTTGGGGTGGCACTACTGCACACTGCCCCCAACACTTGAGAGAAGCTCCCCGTCACCATCAACAAGGCTACCTCATTATCCACCTTCAAATCCCTCCTTTGCTGTGGTACCTAGAAAAAACTTGACATCCACTAAGCTGGTGGTGTGCAGAGCTCACTGGCCGACATTCTGAGCAATACTGTCTCATTGTTTACTTGTACTCCCCCAATCAGTGTGTAACCATCTGTTAGCTCTTGTCTTATAGAGTATAAGCTCTCTGGGGGCAGGGACCGTCTTTTTGTTCTGTGTTTGTACAGCACCTAGCACAATTGGGTCCTGGGCCAATAACTTGGGCTCCCAAGAATGACTGCAATACAAATAACTCCTATGAAACATCTGGGAGAGGAAAATGGCCATTACCCTCTTGAGCAAAATAATAGCCCAAAGGGTTCACATGTACACAGTATTCCAACACCTGCTGTTGAAGTATTGGTGATTGTGTATTATAAATAAAGTAGAGGCTGCAACCGAATAGTAGTAGCCAAATATCTGCCTCTTGAGGGTAACTGTCCAAATCCACCTGACATTTAAAAAAACCTGTATCATCATATATCTTTGTGCTAGCTAGATGTCTTGAATCTTATGTGGCTTCAGGAAATATCAGACACGTGGTAATATGTGACTCGATATTCTAAAAGAGAAACACAGCCTGACAAAACGATTTGCTAAAGAAATATTAGCAGAAGCAATCAGCCGTTCTCCATGATACACACAGGAATGAATTGGAAGCATGAGCTTGCTGCTAACTAAGCACATTGGGGAAAGCTTTACACATCTAATATTTAATTTAATCATTACTAGAGGATCAGCTTCTATTTATCGGCCAAATATTTCAAACTTTGATGCTTATAGCGGAGTACCTACGTCAGTATTCTGTACTGATGTTCAAAGACAGCTCTCACTGAAGGGAATACATTTGAGGGCAAAGCTGGCTCTTTTTGTTTTAAAACAAATGGTTGTACAGTCATCTGACGATTGTGGGTGTGCTCAGAAAGGAATATTAATCTGTACCCCAGAATGTGGTTTAAGGATTGATTTCTGAGCTGATGTTCTGGGCTGTTAGAGGGTAGCAGACAGTTTCAACACACTCCCCAAAGATAGATACAGCCACAAGACCAGTGATTACAAACCAGCAAGGCTGAATGGGTTTGTTTACCTGAACAACAGAGCAACCATCATGGAAACATTCTCCTAGAGGGCCCGACTGGCTGACTGGAAAAAATAGTGAGGCTGAAGGGAGAATTCTGGCCTCCAACAGAGACCACTGAGCAAGATGGGTTGAGGGAGGGTGGAGGCTTAACAAAAAACCCTCAGCTCTTCCCTGAGATGGAGAGAGGCTGTGTGGTCCAACTGGTGGCCCGCAGGTTGGGTCTGGCCCTCAGGACGATTCTGTCCAGACCTGCACCATTTTGCTCTACAAAATGATGTCCTCTGCAAAAGAGACCTCACATAGGTCATACGTGTGAGGTCATGCCGCATGGAGGATGCTATTTTGTTTCTGTATGTTGCCCACAAAGGTTCTGCACATCTATGCTTGTGCCCCATGTCACTGAAAAGGTTGGCCCACCATAGACAATTAAGCTTGTAGTGAAGCATGTGTTTAGATGAGACTAAATATGCGTGTAGGCTGTTTGTTGTCTTAAAATCCTTTTTCTCTAATGCTTTGTTCCAACTGCTAAGTAAAAATACTCTATTTTAAGGAGGCTGTTGTTAACTTTATTACTGGACACAGGTTCCGAAAAGGAGGAAATGCACGTGTCTGAAACCCAGTGGTGGCCTCAGGGTGATAAGCAGCTGGTATACACAGAGTACTGTAACCAAGTCTTGGGCTAAGATTGGAAGAATCAGATGAGTCTACGTGAGAAAGGCAAGAGCAAGACACCCAAGACCTGAGCTTGGAGCACCCAGAAAGGCCAGAAACGTAATACATCCATAGATCCCAAGGCCAGAAGGGACCACTGTGATCATCTAGTCTGACCTCCTGTATAACACAGACCATAGAACGCCCCCACAATAATTCCTTTTGAACTGGAGGAGATGTCTTAAAAAAATCCAGTCTTGATTTAAAAATTGCCAGTGATGGAGACTCCACCATGCCCCTTGCTAAACTGTTCCAGTGGCTAATTACTCTCACTGTTAAAAATGTACATCTTATTTTGCTTCAACTTTCACCCATTGAATCTTGTTATATCGTTGAATGATAGATTGAAGAATCCATTATCAAATATTTCTTCCCCATGTAGGTTCTTACAGACCGTAATCAAGTCACCCCTTAACCTTCCCCTTGTTAAACTAAATAGATTGAGCTCCTTGAGTCTATCACTATCGGGCATATTTTCTCATCCTTTAATCATTCTCGTGGCTCAGTTCTGACCCCTCTCCAATTTATCAACATGGTTCTCGAATTGTTGACATCAGAACTGGACACAGTATTCCAGCAGGGGGCAGAGGTGAAGTTAGCCCTTCCTCTGTGACAGGTAAGAAGGGGCCTAATCTGCAGCATTCCAGCCGATGTTTCAGCATCCCCAAATCCTTCTGAGGTTATGTTTTGAGCCCATCTAAATCACATGTTAATATCTTTCATGATTTAATATAAATCCCATGGTGACACTGTGAGGTGTACTCCTTCCCATGAGAATAGGTCCCATATTCTCCATTTGATAGTATACGTTTAAATGTAGACTTTCCATAAATAATATTTAACTATTCTTTGCTCAACCCCTCTTAATTCTTCATGTCCACAGTGGTTCTCAAACTGTGGGTCGGGACCGGGCCCAGGGCTGAAGCCGAAGCCCAAAGCCGAAGCCTGGGGTAGCAGAGCTTGGTCTCTGTCCCCGCTCTGCCCCCCTCCCAGGGTCATGTAGTAATTTTTGTTGTCAGAAGGGGGTCGTGGTGCAGTGAAGTTTGAGAACCGCTGCACGAGGGGATTTGATGGTTTAGTGGGCTAGTATTCTAGCTTTGCATCCCTGTGATGGCCAAAGGCTGTTTTTGATCAAAAGTGAACAGTGAGGAGCACAGGCCCATCCCTAAAAGCTATGATTGGTTAGAGGCTGGGGGGGGGGTACTGTCCTCTGGAGTTCCTGCTGGGACTATCCTGTCTATCATGGGTGTGTGATGGTTGCAGGAGATTTATTACAGGCAGGTCTTCACTAGAAGCACTACATGGGCGCAGCTGTCCCATTGTAGCGCATCTGGTGAAGATGCTCTATGGCGACAGGAGAACGCTCTCCCATCAGCATAATTACTCCAGCTTGGTGAGAGGCGGAAGCTATGCCGGCAAGAGAGTGTCTCCCACCGACATAGCGCCGGTATGGACAGTGCTTAGTTCGCCGTAACTTGTGTCGCACCCCTGAGCAACGCAAGTTAGATCGACTTAAGCAGTAGTGTAGACCTGCCCTAATAAACCAACAGACTTTCACTGGGGAAGTTGTATCACTCCCAAACAAAGACAATGGATTGTTTGCCAGTGGCTTGAGTTTCATTGGAAGGGGCAGCTGTCACTCCAAAACCAAGAGGGGCGATTGGCTGGGACGGTGGATATCTAGATGACTCTGGGTCAGTCAACTGACCCCTGTGATGGGGCTGGAGAAGAGGCTGCAGCTGCCTGGGGAGTTTTATTTTGCATGCTGAAAGAGACAGCGACTGAACTGAGCTGAGGGGATTGACCAGACAGCAGCTGGACTTAGCTGGGAGATCTAGATCAACCTAGCAATGACGAGGTCTGATGTCCAGGCAACAGGACTCAGAACTCAGCACTTAAGTTCACAGCACACGTGAACATCAATAACTGTAACAAAGGGCTGGTTCATACTCTGCAGGGGACAAAGAGGTTGGTCAAGAGCTACTGGAACTATCAGAGAGCACTGTATATTTTGGTGTTGGGGAACTGGGCCATTGTATTATTGCTGGGGAATGTGCATGTATAATTTCCCCTACGGGTCTCATTCTGATGTTACCCTCTGATACGGGTTGAGGGCTTGCCCTGTTTACATAAAAGTATTACTTTATTGTTGAGAGGAGCAGTCATTCTTGGAGTTACCTCAAGGCTCCCAAAAGACGTGAGGGGTTGATGCTTGTCAGGGGCAAGAGGGTTTACCCAGGCATGAGGGTTAGGACCTGGGAACCATTCAACCGTCCCAAGTTATCCCCCACTGATATATTGGTGAACTCAGTGCAGTTCCTTAACTATATCTTAGTTCACATCACACTGTGTGATACAGAGGACATTCCATGCACAAAAAGGGCCAAGATGTCGTAAGGCAAACACATTTCAAGTCACTACTGAGGTGCATTGACAGTGGCTCGAAGTACATTGTATGCCTCCTAGCTTTAGGCAGTGGTGTTACTCCCTTGCTTTCAAGAGCACTAAACATTCCCCAAGTTCACCCCATTTTTTATTTTACATGGAACAAAACCCACCTAATGCTCTAGTACCTACATGATCTTTCCTTTTTCCCCCCAGATCCCAAGATTCCTACTATCCATTCATATTTACTGCCATCTGCAAACAATTTGCAAAAAGGAATTGAAAGCTTGTTATCCAACATCGTTCCCTGTGTCAACTTTCCATTTCTTTGAATTCCATTAATTGTTTCATTTTTTATTTTTGTTTCCTTTCCTGTAGCTAATTTTCAGCTTATCCAGCCAATTCCTCTCCCCGAGCCATTCCATGACCTTGGACTGTAGCATTCGCCTCAGATATGGAACAAAGCGTTTCAGAAAGCATTCTGAAAAAAATTAACTCTGATCCTTATATGCACTACAGGGACTATATTCTTACAGAACGTGCATACGTTGGCGAGACGGGAACTTTCAGTACTGAAAACACCATGCGTACATCGTGCCTTTGGAACTGTTCCTCTTTGTGCCTTAAAAATAGACTCAAAGACTTTCCCGTAACTAAATATTCATAGCTATACTACCTAGGGCTGTGACCTTCTCAGATCTTCCAAGCACAGTAAGGTCAGATCTAGCACGTACATGGATCAAGAGCTTCCAAGAAAAATCCAGCATGTTGCAAGGAGGTGGTATTGGTGATTCAATAGGTGGCATTTTTACATGCTAATTTGTACAGAAGCAATGGGCCACCATGATACTAGGGGGTACTGAGATGCTGGAGGTCTTTGGATACAATGCAAAACAGACATCTTGAACACAAATGCCCCTGAAGGATCTCACGGTACTCTTGCAACAGCAGAGGTATTAACTCTGACATCATTACTACTTTCCCAATTTGTCCAATTATTTTGCCTGCAGTTCCAACTGGACCGTAGAGGTGCACGTGGGGTCCAATATACGTATTTGAATAATGGAAATTCCATAAGACAACCACTCATTACATCATTTAGTCACCATAAATAATTCCCTGAGTCAAAAAGAAGCCCATGACTAGCAAATACAAATACTGAAATATTCCAGTTTAATTGGGTTCTTGCGGGTCTTGAATGCCCAGCCTTACTAGGTACAACACACTGTTTCACTTCTTGTCCTTAACTCCTTCTCTTTCAGATAGTCATTCAGTGTTGCAGTTAAGCCACTGGCATGATGAGGCCCAGCAATGGTTTCAATGTGATGTTAGTTATATGTTATATAAAAATTAGTTTAAGAGTTTCAGGATTAAGATTATATATCTACAGCAAACGTTCAAGTTGCTCGTGGTTCAGTGGATGGCGTGAGACTCTCTTGGCTGTCTCTAAATAATTGCACCATGCTTGTCCATTAGATTGTTTAAGAACCTATCTCTAATTACATGAGTTTGCCAGACAACCCTGCAAGTTTTCCTTTGTTGCCTTCTCAACCTTGCTTCCCTTAGCAATGCCGAGCTGTGTTTTATCATGCCTCAGGGCTATTCATGTCTAACAAGCATTTCAATATACTACTTATTCCTCACTTCTGTCCTGGTGGATCAGATTTCCAGCTAAATAGGTTTTTTGCCCTATTGATTTTAAAAGAAAGACGTCAAAGGAATTTGTACGGTCCGTCATCTCCAATTCTCCTTTTTGCTAAGATTTTCCACCTAAATTGGGCCGATGATCAGTTATTTAAAGCACTTTTCACCATTAGAAAAAAGACATTTTTGCTATACAGTGCTTATTCTTTATTTTGGTAACATTGACATGTTTTAGATGTGCTTCATTTCTTGACAAAATCCAAATAGTATGTTGGCATACTTCCCAGATCTTCATCTATTTTAATGAGTGTTGTCAGTGCTTTTCCCTCCGAAGTTCTTTTTGAGTGTGAAGCCATTGTGCTAACTGGTGTACAGACAGAACAAAAAAAATGGTCTCTGCCCCCAAAAGCATACAGTTTATGACCTGGTCTACAGCTAAAATTTAGATTGATCTAGCTACATCACTCAGAGCTGTGAAAAATTTCACTCTCTCTGCTGTAGGTTGAAAAACAACAAGGAGTCTAGTGGCACCTTAAAGACTAACAGATTTATTTGGGCATAAGCTTTCGTGGGTAAAAACCTCACTTCTTCTTGGTGAGAGGCGGAAGCTATGCCGGCAAGAGAGTGTCTCCCACCGACACTCTTTTTACATAAAAAAGCGAGGCCAGTCCTCGCTTACAGACAACCTCCCAACCTGAAGCAAATACTCACCAGCAACTACACACCACACCACAGAAACACCAACCCAGGAACCAATCCCTGTAGCAAACCTCGTTGCCTACTCTGTCCCCATATCTACTCTGGCGACACCATCAGAGGACCCAACCACATCAGCCACACCATCAAGGGCTCATTCACCTGCACATCCACTAATGTTATATATGCCATCATGTGCCAGGAATGCCCCTCTGCCATGTACATTGGCCAAACCGGACAGTACCTCCGCAAAAGAATAAATGGACACAAATCGGACATCAGGAATGGTAACATACATAAGCCAGTAAGTGAACACTTCAATCTCCCTGGTCATTCTATTACAGATGTAAAAGTCACTATCATTGAACAAAAAAACTTCAGAAACAGACTTCAAAGAGAAACAGCAGAACTAAAATTAATTTGCAAATTTAACACCATTAATCTGGGCTTGAATAGGGACTGGGAGTGGCTGGCTCATTACAGAAGCAGCTTTTCCTCTCCTGGAATTGACACCTCCTCATCTATTATTGGGAGTGGACTACATCCACCCTGATTGAATTGGCCCTGTCAACACTGGTTCTCCACTTGCGAAGTAACTCCCTGCTCTCCATGTGTCAGTATATAATGCCTGCATCTGTAACTTTCACTCTATGCATCCGAAGAAGTGAGGTTTTTACCCATGAAAGCTTATGCCCAAATAAATCTGTTAGTCTTTAAGGTGCCACCAGACTCCTTGTTGTTTCTGTAGATACAGACTAACACGGCTACCCCCTGATGCTGTAGGTAGGTTGACCTAACCTCTGCTGTAGATGTAGCTAGAAAGAATTCTTTCGTCAACCTAGCTACCGCCTCTCAGAGAGGAGGACTTCTACCTCAATGGAAAAACCCTTTCCATCAATGTAGGAAGTGTCTACATTACAGCACTACCTCGGCACAGCTGCAGCACCATATCAGTGCCACTGTAGCTGCTGTAGTGTAGACATGGCCTAAGCATGCTCTATTGGCATTTATTGCAGTTTTGACAGAAGTAGCTCAATAAGCATCATGTCCAATTCTTGCAACGTGTAGTGCTCATTGGGTGGTATTCACCCCTGTGCAGAAAACCTGTTCAAAGCCATAATTTTGACTCACGCCACGAAGGGTTCCATTGAAAGTAATGGAAAATTGGTAGGATACACTATGCTTGTTAGGGAAATGTTTGAGTCCAGAGATGGTATCACATCTTCGTCACCCAGAAGAATTTCTGGACAAGAATAACCGGGGCTATTAGGGGTACAGGTCTCAGTGCCATTTTTGGGGGTGTAACCACACCGTATACATCACTGTCTGCCACTATCCCCTCCTGAGCTGGTGCATTTGTGTAGTTATACAAATATATATGTGTGCAACTTTGTGTATGCTAGTTATCACTCCGTCTTTACTCTGCATGCAAAGGGTCCAATTCTGCCAGCACTTACCTCTGGGGGTTACTTTGCTCACATGGGCACTCCCTTCAAGTGTTTATAAAAAATGGATTCCTTTCAATGGTATGTAAGAGTGATCCTTTCCCAAACCCCACTCTGTGCTACCAGCATGAGGGAAGATGGTTACAGTCCCCTTTAACCCTACACAAACAATTCTTAACACTGCAAAATACCTGCACATTAAGGCTGTTACCAAGTGGTCTGGTAGCTGATACAAAAAAAAAATTCATCCTCATTGCTTGGCTTCAGAGAGGGATTCGACCGGTTTTATCAGTTTTAAACCTATAACTAGAATCTCTAATCAAGCAACACTTCCAAAATGGCCTCTGTTGGAAGAATGGTTGGCTATTTGTACTGCATGCTGCATACTAAGCTAACCTTGTTCTGCTTTCTTAGTAGCTACAAGAATAACGGATACTCCAGAGATTTGAATTACTCTGGCACTGATCAAAGTGCCAGAGTAATTCAAATCTCTGGTGTATCAGCGTTCTTACTCTCACAGGCCTTCCTTATTAGCGTATACATTTCCTGATTAGCTTGCTGAAAGGTCCACCGCTCCTCATAACTTTGTGCTTACAGTTTCTATCACATCAGCCCAAACTTTCTCTCTGAGAGTGTTTCATCTGCATATCTCTTAGCATCCTTCCCTCTGTATGAAGTCTGCTCTTACTGGTTTCGTCCTTTGAATGACAATTTAATATTCTCATTGGCATCCTGAGAGTCAGCCAAGTCTGTATTACCCAGAATGCAGTGCATTCCTCCCGGACAACCACTGCTTTTGGGGTTTTAATCTTAAAAACTGCTGACATGCATCCTAGATACGTCTAGACAGAATGTACCTGTTTCTGCACTATAATGTACTCAGCATGACTCCCAACATTCCACTGAGATCAAAGGAATGGGATAAATTAATGTGGTGACAAGGTCATTCATATAAATGACTCACACCCTACAGACATTACAATTTCTGAGACTTTAAAAGATAGGCTTCAAATGCACCAAAGTAGAGGTGGCCTAAATTTTCAAAGGGGCAGAGCCCCTGCAGCTCTCATTGATTTCAGTGGGTTTTGTGACTGCTCATGTACCACTTATAAATTACAATATATATGTTAGGGTATTTTAATATATAACTGCATTTTCTTTTGGGTGTAAGAGCTGGATGGAATACCCAGGCTACATTTATTCTCCGCCATGCCCCTTTAAGGTTTGGAAGAAGCATGATGAAAAGGTCAAAGGGACCGCGTGAGCAAGGTGTGGTCGGAAGGGGTTGATGTTCCCAGATGACTCCAGCAGTAGGGTTTGCACAAGCTGTATGTGTTTATTTTGGGAGGGGTTATTATGGCAAAAGTTTAACAAAAGTTTTAAACATTGCCCTGGTCTGGGAGCGTAACCCTCAGTCCTTCTGAAAAAGCAACCAACTTTTATTGAGGTGCCTAAACATCAGTTGAAGGCGCTGAGATTTGAAATCGTTGGCCAGCATTTTCAGCACTGGGAAGTTTACTATAAAAATGCCTTATTGCATCTGAGCACAGTAGACAAGGAGAAGCTTGGAAGTTTGGTAGCAGTACAGGTGTGGGGAAACACGTAGAAGAGGTGAGTGCTGAAATGCATTTTAGTAAAGGAGGTGGGTGGACAAATTATTCCAGAAAGCTGGCATGGTGTCAGGAAAGGGATTGCTCTCTGACAGACGACAGGGGGCTGTGGTGAATCTACCAGAAGCCAGAGCTGATTGCGCAGAGGGAGCAAACGTAGGCATTGGGAGGTACAGAGAGAGGTAACATCGAGGAGCATAGTGAGGTAGGTGAAGTGGAAGTTTTCCAAGATGGGATTATGTTTAAATGGATAGAAGAGCAGCATTGTGAATGGATCAGAAAACCAGCAGTCAAAGGGTTAAGGCTGCTAAGTAGTAAGTATGTATGACAGCGGCACCTGCCTCTCTCTCTCTGTGCACTTTGCTTATTTGGAAGAAGGATATATAATACAATTACAGCATTTTTAAGGAAAAGAATAGTAGGAAAAATTGAATGCAGAGACACACATTGGAAGAATGTATTGGGCTCTTTAAGCAGAAAAGCTCCATCAAAAACACGTTAATTTTTCAGTAGCTACTCTACTGAAGTTCCTTCACAGGCACTGTTCAAACGTCACTGAGGTTGAATACTAACTGTAAGAACAAACTGCTCCCAACTGTGCCTTATTAAATTATACATATGCAACCACTTAGATAAACTAACACACTGTCCTGTTTATGCTACATGTTCCAAAAGCCATGAGTAATAAATCAAACACATATCGTTAAGATAAATACTTCTTGTACTTTTCAAGATACGATATGTCTGCACACAAGACTGGAAACGTCAGTATATGTGTAGGTGTGTTCCCGATACAGTTAGATCAGGGAGAACTATCAGGAGATCCGGGGTTCTTATTCCTGACGACCACTGACTTGTGTGATCTTGGGCAAATTGCTTATTCTGTCTGTGTCTCCATTTCTGTATAAGGAAAACTGGAATACTAGTAGTTCCATACCGCAGAGGACACTGTGAAAGTAGTTCATTAATGTTTGCAAAGCATTTTGCCATCAGAGGAGAGACACTAGAGAAGCACAGAGTATTATAATTATTAAATACATTCTTCTGAAACAAAGGGGGAGGCTCTGTATAGTTTCCATTTTATAACAAATATAAAATGCATTTGATTATTGCAGCATTTATTAGTACACTTTTCAATGCAGGCTCTGACACATGGCAGGTGACTTCATTTCTCAGTAGATGCTGGTCATTGACAACACGTTGCCCCTGGTATACCAACAGTGTATGTGATAGATTTGGTGTTTCTTGAATGATACAGTCAGTCTTGATGTGAGTAAGGAAAAGGATCATAAGGTAGCTGATATGAATGTGTTTGTGTCCAGTCAGGAATATAATGGGGGTCAGACTCATCCCTTATGTAATTACTTTGAAGCCAATTCAATGACATCATGGGTTAAATTGGGCCATTGTCACTAACAAAGCCTATTGTGCCCAGGAAAGAAGGACCATTTTCCTATTAAACTAATGGACAGAGGAAGACCTAATTCATGGCTCCTGATAAGTGGGACAGGGGAAATGATGTCTGTTTTAACCACTCACGCCATTACAGATAGTCTAGACTCTAGGGAGATTGCTGGTACATCACAAACTGATAGGTTTGCACATGTTCATCCAGTGTGAGAATGGACAAAAGAGAACAGCTGCTGTCTCCAACCAACCGTGGTATGAAGGGGGGGGGGGGGGCGGAGGCAGTGGGGCACTCAGGTGTTAAATAGCTTTCGAGGCAGATTTGTATGCCAGCCCTGACAGAGAGATCAAACATGCTAAGAGGGGTTTGTCTGATCTCTATCATGACTGAAAGAAGTATATTATGATAGTAAGATTTACAGTCATCCTAGGTAGGCTATTGAATGTATTGCTTCTCTGTCTTGTGCGAACACCTGTCAGTATTAAAGGAACTCTAGCAGCAGCTGGTTTAATCTATGTGAGCCAAATTAAAGCTTGGCTTTAATCCCTCTCCAAAGGGAGATATTTGTGTGTGAAAGCATAATCCACAGAACCCTCGAGCCTAAGCTGTAAAGAAGAATGTGTTTTGTAACCGGTGGGCTGAGCACTTGAGATACTGCTTCAGTCAGGCGATGTGGGACTATGTAGAATAGGGAGGTTTACAGCTACAACAATACCTCTCAGATCACTGCCTCACAGTAGCCTCCAGGGGGCCATTTCAGAGAGACCTGGGAGCAAGGTCAGAAGGAGGGTTATACTCCAAGTACCATTAAGATAATCAAATGAACCACACACGGAAAACATGATAATTTGTCTCCTTTTGATGCAGGGGAGGGATCTAGTTCTGTTTGTGCTTTAAAATAAAAATGGAAGAACTAGCTATGGGTTTGTGACGTTGCACCCCATAATGCTTTATAGTAGATATGACATAACTGGAATATGTTTTATGCTAGATATGCCATGTAACATCTCTCTGCAAAAGTTATGATCGACTGAATATATTCATCCTATTTGTATGCATGTATCATTTTTGTATTTGAAGTTATGAATATTGGCTATGTATTTGTTTGTATTCTAAGTAGCCTCCGTGAAGCATTCGGTCAGCTTCTTGAGAAAGGACTACTCTCAGTAAGTGCCCAGTCAAGAAACACTTAACTGACAATGGACTTTGGGAGACGCCAATTCACATCTGAGCTTTCTTGGGAACGTTCAACCTAACATGTAAACAATGGCGTCGGCCTGCAAAAAACCTGAATCATTCATAGACATGTGACTTGCGCAGGTGGCTAGAGACCCCATCCCGTGGCTGTAATGTTGCACAAGAGAGAGGATATAAAACACCCTGAAATCCCCTTCATTTTGTCTTTACCCCAAAGAGATGCCTGAAAGAAACTGGAGCAAAGGACAGTAACTATGCGGGTGTGAGTGACTGCTGGACTCAGACTAGGAAGGAGTCTAGTGTGTCTGGCACAACAAGGTAGGGTACTGAAGTCCCAAGCTGCCAGGGAAAATGGGCTCAGAGGTATTCCCAGCACATCAGGTAGCAGTCCCAAGGGGGTCTCTGTGACCCAACCCATCACAGAGTTAACCCCAGCAGGTTCCACCCTCTGCTCATCCAAACATCTCTAGGCTGGGATTCCAGCTGGAAAACTTGCCAGATTTCTACTACCTCCTGCTTCTGACTGATTGGCTTTGAAGGGTTCCTTAATCTCCTACTTTTGGGCTTTCTTTATCTCAGAGGGGATATAGCAAAGGAAGGCTTAGAGGAACAAGAAAGACTTGGTTGCAGCAAGCATAGCTTTGTGACTAGGAAGCAACACACCTCAGTAAGCGGGGGAAACTTTTTGTCCCCAAACTCAGACCTTCCTCTCATTACCCAGAAGCATTTTTAAAACCAACCACGTGCTAAAGCTAAACTATTGGAGAAATATTGACTTACAAATCAAACCCCACATGCTTCTCTAACCCAACAGCTTCTCCTTTTCATAGCTACCATCCTCTAATACAAACTTCTTTTTTCCCTTTTGCTTTTTCCCCAATATCTCTTGCTTTTAAACTCAGCTGTGCTTTTATAAGGCTCAGCTGGGACCCCATCTCCTCTGCAAGGATCCCATCAGGTTCTCCACTTACCTGCTGCTAGGTAATTTAATTGATTTCCTAATTATACCAGCAAACTCTCCTTTAAGAACACATATTACCCCAAGTAAGACACCAACCAACCCACCTCTTCTTTAATAAAGACCCTTGGGGGCAGAATTTTCAAGAGAGCTGAGTCAGCACCCACAATCGTGATCAAATTTATAAAAGAGCTCAATACACTGGGGGCTTGTTGGATGCTGAGTTTTCTGAAACTCTGGCTCCAATTATAGGTACTGATTACTTGAAAGTCTGCCCTGAGAGTCTTTAATAAAAGGTTTTATTAAGAAGAGACAAAGAATCTAGGGAGTGAATAATAATAAAAAAAAAATCAGTGATTGATTGCCATACATGATTGCCTCTTCTAGGGGAGTACATCTTCTAGTTTTAAAAAATAACACCTCAATCATATGTAAGTGTGTAACTGAATTTCTGTTATAATTAAACATTCATATTCCGTCAGTCAAGAAAGGCACTCATTTTTGGATCGATTTTCATTATGGATGAAAATATTGGCTTGTTGCACATGCAACAAAATAACTAACATGGCTTGACATGCTGTATTGTGATAATCTAGGCAGATGGCAGAATGTAACCTGGGCCCCTTAGAAACTTGTATTTGGAGAAATTAATTTCTTTTTTGGAAACAGAGACATTTGATGTTTCTGTTTGAAACAAACTATAACCATGCTTCTGTAAAGACTTATGCATGGGCTAAATTTTATGCACTGTTAATAGATCTACTCACCAAATGGGCAACTTACAGTGCACCATTTTATGTAGGATCCAGGGCCTAATACTTTGCACATCTATAAAGGGGAGGTAGCGTGACCTAGAGGACAGAGCACTGGACTTGCTTCTATTCCTGGTTCTGGTGGCTGACCTTGGGCAAGTAACTGTCGCCTCTCCGTGACTCAGTTTCTCCAATAGACAATGGGGATAATGAACCCTTGTAAAGCACTTTGAGAGCTACTGATGAAAAGAGCTGTATAAGAACTAGGCACTTTTATTCCAGGATTCCAATGTGTTTGCCAAGCAATTAATTAATCCCCACAAGACATGCTAAGAGGTAGGGAGTAAACTGAGTTACAGAGGCATATTTGTTTGCGATCACAGAGGAAGCCAGTGGCAGAACTAGAAGAAGCCATCTTCTTCTGATTCCCAGTCACCTATTCTAATAATACTTGACATTTATATAGTGCTGCATGTACTAAGTAATGAAAACAACTATTATTATCCCCATTTCACAGATGAGGGAAAGTGAGAGGCAGAGACATTACATGGCACGATCAAGGTCACACAGCAAGCCAGCAGAAGAATTTAGATGTTCAAGATTATTCTCAGCTCACACTCAATCAATTAGCCCACACGGCCTCCAACCACTAGGCCACGCCATCCAGCACCCAGTCAACCCTTTTTCTTTCCATTTTCTTATCTCACTGTCCTGAGATCTTGAGTCACCTTCAGCAGTAGCGGAAGAAGATTAATTTGTGAAATGACAGTAAATATAGTCCCCAGCCACAGGACCCCCGGCTACACAGAAGCAACAGTCAGTTTTAAGACCAGTTTAGTTGCGCAGGTGTCAGAACGTGTTTTGGTTGTTGTTGTTGTTGGGTTGTTTTTGTAACTTACCACAGTGTAGGCAAGGCTCCTAGGTGTGAGTGTTGTCTGTGCGCTACCTCAGTTGACTCTTGAATGTGGAACCACTTGTCATGATGTAACGCCCTTGGAGTCTTGTCCTTAATCCATAAACAAAAAAGCTCTCTCATCATCTAAAAGGGAACCGCCCTGTTAATGAGGCAGTAAAAGCCAAGCTTGCTCCAGGAGAAAGTTGCATCTCTTATTGTCAAAGTATTTCTTATTGTTCCTCTCCTCTATGAAATACACACTTGTTTGTTATTGTAGGGTTGGTTGCTTGTGCGTACTAGGCAGCGTGCACTGATTTTCTTTGTTTAAGCAGCACTGAAGCATTTGCTTAGACCCCCGCAATAGAAATCATCACATTTGCCTGGGAAAGAGAGAGGGTTAGTAAAAAGAAAGGTATTCTTTAGGCCTGACCAATTGGATAATATCTCTTTAAATTAAAAGAGCAGAGCACAGGCTTTAAAATTCTTCAACGCAAACCTCTCTTTCTGGTGTGTGTGTGTGTGTGTGTGTGTGTGTATTAGTTTTGCTATCTATCTCGATACTTAAAAATGGCAAAACTAATCAAAAGAAAATGCTTTCCACATCTGAGATCTCAGACTTCAAGTTGCAGCCCTGAGACCCATGTTTCCTGGAAGAAACAGAGGTTTATTGGCAGCGGCAATAGGCCCCGAAGCACAGCAACAATGAGTATACACCATTAAGGTAATATATACACTCATTATAATCATCTAGGACCCAGTAATGATCTCTCTCTATCATTCAGGAACAAATCAGACTGTGTTCTTCTCCCCGCGCCCCAGCCCACCGCCCCATGCTCCATCCCCCCCGAAGAAACACAATGTCTTTATAATGGGAACTCTGAGCAGAGACGGAGGAAACGACTTGGGAAATGCTGCAGGGGGGAGATGACACATACTGCATGTGCAGACTGGAAGCGTGTCAGAAGAGGAAAGTCTCTTCCTGTGGGAAGTGTGGAAATATTTGTTTTTTACAAGGCACCTGATGTGCTACTCGAGCTGAGCAGAAGGGACATTTTTCACACTCGAGCAAGATCCACCAAGAAGAGAGGGGAAAAAAAAAATCAGCGGGAAACTTTCCTGAGCTGTCAGTGAGAATTCTGGACCAGTGCCCTCCTTGCTGTAGCAGCAGTGTCTTCAGCGGAGTTACACCAAAGATGAATTTGGACCTGACCCTCCTCTGAGCATGCAAGAGGGGGCTGTAAAGCCGTAAGACAATATGCCTAACCAGATCACGTGTTATGTGTCTGCCTCGCTCTGAGCATAAAAGAAAAGCGAAAAAGTTGATCAATGATCAAAGGGAATTTGCGTCTATATTCAGTTCTCTGCTGCATCAAAGAGACTGGGAAAGTAAGGCTGGAGGACTATGGGGAAAGCCTGTGTGCTTATACAAAGGCTTGGCAGAATTTGATTTCTGGTTTTCTATAATTTTGCCAGGTAATATTGAAGTGTATTTTTAAGCATTTTTTTCCTATTTTTATCTATTTAATTTTTTCACAATGATGCCAACTAATGGGTTTGAAATGTTATCAAAACTTTTATCTATTTCCAGTTTCACAGCTGAGGGAAATTATGGCGGGGGAGGTCAGAGAATAATTACTTATTGACAGTAGATGTTGAGATTCAAAAAGATAAAGCTTTGTAAGTATGTAGCAGGATTCACTAGGGGCCAGCAGGTCTACTGGGCAGGCCTCGGCTCAACAGGCTCTCAGCATCTGGGAATGGCCTTTCCAGGCAATCTGGAGGTTGAGTTACAGTATGCCATCCACTAGTGATTCCTGGGTTCCCCTGGTTGGGCAGAGGAGGGAGGGCAAGGATAGAGAGACCCAGGTCCTCCTTCTCCACTGGGTCCTGGCCCAGGGCCCCAGGCGAAAGGGGTAAGGAGAGTCAAAATCCCCTGTAGCTGGTACAACAGACCAGCCTCCCCTGGACCACCTCCTTCCTCCTACTGTTCTCTCTTCAATTCAGGGCGCTCGGCTTCCCTCTCAGCAGAGGTTGCTCCCACAGTCTCAATAGTTCAGTCCGTTTAGCTCACTTTCCAGTGTCCAATTGTTCCCTTTTATCAGGGATGGCGGGAAGGGAGGAGAAAAGGGAGGCAGGCCCTTGGCTTATCCCCTATAGATCTCGCTTTCCTAGAACCTTCAGCCTGGCTGCCTCTTTGCAGACAGCCTCTCCTTCACTCTATCCCTGCTCACCTGTCTGAATCTCCTCCTACACAGTCTCTCCCTTTGGAGCTGCTGAGGGATGGGACCTTCTTGAGCCAATACTGCTCCACAACTCTCTTAGCCTTAGTGCGGGGGTCTGTAAATCCCATCACAAACCGTTAAAGCACAAATTGCTAACATCACATGTCAAAATACACAAAGCTAATATCCTTAAATCAAACTCCAATAAGTTCTCCGCCAGCATTTTTCTTGCCTTGCCCGTGTGTACGTTTCAGTTACGATAGATGGATTTTTTTTTTTTGCGGGCTTGTGTGTATACAGTGAAATCAGCATTTTTACCAGTAAAAATCTAATCCTTCCAAGCCTTCTTCTAGACCTGTGTTGCAGAGCTTTTAGGAGTATTGCCATGCTAAGCATGTCAAAAAGGGAGCAAAGAAAACATAAGGTGAGCACCAAAGGAATGGTCTGAAGCACTCTGGAGAATTTCCATTGAATTTTGCACAAGACCAAGGGAGGATGGTCCTGTGTTTCAGACACACTTTCCTGTTGAGATGGCAGCATCTGTCATCCATCTTTTTTGCTCTTTCCCCCACAGGGCCAAGTAGTTTATGTTACAGATGGGATCGAACATAATCCCAAATCTTTGTAGAACTTCAGATCTAGTCCTGGACATTGCAGCTGGGCCCTGATCAGAACCCTTGAACTGTGGGGATGTTCAGACTCACTTTTAAGCTCTCAAAGTTAGGCTCATCTTGAGCTTTCAAAGAACGTTGTTTATAAACATGACAATTTCAGACTACGGGTAGGGTTCATTACGTTCCTTCAAAGTTATCCGTCCTGATAGCTGGTCTGCCCAATTTTCCTTCCTTCCTTTAGAGTGCTAGCCAGTAGACTTATTTACCTCCCTTCAGGTCACAAAAGTGGGGATTTCCTAGTAATCCATCATCTCAACTGCAGAGTTACAGCTGGTTAAAAAATTTTTTTCCACAGAAAATATTGATGAAAACAAAACAATTTTCGTTTTTTGCTGAAATTTTCAGTGGGAAATTTCAACTTTCCACTGAAAAAGCAGAATCTGAAAGAATTTGGCCAAAAAGTTTTGGTTTTTGAGTTTTTAGTTTCCCCCCCACACACACAATTTTTTTTTTTTTTTTTTTTTTTTTTTTTTAGAAAAGCAGGCACTTTCCACAAAATATTTCATTTAGTTGGAAAAAAACAAACCCTACAATATCTAACTGGAAAAAAGTATTGATGAAAAATTTTCAACCAGCCCTATTCAGAGTGCCATGAGGCTTAAAGAGCCAGGTTACAGTGGAACACAACAGCAAGTTTCTGGGTCTTGCTACTAGAGAAACATAGGGGAGTGCACCAAGCCATTCCTGAATAGAAAAAAGGAGGGTATTGAGTTTACCCCCCTGAAATTAATAGAGGTGACAGTAAGCTTCTGACTTCCCCTCAGGAGACAACAACCAGTAGAGGTATGGAGTGTGTTCTGTGGAAGGTAATTAGGAGTGCTTGAGAGGGTCTCCACAGGTTCTGTTAATTTGGATCCAAACATTTACATGTTCATCCACCCCTACGTTTGAACCTGGAAGTCTTTCACACTACCAGACGCATGGCTGCATGTACACCTTGGGATATACTTCGTATGTGACTGGTACAGGGCATGCTGCTCGTCCGTGTCTCTATACCCAATTCATCCCAGGAGACACTTGGTTCAAGTCTTAGGTTTTTTGTTGCTAGTAACTTTAGAGACAGCAAATGAGTGGAGAAGCTAGGCTAAAGGGCTTTGTTGAAAAGCAGCTGAATATAGGGATGGGGAAAATGGTTTTGATAAAATAAGAATCATACACCCTATACTCAAACCAAGCCAAAACCTCCTTGGAAGTTCAGAAGAAATTAAGTTGTTTTTTCATCTTTGTGCACCTCTGTGTTTCCTGGAACTGGTCTAATCCAGATATGGGAAGTACACTGAAAATCCCACCCAAAAAGCCTGTCACAGTTTCAGGGTAATTGCACCTGTATACTGCCTCCATGGTCCATTCCAGGAGTGTCCAGTCAGGTGTCAGTTCTCCAGCCATCACCTCTCTTAAGGCAGGGACCCCTGTCCCACTGCCTTCTCACCAGGGGTTTCAAAGTTGCATAGCCCTGCATACATTGTGATATCCCCATCTTGCCTAAAGGGAAGCCCCTGAGCATTGCTTTCTCTCAGAGGACAATGACTATGTTTTTACCAGCACTTACAAGTTACTACATAACTCTTCTAAGGGCTGGTCCACACTAACCCCCGAATTCGAACTAAGATACGCAACTTCAGCTCCGTGAATAACGTAGCTGAAGTCAACGTACCTTAGTTCGAACTTACCGCGGTCCAGACGCGGCAGGCAGGCTCCCCCGTCGACTCCGCGTACTCCTCTCGCCGAGCAGGAGTACTGGAGTCGACGGCGAGCACTTCTGGGTTCGATTTATCGCGTCCAGACAAGACGCGATAAATCGAACCTAGAAGTTATATTGCTTGCCGCCGAACCAGCGGGTAAGTATAGACGTACCCTAAGCAAGCACATTTATTCTCAAGATAAAAAAAAATACGGAGAAAACACGTACAAAACTATAAACATTCCTATATGTATGCTAAAAACGTACCAGAGGTCACCCATCAGTCCTATGGGGCCCAAAGTTTTTCCAACCCTTCCAGAAGGGTTGGGGCCTTGCTTGGACAGAAAGTCCAGTCCTTTTCCTGGCTCAGAAAGAAGGCCTCGAGTCAATTTAAATGCAGACTTTTTTTTTTTTTTTTTTTATCAAAAACCCCTTTCTTTTCTGTTGGTCTCTGGAAAACCCAGTTTGAACCAGTAAACACAAGACTCCCTAAGGGGTAGTACCTCTCAGCTGATGTTTACACCTTCAAACTCCCTCTTCTCCCCACACATACGTACATACACTGTCTTTGGTTCTTGGGGAGCTTCAATAACCTTCTCCACAGCAGTTGCATATAATTCCTGTCCTACAGGGACAATACAATATAAAGATATTGCAGGAGGTTGCAATACTTGTCACAAAGCCCAACTAAGTTACATCCCTGCTGCCAGAGTGAATTTCCAAGTGGCCATATGGTCTGATTGCCAGAAGTGCTGAAAGTGCAAAAGTCCTCTTGAACTCAATGAGAGGTCCAGGTACTCAGAATAGTGACAAAGATGAGGTTCTAGGTGGCCATGGACTTATAACAAGTAGTATTTTACAGTGCAAAGATCTGCATTATCATTATTCCAAAACAAACAAATACACAAACTAAACCGTTGCAACCCATAAAATAAAACAAAGTAATGCTCCAGACCAGAGTATCTAGTGGGATTGTTCAACAAGTACCACTAGGGTTTGTTCAACTTGGTTCTTCCTATACATCTTAGGTGGCTTTAAGGTACTTGTCTGAACGATGCATTTGAGGCATCTTCCCACAACCAAATGCTGCACATCATAGATTACTTATTGCTGTTATGTTCTAGTCTTTGATCTTTTCTTTTGTACCACTGTGGATAACTAAGCATGCTACAGTGATTATTCTCTATTTATTGGTTCATAACTCAATATTTTTGTTACTACCTTCTGAGAGGGAAATATGAAGGGGTCTAGGATTATGTCCATACCACTCTTTAAATTGAATTCAGTGGTGTTTACACCAGCTGAGGACCTGACCCTATGTATTAATTTGAAGGTGGTAATTTTCTAGGAAATGTTTATGTACACTTCCCTTAAAACAAGAGATGTTGTATCCCAGATAGATAAAAAGAAGCAGCACATTGTAAATTACAGGAAAGTGCAATGGGATGTGCAGAACAAGAGTGGAGAAAAGTTACATGCCCTCACGGAGTTTAAGATAATTACACACTGAGGCTATTTTATAGTGCCTCAATATGGGGAGGTAGGATGAATTATTGTTTTAACAATATTGGATGAATCACTGCCAGCACAAGTTGTTTTCACTCAGTAGAAACATAAATAGCATTGGGCCAGCGTTAACTTGTCTGTTTTAATATTGTGTGTTATTGTTTTTTGTGTTTCCAATACATCAAGGGATGGCTACCAGTCTTTTCCTGTTGAGATAAGAACAATTACTGGAAAATAAAGAGGGCCAGGGGAGTCTGCTGTCTGTAAGTGGCATCATCATGATCAGATATTGTACTGGCTTTGTTTTTGCCTATTTTATAAGAAATTAATTTTAAACAGCAGAGGCCACGTGGCCTAGTGGTTAGGGTAGGGGTCTGGGAGTCAGGACTGCTACTGATTTGCTGTCTGACCGGGGCAATTTAATTAATTTCTATGGCCACAATTCTGGAAAGCACCTATTCAGGACAGCATTTAAGAAAATACTTATGTACTTTCCTGAGGTGGGTCTCTTTGCCATCTGTAAACCAGGTATAATGCTTAGCATTAGGATCTACTTCATAGGATATGCTGTGAAGCATAATTAGTTCAATTTTTTCTAAGGTATCTAGAAAGCCTTGCATGAAAGATATATATCTATATCCATATATCTAGCTATATAGATAGATAGATATACATTGATCTCAAATAGGATTTTCATCCCTAGGTCACAAAGTGCTTTACAAAGGAACATAAGTGTTACTATCTCCATGTTACAGATGGGAAACTGAGGCACAGGGAAAACACACTTCCCTAAAGTCACACAGCAAGCCAGGGGCACAGCCAGTGATGAAATCTACCTCTTCCGAATGACCTTATTCAGCATGGTCTCTTGTTGCTGTAGATCGGTAGGACACACGTTGTAACTAGACAAACGTCATGACCCTTGCTAAAACCTTCTCTTCCTCGTGAATAATGCCAATTATCAAATCAAATAGTCATTATCACCCTAGAAATTTCAGTTTTTAAATGAAAATTGCTAAACAGGTTGCCTTGTGTATCCTTTGTTATCCTCCTTTCTCTAATTAGGTGTTACTGGGGCATTTGTTAAAGCTATCTTAAAAGGAAAATAAATAAATAGCATCTGATAGAGCATCATGCTCGTATATATCTCCAATACAGTGTAGTTTGCTGACCAGTTCCCAAATGCCAACCACAAAGTCTGTTGTCTGTCCTTTTATTACAAATTTGCCCTAATTGTCTGTTTCAGTGCGAGTCCAAAAGAGAAAAGAAGACGTTTTTGATTTAAATAAACCAGCAGATCAGCACGATAAAACCACACAGCCCAAGAATATCACAACAACAAAGCACAGGCCAGGCTATTATATTGGAAAGCATCTCCTTAGAAATTCTTTGGGTGCTGAGATGTAATCCTGATCTCAATATGTACCATTAATACAGATTGCAATATGCGTTGGAATTATTTCCATGAAAACAAAGCTAATACCACCTCTCCTCCCCATCGCAGACCACATCACATTCTCCCAAAGAAAGTTTTGCAGGGGAAAAAAATTAAAAATCTAGTAATCTATGTCTTTGCTGTTGTTATTTTGGCTTCCAAGAACAATAAACGGAAATGAAATGACTCTTGCATCTGTGAGCCCATTATTATTTCATGTGTGTGGGTATGACATGCCACCACATGATGTACTGTAATGGTACATAATAGCCTGGTGCTCTGGGAGGGCTCGCTCATCTTTGTCTGTCATTGGGATTCTTTGCAGCTGTGACTGAATCTGAAGGAAAATGGTATGAAAAAAGATAAAGCATGTGTTTGACATTTCAGCCAGTCAATTGATGTAGTTACTCGAACTCTGAGCAGAAGCAAAGACATAGCATTGTCTATTTTCATTAAGCCAAACTGGTTTTGATTGTGTTTAGGAAATATATGGGTGACGGTTTGATGACCCAGTAGTAATAAAATCTGGCAATTGAAATAGCATCTCATGTCCAAATTAGCCACACCAGTTCTGCATCTTAAAGCCATCTGAAGTCTCTTGAAAATAGCTACCACAGTCATGTCACAAAAATGTTATATTTCTACTCTGACTTTTATTATAAGAGGAGATACTCAGACTTATTCTTGCTACAGTAACTTGGGAAGAAATAATTTAGGGTCTGTGTGATTCATTTATTTTATTGTTATCTATCTCCGGGTATGTCTACACTGCAATCACAGGGTACCAGAGCTATCTTTAATCTAGTTGCTTGGGTCCCAGAGCAGTGAGGCTGTGGCAACATGGGCTTCAGAGTGGACTAGTCCCCCAAGTAATTACCTGGGATCCAGGGCAGGCCTGTACACGTGCACTGAAGCCTGTGCTGATGTGGTTTCACTGCTCCAATACCCAAGCTAGCCAGCTCAGGTATGTCTACACAAGCTGCAATCACATCCCATGATTGCAGTGTAGACATACTCTTAGATTTTTCTATCGTGCCCATCACCGTAGTCCTTAGTGGTGCTCAATAATTATACTGGAAAACACCATGCTTGAGGTTAGCACAAGCTGCTGAGATGCTAAATAATGACTAAAATTAAAGGAACTTTTTTGAACCTCAGCACTGGTTCTGTCTGGCTGCAGCTTGAGATTTCTAGTGATGGTTATTCTGACCAAACCCACCTCCAATCTTATCTCCTGCTTGGTACATCATCTTATTCCCTGGTCTTCACCCTCCAGAGCCTGATGACAACACAACTCCCTGGGAGCAGACACCTTTGCCCATACCATTAATCACCTCTTCTTAGAGGTAACGGGTTCTTTTTTTCTCCAGGGGTGTCTGAATGAAATTACCAATACCACAGCAATCTTAACCCAATGCAAGATTTACTGCAAATAGAGAGAAAATGGAACTGAAAGAAAAGTAATGGTTTGCTTAACATATCTAGACTTAAACTGCCCATAAGCTAAGCAAGATAAGGCATTTTCAGCTTAATTACAGAGTAAAAAAGAAATGCAAATAGCTTCCATCGCTTGAAAGTTACCTTCTCTCTGACTACACACGTCCTCCTGTCCGCATGGCCTTTCTGTCTAGACAGAGATGTGGGTCTACCACTCACTTATCAAAATAGTTTTCTCCAGTTAAGTACACATGCAATAGCATTTTGGTAGCTACTTTCTCTAAGAGGTAGCCCACAGAGGATACAAACAATGATGATTAATAGTGACAATAATGATAATACTTGACTACCTCACTCAGTCAAAGACTACATTTTACAGATTCTTGTGTCTGATCAGAACCCAATTTATCCATGCATCTAGTTTAAACCTTTCTTTTTATCAATTTTCCCTCTCAGCAATTTTTCCTTTGCTAAAAATTATGAATTCTTGGCCAGTCCCCAGACCCTCCATCACATTCACCCATTCTGATATTTTTTCAATATGTTTCTACTTGTGTTTCTAAGAGATGGAGCAGAACCAGAATGCCAGATCCAATCACCTTGAAATTGGAGGTGTTTCACATCTGGAGTCAGTCCCAAATGTGAATTTTGCAAATGGACCCCATCTTTATAATGGCTAAAAACAACCCTCCGGGTCCAACCATCCTTTGGTCGTTTGAAATCTGGATTCCAGTCAGAATTGAGCCTATTGCTAGTACTTATGGTTTTGCAAAAAAGAAGATGAATAGAAACATCCTTACAACTAAGTTAATTTAAAAAATGACATAATAATGTAGGCCCTGGGGGTAGGGGTGAGGAGGGAGAGTCCATTACTGAATAATGTGCTGCTCACCCCACTGGCTGCTAATTTGAATAACCACCCGAGCATGTCGCTGATCTTCAGTTCTCAGACACTTTGGCAATTGTAGTCCCTTGCTCTAGCCAGCTGCCAAGGAGTAATAATAATTCATTTCTGGGGAGTTGGCATCTGAATAGTAAGTAGGTTGCCATTCTGGACTGGAGCGATGTTTTCTTTCTCGACAGCTGAGAAATCATATGCAGCCTCATGCAATAATCTGTCAGGCTGAGTTGCGTCAACTCACATCCTGTCAAGTTCTGATGGGACATGGCTGGCAGTGGTATGATTTGACAGAACCGCTTCCCAGACATGCTGTTCTCTTTATGCGGAAGTTCTCTTTGTGAGTAGCAAGGGACCGTCCACAGCAAACAGCTCCAGTCTAGCATTTTCTACTGGTGAAGGTGGCTATGCTGTTACACCTTTTCAAGCTGGCAATGGTATGAATCAAGGCATTGTAACAGTCTCCCAGATACCTGCTCTTGTTTCTTTGGTTCAGGAGAGAGTCTAGCTCTTACTACGTATTAACAGATGAAAAGCTGTTCATGCAGTTTAATTATTTCCCCAACACCAGAGTTGGCAGGTATTTTTATTTAAAGTTTCAGAGGGGTAGCCGTGTTAGTCTGGAGCTGTAAAAAGCGACAAAGAGTCGGGTGGCACCTTATAGACTAACAGACGTATTGGAGCATAAGCTTTCGTGGGTGAATACCCATTTCATCAGACGAAGTGGGTATTCACCCATGAAAGCTTATGCTCCAATACTTCTGTTAGTCTATAAGGTGCCACAGGACTCTTTGTCGCTTTTTATTTAAAGTTGTGGAGTTTATACGTAAATTAAGATGTTCAAAGTAGCTCGGAGCATTTAGACATATGTCTTCCTTTAACTTAAATAGACCCTAACTTTAATGAAAGATACATGTCTAAATACCCTAGGCTGCTTTGAAAGTCTCAACAGAGTCTGATTCGAAGCCCATTGAAGTCAATTATTTCCACTGACGTCAGTGGTCTTTGGTATCAGGCTGGCTCTATCGACTTGTCCTTCTTGGATATGGATAGTAAGACACAGAATTGAAGCACAAGCCAGCACTTCACACTGACCTATTTTTCATACGAGCCAGACTTTACTAGCTATCACTACAGGCTCTGAGCAATGGCATTTTCCAGCCCGCCAGGCAAACGAATGAATAGGTGGCTGTAACCACTTTGAAATCTTAAGTGAGGTCACCATTGGAAAAAGGATGTGGCAGGGACTTGCCTGAGAGAGGTTGGATTTGACCTGAAGGTCACAAAAAACTTGTGCATCAAGCTATTTGAAGGTGGTTGCTTAAGCTGGGGTTAACCCCTTTGAGTAGATTTTACTGTTTATATGACCTCAACGTTCATGGCGCCAGAGGAGTTTGTATGAATATTTATCTAGTCATTGACTGATGTACTGGAGTTTGTTTAATCAATGTATTTTTCCAGTCCCCTCCTCTCCCCTTACACATAAGCGGATTGGGTGAGATCCTCACTCCTCCTCTGGCCTCTTTGTGACACGTAAAAGGGCCAGGGGGGTGTTCAGGGGCCCTTGAAGCCCCAAATCCATCCATGATGGATTTCCCCAGTGTAGGCACAATGGAACACAACCATAATGCTGTCAAGTATCAGAGGGGTAGCCGTGTTAGTCTGGATCTGCAAAAAAACCCATAATGCTGCCCTTCCAAGGACCCTGTTCACTGGGCCGTCGCTTCTCCCTGGCTCTAAAGCAGGTGCTGCCACACCCAGTCTTTTCAAGGAGGTTTGTTTCTTTAAAAAGAGGTTATCAAACAAACAGAAAATAGCCTTAACTCAGTCCTTGGCCCCAGGGCCACCCCTCTCAGGGGGCTCTGGCACTCCAGCTCCTCGTAGCCACCCAGAGTCAGGGCTGCTTCCCTGGCCTTTTGCTCCAGGGACCTACCACAGGAGCTAATTCCACTTCAGTCAGGCTTTTCCCCCTCAGGGCTCAGCCTGTCCCAGTCCTTCCTCCCAGCTGCCTACTAGCAGCCCTTTATAGCCCTCTTTAATTAGTTGGCTTGGGCTCACCTACTCCGGTCCAGGGGGGCTGGGCTTAGTCTATCCACAGGGACCAGCTGCCCTGTGCCAGACCCCCTTGCAAGCCCAGGGGTAGAGTCATGCTGGGATGGGACTGAAGTGGAGGGGTGCTCTGGGGACAGGCCCCAGCATGCAGCATTGCATTGATTCCCAGCAATGCTGTGGCCTGTCGGACAGCCCCAGAAAGCTGCTGTAACTTAGACAGGCTCCTAGGGCTGTCTACATTGGGCTAGGTGCCTCTCCAGCCCCCCAAGAACCCAGGATCGCAAGGGTGCAGAGGTGGCTTAAAGCATCTCTCCCTTAAAGCTAGGAGTTTTAAGATGCACGGCACAGAATCTCACCCATTAGCATTTTGTCTTTTAATTAGAGTTTTTCCATGAAGTCTCACACTCACCCAAATCTCAGAACAATCTAAGCTCGACTCTTATCTAGTTTTCATAACTGTTATTAAAAATTGGAGTCAAGTAGCAATGGCTCTGTGCAGATTGATATTTTGCGGCTAGGAAATTCTGAATTAAATGAGGCAAAACCAAGTTTTTTTAAACAGTTCCAGCCTCTTTCTGAGCTTTGGAATTTTCATCTAGCAGCAGGAGAATTCCAGGAATGGTTTGGCGCAAACTGGCCCCACAGCAGGGAATAAAAAATCAGAATTAACTGGACTAGACAGGTGTTATGAGACTTTTGGAATTTCTGGATTTCCCAGTGGGAATTATGCTATATATCTGCACCTACTTTGGGATTTTGTGTTCTGTTCTTTTGCCTATTGTATTAGAAGAGATCTGAGTCACTCAAATATCATGAAGCTCATGTGGAAATTCATGAAAACCAATCTAATCCCCATGAGTTGTCATCTTGAAACAGTTCTTCCTTATGTAGGCACGCCGCACCAGAGGGGCCTCTGAACTTAATTGGGAGGGTTCCAATAGGGAAGATTCTGAGTACTGCAATCCAGCCTTGCAGACGAAAACTCCCACAATGCCTTGGGATGCCAGGGATTGCAGGGAGAGGATGCAGTGAGCTCCAGCTTGGTGGGGAGCTGAGATCTCCAGCTTGGTCCGAGGAGTGGAGATTGCTTTTTGGAGACCTGTCCAAGCTAGGATCTGCTGCTAGAAAGCCAGAAATTGCTGCTGACAAACTACTGGGGCTTTGACCACGCAGGGAGCCGCGGAAGCTATTGGGCTGGGCTTCATTGCAGCCAGGGCAGAGACTGTTGCTGTGCCCAGAACTGACTGAGGTTGGCCTGCACTGCAGGCAGAGTGCGTAACCACCGCCTTTGTTGTCTGGGAAAGTGGGATGGCGAAGAGACGGTAGGGGTTTCCCTGAGTCTGAGAAGAGACAAAGTGATCTTATCATCTAACCAGGATCCAGGGTATAACAACTCCCATGTTCAGAAGGGCTGTGTAGCTTGGAATGATCCCAAGTTAGAATTCCTCTGCCCCTTGTTACCTTGGCTGGACTGCTTTACTGGACCAACAGAGGGCTGTTCCCTGCTTCAAAATCTTCACGCATGCCCAAGCAAGCAAGTGTCTTGAGCTGTGCAATTAAGAGGAGCCTGAACTCAGAAGGGGAGGGGGTAAATGGTGCCAATGTAAATGTAAATTGGCTAAGTTTCATTTACTACTATAAACTGCATTTATCAATTGATTTATTGAAGTGCCCCCGACTTGAATTTAAACCAGTTGAGACATTTTAATTCATCTCAATCTGTGATCATGTTTTTCAAAATTGTTAAGTAAAGGTGCGTTAACTCGAAGAGTATATTGGTTGTACATTGTGCATAATTGGTACTTTTGAATTAGACCCATTGCACAGATTAACACAGGTATTCCTGGAGGCTCCAAGGCACATCAGTGAGTGTGTACAGGGCCCAGCCAGGCAGTGGTGTTATGCTATACAAAGCACATGGGATCTTTTATAGAGGAGAAGGCACAAACACCACATTTATTGAGAATACATCAGTTGGCATATTCTTTTCAATTACACACACACATACACACACCATGCACACAGAGTCTTGCCAGTCGATGTTTATAGTTACCAGTCCAGAGTCTGGGTCAATCTAGTGGCCAGCCAGATTGATCACAGAGCAGTCGCGATCCGATGCTCCTGGAGTGTCAAGACGAACCCAAAGCCCCATGGCAGAGCACCCTATTCTGAGCTTTGTGACTTTGTCCTCACCCACAACCACTTCAGATTTGGGGACAACTTATACCTTCAAGTCAGTGGCACTGCTATGGGTACCCGCATGGCCCCACAGTATACCAACATTTTTATGGCTGACTTAGAACAACGCTTCCTCAGCTCTCGTCCCCTAGTGCCCCTCCTCTACTTGCGCTACATTGATGACATCTTCATCATATGGACCCACGGAAAGGAGGCCCTTGAAGAATTCCACCTGGACTTCAACAATTTCCACCCCACCATCAACCTCAGCCTGGACGAGTCCACACAAGAGATCCACTTCCTGGACACTACAGTGCAAATAAGTGATGGTCACATAAACACCACCCTATACCGGAAACCTACTGACCGCTATACGTACCTACATGCCTCCCGCTTCCATCCAAGACACATCACACGATCCATTGTCTACAGCCAAGCTCTAAGATACAACCGAATTTGCTCCAACCCCTCAGACAGAGACAAACACCTATAAGATCTTTATCAAGCATTCGTAAAACTACAGTACCCACCTGGGGAAGTGAGGAAACAGATTGACAGAGCAAGACGGGTACCCAGAAATCACCTACTACAGGACAGGCCCAACAAGGACAATAACAGAACACCACTGGCCATCACATACAGCCCCCAGCTAAAACCTCTCCAGCGCATTATCCACGATTTACAACCTATCCTGGAAAATGATCCCTCACTCTCACAGACCTTGGGAGGCAGGCCAGTCCTCGCTTACAGACAACCCCCCAACCTGAAGCAAATACTCACCAGCAACTACACACCACACCACAGAAACACCAACCCAGGAACCAATCCCTGTAACAAACCTCGTTGCCTACTCTGTCCCCATATCTACTCTGGCGACACCATCAGAGGACCCAACCACATCAGCCACACCATCAAGGGCTCATTCACCTGCACATCCACTAATGTTATATATGCCATCATGTGCCAGCAATGCCCCTCTGCCATGTACATTGGCCAAACCGGACAGTCCCTCCGCAAAAGAATAAATGGACACAAATCGGACATCAGGAATGGTAACATACATAAGCCAGTAAGTGAACACTTCAATCTCCCTGGTCATTCTATTACAGATTTAAAAGTCACTATCATTGAACAAAAAACTTCAGAAACAGACTTCAAAGAGAAACAGCAGAACTAAAATTCATTTGCAAATTTAACACCATTAATCTGGGCTTGAATAGGGACTGAGAGTGGCTGGCTCATTACAGAAGCAGCTTTTCCTCTCCTGGAATTGACACCTCCTCATCTATTATTGGGAGTGGACTACATCCACCCTGATTGAATTGGCCCTGTCAACACTGGTTCTCCACTTGCGAAGTAACTCCCTGCTCTCCATGTGTCAGTATATAATGCCTGCATCTGTAACTTTCACTCTATGCATCTGAAGAAGTGAGGTTTTTACCCACGAAAGCTTATGCCCAAATAAATCTGTTAGTCTTTAAGGTGCCACCAGACTCCTTGTTGTTTTTGTAGATACAGACTAACACGGCTACCCCCTGATACTATTCTTATAGTCTTTTTTCTCTGTTGAAGTCTATGGATTTTGCTGTGTCAGTTTGTGACCGGGTTACTTCTTAATTGGTGTATCTTTTGATGTAAACATTCCAATACACCTCCGAGAGGGTAATCCTGTCCTTTGTTTTGATTTAATCAATTGTCCTTAGAGGTGCCAGCCTTACCTCAGGGTCGTCAATCTGCCCTTCCTTCATTATGGATATGCATTGATGGTTCTCTGGTGTAGTTAAGTCTCTTCACTCCTTCTTCCTTGACCATCTGGCTATAACAATGGCCTTCACACCTTATCTTTTCCTGATGCATACATTCCTCATTCACACAAACAGTCTTTTACAGTTAAAGGTATACAGCAGTTTTTATGTTGAGCAAGAAAAGGCATTGTAAATTAATCCTTCCTAAATCTTATAATCAAAACAATTTACATCGGGGCCCAGGCCTTCAACATTCCTCTAATCTCCTTAACATAGACACAATACAAGATCCTGTCTCTTACTTTCTAAACCTCAAAACAAAGAAATGTATATTTAACTAGAGTGCCTAATTTGTAATACATATAGGAAACCATAGTAGACATTATAACTTATCCTAAAACAAAAGGGTGACCATAATCAGTCATAAGGATTGTTCTGGTCTGTCATTCCTTTCTGCTATTCAAAAAGGGTGTCTGGCAGGATGAAATCAAATCATACATTAATTCTCATAAAAATGTTATAAAATCCTGCTCCTACAGTGGCACTGCCAAGATTAATTTCCTTTATAAGTAAAAGGACCACAGCAGAGGGGTGGATAGAGGATTCCCACTCATCCAGCATCACCACTGGCACAGGGTGCTGAGAGCCATTGAACCAAACTGTAAATCCTGTATGTGATGGAAACCACTTCAAGCCAGGGGGTGCGGTAGCACCCCCAGGTCCCCTAGTTCCAGCACCTATGACCTGGGATATTCAGGATCTCCTTTACTGTCCACAACATCAGGTGCCCGAGCACAGAGGTGAGTGTTGCCTGCTCCCAAGTAATCGAGGAAGGAAAAAGGGGGTTACACTTAGAAAAATGCAAGGTCAGTGCAAATTAAGGATTCAGTCTCTTAGTTTCTCAGTAGTGTGTCACCACTCCAGAGATGTACTGCTACTCTGACACCACTCCAGAGATGTAGCCTCAAAGATGATCCCAGAATAATGAAGGAATCAAAGGGCTAATGTGCCACTAAGCATGAAACCTCAGAACCTCTAGTGTTGGGAGACATTCTACTCTGTGTTGATTGGTTCAGTACACTTGTAATTCTAAGGCTATATACATATGTGCATGGATGAGTGTGTACATATATACTTTGGTTATATATATTTACATATACTTTATGCTGCGAATAAAGACTGAGCAATGACTGAAGAAAAAAATCAGTGTAAATATTTGGAAGCAATTACATCACTACAAAAGCCCACTCTGACGGCTAGTCATATCTGTTTCAGTGACCTCTAGTACAATCTCCCTTGATGTCTGCACATGTACAAACACTGTCCATATTTACAATATAACATACAGCACGCCAGAGCCTCAGATCAGAATAGAGCTCCGTTGACTTTAACAAAGCTATGCCAATGTATGCCCACTAAAGATCTGATCTGTTGAATGTAAGAAATTGGGAGCAATGTAAGGACTTACTCTTTAGTGGCCAGAAGACAGGCAGAAGAGGTCTGGGGAGACCCATTCTCCAGAAGTTTGGCAAGAACCAAGGAATGTCCTGATGACCCTGTCTCAGGGCCGGCTCTAACTTTTTTGCTGCCCCAAGCAGCAAAAAAAAGCACCGCCCCCCAGCCCCCCCCCCCCCCCCCGCCGAGCGCCGCGCCGCCGGACCCCCCCCCCCCGAGAACCGCGCCCCACGCCGCCCCCCCCGCCGAGCGCCGCGCCGCCGGAACCCCCCCCCGAGCACTGCGCCCCGCGCCGCCCCCCCCGCCGAACACCGCGTCGCCAGAGCCCGCCCCCCCCCCACCGAGGGCAGTGCCGCCAGAACCCCCCCCCCGAGCGCTGCGCCCCGCGCCGCCCCCCCCGCCGAGCGCCGCGCCACCGGAGCGGCCCCCGCGCGGAATGCCGCGCTGCCCCCCGCCACCACAAGATTGGCCGCCCCTTACCAGGTGCCACCCCAAGCATGTGCTTGGGTGCTTGGTGCCTGGAGCCGGCCCTGCCCTCTCTGCAGCTAGTTTCAGAAACAGCCAGAGCATCTGCTTCTTGGTACTAACAGTTCCAGGGGTGGAAAATTCTGGGATTTCTCCTAGAGCAGAGTAATGAGAGGGCATAGGGGATGAGAGTTGATTATGTCTAAGGGCAGAATAAATTGAGAAGGCAGATGAGCTACTGATCTCCAAGCACAGAAGAAACTGTATTTTGTAGTTTACACCATGTTTTCTAAAACAAAGGAGTTTGTGTGTGTTTGTGTGTGTACAAACAAATACATCGGTAGCTTGCTGTTAAACAGTTACCACACAGTGCTACCTGAAATGCAACAGTTTTTCATAATACTTAGAATAGCAACATAACTTCTGGATGAAGAGAGACTAAAAAGCTGAGGGATGTTCAGCTTAGAAAAGAGATGAGTCAGGGGGATAGGATAGAGATCTATACTACCATGAATGGTTAGGAAAAAGTGCAGAGGGAATTATTTACCCTTTGCCACAATACAAAAGCCAGGGGTGAAAAACCCAATGAAATTAATAGGCCACAGATTTAATAGAAACAAGAGGAAGTACTTTTTCACACAATGCACAATTAACCTGTGGAACTCATTGCCAAAAGTATAACTGGGTTCAAAAAAGAACTAGGTAAGTTCATGGAGGATAGGTCCATCAATGGCTATTAGCCAAGATAGTCAGGGACACAAACCCATGCTCTGGGGGACCCTAAACTTCTGACTGTCAGAAGCCAGGAGTGGAAGACAGGGATGGATCACTCCAAATTGCCTTGTTCTATTCACTCCCCCTGAAGCTCTGGTACTGGCTACTGTCGGAAACAGGATTCTGGGCTAGATGGGCCATTGGTCTGACTCAGTATGGCAGCTCATATGTTCTTATGTTCTAACTGTAGGAAAATGTTGACTTTTTAATAGCAACTACTCTCTGTATACTGTATTGCCAACTCAAAGTGTTCAAGAATCATGTGTCTGGCTCCAAAAACTCATGAGATTGAGAGTTTAAAATAAGAATAATCATGAGGGTATAAAAAATAATACATACTGGATTCTTTTTATCTGCCTTCTGGTTTTAGAGCCTTTATTGTTCACACTTCCCAGTTTTTCTCTGTACAAGGGCTAGAAACTTACTTTAAAAATAAAAATCAAACCTGAGATGCTCCTGAAATCCCAGGACTCCAGGAGATGGGGCTTTAGGAAAATACCAAATATCATGAATACTCAAGGAGCTAATAGAGGAGGTATCTGAGCCTCTAGCTATTATCTTTGGAAAATTATGGGAGACGGGAGAGATTCCAGAAGACTGGAAAAGGGCAAATATAGGGCCCATCTATAAAAAGGGAAATAAAAACAACCCAGGAAACTACAGACCAGTTAGTTTAACTTCTGTGCCAGGGAAGATAATGGAGCAAGTAATTAAGGAAATCATCTGCAAACACTTGGAAGGTGGTAAGGTGATAGGGAACAGCCAGCATGGATTTGTAAAGAACAAATCATGTCAAACCAATCTGATAGCTTTCTTTGATAGGATAACGAGTCTTGTGGATAAGGGAGAAGCTGTGGATGTGGTATACCTAGACTTTAGTAAGGCATTTGATACGGTCTCGCATGATATTCTTATCGATAAACTAGGCAAATACAATTTAGATGGGGCTACTATAAGGTGGGTGCATAACTGGCTGGATAACCGTACTCAGAGAGTTGTTATTAATGGTTCCCAATCCTGCTGGAAAGGCATAATGAGTGGGGTTCCGCAGGGGTCTGTTTTGGGACCGGCTCTGTTCAATATCTTCATTAACGACTTAGATATTGGCATAGAAAGTACGCTTATTAAGTTTGCGGATGATACCAAACTGGGAGGGATTGCAACTGCTTTGGAGGACAGGGTCATAATTCAAAATGATCTGGACAAATTGGAGAAATGGTCTGAGTTAAACAGGATGAAGTTTAACAAAGACAAATGCAAAGTGCTCCACTTAGGAAGAAAAAATCAGTTTCACACATACAGAATGGGAAGAGACTGTCTAGGAAGGTGTACGGCAGAAAGGGATCTAGGGGTTATAGTGGACCACAAGCTAAATATGAGTCAACAGTGTGATGCTGTTGCAAAAAAAGCAAACATGATTCTGGGATGTATTAACAGGTGTGTTGTGAGCAAGACACGAGAAGTCATTCTTCCGCTCTACTCTGCGCTGGTTAGGCCTCAGCTGGAGTATTGTGTCCAGTTCTGGGCACCGCATTTCAAGAAAGATGTGGAGAAATTGGAAAGGGTCCAGAGAAGAGCAACAAGAATGATTAAAGGTCTTGAGAACATGACCTATGAAGGAAGGCTGAAAGAATTGGGTTTGTTTAGTTTGGAAAAGAGAAGACTGAGAGGGGACATGATAGCAGTTTTCAGGTATCTAAAAGGGTGTCATAAGGAGGAGGGAGAAAACTTGTTCACCTTAGCCTCTAAGGATAGAACAAGAAGCAATGGGCTTAAACTGCAGCAAGGGAGGTCTAGGTTGGACATTAGGAAAAAGTTCCTAACTGTCAGGGTGGTTAAACACTGGAATAAATTGCCTAGGGAGGTTGTGGAATCTCCATCTCTGGAGATATTTAAGAGTAGGTTAGATAAATGTCTATCAGGGATGGTCTAGACAGTATTTGGTCCTGCCATGCGGGCAGGGGACTGGACTCAATGACCTCTCGAGGTCCCTTCCAGTCCTAGAATCTATGAATCTATGAGGCTTGTAATAAAATGGTGAGAGTTGACAACATTGCCTATGTCTGTCTACCTGCTGCGTATACACGTACACACACAAACATTGGTAATTCTTTATTCCTGCTACTTTACTAGTACCAGCTAGTGGAAAGTGCATGTAACTGTGTCCTTTAAACTCATAATTTTAAGGTATAAAATTCAGTTTAAACTTTTAAAACTTTATTTATATGTTTTCTAAGACCCGCCTAGGCCTTAAAATGCTGTTTAATCAGTCTTAGAAAAAACAAAACTCTTTTATACTTTACTGGAGCAGCGCTTAGTGTGGGATTATAACTGGTTGATGTCGGCATCGATCACACCACCATATGTAGGTTTGTGAATTAATTTCTGACATAAGGCCATGGGAAAGGCCATGATGCAACTCTCAGCCACCTCGTGGCTAAACACCAGAACAGGCTTTAGTGGAGCCCCATTCTGAGAATTTCCTGCACAGCACTGCAGCAGAAACTCAAACCAAAATCCTTAGTGTTTGTAGGAGTAAGCTCTACGTGTAAACTGAAAGGGAATTTCCATTGGCCTGGCCAGTGGAAACTGATCTATAGTGTTAGCTGGAAGGCACGCTTTAGTTAATCAGTTAATACATGTATTTCACTCTTCTGGGAGAAAAATATCTACGCTTTCTTCTCTCTGGGCTTGTATTTGTGTCTGTTTGTCTATTGTCAGGGAGGCCGCATGGTAAAGCACTGGATTGGGAATTGGAAGAGAACGTTCTATTCCTGGCCCACCATTGACTTTCTTTGTGACCTTGGGCAAGTCATTTCACTTCCCACGCTCAACCCGGCTACGCGGCTATTTTCAACGTGCTAACTCAAGCACAGCTAATGCATATCTGTCTACCTGCCCTGGGAAGCACGCTTCCAGCTGCAGTGCACACAATCCTATGTGCTTGTACAAAGGTGTGCTGATCTCACTGGCGGCCTCTAGGTGGTATTGTAATATAATACTGATTAGCTTTCAGTCTGGGAGCTGGAGGGTTAGTAGTGGAGTATATACCTTTTGTCTATTGATTGCTGGTTGAAAAAAAGACCAAGCTGGTAATGACTAAATATTGTTATGCCTCTTCTGTTGTCTGTGTGGGATAAGTTTTGTGCTCAGTCCTATTCTCCATGGATAAGTGTCCTCTTCAGATAAACCATCTTCTTAGCTCTAGGCCCAGCCCCTCCAGAACAAACCTACAGCGCATGGTAACAGAGGCTGGTTCTGTTGCTGCTCATGCTGTGTTTGTCCTAGATTAAAAGGAGGACTTCCTTCTCCAAGGCGGTTGGGCATAAACCCTAAGTTGGCATGGAAAGACAACAAAAGATTTGAGTCTCAAATCTCTAGTCAAACCTTTGTAGCGGGTAAAACTGAAGGAATAAGAGAACACCCACTAATTAATGTTCTCTGGTGCTACAGACACGGGATTCAAATTCAGGTTACCCAATATCTCTCCAGTTCAGCGATCTCATTTCATTTCAAGTATGCATCAGTTTAACTGAAATGAGGTCCAAAGCGCAATATTTGTAGACAAAACCTCTTACCCTAGCTTTCTCGTTTTGTTGTTGTTCTTGTTCATTCTCTTCCTGTTTGCCAAGAGCCAGAGACATTTCTCAAACAGGATTGCAGTGAACAACTGCTTGAAGTTTGAGTCAGCATCCGTGCCAAGTATCTGGTAGGCCAGGGAGCACTTGAACTGTTCCATTGCTAATCAAACCATCTTGTGACATCCTGCCAACTGCAATCTTGTATTCTGGTGCTCACTATATACTCAGAGTAGATTAGATTTGCAGAAGTTTTCTTGGTTTTTTACTTGCTACCAGCAGAAAGAAACAGGACTGGATTTATATTAAAAACAGCTCATTTTGCTCTGCTCATGACAATATATTCTTGAATTAATTGTGCAAGTCAGTTTTTCCTAACCGGAGATGACTCTCTTCAATAGCCATGATGTATTTCCATACTGCATTATGTCTGTCTTATATATCTGTCTGCCTATCTTATACTGTGCTCATTATCTGAGCATCAGAGTATTTTACTTAGGACTCAATTCTGAAAAGTGTGAGCAAAACACTTTAAGACATGAATTGTATCACTGAAGACAGTGAGATTTACTCATCTGTTTAAGTTAAGCATGTGCTCAAAGTTAAGCGTGTGCTCATGTGCTCTGCTGGATCAGGGTCAGAATCACTATCAGGCCTGAAGCGTAGACAGTGCCAGTAGAAGTAAATTACTGAGTTTAGTTCTCTTTCCTTTTCCTGAACATGGAGCAATAGTACTTTCTCCTTTATCTTCTTTACTAACATCACCTATAAGTGTAGACAGGCCGTCAACCTCCCTGTCTTGTTTCTTGCTCCCTCACAAAATGCAGATGAAGAAAAGGGTTGTGAAGGAAGAGGGTTGGAATACTCAAGAGCAGGGATAAAGAATTGCTCCCACTCACAAAACATAAATCCAGCAATAGCTATAGCAGGGGTGGCCAACCTGAGCCTGAGAAGGAGCCAGAATTTACCAATGTGCATTGCCAAAGAGCCACATTAATACGTCAGCAGCCCCCCATCTGCTCCCCCGCACCCCACCCGCTTCCAGTGCCTCCCACCCACCGGCAGCCCCATCGATCAGTGTCTCCCTCTCTCACCCCACACCTGCCGATCAGCTGTTTTGTTGCGTGCAGGAGGCTCTGGGCGGGAGTGGGGAGGCGCGAGGGCACGACAGGTTCAGGGTCGGGGGTGGGAAGGGGTGGAGTGGGGGCAGGGCCTGTGGCAGAGCCAGGGGTTGAGCAGTGAGCCCCCCCCCCCCCCCCGGCACATTGGAAAGTTGGCGCCTGTAGCTCCAGCCCCGGAGTCGGTGCCTATACAAGGAGCTGCATATTAACTTCTGAAGAGCCACGTGTGGCTCCAGAGCCACAGGTTGGCCACCCCTGAGCTATAGGTCTGTAATCCCTCCCACCCGCAGGGGGAGGATGAGCTAATATCTACGGGCAAATGTCTTCCTCTAGGCTAGGAGACTGCTGCCCTCACTAAAATAAGATTGTGGAAATCTGACACCTGCTATTTTGAAAGGCAAACTCCATGGGCCTAAAGCTGACCTATGCCAAAGCCATTTCACACTGCTCTGTACTGTACAATAGGGCCTTTGAGTGAATGTAAATATTATTACAGACAGCCATGAGGACAAGATCCCTGCAGCAAAATGCTGACAATCTAAATAAACAGGGGACTGGCCCAACACAGGAAGGAGGAGAATCCAAGAGTTCCCTTCATAGTAAACTTTAGACACAGAAAAATTAGATGAGAGAGAAGGAGGGTGGAAATGTTAAGTGTTTTTCATCATGATCCCCTTGAACACTGGGTTAAGCTCCTCACCACAAGCTTGATAGCATTTGGGAGAATCTAACTACTGCAATGACCTGGCTAGTGTTTATGTGCACCTCTGCCCTCTACTGGATTAAATCAGAGCTGCACAACTGTGCATCATAGGCTTTATACTGCTAACTGCTAACAGAAATTCTGCGTTAGCTCAGTTGCAAGAAGTCACATTTCGTCTTCTTCTTTGGTGTGTTTGTTTGCGCGTGAGGCTCTGGGTTCTATCAGCACCAGCGCTGCCAAGTCCCAAATGGGCATGGTGTCCAGTACAGTAGATTTGTAACAAAACTTAAGTACTATTTTGCGTTCCTAGAGTGCTTTCCATCTCACCTTCTCACTTTGCAGACTTTAATGCATTAAGCCTCTCAACACCCTTTTGCGACAGACTAGTATTATTCTCATTTCACTGGTGGGTAAATTAATTATTATTATTATGAATCACTTACATAGTGCCAGGAATTTAGGCAGCATAGATATAATTTGCTAAAGCTTTTATCCTGTGGTATTTTCCTTCACAGGTGTCAATGATACCCATCAGTTAAAGGGGTTCTTCTATTTGTGAGAACAATATGAGCTCTGATCTTGCTTCTATTGAAGTCAATGGCAAAACTCCCATTTACCTCAAGTGCCTTAATGCTAACCATGAGTTCCTTTTGTGATCTGATCATCTTGTTATCTACTATCCTCATTTTTTTTTGAGTTACTGCACCCTCCATTAAGCAGTCCCAACCATTCAGGTTTTGGGTAACTATTTTTTTTCGATTTTGGGTCATGAGGCAATTCCCCATTTCAAAGTTTTCAAAAGAGAAGACTTTAACATGCTACCAAAATATTAGATTCGCTATTGGAAAGTAAAGTTCAGCACTGAAGGTAGAGCTTACATTTGGACAATTTAACCTAATGACTAACAATTTGAGCTGAGCGCATCTCGGTAGTTTTAGTTCCCAGTGCCTGTTGGGGATACGTATAGTTCAATGTATAGGGGGTCACAAGCCCCACATTTTACTTTGAGTTTTAGTCTTGAACAAACGCAAACATTTTAAGAGAAGCATTGAAACTATGTGAAATTGCCAGTTCAGAGTGGGTTCAGCCAATACTGAGTTCTCATACAGCATTTTACACATCCAAAGAACTTTATAAACATTAGCTAATATGTTGTCACAGCTCCCATGTGAGGTATTATCCACATTTTACCATTGAGCCACAGAGAGGTTCAGTGACTTGTAAAAGCCCAGCAAGTGAATCGATTGAAAGAGCTGGGTCTTGAATTCCCACTTCCTAATCTGAAGTTCAAGGCTTGTCTACACAGTGGGGCTATGCAGAGCACGGGGCTGTGATTTCTGAAGTGCCCTAACATGCTGTGCACTAACTGGTCTGTGTAGACCCCAGTGGTGAGCACTAAAAGTTCCTGAGTCTGAAATTGTAGTGCACAGCAGAGGGTCTATATGGACCAGCTGGTATGCAGAAACTTGGTAGACAAGCATTGTATAGACAAGCCATCCGTTTGCTATATCAAACCGCCTATCTAAATCTTCTCAGCTTCACCTGAAATCCAGCAGGTATTTCAATGAATTTGGGTGAGCTGTTCTTCTGAGATGTTGGCCTAAAATGGCTGACATTTTATAAGTTCAGCAGTTTTTTAGTTTCCCATCATCCTGAAAGGACTGTTTTCATGAGATTTCAGGTACAACAGAGCTAGACCTAGAAAAGAGGTGCCTTCTGGTTTTCGATACAGCCCATAGTCAAAACTGTAAGAGTGGAATTGGCTCTGAGGGTTCAAATCTGAATTGCTCTAGTTAAAACGAAAAAAAGGGGGATTTGGATTAGAAATTCCAGTTTCAGTCCATTTTTAGAAGCCAGGTATGTTATATACAATACTGCTGAAATGCAGCTACCTCTGGGGTGGAGAGTGACAACGACTGGGCGACATGCTGCACAAGAGTAGGAGGAATGGAAATGTTGACCAGAGACAATGGGGCAAACCCCTACTTCCTACATCAAAAGCTCTGGACTCTTTACTCTCCACCTAGAACAGATAAAAACCTTGTTGAGGGTGTGTCTGTTTTACAGCAATAGAATCATAGAAGATTAGGGATGGAAAGGACCTTAGGAGGTCATCTAGTCCAACCCCCTGCTCAAAGCAGGACCACTAAGCTACCTGATACCATACATCTTTCTTTAAACTCTTCAGGGATAAACTGACCTTCTCGGGATTGGGATCTGTCATTTTAGGGGTTTCAAACATGATGTCTATTCATCGTCAGCCACCCTCTTCTGGATAAGAGAAGACACAGAGGGCTGGCTTCCTTAGTCTCCCAGAATGCTCATAATAGTTTAACAAGCTCAAGACTACACAAAAGAAGCTATCTAATTATTATTCTCATGGAGAAAATGAAGGAGGAGGGGAAAGACAGCACTATCTCCGTGTAGCAATCATGTTATAGAAAACCATTATGAGCATTCTAATTTATTTTTCTGGCCTTGGACAGCCTTCTGCTGCAAATCACATTTCAGCAGTCAAGCTGCAGATAATGCTTTCCCTAGCAGTCATTCCTACTATGTGTATCTTTATAGAAGATTGTCTCAGGGTATACATATCTCACTTGATTGGTGTCAGGTTTGGGAAGTAAGATTTGTGACGGCTCACGGCAGATGCTACATCTGACTCTTCGAATTAGAGTGAGGTTGATTTTTTTAAAAGCACTTCAGATCTGTGGAGTGCATGATATGATATAAAAGGACTCTCATGAGCCACTGTAGAGCTAGACGCCTGACCAGAAGAACACAGAGGGGTCTCAACTTCCCCAAGACTGTGTCTAAGATACAGTCATAGGCCCAGATTTTTAAGGATATTTAGGCCTTGCTGTACTCAATGTTGCAAGGCCTAATTGATTTAGGAGCCTAAATCTCATTTTCAAAAATGATTTAGGCACTGAGTGCGGCAATGTTTAATGAGATTTTTCCATGAAACATTTAGCTTTCAATAAAACCCCATTTTTTAAAACGAAAATAAATCTTTTCATCAAGAAATATTTTGACCAGCTCTACTTATCACAAACCAATCAAGCACATTTTACTATCTTTGGACATACCTGAAAGGAGTCTAGTTCAGTTTGCAGTGCTAACATGAATACCGCTGATTGTGGAAAAAATTCCCCATGAAAAATGGCAAACAAAAAGCGGTTGTAGACTCTCCTGTCTTATGTGGATCATCCACTATAAGACCACAAAGACACAGAAACTCTTAGGGCCCGATCCAAAGCCCCCTGAAGTTAACAGAGGGGCTCCTATTGACTTCAACAGTCTGGGTTACTTCCCCATTCACTAAAAAAGGTATAAATAAAATAAATCTCTCAAGTAGCTGCAATATAGTATATCAATAACTTGCTTTGAATGTGACCATTTTATCTTTCATTAAAACTAACATGTCCGTTTCATATACCTTGCTAATATATGGTGGTCGTTTTCTCAAAGCCCTTTTTGGTTAATTTCCCTTTGGATTGGAGCTTGCTGATATAATGGACTCAGACTTTAAGGGTCAAGTTTATAAATATAGTGATAAATAGCTGTTCTCCAGAAGGAGAAATAAACAGCCATTTTTCACCATTGAGCCAGCAGTTTAGCCTGGAGTGAAACATGAAATGAGAAAACTCAGTGCAATATCGATCCACTTGTTGGTATTCATGTGGCTGATAGGCTAGCCGTACAGTACGCGCTTACACAAATCTTTCCAATAACAGTGGGTAGGAGAGGAAAAAGTTTGGGTCATTAAGCATCCCAAAGTTTAGCTACATCCTGAAGTTTGGGACTCTTTGATCTTCAGATCTCATGAAAAACAGGCTCGCTTGAATGTTTTCCTGTATCTCATGGTTGCAGCTGGCTTTGGAAATACGGTGATAATCATTGTTCTGCTCCCAGTCTTCGATGGAACCATGAAGTGCAGATGGATGTTGCCTTCATTGAATTGTATCTGTTGGTTAGATTTAAGCACAGGCTTCTCCTTCCTTTCTCACAAACTATCTGGTCGCCACCACCTACTTGCAACTTATTTCTAGCTTGAATCTCAAAATGGACCTGGATGACATAGATACTGTGAAAGACATGTTCTCTGGCTAAGGAATTGGATGTTTTTCATTTATGCAGCCCACTCAGCGTTACATAGAAGAGGAACTATACTGTCCATATGAGGGAAAAAGCCAAGAGAGGACCAAATAAGTGGAGTTGTGAGGAACAAGCCAGTTTTGGTCCACATGAACATCTTCAGCTGGTATCCAACATCTATGGGCCAACAGTTGCCAAAAGACCTGCTTCTGTGGAGCTAAACTGAGGTTACACCAGCTAGGTTTTAATTTTCACTGTGCTCACTCCCTGCTCCATCTTTTATGCTCTATTTTCTTCTGGATTTTTCCCCTCTTTCCTCATCTCTTTTCCTTTACACTCTGCGTCGCCTCCTTTCTTTCCCAGGTGTGATGCAAATGTCATAAAGTTTGAGTACAAGCTGAATTTTGAACCCACAGTTTTAAGATGGATTCAAAATGAAACACAAGTTACTCCACCTGTTATAGTACCAGCTGCCAGTCTTTAATGACTTGGGCTGGTTTTGAATGGACAAACTACAGGTGGACATTTTTGGTATTTTTACCAAAGGTAAAGGTATTTTTAAAATTACATAAAGGACATTTAGATATGAAGCAAGGCTTGGACATGCCTATAAGGTACAAACCCTGTGTTGGGCACATCATCCTTCTTCATAGCAGGAAGCTTTCCATGTCATGGAGGCAGCTTGCTTTACATAAGAACATAAGAATGGCCGTACTGGGTCAGACCAAAGGTCCATCTAGCCCAGTATCCTGTCTACCGACAATGGCCAATGCCAGGTGCCCCAGAGGGAGTGAACCTAACAGGTAATGATCAAGTGATCTCTCTCCTGCCATCCATCTCCACCCTCTGACAAACAGAGTCTAGGGACACCATTCCTTACCCATTGTGGCTAATAGCCATTAATGGACTTAACCTCCATGAATTTATCCAGTTCTCTTTTAAACGCTGTTATAGTCCTAGCCTTCACAACCTCCTCAGGTAAGGAGTTCCACAAGTTGACTGTGCACTGTGTGAAGAACTTCCTTTTATTTGTTTTAAACCTGCTGCCTATTAATTTCATTTGGTGACCCCTAGTTCTTGTATTATGGGAATAAGTAAATAACTTTTCCTTATCTACTTTCTCCACATCACTCATAATTTTATATACCTCTATCATATCCCCCCTTAGTCTCCTCTTTTCCAAGCCTTTCTCAAGCTCTTTGATGTATAGAGGCAGCACTCCTTCTGATATACCCTTCATGGGGGTCATCTGACTTTCCCCTGCTCGGCCAGTCTGTGCTTCTGGCTAACACATTCTGGGCCATTGAACTACTGTCCCAACTCTTTCGCACTCCCTTCAGGGCACTGTGACAATCAAGGTCCAGGCAACCCAATGGAAGAACAGGGGTTTGAACTCCCCAAAATAAGCAATTGAATTAACTGGTTGTATACAATGTTGTTGTAAAATATGCCAAGTAAGGTCAGTTATGAAAGCTTGTAATGTCTAGACTTGGTGGTCATTGGGAGATATGTATACAAACTGGGGTTATGAATCTATATATTTATGTATATGGAATAGTATGTTCATGACTAGTACTGTACTACCTTTTCAAATATACCTCACAGCAGATATACTCCCAAACCAGTTGTTTGCACAAAACTAACTTCAAGTAACCCTTCATTGTCCAGCCAAGAAAAGACAATGATGGACCATTACAGTTAATGGGAAAACATTGAAACAACTTGAAACTGAAAAGGAAACCCCAGTTTTGGAAAACAAAGTCCATGTCTACATTAGCACTTATGGCGGCAAAACATATGTCGCCATAGCTACTGCTGCTGGTTGGGGGTGGTTTAATGACATTGATGGGAGAGCTCTCTTCCGTCAGCATAGAGCGGCTACACGAGCAAACTTACAGAGGCGCGGCTGCATCGGTACAGCTGTGCTGCTGCCTGTAAGCTCTAGTGTAGACATAGCCTACGCGATGAGGGAATTTCCCCCCCCCCCCATGAATGTACATAGTGTGGGAGAAAAACAAAAACAAACACTGCAAACCCTTAAAAGAGAAGGGGTTTGAAGTAAAGGACATCCAGAGACTGAGGGCCAATCAGTCTGTGAAATGCTGGATCCCCTCTGTCATGGGGGTATGTTGGGAAACTGGTCAGAGGAAATAGGTAACTTACATTAGAAAAGAGTTTAGCTCAGGGGTAGGCAACCTATGGCACACGTGCTGAAGGCGGCACGCAAGCTGATTTTCAGTGGCACTCACACTGCCCGGGTCCTGGCCACCGGTCCAGGGGGCTCTGCATTTTAATTTAATTTTAAATGAAGCTTCTTAAACATTTTAAAAACCTTATTTACTTTGCATACAACAATAGTTTAGTTATATATTATAGACTTATAGAAAGAGATCTTCTAAAAACGTTAAAATGTATTACTGGCACGCAAAACCTTACATCAGAGTGAATAAATGAAGACTCGGCACACCACTTCTGAAAGGTTGCCGACCCCTGGTTTAGCTAATATAGACGCATAAAGCCTGAAGTTATGTCTTTCTGATTATTTTCTATGTCACTTGTATGTGTTAGCTTTTCCTGACTACTTCATCTTTGAGCCTGTGATTTTTCTATTAAATAAATCTTTTGCAGGTCTAAGCAGGTCTCTGTTTCGTAAACTGTGTGTATGTGCCAAAGTGGATTGATAACAGGGAAGAGGTTTCACTTCTTCAGGGGTGACGAATCAGAGGGGAAAAGTCTGAGTGACTGGTAGGTGGCTGTAGGGAGACTCAGGACTGGAAGGGCTGTTGGGGTCATCTTTCAAGAAATAATTAAGCTGGTGGAAGCCAGGGTGAGACCTTTATACTGGTAGGCTAGCTATAGTGTCCGGGATCCAAACCATAGCAGCACAGCATTAAGGCACCCAAGATGTAACAGGGCCTCCTTGGTTCTGCTTCCATCCCAGTCTATAAACTATGCAGAGACCCTTGTGCCGGTCCAACACCTTGTGCAGTTTGTTTACAAATGGAGTCCCACCACCTTCATAACATATACAGCTCCTGTAACAAGCAGGAGAGCAATCACTCTTTCCTTATTGCCTGCTTCCCCCCTTTCCACTTCCTTCCTGTGCCTATTTGTGGGCTTAGGCTAACGGCTTAATTAGCCTGTCTTGCCCCACCCACAAATTAGGCATAGCTCTGCTTAGTCAGCTCCAATCCACCTTGCCTGATGGGAGCTGCTGTGAACAGAGTTCTGACTCAGCCTTTCATACCTAGCACTCTGTCACACAAGAGTACAGGGCAGGCAGTGACAGAACCCCTTACTGAGCCGAGTGATCCCCAAAATGTCACAGGCATGTACCTTTGGGGGAGTAGAAATAGAGCAAACCCTTTGTTCCTCTAAGCACAGGGACTTTTTTGTCTGGCCTATATGCAGGCCAGGTTATGCAGGGGTAGCGGAAGCTGCAGTGGGCAGCTGCACAAGAGCTAGAGAATTTCTTGCCCTTAATAAGTAAGAAAATCATAACAAGATTAGTTCCTTCAGCCTAATTCTTATATATAGAGGAACACTTCAGCAATAAGGAAACTCAGTTGATCAAAAATCATGTTTAACTTAAAGTGCTGTACAGGTAGTTATGTCTTGTGGTCCTTGCTACTACATATTTACTGGGGGCCCCATCCTGCCGCTCTTTCTTATGTTGAGCACTATTTAGTATGTAAATAGTCCCATCAGTTTCAATTGGTCTGTTTGCAGAATAAGAACATATGAATGGCCCTATTGGGTCAGACCAAAGGTCCATCTAACCCAGTATCGTGTCTTCCGACAGTGGCCAGTGCCAGGTGCCCCAGAGGGAATGAACAGAACAGGTAATCATCAAGTGATCCATCCCCTGTCGCTCATTCCCAGCTTCTGGCAAACAGAGGCTATGGACACCATTCCTGCCCATCCTAGCTAATAGCCATTGAGGGACATATCCTCCATGAACTTATATAGTTCTTTTTTGAACCCTGTTATAGTCTTGGCCTTTACAACATCCTCTGGCAAGGAGTTCCACAGGTTGTGTGGAAGAAATTGTGTGAAGAAATACTTTCTTTTATTTGTTTTAAACCTGCTGCCTATTAATTTCATTGGGTGACCCCTCGTTCTTGTGTTATGAGAAGTAGTAAACAACACTTCCTTATTGACTTTACCTACACCAGTCATGATTTTATAGACCTCACTCATATCTCCCCTTAGCCGTCTCTTTTCTAAGTTGAAAAGTCCCAGTCTTATTAATCTCTCCTCATATGGAAGCTGTTCCATACCCCTAATCATTTTTGTTGCCCTTTTCTGAACCTTTTCCAATTCCAATATATCTTTTTTGAGATGGGGCGACCACATCTGCATGCAGTATTCAAGATGTGGACACATCGTGGATTTATACAGCGGCAACATGATATTTTCTGTCCTATTATCTATCCCTTTCTTAATTATTCCCAGCATTCTGTTCGCTTTTTTGACTGCCGCCGCACATTGAGTGGATGTTTTCAGAGAACTATCCACAATGACTCCAAGATCTCTTTCTTGAGTGGTAACAGCTAATTTAGACCCTATCATTGTATATGTATAGTTGGGATTATGCTTTCCAATGTGCATTACTTTGCATTTATCAACATTAAATTTCATCTGCCATTTTGTTGCCCAGTCACCCAGTTTTGAGAGATCATTTTGTAGCTCTTTGCAGTCTGCCTGGGTCTTAACTATCTTTAGTAATTTTGTATCATCTGCAAATTTTGCCACCTCACTATATACCCCTTTTTCCAGATCATTTATGAATATGTTGAATAGGACTGGTCCCAGAACAGACCCTTGGGGGACACCACTATTTACCTCTCTCCATTCTGAAAACTGACCATTTATACCTACCCTTTGTTTCCTATCTTTTAACCAGTTACCAATCCACGAGAGTGCCTTCTCTCTTATCCTGTGGCAGCTTACTTTGCGTAAGAGCCTTTGGTGAGGTACCTTGTCAAAGGCTTTCTGAAAATCTATGTACACTATATCCACTGGATCCCCTTGGTCCATATGCTTGTTGACCCCCTCAAAGAATTCTAGTAGATTGGTGATGCATGATTTCCCTTTACTAAAACCATGTTGACTCTTCCTCAACAAATTATGTTCATCTATATGTCTGACAATATTGTTCTTTGTTATAGTTTCAACCAGGTTGCCCAGTACTGAAGTCAGGCTTACCAGCTTGTAATTGCCGGGATCACCTCTGGAGTCCTTTTTAAAAATTGGCATCACATTAGCTATCCTCCATTCATCTGGTACAGAAACTGATTTAAATGATAGGTTACAGACTACAGTTAGTAGTTCTACAATTTGACATTTGAGTTCCTTCAGAACTCTTGGGTGAATACCATCTGGTCCTGGTGACTTATTGCTGTTTCATTTATCAATTTGTTCCAAAACCTCCTCTAATGATACCTCAATCTGGGACAGTTCCTCAAATCTGTCACCTAAAAAGAACGGCTCAGGTTTGGGAATCTCCCTCACATCCTCAACAGTGAAGACTGATGCAAAGAATTCATTTAGTTTCTCCACAATGGCCTTATCATCCTTGAGTGCTCCTTTAGCACCTCGATCATCCAGTGACCGCACTGGTTGTTTAGCAGGCTTCCCACTTCTGATGTATTTTTAAAAAAATTGCTATTACTTTTTGAGTCTTTGGCTAACTGGTCCTCAAATTCTTTTTTGGCCTTCCTAATTGTATTTTTACACTTCATTTGCTAGTGTTTATGCTCCTTTCTATTTTCCTCAGTAGGATTTAACCTCCACTTTTTAAAGGATGCCTTTTTGCCTCTGTAGCGAGGTGACGACTCACCGGCACAGTGCCTCCTGCTGGTTGTCTTGGGAATTAGCTTTTCCAGCCTCGGAGCGCCCTCTGCTGGCTGGTATCTTGCATGCCTCAGGCCCCCGTGTCCCTCCCAGACCCTGGTGCCCCTTTTCCTTGGGTGCTGCCCCCTGGCAGTACCCCCACTCTCTGCAAGGCCTGCAGCCTCGGGGTTTTCCAGGCCAGAGCTTCCCAGCTCCTCTGGCCTTTCCCCAGCCCTGCTCCACTCTAGGTACCCTACTGTGCTCCCAAGCAGCCAGGCCCGTCTCTCTCCACAGCCTGAGCTCCTGGCCCACAGCCTTTTATAGGGCCAGCTGTGGCCTGATTGGGGCATGGCCCCAGCTGTGGCTGCCTTCCCCATCAGCCTGATCTTTGGCTGGCAGCCCCAGCCCTCTCCCAGGTCTGGCTGTAACCCTTTCAGGGCTGGAGCAGGTGACCACCCCGCTACAGCCTCTCACTGCTTCTTTTACTTTGTTGTTTAACCACAGTGGCTCTTTTTTGGTTCTCTTACTATGTTTTTTAAATTGTGGTATACATTTAAGTTGAGCCTCTATTATGTTGTCTTTAAAAAGTTTCCACGCAGCTTGCAGAGATTTTGCTTTTGTCACTGTACCCTTTAGTTTCTGTTTAACTAACCTCCTCATTTTTGTGTAGTTCCCCTTTCTGAAATTAAATGCTACAGTGTTGGGCTGCTGTGGTGTTTTCCCCGTCACAGGGATGTTAAATTTAATTATATTATGATCAGTATTACCAAGCGTCCAGCTATAGTCACCTCTTGGACCAGATCCTATGCTTCACTTAGGACTAAAACAAGAATTGCCTCTCCTCTGGTGGGTTCCAGGACCAGCTGCTCCAGAAAGCAGTCATTTAAGGTGTCGAGAAACTTTATCTCTACATCCCATCCTGAGGTGATATGTACCCAGTCAATATGTGGATAATTGAAATCCCCCATTATTATTATTATTATTATTGAGTTTTTTTATTTAATTAATGGAGATAGCCTGTCTCCTAGAACTGGAAGGGACCTTGAAAGGTCATTGAGTCCAGCCCCCTGCCTTCACTAGCAGGACCAAGTACTGATTTTGCCCCAGATCCCTAAGTGGCCCCCTCAAGGATTGAACTCACAACCCTGGGTTTAGCAGGCCAATGCTCAAACCACTGAGCTATCCCTCCCCCCGAGGCTGCAGGCCTTGCAGAGAGTGGGGGTACTGCTAGGGGGCAGCACCCAAGGAAAAGGGGCACCAGGGTCCGGGAGGGACATGGGGGCCTGAGGCATGCGAGATAGCCGCTCTAATCTCCCGCAGCATTTCACAGTCACTATCAGCAGCTTGGTCAGGTGGTCATATATTCTACCGCTATATTCTTATTATTAGAGCATGGAATTTCTATCCATAGAGATTCTATGGTACAGTTTGATTCATTTACGATTTTTACTTCATTTGATTCTACGCTTTCTTTCACATATAGTGCCACTCCCCCCACCAGCACAACCTGTTGTATCCTTCCAATATATTTTGTACCCTGGTATTACTGAATCCCATTGATTCTTCTCATTCCACCAAGTTTCTGTGATGCCTATTATATCAATATCCTCATTTAATTTGAAGCACTCTAGTTCACCCATTTTATTATTTAGACTTCTAACATTGGTATATAAGCATTTTATTAGTTAGACTTCTAACATTGGTATATAAGTACTTTAAAAACTTGTCTCTTTTTAGCTGTCTGCCATTACATGATGTAATTGAATGAGACTCTTTTTTATTTGACTGTTTCTAATCAGACCCTGCCTGTATTTTATCTTACCTAGAGCTTTCCTCCTGTTCACAGTGCCATCACCACCAGCTAAAAGATGACCAATGGGTCAGGTTGCGAATAACCGATTTTTTTGAATGTTTGGTATAAGCAGAATTTATGACTCAGGTTTCCCATTACCCTTCATCTCAGTATGCCTATGCCCTTCACTACAGAGTTAGCTTACAAATTCAAACAGTGCTAGTACTGCAGGTCTTGGCATGGCAAGCAAACAGAATTAGAAGTGACATGTTTGCTTAGCATGTCCTGTCTTATTCCAGGATGTGACGGACTCAGTCTCTGCAAGCATTTCTGAAAAACGTGTGCTCGAGCCAATCAAAATATCGGTAGTGGTATGCCACAGCTGTTGCTCAGAGACAATGATTGATGATTAGCCATGCAGAAAGGATGCACTCCAGTTAGGGCTGGCCAGAGAAGAATGCCAATTCTGTTTTGTGACAAATTTCGGGGGTTCAAAATCTGTTTTTGTCTCACATTAGAACTCTTTTGTGGAAGGGAATTGTGCCAAAATGTCCACTTATGGATCAAAAAGATCAGGTTTTTTTTCTCTCTCTCTCTCTCATCCACGCTGAGAAACCATCCCATTGAAGGCTTAGTTGAAACTGATACATTTTCACAAAACGTTTCATCTTCAGCAAAACTGCTTATACCAATGACAAAACGTTCTATTGAAAACTTTCCATCCAGCTATCATCCAGATCCACATGTAGTTAAATCTTAGTCTTTAGTGTTGGGTTCCATGGTAGCATATGCTCACGAACTGTTCTTGTAAGATCTTGGCCAGGAAACATAAGAGAAAACACAAGAACAACTCAGTCTCACAAGACACCTGTAATAACAACTTGAAATTTCATGAGAACATCTGTTCTGGTCTTTGTGATTTCTTCAGATGCTTCTGTGGAGCTGGCAGTATGTTCAGTGCACATGGATTTTCCGAAGATTACAGAGCAAGCCTCTAATAAGTTTCATGGCATTTGTGGAAATGGTAATTTTCTGTGGTTTATAATTCATCTAGATCAGGCTGGATTTTCACAGGGACAGCTAACGACTCACAAATCTACCTCTCTACTCTATACCTGTTTTCTTCTATCCAAATCAAAATTTGAACCAATCTTTCTGACATCTCCTTGTGGACGTCCAGCCATCATCGTAAATTCCACATGGCCGAAACAGAGCTCTTAATCTTTCCCTCCAAGTCCCCTCCCTTCCCTCTTCTCTCAATCACTGTGGGAAACAACACCATCCTCCCTGTGACTCAGGACTGTTACCTTTGACTCAGCCCTCTCACTACATCCTCATATCCAGACTCTGTCTAAATCTTGCTGATTCTTCCTGCATTACATCTCAAACATATGGTCCTTTTTCTCCATCCACACAGCTAAATCCAGGCACTTATCAGATTCTCATCACCTTGTGACTTAACTACGGTAGCATCTTCTGTAGCCCTGACAAACATAACCTTCCTTCACTTTACATCCCTTCAAAATGCTGCTGCAAAGATCATTTTCCTAGACTTCGGCTTTGACCATGATATTCCTCTCTTTGAATCTCTCCACTGGCTCGCCCTTCTCCACTGCATCAAACATAGGCTACTTGTCTGCACTTTCAAGGCCCTTCAAACCCTATCCCTGTGCTACTTAGCATCTTTCATGCTCTATCATGATGTCGACTCTTGCCTCCATTGTGCCAGTCCTTGTTAAATATTCAAATAAACACCGTTGTGCCTTCTCCCATGCTGCCCCTAATGCTTGGGAGGAGCTCCCAGTAAATCCCCACCAAGCTGCTTCACTGTCCTCCTCAAATGGTTCTGCAATTGATGTGTTGAGAGTCTATTGCTTGTTACCCTGAAAAATATTTTCTCATTGCTTCCTTGTGCTTCCCATCTGCCTTTCTACATTCATCTGTCGTCTCTTGTCTTGTGCTTGGAGACTGTACATTTTTTGAGGGAGAGACCATCTTTGTGTTCTGTGTTTACACAGAGCATAGCACAATGGGGTTTTGGTTCATGATGGGGTCTCTAAGGTGTTACCACAATACATATAATTAATAATAATAATTAATAAGCCTCTCTCTGAGCCCATGAGTATTCTCCTCCCAAATTTCAAGTTCTTGCTCCAATTCCCTAAAGCACTAGAGTTCTGGACAATAAAATGTTGGAAACATGTGAGTGTCAACACTACCAATTTTCACTGATCTATTTTTTTTTATTAAAAACCCCTGTAATATTATTGACTAACATTTTTGGGGGAAAATGGTGACATTTATTATCAACGTTTTTATCGACATTATTGAAAAATTTCTATAACCATTTCAATAAAAGGTTTGAAAAGGGTCGGTTTCAAATCCTTCGGAAAGAAATGGACTTTGCAATTTTGAAATTTTGTACATGGCTATGTTTTCATTTCTTGACCAGGCACCAATCCAGTTCAGTGAGACTTTCCATCAGTCTTACAAACTTTCAGCAGCCTGCACAATTTCTATGATGCCAGTTAAGGCTGTTTAATAATATAAGATAAGCACTGAAATAAATTGCCTAGGGAGGTTGTGGAATCTCCATCACTGGAGATTTTTAAGAGCAGGTTAGACAAACACCTGTCAGGAATCATCTAGATAATATATGCCATGAGTGCAGAGGACTGGAGTAGATGACCTCTTGAGGTCCTTACCAGTACTATGATTCTATGATAATATAGTTTTCAGCATTCTGGTCCCTAATAAAGACATTTTATCAGGCTACATTCCAAATCAAATTTAGATCTGGAATAGAAACATTGTCTATAACAGTGATATGGGTTATCTCACCTTATTTGCACAAGGTCATTTAGCAATTGTGGTGGCTCAAGCATCTCAAAAGCCATCACTACCAAAATACAATGTTAACATGGGCCAGTCACAGGTAGTTCAGTTACGTTAAGCCTTATTTCCACGTGGCAATACCACTCTGCTAGCACCCTGGCTTATTCTAATGGATATCACATTCACTCTGGCTTTGTGAATATTATACTCAATTCCTGATGTCAAGATGTCGGCCAGAAACATTGATATTCTATTCTATTCTATTCTATTCAAGTTCTTATACCACACTCCTCACCATAGCTTAATGCTTAAGGCTCTCAGACACTATCATCTGTCACATGTTTGTTCTTTCATGCTCTCCCCAGAGGAAGAAGTGTGCGCACACACACACACATGTTGCTATGTTTATGTTAGAGAAGGCAAGCTCAAAGTAGTGCGCCTTGTACTTGGGAGTGGAAAATGATGAAGTTTGTGATGGTCCTGAGTTCCTGTGGGAATTCATTCCACAGTCTTGGGCCAGCCTCCAGGATAGGCTGTCTTCTCAGTCTTGATATGACTTGGCATTGCATGTTCTATATCTAAGTGCATCTATATCCTCAGAGAAGGGACTAGATTGTCACATCTCTCATTTAGCTGTGCAGGGGAGTAAGAGCTTGAGCCTAAAGTCACAATCTGGACCAAAGTGGTTAGTGCCACAGATTTCAACCAGGACGACTTTATGGAAAAGTGCAGATTTGTGCAATGGCAGCTCCATGCTATACTTTGTGCTGCTGGCCAAGAGCAGAAGACAGAACGTTACAATGACAAAATGATGGTCAACCGTGGCCATGTTCCAATGGCTTACAAATTACTGCCGGATCTACTGGTGCTGGTACAAATCATGAAAAATCCTGGCAGCACTTCTCTCCATGGAGATAAGATGAACAAAGTTTCTGAAAGAAAAGATCATCCCCATTCATGCTGATTTCTCTCATCCTTCAGTTCCCAGAAGCAGGAAGAATCACAGTGGTTTGTTTTCATCTCCTCTCATAAGACTTTAACTGCAGAGCCCTGGTAACACATGGGATTCAAATTTGGTGGGTGGGGACAAGACAGAAAAAAACCCCACAGACACGTCCAGTTGTGTATGCTGCTTTCTATTTAAGCCCATCTTTTATGTTAAATAAGGGCTGCTTAGCCATATAGTGGCAAGTAGACAAGAGTTTTTTGATAGCTCGTGTGACCCAGTTCTCTCTCACTCCCTGCATAAATCAACTCTCCTTGTTGTGCTGTCATTGCCGCAATTGAACTAGTGGCCCCCTGCCTTCAGCAAAGCCATATTACGGTCACCGAGGAGAGGCTATAACAAATGTCTTCAGAATGGACAGTTATTTGTTATCTCTTAAACACAATTCATTTTTCACATAAAGACAGGGCTGAGGGAATCATATTTCTTGCCGAAGACTTTATTTCCCTGTCAATAGAAATCTTGTTAGCCACCTTGCCACCTGAAATTTAATGTTTGAGCCTTCTTTGGCTGTGAGCATTGCTTATTAACTCTGCTAGCAAAATGCCCAAGAGAGATAAGATATGGTCACTGTAGAGGAAAAAACTTTCAGCAGAGTCTGATCATCTTGATTATCTTCCCTCATTGTGGATTCCATCCACTGGAGAGAATGAGATAATAAAACAATTCCTTTTCTCCAAGGCAATGTCTGTACCTTGCCAAACAGTAAGTCTCCTCAGTGGAGGTGGGTGAATAACTCATAATAATGAATAATATAGTCAATGAATTTCACCTCTTTTTTTCTTTCCAGGACCAGATTGCAGTTTTCTCAAATCCCTTTAATATGGAGCTATACCTATCTCATAGAACTGGAAGGGACCCTGAAAGGTCATTGAGTCCAGCCCCCTGCCTTCACTAGCAGGACCAAGTACTGATTTTGCCCCAGAACCCTAAGTGGGCTGCCTCAAGGATTGAACTCACAACCCTGGGTTTAAGGAGGCCAATGCTCAAACCACTGAGCTATCCCTCCCCCCTTTAGTATCAGGATTGGACCCATAGAAAAGAATTCTTAGCTTCCAACCATCTCTACATCATTCAAGGTACTTCTCCCATCGGCATAGAGTGGCTACACTGGAGATCTTACAGCAGTGCAACTGCATCGGTACAGCTGTGCCACTGTAAGCTCTCTAGTGTAGACATAGTCCAAGTCTCCCTCTCATAACATAGCCAGTTACATTGTAGCCGTCAGAATCATATCCAATATTATACCTTATGGGCCAAATTCTGCTCTCAAACACACCAGTGATGTCAATGGAGTTACTCCAGATTTACACCAGTGCATCTGATAGCAGGATACAGCTCAAAGTCTGTAGGGATTTGTTCCTAAGAAAAGAAGCCAGAGAAAATCCACACTGTCTACACTATATTATCTATTTTCTAGCACTCAATACCTTTCCAGCCAGGGAACATGGGTGTCCTCTCCTTATTATATTTTGTTGTGGTTGTGTTATGTGCTGAATACATAATTCACTCTTTATGTGAGCTGGTCAAACATTTCCCATCAAAATGCTCTTTTGACAGAAAATGGCTTGTCAATGCAAAACATTTTGTGAAAAAAATCCTGAATTTTTAAAAAATGGTTTCAGTTTTTAACCATGAAAAAGTTCAGATGATAAAAACCAAAACATTTTGCTTTTTGAAAAGTTAAAAAAAATAATCATTCAAACAGAAAAAAATATTGTAGAGGAATTTTTTTTCATGAGGAAATAAATAATTTATCAACCAGCTGTGCTATTTACTTTGATTTGTTCAAGTGCTTCACATAATTCTTACCTACTTCACAGAGTAACACTGCATATTTGTTAATTAACATCTGTAAAGGGTTCTGAAGATTAAAAAAAATGTTAGCGTTAGCCAATCTACTTTTCTCAAAACTGGGCATGTTTAGTCTTAAGGAAAGAAGACTGAGGAGGGGACCTGATAATCTTCAAGTATGTCAAGAGCAGTTATAAATAGGACAGGGATCAATTGTTCTCTATGTCCACTGAAGGTAGGACAAGAAATAATGGACTTACTCTGCAGTAAGGGCGATTTAGGCCAGATATTAGGAACAACTTTCTATAAGGGTAGTTAAACTTGGGAAAAGGCTTCCAAGGAAGGTTGTGGAATCCCCATCTGTGACAATGCGGTTCTAGCGGAACCCAACTGAGAGTGCCAACTCAGGACAAATTGCTCAAACAGGGCAGTTACAGCCCAAGGCTGGGGTTTTTTCCACCTCTAAGGCAAACCAAACCAGCCAGACTAAGAGGACTTCGGTCTCACCCCACTGGCTAACCGCAAGTCTCACAAGCAATCTCCTTAGACACTCCAGTTTCCCAGTATCACCACCAGTGCCACTCGTTATGGGGACAAATGGTTATGAAAACCAATATCCCAATATACACAAAAAAGGTTCTCTCGATCCCAAAGGACCAAGCCCCAGACCCAGGTCAATATACAACTCAGAACTTTCCCACAAATCACGCTGTTGCCAATCCTTTAGAATCTAAAATCTAAAGGTTTATTCATAAAGGGAAAAAGATAGAGATGAGAGTTAGAATTGGTTAAATGGAATCAATTACATACAGTAATGGCAAAGTTCTTGGTTCAGGCTTGCAGCAGCGATAGAATAAACTGCAGGTTCAAATCAAGTCTCTGGAATACATCCCCCGCTGGGCTGGGTCCTCAGTCCTTTGTTCAAAGCTTCAGCTTGTAGCAAAGTTCCTCCAGAGGTATGAAGCAGGATTGAAGACAAGATGGAGATGAGGCATCAGCCTTATATAGTCTTTTCCAGGTGTAAGAACACCTCTTTGTTCTTACTGTGGAAAATTACAGCAAAATGGAGTCTGGAGTCACATGGGCCAGTCCTGCATACTTTGCTGAGTCTCAAGGCATATTTGCCTTCTCTCAATGGGTCCATTGTATAGCTGATGGTCCTTAATGGGCCATCAAGCAGGCTAGGCAGAGCTAACACCAGTTTGTCTGGGATGTCACCCAGCAGCATAGCATAAGTTTGAAATACAGACAGTATAGAGCCAATATTCATAACTTCAACTACAAAATTGATACACACATATAGACAGCCTAATCATAACCAGTAAACCATAACCTTGTCTTAGACACCCCATTTGACCCCCTTTATACAAGATTTGCGTGCCACTACAGGACCTTGGTTGCAACAATGATCTATATGGTCCCAGATTATATCAATAACGTCACACCATCACTGGAGGTTTTTAAGAACAGGTTGGACAAACACCTGTCAGGGATGGTCTAGGTTTGCTTGGTCCTACCTCAGTGCAAGGGGTTGGACCTGATGACCTCTCAAGGTCCCTTCCAACCCTAAATTTCTATGATTCTATGATTATTATCACTGAGTATGGAAACATTCAAGTTGAGTAACACCTTCAACCCCAATTTCATCTGGCTTTAGGCCTGGACATAGTACAGGGAATTCACCCGTCCGGCCTCTGTGTCAGTTCGTCTCTGCTTTGGCCTACCTTCTTCTGATGAAGGCTATCTCTTTTCTACTCTTTTCCTGGCCTATGGAAACCAGAATAGGGGCAGGCAGCTCGTTTAATCAGAGTAACCTTGGGATGAATGTGGGATGGGAATTATGGGTAGAGGGAGACAGGGCCGGCTCCAGGCACCAGGCACCCAAGCACATGCTTGGGGCGGCACCTGGTAAGGGGCGGCGGGGGGAGCGCGGTGCGGCATTCCGCCAGGAGGGGTGCTCCGGCGGCGCGGCGCTGGGGGGGCGGGCTCCGGTTGCGCGGGGCTCGGCAAGGGGGGTGGCGTGGGCGCGGCGCTGGAAGGGGGTTCCGGCGGCGCTCGGTGGGGGGCGGAGGCGGGCTCCGGCGGCGCGGCGCTCGGCGGGGGGGGCAGCGCAGGGCTTGGCGCTGGGGGGGGTTCCGGCACGCGGCACTCGGTGGGGGTGCGGTGCGGGCGCGGCGCTGGAGGGGGGTTCCGGCGGCGCTTGGCAGGGGGCGGGGGCGGGCTCCGGCGGCGCGGCGCTCGGCGGGGGGGGCATCTCGGGGCTCGGCGCTCGGGGGGGTTCCGGCGGCGCTCGGCGCGGGGGGTGGGTGGGCTCCGGCGCGCGGCAATCGGCGGGGGGGCGGCGCTCTGGGGGGGGTTTCCGGCGGCGCTCAGCTGGGGGGGGGTGGCGCGGCGCTCGGCGGGGGGGCTGGGGGGCGGCGCTTTTTTTTGCTGCTTGGGGCAGCAAAAAAGCTAGAGCTGGCCCTGAAGGGAGAGCTGTTCATACTTTCAGAGATATTAAGGACTGAAGGGACCATAAAATAATCTAGTCTTACATATCACAGGCCATTACATTTCACCCCATTATCCCTATATTGAGCCCAGTCATTTGTATTTGACTGAAGCATATCCTCCAGAAAGGAATCCCAACTTGCTATGAATACAGCAAGACATGGAGAATCCACCATTGCTGTTGGTAGTTTGTTCCACCCTCACTATAAAAATTTGTGCCTTATTTCTAATTTGTCTGGTTTTTGCTCCCAGGCATTAGTTCTTGGTATGTGGTTCTCCAGTAGATTAAAGAGTCCTTCATAGTCAGTATCCGCTCCCTGTGAAGGTACTAATATATTGTAATCCAGTCACCTCTCAATCATCTTTTTCAAGTCACTCAGTGTAAGGCATTTTCTCCAGCCCTCCAATTATTTTTGTGGCTTTTTTCCTGCATTTTCTTCAGTTTTTCAACATCCTTTTAAAAAGGTGGATGCCAGAATTACACACAATATTCCCATATCAGTCTGATTAATGACTTGTACAGAGGTAAAATCACCTCCCTGCTTCTACTCACTCTTCACCCGTTTATACATCCGAGGATCATATTAGCCCCTTCTTCCACAGCATTGCACAGGGACCTCACATTAAGTTGCCTGTCTATGATGATTAAGGCTGCGAGTTTGTCATGGAAGTCATGGATTCCATGACTTTCCCTGACCTCCATGACTTCTGCAGCACCTGGTGCGGCTGGCTCCGGGGCTGCCCGAGCAGCTCAGGCAGCCCCTGGGCCAGTCACACCGGCCGCTGCTAGGGCAGTCTCAAGCCACCATCCACCCATCCCCCTCAAGCAGGAGCAGCAGGAGGCGTTTGGGTGGGGGCCTGAGGGCTGGGGGGTGGAACGCGGGAGAAGATGAGGGCTCTGGGCAGCGCTTACCTTGGGGGTCGGCTCCCCAGAAGCGGCAACATGTCCCTCCCTCAGCTCCTAGCTCCACGCACTGCCTCCGCCCACATGCACTGCCCCTCTAGCTCCCACTGGCCGCAATTCCCGGCCAATGGGAGCTGCAGGGCTGGCAGCACGCAGAGCTAGGACCTTAGAGAGGGATATGTCGCCGCTTCCGAGAAGCCAGGTAGAGAGCCTGCCAGCCCCACCAACCCCTTACCCTCCCAGCACCAGCGGGCCTCCCCCCACCCAGGGCCGGTGCAAGAATATTTTGCACCCTAGGCGAAACTTCCACCTTGCGCCCCCTTTCCCCCCCCCCCGTAACATTGGTTCATTCAGGGACAAATCCCAATGAGCCTTTATAGACCCCAGGGGCCAGCCGTGCCCAGGGGCTGCTCTCCAGACCAGGTTCCCCTCTCCCTGCCCCCTGAACTCCCCTGGAGGGTGCACAGCCCCCCCGTGAGCCCTCCCCACCCCACCCTGGCGGCCCCCGCCCCGAGTCCACTCACTGGCTTTGCCGAGCTTGGGCCGCTGCAGCAGCTCGGCAGGGAGGAGCTGCCTTCTGGGGGCTCCTGGGGGCTCCTGCAGCAGATGCATGTGGGCAGAGGCCCCCGTGCGCCCCCCCCCCCAGCTCCCCCCTCACCACGCTCAGGCTCTGCGGCTCCCGGGAGTGTGAGCCGCCGCCGCCGCCGCCGCTGCCCCTCCTGGAGCAGGCTCAGGGCCCCGCGCCCCAGCGGCGGCTCACATGCCCGGGAGCCGCAGAGCCCGAGCGTGGTGAGAGGGGAGCTGGGGGGAGCACGGGGACCTCTGCCCGCATGCATCTGCTGCAGCCTGCAGGAGCCCCCCCGGGGAGGGGGCGCCAGGCCACAGCCTGGGCAGGAGGGGCGGGGGCACGGCTGCTCCCCGCTAGCGGCGCCGCCGCCTTTGCAGGGCTCCTGCCCCCCTGCGCTGCGCCAGCTCCTCCATGGCTGGGGCTCGCCACCGACGCTCTGGCTCTCCGGTGCCTCCGGAAGGCGGCTCTTCCCTGGCGAGCCAGGGCACCGCTTTTTGGCGCCCCCATGGCCATCCTTAGGATTTATGGGGCCCTATGCAGTATTATTAAACTGGTGCCCCTATGCCCAACGGAGGCCTGAGCTTGCAGCCCGGCGGGGGCAGGGGTGGGGGTGGAGGGACAAGGCAGAAAGAATAACAAGGCGTCCGGCCCGCCTCACGGTGGCAGAGAGTCACAGTTCCCCGCAGAGACCCCTGTACCCTCTCCCTCACGCAGAATGGACATGCAGAGGGTACCTAATTAAAAGCACTAAACTTGGGAATAAAAAATGTCAGTCACAGGTTTTTTTATATGCCCTGAAGTTTGTCAGACATTTATTTGCAAAAACTTTGTAGTAAGGGCGAGTCAGCTGTCTTGCTGAATACAACATTAAATATTATGGAATACATGATGCAGCTTTTCTCTGTTTTACATTTTCTTAATCAGTATTTCTAAGCTGATTTTATATTTTAAATGTACTCTTAAGCCTTCTTAAGGTAATCATTTCAGATTACTACATATTTAACTCACTGAACTAGACATTATTTTGAATTAGTCAGTCACAGAGGTTTAGTGTGTTCATAACAATGTTCATTGCTTTTAGAAAAAGGAACACTAATTTACTGTGTGTGATCTCCATAACAATACACATGTTTATGAAATTTCACCAACTTTAAAAAATACGTTTGCAAAGATTTTAGGCACAACAAAGGATTTTATATCTTACTAAGGTACTGATTTTGCTTAAAACTAGTTCATCAGATAGTCAGAAGTAAAGAAAGAGAAACTCTTTGTCTGGCTATCTGGAAGCAAAGGGCTGTTGCTTCCTTCAATGGGTGGGGGGGGGGGAGGAGGAGAGAGAAATGGATGGACAGAAAGGACAGGAAGACTTTGGAAGTAAGTTTTTTTAGATAAGGGTGGTCTTTTGAAGAATTTATTTAAAAAACCATATGTCTGAAGAGCCAAGCATTTAAGGCTAAAGATGATTGTGCATCTAAAAATCTATGCAAGGATTTTTTAGAGATGTGATTTTATAATCTTCATCAACTCAATAATGAAATATTTTTAAAGCAAATTTTAAACTAAGGTCCTGTAGACTGACATGTTCTGAGTAAATATTACAGTCATGCACAACTGTTTTTCTCCGTACATTCAGAAACTGACAGTAGATACCTGGGGGTTGGCAAATGCCTGTTAAATGTCTTCATTACCCCTTGAATGGCTCTTTAACAGTTTCAGTGTTGTGCTAATAGGTCTGGCAGGCTGGAGACTTTTTCTCTTTTAACTACTAGATCCCCTTCCCAGGAAGACTCGGAGCCTGCAGGAAGGGTCAGAACAGGGATAGGAAAACCAGGAGGGTGGACACTAAGACCCAGTGGTGCCCCAAATTTTCAGGTGCCCTACGCAGCTGCCTATGCCTGAGGACTGCCCTGGGAGCCCCCAACCACTTGCCGCCATAGGCGACTGCCTAGTTCGCCTAGTGGTTGCACCGGCCCTGCCCCCTCCCCCCCCAACCCTCTGGGCTGCTGCCACACATACACACCCTCAGCACTCGGGGCACCCCTCCCCCACAGGTGGCCACCCCCCCGCCCATAAATTTTTGTTTACTGCCAGTGACCTGTCCATTACATTTACTAAAAACACCTGTAATTAAAACATAGCTTTAATGATGATCCTTGAATTTTTTTCAGTCACTGCTTTCCAGGAGACAGTCCTTCATTGTGTAGGTATGGCCTACATTCCTTGTTCTTAGATGTATAACTTTGGAGTTGACTGTACTAAAACACATTTTGTTTGAATGGGCCCAGGTTCCCCATTGATCTAGACTGCTCTGTATAATTGCCCTATCGTCATATTATTTACCACTCTACCAATCTTTGTTCACTGGCAAATTTATCAGCAATGATTTTATATTTACTTCCACATCATTGATGAAAATGTTGAATAGCATGAGGCCAAGAACTAATCCCTGTAGAACCCCACAAACACCTCTATTCATTGATGATTCCTCATTGACCACTGCTTTTTGAGATCTATCAGTTAGCCAGTTCTTATTCCATTTAATGTGATCTTTATTGATACTGTATCAAGCTAATTTTTTTAAATCAAGGTGTCATGTGATACTAAGTCAAATGCCTTTCAAAGTCTATTACATATACATAGTTAGCTTTATCAACCAAACTTGTCTTCTCATCAAAGAACTAAATCAGGTTAGCATGACAAGACTTATTTTCCATAAAAGTATGTTGACTGGCTCTACCAAAACTTCTCCACCGCTAGAAACCTCTTCTTACCACAGTGCCTCCAAATGTCAAATGGATTTTAAGATGACAACTAATTTCAAATGGTTCACAATATAAGATCCCTCTTCAAAGGTAGGAGTGAAGTATCGTTATTCTGTGTTGCGAGAAATTTGAGCCACTTCCAGCCAAGTAACATTCTGTTTGGTGTCTCAGATCTATTGCTGATTAGGGTTTGATCCAAAGCCCATCAAAGTCAACATCAGTATTTCCACTGACTTCACTGAATTTTGGAGCAGGCATTTTATGCACTGTTGGAAGACTATTGAGTGTAGCTAATTATTCTTAGTAGAAGTTGCAAGTTGGCTGCTTTTGTTTTTAAAGGCAACATGACACCAGCTTTCTTTACCTCAGAGATTGAGGAATAATCACCTGCTTCCAATTTACATTGAAACATACTGATGGGGAATTAGGCACTCTGCCTTGATCGCCTGCAAAATGCCCTGTGTTGATAGAAAGAGGAGCAGAAAGTAAATCACTGCTTGAGAACAGACCAGTACATCAGACACTCACAGAATGTATGAAAAAATGCATATATGGGTAGGGCCTGGTTTTGATTATTCAAATACCACTATTTTGGATGCCTGGGAGCAAGAACCAATGGAGCACTGGATTCTGAATCTGAATTTTTCTTGCATGAGTTCAGAACCAATTTCCTGAGAATGCTACTGTGTGTAAAAGAAAAATATTTTCCTTCACAAAATGTTTTTGTTTGCTAGCACGTCCCATCCGTTTCCATATGTTGTATCGTAAACCGGGGACCCTTTGCTAATGGCTTCCTTTTTTGAGCACTCATAAATCAGCTACTTGTTCAGAGCTGATTTCTATGGGCACTTTAAAATCAAGTTATTCTCCAAGCCTCTGAAGTCAAGTGACAGCTATCTAAATTATTATTGCCCATTTTCAGTACCTCATGTATCGATCTCAAGATTAATGTGTTACCTGCAGGGCCGGCTCCAGGCACCAGCCTGGCAAGCAGGTGCTTGGGGCGGCCGCTCCGGAGAGGGGCAGCACGTCCAGATATTCGGCGGTAATTCGGCGGACAGTCCCTCACTCCCGCTTGGAGTGAAGGACCTCCCGCCGAATTGCTGCAGCAGATCGTGATCACGGCTTTTTTTTTTTTTGTCTGCTTGGGGCGGCCAAAACCCTGGAGCCGGCCCTGGTTACCTGAAATAAAAAAAAACAATGAGTAAATTAAGTTTCTTCAAAGGGGAAGGCCTGGATATTTGAGAAGGTAATTTCTCTGGACATGCTTTTGTATTACACTTGTTTTTTTGTATTTGAAAAACTAAAATATCTAACATTTTTTATTTATCAATATGATTAGAAGACAACCCAGTTGAAGGACACTTGAATTGATGCCACATAGATCACAAGTGTAGTATTTGAAAACTTGGATCTTAACAGCTTAGTAGTTGTAAAACAACAGACTTATTGTTGTAACCGAGGCATTTTTAGGAAGGATTTTGCTATTATTACTTTAAGTGCCATCTTTATAGGAATTGATTAGAAAGCACAGGGATTTGGTAATTGGATGCAGTCTTTCATTTTTAGGTCACTGCTATCAATCTAGTGTAGGTTCTGTTGACAGGGTATTTTCCACAGTACACTTTGCCTAACAGAACTAGAACAGGAGTACTTGTGGCACCTTAGAGACTAACAAATTTATTTGAGCATAAGCTTTCGTGGGCTACATCCCACTTCTTCGGATGCAGAACTAGGAGTTTTTAACTTTCAGCGTATGCGCCAAAGCCTATGCTTTCTCTTCAGCTATGGCAGGAGAGATTTGACATGTTTGATTGTAAGACCTTCTTATTCATGGTAGATTTTTACGCTGGGGTTTTCAGAATCCTAAGGGAGTAAGATGCTAACTTCCTTGAAATTCACATGTATAACAATAAATGAGAAACAAACATTTTTATTTGCAAAGTATTCTTGCTGGATGTGCCTGCTTATTCATCCAATCAGGGAAAAGAAAAAGTACTGCACAACTTAATTGACCAATCACAACTAAGTAACATAGTTTCAAATATTTGTGATTAATCTATACAGTAATAAATCAAAAAGATTTTTGCATACATTCAGATAATGAATACATTTCAGAAAATTGCTGTGTGCTCATAAATATTTCAAGTGCATAAAAAGAAGATCAATTTGCAAAACAAACGAGGAATTGCAAATTATTTCCTCAGCAATGCCAAAATTCTTCTTAACTTTGACCCTCTGAAGGGCATTGCATGTATAATGAATAAATACATTAAGAAAAATTCTTAATCTAATAAACGTGAAACTGAAATTCCAACTCATTGGTGTGAAACTCTACAGGCATGGCTTGTTTTTCACTTTTCTTTTGTATCACATTCCTTGGGTTTCACAATGAATATTTATTTTTGAACAAATCTGAAAACTCAAAAAGAAATCTTTGAAAAAATTCATTGAATTTCTTCCAACTCTGAGTCAAAATAAAACTGCTGAATTTTGCATAGTCATCATAGGAAAGCATAAATCACCCCAAGTGCACTGAAAAGGTTTTGGTTCTTTTTTTCAGCAAAAGAGGCTCCAGTTCGGGGGTTGTAATGAAACTCAATTCAGGTGGGTTTCATCTGATTTGGAGTGTTGCTATGAATGAACCTCACAAAAAAAAAAAAAAAAAAAAAAGAGAGAGAGAGAGAGAGATCAAGAAAGAGGTAAAATGGGAGGTACGTACAATAGTGTAATGTGGATAGAAATATTCTAGCAAATACATGAGACATGATCTGGCAGAAGAAATATTATGGAAATGAAATGATAATTCCAGATAGGAAAGGAGTTTTGCAGTCCTTGTTTAATGACATTGACTTGGAATCAAAGAGGAAGAAAGCCACTTGATGTAAATTACAGTATGCCAGCTGAATGTATTGATCTTTGCTGGAGAGTCTTGTCTCTTTGTTCTCCTTAACTATAAAATTATGCTGATTTAAATAAGTACATTCTCAGCTGGGAGGGAAGATACCATAATGATGGGAATAATATAAATAATAGTCAGGATGCATAAAGGATGCATTTTTCTCTCTTTATTTAAGAACAATATATGTATGGAGTGTCTGAATGAAAGTAATTATAGAAAACAACCTAGCACCAAAGCTATAGGTAAAATGGTGGGAAACCCCCCAAAATGGCATGGTAAGCACTAGAATATTTATTGCTAACATAGATAGATAGTACAAATTTGCTTTAAATGGATGGAAAATAGTACACGGATAAAAGAACAATACAGTTAAATAAGTAAGTAAAGCCATTTATTCATGTCTGAGTATTAGTGATATCATAGCAGAATTTGCAGAAGTTTTCATGATCTTTCACTAACCTCCAGCATTCAGCAGCTGACCTTCCAGGGATCTGCCACACAGCCTCCATGTATCTTCCGAGGGGACCAGCGGGGGCAAAAAACCTAGCTGGCTTCAAGACTGAGCTTGATAAATTTATGGCTGGGATGGTCTGATGAGACTGCCTACAATGGCATGTAGCCGATCTGTGTCTGCTAATATCTCCAACGGCTGGTGATGGGACACTAGATGGGGAGGGCTTTGACTTACCCAGGAAAGAATTCTTTCCCAGGTGTCTGCCTGGTGGGTCTTGCCCACGTGTTCAGGGTCTAACTGATCGCCACATTTGGGATCAGGAAGGAATTTTCCCCCAGGTCAGATTGGCAGAGACCCTGTTTTTTGGGGTTTTTTTTGCCTTCCTCTGCTGCATGAGGCACGGATCACTTGCAGGTTTAAACTAGTGTAAATGTGGATTCTCTGTAACTTGAAGTCTTTAAACCATGATCTGAGGACTTCAGTAACTCGACCAGAGATTAGGGGTGTATTACAGGAGTGGAAGTCAGACTAGATGATCACGATGGTTCCTTCTGACCTTGAAGTCTATGTGTCCATCTCCTCACTGGTCATTTCCCTACTACAATGATCCTCCACCTTTCATTGTTCTTTCCATAATCACTTTTTCAGTGTTATTTCTATCTCTGTGCCTAATGTTACCAAAGTACTTAAGTTTGCATCTGTTGATTTCCAACTTCAGGATTTGCTTCTTTCCAATAATATTTCCAACTAGGTATTCATCTTTTTTTTTCCATCCAGGAAATACACAAGAGGCTTCGCCAGCACCATATTTCAAAAGCTTAAATTTACTTCTTGCCAGCATTAACTTCCCATGATTCACATCCATAAATTGCTATGGCAAAATTAGACCTTTCAAAAGTCACACAATTGTATATTTTGAGATGCCATTGTTTTCCCACACATTCTTAGGGTAGGCCATAGCTGAGCAAGCCATTGCTAGTCTTTCTGATTTCTTTGGAACAGTCTCTGGGTGGATATATATGATACCAAATAATATAGTTACATGATTTATAAAGCCTAAATATTGTGCCCATCCTGAATGAATGAGTTCAGATGTTGGTTTTGCTTGGATACTGATTTTAGAGAGAATTTGAGGATCTCATAAATGTGAATATAGCTGTTTTAAAACTTTCAACCAAGGATCTAGGGGTTACAGTGGACGAGAAGATGGATATGAGTCAACAGTGTGCCCTTGTTGCCAAGAAGGCTAACGGCATATTGGGCTGCATTAGTAGGAGCATTACCAGCAGATCGAAGGAAGTGATTATTCCCCTCTATTCGGCACTGGTGAGGCCACATCTGGAGTATTGCGTCCAGTTTTGGCCCACCCACTACAGAAACGATGTGGACAAATTGGAGAGAGTCCAGCGGAGGGCAACGAAAATGATTAGGGGACTGGGGCAGATGACTTATGAGGAGAGGCTAAGGGAACTGGGCTTATTTAATCAGAAGAAGAGAAGAGTGAGGGGGATTTGATAGCAGCCTTCAACTACCTGAAGGGGGGTTCCAAAGAAGATGGAGCTCGGCTGTTCTCAGTGGTAGCAGATGACAGAACAAGAAGCAATGGTCTCAAGTTGCAGTGGGGGAGGTGTAGGTTGGATATTAGGAAAAACTATTTCACTAGGAGGGCGGTGAAGAACTGGAATGGGTTACCTAGGGAGGTGGTGGAATCTCCATCCTTAGAGGTTTTTAAGGCCTGGCTTGACAAAGCCCTGACTGGGATGATTTTGTTGGAGTTGGTCCTGCTTTGAGCAGGGGGTTGGACTAGATGACCTCCTGAGGTCTCTTCCAACACTAAGCTCCTATGATTCTATGATTTACCTTGGACTTTATCTTACAAAAACTTTTCCTCAAATTTCCTGCATTTCCTAATTACCTGCAGCAGTCTGCTATTGCTAAATTTCATGCTGCCTCATGGACATATTTTCTTTTTGTCACTGCTGTTGTCTTTAAAAGGAACTTTATCTATGCTTTGTTTATATTCCCCTCCGGTCATTAAATTAACTTATTGGCACAATGTGGGGATTATTAAAAGTGTTCATTCCCAAAATTATGCTTATTCTATTTCCCACATTATTCCAGAATTCACTGACTCCAGGGCAAAACCAGAATATAAGCATCAAATTACCACTGGTCAGTTCTGGCAACCACCCTTCTCCTTTATTCCAGCTTTTAAAAACAACAGTACAGAGTCAGACAGAAAACACATGGTTGATTGATGTGATCAAATTTAAGCCTGGTTTCCTAAAGCCTTCTTGTGGCTTTTTATTTAATGGTGATAGAAATAATAACAATCTCTGGAGATAACCATCTTATTGTTACAGTAAATTCAATATACTATATAGTTACAAGTACAGAATTCTCAACATTCCAATTTGAGAGCTATGGTTCAAGTCCAGGACTCTGGATAAAATCTTGGTCATCTATGGGAGTTTTACCATTGACTTCAATGGGGCCAAGTTTTCACTCAGTGTTTTTACTAAGGCAAATCCTATTTGATCTCAGTGAGAGTTTGCCTCAGGAAGCACTCAATAAAAAAAACCCCACCTGGATTGTCCCCTCACATAAGGCCATATACAGGAGAGAAGGAAAACTCTGTGTGCTCTTTGTGGAGCTGCTCAGAGAGATTTCCCTGATTTGCTCCACTATGGGGGTAGTGGGTTTGACTTCATCAATGAGAATGACAGCGGTTTTCTTCCCAAATTCATTGATCTTGTAGGATCCATATTAGCAATGGAAAAGGCTAATGTAGGCCCTGTGCTTTGGACCATCTTTCCTCTGTAATCACTAGGGCTGTCAAATGATTAAAACAAATAATTGCAATTAATTGCGAGATTAAAAAAAAATAGTCATGCTCCATCGCAGTTTTAATTGCACTGTTAAACAATAATGGAATACCAATTTAAATTTATTATAAATAGTTTTGGATGTTTTTCTACATTTTCAAATATATTGATTTCAATTACAACACAAAATACAAAGTGTTACAGTGCTCACTTTATATGATTATTTTTATTATAAATATTTGCACTGTAAAAAATAAACAAAAGAAATAGTATTTTTCAATTCACCTCATACAAGCACTATAGTGTAATCTCTTTATTGTGAAAGTGCAATTTACAAATATAGAATTATTATTATTATTTTGTACATAACTGCACTCAAAAACAAAACAATGTAAACCCAAGTCGAAGCATGAAGGGGCATATGAATGTTTAGCATACCTGGCATGTAAATACCTTGCAACATAGTGCTATGCAAATGCCTGTTCTCACTTTCAGGTGACATTGTAAATAAGAAGCAGGCAGCATATCTCCTGCAAATATAAACAAACTTGTTTGTCTTGCCATTGCCTGGTCAAGAAGTAGGACTGAGTGGACTTGTATGAGGTGAATTGAAAAATACTCTTTTGTTTATCTTTTTTACAGGGCAAATATCTATAATAAAAATAATATAAAGTGAGCACTGTACACTTGGTATTCTGTGTTGTAACTGAAATCAATATATTTGAAAATGTAGAAAAACATCCAAAATATTTATAATAAATGTAAATTACTATTCTATTATTGTTTAACAGTGCAATTAAAACAGCGATTAATCGTGACTTTTAAAAAAATCTAGTTAATTCGTTCTGCATTAATCGCATGCATTAACTGCGATTAATTGACAGCCCTAATAATCACCCTTGGCTTCTTCAGGGACTTCACCTGACTGGCATTGCTCCATCCCTGTAAGCAGGTTTCCCAGGATGGAAGCACGACATCACTTTTGCCATAAGGCATGGGGGAAACAATGAACTCCTGGCCCTGCTGTGGCCTTCCCAGGCATGATTCCTTAACCCAGTGAAGGATCTGGGACATGGGAGATTATGATCCATGGCACAGAGCACATCCACATGAAGTCTCTGCTAAATAGTTGATTTTGGTGAATGATTAGGCCCTGAGCAAAGAGGTTTGGATCTGGCACTCTATGGAGAATCACTAATATTTTCAGACTGTTTATTTTGAAACTGAGTTATTAATACCATAGTTACTTTGGATTGCCCAGGTTGGAATGAGAGGATATGCCAGAAGCAAGCTGAGTATTTGGCTGTAGGATCATAAAAACAAGGATACGGTTCTGTCCTAATGTCTGAACTTAGAATGAGACATTATTTGATTCAAATGGAGGTCAGAGCGCTTGATTGAAGTCTCAATTTACAAAGGCTAGTTAAAAGCAAAGTGCCTGCAATGAGATGGAGCTGTTCCTATTGCAGAGCCCAAGGCAACCACACTGATTCAAAAAGTGGGTTAGGAATGTCTTGCCAATCAAATAATCTGATTGGAAGAAAATCCACGTAACAAACATGAGGGAATATTGCGGGGTCCTTTGCCCATAAAAAGGCTGCATTGCTCATCTTTTGCATTTTTCCATTCACTCATTGTTCCATGTTCTCTGTCGTTTTCAGACGCCACATAAATCCCTCAGGCAAATCTGCTGCCCTCCATAAAACAAATCCCAGATTTCTGAGATATGATCATTTGGAAAGACATTTGACATGTATTGCTCTTTCCCAATCCCAAGTGGAAATATAGTTTGTCTACTTTTGGCATAGGATTTCCCCCTCTCACTGTAAGAGCAAAATTGTAAAAACAATCTTACTATTTACAGAGCAGCTAACTCTCTTTTGTTTCAATACATTAGGACACTCAAGCACAAGAGAGCAAAGGTCAATTGTTTTGAGCTCAACAGCATCTCCAGTGCTCACATACTTTCTTTCTTCAAGAACATAAAATGCAGTTAAATATGCTATGTATGTTATTCTAAAGAGGACGTGCTTCTGAAACCTAAATACGATCCTGACTCTCGCTAAAGTCAATAGATATTTTACAACTGATTTCAGTGGGAGCTGGCTAGGGCCCTAATTTAGGACAGCAGAGATAATAAGCCACCTACACCATTATCTAGCCACCTTCCTATTCCTTTTTTCTATTGAAATATGCAAACACAATTGCTGAAATTCTGATGATATCAATATTGAACCAGATTCTTAGGTGTTGTAAATTTTCAGGTGGTGACAGCAATGTAGCTACACTGAATGAGCTGATAATCTGGTATGTTTATTGCAATCTTCATAAGCAAAATATTTGATGCATTTTCTGTTGGATCTTTCCAATGTTCTACTGCGGGATGGGTGAATTAATCTCACGAGTTAAATGAGAAGAGACCCAAACTTTCACTCAAATTGGACCTGAGTTTCCAAAAAGTTTGGTTAATTTTTTTTTAAATGTCTGTGCAGCTTTGCAGCTGACATGAGCAGAACCATAAGCAGAAAGTAGCGTAAAACCCAGGAAACCTGTTGCTTTAGCTGTTGTAACATCCTTTTTAGCTTTCCTACATCTTGCCTTTCTCTCCTTCAGACAGCCTAAAATACCCCACTTCTGAACCTTCCTCTCCCAAGGCTCCACCCATGGCACTACCTCTCCTCAACAACCTTCCTTGGTTTTGTCTTTTGTAGGGTTGAATTCAAGTTTTGAGACTCCTCTACAAACTACTGCTAAATTCCACTCCTTTCTACATCTCTGCTCTCATTGGACCTGACCCCATTCCCACTGGCTTTAGGGGGAGCTGGATCAGGCCCATTCATCTTCTTTCTCCTTATGGGAGATTTGGCCATTTCAGGCCAATGGGGGCTGCGGGAAGCGGCGCAGGCTGAAGGATGTGCTGGCCGACACTTCCCACAGCCCCCATTGGCCTGGAGCGGCGAACCGCAGCCAGTGGGAGCCGCAATCGGCTGAACCTGTGGACACTTCAGGTAAACAAACTGTCCCAGCCCGCCAGGGGCTTACCCTGATGGGCCGTGTGCCAAAGGTTGCCGATCCCTGGTCTAGGCCTTCACAATATCCTCTGGCAAAGAATTCCACAGGTTGACTGCATTGTGTGAAGAAGTACTTCCTTTTGTTTGTTTTAAACCTGCTGCCTATTAATTTCATTTGGTGACCCCTAGTTCTTGTGTTATGAGAAGGAGTAAAAAACAGTTCCTTATTTACTTTCTCCACACCAGTCATGATGTTATAGACCTCAATCATATCCTCCCATGGTTGCATCCCTGACCATCTTGGCTACTAGCCATTGATGGACCTATCCTCCATGAACTTATCTAATACTTTTTTAGAACCCAGTTATACTTCTGGCCTTCATAACATCCCATGGCAATGAGTTCCACAGGTTGACTGTATTGTGTGAAGAAGTATTTCCTTTTGTTTGTTTTAAACCTGTTGCCTATTAATTTCATTGGGTGAACCCTATTTCTTGTATTATATGAACGGATAAAGTTATCAGTTTGTTCTAAAACCTCCTCTATCACCACCTCAGTCTGGGACAGTTCCTCCGATTTGTCACCTAAGAAGAATGGCTTGGATGTGGGGATCTCCACCACATCTTCTTCAGTGAAGACGGATGCAAAGAATTAATTTAGCTTCTCCACAACGGCCTTGTCTTACTTGCGAGCTCCTTTAGCACTTTGATTGTCCAGTAGCTCCACTGACTGTTTGTCAGGCTTCCTGCCTCAGATGTACTTATTTTATTTATTTATTTATTTTTGCATTTCACAGTTCATAGTGAACGTTGAGCAAAGTAAACAATATTAGCCCACTTCTATCCCAAATTACACCTATGCAAGCCCCACTGAAGTTAATGGGGTTGCTCATGTGACGACTGCTCCAGGCTGAGTTGTCTGCAGGAACTGAACCCAGGATCTCTGAGGATGGGCCTTTATAGTCAGAGCTAGAAGACCAGCTCCGTTAGCTCAGAGGCAGTAGCAGACTCATAAACCTCTTCTTTATGTGGTCCAGCCACTAGACAGGAGCAAAGACTCACTTGGCCAGTGCTTTACACTCAGATGTAACTGAAGGTAGAATCTGGCTCAGTCCTGGTTACTTCATACAAGTTTATCCTAATATTTCACAGCCCACCATTCCTTTACACCCTTCTGTTGTCAATAGGATCAGCCACTCTTATTAACAAATGGTATTTAATGTGGCACATGGTGTTCTTCAAAAAGAATATATACAACAGCTTACACAAGCTACTGTGGTGTATATTTCTTTAAAAAAAGAGTTTCCTTTCAGGGACCAAGGGTTCCCATGGTAAGGATGCTTTGTCAGCTGAATACTAAACTGGGTGCATAAAACCTGAGAAATACGCTAAACAGCTAAGCTGCTGTAGTACATTTGCTGTAACAAGCACATTATTATTGACAAATATGTTCTTTATTGCCTTCACAGTACATTATAAATGAAAATTCTCACCCTTATTAGCAGGCTCAGTCGAGATGAATGGGTCAAAAACTTTTGAATATTTCAAATCTGGCTGGCAAATGCTCAAACATGTTCTATTTTTTTGAAAACCAGCTTGCACAGTGGTTGGAATTTTTCAAAAAATTCAATAATACTGATGAAAAATGTTGGTGAAATTTCCAATGAACATTTTTTTATGTGGTTTTGGACCAACTATAAATGCTACAAACTGAACCGGTCTTGGTCTCTAAACAACCTTCCTACAATGGTGGTTCCTCCTAATCGGGGGGGAGGCACACTGGAGATCAGTGAGGTGGTTAAAAAGCTTGCCCTGCCTCTGACCCATGATGCACTTCTTGTGTGGATAAAGTGCTCTGAGCCTGATCCAAAGCCCACTGAAGTTAGCGGAAGGTCTTCAGTATAGAATCATAGAATATTAGGGTTGGAAGAGACCTCAGGAGGTCATCTAGTCCAACCCCCTGCTCAAAGCAGGACCAACCCCAACTAAATCATCCCAGGCAGGGCTTTGTCAAGCCAGGCCTTAAAAACCTCTAAGGAAGGAGATTCCACCACCTCCCTAGGTAAACCATTCCAGTGCTTCACCACCCTCCTAGTGAAATAGTGTTTCCTAATATCCAACCTTTAAAGTATGCTTTAAGATTAGAGCCCCACTCCCCAAGGGGCTGACACGCTCCTGTGAGTGCTATGCAGCTAAGAGGAACCGAGGGTATTTGGCACTTCCTGTGAGGTGCTCAGTTCCTTACTGGCCCTTTGTTCTGCAGACCTGCCACTCTTCTACCTTTCAACGCAATTCATTTTAAACGACACATTTTAGTAACGGATAAGGAATTAACAGCACTCCTTTTTTGCTGATTCAGCCTATTATAGCTGCTACACAATCACTCCTGCACACCACGGTGGGAGGGCTACTTTGTATCAAGCCAAAAAGGAGCAATTTCATGGAAGCCCAGCTAGTCCGCTGCTGTAGTGGAGAGCACTGAAGTCTCAAATGAATCGATCACTTTTTATGAACTGGAACCTAGAAGTCCAGAGCTGCTATTTCATAACAATTCTTCTGCCTCAGCAGAGATTCTAATAGCAAACCCGGCCCCAAAAGCTCTTGTGGGAGGAATTGAAATCCTCTGTAGTCATTGTCTGCTGTACGGTAATCGAACCAAGAAGTAGTGCTAATACAACATTGTAATAAGCTTAATGACTTTGCCTTGCACATCTCTATAATGACTAATGAAACATTATTAATGTAAGGCAAATATACCGTGCTTGTTCTGCCTAGCTCAGGACCTGCACAGAATTAGAATGTGCTGTATGAATTATTCACAGCCGGTTTTTTAGAGAATGTCATTCCCGTCCCCCCTGCCTTGACATACAGCGAAGCTCCATTTTTTTGTTTTTGTTTTTTTGTTTGCTTTGACACTCGTTTCTGAGGAAGTTAATGTTACGGGGAGGGAAAAGTCATTTCTATTGTATTAGAATGAACCAGGTGACCAGGGTAAACAAGAAGAGATTAAAAATGAATGCAGCAGCATTGCAGGAGAGGAGGAGAAGCAGGGCACTGCCTTCTTAATCCTGTTCTCCAGAGTTATCTGAGATATAATTATCTCCTACTCCATGCTCCAGCCTTAGTGAAGCATCCACAAAGGGTGATGCTCTCCCTCACCTGCATCCTCCCCATAGATCCTTCTTCCTCACAACCCCCAAGTGAGCCCAATCTGCCCTCCCCATCACAATCTCCAAGTGAGCCTAGTTAGTCTTTCTACCGCATCCTACTCTTGACTACTGTAAAGTACCTAGAGTTCTCTACTTAGACCGCTTCATGTAGTAAGCCCCATGTTTTGTCTTGCTTGTGTAACAGTTCTCTGGGTACCTACGGCTTCATGACTGTCAGTTGCTCTGCATATTGTTGATGCCCGTATAACCCACTGGTCAGTATGTGTTATGTAGCCCATGCTGTGCAGAATCCACAGACCTACAGATCCTGTCTCTCTAGCTCGAACTGTGAAGACTCCTGCTCTTTGCTGTACAGGTCTGTGGTTTAACCCCTGATGTGGGACAAGATGGCAGCCATCACACATGCGTGCTACTTTTGTCAGCCAGGATAAAACCAAGATCTAGAAAAATAGGGTTCTACTCTCTCAGCTGAAGGAGAATTGAACCTCCTTTATCTAGAGAAGGATTAGGGAGGACATTCTTTCCAGAAGGTGGCACAGGTGATGCGTTCAGACAAGCAAATTTCCCTCTCTAACTGTCTGTTCCCTGCTCAATGATTCCCAGGCAGGGCATGTGTTTGGATCCCTCCTATCTCTATTCTGATTTGTATCAGTGTGATGACATTCTGCATATCTTGAGCTGCAGCTTAGAGACACTTTATGTGACTCTTCAACCTCTAGAAATTTCACAAATCAATCACTAAAGACACTCTTCTACCCAGGGCTGACCTTAGGGAAACTGCCGCCCTGGGCAAACTGGCATTTTGGCACCCCAACCCGTGGGTGCCCCCCCATTGCCCCATCCCCCATGGGCTTCCCAGGCTCCCCACCCCCATCACCTCCAGGCCCCACTACCTTCCCTCAGTGCTTAATTTGTATTGAAAGAGGTGCCAGGCTGGGTGGCCAGAGAGCGGCAGCTGTTGGTCGGGCACCCAGCTCTGAAGGCAACGCCACTGCCAACAGCAGCACAGATGTAAGGGTGGCATGGCATATGGTGTATTGCCACCCTTACTTTTGCGCTGCTGCAGCTCATGGTGTCTGGTGCTTGGCTTGCAACTCAAGGCAAGCTCTGTGCTGTTGCATGGGGGCTGCATCCCGCAGCCCTCTGGCCACTCCTGCTCACCAGGGGTGCCATTTCAGATTTTTTTTGGGAGGGGGCAACTTTAACTGTGATTCCAGGGGCTACTTAGGCACCTGAAAACTCTAGGTTTTTTTTGCAAATAATAACTTAGCTGATAGGAGCACTGTATCTAATTCCTATATAAAGAAAAATATACAAACTCAAATTAAAGCCATATTTTAATTTTGTATGTAAATTTAGAACAATCAGGAAATAATACAGCACGATATTCCCAATCCCAAGACTTGAGGTATGCATTCTGGAGCTTTAGCACAGATATCAGAAACTTAAGTTTGATACATTGTACACTATCTTTAGTAGAGATACATAAAATCTGCTTACTTTCTCTAACAGACACACTCTGTGTTACTGACATTATCTACTCTATTTTAGACTATTGTTTTTCACGCCACTAAAAAAAGTATTTCTTAATTTTAACACACATGATTAAAGTTTTTTTTCTCTTTTATTAAGAAAAGAAATTTATTTTTCTAATTATTTTGGCATTTATGTTTACCGTTCAGAATCATGTACGTGAGTCACTAACATTTGACCCCATCAGTACTGTTGTGAGATGCTACCGGTGTGGTGCTCTGCTTTCTCCTATGTTGATATCACTCGGCTGCGTGCGTGCGTGTGTTCCCTCTGTGTGCTGTCCCAGCTCTGCGCAGATAGCTGACACAGCAAACCCGACGAGAACCCCCAATAACCACAGAGTCCAGTAAGATGCAAAATTACGTCGAGTAGGTTTATTGCGACCTCGGACACAATTGCAGTTCCCCGTAGATTACTTAGTCTACCGGGCATACTACTAATAGATGCCTCTTGGCAAGGACCCGGCTCAGTGGCGGGACTTTCCACTGCCCCCGTGGCCGGACAAAGACACCACCCCAGGGATACATTTTTCTACACAGGTACAAACAAGTTACACATCACTCCTGACGTATTGAGGTGCAACCCCTCTACGTAGCAAGGTACAACCCCTCTACGTAGTAAGGTGCCGCCTCTCACCTTGTACATGTTGGTTCGATCAAAACAACTCTATCCATCATATTACCCTTTTGCCCCTGTCATTGGGATGGGTCGGCCTGTTCCATGTTATCTGTGGAATGTTCCAGTATAGTGTGTTCTGTACTTTAACTTTGCTAGGTGAATATATATTTATGCAACATCAGCCCTTTTCCTGCCAGCTTCTGTGAGCAGGGCCTGCCTCTGGCTCACAGCTTAACTTTGCTTTATGTTAGCAAAGTCTTGACCATTACTTTAGTTCAGGCCTTAGGCCTCATACCGGGCCTCTGATACCAAGGTTTATATCTCAGGGCCTCCTCTTACTGCAATTACTATTAGTATCAAACTTGGAACTATATTTATATTTGTATGAATTTTAAGTTATTTTACGGATATAAGTAAAATACAATTTGAAAAAAGTGACTTTCATCGTCACAGTGTTTAAAGTTATGTCTTTTCACTAAACTGGCACTGCTAAAATGAGTATATGCTAAATTTACATTCTAGAAGGATACTATTATTTGATTGTACCACTTTAAGTAAAGAATGACAAAGCACAATATGGTAATAAAAGTAATAATAATAATTGCTCCAGCCAGGACAGGTTAGACATTTTAGAACTCACTACTTAAAGAATTAAATTTAAGTATAAGAGAGAAACAAAATTTTGAAATGCACAGACCAGTCAAAACACTAAAATAACAGCACTGTAATCCTTAATGAACTTTGAAAGACTACAATTATAGAGAATATATGTGCATTGCACATTTCAACAGGAGGAAGTACCCAGCAGTAATAACAACAATAAGAATACAAGTGCGTGATGGGGGGAGAGTGCGTGTGTTGGAGGAGTGTGCGAGATAGAGTGTGTGCGGGGGGAGTGTGTGAGAGACAGTGTATTTGGGGGGAGTGTGAGAGACAGTATGTGTGCTAGTGTGTGTGTGTGTGTGTGTGTGTGTGTGTGTGTGTGTGTGTGTGTGAGAGAGTGTGTGTGTGTTGGAGGAGTGCGCGAGATAGAGTGTGTGAGAGACAGTGTATTTGGGGGGAGTGTGAGAGACAGTATGTGTGTTAGTGTGTGTGTGCGAGAGAGAGAGAGAGACAGAGTGTGTGTGTTGGGGGGCGTATGTGTCAGTGCACTGTGTCTTTAAGCAGATCACTCACTCTGGCAGCTCCCACTCCTGACTCAGAGGCAGCAACACAGGCTCCTTGTCTCCCCCACCCCAGCTCAGCGGAGACTGGGTATATGGATGGGGACACCCTGACATCAGCCTCCCCCCACTCTGCACAGCAGACTGGAGGATCCTGGTCCCAAGCAGCTTGGCCAGGGGTGGCTCCAAGACCAAGATGGGGGCTGGGGGCAGGAGCAGCGGTGACTACAGATGGCAGCAGAGCAGAGCAGCGGGGGGAGGAGGCGCACCCCTGAGCATGGCACCCTGGGTGGTGACCCAGCCCACCCACCCCTAAGGCCAGCCCTGCTCCTACCTGGAGAAATGAGACCTAAAAGGGGACTTGCAGCAGAAAGATCAGCTTTCCCACAGTCAAGGCCAGCGCTCAGGATAAAGCTGCAGAAACCAGTTCCACTGACTTCCATGAGAGCAGATAGCAAATTTGCATGCTGTTTCCCTCCTCTACCAACCAGCTCTCTATTTGCTTACTGAATGACTATAAATATTTGACTTCTGCTAAGAGAACCACAGCAGGTTGCCGCTGAAAAATAGGTAATGTTGTTTTTGGAAGTCAGGATTGAATATCAGTTACATTTTGCCTATGAAAATTAGCACAAAGCCTGTTAGGCTAAACGGTAATTATTACAGTAATAAGAATAGCTATGTTGGGGGACTAATTGATATTGATTTAGTATCCTAAGCACAAGCAACTGGCCTGAACTGACGCTCCGGATCCAAACTTCCCTATAGATCAAATCCTGGTTGCGTTTCACTTTTCTCTCTCCTGAACTCCCCGAAGGTGGAAGAGATCATAAAGCTGGCTTTCCCTGGGTAACAGAGAGCAGGCATGGCAGTTTCTATGCTACATCCCACACCACTGTGGTATGGAGCATATCAAGAAGGGTATTGGGCTGGAACACTGCTGCTTTCTGGCACTCTCCAGCTGGCGTGATGGCCCCGGGGTTGTTAAAGAAGTTAGAGCAGCCTGGAGGCTTCTCTGACTTGTGCCAGTGACCATGCTGGCTCCTGGCCAGCCTCAGGGTCAGTATCTGAGATAGTCTATGATAACTCATGCTCAAATTACTGTTATCCCATCCTCTCCCTCTCTTCCCCTTTCAGTCACACGTCACGTCTTATTTTAAATTAAGACTGTAAAATCTCTGGGGCGTGCACTATCTCTTAACACATCTCTGTACAGTGCCCAACATAAATGGTTCTGGCCTGGTTGAGGACTCTAGGTACCACCATAATAAATTACAATAATGAAAAGTCGTAGAAACATTTCTCTCTCTCTTTCGTTGGAACGAAGGGGATTTATAGCTGGCTTCACCCAGAACAGGAAATTAATCCTACATCGCCCAATGACGATGGAGCTCACTTTCACTTTAGAAAGATTGAAAGTCAGGGCTAAAGAGTGAAGAAATAGACACGTTAGCAGCAGTTTCTACTGTGCACTGGTGGCCTGCATGATTTCCATTGCTAACCCCAAAAGAGGAGGATGTTTTCAGTTGGCTCCTGACTAGGTGCTCCGTCTGGGGAACTTGGAATAGAGGAGAATAATCTGCAACATCACTAAAGAAAAATCTATTCACTACATTACTACCATGGGTGGCAGGTATCATAGGCTAGGACAGGCTAAGCCTCCCCGGACCGAGGCTGTGGCCCCACTCATGTTGTGCCCCCAAAGCCCCACCCTCCCTCTCTACCTGAAGCTGGTGGGGGCTCAGCTCCAGTCAGCGGGCCAGAGCTCGGGCCCACCGGCAGCCAGGAGCGGCCTGGGGTGGCACTCAAGCCAGATGGGGGGCAGGGGTTGGGCTGGCAGTTCGGCCCTGGGGCCAGCCCGGTGCTCAGAAGGGCTGGTTGGGGTAGGCAGGCTGGGGTTTCTCCAGCTACGGGGAAGGGAGCACTCAGGGCTCTAGCGGGTGGGGGGGGGGGCAGGGCCTCGGGCAGAAGGGGTCGGGGGGGGGGTATCTAGCCTCCCCAAACAGGGGGGTTCACCCACCGCCCATGATTACTACCTATTATTGTATCCAGCGTGAAAGTGGAGGCAGTGAACAGAGCATACAATGTATTAGCTGCTCCAGCTGTTCCTGTCTTTACTCTGGTATTGCCCTATCTTCCTATGGAAAACAGAATGAAAGTGACATGTTTATTAGCACACTCAGCTGCTTCGACTGATTGCTGTACTGCAGAGACACAGCTCTTTGCAATAGCTTTATTTTGATGAAGGATGAGGTTTTAATTGTCCTAGTTAATCATTTGCACGTTGACTGAGAACATAAGGTCACACATCAGCCATTACTGCAGGTTTAATGAACAGTGTGTCCTGCTTGCACAATATTGATGCTAAGTTAAATTGTTACACAAAATGAAGAAAAACCTGACTCATGATTGGCTGAAGACAGTCATATGATGAGTATAAAAAAACCCTTTGTCTTAACTGGTGAATATGTTATTTTAGAAAGAAAAATCTGTTACGCCTTTAAAATTCATGGCCATAACAGATATTTTTCTAAATAATTTAAATGAAGCCATGTAACATTTACATTGCCTTCAGATTTGGTGTGTTGTGGTTAAGGCAATGGACTGGGACTCAGGAGATCTGTGTTCAGTTCCCAGCTCTGGCACAGACTTCTTGTGTAACTGTGGGAAAATCATTCAGGCCATTGAAGTCAATGGGAGTCTTTCCATCGAATTTAATGGGTCTAAGTTAGGCCCTTAATTCTTCTCTGCTGCTGTTCCCTCGTAAAATGGGGTGTATAAAAACTCCCTTTCCTCAAATGGGTCTGATGAAGGTAAATTAATAAATGCTGGTAAAGTGTACAGATACTACATCGATGCGTGCCATATAAGTACTGAGATAGAATATCGAGATTCATTTATAGTCATTAAGGGTAAGAATTGAGTTTGGTTTTCATCAAAATGCTATATGCCAGGTGCAGTATGTCATTGCCTAAATGTTACAGAGAAATGTCTATTGTAGAACAGAGAGGTATACTGAGATCTGGGGAAGCTGAGAGTTAAGAACCTGCTAGGTGCTGATACTTGGTACTTCTATAGCTCCTTTCATCCCATGACAAGAAAACGGTTTATGAGCACTGGTTATTTAAGCCTTAGAACACCTTATATGAGGTGGCTAGCTATTGTTATATCTGTTGTTGACACTGAGCGATGGGAATGTTAGATGACTTGCCCATGGTCACACAGTAAGTCAGTAGCAAAGCCATGAATAAATCCCAGATCTCTTGCATGCCAGTCCCCTACTCCTAACACTAGAGCACAATCCATTAGCAGTTTCAGCTCTGCCTCTGTGCTGCTAGACAATCCATTTCTAATGTGCCATCATCATGGCCTCTTTATGATATAATTCTTCTGTGATCCATCCAATACACTAGTGATCATTCTTAAAATGGTGCTCATTGATGATCCATGAAAAGCTGCAGGAATAAATAAATGGAAGAGGATGGGTTTTAATTTACTTAATTTATTTGTGCAGCTATTCATGTTCCAATTTGTATTAATTACAGCCCTTCAAATAATCTCTCATTAGGTTAAACTGTGTAATAGAACAACACTGTGGACCATATGCAATAATTTATGAAGAACGACTAGTGTCATTTCCTGGGTGTTGTTATTCATTACGAACAGTCAAACAGTTGCTTGGGATTTTCACTGACTTTTGTAAGCAGTGCTACAGATAGTGTTAGGGCCAGATCCTCAGCTAGAGTCAATGGTTGTACCCAATTGAGCTACACCAGTTGACCCCATCTGAGGATCTAGCCCACAGGGTTTAAAATAAATGATCGATTAGAACCAAAATTCAAATGTCCCATGTATGAAAAGTAGTGACCCTATTCAGCAAGATGAATGAAGCCAAATACAATGAGGTGATATACAATATGTCTGTCTTTTCAGCTGCTCATCTTCTCAGAGTCCTCCTGTGCCCTGCTTCAAAACAAGCTTAGTGGTATTTTCACTCCCTTCTACCAGTAGAAGAAGCTCTTTGACACATCCTTACTGCACAGGCGCTTTTTCCCTTGCAGCACCTTGCACTGGCCTCTGAAGGGACCAGAAGGCAGGATATCCAGTGCTGGTAGAGGAAGAGGAGCTCTAGTAGATACAAGTACGTGCTGAATCCCCTTTATTGGGACTTGGGAGAGAAGCAGGTAGAGCTCGGAGGAGAAGATCCCAAAGACCACATCATTCTCCAAAGCTCCTCTGCAATCAAGGTAAAGGCCAGAAATGAGATCCTAGAAGCTCTACCAGTCTGTCTGGGATTGGAGAGATAGGAGAGAGCACAACTGATATTCATAAGACATTTAGCAGGCCACTTGTAGAGACTAGAAATGGGAATGAACCAAAACCCCAGATGTCAACAAACTTTGGGGAGGTTTTGAATCTATCGGCATTTGTATCTGAATTTCATATGTTGCACTTCTCTTGCTCATGCTTCAGAGCAAAATCACAAATGAAAACACTGCTGAACTTTCAAGGCTTTGAAATCTGTGTCTGAATTTTGAGGCATTATCCTTTCTCATCATCTACATTTAGCTACCAAGCTGGTAGGCTAGACAGATAGCTAGACAGATAGATACTCTAATTAGGATTCCCAAATACTAATATAAACTACGTCTAATAGATATATTTCTAATTAGCATCCCCCAAATCACTGCTATACTCTGGATCCAAATACTAGCCTATATACCTTTCAGCAATAAGTGTAATATATCACATTTGTACAGAGTATAATAATAGATAGTAATACAAGGCTATGGATGTATAAATTAGTTTATCCTGTTCAATAACGTGTTAAATATTGGGCAATGGTTTTGCAACATGCTTGTAGTTGATTAATATTTAATTATTTCATACCCACTTAATAAGGCATAAATAGCAGTTAACTGTGCAAGGAACCTTATCCAGAAATTGTCGGTCAATTATTTCTTCCTCTCTAGTGATGTATTAAATATTTAGGACTCATCCTTGTGAGATTCTCAGTACTCTGACCCTGATCCAGAAAGGATCTTAAGTATATGCTTAACTTTAAGCTAGTGAGCAGTCCCACGAGACATTACTCACATGGTGAAAATTAAGCATGTGTTTAAGTTTCTGTCTAGATTGGGAGCAGAGTGCACAGCAGCTTATTTAGCAACAGTTATTTACAGAACAGGAACATCAAGTTTAGTGGAAAGTGTTACCAAACATTAGCAGAGATCATTAGCAGGATTATCTGGCTATGTAGACTCTCTCCTCAGGCCCTACGCTACCAGCACTCCCAGCTATCTTCGAGACACCACTGACTTCCTGAGGAAACTACAATCCTTTGATGATCTTCCAGAAAACACCATCCTAGCACTATGGATTTAGAGGCCATCTACACCAACATTCCAAACAAAGATGGACTACAAGCCATCAGGAACAGCATCCCCGATACCATCACGGCAAACCTAGTGGCTGAACTTTGTGACTTTGTCCTCACCCACAACTATTTCAGATTTGGGAACATTTTATACCTTCAAGTCAGCGGCACCGCTATGGGTACCCGCATGGCCCCTCAATATGCCAACATTTTTATGGCTGACTTAGAACAGTGCTTCCTCAGCTCTCGTCCCCTTACGCCCCTACTCTACTTGTGCTACATTGATGACATCTTCATCATCTGAACCCTTGGGAAGGAGGCCCTTGAGGAATTCCACCAAGATTTCAACCCTACCATCAACCTCAGCCTGGACCAGTTCACAGTAGAGGTCCACTTCCTAGACACTACAGTGCTAATAAGCAATGGTCACATAAAAACCACCCTATACCGGAAACCTGCTGACCGCTATCCTTACCTACATGCCTCCAGCTTTCATCCAGACCACATCACACGATCCATTGTCTACAGCCAAGCTCTAAGATACAACCACATTTGCTCCAACCCCTCAGACAGAGACAAACACCTACAGAATCTCTATCAAGCGTTCTTAAAACTGCAATACCCACCTGGTGAAGTGAAGAAAAGATTGACAGAGCCAGAAGGGTACAGAAAATTCACCTGTTACAAGACAGGCCCAACAAAGAAAGTAACAGAACTCCACTAGCCGTCACCTACAGCCCCCAACTAAAACCTCTCCAGCGCATCATCAAGGATCTACAATCTATCATGAAGGACAATCTCTCACTCTCACAAACCTTGGGAGACAGGCCAGTCCTCGCTTACAGATAGCCCCCCAACCTGAAGCAAATACTCACCAGCAACTACACACCACACACCAAAAAAACCAACTCAGGAACCAAACCCTGCTACAAACCCCGGTACCAACTCTGTCCACATATATATTCAAGGGACACCATCATAGGACCTAACCATATCAGCCACACCATCAGGGGCTTGTTCACCTGCACATCTACCAATGTGATATATGCCATCATGTGCCAGCAATGCCCCTCTGCCATGTACATTGGTCAAACCGAACAGTCTCTATGCAAAAGAATAAATGGACACAAATTTGACATCAGGAATCATAACATTCAAAAACCAATAGGAGAACACTTCAATCTCTCTGGTCACTCAATAATAGACCTCAAAGTGGCAATTCTTCAACAAAAAAATTTCAAAAACAGACTCCAATGTGAAGCTGCAGAACTGGAATTAATTTGCAAACTAGATACCATCAGATTAGGCCTGAATAAAGACTGGGAGTGGTTGGGTCATTACAAAACCTAAACTTAATTTCCCCAATACTAATTTCTCCCTACTGTTACTCACACCTTCTTGTCAACTGTCTGTAATGGGCCACTCTCTTGCCACTTCAAAAGTTATTTTTCCTCCCTCGGAATCCTGCTGTTAATTGATTTATCTCATTAGACTGACCTAACACTTGGTAAAGTACCCCCATCCTTTCATGTATTTATACCTGCCTCTGGATTTTTTACTTCATCATCTGATGAAGTGGGTTTTAGCCCATGAAAGCTTATGCCCAAATAAATTTGTTAGTCTCTAAGGTGCCACAAGAACTCATTTTTTTTAGTTCCTTTAATACTCTCAATAATAACATTCATCTTGGGGAAAACCATTTGGCAGCAAAGAATATGTACCATGCAATTCCGCTTCACCTTATGAATAAATGGTCATTTAGTTCTTATAAAATGATATCATGTTAGCTTTTCATTTTTACAATTGAGAGCTAGAGTGTATTTTGCTAGCCTGCACATGCACATGTGCAAATCGATGCATTCCAGTGCGTTACTGGGAGCACTGTAAATAAAAATAAATGTGTAGTCACAAATCAGCCAACTTTTTGTGCCCCAAATGTGTTGACCACATGATCAGATACTCTGGTGTCTAATATGGCTCTTCAAGGATATGAAGTGTGCTCCTGCTGCCATTGTACTCAGTGGCAAAACTCTCATTTGCTTCAACAGGAGTAGGACGGGGGTCCCAGCGATGCAGCAGACTGAGGCCAGTATTCCATAGACCAGTGGTTCTCAACCTTTCTAGACTACTCTACACCTTTCAGGAGTCTGATTTGTCCTGCATACACCAAGTTTCACCTCTCTTAATACCTTGGGCTTCGACTTCAGCCACTCATGGCAGGGCTCAGGTTTTGGCTTACTGCCCTGGGCCCCAACAAATCTAACATGGGCCCTGGCGACCCCTATTAAAACTAACTCGCTCACAGTTTGAGAATCGCTGATATAGTATATAGAGCAATATAAACAAGTCATTGTCTGAATGAAATTTTAGTTTGTACTGACTTGGCTAGTGTTTTTTATGTAACCTGTTGTAAATCTAGGCAAATATCTAGATGAGTTGATGTACCCCCGGAAGACCTCTTCTTACCATCAGTGGTACATGTACCCCTGGTTGAGAACCACTGCCATAGACTTTCTTTCAATACAATATCTCATGTAAATACACTAGTCTTTTCTTTTTCTTTTTTTCTCAGTGTCTCCAGGTCACAGATGGGATTCGTTATTACATTTGCTAATTCTGAAGCCTGGTTTCATGCCCTTAGGGAGCTTTCATTTCCTGGCATACACCAGTAAACATATACTTGACACAAATCAGTGGATGTCTTTAAAAATGGCTCATTAAAATAAGACTTCACGTTTCAATGCAATTGTCTTTAAATACTAGTCTTCTTATATGCATGCTTTGGCATGCCAAATGTTAGCAACCTGTTGTTTAAAATTATTTTGCACAGAGTATATTTTACTGCATAATTGTTAGGTTTATTGGTTTAGCTATCAGCCTCTCTACCCCACCAGCAAAGGTCATTACCCTTTTTCTTGGATGAGAAAAATGTTCTTATTATGCTTGTTTTCCCCTTCATCCAAATAAACAAGACTTCCTATAGAATGGAAAACAACTGCATTAAATTCACTTAAAGGCAGCTACCTGTCGTCATCGTTTATCTCAATTAAAGGCTAAAAATGAAGGGCCACATTATGTTCTTGCTAGCAAAGTGATGACAAACAAAGATGCAACTGAATGTATTCTCTACCACTGGGATCATAATTATTAAAATTAATATTATAGATAGGACCATACCAAAACCACAGTTCACAACACACTCAGACTTTTAAGTGTTTGAAACTCAAGTGTGAGTCCAGATTTTCTTAGAATTCTTTCACTTTATCCTTCAATATTGATGTTTTCTACCTTGAAAAGAGGACAGAGTCAGACAGAAAGAAAGAGAAGCATCATTGGGCATGTTTGGTAGAAATATATTTAGAAAAATGGTTCTTTTGATTACTTTATGGGTGTTTGCTTTATGAATGGGAAGCAGAGGTAGGGCACTCAATGTTACTCTATACCTGTTTGGTAGTAATTTATCATCACAAAAAAGGATACTTTTTTATCCTTCTACTGATGGTTAAACCCTCAACAAAGTTAACATTCAGATAGTGAGACCTACAATATTGAATCTTTCAGAGCCTGATCTAGTGCCCACTGAAGTCCATGGAAAAAGTCCCATTGACTTCATTAGGGAGTGGACCTAAGTGCCTTGCAAACACTGTATTTGAGCCCTTCAACTCCTGGATGGTTCCCAGAAATAACTAGAAGTTCACAAAAATGAAAAGAAAAACAACATACTTTAAAAAAAAACCCATACATATAACTTTTTTGCACTTCAAAAAAAAATTGGTCACTTTGAATTTTGTGTGAAGATTCGCATCAGTCCATATTTTACCCAGATCCTTTCACCTGTCCCTGCTAAGAACCTGACCCAAGGGAAGGATCGTTTTTGTTAAAATGCTGAAAGGCATGCAATGCCAGACTCTGAATCGCAGTGTTTCATGTTGAATGCCATGAGAATAATCAAAAACACCACTAGCAGCATGAAAGGATCACACGACTTGCATTATCCATGAGCTGCTGACATCAGATAAAGATTCTTCAGCTAATTAGTGCTTATCAAGGATGGATGAAAGTGATAAAAATAAGTATGGGGGGGGGGTACAGAAGAAGCCCTGATTATGGTTGTGGAAAATTGGTAGTTATGATGGATTCAGAGAAGTCCTATTTGGAGAAAAACATCAAAAAGAGGATGGACGGCTCAGGGCCTGTCAACAGACCTTTCATCTCTAGGTCACTGGTTTGTAACTAATTCAGATTAGTAGTGACTGAAAGATGCATCCAATTGGTGGTTGTTCAGTAGCCTATATGTCTAGGTGGTTTCAGTCCAGTTCCTAATAGAAAAATGTCAACCCCATAAAAATATCATCACAAGCAGCACTAATTAGCATTCACATTGGCTCAGTAGAGGGAGGGAAGATTCAATGATCATGAACATTGAATATATCTTTTGATCCTAAAGATCATAGTCAGGGCTTCGGGAAGTGTTGGGAGAAGAGTGTACAATTGATGTCCATGCTCATATTAATGAAGGTCTCAATTTATCTTGGAACACTTCAACCTCCCTGGCCACACAATAGCAGATGTAAAGGTAGCCATCTTACAGCAAAAAAACTTCAGGACCAGACTCCAAAGAGAAACTGCTGACACCATCAGATCAGGATTAAACAAAGACTGTGAATGGCTAGCCAACTACAAAAGCAGTTTCTCCCGCCTTGGTGTTCACACCTCAACTGCTAGCAGAGGAGCTCACCCTCCCTGATTGAACTAACCTCGTTATCTCCAGACTGATTCTTGCCTGCATATTTATACCTGCCTCTGGAAATTTCCATTACATGAGTCTGACGAAGTGGGTATTCACCCACGAAAGCTTATGCTCCAATACATCTGTTAGTCTTAAAGGTGCCACAGGACTCTCTGTTGCTTTTTACAGATCCAGACTAACACGGCTACCCCTCTGATACTTGACATCAATTTATCTTGAGCATGGACAACTATCCCTAACATGTCCCTCAAGCATGACCTGGAATGATTGGCTACCTAGCAGTACAGATTTAAAAAATGGAACAAAAGAGAGCTAGCAGTGCTACCATAATATCTATCACTGAATTACTGTCTAAATCAATTCAGTACAGCCATAATTATTTAGAATAAAATTAATTCTTAGTCCAAGTTAAGCTAAAACATGTTTTACTTACTATGTATATCTCCAAGTCTTTCACATATGTTGGTGTTTTAATTTCATTGCATGAAGCATTTCAAACTGATGGCAAATTATAGCAACGTTCTAAAAGGACCTAATATATTTATCTTTCCTTCCAATCAGCACAGCAACAAAAATAGAAGAGGGCTTTCAATTTCTCTGCCAAGTTTCTTCAGTTCGTACTGCACCATTCAGAACACAAATTGGAAGGACAGGCCATGAGTCAGTCAATGAATTCACCCTAATTCAGAAAGGTTCAGCATCCCAAAAGATTTGATCATTTATAATTTTTGCTGTATAATCGTCCATTGCAGGACACACATTTATCAGCCATGAAAGGTATGATTAAATCTCTCTGATTTCTTGGGCTTTTGGTTTTCTTCTCTATGTGTATGGTTGTGCATGTTTTCATACGCAAAAGCTACTTCAGTGTTTATGGGGCAGCTTGACCGTACCAATAGAAAGAAGTGTGACCAGTTTATTGGCTTTGTTTTCTGCAATCTTTAATACCATCTCCAAAATCACTCTAGAACATTTGGATTCACTTCTTACTGACCTTTTTCCACAGTCTATTTTATAGAGCCACTGAGCGTATTTCATGGAAATATTTATGTGCTGACTACTTGGAGTATCTAGGGTAACTAAAGATGACATTGAAGATAAACAGATTGGCTCTTGAAAACCAGCTAAGAATTAACTGGATCTGCCTCTGAGTGCACGGGAAACTTATAATACTATCTAGTTTAATTCCCCTGCAATTCCTGTATAAGAAATATGAGTTGACTAAAACACCCTCTACTTAGTTACACCTCCCAGTCAATAACCCTCATATACCTATTGCCCCCTTTTCTGGAACTCTAGAACCTCAGAATTGTTGATTTTTATTTTTACATGCCGGCACATTACCTGGTTCTGCTGAAAGCAGAAGGATACCAACATATGAGGACAAAGGATGGATATCTCCATAAGATGCTGTCAGGAGAGGGCATCCCTTTCTTTTTACCCTCAATATACTTCTGCCTGCTGTCCTCACATTCATAGCTAAGAGAGAAGGGGAATGTCAGATCTGCTTTTTCCTTCCCACTTTCCTTGCCAGATGTGAGGAGTTATATCTTTGCTCTCTGCAGAGGCATAACAGGGAGGCGAGGAAGAGTGGCCATAAAATATATTGATCCACACTCTGCCCACTCTTTCTAAGACTAGGCACTGTAGCAAAGTGCTGATCAACGAAGTCTGATAGTAGCAGCCCCCATTATTAAATTAGAGGCCATGGCTACATATTGGAGCCACTCCCTGGTGAGCTGTGCGTTCCCTCTTGACCATGGTATTTGTGAGTCCAACAGATTCACTATATAGACTGGCTAATAGAGAAAATAACTCCCCCCGCCCCCCAATGTCAAGAAATTTCACATTATCATGTCCCTGTGCGTTCTTGGTCTCCGGGTCATGTGTGTTCATGTGATTAGATAATTCTGGATAATTCAGCTTTCAATCATAAGTTGTTTGTACGAGAGCACAATATAAAATAAACCTATCAGTGTTCAGGTTCTGCAATTAAGGATGCTGTCAGAATACACTTTGCTATATTAGTGAGATTCCTGCATCCCCACTCTATGCTTGTGTGGCTGACTCTTGAGAGTCTTGGGAATGTATTAGACTATTACTTGCAATGAGAAATGGATTGGTCAGAGGTGAGCAGTCAGAGAAGGATAGCGGGAACAGGAGAGGTGAGGAAATAAAGACAAGAAGGTGCTCTAATGATCAAGACAAGTGATTAATTGGGATGAGAAGAAGTGCTTGTTTAATAGCAATTCCAGTGGCTAAGAAAGAATTATTTTGTAGCTTGTGATTCTGTGTGCGCGTGCAAATGCATGCATGCATGAGGGATATGTGTGACTCTGTACAAGGGTATATGACTGTATATTTATATGTGAGATATTGGTTGTGTGCATGTGAGTTGTATGTGTTATTATGTGTGTATACCTCTTTCTCGCCTGCACAGGTGAATAGTGTCAATGCTCATTTAGAATCAGTTTAGTGTTCCTAGGACTGCAACATATCCGATTACAAAAAGGGACTCTAAACCAATAGCTCAGAGTGGCAGCTAATCATAACCTTCTCCAAAAGAACACACGTCTAGAACTGGCCAAAAATATTCAGTCAACACTAGCATTTGGTAGAAAATGAAGTTTTGATGACAGAGAAATTTTCACCATTTTTTTTCCATTTTGTTAAGTATGTCTGGTTTTCATAACCCTCCCCCACAATTTTCTGCAGCTGACAATTTTATTTTAAATTTTCAAGGGTTTTTCGGGGGGGCGGGAGGAGGAGACAGGGTTCTGATAAGAATCTGAAACATTCTGAGGAAAAATATGAAGGAAAACTAAAAAATAACTATTTTTTTCTAGAAATTATTCCATGGGGCTAAAAGCATTTCCCAATCAGCTCTACACATTGTTCGCTATGAGCAGCCACCCAAAGTCATGTGCTCCTGTCCGCTCAATTCCTTAGTATTCATGGTTGTTGCCTTTTGCGATCAGAGAGGTCACTGCCCAGAATGCAGGCAAAGTCAGCCCGAATCACAGTATTATTTAGCATATTTTAATTGGTTCTTCTTTTCTCCTCATTCCTCCCCAGTCCATCCAACAGGCTCCAGCTACCATCATATTCCCACACTCCCACAGACCAGTATCCACAATATAGATAGCTTGGGCAAGCCTTTATTTTATATTGTGCTTTAATATAAACGACTTACGGTTCAGTGGTTAAACCATCGCTAACTATTAGGTAGCAGCAGTATAGACCTTGAAGCTAAGCCAAAATATGTTCATTCAGTAAATGATCGTATTCTCCAAACTGATTTCCATCAGTGATTTTGGCCTCTCAAAGGTACTGTAGTGGAAATGCAGTGTACAAAGGAGGGATAACTGAGATGCTCTGCCAGGTGCTATTAATGTTTGGTGCCCTGTGTGAAATGAGTTGGATGGGCACAGTCCAGTCCGCAGTGGACAAGTATCAAAATCATAAAATGCACCACCACATTAGGCACTGACTGGTACCCTTCGTGGCATTCTCAGCAGAGATTCCAAGGACTGACAGGGTCATTGCCTTTCATTGACATTCAAATAAAGTTCAACATCATGTCGTTGGTTAAATGCCTGCTTAGATCACTGGATCCTTATTTAATGTGTATGAAAGATGGGGAAGAGAGGCAGATTTTTATGATAGTAATAATACCTAGCTCTTGTATAGCACTTTTTATCAGCAGATCTCAAAGTGCTTTACAAAAGAGGTTGGTATCCCTATGCCCATTTTATAGATGAGGAAACTGATGGACATAGTGTTGAAATGATTTGCCCAAGGTTACCCAAGCAGGCTAGTGGCAGAGTCAGGAATAAAACCCAGATCTCCCGCATCCCAGTGTATAAGGCTTCTAGGAAATGTGTGCTGCAGTCTTGGAGTGTTGCTTGTAATCAGCATCCTTTTGCTACTTGTCAGGAAAAAGAGGAGTATTTCTGCCATGTAGTATCCATGATTTTACATTTGTACCCATAGGCAGGGCTTAGATTGGGCTGGTACATGGCAGTAGGGAGTACTGGCGCCACACTCAATCTGCTATGCTGTTGGGCAGAATCTCAGCATATAGACAACCTCAAAATTGTGAAGTGAGTGTGACGTATGCAGTGATGACTGAGTGAATCTGCAGAGAGCCTAGAAAATAGCCTTTCTGTAAACTGCCGCATTCATCTAAATGAAGTGTTGACTCAGACGCCCAGTGATAATAATTTAATATCACAATTGTTAATTATTTCATTCCTTATTTAAGACAGGAAAAGGAAGATCACAGATTTGTACAATTTACTATTCTAAATAAACCCCTTTACTGCCCTTATCACCATACCATCTGAGTACCTTCCAGTGCAATAAGCAATAGGACTAACATTTGTCACACTTGGTTCATTCTTTTTCCCCCATCCCCTTCCCTGGCAGAGAATTGTGTATGCAGTGTAGTGTTTTTAATGTACATGCTGTTCTGTGTTTATATTAGTGAAGACAAGCTCAAAGAAGTGCACCTTGCACTTGGAAGAGAAGGTGGTGTGATGGTCCTTAGTTCCTGTGGGAGTTCATTCCACAGTCTTGGATCAGCTTCCAACTAAACTCTGTCTCCTGCACAGACAAGCTTTACCCTTGTGCTAGAAAGTTCCACCGTTCCTGCAGTGTGGAGTTATCCCTCATCTGGGAGATTTAGGTGATCTTTTAGATACGTTTGGTCCAGGTCATTGAACACCTTGAAGATAAGGATTGGAGCCTTGAATTTGACTCAATAATCAGTCAAGCCTGCAGACCCTAGTAAACACCATGGACATAGTGAAGCTCCACTGAAGATATGCCAAGGCCAAGGAATCCAGTGAAGCTTACAAAGCACAATATTGCTTTGAACAGCTGCACAACCTACCATGAGCAGTATTTCATTTTGGTGGCTCATATGGATAGAGCTTATTTTGTGGGAAGAGTTTATAAGACCACCACCTATTTCCCCCCAAATTTCACCTTAGATCATAAGCAAATGTTATGCTCTGTACTTTCCTTCTGAATGAAAATATTTTATTTCATATCAGTTTGGATGATGTCATTATAAACCTTTTGGTAGCTTTTCTCATTTGGAAGCAGAGAGTTAAGAAAGAAAGGCCTATGTGATGAATAGGAAGGTTAAAGATAAGATCTTTGATTGGGTGGCTTTTAAAAAGTCAACATTCAGCCATAAAAACATCTAATCTCTTCTCTGAAACTTACTAAAATGTTTGATCAATAAATATATATCATGCAGCAAGCTAAACAGGTTAAGTAGACTTAGAACTCCTGAAAAAATACATTGACGTTAAATAATACTGAATTAAAAAGTCAGACTGCAATTAAGGCATATTTCTAAGAGTCATGATTAACTATTGCACCAGGAAGAAAAAGGTAGGTGCTGCCCATGTGTTTTTAGCAAGGAGAGCACAGGGCAGAATGTATGCTGGGAACACCAATATCCTGGGCCCCCGATCCTCAATGAGGCGCATACGGGCAGATTTTTGCACTCATGTGAAGCTCCATTGACTTCAGCGGGGCACTATGTAGGTGCAAGAATTTGTCTACGTAGATCCAGTCACAGGATTAGGGCTTTGGTGTTTGCATTGCCTGAGAACAATGAAGACATGCTGAAGGGTGTGATGTAGGTGTAGCGAGCGAAGACTCACCGGTGCGGCGCCTCCTGCTGGTCGTCTTGGGAATTAGCTCTCCAGCATATGGAGCGCCCCCTGCAGGCTGGTGTCTTGCCTGCCACTGGCCCCGTGTCCCTCCCAGACCCCGGTGCCCTTTACCGCAGGGTTCTGCCCCAGCAGTACCCCCACTCTCTGGGTCTCCCCTTCCAGGGGAACCCCCAACCCTCTAAACTCACCTTGCCTCAGCGGCTACTGCCAATTATCATCTAGCCCCCACTCACTGAGGCAGACGGCAATCTGTAATGGCCACTCATCATTGGCAAGGGGTTAGGACCAGCTGCCTCTGCCTAAGCCCGGGCTGCAGCCTCTGCAACCCCAGTACCTGTTTTGACCTTTTAGCAAGACCCGCAGCCTGGGGATTTACCAGGCTGGAGCTCCCCAGCTCCTCTTGCCTTTCCCCAGCCCTGCTCCGTTCCATGTACTCTGAGCTGCCAGGTCTTCTCCCTCCAGGGCTGGAGAGAGACTCCTCCAGCCTCTGGCCCACAGCCCTCTTATCAGGGCCAGCTGGGCCCTAATTGAGCTGGCCACAGCTGTGGCTGCTACTCCAATCAGCCTAGCTTAGCTATTTTAACTCGTTCTCCAGGAGAGGGGCAGCCACCCCACTACAGTAGGTCTGAACTGGGCAGGGCCATGGTTCCCCTCCCTCCATACCACCAGGTGACTGAGGCCAGTTCTGGAGGACGCACTCCTTATTCCACAGTTTTCATTCCTATGCTCACTCTCCTCCATTGCTCCCAGAGGCAGCCTGCCTCTGTTCTTTAGTCAGAATGTCTCCGGGAACTGTCACTGATGCTGGAAGATTCTGTTGTGGGTGGGTCAGCTTTTGTGGCCTGCATCATGCGGGAGGTCAGACTAGATGACCATATTGGTCCCTTCTGACCTTAAAGTCTATGAGTCTATGCATTGCCTCTCTTCACTCTCTTTTAAGTAGAAATGGCTGTAAAAGCCCACGGTGTATCACAGTTAAAACCAGGCAGTGTTTAAGGCTAACCCGTGTCATGACCAGTTGCCACAACCTTGCAGCTTACACACTGTGATTTGTGTCCTCTTATCAGCTCAATACAGCACTCAGTGTTTGGGAAAAAGTGAGTGGTCTTAGGACTCTATTACCATTTATAGCACTTTTCTGGACACCATACAGTCCCTTGATATACAACAACTTCCAGACCTCTGGACTCTCTTTCTCTTTTTTGTTTTCCCCTCCCCACTATCTATTTCATACCACATGGGAACCATCAAAAAACCCTACTCACTTATGGTGCATTAAATTCATTTTTATAGCCAGTTTAATGCTAACGATGGCAATTACTCTTGGAAATCATCATAAAAGTCATAAAAAGGGCAGATACTGTATATCTGATTTCCTCTTGAGTCCAGCTTCAACATGGAAGCAACTTCTAGCAGTTTTAAAGTCATAACATGCAAATACCCTGCTAGAGGGCAGGATATAAAGGTAGGTTTACCCCGTGGGCTGCAGGTAATGGATTCTGGGGGCGGCTAAGCCTCTGCAAACCGCAGCTAATGCTCCCTGCCATAGCCCTGGGGCCAGGCCGTGGTGGGGCTCAGAGCTCCTCTGCTGGGGCGGGCTGGGGCTCCGAGTACCGGCAGGCTGGCCTGGGCTCAGGGCTGCTCCGGGTGTTAGGGCTGTCCTGGGTGCTGGTGGGCGAGCCAGGGTTGGGGGCTGCTCCGGGTACCAGCGGACCGGCTTAGGCTTGGGGCTGCTCTGGGTGCTGGCAGGCCAGCCGGAGTTTGGGGTTGCTCCGGGTGCCAGCCGGGGTTCAGGGCTGAGCTGGCAGGGCTGTCCAGGAAGAGGGAGGGGCCTTAGGTGAAGGGGGTGGTGCAGAGCAGGGCCTCAGACTGAAGGCACGGGTTAGGGTCTAGCCTCCCTGAACAGGGGGGTGCCTGCACTGCCCTAACCTGTATGCTACTGCTTGCATGGTTTGGGCATTGCTCCCATTTATGGAGAGTAACACGGGATTAGTTATCTTCCAGAGGTTAGAATCTGCCTCCCACAGTAATACATTCACTTAATTAGGAAACCTCCTGAAAATGTCACAGTGAGATCATGCTTGAGTGCTGGTATTGGTATTAAATGAAGTGGTAGCTAATAGCCCTTACTCTTCCACTGCTCAGTAGCTTAGAAAACAACTTCTCCCACCTTCAGGGGCTTGAAGAAGAGCTCTGTAGCTCAAAAGCTTGTCTCTTTCACCAGCAGAAGTTGGTCTAATAAAAGATATTACCACTTGGTGTCTCTCCGTCTAGAAAACAAGGAGTCTGAACTACAAAAGGTAAGGATGGTTGAGAATTCTTTTCCAGTACTGTGGGGTAGGGGTGTTAATAAATAATGATAATGGTAAGTGATTAGGCTCAATCCTGCATACACGATTGATTAGAGAGACATGGTGGGTGAGGTAATATCTATTATTGGACCAACTTCTGTTGGTGAGACAAACTTTCAAGCCACTCAAAGCTCTTCTTCAGGTCTATGTGGCTTGAAAGCTTGTCTCTCTCCCCGACAGAAGTTGGTCCAATAAAAAATATTACCTCATCCACCTTGTCTCTCGAATATCCTGGGACCAACATGGCTACAACTACACTGCACACACCACAGGCGCTGACTTTTGTTTTTGCCAGTGGGTGGTCCTCTCAGCCTCTCCGCTCCCATGAGAGTGGTGGGTGGGGCCTCAAGGGGAAGAGGCTGAGCAGGGGCAGGGCCTTAGGGTGGAGAGGTGGGCGGGGCCGAGGCCAAGTGGGGGCAGAGCCTCAGGGCAGAGTGTGGGCAGAGCACAGAGCAAGGCCACGGTCCAGGCCCTGGGGCCCCCAAAAGATTAATCAGGCCCTGCGGGTGCCGAGCCCCCCCACCTATTTTTTTCAGTGGGTGCTTGAGCCCCGGAGCACCCATGGAGTCAGCACCTCTGGCGCACACTATCGATTGTAATTCTTACTACAGTGAAGTCAGTAGGATTATTTGGGTAGTAAGCACCATGCTGGGTAGCTGATGGTTATGAGATTGTGCCCAGAGATAGCTGTAATTGTAGTACTATAGCAGGGGTAGGCAACCTATGGCACACGTGCCAAAGGCAGCACATGAGCTGATTTTCAGTGGCACTCACACTGCCCGGGTCCTGGCCACCGGTCCGGGGGGCTTTACATTTTAATTTAATTTTAAATGAAGCTTCTTAAACATTTTAAAGACCTTATTTACTTTACATACAACAATAGTTTAGTTATATATTATAGACTTATAGAAAGAGACCTTAGAAAAATGTTAAAATGTATTACTGGCACGCAAAACTTTAAATTAGAGTGAATAAATGAAGACTCAGCACACCACTTCTGAAAGGTTACCGACCCTGTACTATAGTATCTCTCAGCCAAGTTCTTGAAGGCCTCTGCAAAGAATATTTCAGTATTTAATTAAGCCACCCAATACTCTTGGAGCTAGTTATGTATTTAATAATTAGGTAATAGTCATGTCCTGCCTCATGCCCAACACCTCCATGGGGGTTAACAGCCTTGTAGAAGCCAGTACTCTAACTGCTTTATGCTCTGTTATTCCCCTGCAGGACAAATGTCAAACCTATTTATCTACATCCTCATCACCGTAGTGTCCAAGCCGTTCCTAATCATTACTGGAGTTTTATCATCCCAACATCCCTGTGAGGTAGGGGACTTTTATCCCTGTTTTACAGGGGGGATTGAAGCACCGGGTAGTTTAAATGAGTTGCCCAATGTCCCACAGGAATTCTGTGGCAGAGAAGGAAATTGATCCCAGGTTTTCTGAGTCTCAATGCAACAGCCAATCCACTAGACCATCCTTCCTACCCCCTGAGGTTGTAAGTACTTGCAGGAGGGGGTCCAAATGACTTGCCTAAGGCCAGACAAGCAAATAATGACAATAGCCAGGGATAGAAACCAGAAGTCCTGACTCCCAGGTTTCTGCTCTAACCATTAGATTGCACTGCCTCCCTAAAAGAAGGGAGCAGGTGAGAAAGAAACAGAGTAGAGATCAGACACCTTTAAAGGAAAAAAAGTATACATAAGAAAACTTTACTGCCCTTAAGCATATTACCCTAAAATATAAAGTTTGAATAGAAGTTCAGAGTCACTGCAGAGGGCAATGTTCAGTCATTTGGCTGAGCCGGAACTGAACCCAGGTCTGTATTAATTAGCTCTACACCTATCACACCACATTTATCTGAATTAGGTCACACAATGGGTAAGTGACAGAAGCCAGGAGTTTTGACTCTCAACTCTCAGCACTCAATACACTCCTTCTAATGATAGGACACAAACAATGGATGTTATGGGTGAGCTCTTCCATCAGGGTAAAGTTTCACTAATATTTCTATAGTTATTCTTTTAAAACAACGGGACAGGTGCACTGCCCTGTTCAGTCAGCTTTGTGCTGCTCAAGGGAAAGAAAACAAATGGAAATCCTTCTTCACTGCCTACCATAGTAGAGGGATCCCTCGATAGACTTAGCACCCTAGAGCTGGCATAGCAGTGCCTATGTCCAGGATAGGGTTGTGGCTGGGTAAAAAGTGGCATAGTGAGGAAGCTGCTACAGCCATCTGATCTGCAGCTGCCACGTCTGTTCCTAGCAATCATAGGCCTGGTCTACACTGGGGGGGGGGTGTCGATGTAAGATACGCAACTTCAGCTACGGGAATACCGTAGCTGAAGTCGACATATCTTATTCCGACTTACCTCCCGTTCTCACGGCACGGGATCGACGGCCGCGGCTCCCCCGTCGACTCCGCTACCACCGCTTGCTCCAGTGGAGTTCTAGAGTCGACGGGGAGTGCATTCGGGGATCGATATATCACGTCTCATTTCCCGATAAATCGATCGCTACCTGCTGATACGGCAGGTAGTCTGGATGTACCCATCATAGAGAAACAAGGTGGGGGAGGTAATATCTTTTATTGGACCAACTTCTGGTGGTAAAAGACACGCTTTCGAGGTTAATACTACCTTAAGCGTCTTGTCTCTCTCATATCCTGGGACCGACCTGGCTGCAACAACTCTGCATACAACCTAGGAATCGTAGGCAGAGGACAAGATAGACCAGGCCCCGAAGAACTTTCATTCATTTCAGGAAGACACAGAGAGGCTTTGAAGGGCTGCATTAGGCAGGTTTCATTGTAGATAAAATAGCACCGACTGAGATTTATGAAGAGCTGGTTTTCTTCAAATAGAGAGAAGCTAAATAGTTAATTATTGCAATCCTGTTCTGTTCCATCTCGGAAAGGAGCAAATGACGACTGTGGACACTGCCTACTCATTAAAATTTAAAAATATCCTCCCTCCTGGATGTACCTGGCACATGGTGTGGAAAATAGCACCCTGCCCTGCAGGGATGAAAAGGGTGACATTGACAACAGGGCCCGCTCCGCTTTTCCTCATTTATCATTTAATTCTCACTGGAAAGCAGAACCATGTCCTACAAATAAATATTGCTTCACATCCTTAATAGTCTCAGAATTGTGGCTCCCATTTCTGATGTGTTAACATCTTTGCCAAATCTTTCTCCTACTCACCCTTTTCCAAATGTTACATTGATCCCAAAGTGAGATCATTGAGAGCAGCTGATGAACATTTGGGGCTAAATTCTGTTAAGAGGCAGTTCTGTTATTACTTCTTCCATGTTCCATTTTCATTCTCCTCCCAACCCTGCTCCCCTCTTGTCTTTTCTTTTTTTTTTTTTTTTTTTTTGGCTGCTTGTTTGTGTTCATTACCATGGACATAGGCCTGGAAACAGGATGCATATTTCAGCAAGAGATTAAGAACAAATTGCAAATGATCATTCATCCATTCTTGTTTTTGCCTTTGTTTATTTATTATTTCTGCAGTGCCAAAAATGTGCTGGTCACTTTTCAAACAAATGCCCCATGACAAGGTCCTGGCTCCAAAGAACTTTCACGTGGAGGCCATGACCCCAAGACAGTGTCCCGCTCTCCGAGAAGCTCGTGGGTTGGGTTGTACCTCTTGAAATACAATCCCTGCTGGACCAGCTCTAGCTGTGGTCTGTTTCAAGATAGTGATCTTTGCACTTTGCTCTGTAAGTGGTGAGATTCGTGCTCATCCTCGTGTTCCTGGAGCTAGTCCAGCTGATGGGAAAGCTCATTCTCCGGTGCTCGGGAGTCTCGCCCTTCTGGTGGACAATTCCATTGTTCAAGTAGAACAGACTTGTTATAGGTAGGCAGGGCCGGTGCTACCATTTAGGCAAACTAGGCGGTTGCCTAGGGTGCCAAGATTTGGGGGCGCCAAAAAGCGGTGCCCCCAATTTTTTTTTTACAGCGTTCCTACGCCCCCTCCCCGAGCACGCGGTTGCTGCTCCACTTCTCCCGCCTCCCAGGCTTGCAGCGCCAATCAGCTGTTTGGAACCGCAAGCCTGGGAGGGGAGGAGAATTAGAGCGGGGCGGCGTGCTCGGGGAAGAGGCGGAGCAGAGGTGAGCTGGGGTGGGGAGCTGCCGCATGGCTCCCCGGGGAAGGGAGCTGCCATGGGGGGGGGGGCTCCTCAGGGCAGAGAGCTGCCGCAGGACTGGGGGGAGGGGGAGAGCAAGGTGGAAGTTTCGCCTAGGGCGCGAAACTTCCTTGCACTGGCCCTGTAGGTAGGGTTACCACCTTTGAAATGCAAAAAAACCAGCACCCCTCCAAGGCAAGCCCACCGCAACCCCAACCACAAGGCAACTCTGCAATCCCTCTCCCTTCAACAGCCACTTATTGTATCTAGAGAGATTAACACATATAGAGAAGATTGATAACATCGCATGTCTCCTCACTCTCACATGACTCAAATCCCCTCACACATGCGCAGTGGGCAGTCAGCTGCTGTATTTCCAACAATTTTGATCTATCACTTAAACTGTGGAAATGGGAACACTGCAGCATCACAGAAACATTTAACATTAGATCTCTCAGTGTATTGTGATAACAATGCAAATCTTTAGACCCACATAAAAAAAGCCCAATAGTTTAAATTATTTTTTTGGCAACTGGCAAATCCATAAAAAAAAACTGGCCAGGCCAGTCAAATAAAGGAAGTCTGTGGCAGAGTAAGAAATTGAACCCAGGTCTTTCATCTCCTAAAATAGTACCATAGCCACTAGCCCAGCCTGCCAATCAAAGCAGAAGTAATAGATTGGGTATTCCACAGGGAGCTCATGCAAAGAGCAGGAACATGGACTATGTAGGTGTCTGCTGCATTCTGAACCAACTGGAGCATTTTCAGAATGGGCAGCTTCACTTTCTCCTCAAATCATTATGGATCAGAGACATACCTTTGGAAAACATTCAGAGCCACATAGGCCAGTCCCACAGGTGTCAGAAGATAACCTTTCCCCATACTGTTTAAACAAATGAAGCTTAATTACATGAAAGAAATGTAAATGTCTTTTAAATGTCTCCAGCTCTAGGAATCCTCGTTGGTCCCCAGAGTTCGCAGCCAACTTTCTCTAATGTGTCAGATACTTGCCTCTCGCTAATCATGGCTATTGTAAATGATAAATTTGAGTCAGCACTGCAAAACTAGAGCCAAGCAAGGCCAGTTGTGTGTTTTCAGGGTATATTTGGAAAGAACACCTTTAAACAAAACTAGCCATAGAGAGCAAAAGCCACCAATATATCCTGTGGGAAGCTATTCTTGCACATTTTTGTACAAAAGCAAATTTCGGTGTGATTTTTCTCAATCTAATCACCACACCATGTGTCAGGAGGGTACAATTATGCCCAATAGCTCCGGAGATAGATCATCCTAGGGTATCTGTGTGTTTATACCACACCCATCACTGTGGTATTTGAGCACTTCACATCAGGAAGGGATGGGTGAGGCTGCAGAATGAATGCAAAGCAGCTATAAGATTTTTCTAAAGCCATTGCTCTCACTTTAAAAGGGCCTGTATAGACAATGTTACTTGGGGGAAGGCTGGTTCTGGGTAATGTTTAGGGGTTTTCACCTTTCCAAACCTGGAGGTTTCAGTTCAGCCCTGCTCTGCCACAGGAAAGGCTTCACCCTAGGTTGAAAGCAGCTTCGATTTGCACTCCCGGCTCCCTCTGAACCCAGAGGCTCCACAGGCAATGTCCTGAATCAGTGCATTCACCAGCCCCTTAGCCATGCCCATCCCTGGCCAGCTACATCCACTATTCAGACTCTTTGGCAGCTGTAGGATCCTCCTCACACTGCCATAATCCCCCTCCAGAAGGACTTTCCACGGGTGAAGTGTGTATGTAATGGGACAGGAGGGTTATACTCTGGTTTATAGCAGCGGAAACTGGCATAATCCTTCTTATAGTCAGACCCAGGTTATATATGACTGGCTTTCATATAAGGCCAGATCTCACTGAATCAATGGGAGTTGGGATTAATTACAGTGGGAGGAGGACTCGGACCACATATTTATAGATATAGCTTCATTCATACTGGACATCTGACAGATTTACCTTAATTCATAGTACACTTTGTAAAACTCATTTACATGCACTAGAAAAAATAAAATAATAAGGTAATAACCTTGGGGGGAAATATATAATTCGAATGCTGCAATTAGTTGTGTATTGCAACGGCAAAGCTTTGGTGTCTTTTGTGCTAATTCATGCTTCAGTTCCTTCTAAATTCCACCTCTGGAGTTAGGGCAGAATATTACAAGATAGTTTAGATTTGAATTTGCTGGGTTAGTGTCAACCTTAACTGTTCTTCATATATTTCATGTTCATGTCTTGCTCTAATGCCACAGCTACTGGAATGATTGCATTAACAAGACAAATAGACTCTGCCTCAACCATAATAAAAGAATGGCAAGAAACTAGCATAAATTCTGGGAAGTTAAAATTAATTGTTTAAAAAACCTGAATATATTACTGCAATGGGGTCGCACTCACCTCTCACGAGCACCCCCTGGCCGAGTGTATGTGTTTGCACTCTCTCTCTCTCTCTGTTTGTGGTGGGTCTTCGGTGACCCAGCCCTTCGGCTGAATCAAACACAATTAGTCTGTGTGATAAAAATAAAGCAAACCCCTTCTGGGATATAAATCCAACAGGGGGGCTATTTCAGTACCCTCTGTAAGGTCCTTTGATCTGCAGCCCTATCCTGGGGCTCTCTCTTCAATCAGTCCATCAGGGCCTATCACAATACTCTGGCCAAACTGTCTCTCAGACCCTTCTGGGATCCATTGAATTATATTCTTTTGGCAACCCCAGCCCTTCTGTGGGTCCATGTCCCCCAGGGCTCCCTCCTTGGAGACTCTTCGCCTCTCTGGGCCTTTCTGGCCACGCCTCTTCAGCTGGGCCACTAAGAGAGTTCTGTTCCCCTTCTGGGATGTATCAAAGTTCAGGCCACTTTCCCAGTGGCTAGTGGTGGGGGACCTGGGCCCACCATCTACTCCAGGTCCCAGCCCAGGGACCCTATAGATAACAGATGTCAGCTGTGTCCCTTTAAATAAACTGTTTTGCTGCTTCAATTCCCTGCGCCACTTCCCCATTGCTCAGCACATTCTTCACCCTTACCTCAGGGCCTTGCCCTGCTGGAGTCCCAGCAGACATCCTGGAGCACCATCTACACTTCTTCAGGTCTAACAAGGAACTGAACTTGCTCTGGCCCTGCAGCTCTTCTTATACTAGCCTGCTGGGCCCTGATTGGCTGCTTCCCACATAGCCGCTCTAGGCAGCTTGAAGGACCGCTCTACTGCCCTTTTCTGAGGCGGAGTGTGGCAGGGCCACAAGGCCTCCAGCAGGGGGCCTCAGGGCCTAGTTCACCCCCTCACAATTACCCATTGCAGTTTTTCTGTGGAATCCATGTTTAGAGTGCAGAGAGCTAGCTGAGTCTCAGACTTCCTCAGTTCTAATCTCAGCTCTCTCACGCTGGCTGTGTGACCTTTGGAGCAAATTACTTAACTTGTCTGGGCTAGATTTTTAAAGATAGTTAGGCACCTAAAGAAGCAGATAGGTGCCTTGTGGAATTTTGAAAAGCTCCTAGCTGCTTAGCTCCCATTGAAACCCATTTTAAAACTCCCACAGGAACCTTTAGGCACTTGCATACCTTTGAATATCTCTCCCTCTGATTCCCAACTAGTAGAATGGCTCTAATAATATTACCTAACTCTAAGGGCTGATCTCCACTACTGGGAGATCGATGCAGCTGCAATCAATGCAGCAAGGATCAATTTAGTCAGTCTAGTAGAGACCTGCTAAATCGATGGCAGAACGCTCTCTGGTTGATCCTGGTACTCCAGCTCTCTGAGAAGAGTAAGGGAAGTCGACAGGAGAGCGTCTCCCATCGACTCTGTACCATAAAGACCCTGGGATAAGTCGATCTAAGCTATGTCAACTCCAGCTACATTATTCATGTAGCTGGAGTAGCGTAACCTAGGTCGACTTACCCCTGTAGTAAAGACAGGCATTTAGTGGTGTTGTGAGGCTTAATCAATTAAGGTGGATGAAATGCTTTGTGAACCTTGATCCAAAGCCTACTGTCGTTAAAGAAAAGATATGCATTGACTTCATTAGGCATTGTATCAGACACCCAATGAATGTAAAACGTTACTATTTTTAGATTATTTGGTTTTCTTCACAATTTTTCTTTTTTCCTCTAGTATTATTGATAAGGACAGTGCTGGTCGAAATGCAGAATTTCTGTTTTGAGGGAAATTTTTATTTTATTTTTGTTGAACTGAATTTTTTCAAAATTTTCCATAAATTTAAAAAAAATTGAAAATTTTGTTTTAGAAGTTTCAAAACCATTTCAAAATGAAATTTTCATTTAAAATGCATTTTATTTTGTTTTGTGAGTTTTATGACTTTTATGTTTATATTATTTCATGACATGTCAGTTTTAGTGCATAATATGACATCATATCGTTAAATAATGTCATAACATGACAAGTCATATTATCATATTATGTAATAGTGAAAATATTTTATTCTATTATTTATTTTAAATGTATTTGATTTTTTAAATCATTAAGGGCAGTTGCTACCTAGAACTGATTGAAACAGTTCATCTTATTTTCTCGATCTGAGAACAACTGGCCTCCTTTACTGAAACCACCATCAGGGGTGCCAGTTCTATTGTAGACTCATATGTGCAAGGTTAAGAACTAGAATGAGACCACTAAGTTACTGAGGATATCCAAAGAGGCATCCATTATGTGGCAACGAGTTTTAGTTGCTACTGACCTGGGATGAATTTGATGCCACGATTTAGATGGGACAAGGCTCCATATCTATTACCAGTCTCCTGTGGCATTCAACTCCCAGCAGCAAGTATTTAATTTTGTCCTATTTTATTTCTCTCTGTTTGCCCATTACAGAAATACAAAGCAAACACGGTGTCTCCTACAATCCAATTGAAGAACTGACTGATTTATTCTGACAACAGGTTAGCAGAAAAAGGAAATGAGGATAGTAATTTATTCAGTAGGATAGGGACATAAACTGATTTAACTCCAGTAAAAGTTCAGAATGCAATTTTGAAATTCATAAAGAAACAACCCTGGTGCAAACCTGTAATATCTTTGCAGTGGGACTTCAGTAAAAAGTACTGCCAACATCAGTGCTCAGTTCAATGACTGATTCCATCACTGTACAGGTGGTGTTTGGATCTGTCTTTGGCTTAGATTTAAGTTAAGTGTTGAATTCAAGGCCTAACCAAGGGTAAGCTTGAAGGTTTGATGGTGCTAAAATCTCATGGTATTTTCTTGTGAGACTTCAACTCAAAATGGCATAAATTTTGCAGGAACAGCTGTTGACAAGAGAGTTCTGCCATCTTTGGCCACATCTAAATGGTACGCAGACCATTTGATCGTTAACTAAAACGATAGAGGTTCATGGTTTGGATGCAGGAATTCCATGCTGGACAAATTCCATGCTGGACAAATTCAAATTAGAAATAAGGCATCTATTTTTAACAGTGAAGGTGGTTAACCATTGGAACAAACTACCAAGGGAAGTGATGGATTCTCCATTTCTTAGAGTCTTAGTATCATAATAATAAATAATGGAGATATCCCATCTCCTAGAACTGGAAGGGACCCCAAAAGGTCATCAAGTCCAGCCCCCTGCCTTCACTAGCAGGACCAAGTACTGATTTTGCCCCAGATCCCCAAGTGGCCCCCTCAAGAATTGAACTCACAACCCTGGGTTTAGCAGGCCAATGCGCAAACCACTGAGCTATCCCTCCCCCCAAGACTGGATATCAAGACTGGATGCCTTTCTAGAAGATATGTTTTGGCTAACGCATAAGTTGTTGGGCTCAAAACAGGAGTAACTGGATGAAATTCTATGGCTTGTGTTATACAAGATGTCAGATTAAATGATCTAATGATCTCTTCTGTCCTGCAATCTATGACCCATGTGGTCCAGACACTGGACTGGAAAGCAGGTGTTGTATCATTTGCTCTTTACACAACAAAACAACATGAAGAAACCCCAAGAGTACAGTTGGGTCCCAAATGCCCATGTTCACCAAATATACAGAAAGAAGCAAGGACTGGCTATATACAGACTGCTTTCTGGCAGCTTCTAAAACAAAAAACACTGAGTTCTAGTGGAGTCCTCACAAATTAATTAAAGGGATACTACCTACTCAGTACGGCAGGAGACCTGGATTCTATTTCAAACTTTACCACTGATATGCTGTGTGATTTTGGGCAAGTCACTTCATCTATTTGTGCCTCAGTTTTCCCATCTGTGCAATTGGGAAAATAATATTTTGCTTCCTTTTGTAGAGCACTTTGAAATCGGTATATTAAAATCAAAGAGCGTATTAATTATGATCAGAACTTCAGGATTTGAGGTGCTCATATCTGACTGACACAAAATAAAAATCATATGATATAGGCAGTATTGAAAGAAGGACTTTTAGAAAACCTGATTTATATGGGGGGAAATTCAGCATTTTTAAAACAGGAGTTTTCTTTGGTTTTTCATACAGGTGCAGTGAGGGACAAGTGTATCCACAGGGCAGCTTGCAAACATATGCAACGTACTGACAGAATAGTGAGCATGGCTCTTCAAATAATAGTCTCCTCTCACTACAGCAGAATATTCTCTGTGTGTGTGGATCTCTTCGTAGATACCTTTGGGCTCAGTGAAGCACAAAGACTCAGCTGTGATGGGCTTCGAAAGCCTCCTAGCTCATGGAGAAAAACTCTGCTAGCTGGCCTCAGGAGCAATTCTACTATCCACCTCTCTCCTTGCTCCCTCGCCTGGGGAGACAACTGCCTAAAGCAGCCAGCACATGGTGATCGCTATTCACACGGTGGAAAGAAGAAAAGGGATGGGCAGCAGAGCCAAGGCGGCACTCACAAGCTAGAATTCAAAGCAACCTCCCAGGAGTGAGGTAGTATATTCTCTATTTCAGTACAAGCAAATGGGAGTCTTTCCATTGACTTCAATGTGCTTTGGATCATGTCCTCACAGGTTCTGTAATTGTTCTAATTTAGTTATGGAAACGATTTTGTCAACAGAGAGGGCGTAAGTGCAGTAATCAACAGGGACTATTTGGTGGGGGCAGAAAGCAAAAGCCAGCTGTGTATCCTGATTTGAATAATTCCTTGAAATGAAATTAATTCATTAAACTGCAAAACCAGCCAGTATGGAATGGATCAGAGTGGAGAACCACACACCGGTAAAGAACATGGGTAGCTTTACAAATAAAGGGGTTTCTTTTTCTCCTTGCCGAAACAAAGCCTCATAGCAGCTCTGGTAGACATCTATAGTGCTTCCTTCAACAGAAGAGGGTGGTTTTATTGGGTTACTAATCTACCACCAGTCAGCAAGAGCCTACTGCAGTGTCAAGCTGTTCAAAGTCTTGAGTTAGGATCTGATTCTGCTTCCACTGAAATGAATGGTACAACTCCGGTTGTCTTCAATGGGCACAGATCAAGCCCTAAAAAAAGCTCTCTTCTCCCTTGAGACAGGAATGGGGAGAACCCTCAGTACTTTCTAACTACAGCAAAATAGAAGTTTTATTTTCTCTTTCCTATGGCCTTCTTGGTATCTTTAAAGTTCTGCTGAATAACGTGATGTATCCCGAAGTGGTAGAGGTAGCACTGCATGGGGCAGCCATTTAGAGAGAGAGAGAGAGTTCTTTTTATCCTCTTGAGTATTACTGCATTGAGTGAGGGACCCAGAGATGGGTGAATTTACAGATCATCATTCAACTCAATCAATCAATAAAAGTCAAATAGGTGAGTAAAAATGCCAAGCAGGCTTAGGAAAATATTTTTCATTGATTCCAAATTGTTTCTAGAACATATGCCTTGAAGTCCTTATTCAGGCAAAACTCCCATTTGTACCAATAAAGTGCCTTTCATCCAATGATTTGCAAGAGCTTTACAATTAATTAACCCATATAAATATTTCACAGACGGGGAAACTGAAGCAGAGAGGGTAAGTGGCTTGCCTAAAGTCACCTAATGAATCAGTGGCAGAGCTCGGAACAGAACAGATAGTTATAGCTTAATCTCGGGTGGCACATTTCTGGACAATGTGAAGTAATATGATTGTTCTATCGCTGGAAGGAAAGGACACAACTCCAGTTAACTTGTAATTAATGTTGTTTTTCTCAAAAAAAATAATAATAATACATTTTGCTTTGTTTTGTAGCACTGCCAAAAAAGGAGAAGCTTTTTAATCACTTTAAGAATTCCATTTAATCAGCCTTGATGTTGGACTCGTTCCTTCAGTGGCAATGACTTACTTAATCAATACTTGATTAAACCAAAGAGCTTTGAAAGGATAGTACTGAGATGTGCAGGGGTCTATTGCTAATAAAGTCTCTTTGACTTAATGCTTGTTGCAACCTAGCAGCAAATAGGCTCTGCCGTGGGGTGGGTCTCGTCTTTACATGCATAAAGTGCAAGAGCCTGGGGGGAAATTCTGAGTAAGTGTCTCTCTTCAAACTCAGTCAGTCTATTCTTCTGAGAATATGTATATATAGCTGGTGTAAATTGCCATCGCTCCACTGAAGTAGATGGAACAATGCTGATTTACATAATCTGTTTGAAGCAAACAAAAAACCATGACACAACTAGAAAAAAATAAAAAGAGCAAAGGAACAAGAAGCCAGATCCAGGTGGAGAAGGTGGCTTCTGCTTCTAGGGGGCGATGTACTTTAAACAATGACATACTAGAGGTTGTGCAGTCTATTTTGCCAGGTGGTAATTGGAGAAAAGGAACTAACCCCCTTCCAGCTAGCTACTTGGGAAAACATGAGCTGATCAAAGTCATTTGGACCCCAGTGTTGTATTTGTAACATCTCAGGTGTGACACAGGCTGGTTAATATGGAAATTAATTTAATTACAATATCAGAGCAGGCTCAGGCTCACAATCTAATACCACAACTAGCAACCCTGGTCAAAGGCTTTGCATTATCATGGTAGCTGCCATGATAATGTGAAGGGAGGAATTATTCCTAGCCACATAACCTGCTGCAGCATCACAGATGGAAAGAATAATGTGCATGCCAGAATGTCTAAGTATCCCTGAGACTCCTAATTCCTATGCCATTTTTAAAAGCACCATTCTTTAAAAGTGTGACCCAAAACCCATTGAAGTCAGTGGGAGACTTTCCACTGGATCAGGCCCTGACTGCAATGAGGAACCATACTGAACTAACTGGAAAAATACTTGGTTTGCTGGCAATTTTCAGGGCTGCTAATAACACTATGTAGCAGATGAAGGAACTGGGGTGGGCAGGTAGGGGATAAAGCTGCCTGACTTTTTGGTTCACAGAGAGTTCTGAAAAGTTACATGCAAATTGTTTGGGGTCAAATTAAACATTTTGTTTTGATTTTGAGCTTTCCATCTATTTTTAAATGATTTTTCCCCCCATAAAACTGAAGGAAATTTCAAAAAAAGGAAAACCAGTGACCACAACTGTGCATGGGTTTGCTGTAGGGCTGCCATGAAGTGAAGATTTTAGAAGGGCCTGAGGTCCAGCGTGATCAAGTGATGTGCTGGTTACACCGATATGCATACGCCATGTGATGACTAGTCTCCTTTTCTTTCTCTCCCCTTCTCTTATCCCATTACAGAATTTTCCATTCTTTCTCTCTCTCCTTCCTCGCCCCTCTTATCTAAAATTCTTCTGCCTTTTATTGCTCTTCCTGTCTCTCCATCTGCCCCTTCTCCATCACGTGCTCCTCTGCTCTGAGGGTGCCGTGGAAATTCCATCCCCTCCGGTGAGGGCTCATTTTAACGTTTGTCACTCAGTTGAGTTGCTTTGCCTTGTTCTCTGCAATCCATCCCCCCTAGTCTGGAAAATGCAGGTGTCAGTGGGAACTCGAGCGGAGAATCGCTCGCTTGTCAGAGTGCCTACCACAGCATCTCATGAGGATGATTTCTTTTGAGCAAATGGAGCCCTCGTTGCCTCACAAAAGCTGAGAAATCGATGATTCACCCCTGGGCAGAAGGATACAGGCTCAGCACAGCTGCTAAAGCAAGCGTTCATTTTCCTCTGCTGTGGGAAGGCTGCACTAGTCTGTATAGAAAGCTTCCTTGCCAGGATGCCTTTGACGGTGCTGAGGTCGCACCTGATCACTGGTGGAGTTGGACACAGATTCTTCCGATTTATTGATCTAGCGGGGCTGCGGCAGCCTACAAGTTGGCAAAACATCCTTTAACAGGGCCTGCATAATCAGCTGCATCTCCACTGACTGAAGCGCAAACGATACATTTATCCCTGCGTGCCTTTATGTGGGCTAAAGCTGGTCTGAGCTGGCCTCCTCATCACTACTCAGTGACTGGAGATGAATGAATAAATAGATGCTTTGCACTTCTATAGCACAACCGATCCAATAAGCCCACAGCATGTTATACACATGGATGAATTAAGCTGCCTCATTCCTTTATGGGGTAGAAAAGTACTATCATCCCCATATTGCCAGCAAAGAAACTGAGGCATGTGGGAGAAGTGAAGAGTTAAATGAGTCATTTGAGGTTACACAGGAAGTTTGAGACAAAGCCGGTAACATAACCCAGATCTTTTTACTCCCAGGCCACGGTGCCTCTTCCACTAGGCTAGGGACTGGTTAAATATTTAAGATAAAATAAGTCTTGTGAGCTACTTATTTCTAGCATGGAGAGGTTTGAAATGTTTGGATAACTTTTCTTTTTCACTGCCTCATGTCTTTGCCTATTCAGATACTGGAAACAGAAGAGTTGAAGTTCCCCTGAAAAGCCTGTTTATGTGATATTTTCATCTGGGACTGGGGAGGAAGCACTTTGATCTAGTCTCCTGCGATTTCCGGTCATGGGAGATTTAGCTAAGTGTCCAAACTCTCGGGTGATGTGCCCTAGGCAAACCTGAACTATGGAACTTGTCTAAGGCTCTCCTTGTACTAACGGGGGTAGGGAGAAGCAGCCTAAAGCCTGGAATGTTTATTATTATAAACAAAAGCAGAAAGACCGTACCCCCAGTTTCCTCTTTTACCATCCATAGACTGGTAAAAAAGGAAATTCTATTATTAATCCAGATAGATTTTGCTGCTCATTCACAATGCCGAGCAAGCAGTGAATTATCTGAATATTCAGCATTCTCAGTTCATACCACAGGTCCAAGACAAGATTTGTATTATTAGTGTTATTTCTTTCCCCTCCTTCCCCCCAGTTCTGAAGATTTTTGCCTGTAGTTACAGCCTCCACATTTTACTCTTGAGCTTCAAAGTAGTTTATTGGCATATTCACATGATACACGGGCTAGAGATTGTGCTTAGAGCCTCCTATCTCTCTCCACAGCCATAGTGCCCCAGGTGACTGTGACTTCATATTATAATTATTATTGGAGTCTCAATAGACTAGGAGTCTCACTAGAACAGTGAGACCTAAACCCCCTCAAACTTCACCAAACTTGGGATTTGGACCCAAACTTTGTCACATGGGCCCGTGTTCGCTAGATGGATCCGAACTGGAACAATGAATCCAAAACACCTTGTACTTAGAAGGAATTTGGACCTAGATCTGCACTTAATGGCTTGGAGCCATCTCTAATTATTACTAGGGAAAGGCTGGCATATTCCCTCTGTTTTCTAAGTGCTATATTTTTGAAGCCTTAATACCACTAGCTCATATAAGGTATTTACCATCTAACAGTGATCCCAGCGACGGGCCATATACTACTCTAGAACAATGCGAAAATTCCCTTTGACATATATGTTAGTTCAATGCATGGATCCAGGCATATCTCTATCAAAACCACCTCCTCACACCCTCTGCCAAACCCTCGGGGGCAGAATCTGGCTGCTTGATTGATTCCTTCAAAGTTCTCAATAATGCTGGCTGAAAACTTTTGCTGAACATTATTTTCAACAAAAGATGTTTTTGTGACAAAATTTCTGTTTTCATCAAAAATTTAAAAGTCATGGTTTTCAAAACAAACAACGATTTTTTTTTTTCAGTTTTCAGTAGCTGAAACCTTTTTTCATGAAAGGCCAGAAAATGCAAGGAAAGTTTTTGACAAAAAATATGTATTTTTAGTTTTGAATATTTTCAAAGTTTCCCAACCAGCTGTAGTTTTGAAGTCATTTTTAAACTGATTTATTCTGGTCACTTATTTTTAATCCTTCTCCAACACTAACTTATGTTCATGTTTGTTATTACTCCAATCCACTCTCTATATATGTAATAATCTAAGCAAATTCAATGTCATAGGAATATTGGAGTAAGCATATTGGATGAGACAGTTTGCCCGTCCAGGTTGATATCCTACCCACAGGAAACGTCTTGCTTCAGAGGAAGGTGAAACTCTACTTAACACGTACCTCTCTGATTATGCACCTACAAGGAAAATCCATTCCTTCCTGACCCCTGCAGCCAATTAGCTTATGCCCTGAAATACCGAAATGCCTGGGTAATAGATAATTTGTCTGTCTCTGTTTCCTAGTGGAATCCAGACCAGTATCTACATCAACATTGGCACCTGTATTGGCCGTCTCGACCAAGAAGACTGACTGGGTCATGGAGAGCGACTTACCTTCTCATTCCCTGGAGACTGTCCCTAATTAACTGAGACAAAGGAAGGGATGTGAGGAGGCTTGCACTGTCACTGAGCATCCCCAAACCAGGTCTATACCTCACCAAAGAGAAATTTAGAGATACATTTGCAAAGGTACAAATGGCAAAGGTAGAAGCGACTCTCAGAGGGATTTGGGTACCTTTGAATATCGACCCCTCACTCCAGCACCTTACACCAATACTAAATTCTCTTTGCAAAATTTAAAAGAACAAGTGTTTTGTTGCCTTCATTACCGCATGGATACCATAAATGAGAGCAATATTACTAGGTGAGCCCCAAGAAAATCAGTAATCCCTCGGAATTTCATTTTATTGATAAGCCCGTGGCTCAGCACAAGATAGCCAATTACCAAAACCTGGTTTGCTTTGGCGATTATTTGTATTCCAGTAACACAAAAAGCCCCCCAACCGGAGAACAGGACCCCAATTTGCCAGCTGCTGTAGGATTACATAGTAAGACCATCCCTTCCCTGAAAAGCTTCGTCTCAATGGACAAGGAAGACAAAGGGTAGGAGAAAGGAAGTATTACTACCCCAATTTCAGTGCTGGAAACTGAAGCACGGACAAAAGAAGTGATTTGCCGATGGTCACATAGGAATTAGGCTGTAGAGCTGGTTGTAGAGCTGGAATTAGGTTGTAGAACTTAGATTTCCTGGTCCTATTCCAGTGCCTTACGACCAGCCCACCCTTCTGAAGAATGACTATATGTCACTGAACAATTGGTTGAGTGGTTAGAGCTACCCACTTTTCTTAGCTAGACTGGAAAATACCAAAACTCTTGAGGCTCAGCTTATTAGCAGTCATATTAAAACCCATGCTTCAATTTCACTGAAATAGGAAGTAGATATGGGTAAAGCCTTCTGAAGAACTGGCAGAAACAAGACAGACTAACTCACATGGAGTCAAGTATCAGAGGGGTAGCCGTGTTAGTCTGAATCTGTAAAAAGCAACAGAGGGTCCTGTGGCACCTTTAAGACTAACAGAAGTATTGGGAGCATAAGCTTTCGTGGGTAAGAACCTCACTTCTTCAGATGCAATCTTGCAATCTTGCATCTGAAGAAGTGAGGTTCTTACCCACGAAAGCTTATGCTCCCAATACTTCTGTTAGTCTTAAAGGTGCCACAGGACCCTCTGTTAACTCACATGGAAACATTAGTAATATAAATAACAAAAAGATGCATCAACAGTATACTTGACTGCAAACAGTGTTTTATTGAAAACTGAACTGTTTGTGCATTGGAACTTTCTTTAGTTACTTTGCTTCATCATAAACTTTGATTGGATGTTTAGTATTTATTGTACAGGGCTCTTCCTAGTCTTTCATATAATACAATGCAAGCTGTCTGAGTAACATAATGAAGCTCATAATACAATGAAATGTCAAGGAACCTTATTTAATAACAAAAGGAGAAAAACAAAACACAACTGTATTTCACTGTCAGAGAGTTTCCTGGGAACCAGCAAAGCAGGAGAAATAAGTTATCTGTCCGTTGATGTTTGTGAAAAGTTCTGGTCTTAAAGATATTCCTTATGCATCCACGCCAGGGATATTGCCCACTATATTCCTTTGACAGCCAGGCAATGATATTTCATTCATAAAAACTGAATTATGGAAGTGATCAATATAATGCAGGCCTGAAGTGGCTCAAGTCCAGAACATCAAGTTCCATGTACAAACAGAAACAAGGGCAGCAGTGCTAGACAATTAGAAGTAAGTTTAGTTTCATGTTGTTTTAATTGGAAACATGGCTGGTAATAACTAAGTTAGGTCATGGAGAAATTTTGCTCTTTTGAAAATGTTAGGCATAATGAAGCCCACCAAATTACTGCCCGTTTTAAAAAAAAAAAGGCTGTGGCACAAAAAATGGCAATAACAGAAATGTACAGTAGCACCCACAAGGTACTAATGGAAGATGGTCCCGGCACCGAGGAGCTCATGAGCTAAGGATAGACAAGCAGTCAGAGGTTAGAGAAGCTGTTCTCAAACTATGGGTCAGGATCCCAAGTGGGTTGTGACCCTGTTTTAATGGGGTCGCCAGGAATGGCATTAGAGTTGTTGGGACCCGGAGCCGAAGCCCGACCCCACTGCTCAGGGCCAAAGCCTGAGGGCTTCAGCCCTGGGTGACGGGGCTCAGTACAGGCCCCCCACTTGGGGCTGAAGCCATTGACCTTTGGCTTTTCTGGGGCAGTGGAGCTTGGGTGGGTGGGCTTAGGCTTCAGTCCCCACTCCTGGGTCACATAGTAATTTTTGTTGTCAGAAGGTGATCACTGTGCAATGAAGTTTGAGATGCCAGGCTAACTATAGAGGGTTGTTAAACCAGGATGGTCCTCTCTTCAAACCCATAATTAATTAGGTTGATCAAGACTAGAGAAGACTGCCTGGAACTCCTCAGGGACGTAAATGAGCGAGGGGAAAGGCAAGCACAATGGCAGATGAAACTCACTGTGGTCATGCACATTGGAGGGAATAATATGAACTATCCATACTCATCACTGGGTCCTAAACGAATTGCAGTCATTCAGGAAAAAGACCTGGGCATCATTGTGGACTGCTTTTTGACAACCTCTGCTCAATGTGCACTGGTATAAAAATTAAAAAGCAAATAAAAATTAGTAGGCATGTAACAGGGCAACACTCTGCCCCTGCACTCTGGTACTGCTCAGACTCCACTGATTGGATATCCAGACCGTACTGTTTATTTCAGATCCTTCCACCAACACCTTTACAGTTCTGTGTAGCAATACTATGCACACTCGTCCCTTGTATCCTCAGCCCTTTTCCCGGGCCCAAGAGGAGACGAGATCTCTCTTTCTGGAGATTTATTTGACTCTGAACTCAGCTAGCCCAGCTCTTCTCTCTCTTGCCCTTCTTTCCTGTGCCTTTTTAGTTAAATCAGTTCTCAGGTGCTGGGCTAATTAATCCTTTAGCTCACCCTGCATGCTATCCTGATTAACTAATTACATTTCAACCCTCAGTCAGACCTCTCTGGGGGAGCTAATTAGTTCCAGAGTGATCAGAGTGCAGGCTCATTTGTTAACTCCCTGCACTCTGTCACAATAATAATGGTGCAATTAGTCTTTAAAGTTAAAACAAATAACCATGCAAGGTTGTGGCCCTTTAAGCCTTAAAAATTCTTCCTCTGCTGCAGAAAATAAGTGACATTTTCTTTACAGGGCCTCAGTGTTTTTCAATGGCAATTGTGCAGTGCAGGAAAGCCTCTTTGAGAAACAAATTGAATTTTATAGCCCTAGGACTGCATGAAGGGACCAAACCAGAGCAGAGCCTTAATTATACATTTTGGCAGCTCTCCGGCTGTATTCCTTTTAATGCAATTTTAAAGCAAAATCCTTCAAGCGCTTTCTGGAGAGAATGTAGACGATAGATCTGAATGGCCCCTTAACAGCTTTAATGCTAAGAATTTTTACATTTTCTATTCAGATTGTGATTTAGGGCCTTTTGTGCATGTGTTTCTGATTAACCTCTGTTTGGGAAAGGTAAGTGGCTAAATGAATACTTCCAATTAAACAGGATAAAAATCTGTTTATCAGCCTGACACTGCCTCTTCTCTGTGTCGTGGCTTTGGGCAGTACAGAGCTGATCTCTGCAGGAGGCATGCCAAAATTAAAATAATAGAGAGACAAATGATTTCTTCTTATATGTTGTTGATCACAGGGGAGATCAGCACGGTTATCAAATGAAGCATCCTCTACCGCCAAGGTCAGGTGCTGAAGCTAAACATGAGGACAATGCATAGGCTCCCGCTGGTATAGAATCTGCTTTCATAGATCAAAATTTGGTTTTTAATGTCGCTTGACCCTTTATTTGCCAAGGCCTTAAACTGGGACCCAGTGGAGAGACTTGAGCATGGGACTGATGTACTCCCAGTTCAAGACCTTCACAATTAATGGATCAAGAGACATTAAAGACCATATTTTGATCTATGAACCGTTGTGACAACTGCACAATGCAGATCACAAAGCCGAGGACAAAGCACGTGAGAGGTGAGGACAAAGTATTCTTTGCTGAGGGGTCTGGCTATGGAACATTCTTCCAGAGATCAGGAGAATCCAGAGTTTGACCATCTTTAGGAAATGCTGCAAGACCTTCCTCTTTGCAAAAGCCTTTGCACCATAAGAATGACATTTATAACACTGACACCTTCACTCTACCTACTAAATCCCAACCAGCCAACCAATCTAAAAAAAAAAAAAAAAGATTAATTACATCTATAATATTAAAATAAAAAACCCTATCCCAAGTGGAGATTTTGCCCCTAACAGGGGGAAATACCAGCAACTCCATGAACTCCACTACGAGCTTTGCTATTGATTCTATATAGAAGATGCTCTGATACTATGGTGATGGGCAGCAGTATAAAATTTAAACACACTGGCGATAGGTGTTACTGTGGATGGAATCTCTTATTATGTTAAAACATAGAAGCCTAATTAAGTCCCCAAGTTATTTAAAATCACCTAACTGTAAGCATACAAGAAATCTCACTGCAGTAAGTGGGATTCTCTTAAGGCCATTTATGCATCTGTTCAGTCCGGATGGTTTTAATACCTGAGGGTTGTGGTGGACTGGGTAATCGGTGACAGGCCCGCTGATGGGGGGAGGGGAGGAGAAGGGGGCAATCGCCCGAGGAGGCTGCAGGGCTCCTAGGTGCACGCGACCACTCCGGGCCCCGCACTTTGGGGGGCCCGACGGGCCGGCGTGATTGGCCAGCGTGGTTGGTCCGAGAAGTGATGGATTTGTCACTTCGGCCCCAGACCCCACACCCCCCTAGGGATGGCCCTGGGACCCGGAATTGCTGTCGGCAGGCCTGATCGGTGAGGTCGAGAAGGGTGAGAACCCTGCCTCGAGGGGCAATCTCTACCAAGATCTGAGCCTCTTTCACAGTCCTGTTAGGACTCGACATTAAGCTGACAGTCACCGTTCAGTGAGGAAAGCATCTGGATGGCAAAGCCTACCGCCACCTCCTCATGGTGAGAGTCGGTAACTAGCAAGAATGTGGAGGGCGAACTCCCCCCCTTATTGGGGGTGGGCAGCCCCCCAAAAATCTGCTCCCCTGGTAAAGGTAGTCTCCCCCTGGGGTAAGGCTTAGCTTCCCCCTGTGAAGGGTTACATCTTTTTAGCTATGGAGAAAAGGAATTTTAATATTTATACCGGAGTGGCGCTGGACAGGATAAACAACGTCCCTGCTGCTGGTTTTGTTGCCCCAGCTGGCAGTGTTAAATATGTTACGGGACTAATTCGGGTCGCTGGACTGATGCATAAAACATTTTTGTGTGAGTGGTTACCTCACGAGACTGAGATATGTGATCTCCCTGTCAGAGCTGATATCAGAGTAGGGAATTTTGGTTGGTTATGTGAGGACCAGGTAGATAATGATTTGTCATTTTTACCTCTGGTTTTTACTAGTACCTTTTTAAATAATTTGGATGTGGATAATTTGAATCCTAGTTTTAAGTATTTAGATACTTTGGATGAGCCATATTTTGATGAGATTGGACATTTTTGCGCTAATTTAACTACTGTTTTTACTAATATGGATAATTTACAAAATAGCAGCTCATGGAAGGACAGAATTTTTTATTTAGAATATCCCGTTGAATGTTATAATTGTCCTCTACGCCCACAGATTTTAGCAACCTTCGGTACGTGGGCTAAACATATCAATGTGGTCCATAAGAGTAAGGCCATTAGAGCTGTATGCAAAAAATGTGGTAAACACTCTCAGTTCCATAATATAGCTTGCCACTACCCCAAGTGTGTGCCCAAGGAGGTGGCCAACCCGGAGATGGGTTATGCCTGTTTGCTCTGTCAGGTTTCCACACTAAGTCTCGATTGAGCCAACATACTAGACATAGGCATCCTGCAGTTAGGAATGAGGAGAGGAAGGAAAGTAAGGTGGTAAGGAAGGTTGTTAGTGAGTCTACTTGCTCTCGAGTATGGAATGAACAAGAAGTTGAACTTCTTACCCAATTAGAGATTAAATATGCGGGTAAGAGAAATATAAATACATGTATAGAGAGTGAATTAGGGACCAAAACTAACAAATTTCAGACAAAACATGTGAGTTGGCTAAGAAGAAGGTTAGTAAGGATACTGTTATTGATAATTTAAGTAATGAAGGTGTTGGTGATGAACGTTAAGAGAACTTTAAGAGAGCATTCGTCGGTGAATAATGTGATTACATTGTGTAGGCAAGGTAGACGAGATAGAAAGGCTGAGTAGATTTTAGGTAGTCTGGGGAAAATTGAAATGTTATTGAGAGATGCTCATACAGTTTCTGTTGGATGGATAGAGGAATTGTGTAAACCATTGATAGATGATTTAAATGGTGGTATTGAGGAACAAGAGGTGAAGAATGAAAATAGGATAAGGAATAAAGGGAATGGAGATAGAAAGAAGCAGTCAGGCCAGGTCTACACTACCGCGGTAGTTCGACAGCTGGCAATCGAACTTCCGGGTTCGATTTATCGCGTCTGGTCTGGACGCGATAAATCGATCCCGGAAGCGCTCGCCGTCGACTGCGGTACTCCAGCTCGGCGAGAGGAGTACCGCGGAGTCGACGGGGAGCCTGCCTGCCGCGTGTGGACCGCGTCTGAACCGCGGTAAGTTCGAACTAAGGTATGTCGACTTCAGCTACGTTATTCACGTAGCTGAAGTTGCGTACCTTAGTTCGAATTTGGGGGTTAGTGTAGACCAGGCCCTAATCTCTACTCGAAGGTATGCTACTAAAAAGGCCTGTTATAAATTCTATCAACAGTTGTTTATTAAAGATAAGAAAAGATTGCCGCGGATAATTATGGGAGAACCGGATAAAGCCAAATGTTGCATTCCCCTGAGTGAGATCGAACAATATTATGTAGGTATTTTAGATAATATTGGACATGGCACTACGAGAGGATGGTTCCCCAGCCGTTGAGAATGTGAATAATGATTTATTACTGAGTCTGATCTCTATGGAGGAAGTTAGGGAGGCCTTGCGAGCTATTCGTAAAACTAGTTGCCCAGGCACCGATAGGGTAACTGTTAATGATTTATGGGAAATCTTTAATTTGGACTCTCAGATGCTCTCAAAAAAATTTAATATATGGTTTTTAAATATGCAGATCCTGGACTTTTAAAAAGAAAATAGAACTATTTCAATCCCCAAGGTACAGGATGAGGAAGAATTAGTTAAACTGTCCTCGTTGTAGCTATGGATCCCTTATTAGTTAAATTAGAATCAGAGGGGTCTGGGTTTTATGTTCAGGGAAATAGTATTACGTCGTTGGCATTTGCTGAAGATGTGGCTATATTAAGTAGTTCTTATCAGGGGATGAGTAAAAATCTTGAGATTGTAGATCGCTTTTGTATGAATAGTAGTTTACGGGTCAATGTCAAGAAGACAAAAGGGTTTCACATATTACCTTAACATAAGACTTATGTGATTAACCCTAAGAAGAATTGGAAGTTAGGTAGTGAGAGTATCAACGATGTGCAACCAGGTCAGTTTGAGAAATATCTGGGGGCGAGAATCGACCACTGGATTGTTGTGTGCGAGGTGTCTCTAGAGGTTAAATTGACCAAGTGGTGTGATAGTCTATGTAGGGCTCCCCTTAAGCCTGCCCCAAAATTAGTGATTTTACAGACATATATTTTACCTAGGCTATTTTATCATTTGCTTTTAGTTGAAGCTCCCTTTTATATTTTAAGTGGATTGGTTGTTTTTGTTAGGAAAGTTGTTAAAAATATTTTACATTTCCCACGGTGTACTACAGATGGGTTATTTTATGTTAGGGGAAGAGATGGAGGGTTAGCATTAACAAAATGTAGCTTGCAGATTCCCAATATGTTGATTAGTAAATGGAGGAGGCATATTGTCTCAAGGGATAATTGGATTGATTTATCTTTCATTTATGCTGGAGAAAATTTAGTGGATAAGATTTTGATGTATAGTGCTGCTACTCTTAACCTGACAAAATGGAGAGATGAGGAATTTTTCAGATGATGTAGTTTGAGGTTTCAGGGGGTGGGCATTAGGTCCTGAAGAAGTGAGGTTCTTACCCACGAAAGCTTATGCTCCCAATACTTCTGTTAGTCTCAAAGGTGCCACAGGACCCTCTGTTACTTTTTACAGATTCAGACTAACACGGCTACCCCTCTGATACTTTAAGAATTATATTATCAGTAATTCGTTCTTGAAAAGACCTTGTATGGCTAAATCTTCCTCCTTAATTGCTGCATGACAAATGAGGGCTAATGTTTATCCAACTAGGGAGACTTTAGCAAGAGGAAGAGAGGGAGTTAATGCTATGTGTAGATGGTGTGGAAAGGTTAGGGAGATCATTCCACATATATCTGGGCAGTGCTATAAAACTATAAAATGCTCGGATTAAGAGACATAATAAGGTAGTCTCAGCTGTGATTGATAAAGCTGGTAAAGGTGGGTGGAAGACAACAGTGGAACCACATCTTAGAAATAGTGAAGGGAATTTGCATAAGCCAGATGTTTTTGTGAAGGGTGATTTTGCAGTTGTAGTAGATGTTACCATTCATTGGGAGGACAATTCTGACAGTTTGGAAAGGGCCCACAGGAAACGGTTGACTATTACTCTGAGTTGGAAGAAGATATCAAAAAGATATCCGGGAATATAAATGTCCACTTCTTTGGTCTCATAATTGGACTTGCGGCAAGTGGAATGAAGGTAATAATGATCTTTTAAAGCTGCTGGGAACTGAGAGAGGTAAGAATTTTAAAGAAAATCTTTTCATGCTCATGCTATATGCCATCGCTAACATGATGGCCATGTTCAGTGACAAGCAGAGATCCCGGATTCCCATTCCATGTATCCTACTAATATTTATTTCTCTTTTATTTCTCCATATTTTAATTTCAATGGATCACTGGTTCTTAGTACCTCTGTATCCATTGGCTACTTACTCACCTGTCCTTTCTTATATAGTGGTTTTAATTTATGAATAAATACTTATTAATTAGGATTAATATCCTATTTTAAATTATTTTTGTATCGGATTATTTTTTAACTAGGAAAGGGCAAGTAGTCACCCTGTACAAATGTAAGCACGCACTTCAGTGCTTTGATGAATCAGGGCCTAAAAGACTATAGAAAGCTACAGGCAAGGCAATGGAGTTGATATGAGCTAAGCGGGAGTCAGAGCTGTGGAAATAATACACACTAGTGAACTTTAATGGATGTGTGTCTGATCTGAATTATATCCTCCCGCTTCTGTAACGAAGAGGTAAACCATAGTCATGTTCATAGTCATAGAGTTCAAAGCCAAAAGAGACTACTGTGATCATGTATGCTGAGTTCTAATATAACACAGGTCACAGAATTTCACCCCGGTAATTTTTGTATCAAGCCCTAGTGGTTGATGTCTGGTTAATTTTAAAAGGACTAATCTGGAAGGGGGAAAGGGAAAAAAAAGCCCTTCCCCGGAGTTGATGAATGCACTCCCAGCTCACAACTATTTTATAGCAGTGGTGGTGTCTGAAAGGCCTGGTTGTGTGTCAACCAAGCGTCAAAGCCTGAGGTCTTTACTAATTTTTAACTCACTCCCTCCTCAAGGAAACCTAACCAGTGGGTGTAAAATGAGTAACGACCTCAAGATTTAGCTAAAATATATTCTATGTGGCTCTATAAATCTGAATTATGGAAACATTTCTCCATCTTTTGCCTCCAGGTCTTTACCGCATTTAAAGTCATTACTGGAAAGAGGATGAGGTTTTCAGTAGATTACAGGTACTGTGTAAGCAAACCATTGGACCAGAAGTAACTGCATAGCAAGGTATGTCAGCGTCAGCATATCTCAAGACAACACACTTGATGGGAGAGGGCGGGAATAAATCCTCAACTGCAGTTATTTCTGATGTTTCCTCCAAAGGAACTGTAATAGGAGCAATATTTTGTCATGATCAATGTGATATGTGACATAATGGAAAGTTTCACCTGGCTCTCTCTTTCTGCCATTTGCGTATAAAATGTAATGTCCTGGTTGCCCACTGCCAACTAAAATCTGTAAATCAAAGAGAGAGAACAGCTTCCCTGTGTATGGCAATAAAGGATCACATGTGAATGACAGACAGTGGCGAGAGGAAAAAAACCCAAGTTGCTAAGATGTTACAAATGAGTCTAATATGCCGCAAGGAGGAAATTGAAATTCCTTGGAAAGCAACAGTGGCATAGAGAATAAACAGCTCAGAATGCCCACCTTCAAGCCTTCACTGGCTTTCACTGAAATGCATCATCATTTTTAGATGCTGGCATGGAGAAGGGAATGGAATCTGGAGTGATCTCATGATACTGAAAACTCATAAAAGGGTCTGTCTGATATTTTTGTTCTCCTGTTGCTTGGAACCCCATCCATTTTTGTTGGAAGTGTACGGACAGAAGCTCGTTGTAGACATTGATAACACTGGTCTACAATTTTTGAGAAGTTGTCTGCTTCAGAGATAAAATGTGCTATTTATTATGTATTTTGATGGGCTGAATTCAAATATGACAATTAAAACAACTGATTGGCTACTGTTTCTAAGATATTTAAGTTTTTACATTTTATGTCTATGTATATTGTGTAGATACGTAGAGTTTTAATCATAAATTGTAAACCTAGGTCTTTTCATGTGTTTATGGTTGCTTTACATGATAATATTTCACCTGTCCTGTTTATGTAACACTTTAAAAATCAGCAAAAGGGTTATATAAATAAAATTTATTATGAAACAAAAGGCAAAAAACTATTCTGTACATAGTTTAGTCCTATTCAGTGTCTACTCAGCGCTTCTTGGCTTGTCTGTTGTATTCATTAAATGGAGCATCTCTTGTCACTGTCCAGCAATAGTCTGCAAGCATTGATGGGCTCCATTTGCCCTGATAGAGTTTCTCCATTGTTGCAATGTCCTGGTGAAATCGCTCGCCGTGCTCGTCGCTCACTGCTCCGCAGTTCAGTGGAAAAAAATCTAGATGAGAGTGCAAAATATGTATCTTTAGTGACATGTTGCAACCAAGGCTTTTGTATGCCTTGAGGAGGTTTTCCACCAACAACCTGTAGTTGTCTGCCTTGTTGTTTCCGAGAAAATGTATTGCCACTAACTGGAAGGCTTTCCATACCGTCTTTTCCTTGCCACGCAGTGCATGGTCAAATGCATCATCTCGAAGAAGTTCACGAATCTGAGGACCAACAAAGACACCTTCCCTTATCTTAGCTTCACTTAACCTTGGAAATTTTCCATGGAGGTACTTGAAAGCTGCTTGTGTTTTGTCAATGGCCTTGACAAAGTTCTTCATCAGACCCAGCTTGATGTGTAAGGGTGGTAACAAAATCTTCCTTGATTCAACCAGTGGTGGATGCTGAACACTTTTCCTCCCAGGCTCCAATGACTGTCGGAGTGGCCAATCTTTCTTGATGTAGTGGGAATCTCTTGCACGACTATCCCATTCGCAGAGAAAACAGCAGTACTTTGTGTATCCAGTCTGCAGACCAAGCAAGAGAGCAACAACCTTCAAATCGCCACAAAGCTGCCACTGATGTTAGTCATAGTTTATGCACCTCAAAAGTTGTTTCATGTTGTCATAGGTTTCCTTCATATGGACTGCATGACCAACTGAAATTGATGGCAAAACATAGCCATGATGCAGTAAAACAGCTTTAAGACTTGTCTTCGATGAATCAATGAACAGTCTCCACTCATCTGGATCGTGAACGATGTTGAGGGCTGCAGGGCCGGCTCCAGGGTTTTGGCCGCCCCAAGCAGCCAACCCCCCCCCCCCCCCAAAAAGCCGCGATCGCGATCTAAAAAAAGCTGCGATCGCGATCTGCGGCGGCAATTCGGCGGGAGGTCCTTCACTCCCAGGCGGAGTGAGGGACCGTCCGCCGAATTGCCGCCGAATACCTGGACCTGCCGCCCCTCTCCCGAGCAGCCGCCCCAAGCACCTGCTTGAGAAGCTGGTGCCTGGAGCCGGCCCTGGAGGGCTGCCATCACACCATCGATGTTGCAGGCTACAAGATCACCTTCCATGAAGAAGAATGGGACAAGATCCTTTTGACGGTCGCGGAACATGGAAACCCTAACATCACCTGCCAGGAGATTCCACTGCTGTAGTCTGGAGCCCAACAGCTCTGCCTTACTCTTGGGTAGTTCCAAATCCCTGACAAGGTCATTCAGTTCACCTTGTGTTATGAGGTGTGGTTCAGAGGAGGAGGATGGGAGAAAATGTGGGTCCTGTGACATTGATGGTTCAGGACCAGAAGTTTCATCCTCTTCCTCTTCCTCGTCTGACTCAAGTGAGAATGATTCTGGTGCATCAGGAACCGGCAGTCCTTCTCCGTGGGGTACTGGGCGTATAGCTGATGGAATGTTTGGATAATGCACAGTCCACTTTTTCTTCTTTGACACACCTTTCCCAACTGGAGGCACTATGCAGAAGTAACAATTGCTGGTATGATCTGTTGGCTATCTCCAAATCATTGGCACTGCAAAAGGCATAGATTTCCTTTTCCTGTTCGACCACTGGCAAAGATTTGTTGCACAAGTGTTGCAGCATATGTGTGGGGCCCACCTCTTGTCCTGATCTCCAATTTTGCAGCCAAAATAAAGGTGATAGGTTTTCTTAACCATAGTGGTTATACTGCACTTTTGTGATGCAAAAGTCACTTCACCACAAACATAGCAGAAGTTATCTGCACTGTTCACACAAGTACAAGGCATCTCTGCTCACTTTGGCTAAACAGAAATGTGTCCCTTTGCAAAATCAAACACTGACAAATAAGAGAGCACGACACTGTATGATTTCTAGAGCTGATATAGGGCAATTTGTTCAGCAGAGTGATGTAAGCTTCGTTATGATTGCATCATCCATGACTTCTAGGAATAACATGATGCAATTCATACCATGTATGACGCAATATCAGCTCCAGATTGCATCATTCATTGTTTTGCCTAAAAAGCAAGTACTGTCCAAACCCAGTCATAGATTTATTCATAGATCCAGTCAAAGATGTATTTTAGTCATTTCTGGTTTAAATTGAGATCCCTTCCCTTTATAACTCACTTATCCTCCGCCATTCCCAAGTCAAGGGTCGTATATACTGACCCAATAGCATATCTTAAAAACTAGAGCCAATCAACAATTTTAAGCATCATTTTCGTTCTCAGTGACCCAGAATTAGTAACGTTTGACTACATTTATTTCAGAAGCATTTTGGCTGTAGAGCAGTGTAATGGGACTAAATTAATAAAATGTTGCAGCATTTTGTTAAACATAGGGATTGGACAATCAAGGTTCTGATCAAATAAGGATTGGCCCACACCCTTACGCAATATTAATTATTGCCAGTGCTGGCAAATTTTTCAAGAATCCAGAATTGTTTCCCCTCCCAAATCAGGATGAAAAGTCAAAATCTCAAACATTTTTGCAAAATGAAAAGCCTTTTTTTTTTTTTGGTTTAGCTCAATGGAAATGTTATGTTTTGATAATTTTGAAACATTGTGTTTAGATTTCTACTATATTTTAATGTTTTAAAAAGATAAATGCACCATTGTTCTATGGGAGACGCAAAGGGGCCAGACCGGCAAGCTGAGCTGTGCAGAAGGACCCATGCTGGGACTCTGCCCACATCGATCAATTTGCAGGATTGGGGCCTAAATGATTTCATTGCATTGTGACTCAACTATTGCATCTGATGTCTCAGCAACACCATCCCTCGCGGCAATAAAAGTATTGACTCACCCATTGCCCTCAGTTTTCTTGGCATAGATTTCCCTGCCCTATTTCAAGGAAAGCAATTCCCCCCCCCCCACCCCTTTGCAGTGTTGATCCACTGTAGCCTTGTTTGCAGGGCATTTAGGATTGAATTTTTCATAGATTAAATGGAAAGTGCAACAACTTTGGGGACTTTTTTTTGAAACTGTCAGCATGTTCCCCTGACATGCGGGGCCACTGCAAGCCACGTCAGGGGCTCTTAAGGGAGTCCGGGCCACATGCATAGAAATGAGGTTTGTGGATACACGCAGACTGAAAGCCAGAAGTGAAAAGTGCAGAGGCACCAGTGCTAGAAAGTATAAGACCCAGTAATTATAAGAAAAGGTAGAAAAAGGTAGAAAAACCACCTTTGCTTGGAGCAATCAAACAATCGTATGAATCTCCATTTGTGCTGGAATATTGACTTTCACCCATTGCTCTAAGAAAAAAAATAAAAAGCACTTGAGAGAAAAATGAAAAGACTTTTCAATTTTATCCTAACAAACATACTTTAACCTCTTGGAAAAAAACACAGCTGGGCAGCTTCTTCCCCTGACTTATAATTATCTGCAGCAGGCAAGAAATTACCTCCGTGTCTATCAAGAAAAATAACAATAATAAAAAAAATCGCCTATCAGACCATACTGGTTTCAAGCAAAGATTTCCCAGGGCACCCTGTAACTTTGAGTATGAAGAAGGAGCAATCAGATTCCTAATAACAGCTCTTCTGTTTGGGCCACTATCGAATCAAAGTAGTTAAGGAACACAGAGCTAGAGAGAGAGTCGTAAATGCAAGAGGACAGGGAGACAGGCAAGGAGGTGAAGGGAGAGAGAGACAAGGGAGCAGCAAGAGTGCGCACTAGCAACTGGCCCAGAACCACAACAGAAAAGACCGTATCAAATGCAAACAAGATTTCCATGATTTCCGGGAATTGCTGACTTAGGAATGCTCAAGGCGGCCAGTTATCACCGTGCAGCCTTGTCCATTAGTCCTGTACAGTTCTTGGAAACCCTTGTTAGGAGCCAAACTCTTATCTCCTTTCCCTCCTAGCCATTCCAAACCAGAGCAGCTAAGCTTGGCAGGGCTGGGAGCCACAAAGACAGGGGAGAAAGAATGCTTCACCCAGGGTTCAGGGAGGCAGCAGAGTTTCTGCCAGAATAGCCAGGCTGCAATAGCTCCATCTGCAGCTATACTTCTGGTCTGCAGGGGGCAAAAGGGTGTCATGGTGAAGGCGCTGCGCTATGACTTCACAGATGTAGGTCCAATACCGAGTTCTGGCACAAACACCAACCCTGTGTGACCTGGGCAAGGCATTTAATCATTCAGTGCCTTAGTCTCCCTATCTGTAAACTGGGGAAAGTAATCTTCATTTTGGGTGCCTTGACTGTTTCGATTGTAAACTTTTCTGGACAGGGACTGTCACTTATTCTGTATTGCTGACCGCATCCTTTCCAAAATCATGAGCTTCTAGTTGGAGCCTTTAAGGGGCATTATTTCTAGCTTTTCTCCGCCATCATGAGGAGCAGAAATTCCTTTTTCACGTATTACTTGAAAGCTGAGATTCCTATCCAATCACATGACTTCAGGAGCTGGGGCTTTAAGAAAAACATTAAATATTGCATGGCTGGGGTTATAATCACAAGAGCTGGTAACACTGTTTACTATGGGTCTGTACAGCGCCCAGCACAATGGGGCCCAAACTTGGAGTGGTGCCTTTAGGTGCTACTGCAATACAAATAACAAGTATCTAGCCCAGTGATTCTCAAACTGGGGCCACCGCTTGTGTAGGGAAAGCCCCTGGCGGGCCGGGCCGGTTTGTTTACCTGCCCCGTCTGCAGGTTCGGCCGATCCCAGCTCCCACTGGCCGCGGTTTGCTGCTCCAGGCCAATGGGGGCTGCGGGAAGCGGCGCGGGACAAGGGATTTGCTGGCCGCCGCTTCCCGCAGCCCCCATTGGCCTGGAGCGGCGAACCACGACCAGTGGGAGCCGCAATCGGCCGAACCTGTGGACGGGGCAGGTAAACAAACCGGCCCGGCCCGCCAGGGGCTTTCCCTATACAAGCGGCGGCCCCAGTTTGAGAACCACTGATCTAGCCAAAGAAGCCACACAGTCATGGAGTTTTTGGTCCCATAGCCCTGATTCTCCCTGGCCTTCCCCTGAAACTGTGCTGTGTGGGAGCATGGGAGGGAGCCTGTGGCTCTGAGCTTCATGCTCAAAGGTGGTGTGGCCCAGAAATCCTCCCCCATCCGCTTGGAATAAAATGGCACCAGCTCTGCTGAATTTGGTACCCTCTGAGGCCAAGGAGGGAGAGGCGAGGTTCTGTCTTATGACTTTACACCTAAGACCCTCTGTGCAGCACGTCTCCCTAGACTGCTTCCCCGGGAAGGAAATGAAGCCCAGCACAATGGAGCTGAGATGTTCACAATACGCCTGATTAAAGGCGGCCAGAACAAACCAATCTGAGGCAGACATGCCAAACCTGCGGAAAAAATGCAGAAATTGGGCTTGTTTTTGGCTTGTAGCTTGTTGCTTGTTCTAGCTTGTTGCTTCTTTTTTTTTTTTGATCGGATCCTGGCAAGGGGGGGGGGCAATCAGGGGCAAGGGGAGAGAGAGAGAGTCAGGGGTGCACAGCGGGCCCACCGCTGTCCCAGACTGCACGCCGGGGGATCTAGTCACATAGAGAGTTGGGGTTCTTAGGGATTGGCTTCTTTTGGCCTTGTTTTGAAATGGGATTTGCTTGATTTTTGATTTATTGTGAAAGTCGGGGTGCTTATTTACCACGTGAAAGTTGGCAACTGTGATCTGAGGCCTTCCTCACCACGAACGCTAACAGCAGCAAAAGCTGAGGATAAAACCACACTGACAGTTCCTGGGATACAAACCTTGTTTTCATTCCGGATCTTACTTGATGCTTTTCAGGCCTAATTTAACAGGCAATAAAAGTAACGTGGTAGAAAATTCTGCTCACTCTGGTCCTCAAAGCTCTGCAGTCCTGCCCCCTTACCTAATTAATACTCACAGCCTAACATTTTGCATGGCTTTCCTGCACTGAATTCTGACCTGTAGCCAACTAGAGTCATAATTAGCCTTTCCCCATAAGTAATGATGGCAGGCTGTACAGGTGTCTGACTGAATATTTAAGCTTTATAATGCAATATATATAGTGGAATTAATGACTGTGACAAGAAAACCATCCATGGTGAGTAGCTGTAACGACCACTAGAGCATTTGGGTCAGGGTCCCGGCCCGTTCTGGCCCCTTTTGTGATGATCCAGTGGTGCAAGGAGGCTTTAAAATGAGCTAGGCCAGCCAGCTAAGGACCATGCCCATGTGGGAGAACCTAAGGGCTTGTCTTCACTATGGGGAAGTGGTGCAATCAATGCAGGGGGTGTCAAGTTAGCGGGTCTAGTGAAGACCCACTCTTCGGTCAACCCCGGTACTCCACCTCTCTGAGATGAGTAAGGGAAGTCAACAGGAGAGCGTCTCCATTCAACGCAGCACAGTGAAGACACTCGAGTAAGTCAACCTAAGCTATGTCGACTCCAGGTACATTATTCACATAGCTGGAGTAGCATCTAAGGTCAACTTACCCTGGTAGTGAAGTCAAGCCCTAAGATGCCACAGAGTCCTTGACCCCTTTATTGATATTGCCAATAAGGATGCCAGTTATAATGGTGATTTTTGTGACATGAACAATTGTCCAGTAGTCACTGGATTGGAGGCCACTATCACACTCCACATAGGTCAACAGATGGTGGTAACTGATGCTGACCTGGGCTACATTAAAACCAAGAATAGTATCCCTTCAACCAATTAGTTGGCACCACCCTACTACTTTTACCCTGGAATTAAGAGGCTTGTAGATTTTAAAGCCAAAGGGACCATTGTGATAATCTTGTCTCACCTCCTGCATTACACAGGGCAGAGATTTTTGGACTGCATATAAAATTCAAGACATAATGATCAATCCAAATAAAAAATTCTATAGATTCCACATTTCAGAATAACACACAGAGAAACTGCCATAGAAACACACAGCCCTGCGTGTGGAAATCTCACCATGTAACAACAACCCACAGTGACAAAAGTAAAGAACCATTGAAATCCAACACAATCCTACCGGATGAAGGCAACATACAAATTCAGGGAAGTCAGCAAAGGAAACTCTGCAGTAGTTTTTTCTCTTCTTAGGTAGCTGATCTCACTGAAGCAGTTTCAAGGCTCATTCTGACCTGTGAAAGTAGCTTGGCCAGAACAGGAGCATTCTGGGAAAGGAGGCGGGGGGGGGGGGGGGAGTGGTATTTTAATGCTAACTGAGTTATCTGTAAGGCTTGCAGGAAGGATGCAATGACAAGCAGGCCTGACTGGGATGGAGAATGACAGCTGACAGTGACAAATTCCTAATAAAAAATTCATTCCCCAAAAGTTTTTTAATTCAGAGAGCCGATGGATTTTTTTCTATAAAAAAAATCAAAACAAAAACACAGAGCTACAACTGTGCCATGGTAGTTTATTCATCTCATGGCAGCAGCCCTGAAGGAGGTTGGGGAGCTGGCTGACTCTAGCTAGAGTCGATGGGCTGTTCACAGAGGAGTGTCCTCCAGCCCAAGGTCTTGGAGGAGGAGAAGGAGAGGACAACATTTCTATTCTACAGGTTCTTACACCATGCCCAGTACCATAGTATCTGAATGCCTAGATGATCACAATCAGGTTAACTAAAAATTACTTGGCCTATGCTCTAGGCCAGCCTATTGCATACACCCCACGTTTGACGCTAGTCCTGAGTGACTGAAGACCGTAGAAGTTTAAGCCTCAGTTTATAATAAACAAGTGGCTGCATCATGGTCATCAGAAAGGACAGAACTAAAGATCTTCACCAGCCAGAGCACAATGCCTATCGCCAGACTTCCACAGAGAATTCCTGTCCGTGCTCATGATTTCCAGGTATTGGTCACCTACTTCAACAAGCCATTAAAGAGAGAGAGATTTAATGTACTTTGGGAAATTTTGCCATGTCTTGGAGTGGCTGACAAATCTGTGGTGTTAATTTAGATGGAATAAAGAGGCTCAAAAAGTCAAAGGTACAGGAAAAATCAATAAAAGAATTTGAAATATAAAGTATTAAGCAAGGCTTTTATTTTATCAATGTTCCTTGTCCCCTCTCCCTTTAGCAGTAGAGAGTTTTTAGACATAAAACCCCCTTGTCTGATAGGTTTTTAGGTGGCATTAAACATGGTAATAACTGTCTTTTTTGGGGAAAAGAAAAGTTAGTTGAAATGAGTTGGGGCTATTGTTATTGCTGTTGTTAAAGTCCAGTGCTGTTTCATAGATGACAAAACAAGACAAACACACACAAAAAGGGAAAGAAAAAGCCAGCAAAGATAGAATGCAGCTTCTGTCTCTGGTGGTGACTTTCGCATGCAACCTCACTGCTGGAAAAACACAGGCCCAGCACCTAGTCTTATCAGCCACTTCAAGTCCTGGCAAATTTGTACTAGTGGTGGGCAGTTTAGGGCGTTGCATTTAGCTGCCAGGCTTGTGTCAATGTTGCAAAATATGTACTCTTGACCTGCTAAGCTAGACTCTTATTAGACAGAAGGAAAAAGGAAAGAAATTCATGGAGGATAGGTCCATCAATGGCTATTAGCCAGAATGGGCAGGGATGGTGTCCCTAGCTTCTGTTTGCCAGAAGCTGGGAATGGGTGACGGGGAATGGATCACTTGATGATTACCTGTTCTGTTCATTCCCTCTGGGGCACCTGGCATTGGCCACTGTCCGAAGACGGGATACTGGGCTAGATGGACCTTTGGTCTGACCCATTATGGCGATTCTTATGTTCTTTAATTGGAAAGAGAAGAAATACAGTGGGAAAGGAAAAGGACACATTTGAGGATGGGGGAAGGGACAAAGTTTCACATCCCAGGTGGTGTTCAGGATTTAGCAGGAGCTGGTAGATATCATTTGGGTCCCTCTCTCTGGCCTGGTCTGCTCAGAATATCTCTCAGGATTAGGACAAATAAGATCTAGGATCCCAGAAGACAGTAGGGATGGTAGCCATGATGGCAGCTTGCTCCTCCCCCATCTTCCAGTCAGTCAGTGTTGCGGTAGCCTCCTTTGTCCCCCAAAGGCTCTTCTTTTAAGGGCCCTAAAACATAGTGATGGGTGGAATAGCCCATCCTCTCAACTAGGCCTGGTTTCCGACACACACATTTTGATTCACTGATTTCCAGTTCCCCCTCCTCAGGGGGACTGAGTCATCTATCTGCCGCCCCGACCGGGAAAACCGAGAGGTCTGCTGCTTGCCAGGAGCTAGGATACACGATGTGACGGAGAGACTGCCGAGACTCATCAAGCCCTCGGATCGCTACCCCTTCCTGCTTCTCCATGTGGGCACCAATGATACTGCCAAGAATGACCTTGAGCGGATCACTGCAGACTACGTGGCTCTGGGAAGAAGGATAAAGGAGTTTGAGGCGCAAGTGGTGTTCTCGTCCATCCTCCCTGTGCAAGGAAAAGGCCTGGGTAGAGACTGTCGAATCGTGGAAGTCAATGAATGGCTACGCAGGTGGTGTCGGAGAGAAGGCTTTGGATTCTTCGACCATGGGATGGTGTTCCAAGAAGGAGGAGTGCTAGGCAGAGACGGGCTCCACCTAACCAAGAGAGGGAAGAGCATCTTCGCCAGCAGGCTGGCTAACCTAGTGAGGAGGGCTTTAAACTAGGTTCACCGGGGGAAGGAGACCAAAGCCCTGAGGTAAGTGGGGAAATGGGATCCTGGGAGGAAGCACAAGCAGGAGAGCGCAAGAGGGGAGGACTCCTGTCTCATGCTGAGAAAGAGGGACGATTGATGAGTTATCTTAAGTGCCTATACACAAATGCAAGAAGCCTGGGAAACAAGCAGGGAGAACTGGAAGTCCTGGCACAATCAGGGAACTATGATGCGATTGGAATAACAGAGACTTGGTGGGATAACTCACATGACTGGAGTACTGTCATGGATGGATATAAACTGTTCAGGAAGGACAGGCAGGGCAGAAAAGGTGGGGGAGTTGCGTTGTATGTAAGAGAGGAGTATGACTGCTCAGAGCTCCGGTATGAAACTGCAGAAAAACCTGAGAGTCTCTGGATAAAGTTGAGAAGTGTGAGCAACAAGGGTGATGTCGTGGTTGGAGTCTGCTATAGACCACCAGACCAGGGGGATGAGGTGGATGAGGCTTTCTTCTGGCAACTAGCAGAAGTTGCTAGATCGCAGGCCCTGGTTCTCATGGGAGACTTTAATCACCCTGATATCTGCTGGGAGAGCAATACAGCGGTGCACAGACAATCCAGGAAGTTTTTGGAAAGTGTAGGGGACAATTTCCTGGTGCAAGTGCTGGAGGAACCAACTAGGGGCAGAGCTTTTCTTGACCTGCTGCTCACAAACAGGGAAGAATTAGTAGGGGAAGCAAAAGTGGATGGGAACCTGGGAGGCAGTGACCATGAGATGGTCGAGTTCAGGATCCTGACACAAGGAAGAAAGGAGAGCAGCAGAATACGGACCCTGGACTTCAGAAAAGCAGACTTTGACTCCCTCAGGGAACAGATGGGCAGGATCCCCTGGGAGAATAACATGAAGGGCAAAGGGGTCCAGGAGAACTGGCTGTATTTTAAAGAATCCTTATTGCGGTTGCAGGAACAAACCATCCCAATGTGTAGAAAGAATAGTAAATATGGCAGGCGACCAGCTTGGCTAAACAGTGAAATCCTTGCTGAACTTAAACGCAAAAAAGAAGCTTACAAGAAGTGGAAGATTGGACAAATGACCAGGGAGGAGTATAAAACTATTGCTCAGGCATGCAGGAATGAAATCAGGAAGGCCAAATCACACTTGGAGTTGCAGCTAGCAAGAGATGTTAAGAGTAACAAGAAAGGTTTCTTCAGGTATGTTAGCAACAAGAAGAAAGTCAAGGAAAGTGTGGGCCCCTTACTGAATGTGGGAGGCAACCTAGTGACCGAGGATGTGGAAAAAGCTAATGTACTCAATGCTTTTTTTGCCTCTGTCTTCACGAACAAGGTCAGCTCCCAGACTGCTGCACTGGGCAGCACAATATGGGGAGAAGGTGACCAGCCCTATGTGGAGAAAGAAGTGGTTCGGGACTATTTAGAAAAACTGGATGTGCACAAGTCCATGGGGCCGGATGCGCTGCATCCGAGGGTGCTAAAGGAGTTGGCGGATGAGATTGCAGAGCCATTAGCCATTATTTTTGAAAACTCATGGCGATCGGGGGAGGTCCCGGATGACTGGAAAAAGGCTAATGTAGTGCCCATCTTTAAAAAAGGGAAGAAGGAGGATCCGGGGAACTACAGGCCAGTCAGCCTCACCTCAGTCCCTGGAAAAATCATGGAACAGGTCCTCAAGGAATCAATTATGAAACACTTAGAGGAGAGGAAAGTGATCAGGAACAGTCAGCATGGATTCACCAAAGGGAAGTCGTGCCTGACTAACCTAATTGCCTTCTATGATGAGATAACTGGCTCTGTGGATGAGGGGAAAGCAGTGGATGTGTTATTCCTTGACTTTAGCAAAGCTTTTGATACAGTCTCCCACAGTATTCTTGCCGCCAAGTTAAAGAAATATGGGCTGGATGAATGGACTGTAAGGTGGATAGAAAGCTGGCTAGATCGTCGGGCTCAACGGGTAGTGATCAATGGCTCCATGTCTAGTTGGCAGCCGGTTTCAAGCGGAGTGCCCCAAGGGTCGGTCCTGGGGCCGGTTTTGTTTAATATCTTTATTAATGATCTGGAGGATGGTGTGGACTGCACTCTCAGCAAGTTTGCAGATGACACTAAACTAGGAGGCGTGGTAGATACACTTGAGGGTAGGGATCGGATACAGAGGGACCTAGACAAATTAGAGGATTGGGCCAAAAAAAACCTGATGAGGTTCAACAAGGATAAGTGCAGAGTCCTGCACTTAGGACGGAAGAATCCCATGCACTGCTACAGACTAGGGACCGAATGGCTAGGTAGCAGTTCTGCAGAAAAGGACCTAGGAGTCACAGTGGACGAGAAGCTGGATATGAGTCAACAGTGTGCTCTTGTTGCCAAGAAGGCTAACGGCATTTTGGGCTGTATAAGTAGGGGCATTGCCAGCAGATCGAGGAACGTGATCGTTCCCCTTTATTCGACATTGGTGAGGCCTCATCTGGAATACTGTGTCCAATTTTGGGCCCCACACTACAAGAAGGATGTGGAAAAATTGGAAAGAGTCCAGCGGAGGGCAACAAAAATGATTAGGGGTCTGGAGCACATGACTTATGAGGAGAGGCTGAGGGAACTGGGATTGTTTAGTCTCCAGAAGAGAAGAATGAGGGGGGATTTGATAGCAGCCTTCAACTACCTGAAGGGGGGTTCCAAAGAGGATGGAGCTCGGCTGTTCTCAGTGGTGGCAGATGACAGAACAAGGAGCAATGGTCTCAAGTTGCAGTGGGGGAGGTCCAGGTTGGATATTAGGAAACACTATTTCACTAGGAGGGTGGTGAAGCACTGGAATGCGTTACCTAGGGAGGTGGTGGAGTCTCCTTCCTTGGAGGTTTTTAAGGCCCGGCTTGACAAAGCCCTGGCTGGGATGATTTAGTTGGGAATTGGTCCTGCTTTGAGCAGGGGGTTGGACTAGATGACCTCTTGAGGTCCCTTCCAACCCTGATATTCTATGATTCTATATTTCTTTTGGTTACCAGCCATGATCTTAACACAGTCCTTGAGTTATATTAGTAGGGCCTTTTGTTTGGACTATTTCAGTCTGTTTTATTTTTGTACCTTTTCCCATGGACATTTATTGTTGTAGGTTATTATGACACTTTATAAACTTTTATTCACTTTCACATAGTTAGGTTTACAAGTGGGATCAATTTATAGGCCCAATTATTACAACACCACTTTCCATGTCTTTATTTGACACTCTTTCTGAGACCCGATTAATTTGCTGGGAATGCTGCTGTCAAGTAAGAGCATTTGGTTTGTTCAACGATTTTCCCTAGCGCCACTCTTCAGTACTGCTGAACACATGCAGTGCAACAACCCACAAAGTACATTCAGGACTGACTGAGAACTTTGTACACTTCTGGTTCTGGAAACCGACAATCCATGTAAGGGAACGCTTCACTTGCTCCCCTTATAAGTCATAGGTTTTTAATTTTATTTTCCAAGGAGATAAAAGCTACTCATGCTGTAGTCTTGAAAAATCACCCGAGCAAGGAAAGCAAAACCTAATTAGCAATCTAAAGAGAGTGAACTTTTAAAGAATTGTCAAGCTTCGGCTTCTCACATCAGCAGCAATCAAGCTTCGGTGTAACCACGGAAGGATGAGATAATCAGAGGAACCACAGATAACCCCTGCTATTGGCTATTTTAGGATAACAGCCACACTACAGCCAGGCTCCCTTCAGTGAAGTCCTAGCTGAGAGCAAAGGGGATATATACAATGCAGAAGAGCAGTGTATATATATATACACCTCTACCCTGATATAACACAAATTCGGATATAACATGGTAAAACAGTGCTCCGGGGGGCGGGGCTGCGCACTCCGGCAGGTCAAAGCAAATTCGATATAACGCGGTTTCACCTATAACGCGGTAAGATTTTTTGGCTTCCGAGGACAGCGTTATATCAGGGTAGAGGTGTCTATGAGCCAGGCCATGCTCACTCCTTCTGCTGGAATATAATAATAATATAATAATTAATATAATTAATGGAGATATCCCATCTCCTAGAACTGGAAGGGACCTTGAAAGGTCATTGAGTCCAGCCCCTGCCTTCACTAGCAGGACCAAGTACTGATTTTGCTCCAGATCCCTAAGTGGCCCCCTCAAGGATTGAACTCACAACCCTGGGTTTAGCAGGCCAATGCTCAAACCACTGAGCTATCCCTCCCCCCCATAAATTAATGGAGATATCCCATCTCCTAGAACTGGAAGGGACCTTGAAAGGTCATTGAGTCCAGCCCCTGCCTTCACTAGCAGGACCAAGTACTGATTTTGCTCCAGATCCCTAAGTGGCCCCCTCAAGGATTGAACTCACAACCCTGGGTTTAGCAGGCCAATGCTCAAACCACTGAGCTATCCCTCCCCCCCATAAATTAATGGAGATATCCCATCTCCTAGAACTGGAAGGGACCTTGAAAGGTCATTGAGTCCAGCCCCCTGCCTTCACTAGCAGGACCAAGTACTGATTTTGCTCCAGATCCCTAAGTGGCCCCCTCAAGGATTGAACTCACAACCCTGGGTTTAGCAGGCCAATGCTCAAACCACTGAGCTATCCCTCCCCCCCAGTGGAAGTCAGTGGGCGGGACAGGAAGTATAAAAGGCGGGTCTGGGAGCTCAGTTGTGCTGCAGCCACAGGAGGAGCCAGATGCCTCCTGTTTGCTCCCAAGCTGGAAGACTGCGGCAGGCCCCTGTGGAACTGAGGACTGGCCAGAGCCACCAGAGCCGGATGCTGAGCAGACCACACCACAGAGGAGTGGCCAGGACTACCGCAGGACTTCTACCCTGACAATCTGGACAGCCCTCTGCAAACCCAGGCACACCCCGAGGGGAAGTTCGGAAGTGGCCCAGGGACAGCTGACCCAAGTCTGGCTGCGTTATTGCTGTAGATCCGGTAAATGTGTTGCGGTCAGGATCCCCGCTGACCCAGTGGCAGATCTCTCTGCCACTGTTAGGGCCCTGGGCTGGGACGCAGTGGAATGGATGGGACTGTGTCCCCCCTGCCACCCCAACCCTGGGATGGCAGTCTTCTCCTCTCTAGGCCAAGGAGCCAGTGTTGGTTGGCCATCCACAGGAGCTAGGATGCCTGAACCCCTTGCTGCTCGGCCCCTGACCACAGGCCTGAGCCTATAGACTCTCACAACCAAGGCTTGGCCCTGAACACAGACCCGAGCTATGGACCCTCATCGCCCCACTAATTCCCGACGATAGGCGATGCACAGAGACGTAGTAAGGCGGAGTGGTCTCCCATGGACCCGGAGTGTGTGTGTGGGGGGGAATCCCGCCGCTAAACCACTACAATCTAATAAAGGTTGCAAAGCATTTTCAAACAAAGCCTTTAAACTGTTGTGTTCTGCTCCACTTCTGAAAGGAATCAGATTCTGGCCCACAGGAGGGATTATGTGGGAATTAACATCAAACTGAAGTTGTTGAGTTTAGTGTGCAGGCGGCTGGGTGGTATTGGTGGCTCGTGATACACAGGTCAGACTAGATGCTTTGATGGTTCCTTCTGACTTTAAGCTCATGATTCCATGAAGGTGCTGCTCAATTGGAGTAAAGTTGACCAAATCAGGCTCCAATTTTCTAAAGAACATATTTTCAAGAAATACACACTGGAAGACCAGGTGCCAGCTCATGCCAAGGCCCTGGGCCTCACCAGTCTCTGACAAATGCATAGCTGGAAACCAGTCTGGTTCACCTGCGTGTAAGTATTGTTAAAAGAGATATTAGAGTTATAAGAATGTGATTCGTGTTTAGACTTTATGAATGCTGAATGTATTAATCTTACTTATAATAGCTGTATCCCATGGTATAAGGTAATAATTAAGTGTTTTGCTCTGTAACTATAAAAATGTTTGCTAAAACTGTAAACTCCCACCTCCCCCAGTTAGGGGAGAAGAATTATCAGGTGCAAAATATTAGTTTACTACAAGAGGTGTTATCTCCTCCCCAACAAAAGAATGTCTATAGACACCAGACAAGCTATTGTGGGACATCAATGGACAAAAGACTTTGTTGAGTGCTTCCCCCAACACCCCTGAAGAGAGTCCATGCACATAGCCTTGTCCCATCACAGTTTGAACGCTGGGGGAGGGGAATAAATATGGCTGGCCAGAAGAAACTTAATTCCTATTCTTCTTGAACAGTAAGGGACAAAGATTTTTAAGCATAGGCAAAGGGTCCCCAGCTGTTTAGCTTGGGTTAGCCCTAAAGGACATATAGAGCTGGCATATTACAGCAGTTTCTATTACCTTTTGAAACTGGACTTTAATTATTTGTGTGTGTATGTTTACCTGCTTTAACCTTGCAAATAACTTTCCTATTTCTTTTTCCTAGTTAATAAACCTTCAGTTAGTTTATTACAGGATTGGCTCCAAGCGTTGTCTTTGATTTGAGATCTGAAGTACAGTTCACCTGGGGTAAGTTACTGGTCCTTTGGAACTGGGAGTAACCTGGATATTGCTTTGATTTTTGGTGTCAGGGATCATCTACCACAAAAGGCAGGCTTGCTTGCATGGTAAGATAGACTGCAGTTCCCAAGAGGACCATCTATATTAGGGCTGTTACAGTGTATTAGGAGTTCACATTTGATACTTGGTTGGAGAAATCTAAGCATAGAACACACAACCAGTTTGGGGTTTTTGCCCTTTTTCTTGACAGTCTGCCTTGAGGTTGGCTCATGGTTGTGATCCACACCAGACAGCAGGACATTAGTGGCTTGTGATATACAGTCAGACTGGAAGATTTGGTGGTCCCTTCTAGCTTTAAACTCATGGTTCCATGAAGGTGCTACTCAGTGGCTCCAACCTTCTAAAGAACATCAAGAATAGCACACGATCACTCCAGGGAACTGGAAGAAAGCAAAGAAGCAGATAGTTCCACGGCACTGGGAGTGAGGAGACCTAGGTGCTTTTTCCAGTTCTGCCACCGACTTGCTGTGTGACTTTTGGCAAATTCCTATATCTATCTGTGACTGTTTCCCTTCCCACCCTGTCTGTCTTTGGGCCAGGGATAGTCTCTCACTATGTGTTTGTGCAGTGTCTAGCACAATGGTAATCTCATCTAGGTTGCTTCTCTAGATGCTACAGTCATATAAATAATTATAATGAAGAGATCATTTTCATTAGAGATGAGTGTTAAATAGAAACTCATTCCCAGTGTGTACGCCTCATGTTGTGAATTTCCCTGACATACAGCTTCATTTCTGAACACAAGGGTTAAAGGAAACATTGCATGTTTATTTCAAATGAGATTATTGTCTAACACATATGTTAGTGCCAAAAGTCAAGAGGTCTAAGTTGGTTTCCACCTCAGAGATTGCCTAAATTATTATTTTTAGGCATACAAACTCTTCAGGAATAGTTTGAAACAAAATATGTTTAATCTAGTCTATTAGTTTAAGAGCTGATGTACCAAAAATATTTGACTTTTGTCTTTTTATAGATCTGGCAATAAAAATGGTTTAAAATAATATCTCCTTTGAGATTATTACATTTTTATCAGTAAAATATTTTGCTCCTTGGGTTGCTAAAAAACAAAATAAAGGAGGTTGTCAAAAACAAATATGCTATGGTTTTAATTACAAGATTGGGGGTGGGGGGAATTGTTAATTCTTTTTTCCACTAGGCTTAGCATATAAATAGCTATTTCCTTCTTCCTTTTTCCTGCTCTGATGTGTCATGTAATGTAGGGACAAAAGACACACAATCCTGTGGTTTCTCCTTCTTTGTGAGTTTATAACTGCAATAATCAGGAACAAATGTTAGCCAATGGTGTGGAATAATTTGGACTTTTATATATATATAAAATGTATACATACACACACACACACACACAATCATATATATAGGTTACATATAAATACATACACATTCTCCTTCTATCTATATATTACATACACAAACCTACATTAAAAGAATGTTAAGGTTACAAAATCAAGCACTCAAAAGTTAAGAAATGCTGACATTAAAGTTGCTGAAACACACTAATTAATCCCTTGTGCATATGCATTATGAATGATAATCTTTAATTATATTATTGACTCTTTAATTACAGGCTACTTGTCTCAATCTACTGCCACCAGCCGCCTACCAGTTCCAACTATAATAAATTAGATGTGTCTCTGAATGAATCGGATGTCATTAGGCTCCTGCATTATGGGTGTCACTGCTTCACCATTGATTTCAATGGGCACAGGATCAAATCCCTAAAGCTGGCATTTGATGGAAAGCTTTGAAAAACTTTCCATTTAGAAAGAATTCTGCTTTCATTTGGCATTCTCTCACAGAGCTCATACATTTGCTTTAAAAACGGGATATTTTGCTGCTTGAGTTACTTCTCCACTGGAAGCCGTAATTTTCAATTTATCACGCTCTAATAGTTGCCATGGTAGCTAATGTGATGTCACAAACACAAGATGATGATTACTACAGGTGAACTCTGAAAAATGGCGTGTGTAAATATTTGTTTGAATTCCATACAGCAGTTTGATTGGAACGTGCTAATTTCCCATGTTATTTGTAGAAAGAAAACATACAGCCTATGCACCAGTTAACCCCTGGAGGGTGGGATATAAGAAGTATTGGATTGGATCTCTGCACAGGGGTGAAAAGCACCTTTTCATTAACATATGCACCTTTAAACTTTTGTTCTCATGAACATTTTGGGAATGGTCGTTTTTTCATACTAACACCCATATTTTCCCTAAGACAAGAGGACATGTTATGCACTATTGGTTATTTTCCAGTTTATAAACTTTGAGTTATCCAAGCAGCAAGTAGAAAAAATACCATATGGTTGAGGTGACCAGTCAGGAGTGCTAGTTTTATTATTTGTTGAGAATAAGATAACCAATGAATGTAGGTTTTTTGTTTTGTTTTTTTCCTTTTTGCAAATTTTCTTTGGTGGTACATCTTCACCATATACTTTGGATGAACAGTTTTCAGTCGATGGGCTGTCTGTGAATTGTTCACATTGCCTCGTTGTTATTCATTACCCGCGGTGTGTGACTGATCACTTAAGTCACATGATTTTGTTTCTATTCCCTGATTGGATGACGGAAAGTTTTTAAACATAATAATGAGCAATGTACCGTGATTAAAGAATAGCAAATAGACTTTTTCTCACACAAATATTCTCGTGCAGAGACAAATACCGGTATTCAGCCAAAGAACAAGCATTCTCCCAACATCACTGCAAACACCGTGTTCATGTGACTTTTCACAAGCAGAGAATAAAGAGGTGAATAGAGATGGTCCAGTATTCAAAGAAATGCCTGTGAACGCTGTTTCTGCCATATTTTATTTTGTCTGCTAGTCTCACACTGTATACACTGACTAGCAAGTTGTCAAAGTAAACTGTTTCCAAACAACCCCTAGGCTGAGGTTTGGTGGCACCAAATCTTATTGAACAACTATGAATAACAATTACATCAGTAAAACTATTCAACAGTGTTATAGTTGTTGAACAAACTGTTAATTACAAACAGCTAAACCAGCTCTGAGAATGAGGGGAAACCATGAAGGAGCAGAGGGAAATCTTTACCTGATTTAACAGAACTGCAAAATTAGACCTTTAAGGGATCCTATTATTCTGGGGCATATTGTCTATGCAATAGGAGTTTGTTCTCCACACTGTATCCCATATATTCTGAGCTGGGTCCATCAAAACCAGATAGGTGAACAGCTCTAGCTACAGTAATGAGTTCAGTCAATCCTGGATGTTGTGATGAGATTGAACATACACTTCAAGGGAGCAGCATTTTGACTATTTTATTGTTTTTTCATAAGAAAACACCCTTTTGGCCATATTTCCAAAGACGCCTCTACCCAACCTAGCAGTGTGTGTTTGCATTTGAGGGCGGCTGTTGAAAATTTGGCCATGTGTGTCCAGTTCAGCTGCCTTTTTGTGCTACACGGACTTGGGTGGAAACAATTGCTGAAAGTGATCTAAAAAAAGTGTAATGGCGAGCGGCGGGGGACTATCATATTCTGGAAGCAGCAACTTTGGTCAGACAGTGCTTAAAGTTTACCCTCCCCCCCAGCAACCAGGCTTGATTTAATTTTTTTTTTTCAGGTTTGTGATTCCTTGTGACCTCTTCCCTGCCACACTTTAAGTACTGCATGGACATAATTACAGGCCATCATCAGTTCAGGAATGCTTTGGGAGGCATGTAGTCATGGGGTTTCTGAGAAGTTTTGGAGGCAGTCCAAGGGAGCTGAAGTTGCTTTCTCAACTGTTCTAACGTGAAACAGATTCTCTGTACAGAGCAGCCAAAGACTGTTTGGGAAAGGTGATTTCACAAGAGGAGCACAAAATCTGACTCCTCAGATTACTATCAGCATAATTCCCATAACTGCCACAGTAAATCAGAACTACTTAGTCACAAAATGGTATTTTAGTTTACAAAATTACTGTGGATACTTTTTATATATTCATCCGGTGTGAGTGTCAACCTCATATTTTAGATAAGTCCCCACTGCAGAGGCAAAAAGCATCGCCCATGAAATGCAGCAGGCAGACCCCAACATTGTGACTGCTGTTATTTCTAGGACAGGGGAAGGTGATGCTCAGTCACTTGCAAAGTCAGCATTTAGACCCATTAAACTTGCCGAGTCCCAGGTTTGTGGGCCAGTCCTCAAAATAACGGGGAATTCTGGGATCTGCTGTACTTTGATCAGCCGACTGGGGGAGAGGGAAAGAGAGAAGAAACAGAGAGAGAGGAACTGAAGGGAGGAAAGTAAAGATACGGATGGAATAGGGCTACTCAAGAATGTGGTGTAAAATCTACAGAAATCTAAAAAAGCAACCCCCCTCTTTGCAGCTGTCCTTAGAAGAACACAGGGATTAAGGTTGGACAAGCTGGCTGGAAGAAAATAAGGACTCTCTCATCTTCCCTGAATCTTCATCCATTTCCAGAAGCAATTTTTTATTTTTTTGGTTTTTGTGTCTGGCATTTTTGGGTTGAAGACAGGCCGCAGATAAAGTTTTTTTAATCTAAACACATCTCCTAATAGCTACACTGGAAGAGGACACATGACACTAGAGGGCTCTTTAATCTACCTGACAAAGACATATCAAGACCCAACCACTGGAAGTTGACGCTGGACAAATTCAAACTGGAAATAAGAGGCAATATTTTTTTTTTAAGAGAGAATAATTAACCATGGGACCACCTTTTCAAAGGATGTGGTGGATTCTCCCATCGTTGAGAGTATTTACATCAAAACTGGCAGTCTTTTTATTATTATTTATATTGTGGTAATCCCCAGGAGTCCCAGTCAGGGACTAGGATCTCATTGTGCTAAGCATTGTACGAAGACATAAATACACTCCAGTACAAAGACAGGCTATTGGAATTAGTGATGAAATGCTACACAGCCTGTGTTAATCATGAGACCATATGGAACCTAATGGTTCCTTCTGGCCTTAGAATTGATGTGTGTGTGTATTCTCCAATACAGAATTTTGGTAGTGCAAATGAAACTCAGCTCCAAACCACCCCTGAGCATGAAAAAAAAATCTCACAGCTGGTGAGGTGGTTCTCTTCAGACCATCAATAATCTGGATACTAATTTGTGTTTCACCACTTTCTGTGTCTAACCAGAACTAGAAACAGAAGTGCATGAAAGCTTGCAAGAAATTCTGCTGTTACAAGACTTTCAGACCAGTTTTACAGATTCAAAAGGTTTGGATAATCTGTGGATGACAATACAGTGACTCCTCACTTAAAGTCGTCCCGGTTAACGTTGTTTCGTTGTTACTGATCAGTTAGGGAACATGCTCGTTTAAAGTTGCGCAATGCTCCCTTCTAATGGCATTTGCCAGCCGCCTGCTTTGTCCACTGCTTGCAGGAAGAGCAGCCCGTTGAAGCTAGCTGGTGGGGGCTTGGAACCAGGGTGGACCAGCAGTCCCCCTATCAGCTCCCCGCTCCCCTAAGTTCCCTATGCAGCAGCTTCCTAGCAGGCTATCAATTGCCAGCAGTTCAGCTGTCCCTCCCCTCACGACCATGTGCTGCTCCTGCCCTCTGCCTTGGAGCTGCTCCCCGAGACTCCTGTTTGCTATGCGGGGGGGGAGGGGGAGGGAAGGAAGAGGGGGGCTAATGTCAGGGTGTCCCCCTCCCCCTGCTCCTGCACCCCACTTACCCCATCTTCCATAGAGCAGGGGGGACACACAACGGGCTTAGGATGTAGGGAGCTGGCAGCAGCTGCGGTCTTAGCAAGCTGATCTAATTAACAAGGCAGTGTACTTAAAGGGGAAATGCGCATCTCTCTCTCACACACACACAGTGTGTGTCTCTGTCTCTGTCTGCGATGCTGTCTCGCCTCTCTCCATTCCTGCTGTCCTGTAGAGTGTGAGTTAACCCTTGAAAGTTCAGCCAATTGCTGGTTCATCATTTAGCAGTAAGGCATTCCCTGGGAAATATCCCACCCTCTGACTCCTCCACCTCAACCAAGCTTCACAATCATCATCGCTGTGTACCAGTATTAAATTGTTTGTTTAAAACTTATACTGTGTGTGTGTATATATGTATAATATAGTCTTTTGTCTGGTGAAAAAAAATTCCCTGGAACCTATCCCCCTCATTTACATTCCTTTTTTTGGGGAAATTGGATTCGCTTAACATCGTTTCGCTTAAAGTCGCATTTTTCAGGAACATAACTACAACGTTAAGTGAGGAGTTACTGTACAAAATGTTGGATGCTTATCTGAACTGAAATTGAATTTGAAGTTCATATATGCTGGGCATGGTTACAAAGATTCAAAGGTTGTTGTCCTCTCATTCCATATTTAAGATGTAAAAACGTATTGCTTGCCACGTTCAAAATGTCCAAGCATGTGTTTTCATTTATCCTTCTTCATTAAAAGGCAATTGGGCAGACTTGCTTCTGAGGTGCAATAAATAGAAAGTGGCTTTTGAACATGCTGTTCATGTGAAGTTCTTCCTGGGAAACAGTTTTTTTTTTCCATGCAGAAATTACTTAAAAAGCAAAGGTCTTGTTTATAGATTGTAAAATATTAATGCAAACATAATAACCTTGGAATTGTATTTTCAGTTTTTTGGTCCATTGGCGATTGTGGGGAAAAAAAGAAGTGTGTGAAAGGCTTTCGATTAGTGCTGGAATCCTCTTAATTCTGAGAACATAGAAAAACATTAGCCTTGTCTTTTTGTATTCGCTCCCAAGAGCTGCATATTTCTATTATTTCTGCATAAGGAACAAATCAGGCAATTGGTTTATACCCTCCAAGCTATTATTCCATCTGTCCTAAATATTAATATTTCTGTGGTTCCAATCCAAAATAACATGAGATTTTCAAATATGCTCTGGACCTGATAAGAAGCTCATTGAAGTCAAAGGAAAGATTCCTATTAATTTCAATGGACTTTGGATCAAGCCTTCTCTGAACTAATGATGGGTTCCTTATTACTCCCTTTATGCACATGGAGTACCAACCGCGACCATGAATGGGAGCATTCGTAAAGTCCGAGGCAAACACTGCCTCCCTTCTCCCATCTCTTCACCTGATGTGCGTTATTGTTAACTGCATTGGGAGTAGCATGACAGCCCAATGAGAGCTTAGAAGGACACTAGTGAGCGAGTGTGTACATGAGCACAGGCATTTATATCACACACGGTCAATACTGGCAGAAGCTGGTATAGAGCCTGGAGACCTCTGGCAGAGGAAACTCAACCAGGGTTGAGATTGTGGATCTACAAACCAGCCACAACTTCCTCTCTACTGGGGAGCCAACAGAGCCTAAAATGTGCATGATGCTGGCCATAATGAGATTGTGGTCAGGGATGCACAAGTTCAGTGCATCGCTCAGCTGAATCTGATGATGGTGGAGTTCCTCTGGAGCTCCTAGAAGAAATTAATGCTCCGTTCATCTGGCTGAAACACCTTGGGGGAGGTGGGACACAGGCTTCAGCAACACTACCTGCCTTCCTTTTGGGTAAACTTCCCCTGTGATTCCAAGGGCCAGGGAGCTTAGCTATTACAGGGGTATTTGGCTTTAAAATACCTAGGACTATCCAGCCAGCCAGAGTGGTGCTCTTTGTATACACCTGTAGGAGATTGATAGGCTGGAAAGGGCTTTAGGAGATAGTGCAGCAAATGTAAAACTGTATGGCTTGGATTTTTGGGAGTGCCTAAGGGAGATAGGTGCCCAAATCCCAGTGAAAGTCAATGAGAGTTTGTGCCTAAATCCCTTAGGGTCATTTTAAAATCCCACTTTATAAATACATTCCCCCTGCTCTGGAGGCCCTTGAATGCTTCCTACAAGGTCACTGGGTGAGCTCGATAAGATATGCCAGCTGCCCCTGACCAACACGAAGAGCAGCAGAGCCATCCGGAAGTGTTGGAATCACAGGAAGGCTGAGTCCTGGCAGCAAATCCACACTTGTAGTATTTCCCAGGATTGGAGGTCAGGCTAAAGGATACCATGTCCCCTTCCTCGGGCAAGCTCAATCCCAGAATTGTCATACCCTGAACTAGAAGATTCAGAAACTGGAGAAAGTTCACTCCCCAGAGCCCTAAGACTAACATGACCAGAATATTAACTGGTGAGGTCTTCACCTTAGACACTCAAGGTGGGTTAGCATGCTAGATTGAAACGAGTGGTAAACAAACCTGATTCCCAGCTGTCAGAGAGGTCGCTTTTTTCCTAAGAAAGTTTGCATTGTACATGTGTTATTCCACTTGTCCTCTTATACCTGAGGAAGCTTCTGTCTAAGGAACCTGCATTGCCCTCAATCTGTATGCATGGCTGTAAACCCCCATGTAAAACCCCAGTTGGGAGCAGTCCTCATTTAGCCTGAATTATGAAACATCTACTCTTCAAGACAAAGGAATCTCTAGTGACTTTGGGCTTTGCTCCCCTTTAAACAGAAAGCTATTGTGTTTCCTTGCATCTTTCATCTGCATTAGGCCTTCTCTTTTTCTGCATCTTCGCAAATGGATTAATTGAGCCCGAGGGATCATAGAAATCACACAATTAAGAAACAATGCACACCAAAAACATCCTGGCAGGATCCATTTGTTAGTTAATATCCTGAGGCAAAGCCCAGGCCAGATAACAGACACTACTCCAGCAAACTGATCATTATTATTCAAGGATGGCTTTGGAGAAGATTAGTCCATCACTGACAACAAATAAGGACTGATATGGCGTAGCAATTTGTCTAGTGCCACTGGGAAGGTCTATGTTTTAATTGAGATAGAAAACGGCTATGGAGAAAAAATGAATTGTAATCTGAAATCAATTGGCCAACCCATTCAAATTCAGAATTCACACCCATCAGACCAAATTCTGCTCTCAGCAGTTATACCAGTATGGAGTCACTCCACAGACTACAAGGGAGTAACTCCAGATTTACCACTGGGGCAACGCAGAGCAGAAAATGGCACATTGTGTTTGGAACAGTCACTGACATCCTATCATTCTGTGTTTGGCCCAAATACTTACTTCAGTAGAGCTACTTTGGATTTAGGCCAGCATGACTGAGATCAGAATCTCATTGAGTCTGAGCTGCAGTCTGGTCATTGCTTATTTTTCTGGGGTTACACTATCATTATTATTGGGTCAAGTCCTACAATTTTCACTCAGTCCTTGCTCAGGAATACTCCCAGTGACCTTAAACTGGTGATCTTAGTCCAACAACTAGTTCACAGCTATCCAGATAAAACCACCACATTGCAATTGTCACTAATTGGTGTCCTTGTTGGCAGTCACAGTAGAAGGATAAGGACAGAATGGATAGGGAGAACAGACCACCGGTTGACTTATGTTGGCCAGATGGTATAAAGAAGATTGCACTCCTGTCCTGCACCTGTAAACAGTGACACTCCTTCTTTATATGGGCTCAAGAGGATGTACATCGTATTACTCTAAAAGGAAGAATAGCTGAATAAATTAAGTACCACTTGCTGATGCACTGAGTAGTAATTATGTGCTAAAGTCCTGGCTCCACCAGGGGCTCCCTATGTAACTTTGGGCAAATTGCTTCTTCATCTGTGAAAGAGGGAGAATAATACTGCCTTTCTCCCACCCTTTGTTTGGGTGATCCACTATTTAAATTGTAAACTCTTCGGGGCAGGGTCCATCTTTAGCTGTGCGTATACACAAAGGCCTAGCACAATAGGGGTCTGATCTCAGCTGAGGCCTCTAGGTATTAGTGGAATACAAAATAATTTCAAAAGGTTACAAAGAAATTAGAGACGCTTGTGTCAAAAGCCAGCACCATGTGACCTGCCAACTCTTGGTAGATGTAATAGATGTGGGCTATCTTATAGCACCCTCCACCTGCCGGAAGAAGCTTTATTCTCCCATGTCAGTTCACTCCCTGGGGTAACCATTGTCTGTGCTTCTCAAGGAATCCAGGGAAACCATCTTTAGCTGGAGCAGGGGGACTGGAACAACTTGTATAGTGATGGGGCTGAGAGCCATTGAACTGTAAACCCTGGATATGATGGAAACCACTTCAAGACAGGGGGTGCGGCAGCAGCCCCAGCACCCCTAGTTCCAGCACCTTTGAGCTGGGGTAGTTTCTTTATCTGAGTCTTCTTAAACAATCGCACCCCTTGCAGACTCTTACTTCAAAGTCTGTGCAGCAGTCCCTTCCCCACATCAGTCTCTCACACCAGTAATTTCTGTACCACGATTTCCTGGCTCTTCCATCAGAGCCTGAACTCGCCAGGACTCCCCGAACAGTCTCCTCTCTTGTCCATTTGATTTCTGGAGCAGTTCCTTTGAGCAGTCACTCCAGCAGCAGTCCCTTGGGAGCACCACCCAGCCACTTCTGCTTCCTGGAGGATTTTGCAGTCTCATGTTCTCTTCCCCCTCCCCTCCCACCCATCTTATAAGGATCAGCTAATTAAGTTCCACCTCTTTCCTCAGGTGTAGAGGTGGGTTAATCAGGCAACCAGGCCAGCCCCAGGCCTCTGACCCCTTACTCCTCCTCAGTGGACCACACTTGGAGAGCCTCAGGGTTATTCTAACACATCAGTGACTTGCACTGTATTACTGTATCCACACACAAACCTTCAAAAAAGAGAGAGAATCTAATCGGTAGGAACCGCTTCCTGTATTCATTGCACACCCAAAACTCCCATTGATTTCACTGGATTACAGGAGACAGGATTAATCCCCAGCAGGAGTAACAGAGCATCACTGGAAGTTAGCAAAATAAAATAAGCAACGCAGGAAGCATTAGGAGGGCTGCAGCTCTGCATAGGGTCTCTTATGCCATTGCACCTGAATAATGCATGAAAAAAAAAAAAAAGCAAGAACATCACAGCAATGTAAAGTTCTACGTATTAATCTCTCTCTCCTTCCTTATTGCCATATAAAGAACGTTGATTTGGCTGCTCCTCGCTCCCTGCTGATCCACAACGTCAGTCCCTTGCTTTCATGAGCCCCCCCGGTGCCTTAGGCAGCCTCTCTTATTTACAGTCTGCTGTATCTGTTCTCTTTGTGAGTTCTACCTACTGCACCAAATGTCTTGTTCAGTCATGAAAATATCGTCTTGACTCCAGCTTGCCAACCTTCTTTATACCTGACAGGAGCCGTCTTCCTAATAGTGGGCTGGTAGGAGCTGAGAAAACAGCAGAGCACTTTTTGTATAGAAAAACAAAACAGAAGGTAAAGAAACGTTGTCTCCAGCCATGACTTTAGCCTACGCCACCTGCACGATACACAGGGACAACCAACGTTCCTCTGACAATAGTACAGAGGTAGCAGAAATTCCTGGTACACTGATACGGTATACCCATGATAATAATAGTACTGCTGCCTAGATGCTAATGGCCCTCAGCTATAAATGTCTCTCTTATCAGACCCAGTCTCTTGGTATTCTCTGTAGTTTTGGGCCTGAGGGCAAATTGGCTCAAACTCAATCCATACAAGATAGAGGTTATGGTGGTTGGCTGGGGAAAATAGCTGAAGGAGACTGAAGTGCTATCTACCCCCTCAGCTGAATGGGTTTGCCCCTCCCACCTCTTCGGTTAATAAAATTCACAGCTTTGTTTAACCGACAGCAGTAGCTGGGCTGACCTTAGGACTGGCAAGGTCAGTAAATTCCAACCACCTCCCCTTGACTGCTCTGGCAAATAAAGGGTACAGCAATTAGGTTGCAACCTTCTTATTCTGCAAAACAGAGTGGGTTAAGGAGCAGCTCAGTCCCCAGATTCACATTACATCCCTTGACCTGCTGTTCCCCACAACTTTTCTATCTGCCTCCTCAAACAATAACCACTAATCCATCCACAAGGGGGTGTCATGATTTATGGACTCACAGTCTACCTCAAACAAGTGGTGTCTGTCAAAACAGCTACAATTACACAAACTTCCACACAGCTTGAGTGACAGCGATGTCTCTTTTGTTTACCACAGGACCATACTTTGGCTGTAACTCTATACACGTATAGCACACAGAGATATCTAGTGACAGAATCATATGCTGCAAGTAAATATATTACACCGGGGAATATGTACTGCAGCTGTGAAGCTTCCCAGCATGAAGTTTCCAAACTCCAACTTCCATACCTCAGCACTTCTCTGGAAAGGTCAGCTGAAGCGTACCAGCACAACCCAAAGTCTTCATTGCCACCCTAAAGAGGAAGGGGGTGGGGTGAGCTTTGTAGTTCATCTTTAATAACTAACACTAATGACCTCCTTCATGGGTCATTAGAAGAATCACCAAAGCCCGTGGTTCGAAGGGTGTCAAGTATCACGTGTGGATCATAGACATGATTCTCCTCAAACGTATGCTGGTGTAAAGCAATAGTAACTCCTGTTAAGTCAATGCAAAACTGGCATAAGTGAGAGGAGAAACACAAACCTTTTTGTCTGTTTTGTCACCATCTCACTGGGCCAGATCCTGAGACTCTTAGGAACATTGAGCATCCAGCAGCCCCAAATGATATCTGCGGACTTCTCTGTGAATATGGGAATCAGGATCTGACGCAACGTGTTTACAAATGGGTTCCCAGTTCAGGTCCAGATCTGGATATGGATGGTCTCAAAGTTTGAGATCATTTCATTCTGGGGTTTGGTGTTGCTGGAGCCAAGCAGAAAGCACAGATCCGGACCTGGAACTCTAAGCTGTCCAGACGCAGGATTTTGCTTCAGGCTCATCTCTAAGTGTCATTAATATAAACACATTTTGCTGTTCTATTTTTATGGGTTTTTTTAAGGTTATGAAATGAGTATTGTTTATATGAAAAAACCCAAAGGTTTTGTTTTTCTGCCTTATTTCACGAGAATCATCAGCAGGCTGTCACTTCATTATTAAATTTAAAAAACAAAAAGAAAACCGAGAGCACTGCAATACTGAATATTTACAAGCAATAATGTGTCCACTTCTGTAGTCTACACTCAGGCAAGACTCCCATTGAAGTGTCTGGGAGTTTTGTCTGGGCAAAGAATGGAGAGTCAGATGGGAAAACTATTCCTTGCAGCCTCAGACGACTAATATCCTCACCACTTTAAGGACACCACTGGAGTCTGATTTGGAAGATATCCATGAGTAACTTCCAAATTTCCAAAAATTGCTGGGAAATGTATCATGAAACAGTGGACTCTTAATTGCTTCCTATTTATGTTGACCCATTTTACTGGAAATACAATCAATTCCCTGTGGCAAGCCTTTAGGAATGAAGCAAATCATGGCCTCTGCTCACTTTAGCAATGCAATCACTTTTAATCAGTGTTTAATTAGGATTTAAACAGTATCAACTTGTCCCTGTTGCAAGGCGGTAACTCCGCTTAAACTTCAATTACTCCTACATTTAAAAATCAATTGCAAATAAAATGTCCTGCTGATGATGCTAAAGAGATTAGAAAGACCAGAATATGTTCACACGGGAGGCTTGTCTTGTCAACACAATTGCTGCAAACAGCTACTGTAATAAAGGTAATTCTGCGGTAATGCAATATTAAGGACATTATCTAATCAAAGGCTGTATATACAGAGCCGCCAACAAAACACAAAAGTCTCAGAAGGCAGGTAGGTTCTTGTGCCTGACTTAATTGCTTACAAAGGCAATGGACCACTATTGACTTTTGGTTTTGATCAATTTGTAGGATTTTTTTTTTAAATCCATCAATAATAACGTGCCAGAGCAACTGAAAACTAATTGAATTTTTGGATGAGTCCAAGGTTTGAAGTAAGAAGCTAATTTGGTATTATTATTTATTATTGGTATTAAAATATTTCCTACAAGCTTTGGTTGAGAATGGGGTTTCATTGTGGTAGGTACTGGACAAACACCTGGTATGAAAATTTCTCTGCCCTGAAGAGTTTATAATCTAAACAAGCCAGGCAGACCACAGGAGAGGGGAAAGGAACAGAGTTATTAATCCTATTTTACAGATGGGAAAATAAAGACACACAGACATTAAATGACTTGCCCGAAGTCACACAGAAAGACGCCAAAAATTGAACCTAAATCTCCTAGGCCCGACTCGATTACCCAGATAGTGCAAGCTCTCCTATTGCTAATGGTTGCAGAACCACGCCCTTCATTTTACAGCTTTCCCCTCTGTAAAAGAGAATAACACTTAACCAGCACCCCGGTGTGGCAGGAGGCTTAAAGTCAATGAAGAATGTTTGTACAGTTCTTTTTGACTCTCCAATGGAAAATGCCATAGATTCAAAAATTCATCATCACCATCAGAATGTTCTCACCTTCCAAGGGTCCTCTTCTAGGCCCTTCTCATCTCACCATGATGGAAATGAAGAGTGAGTTACTGGGGACAAAAAAGGACAACGTTAGTGGAAGGGAGAGGAAGATAGGTCCTAAATGGGTAGGTCGGGATCATCACATCATTTTAACAGCCGTACAATTATCAACTGATAACTGTGCACAACCATAAGAACATAAGAACATAAGAAAGGCCGTACTGGGTCAGACCAAAGGTCCATCTAGCCCAGTATCTGTCTACCGACAGTGGCCAATGCCAGGTGCCCCAGAGGGAGTGAACCTAACAGGCAATGATCAAGTGATCTCTCTCCTGCCATCCATCTCCATCCTCTGACGAACAGAGGCTAGGGACACTCTGTTCACAAATCTCTTTATCAAGGAGAGTTTGGTAGAAAATATTGAGGCAGCTGGCCAGCTAACAAAAGCAGGGGCATGTGCTACTTTCACCATTCATGTTACAGCTGCTGTTCAGAATGTTCGCTAAGGAAATGCCTTAAGCTGCTTTATTTACAGTATCCATTGTACGGGCACATAGATCACGACCCCAGATATTATAATAAAAGAAAGAGCAAACTCCACACAGATTATCTACAGACCCAACCTGCCCGGGTTGAAAGGGAATTCTCATGGCCATAGTCTCATTCTGTCACGCATCTGCGTACTGAACCTCCGAAGCAGTGTTCCCCTCATGAACCACTCTACTTTGCTTTCCCTGTAACCTGGGTACATACATCGGACGCGCAGCATGCAGGACACACGTGCAAAAAGCCTGCTAACTCCATTCACTAAATGCAGTGAATGAGGCAAGCGCCGATGGGGTGAAGTGATGGAAAGATTTTAATGGCCATATAATGGCCTGGCCAGATCATTCACCAGGCTCTGTGGTGTTCCCAAATAAAAGCTTTGCAGCATCCCGTGCCCTATTTTGTTGGCGCCGTGTATTTCATTTGCTCTTCATCCTTTTTTCTTTCTTCGTCTCCTTGTAATTCCCCTTCCCCCCTTTGAAGTAAATTAGGGCACGATTGTAGCATTTAGCCACAACCCACAAGGGATGAGGAGAAGCTGTACTACCCTGGGGAGAGGGGCACTGAGAAATGTTCCCAGCATGCCTCTGGATCTACCTGATACATGGAGGAGTGCACTAATTACTATGCACTTTTACACCGAACCACATTGGCTGGTGCATATGTGGGAGCGGAGCTAAGGCACCATCTACTCCCCGCCCTTTTTTGACCAGGTTGCTCCCAGGAGGAAGCGTCTCAGTAGCAGCTACTGTGTTCCCCTGAGATCAGAGGAATTCTTGGCAGGCCTAATGCAGGTCACTCCTGGTGGGACTGTGGTGGGGAAAGCTTCTTGTGTCCTCACTCACCTCCGTGCAGCCTTGCCCTCAGTTACTAAGGGCTAAACTTTGATGTCCTCACTTGCCTTTTACTCAGATGTCAGGCAGGCAAATCTCCCACTGATGCATCACTACCATCACATTGAATGGTATCAGCTGCTTTCACTGGGTGCCAGAAAATGAGGTAGAGTCTGATTTTTCACTGTGTGAGAAATTGAAATGAAAATGCTGTTTCCCCTGCTTTTGGATGATGCAGGTGATAAAATCCTTCCCTCTCCTGTGGTCTGGCCAGTGGCAAGCCAGGTTTGGGTACCACTCGGCTCTTAGGAAGATTTGGAAGAGTGCACTGCTTGCATAGAACTAGAAGCCTTCTGGAGAGAACATGCTAACTGGACCAAAAATAAATATAGACAGATGCCCGCCCCCACATATTTGTGTAGCTTGGGGGCGGAGTCTGTTTTCCTTATTGATAATGAATTTGTTCTGAAAACTTAAGGTTGTTTTTTCCTTAATCTCTTGCTATTATATAGACTCTGTGCTCTTATCATGAATTAAATTCTATACAACTCCAACACAAAGAAAATAAAATGATGATGTGCGGTCCTCTGTCATATAAATGCAAAAAAAGGGAAATGCCATTCTAGGATGTATTAACAGGAGGGTCATATGGAAGGCCTGGAAAATAATTGTTCTCCTCCACTCGACACTGGTGAGGCCTCAGCTAGAGCCTTGTGTCCACTTTTGGGCACCCCATTTTAAGAAAGATGTGAACAAATTGGAGAAAGTCCAGAGTAGAGCAGCGAAAATGATAAGAGGTTTAGAAAATATGGACTATGAGAAAAGGTTGAAAGAACTGGGCATGTTTAATCTAGAGAAGAGACGGCTGAGGGGAGACCTGATAACAGTCTTCAATTATATTGAAGGCTGTTTTAAAAAGGACGGTGACCAATTTCACCATATCCACCGAGGGTAGGACAAGAAGCAAAGGGTTTAGTTGGCAGCAAGGAAGATTTAGGTTGGATATTAGGAGAAACTTTCTAGGATAGTTAAGCACTGGAACAGGTTAACCAGGGAGGTTGTGGAATCTCTGGCATTGGAGGCTTTTAAGAACAGGTTAGACAAACACCTGTAAGGGATTGTATACATATACTGAATCCTGTCTCAGCATGGGGGAATAGACTAGATGATTTCTTGAGGTCCCTTCCAGCCCTACATTTCTATGATTCCATAATGCAAGAGATCAAAGATTAATTAATTTTCCCTGTTTAGATTTCAAGTGACAGGCTGCCTGTTCCCTCAAGTGAATCTAAATGGACAGAGATACGTCCTCAGCTAAAGATGGGAGAACCACTATGCATAAAATAAGAACAGAACTAAATAGTCATTCATTAAAATAATAATTTGGTGAATTCTATTGCACTTTCATCCAAAGCCCTCCAAGTATTCCATGGATACTAGTGATTAAGCCGCACAACATCCATACTAGGCAGGTCTTATAACTAGCACCTTCCCCATTTTACAGAAGGTATAAGTGAGGCACAGAGATTAAGTGACTTGCCCCAGGTCACACAGGACCTCAGCAGAGTCAGGAATTGACCCAGATCTCCCAAATTCCAGTCCCATGAACCTTCAACTGTATCCAAACCAAACCTTTTCTGAGGTCAGAAAAAAATGAAAATAACTCTCTTCTCCCATTATTTTTCATTTCAGCAGATGCTCTTCCAGGTCTCTGCCAGGACTGTGAGTGTGCCAAATATTGTACCAAAGGGTGATCTCATGGCATTTCCAGTCTCCCTAGAAGCAGAAAGTACCTTTAAAGTCATCCTAGTTACCTTTTGTTCCCCGAGGAAATCCCAACTTGTCAAAGAGGAGATGAAATTGTATAAAAGATCCTTGGGTTCTGATTCTGTCATCTCAGATCTGCTTAGGCTTCATCAGGGGAAGTTTGAGTTGCAAGATTGAGGTCCCAGTTATCTCAGCTATGAATCTGCACCTAAGTGAATTGAACTTATGTCTGTCTGTATATCGATCTTTTAACCATACGCTCTCTCTTTTGTTTTTTAATACATTTTAGTTTAGTTAATAAGAATTGGCTGTAGCGTGTATTTGGGTAAGATCTGAAATATTCATTAGCCTGTGAGGTAATGTGTCTGATCCTTTGGGATTGGTAGAATCTTTTCTTTTATATGATGAAATAAGATTTTCAGAAATCATCATATTTGACTTAGGTAGCTGGATGGAGACCTGAGGCTGGATCACTTTAAGGGAACTGTGTTGTTTGGACTTCTGAGTAACCAGTGAGGTAATAAAGACGCTGTTTTATGCTGGCTTTGTAAATTTAAGTATTAGAATATCCACCAGCTTTATAGGGATTGTCTGCCCCATTCTTTGCAGTTCCCCCTATTTGAGTGGCCATAGCTGGCTCCCCACTAGGACCCCGGTCACAGATGCAATGAGGAAATTTGCATTATGAGAATGAGAGAAAAATGATAAAATACTAATGAAAAAGTTAAAGGCAAAGAAATCATGACATGATTCCATAGAGCAAAAGATCTTGTGATTAAGAACTGAACTGTAAAAGTGAAAAATTAGAGTGGGAGAGAGAGTAAAATGAATATTATACATCAAGATAATGAATAATAAATAAAACTACCCTGGCTGTTAATTTTAGGCTTGGATGAGTAAAAACACAGAGAAGCAGCTCCCACAGTCTGAATTCACTGGAGCAGCTATGAAAATCCAAAGTTTCTGTGTATTGCTTTTTGACAGTATAAGCCTGTCTATCAGAAGTCGGTGGCAGGTATTTTGCATTAGGTTGATGGGATGTGCTTATTCACACCTTTGTATTGTTTATATTATATGTGTCTGTTTGTTTTAGGCTGTACTAGGGTAAAAGTAATCTGTTATGCTTAGGGACACATATGCTGAAAGCTTTTGATTTTGTTATGGCACGTGGCTGCTATTCTCCAGTGTCGAATTTCCTTTGTAGACACAAAACAAAAGAATGGCATTGTGAGAGATTTATCAAGGGTTCCCAGTGTTCTTGCTCTCCCAGAGATAATCTGCTTTCTTTTCATTTCCTTAAAGAAACAACAAATCCAAATGGCTGCCAGAACATCAACAACAGTGCAAATGTAATTACGAATATAAACTCTGTGAAGTATCCCATCTACTGCTGATGTGTGTTTGTAATGCTGTTTTAATTTGCATAGGTTTGAAAAGCATCAAGATATCTTACAGTAGAACCTCAGAGTTACGAACACCAGTTACGAACTGACCTCATTTGGAACAGGAAGTACGCAATCAGGCAGCAGCAGAGACCAAAAAAAAAAAAAAAAAAAAAGGAAAGAAAGAAAGAAAAAGAAAGCAAGCAAGCAAGCAAATGCAAAACAGTACTGTGCTGAGTGTAACTACTAAAAAAAAGAGAAAGCAGCATTTTTCTTCTGCATAATAAAGTTTCAAAGCTGTATTAAGTCAATGTTCAGTTGTAAAGTTTTGAAAGAACCACCATAACGTTTTGTTCAGCATTATGAACATTTCAGTCACGAACCATCTCCATTCCCGAGGTGTTCATAACTCAGAGGTTCTACTGTATATCCTGGAATATAGTCTAATGCATATATCTAGCTGTAGAGAAGTTTGCACTTGATTGAATCAACAGGACATCCTTCAAATTTAAAGTCCAATCCACTTTCTATGGAAGACAATGGCAAAACACGTGTTGACTTGAATAGGAGCAACCTGGACTATGTCCGCTTTTGTAGGGTGTTAGAAACTGTCACAACATATATATGGGATTCCCATAAGTCAAAGAGCGTTCTGAACAAATATATTAGAGAGAATACAATTAAAAGTGCAGGTTCTAGTTATACGTGATGTATTTATCAATAAACTGAGATGAGTTTGGAGGCATGACATTTCACATCCTTCTTTCTTGCACAAATGCATGTACTTAACACTACAGCTGTAGCTCACTGTTTATCAGAGAGCCCATCAGACATGAAAGTGCAGTGCCAGTCACCTGTTTCATAGGTTTCCGGCTGTGAGCATAATGAGAAAACAGCCAGAGCTATCCTCAGAAACAGAGGGCAGAAATATCACTCTGTGGAGCCACCAGGCAATTCAAAGAGCTCTGAATGCTGGATCCAGTTAAAACAGCTGAAAAATCAAGGAACCATCACCAGGGGGAAAATAATCATCTAATTCTCAGTGTGACTGGTTTGGCTCATGAGTATCAGGGACAATGGGTAATGATGAAAAGAAAGGAAAGTGCGGACAGAGCAGTAGAAATCTTATCCAAAGCCTGCTAAAGTGAACTGGAGGCTTTTCAATGACTTCAGTGGCATTTGGATCAGACCACAGCACACCACCTTTACTTCTTTCTTTTTAATTGAACTTTTTCCTCAAAGTTGCTGGGAGAACAAGATCCCTCCAGCTCTTTGGAGAATTCAGAATGACAGACACCCTTCCTACAGTTAAATGTGGAGGAGACCATTCAGAAGATGCTGCATGGTGCTACAGATGCAGCAATTGATGAATGGTGAGTGATCGCCAATGTGGGACATCATGTTAAGGTATGAGTCTAGAAGTTAGACAGTGAAGAGCAGTGACTGAGGAACCTCAGAAGGTCAGTGGTGCTGTTGGCCCCCCTGTGGATGGTTATTTATTCACATTTTATCCCAACCTCTTTGATCTACAAAGTTTGGCTGGAAATCTGACCAGAAAAGGCTCAGTTATAAGCAGAGATTGTCGAAAAGTGATTAAGCATTTTGGGGATTTTTTTTGTTGATGAAATTCTAAAAAGTTCCAGTTTCATTTTCTGCCTCGGACAGAGGCACACGACACTGAAAATAATAGCAATAAACTCTGCCATTTTCAAAAGCTATTAGTGATTTTAGAGGTGCTTAGCACTTTCTGCATATTACGTTCTTTTAAGGGCTCTCAAAATAGGCACCCAAAATCACTGATCATTTTTGAACCTTTAGGTCACAATACAATTACCTGAACGTTGCTGGAACTGTAAGAGCCGTTCTAATCTGGGTTATGCTCAGAGTGCTAGGTAAAAGACTCAGGTTGGGTCATATTTTGGACTCTATGAAGTCCACTACGGACTTCGCTATTGCTAATGATTTTCTGTGGAACTTGCCAAGATACTACAAAGAAGGCAGCATTATGAAACCCAAAACAGCTATTTTATCGGAACTGGTTCAACCATTCCCAAGGAAAAGTATTCATCAGAACATCTAATTTCCGCATCTATGATGATTTTATTATTTGCATTTCATAGAATCATAGAATCATAGAATATCAGGATTGGAAGGGACCTCAGGAGGTCATCTAGTCCAACCCCCTGCTCAAAGCAGGACCAATCCCCAACTAAATCAGTTGCACCAATCTGTATTGAGCCCCCTCCCCCCCCCCATGCTGGGTACTGTACAAACACTAAGCAGAAGGACAATCTCTGCCCCCAAAAGCTCCTCATTTAATTCAGCACTAACAGCCATGATTTTTCTGACTAGCTGGTGACTAAAAGCCCAGTCACAATATAATGTTTCACCCAGTTGATTAATGTGTATATAAGAGTGGCTTGATTTGATTTTCCAGTAGGGTATGTTTTGGCAGAAGGAAGAATGATTGCTGTGAAATGACATAAAAGAGGGAGTACACTCAAACATGGATACACTCTTGAAACCACCCTCATTTTGGCATTACTCCCAGTCAGAGCAAGCTGCACGGTGACTGATCAAGTGAGTAACCCACTGTTATTATGCTCTGCTGTTAGAAGACAGGTGGGTGGGCAAATAACTCTACTGCTTTCCCCCTACTTGTGGCCTCATTTCAGAGATAGTTCAAAACATCCCCTCTCCTTCCCTAATATAGATTCATAGATTCATAGATTCTAGGACTGGAAGGGACCTCGAGAGGTCATCGAGTCCAGTCCCCTGCCCGCATGGCAGGACCAAATACTGTCTAGACCATCCCTGATAGACATTTATCTAACCTACTCTTAAATATCTCCAGAGATGGAGATTCCACAACCTCCCTAGGCAATTTATTCCAGTGTTTAACCACCCTGACAGTTAGGAACTTTTTCCTAATGTCCAACCTAGACCTCCCTTGCTGCAGTTTAAGCCCATTGCTTCTTGTTCTATTCTCAGAGGCTAAGGTGAACAAGTTTTCTCCCTCCTCCTTATGACACCCTTTTAGATACCTGAAAACTGCTATCATGTCCCCTCTCAGTCTTCTCTTTTCCAAACTAAACAAACCCAATTCTTTCAGCCTTCCTTCATAGGTCATGTTCTCAAGACCTTTAATCATTCTTGTTGCTCTTCTTGCTCTTCTTGACTCAGTAGTAATTGGCACCAAGCCACCCTGGTTTCACACAAACAAGCTTCAAAATAAGCCTGGGCACATATTTTTCTCTTTCTCACATATTATTAACCCTCTGCCTACGCTGGATCCATATGTGCCTTCTTGCTATATCATAGACCCCATCCTGCAAGCCCTTAGCTGCATGAGTAGTACCATTGCTTTCAAGTAAGGGTTACTCACATCAGAAAGAGTTTGAAGGACCAAGGGCTTAGACATCTATCCTGAATTGTGTCATATTAGTGCAGACTCATGCATGCTCCAGTGAGTCTACACCAGCTCAGGGATTCACATTAACAGATCTTTATGCAGGACTGGCAACTTCATTTGTAAATTTGGTTTTGAATTGCAAAGTTTCTATCATGATCTTATCTTTCCCCAGATGAGATGGTGTCAGATGAGGGTTTTGGTAGGGTCTATTTCTTAATTTGCCTGGCAAGTGAAAAACAAACAGACATAAAGCCAGCATCTTAAGGTTAAAGCTTTCCCTAGCAATAGGAACCTCTGTTGGTCTAAAGACTTGCTTACTAGCAAGCTTGTCCTTTGATTAACTTCAGGGATATTAGACTTCATAGATGTTAAGGCCAGAAAGGACCATTCTGATCATCAAGTCTCACCTACAAAATTCTGTTCTATTCTTATATCGTGGCAGTCAAACCCAGAACACATGGGTGAAAACCAGAAATCCTACCCCCTAATATTTTCCCTTTCATCCTGGAGATAGATTGAACTGCAGGGTTACTTAGGGTGACCATACATCCTGTTTTTGCTGGGACAGTCCCTTTTTTAAGCCCTGTCCTGGCCTTACTGACTTTTTTGGCAAACGTGAGTACTTGTCCTGTTTGCTCTTGCCAACTGATCAAACGGGACAAACAGAACAAATGCCCGCTTTTGTCAAAAAAGTGGGGTGTGGAGGAATATGCGGGGGCGGAGGGAGTGGCGACACCAACCCTGTGCAGGGGTGGGAGGCAGGGCTCAAGCGAGCAGCGATCCTAGCCCCAGCCTCATGGGGGAGGAGGGGAAGACAGGGCTTCAGCAAGCAGCTTGGGCCAGTTCTGTGCAGGAGGGGCTTGGGTGAGTGGCTCGGGCCAGCCCTATGCAGGGCGGTGGTTGGGGGAGCTTGGGGTAGCCCCATGTGGTATCCCCATTTTCCCCTTTGGGCAATATGGTCACCCTAATATAGACAATATGTTCTGGTGATAGTGGCATGAACACATTGAGAGATTCTTGCATTTAAAGCTATGTCTTGCCTATTTTGTTTATTTTTTATCTTCAGGGGAGTGTGTGAAAATGTAGACATGGGCCCCACTTCAGTTCAGAACATGAGCATATTCTTAAACGCTGAGCTGAATAGGAAATAACAACCATTTGCCTACAGTTAAGCATGGACTTAAGTGCTTTGCTGAATCAGGGCCCTGGGCAGAATTACTTCAGCAGCAAAGGTTCCCAGTGAAGACCTGCAAACAGCGTAATGGAAACATACCTGGAAATCCTATTGATCAAAAGCAATCAGCCTGTAGCTGCTATCGGGAAAAAAAGAAAACCTCTGTCTAGTTTATTTTTTTAAAAAGAAAGATCTTTACATGGCTTAATGGTCATTAATTACAGCGTGCTCATTAAATTAGCCACTTCTAATTAGGCTGACATGCAGAGAGTGCGTTAATGTTTGATAGTAGTATGGGCTAGGGAAATATACCAAACAAGCTAATGCTATTTTAAAAAAAACGGGCCAAGTCCTCAGCTGGTATAAATTCACACAGCTCTTTTGAAGTCGATGGGATTTAGTAGATTTACTTTGCATTCCTTATGAGGAATCTACTGCACAATGAATCATTGTCATGTAAAATATCCAGTACAATGAAAATAGTATATTCTATTTTCTTGATGCATATTCAGGTAACTTCACGTATACAGATTAGTACCAGGAGATACAATCTGAATATGACTGTGCCAAATGGCGTCTTGGCTATTGCTACCTTCTTTTGGAATTTCTACTGGCAAAGTCAGCTTTATGTTCCACTGGAGGCTCCATAGAAGCACTGCCGATGGAGGTGCATCTTCCACCTTCCATAATCAGACCCCTAGGCTAATAGTACCTAGTTTGAAACACTTCTTGCCCACTCCATGTGATTCTTATTTCTACTGCTGCAATCTACCTTCCTGGAGAACTTTCGGTCAACAGGCTCTCCATCATCAGACATCAGTTCAGACCTGGGAATGCAGCACCCAGCACAATGGGGTCTTGATCCACGACTCAGGATCTTGGATGTTACCGCAATAGAAATAATAAATAATAATTCAGATCCTTCTCCAAACACCACGGGAGTAACTAAAAGGGCTCCAACTGTTTGCAGTATCCAAAATGGTAATTGTTTCTTTCAGCATTTGTACTAAAAGGAGAAGCACTTAGGCTCAGATTCACAAAGGTATTTAGGCTCTGAACTTGAGCTAAATTGGGGGTTTTTTTACCACTCCTCTGGATGGGGGGTTGGTATGAAACCATCTATAGAGCCGGTCTGATAATGAAAACAATTATTAGTGAATCGTTTATTTAATGGATAATGCCAATTATTTCATATAGCCTATTTGTCATGAATAATGTGATGAGTACTAGTCAATAGCACAGAACATATAGGCTGGGTTAACATGATTTAACATGCTCAAAGAGGGACTTTAGCAGACTATACAATAATAAAGGCTTGCATGCATGTTACTGAACTAACATGCCTTTAATGGGCTAAACATGCTAAGATTCAATCTAAGCAGTTTTTTTAGAACTGAGCTGTAAAATGACTTGAAATACAAGGGGATTAGAATGGAAATGCTGTCCAAACCCTTACTAGAGCCCCGCAAATAGTGGTGCTACAGTAATACCGAAACCTCACATAAATGGAAAACGCAGGTAGGTGTTATAAGATTGTAAGAGTGCTGTGAGCTTGAAGCATTGCAGTAATGGACTGATACTCTAAAGCTCTAGTTGGGGTTATTCTGCAGGTCAGACTCCCGTGGCCGAGAATAACGTAGGGAAAACCAGTCCCCCATATTTTGTGCTAGTGTCTGTGTCCTTGTGCTGGTTGAAATCTCCACAGTTTCTCTCTTCTTTCACATGGACCACGTCCTATATAAGTGTTTGACAAACTGCAGACAATGTCACACCTCACAGGCTACCATAGAAATCATGGTCTCTGTCTTCTGTAACTTCCAACCTTTCATTACATTTTGAGGTGTCAAATTGCAGAGGGTCTCTTCGGGCCAGTCCTTTTGTTTGGACTTGCCACCCATCTCGAGGCCCCGTCCTGCCTTACAGCTCAGTGATTCTATGAACACCAAAGTGAATGGCTGCAAATAGGTGATGGGGAGGGGGGGGACAAAACAAAAAGTAAAATGATCTGCAGCTTCTGTCTCTCTGATCTACATTCTATGTCATACAGCTGAAATAAGAATGAAAAAGCCTTCACTAAAGTATATGCTGAATGCAGAATGGATAATAGGTTCTGGATGTGAAGCTGACTGTGCTCTCTGCAAATACATCATTACTAGGAGTCCAGCTGTCTTTCTTTCTCCCTCCATCAAAATTGATGGTCACTTCATCTGATTTATAGCCTCTCATCTGAGTCATGGCTAAAGCTATTGCTTGTCAGGTACACTTGCAAGAGACACTTAGCTATATTACATGGGGCTGTGTTCTGTTTTCATCTTGCCCTAAATTTCATTTGGAAGTGTGGATAGAATGTCGTATGTTTTTCTTACTAATGAACCTGACAAGCATCTTTTACCAGGAAATAACATCTGGGGGGTACATAGAAGGCTATTTTGGGTATATATTTTTTCTGCTAGTAATAAAAGTCTTAACTATCACTGGAAGGTCTATTGGAATTCATCATAATAATGTTTCATAACTCATCTCTTAACTGAGATTTTCTCCTTTTCTAAATAATTAAGAAAAAAAATGTGTCTATGTTAATTCCGCTCATCTGAGGAGGATAAGAGGCAGCATATATTTTCACATAAAGTGAAAAAAAAATGAACCTAATTATTTTTGGTGATATAGCAAAGAAATAACCATGTGGGATCTTATAATATTGCTGAAAACTGAATTACCTTCAGCATAACCATATGGAGTGAATTACTTTAATGGCCTGCTTCCTAACTCTTGCGAGTGATCTCATAGCAATCCTCTCGTAATCTGAGAATGTACATGAGAGCATAAATGGGTTTTCCTGTTTTTCAAACTCCTATCTTGTATTCCTAAGCATGTCACAGAAGTTAGGGGCCATATTAATCACTGATATAAACAATGTTACCTCCACCAGAGTCAATCGTGGCACCCTATTACGCCAGTGGTGAATTTGGCCCAAGGAAAAGGCCTTATTCAAAACATCTCCATCTTGATGTAGAATCCAAGATGGTGCCCCTGTGAAAGAGCAGAGGGAGCTGCCGCTTTAGTTGATTTGATAGTTACCTCGATTCATGGATCACAAAGCCAGAAGAGCAAAAACATTCCACCTCTAAAATTTATGAGAAGAAAATGAACTCATCCTAAAGCTAGCCAATTTCCCCCCTATCGAGACATTGTTTCAGTTCAATGGAAATGTTCACCAGAAAATCAGTATTTGGTGAACATTTTGGGGGTTTTGTCAAAAAACCCCAAAAGCTGAAAACCGAAGTCTTTTTGTTTTGGTCATGTACATTGGCCAAACCGGACAGACTCTATGCAAAAGAATTAATGGACACAAATCTGACATCAGGAATCATACACTCAAAACCCAGTAGGAGAACACTTTAACCTGTCTGGTCATTCAATAACAGACCTGCGGGTGGCAATTTTGCAACAGAAAAGCTTCAAAAACAGACTCCAACGAGAAACTGCTGAGCTGGAATTGATATGCAAACTAGACACAATCAACGTAGGCTTGAATAGGGACTGGGAATGGCTGAGCCATTACAAACATTGAATCTATCTCCCCTTGTAAGTATTCTCACACTTCTTATCAAACTGTCTGTACTGGGCTATCTTGATTATCACTTCAAAAGTTTTTTTTCTCTCTCTTACTTAATTGGCCTCTCAGAGTTGGTAAGACAACTCCCACCTTTTCATGCTCTCTGTATGTGTATATATATCTCCTCAATATATGTTCCAATATAGGCCATAGAGGAAATCATTGGCTAGCATTAAAACTTCCTTATAGCGCCATGTGCAGTTCACTAGACTACGCTGCCTCCATGCGCAAGAGGGCAAATGATACTTGCTAATTTGCATAATACTAATTAAGTATATGATTGAAGAAAGTAATTAGTAGTTGTTCTGCAGTTTGTTTTCATTATCTCAAGTTGAAATGTTGGTAAATATGCAATTTCATGTTGAACTTTTAATTATGCAGCAGTTGGGAATAATGTATTCACTTTGAAATTAGTCACCATGACGTGCAAAGCAATGGGAAGCCAGAAGGTATTTGCTTGAGAGAGATGAACTCTAAACACACAGTGTCCATATGCTGGCACCATTCCATGTGCTCTTGTTGATCATGGAAACCTTTGCACGTAAAGGTTTGTTTGTCTGCATTGCTGTAAATAGTTGTTTATTATAAAATCCTTGACAAAAATAAAGTTCCTTCTTGAGGGTAATTTGTTGGCATCTAAGAAAGAACTGGCTGTTTGTGACACCAATTTTGAACAGCCTAACATTAAAGGAAAGTAATAGTTTGTTTTACAGCATCAGCATTGGCTTGTTCCTTAGGTAATAATACTAGAGTGTTGTAATGAACTGGCCCATGCTGAGTGCCATGAAAATATTGGAGATAAAATCCATAGAAAGACCCATTTGTAGGAAATAGTGCTATACTGTTGCTGCCTGGAAAGTACAAGAGAGGCAATACTTGGGCAGTTTTCACTGGAGAAGCCACATTTTTTTTTATTATGTTAGACATCAGGATCTCTTATGCCTCATCACCATAATATCTTAACCCCGCAGGAACAGTGGTGAATCTACGCCTCACAACACCCTGGTGAAGTAAGGTGTTAGTTTTCATCTCCACCTAAGCAAGTGGGGAAATGAACCAGAGAGATATTGAATGACTTGCCCAAAGACATTGGAAATCTGTTGCAGGGCTGGGAACAGAATCTTGATCTCTTGAGTACCTTAACCATAAGACCAGTCTTGTTACCTAATTTGCTACATACATCCTTCCTCTTCTGAGCTTTACCATAATGGACCATCAGAGGCACAAAGGAACAGGGTATAGGTTTTTTCTCAGACAGCTATCACGAACCCATTGGTAGACCCATCATTCACGGTTACAGCTGGATGTCCTTGTATGCCCCAGAAACCTGAACCCAGTGGTAATCAGTGGCACCAAGGTGCTTTGCCTTCTGTGCACCACTTATTGCTATCTCACTGTTCATACTTTTTTCTGATAAATGTTAGCAAGCTTTTCTGGGAGTAGAATGGGGAGTAAATGGTTTTGCCCCCTACTCAGTCTACCCATCCACTTCCCCATGCCAGCACTGTGCAGTACTCTGCCAAAGCAAGCATACAGCTGTTTTACTGGTGTTGCCAGTGACCTATTCCAGGCAGCTTCAATCCAAGACACATGATGGAGGGAAGCACGTGGCCCATGCTAAGTAAATCCATCGGATAGTATGGTAATCACATGCTAGCTCAAGGTACGTGACTACCATGTTATCACCTGGTAACCATCGAATTAGTTCATGACATGGCTTTATTTACTGAAATGAAGACGTCTTAGCCTATTCATAGTGGGAAAGTGGCCCCATTACAAAAAACACCCCAAATGAACAATTAGATTATTTTCAGGAGTCTCAGCTTAAAGGAAAGTCAAGGCTTGAATGGAGATGGATGCTGAACTACATATTCCAGGTTCAGACAGTTCAGTGGCTTTTTATTTATTTATTTATTTGGATAGCCAGAGGTACCCTTAGCCACTCCCAAACACACATTTTAAAAAGAGAGACATCAACAAGACCGTGAAGCAGTAATGTGCATTATCCGAGCAGGCCAGACTTGGTCACTCTAATATTCATCACAGCACCCTGCTTAGCTGCCCGGGAATAATAATACTGGCAGCAAACATTCAAAGTGGCAAGGAACAGCTGTTTGCATTGTAGCCCTGAATACATATCAAACCATTCATAATTGGAACAAACTCAACTTGAGTAACAATTGAACCCTAGTGATGGAATCTATTTTCTCTCTTGGTCAATCTCCCTTCTAATGGTTCATTCAAAAGGAAAACGACAAAGCAGAGAACCATTAATTCATCGAAGTAGATTCTCCTATAGATGATGAAACACCATTTGGCAACTCAGTAAATCAGGGAAGAAAAGAATCTGGATTCAGCGCATCTGATGCCGAACACGTTGCCTGAATGTAACTTTGATCTTCCACAGTAATGCTGTGCTTGCCAGCTACAGTAAATCCATCAGACCCTCCTTGCTGCTGTCACATGCACATAAAATAGAGCAGGAGCCTGCATTGCTTCATAGTCCCGGGATGTCAGGCTTATTTGACGGCTAGGGACAAATGACATTTTCAGTCAGGATCCATGATGTGGGGCTACAATTAAACTCTAACCTTTGTCCTTCCACACGTAAAACCCTTGTTGACTTTAATGGGTATGGTTGCTTCTAAATAGGGTGGGAACAGCATCCAAACAAGGCAATAAATTAAAGTTTGAATGGATCATTATTATTATTATTATTTGTATTACAATACTGCTGAGCTATTGCATCCAGCAACACCTGTGGGGAAAATGATTTGAGGCTCCCCTATTTCAGCCTCACCAATCTTTTTTGCCATAATTTCCCCCCCACTTTCCTTCACCTTCCTTCTCCCTGAATTTTCTGTCTAGTGCTGAACTGGGTCACTGCATGAGGTGGAATTTGCTGTGCATAGATATGCAAGAGGGAAGCTTGGGTGTAGTGAGATAGGTGGTAGGGCTGTGAGGAGGGGATGGGGCACAAGAATGAGTGTGGGGAGAAGAGAATAAAGGAGTAAAAGTTTGAGTGTGGAAATAGCCGGCAGAGTGAGAAATTAAGAGCCTGATTCAACATCATAGAAGTCAGTGGGACATATCCATTGACAACATTGGTCATTAGATTGGCCCGGTGCATTGATACCGGAAAGCACTTAAGCATGCGCTTACGTCCCATTAAAATCAAGGGACTTCTGGAATAGGGATGACATGTCTTTAAAAGTTTTTCTGAATCAGGGCCTAAGGATATGAGGGAAAACCAATGAGGAAAAACATGAGAGATTAGGGAGAAAGAAGAAATGAACAAGCCACTGTCAAAGAAATTGGAAGAAAGAGAGGGAACCATTGATAAATATCACAAAACAAGCGGGGGGGGGGGGAGGGGAAGAGTGAAGGAAACACAAAAGCAAGGGAAATAGAATCAATACAGATTGTTTTTATTGATTTAGAGAGTTCAATGCCACTTACAAATAAGTGTGCATACAGTTTCATCAAAGATTTAGGGCCAGCTCCTCTGTTGGCATAAATTGGTGCATTTCCATTAACTTCTGTGTGACCATGAGAATTTCCACTGAAGAATCTTATTCATAAGTGTATGAGGTGCTCTTTCTACTGCTACTTTTGAGGGGGGCTGCTGGAGAGGAGCTCAAATAGGTGACAGTGAAATTGAGAGTCATTCTGCTTGTACCTGCCTGTTTTCTCTCCCTTTCCACCCTCCCTGTTCTTTCATTCCTTTTTCTTTCCTATTTCTCCCCTTCCATTTCTCTCTCTCTCTCTGCCATCTCTAGCCTCCTCCTGCTTTATTTTCTTTTATTTTTTGACCCTTTCCCTTTTGATATTTTCCTCCTCCCATTGTCCCTTGTGTCTCCTTACTTTGCCTTTCTAAAATTATTGGATTTTAAGTCATAAGGCATGAAAGCTGCCTGTGACCATGTTGATAACCAAGGCAATGTCATTAAATCGTGTGGCCAACACCTACGAGAAGGATTAAGAAGACTCCAGTTACACCAGCCTGAGGGAAAATATCCGAGGTGGTGAAAGATGAAAGCTGCTCTATGCAACGAAGGGAAAGAGGGGAGGAAGCTTAGTGACGAGAATTTACTAAGGCAGCATTGAATCATGTTTGCAACAATGCCAAGAAATCAGTCAGTTTTAAATCCCTCTTTTGGTAAATAGTCTGAATCTATTTTTCTGCTGATTCTTTATTCTGATTCTATAGTGATGCACTAAGCTTCCAGGGGGGCTGGAACAATTTTTTTAGAGGAGGTACTGAGAGCCATTGAACCAAACTGTAAACTGTGATATGATGGAAACCACTTCAAGCCAGGGGGTACAGCAGCACCCTTGCACCCCTAGTTCCAACAGCCATGAGGAAATTAGCATTAGCCATTTACAACCTAACCTTCTACATGACAAAATAGCATTCTGAATCCTGATCAGCATTCACGTCAATTTTAGCCACTGACTTTTTTATTATTAATATTTGTATTTTTTAACCTTTTTTGTTTTTTCTAAAAGCGTTTTTTATTTAAAAACAAACAAACCCCACACAACCCTGACATCTAATGTACTGCTCCCTTTGGGGCCAAATCTTGTTGTCTTTTACAGTGGTGTAAATCTATTGGCTTCAATGGAGTTACTCCAAATGTATACCAATGTAATGGAGAGCATAATTCAGCTATGTATATAGAGTTATTTTCTAGTGACGTTCCAGATACAATCTAGATTGAGCTGTTTAATCTCGAAATGCCTCTTGATTCAATTAAATCTTACAGGAGTTACATCACCTTTCTCCAGTGATTCAATGTACAGTTCAAGCATTTTACTAAAGTGTTAATAACTCTGGATTAAATTCAATAAAAACACTACCTAGCTTCCAAGCCTATGCATCTCCTTGGAAGCTCACTGTAACCGGAGAAAGTCCCTATAATCTATACTTCAGTACATTACGGGTATCGCCAGTGTAGACCAGTGCTGCAAAATGAGTGATCTGGCTTTGAAGGAGAGACACTAAAAGCACAAGCTATACAGCCTGGCAGATTGTAAGGCTTCTCAGTGGGCAGGTTTCCCTCATCCTCTTTGCTAATACATATTTCTGCCACTATAGTCTCAAACTGCTTCTGAGCTGAGAATGCCAGTTATGAGGAACAAGGCAAACTCTGTGGTGGCTTTTTGTGTTGTGGACAAAACTCCACCAGAGCTTGTCAACTCATTTTCATTTGGGTCCTGATGAGTCATGCCTTGGTTTCCAGATGTTAGAGGCCATGTCTACGCTAGAGAACTTACAGCGGCACAGCTGTACCAATGCAGCCACTCTATGCTGAGGGGAGAGAGGTCTCCCATCAACATAATTAAACCTCCCCAAACAAGAGGCAATAGCTACATCAGTAGGAGATGCTTTCCTGCTGACATAGCACTGTCCACGCTGGCGCTTCTTCAGTGTAACAGTGTTTTTTTCACACTGCTGAGCAACATAAGTTATACCAACAAAAGTGATAGTGTAGACATAGCCTGAGTCTAGTGAAATAACTCCCCAAACAACAATATTCAGGACAAATGTCCAACAACAAGACCCACCCAGAACTAAAACTTTCCCACTACATCCATCCAGCTACTTAATTTTAGAAAAAGCCAAGGAGAACAATTGTGTAGATACTTATTTGCATGCACCTAATGTCTGTATGCAAATACCTGCCCAGTGTGGCAAATTATGTGTTTGCGCTTCCCAACAGTCTATACGAGGGCAAGAAGAAACTGGAGAAGAGAGTGCTATTCAGTCTAGCAGATAAAAGTCTAACACAGTTCGCTGGCCGCAAGTTGAAGCTCAACAATTTCAGATGAGAAATAAGGTGCGAATTTTTAACAGTGAGTTAAAAAAATGTACCATGGGTTGTGGTGGATTCTCTCACTGGCAGAATTTACAAAGGGTTGTGGTGGCTTCCCTGTCTCTGGACACTTTTAAATCAAGACTAGATGTTTTTCTAAAAGAGATGCTCTAGTTCATATGGGAATTAGTTCAGCAAAGTCTGAAAGGCAGTATTATACAGGAGGTCAGACTAGATTTTCACAGTGGCTCCTTCTGGCCTTAGACTCTACAAAATGTATGAAGGGAGAGGAAGAATATTGAGTGACTATTGTTGCCTAGGTTACCAATATACCCTAGACAGGAATGGGCTGGCTCTGACCCAGGGACAGGGCAAAAAGCAACAGTATTCCTTACATAGCTTTAGGGTACGTCTATACCCAGCCGCTAGTTCGGCGGCTGGCAATCGAACTTCTGGGTTCGACTTATCGCGTCTTGTCTGGACGCGATAAGTTGAACCCGGAAGTGCTCGCCGTCGACTGCGGTACTCCTGCTCGGCGAGAGGAGTACCGCGGAGTCGACGGGGGAGCCTGCCTGCCGCGTGTGGACCGAGGTAAGATCGAACTAAGGTACTTCGAACTTCAGCTACGTTATTCACGTAGCTGAAGTTGCGTACCTTAGTTCGATTTGGGGGGTTAGTGTAGACCAAGCCTTAGATAATTCCATTAAGGAATGTAGAATTCTCAGCTCAGGTCCTGGCAGAGAAGTAACAGAGGGAAACTGATTTTCAAATGTATTATTATTTATTTGTATAGTTGTAGTGTCTTGAGGCCTCAATCAGGGTTCAGAGCCCCATTATGCTAGCTGCTGTACACACAAATACACATCACAAGAATTTACAATCTAAGTAGGTGAACACAATAAACAGACGGGGCACCACAACAGGGCCGGCTCCAGGTTTTTTGCCGCCCCAAGCAAAAAAAAAAAGGGGGGCGGGACAGAGTGCGGCCACCAAAGCAAAAAAAAAAAAAAATCGGAGTGCCGCCCCTTGAAAAGTGCCTCCCCAAGCACATGCTTGGAATGCTGGTGCCTAGAGCCGGCCCTGCAGCACAAGGAAACAGTGTGATAATTATGCTAAGTGGAGTAGGCAGCAGTCCTAGCACACCAGCAGTCTAGCAATTGTTGAATAATTGTTGCCTAGCAGTGCCACCCATGTGAGTTTTAAGGAGAGATTTGAAAGACTGAGTCAAGTTCAAGGTCACAGTCTTTGTCTGTAAGGTACTCAGTGGCCTGGGCCCAGGATATCTACAAGATCAAGCAACACTTTGAGATAAAGACCCAAGGTAAACAATTCCACTCCTCAGGCACAGTGGAACTTTCTTCCATAAGCGTAAAGTTTGCGCTTTCTCAGGGCCAGTCCAAGACTGTGGAATAAACTCCCACAAGAACTAAGGGCTATCACAAACCTCACCACCTTCCACTCCAAGTGCAAGGTACTAGTCTTTGATCTGCTTTCCCCGAATATAAACACGGAGCAGTGTGTACATATATATTAAAACAAAACCAACAATGCCCCGTACCAAACCAAACTCTCCTCTGCACACATGATTCTTCCCCTGTGAAGATGATGAGAGAAAGAACAAATCACACATGACAGAGGTTAGTTACAGCACTTAATGCGCTACTGCAAGACACTCAGATACTAGGGTGTTGTGGGTGGTACAAGAACCTAACTGGAACAGAATGACAATATAATGGCTTTTTGGAGGACTTTTACGAAACGCTCCTCCCGTGCCAGGGAGAAAGACGAATAATGTTTGCGGGAAACTGAAGTGATAAAAGATAAAAGTCGGCATCATTCACTGAGCTGGAATTGACGGCTCCAAACCATATGAGAAATGATAGGTAGGTGGATGTTAATATGGGAGGGCCTCAAAAGTACAGATGACAGATTGTTTGATGCTGTGGACAAGACACAAATGGGTTGGAGGGAAATAATGTATTTATCAGTAAATATTATGGGACTCATTCTCATTTACACTAAAATAACATTCATTGCACAAATAGTGTAAGGGAGCCTTAAAATGGGTGTAAATATAAATTTCTCTCTCTTTAAGGCCCCTTTACTCTGCCAGGCGCAAAGTGTATACATACGTTGCTCTCTATGTGGGACTGGAAACAGTTTAATTAAACTTTTTTAAAGGGAAAAATTCATTTTGCCTATAAGTTTCAGGGCGGGGGGAGTCACTTGCTTTCATTATTGGTGCAGCAAAGGGAAAATATGAGGGAGAAAAAAGAAAATGAGAGGATGAGGCATTAATTGGCAATTTCCTTAAATACACCTTCAAGCAAAATGCTAAAGCAGAATGACAGGATGACTTCTTTTTCTCCTCTTTATTTATTATAGAATTGGCTCATGGCCAATTACCGACTTCTGTCATTGTAGAATGAACAGCCGAGGCAGAAAGGGAACATGCCCTCTGCAAAGCACATCAATTTCATAAATACCGTTAAACAATTAAGATCTTATAAAACCTATTTTCACAGAAGATGGGCAGGGGAAAGGGAAAAAAATGTGTTTTTATTTAAACCAAAAGGCTCATAAAAAGGGAAAGCACAAGGAAGACCAAAACAAAGTGCTTTTCCAAATCGCCACAGCCCTTTGATGCCTGCTCAACGTGAAAAGTCGTCAAATATTAGGATTTTTTTTAATATAGGACCACAATCATTATTGAAGTAAGCACATTGGGCCAGATCCACAACTGGTGTTAAGCTGTATATCTCCATTGAAATCAAACCCTCCAGCAGGATAAAACGTCAATAGAGCTATGATGGTTTATACCCGCAGATGGTTTAGCCCTATGGTCTCAGTGCTTAACATGAGGCATTAGTTTGGCCCATCAGTCCAGATCCTAAAGTTTGTCTGCAGGATGGATCAGAGTGACACAGAGATAGACTCTGAAGGAAAAAGTCTTCCTGGCACCAGTTCAAAAAGAACACAAAAATATTTTTATTGCGTCCTATAAACTATAAAAGCTTTTTTATTTATTTTCGTATTGAATGTTCATTGAAATCTTCACGAGAGAACACACAAAACAAAGGAGAGAAAATGCTCCTGGCACTGTTTCAAAGCAAAATGACAAAAATAGCTGGAAAAATAATCAATACAAATATACAACCTATTTCAATGTAGCTTGAGTTTTTTAAAAAATATGTAATAATTATTTTCCCTGAAGTCTCAAGACAAGAATGACCAAGTGGCACAGAAATGGCAGTGGGTTTTTTCATTTTAGCAAAGCACAAAACTGTATACTACCACTGTATAATGCAAGGTACACCTCTACCCCGATATAACATGACCCGATATAACACGAATTCGGATATAACGCGGTAAAGCAGTGCTCCGGGGGGGGGGAGGGGGGGCTGCGCATTCCGGTGGATCAAAGCAAGTTCGATATAACGCGGTTTCACCTATAACGCGGTAAGATTTTTGGGCTCACGAGGAGGCGTTATATCGAGGTAGAGGTGTACCTGCAAATCCTCCCCTTAGTGTTTCATTGGCTTATTAAGTTGTGGTGGAGGGTTGGAGGATGAAGTTTTCTTGGGAAGATTCTCCTGGCCACATGCAGCTCAGTACAGCTGTTACTAAACTCAGATATTTTTGTAACCTATTTCTGGACTTATGTCCTGACCTAAAACCTACTGAAGTGAATGGGAGTCTCTCCACTGACTTTACTGGCTTTCAATCCAGGTCTTAATTGCTCCTAGCACAGCACCCTTCCTTCCTTCCCCTGTAAAACTACCATAGCTCTAAATGCTCTTAAATATGAAGAAAACTGAACAACTTAAAGGAGAGCCTCTACCCGAACTGTAGCTTTGCTACTCATCTTCCGAGTTACTGGAGAAAGTCATGTCTCTATGTGCTGCTGCTGTTCAAATGAAATGGACCAGATTTTCATATACTCATTACTAGAACTGGTCAAAATTTTGCAAACAAGTTTTTGAAGAGAAATATGGTGTTGTTTGATGCATGGACTCTTCTAGCGTAGACAAGTTTTTTCCTTCCAGGGCTTTTGTGATGGGTTTGGTCACAGAGACCCCTTTGGGCCTGTCACCTGATGTGCTGAAATTACCTCTGAGCCCATTTTCTCTGCCAGCTTGGGACTTCCAGAACCCTGTCTTGTTGAGCCAGACACACTAGGCTGCTGCAACACAGACCCAGGGTCTAGTCCACGCCCGCAAAGCTGCAGACTTAACTGAAAACAGCTCAGCAGGTACCTATCTCCAGCACCCAGACACCCAGTTCCCAATGGGATCCAACCCCCAAATAAATCCGTTTTACTCTGTATAAAGCTTATACAGGGTAAATTCATAAATTGTCCGCCCTTTATAACATTGATAGAGAGATATGCACAGCTGTTTGCTCCCCCAGATATTAATCACTTACTCTGGGTTTATTAATAAACAAAAGTGATTTTATAAAAAGTAGGATTTAAGTGGTTCCAAGTAATAACAGACAGAACAAAGTAAGTCACCAAGCAAAATAAGCAAAAACACGCAAGTCTAAGCCTAATACATTAAGAAACTGATTACAGGTAATATCTCACCCTCACAGATGTTCCAATAAGCTTCTTTCACAGACTAGACTCCTTCCTAGTCTGGGCCCAATCCTTTCCCCTGGTACAGTCCTTGTTAGTTCCAGCAAACATCTCAGGTGATAAGCAGGGGTTTTCTCATGACTTGCAGCCCCCTTTGTCCTGCTCCACCCCCTTTTATAGCTTTGGCACAAGGCAGGAATCTTTTGTCTCTCTGGGTCACCACCACTCCTTCTAAATGGAAAAGTACCAGATTTAAGATGGATTCCAGTATCATGCGACATGGTCTCATGTCACTGTAAGATCCCTAGTCTCCATTCTTCCTGGGTTGGCTCACACGTACATAGGAAGGCTTGCAGGTAAATAAACCATTTACAACCAATTGTCCTAAGTCAATGGGAGCCATCAAGATTCTAAACCACCATTAATGGCCCACACTTTGCATAATTACAATAGGACCTCAGAGTTATACTTCATATTTCTAGCGTCAGATACAAGAATGATACATGCATACAAATAGGAGGAATATATTTAGTAGGTTATAACTTTGTTATGATACCTTACAAGAGACCTTTTGCATAAAGCATATTCCAGTTACATCATATTCACACTCAAGCATATTTCCATAAAACATATGGAGTGCAATGTCACAGTTTTGTCTAGTCTAGTTTTAAAAATCCAAAATGATGGGGCTTGGTCACTATTTCCACCTCTTTCCTTGGGAGACTATTTCGCAGACAAACACATTTCACTGTCAAGAAGTTTTCAATGTATTTAACCTTCATTTGCCTTTTCTTAACTTTAGCCCTTTGCTACAAGTTCTACCTTCATGTATCCCCAGGAAATAGTTGGTGTTCACAGTCTTCAGATAACTGTAGACCCTGCTGATGTCCCTCACCTCCTTCAATTGCTGTTTATTTATTTACTATGCATATTTTGCTCGTTTAATCTTTGTGTGTATGTCAATCCCCCAGTCCCCCTGATCATTTCAGTTCTCTTCTGAACTCATGTATCAGTCTATTTCTGGAACTGAACACAGTATGCCAGGTACCATCACACAGAGTCATACTAATTCACCTGCTCTGTCACATGGACACTTTTTGTATGTGGAGAGCTGGCTTTAGCCTTTAGGCCACCCTATGAAGCAATAATTTGCCGCCCACCCCCAACCTCAAAATTAAGCAAGTTCTGTCCACATTCATTAAATGAAGAGGCACGGTGCAGGAGGGCCAAACCCACATGTTCCTGACATGCTTTGCATCCATCTCCATTCCAGTTGCTATCTTCCTAAGGACAAGAGCAAGAGGCTCCTTATTTTTCAAAATTAAAGCTGAGATTCACCTATACATTTCCGGCTCTAATGGCAATTTTCAGATGTGTCATCCAAAGTGTCTTAGACTATTTCAATTTGCATGAGCACAATATCTACCTATCTTGGAGGTTTGTATGGCCAACCATCACCGCGGTATCTGAGTGCCTTCCACATAACATCAATAGCAAAGTCCCTACTGGACCCAGCATCTGGTACTTCACCCATCATGAGGTCAGGCTGCTGTGGCTGTTGAACTTTACCTGGATATTCTGTTCTTCTTGACTTCCTGCCCTTAACTGCTTTAAATGGCTATTGTGTTTCGCTGCAGAGACAGCTGCATTTCACTCTTGGGCAAAGTGAGTCTAAATGGGTTAAAGGCTCTGATTGTGCCCTTGTGTGATGCCCTACACCTAGTAGAGGGCATCCCTTGGATTTTTGAGCTCCACAGAGCCCCAGTGCTGGCTCTGTGTATTTGAAGCCCAAAATTCCATTGGCCTTTTTCACAGCCATGAGCCTATTGCAAACATTGTCCAAACCTCTTGTTTCAGCACCACTGCTTCCCATTGGGTGTATGAGGTTTGGATTTTCTCCTCTAGATGTGTATGCCATGTGTTTCCCCAATATAATCTCAGTTTGTTCCTTTATACCCAGGATTCAATTCCTGCTATATTCCATTATATTCTTTCTGTCTTCACTGCTGCTCACAATTCCACTTAGTATATTTTATTTATAAATTAAGCCTCACATCCCCTTGAGAGTTCGTAAGGTGGAGAAAGTATTTTCATTTCCATTTGACAGAGGCAAATGAGGCGCAAAGATTGTGATGACTTGCCCAAGGCTTATACAGGAAGTCAGTGGTAGAATCAGGAAAAGAATCTGACTGTCCCAGGCCCTAGTCACTAGACAATACTTCCTCCAGTGAGACAACTTTTATGCTTCATGCTGTGCCACACACAGACTCAAATCACTGTAAATTTTCATGTGGCTATAGACCTGGAGTGGGGAGATTGTCTGAGCCAGTTTGAAGGATGGGGAGTGTGCCGGTATCTGAGACTGTCATAGTTATGTTAAAAAGGATTGGATATATGCAGTTGTATTAGCTAGGATAAAATTTAAAAGGTTATCAAATTTCATGCTTCAGGGCATAAACTGATCATCAGCTGGAGTCAGGAAGAAAGTCACCTGTAGTAAATATATGAGCTGAGTCAAGCAGAGTGATAAACCTTTTAATTTTATTCTAGCCGATATACTTTTAGTGATATGTCTGGAATTTTACATCTTCTTCTGCAGCATCTGAAATTGGCCATTCTCAGAGATTAGATGAATCAACGGGTTTCTTGTTGTATGAAAAATCCATTGTTTTAACTGGCCCTGAATTCCTGGGTGATAATAGAGTAGTAAGCAATCCAGTCACCTCAAGAGGAAAGCTGGACAAAAACTCCATGCTGAAAGGAAGATTTTTCTATTACATTTTCAACATTTACCAAACAGAATTCTATCAAAATTCTGAATTCAGCAGCACAAGGCTAAATATCAGATCAAACACTGTGCAGAGGGTTACATGTTAGCCATTCTAGCAGCAGCTGAAACTCTCTTTTTCAGGTTTTTGGGTTGTTTTTTTTAAATACATTTTCAAGAATTTGAAAGTGCAGGAATCACAGTCCTCTCTCTGGAGACTGCAATCCTTTTTTACAAAGGCAGGGCAAATCCCCGGATGGTGTAAGTCAGCAGAGTTTCACTGAACTCAAGTCTTTCGTCTGATGAAGTGGGCATTCACCCACGAAAGCTTACGCTCCAATACTTCTGTTAGTCTCAAAGGTGCCACAGGACCCTCTGTTGCTTTTTACTGAACTCAATGTAACTAATTGCAGATTACTTCAATGAAACTACATCAATTTACATCAGCGGAGGATCTGGCCCTGCACAGAGTGGGTGGTGTATTCTGGGTCATTTACTTGCTGTAGCAAATCCAGCACTCAATGCCGCGGCGCCTCCTGCTGGTCAGTCTCGGGAATTAGCGCCTCAGCCTCAGAGCGCCCCCTGCTGGCCGGTGTCTCGCCCTGTGTCCCTCCTGGACCCCGGTATCCCTTTCCCTTGAGGTGCTGCCCACAGCAGCGCCCCCACACTCTGGGTCTCCCTTCCCAGGAGAACCCCAATCCCCTATACCCACCTTGCCTCAGTGGCTACTGCCAGGCATCATCTAGCCCCTATTCTGTGGGGCAGACTGCAGTCTGTAATGGCCACTCATCACTGGCAAGGGGGTAGGACCAGCTACCTCTGCCTATCCCTAGGCTGCACCTCTGTAGCCCCAGTACCCCCTTTAGGCTTTTACCAAGTTGCCAGGCTGGAGCTCCCCAGCTCCTCTTGCCCTTTTCCCCAGCACTGATCTGCTTCAGGTACCTTACTCCCAGGCAGCTAGCCCTTCCCACTCCAGGACTAGAGTGAGACTCCTCTGTCTCCTGGCCCCACAGCCCTTTTATCCAGGCCAGCTGCGGCCTGATTAAGCCAGCTACCCCTGGGGCCAACTATGTCGCCAGCCTCCCTCAGCTGCTCTTAATCCCTTTTACCTTGTAGTGGGGCAGCCGCACGACTACACTTGCTTACATATAGGATTCCATTTATCTGCTGAACAGGTATAGCGCCATGAACAGCAGTGTGAAATCCCTCATATGCCTTGCCAAAGTGTTGCCATTGTAGTACTCATCTGTGATGACTATGTCAAAGAGGCAAACTCTCCAACACCACCTACTACAAAGAACTCAGAGAAGACCCCTGTCAAGGCTCCTTCCCCACTCTGAACTTTAGGGTACAGATGTGGGGGCCTGCATGAAAACTTCTAAGCTTAACTACCAGCTTAGATCTGGTCCGCTGCCACCACTCCCAATGTGCTAATTCCCTTCCCTGGGTAGCCTTGAGAGACTCTTCACCAATTCCCTGGTGAATACAGATCCAAACCCCTTGGATCTTAAAACAAGGAGAAATTAACCATCCCCCCTCCTTTCTCCCACCAACTCCTGGTGGATCAAGATCCAACCCCCTTGGATCTAAAAACAAGGAAAAATCAATCAGGTTCTTAAAAAGAAGGCTTTTAATTCAAGAAAAAGGTAAAAATCATCTCTGTAAAATCAGGCTGGAAAATAACTTTACAGGGTAATCAAACTTAAAGAGCCCAGAGGAACCCCCTCTAGCCTTAGGTTCAAAGTTACAGCAAACAAAGGTAAACACCCCAGTAAAAGGTACATTTACAAGTTGATAAAACTAACACGCCTTGCCTGGCTGTTTACTTACAAGTTTGAAATATGAGAGACTTGTTCAGAAAGATTTGGAGAGCATGGATTGATTTCTGGTCCCTCTCAGTCCCAAGAGTGAACAAAGAGCACAAACAAAAGCCTTCCCCCCACCAAGATTTGAAAGTATCTTGTCCCCTTATTGGTCCTTTGGGTCAGGTGTCAGCCAGGTTACCTGAGCTTCTTAACCCTTTACAGGTAAAAGGATTTTGGTGTCTCTGGCCAGGAGGGATTATAGTATGGTACACAGGAGGGCTGTTACCCTTCCCTCTATTGTTATGACAACCCCACACCACAAAATTTAAAGGTTATCATCAAATCCTTCCCCAAACTCCAAGAGAAAGTCTACAATCTCATTCCCCACAAATCCATGCCAGGGAACTTCTACATGCTCCCTAAGATACACAAACAAGGGTACCCAGGCAGACCCATTATATCTGGCCATGGCACTCTTGCTAAAAGAATACTGGGACTCATAGAAAACATCACACAAAGGGACAGCTTCCTCCAGGACACAACTGACTTTCTCCAGAAACTCTGCAATATTAGCAACACCCCAGAACACCATCCTTGCCACCGTGGATGTCATCTCCCTATACACCAACAGCCCTCACAATGGCGGCATCGCTGCCTGCCTCAAATATCTAAAAGACAATGGACAATCCTCAGATCTCCACCCCAAACACAACACCACACTCATCCATTTCATCCTCACCCATAATAATTTTATATTCAACAACAAATATTTTGTAAACCAGGGGAATAGCGATGGGTAGTAGGTTGGGCCCCCAATATACCAACCTCTTCATGGGCCACCTTAAGGAAGAATTTCTGGGCACTACAAATCATGCTCTTAATAAAGACACTGGATTTATGGCTTGTTACACCAATCTGTAACCTACTAACCCTTTTTTGTCCTGTGACTGGAGATGTGTTAATGGGCCACTTCATCTTGAATGGTCTCTTCGAATCTGTTCCACCGTGTATTTAGTTGTGACACCATAAGCACCTTTCCCAGACCTGAAGAAGAGCTCTGTTTAGCTCAAAAGCTTGACTCTTTCACAAACAGAAGTTGGTCCAATAAAAGATTTTACCTCACTCACCTTGACTCTCCATTATCCTTTTGTCCATTTATCTGAGAGTGTGGCCCAATTTCCATGACCCATTCAGTCACTGGCCTTTCTCCAAAGACTGCCAAGTTTGATAATGGATTTTATAGAGTGGACAACTTTAAAACATATCCACAGGAATTAGGTGTGAGCATCAACGCCTTTCACATAGGCTAAATAACAGGAGAGAGATGTTAAATAATATTTATTGGCTTTTGGATTTCAAACACTTCCTGGGGTTTGTATTGCTTACATTGAATAACTGATTTTAAGCTTTACCTAGCAGGTAAAGTAATTTGAAAACATACAGTGTAAATGTAAAGTATTCTCGTCAGGAGGTGCAAAGCTCCCAGTATTAATTCTCCCAGCCATTCAGTTCACTCCATGCTTATCTTTTGATTGGGATTTTTTTTTTGTCCCCGATGACTGAAAAAGAGAGGAAAGTGTATCTGAGCAAGAGGTTACAGAAACAATTACTTAGAGAATCGTGGAAATAAAACACAATATAGTCTCAAAAGTCTAATCTTTTCAACTAGAGCTATTTGCTGCTTCTCATCTCTCTCAGATAATAGTGAATAGACTGTAAAAAATATCAGATGGCAACGATACGATTCCTCACAAAAATAGAATAATTTACTATGTTCACATCTCTAACAAACATGAAATTTGATGCAAAGAAACAAAAGGTGCCATTTATTTTCTTGTGCAGATATAATTTCTAATGATAGGGGCTAATTAATACCATTCTCTGAATAGCACGAAGACATCAGAGATAGTAATTTTGCTCTGAAAAGGAAACAAACATGGTGGAAATATTTTTTGATCTAAAAAGACAGTTTAAATGTTCTCTTTAAAGATTGAGAGAGAAAAATCACCAGGGTTTTCCAGACAAACATAATGAAAGTTACCCTTATAAGGTTGTAGCTTTGATTTTTTTTACATTAATATAACCTCCTCCTGGAAATGTTCTGCTCCCTGCACTATTTTCTGATGCCAAATGTCGCAACTTAATTACTTGCGTTAAACACCAAAGTAAAGATGTTTCTAAACCAGACAAGCAGATTTCAAAAATGATATTGTTTCCTGTTGAACTTGTGTAGAAACATAGCACTGAGCTGTTATTTTCCCTAAATGGTTTTCTAGCTCATATGGAAAGTTTGTTTCCAGCTAAAAGTTTTGAAACAGTTTTCTTTGCTGAACCTGGACTATGCATTGAAGTGTTAATTATTTAACATTGGTAGTACAGAAGCATCCAAAAGGTACTAGGCACTGTACAGATGTACAGAAGGACACAGTCCCTGCCTGACCCAGCCTGTGATTTGGCACTGGAATGCTTAGATCCCATCTCAAGCTTTTATTTATGCGGGAATTTGCCCTGATTTCAGCCAACCGTGTAGCTGCAGCAAACCTCTAATGTCGACAGTCAAAGCCACTATTTGCATCAATTTGCTTGAAACACAGTTAAATATAACAATGAAAATGCTGGTTTACAGCAGTTTATCCTGCGTTCACTATGAGTTTGCATTGATGCATCTGCATCTGCACTAATGGCTGGCCACACAAAGGGCTATAACCTAAGGAGGGCCCACCAAGGAAAATCCTAGTGTTTTGAGGTAGGTGACATTGGTGAATTTCTTCTAAATCAGTTTTGAGCCGCCACCTTGGTGTGGAGTAGTGTGCTGCAGGAGAAGCTGATTCCAGGTGAGATATAAAACCAAGATACTGACCATTAAATAGCCCATGGCATTTTTCACAAAGGGCACACTTTCACCCCAGCGCCGTTGGCCACATTCCAATTATGGTAACAACCTAAATGGTGCAGATCAGGAAGAAAAGCAAATGAACAATGCAAAGAAGTCAACTCTCATAATATTGTACAGCCCAGCTGGAAACAAGGAGGGCTGGAAATTTTTCAACTAAAATCCTATTTGTCATCACATTTTAAAGCCACAGAGGGTCCTGTGGCACCTTTAAGACTAACAGAAGTATTGGGAGCATAAGCTTTCGTGGGTAAGAACCTCACTTCTTACCCACGAAAGCTTATGCTCCCAATACTTCTGTTAGTCTTAAAGGTGCCACAGGACCCTCTGTTGCTTTTTACAGATTCAGACTAACACGGCAACCCCTCTGATTTTAAAGCCAGTTTGCTACAGTGGACAGAAGAAGACTGGCTAACTCTGATAACCCCACTGAAGTCAATAGAAGCCATTCTATCCATTTTAGTGGCCTGGGATCTAACCTTAAGCTACCTCCATGCTATAGTACCTCAGTGCAATCTATTAGATGCCGCCTATGCAAATGTACTTCCTCTAATCTAGAGAGAACATACAGCGTGTACACCATGTGAAATGTTTCCAGATCTAATCTATGCTGATCGGATAACCCCTTGCAACAGCTGTTGGCACAGGTGCTGTGTTTGTATTTCTAGCTTTTCTGTTTGCTTGGCCAACATGGATTGCTATTAGAACTCTCTTCTATTATCAGCTCGATTTGGTAACAATGCTTTAGCAATGGTAAGCCCTTCATTCCAAAAGAGGTCATGGGAAAAACTCTGTCTGCTTCAGTGTAACCACGGCAAAATGTAGGCCGTGTGAAGATAAACATCTTTGACTGTTAAGGCAGGCAGACTGAGCATGTGGGACCAATCCACGACACAGTTAATGGTCAATGAACTAATACTGAAGCTTCATAAACTTCTTCTGTGTATCTGGAAATACTATATACAATGTTAGAGCATTAATAGGAACATTACAGTGCAGCATTGTAATGAATTGTACCTTGATATAGAATAATTGTCTGAATTAAGAAAAAAATCTCTTTGAAGCATTATTTGAGGCTTGTTTCTGAAAAGCTGGACTAGGCAGAGGAACATCTAACTAAATTTAAATGTAGTGGGCTAAATTCATTCCTGCTGGAACTCCACTTTAGCCAGGGGAGGAAAGGAAACCGCCTGATCTGTTTGAGATTTTGTCTCACAGGTAGACTATAGAATTGAGACTATAATCAGGTCCACAGTTTCATAAGCTGTACATTGTAAGGCACCGCTGAGACACTGAAATGCTTTCAGTATGGGAATCGCAAATAAATAGAAAACCGGAAAATGTAGGGGAGTGAAAATCAAACTGGGTTGACAAAAATGTAAACATTTCTCAATCCCACTGCAATGTTCTTCATCTGCAGTCTGGACTAGCTCAGCAGAGAGCCTCTGTTCATTAAAACCACATTCAGTTGATGAAGAGCTTAAACAAACTGAATGGAATAATCATTTGATTATTTTAAGCTGTCATACACAGCATGCTGTGGGGATAGTGTCTTATAGATGCACATGTTCGGCTGGGGTGACCAGATGTCCCGATTTTATAGGGACAGTTCCGATATTTGAGGCTTTTTCTCATATAGAAGCCTATTGCCCCGTACCCCCATCCCGATTTTTCATACTTGCTGTCTGGTTACCCTATGTTCAGCAGTAAAGGCCTATACAACATGCTGTATGAAGGGAATCTGAAAGGAACCTTTTCTGACGTTGGTAAATATCTGATACTGGTGGGGGTTTGCCTTATTTTTATGTTCTTTTTGAATGTCTGTGTTCCAACCAGAACCAGAACTGCTGAGATACTGCTAAATAGTTCACGCTGAGGGTATTTCTGTCCGGGAGCAGAGGTGCTGGAAATCTCATGAAAAAGCATTTTCTTGTGAAATTGCTGGTCTAATTTTGGGAACTTGTAAGGTTTGGGTAACTTGGATAAAATTCTGAACTTTTGGATATTCATCAAAACTGTGCTTGAACTACAAACCTTTTGAGTCGTACTTAGAAATGAATAATGGTACTTAGCACTTGTATAGTGCTTTATATTTCCAGGGATCTGTACAGATATCAACTAGAGCCTGCCACAAACCAGACTGTTTTACTGAGGACAAATTAGATTAAATTTTTTTAAAAAGTCTAAATTTTCTATGGAAAAAAATTGAAAGCCAAAATATTTCAACTGTATCAAAATATTTCTGTTTGGAAATGTTCCTGTTGAGTCGCATGGGAGTTCTAGTTTCAATGCCTCATGCTCCCATTCTCTGTCAGCTGGGCTCCCTGGTCAGATATCATCTCCCATGATACACCATGGTTTCCACTTATGGCAAGGGAGGCAGTTGCACCTTTCAGTTGCTTCCCATTCAAAGTCCCTTACTGTGGTGCATCATGGGAAATGTAGTCTGGCTGAGTAGCCTGGTCCAAAGAGGTGAATAGGGAAATAAGGAAGTCAAATTACATCTCCATGAGGTACAATGACAGGATGTCCTAACTCAAATATTTAAGCTTTCAGCTACGTATTTCAGTTTTTGGCATTTGTTTTATTGTTGAAAAGTCAAAATTTTCTACAGAAAGCAGACACTTTTCACAAAAAAGTCAACTAATTTTCCATCAAAAAACACTTTCAACTGAAAATTTTTGACCTAACATCAAGTACTTAATCTTCACAACTATTCCGTCAGGTATGTAAATATTATTCTATCCATTCCTTAGGTGAAAAAAATTGAGAAGCAGAGTTTAAAACTACTTGATCTATCATTACATCTCCAATTTTTGCAGACACAGGACTAGAATTCGTGGCTTTTAGCCCAATGCTCAGTTTACTGAATCAGACTGCCTCTGATCGGAATCATTAATTATCTCTGGCCAGATTGTATGTTGTGAGGAAAATTAATTTGCATAAACTCCCTGGAAGTTACAGAATTTGGGGGAAGAATCCAGACAGAAATGCTGCAAACATTGCTAGTAGTTGTTATCCACTTGATTTTAAATTCCAGACTATACAGATGTGTCCCTGCTATGCGATACAGCTGGGAAATCCATGGGAATATGACTGAGAAATATGTGGATGTAACCACAAAATGAGACTTTTGCTCCCCCCACAATTTACCAGACAGAATCTTTGTGCTGCTGTTGAATAACTGAATGATACAAAGAAGGCAGATTGGTAGTGTCTCATCTCTGTTCAGGGCCACTCTAGTTCCCAGAATATCATCCTCAGTTGAGCTTGGCTGCATATTAATAAATGTGGTGGAGCCTTGAAGCAGAATGTCTTCCTCCTTTCCATCCCTGAAGTTGTTGGGATGCCAAAATTGTCAAATTAGAGAGATTCAGCTGGAAGAAAACTGGATACAAAAATAATCAAAACTAGCTGATCAAGACTGATTGTTGAGCTCCTTGATCCCCTCTCCAACTTTGCCTAAAGTTCTGCAGATCTGATCACTCATGATCAGACCGGCTTGTTGCATCTGCCATTAATACAGCTCTCCAATCATTGCTGAATAGTGTCCATGAATTGTTTTGCATGGGTTTTTGCTACAGATAGCATGAAGTTGCAATTGAAATACTTCTGCTTGCAAAACAACTCTAGAGATGAAGCTTCAACTAAAATTTTGGAGCTGAAAACCCCTAATATTTTGGTGAAGTTCAGATTCATCTCTGGATCCACATTTTGTGCCTGGGTCAAAATGAACCCCTGTTTCCCAAAGTCACTGGTAGACCACCTCTTCCTGAGGCCTTAGGCCTCATTCAAGCAATGACAAACGCATTGCTGGGAACCAGTCTAGTTCACCTATGTGTTAGCATGGTTAAGATGGGTACTGGACTTATAACAATGTTGTTAGTGTTTAGACTTCATGAAATGCTTGTAAATTGCTGCATATATTTATCCTAATTATAATGTCTGTATCCCATGCTATAAGGTAATACTTAAATGTTTGCGCCATTACTGTCAAATGTTTGTTCTGAACCATGTAACTCACCAAGCAGAGAAAAAGCTTCACCTAATGCACATTTGTTACTGGGTTGGTGAAATATAACTATAGAACATACCCTTCATTTGGGGTGTCCTGATGGCTGGGAAAGGATTTCAAATTTGTTTGAGTTATGAATTTTTAAAAAGTGAACATCAAATTTCCTTCTACCCACTACCACTAACGAACAACAACAGGATTGGGGAAACTCCACGCAAGCTGAGGGAACCCAGCCTGGGCAAAAAGATTGTTATTTGTGCGCAAAACATACTGAATAAAATTTGACACTACTTGCTTCCAACTCACAAACCAAGACACAGGGACAGGAATATACAAATCCAGAGGTAATGAGCTGAAATGTCCATTGAAACAATGAGGGATCCGTTTGTTTTGTTTATTTTTAACCTGAGAGTCAATAAAAATAAAAATGAGTCAGAGACGGAGCTGTGTGTACACTACGCACCTTACAACGGTGCCGCTACAGCCATGCCATTGTCAGGCACGCAGTGTAGCTGCTCTTTGTCACCAGGAGAGAGCTCTGCCGGTGACAAAATAAAACCACCCCCAAGGCGGGGCGGTAGCTTCATCCCGCTGATGAAGCGCTGTCCATACTGGCGCTTTTGGTCGTTACAAGTTTTGTCATTCAGCGTCGGTTTTTCACACCCCTGAGCAACAAAAGTTTGAACACCAAAAGTGCGGTGTAGATATAGCCAGAAATATCATCAAGAGATTGACAGGGAAATATTATAGTGACAAAGTCTCTGATAAGGAAATCAGGGCAGTGGTTTTTCATTCCTTATCACTAAGGCTGAGATTGTGTCAGGGGTATTTTTAGTAAAAGTCAGGGACAGGTCACAGGCAATAACCAAAAATTCACGGACGCCCATGACCTGTCCCTGACTTTTACTAAAAATATCCCTGACAAAATGGGAAGGGAGGAGGGTCCAGCACCTGGAAGCTCTGGGGTTCCCCTTTCTGCCTGCAGCTGCTGGGAGCTTCAGGGTCCCCCGAAAGCCTGCTGCAGTCCCCCCCCCCCCCCCCCGCTGCAGTTGGGAGCTCTTGTTATGCTTAGACAAAGTGCACGAGATCTTTTATAGGGGAGAAGGCAACACACCACATTTATTGAGAATACAGCAGTTAGCATATGCTTTTCAGTCACACACACACACACACCATGCACACAGTCCCGCCAGTCGATGTTTATAGTTACCAGTCCAGAGTCTGGATCAATCTAGTGGCCAGCCAGATTGGTCGCAGAGGGAGGCCGGGCTCTGTTGGTCGTGATCCGATGCTCCTGGAGTAAAAAGTCCAAGACATTATTAATCATGCAAAAGGTTTAATTTGTGAAACATGTACCCATTTCAACTTTCCATCCTTTTCAATACGGTATACCAATGAGCTGAGGTGGTCCACTATGGAATAGCGTCCCATCCATTTTGATTCCAGGGAGTGGCCCCTTTTCCCCAATTTAAGGTACATAACTTGATCCCCTGTTTACCATGGGGCCGCTTTGGTATGCTTCTGCACATGAATTTTTTTATCCATTTGTTCAATAGCTTGATTGACCCTGTATTGAAGAGTGGTCTTATCTTCTTGCAGCTGCTTAAGCCACTGCAAATGTTCATGCTGTGTTACATTAGGGGTCTCCCCCCCGATCTTGTGTTAGGTGGCCAGGGTGAATCATAAGATGCATGGAGTGTCCAAATATAATTTGGAATGGCTGAATTTTGGAGTAAAGGGAACCACAAGTTGCAGAATGGAAAACCATGGAGGATGATGTTAGAACATAAAATAAAAAATATATGGAGATATACCTATCTCCTAGAACTGGAAGGGACCCCAAAAGGTCATTGAGTCCAGCCCCCTGCCTTCACTAGCAGGACCAAGTACTGATTTTGCTCTAGATTCCTAAGTGGCCCCCCGCAAGGATTGAACTCACAAAACCCTGGGTCTAGCAGGCCAATGCTCAAACCACTGAGCTATCCCTCCCCCCAACACTGGTAAGGAATTGCATTGGGTGTGCACAGGATAAAGCACGACCCCCTCAGTGGCAACCCACGATGCACCAACAAAGGCTCGGGCCCTGGCATAGAGTCCAGAGTGATTTTATTGACCAGTTGCCTAGAAGTAAAGAAGGATTTCAATACCGGTTGGTAATAATTGATTCTTTTTCATGCTGGGTAGAGGCATTTCCTACTAAAACCAACAGCACCAAGGTGGTGGCTAAGAAGTTTTTTAATGAGGTGGTGTGTAGATATGGTACCCCTGAAATAATAGATTCTGATAACCGGGGGGCCTTTGTGGGAGAAATTTTCACATTGATGTCGCAAGCCTTAGGAAGCAAACAAAAGTTTCATATCTCATATCGACCCCAATCCTCAGGTCAGGTAGAACGCATGAACCGTACCATGAAGGAAGTGCTGCGGAAGATAGTAAACCACACCGGAAAAGATTGGCCAGACAAGCTGCCTCTGATTTTAGCAGCTATCCGCAGCAGCAACAGATTAAAAACCAAAATTCAGGGAGCTGTGGGGTCCCCCGTGGACTGGCGGCTGTGCAGCTCTGGGGGTCCCCTACCACCCATGGCGGGAGAGAGGTCCTGGATCCTCCTGCCACCCACAGAGGCTGGGAACTCTGGGAGATTCCCACCGCCCATCACGGCTGGGAGCTTCAGGGTCCCCGTGCTGCCTAGTGGCTGGTAGCTTCGGGGTCCCCCTGCTGCCCAGCAGCGGGGAGCTGTGGGGAGAGGGGCACCTGCAGTGGCTGGGAGCTGTGGGGGCCCCGCTACCAGCAGCAAAAGCGTTATCTATCAGCTCTGTGTTCTTGGGGAACCAGGGCACAGTACCCAGCCTGTCTGACTCACAAAAGACCTTCCCCCACCCAGCCTCTGCTTGAACCAAAACCGATCAGAAGAAAGACTTACAAAAATCAATGAAAAGGCAGTGGGAGACACACCTAACCCCCTGGGACAAGGGTGACAGGATTAAGGAAATTCCCTAGCCTCATTTGCATCGGAGATGGGACAAGGAGGCATCTCCATTAGCACACAGAAGGGAGAACAGAGATTCTAAGACAAGAACCATATGGAACTCGGGAACCAGAAAAGCAGGGAAGCACTGCATGATGGGGTATCTCTGCTCCAGATGTTAATCAGTCCACACCTGCACACACCCAGCTCAGTAGTGATCAGACCAATTCGAGTAATAAATCCTTTATGGGTATCCAAAATAATGAAGCTCCCTAATTGCATTGTGAACTCCCTCCAAGGAACACGGCCCATAGCCAGGAATGATCAGTTCCTATTGTCTAGCCTGAACAAAACAACTTTGGTATTCTCCCTTGAGCCATCAGTTCACCCTTAAACAAATCTAGTGTTCTCCCTTGAACCATTGTTGTTTCCCTACAAAACCCCCTACCCCCTATCAGTTCCATTGGGACTTCATCTTCTCCTGACTGATCGTGCTGGGGGCTCTGCCTGTCTCCAGCACTCTGGACCCTCATCTACCACCACCACCTGGGAACCCCAATCAATTCAAGATTCACAGAGCGGTGGCAACCCATCTCTCTCTCTCTCTAGGTATAGCCTTCTGACCCTGACTTGTGTGATCAGTTGTAGTTTTCTAACCCTGACTTTTATAATCAAATTTAAATTAGATTTAATATTATAACTGTTTTGTTTGTTTGGCTCCCCTATGGTTATTACCTGGCAATAAATAACTTTCATGGTTAAGCTGATTGCTTCTCTCTCCCACTCGTGGGTGTTTTTTGGCTCCCTCATTCGCTCTGCAGCAATGCTCCTCGTACCTAAGCTAAAGCTCCCTGCAGCTCCCAAAAATCCTGTGGGGTTTGCTCAACAAGTGGGTTACTAGCAGAACAATTGTAACGTGAAAGTGGGGATAGGGACGTGCTGAACCTGCTGGGACATAGGAGGGTGGCAGATTGAAAGTGCTGCTCGACCCAGCCTGCTCAGGTGGACTCTATTCCAGTGCGGTACCCATGGTGTATGAGGGTGACAGCTTGGAGGTGCTGCTCGACCAGCCTGCTGAGTCCAGGGACATATAAGGGGTCAGTTTGAGAGTGCTGATTAACCCAGTTCTCTCAGCTGCGCTCTGTTAATGTGTGTGTGTTCGTCTGATTCTGGGGCTGGAAGAACCCAGCCCTGGGGAACCTAGGTCCTGTGGGATAGCTCCATTGGGAGGGGTCTTGGAGCAGGGAGAAGTAGAGCTCCGTATGAAAACACAAGTGACACAAGCAGTACATTGATAGAATTACAGAACCCCCCCCCCCCAGAAGAGTAACCCGAATAAATGAGCGTACCCCAAAGTAACAGGCAAATCTGGTAACAGCAGAGAGCTAACCCGGGGCTGAAGCGGAAAATGCCACAGAGGTCTCTGGAAGTCACAGATTCCATGACCTTACTTATCAGTCATCTTCAACCCTTAACAACAATTATAATTGATAGATATGGTTTGGACAACATTATATTTTAGGGTTAAATATCTCTGTTTAGAAGGCCCAAGTCAAAGCCCATGGATCTCTTCCCAATGACTTCAGTAGCCATTGGTTCAGACCCTTAGTGGCATAAGTGATTTAGGACACCAAGGATCAGGTCCTCAATTGTATTTAGGCTCCTAACTCTCATTGATATCAATGTGCCTTCCACATTCCTATTGCTTTGGAGTGTCTGGGAACATGTGCAACGTGGTACACTGTTGTGACTAATGTTATAATCTTCACCTGTGTTGAAGCTAGTCTGGAGACACAGCTGTGTAGCTGAGCGGCTTTGACAAGCGTGGTGTCAACAACCTGTGCTGGTTAGAGTCTTTCTGTGGGCTTTGCTATTAGTCTAATAAAAGCTAGCCAGGTTGTTGAGGAAATCCAAATGGGTGCCTTGGGATTCTTTGATACAGAGTATTCCTGTTGCTTCAGAATCTCACTGGGTTTTTTTAATGAGCAAACTTTCTCTTTAGAAAATTACACCCTTCTTTTAACACTGTGCTACAGTTATGGCCAGGGAAGAGTTTTAAACTCTGTGGACATGCAGGCCGAGAGTTTCAAAGCAGCCTGAGGGCATCAGGACCTCAATGGCATTGAAATCTAAAGGGAGTGGTAGCTAGCTCCCGTAACCCCATTTGAATATTCTGACCCCAAATGCTTCTTTGTAATAGTGATCACTCAAAAAAGTGATTTATTTTATTCTCAGTAACATAATGTGTTTAAATCAGTGTAGCTACAACGATTGCTTTAGCAGCTGTAAAAAACAATTCACCTCCCCTATGTCCTCTCCCCTATTAAAATAACTTATATTCCATCACAATGGTCTCTAGTGACAAACCCACAGGAAAGAAATACATTCTCTATTAATTAATTCCATACAGAAAATCAATGGCATGGACTCAGTACACAATGTTAGAGTTCATCTTAATCAAATACACAAAGGATCACACTCTGTACACATTGTGACAGTATTTTACTTTGTAGTCCCCAATGAAATGAATGGACCAAAAACTCCAATAGCTAAACCAGACTGAGATTAAATGTGTGCACAGTTAATTCTGATGATCAATTCTAACATCCCTATGGGACTCTGACATTCTCCCAGGTTCAGGCTGGGGGACACCTGGATATCACTCTCCTGTTTGTCTGGAAGAGATGCACTTCTAGAGTAGTGCATCCAGTGTATGAAGGAAGTTTCTGTTCTAGGTCCAGAACATCCAGGTAAAATGCATTTAGTTGCCTATCTTGACACATCCAGGTAAAATGCATTGTGACGTACGTAGTCCATAGACTACGTATGTCACAATGCATTTTACCTGGATGTGTCAAGATAGGCAACTAAATAAAAATGACTCCTTTTCAAAATGGTGTAACTGCAGGTCCCATTGACTTCAGTGGGATTTTGGGGTTCTCTGCACTTGTGAAAATTAGGCCACTCTTTCATTTAGGCCTAAATATGAATTTAAAAGTCTAACTTTAGGCATCCCGGTTTGAAAGTTATGGTCTTTGTGTTTTCTTTTATAAAACTGATGCTACATTGGATATACTGACAATTGCATGGAATTACACTGAACTGTATCCAAGTGGTTAATGCACAGGGGGCCCATTTTTAATTTTTAAATGGTGCTAGCAGTTCTCCATTACACTTTCTTAATTACACTAGAAATGGTTTTGTCCAATCTACACCAGCACTGAAGCCATTTCCAAATGGGTTAAGGGAGTGTTTGGGTATCAGCTGTGCAGGACACAAAAAGATGGACGTGCCTCTGACGCAGGAGAAATATCCCCTTCTTTACTTGAATTCGCTAATTAAACCAGCTAACTCAAAATCACTGTTCAGATTCTTCCCCTAGGTAGGCTAATCCTGCAGCTCCTTCTCTCTTTTCCAGGTGAGTTGCAGTTCTCAGGACTGAATGCTTCAGTTCATTCCAGAGATGGTCCCTCTATCAGAGCAGTCAGCTCTCTGATGCCTGCTTCTCTCAACAAGCTCTCTGACGGCTGCTTCTCTCAACAATCCATGGTAGAATTGGAGAACATTTGGAAGACTGGATAATCTCATGCAGACTAAGTGCTGTGTCTGCTTGGAAAAGAGTGATTTTTACATCTGCCTTGACGCATGGAGCAGGGCAAGCCAAGAAGATGGAAAATAAAATAAAATGTTCTCAGTTGGCATATTACAAATCCTAAGCAATCTGTAGTGTTCTTAAAACCCAGAACCCTGTGGCCAACCTGACATTTATGTTGCAGAATGATATAAAATGAAGTAGTACTCCACGTCCCATTGAAACATACAGCATCGCCTCGTTGTTACACTCTGCAAAAGAGTAAGTTGGGAAATAGGAAAAATATCATCATAAAAATTTTCCAACCAGCTCTCCTCTGCATACCACAAGCAACACAGAATACGGGGCCCAAACCTTCAGCTGGTGAAAATTAGCCAGTAGACCTATGCCAATTTACATCAGCTAAAGAACTGGCCCATGATATCATCCAATCAGTTGCTAATTCAGAATCAGGAGATTCACCTTTTCTACTCCATGGCAGAATGAGAGGCTGAAGAAAACCAACAAAAGACCAAAAATAGGTGAGAACGTTGCTGCTGACATTATTAATTACATTGGGGCACCAAGACCAGGAAACAAAAAGCAGCTGCCGTACTTCCTGCAGCAAATATTAGTTATGTGCAAATGCATGCGAACAGGTGCATGTGCCTCACTTTGAAGATCTAGTTCTTATGATCCTGTCTATTTTTTCTAGACTTAAGGTTGGGACTACACTAGGTCAGAACTGGGAGGAAGTTAGGGAAGATGCTGCTCCACATAGAAACCAGTGTTCCGCTTTCCAGAAAAGGCATGTAAGCGACTGTGGCTCTGAGAAACAGTAACAGACCCTCTGTGCCACACACGGCCCAACAGGACAGCTTGTGTAGCCATAGGAGTTTCTGTGGCAGCCAATGGTAGCATAATTTCACAGATGTTGCTGACATAATAGGAGCAGAATAGGGAGTATAGGTGGCTTGTTAAACCTAGGGTTGTCCTCTGCTAATCCTGCGTATTCTTGGTCTCTTCTCTTCTCACACTCCATGCTTGCTACCTCATTCCCACCACCAGAGGCTACATGTCACAGAGTGACTGTAGAATGTACTGAACTTTGTGTGTAGGGATCAGTGGTGTTACTCTCCACTGGGTGGCCCATGATAGGCCCTCCTACTAACTATAGACAGGGCTGGTAGCAATACCTATTAATGAGGTTGTCTGACATTTCCCATTATAAGCTCCTGTTTTCAATAGTTTATAGCTTTATCAAACTTTAACCATTTGGGATGTAATTTTCACATCCCAGGTGTCAGTCTGCCTTTTTTTAAAAAAAGTTCATCCAAGAGTTCAGCCATTTCCAAGAATGAGGCTAGGGAAATATACATTGTTCTGTCCCTCTTAAAAAAAAAAATTCTGGTGACCTTTCCTTCGAGCAGGTTGAGTGCCCCCATGCATTGGAGGTACTTGAAATTTGTGGGGCAAAGGTGGCCTTTGTCTCAGGTAGGCGCCTTTTACCATCCCTGTGAAAATCCATCCAAATTTGGCCAAATTATAAATCTTTGGAAAGGCACAATTTGCACAGGCTCAGGAGAGACTTCTTGGATTTTAGCAGCTAAAATCTGATGATTCCATCCTCACTGAGCATGTTCCATCCCCTCACAGCTCCCAGTGTATGCAGCATCCCCACAGAGCAACTGAGGAAGTTCTAGACCAGTGCTATGGGGGGGAGCAACAAGGGGTTAGCTGGATTTTCCCTGTAAAGGCTGCTCCAGGGTGGGGTGGGACCAGGCACTGGAACTGAGAGGAGTGATCCTGTCTCTCCTGTGCTCTCAAGATACCCTGCTGTCCTCCCCTACTGGCCCCCAGGCAGCGTGGAGGAGGAAGCCATCTGATTTGAATGCAAAGAGGAGACAAAAGATGGATGATTGGGGTGGGGGGGGGGGAAAGGAGTAGATTGTGACAAGGAGTCTGAAGAGACTAGGATTAGATAAGGAGAGAGAACCTAGAACTGAGACAAGCTGGGCAAGGAGACTTGGACTGGCGGGGCTGTGTAATAAAAGAGGCCATTGTCTCTAGGACCACTGCCTCATTTGTTGCAGAAGTTGGAAGGTGTGTAGTGAACGAGGCAGGGTTCACTCTCATGGTTAAGGAAGTTGAATGCTGCCTTGGAGAACTGGAGTCTATTCCTGCCTTTGCCACAGAGTTCCTATATGATGCTGGGCAAGTCACTTACACCAAGTTTTTCACAGGTGGCCGCTAGTTTGTGTGTTCCTCATTTTATGGGTTCCCAACTTGATATTCTGGATCTGATCTGCAGATGTACTGAGCACTCACTGCTACAACTGAAGTCAGTAGGAGCTATGCTTTGAACATATAACATTATGTAGCACTTTAAGTACTATGAAAATTTCAACTTGGGCTTCCAAAATTAGTGGAAACTTTTTATCTTAATCTCTCTGTGCCTCAGTTCCCCATCTGTAAAATGGGAATAATACCACTCCTTGTCACAGGGGTATTGTGAACATTAATGTTTGTGAAGCCCCTAGGTCCTATATTGATGAGCACCATAGAGAAGCCTATGAGGAAATTAATACTGCTGTCTTCAAAACAGTGTTTGAATAGCATGCAGTAAATAAGGCATCAGACCACACACTGAACAATGAAGAGAAAAAATATTGAGTAGCTCATTAAGTCAATATTGTCCATCCTGTGTATTGAATGAAGCAGGGGACCTGTGGGGAACAAATAGTATGTGATCATGTAATTAAGACTGTATTATAATACATACACACAAGGATCCCAACAAAGGTTGCATGGACAACCTTAATTCTGGCATTTCTGAACTTTTCAGTGTTTGAGTTTACAATCTTAATAATGGTCTTTCAACATAGATTTTTGTGTGTAATATTATCGAAGGAGCATGCTTATGGATCAAAGAGCGGAAGCTTATGTTTGGGCAGATCAAGGTTCTATCCCAGCTCTCCTAGGTTTGCAATGCATGATTTGTATCCCATTTTCTACCACCCTAGCATACACTGCAGGATAAGAATCTGTCCAGGAGCCACACATTTTTTGAGGCAAATCCCCCCCACCTTCCACACACTTTCAAGTAGGAAGAGGACCATGTAGCTCATAGTCATCCGCCATTTTGAGAGGTTGAACTGTGCTCCCATCAGGGAATGTGCTTTTCCTTGAATGATTCGGATGCTGTAGAGGCCTAGTAACAGCTTTACTGACATAAAGAAACACTAGTTTGTTCCTCTCCCCTCCGCCCCCCAGTAATTAATATTTAAATCAAAAGTTCAAAAGGTACCAAGGCTACAGAGGTTACACATGCCAATCAAATGCCAAAGAACCGTCTAGCAATCGGCCCAGAGTCCCAGCGAATGTATTAATAAAAACGTGATCAGAGCTTGATAGCGTTAAGTCATTAATTATGTAGGTGCTTCATGTTTTATTGATTTGTTCTTTAAGCAGTTGGAGGGGTAACATGATTCTCTGAATCATAATGGTGTCAAAAATCTTCATGCTGCAACCTCAGGCTTCTTTTTGAACTCGGTATGCACTATGAGTAAGTCGGCAGGATGCTTACTAAAGATACAATACCACGGCACAGCTCTTGCATCAGGAAAATCCATCTTCCTTGTTTGTAAATAGAAGCAACTTCCTAATTGCCCCCATCGGTCATCATTCACTCCCCCCAGTCCAACGTCAATGGACTCAAGAGTTAATTTGGTGGAATGCTGACGGGGCGATCTGAAATTTGTGTAGGAGTTTTTTTGGCCCTGGAGAAGAGAAAACTGTGTGATAAGCTGGCGGTGACTTGCAATCTGATTCTTGGTTACATGGAAAGTTTTACACAGTAATAATCCAGTTTCTGAGTTACACTTTAGCTTTCTCACATGAAACTCTTTAACTGTCAAGCTGGCTAGAGCAAGACGCAAGGCAGCCAGCGTGATATTTATATCCTTTAAAAGTGTATTTTCAGCTTAATTGCAAAGGCCACATTTTTCTCAGGGGACCTACCCTAGCCATACAATGTCCTTGGCTTGGCTGTGCCATAGGCTTTGTACTGTGTGAACCATCTGGTTGGATAATCCCTGGCTTTGCACAGCTATTTTAATCAGTGCCTTTATACTGTGGGCCAGACTCTCAGCTGGTGTCAATCAATATAGCTCCAATGACCTCAATAGAGTTACACAGATTTACACCCGTTGCAGAACTGGCCTTGTACCAGCTCCTTTATTATAATCCAAAAGTCATATTTTGTTCATGGTCAATGTTCTGCTTCCCGTCAGAGTTACATGCGTACAAATATTGTCATGAACATTTCAGTCTAAACAATTACCATGCTGGCATATATAGATGTTTACACCAGCCATTCTAGGTCATCAGGGATCTAAGAACAGGAACTCCCAAAATAACATGCCCCTCAAGCATGGGAATAGCGATACAATTATCAGACATAATTTATAAGAAATATGAAAGTTCTCTCCCTAAGAGAAAACACCGTCAAAAAAGTGACACATACATATACAAGGCTCAGAAGTGACCTATTCTATTCATTAGAATAAGTGTACATGGAATATATCGAAATTGTGATAATTAAGGATTCATAAAGGTTTCAAGATGTGTTTCATGAGTAGTACTGCCAAAGACAACTGTTCAAAGATCAGGAGTGAGCCCTTCCACACCAAATAAAAGAGAGGTGTCTTCAGAATCACAAGATTTTTTATCGGTAATTAATCTGGGGTTCTTTTTATTGCCCTTCTTGTTTCTGGGCCTTCAGGAGTCACATTTGCAAGCTTTTCTCCTTAACTATGGAGGGTAAAAACTTATTTATAAAAAACTGGAAAGACCAGCAGCAATGCCACCACAACAATACCATGTGACTTAGGTAACCAATCACACAATGTGTCCAACAAATGCTCAAAGTAACAGCTGGGACAAGGCATTGTTGAGCAATACGTAGACTGAAATCCATTCACCTCAACCATCCATTGGAAAATTTTAACAGCAAACAAATTCATGCAAGTCAACCTCTGTATCGGGATAATTCACAAACAGCAAAGGGACGAAAATTCATCCTGGTTCATATTTAAAGAAATCACATTCATAGTCTCCATTAAGCCCTCCCCACTCTCCTTTCCAGTATAATGAATTTTTAATAAGAATTACTATTTAACGACATATAGATCCAGAGGAGTCACCAGCTTTACCACAGAACCAGATCTGGGCAGGCCTAAGGTTCAATGGGGGAATCTACAGAACTCACTCCAGTGGAAGTGCTACTGAAGATTCGCAGATTCAGCATATTCCCACCTCCCAGATAATTTACTTTGGAGGCCGCAGTAGCTGCCTTGGTTTCCCTGTTGGGAGGGTGGGTTGTCGGCATCTTGGGTTGCTGCAAATACCCAATGGATCTTCCTCTGCTCTCATCGAGAATTTATGCCAGCTTCTACTTCTCTGGACCTGGGAGTGATTCTAGCCCCTAAATCCTTAGGTTGTGAAATCATAATCCAACTCTTATGGCTAAGGATTCTGACTTCAGATGAGAGAAATAAACAGGAGAACTTAGAAATATAGAATCATATTCTCACCTGGTATAAATGGGAGCTTCTCCATTGACTTCAATGGAGCTTCATCCATTTACCCCAGCTGAAGATCCAGCTGAGAGGGCCCATTTTTAAGCAAATGCCACCTACCCTAAAAAAACAACAACAACGGGATGAGCAATGGAGCAAATATACTGATACCAGACACCTCTGTGTTCTTGGGGAACCAGGGTGCAGTATCCTGACTCATGAAAGACACCCCACCCCCAGCCTCTGCTTAAACCAAAACCCATCGGGGGGGGGGGGAACTTGCAGAGAGCAGTGAAGGGCACTGGGAGACACACCTAGACCCCTCCTGACAAGGGTGACAAGATTAAGACATCTCCATTAGCATACAGAATGGAGAGCAAAGACAACTCCCCAAGCCTCATATGCATGAAAGATGGGACAGGGAGACATCTCAATTTACATACAGAATGGAGAACAGAGAACCGCACTGAACTCTGGGACCAGAAAAAGCAGGGAAGCACTGCATTCTGGGAATCTCTGCTCCAGATGCTAATGAACCTACGCCTGCACACACCCAGCTCAGCAGTTATCAGACCAATTCTAGTAATGAATCCTTAATCGATATCCAAATACTGAAGCAGCCTAGTTGCATTGTGAGCTCCCTGGAAGAAAACACCACCCATAGCCAAGAGTGATCAGCTCCTATTGTCTAGCCTAAAGAAAACCCTTGAGTCATCAGCTTACCTATAAACAAATCTAGTGTTCTCCCTTGAACCATTGTATTTTCTCTACAAAAATCCCTACTCACCCTCTAGTCAGGGTTCTGATGCTTAGATCCAAACTATGCATCAGTTCCACTGGAACTCCATCTTCTCCTGACTGATCGTGCTGGGGGCTCTGCCTGTCTCCAGCACTCAGGACCCTCCGCTACCACCATCACCTGGGAACCCCGACCAGTTCAAGCCTCATGGAGTGGGTGAGATCCCCCCTCTTTCTCTCTCTCTGTTTTCCTTTCTACCTTAGGTATTAACCTTTAATAATGTATGTTATGTTGGTTTAGCTCTCCTTGTGTAGTTATCATTATTATTCAATAAATAACTTTTATGGTTAACTTGGTTGCTTCTCTCTCTCTTGCTGAACTTTACTCTTTTGTGTTTTTAGCTTCCCCCATTCACTCTACAGCAACGCTTCTTTTACCTAAGCTAAAGATCCCTGCAGTGCCCAAAATACTGTGGGGTTTGCTCATCAAGTAGGTTACTGCCAGTACAATTGTGATGTGAGAGTGGGGATAGGGACGTGCTGAATCTGGGACGCATAAGGTAACAGCTTGAAAGTGCTGCTTGACCCAGTCCATGGAGCCCAGGGGCATATAAGGAGAGGCAGCTTGAAAGTGCTGCTTCATCCAGCCCAGTGAATCCAGAGACATATAAGGGGTCAGCTTGACAGTGCTGATTGACCCGGTCCGCTCAGACTTGCTTGGTTAATGTATGTGTGGGTGTGGGTGTGTTCATCCGGTTCTGGGGCTGGAGTAACCCAGCCCTAGGGAACCTAGGTCCTGCGGGATAGCTCCATTGGGAGGGGTCTTGCAGAAGGGAGAAGTAGAGCTCCGTATGAAAACACAAGTGACACAAGCAGTACATTGATAGGATTACAGAACCCCCTTCCCCAGAAGAGTAACCCGAATAAATGAGCATACCCCAAAGTAATGGGCAAATCTGGTAACAATACTTATGCAGGCCTGTTTACAAGCAGAGCTTTTCTCAGTCTGCCATGAGGCCTTCAACTGATCTTTAAATAACGAGCCAATAAAAATACCAATTGATATTCATGTTCTCCCTGAGGATATATAAATGACATTAGTACTGAGATTGTTTTATGGTTATATTTTGTTTACAAACTGGAAGGTGGCTGAGTAACAATATACTGTAAGGATGGGTAAAAGTATAAATAGCCTACTCCCAGGACATTGATAAGAGTTTTCAGGCAGACAAGCTATATTTACAATAACGCAAACTAGTTACACTGTATTCTTTCCCATGGTAACGGGTTGCCCATTGTACATATCCTGTGCATGGATACACATGAAGCACAAGAATTATGTGCTGATCATCTTGGCTAGTTCTGCTCATCTCATCTACGCAGGAGAAAGTCTCATGTGAATTTATTCATCATTAAAAAAAGGATTCACTGAAGTTGATTTTGGGAAGACTTCCACCAGGCTCATTACTGCGCCATTTTGCCAGCCCCATCCCTCTTCTCCACCCCAACCAGCACACCAGAATAAGTAAATGAAATGAGAGTCTTAAAAATTATTGGGCGGGGTGGTGGTGGTAGGAAGAAACGTGTGTCACTCAATACATGTTGTGGCTATATAAGTGCTGGTGGGAGCTCCTGGTGCCCCTATTTAATTCTCTGCCACTAAATTGAAGAGGTAGTTTTCATTGCGGCTACATATCCCCCAGTTCTTCACCTTTCCACTGGGAGCACATAGAACCCTGATATGCAGGGTTTTGTCACAGGCAAATTGGGAACATTTTTGTGGAAGGGGCTTGCTAATGCATTGGCAGCACATCACTGAAATGGGCTGAATTCTTGTTCTGAACCCATTGGGTTCTATGTTCACTACACACTCAGGGCCAGATCTGGGACTCTGAACAGGTCACTTCATACCACCAGGGGCCTGGGCTGCTCTAAAGATAGCTATTCTGTCTTTACACTAGCGCCTGCAGGACGTCTTTTCACTGGGACCAGTGGGCAACTGAGGGGAGGTAGTGGGCATTCCAGGCTGCAAATGAAGGAGGCAAGAGGGGGTGAGACTGGATTATGATATCCCTATTGATCCCTGATGGGCAGAACTGTCCCTTCATGACTGTTTCTAGCCAGTGCAAGTCTGGGCAGCTTTTGGCTGTTCCTGGTATCAGGAGAGGGGTAAAGGTGGCTTTGATCCTCTTCCCTCAACCCCCAGCTGTGCTGGACTCTATGCTGCTGAGTCTGAGGATTGTCTAAAGTCATTCTGGGATTTGCCAAAAGGTTTGCAAACCGTGGCCTGGTTTTGAGTGAAGTTGGCCCCATTGTTGCAAGAATCTGGGCTAAATCATGGTTTCCATTGGAGATGGGCTCACACTCAGCCATACATCGGAACAACCCACATTTAAAATCCAAATCATTATCCAGAGCTGATATTTGGCTAAATTTGCCACTGTCAAGTAATGGGCCAAACCATATCCAAACATCCAGAGCTTGTGCATGCTTGAAATCCAGATTTTGAGTATATGGCTTACGGCCATCTGCAGTACCCCATTTTGCCATGTAGGACCCCCCCCCCTGTAAGTCTCGCAAAATGTAGTCGTTTTCCTAAAGCACCTTCTCTTGCAGCCATGTGATTATGAAAGAAACTCAGCTTTCATTTAAAAATAAAAATCTAACCCTTATCATTGTGGAGAAAAAATTGAAAACATGAATCCTAAAAAAAGAGGAAAACCAATAAGAACATATTCTTTCTAAAATCTCATGATTTTTGAATGCTGGGGGTTGGCAACACTGGACAAGTAATCCCTAAAACTCAACTTCTTGAATTGGGCTGTGAGATTCAGTTCTTTTGAACCTGGGAGTTAAAGGCTACAATCTCCAGGGAAAATAAAGGCATGAACCCAAATATAAACTGAAGGTCTGTGCTTTTTCTGGGCTCTAGGTCGTGTAATGAAACAAAACAGGTTGTTTTTCCTTTGCAGCTACTTGAAAGTAGGTGTTTGCTTGAACCAAATACTTAAAAGTTTAGTTGGAAGAGGGGGGATAATGTTTAATTCTTGCCGACATGGGCAACCTATTGATACTGCGCACATTTCAGTTTTTTCACCTCAGGTCAAACAGACACTTACTTGCATCTAAAATGATCACCCCTGCATATCTCTAGTTAGTTGACTGTGCTTTTTATGTAGCTCTTGCTTTAATTAAGCCCTGCTTTGATATGAGCTGCACCAACGTCCAGACAGGATTTTAATAATCAGGTCAGCAGACAGGTTAATACAGTAAAACCAGAATATTATTCTTATATGTATTATAAGACTGACTTCAAATCAGGTGCAGGGGTCCTCTTCAGCCCCTCTGTTACATAGTCCAAAGTGACTCTCAGTCTGGAGGAGAGTTTGATGTGGCTGTCAGACAGAGGCAGTGTGACTAGTGGTTACAGCATGGGAGTAGAAGCCAAGAGTCCTGGGGTGCAATCCCGGTCCCACTGAAGTGACTGGCAAAGTTGTCATAAGATTTCAGATTTCTGGCCATGTTCCTGACTTTGCAAGAGATCGGGTATTGGTTTCCCCATTTATACAAGAGCAGAACAAGATTTATCTGCTTGTGGGAGGAGGGGGCAGGCAGAGAGCTTCAGTTAGTTAATTGACTGTAAAGTGGTTCAGACAACAAGCTCAGGCAGGCACTGAAGGGCAGAGCTGGAAACAGACCTCATGAATTCTGACTCCCACTTCTCTGTTCTTTCCAGAGACTGACTGTACCATACTCCCTCCTCCATACAGACAGGCACGACTCTGCCAGGGTTTTCCAGTGTCTCAATTTGAATCTGTGCTCACTCAGTCAAACCTGCCCAAAGGACAAGCTCTGTGTGGGGACCTGGGAGGCTGTTGGGGATGGACACCCTATAGCCAGCGCCACCACCTATCCAGGCAGGAAAGAGTTCCAGGAAAGGAAAAGACATCATATTGGCCAAGTCCTCTGTTCCAGTATTGATTGGGTGCTGAGCCCAGATGGGCAGGAAAGGTTATAACAACCTCTGTGCCAGTCTGCACCCTAACTGCCACTGTGGTAATGGCCAATGAGATCCATGCAAAGGCAGATCCACTTCTCTGACCTTTCTCTTTCCTTATCTCCAACCCCCATGGCAACAAAGAGAAAGCCACAAAGGGATGCACCCTCCTTTGCATACTTTCCCATTCTAGCTTAGTAGAAATGTAACACCGACAGACCCCGCTCATCAGCGGGCGGGATCTAACTGGGGACCTCTGGAGCTTAGTGCATGAGCATCTACCACATGAGCTAAGAGCCAACTGACTGTCAGACTCAATCTCTCTCTAAAGGCTGGTCTACACTACGACTTTAATTCGGATTTAGCTGCTTTAATTCGAATTAACGCTTGACCCGTCCACACAACGAAGCCATTTAATTCGAATTAAAGAGCCCTTTAATTCGATTTCTGTACTCCTCCTTGACGAGAGGAGTAGCGTCAAAATCGGTATTGTTAATCCGAATTAAGGTTAGTGTGGCCGCAATTCGATGTTATTGGCAATTCAATGTTATTGGCTACCCACAATGCAACGCTCTGGAAATCGATGCTACTACGGTAGCTTGGACGCACACCACCGAATTAATGGTGCCTAGTGTGGCCGAATACATTCGAATTTATAAAATCGGTTTCCTAAATTCGAATTATATAAATTCGGATTAATCCCGTAGTGTAGACATACCCTAAGTGGTCTCGGTGCCACTAGATGGGACAGAACACCACACCCAGGAGGTGTGTGGGTTACAGAAATACACCAGTTCCACTGCAATGGGACTCCTTACATCAGTGGAGCAGAGGCAGGATTTACTACTAGTGAATGTATCTATATAAGCACAAAAGAAAAGCAGCTCAGGGTATCTCAGAGACACAGCCACATCTCCAGCTGTGCAAAATGCCACAGGGAAATCCCCCCAGCTGAATTTTATATCTTGGGGTATCAGAAAATTGCTTTATAAGTTAGATTTCCCTAGCTTTCCTGTTACAGTTTGCAAACAATAAGCCAAAGGGATTGATGGCAGGGTGCACAGGAAATTGTATTACTCTATTTGTTGCTGTGGAAACACATTATGGGACTGACAAACTATGCAGTGAGATATTGAATAAACTTGTTAGAATTTTTTTTTTTAAATTAAAACTAAATATTAGTTTTATCCAAAGAGCGTTTTACCTCCAGCAGTTATGTAAAGCCAGCGACTCAGAGCAAAGTTGATACTGGGTCCTTCTGTTTGCGTAACAGGTTTCCCTAGCATCTTATGGCACATGGTCAACTGAAGCTGTAGGGAATGATTTTCCATTGGACTGCCCAGCTCTCCCAGGCACTTGTGCTATCTCCCTTCTACACACAGTGTCTGTAAAGTTGTAACTATAGCATTAGGTGTTATTTTTTACCAGTATAGTTATACTGTACAACCCCTAATGTGGACACAGTTATAATGATATATCGCCTAAAGGTGCTGTATTCCCCTTCCCATATGGGAATACTATCCCAACACAAAGCACCTTCATACTAATAAGAGCATCCATGCTAGGGGTTTGCACTGCTTTAACTATACAGGTACAATATGTGTGCACATACAAAGCCTAATGTTACGGTTATCATGAGGGAACATCTTTGATTAGATGAGCGTGAAGCCTATATATTTGTTTGAATTATGACCAACTGTATCCCAGTGTACTTTGGTTTCAGTTTAATTGCTGGGCAAAGCTGGACTTGCTCACAGAATGTATCCAACTCACAGCAGCCTTTGTTCCAGCACCTATTCACCTACTCACACTCCATGATTAAAGCAAACAGTCAGGTAAAACTGAGGTGGCTTGAACTATTTTGCCTGCTAACCACCACCATTTTTCTTTTAAACAAGGCCAGTTTCAAGCCCTGGGGCACACTCAAAGGCAGCACAGGTAGTGCCATTTTGAGTGTTTTATTAAAAAAAAAATCAGCATTTCCAAAGAAAAGCGCTTCCTTGAAAAATCCCCAACCAGCTCTAACAGAAAGCCAGCACAAATGTAAAGACATGATTTTTTTTATAGGCATAGAGACTGAAGTGTGTAAATCCTCACCTTACAAGACCTGTACACCAATCTACCTCTGCTTACATCTCTGGTGCTATTTCCTCCTCGTCCTCCTCCCTAAATTATTCCTATGCTTCCCTTTTTACCACCCCCATTTTTTTGTTACTTTCTCCCACTAATTTCTTTTTTCCAGACCATCCTTTCTGCTCAGAACTACCTCTTCTCTACTAAAATTTCTTTTTTGTCCCCAGAAAGACTTTCAATAAAGATTTCCCTAAATGTGTCTGAAATAAAGAACTTCATGAGAGGTATCATAGGTCTTTGAACTCCAACATGTTGGGAGGTCTTCCTTAGAGAAGAGGCTTCTGTGATTGTAAAGCACTGGACTTACTGACAGCAAAAAACCAATATAGCCACACTGTGCAGCTCACATTTGTATTAGAAGCTCTATTAAATACAAATCTTGAAAGTACATAGAAATAGAGCTGGTATTAAAGAGGGCCTTCTCAAAAGTCTCCCAAATCCTGGAATATCCATGAACTGGCCTGACTTCTTTGCCTACACAGAAATAAAAAACAGGGGTGGGGCTGTAAAATGGTACAGGGGGTTCCTATCAAGAGAACTTTTAATAGTTTATGCAAAAACAGTTGGGAGCCTGAGTTTAAGAGGCTTAAAGAAAGCAGAGAAACTAACCTCACAGGTTTTAACTAACAAAGAAAAAAAGCCCAGCCTCCCTGATAATCCACTATAGAAGGCTGCCTGCTAAGCGAGCCATTTTTATAGGGCCTTATTTAACCCAAACATTTCCACCTGTGTGAGTTTAGATCTGCAGTGATTGGAGCATGAAGTTAACTCTTTGTCTACCAGATCTAGAATAGGGCTCCTTCACCAGATTACAACCAAGGGGAAAATAATATATTAAAAAAAAACAAAAAGTTTTCCTTTCCTGTGCTACAGTAATGCCTCAGATCAGGGATTCCCACACTGCAACTCCTTTTTTCTATCACCCAGGGTACCTCCCATCTGGCTGGGACCCATATCCCATTTAGCAATATGAGACAGGTAAGGTGATAGCAACCCCTGGTACCTGTTGAGGACTCGCAACCTCCAAGGTGAGAAACCTTGTCTTTAATGATCAAACTGAAAGGATTTGATTTATTTCTCCCCAGTTATTCTGCTTGTTTCCCTTTCATACTTCATTCTGCTCAGAGAAATTATACCAGTTCATTAATAAAACAATCAAGCAAAATGCATTTTAAAAAAATATATGTAAACAAACACACCTGCCACCCTTTGGAATCCATCCCAGAGAATCTAAAATGAGTTAATTTTAAAATCAAACTAAAACAGAACCAAAATATGGTCATTTGAAATAAGTTGCAGGGAAAAATATCTCCTGTAGGATTAATTTAGAATCTCAGAGTTGAAAACAGTGTGATTATGTTTTCGTTGATCAACCTCTGAGAGCGTGATGGGGGGAAATACTGGGCTAATTCTCCTCCACTCTTTTGCACCAATTTATATCAGCATATCAATGACTTTATGAAGTTACTTTTGATTTACTCTGGTGTAAGTGAGAGGAGATTCAAGATCTGTAGAAGTTAGAGGTGTTCAGTTCAAATTTTGACTGCGGCAAAGACAGCAATAGCAAAGCAGAAATGTGTGCATAGAAGTGCCATGTATTATGAGTTTATTGCTTGCACAATGGCTCATTTGCTGACAAGACTGCTAACACTGACAATCTCCTTAACTGTTACATAGTTAAACTTATTTATAACGTATAGAGGGAGCCTGCTGTGCCTCACTTTTCTCCCTCCCACAGTTATATAAAGCTGAAGATAATAAAATCTTGACTTAGCCTCATATTGCCAGCTGAAAAATTGAGACCCATTTGTGTTGGTGGCTGCCAGGTGAAATATTTTATAACTCGTTAGTGTCAAAGCAGTTATTGTTTTTTTCACTTTGTGAATAGATCATGTGTTAGCATGCACTTCTTTGATAATCACAGCCAATTTAGGGCAGCAAACCTTATAGCAACACTAAGGTATTTCCTTCCATAAACTCCATCACTTTTTAATGCTTTGCTTATAATTAAGGATTTCATATAAGCAAGCGGGGTTATCTATTAATCTATTTCTAATACATCCATCACCCTAGGCACACAAAGACAACCCTAGCACTCAATTCCCATAAGAATTACCCTCTCAGGGCTGAATTCACTGCTGTCAAACTCCAAGTGGCTGTGAGGTGGCCTGTGCACTTTAGCAAATTTAGCCCTTTACCTATAAATGGATCGCTTCCCCTAAGTGGGAGTGCGGTCTGGGATTGGGTTTTGGGAAGGCCTTCACAGAGCTCCAGGTGTCTGGCCGCTGTGACGTGTTAGAAAAGATACTGTATCGGCTCACCTGCATGCCATGAGCTCTGCTCCGTCTTTTCCCCTTCAGGGCTGGGGGCACTGGGGGCCACGCTGCCTGCCTGCCCGGCGCTCCGGGGCTGGGGCAGCTTGGGCTGGCTGGTGGGAGTTGAGCCGGCCAACGCAGTGAGGGTCGGGCTCGCCGGCGCAGCCCGGGATGGCTCAGGCCGGCTGGCGTGGCCCAGGGGTCGGGCCAGCTGGAGCAGCTGGGGCAGGCCAGCCAGGGCTCCTCTGGCTGCAGGGGGAGAGGGGCAGCTCGGAACTCTGGCCTCGGGAGGGGAGGGGTGTTCGGGGCTCTGGCAGGCGGGGGGCAGGCCTCGGGCAGAAGGGGTGGGGCCAGCAGGCTAGCCTCCCCAAAGTGGGGGTTCACCCGCCGCCCATGTCTAACAGACTCAAACCCTTTGTGGATTGGACGCAGATGACAACACATAGCACACACTGGCCAATGGGTTACATAAAGTCACCCATTTCATCTGGCCCTTGCTTTGGGGTTGAGGTAGCGATGGAAGGGGATGATTCCTCATCTACTCTCCTTTTTCATGCACCATCTTTTCAAGAAATCTAGTCTCCCTATATTGCTGAAACGATTGTAGGAAAACGCAATCAGCTAAAGAACCACAGATAAATATTGTTTTCCCTTTTTAAAAAACACAAGAGCAGTGATTATTATAACCAGGTTCTTCAGCAGTGGGCGCTAAGTTATATAAGCTTTGATTATACATGGAATTGTCAGCTTGTTCTCAGCTGCGGCTATCGCTGTCTGCCACCACACAACCTATCTGTAATTAACGTCCATTACATGTTTACTTCTCAGACATTATCCGGTTAGGCAACCATTCCCTAGAACAATCCAAAGGGCAATGCATTATTGTTCTGATAAGTGTGACCTGTCTGAGAGCAGCAAAGAATGAACCAGTTGTGTTTTATCCCCGTGACTCATACCTGAGCCAATACCCATCAACAGAATGACAAAACCCTTAATAGAGGAATAGTTAAACCACATGAAAATAATGTTCATAAACCAAGGTACAAGTACTGTTGTTTCAGAATAGCTTGCAAACAGATGTAAATAATGGATGGAAAACCTTTCTCTGTGGTGAGCAACAATCTTTACATATTAAAAATGCAGTCAAACTCAGAGAGCCAAACAAATGAATGAGAGTTGAAGCCAGGAAACGGAGAGGAGAATTCAATCTATAATCTCTGTTCTCTCGCATAAATCCTTGCTGTTACCGGTATTTCTTTCGGACGGGCAGGCCAAAGTTAAGTGAGAAGCACGTGTATGATGAGGGTCAGTTAGGCCAAATTTTCAGTATTAGCAACCCTCACAGTTTTAAAATGAATTACCCATTTTTTCTTTTTTTTTCTTTAAAGCCCTTGAAGTCATGTGATTACAGGAGAATCTCAGGTTTCATTTTTCATTTAAGCCCCTTTCTAGCCTACATGGCTGCAGAGAAAAGCTTGGAAATGAAACCCTAAAGGCTCAAAACCCATAAGGCATGGAAAAAGGCCAATATAATGAGTTTTCGAGGCCTCACGCATGATTTTTAGATGCTTGGATTCATAGGCGCCGACTCTGTGGGTGCTCTGGGGCTGGAGTACCCATGGGGAAAAATTGGTGGGTGCTCTGCACCCACCGGCACCTCCCCACCCCGCCACCCCGCCCCAGATCACCGCCTCCTCCCCTGAGCGCGCCGCCCCTCCTGCTTCTCCCCCCTCTCTCCCAGCGCTTGCGCCGCGAAACAGCTGTTTTGCGTGGCAAGTGGTGGGAGGGAGGGGAAGGAGGAGGAACACGGTGCGCTGGGGAAGAGGCAGGGCCGAGGCAGGGATTTGGGGAGGGGTCCAATAGCGGCAGGGAGGGGGCGGAGTCAGGGCGGGGTGGGCGCAAGCACCCTCTGGCACCAAGGAAAGTTGGCGCCTGTGCTTGGAATTGGCAGTACTGAAATTTTCAGACCTATGTGCTAGAGTGAAGCCCCAAAAGAACTGGCCTGAATTTTAGAGGTGCTGAGCACCCAAATCTCCCATTGACTTCTGGGGAAACTTGCCTGCAGATATTGAATGGTTGGCTCTCTTATTATTAAAAGACTCACTGACTTTAATGGGCTTTGGATCAGGTCGCTAAGCAAGAAAAGGTCTGGCTTTAAAAAGAACTACCAGAGCAGGTTCCAGTGCATAGCTGAAGACATTTTCAAACCTGAGTGCTTGAGTTTAGGCTCCTGAATCCATATTGAGGCATCTAAATGTGCTTGGCCTGTTTTATAAAGGGGCCAAGGGCATACTCACAACTCTCATGGACTTCACTCATTTAGGGGGTTTCTCTGGACCCCTCAGTGTAGTTGTAGGTGGTTTGTACCACTGTGTCCCCAGTTGAGACAGACCTATCCGTGCTGGAGGAAGTGTTCAGACAAGAAAAATGAAGAAGTCCCCGGCTGCTTGTGATTTACACTTGGGGAAGCAACAATAGAAACAAAGAAAGTAAAACACACCTTTTTAGTCAACACTCAGGCGGGGTAAAACACGCCCTGCCTCCTTGAGCTGTGTTTTCCTGTTACTGTGACCTACCCTTACTTGTTGCTGCGCCAGCCTGATTGAAGCGTTATTACAGAGAACAGAATAAGGAGCCTCCTTCTGATCCATTATTATAACGCTCCATTCACTGGCCAGCAAGGTGCACTCACGCATCAGGGAATTGACACCTTCAGGGCAGACTGGCCCAGGATTCTGAACACGCCTTGGCTTTTCCTTTCTTTTAAAAGGCCTCTAATTTTGGGCTAGGGACAATGTTCAGCTGTGCCCAGACAGATAAAAATACAGGCCATTGACTGTAGAGGTGAAGACACCAATAGGGAAATCTGCATTGGGTGCAGATCTGGAGTGGGCCTGCTGGTGAGATATGCACTGGCGAAGAAACATGCCCACTGTGACCTGTGCTTGTAGCATTCTGGGCTGTGACCCAGCCAGTCTGTTCCTGACTCCCTTCTCTACGAGACCGGGGCCGTCACCTCAATGATATGTCCATCTAGCTACTATAACCACGGCATTGACATTGTCTCACACTGAAGCTCAGCATACTCTGATTTCACAATCACCACAGCCATATGCTATCTTCTGTCTCCACATTTCGGTATGTGGGGCCTCACCTGGCCAGAAGTCAAATGTCATAGAACCATGGGGTTAGAAGGAACCACAAGGGTCATCTAGTCTAACCCCCTACCAAGCTGCAGGATGCATCATGCCTCTTATCAGCTGTCACAACATAGCTTCCCCAGCTGAATGATACTTTCCACACTGGCCTCATACAAACAAGCCATGCTGCTATAATCCTTCACCTTTAAAAGGGCATAATCACAATTTGCTTGCCAGGATTCAGCAAGAGAAATGATCAGGTACAAGCCAACCATAATATTGTATCAGGAAGCAAACAATAATCAATAATCTTCTTAGAAAAATAAAATCACAATGCAAAAGGTAAATACCAGAAATCTTACAACCTCGCCCAAAGTGTGGCTTCTGCTTATACAGAGTCAGATGCTATCGTGGTAATTCCATTGCTAGATAATCCGTCTCTGTGGTAAATTCATTCTTTGTTTACTCTTGAAGTCCCTTTTATTCTCCGATGTGTCATTGAGAGAGGTGGCTGTTTATTCCAGCCACTGTCTCACTGTGGGGTGATGGAAAACATTTTTTATAAACAGAAATGCAATTTAATGTCTTTCTGAATATGTTTCATGCCATTCAGTCGTAGTATCCATATTTATGTTACAATGATTTTCAGTTCATGTTTTTTTTCAATACCTATTAATGAGTTTACTTAATGGTTATATAGGAGAATACTATAGGGATGTTAAAGGATTGTGTGAAAATTAATGTGACACCTAAAATAATCATATAATAGCTTTTATTGTCTACATACTGTACCGATACGCAAAAATGAATGCATTAGCATTACTCTATAATATCCTAACTCATATCATCTAAAAAAAAAACAAGTAGCAGGCACAAATATGCTTGCACATCCAGGGTGCTGAAATGCCTAGTTACAGCTCTGTCCATCTCCTTGTCATCAGCTAAATATTTATTCAGCATTTCTGTGCATGGCTTATGAAGCTTCCTGAGTAAAACGTTTACTTGGTATTCAACAGCTTTTCTATCTAACTATCCGTCTGTCTTCAAACCGAAATTCCCCTTTGGCACCATTTGCTTTTACTGGTTCTACTACAAATACAAGACAAGCTAGTAAACATATGTCATGCTTGTCTGTGTAGTTCCTTAAATGCTAGAGACACATGGCATTCACCATCATCCACCAGATATCTCTGGGAAAGGAAGAGTTGCTAACAACTCGTTGACATTATCTGAATTTAGCATGTCTGTGTTTTGGTTCCTTTTTTTTCTACAGTTGGGGCCAGATCCTATAATGAAATCTGTGGGGCACACCCCACCTGAAGTCAATGATGGTGCAGGGTCTCACAGATCTCATTATGGAACCAGGTATGTGTTAAGCCCTTGCCCCCAAACACATACAAACAAGCTTCATCGTCTCCCCCTTCCCATTAGTTTTTCCTGCTCTGACTTATTCCGCCTCTTCCTATCCTTCTGAATTCTTTATTATTTCCTTCTGGTCTTGAGAATCTCATCTCACCAGGGCCTCTTACTCCTCCACTTCCTCCTAATTCCAGGTGACATATACTAATCTGCCCCCCACCACAGCTCCTCCTCCCCTCCCCTCCTCTCTTTCTTGTTCTGACCCTCAGCATAGGGGCCAATTTCACCATCTAACCTTATTCTCCTCCCCCAATTCCCTCCCCCCGCCCCAGTATAAAGAAAAAGAGCAATGTGTTGGGTGCAAGAGACTGTCCATACTCTGAAGAACCTACACTCCAAATGAAGAAGACATACAAAGGAAGCATTATTACAGAAGGTTATACAAATGGGTAAAGAATTTTACAACAAATTTGAAATTTTGTTTTGAAATTTCCCATAAAAATTCACAAAAAAATATAATTTTCCCATGAAGATATTCATTTTTGAGGAAACCTGATTTGTTTTAGTTGAAAATGTTTGACTGGTTCTAATTATTATCCCCAATTTACAGATGATGGAATTGAGAGAGTAAGTCCTTTCCCTATGGTCACACAGGGTGACTAGGGTAGAACTAGGAATTGAACTCACATCTTTTCAGTTTTAGGCCAGTGTCTTAACCACAAACTCATCATTTTGCTCTTAAGGGCCCCCTTGGGGCATAAAGCCATAGTCCTGCATTGAGCTGCTCTATCCGCTCAGACATTCCTAAAACACCCTGAAGAGATTGTGGGATATGTGTTCTTGTGCATATTCTGTTTATGGGAAACGATCATCCAACATGGTTCTAAACATAAAGCATAAATATGCCTCTTTAATGCAAGTATTGCCATTGTTCCTAAGCTTGGAGTTAGTAGGTATACTATTATTTTTTATAATAGTGCCCAGGGTTCCCAATGGAGACTAGGATTCCATTGTGTGAGGCACTATACAAACACAAAAGAAGAGACAATCCCTGACCCAAGAAGCTTACAGTTTAAATAACAATGCTATTCTTATGCAAATAGGGTAAGAGTCTGTTTTGGTGACATCACCATTGGTATCTTTGCGATGGGATCAAACGCATTTTCCACACACCAAACAGGACTTTATGGAAAAGCAAGACTCTCTCATTAAGGGAAAATTCTATCTGCACTTATTCCCCTGTAATATGATACTAAGTTTGGAGAAATCAAATAACCACAACAAAAAGCAAACAAATCACCAACTACCCATAACACTTGGGCATATTTTATTAATTATTTTTCAGCTTGAATACATAAGGATAAATGCAGCCACAGGAGGCTTTCACTTACATGACTCATCGCCACAGTGTCACAGTTCCTACCGACACAAACAGGCTAATATTTTCCTAAGAATGAACCATCCCTTGGTGTATTAATTAAGCCCATGCACATCATAGAACATAAGAATGGCCTTACTGGCTCAGAGCAATGGTCTATCTGAGTAGTTCTCAAACTTTTGTAGTGGTGACCCCTTTCACAAAGCCAGCCTCTGAGTGGGACCCCTCCCTTGTAAATTAAAAACACTTTTTTATATTTAACACTATTATAAACACTGGAGGTGAAGCGGCATTTGGGATGGAGGCTGACAGCTCACGACTCCCCAGGTAATAACCTCACGACCCCCTGAGGGGTCACCATCCCCAGTTTGAGAACCCCTGGTATCTAGCTCAATAGCCTGTCTTCTGACAGTGGCCGGTGCCAGATGCTTCAGAGGGAACGAACAGGCCAGTTACCAAAAACCTGAAGGGACCATGTTTAGGAGGGAAGCAGTAGCTTCTTCTCTTTGCTGATTCAAACATTGGCCTGTGTTTTGAACCAGCCCACAGAATGTCCATTTGTTTCCAGTCACCAGGATGTGTTTTATTGTTTTTTTAAAAAGCCATTTGGAGCTGTGAATAGGGTTGTCTGAAAATTTTCTTTCCAAAGTGTTTGTTAATGGAAAATTGGGTTTTCATCTAAATATATATTGTTTGTGAATATGTCTGCCTTCCATGAAAAATTTTGTTTTTTCATCAAAAAAACCTGGAGACCCCAAAACCTCAAAATATGTTGATTTTGAAATGCTGCTATGGTGCCTCCTGGGAGTTGCAGTTCAGTTGCCCTCATGTCCCCATTCTCCTCTCTGGTTTGGGCGCATTGGCTGGACTAAATCTCCCATGATGCACCAAGTCCATGGACTTCCATAATACACTGCCTCCTCTCTTCAAGAGGGAAGACTGTGGTGCATCATGGGAGATGTAGTTCAACCAGGATCCTGGCCTATTGAGGAGAATGGAAGCATAAGGCACTAGAACTACAACTCCTATGAGACACTGTAGCAGCATCCTGAAATGGAAATATATCAGTTTTTGGCTGAAATGTTTTGGTACTCAAATTTCAGCTGAAAAAAAATGAAATATTCTATAACAATTTTTTCCCAACCAGCTTCCCTAATCAGCATGCCCCGTGTCACAAGTTGGGAATCCTGCTGAAAACTAGGGCTTGATCAAAACCAGAGTTTGATCATCAGAAAAATGTAATTTTTGTCAATATTTATGGGGAAATTTTAAGCAAAGTGAAACAATCATTTTAGTTTAATTTTGTTTCAAATTGAATTTTTTCTTTTGTTTTCATTTCATAAAGCAAAACATCTGTGAAATTTCAACATTTTGGATTTTTCTTTTTTGCCACTAAATGAAGTGTTTCTTTTTTTCCTTTTTCCACTTTGTAAACTTTTCCAAAGTTAGAGAAGTTTGGAAGTTTGAGAGTTGCAATTTTTCGCTTTGCCTGTTGCCAATTTGCAACTTTTCCAGAGTTGGTGAAATTTTGAAAATTTGCACATTGGACAAAGGCTAAAAAGCAAGAGGAAAAACTGAAGAAAAAAACAAACCCTGGATATTTTTCAATTGATTTAACTCAGTAGCAAAAAGGGGAGAGGCAAAAATTCAAAATTTCAACTATTCAAAAATTTTCTAAGAATTTTTTTTGCCAAAAATTAAAAAAAAATTCAGTCTCCTTTCTGAACTCTGCAGAGCCGAAACAATTCTGAAATTTCAAAAAACTTTGCAACCGTTTTTCTCACTCTTGACCAGCTCTGCCCTTGACCTCTGCCTCCATTTCTCCATATTAAAAAATTGGTATTTTCCTGCCTCTTAGGGCTCATGTGAGCATTCATTGAACAGTGTTTGAAAGCCTTCAATTTTGTTTAGTACTATTGGGCAAAATCCTGCAATTATGAAGAAATGAATAAAATAACCTAATCCTTCAGAAGGACCTTCCCTTGTTTAATGTCTGATCCAATCTATTTCCTTGTTGTATCAAGACCTGGGGGGGGGGGGGGGGGAGGGGTTCAATCAACTTAGAAAGAATGGACGGGGATGTGAAGGGGACTTCATTAGGGTTACAGCTCGCCTGACTCTTGCTCACAGAGGAAACTGTTTGCATTGAAATCCCCTTCACATCCCCGTCCATTCTTTCTCTACTTCCACAACTTTAATAGTTGATTCACTCCCTGCAAAAAGCTGAGTTCAGAAAAATGTATCATTAGCAGCACAGGTGATTTAAGGATACTTTCACATAAAAGTAAAGATGCTGTGAGATTCTAATTGAGAGTGTTATACACTGAAGGTTAAGAGCATGATCTCAAATTACCCAGCAAAACTGAATAGCGCTGACTGAAGAGGACACTTTCCTATCTGAATTTCAAATCATATAATACATGAACTATCAAAGAAATGCACTCTACCTAACCCAGACACCTCTTGCCTAATTCACTGATAATATGTCAGATAGCATCATTCATTGTGAGGGGCTACAGAGGGGTATATAATGCCAAAGTAATCTTAGCAGGACAAGTTTGGCAAATAATGTCTTTGGGGCAGGGACCATCTTTCTGTTTTGTGTTTGTACAGCACCCAGCACAATGGGGTCCTGGCACATGACTGGGAATCCTAGGTGCAAATAAATAATAATAATGATTTGCAATAGCCCTTAGGACTGAAGTTGATACCGATAATCTACACTATTCACCAAAACAGGGCAGCATTCCCTGTTTCACTGGGATCAACAGACTCCATCCTTATTTGAAAACAGCCCATGTGAATCTTGATTTGGGGAAAGGAGAATGGCTTGAGGTGTAAATTATATTGTGAAAATACCATTTGCAAGTGAAACACCGTGATTAGAATGGCAAGGTATTGCTACGTCAGTGTATTATTATAAAGAATTAATTTTGTGAAAGAACGGAGGATTTTTCTGGCTTGTTAAAGTGTCACAGATATTTGTCTCATTTCAGATTTTCTTTCTTTCTTTTGCATTAGTATACAGCCTTCTCAGCATATATCCAGCCAGAGGCAGCATTCAGAGATTCACACTTACAACAAGGTCATTTGGGCCAAACCATGTCTATCAATGTTTCTCATATAGTTCTCTGATTTCTGTCGAGGTGAAACATGAATTCATTTAGGCTATTTACATATTTCACAGCAGCTCCCCTGTGTGGCAGAGGACCTGAGTGTATTTTTGCATTGCGAGCACAGCACGTGGCTGCCAAGAAACCATGTGAGTAGCTGTTTATGAGAAATAGATCTCTTTAAGGGTAATCTCCTCCTCCCGTGTTATTTAGACACCACTGCTCATATTATTTTCCAGGTTTTAGGGAGCAAAGTCAAGTTTGTGTGGGCTGTGCAATTTGGATGGGGAGAGAATGTGTGGCAAAGGATTATATGACAGTGGAGAGTTGGATGGATTCCCTCATTGTTTAATATTTTATGGTTTTTTGTTAATGAAGTGTGGGGTTTTAGGAGCAAAAGTGTCCTTTTGCTTTGGGGATGTTTGCTGGACTCCAGTGAAACTCTCTCTCAACCATAACTTTTTTCAATGAAATGTTTTGTTTGTTTGCAGATAGTGGGCTAACTTGTGCCATTTAGGCATGGCCCAAAACAAGGGGGTACACCAAGAGGCACTGTGCCTCTGCGACATCCATCTGCAGCTCAGTTCTTCCTCAGGGTACCCTGTTAAGCTGTGGGAGGTGTAATTATGCAATATCCCGTTATAGGGTGACTATGTATCTGTATTTCAAATGTGTTAGTTTGGGGGTCACCCCCAACTAGCCCTTCAGATACAACAATGGAAAAGCCAGACAGGACTAAGGGCCCATTAGCAAAAACAATGGACTGTGAAACAGCTTAGTCTTCCTGTGAACGCTCCAGACAGCCTACGAAAATATACAGAGCCAGAGGAATGGTGACACTCTGTACTGAGTGTTTACTAGAGTTCAGATATAACGTAGAGGAAATTTAATAATACACTATGGGGATAATTCTCACACATAGCTTCACCTGAAGTCAGTGACAGCTGCAGGTGCTCAGGACCTCTGAAAATCAGTCCCTGTATGTGGGTCAATACTATGATGGCGTTCCCCAAACAAAGTCTAATCAACTTGGTCTTTGTATGGGGAGGACTGGGTTAATTTAATCCTCATCGTTCTGTGCCTATTGAAGTCAACAGAAATGGGATCCTGTTAGTTTCAGAATCAAGAAGCAGTATAGTCTAGTGGAGAGGACAGTAGACTGGGAGTGATGAGATCTGCACTCCAATCGCAGCTCTGTCACTGGCCTCGGGCACGTCATTCTAGGAATTACTTGGGGAAGTTCTATGGCCTGTATTAGACAGGAGGTCAGACAAGATGATCACAATGGTCCCTTCTGGCTTTGGAATCTATGAACCTCCCTGTGAAGTCTCCCTACACTTTCTTTCTTGCCTACTTAGCCTGTAAGCTCTTTGGGGTCAGGACTGTCTCTTAATACATGTACGTACAGTGCCTAGTACAATGGTTCTGATCTCAGTTGGGATTTCTAGGTGCTTCCATAATATAAATAATAACCACAAGTCTTGAAAAACAAATTTAGCTGTTGATTGATGAGGATGAAGGAAAATATGAGTTGGAGACATGTGACAGGTGTACCTACCTCGCCCTGGCCCCACAAAGGTTAACTGTGCATTGTAGGCGGAGGAAGCCATGCCCCTTCATAGAATATCATAGAATATCAGGGTTGGAAGGGACCTCAGGAGGTCATCTAGTCCAACCCCCTTCGCCTCTGCTGGACATGCTTAGCCTGGAGGCAAGATATAAAAAGGAAGCAATCCAGCTCACTCTGGGCAGGCCGCTGAAGTGGGAGGATGCAGACTGCAGGCTCTCTCCAGGGAGCTGCTACAGGCCCTTACTACAAAGGCACGGCATGCAGAGCTCCAGATGGACTGCAGACGGCCTGACGGGCTCAGAGAAGAGACTGTGCTGACAGGAGCTATGCCTCTTGAGGACCCCAGAGACCCCAGGGAACTGTGGAGCATTGCTGAGGGAGAAAGGGTAGGAAGCAGCCCAGGGGACTTAGACTTTCCTCCGGTGAGTGAACCGGGGAACCAGTCAGCGTGTTTTGGGAGGATCCCTGCTGACTCGGTGGTGGATACCCTTACCACCGCTAGGGCCCCGGGATGGGACTCAGAGGAACAGGGAGGGCCCGAGTCCCCCTATCCTGGGTGCCACATACCCCTAAGTGGTGCCACACTTCCCCAACAGGCCAATATGCCACACAATCCTACAGAAGGGTGCAACTTTATTGACTCTGGCCATTAGGCAACACTGCCGTGACTGTAAGGATTGCTTTATTAACTCTGGCCACTAGGCCCATGCTACCCTCTCTATAAGGGTTCTTTTCTTGACTCCGGACAGTAGGCAACGCTGCCCTGAGTGGAAGGGCCACTCTATTGACTCTGGCCATTAGGCTACGCTATCCTGACTGAAAGAGTTGCTTTATTGACTCTGGCCATTAGGCCATACTACCACATTTTATAGGAAGGGTCATCAGCGTAGGTCCTACCTGGCTGCGGTAAAGCCTCTTCCCTTTCTTTGGACCACACCCATGTTGGGTGATCCGACACCCTATGTCATGACAGGGCAATATGAGAAATGACCAGAAAACACAAGGGGGCAAATCCTCAACTTGTGTCAATTGTCATATTTGAAGTCAATGGAACTCTGCCAATTTACATCACCTGAGAACTTGGCCTGGTTACTGCTAGAAAACTCAACTTCCGTTTTAATTTCAAGTTGACTATGGATTCTGAGTTTATTCAGCATTTCATAAGGAAAGTGATCATATAGAAGATTTTCATTTAGTTTAGCTATCTTGGTGGATTTCTTTCTTATAATCTCAAAGTCCCAATCCTAGGAAAGTCCATATATTGGATCCATTTAACCAAATACTATGTTGTTCCCAAGCAAGCTTCTGAACCTGATCCTGATCTCACTTATGCCAGCATAAATGTGTCGCAACTTCAGTAAAGCCAAACGATGTCCACTAGTGTAAGCCTAGATCAGAATCAGGCCCTTTGTTTCCTTTGTTTGAATTCCTACACTATATAATGATATCATCATTTTCAAATCTATTTTGACTGCAACTAAAAAGTCAGGATAAATTTAATTACTGCCGGCTATGAAATCTTTTCAAACATGGTGATCTGCCACTGAACCTTTTATGTAGCATGTAGCACATAGAGGCAGAGCTGTTATTTTCTCCACAATTACTCCTTTAGACCTTATTTACTCAATAAAGTTCTCCTAGATTATGTACTGTATATATTACATTTTCTTGCAGAGCATCTTTTTGTTAATGTAGTTGTTTGCCAATCATATTACTATGAGACTAAATTATAGATTTTTTTTTAAAGCCTGGTCATTCTATTATGTATGATTTTCATAGATGCCAAGTGCCCAATTCTCTCACAATATGACCTTTATTCAACAAAGGATTTATGCATGTGGGGTATTTTGCTGGTCTGAAACCTTGGCTACTGGACAATGTAAGTCACTAGTATACAGGGAAATGTATACTAGACAGCACCAGGTTGAGTCAATAGAAGACAGACATCTATGGAGACTGAAATATGAAAGTAAGTTGATGAAACTGAAATAACAGTCTTACTCTTTATCTAATTATCCTATAGAAAACCAGAGGCTAATGGGCTCCCAGAGTCTGGTTGTAATGGAGGTATCAAGTGGGTAACCCTATAGTCTCAAAGCAGATGAAACAATAATAGAAAATTGCCTCACACGTACTACTACTTATGTTCCCCAATTATCACATTTTAGAAATTGGAGCATTTGCTAAAACCACTGGCCTATAAATCAGCGCCTTCAACATCTAGCTTTTTATATTTGCAGTGTGACCAACTCATTATGCCCCATTGAAAGGGTAAATATGACAGGATAATGGATTCATTTGGCAGTGGCTATACACAGCTACAATGCTAATTCACTTGGATTGTTTTATATGGTTTCTACTTTGCTAGGAGACAGACATTAACAAATTACAGCACTTTCTTCACCTTGTGCTAATCGAAGGGTGTGAAGTCCATTCTATACCAGGATTTGTATGAACAAAATGCAGAGAAATTGTCTGGCAAACAAACTGTCATTGCTTGCAAAGATAATACACAAAAATTTGACTCTCTTTATGTATGTTTTTATACTTTGCTTTAGAGATAAACCCAAACCAACCCTCTGGATCAGAATAATCCAGAATTTATGTACAATTTCAATCTGGATCCAAATCCAGATTGGATCTTTGCAGCTGACCTATATACATAGCCTTGGAAGGATTTGATTTTATCAATAAGTGTCGGCAAACACCAATTGCACTGTACCCACACAAACTGATGAAAAAACATGTCCATTGATAATAGAAATTTGCAAATAGGCAAAGTAAGGAAAATGTTGCTTAATAACTTATTACAGTTTGATTTAAGGCTATTTACGTTGTACATTTTGACATCGGATGTTGACAATTGGTGTTTTAAGGTTTTAAGGGTTATAAAAACTTTTTGAACCGCAATATCTACTAGCATTAAATAACCACTGTCTGATCCCTCCATGATTTCCTACAACTGTGAACATTTAAATTGATAAAAATAAAAAAATACGTAAAACCCATAACTTCGTGCAACTGTGAAAATTTAAACCAATTAAGATCTAAAAAATTGCTTAAAAATAAACATTGATAGTATCCATTGAGATGATAAAAAAAAATGAATTCTGCCAAGCCTACATTTACGTGCCTAGTAGATACTGACTCTCCGAGATTCATTAGAAGCTGCAGACTGAGATTCTGCTGGTCTCATCACTCTGAGTCAAAGTGTATCTCTGAACCAACCATGCACACATTTGCTACTGATGTCAGTTTCTCTTTGGAGGGGGGAGTGAATGTCCTATTTGACTGCACTGGAATTAGCAAACAGATGCTCCAGCTTTATTTTTCCTAATGAGATCCTTATAACAGTATGAAATACAGCAACAACAAAATGTACAAATTCTACATGGGACATCTGTTGCCACCAAGCCAGCATTATCAGGGAGTCTATTGTTTCAAGTGTTACAACTCCTGAGCATTCAGTTGAAGGAAATAAAGAAAAAAACCCACCCTTTTTTAATATACTCAAATCTGTTGATTAAATCAGTGATTCAGGAAATCTTATTCTACCTTCTGTTTGCTCTGAAGTGAAGGAGAGTCGGTGGTTATAAGCAGACGTTCATCAGTTAAACAGATGCTACTTGCATATAGGCATATTTTTGTTTAATGATAACCACCCCATTGCAATTACGCTTGTCTCATCTGTTGTTAACTAAGAGTATAAACATGGGATTCATTTACTGCTTTTGTTGTAAAAATTAAAGATACTCGTATAATTAAAAAAGCCCACACAAAATTGGGCTAGCAATGATATTTTACTTATGCTAATATGAGCAGAACTGCACTAGCAATAATGTGCTAATTGCCTAAATAACAGTATCTCCTAGTTGTCAAAATTATTTGCATTAATGGGTGCTGGAGACAATGCAATAAAGCTTCCATTCTAGCACATTGTGTACCCGGTTGTGATTAATGGTTTGATTAAACCTTGTATGTCTTCCTGTAATACGATTAAGAAGAATAGGTTATTAGATAAAAGTCCAGAATAAAGACAAATGCACCTTTTTAGTGAAGCTCCAAGTCTTTATATGAATATTTGCTTAAAAGTAGGAAGTAGAAAAACTCCCTGGGCTAGATCCTCAGCTGCTGTAAATCAGCCTCGCTCTATCTATAGGCCAATTTACACCTGCTGAAACTCTGGCCCTCATTTTTCATACTTTAACATTTGGGCCTTATTTTTCTTTCTCTCGGTATAAATAAGGAGGAATCCCACTGACATCCGGGAGTGGCACTCAGTGGTGTTTATGAGAGGAGAATCAAGCTCTATGTAAGCTCAAAAGCGTGTCTCTTTCATTAACAGATGTTTGTCCAATAAAATATATTTACCCTACCCACTTTGTCTCTCCAGTATCCTGGGACCAGCGGGGCTACAACAACACTGAAATTTAAACAGTTGTGTCAAACTATGAATTCTTCTGAACATAGAATGTGTCTTGCCTCACTGATAAAACCAGAATTCCGCTACCCGCTCTTTACCTAAGTGGTGCCATTGTCACATTAAGTCATTGGCATGAGACAATTATAAAATGATTAAGCAGTTGCTTGCATGGTACAGACAGTGATTTGGGAATATTTTGGTAAATGAATGTGGTAGGCTCACTCTGTGGTTATTCAACGGGGTTGTATTATTCTTTGCAGGAGATGAAGCCAGAATATTTTTAAGCCTTGTCTGCACTAGGCATTTTCACCCCCATGTTAGTGAATCCTTCTGGAAAGCAGGTTTATTTGATAGGGCGGTAAAAACATTCCCAGACCCAGATGTTTGTCTGCACTAGGGCTACTACCAGTGCTAACAGTGTTTCAGCTGAATCGGTGGTAGTAACAATAGAACTTTAAAAAAAATTCCTAGTTAAAACAAGGCTAAAGAATCCTCTCATCTTTGGCTCCTTCATTTACCCTTGCATCCATCAACTGCAACATCCTTGTTGGGTTCAACTTGGTAGCGCATCCTATAGGCCATAGCCTGCTAAGGGGTCTTTTGCTTTGGTAGGTCATACATGGCTAGGGTTTTAAAGGCTAAGGACTAGGCCCTCAAAGTGCATCTTGGAATAATGCTGTGGAAGCCAATGGAGAACATGGTGCACTGGTGCAAAGTGCTTTTGTCAGTCCGTCTTCCTTAAAATGTAGGCTGCTGACTGCTGAGATAGTTTTAGGTTCTGTGCTGCTTGCCCAGTCATCCCTAGGATACAGTGCACTGCAGTAGTCTAACCTGGAGGGGCCAAATGTGTAGGTCACTGGGGCCAAATTCTCATCGGACAGGAACGTGTGCAGCCTTTTGCTGGTGTTACACGGAAGAAAGCATTTCCCTCCCCTGGGGCATCCCAGGAGCAAGTACCGAGTTCCATAGGATCCCAGAACAAACCATTGTCTAAACTACTCAAGGGGGAATGATCTTGCTAGAGGTTGAGCTCAGTGCCACAACCAGCTTCAAGTGTTTCTCTCTCCCTACCAGCATCACCTTTGTCTTCCATAGGCTCAGCCTGAGCTGGGAGCAGTGATATTGACTTTCGCTGGGAGCAATTTAGCAAGGTGAAAGACTTGTATTAGATACTACTGGAGACCATTAGACACAGACAGGCATATCCTAGCAGCATGCTGTGCATGACTGTACCGGACAGTGGACATATTACTTTTGCCACATACTTTTTATTAAAGCAGTGATTAGTTTTGTGACAAAGCTGTTGTAATGCTGGGCCAGGGAAGGTTGAACAATCAGCAAGCTGGGTGACCTGCAAGCAACCGTTAAGCACATAAAAAAGGGGTATTGCAATGGTAAAAACGGCCATTCCTTGCAGATAGTCATCAAAGCCACGTTAAGTAGACTAGAATCATTAACCTGTTTGCCTGTATTATTAGAGAATCAAAGAGTAAGTGCTACATGTGTCTATGTTTACCTTCATCCTATTAGAAATCTAACAATATGATCTAATTAGCTTGTAGATGCTAAATCCTGTTCCTGTCTTGTAATGCTTCATTATTGTATTTTATTGACTCGGAGATCAAAAAGGGGTATTAGCATTTAGATGGGGCTTGTGGTATAATACTATTATTGTCCTCATCTTTCCTCCAAGCTTGTCGGAGAAAGGACCAATTGAGTAGAGATCACAAACTGTGGGCTCACTTTCATCATAGCCCGGTGGTGGAGTTGCTTGTCAGCGCCCAGCCTGCTTCACCATAAAGGAAGCTTTGGGCCTGATCCTTTTAATCTCAGGTCTGCTTAAATTTTAACTGGGAAGGTCTAAGCCATAGGACTCAGGTCTCCAGGTTTACCCTGGAATTCTCATGGAAGAACTTGAACAGACTCTACACCTGGACTGCTGATTGGGCATTAACCTTTTAAATTGATTCCAGAAAGCCTTTTACAAATTACCAGCCTAATCATCTCTGCTATGAAACTGACCTAAGGACTTTACCCATATTTGTAGTAAATTAATCTTTTAATCTTCTGCAACGCTTTTCTTTCTCTTTCCATTTATTATTAAACCTTTAGTTTTTAGTTACTAAATAATTGGCATCAGCATGATTGCTGGGTAAGATCTGATACACATATTGACCTGGGGATAAATCCTTTGGGATTGGTGAACCTCACATATGGTGAATTGGGATTGGTGAACCTCACATATGGTGAATCAGGTTTTCAGTAACCACTCACTATAATAGACATGGATGTCTAGATGGGAATCAAGGGCTGGAATGCTTAAAGGGAGCCGTGTTTGGCTTCTTGGTAACCAGTGTAGTATTACAGAAGCTGTTTTGTTACTGGCTTGGTGAATCTAATTATAGAATTAACCACCAGTTTTGGGGATTGGCTGCCCTATTCGGTGCGGTCTGCCCTGAGTGTAGCATTCTCAGTGTGGCCCATCCAGGCACCCATTGTCACAGCTGTATTCTTGTTTTTCCATTCCCTTTTCAGGAAGGGCCAGAGAAGGGATATGAGAAGGATATAAAAGCAGCTGATCTAAAGATTGCAAAAAGAGTCAGGAAACTATTTATTCCCCCAATATTCCGCATTGCTCAACTGACCAGGCTCATGAGGATTGCTTGCCTTCCAGAGGCAAAATAAGAGACTTTGATAGACCATTGCACTGATTTGGTACAACTAATCCTGTGTTCCTAAAAGACAACAACTCCATTCAGTTTACATGCATGGCTGATGGTCTACCGCAGGTGGTCTACCTCTGGTGGGGTGCTGGTGCTAAGAGAAGATGGATACTCTTGTGCTTAAGGCCCTAGCTGGGCCTTGGGAAATCTAGGATCCTGCCTCTGCCACTGATATCATGGGTGATCTTAGGAAATCACTTAGGCCTTGATTCAGTAAAGCAGTGAAGTCCATCCCTGTGCAATAAAGCACACCCTTAACTTTATGCACATGCTTAAGTTCCATTAAAGTCAATGAGATTTAAATACATGCTAAACTTGAAGCACGTGCTTGAGGGCTTTGGTGATGGCTTGCTGAATCAGTGCCTAATCTCTCTGTGCCTCAGTTTAACATCTGTAAAGCCGGGATAATCATACTTTCTTTTCTCCCACCCTTTGTCTACTGTAAGCTCTGGGACTGTCCCTAACTATGTGCATGTACAGTGCCTAGCACAATGGGGTCTCAGACCTAATTGGAGCCTATAGGTCCAAATTGAGATACAAATAACAAATACATATTAACAGGGACACATTGGTCATAAAAGGCAGTGTTGGAGGGTGCATTTTGCCCCATGCAGCTGGTATGTTGCTTAATAGTAAAATTATTAAACAGTAAATTGGATTGTCCAGGCTGGGCTGGGCTGGGCTCCCCCCCTCCCCCCGTTATTGTTGTGCAAGGACTCTTGTTAATATAGTTCAGTTGTTAGTTACAAACCTTTCAAATCCATAGTGCTAATGGGAACAATATGCTCAATGTCTTTAATGAAGGTTTTCATATTGTTACAGCAGAGTACACAACACTATGATTAATTATATCCTGTATCATAGCAAGGCTAATAATTTTAAGCTGAGAAAGCAGATACTTTGTGAGAACCAGACATTGGAATAATCATTTGAAAGTCAGTGTTTGAGTACCTTAAACACTGCACACAACGGATGCAGAGGAGTGGGGAATGTTTCAGTACTTTTATTTAGTTAAATTACCCAATCGTTTTGTTTGTGAGTTTTAAAATGCACTAATTTGAGAACACTCTTAGCACATGTATGATATATTCAAACTGCATTCATTAAATAACAAGCGTTCAGACTGAGTCAATGTCAATAGAAAGCCCAGGGACAACATCTTAGGAACACAGGAATTGTCACAGTGGCTCAGACCCAGTCTCCAGTATCCGGTCTCTGCCCATGGCCAGGACCAGATGCATCAGAGGATGGTGTAAGAACCATGCAGTAGAAAGATAGGGGGGAATCTGTAGTCCCCAATCTCTAATTATATCCCAATCTCTAGTTGGGAAACATTGTCTTAAGCCCTGAAGCACAAAGTTTAATATCCCTATCAACATTTTTATTATAACTCTGGATATTCTTGTTATCCATACAAATGTTTAATCTCCTTTTGAATCTTTCCAAGTTTTTGGCTCAATAACTTACTGGCTGCTGAGGAATGGACTCGATGGTGGCAGCTGAGACTTCAGATGTGTGGTTCAATAGAGTCTTTAAATGTGCGGTATAAAACAGGCCATGTAATTTCACCCATTTACTGCTGTATTGAGCCTAATAACTTGTTTTTGACTAAAGTGTCTTTTCCAGAAAGGCAGCCAGCCTTGATTTGAAGACATCAAGTGATGGAGAATCCACCGCTTCCCTTGGTAGTTAGTTCCAATGGTTAATCGCCCTCACTGGTAAAAATGTGTGCTTTATTTTTAATTTGAATTTATCTGGCTTTAACTTCCAGACAATGGCTTTTGTAATGCCTTTCCTTGTTAGATTAAAGAGCCCTTTCATACCCAGTGATTTTTCCTTGTGATGGTACTCACAAGCGCTGACTTTCTAATGTGCTCGACTCCCAGCTCTGTCCCAGACCCCGCCCCGCTCAACCCATGTCCCTCCTCTTCCCACCCTGTTCCACCCCCTCTCCCCAGCATGCCGCACCCTCGCTCCTCCCCCTCCCTCCTGCATGCCATGAAACAGCTGATCGCAGCTGGAGGGAGGGAGCGGGAGGCACTGATCAGCGGGGCATGCTGGCAGGCAGCAAACACTAGGGGGGCAACGGGGGAGCTGATAAGGGGGCTGCCGGTGGGTGTTCAGCACCCACCATTTTTTTCCCGGGGGTGCTCCAGCCCTGGAGCATCCATGGAGTCAACGCCTATGTTGGTACTTATTGATTGGAGACATTGCAGCCGGTACTTGCTGACTATCTTCCCCAATGGCCTCACAAACACATTGTACCAGAGGGACAGGAGGACAGAACTCATGGGGTAGATGAGCAATTGACCTACATCAGATTCTGATTCATTTCAGCAAGAAAGAAAATACATCTATGGAAAGCTTGAAAGGGTCCTTAACTGTGTCTGTAACGCCTTGATGTCAACAGTATCGAAGGCAGCAGTTAGATCTAAAAGACTCAACATGGACACTTGGATCTCACCCATCACCAACAAGAGACCATTGATGATTGAAACCTGCTCATCCCCTGATGTCTGTCCATATGACTGAACAGCTGTTTATGTAGAGAAGCTAATTTTATCTAATCTGTCTACCTATCAGAAGTACCATGTATGCTGAATACTTCTGCCATGTGTATCTTAGACAGAAGAACAGTTGAGATGCAAGAGGGACCTTGAGGGGGGAAGGGCCAATTAAGTAAATAGGCATCTTTCCATTGACTTAGTGGGCTTTGAATCTGGTCCACAAAGAGCAAAGATAGGTCCCACCCAAAACATGGTAACTGTACTCCCCAGTGTTGGGAAAGTTCAGGTTCAGATCCAAAATGTGTGGCTCTGGCCCTTTTCTAATAAAGCAGGAGGAGGGTAAAATAGAGATGCTATTCCAGTATGCCACTATCACCCACTACTTTACGCACAGCTAAGAGAGAACAGGGCTTCTTCCCTACTTTTCCCCTGTGCAATTAGTCATTACAAATTATCGCATAGTGGACACAGGCCTTATCCTTTCCCTTCATGCATTATGAAACACAGCCAACACAAGAAGAACTCAAACAATAAAGGAAGTGGCAGAAGTAGGAAGATTACTTTTGCTCTTTGAAAATCACTAAAAAGAAAAACAAGAATGATTGAAGGCCATGGCACCAACTCACTGGTTGAGAGTTTTCCATTTTATATTGTGAGAAAGTTCCTCCTCTATCTTGGTGGGTCCTGCGCTTATTGGCGGATTTTCCTGCCTCAGAGATTCACCATGTGGGTTGGGGAACAGCCCAGAGACCTTCCCCTCTGGAAGAACCCAGAGTCCAGGTCAATTGGGAGGTTTACGGGGAACCCAGGCCCGCCCTCTACTCCGGGTTCCAGCCCAGGGCCCTGTGGACTGCAGCTGTCTATAGTGCCTCCTGTAACTGCTGCATGACAGCTACAACTCCCTGGGCTACGTCCCCATGGCCTCCTCCAAACACCTTCCTTATTCTCACCACAGGACCTTCCTCCTGGTGTCTGATAACGCTTGTGCTCCTCAGTCCTCCAGCAGCACACCCTCTCACTCTCAGCTCCTTGCGCCTCTTGCTCCCAGCTCCTCACACTCGCCCCACAAACTGAAGTGAGCTCCTTTTAAAACCCTGGTGCCCTGATTAGCCTGCCTTAATTGATTCTAGCAGCTTCTTCTTAATTGGCTCCAGGTGTCCTAATTAGCCTGCCTGCCTTAACTGGTTCTAGCAGGTTCCTGATTACTCTAGTGCAGCCCCTGCTCTGGTCACTCAGGGAACAGAAAACTACTCATCCAGTGACCAGTATATTTGCCCTCTACCAGACTCCTGTACCCCACTGGTCTGGGTCTGTCACAATATGTGCAAGAAGTGTGTGTGTGGGGGGGGAGCGGGATGAATCATATCTACTTTTAGGAGACCTAGGAGAATTTTTGTTGTTATTAGACTGATCTGCAAATTATAGGTTAAAGGTCCATCCACATCTTCATGGACACCTTCATGGACACCTTTGAGCAGCTCAGATTCCTAAGGGACCATCTCCTTACCAATCACTTTTCACCTTAGTCTGTGCCAGCTTTTGCTCTATTGAGCCAATGAGCTTTTTTTAAAAATGTTTTCAGAAGTTCTGGAGCATAGACTCCTCAGTTAAATTTTTGGGTTACCTTCTGTAAAGATTAACTAATTCACAAATACTTTGAAAAGTTAGGAAAACCAAATAAACTAATAACTTTTCTACAAACCTAGTCCATCTGCTGGGATGATCATATAACTAGAGATGGGCTAAAATGGCAAAGTTTGTGTCACGATTCAGAGTCAAACTTCCCCACATTTCAGGAGCATCTAGAACCATTCAGGGTTCTGGTTTTGTCCCATCACCATTACTTAACAAAGCAAAACATGGACTAATAAAGTGATAGCCAACTCTTTTGTGCAACTGTTCCAGCTCACTAAAGTAAGACAACTGTAATAGCCAGTTCATATTACAGTTCATGCTGCAGTTCATTCATTCATGTGTACTTTTAGGCACAATACAATTTAGAATATAGAATATAGAATCATAGAATATAGAATATCAGGGTTGGAAGGGACCTCAGGAGATCATCTAGTCCAACCCCCTGCTCAAAGCAGGACCAATTCCCAACTAAATCATCCCAGCCAGGGCTTTGTCAAGCCGGGCCTTAAAAACCTCCAAGGAAGGAGACTCCACCACCTCCCTAGGTAACGCATTCCAGTGCTTCACCACCCTCCTAGTGAAATAGTGTTTCCTAATATCCAACCTAGACCTCCCCCACTGCAACTTGAGACCATTGCTCCTTGTTCTGTCATCTGCCACCATTGAGAACAGCCGAGTTCCATCCTCTTTGGAACCCCCCTTCAGGTAGTTGAAGGCTGCTATCAAATCCCCCCTCATTCTTCTCTTCTGGAGACTAACCAATCCCAGTTCCCTCAGCCTCTCCTCATAAGTCATGCGCTCCAGACCCCTAATCATTTTTGTTGCCCTCCGCTGGACTCTTTCAAGTTTTTCCACATCCTTCTTGTAGTGTGGGGCCCAAAACTGGACACAGTACTCCAGATGAGGCCTCACCAATGTCGAATAAAGGGGAACGATCATGTCCCTCGATCTGCTGGCAATGCCCCTACTTATACAGCCCAAAATGCCGTTAGCCTTCTTGGCAACAAGAGCACACTGTTGACTCATATCCAGCTTCTCGTCCACTGTGACCCCTAGGTCCTTTTCTGCAGAACTGCTACCTAGCCATTCGGTCCCTAGTCTGTAGCTGTGCATGGGATTCTTCCGTCCTAGGTGCAGGACTCTGCACTTGTCCTTGTTGAACCTCATCAGGTTTCTTTTGGCCCAATCCTCTAATTTGTCTAGGTCCCTCTGTATCCGATCCCTACCCTCTAGTGTATCTACCACGCCTCCTAGTTTAGTGTCATCGGCAAACTTGCTGAGAGTGCAGTCCACACCATCCTCCAGATCATTAATAAAGATATTAAACAAAACCGGCCCCAGGACCGACCCTTGGGGCACTCCGCTTGAAACTGGCTGCCAACTAGACATGGAGCCATTGATCACTACCCGTTGAGCCCGACGATCTAGCCAGCTTTCTATCCACCTTACAGTCCATTCATCCAGCCCATACTTCTTTAACTTAGCAGCAAGAATACTGTGGGAGACTGTATCAAAAGCTTTGCTAAAGTCAAGGAATAACACATCCACTGCTTTCCCCTCATCCACAGAGCCAGTTATCTCATCATAGAAGGCAATTAGGTTAGTCAGGCACGACTTCCCCTTGGTGAATCCATGCTGACTGTTCCTGATCACTTTCCTCTCCTCTAAGTGTTTCATAATTGATTCCTTGAGGACCTGCTCCATGATTTTTCCAGGGACTGAGGTGAGGCTGACTGGCCTGTAGTTCCCCGGATCCTCCTTCTTCCCTTTTTTAAAGATGGGCACTACATTAGCCTTTTTCCAGTCATCCGGGACCTCCCCCGATCGCCATGAGTTTTCAAAAATAATGGCTAATGGCTCTGCAATCTCATCCGCCAACTCCTTTAGCACCCTTGGATGCAGCGCATCCGGCCCCATGGACTTGTGCACGTCCAGTTTTTCTAAATAGTCCCGAACCACTTATTTCTCCACAGAGGGCTGGTCACCTTCTCCCCTTATTGTGCTGCCCAGTGCAGCAGTCTGGGAGCTGACCTTGTTTGTGAAGACAGAGGCAAAAAAATCATTGAGTACATTAGCTTTTTCCACATCCTCAGTCACTAGGTTGCCTCCCTCATTCAGTAAGGGGCCCACACTTTCCTTCACTTTCTTCTTGTTGCTAACATACCTGAAGAAACCCTTCTTGTTACTCTTAACATCTCTTGCTAGCTGCAACTCCAAGTGTGATTTGGCCTTCCTGATTTCACTCCTGCATGCCTGAGCAATATTTTTATACTCCTCCCTGGTCATTTGTCCAATCTTCCACTTCTTGTAAGCTTCTTTTTTGCGTTTAAGATCAGCAAGGATTTCACTGTTTAGCCAAGCTGGTTGCCTGCCATATTTACTATTCTTTCTACACATCGGGATGGTTTGTTCCTGCAACCGCAATAAGGATTCTTTAAAATACAGCCAGCTCTCCTGGACCCCTTTGCCCTTCATGTTATTCTCCCAGGGGATGCTGCCCATCTGTTCCCTGAGGGAGTCAAAGTCTGCTTTTCTGAAGTCCAGGGTCCGTATTCTGCTGCTCTCCTTTCTTCCTTGTGTCAGGATCCTGAACTCGACCATCTCATGGTCACTGCCTCCCAGGTTCCCATCCACTTTTGCTTCCCTTACTAATTCTTTCCTGTTTGTGAGCAGCAGGTCAAGAAAAGCTCTGCCCCTAGTTGGTTCCTCCAGCAGTTGCACCAGGAAATTGTCCCCTACACTTTCCAAAAACTTCCTGGATTGTCTGTGCACCGCTGTATTGCTCTCCCAGCAGATATCAGGGTGATTAAAGTCTCCCATGAGAACCAGGGCCTGCGATCTAGCAACTTCTGCTAGTTGCCAGAAGAAAGCCTTGTCCACCTCATCCCCCTGGTCTGGTGGTCTATAGCAGACTCCGACCACGACATCACCCTTGTTGCTCACACTTCTCAACTTTATCCAGAGACACTCAGGTTTTTCTGCAGTTTCATACCGGAGCTCTGAGCAGTCATACTCCTCTCTTACATACAACGCAACTCCCCCACCTTTTCTGCCCTGCCTGTCCTTCCTGAACAGTTTATATCCATCCATGATAGTACTCCAGTCATGTGAGTTATCCCACCAAGTCTCTGTTATTCGAATCGCATCATAGTTCCCTGACTGTGCCAGGACTTCCAGTTCTCCCTGCTTGTTTCCCAGGCTTCTTGCATTTGTGTATAGGCACTTAAGATAACTCATTGATCGTCCCTCTTTCTCAGTATGAGACAGGAGTCCTCCCCTCTTGCGCTCTCCTGCTTGTGCTTCCTCCCAGGATCCCATTTCCCCACTTACCTCAGGGCTTTGGTCTCCTTCCCCCGGTGAACCTAGTTTAAAGCCCTCCTCACTAGGTTAGCCAGCCTGCTGGCGAAGATGCTCTTCCCTCTCTTCGTTAGGTGGAGCCCGTCGCTGCCCAGCACTCCTCCTTCTTGGAACACCATCCCATGGTCAAAGAATCCAAAGCCTTCTCTCCGACACCACCTGTGTAGCCATTCGTTGACTTCCACGATTCGACGGTCTCTACCCAGGCCTTTTCCTTGCAGAGGGAGGATGGACGAGAACACCAATTGCGCCTCAAACTCCTTTATCCTTCTTCCCAGAGCCATGTAGTCTGCAGTGATCCGCTCAAGGTCATTCTTGGCAGTATCATTGGTGCCCACGTGGAGAAGCAGGAAGGGGTAGCGATCCGAGGGCTTGATGAGTCTCGGCAGTCTCTATATCCAACCTAGACCTCCCCCACTGCAACTTGAGACCATTGCTCCTTGTTCTGTCATCTGCCACCATTGAGAACAGCCGAGTTCCATCCTCTTTGGAACCCCCCTTCAGGTAGTTGAAGGCTGCTATCAAATCCCCCCTCATTCTTCTCTTCTGGAGACTAACCAATCCCAGTTCCCTCAGCCTCTCCTCATAAGTCATGCGCTCCAGACCCCTAATCATTTTTGTTGCCCTCCGCTGGACTCTTTCAAGTTTTTCCACATCCTTCTTGTAGTGTGGGGCCCAAAACTGGACACAGTACTCCAGATGAGGCCTCACCAATGTCGAATAAAGGGGAACGATCATGTCCCTCGATCTGCTGGCAATGCCCCTACTTATACAGCCCAAAATGCCGTTAGCCTTCTTGGCAACAAGAGCACACTGTTGACTCATATCCAGCTTCTCGTCCACTGTGACCCCTAGGTCCTTTTCTGCAGAACTGCTACCTAGCCATTCGGTCCCTAGTCTGTAGCTGTGCATGGGATTCTTCCGTCCTAGGTGCAGGACTCTGCACTTGTCCTTGTTGAACCTCATCAGGTTTCTTTTGGCCCAATCCTCTAATTTGTCTAGGTCCCTCTGTATCCGATCCCTACCCTCTAGTGTATCTACCACGCCTCCTAGTTTAGTGTCATCGGCAAACTTGCTGAGAGTGCAGTCCACACCATCCTCCAGATCATTAATAAAGATATTAAACAAAACCGGCCCCAGGACCGACCCTTGGGGCACTCCGCTTGAAACTGGCTGCCAACTAGACATGGAGCCATTGATCACTACCCGTTGAGCCCGACGATCTAGCCAGCTTTCTATCCACCTTACAGTCCATTCATCCAGCCCATACTTCTTTAACTTAGCAGCAAGAATACTGTGGGAGACTGTATCAAAAGCTTTGCTAAAGTCAAGGAATAACACATCCACTGCTTTCCCCTCATCCACAGAGCCAGTTATCTCATCATAGAAGGCAATTAGGTTAGTCAGGCACGACTTCCCCTTGGTGAATCCATGCTGACTGTTCCTGATCACTTTCCTCTCCTCTAAGTGTTTCATAATTGATTCCTTGAGGACCTGCTCCATGATTTTTCCAGGGACTGAGGTGAGGCTGACTGGCCTGTAGTTCCCCGGATCCTCCTTCTTCCCTTTTTTAAAGATGGGCACTACATTAGCCTTTTTCCAGTCATCCGGGACCTCCCCCGATCGCCATGAGTTTTCAAAAATAATGGCTAATGGCTCTGCAATCTCATCCGCCAACTCCTTTAGCACCCTTGGATGCAGCGCATCCGGCCCCATGGACTTGTGCACGTCCAGTTTTTCTAAATAGTCCCGAACCACTTATTTCTCCACAGAGGGCTGGTCACCTTCTCCCCTTATTGTGCTGCCCAGTGCAGCAGTCTGGGAGCTGACCTTGTTTGTGAAGACAGAGGCAAAAAAATCATTGAGTACATTAGCTTTTTCCACATCCTCAGTCACTAGGTTGCCTCCCTCATTCAGTAAGGGGCCCACACTTTCCTTCACTTTCTTCTTGTTGCTAACATACCTGAAGAAACCCTTCTTGTTACTCTTAACATCTCTTGCTAGCTGCAACTCCAAGTGTGATTTGGCCTTCCTGATTTCACTCCTGCATGCCTGAGCAATATTTTTATACTCCTCCCTGGTCATTTGTCCAATCTTCCACTTCTTGTAAGCTTCTTTTTTGCGTTTAAGATCAGCAAGGATTTCACTGTTTAGCCAAGCTGGTTGCCTGCCATATTTACTATTCTTTCTACACATCGGGATGGTTTGTTCCTGCAACCGCAATAAGGATTCTTTAAAATACAGCCAGCTCTCCTGGACCCCTTTGCCCTTCATGTTATTCTCCCAGGGGATGCTGCCCATCTGTTCCCTGAGGGAGTCAAAGTCTGCTTTTCTGAAGTCCAGGGTCCGTATTCTGCTGCTCTCCTTTCTTCCTTGTGTCAGGATCCTGAACTCGACCATCTCATGGTCACTGCCTCCCAGGTTCCCATCCACTTTTGCTTCCCTTACTAATTCTTTCCTGTTTGTGAGCAGCAGGTCAAGAAAAGCTCTGCCCCTAGTTGGTTCCTCCAGCAGTTGCACCAGGAAATTGTCCCCTACACTTTCCAAAAACTTCCTGGATTGTCTGTGCACCGCTGTATTGCTCTCCCAGCAGATATCAGGGTGATTAAAGTCTCCCATGAGAACCAGGGCCTGCGATCTAGCAACTTCTGCTAGTTGCCAGAAGAAAGCCTTGTCCACCTCATCCCCCTGGTCTGGTGGTCTATAGCAGACTCCGACCACGACATCACCCTTGTTGCTCACACTTCTCAACTTTATCCAGAGACACTCAGGTTTTTCTGCAGTTTCATACCGGAGCTCTGAGCAGTCATACTCCTCTCTTACATACAACGCAACTCCCCCACCTTTTCTGCCCTGCCTGTCCTTCCTGAACAGTTTATATCCATCCATGATAGTACTCCAGTCATGTGAGTTATCCCACCAAGTCTCTGTTATTCGAATCGCATCATAGTTCCCTGACTGTGCCAGGACTTCCAGTTCTCCCTGCTTGTTTCCCAGGCTTCTTGCATTTGTGTATAGGCACTTAAGATAACTCATTGATCGTCCCTCTTTCTCAGTATGAGACAGGAGTCCTCCCCTCTTGCGCTCTCCTGCTTGTGCTTCCTCCCAGGATCCCATTTCCCCACTTACCTCAGGGCTTTGGTCTCCTTCCCCCGGTGAACCTAGTTTAAAGCCCTCCTCACTAGGTTAGCCAGCCTGCTGGCGAAGATGCTCTTCCCTCTCTTCGTTAGGTGGAGCCCGTCGCTGCCCAGCACTCCTCCTTCTTGGAACACCATCCCATGGTCAAAGAATCCAAAGCCTTCTCTCCGACACCACCTGTGTAGCCATTCGTTGACTTCCACGATTCGACGGTCTCTACCCAGGCCTTTTCCTTGCAGAGGGAGGATGGACGAGAACACCAATTGCGCCTCAAACTCCTTTATCCTTCTTCCCAGAGCCATGTAGTCTGCAGTGATCCGCTCAAGGTCATTCTTGGCAGTATCATTGGTGCCCACGTGGAGAAGCAGGAAGGGGTAGCGATCCGAGGGCTTGATGAGTCTCGGCAGTCTCTATATCCAACCTAGACCTCCCCCACTGCAACTTGAGACCATTGCTCCTTGTTCTGTCATCTGCCACCATTGAGAACAGCCGAGTTCCATCCTCTTTGGAACCCCCCTTCAGGTAGTTGAAGGCTGCTATCAAATCCCCCCTCATTCTTCTCTTCTGGAGACTAACCAATCCCAGTTCCCTCAGCCTCTCCTCATAAGTCATGCGCTCCAGACCCCTAATCATTTTTGTTGCCCTCCGCTGGACTCTTTCAAGTTTTTCCACATCCTTCTTGTAGTGTGGGGCCCAAAACTGGACACAGTACTCCAGATGAGGCCTCACCAATGTCGAATAAAGGGGAACGATCATGTCCCTCGATCTGCTGGCAATGCCCCTACTTATACAGCCCAAAATGCCGTTAGCCTTCTTGGCAACAAGAGCACACTGTTGACTCATATCCAGCTTCTCGTCCACTGTGACCCCTAGGTCCTTTTCTGCAGAACTGCTACCTAGCCATTCGGTCCCTAGTCTGTAGCTGTGCATGGGATTCTTCCGTCCTAGGTGCAGGACTCTGCACTTGTCCTTGTTGAACCTCATCAGGTTTCTTTTGGCCCAATCCTCTAATTTGTCTAGGTCCCTCTGTATCCGATCCCTACCCTCTAGTGTATCTACCACGCCTCCTAGTTTAGTGTCATCGGCAAACTTGCTGAGAGTGCAGTCCACACCATCCTCCAGATCATTAATAAAGATATTAAACAAAACCGGCCCCAGGACCGACCCTTGGGGCACTCCGCTTGAAACTGGCTGCCAACTAGACATGGAGCCATTGATCACTACCCGTTGAGCCCGACGATCTAGCCAGCTTTCTATCCACCTTACAGTCCATTCATCCAGCCCATACTTCTTTAACTTAGCAGCAAGAATACTGTGGGAGACTGTATCAAAAGCTTTGCTAAAGTCAAGGAATAACACATCCACTGCTTTCCCCTCATCCACAGAGCCAGTTATCTCATCATAGAAGGCAATTAGGTTAGTCAGGCACGACTTCCCCTTGGTGAATCCATGCTGACTGTTCCTGATCACTTTCCTCTCCTCTAAGTGTTTCATAATTGATTCCTTGAGGACCTGCTCCATGATTTTTCCAGGGACTGAGGTGAGGCTGACTGGCCTGTAGTTCCCCGGATCCTCCTTCTTCCCTTTTTTAAAGATGGGCACTACATTAGCCTTTTTCCAGTCATCCGGGACCTCCCCCGATCGCCATGAGTTTTCAAAAATAATGGCTAATGGCTCTGCAATCTCATCCGCCAACTCCTTTAGCACCCTTGGATGCAGCGCATCCGGCCCCATGGACTTGTGCACGTCCAGTTTTTCTAAATAGTCCCGAACCACTTATTTCTCCACAGAGGGCTGGTCACCTTCTCCCCTTATTGTGCTGCCCAGTGCAGCAGTCTGGGAGCTGACCTTGTTTGTGAAGACAGAGGCAAAAAAATCATTGAGTACATTAGCTTTTTCCACATCCTCAGTCACTAGGTTGCCTCCCTCATTCAGTAAGGGGCCCACACTTTCCTTCACTTTCTTCTTGTTGCTAACATACCTGAAGAAACCCTTCTTGTTACTCTTAACATCTCTTGCTAGCTGCAACTCCAAGTGTGATTTGGCCTTCCTGATTTCACTCCTGCATGCCTGAGCAATATTTTTATACTCCTCCCTGGTCATTTGTCCAATCTTCCACTTCTTGTAAGCTTCTTTTTTGCGTTTAAGATCAGCAAGGATTTCACTGTTTAGCCAAGCTGGTTGCCTGCCATATTTACTATTCTTTCTACACATCGGGATGGTTTGTTCCTGCAACCGCAATAAGGATTCTTTAAAATACAGCCAGCTCTCCTGGACCCCTTTGCCCTTCATGTTATTCTCCCAGGGGATGCTGCCCATCTGTTCCCTGAGGGAGTCAAAGTCTGCTTTTCTGAAGTCCAGGGTCCGTATTCTGCTGCTCTCCTTTCTTCCTTGTGTCAGGATCCTGAACTCGACCATCTCATGGTCACTGCCTCCCAGGTTCCCATCCACTTTTGCTTCCCTTACTAATTCTTTCCTGTTTGTGAGCAGCAGGTCAAGAAAAGCTCTGCCCCTAGTTGGTTCCTCCAGCAGTTGCACCAGGAAATTGTCCCCTACACTTTCCAAAAACTTCCTGGATTGTCTGTGCACCGCTGTATTGCTCTCCCAGCAGATATCAGGGTGATTAAAGTCTCCCATGAGAACCAGGGCCTGCGATCTAGCAACTTCTGCTAGTTGCCAGAAGAAAGCCTTGTCCACCTCATCCCCCTGGTCTGGTGGTCTATAGCAGACTCCGACCACGACATCACCCTTGTTGCTCACACTTCTCAACTTTATCCAGAGACACTCAGGTTTTTCTGCAGTTTCATACCGGAGCTCTGAGCAGTCATACTCCTCTCTTACATACAACGCAACTCCCCCACCTTTTCTGCCCTGCCTGTCCTTCCTGAACAGTTTATATCCATCCATGATAGTACTCCAGTCATGTGAGTTATCCCACCAAGTCTCTGTTATTCGAATCGCATCATAGTTCCCTGACTGTGCCAGGACTTCCAGTTCTCCCTGCTTGTTTCCCAGGCTTCTTGCATTTGTGTATAGGCACTTAAGATAACTCATTGATCGTCCCTCTTTCTCAGTATGAGACAGGAGTCCTCCCCTCTTGCGCTCTCCTGCTTGTGCTTCCTCCCAGGATCCCATTTCCCCACTTACCTCAGGGCTTTGGTCTCCTTCCCCCGGTGAACCTAGTTTAAAGCCCTCCTCACTAGGTTAGCCAGCCTGCTGGCGAAGATGCTCTTCCCTCTCTTCGTTAGGTGGAGCCCGTCGCTGCCCAGCACTCCTCCTTCTTGGAACACCATCCCATGGTCAAAGAATCCAAAGCCTTCTCTCCGACACCACCTGTGTAGCCATTCGTTGACTTCCACGATTCGACGGTCTCTACCCAGGCCTTTTCCTTGCAGAGGGAGGATGGACGAGAACACCAATTGCGCCTCAAACTCCTTTATCCTTCTTCCCAGAGCCATGTAGTCTGCAGTGATCCGCTCAAGGTCATTCTTGGCAGTATCATTGGTGCCCACGTGGAGAAGCAGGAAGGGGTAGCGATCCGAGGGCTTGATGAGTCTCGGCAGTCTCTCCGTCACATCGTGTATCCTAGCTCCTGGCAAGCAGCAGACCTCTCGGTTTTCCCGGTCGGGGCGGCAGATAGATGACTCAGTCCCCCTGAGGAGGGAGTCCCCGACCACCACCACCCTCCTCCTCCTCTTGGGAGTGGTGGTCGTGGAACCCCCATCCCTAGGACAGTGCATCTTTTGCCTTCCAATCGGTGGAGTCTCCTTCTGCTCCCTTCCCTCAGATGGGTCATCTACTCCACTCTCCGCATTAGTACCTGTAGAGAGAACATGGAAACGATTGCTCACCTGTATCTCCATTGCTGGTACATGGACGCTCCTCTTTCTCCTTCTGGAGGTCACATGCTGCCAAACTTCTTCATCATCCGTCTGTCCCTGCTGCGCCTGCTCTGAATCTTCAGAACATTGTGGCCGTAGAAGTATCTCCTGACGTCTGTCCAGGAAATCTTCATTTTCCCTTATGCAATGCAGAGTCGATACTCGTTTCTCCAGACCTCGAATCTTCTCTTCCAATATGGAGACCAGCTTGCACTTTGTACAGACAAAGTCGCTTCTGTCCTGTGGAAGAAAGACAAACATGGCACAACCTGTGCAGGTTACAACAGCTGATCGCTCACCTTCCATATCACCTTCCTCTTAAGAGCTTCCTCAGCTGTTGCAGGAACTACTCAGAGAAACCTGCAGGTGAAAGCCTCAGTGAGCTCCTCTCGGACAGCTCCCAGGCAAACTCCCTCTGTTAGCCTCTGCTGTTCGCCGCTCAGCTCGTTCGCTGCTGACTGCCCTTATATACCAGTCAGGCCCACTCAAGGCCCACCTGGAACAAAGCACTCCCAATTCACACTTTTCAAACAAACAAGCAAGCAATCAAGCCCACGGTCAAACTGACAAACTGTCCCAGCAACAGACACTCAGATACTCACCAACACAGCCCCCCTAATGCAGCACTTAGCGTACCTCCTCTCGGACAGCTCCCAGGCAAACTCCCTCGGTTAGCCTCTGCTGTTCGCCGCTGTTTATTCTGCATCACTCTCCATTCTCAGCTTTGCATGAAGATCGCAATTGGAAGCTGACATATGCATGGCAGCAGGACCAGCTGAAAAGGGAGCATATAGTGAAAGTACTTTGGGGTCTCATTGTTAAGGTGAGGAAATGGGGTTAAGTTTTCAAAAGTGACTCAGGATTTTGGGTGCCTTGCTTTTTAGATGCTCATTTGGGGACATTTAAAGAGGCCTGGTTTTCAGAGGGCAGATGCTCAGTACTTTTTGAAGATCAGGCTCCTTTACGGTGTCTCTGTCTGGGCACCCAAAAATGGAAACATCCAAAATCATAAATCACTTTTGAAACTTTAGAGCTTACATAGCTCTTAAAAAAAGCCAGAAGTACCAGTTCTGATTGGGAACCACTAGACTAGATGATCTACTTCCAGCCCTGATAATTCTCTGATTCTCTCATCCCTCTTATAAATTCAGATAATCCAGCTATTGTTTTCTGTAAGCAGCTTTGTAATGAAACAAGTAAAAATGGAATAAATATTTCACATTTGAAGATTACCTGCTGCAATGTATAGCTTGATGGTATTGATATCTTAGAAATACTCCTGAGCTGAGAGAACGAAGGGCTGATTAAATGTGTATGCCACGTTCAGAATCCTGGTATAATTTACAATCTGTATTAGGCACTAATGTGATCCAAATGCTGACCTAACAGAAGTATCAATGTTATGCATCCTGTTTTCCATGCTATACTATCAAAGTAATAAAACAGTTTCTCATTTGCAATATCAGATGTGATTCACTAATCTAGAAAATTAGATTTCTGAAAGAACAGATTACATTTGCCAAATACCCAAAATCTAAGAAAATCACTCAATTCCTTTTAATAAACTTTCTCCGAGTAAGGGTAATGCAGGAGGAATCATTAGGATACAAAAAAACGGTTATTCATTCATTTATGCAAATAGGATGCATGGGCTTAATTAAAACAGAACTACAGAGAGTTGGGGGAAGCCCACACTTATTGCTCTTCTTATTAATTATTTATAATCGTAATTAAATATTTATTCTTCATTGTAATTTTAAAAACACTGAGTCTTGAAAAAGTTTAATTAAAGTTACAGTGGAATCAGATTATGGTGAGCTCATACATAGAGCAATTCCATTTATCAAACTGAAGTCGAAATGGTTTGAAATAGGGCTGTCAAGCGATTAAAAAAATTAATTGTGATTAATCCCGCTGTTAAACAGTAATAGAATACTACTTATATAAATATTTTTGGATGTTTTCCACATTTTCAAATATATTGATTTCAATTACCACACAGAATACAAAATGTACAGTCCTCACTTTATATTTATTTATTATAAATATTTGCACTATAAAAATAAAATAAATAGTATTAATTTACCTAATACAAGTACTGTAGTGCAATCTCTTTATCATGAAAGTTGAACTTACAAATGTAGAATTATGTACAAAAATAACTGCATTCAAAAATAAAACAATGTAAAACTTTAGAGCCTATAAGTCCACTAAGTCCTACTTTTTGTTCAGCCAATTGCTCAGACAAACAAGTTTGTTTACATTTGCAGGAGATAATACTGCCCACTTCTTGTTTACAATGTCACCTGAAAGTGAGAAGAGGTATTCACATAGCACTGTTGTAGCCGGGGTGGCAAGATTTTTACGTGCCAGAAGAGACCATTGGGATAATCTAGTCTGACCTGAATGTTGATTAACTCTAATCAAATCCCTTTTAAAACTTCACTAAGTTGTTGGCTTCACAGATATCTTGTGGCAATGAGTTCCAAAGGCTAGTTGTGTGAGAAGAATCTGCCTCCTCAATGGATTTATTTCTTTTAGATCAGGAGCTGAGAGGAATGTGTGAACTATAGCATGCTGCTGGAAGAAGGTGCGAAACTGAATAACATATTTCATCTCTGTGGATAAGTAAAATGTAATAGGTATTAGGTGTGTCTTGGATAATCTAACAAGCCTACATGGTAACTAGAGATCAAAGAAACCACTCAGATTTTTTATTTTAACACCCAGGGCCAAAAATCTCATAACCTGCCCTCTACTTGTACACATACAACTCTACACAGGCATGTATTCACGCATCCACTTTGTGCACAAGTTAAACATAAACTGAGCTCAAAAGGGTTTGTGCCGGAGAAGAGCTTTTCTAAGAATAGGGCCCATTGAAACAGACTCTTTCAAGGGAAGTGATAGAATCTTCAGTGCTTGAGACATCTGAAATTGAACCAGACAGAACAATTGAGAATAGGGAAGAGTCCTGCATTGACTCCAGAGTATGATGAAAATGAGCTAATAGTTTTCTTTTCTCTAAACCCTATAAATGAAGAATGGCTCTTTGGTATGATACCCAAAAAGAACCACAAGCATGCATATCATCATGAGAATGGGTTAAGTTTGTACCAGGCTTTAGTCTTGTTTCCAAAATTGATTCAGGCTCTGCCATTTTCTCTTCTTGTTATAATCTTTGTCACAAGAATGAGCTGTGGAGACAGTTAATGCCTCCCCTTTAATCGCAAACTATATTACACTGACCTTTTCAATGTTCTCTAATTTGATTCGCTGGAGATTCCCGTTCTCTTCTATTTGCTTACAAGGAAGAGGTGGAATGGACAGCCAATAAAATTAAAGAATATGGGGAAAGGGCAGCACTGTTACTGTTACCAGACTGCAGTGGGACATAAAAGGCATGTGCAGCATCTTTGTGATACAGATTGCATTGAGACAGGGGGCATAAAGTTGTATGCATCAATGTTCAGGTTAATGACTGTTGAAAGATGTTGGCATTAACCTCTTCTAGTGATCTTAAGCCAAAATCTCTGCTTAGTGTTCTGTGCTTTAATCTTGCAACTTCTACTACACTAATCAATAATCACCATTTTTCTTGAGAATAAAGGACACTAATAAAATACCAGAAGTTAAAGAATAGGTTAAAACCCTGTTCCTCAATCATTTTCCCCATAAATTGTGTGTTTTCAAAGCAAGCTGGTTTATTTTTATCTTCAGTGATTTTTTCCCCCCACAAAAACATGATGCTTCATGCAGACTGATCATTTAAAGAGTAACTTGTTGTCTCTGTCACAATTATAATGTCTTAGAGTTATAGGTTGATATGCTGTCATTCTAGCAGCATATGATTTGATCTGGTCATTTTGCCACTGAAAAATATTGATTCCTCAAAGCCAAAACTGTTTACATAAAAGGGTTGGTTTTGACAAATCATCTGATTCTACTTTTTTTAAAAACTTTGGAAATTGTCATAAGTTTCATTTTGACATTACTGAAGTGAAAAGTTTGGGGATTTTTATTCCAAATGTTTTTTTTTTTATTTTCAAGTTTTTTCATTATTTTTTTTTCTTTAAAAAAAGACCAGCATCAAAACGAAATGTTATAAAATTACCCATGATTACCAAGAGATGCACTGTCTGCCCAAGAGCTGCAGGAGGCACTGTGACTCAGACAGACACAATCCCTACCAAAGTTCTAAAACATGAATGAGAATGCAGCACCTGCTAGGCCCTTTGGCAAAGGTGTTGTGTGGATTGTGCTCTGTAGCCTGCCATCTCTGCTGGACAATGTGAGAGAGGGGAGAAGAGCAGAGTGCTTGTCCTATATCGTGTTGCAGTTGGAAGCGCACAAGAAGTGCCATTGCACTTACGTCCCTGTTTGGATGCACAAGTGAAAGAAAAGCACTTTGTATCCACTTCTTACACATGACCAGGCATAAACTTGCCTGTAGAATATTATTTAAGCTGAATCTCTCTAGGGAATACAAGGGATTTCAATGGAAGTTCAAGCCAAAGTATAATCATGGTGTGTAGGTTCTTGAATGGCATAATTTCCACAAGATTTATTAATAGGGTTGCCAACCCTCCAGGATTGTCCTAGAGTCTCCCAGAATTGAAGAACAATCTTTAATTAAAGATGATGTCATGTAATGAAACCTCCAGGAATACAGCCAACCAAAATTGGCAACCCTATTTATTAATCACTCTGGAGCAACGCTGCCCATTACCTAGAATACCTTCATTTTATGAGGGAGTGACTCTTCATTAACGTTGGAGACATAAACTCAATCAGTGAATACAAATATTAACAAAATATATAGGACAAGTTGACATTCCTGAAAGTCAGCTTGGCTTTAATGAGGCCTTTGTCCTCTCAGAGCTAACACTCACCCATTTCCCTAACCTCTGATTTGTTTTAAAGAAGAGAAATTGCCTTGCTTTACAGTACTGACAAGGTGAACTGGCTGGGGTGAAGATGAGGATGAAGAAAGCTGCCAAACCCATCCGCTGTATAGTTCTACGTTGAAATCAAAAGCCCCTCCCTCCCCCCCTGCAGATCAGAAGCTCCTAGTCCCACCACCCTGCTGCAGGGTAGAAGCCCCGAGCTCCCTCCCCCTCCCACCCAGTCTGGTAGGTGGAGAATGGGGGAGCATGGGGGGCTCTGCAAGCCTCATTTTAACCCTAAAAGAGTTGCATGCATCTCATGAGCAGCGGTTTGGCCACACCTGGCCTAGATCAATGCCAGCATTGAAACTAACCTGTGTCAGACACATCATGCATACTCTCACAAGGGTCATTACACCATGTCATGCTTTGTTCAAATCTAATTCATAATACAGTTTTCACGTTAACATTCTTTTCTGCGTTGTACAAGCAGCACATTCTTTCAGAGGAATGCTCCCAAGACCTTACCCTTACTCACTGTGCAATCCATATAGTTGCAGGTCTATTTTCATAACTGTGATGAAGTAGGAATGTTCTTAATGTTTTTCTCTGAATACTGTGTGGGTGCCTCAGTTTCCCCTATGCATTTCTTAAGTATCTAGGTGGTGGGATAAGGGTGTGTGATTGTTGCAGAGCCCTAGAGGGCAGGGGTGATGCTGTCTGCACAGAGAATGGCTGACACCCTGTCTCCTGGCAACTGATGGCCTGGGCCCTCCCCTGCAGGGTGCCAACTGAAGGTGTTGGAGAACAAAGAGATTGGGTGGCTTCCTTGCCTGGGAAAGAGACAAAGGCCAGAGGAGGGGCTGGCGGGAGTCTCAGTTTGGAGCTGGCTGAGGAAACGGAGGGAGGCGCAGAACCGGGGTCTGGGCTCCCTACTTCCCAAGGTGGACCGGACTGAGGGATGTTTTCTGTACCTACAAGCTCTGTTTTGGACTGTGTTCCTGTCGTCTAATAAACCTTCTGTTTTACTGGCTGGCTGAGAGTCAGGGTGAATTGCAGGAAGTGGGGGGTGCAGGGCCCTGACTTCCCCATACTTTGTGACAATAACACAGGCTAAAATCAATACATACGCTCTTTCTCAGAGCTTTGGAAACTCTCATCACGCCACCACTGACCCTAGGATAAACTCTTGCAGTGAAATGACTGTGCACATGATGTTGACTTTCAGAAGCTTAATGTGTAACAGCTGGCTCCCATAATAAATGGCATGAGGCTTGATCAATGTTTGTGAAGTACCTGGAGTTCCTTAGAGAAAAGGTACATTGGCATGAAAAGGATTTATCATATAGTAAGCAGTGTTGCCAACTCTTGTGATTTTGTCATGAGCCTTGCAGCGTCTGATATTTCCCTTAAAGCCCCCACACCTGCAGTTCAATAAATACAGACGAATCTCAGCTTTTTTTAAAACATCAGAGCCAGTTTCTAGCCCTTATAATGGTGGAGAACAGCATGAAAAGGTAACCCGGGGCACCCTACAGCCTCTAAAACCAGTAGGCAAATAACATTTGCCCGAAATTTATGTGTAAAAAAAAAAAACCCTTAGGATTTTAAATAAAATATAATGATTTTTGAGGCAGGGCTCATGCCTATTAAATGCCTGGGGTGAACAATATAGATACCATGCTCAGAAGCATAAAAACAAGGAAGGATGTTTGTGGTGGGGGCTGGATTCGGGGACTTATGAGTTCTGAGTTCAATGTCTATTTCTGCCACATGCTTTCAGTATGGCCGTAGGCAAAGCATTTAATCTCTCTGTGCCTCAGTTTCCCAGCTGTAAAATGGGGATAATAATACATCCTTTCCCCATCTTTTCTCTATTTGACTGTCTGGTGTTTCAGAGCAGGGCCTGTCTCTCTCTATGTTTATGGGAGAATCACAGAGACACTGAAAACAACTGAGATTGTATTCTAATAAATTTGTTAGTCTCTAAGGTGCCCCAAGTACTCCTGTTCTTTTTGCAGATACAGACTAACACGGCTGCTACTCTGAAATATGTAGCTACTGTGTGTTTAATAATGAGAAAATGGTTTCTTATGCGCATCCTCCCTTCTTATACCCACGGAGCAGCCATGCGCATTCTGACCTTTCATGGGTGAGAGAGGGAGCTGAATTCAATGGAAGTAGGAATTGGGCCAATATAGGTGAAAATCCAGGAGTCCCTTATCTGACTTCAGATAATGTTTCTTTCCTGCATCGCTGACTGCACTGGCTTATATTGAAACCACTCCTGCTAACATCAGAATTTATAATATCACTCCTAAATTTGGGGCCTGATCACGCTGACGATGTGCCTTTAAACACCCACCAGACTGTGCTGGTATGGAGAGAGGATAAACAAATGAAGACGTTCCAGAGGGAGTGGTTGCGTGACTTTAGGCTCCACTTCCTGGATTAAAGGGGCAGTGGCATAACTACAATTATGTAAATGGTACAGTCGTACTGGGGCCCACAAGGTAATGGGTGCCCTACTAGGGTACGATTTTGGTTGAGAACCCAGGCGCCTAGAGAGATGGGGGAGTATCAGTACAGGAACCTGTACATCCACTGCCTAGAGCTGTAACCAGATAGTATATATAGATTACCCCCAGTGGATGGATCCCAGGCATCTGGCGAGCAGGGTGCGGGGGCTGTCTGTGCTGGCGCTGCTAGCCATGAAAGCTGCTCAGTTCTAAACGCACACCTGTATCCCATTTCTGCCACCACCAGCCCGGCAGAAGTTGAGCCACACCAATCAACTAGAATACCCTCATTTTATGAAGGGCCGTAGGGGGGAAAGCAGGGATGGGGAAAGGGGGTCGGAGCAGAGGTCGGGGGGGAGGGGTTCGGAATCAGAGCTGGGCTATGACTTTGCTCAGAATCTCTACACTGCTGAGTATTGCAGACCTATCCCTACAGTGGTGCTTGCAAGTGGCTTACATCCGTCTTCTACAGTGTCTGCACTGCACAAATGTTGGGGGAAAAAAGAAAAGTTCTGATGTTACTGCAATGTCCCATTTTGACATTTTCAAAATGAAAAATTCAGAGTGAAATGACTTTTCATTTTGAAGTTAATTTATACCAATAAAAAGGTTAAATTAAAAATAAGTTAAAATTGAAACAAAACTTTGATTGACCAGATCGATTCCCCCCCCCCCCCCCAATTATCAGTTAGCAAAAATGTTTGCAATTTTGCCTTTTTGTCCCAATTCGGGGGGGGATTGAAATCTCAAAAACTCACAGAATGGGGAAACTGTTTCCTGCTTGTGTTGTGTGTTTTGCAGGATGGCCAAAATTTCCAACTTTAACATCCAAGTTAGATACCTATATCCATATTTAGGCACCTATGTATTTGTCTTGATGCTGTGTGTCTACAACTTCTACTGATATCTATCTATCTACAGTAAAAGCTTTGTTATCCAGCATGTTGGGGGAATGGAGGGTGCCGGTTAATCAAAAATTCCGGTTAACTAAGAGTTATACTTACCAATGGAATACCAATTTTCAAAGAATTAGAATACAATTAAATGAATAAAGTATAAAATAATATACAGGTACTCACCAATCCAGTAGTAGTAGCGCACTACAGAGTGGTTGGTTTCTTGAAGCACTTAGGTGTCTACAGGTAAAGTTTTCTATACAGTAGGTTATCTTATGACACAACATATCACTATGGGCAGTGCATACTAAAATACACTTAACACTAAAACTATACTGAACATAATTTAATCTTTGATGATTCACAAGGCACTTCCGGATCTTTCCATGCCTCAGGATCATCATTATCAACATCAGTTATCACTGTAGATGTAGAAGGTGTAGGAGATTGGGCTGAATCTGTACTGACCCTATGACAACCCTGGAAGATGCTTTTCTGAATAAATCCCTGATATCAGCTTCCTTACTTATCTTCTGCCTCTTTTGCATAAAACTAGAGCGCAGAATATGCAACTGCATAATATCCTGGGCAGTATACTAGTCCCAGTTACTAGATTGAAGATTTGTATTGGGAGATATCAGGAATGCCGGCTAATAGAGCTTTCTGGTTGATAAAGTGCCGGATAACACAGCTTTTACTGTACTTACATATAGCCCTCGTCACCATAGTATCTGTGTGTCAAAAGGAGGACTGAGTGTTCACCATAGCTGAAAATCAGGCCACAGCTTAGGAAGTTATTAGTATTGCCATCAGGAGACTTGATAAAATGGAGAGTTATTTGTCTTTTTTCTTAAAGGCTCATATCCAGAAGCCAATTGACTAAGAGAATCTCAGTTTTTATTTTTAAAAAGTAAGTTTCTAGTCTGGCTGGTTGCAGGGGGCGAGGGGGAGAGCTTGAAAACATGAAGTGAGTGCACCCTAACATCTCAGAAGGCAAATAAAAGAGGATCCAAAATGTATTATTTTTAAAGCCAATCTCATGATTTTTCAGTACTTGACTCCATTTTTGAAAACTCACATTTGGCAATACTGTTGTTATTTATTTTTTTATATTTTTCTCTAGTAATCATTGGGACGATTAAAACAACACAGAGTTCCGATCCTGGATTTCATTCAGGCAAACCAGCCCACCACCTTCATTTAGGGTTGCCAACTTTCTACTGGCACAAAACCAAACACCCTTGCCCCAGCCCCTGCCCCACCCTCCTCTGAGGCCCCACCCTTGTCCTGCCCCTTCTCTGAGGCCCCACCCCCGCTCACTTCATTCCCCCTCCCTCTGTTGCTCACTCTCCCCACCCTCACTCACTTGCTCATTTCCACCGGGCTGGCTCAGGGGCCTGAGCTGTGGAGTGGGGTGGGGACTCCGGCTGGGGGTGCGGGCTCCGGGGCGGAGCCAGAAATGAGGAGTTCAGAGTGCGGGAGGGGACTCCAGGCTGATGCAGTGGGGTGGGATGCGATCGGTTGCGAGTGGGTTGGGATGCGAGGATGAGGGCTCTGGCTGGGGGTGCAGGCTCTGGGGTGGGGTCAGGGATAAGGCGCTTGGGGTGCAGGAGCAGGCTCCAGGCTGGGGCTGAGGGGTTCAGAGGGTGGGAAGGGAATCTGGGCTCGGGCAAGGGGTTGGGTGCGGGGGGGTATGAGGGCTCCAAATGGGGGTGCGGGCTCTGGGGTGGGGCTGGGAATGAGGGGTTTGGGGTGTAGGAGGGTGCTCTGGGCTGGGACTGAGGGGTTTGGAGTGTGGGAGGGGGATCAGGGCTGGGGTAGGGGTTTGGGACCCGGGAGGGGGTCGGGGTGCAGGCTCCAAGCAGCGCTTACCTCAAGCAGCTCCTGGAAGCAGCGGGCATATCCCCCCTCTGGCTCCTACATGGAGGCGAAGCCAGGTGGCTCTGCACGCTACCCTGTCCACAGGCGCCACCCCTGCAGCTCCCATTGGCCATGTTTCTCGACCAATGGGAGCTGCAGGGGCAGCGCCTGGGGCAGGGGCAGCGTGCAGAGCCCCCTGGCTGCTCCTACGCATAGGAGCCAGAGAGGCGACATGCAGGCTGCTTCCTGGGAGCCTGCCTGCCCCGCTGTGCAGCGCTACCAACTGGACAGTCAATGGCCCGGTCTGCGGTGCTGACTGAAGCTGCCAGGATCACTTTTCGACTGGGTGTTCCACTCGAAAACTGGACACCTGGTCACCCTACCTTCATTGCTTGACTTAGACATGTGATAAACTTTACTAGACTGTATAGACAACTCCTGACTGGAGTAGCTGAAGTTGTAAACACTGCAATGCATGCTCATATTAGTTACGTAAGTGTCTGCTCTTCAGTGAATGTATACATCAAGTTGAAGCAGTAGGAAAAGAACTGTGTCTGCACAAAGACACTACTCGACAACGTCTGCTTTATATTATAAATTATTGTCAGCCTCAACAAAAATCAAGAGGCCGTGTAGTAACAACAAACTCTGTGCTGCATTCATCCAGGCTATTACACGAGGTGCTCTCAATGCAATACAGGAAAGAGATTCTGGCCATTCTTGTGCGTAGCAGACATGAAAGGCAGTATGCTGCTAATAATTAAACTCTCCAGTGGATAGCAGGTCCAGATATCTGAAGTTACATGTCACACTCCAGCAAGTATGTATTTTCATGCATATTTGTATTTTGATCTGGAAGTCAAGGCCTCATAGCTCTTAGAGCTATTAGAAACTTGCAAAGTGCTTTCTTCATTGTGCTGCTAGCAAAGAGGTAAGTGGTTTAACAGCTTTCTGAAACCCATCTGGTGTTCTTTACTATGTCGGGCCCAGATCCAATGCACGGCAACAACTTCAGAATCATTGTCTGGTAATTTCAGTTTTCTGGCACATGTCTCTTCAAGTAACGAGTTGCCATCTGGTAGCTGTTGGAACCTCAAAGGTTGAGGAGAGAAATAGTGAAGCAGAACTTTTAGACTACTGATTAAGAAGAGTCACATCTCATGGTATTATCAGGTTGTGGCACATAGTGCGTGCGCATGTGCATGTTAAAAAACAAACAACAACAAAAGACAATGACTACAACCTGCTCAGAACCCAGCTGTATTATCCTGTTATCCTTTTGTATTTGTTTTACTTGTAGAAAAGTAAAGCAATAGATGGAGAGGAAAGGATGGCACATTGATGGGATGCTTTCAGGCACTTCAAGTTTAGTAGTTTCATTCTCAGTGGTAATTACTTTTATAGCTGCTATGTATTTTCTAACTATTATATTTTCTGCCAAATGTTTGCAGGTTAGATACTTTGATAAGAACTACATAATAATGAGACAAGTAAAAGCAGCTGAGCCTACAGATGGCAAGAGTAGACTTCATTATGAATTCAATTCAATGCCTGTTTTAATGTAGGATTTGGTGCCTAGCTTGGATAGTAAGTGGCTCATTATAAACAACATTGAAAAATTGGATGTTCACATTCCATGTGGTTTAGGTTTGTGTGTAAAGTTAAAACCAAGAACCTTTTAAGTCTCATATTCTTCATAAGGCAATCAATTCTACCCTCTGCATCCTCAGTGAATCCACATTGAAGTAAATGGCGTTATATGGGGAAGTGTTCATCAGAGTAACTCAGGGCTGAATTTAACCGAATATCTCAATCCCATGGCAAGAGCTGCTTTCTCCTACCACTGAGTATTTCAGTTGGATGTTTGAGATGCTCATCCTACACCAAGCCACAGACTTCCTTGCAGTGTTTGCAAAGAAGGTTCCCTAAACTATCAAGCAAAATCATATTTAAATCCATTCCACTTACCTTTTGTAGGTAAATCAGAATAAGGCTTGCTTTGAATCCAAAGTTATTTTCCTTTGAAACAGACTGAGATCAGGATTATCTTATTACATGATCAAGAAGAAAGAGATTGGGTTTTGAAGATGAATAATCTTATTCAGATGTACATTTTCCAGAACAGTAGGAGGTACACCAAAGAAAGCCTCAGAAAGTGAATAACTTTTGATAAAAAGAAATGGGGTTTTGTAATTAGAAAATTCCTCTTCAGAGGTGACTTAAAGAACGGTCCATTTGCTTCAAAACTAATTTTTTTTGTACTTCTTTGCTGAGGGTATGTTCTAGCTTGATGGTTAATAATATGAACTAATATTCATGATTAGTTATTGTTCTCTTGAGAACAAAATAATACCATTAAATTCCCTTCCCACAGATTTCTTTCTGACAGGGATGAATGGAGAACAAAAAGGAACCACTTGCTACAGAAATAGCAATGATGACAACAGAGTTATAATACAGGCAATAATGGCACTTTGTGCTGCACAAAATTATGTTGTGTGTCTCAGAACAATAGGTGCACTGAGGAAATATACCCTAATCACACGTAAATGTACAGTAAATTAGAGGGTCAGTCAAACCAACCTAGAACATCCTCTGTATTCGGAGTGCCATGCAGAGTAGGAGATGGACTGCATGGATCAAGATCATCAAAAATGGTTGGCTAATTTTAACCTTCTAAGTCCATGTTTGGTCACTGATTTTCAAACGTAATGAGCACCCAACAACTCCCATCATCAACCTCACAAACTTTAGGCAGCACTTTTTGAAAATTTCAGCCCAACTTTAGGGTTCAGACAAGGTTATTGCAGAAATGTAGCAGTTGCATTAATAATGCAAGTATTGTGAAAAACGGCAGTAAGTGTGGCCTACCAGATACCATTGTGTATCTGGTTAATGTTGACTTTCTAATGGCAGCCACTGTCCAGTGATAAACGCTGATATGCTATTTTGCAGTCACTAACAAAATAACTCAGTTCTAAACAATGGTAACTGTAGTGTTCCTGCATCTCATGGCCCAGGGTGCCCCCTTTGGCAGCGTCAGGAAATCAGCACTCACAGCTGGTTAGTCTCTTGGGCATCCTGGCTTGTGGCTGCGCAACTGAGCAAGCAGTAGCTTAGGTAGAGAGTCAGTGGTTCCAGCCTCCTGGCCTAAGAGTTAGCGCTAATCCAGCCCCGAGTGCGGGGCTGTGGTAGAGGGACCCAAGCCCAACCTGCTTCCCTGGTTCCCAGCCCAGGGCCCTAGAAGTGATGGGTGATCCGGTCACAGGGTTGATGAGAGAATATGGGGTCACTGTCTTGTCTCCCGGCAACACAACAGGACCAATGCCCCTATCCCCAGGGCTACTTCCTACTGGCATCTGGTGGGGCTGATCTGTGGCCTGGTTCCCGGTCTCTTTGTTGGGTGGCTCGCTTTCCACTCCTTCGTTGGGTGTCTCAGTCTGCCGGGACAGTGGTTTGCCTTCCCTCCAAGCAACTATGGAAGGTTGTCACCTGCCACAGCCAGTCATAGGCTCCACTGGCAGTTTGGGTCCCTGGAAAGAACATCTGGTTCCTTCCTTGGTCTGGTTCCAACTGAGCTTCTGGGCCTTGCTCTTATACTTCCTGCTCCGCCCCTGCACTTCCTGCAAGGGGAAATGGGTGGCGTTAGCTGGGCCCAATAGGATGAGTTAACCCCTTCCGCACCAGAATGGGGCCACTCCACCTCACTACAGTAATACTCTAATTATTTTGATGGCAATGCAAAATTGAGCAATTACATTATTCCTGAAAGGATATTCCTAGGAATAACAGCAGGAACAACTTCACGTAAAACTGATATGTAAAACTGAATTACACTGTACATGGCAGGAAATGCACCCGGGAACCTGAATCAAATTATTATCGCCCCATCCACGAGACAACTATCAGGCACTGAACTCTGGCCATATCCCATTTATTACTTATCAGGTTTTCCAAAGAAACTTGGTTTGGTTCTTAAAGCAGGGTACTGGGAATCAATTAAATTCCCAGCTCATCCACAGAATTGTTGTATAATTTTAGGCAAGTTGTTGATGGTTACTATTGATATAGTGATTTGAGATGCTCAAATAGAAGGTATTATTCTATATGGTTATTTGTTTTTTGCTTCAGAAAGAGATACCAGCCCCTGGATGCAGAAGTAATTTTATCTCGCTGCTAGTGCCCTGTCTGAAAAAGCATACAGAATATCTGGAAAATAAGGGTAGTATTATCATTATCTATATTACAGTAGCAGCAAGAAGAACTAACTGTGACTGAGGTCCCACAGGCACTGGACATGTGCATAGCAAAGACTTACTGCATCCCAGAAAACTTACAAGACAAAGGGTGGAAGAAAGGAAGTATTATACCCATTGTACAGATGGGAAACTGAGGCATAGAGTGATTGAGTGACTTACCCATTAGGAACTGAACCTAGATCTCCTGAGTCCTAGTCCAATGACTTTGCTACAAGACCGTGCTTTCTTTCTCATAGTGAGGAGATGATTCAGATAAAACAAAAACACCAGAGTAGAAATGGTAGGAAAATTTTTAACTAGAACAATTTTCAATCAGCAAATACACTGAAATTGAAACTTTGTAAATTTCTGTCGGTTTCACCAAAAATTTGTTTAGGCGAAAAAAAGGGAAAAAGTTCTAACAGTGTGAAAACGTCTCATTTTGATATTTTGGGAATGAAATATTTCAATTTTTCATTCTGAAATGACTGTTTTGAATTTTTCATTTTGTATCATAATATAATATAACATTTTAAAGAGTCAAAATAGAAAGGAAACGCTTTTTTCTTTTATGGAGAATTTCAAAGTTTGGATTTTTTTGTTCCAAATCAGAATTAAAACATATTTCAAAATCGCAACATCCATCATGAAATGGAATTTCGATCCTCCACAGACCTCTATATCAGTGTCCTTTACCCAAAATTGGTACCAACACTTTTTTGTTGTTGTTCTAAATTGGTTATTTTTTTAGTGGAAGTGTCTAATTACTGAAAAATAAAGCAACTATACTGAAAAAAGTAGTTTTGACTTGGTTACAATGAAGAAAAAAAAGTGACATAGGAAAGAGCCTCATGATTGTTTAGCCATATTTTGAAGATTCCAAAAGTTCAGTTGCTTGGCTAAGGTTCGGATGAACATTCAGATTTTTAGGTGCTTATCCAAACTAAATCTTCTTGAAGATTACTCAACAGTAATGCAAATTTGAATCCCAATCTGGCTCCCACTGGGATGTGGAGCAAAGCTTCCACAGACTTTTATGGGATCTTGATCTGTCTACTAGTTTGAAAGTGTCATGTGATATTACGGCTACCTCTGGTTTTACCTGCTCTTTGTGTTTTGCAACAGACAGATGGAATGCCAAATGCACCCCAAAAGGCCTGCAAACAAAGTCACTACATAGCTCAGAGGGGGAAAAATTGTAAGTAAATCCCATACAAACCAAAGACAGATTTGATTTTTTTTAGAACAAAGGTCTAATGTCGTTAACATTTGTTAGACGTGTTTGGAAGCTTTTTCATACCCCATGTGATGTAGGAAAGTCCAAAGGCAATGTCTGTTGCAGAATCTTGCTTTGAACCCAAATTCTGTCATGTATGCTAGGTCAATGGCATCAATTTATTGTATAATAAATTAATTAATTTATTAATAGCATTACCAAGACTGCCTTTGGCCATAGGCTCCTATTACTAATGTGACTAAATTGAAGGTAGGGAAAAATGTCATTAAAACTGTAGGCTTATTTGGTTATAAACAAGGTAAAAACTAAGTTTCTTATGACATTCAATGAGTCTGAGGCCATACTAGGGAATTCAGATTAAATTGATGACAATGACTCAGAGGCTGGAAAGATTGAGTTATGAGGAAATATTAAAAGAATCAAACATGTAGGGCCAAATATCTTCACTGAAGCTCGTGGAGTTACTTCGGCGATGACTTTGGCTCATGAGTCACTATTGATTTTGACATGTCTTACTGCTTCTTTACAAGAGGCAGTTCACCTTTTAAACATCAGTGAAAGGCTAGGATAATAATGGAGGATGGCCATATTTTATTAATTGTATTACTGTAATAAATTCCCCAGCTGAGATGGGGATACTATGTTTCTACAGTGGCTACAACAAAAGTAAGAGACAATCCCTTCTCTTAAAATCTAAATAGACAAGACAAAGGATGGGGAAAAGGAAGCAGGTGTGGAACAGAGGCAAAGATTGATTATGGGACAGATCCTCATCTGATGTAAATTGTCAGAGGCCCACTTTTTACTACCGTAGGGAATTACCCCAAGTCACACAGGATCTGTAGCAAAACCAGATACTGAACCTAAATTTCGTGAATCCCAGGGTTTTACTCATGAGAAAACCTGTGCTCTAAAATTCACTAAACGTTGAAGGAGGGACTTTGAACTGAATGTTATTTGGAGTAACGTGGAACTGTTTCTAACAGGAACATACTATAGCTGATGAAAGTATGGACCAATAGTTATCAGAAAGAGCTTCAGCAATAATGCACAAAAACTCCCTACTTGGTTTAAAAGAAAGACAAGCAAAGGGAGAAAAATCAGATTAAACATGAGAAACAAATTCTCCTATCTGAACAATGATGGACATAACCATTCTGGTGATGAATATAATCAGATGGAATCTCATTTAGAATGGTAGCATAAACCTGCACTGTGAATTTCACATGACAATTCTGCTGATGAATAGATTCAGATATGCAAAAATCTATTGCAATTCTAGTTAATGATTGTATTGTACTTGATCTGGAAATTCAGACTAGAAGTTATAATTAGATGGCTTACATTCATTTTTCGTCTAACAGTAATGCTGGAATCAGCAGTTATCAGCTAATTGTTGTAAAACGCTTGTAAATAAGTTTTAAATTGGTTTTATCAGGATTCAATGAGATTTATTATTTTCTTTTGCAAGCAAAACTGAAAAAAGTACCAAACTGATTTCAAGCGAAGACATGGAAATATATTATATCATGTGACAAATTCTTAGCTAAGGATTAACTAAATCACTAGACTTTTTAAAAATAAATATATTTTATAATGATAGGGTAATGTTTAAAGAACAGTCCCTAACTTTGTGCCCCTAATCAATCATACATAGAAAAGTGCAGCCATAATTAATTAGTTGTGACTGTAAATAATAGCATCATAACATTAGATTGCAAGTCATCTAGCTACATGTAGAGCCCTGCAAATCTGTGGATATCCGCGAACCATTTTTGCAGCTCGTGGATCGAATGCGGATACAAATTTTGTATCTGTGCAGAGCTATAGCTACAGGTCTAAATGCTCCCATTTGTGTTTGCAGTTCCACTCACAATTGATTATGGGTGCAGTACTAGAGGCCAAGTTGAAGCCCCTTTAATATTTTGTCCCCAAGCATATACATTTTAATATACAGAGGTTTCATATAATTGTATTGATCAGTCTTGATATTGCTATATGTTTAAGATACTATTTGTTATACACAGACAATGAGTGTATTGTATCCAGACAATTGGGGACAATACCCATACCTCAAGTTTCTTGGACCTCTTAACTCATCATACCCCAGGCTATTCCCCATCTTGCTGTTCATATCCACGGAGGCCATTCGCCTTGCATCAATTACCTGACTGTGCTTTCTGGAAATGGGTATATCTTGGCTAACAGCCAACCTCCTGGCATTTTTTTTTTTTTTTTAAATGGAGATATCCCATCTCCTAGAACTGGAAGGGACCTTGAAAGGTCATTGAGTCCGGCCCCCTGCCTTCACTAGCAGGACCAAGTACTGATTTTGCCCCAGATCCCCAAGTGGCCCCCTCAAGGATTGAACTCACAACCCTGGGTTTAGCAGGCCAATGCTCAAACCACTGAGCTATCCCTCCCCCCATCTGAAGTGTCATTCTTTACTACTAAAAGGATTTGCTCTCTCTGGGAAAGAAAAGATCATCATGACTTTTGTTTTCTCTTAGTGAGAAGCTGTTAATGTTTCCTTTCTTGTCAAAATTTTGCGTAGCTTTTAGAAAAGCTTCTTTTTAAGACAAAGCATATTTTATGTGTTGATCTGTTTTTTCTCCAAGTCACAATGTGCAACACAAAAGTATCTGTCCGCCAAGTGCCATCCAAGATTTTCAATCCAGGAAATGCTACAGTACATATAAGTTGCCATCTTTCAGTCTTATTAGTATTACAATAGGGCCAAGGCCCCACTGTGCTAAGTACCGTAAAGAGAAAAAGAATTCCTACCCTAAAGAGCTTACAATGTAAGGAACTCGACACTGCCCTCACTCCAGTTCTTTCAGGACTGTTTTGATTTCAACATGGGGCAGTTCCAAAGCTTGTAGGACCACCGGCGTGTCTTGGAAAATTATGTTTGGTGGACTCAACAACTTCACATTGCAACATGATGGTGTGCCCATGATTTCATCAAAATGTGCTACATGACGACATGATGGAGTAGTGATGTGATGAATACCTGTCACCACATGACAATGCAATAGGTTTGTCCTACTCAATAAACAGCTGGAATGGCAATCCTAACTCAATTTCCCAATACAGAAAGTCTATTACTAAAGACAATAGCCTCTTACTTCTCCCAGTATCAATTAGGGATCTCTCTGCCAGGTCCTTTTCAAGACATCTGAGATATGAAAGCCACCAAACCAGCCATTATCATAGACTTTAAGTCTAGAAGGGACCACTATGATTATCTAGTCTGAGCTCCTGAATAAGACAAGGCCATAACTTCTAATTGAGCTACAGCATTTATTATTAATTATTATGTAGATACTATTATTAAGATACTAAGTCTTGATTTAAAGACTTCAAGTGACAAAAAAATCCACTATATCCTTAGGTAAATTGTTCTCCAGGTTATTTGCCCTAACTATTAAAATTTGCAATTTATTGATACTCTGAGTTATTTATCTTCAGATTCCAGTTATTGGACTTTGTTACGCCTTTACTTGCTATGTTAAAAGTCTTCTAGTATCAGAAGTCTTCTCCCCATGCAGCTACTTAAAAACAGTGGTCAAGTCCCTTTGTAGCCTTTTCTTGGATAAACTAAAAAGTTAGACTTTCTTTAGTCTCATTGTAAAGCATGTTTTCCTGACCTAGAATCATTCTAGGAGCTCTTTCTGAACCTTTTCCAACTCGTCAACCTCCTTTTTAAAGCATGGGCACCAGAACGGGACATAGTATTCCAGTCATAGTCTCCCTAATGTCATGTGCAGTTCTAATGGCACCTCTCGACTTCAACTCGCTATCCCCCTGCTTATACACTTCAGTAGTCTGCTCAGCTTCAGGGGGCTGTTAAGACGATTCAAAGAAGGGAACTAGGAGTATGGATTAGCGATTACAGAGCCTTAAGGAGAAACCATTCTGAGGAAGGGAGAAAACATCTGCAAGTAAGGAGCAGCATAAGAGTAGTCAAATATGCAGTGGAGACCCAGTGCCCCCTGGTGGAATCAAAAGAGGAGGATGTGGCAGAGGAACATCCCATGCAAATAATTTACACCCAGAGAGGATATCGATGGGGCCAAGGAAGCTGAGGAGAGTTTGATAGAGAGGACAGCTCTGGTGGAGCATTACAGTAGAGTGATGGAAAGCAGAATAAGGGCCCAGGTATGAATAGATGCTCATGAACTTGAATTGCTTTTGCAAGTCCAAACAATAGCTTAAGAAGTTTGCAAAGGCTCACGCATTCTGAAACACTAATGTAATTATTGCAGAGTTTATAAAGCAATAAGGAAGTGGCTGTTTTGGCTGCCAGCTGATGACAAGAGGCCGGGGAAAAGCAGATAAAAATATTCTAGAGCCCAAATACCCATAATGAATAGTTCTGCTGACCAAAGTGATTGGCAGGAATTACAGCTGGCAGCATTAAGAGGCAAAGGGGGCAAGAGATAAGGATGCATGCACACTGCATGTGTAACTGAGCCTTTGGTAAAGCCTTTATAACTGGTGCCAAAAGGACACACTTGGAAGGGGTGTACACATGTCAGGGGTATGGGATGCCCTTATCAAAGAGCCTAAAAGGACAAATTTATTCATTATGAAATATTTGTTCAGGTTCAGCAAATGTATTCTCCCTACTGGAGAAAAGAATAACAATGGTGCATATTTTATGTCATTTTCTGAAATAACCCCTCTTTTTTGGGGTGAGACACCCCACCATTTACAAACAATCCAGTGAAGGTGAACATTTACCAAGGGTAAATGTGTTAATCCTGGCACAGTGCTGAGTGCCCTTTAATTCCATGGATTCGGCTGATGGCAATACCAAATGGCAGACAGTTTAAAAAATGATACTCCATCCTTCAGGTCAAGAGGAGCCATTTTGCCATCAGCCATGCCACAAGGGAGCCAGCAAAAAGTGCAACAGGCTAACGACAGCTGGTTCCAAGGAAATCATAGGCCATCCATCCAGGTTAAGATGAAGCCATGCTTTCAGCTCAGAGACAGTCCATAGGGAGCTGGAATAGACAAGACGCTACTTTCAAATACTGTAATGCTGAAATGAGCTAATGGCTACCAGCAGGTGAATCCAAAAACACTCACAAGACCTTGGTAAAGGCCAAGCATGCGCCTTCAGAATCAACAGAAGGAGCAGTCAAGTCCTTTTGTGTAGTAAAAATATCTAGGTTTCATCTACACTGCATAGTAAGCCTGGGCCTACGGGACCCACACCTGCAGAGTAGGTGTTTCCAAGCCTGCACTTGAGCAATCCACACTCCATTGTAAACCTGGGCCTCCCAACTATGTTGAAGCGTCCATACTGCACTACGCAGACCCGAGTCAGAGCTTCTGCCTCTGGGGGTGTATCCCAGGGTTTCTAGTGCCCTCGTCAACTGTAGCCACTCTAGGGCTTCGTTCGTAGTAGATTGTGGGAGAACCTGTCTGTCCATCCCACCTGGAACCCCAGGAGTGGTTTGAGCCTGCCAATACTTCCAGCTGAGCCATTTTTAAATCCTAGCGACCAGAGTCACCAGCGTGGAGCCCAACCCAGTGGAAGAACCTCTCCAGCTCACGCTGTCAGTCCTATTTCGGGACTCAGGCGGAGTATTTGAGTAACACTGGCGGACATTTTGACAGTGGTATTTGTCCTGCTGAAAGCACCTCTCAGAAGGGGGCACTGGCATGTCAGGTGTGATCCCCGATGCTACTCATGCCTGTTGCCACATTCCCCATACATAGACCGGCACTTCTGGAGAAGGGTCACAAGCAGATTGATGGGATCACATTGTCATACAGACCTGGTATGACCAGCAGTGGCTCCAGAACTTTTGCATGAAGAAGCAGACTTCCTGGAGAATTGTGATTAACCTGCCTCTACCCTTCAGTTCCAGGACACACATGAAGGAGGCCATGCCAGTCCAGAAGCAGATCACTATAGCCTTCTGGTACTCAATCTGCTGATTGGTTTTAAATCGAGATTCTCTCCCATAACTCATCTCAAACTCTTTCTCCTTCTCCACAGATGGTGCGTCTTCTGCCCCAGGTTGCTGATACCATGTATTTTCCCTGCAGGGGTGGAAGGGCCTTGCAAGGAAAGTGAAAGAGCACATTATTGTCTGACCACAATAAAAAAAAATTACATTTTCTACTGTTTCATGGGGGCCTGCTTTACCTCAAGGTCAAAAGATTATATTTTTTAAACAATTAGCTTTATATTAGTCTCACAAAAACGCTGGCCACTGCAGATGTCCTTTGGAACAACACTGAACGCCATCACACATCAAGGTAAGATATACATACAAATGTTAATTGAAATTATTTATAAGTCCCCACCACTTTTCCCAGTGTCATAAGGGGTGTTGTCACTAGCTACAGGTTTATGAAACCAGGAAGGGCAATCTCTAGAAAACATTGAAATTCTGCAGGTCCCCAAGTGGAAGTGTAAACTTCTGTTTCACGGCTGCTACTCTGAAACCTTCTGTTTCAGGCCATCATCCATGGAGACCAAGATGGTTTTTAGGCATCTGGTGACTGACCAGCACATCTCCAAATGGAGGGACCTCGTGGGCTACAGAGGTGGCCCTAATAAGTATACCTTGCCCTGGAACGTAAACCAACCATCTGGAGTTCCTACTCTGTGAGAAGTTTGCATTCCTCACTAGCCAGCAATGGGTGAAAATTCATGCTAAAACCAACGAGATGCTGATTTAGCATGGAGAAACAATGGAGCCTCTTCACAAGCATCCTACATCCAATGGACAGCTCTGACTGACTGCCAGCCACTGGGACGCCTAACACAGAAGGTGGCCACTTTCTGCTGTAATTGGGACTCATTTCAGCCAGCTATGGACCAAATACGCAGTCTGGTTTTGTTTGGAATCATTACAGCTAGCTTTTTTTGGACACAGTTTACTGGCAGACCAGGACAGTGTGGGTGTGGCAGATGGATAAGGTTCATAGATTCCTCGATTCCAAGGCCAGAATGGTCCATTGTGATCATCTAGTCTGATCTCCTCTGCAACACACATCAGAGAACAACCCCCAAATAATTCCTAGAGCAGATTTTTTGGAAAAATATCCAATCTCGATTTAAAAGCTATCAGTGATGGAGAATTCACCATGACCCTTGGTAAATTGTTCCAATCGTTAATTACTCTCACTGTAAGCTAATTACTCACAGGTGCACTGTTTTAGCAGGGATGGGTACGTGAGGCTCATAATTATAGTGCCCCAATCCATGTCTAACAATCAGTGAGTAAATAGTACAAATTTAATCATCACTGTTTGTCTAACTCCCCCCCCCCATTTCCTGGCATCCATAGTAACACAGGGAAAGGGGGCGAGCCTAAGGGAATGGCATGAATGGAAACACAGTATAAACCCAGCTTGTATTAATAAGTGAATAGGGCCATAAGCCAGAAATGCCTCCCATCCATATATTAACAAACATGGCAGCAGAAACTTACCAGCCTACGGGTCAGGTGGCTCTTCCTTTTCTGACAGTTTTGCTGCGGGCTGCTTCCCAGGGCCATCCCCAAACAGCCCCTCAATGTACCCAGGATGTGCTGCAGCTGTTCCAGAGGCATAGCCTCCTCCATGACCAGTCTCAGCACCAGGGTCACTTCTTGCCCTTCATCCGGTGGCTGGCTCGTCTCCTCCGATGCTGTCTGTGACTTATAAGGGTCCCATCTCTGCTCAGCAGATTGCCATATACCTTTGTGGGCTCAGTGCTCAATAAGGTTTCCAGCACCTAGTTGAATTTCTCATAAATGAGGCAGGAAGACAGGGAGTTCCCAGAGGTGCCGTTAGCATTCTTAACTTTTTGATAGTCTGTTTTCAGCTGCTTGTTTTGCTCCCTGCATTGTTCTGTGTGCTGTCCAGCCGATCCCCAGTGCTGCCCGCAGTGCTGATATAGCTTTGTAGACATGACTTCTTGTGCTCTAGATGAAGATAACTGTCTTACTTGCCTCACACCAGAGGTTAACCAGAAACTGGCTGTATTTCTCTGACCTGTCAGCAGCATGCTTGACACAGGACTTTTTGGTTAATGCCGACCATAGCTCACACTTAACTGTGTTTCTAACTGAGCAGTCCACATGGAAGTGAAGGGTTAAACGCTGAGCAGCTGTATTTAAACCAGGAGGATATTTCCAGTTCCTGGGAAGCTTTGGGATGGAAGGGCTGGGAAAAGCAGGCCCAGGGAACTGTTTGATAGTGTTGGCAGACTTTCCAACTTGAGTCTGATGACTTGGACTTGAGCTTCATCCACACTGCAAAATGCCTGGACTTGGAACTGCACCACATTGAGACTTGGACCCTGGCCGAGTCCTGAGGGCTTTCAGGTCCAAGTCAGACTGATTTGTGTAGGAGATGCTTGGGCTTATATGTGAGTCACAGCTTGGATTCCTATGCAGAGTAGGGGCTGGAGGCCTACCACTCAAGGCACTAGATCTCATGGCAAACCAGAGCTAAGCTGTATGGACTGAGGAGTTTCCTTGGGTGCAAACACAGAGGCTAGGATATTGGTTTCAGGCTGTATGTGTGAGAAGGAGAAAGCCAAGAGGAGCTATGAGCGTTACTCTGAGAGGAAGCAGGAGGGGGCTTCCTGGGCCCAGAGCTCACTAGAGTGGCAGTCCTGGGGATTGTTTGTTTCTATTGTGTTCAGGGGAACTTTGTGTACTTTTGTAAATAGACAAGATTACACTAAGATTATACCTGACTCACCTCACCAATGTGTCATCCAACCAGAAAAAAACCTGTGAAGCCCTGAAGGTTGGCTAATCACCAAACAAAAGGGACAATAGTACTTTGAACTACAGCTACATCCTAGGACTACAGTAACTTTATTATCAGAGGGGTAGCCGTGTTAGTCTGAATCTGTAAAAAGCAACAGAGGGTCCTGTGGCACCTTTAAGACTAACAGAAGTATTGGGAGCATAAGCTTTCGTGGGTAAGAACCTCACTTCTTCAGATGCAAGTAATGGAAATCTCCAGAGGCAGGTATAAATCAGTGTGGAGATAACGAGGTTAGTTCAATCAGGGAGGGTGAGGTGCTCTGCTAGCAGTAGAGGTGTGAACACCAAGGGAGGAGAAACTGCTTCTGTAGTTGGATAGCCATTCACAGTCTTTGTTTAATCCTGATCTGATGGTGTCAAATTTGCAAATGAACTGGAGCTCAGCAGTTTCTCTTTGGAGTCTGGTCCTGAAGTTTTTTTGCTGTAAGATGGCTACCTTAACATCTGCTATTGTGTGGCCAGGGAGGTTAAAGTGTTCTCCTACAGGTTTTTGTATATTGCCATTCCTGATATCTGACTTGTGTCCATTTATCCTCTTGCGTAGTGACTGTCCAGTTTGGCCAATGTACATAGCAGAGGGGCATTGCTGGCACATGATGGCATATATAACATTGGTGGACGTGCAGGTGAATGAGCCGGTGATGTTGTAGCTGATCTGGTTAGGTCCTGTGATAGTGCTGCTGGTGTAGATATGTGGGCAGAGTTGGCATCGAGGTTTGTTGCATGGGTTGGTTCCTGAGTTAGAGTTGTTATGGTGCGGTGCGTGGTTGCTGGTGAGAATATGCTTAAGGTTGGCAGGTTGTCTGTGGGCGAGGACAGGCCTGCCTCCCAAGGTCTGTGAAAGTGAGGGGTCATTGTCCAGGATGGGTTGTAGATCACTGATGATGCGTTGGAGAGGTTTAAGCTGAGGGCTGTAGGTGATGGCCAGTGGAGTTCTGTTGGTTTCTTTTTTGGGCCTGTCTTGTAGCAGGAGGCTTCTGGGTACACGTCTGGCTCTGTTGATTTGTTCCTTTATTTCATTGTGTGGGTATCGTAGTTTTGAGAATGCTTGGTGAAGATCTTGTAGTAACTTTATTGGCTACCAGCCTGCTGACCCGAATGTATCCAGCTTCTAGGACTGACTCACATTTCAGAGAGATGATCCTACTTCTGAAAATCCCAGAGTTCCAAGCAGTATTTGCTACTCACATGTTCTTATGAGCTCAATGATGGGTTTTATGCATGAGGTTCATTTTTACTATATATAATCATGAAGCATTTCTCAATTCTTAGTTGAATGTTGAGACCCATGGATTCTGGATGCTTGGAAAATGCCCTGTTTTACTAATCTCCTCCATTAAAAAAAAAAAGGTAGTAAAAGTTTTTCTGTGAATTTCAATGGCCTTTTTATATGCCTCAAGCATTTTTCAGGTTCTTAGGAGTTTTAAGTGTTTGAGGTTGAGCAAAGTACTGTGTGTCCAACAAGCTGAAAAACTATAAAGGCAACAGCAAGATGTGTATAGGATAGATAGCTGTGATGGATAGTTTTTGTGAATACAAAAGCCCTTGTTAGTTACCCACGTGTCTTGCCAAATGTCTTTGTTGATCAAACATTTTTTCCTGAAGCTACAGATGAAAGGTTTCTCACTGTTTCACATATCCTGCTTTTTACAATCCGCCCCATCAAAATGACACACAGACTAGTTCCCACAGCAGACTGTTGAAAGTATGAAGTCAAAGACAAAGATGGTGTGGGAAGAGAGAGAAACCTAGTACCAGGTAGCAAGCTGCTCTCTCTCTCCAGGTCAAAAAGAGGACAGATCAGGAAATTCAGAAAAACAAGGTCTGAACTATGAACCAGAACATTGTGTGTGGTGAATTCAATTTCATGGACATGGCCTGGAATATGAAATAGCAGAAGGGCTGAGGAAATGTTTCCAAAGTTAGCCTGGCGCCACCTTTTAATTGTCCTGCCTGTAAAAATGGATGAAGAAATTGCTAGCATTGCCTGTTATTAAGAAAATGGAACTGACTATGAACCGTGTGACAAAGAGGTGGATGTTGAATGTGACTTGTTCTCATTTTCATATTCCCAAAAAGCAGACGAAGGAGGATGCAACCAGAGGCTATTGTTCTCACATTTGTTTCAATTATTTTAGGCTGAAATAGTTAGAGTAGTAGCTCTTAACCTTTTACATACTGGGACCCCTGGATTCTCCCTCCAATCTAGCCAGGCTCTAGGTGGGACCTCCACTCATATGGGAAGAACAAGTTTGTTGTGACCTCTCCCTGGAGGTTTGTCCATTACCCTTGCATTGAGAATCCATATAAGAGAATAGAGTGAGGTTTCACAGCTCTACATTGAAGTTCTCATGCTGTACTGTGAATAAATGAGCTCACTTCAAAATTAGTCATTGTAGCAAGCAAAGTAGCAGGAAAAGAGAAGGGTTTGAAAGCTTTAAGAGTCAAGGCAAAGACTAGCATAGAGCTGGACTCTGCTGGGAATAGCAGAGTATTCAGGAAGGGATGGGGCAGCAAGTTACTGACCATACTCCAAGATGACAGCCTGCACGTTGTCTGGATGGCTCCTGTAGATTAGGGTCTTATTTCATAGATGCCATTAATACTTATTTTTGTGATGGCCCTGACAACATTTTTGGGTCTAATCACCCCCACCCCTAAGGACATTCAGATCCGGATTCAAACTCTGTAGTTTGGCCACTTCCCCATTTATTTCATTTATATGTGCCCTGGCCATTATACACTTCTAACAATTGCCAGATTCAATATCAACAACTGTCATAAATCAGAGGCACTAATAAAAATATCCCAGCGTTACCATAAGTTGAGACTGGGATAAATGCCTGAGCAAACAGCTGAACCTTGCACTGTAACCCAAAGGATTACAAGCCCAATTAGGTTCTGATGGGCCAACAAGGGAAGCCAGTTCCAGAGTCAAGGAACCTGCATTAAAACCACCTTGCCAACAGCCTCCGAAACATTCAGTCTTGCAGCTGATATTGTCTCTTGGAGGGTACATGAGGAGGGCGGTAAGTCTTTACGATAGCGAGATCCAGACTGTCTGGAGCCTTACACATTAACACAAACATCCTGAATGGCATTCCAGTCTGTGCCAATGAGCCTTAGGCAGAAGGTGGAGCATAGATACAAGAACTTAAAATGACTGGCACCACTAACGCTACATTATATATTAGATGAAGCCATCTGGTGGTCTTCAAGCATTGCTCAGATTGGAAGGCATGGCAGTAAGCAACCTAGAGATGATAGAGATAAGGGAAATGGCCATAATCTGCTAGCTAATGACAACTGGAATAAGGGACTCTTGGTCATTGCTCCTTTCAATACTTCAGGAGCAGACAAAGGTCCAAATGAACCCCAGTGCAGTCTTTCACACATACACATTTTAAAGGAGGGGTAAAAGAATGGGACCATACAGAAACCGTGCACAAAAGAGCCCAATGGGAAGATGAGCTATTTCTCAGTTATACTATGGGAGATCTCAGGAGGAAAACAGAGACCATTAGAGCAAGCTCAGCCACTCTTCTAGTAGTCCACAGGCAAGTCAGAAACACTCCATGATGAACAGTATTAAAGCCAGCTCCGAGATCTGATAGCCTCTGTACTGACAGCTGACCATTGTCCATTGCCAGAAGCAAGTCATCAACCACATACACTAGTCTTCGCACCATACTTGGGCTTAGATACAAACTGACCCTCTCTGTTTGAAAGAGCAACAGAACTTTGAAAGGGCAAAAAGCTGGCAACATGACTTAAAACAAATACTTGAGAGAGAGCCCAGCCAAGCCTGTTTGCTTTGCACCTTGTCACTGCCTAAAGTCATCGGCAACATGGGATTAACCTGCTACAAGATGAAGGATTTCAGTGGAACCTTGTGAGAATGATATTGAAGTGGGGTTTTTAGCAATATGCTTGATGAAAAATAATGCTTATGCTGTAGGATGCAGGGATCTAAAGGAAAGAAAGGTCAAATTTTGATCCATTGCTGTGTGCAATTCACACTGGTTGACATGACATTTAAAAATTCTATCTTGCTAGATGCAGAAGTGAGGGGAGGGGAAAAGTGTCCCACATTTCATAGCAAAAAAGCACATGGGGAGTGTTGGATTGTCCCACTCCAATTTCCGGCTTGAGTTCTATGCATACAGAAGAGAAAGTTACATGAAAGACACAGCTCATAGATCAAGACAGGCAGGATTATAAGATGTTTTCAATACATTAGAGGGACTGATCCAAAACCTATTAAATCAGAAGACTTCCATTGACTTCCACTGACTTTTCAATCAGGCCTGAATTCTACATATATATTTCTTGTTTTAAAAAGGCAAACAAATAGCAGCAGCAGCAATACATTATGATATTTAGAGATGGGCAAATGGCTCATTTCCCCCATAATATTTGCTTGGATGAGAAACTGAATTAGGTCAGGCTGTGTTCATTATCCACAAATGTTCTAGCGAATATGCTCACAGGCAGGAATGGTCCTGGAAACAGTGGATTTTAAGAACATATGGATAAATAGTTTCATACCATACATTTGGAACTCAGAGGGTCAGGTCCTCAGCTGGTGTAGTTCCGCTGCCCCCAAGACAGCTATGGCAACTTACATCAGCTGGGGATCTAACCCTGAATGATGAGAATTCACACCACCCACTTGATCCTTCTCCGATTGCTATCAAAGGTGAAATTCCTACTTAGAATCCCTTGAGCCTAAGAGTCCGGCTCAGAGCACAGAAACATGCCGCATGACCCGATTCTGCATTGCCTTGTACTTTTTCTAGCTATTTACACCCATATAGACTGGCAAAGTCATATGCTGCTCACAGAAAATTCCCTAGCCGCTAAAGGCCAGATCCTCACATGGTTTAAAGTTGCATCAATTCAGTGATGTTAATGGAATGATGCAAAAACACACCAGCTGAGGCTCTGGCCTAGTGTTCATTGTCAAAATTATTTGCCAAGAACTAGTCACTCAGCTAGAGGGGGGGAGGGAGGCAGAGAGAGACAGACAGACAGACAGAATAGGGGACAAAGGGGGGGAAAGGGGAATTCTTACTCCCTCTATCTCCCCAACATGGCTGCATAAGGGCTGGCCACACTCTAGCTTAGTACGAGGCCAGAGCTGCAAAGTTCAAATCCAAACTTTCCCCAAATTGATGAGGAATTAAAGACTTTTAAGTACAGCTCAGCCTATTAGAGAGGCAGGGGGAGGCAGTGTTTGGATCCAAGGCTTTAGTATGGGCACCATCTCTAAACTGTCTTTAAAAAAAAAAAAAAAACCCTTTATCCTTTTAGACCTGTGGATCTAGATGTTAGTAGTTATTACCAGTAGTAGCAGGAATGAATAGTTTAGGCATCCTGGGCAAGAACTTGGGTCATTCTGCACCCAGCACATCTTGGAGTTGCTGGGGCTTTGCAAATGACAATTCATGCCATCTTTATGCCCCTCCACACCTCCATTCTTGGGGTCACCAGATACCAGGTCAATTCCAAGGCACAATTTAGAGGAGCCTTAAGGCTCCTCTAAATTGCAGTAGGGTCCTTGACAGGGATCAGCGGGATGTTGCAGCTGCCTGGCCACACCCCCTATGCTGGCAGCAAGGTGAGGGATTGGGTAGGAGCTGCTATGCCAGACTGGTGGCTTTTGCTTTCCAATGGAGCTGAACCAGTGGTAATAACAGCTCACAGGATCAATCCCATGATAAATACAAATGTACGCTGATCTTTCATTGTTTACCATAAACACTTGTAATCCTATCTGGCATCACCCCTCTCTCAAAAGCACTTGTGTACAATATAGCTAAACAGGGTGAAAGGGTCTCTTATTCATTCTTTCTTCCAGCTGTGGCAGACTGTGCTCATGAAAGAGAAAAATAAATATGTTCAGTGCTTAATAGCAACAAGCAAAATAATGTATCATTTTTCTGAGCATGGGAGTATGCTCGATGCGTGGTAACAATGCTCCCATTTCGTTGCTGTGGCAGGTATTCCAGTGCTGTATTTATTATAGCAACCCCAGAAGACACTATTCCTGCCAGTGAGAGTCAGCGTTGTGCTTGGAATAACAATTTCTTAATAATGTGGAGGTAAGTTAATAAACAGATGTTTACTTGTCTGAGAGCTAAATTCAAACTGCACAAGTAAAATGGAGCTAAAAAAGGGCTGGCTCGTTCTAGCACTCCACCCACACATCAGTCTATTTGGGGACAGCACACCCAACCAATGAAACACAAGACGGAAGCATGACATCATCAGAAGTATTACATCAGAATACTTACACAAGTCAAACTTATATTCAGAGCAAATCTGTTACTTAGCAACTACTGAGAGATGCTGGCTTTATCAATGAACAATTCCCTGGAGTGTGACTTACACCAGTAGTGCTCAACCCATACAAACTACTCGAGGACATTAGCATTTTTCTGCTAGTTTACCATTGTTGCAATATCACTAGTGCAGCTCTATGGCCAGGGTCTCAGTGTAGATTGTCCCGTGGTATTTTTTTTAACCACAACCCTACTCAGAACAGATCTAGACAACACTGTGGTTAAAACACTGATGGACAATACAAAATGTCTACACTAGTGATATTACCTTAACTAGATACACCAGTGGCAATGCAATGATGGGAAATACTAGTACAGCAAGCCGTAGATGTCTCCTATGTTATCAGCTGTTGCAAAATAAGACACCTAACAGAATCCAGGGCCTGGCAAGCAAGTGAAGAAAACAGTGACTATAACTCTATAGTGTATATATCTTGCAGCCCTTACTCAAATGAATAAGATATGAAAATAGTTTCAGTGACTTTAATGGGACTAACTAGGTAAGTGTGGTGTGATCAGCACATAGGTCCTGAGCCAGCAAGGTGATCCACCGAAGGCAAAGTCTGGCACCCATGCACAGCACATTGACTTCAATGGGGCTCCACACCACAGGAGGCTTCAACTTGTGAAGATCCCATTACAGGATGAAGGTGTAGTCTGTTAATCACACAGGATCTTAAACAGCAGGTATTGCTTTTCCACAAAACCTTTCCACTCTGACTTGACCCTATGGCATAACATTTGTAGGTTAAATGGCTGAACCCCAATGTTATTTTAGTGCTTTTTAATTGCTTTTTCTTCTTAATAGACGGTGAAGGGTGATAACTTCTTCATTGCAATGAAAGCCAAAACAGACACATTATACAGCAGAACTGCGCAGTCTGAGGCCTTGACTTTTTACTTTGTTTCCAGACTTGGGCCTTGATCCTGAAGACACTTATGCGTGTGCTAAACTTTGCTCACAGGAGTAGTCCCACTGAGGTCACTGGAAAAACGAATCTGCCTGAAGTTAAGAACTTGCATAACCGTTTGTTGGACAGGGACAGCAAGCCCCGATCCTGCAATGAGATCCATGCAGGATGGCTCCTGTCTGTGCCTGCCTGGAGCCCCGCTGAAGTCAAGAGTGGAACTCACTGTAGGATCAAGACCTTAGGCTGGAAAGCACTGAGTTTAGCTTAATTCTAACTCTGACCATACTTACTGCTTTTTGGGGTCCTCCGATAATCCGGCAGACCTCTCGGCTCCCCATCTGTCTTTTCCAGTGTGCCTTCAGCTATGCAAGTACTTGACAAGTCTCCAGTTTTCCCTTTTCACTTTAACATTAAAACCGGAGTTGGTTGAAGAAGACAAAAAACATCACCAGCAAAATTTTAGCTGAAAAATGTTTCTTCTTTTGTAATAAACGATTCCCTACCAGCTAGTTAAAAAGGGGAGTGGGGGGAGTGGCAGAATTACAAGAAAGTGGGTGTTGGGAAAAAAAAGATTTCAAAACTTTAAGCAACAAAACAACTATCTCACAAAATATTCCAACCAGCGCTAATTAAAAGATGAATTTTAAACCAAGGTGATGAGATTATTTTGTATTGCAGGACCATCTAGCGACCCCAGACACAGAGTTGGAACCCATTGTGCTCAATGCTGTACAAATCAGGGTGGGGGAAAAAAAACACTTCCAGCACAGAGCAGTTTAAAATCAGAGGAGAGAAGAGAACCACTCCTCTACCATGGGACACCAAACCCTGATATTAAGGATCTCCTGCTCTGATACCTGTGATGCCAGCTATGACACCAGCTGACAACTTGCAAAAGTATCCCTATGTCTTGATGAGTATTAGCCTGGGAAATTTATTATTATTTACTGGAACTGCAGTAGCGCTCAAGGGATCCAACCAGGGATTAGGGTCCCATTGTGCTAGGTGTGCTACAGAAAAAATGAAAAGATGGACCTGGGCTAAACAGCTTCCAATGGAAATATAAAATGAGGCAACAAGTGAACGAATACAGGAGTGCAAAGTAACAATGTGGTGATTACAGTCAGCATGATAAGCAGTCACAAATCTGAGTTTACAAGGAGGGTAGGACAGACTCTTGCTCAAAAAGACGTTCTGACTCTGGGTTAAGGGGAGGCAAGGCAGAACTTCCTCGGGGTGAAGCAGGAAGGCTGGAGGCCCTGTTAAAGATATAGTTCAGGAAAGGCAGGAGGGGGAAAACTTTTCTGAACATGTCAGCATGATTACAGCAGTGCTACTGGAGAGAAAACTACTGCAGCTGTGATGAAATCATTTGCACATTTCCAGTTCATCACCATAAAGTAGCTCTTCAGGGTTTGTGTAATTTGAAACAGAAAAGGGAAGACAGGCATGAAAAAAAAAATCACAAAGGCGCCAATTTATCATGTTAATGTCTGGGGATTGAGACAGAGCTTAGCAAATGTTAATGTATCTTCCTGTAGCTCATCACCTCTTTCACTCACATTCTCACCTTTCAGCTGCTGACTTACCCTCATTTTAGCACAATGCAAATGACAGCAGTGAAGTTCTGCATTCTTTAATGGAGCCAGAAACTCCCCTGCCCTCCTCCCCTCCGCCATATTTCACAATACAGGCATTAAAATGGATATCAGTGTCCGATTTCTTGCTTTCACAGATATTATTATTACTAAGTATTTGTATTTGTACCAAACAAATATTAGAGACATCAGCTGAGATCAGAATCCATTGTACCAAGCACTACACAGACACACATAAAGTGACAGTCTTTGTACTGAAGAGCTTACAGATCTAAACAAACAAATTATTGGAGGAAAAATGGAGGCACATGAACTTCCCCAAGGTCATTGGCAGAGCTGGGAATAGAATAGATTCCCAATCCAGTGTATATCCACTAGACCACACTGCCTCACATTGACACACAACTTCAGTAAACAGATAGTAGACATGAAATAGGCAACATTTACCAGTGGTATCTAGGGCTGCTCAGATATGACAATAAAAGTACCAAGAGAGACAGTGAGTATTTCTCTATTCTGAGTATTTCAGATACTCCAACAGGGTAACATGGTAAATGTTGGCTGCTTAGTGGAGACCAGTGTGTTGGCCTTTGTACCACCCCATCACTGAATTCAAGACGTTACAAATGGAAAAACTTGGCACAATGGGGTCATTAACCTGACTGGAGCCTCTGTGTACTACTGCAATAAAAATATCAAATAATGCTAGTTTGAAAATCTGATCCAATATTAATATTAATTAGGTCTTCCAGTCTATCTCCCTGCCAGACTGGGATTTTCCCCTACTTTGTGTACTCCAGTGGTTGTCTAGTTCAGTTTAAACTCTGAAAGCCATTGACTGACTTACCAAGGGTTTCTTGGCACATCTATGCCTCCTCCTGCTTCCCTCTCTCCACTCTAATGTAACAGGACCTCACAACTTTTTAAACAGTTTTTGAAGGTGATTTTAGGGGTTTCTTTAGAAGACATTGACTTGCACGTATGCGCTTCAGCTACCAACCCCAGCTTTCTGTGGCCTATGATTTATTATGACACCACCAAGAAACTCCACAAAATCTTTCTCCCAGTGGCTGCTGCTTTCCTCAACACTCTACCTCCTCTGTCTGTAACTGCATGTTCCTTTCTCTTTGGCAAGGTAGTAGTGGCTGTGTTGTGAGGAAGGATGTAGATACCTATGAATGTGCCTGGGGTCAAGGGGATATATACTGAAACCCATCTGAAAAGTGCCATTGAACATATGACACAAATGGAAATTCTCTTCTAATAAAGGCAGAGCAGAAACTAACTCACTACCTTGGGGATACAGCAGATGGTCTCTGAACCTGGGGTGGGAGGGTGGTGGTTGGACGGGGTTCTATTTTTCAGGGTTCACTGGACATTTCTTCTGAGAATGTGTGTTCCTATTGAGATCATGGCTGTCATGAATTCATGAAGGTCCAGCAGGTGGATTCTTGATTTAATTTCCTGGCTGCTGTCTGATTTCTTGGCTGTATGAAGATTAAGGTTTGTTGGTTTTGTGGTTTTTTTGTTTGTTTGTTTGTTTGTTTTTTTATTTATTTAAGATGACTAAACTGGAGCAAATCCTGCCTGGTTTCTTCCACCCTCTGCAAACTGAGTTATAATCACTTATACACAGAACCAACCCTCTGATAATGATTTGAGTGCGATAGAAGCCGGATGTGATTCACATTAGCTTGATCCAGCAAAGGTTTACTGTTTGTCTTTGTTTTTAATCAAGTGAGGAGAGTGCAGCTGGTTGGGATGGTTTAGCGGTACCTGTGAGTTTAATCTGGCCGTTGAGATGTTTATTCTTATAGGATTGAGATACAGTCATACAGATGGAGTTCAAAGCGGTGTGGGATACTTCTTCTATGCTGTGATTTTCTATGGGGCATGTAGGAAGCAGTCACTGAGCCCCTTGTGCTTTTGGGTCAGCACTAGGTGGTGAAGAAAGCTCCTAGTGCCTGCCCTTACATTTGTGCAAAAGCCAGGTACAATCTGTCCCTGTATTAGCCTCCAAACAGGAAGTTGTTGCAGCCTCAATTTAGAACTAACTGGAATTCCACCAGGTGTTTTGCCTGGCCTCAGAGTAAGGTAAGGCAAGAAGAGAACTCACTCCCAGCAAACTTAATATGGCTGTTTTACAGTTTAACTCTTCATTAACTGAATACTTATTGCATATTCAGGGCTAGAGATCGAATAGCTTGTTTCCCTGGAACCGCAAGTGTGAATTCTGCTAAGGCTAAGTTCAGCCCTTCATTTTTCTAAAGGGAAGAACACTGAGTTCCATGCAGTTTGCAACAAACCCACCATCACATGCTGCTCACACAGAACTTTCCAGTTGCAGGAAGGGTAGAAGCCACGTGCTTTTACTCCACAACCATAGATCCCTACCCCATGAGGCAGAATAAAGTCATTAACTTTTAACCCACATTCTACTTCCCAGGCCCACTGACACACAGCTAAGCAGTACTGATTCCATCCAATAGGAGGCAGTGGTGCATGCACACACATTCTAGCCTGATCATTTCAAGTATATGACAGGATAATCTGTCGGTAGTTCATTTATCATGTACTGTGCCTGCCAACAACCTCTAAGCTCTTGCCAAATATGTAAATCTCAGAGTGAAAAACAAAACATGAAATCAGTGAAAAGGCTTTTGAACCCCTTAAGCAGAAATCCCCCTCGTGGCTGGGTGCGGCATAGCAGGCTCTCCTCATCTGACACCCACTGCCAACAGCTGCTCTGGTCTTTTGCTGGGAGTCTGCCTCTTCTCGTGACTCAGCTCTCTGGCCATCTCACGTTTAGTCCACCCCTTCCAGGGTAACAGACAGTCCCACAAACAATGGTGCACTGTCCTTATATCACATCTCCAGCCCCCAACTCTCGAGGTTTCACATAGGGTGACCAGACAGCGAGTGTGAAAAATTGGGCAGGGCATGGGGGTGGGGGGTGGGGGGTAATAGGCACCTATATAAGAGAAAGCCCTGAATATCAGAACTGTCTTTATAAGATCAGGACATCTGCTCACCCTAGTTTCACACTGCCTTCCTCAGTGGGCAGTAGGACAACCCAAGCCCTCCCTCTCATCAGGGTCCCAGTCCAGGGATCCTGTAGAAAGCAGCCAAGATCCATCTACTCAGACACCTTGCTTCCACCCTGGAACATTTCCTACCTTGGCCTGTTTCTCAACCTTTCCCACAGCCCCTTCCTGGGTTTAGTCCTCCACGGACTCTTCCCCTCCTCCCAGGCTCTGCCAAGTTGTTTTCTGCTCTCCTTCAGAGCTCTACCTCCCTGGTCTCTCTCTCTAGAGGCTCAGCTCCTACCAAGCCATTGACACTTTGAGTTTCTTCCCTACTGTCCCTTCTCCTACTCTGTACCCTCAATTTCAGTCTATCCCAAAGGCCATCTGGCAATAGATTCGCCATCTCTCAGACCCACTTCCCAAGTCTCCTCTATTTTTGATGCTCTCAGGGCTAGTCCCAGATTACCAATTTCCTTCAAAACTTCTCCCACCAACTGAGCTCTCTCAGCTTTTTGTGCAAACCTTCTCACTCTCTCAGCTGGGTCCAGTTGTTACTCAAGGCCACCTGATTCCCAGCCAGTTAGGAGCAGCTGCCAGAGTAGCTGGTCATCACAAGCAAGGCTGAGCTTGATTCCCCTTTAAGAGTCAGTCAGCCTGTAACACCCACCTATCACCTACCACATAAGAATATTCCATAAGAAACCTCTCCAGCTGGAAACCAAATTTATTCCAATACCCACTCAAAAATAAACCCCATCAAACTCCTTTTCACGGGAAAAATAAGGCCCCTTGCAGCATGCCCTTAACCTCAGCCACCAAATCCAAGCCCATTGACACTGCAAGTCTTTCAGCTGGAACTTTAGAAAACCCTAGGCCCTATCTGGACATTAAAGATGCTATTGCACCTTGTGTGAGTCCGAGTCTGCACTGCTTCCCTATCCAGAATGGTATTTCCCCCTGTGCACTATAATTCAGCATGCTGTTCTTTGATTGCCTACCTCCATCCTTCTCAGTGATTGCATTTCACTGGTGGTTGAAGTGATCTCTATTACACACAGTTTTGGGAGTACTTTGGGATAAAAGATGTTATATAAAGTGAGTTATTACTGGAGCTGGTTGAAAAAAATATTCAACAAAACTATTTTTCTGTCAAAAAATGTTGTTTCACTGAAACAGAAATGTTTCATGGAAATGTAGTTTGGAAGGTTTTTCAGGTCTGGGATGGGGTGGGGGAAGCAGAGAGAGAGAAATAAAGACATACATAAGCCTCGTGGTTAGGACACTCATGTGGGATATATGAGACCAAGGTTCAAGTCTCTGCTCTCCCTAATTTGGAGCAGGGACTTTGTGGTGTTTTGAGGACTGTGCTGGAAATGCATCAAACTATCACTTTGAGAGTATGTGGGGGAAGGGAGTGGTTCCTGGTCCTGCTGGCAGATAACAGGCCTCTGTAGGAAAATGTGATCCAAATCAGTCTGAAAGAACCAGTCTAGAACAAGATGGAGTGAGTTGTGCCTCTCTGACTTAAGGAGCAGCCTGCTTGCTCTCTCTCTGTTTTTGATTATTGTGTGTTATTGTTCAGGATTTAAAAATAAAAGTAGTGCTACAGTGCAACCTTCCAGCGAGAGTATTTATGTTTTTATCTAACTTCTCTGTATGTATGCAAGGAACATAACAAACTTGAACCTGAGTCTCTTGCTGCCCTAACCATGCTGCCCTAACTTTTTCTCTGTCGTGGTTTACTGTGAAAAAATTTGACAGGTCTGTTTTGTTCCATGTTCAAATGAAAACAAATTCCAAAATGTTGAAAAATTTCTGGCAATGGAGCTGCTGTTTTGCATCCAGCCTTAATTATTGCTATTTGATTGGTCTGAGCAATAAGGAGGAACTTTGGGTTTCTTCTTTAAAAAAAAAATCATAAGAAAAGCCAGCCAGAAGAGTTATGTTAACAGCTTTCTAATGAGCTGAGAAGTTCTTAAAGAATAACATTACATTGAAAAAGGGACTCGGAAAACAGCTCCTATTTATCAGGAGGAAGAAATAAAAAAAAAACACTACTGCTGTTTGAATGTGGTAACACTGCATCATCTGGGTACGCAGGCAAGGGGTCTTTAAATCTAGCTTTTAAAAAATATATCTATTGAATTTGTTCCCCCAAAGGAAGAAAAATTCTTGCAGAATCAAAATTCATTGCAAATGATAGGCTTCTAAACCAGTCCAATAAATGCCACACAATAAACCAGACAGTTGCTAGACTAGGTACCTAATAATTTCTTATACCTTCATCCTGTTTACCAAGCACAATATGATGACATCCAGCAGCCTTACTGAAAAATCTATTCGGTAATTACCAGACTAGCTCTTCACATATATTGCACTTAGATAGCAGTCTCTCAGCCTTCGTTGTCATTTTTTTTCCTTCTCCCCCGCCACCCTTCAGCTTAACAGTTACTTCTGATTTTATTTGGGAATTTCAGTGACTGGTGGAATAAACTCATCAAACAGCCACATTTTGAGAATGCTGATCCAAAACCAAAAGAGAATGGAACAGAAGGACACTGGGATCAACAGCAGCTAGGGGCAGGGACAGATTAAGTGGAAACAGGACTGGCATGGACAAAAATAAGTGGAATCCCAAAGTTGGAATGTTGTTTTATAGGTTGGGGCTTTCATGTATGTGAGGCCTTTTCAGAGCATGTTCGAATCCTCTTGGAATCATTGAGTTCAGACTGGTTGATGCATTCGGGTCTTCTTTACTCTGCCACTGGTAGCAATCCCCAAAAGTAGCCTGGAAAGGTTTTCTACTAGTCATCAAGGGAAATAATAACAACTGACTGATGTGAAAGCCCAGGAGACCTCTGTAAACTGATTTTCAGCAGTTTTAAAAAGCAGACACATTTGTTGCTTCACATGACTCTTACTTTAGAATGTGTTCAACATCCAAAATTTCTTACTGGAAAGAAAAATGTACTTGAGTAACGCCCTAAATTATGACAAACGGCTGCTAATCAGCGGCATAGTGATGCAAACAGGTGCCCCCTTTTTCTTTAACAGCCAGAGCCAAATTTTGTCAAAGAAGTGAAATGTTGAAATATGTGTGCAGATACAAGGGCAATTTACGTGCACCATGAGTGAGACGACTGATTCCAGTGGCAACTTTTAACATGCAACTCTTGTTTCATCTGCAACTGGTTTGGAAATCTGGCCCTTTGGATGAGGATCTGCCTAATGCAACTGGCATTCACATGGGAAAGCATTTCTATTCATAGCTCACCAGGATGCTTCTCTTCAGAATGCACACTTACAGAAAATACTTGCCAGAGGGAATAGAAGTAGGTTCTTGCTTCTTAAAAAATGTATATTAAGGACAAAATAATACTTTAAGGCATGAATGGTCAAAGTTGAAGCACCCATTTGAAAATCTCAGCCTACATAGTTTTCCTTGCATTTAGGATAAAGTAACATCAGTACCGCATGACATCTTATACTCCAAAGTTGCTCTGAATATTAGTCAGACACTCTACAAAAAGAAAAACTTTTCAATTGCTATTTTGTAACAGATTCAAAGTACTTAACTGGATTGTCTGCCACAAAATTTGCATCAAGGGCACCACTTAATGCATCCATCCGGTGGCTCCTGGGATCTCTCTCACCACAGAGGTCAGAAAGAAGGTGCTTTAGAGATGGGAAAGTGATCATTTATGCAGCCTTGTGGCCTTGTTGCAGCGTATGACATTGCCAAGTGGGAGAGTTGGGATATTTTAATATTCCAAGCACTTGGACCGGTGTTGGATGCTTAAGGTGACAATGAAAAACATTAAGCAGCAACGGGACATACAGTGCCAGATGAACTGAATGCACTTCCTCCATAATAAATTCCACTTGTACCTTACAATCTGCCATTAAACAGTAAACCATTATTAAATGAACTCATAAAGGGTTACTGTCGAGATACTCATTATGCAATACATTTTTCATCAATCTCTATATTCACAAACCATTCACTGTTTAAAAACCATATCACAAAAATAACGCCAGCTGGCATTGTCACCGAAGAGGAACAGCCCCCTGTTCCCAGAGAATTAAATCCTCAGGCATTCAATCCACCCCTGGGTAATAAACACATAAGCCTTGCTACATTCCCCAAAGATCAACAGTTCTGAGTTGAGGGAAAGTAAGTAGCAGTGTTGAGAGTCCTCCTGCTCTGTAGAAGCAGACTCCACCCACTAGACACATTTAGCTCTAGCAGCAAAGTTGATCTTACTTTCAATGAACCATGGGATGTTTGTTGGGTTAGGAGGATGAAGAAGCATTAATGCCTCTCCCCCCATCTTTTGACTTCTGCAGCTCCAGAGCACCACTCTTCCCAACTAGATGTCCCTCACTATGCCCTCTGGTAAAACACTCATCCACCCCCTAGCACTCCCCCCACCGCATATTCTAGCACTTCAAAGATTTTTTAAACTTTCATAATCTTGAACAGTAATATGTACTCAAGACCACTGATATGTGCCTTTCGTTTCTGCCAAGTTGTTTTAGGTGGGAATAGCTGTATATTTGGTTCAGATTATGTTGTTGTGTGTCTCAAAAACATATTGTACAGGGAAAAATAAAACAAAGCCCATCTCCACTGATTTTTGGAGGGGAAAAGTGTTTTTTTAGCAAATTCACTTCAATGGTGTTTGACCCTTTCCTGTTTCTTTTCTGAAATGTTCTAGCAAATTCATTTCCCAGCAGGAATGCTTATCCATAAAGCAAATATTGCACTGAATTTCAAACTGCAGTTGCAAGAATCCACCCTTACATCCATCTACTCAGAGACCAGAAACATACTATGTGCAAAAAAGGGATATAGGACTGAAATAGATCAGACCAGTGTCCATTTAGTCCAATATCCCATCTCTGATGGTGGCCGGTACTTCCAAAGAAGGTGCAAGAACCCCTACAGGACAATTGTTGACAACTTTGGGCAAATCTACATTTCATTAAGGGAGATGGAATCTTCTAGGGAGTCAGGCCCATGAGAGAATGGAAGACCGAACTACAACTCCCATAAGGCAATGTGCTGATAGGAAAATGCAGGTTTGTATTTTCTCAAAATGATTTGAAACTAAATGTTTTAGGTCATTTCAACAAAATGAAATATTCTGATTCTGGTCAAACTGACCCAAACCAAAATATTTCCTTTTGATTTTCCTAATGGAAAAAAAATCAAATTTTCTGTTGGAAAACCTGATGCGGGTACAAGTTTGCCAAGTCTTTTTCCAGCAAATAAAAATTAACAGCAGAGACCGAAGCAGAATTTTCTATTTTTACTGTTCTTTTCTTTCCCCTTTTGAGTGTGTTTATCTTGTTTTGCCTTATAGGAAACAGGATCAGATTTTAATAACAGCAACAATGACAGCTCCAACCCATCGCAGCTAACGTCTTCTATTTTTCCCAAAAAGGACAATTATTACCATCTTTAATAACATCTAAAAAATTGTCAGACAAGGGGGGGTTTCCTTCTAAAAACTCTCTCCATCTAAAAGAAAGGGAACAAGGGGTGTTGTTAAAATAAAAGCTTTGCTTAATATTTTACATGTTAAGTGCCTAACGTGTTTTCATTCTTCTGTATCTTTAATAAAATATTTAAATGATTTTTAATAGTGTTTGCCATGGTATGAAGCAGGCTGAGGTCTCTGTATACTGAACCCGAACCTTGTTTAACACAGTTTTAGGGTCATGTTAACACCTTTGACACCGTGGGCTCTCTTATTTCATCTAAATTAATACAACACTACTCACAATAAATTGCTCATGTACAATCAATCTACAGGCTTTTAGCCAGAGGAAATTCTTTCACCAGTAATGTTGACTGACATTCAATTTGAGAAAGTAATGATTTGTTTGTGAAAAATTTGTGAAGAAAAAAAAAGACAAAATGCACTGAATTATAAATAATTTGTTATGAATCATTTACCCACCTCTACTCTCTAAAACCATCTCCTATTTGGGATGAATAAAGGTCTTTATTGCCCTCACTAACCTGACTGTTTTAAATGAATATGAAACTCTACAATCATGAGCCATTATGACTGTTGGACACGGGATTTTGCACTGAGATTACACTGATAGTATCACATTATCTCCTAATGGCAATGTTGCTATTGAATATCTCCAGTGGCTGATCCACTCCCATATGCTCACACAGGCAGCTCTTGAAAAAGGTGTTATGACCTGGTCTAAAAGCCATAAACAAGATGCTGCTAAGCAAATTCTAAGATCAAGGACAAAAGCAGATAGGGGAAAATAAACTACATGTATAAAAATACTGTGCTTGAAAAAGGCCCGAGGTGCCAGGATATAAAAGGAGAGGGAAATGGTTATAAATATAACCAGCCGTTTCAGGGACATTATAATTAAGCACAAGAAGAAAGCAGCAAAGAGATGCTGGGAAGGTCTTAGAGAGAAAGACCCAAGAAGCTTTCAGCTTTACATTTTCAAATATAAACTAGATTTTATTATAAATCAACAGGATAGGTTTAAAATCCACACATGATGGCCAGATGTAAATGCTATATGCTCTAGGAATTATTTTGGGGAAATTCTATGCCCTGTGCTGTATAGGTCCTGGCCTTAGAATCTATAAATCTGTGAAATCAATGGGCTCACATCAGAGTAGTGCAGTGGAGAATCATATAACTACATTTTTTTATCTTTTAGTGGAAGGCTGCACAACAACCTGCTCGCAGCTGTGAATGATTTAGGATGTCATCTGCAAACACATTGAAACATATTTCTTATTTCAGCTCAATCACTTGTATTTCCCCCCTCTCCCTTTATATCACAGGAAGAGAAATAATACAAGCTGTCATCCCAAATGACTCTTCCAAATTCTCTCAAATGACTAGAGTAATGTGTTAGCTCAAAGATGTTTTTTAAAAAGGCATCATCTCTCTTTCCAGCACACATGCTAGAAGATGTAACGGGGAAGCATGAGGATGGGAATGTGTTTAAAGGCCACACGTTCTAAATGGTTAAATTATTTAATGAACAGTTTGTTATGGTTAGTGGGAAAACTCTAGGGAACCATAATGAATTAAACAGCCTCAATATGTCTGACTGAAGTATAATATACCCTGCAAGAGAAGATGGTGGTAACGCAGCCTGCTCTAGCTAAAGGGTGAATTGTCCCTAATGGTGCTGGGAGGGCTGTATCAGCACACCTCTGGGTGGGTGAGTCACTGGCAGCCAGGATTGATCCTGGGACTTCTGGATTTTAATTGGATGAGCCTCCGCTGCCTCATCAACCTCTGTATGTAGCCCAGCTACCACCAGAGGGGGCAGACTGCCACACTGAGATGTCGGTACAGGGGAAATTTTCTCCACCTGATTTACCTGGGCTGAATCGCCTTCTACATATTGTAGAGGAAGAATCCATACTAGGCATCTTCTGTGATATGGCATCAGCAGGGCTCCTGGGTTTCATTTGAACAACTCATCAGCCACACCAGAGAACAGGAGGACAGTTGCTAGTCACTGTAGTTAACAAGCTCATGTGAAACTAAATATGGTTACAGGGCACACCTAAAGCTTTGCCCCAGATCTGCTACTGCCCTGGACGGTTAAAAGGTGGGTCTGGAGCGGAGCATTCTGCTTAATGGAATGCATGGCGTACTAGTGTTTGCAAAGGATTTGAACAAAGGAGAATAGAGTCCAGACCAGCGACACATATTCCTGGTGCTTTAAAAGGGCCAATTTCACAAAGTTGAAAACTATTATGAGCCAGATTAGCTGGGAGGAAGAATTTAATCAGAAAAATGTGAATGATAATTGAAAATTGTACAACACTTTACTAGATGCCCCAAAATCCACAATCCAGGAAGAAAGTTGCATTGGTTAAAAAAACTGTTTTTAGAGGGGAAGTAAAGATAGCTATAAATTTTATATATAAGAAGTAGGTAACAAATGGAAGAAAGGGGAAGTTGATAGTAATGAATATAAAACAGAAGCTCAGAATTGTAGAAAATTGATAAGGGAAGCAAGGGGAAACAAAAACAACGAGGAGTCCGGTGGCACCTAGACGTCTATGGGCCTGCAGAGATAAGGACAATAAGATGGAGTTTTTTAAGTATGTTAGAAACAAAAAGAATCTTAACAATGGTATCCGTTACTAGATGGAAATGGTAGAATAATCAATAATAATGCAGAAACGGCAGAAGTGTTCAATAAATATTTCTATTCTGTATTCGGGGGTGGGGTGGGGTGGACAGATGATGTCAGATCATGTGATAACACTTTTTCCATTCCACTACTATCTCAGGAGGATGCCAAAGACAGTAGCTACTAAAGACAGACATTTTAAAATCAGCCAGTCTAGATAACCTGCATTCAAGAATTTTAAAACAGCTGGTTGAGGAGCGAACTGGACCATTAATGTTGATTTTCAATAAGTCTTAGAGCACCAAGGAAGTTCTAGAAGACTGTAAGAAAGCTAATGTTGTGCTAATATTTTTAAAAAGGTAAAAAGGATGACCCAGGTAATTATAGGTCTGTCAGTCTGATATCGATCCTGGGCGAGATAATACAGCAGCTGATATGGGACTTAATTAATGAAGAATTAAAGGAGGGTAACATAATTAATGCCAATCAACATGGGTTTATGGAAAATAATTTGATATCTTTTTGTGATGAGATTACAAGTTTCGTTGATAAAGATAATGTTGATGTAATGTACTTAAACATCTTTAAGACTTGGTACTGCATGACATTTTAATTAAAAAACTAGAAAGATATAAAATGAATACTGCACACATTAAATGGATTAAAAGTTGGCTAACTGATATGTCTCAAAATATAATTGTAAACAGCGAACCAACATTGAATGGGTGTGTTTCTAGTGGGGTCCCATTGGGATTGGTTCTTGGCCTTAAGCTATTTATCATTTTTGTTAGTGACCTGAAAGAAAACATAAAATCATCACTCATAAAATTTGCAGACGACACAAAAATTGGGGAAACGGTAAATAATGAAGCGGACACGTCACTGATACAGAGTGATCTGGTTCGTTTGGTAAACTGGGTGCAAGTGAACAATATGCAGTTTATTATGGCTAAATGCAAATGTATACATCTAGGAACAAAGAACGTAGCCCATATTTTCAAGATGGGGGACTTAGGGTGACCAGGTGTCCCGATTTTATAGGGACAGTCCCGATTTTTGGGTCTTTTTCTTATATAGGCTCCTATTACCCCCCACCCCCTGTCCCGATTTTTCACACATGCTGTCTGGTCACCCTAGGGGGACTCCATCTTGGGAAGCAGTGACTCTGAAAAAGATTTTGGGGTTGTGATGGATAATCAGCTGAATGAGCTTCCAATGCGACGCTGTGGCCAAAAGAGTTAATGCAATTCCTGGATGCATAACAGGGGAATCCTGAGTAAGAGTAGTGAGGTTATTTCATCTCTGTATTTGGCACTGGTGTGACTGCTGCTGGGATATTGTCCCCAGTTATGGTGCCCACAATTCAGGAAGAACGCTGATAATTTGGAGAGGGTTCAGAGTGTGATTAACCATTGGAACAACTTACCAAGGGTTGTGGTGTTTTCTCCATCACTGACAATTTTTAAATGAAGATTGGATGTTTTTCTAAAAGATCTGCTCTAGGAATTCTTTTGGGGAAGTTCTCTGACCTGTGTTATACAGGAGGTCAGACTAGATCACAGTGGTTCCTTCTGGCCTTGGGATCTATGAATTCCCCTCTCCCACTGTCATCAGCCTTCCTTTCCTGTCACAATATAGGATGGGATTCATGAAGGGACTTAGGTATTGTAATGCTGAGTGTCACGGCACCTACAAAAATCACAGGAACAGCACTGTGATCCACAAAGCTGAGTTAGGTGCCTAGGTGCCCTATACAATGAATGGGGAGAAGTAGACACCTATGAATGCAATCCAGCACTCCAGGTGGGGAGCCACCTAAGCTATCCAAGGGGAGGTGCCGACAACAGGGGTGTTTGCTAAGCCTCACCCCTAACTCAGTGATAGGCATCTAAATACAGGCTGCAAGGAGGCACCTATGTCTGTTTAGCAATCCACAAATGGGAACCTGCTGTCTGGAGTCAAGTGGCTAAGCTGCTTTTCGAGGGAATGAGTTGTTCCACACACAGAACTGCTGGAGGAGGCACCCACTTTCTAACTTTTAGCCCACTGGTTACAGCACTCCCCTGGGATGTGGGAGACGAAGCTTCAATTCCTCCCTCTCTGCCAGAGGGAGAGGAAGGATTTGAACAGGGGTCTCCCAACTCTTACAAGTGTGCTCGATCCACGGAGCTCTAGGATATTCTGCTGGGGGACTCCCTCAGTCTCTCCTATGGAAGCTCTTGCACACTCGTTCCCATTCTCTTTGTGTGGCCCAATGACTCATTGAACTGAAACTGGGAGTCTCATCTCCCACGAGAAGGCTGTCACCACTGGGCTAAATGTTATAAGGTGGGCTCTTCCTCCTGGAGTTTGAGTGGGACCTGATGTAGTAGATGGCCTCTGAGCACACTTACCGTGGACAAACACCTGTCTTTCCCTGGTTTGTGAATTGCTTGGGCTTAGGCAGGGGATAAGCATCTAGACACCTAGAGGGATGCAGCAGTGCATATGCCCAGAGGCAGGAACATGGGCTGCTGGGGAACTTTTTATCGGAAAAACGTAGGCACCTACGGGATTCGGCAGGAGTTTTGTGGATTGTGGTGCAGCCAAAACTGAGAGTTAAGTCTGGGGTTTAGGTCCTTTGCGGATCTTACCCATAGTGCCTTAGCAGTGATGATCTCTGCATACTGAGTGAGCATCTCTGAGAAATGGGGCAAAGCTAAGGACACCTCATGGTCTCTACGATTTTGACAGAATGGCTGCGGTCTTTGTTCCAGCTCAGATACCTCCTCTTGCTCTCCAGTCTCATTAACATGCACAAAGCTTCAGAAGCACAGCTCCTTCTTCAAAAACATTCACCCCTCTTCCTAGACTGTACCGCAGAGAATCTGTGCAGCACACACTGAATCCCAGCACAGCACACATAGAATGGGAGTTAAAAAGAAATATCTGGCCAGAACTGTCAAACTGAAGTGCCTAGCATTAGGGCTCCTAAATCTATAATTAGGCATCTGAATAGGAGTAGCTTGAATTTCAGAATTGCTAATGGCCTACAAATTACACTGAAGTGGGGGGAGGAGGGAGGGAGTGGTGTTCACAGTGACGTATTTTGGTGTTTAAATTTTGATTTAGAAGCCTACACTTAGTCAATTGGTTTGGGCTCTTAATGAATGGAAGAGCTTAGTAGCACTCAGAAAAAAATTAGAAATGTATAAGACTATTGAGAACATCCATGGCTACCCAAAAAGAGGATAAATATGATTTTAAAAACAGGGATATAAATGCTCATGCTTCAGGGCACACGCCAACCTCTAAGTGAGAGGAATAGAAAAAAAATTCCCTTAAAAAACTGGCTTATATTGATTCAATAATAGCAGGGACACTGATGTGATTTCATTTAAGTTTTGAAAAACTACTTATTTCCAGATCATATACTTCAGTGTCATTTTATTATACTTTTACCCCGATTATACTGATGTGGAACAGCAGCACTGGAAAACTAAGCATGGATTTCATAAAAGTATTTGGGCACCAACTCCCATTCAAATCAATGGGAATTAGATGCCTAAATACCTTTGTGAATACCACCCTAAGTTACTTACCCAAAGTCACACAGGAAGTCTTTGGGCAAACAGGTAGCCAAACCCCAATTTTTTTCCATTTATATTACAGTAGCCCCTAGAGGCTTCAACTAACATCGGGGTTCCATTGCACTAGGCATTGTACGAACATACAGTCACTGCTCCAAAGACCTTACAATCTATAGGTGAGAGACAAAGGGTGGGAGAGGAAACAGAAGTACCGTGAGGTGAAGGCCTAGATCCTCAAAGGAATTTAGGTGCCTAACTCCCATTGAAATCAATAGGAATTAGGTAAATTGAGTTGAAGTGACTTATTCAAGGTCACACAGCAGAGATAGGCACAGAACTCTCATCTCCTAAATCCCCATCCAGTGTCTTAATCACACGACTACCCTTCTTCTCAAACTCACTTAAAACTTTGAAAGACTAGTTGGGGAAGGTGTTTTGCAGCATTCACCCAGCTCTGTTTACCACAACAGACACTTCACAAATCAAAATGGTCACCGCATATATTAAAAATCAGACTTCTCATATGGAAGGCAACGTGTGATGAAAATTCAAAATGAGGGACACAAAAAATATTTGTGCAGGAAAGTAATAATGCTGTGAGACTGATTCCTTTAGTGTAAATAACTATATTACCTCAGTCATGAGTTTGTATTTCTTGTGTAAATCATTTTTAACAATAAAAGTGAGGGGGCCAAACTAGTGGGGGACAGAGATAACTTTTGGACTGAAATGAGTGACATCTCTTGACATAAGGGACAGTTGGCAGGTATATTGTAAACTCTTTCATTGGCCTTATCTTGTGAGACATTGTTTTCCAGTAGAATAGTTCAGAATAAATCAGCAGACAAATGTGCTATAGTAAATAAAATAAAAGTTGAGACTTTTCACTAATCAGTTTTAACTATGATGGAAGGAACTAAATATATTTGTGAACCATCAAGCAGTAAAATGTTATAAGGCTGAATCCTGATAAGGAGATTTGGAATTATTAATCTGTATTGCTGGCTAAAAGAATTTTTTTGCCCTTTGGCTACTAATGAATGGAAGAGCTTAGTAGCATTCAGAAAAAGATTACACATTTATAAGGCTAATGAGAACATCCATGGTTACATAAAAGAGGATAAATATGATAAAAAAAATAAGGGACATAAATCTTCATGCTCCAGGGCACAAGAAAACCTCTAACTGAGAAGGTTAGAAAAAATAGTCCTTATGAGTAAGTTATTCCATAAAGACCTGAGATGAAATCCTGGCCTATTAAACACAATAGGAGTTTTCTCATTGACTGCACTGGGGCCAGGATCCTATCTCTGATCTTGACCATTTGTGCAACTTCCAGTGGCTTCAACAGAAGCAGAATTTGGCTTAATTACCTGCCATAGAGTTTCTTATTCCTTTCTCAGAAGCATTTAAAAGTGGCCAATGTCGAAAATAAGCTACAGGACTAAACAGACCTTTGTTCTGGTCTGAAATGGCAACTCCTATGTTACTTTCATGATGTCCATATTCAGGAACTGAAATTTGATGTGGCCTACTGTGAGTAATTGACGAGGCTGATGCAGTTTGTCTTGTTCATGCAACTATTCAAATTCTTGGAATAAAAGGTGAGCACAAGACAACCGGTTCTGTATCACCCAAATAACTGAATAATTCTATTTCTTGATACTGTATCAGCAATGGGTAGTGCTTGATTTATTAATAGAGAAGTTCAAACGGGCTTTAGCACTGGATTCACACAGCTGCTGTTCGTTGGTTTGCCTTGGATTTCTTCCCATTATCATCATAGCATCATCCTTGAATATTCCCAGTTATGCACCTGCTGTATGTTGCTTGATATTTACCATTAGAGCTGATTGACACATTGGAAATACAGTTTTCCTGGCTGCACTGCTTCCCAGCCGTCTGTCATGCTGTTCCCCAAGGAGTATATGAGTGCTAGAGCTTGCTGTCACTGCCTGTACTTTCTTTCAACGTTCTTCCTTCTCTGCCTCACATAGACACATCTCCCTGTCATTTCCTCCCTGACGTTCAGTAACGCATCTGTCTCCAGCTACCTGAGGCCATCAGGGCTCAAACGGGGCTCCAAGCATGGATCACGCTCATACAAGTCTCTTCCCCTGTTGAACAAGGAAGACCCAGCCACATGGTTGGCTGTCATAACTCAGATACCAATGCTGAACTTTGCTTGCTTCACTCAGCACCTTGCTCATCCCCTGGAAATATAGCCTCTCTAGTAATACGTGGAATTCATGCGATTGGCTGCTTTCACTCACTCCCAATAGGAATCGGGATTACACCGTTTATGCCTCAGCTTTCACTAAGTAGGATAGAAAGCTGGCAGCTCAGCTCCAGAAGATAGGACTGACAGGGAGTCGATGCTTTCCAGATACTCTGGTGGAGATACAGAGCATAGAATCATAGAATCATAGAATATCAGGGTTGGCAGGGATCTCAGGAGGTCATCTAGTCCAACCCCCTGCTCAAAGCAGGACCAATTCCCAACTAAATCATCCCAGCCAGGGCTTTGTCAAGCCGGGCCTTAAAAACCTCCAAGGAAGGAGACTCCACCACCTCCCTAGGTAACGCATTCCAGTGCTTCACCACCCTCCTAGTGAAATAGTGTTTCCTAATATCCAACCTAGACCTCCCCCACTGCAACTTGAGACCATTGCTCCTTGTTCTGTCATCTGCCACCATTGAGAACAGCCGAGTTCCATCCTCTTTGGAACCTCCTTTCAGGTAGTTGTAGGCTGCTATCAAATCCCCCCTCATTCTGCTCTTCTGGAGACTAAACAATCCCAGTTCCCTCAGCTTCTCCTCATAAGTCATGCGCTCCAGACCCCTAATCATTTTTGTTGCCCTCCGCTGGACTCTTTCCAATTTTTCCACATCCTTCTTGTAGTGTGGGGCCCAAAACTGGACACAGTACTCCAGATGAGGCCTCACCAATGTTGAATAAAGGGGAACGATCACGTCCCTCGATCTGCTGGCAATGCCCCTACTTATACAGCCCAAAATGCCATTAGCCTTCTTGGCAACAAGAGCACACTGTTGACTCATATCCAGCTTCTCGTCCACTGTGACCCATAGGTCCTTTTCTGCAGAACTGCTACCTAGCCATTCGGTCCCTAGTCTGTAGCTGTGCATGGGATTCTTCCGTCCTAAGTGCAGGACTCTGCACTTGTCCTTGTTGAACCTCATCAGGTTTCTTTTGGCCCAATCCTCTAATTTGTCTAGGTCCCTCTGTATCTGATCCCTACCCTCTAGTGTATCTACCACGCCTCCTAGTTTAGTGTCATCGGCAAACTTGCTGAGAGTGCAGTCCACTCCATCCTCCAGATCATTAATAAAGATATTAAACAAAACCGGCCCCAAGACCGACCCTTGGGGCACTCCGCTTGTAACCGGCTGCCAACTAGACATGGAGCCATTGATCACTACCCGTTGAGCCCGACAATCTAGCCAGCTTTCTATCCACCTTACAGTCCATTCATCCAGCCCATACTTTTTTAACTTGGCAGCAAGAATACTGTGGGAGACCGTATCAAAAGCTTTGCTAAAGTCAAGGAATAACACATCCACTGCTTTCCCCTCATCCACAGAGCCAGTTATCTCATCATAGAAGGCAATTAGGTTAGTCAGGCACGACTTCCCCTTGGTGAATCCATGCTGACTGTTCCTGATCACTTTCCTCTCCTCTAAGTGTTTCATAATTGATTCTTTGAGGACCTGCTCCATGATTTTTCCAGGGACTGAGGTGAGGCTGACTGGCCTGTAGTTCCCCGGATCCTCCTTCTTCCCTTTTTTAAAGATGGGCACTACATTAGCCTTTTTCCAGTCATCCGGGACCTCCCCCGATCGCCATGAGTTTTCAAAAATAATGGCTAATGGCTCTGCAATCTCATCCGCCAACTCCTTTAGCACCCTCGGATGCAGCGCATCCGGCCCCATGGACTTGTGCACGTCCAGTTTTTCTAAATAGTCCCGAACCACTTCTTTCTCCACAGAGGGCTGGTCACCTTCTCCCCATATTGTGCTGCCCAGTGCAGCAGTCTGGGAGCTGACCTTGTTTGTGAAGACAGAGGCAAAAAAATCATTGAGTACATTAGCTTTTTCCACATCCTCAGTCACTAGGTTGCCTCCCTCATTCAGTAAGGGGCCCACACTTTCCTTGACTTTCTTCTTGTTGCTAACATACCTGAAGAAACCCTTCTTGTTACTCTTAACATCTCTTGCTAGCTGCAACTCCAAGTGTGATTTGGCCTTCCTGATTTCACTCCTGCATGCCTGAGCAATATTTTTATACTCCTCCCTGGTCATTTGTCCAATCTTCCACTTCTTCTAGCACATCAGCTTAGCCACTCCATGCCTTGATACTTGGTGTATAGAGTATAGAGTATTCTCCAGGATGTTTGCTATGGTATTTGAACAGCACAGAATCTGAAGTGATGCATTAAATTAAAGCGCTTTCCTTCTCCCCTCTGTGTGTCTAAATCCTCAGCTCTTTCTATATGGAGAGAGAGAAGGGGAGACAAATCCACCTGACAGATGAGCCTTTTATGTGGTGCTAGAATTCAGACAAGAAACACTATGTAAAAATCATGTTCAGGGTCTGTATTAAACTGATAAAAGACAGAGTTCGAGGTGACGTAATAATAATACAGTGTGTTTCTGGCAGGCAGTCCCTGAATGGATGGAAGGAGGCAGGGAGATCCTGGAAGTCGGGAGGCGGGGGTGTTATCTGTTTGTGTGACCTTGAAGCAAGTCATTTAGGGTGTGATTCTCAAAAGACCCTAAGGGAGTCAGGTGCTCATTCCCACTGACTTAATGTTAATGTCTGTGTCCCTCAGTTTGCCCTTCTGTGCAATGGGGTTGCTAATATAACCTTTGTAAAGCACTTTGGCATCTATGTATGGAAAGAGGGGTTAAGTATTATTTTTCTTCTACTTAGGGATCTCAATGCACAATCATTAACGAATTAAGCCTCACCAAATGCTACAATACACAATTGTGTATTAGGCAAGTATTACTATCTTCATTTCATAGGTGGAGAAACTGAGGCACGCAGTTGTTGAAGTCACTATCATTGGTTGTCATGGTTTTTGGGTGCCCAACTAGGTCTTCTGATTCATCAAAGGAATTCATGTGGGCAACCCTTGCACATATGCAGAGTCCTGCTGACATCTGTTGTTGCCAAATTCCATATATATGGAATTTAAAGAAAATAAGAAAAACTGGTGCAAATACCTGTGACAGAAACAATAGTTCCCATTTTCTTGAAAACACTTTGTACTGTCAGGCCTTTATTATATCCTTTGGCATCCTCAGTGATATTAATCCTGTCCCGTTCTTAAGACTATAAAAATAGATTCATAGATTCAAAGGCTAGAAGGGACCATTGTGATCATTTAGTCTGACCTCCTGCATAACACAGGCCAAAGAACTGCCCCCAAAATAATCTGTAGACCAGATCTTTTAGAAACACATCATATCTTGATTTAAAAATTGACAACGATGGAGAATCCACCATGACCCTTGGTAATAAAAATGTACACCTTGTTTCGAGTTTGAATTTGTCTAGCTTCAACTTCCAGCCATTGAATCATGTTATACCTCTCTCTGCTAGACTGAAGAACAAATATTTAGTAATGGGTTCCCCATATATATATTCTGATAGCCTGTAATCAAGCCACCCCTTAACCGTCTCTTTGTTAAGTTAAATAGATTGAGCTGTTTGAGTCTATTACTATAAGGCATGTTTTCTAATCCTTTAATCATTCCAATGGCTCTCCTCTAAACCCTTCCAATTTATCCACATCCTTCTAATAGCACTTGGCATAGAGTTATTAGAGACGGGACTGAAACAAAAATTCCAATATACCCACCTCCAAACAATAGAAAATTTCAGATCCAGCCTCTCCCTTTGTGACTATCACCTCATTTCTCTAAACATTAAACCAAAACATTGGGTGAAAATACTCCTGAATTTTGAAAGAGTTCAGATCAGGATCCAAACTTCGTGCTTCAGGCTCATCTTACCATTCATTAATTGAGGTATACAACTATTGTGAAGTTATTCTTTGTTCCCTTAACGCAGAAGTTTACAGAGAAAGATAGGACAACATTATTTCTAAACAATAGGATTCCCTAATTAGAGTTGATCAAAAAAAGGGAAATTTACTTCCTGAAGGAAATGCCAATATTTTCACATTTGTTTCTGTCCCAAACCAGGATGAAAAGCCAAAATGTGAATACTTTTCCTGGAACAGAAAGCTCTAAAAATTTGAGTTCAGACATGTCAAACTAGAAAATTCATCCAAAATTTCTCTTTTCCCATGGAAAATTTCTATTTCAATGAAACCCCATTTTCCAATGGGAAAATGTTTTGTTCAAATTTTTTTGGACCAGCCCTATCCATAACACTTGATTCATGGTATAAAATCATACATTTGTAGGATTATTGCTGAAATATGTCAAAGTGTATCCTATACTAACAATACAGGATGCAGGGCACCTGGCACTACATACAGATTGCCCCTTATATATGGAAGTACTGGTCATCCTAAACAAGACTAACCCAATATACATTTCATCCTCTTCCCACTTTATGCAGTACACTTGCCTCTTTCCCTGTAAGCAACGTCTTTTTTCCTACTTGCTTCTATTGGACATTGACTGAAAAATAAACCCAACTTTGCTATTCTGTAAAGTCTGTCCTTTATGGTGAGGAAGTAGCGTTACTGTTGCTAAAACATTAGATGGCGCTGAAGGGAACAAATATTGCTCTAAGGCGGCTGGTAGGTGACAACCTCTAAATTGGTGTAACATACACATTGGGGGGGATGGAAGTGGAGTAGATGTGGATGAAAATTACATCTCCCCCAGCTTCTGAATTTAGGACATTCTCTCTCCTCAGTAATAGGGAGCTGGAACTAGGAAGCACAGCACTTGATTGAAGCTCATCTGCACAGTCATATGAGGTTTTCAAAAATGGATGTTAAAGTTATAAAATATGATTGTGGGATTATACAGAAGGGTGACAGGTTCACAAGAGCTATTGGCAACGAACAGTTGTGCTCCTTGTCTTTGGCTGACTCTAATTTCTTATTAAATCTGCCAGCGATTTGAAGGGATGCTCCTTGGGTAGATTAAATAGATACTGTTCTTTCCTTGGAGAGATGAAGACATTACAGCTCACCAAATGCTTTTTTCTCTGCAATTGATAATTTACTAATAAGAACTCCAGCACTGAACTAAACTGACCTCTGCTTTAACCCCCAAACGGAGCCTGATATGAACATAAAAAAGAAAAACTACCCTGAAACCCGTCTCATTGTATGGCAGTCACAAAATACCACACTGTGACTGGCCTTATGCCTACTGACATATGCTTCCATTTCTGCTTGCTTTATCTTACAGGGTCAGACAGGGCAAAATAAATAAAAGGCAGTAGCAAAAGAGAATATAATCTATTTCCTTTTTTAATAATGCCAGCAGTAATGAGATTGAATAGCTGGGCAGTAAATTATCTAAGCCTTGGTTTAATATCTATAGGCTCTTGCTGCTAGAATATCAAACTACACAGAGAGTCAAAAACAAGCCCAATCAACATCCCCAACTCCCTTATGTGATTTAGTCTAAACAGTGATGGATCTAAGCTGCAAGTTTTGATTCTCAATTCAGATCTGGAGCCAAACTTTTTCAAAGTTCCTGGGTGTTTGCGACTGAGGTTTTGCTTTGGTCCATTACAGTGCGAATCAAGGCAATAGTGCTGGCTAGCCATAATTGAGAGCAGAATTTGGGCCAGAATCCATTTTTTGTTTTTGCCATTCTTTAATAGCATTCTTCTCTTCTTCTGTCCTTTTCCAAGACTCTTTTTCTCTAAGTATCCCCTCCATTTTCCAGACATCCAGTATTGCTCTGGGGGAATTTCTAATTGTCTTCCCTGCTTCTGCATTTGTTGGTGCTCCGAGACTCATCTGGTGGCTAGCACACACATCCAGATACCCAGGTGGCTACTGTAAATGTTGCAGCGTGCTGCAGTAGAGTATGTCCGGCAGATAGACTCTCAATGTTGCCTGTTCTGAGCAAGTCTGCCCTGTGCCAGCAGGTTGATTCTTGCTCCAGTTATACAGCTGGTATAGATCTTTATATGTTATTTGCAGTATATTATTCAGTCACTAGCTATCTCTGTGTGCTGCACAGATGTTCAAAGAACACATGATAAACAAGAGAGACAAAGTTGGAACTCAAGCTGTGTGGAAGGCTGTTTGTCTACAGTTGTTTTCGCTAATACATTTATAAAATGGACTATGATTCCATAAATGATGAAAATCTCCTTTTCCCCCATTGCCATGGGCCTCTCTCTCAGGTGAAGACAGGATCTCATCTTTACTTTGGAATTTAATGACCATTTTTCCCTCAAGAAGAGAGAACCAGAGCTGGAATATTAGGGTTTTTTTCAGGTCTTGACTCAAATGCATTAACCTAATGGCTTATACTCTGCTTACATAGATAGATAGATAGATAGATAGATAGATAGATAGATAGATAGATAGATAGATAGATAGATAGATAGATAGATAGATAGATCAGTGAGAGCATAAAAATAATTTAGCTACCAGGAATTATACTGACATATAAAGAGGTACATGGGGGATGTTGCCAGGTTACATGAATCCAGAAACAGTCTGTTGCAAACAAAAGACATACATCAAATGATTACTACAGTGACAAGGTGGGTGGGGTAGTGTCTTTTATTGGACCAACTTCTGTTGGTGAAACAGACAGGCTTTCAAGCTACACAGAGCACTTCTTGCGCTTCCTCTTGGGACCAATATGGCTACAACAACACTGTAACTAACTACTACAGTGACAGGGAACCTTGTAGGTAATCCTAACCAGGGATTGACAGGAACCAGGATACATTAATTTATTACGTATATATGAAAGCCAAGTGAAGTATACAAGCCATTAGGCTATCACATTTCAGCCAAGACCTGGAAAACCCCTGCTGTTCCAGTTGCGGTTCTCACCTCTTGAGGACAAACTGTCATTGCATAATCACAACTAATGCCCTAAATGAGTACCAATAGAACTGGAGAGAGAGCCCAATCCTCTATCAGTAATTTTTACTCCATTTTGGAACCTATTGAAGAGATTTCTTAGGATAATTCATTCAGATTTTGTTGAATGAGAACATGCACCATGGGATCCTAAATATACTTGTCTTAGTGCAGAGTGCACAGCAATGAAACTTAATAGGGAAGTTATTAAGTATAATGTATATTCTAGCAATGCTTATAAAGAGCCCTTCTCTGACAGTCAGCTAGGCCTTGATCCAGCATGAGAAATCCCACTGATTTCAATGGGATTTGACACATGGCTCAATAACTGGTTAAAAGACAGGAAGCAAAAGGTAGGAATAAATGGTCAGTTTTCACAATGGAGAGAGGAAAATAGCGGGGTCCCTCAAGGATCTGTGCTGGGACCAGTACTGTTAATATATTCAAAAAATAATCTGGAAAAGGGGGTGAACAGTGAGGTGGCAACATTTGCAGATGATACAAAATTACTCAAGTTAGTTAAGTCCAGAGCTGACTGTGAAGAATTACAAAGGGATTTCACAAAACTGGGTGACTAGGCAAGAAAATGATAGATGAAATTCAATGTTGATAAATGCAAAGGGATGCAGAATAGAAAAAATAATCCCAACTGAACGCACAACATTGTGGGCTCTAAATTGACTACTACCAAAGAGACACTGGAGTCATCATGGATAGTTCTCTGAAAACATCCACTCAGTGTAGCAAAGCAGTCCAAAAAGCTAACAATGTTAGGAAACGTTAGGAAAGGGATAGATAATAAAACAAAAATATCATAATGCCACTGTATAAATCCATGGTACACCCAGACCTTGAATTCTACATGCAGTTCTGTCCACTCTACAGGCTTATAGAAGATATATTAGACTTGGAAAAGGTACTGAGAAGGGCAACAAAAACAATATCTCTGTATGAGGAGAGATTAAAAAAACTGGGACTGTTCATCTTGGAAAACAGATGACTAAAGGGGGATATGATAGAGGTCTATACAATCATGATGGTCCCTGGTCTTCATGGTGTGGAGAAAGTGAATAAGGAAGCATTATTTAGCCCTTCACATAACATAAGAATAAGAGGTCTCCCAAGGAAATTAACAGGCAGCAGCTTTAAAACAAAAAAAGGCAGTACTTCTTCACACAACACATAGTCAACCTGTGGAACTCCTTGCCATGGGATGTTGTCATGGCCAAAAGCATAACTGGGTTCAAAGAAGAATTAGATAAGTTCATTGTGGATAGGTCCACCAATGGCTATTAGCCAAGATGGTCAGGAACTCAACCTCATGCTTTAGGTGCTCCAGCTGCCAGAAGCTGGGACTGGACGACAGGGGATGGATCACTCCACAATTACATCTGGTACTCTGAAGCATCTGGCACTGGCCACTGTCAGAAGGCAGGATATTGGGCTAGATGGGCCATTGGTCTGACCCAGTTCTTATGTTATGTTCTGATGCTTAGAGTTAAGCATGTTGTCCTTAGTGGGACTACTAATGTTTAGCATGTGCTTAAGTGCTTTGGTGGACTCAAGCCTTTTCCTCTAACTTGAGATTTCTGCCGCCCTGATCCTGAATTTTTTAATACTGAAGTTCTGATATTAAATGAGGATATTTATTAGAATGTGTATCATGTCCAAATACAGCTCTGCATTTGCTTACAAATCTAGCAGGAGCTGTCTCTGACCTTTTACTAATTATTTTCTCTTGCCATTGAATTTCAAGGAAGAAGGATGTCTTTAAAAATAATACCTCCTGGATGTTTAAGGAACAGCAAATGCCATGAGGTCATCCATTTAGTAGGATGGCATTAGCATACCTTTCCAAGAGCACAAACACAGCCCTCCATTCAGCACCACCAGTCAGAGGCCACATGTGTATATCTCGCAATGACTGTGAATAATTTTTAAATAAAAAAAACATAAGCGATTGTGATAGAAATTTTAATTGAGATTTAAGGCCTTTATTCAGGAGAGTTCTTGCTTAAATGCCATGAAATCTCATTGACTTCAGTGCAGTCTCACTGTATGTAAGTAAGGCCAGAACTTTAAGGAGCATAATAATTGCTGAAAAAGCTTAATGGCGCATCTAGTCTAGTATCCTGCCTCTGACAATGGCCTCTCTCCTTTGACCCCCTCTATATACAAATTCTTGATCACGCAAAACTATACCTGACCTCAAAGGTAGCTTCCAGAACATAAGTATCCTCTTTAGAATATAACAGGGATGGCCTCCCCCACCCAATCTTAATTCAAAGATAATAATAATAATGTTATAATCATGGATCTGAACCTCAGCTGGTGGGTATTGGTAGCGTTCCCTGGATTTCAACAGAACGACACTGATGTACACTAGTTGGGGATCTGGCCCAATATTTGGAATTTGTGATTTTAAAATTACTTTACAGATATTACCTATGCAGCATTAATTATTTATATGCAATAGCACCTCAGAGCTCCAGTCATGGACACAGACCCCATTGTTCTAGGCCAGGGGCGGGCAAACTTTTTGGCCTGAGGGCCGCATTGGGTTTTGGAAATTGTATGGAGGGCCGGTTAGGGGAGGGGGGCGTGGCCCGCCCCCCCCATTCACGCCCCCGCTTCTGGCCCCCTGACGGCCCCCCCAGACTCCTGGCCCATGCAACCCCTCCCGTTCCCTGACGGCCCCCCCCGGAATCCCCACCCCGACTGCCCTGCGCCACCCCATCCAACCCCTCCTCTCATTCCTGACTGCCCCCCTGGGACTCCTGCCCCATCCAACCACCCCTTCTCCCTCACCACCCCCAGAATCCCTGCCCCTGACTGCCCCCCACTGCCCCATCCAACCCCCCCCTCCTTCCTGACTGCCCCCCCGGGACCCCTGCCCCCCATTCAACCCCTGTTCCCTGCCCTCTGACCGCCCCGACCTCTAGAGCCAGCCACGCACTGCACAGCACAGAGCACCGGGTCAGGCCGGGCTCTGCAGCTGCGCTGCCCCAGGAGCTCGCAGCCCCGCTGCCCAGAGCATTGCGCTGGTGGGGCAGTGAGCTGAGGCTGCGGGGGAGGGGGAACAGCAGGGGAGGGGCCGGGGACTAGCCTCCCAGGCCAGGAGCTCAGGGGCCAGAGGCAGGAGGGTCCCGCGGGCTGGATGTGGCCCGTGGGCCGTAGTTTGCCCACCTCTGTGCTAGGCACTGTATAAACACAGAACAGATGGTCCCTGGCCCAAAGAGTTTAATCACAACACCCCATGAAATAATGAAGCATTATGGGGTAACCGAAGCACAACAGTTAAATGACCAAAGCAAAGAAGAGCTCTGCGTGGCTTGAAAGTTTGTCTCCCTCTCCAACAGAAGTTGATCCAGCAAAAGATATTACCTCACCCACCTTGTCTCTCTAGTGTCCTGGGACTGACTAGGGTGACCAGATCACTGGCAGGAAATATCGGGACCCGGGGGGGTGGGGGGGAGCAAAAAAAAAAAACCACCAAAAAAAAAAAGCTGTTTTGCAGGTGCCGGGGGAATTAGCAGGCCCCGGCCGCACCGCGGCCCCGCCCCCCCTCAGGGCCCCGGGCACATGTGGCACGTCCCACCGCCCCGCGGGGAAGGAGCCGCTGGAGCTAGAGGCGCGGGGCTCCGGACCCCGGCAGTGGCGGGGGAGAGCGGCTCAGGGCCGCGCGAGTGGCCACGTAAAGTTTATCGGCTGGGGGGGGACCGTGGCCGGCTCCTCGCCCTGCCCTGTAGGGGGGTAGCATCTCAGCCCCGTGCCAGCATGTCTCGCCGGCCGCCGCAGGCCAGGTAAGGAGCCGAGTCCCTCCCTCCCTCCTCGTCCTGGTTCCTCAGCTGAGCGGCATTCCTCCTCCCTCCCAGGCTTGCAGCTGGAATGCCAGCACAAGCCTGGAGGGAGAGGGTGGTGGCCGGCTTCCAGTTCCTGGAGCTGGTGAGTAGGGGCACCGGGCGGGCAAGGGGGGCTGGCAAGGGGGCTGCTCCCCCAGGAGGGCAACGGGGGGGCTCAGCTGAGGAGCCAAGATGAGGGGGGAGGGGTGGACGCTACCCCCCTATAGGGGCGAGGAGCCGGCCGGGGTCCACCCCGAGCTGATAAACTTTACATGGCCGCTTGTGCGGCCCTGAGCCGCTCTCCCCTGCCGGGGTCCGGAGCCCCCCCGTCGCCCTCCTGGGGGAGCAGCCCCCTTGCCAGCCCCCCTGCCCGCCTGGTGCCCCTACTCACCAGCTCCAGGAACTGGAAGCCGGCCACCACTCCCTCCCTCCAGGCTTGCCGCCATTACAGCAACAAGCCTGGGAGGGAGGAGGAATGCCACATGCATGGGGAAGAGGCGGGGCCAGGGTGGGGATTTGGGGATGGAGACAATGGGGGAAGGAGGGGGTGGAGTCGGGGGGGGGCGAGAGCCCTCCAGGGAGGGCAAAATTGCTTGTTTGTCCAGTGTCCCGACTGCACATCGGTCGGGACGCGGGACAAACAAGCAAATATCGGGACAGTCCCGATAAAATCGGGACGTCTGGTCACCCTAGGACTGACACAGCTACAACTACACTGCACACAACGCTAAAAGGGGTTAGTCACAGAGTGGGATTCAAACTAACCTCATCTCTTCATGCTGATTTATCTTTCTTGGGGGAACAGTGACTCTTCACTGTGAAATTCTTTCTCTGTACCAAATGAATCAATAGGCCAAGATCTACAATCGTTTGGGAAAAGACAAAGGGCCAGATTTTCCTCTCCTACCACTTTTGATTTTTCAACTGAATCACTTCTGATTTACCCCATTCTGAGAGAGAGGAGAATCAGGCCCAACGCCTGTATTTCACTATGAAAATAAAAAGCTGTTAGGAGTAATACTTTTACCGCTCTGATTAGAACTGATCAGAAAATAACATTTTAATTAATAAGGAAAAAAACAAGATTCAGGAGTTTACACAACGAATTCCCCTGCGTTTTCTGACCTGCTGTACCCTGGATAGTATTAAGTAACTTACTGGGCTAGATTCAGAGTGACTTCAGTTGCTCGTGCTTTTGCGTTGGCTGAATTTGTTAAATGCGCGAATGCAATACAAAGATAGAGCTATGATGCTCAAAGTTTCAACACTAAGAAGTTTCTCAGAAGCCCAGAATTGTGTTAAAGACACAACTATGACATTGCTTGCATCTATATTTTCATAATTGAGGCCCTGATTCAAAGTCCACTGAAGTCATAGGCGTCTTTCCCTTGGCTTCATTAGACTATGGATCAAGCTCTTGGTGAATTGAAATTGCTTGTTGGTTGAGTTCGTCAATAGTAAAAGTCTCAATGGCTCAGCTTTGCATTGAGAGGGAGATAGCAGTGAGGGGCCATATGATAGGAATCTGAAGGCACCACTGACAGAGCATAATAGACAGCATATTCAATAATACGCGCACAATGTAGAGAACCATAGTTTGACTTAGATTAATGACTAGGAGGAAATGAACAAATAAGGGAAAGGTATTTTGCAAGAAAACACTATGGCTAAGATTTTCAAAGCTGCCTAATGGACAGGAATGCCTAATTCCCACTAAAATTAATCCCCCAGGCAGCTTTGAAAATCTCAGCCCAAGGGTCTGATCCAAAGTATATTAAAGTCAATGGAAAGACTCACATTGACTTCAGTGGGCGTAGGAACAGGCCATCAATGAGAAAATACAGTTTTGTTTTGTCTCAGGCTCTGTGTATTTGGACTTCACTTTTGTTCAACAATAATAAATGACTGAAATTTGTGAAACTAAAGGAAATGACTCCCAGATCTTTGTAGTTGTACTGATTATTACTGAATTTATCTGGAATTACGCCTGAAGTTTCAAAGGGAATTATGTACATAGAACCTTAATTGAATTATTGATTGTTTTAATTGCATTTGTCTTGGTGTCTTGAACTGATTGAGCTATTCCAGGGGATTCTATAGACAAAACAGTAAGTCATTCAGCTACATTGTTCTAGGAATGAAAGCAAAGGACTTAGAATAGAGAATAAAGATTCAGAACTCCATGGATCTATTTATGGGCCTGTCACCAACTTACTGCATCACAATGAATGATTCACTTAGGGCACCCAGGTTTTGTACCACTTTAAATATATTAGTTTAACAATGCAAGTAAAGAGATGCAGCTTCCTATGTGGACACAGGTACACTGGTATAATGGTCCTTATATCAGCAGGGTTTGTGTCTGGTTTCTAAATAGATATAGTTAAAATTGTACAAGAACTGGGTGTTGGGCAGCCCTTAAACCAGCGATTCTCAACCCGTGGCCCACTCAGCTTTGTGCTCAAGGCCGGCCTGTGTGCCTGGGGTCCGCCGGGTTCCCAGCTGCCTGGTGCGGAGGGGTCCGTGCTGCCCCACTGCCCAGTGCAGAGAGGTCTGGCCAGGTGGCCCCACCACCCAGCACGGCGGTGTCTGGGTCAGGGCTGCTGGCCCACTCTGCGTGGTGAGAGTCTGGGGTCGGACAGGGTCTGGGCCAGCCGCCTGGCCCTGCAAGCTCTGGTTCTGGGGCAGCCACCTGGCCCCACAAGCTCCAGGGTCCGGGTCCGGGGCAGCCGGCCCACAGCTAACTCGCCCCTCATGGTGGGGGTCGGGGCTGCCGGCTGGCCCCACACAGTCCAAGGCAGCTGCTCGGCCCCACGAGCTTCAGGGTCTGGGGCAGTTGGCTGGCCCCATATGGCGGGGGTTGGGGCTACCAGCTGCCCCGCAGGGTCCGAGACAGCCGACTGGCCCCACGAGCTCCGGGATCTGGGGCAGCCGGCTGGCCCCGCGAGCTCCAGAGTCTGGGTCAGGAGCAGCTGCCTGGCCCCGTGAGCTCTGGGGTCCGGGTCAGGGGTAGACAGCCCACCCCGCATGGTGGGGGTCGGGGTAGCCGGCCGGCCCGCATGGTGGGGTCCAGGGTCTGGCGCAGCCACCCGTCCCTGCAGGATCCGGGGCAGCCACGCGGCATGGGTCTGGGGCAGCCGGCCAGGCCTGCGGGGTCCGAGGCGGGCAGCTGGCCGCCTCGCGCTGTGAAGAGCATTGGGATCGGGGCTGCCACTCCCTGCCACCCAGCCCCTGCGGTCCAGGTAACACAATGTGTAATCAGTTGAGAACCACTGCTTTAAACTGTGCTTTGTTTTCCCAGTTTATCAAATGAGGATAATAATGAGTGAGGTTTAATTCACTCTTTTTAACATATTTAACAGTTCCCAAGCAAGGACAACAAACAGCCAACCAACAAGTTTAGGATTGCGAGAAATGAATGCTAATTGGCAAGTCTGTCCTTTCATGTTCTAAACATGCAACCAAAGAGAATTCTCCCTCTCAGCTTGATTACATAGCACTTGACTGTCTTCATGTCTGGGCCAGAAAGTAAATGATAAATTAATGAGATGCTCGTAGGCATTATCATTGGAGACAAATATGTGGCTCAAACAGGCAATTTTCTGGAGATATGCAAAGAAAGCTGAGAACCGAAAACAATAAAGCTTTAACTCCAGAATTGCTTTTGCCACCAAGTCATGGTGAATTAGTCAATTCACTCACCTGATCCAATTAGCTCCTGACATTACACAGGCTGGAAATTCTCCTCTTGACCCATTGGTATTTACTTAGCTAAGGAGCTAATTATGGGTAGAATCTTACAGGTAGCACTTTGTGGGAAAACCAACAGTTTTAAACATTTTAATGAGCAGATCTGTGGCAAGCATCAGACTGTAATTCTTATGGACACGTTGGGCCAGATTTCAAGCAGCAGAAATGAGCTGGAATCTGGGCAGATGAGAATTCTGCTGGTTTGGAGGAGATCTCAGCTTGTGTAAAGTAGGGTAGCTGGATCTTGAGTCAACATCCCCATTTTGCCCCGGCACAGGGGACATGTCATGGAAGGGGGAATGGAGAGGGGGCAGTGTGGGACTCTGTTCTGCCTATGGTCCCATAGGGACCATTCATTGTTACACAAGTTATAAAACTATGCCTTTTAACTCACACTGAGTGAACACAGACCAGTCCACTAAATCAGGGAGCAGTAAGTGGCTCCCTAAGGGCCCTCCATTTTCCTATGCCCAGTAGATTGGATGCAGAAAGAATCTGCCCATTTATACACAATTAGAGCCGGTCGGAAAAACTTGAGAAGAACCATTTTCTGTCAGAGAATGCAGTTCCATCCACATCGACATACTTTGTGGAAGGATGTTGGTTTCACCAAATCTTTGGAGATTTTGGTGAAACAGTTTTGATTGATCTAAAATTGATTTGGGAGGAGGGATTTTCCTTCCTGTGAGAATGTCAAAGTTTTGGGGGTTTGTTTTGATTTGGAATGAAGCCAGATTTCAAAACTTGACATCCTTTAAAGAGATATAAGTTCCATCCTCCATACAGCCCTATACAAAATTACTTTCATTTATAACAGGTGGGCCTGAGGCTGCACCCGTAGCCGCAGGATTGCCTGTTTGACCCATGATGACAATGCCTAGGAGTGATCGTGTGAATGATGGTTTGAAAGATCAGAGACCAAGATGAACTCAAATTATTTCCCCAATACATATTTCCGCCCCGCCTCCCCCCTCTGCAAGTCACATCTGTCCTCCTCCTGTCCATCCCAAATGCAGCATTGTTTCCTACAGCTCTGACCATCTCTCTGTGTTTTTGAACTTCTGCACTGGACTTCCTCTCTCTCCACCCCACTTTCTCTTTCTCCCACATAAAGAAGCAAATCATTAACCCCGCCAGCCAGCCTGAGTATCCAAGCCAGCTGCTACGCAGATGCACAAAGGGACTCCTTCCTTAAAGTCCGTGCAGGGGCTGAGAAGCAGCTGTGTGGAGACTATTGCAGCCCAATGGGTAGCAGAAGCACCATTAATGCACCATCCTGGCAAAGAGAGTGCGGAGGATCAGCAGATCCACATAGCAACAGATCTTCTGAGTGTATCCCAGAGATCCATCGTTTTCCTGGGCCACTGATTCCTCACCTTCTCTCTGAGTACCCCCTCACCTCTACCACCTCCCCCCCCTCCCCCATGTCATAACAAAGCCCTTACCATTACTTTTCCCCCCAAGAAACTTCTAAAACTCCACCTTTTCTCTCCACATGTAAGAAGCCAAGCCACTTGGTTTCTGTTCACAATCAAGTAGCTAGCTAGACATCTAGGTCACATGATTTACACCCACAAATAATTGCAGAGGCAAAACTGCACCTGTAATTATTTCCACACACAAAACTGCAAGTGCAAAAACCGGAGGCTTGATTAACATCAGGCTGACATTCAGGCCTTAGAAATGGAAAAGGCCTATTAGATGACCTGGTCCATTCCCCTTCCAGTGCAGCATTGTTTCCGTCCAATTTATCACCCAAAGGGACTTCCACTATATTTTTCAGTTGTATGTGTAGGAAGAGAAACTATATTCTGGGAAGTATCGTATGGAGCAGCAGTCACTCAGCGAACAAATGTATTTGTTCACTTTTAAGAAGCTCAGTGAGAAATGCAACAGAGGACTTTTCACCAAAGAAAAACATGACAGACAAACTTTGACCTGGTCTACACTACGATTTTAGGTCAAATTTAGCAGCGTTACCTCGATTTAAGCCTGGACCCGTCCACACGACGAAGCCCTTTTTTTCGACTTAAAGGGCTCTTTAAATCGATTTCTTTATTCCACCGCCGACGAGGGGATTAGCGCTGAAATCGGCCTTGCCAGGTCGATTTTCCGGTAGTGTGGATGCAATTCGACGGTATTGGCCTCCGGGAGCTATCTCAGAGTACTCCATTGTGACCACTCTGGACAGCGCTCTCAACTCAGATGCACTGGCCTGGTAGACAGGAAAAGGCCTGCGAACTTTTTAATCTCATTTCCTGTTTGGCCTCTCCCCTTTGCATTGAGTGGCAAGTTCAAAATGAATCTTCTGCTCTTTTAGGGTATGTTTCCACTGCAGTTAAAAACCAGCAGCTGGCTCATGCCGGCTGACTCGGGCTGCGGAGCTGTTGCATTGCAGTGTAGATTTCCAGGCTCCAATACAGCCTGAGCTCTAAAACCCTTCCACCTCGCAGGGTCCTAGAGCCTGGACACCAGTCCGAGCCTGAATGCCAGGGCCGGCTCCAGGCACCATCCTGGCAAGCAGGTGCTTGGGGCGGCCGCTCTGGAGAGGGGCAGCACGTCCAGCTATTCGGCGGCATTTCGGCGGACGGTCCCTCACTCCCGCTTGGAGCAAAGGACCTCCCGCCGAATTGCCGCCACAGATCGCGGTGGCAATTTTTTTTTTTTTTGGCTGCTTGAGGCGGCCAAAACCCTGGAGCCGGCCCTGCTGAATGCCTACACCTCAATTAAACAGCCCCTTAGCCCGAGTCAGCAGGCACATGCATTGCAGTGTAGACATACCCTTAGTGCTTCACTGAAGGATTATTCTTAATCTTTCTAATTAGCCCACCTCTGCTAGGGTCCCTCAAGGCATCTGCTTGTTCCACATGTATGTGGAAGCTCGATATTTCCAGAAACCTCCCTCCCAACCTGTCTGAGAGTCCCACTCTGCTGGCTCCAATCAGGAGTGTCTCCTGGGGATCCAGACATGCTGAAGTGCCTGATCTGTGCACCACAGAGACACTGGGCCAAGCGAATCCCTGGTGTCACTGGAGATCCAGACAAATTGAATTTGGTCCATTGTTTGGCACATGTAACCCATCTCTAGCTGTAATGTGCTGATGTATTTGCTATGCTGTACTGAGCCCAGAGGGCCTTGCTGGGGTTGTACTATCAACAGAAAAGTATGATTCTTATTCTGAGTCAGTATAGTTCTTGAGGCTCTCTTACAGAAGGGAGCATACCAAGCACAAAGAAATGTGGACACTTGGCAGGCGCTAGGCACAAATTATTGCACTGCCTTTCACTAAGGAGGTCTGACCTTCCCCTCCTGGCCCCCCAGAGCTCTCCTACCACACTGGAGGCAGAAATGTGAGGAGCAATACTTAAAACCAGGACAACTGCAGCTGCATCAATTCCAACTTTTCCTTCGATAAGCCTGGGTCAGGAGAATAAAATAAGAGAAGCAGGCTCAGGATATGAACACATATTTTTAATACCCAAGACAAGTGTGTTTGCCAGTGTTTTCACTTCTACTTCCTTTCCTTTGCTGACCTGAGAAAATCAGTCCCATTTCAGAATAGAAGGAGGCCATGCAGCTCATTTATATATTAAAAAAATGGCAGTAGGCAGGGTGTAAATTGAGGTCGGGGGAAGGGCAGGGTACTCAGATGTTACTAAGGTGATTGATGCATTAGAAAAGCTTGGATAGATCGACCAGACAAAGAATCGCCTTGCACACTTTTAACTCATTTGCTGTCTGCTATCATTTTGATACTACTGATTTCCAGTTTCAGAGGGACAGATTTTTAAAAGTATTTAGGCGCCTAAATATCTTTAAAATATCTGGCCATTACTCCCCTCCCACTGACCATCTGTGTAGTGGGGGGTAAACAACCTAACCAGTTTTCAGCTAGAGCGTGATGCATTTAAAATCAGGATCATATGATGTGGTTGCCTGTGACAACAGGAGACGGGACTCAATGCCCAGGAGTTCCTTTCCAGTCCTATCTTCCTATGTGTCTCTTCCCCAGCTGTGGGCTAGGCATGTGGTCAACTAAAGCTCTACAGGCTCTTTCTTAAATTTTTGCTGAAACCAATATTTACTAACGAAGGCCTGAACGCTCAAATGTAGCTCTGGCATAAACAAAGTGCAACTCCCAATGACTTCAGTGTGTTAATGAATTCATTAATATTTATCTTTTCTTGTCTGTTATTTTGTCATAGAGTGGAAGAATGGCCTTGTGTTGGTCTGAGATCTGCATTCAAGTCCTACCTCTGGCACTAACCTCCTGTGAGAACTGGTGCTGGTCACTTAACCTTCCTGGGCCTCATTTTCTTCCACTATAAAATGGGGATAATAAAACTCAGCACGGTGTTCATAGAATCACAGAAGATTAGGGTTGGAAGAGACCTCGGGAGGTCATCTAGTCCAACCCCCTGCTCAAAGCAGGACCAACACCAACTAAATCATCCCAGCCAGGGCTTTGTCAAGCCGGGCCTTAAACACCTCTAAGGATGGAGATTCTACCACCTCCCTAGGTAACCCATTCCAGTGCTTCACCACACTCCTAGTGAAATAGTGTTTCCTAATATCCAACCTAGATTTCCCCCACTGCAACTTGAGTCCATTGCTCCTTGTTCTGTCATCCACCACCACTGAGAACAGCCTAGCTCCATCCTCTTTGGAACCCCCCTTCAGGTAGTTGAAGGCTGCTATCAAATTCCCCCTCACTCTTCTCTTCTGCAGATTAAATAACCCCAGTTCCCTCAGCCTCTCCTCGTAAATCATGTACCCCAGCCCCCTAATAATTTTCGTTGCCCTCCACTGAACTCTCTTCAATTTGTCCACAATTTGTCCTTTCGGGAGCAAGGGAGGGCAAAACTGGATGCAATACTCCAGATGTGGCCTCACCAGTGCCGAATAGAGGGGAATAATCACTTCCCTCGATCTGCTGGCAATGCTCCTACTAATGCAGCCCAATATGCTGTTAGCCTTCTTAGCAACATGGACACACTGTTCACTCATATCCAGCTTCTCGTTCCCTGTAATCCTCAGGTCCTTTTCTGCAGAACTGCCACTTAGCCAGTCAGTCCCCAGCCTGTAGCACTGCATGGGATTCTTCCGTCCTAAGTGCAGGACTCTGCACTTGTCCTTGTTGAACCTCATCAGATTTCTTTTGGCCCAATCCTCCAATTTGTATAGGTCACTCTGGACACTATCCCTACCCTCCAGCCTATCTACCTCTCCTCCCAGCTTAGTGTCATCCACGAACTTGCTGAGGGTGCAATCCATCCCATTATTCAGATCATTAATTAAGATGTTGAACAAAACCGGCCACAGGACCGACCCCTGGGACACTCCGCTTGATACCAGCTGCCAACTAAACATCGAGCCATTTATCACTACCCGTTAAGCCTGATGATCTAGCCAGCTTTCTATCCACCTTATAGTCCATCCATCCAATCCATACTTTTTTAACTTGCTGGCAAGAATACTGTGGGATACTGTATCAAAAGCTTTGCTAAAGTCAAGGTATATCATGTCCACGGCTTTCCCCATGTGTTGAGACAGTTGGGCTCTCCGGCAATGAGTACCATATAAAACCCTAACACTAAGACTTCTTCACCAGTACAGGCCAGCTTTTATTTACTTTTGTGGGCAAGCTGACAGAGCCCTGCCCAGCCCTGCTCTGGAGATTAGGTACATGCATATTGACCATAGTGGACTTTGTATTTATTTTCCTTCACTAATTGTCTTTATTGCATCCTTGATTACCATCGTGCCCAACAGTGTCATGTAATAATGAAAGTATTAACGACTTGGTGGGAGGTGTGAGAGAACAAGTTCAGGCAGGGGTATGCTGGGATGAAATGAGCTAGGTAACCTGTGCAGGGCTAATACTGAAATTATACACAAAGCTGGAGTGTAATAGACCCAGCTGAGGCTGTAAATTGAGATACTGAAAACAAGTCCAATCCTGTAGCTCTATTTCCAAGTCAAATTGGCTCAGATTTTCATTCCTCTGCAACAAGTTGTGCTCACACCACAAACCTGCATCTACGTTTGCAGGTGTCTACTTATGCACACACTAATTTCTACCTTTTAAATAGTGTAACTTCTGCACCCACACATGATTTAGTGTAAGCCAGGCCTGTGTGGCGTGGCGCTCTGTCCCCCTCTAGTGGCACCTAGCCCAGCTAGAGATTGATGAGTCTGCTGCAGCCTTGGCTAAGCGCCATGTGACTTTTAGCTCATGCAGTAGAGGCTCCTACACTAGGCTTCAGAGGTCCCCGTTGACGTGTCAGTGTAACATTAGCATTTTCAGCAGGTGTTTGCACCTGCAAATTGCAGGAGCACCAGTATATATGTGTGTGTGTAAACACACAAATTTTGTGCACAGATAAAAATGTACCACATAATCTATAGGAAACAAGAAATCCATATAGCTACTAACAAAAAAAGCTTATTATGGCCCTGATTCAGCACATGCTAAACTGCTTTGCTGAATAGGGATAAGGTTTATGTCTCATCCTTAAGTATGTGCTTAAAGACCACCAATAGATGTGGCAGTATTAACATGGATGCTTGACCTCCCCTGCCATGGTGAAGCATCAGGCAGGGTAGTCACTATTGTCTCTGTGCGATCTCTCCAGGTCTGAAGCCTCAAAGAGGGTTCTAAGGTAGCGATGAAATCTTTGCTGACACCACTTTCTCAATAATCTTTCCCAGAAGCAGGGGGTCGTAATTGGCAAGATCTTTGCAGAGAGACATTAACAAACTCTACCAGCAGTTGACTCCAACAGTCGTTTCACTGGGCATTAGGAACATGGGTACCGTTTGCACCTGGTGAAGTTGTGTTCTCTGCAATGCTGCCTGAAGCTGCAATGACCCATACTCAGCAAAGGGGGCAGTTCCTTTTCTGCCCCGCAACATTGGTCCAAATGTGATTGGTGTTTTCTGCAAAGAGGGATTAGAACACCTGACAGCAGGTGGCGTTGTAGTCTGAAATCAGGAGGCGGCACTGCCGGATAATTAGATAGACCACTGTCCTGAACTGGCTAGGACTTGACAGAAGTAATAGCAGAGCAAGAGAATAACCTCAGCCTTCTTTGTTGCAGTATGAACTCCATATGCCACTACTGACTGGATTTAAAACCATTCTTTCTCCATTAGCACTCAGGTCTTCTACTGCCCCATTTCACCAGTCTTAGATCATCCCTTAACAGAGAGCACTTGTAAGGGGCCCTATTTAAAGGTGAGTGACTGAGGAGGAAAAGTAATAAATAAAAGCAATGAATTTCCTCCAAGATGCTAGTGAAAAATAGCCGGTGGTCTGGCTGCTGTGACATCCTTGAGAGACAGAAAAACTGCTCAAGTTGTGGAGGAAGAAGGAAGCCACCTCTGGAAAATATTTTATTTCCAAGAAAAAGTATGAGGCTGGATGTAACTGTAATTACAGGTGCCCTCATTAACTCACGCTGAATGAATGCAAAGGATTGTGGCCAGCTCTCCAACGTCCACTATTTTTTCTGACTTTGAGATCACGGCAAAATAACCTGCTGTAAACGTACAGATGCAAAGCTCAGCATCAAGTTTGACAACAGCTATTACTACAGTTTAAACATACCAGGGAGCGGGGAGTTCTTATATCATCCAAACCGAGGCACCCATCTCTGAAAGAGAGCAGGCTGCACAGTTTCCATGATTACAGACACTTCCAAAATAAGCTAATTTTTAGATTTCATTTTAAAAGGCCCCTTATATCAGTGCCCTGTTTTTAAAACGACGACTTCATTTGGGGAGACCCAATCCTGAGAGATGTCCGCGCATCTCTGTGTTGTCAGAAGGCTTGTTTTGAACTCACCCCTACATTTCAAGGAAAAACCGTCATCAGCCAGGTGAGGCCTTGGAGTTTCCACTAAACTTGAAATGGTGCCAGCTATTCTTCTGCTGAGCCATAACTAGGTAGTACCTCTTTATTTTACCCTTCCTTTCTTCTGCCTCATGCTCCCTGCAGTGGTTCTAGTCTAGTAGCAGCAGCATGTCTGACAGTAACTCCTTACATTTGAAATTCCAATTGGCAGTTTCAGAATCCTTCCCAGAAGATGAACCAGAGACTTGTTAGTGTCTCTATCCCAGTGGTATCCATGTATTTCATTAGCCCTTATCTCAGGCCTATTGACTAACCCTGGTAGTAATCTGAAAGGCTACACATACAAAGGCTGCACCTGAGCACACTGCAAGGTGAAATTGCACACATAAATATTAGCACGAGTGCAATATAAGCGGCTAACAATATTGGTAGGGAGCGTCTGTGTGTACCCAGGGAGTACTTCTCCTAGTCTGGTGCCCTGCCCACTGGACTATGCAGCACCTCAACCAAACTCAGGAAGTGCTGGAACTTGGCCCAAATTTTCAAAAGTGACCGATCGTTCTGGGTGCCTCAGTTTTGGGGTGCCCACCTTGCAAAGGGCCTTATTTCCAGCGAGCAGGTTCAGAGTCCTTTCTGAAATTGTTGTTTTTTCCCCTCCTTAAACCATCTTTCCAGCTTAATTCCCCAATCAGAGAAGTTTGAACAAGCATCCAAAAGTTTATCTAAACTCAGAATCAGCACTTTAAAGTTGGGCTGCAGCCTAAACACTCAAACGTCTGAGGTTCACTTGTACTAACTAGATAAAATACACCTGGCTTTGCCTGTTATTGTGGGCCAGAACTGCAGACCACTCTGATCTCTCACTGCAGCACTACTCAACCCCTAAAAGCATGTTTTTGAACAGATTTATCATATGCTGTAGCTTATAATTAGATATACCTGCTGTGAGGGTTGAATGAGCAGAGCTTTTAGCAAACATGATTCAGGAGTCTAGTTCTGGGCTGAGGGGAAATTGAAATGACGAGACGTGGCCTTGTTAAAATAAATGCTATAGCAAGAAAAATTGGATGGAAGCAAAAACAAGCCAGTGACCCAGAGGGGCCTATTTCAGAAATTACAGTGAGTGCAGAAGTCAGTAATAACAACAGAGTCTATGTGATTGGGGGGACTTACTCCTGTCACTGATGGTTTTCTCTAATTATACTTTCCTTTAATGTACAGTATTCTACTGCCTTAGCTGTTGTATTGACAGTTGCGAACATCGCGGATAAAGACTGGTGAGCAGAACTCCCAGAATTGTCTATGGTTCAGACTTCTCCTTAAGTGGACTCATGGTCCCTGTCTTAAAAAGCTTGCTAGCTGGCTGGGGTTAGACTGAGAACCAACTGCAAGTTTTTACTGGTGGGGTGAGGGAATCACAAACTACTCTTTTTCTGACTTTGGGGAATGTCTATAAATTCCCCAAAGTCAGAAAAAGGTTTGTTTTGAAAAGTATAATTAGAGAAAATAATCAGTGACAGGAAAAAGTCCCTCCAATCATAATATTTGTGAGGTAGGGTAGGATGCCTCTCTCTTTCTGAGCTCCGGCCAACAGCACAATTACAATGGCCAAATTACCGCAAAGGAAACTCTACTTATTATTTTGCTAGACTGAGCAGACAGAGGGGAGTACCAGAAAGCCTGTTCTTGTGAGATTCCGAGCCCAGTGTGGAGGAGCTGAGGATACTTTGGACACGATTTAGTAAAGCAGATTAATTTTGTACAGTGCATCTGAACCAACTCGTTAGAAACAAGTGCAGTGAAGGCTGTATCTCTTTTCTCTGCTCATACCAGTCAGAGATCAAAAAAAGCCTATTAGATCATCCAGTGCTTCTCCTTGCAAACTCAGGATTTTAAAAGGATGCTCTCCCCTACTGTGGTCCTTGTACCATACCCAATTTCCATGGAATTAAAACAAATAAAAGGAAGTTGTTCACACAGCGCACAGTCAACTTGTGGAACTCCTTGCCTGAGGAGGTTGTGAAGGCTAGGACTATAACAGCGTTTAAAAGAGAACTGGATAAATTCATGGAGGTTAAGTCCATTAATGGCTATTAGCCAGGATGGGTAAGGAATGGTGTCCCTAGCCTCTGTTGTCAGAGGGTGGAGATGGATGGCAGGAGAGAGATCACTTGATCATTACCTGTTAGGTTCACTCCCTCTGGGGCACCTGGCATTGGCCACTGTCGGTAGACAGGCTGCTGGGCTAGATGGACCTTTGGTTTGACCCAGTATGGCCGTTCTTATGTTCTTACGAATCTGATCATCTTCTGTGTTTCCCAGGATAGGTTTAAACCACCAAGCTTTTGGTTAACAGTTGAACACTTGTTTCTTTTACCCTCTCATGGAGGTCTCCTGATGGGTAGAATCTAGCAGAGCATAGTTTGCATCCACTGACTCTGGATTATGGGCTAAGCATGCACCCATTGCATCACTCTGCTGCCAGCACAATACCCTTTATTGTGTATATGGGATGATTTGACTCCAGGAACTGAGTAAATCTGAACACTACTGGTATATCATTTAATTACTTGAGTGTATGGTCAGATTTTCTGATTGATAACAATTCTGCACTCACAAGAACATTAATGGTTTACCCTTGGAACTTCTTTTCCAACTCTAGGTTTTGTGATTTTTTTTTTCAGACTAAGTAACAAGCTTTTGTGGATAGGTGAAAGGAGTAAGTTCAAGCTCCTTGAAATATTTGTCTTCAGTAAGAGCATATTTGTATGGCATTGTTTTCCTTGTCAGGTTCACAACAGCTGTGGGACTTATTAAATCAGTTTCATGTTGAATATTCAACAGATGACTGGCTAATCATCTGGAAGGTCTCTTAGGAGAGAAAATGTGTTTTAAGAAGCAAGTGTTTGTTTATTAGGGGTTGTCTACATAAACATAGGCGCCAACTCCAGAAAAAAATTATTGGGTGCTTAGCACCCATTGGCAGCCAGCTCCCCCTTCCCCCGCAGTGCCTACCGTCTGCCGCGGATCAGCTGCAGGAGGTGCTGGGGGGAGGAGGGGAGGAGCAGGGACAGAACGTGCTTGGGGAAGGGCGGAACTAGGCGGGGGGAGGCGGGGCAGGGGCGGGAAGAGGTGGGGTGGAGGTGGGGTGTTGGGGGAAGGGTGAAAGTGGGGGCAGGGCTTGGGGCTGAGTGGGTTGGGGAAAGTTGGAGACCGGTGCCTGTGTATATGAACATTTAGTTCATGGCAAGCAGTGGTGTCAATCTACCCCACACTAGCCACATGTGCACTATGTGTCCCTAGGGATACTGCTGACACGCCTGCTGCTGACATGCACTAACAGTCTGTTAGTGCACTTTGATGTACTCCCGTTTCAAAGCGGCGTAGATCAAAGTGCACTAGGGAACTTTTAAGATGCGGTAGCAGAATTCATAGTTCATGCATGACACACAAGTGTGGGGTAGATTTTCACCCCAGCTTGCTGCAAATAAAATTTTTCTGTAGAAAAGCCCCCTGTGTATATGAAAAAGGTGCAGTATCCTCTGATTTAAAATGGAGGTTCTCCATTTTTTCCACAGAGTAGCCCACATCTTGATGCAACGCAGCGTAGCTTTGCTGTATGACAAATAAAGGAACTTGACAAGTGACAAGACCGGAGTTGAACTGAGTGAAGAAGAAGAAACTCAGTATCTTGTCTGTAGCAGTGGTGATGGGATGAGCCTGTCCAAACAATGTGAACAAGAAATAGCCTGGAATAGAGCAATTATGTTTATTCACAAATCCAGAACTAAGTAACAGGGGATCCTTTCTGCCGGCTGTGGAGGGCCTATTCTTACTCTCTGGATGTAGAACAGGGCTACAGACTAGGACAAATGATCTGGGCAAACTAAGACCCAGCTCAGACAGGCTAGAATTATTACTGTCTTCACTCCAAACAGGCCTTCAGCTCTTTCCCTGACCTCCACCTCTAAATAGAATATCTGGGTTAGAAGAGACCTCAGGAGGTCATCTAGTTGAACCCCCTGCTCAAAGCAGGACCAATCCCCAGACAAATTTTTGCCCCAGATCCCTAAATGGCCCCCTCAAGGATTGAACTTACAACCCTGAGTTTAGGAGGCTAATGCTCAAACCACTGAGCTATCCCTCCCCCCAAGTATTCCTCTCACCCTTTTTAAGTCACGGAGGTGAGGCAAGAAGTCTTTCTAATCAAGCCTGTCTCACGACACTGGGAATCCAGGGAGTACAAAAGATTCGTCTCCCTCTCTGCCAAGTTGGCAGTTCTCTGGGGGGGAAAGGCAGATTTTGCACACTCTGGTGTGTGAGAAGTGCGACTTGATCATCCACAATGGCATGGGGCTCAGTGGGAAGACCACAGCTGCCTCTGGGAGTGGAGGGATTCTGTAGCTTCCCTTATCCTGAAAGTGTCCTATCAATGGGTGAGTACAGCTAAGTGGTCCCTGTTTCACCTTGAAGATCCTTTTGCTGAAAGAAAAACAAGAAGCAGGGGTTATTTTAGGATTGGGGTCTCAGGGAGAGCGGTTGCTTTAGAGTTTGTATAAGTTTGGCTAATCATCCAAATATTTAAATGCTTAGACCAAACCTATGCAACCTTGGAGTTTCAGATGTCACTAGCTAGGACTCTTTCCAAAATGAGCAGCGAAACTTGCTAGCTGCCTCTTGTAGATCCCTGAAAGTGAGACTGGATTAGACCCAGCAGGGTTTTCCATTCACAACCACTTTAAATGCATGGAGAAGATTGGACACCTTTCTACAACTGACAGAAAAACGCTACAAATATAACAAGTGCCAGCCAAATTGTCCTCCATGAATAACAACTGTGGTTTAAATAAATGCAAAAACGGAAGCAGAAAAAAAAATTACAGTAAAAACCAAAGCTGATGTATTTTTCTCTCCCAGGAAAAGTAATGATCACCACGTTTCTTACTGCAGTTTGTTAATAATAAATCCAGTCCGTTTTGCAGCAGAATTAATGAGCCTACCTACAGCATACAGAAGATTATTCTCAGTACAAATTGCAATAGTTAATCCAGACGCCTCACTAAAGACAAACATCAGGCATAGTACAGCTACACAGACCTCATTATTTTAATTCTTGTTTGGGAGAGAGGGCAAATGGGCTAATTAGGACACTCTTCACCAAGTTATAAAGTCCTTAGCAGAATTTTGGGTTGCAAATAGTGATACAAGAATATAGACCCTGAAGTTTAAATTCTTACATAAACATGTTTGATCCCCATAGAGCGGCTGAACTGGGTTGGAAATCTCACAGAAAAGGATGTCCCAAAAGAATTCCATTAGAGCAGCAGTTCTCCAACTGTGGGTTGCGACCCCATTTTAATGGGGTAGCCAGGCTGGTGTTAGACTTCCTGGGGCCTGGAGCCAAAGCCCAAGGCCTTCAGCCCTGGGTGGCGGAGCTCAGGCTTTGGCTTCAGCCCTGGGCAGCGGGACTGAATCCTGTGGGCTTTGGCTTTGTCCCCCTGCCCAGGGCGGTGGGGGTCAGGCATCAGCTTTGGGCCCCCCCCCCCCCCTCCGCCCAGGGCAGCAGGGCTTGGGTAAGCTCACGCTTTGGTCCCCCTTCCTGGGGTCGTGTAGTAATTTTTGTTGTCAGAAGGGGGTCACGGGGCAATGAAGTTTGAGAGCCCCTGCATTAGAGCATCTGGCCAGGCCAGAAAGAGGAAGGATGATCTTGTGCTTAAGGGTATGTCTATACTGCAAAAAACCCCACGAAACCAGCAGCAGCAAGATTGAGAGCCCCGGTCAACTGACTTGGGCTCGTGCTACAGGGCTAAAAATAGCAGTGTAGACATTTCCACTCTGGCTGGAACCCGGGCTCTGATACTCAGTGAGGAAGGAGGGTTTCAGAGCCCAGGCTCCTGCCTGAGTGGAAACATCTACACCGCTATTTTTAGCCCCGTAGTGTGAGCCTGGGTCAGTTGTCCCGGTCTCAGACTCGCCGCCAGGAGGGGAGGGTTTGCAGGGTAGACATACCCTAAGACACCAGATTTGGGGTAATTCTGAGCTCTGCCACAGACCCCCTGGGGGTGACGTTGGGCAAATCACTTAATCTTTCTGTGCCTTAGTTCCTTATATTAAAGTGGGGATAATAATATTTCCTTTCCCTCTCCCCCCTTTGTTTCTCTTGCTGTTTAGACTGTCAGCTAGTCAGGACAAGGACTCTCTTTCTATATGTTTGTACATGGCTTAGCACAACGAGGCCCCAAATTTGCACTACCATAATATTAATAAACAACCACCCTAGAAAAATCTCAGAGACTATTCTGTCTCAGGAGTGGGGCAGTCCCCAGATGATATAGAGCTGGCTTCTATCTAGACACTCCTTTGCAGACCCCAGCATGGGGACACACTCAGGGTGTCAAAGGGGCATGACTGAGGCACGTCAGCTATTCTTACCTCCTGTACTGGCATCTAGGGCCATAGCCAACTGGGTGCACTTTAAAGCAGCCACAAAACTGCTTGACATCATGCTACCAGCTGGTGTAAAACAGACTCCTTTGCCCCTCCTTGGTCATGCCCTGCAGATATGGGACACAGCTGAGAATCTGGCCCTTCTTCATAATTTTTAGATGTGTTAGATCAGCTGTCTGTCCTTGCTGCTAACACTTGCGTTTATACTCGTGAAACTTGCAAGATGTTTAGGACTTTTGTGTTGAATTCAGTAATACATTGTAATAATTGATCTTTTCTAGACAGTAGCCTTGAAACACCCAGTCCAAGAGTTTTTAATTCAGTATAAACTCTCTCGTCATACACTTATGATTTTAATACCATTGATCATAACACATTTATGATCTCAATACCATTGAGGGGGTCAATTAGAATAAATTGCTGGAGAATGCTCAGAATGCTTAATCTTTTAAGTACCACACATTTTAATATTCATCACTTATGTTTTACTGAAATAGGGTGAAGTGAAGCCCATACTGAAGTACATTTGGAAACAAAATGCCTTCTTATTTTGATGCATTTCTGAGAAAGAAACAAGGCCTAAAACTATTTAATCCATGGAGAGAAAACCTACAAAAAACAGCAAAAAAAACAACAACCCCACAGTCTCCCCTCCGAAACAAACAAACAAACCAGACCACACCCTCCCATAAGTTAGTTCTTTAGGTCCAACTGGCATGAAGTCTTTCCTGATTCTGCTTCCATACTTCTCAAATCCAGAACATAAAGGTTTCATGTTGGATTTTGTCAGTATTCTAAACTAGCACTGATGAACTTGCCTGTAGGTTCCAGTTAATGTGGAATCCTCACTCACTTGGTCCCATAAAACTGAACTGTACAGAATACTGGAGAACAGATTGCTTAGAATGATTTTACATTGGCAGGAAAATGAGAGTAAGTGGCCTAACTGGTGCATGGTCATCCAAGGACAGGGATATTAGGAAAAATAATTCCAATATTTTTAAGAACTCACTAAAAAACAGTGTTGCTGTAAAATGTGTCATATACAAAATACTCAATGGTGCTGTACAAAAATGCTACTGGGACTCATCTGGGATGATCTACATAATTCACTCTTGCCATCGCCTCTCAGGAGTAATGCAGCCATCTTAAACTCACGATGATAAAACTGCTATACCACAGCATCATAGTCTCTTGCTATAAAAACCACAGGGACCTTAATTATTCAACTTCAGACAATCTGTACAGTTAGGACCAAATTGTGAACCCCTTTCTCCCATGGATCAGTTACTCACCCAAGTAATCTAAATGAAACCAAATGGACCATTCACGGGAGTATTTGCTCACCAATTAGAATAAGGCATTCCCAACCTGGCATATATTCATTTGTTAGTTTCCAACTATTATCTTGAATGTAGCACTCGATCTACTCGAGTACCTTTTATGTAAGTCTGGCTGTCTTTTATTTTAGTCTTTGTGACTTCTTGGGTAACAAATTACATTTAGTAAAGATTTTATATAGAAGATCTTCTGTCAAGAGCTTTTTAAATTGCTCAGCTAATCATCTAATTAATTATAAAATGGTACCAGGGTGGGAAGGGGAGGAGGGAACGTGTATAAGTCATGATGAAACTTTTTACAGTAATCACAATTTTGAAAACATTAACTACTAAGATAATCACTGCCCTTATATAAAATACACCGAAGCACCGTACAACCTTAATAATACTTGGAACAAGCCTTCTGGAAAACAGCATGAAAATCCTACCCTCCATGTCTCTGAATAAATAATATTGCAATGAGTTTATCATTACCACAAAAAACCTGCAAAATTTAATGTAGCAATTGAAAATGCCTGTATGGTTAGACAGTATGGTTAGAAAAGCAATTTTCAGGCTAGCAGGCCACAAGTGGTAAACAAATTCCCCAAACAAAGATATTTCAAACAGAAATTGCACAAAATGAGCGATACTTATTCATGGCCACAGCAGGTTCAGAAAATAATTAATTTCAAAAGTTTTTTTTCCACCCACCAAGAACATTTGATTTCTAAATAAATGATCAATAGCAGTCTCTAGCCAAACTGAAGTGCATGTACAACTTCAGACAGGTAATTACTTACGGCGATTGTATGTGGAACAGATGCATCAAGGGACACTCTAACTTCAATCTCTCTCTCTCTAGATATATCTTTGTTATTGGAGCATTTCTACCCTTTTGGTTGTAAAAGAGATCAGGATTAAAGAACTGCAGATACAATATACATAGAATCTATAGGCCCAATACATGTTTCGGACATCATGGTTTTCAAACCATTATAGCAAAGGATGGAGGAGAAAGCTTACAAAGCAGAGGTGCAGTTTTGGTGGGGGTTAGAATATTATTAGAGAATGATTAGCAGAAATAGAAGTTAAGTTGCAGCATCTCCTGTCACTGAAAGGGAAAGAGACCAGCATGAGATGAAGATATGCTGAAACTGTGGGCAGAATTGTAGCTCCATGGAGAGCAGTAACCTATCAGCCCTAGTACAGCCATTCTCTTCTCCTCTCTGACTCCCCTGTCACTTCTTTCCTCTCCTCTTCTTTTTCTTAGTCTTCTTTTTTTACCATCCCCATCCTCCAAATCTCTTCACTGGCTCCTTGTTTTTTGCTGCATGAAGTTTAAACATCCCTTTGGCACTTTCAATGCAGTCTGCCTATCCTGATTCCTTACCTCTAAGGCCTTGTTTTCACTGCCTCATACCTTATATTCTGCTCAGTTTTCTCAACTTTAGTCTCCTTCCCGAACTTATGAGATGCATAAATCCTGATGCTGGTCCTCAGCACAGGAGTGAATTTCACCCATATTGCACAAAGCTTCGACTTCCACCTTCAAATCCCTCTTAGAAACCCAATTGATCCAGCTCAGTGTCCATATATATGAGCTATATTCCAGTGCTATCTACTTCTCATTTGCCCTATTTTATTTTCATAGGGCCTAGTTGTGCTGCTCTTAGGTTAAATAGTACAAAGTCTCATTGACTTAAATGGGACCACTTATGTAGTACAGTTTTTCCTACTGCGAGTAAAGGGGCCACAACTAGGGCCAGAGAGCTACTGAGCTTCACGCAAAACGTGTTTAACATTTTTCTACCGTTTGAAAGCTCCCCTTGTGTGATGTTGTCATCATTTCCTGTTTGTCTTCTTCATATTCCAGGGCACAAAGGGCAGGTAGACACCCAACTTCTACTGACTAGGAAATCCAATGACTTTCAATGGAACTTATGTGCCTAAATCCCTTAGGCCCTCTTGGAAATCACCAGAGCCCCTAGGATCAATGAGGGATAATCCTTCTCCAAACAAAAGCACCAAAAGACGCAACGAGCAAACGCCACAGGCAGGTGGAATTGTGATAGCTCAGTACTGTAGCTCTGTGCATGGCTAGCTGATGGCTTTGAAGCCCCAAGTAAAGGGAAGCACATAGTTGCAGTGCCCCGGGAACAGGCCAGAAGCTCGGCTCTGACCCTGGTTTCCCTCTTGCTCCAGGGAAAAGCGATCCACACCAGTCCTATACCTAGCACTGATTATTTCACCCGTCCCACCAGTTCTACTGCACCAGCTGATACACCAGGCGTCGGTCTTTGCTGCAGTGACAGCTCGAGTTATCTGCACTCTAGTTACCCCTCTTGAGTTAGCTGAGCTCTACTGAGTGTGGCTGCACTACCAAATAACTTTCACGCGGCTCTGTCTACACTGGTGCTGCATTCACTCCTGTGTGGTACTGAGACGTGGGCTCATCCCATGGTTCTGAGCACTGTAATAAGCTGATCTGCTCTAGGAATTTTTTCCCAGTGAATTGAGGGAGAGCATGTCTGTCCTTTCTGGGCACACGGGGGGGACTGTGGGAAGGCCCCGGAGGACTTGCAGCACTCAAGTGGTGCCAGTCAGCATCCATACTACAGAGAAGTCATGTTAGCAGCTGAGAAATTGTGCGTTCTTCAATTTTATCGTATATCCCCTCTCAGGACAGCCAACGTGCAATAATAGCACGACCACTCTCGAGTCAAGACTCTGTGTATAGATGGGACTCGAGTTATAACTCAAGTTAATTTCGCAATGAAGACAAATCCTAGCAGATTGAGTTAAGGCTCTGTCCCCTCCCTGTCCCCTTCCACCTATGCAGGAGCTAGATTAGTGGCAGCCATGGGATAAAAGGAAAGGTCCTCTTATGCATCAGTAACTGGTTAAGTATCAGGGGGTAGCTGTGTTAGTCTGTATCCACAAAAACAACAAGGAGTCCGGTGGCACCTTAAAGCAGTGGTCCCCAACACGGTGCCCCCGGGCACCAGGGCGCCTGCCAGGGCATATATGTGCGCCCGCATACTGGCCGGTGGACAAGCATCCGCTGAAATGCTGTCGAAAAGCGGCGTCATCAAGAGGCGTCACCACCGAAATGCCGCTGATTTTCGGCGGCATTTTGGCGGCAACGCCTCTTGACGTTGCCGCTTCTTGGCGGCATTTCGGCGGATGCTTGTCCACCGGCCACGGTCCTCGGTGGCTCGTCGTCCGGCGCCCACCACCCAGAAAAGGTTGGGGACCACTGCCTTAAAGACTAACAGATTTATTAAAGTAGCTATACTTGAACAAAAAAACTTCAGAAACAGACTTCAAAGAGAAACAGCAGAACTAAAATTCATTTGCAAATTTAACACCATTAATCTGGGCTTGAATAGGGACTGGGAGTGGCTGGCTCATTACAAAAGCAGCTTTGCCTCTCCTGGAATTGACACCTCCTCATCTATTATTGGGAGTGGACTACATCCACCCTGATCAAATTGGCCCTGTCAACACTGGTTCTCCACTTGTGAGGTAACTCCCTTCTCTTCATGTGTCAGTATATAATACCTGCATCTGTAATTTTCACTCCATGCATCTGAAGAAGTGAGGTTTTTTACCCACAAAAGCTTATGGCCAAATAAATCTGTTAGTCTTTAAGGTGCCACCAGACTCCTTGTAGTAACCGGTTAAAAGACAGGAAACAAAGGGTAGGAATAAATGGTCAGTTTTAGGAATGGATAGAGATAAATAGTGTTGTCCCCCATGGATCTGTACTGTGACCTGTGCTGTTAAACATATTCATAAATGATCTGGAAAAAGGGGTGAACACTGAGGTGGCAAAAATTGCAGACGATACATAATTGCTCAAGATAGTTAAGTCCAAAGCGGACTGCAAAGAGTAACAAAGGGCTCACAAAACTGGGTGACTGGGCAACAAAATAGCAGATGAAATTGAATGTTGATAACTGCTAAGTAATGCACATTGGAAAACATAATCCCAACTATAAATACAAAATGACAGGATCTAAATTAGCTGATATCACTCAAGAAAGAGATCTTGGAGTCATTGTGAATAGTTCTCTGAAAACATCTACTCCATGTGCAGCAACAGCCAAAAAAGCGAACAGAATGTTAGCAACCATTAGGAAAGGGATCGATAATAGACAGAAAATATCATATTGCCTCTATATAAATCCATGGTACGCCCACACCTTGAATACTGTGTGAAGTTCTGGGTGCCCCATCTCAAAAATGATATATTAGAATTGGAAAAGGTACACAGTAGGGCAACAAAAATGATTAAAGGTATGGAACAGCTTCCATATGAGGAGAGATTAAAAAGACTGGGACTTTTCAACTTGGAAAAGAGGTGACTTAAAGGTGATATGACAGAGTGCTATAAAATCATGAATAGTGTGGAGAAAGTGAAAGTGTTATTTACCCCCTCACATAACATAAAAGGCAGAGGACACCCAATGCAATTAATAGGTATCAGGTTTAAAACAAACAAAAGCAAGTACTACTTCACACAAGGCACAGTCAACCTGTTGAACTCGTTGTAAGGGGATGTTGTGAAGGCCAAATCTATACAGGGTTCAAAAAAGTATTAGATAAGTTCCTGGAGGATAGGTCCACCAATAGTTATTAGCTAAAATGGTCAGGAATGCAACCCCATGCTTTGGGTGTCCCTAGCCTCTGACTGCCAGAAGCTGGGAGTGGATGACAGGGGATGGATCACTGGATGATTGCCTGTTCTGTTCATTCTCCCTGAAGCACCTAGCATTGGCCACTGTTGGAAGACAGGGTACCGGGATAGATGGATCATTGGTGTGACCCTTTATGGCCATCCTTATGTTGTTATATGGAGACTGCATTTCTTCTCATACTGTTACCTGAGTTATAAGTAGTGAGCTCAGAGAAGAAAGGATGCTCCTTATGTCGCCATACTCCCTTGCATGGGCATGCAGCAAGGGTCATAATTTGACCCTATGCAAAATGTGTCCAACTACCAAACATAAGTGCCTTTGGATCCCAACAATGCAGACCAATACTGAGTGCTTTTAAGGTATATCCAGCCCAATAGGGCAGGTTGACATTTTTCCATTCATACTTTTTCTGATGGAATATTGGGGTTTCAACTAAATTAAACATTTTTGCAAAAAATGTCCCCCAACATTCAATTTTTCATCAGAAAACTAAAAACCAAAACTGTTCTGCTGAAAACCTAAACGTTTTCTCTTTTTTGATTGCCAAGGGGTCTGGGATTGGAGGAGTTGTATTATTTTTGACAAAAGTAAAAAGGTCCCCAAAACTTTTTGATGAATTTTTTTTTTTATTTTTCTCTACATTTAAGTAGAAAAACAATTCACAAAACAAGCCATTTTCTGGCCAGCTTTAATTTCCAGAGCTGGGGTTTCAAATGTGACATCAGATTTCATGTTTTTGCTTCCAAATCTAGCTTTAGTAGCAACAATATGTCACAGAATCAGGTTTCTTTTCCCAATTAAAAATAAAGAAGTCACACCCCTGAATAATTATTGCTAAAAGTTAATGAAGAATTTAATTTGGGAGATGTAGAAAATATGCAGATTGTAAAAAGGACCAAGCTGGCTTTTGACTCCTGAAACTTTCATTCTTCTTTCTGTAGCTAAAAATCACATATTCCTGACAAATAATTCTTCACTGAGTGAACTCAGGTATGCACCACTCCTGAGAGAATGGTACTTTTCACTAAAAGAGGATACATTTTAATGAATTGGATAGATTCAGTTGTCTCTAGTGTTTTTCTGGAGCTCATGATGATCCCAGGTGATGAGTCAAAATTTGCATTTAAACAGAGGCTGAATACTCTATTGAAAAGACATCATGCTCAAAAGCTCATAAGTAGGGTTTTTCTATTATTTAGTCTGATTGAAATTTATAACAGCTTTTACATGTTCTTGTTTAAGGGATGGGGCATGTTGTTGTTAATTGACCTAAACTGATAGCGTATTTTTGCACTCCATTGTATTTTTGCACTCCATATGTTAAAAACTAGTCCTGATACCCACACTGTGTGGGCTAGTTCCTGGACCTTGTTCCATCCTGGCTTATACGGTCAGTTGGGGACATGCCAAGAATGTGGTTATTGGAGTGTTTCTTGTAGGAGTGTTTCAGCCAGGTAAAAGTTAGAGCAACCTAGAGACTACTCTAAGTTGTGCTAAGGGTGGAAATGGGCTGTGGCGAGCCCCAGGATGAGGGGCATAAGTAGAGCTTGGCCTGACTAACAGATTTGCTGTGTGCGTGCATGTCTGTCTACTGGATAAACCCTGAAGGACTCCCTCAGTTTTTACTCTGGCAAAATTTCCCATGACATGAATGGGATTTTTTTTTTCTGAGTTACATTTGTGTATGAGACAAGGAAGGATTTCAGGACGCAGTGCAGTATTTTAATGTCATCTCCCAAAGCATATCCCTCAGCTGCATTCTCCAGCTTAGTCAGAATGAAAGTGTTGATTTTACTTACCCGACAAACTACTTCAGAGAACTTTCCTTTTAAAAAGCAGCGAAGATTCCCAAAGTCAGGTTCTTAATTGAATTGCTCTTCCATCTTTTAGATTTAAATGTAAAACCAGGGTTCTGACTCATTGTGTACATTACCCATAGTGTTTGGGCGTTTTTTGAATGCATAGTGGAGTTAACCCTTAGGTCCTGGTGAAATTCCATCTCTGGTAATTATTGATTACCTAACATTACGGTGAATACTATATTCTTCCATTTGTGTCCTAAGCTGTGCATTGTTAGGCCATTATCTTGCAAATGGATTCACAATTATAGACCCTTCTGTCTATGCAGAATACCATTGACCTAAAGTATCATTTATTTAATACTATGACTTATTATTTCTAGTATGTTTGAGAAAGGAGGGCATTGGGAACTTCTGACCTGCTGTCCATTAAGGAAAAGCTTTCTTTGAGTAAGAAGCTGTAAAAGGGGATTTCCCTTAAACTAAGACATTTTTGCTAAGAAACAAGCAGAATCCCCTGCTTACTTCCATCTGAGATGGTCTTCCTAAACAATTTCCAGAAGAATGAGAGGTTGAAGGCTGCTGAGAAAGAACACTGGCCAGTTTCAACAATCTAAATTGTTGTGCAGTACTGTGTGGTGTTAAACAGCTGCCATGTTCCACCTCTGAAATAGTAGGGAAGTGATTATTGTGTTTCTAGGCCAAATTTTTGAATAGTGGGTACCTAAATCCATATGAAGGCACCAAAATAAGGCCCCAGGTCAGATACTTAATCATATGCCTAATTTAAAGCATATGTGCTTATTACTCATCTGCTTAGAGTTAGGCATGTGCTTAAGTGCCTTGCTGAATTGGGGTCCAAAAGCAGCCTCTTTGGAAAGGAATTTGTACCCACAGCTCCATTTGAAGTCAATGGAAATTGCACATATTCAGCGCCTATGAAAACCAGGCCCCATTTATTTAGGTAACTGTGTAATTAGGTGTCATGGCCAGGTTGTGGGCAGCCACACCTAATGATGAGAGCCAGACTCCACAGTCAGGAGTCAAGAGTCAGCTGGCTCAGGATAGGGGGAGGTCAGAAGCAGGAAGCAAACTGGAGATCAGAACCACAAGTCAGAGGCCTGGAGCCAAACTAGGCCAGGGTGACAGGAAGTCAAGCTGAGAAGCAGGAGACACAAGGTACACAGTCCAGAATGAGGTGGATCCCCGTTGTTCAGACACCTTCCTGTTCCTGACTTAAGTAGGGCCAGCGGGACAATCAGTGCTCAGGGACTCTGCCACTGAGACGTCCGGGGCAGAGCCTAAAACTGGGGCTGGGCTTCCTGGGTCAGTAGTTGTCAGCAGGCTGCAAAGTGGTAGTTGAAGTGTGGCTGCTCCTGTAGGCCCAGGTTTGAAGGCCATGACATTAGGTGCCTAATGGCCATAGGTTTGAAAGTGATTTCCCATCCTGTGTGATGAAAGGCACTAGTCTTAAAATGTAAAATGCAATCAATGAACAGGTTCTTTTGATTAAATTTATCTCCCAGCGGTGGTAGACTTTTAAAGCTCTGTTTTCCACTGCTGAAGTCAATGGGCATTCGGGTTGATTAAACAATGACTAAGGACGTCAGTATGGGAAGCAAGAGGAGGAAGTTCTCTCAGAGGCACGTCACTGAGTGGCTTAGAAGTCTAGCAGAGGTGCACCCCTCTGGACGTGTTCTAACAGAGCCTGTCATTCAACAGTAAAGGAGACAGGCTGCCTGCTCAAAGAAGACTCCAAAACACATCAGTTTGTGCTGCTTTCTTATCAGAAATTATGGAAAAACCATGGACGATGATGGAAACAATAATATATAAGGATGAAGGTAAACGATGGCAGGGACCATTGGAAATCTCCAAAGATTAAGGCCACTTCTAGGTACTTTTAAGCTGCTAGAAAACAGAACAGTACACTAGAAACACTCTGGGGAGGCAAGGAGGGCATTTTCATGTGTGCTAACATACTGTATTCATTACTGATTTACCAGGCTGATATGGTTAAAACTAATAAGGCTTTGATTAATAGCTGACAGAGTTATTAAGAACAGCAGGTTTTCCTCATGTGAGTTACACTGTCAAGCTAATGAATGAAACCCAAGACTCTTTGGGGGGTAATTAGAAGTACATGCCAGCTATTACAAAATCTTCTAGAGACTTATCCCTGTATTAATGAGACTGGAGGGGAAAGTTTTCAAAGAGAGACATGCACTGACCAATAAATAGGACATGTCACAATGGAACCATAAGGGCTCTTTAAACCTCATGTCAATTCCAGGGACCAATGTGTGGGCCTCAGCACTTCTATACTGTAATTGTTATGTCTGGTAGGTAGGTCTAATTGTAGGTCTATTAATGGTGATTGCCTCCCTTATTTTCCTGGTCTTCCAAAGTTGTATGAATTGACTGACATGTTTCTTTATGTGGCAGCATAATAACCACATCTACCTCATATTGCCATGGTAACCACTTGTATTTTACAGCTGACTAGAGAATGAAAAGTGTGTATTAGAACTTATGCAAGATGCTAACAAAGGAAAACTGAATGATTGGCTCATGCAGTCCAGTTCACAAGGTTTACACTGATGAGGCCACTTTGTCAAGGTAGACATCCCTAATCAATTAGGGAAGTGAGGTGGATGGAAAGAATTATTATACCTCTGGCTGAAATACACATCTACAATGTCTGTTTGTATGCATAGGTTGCACCTCCCATGCCATCCATTCCAGACGCTGTTTTAGATTATTTCCCCAAAAATATTTTATACATAAGGAAAAGAGATGATGTAGTAGTATGGCTCTCATCTATGCTTGCAGATGTCCTGAGTTCAAATCCTGGTGGCACCATGTGTGGAGGATTGGAAAATTATGGCACTTTTTATTTGAACAATGTGATGCTATTGTGGAAAAGGCTAATATCATTCTGGGGTGCACCAACAGGAATGTTGTGTGTAAGACATGGGAGGTAATTGTCCCGCTATACTCGGCCCTAGCCTCGGTCCAATACTGGGCACCACCCTTTAAGAAAGTTGTGGGCAAATTGGAGAAAGTCCAGAGGGGAGCAACAAAAATAAAAGGCTGAGAAAACCTGACCTATGAGGAAAGGTTTTAAAAAAAACTGGGCATGTTGAGTCTTGAGAAAAGATGACTGAGAGGGGGACGTGATAAGAGTCTTCAAATAGTAAGAAGGACTGTTATGAAGAGGATGGTGAGCAATTGTTCTTTGTGTCCACTGAAGGAAGAACAAGAAATAATGGGCTTAATCTGCAGCAATGGAAATTTAGGTTCGATATTAGGGAAATCTTTGTAACTCTAAGGGTAGTTAAGCTCTAGACTAGGCTTCCAAAGGAGGTTGTGGAATCCCAAGCACTGGAGGGTTTTTAAGAACAGATGGGACCAACACCTGTCAGGAATGGTCTAGGTTTACTTGGTCCTGCCTCAGCACAGAGGGCTGGACTTGATGACCTCTCAAGGTCCCTTCCACTCCCACAGTCTATGATTCTATAGAATAAGTGTCATCGTCTCTAGGACTGGGACTAAAATTTCCCAAGCTATTCAGTGTAAACTGTTACATGGCCTTAGCGAGATCTCAATACTGAATTTGCTTTTTTCCTGAAAACTTTCATTCCACATTTGAAAGCTGATTAATTACACAGTAGTTTATATCTAAATACATTTCCTATCAAGAAGTTATTGAGCATAGACAGCCAGATACCTACAGGTTTTATGATTATTATTATTTCAAAGCTTCTCTGGCAACTAGCAGAATATAAAGTCTAAGTCAGTTAATGAGCATAATATTAAATAACTGATGATGCAAATAACTGTCATTTTTTTAATTTGCAAAAAAAAAAAAACAGTTCACTTCCTCCAACATTGATTTTTGAATTAGATGATGTTTCAGTGCCAAATCCATTCAGGTTGCAAAGTCAACTGAACTGAGGAAATGTTGTAATTATATTTTGCTGATTACTTTAGCATTTGTCTCCAGTCTAATCATTAGCCAAGGCAGAATCAGTGGAAGTCTAAAAAAAATTTAGATGCATACATCCAAATGTCTTTTTTTTGTTAAGGTCCCAGAGCACTCATGCACCAGCAGCTTTTGCATTAGGGCCTATCTGATCAGGGCATGCTGCATAGAAGAATGTCATTTCCACACAGGACCAAAAGAAGAAATATTATATCATTCAGGGATCTATTTTCTTCATCCTCCCCGTAACAGGGGGCCTTGCCACATCGGCTGCAGATCCTGGGGGCTAAACCAGCCCTGATTACAGGATGAGCCACATCTAGGTTGAAGCAGGTGTTCTCAGGATTAAAAAAAAAATGCAAGAAGGTGTAATGAAGGAGGGATCTCTAGGAGACTGCAGCTTGGTCTGTAAATGCAGTGGGAAGTAAGAAGGTTCCTGCAGGGCCTTGAGTCAGCAGGGGAGAAGCTGAAAAAGCAGGAAAGAATAGGAGAAAGCTCTCCAGGCAGGAAGAGCCCTGACGCAGCAATGAAGAACCTGTAAAGGCCAACTTGGATGGAGACTGAGAGTTTGTTTGTGTTATTTGGGTTAATCTGGAGACAGACCCTGAACTGCTTGGAGCCCAGTATGTATCAGAAGTCTCAATAAATTGGCCCCCAAGAGGGCATTGGTTTGAACTACCTTTGAAATCAGTGAGTTCCTAAAAAGGCAGTGCAGAGGCACCCTGGCCATTGGGGTGAGGAGATGTTGACAGCACATGTCACGCTCCCTCACCTCTGCTGCACCTGAACAAATGCAGCTCTCGCTAGCGGGCAGATTCTGAAGAGCCCACTCTGTGCTGGGAAGCTTGGTTCCACAGAGGCTTTCAGCATGGAGCAAAGGCTCCCACGATGGACAGATGACTTCAGACCCAAGGGCTCCCCGTCCAGCGCCTTTTATAAGCACTAACTTACTCTGAAAAACAAATAGCTCTTGCTCTCCATGCACTTCCCTCATTGCTCTATAGCTATTGAAATTACACGGAGTTAATTTATAGCCACCATGCAGCTGCCCCTTTTAAGCAGTAGACCGACTGCAGTTAGGTGGGACCATGCTTTAGATTATTCAAAGTTCTCCGTGAAAGCCAATTCTACTGTAAGAAATAGAAGAACGCATGGTCATTGCCTGGAATAGCTTATAGTAAAGTAACAGGCAAGTGAAAGGTGAGGGGAAAGGATACAAAATAAAGGGGAATGGGGCAAGAAGGCCTTGATTTACCTACCACTTGACTGTAGCTGATACTGGCTGCTTTGAAAAGTAGACCCAAGGATTTGGGTATTTCCCTAGAAACTATCTGCCTCAGGCACAAAGGACAAAATCCTGAAGTCAACAGCAAAACTCAGTGGGGCCAAGATTTCACCGAGTGCCTCAAAGATCTCCCGCTGGTATGGTTCAGCCCTTCGCCGCCCCCACCAGCTATGGTTTAACATGCAAAATAGACAGCCAGAGACATTCATGAGAGGAAAAAACCCTCAGCAATCCTTCCAGCAAATAGAAATGTTTCTTTCTTTGTTTCTCATCAATGAATAGCTTCGCTGTGGGTGAAAGAGGAAATTGTGTTTCCACGCAGGGGTCAACATCAGCAAATGTTTGTGTTTTTGTTTATTGCTCCCCAGACTTGGCAATTAACATATAGCAGCGGCTGTTTAATTTCAAAAGGATGCCAGAGCTGTAATTTTGCTCTCAGCAAGCACATTCCCAAACCTGTGGTGGACAAGATACAGCCAACATTGCAGCTCAGATCAGGTTCCTATTTTTCCTTTTGTTGTTTAGCTGTTCTACGTATTCCCAGGTAATAAACAGACTGCCTGGTTGCCTGTAAAATATCCTAGGCAACAAAGCAGGAGGGCCCTGTAGGGCTCTCTCACTGTAAAGAATTACCACTTATGTGACAATTTGCCTGCATTTCAAATGATTAGCTATTGTGGGGCATATCTCACTCCTGCAAATAGTTTTCTTTCAGCGTGTACTGTGCATAGAAGAGGACTATATTTACTTAGGATAAATGGCCCATATTTTTTAGTGAGGCAAAGTGGTTGTGTGGTTAAGGCACTGAACCGGGATTCAGAAGCTTTAGGTTTGATTCCTATTTATTCCACAGACTTCCTGTGTGACTGGGCTAGTCACTTATCTTCCACCCTTTGCTTGTCTGTCTTGCATATTTAGATTTTAAAGTGTTTGCAGAGAGGTTTCTCTCTCATACTGAGTATATATACAGTGCCTAGCATGATGGGGCTGTGGTCTCAGGTGTTATGGAAATGCCTATATTTAATATAAATAATTAGTGATTTCTGAAGTTCATAGAGTTCAGGGTTTAGGTTTTAATGCAGATAAGGACTGAAGAGTTTGGATACCCATCCAGATGTCATCTGAACTACCCAACGTGATTGGTCAACAGAGCTGGTTGGAAGGCTTGGGAGACTAAGCTTTCTTTTGAAGTTTCTAGTACTTCTTGCTTCTGATGCTGCTGAAATAGCATGAAGACAGACAGCCTCTTCACATGGCATTTGGGGGATGTGCACTTCTAATCCTTGTTGTAAGGGCAGCAGGAGGCGACACTGTACTTTCTCAAATCCTCCAATGATGGTGTTATAGGATCAGGATCTTGGTTTTATGTATCTGCAAAAATATGGTACCTCCAGCAGTGCAGACCGCCCCACTCCAGGCAAGCATCATGGGGGGATTTGAATTCAAGGCTGAGACGGAGGAAAGAGTGCTATCTATGAACACACCACCCTCTTACTTGCAGCAGCTGGTTTTTCCATAATGCTCAGCTGAGACTGCATCTGAAATCTTGTTCATGCGCTTGGCAACAATGTTTTTATTAAATATGGGAACCTTTCACTGGACATTTAAAAAAAATAGCCTCAGGTTTTCAGAGGAAAAATGTTCAATTGCTTTAATATGTTCAACAAAAGGGGGTTATTTAAAACCTAATATACCATGTCTGTAAAAAGAATTGAGGTGCTCATGAGATATCTAGATCATTACTAAGTTAATGAAATTCACTTTTTTGCTCATGCAAAATACAAAAGTTATAAATGATTTGCCCATTGAACTAGCTATTCTGCATTCTTTGATTAAAAAGGGGGCACTAATGTAAACTTTATTGCAGTATGGAACTCACAGTATATATGGCCTTAGTAGTTTTTCCTATGGAAAGCTACTTCACTATATAAAGTGATTCCAATTTTGATGTTACAAAATCCTTAATAATACACTTATTGTCATTAAGGCAATAAATATTGCATTCCATTGCACTGCAGTAAGTTTGATATCCTCACTGCAAAAGCAAATATAATAATCTTAATACAAAATGACAGCCACGTATGTGGAAATATACTATGAGCTAAAGAATTATTGTTAATTTACATTATGGTAGTACCTAGGAAATGACCTATTTATAAATTGTTTTATTCAATCCATCCACCCTGAAACAAATATTCTGCAACTGGTCAGTTTCTTGCAATTTTTGCAAAATCATTCATTTTGAGGAGCATCTTTAAGTCATCACTTCTGTTTCCAGTGGTTTCTGGGGGGCTACAGAAAAAGCCAGAGCCAAAGTGCTGCACTCAGCTTGGCGGCATTTCTCCGTCCATCTGGTTATCTGAATGTGACATTAACTTTTAAACACCACATCCGATCAATTCCAAAACGTCAGGGCATGTTCTCAGCTTCAATGGGCAGAGCCCTATTGATTTGGGTGAAAAGTCATTAGCACTTAAAAACATGCTCCTTGTTCTCTCTCTGGAGAGCTGCATAACACCCAGCCAGCAGTGGGGAGAGGAGTGGGGAAAGAAAAGTGAAGGAGGTTTCATGCCTTCCTCTCTCTTAGCATGCTGTGTCCTCAAGGCCTACTCCATGGTAAGAGCAGGAGGGAGACAGAGAGCATGAGCATGTACACCAGCCATTTATGTGTTCCTTCCAGTCCGGGGGGTGTGGGGGGGGGGAGGGAGAAGAGAAGAGGCCGCATACGGAGCCCTTGGCATGGGGTGGGAGGGAAGGGAAGGAGGTTTGGGAGAGTGTTAGAGTCCATGGCAAGGGGGGGAATGGGATGGGGGGAAATGGAGGCACACCCATCAGCTTTAACTGGGTCTGGGGTTGATGGCAGCCGTTAACAGGTTCCAGCATAAACACCACACGTTTTTTTTTCTGTCAAGATATTTTTTCACGTTGCCATCTCAACCAGTCCTGCTCTCATCCATATCTCCTTGGAGCTTTCCTGCTCCTGCCAGATTTCTTTTCAGTCAACCAAGGGTAGGGTGACCAGACAGCAAGTGTGAAAAATCAGGACGGGGGTGGGGGGTAATAGGAGCCTATATAAGAAAAAGCCCCAAATATCGGGACTGTCCCTATAAAATCGGGACATCTGGTCACCCTAACCGAGGGGCCGTTTTCAATGGTGCCCGTTGTTTCTGCAGAGCCTGTTGGCTGGGACAGACTTCACCAGGGAATTCATTGCTGTCCCATCTCTTCTAGCCTCCACTTCCACAGCTACATTCTCTGTTGCTGGGGGGCAGACAAGCCAAGAGTCCCCAAGCACCTTCCCAGAGGGTCCTTAAGCCTAGAAAACAATTTGCACTGAACGCTGCATAACACACAGCACTCTACCTACGTGAGTGACCGGCTGTGCCATCTGCTAGCGTTAAAACTTGCTGACGGCCATTTTAGTAGCCATCAGGGCAAAGATTAAGAGCCTGATCCAACTCTCATGAAGTCAGTGGGAGTCTTTCTAGTGATATGACTGGAAGTTGGATTGGGCCCTAAATGCTCACCATGGACTAAATAGATCTAGATTTGCCGTGGATTCTTTTTACTTCATCCTGGGCTGTAGCACCTCAGGCAGCCATGGAAAGAGGACCGCTCCCATAGCTGCCCTGTTGGCAGCAGCTTTGTATGGAAGGCACAGAATCAACACAACCTCCAGTCATCCTAAGCACCCCCCTTCTCTGGCCAGCACTATTCGCGCTGGGTCTGTACTGGGCAGCTGTGAGATGGCCCAAGAAGGGAAAGCTGAAGTTCCTTGTGCCACTGCAATAATGGGTCTTTCCTTCCCCAGGAGCCTAATGCTAATGTCTGCACCATCTTCTGACAGCACAGAACCTTGAGGGAATCAGGCCAGGAGCTTATCTGTGGAATTTGCCATGATTGGCTTAAAACAACAGCATGAGTCAACAAAAGGTAGCTATACAATTAAAAGGGAGGACCATTTGTGTCAGTCCATTTCTACTGCAAAAGACAGATTTAAAATCTGTTCCAGTGCACTTTGAGACCAAGGCCTTGCTTATAGTTCAGCAGATTCTCTTTTGTTCAAATTCTGGAGGTGTAACGTAGAGCTCCTAGGTAGATTGATGAGCTAAGCATAATGCAAGCAGGAACTGTGCAAGCTTCCCTAATGCACCTCTATTAACACACTTGAGTCTTCTCTTCCAATCCTATGCCACTCTCATGACAGGGAAAATCCATTACAATATTACAGAAAAAGTCAAATTGAATATGCAGCTTGAAATCAAACACCTATTCCGCACATGGCAAAAATTGCTTCTTCTGCTGAGAGCTCTTTGTGCACAAAGAATGAGAGAGGGACAATAGGATTGCAGTGGGGTAGCTGAAAAAAGTGGCCATTACATTTGCAAATCTGAGAGTGGGTGTTTGAGGTTTGCAGCCTGAATAATGTCAGAAATCCAACGAGATGACAGCTTTTCGGCAGCACTGCAATATTAGCTGTCTAGCAAAAACGCAATCGCCACAACTCCAGTGTCATGGTCAAACAGTGCTAATTCATCTCAAAGACCAAACAAACAACAAAGCAAAACAAAAGCAGAAGGTTCAAACAATATAAATCTTCAGCATTTCAGACAAACCCCCCTGCAAACAACACTCAAATACATTGTTGCAGGCAACTTCTGAACTTCCCAATCCAGTGTTGCCATTCTGGCAAATTTTAGCAGGAGAATCACCATATTTGATATTTCCCTGAAAGCCCCAGCTTTATATGGCGGCAATTAGGTGAGAATCTCAACTTTCTTTTAACATAGAATAAGTTCTAGACTTGATGGTTGCAGAGAAAGACTTCAAAACATGACCTGAGTGCACCCTAAAGATGACTTTTTTCTGGGGGAGTGGGGAAAATAATTTTTGGACATTCAGTGTTGTCAGTACTACTGACTGGGCAGGAATATGGAATGATTTGGGGAAAATAGACACGCTTCCCCAGGAAATTAGAGGTATGTCTACACTAGAAATGCTACAGCAGTGCAGCTTCTCCACTGTAGCGCTATAATGTAGCCATTTACTATAGCAACGGAAGGGGTTTTTCCATCGCCAGAGTAAATCCACCTTGCCAAGAGGTGATAGGTAGGTCAATGGAAGAATTATACCAGCAACCTAGTGGTGTCTTCACCAGAGCTTAGGTCGGCTTAATTGCATCACACAGAGCTTGACATTTTTCGCAGCCCTGAGTGATGTAGTTAAGCCGACCTAACTTTGTAGCATAGACCAACCATAGATGTGGACTCAAACTCTTCTAGCCTCTGCAGATATTTTCTACCCAGCTTCAAACTTACTCGACCAATCCTGCAGCATTGCCAAGATTGCATTCACTTTTTATGTAACATCAATTGTTCTGAAACAACTTAGGAATTTACATGCACAGCAAGACTTGGTCATGTTTTAAGGAAGTAAAAAGGAAGTCAGGAAGATTTCCTGTCAGCACAATGCTTTACAGGCCGTATAAAATCAGTTGCTTAGTTTGTTGAATGAAGAAGTGAGAACATCAAAAACTGGAGAGAAACAGCTTATGAGAAAAGTGTATGAAGAAGTAATCTGATTAAGCAGCAGTTGGTGACTATGCATGTTTATATATATTTTCATTAAGAGGCCAGATGTTTCCAGACAGGAGTAAATCTGAATTTTCAAGGTCTCTTGAAACGCACGTACATTTGGGATATATCTCAGTTAGTAGGAAAAAACTGAATCCTTACTAGTGCCCTTTAAAACAAAATATATCCCCAAATGTATGCTAGTAACTAGGTAACCCATTCATCCATTCTGTTTGGTTAGTAGGTTCAATTACCTGAAGAAGACACCTGAAGCTCGATTCCAAGGGTTGCAGCAAGATTTGTCTCCTCATTATTTAGAGCTACCTTCCTCAGGTGGTGGTATGTTTGGTGATTAAGACAGGCAGTCAGGATTCCAGATTTCTATCCTGGCTGGGGTTGGTCAAAAATTTTCCATCAAAATTGTATTCTTTTCCCCCAGTGGAAAACAGGATTTTTGACTAAACAAAATTTTGTGAGAAGTCTCTGCTTACCATGGAAAATTTCATTTGTTGTTGTAGAAATATCGTGGCTGAAACCCAAAATATTTCAGCCTAAACTAAGCTGTGGTTCCTCATGGGAGTTGTAGTTTGCTCCTCATATCCCATTTTCCTCTATGAACAGAGATCCCCAACTGAACTATATCTCCCACAATTCACCACGGTCAGAGAGTTCATAATGTTCAGCTTTCCCTAGCCTAGAGGGGAGACCAAGATGCATTACAGGAGATGATGTTGAGCTGTGGATCCCAGGCTTCAGTAGAGATAAGGAGTAAACTAACTCCCATAAGGCACAACAACTCATTTTCAGCCTAAATATTTCAATGAGTTTTTGGCAAAATAAATAAAGTTTTCCATGGAAAATGTCAATGAAAAACAATTTTGGTTTCCTTAATCAATAAAACATTTTCAGAGCTGCTCTAGTCCTGGTTGTGACCCCAGTTAGCTGTGTGACCATTATCTATTATTTTATCCTCTTGCTTGCATGGCTGTGAAGCCATCATTAACCCTTCCAGGCTCTGCCAAGATACAGTTTACAATGGGTCAAAAATGAGTACAGTTGAAGTTAATGAGATTTGCTCTGTTCAATATCTCTGAGAATATGGCCACTTTTACTAGACATCTGAAACCATAATTAGGAACCTAACTTTGAAAACATGTTGGCCATTATATATATTCACGGGATCTACAGATGCTGTTTTGATGTATACAGTGGATCTATTCCTGATCTTTTTGAAGTTAATGAATTTTGCTATTGAAATCAACAACTTCAAGTTTGGGTATAATTGTATATTCATAACAGCTGATCCAAAGATTTTAATCAAAAGAGTTTTCTGATGGAAAATGCCATTTCAAAGAAACCACAATTTTTCACCAAATAGTATCAGTTTTGATTAAGTTTGCCATACATTGCAATAAAATGTCGAAATGGAAAAACTGTTTTGGAAAATTTCACTTTGGAAAACATTCAGCATTTCAATATCTTTGTGTTAGCCTAGAATCATATTTTCTAGGAAATGGCTACTCCTCTAATTAGTACATTTAATTTATTTATTTATTTTGTTCAAACAGTTTCACTATAATACAAACAAGAAGACAGTTTGATCTAAAAATAAGATGTTTCAATCCATACTAAGTACTAGCAGCCCATTATTTTATATTTTTATTTTTAAAAATCAAATAGAATATTCTAATTACATCACAATATGATGTCATATGAATTAACATGACATTCACTATAATACTGACAAGTTATGAAACAAGGAAAAATTAAATTGAAATAATTTTGTTTTGAAAGGAAATTTTTCCAAAATGAAATTTGACTTTTTTACATTTTTGTTTTGCAGAAAAGTTTGAAAGTATTTGAACAAATTTTGAAATGTCAAAATTTCCCACCAAAATGGAAATTCCAAGTTTCAACCAGCTCTAATATTCATAAAACATGAAAGGGGTTAATGAAAATTTCCAAGCCAGTGTTGCTGTAGTCTATCATTTTTCTTACTTAATTAGCCATGCAAGCAAGAGAATATAATACTTAGTAATTACATAGAATTTGATTATTATTTTAATAATATAGTGCTTGGAGACCCCCATCAGGATTGGCACCCCATTGCTTTAGCCATATAGTAAGGGCAGTCCCTGTCCTGAAGTGATCCAATCTAATTGTACAAGTCATAGCAAGTGGAGTTGACAATCAACGCAAGGTAGAAGAGAGAGGCAGCACAAGGGTAGCAGTGATAAGATTGTGCGGATATGTAGGCTAACTGGTTCACAGTTTGAGTCTGACAGTGCTACCCCATCCGACCCCCACCTTTAGGTTTTGTAATGCTTCACAAGAGTGGGTGAGCATTATTATCCCCATGTTGCAGATGCTTTGACTGAAGAACAGAGAGGTTAAGTGACTTGCCCAAGTTCACATAGTACATTTTTGGCAGAATCAGGAATAGAACCAAGATCTCCCCATGCTCAAGCCAGAGTCTTAGTTCACTGGACCACAGCTGCCACCTCAGACTAGAAATAAGACACCCATTTTTAACAGTGACGGTAATTAACCACTGGTAAACTGCTGCAGTTGTTGTGGTAGATTTTCCATCACTGAGATTTTTTAAATCTAGATTGGGATTTTTTTGTCTAAAGGATGCTGTAGTTCAAACAGGAATTACTTCAGGGAAATACATCCGGTGAAGTGGATTCTAGCCCACGAAAGCTTATGCCCAAATAAATTTGTTAGTCTCTAAGATGCCACATGGACTCCTCATTGTTTTTTCTAAAGCCTGTGTTATGCAAATGGTCAGACTGGATAGTCTATGAATCTTCCAACAAACTTTCACCAAAACCTCTTCAATGGCTTGCTAAAATTTCAGTGAGACATTTTGCTTGAAAGAGTTTCTTCAGTCTGATGTTTTAGACACCCTTCAGCTTTGGAGGTGTGGTGGGCAGAAAATCATGTCGCATTGCAAAAGCTGAAGAAGATCTCCCTTCGAGGAACTACATCTCAATTTTCTCAGTCCCACTGATTGCCTTGTTACTGTCCACCAGTACAAAGCACTTTTCACTGACATTTATCTTGCTCTGTCAGGATGGAGAAGATTATTTTATAAATAGTGAAAAGTCTGAGTGAAATTGCTTCTTTTTTTTCCCCATCAGACAATATCTTTCTGTCACTGGTTAAGCTATTTTCCACTTTCGCTGCCTCTGTAATAGGGAATCCTTTCTACCCTTTATGAAGAATATTCATCATTTCCTATATAACCTTTCAGTCATTTCTCTCTGTCTCTGTTACTAACAAGGTTAACTCCAAACCATTTATCATGGGATTTATGAAAGTTTCCTAAAGCTCTCTCTTGTCCAGAGCTATATCATTTAACTTTACAGGATGAAACAAAAGACACTAAAGACTGGGCCTCCTGAAATGAGTTTCCCCAATTCTAAGCTTTGGTCTTTTGACTGAGGCTTATTACCCATGAAGCATTTCATGGTATCAGAGCCATCTGCTTATCTATAGAGTTAAAGGAACCCATTTTTCTCCCGTGGGGCACTTCTTCAAGAGCTTTCCAGTTCAGACATTTCTTCTATAACAGTAACTAGTTTTAGTAATTACAGACCTAAAAGTTGCAATACTCCAACAACAAAAAACTCCAAAAACAGACTTCAACGAGAAACTGCTGAATTGGAATTAATTTGCAAACTGGACACCATTAAATTAGGCTTGAATAAAGACTGGGAGTGGAAAAGTAAAACTATTTCCCCATGCTAATTTTTTTCCCTACTGTTACTCACACCTTCTTGTCAACTGTTAGAAATGGGCCATCCTGATTATCACTACAAAAGTTTTTTTTTCTCCTGCTGCTAATAGCCCACCTTAATTGATTAGTCTCGTTATAGTTGGTATGGCAACACCACTTTTTTTCATGTTCTCTGTGTATATATATCTTCCAACTGTATTTTCCACTGCATGCATCCAATGAAGTGGGTTTTAGCCCACGAAAGCTTATGCCCAAATAAATTTGTTAGTCTCTAAGGTGCCACAAGTACTCCTTGTAGTTTTAAGTGCACTCTCTCTTCCTTTCCCTCCTACCCCTTAACCCTCCCTCACTGTAAAGAAAGTCTTTCATTTCTGACCCAAATGTATCCCTACTCTTGTACTGTCTAGTACAGTCTGATATTCAGAGCAGGGGTTGGGATTAAGGGCTGCTTTCTTCCATTCTCATCTGGCACTCACCTCTTGGTGCTGGTCCAGCACAGGTTCACAAGAGGAAGGGCCTGGCATTCTTGTGTAGGGGTCAACAATAGTGTAACTGTATAAAAGAGACCCTGATCCTAATAGTGCTAGTGCCATCTGAACAAAACAATTTTGTCTGTGGACACTCTAAAATCAATTTAAAACTGCCTTATACAGGTTTAGCTCATACTTGTAACTAACAGATACAAGCTAAACAACTATAAACTAGATTCACACCAATATAAGTTTGTCCATACAGGGTGCATATCACTTAAAGAAAGCAGTTTTTAAACCAATTTAAGTTAAACCAGGGACACTTCTGTGTGTAGATCAGGGGTTCTCAAACTGGGGGTCGGGACCCCTCAGGGGGTTGTGAGGTTATTACATGGGGGGGTTGTGAGCTGCCAGCCTCCACCCCAAACCCTGCTTCACCTCCAGCATTTATAATGGTGTTAAATATATTAAAAAGTGTTTTTAATTTATAAAGGGGGTTGCAATGAGAGGCTTGCTATGTGAAAGGGGTCACCAGTACAAAAGTTTGAGAACCACTGGTGTAGATGACCCCCCCTCCTCCCTTATGCTCCTGCCTCCCTCTGTTGCATCCACCTATCGTCTCTTGTCTTCCACAGAGTTTGTACGCTCTCTGGGGTGGGCGACTGTCTTTTTGTTATATGTCTGTACAGTGTATAACACAACGAGGCCCTGAGCCCTAAGTAGAGCCTGTAGCTGCCGCGGCAACGCAAATAATAAAAGCTGCAGGTATACAAAATCTGACTGCTTTTCAGTCATTGAAATTATCCCCATAGCATTTAGCCACAATTTGCTAGCTATCCTCAAGCTGTGATGCACATTTCCCAGAGTGTGAAACACGTGACGGCAACCCTTCTAGCCTCCCTTGGAAAGGTGCCATTACATTCAAGAGGAAAGCAAACCTGAGGAGTGCCAACATATCTACACTGCCATCTGCTTCTGTTTGAGATCTCTTCAACTGAAAGCTGCCCTTGTCTAGTAGCCACGCCTTTGCCATGCAGTTTTTAAATGGAAGCTACTTTTAATTCAGCAGTTATCTTAGGGACCATCTTTTTGTTCTGCATTTGTACAGTACATGTCACAGTGGGTCCTGCTCCATGACACAGGTTTCTAGATGCCACAGCAATATAAGTAGTAATATTTTAAAGATATCTAGCACCATCTTCGACATCACCTCTGAATTTAGCTAATTATATGTACATCCATATAGCCATGAAAGTAATAGCATTTTAAAGTTAATACAGTACATGCAGCATCGATTTTGTTTCCCCAATTACTTTAATTTTCCAAGCCTCATAAACTTAGGGCAGGGGTGGCCAACCTGTGGCTCCGAAGCCACATGCGGCTCTTCAGAAGTTAATGTGTGGCTCCTTGTATAGGCACCGGGGCTGGAGCTACAGGCGCCAACTTTCCAATGTGCCGGGGGGTGCTCACTGCTCAACCCCTGGCTCTGCTGCAGGCCCTGCCCCCACTCTACCCCATCCCGCCCCCTCCCCTGAGCCTGCCGTGCCCTCGCTCCTCCCCCGCAGAGCCTCCTGCACACCACAAAACAGCTGATCGGCAGGTGTGGGGAGGGAGGGAGAGGCACTGACTAACAGGGCTGCTGGTGGGCGGGAGGCGCTGGGAGTGGGAGGGGAGCTTATGGGGGGCTGCTAATGTATTACTGTGGCTCTTTGGCAATGTATATTGGTAAATTCTGGCTCCTTCTCAAGCTCAGGTTGGCCACCCCTGATTTAGGGGATTAAAGTTTTTTCCCATCTGTAGGTGGGGTTTTCCTCAAGCACATCCCTCTTTCACAGGCTATTGTTTTTACTTCCCAATGGGCTGATCAAAATAATCAAAGAATTTGGCATACTCTTTTCTCCCCAAATTCTCTTTCATACATCATACAGCCTTTTTCAGATCTGAAATTCCTTTAGTCAGCCTAGGAAGCAACCATATGGGCAGCTGCAAGCAATCGCACAACTATTGATGAAGAGAAAGCCCAGAATTACCAAAATAAAAGCATGGAGAGAAAGAAACTGCTTGTTGCTAGCCACATCTAAGATATTTATATGGTCCCCATTACCATAATTTGTGATCACTACACAATCTTTATCCTTATAACATCTCTGTGAGGTAGGGAAGTGCTAGTATCCTAATTTTACGGATGGGGAACTAAGGTATGGAGAGACTAAGTGACTGAAGCACTTGGAGGAGAGGAAGGTGATCAGGAACAGTTAACATGGCTTCACCAAGGGCAAGTCATGCCTGATCAACCTGATTGCCTTCTATGATGAGATAACTGGCACTGTGGATATGGGGAAAGCAGTGGATGTGATATATCTTGACATTAGCAAAGCTTTTGATACAGTCCCCCACAGTATTCTTGCCAGCAAGTTAAAAAAGTATGGATTGGATGAATGGACTATAAACTGGCTAGAAAGCTGGCTAGATTGTCGGGCTTAACGGGTAGTGATCAACGGCTTGATGTCTAGTTGGCAGCCGGTATCAAGTGGAGTGCCCCAGGGGTCGGTCCTGGAGCTGGTTTTGTTCAACATCTTTATTAATGATCTGGATAATGGGATTAATTGCACACTCAGCAAGTTCGCAGGTGACACTAAGCTGGGGGGAGAGGTAGATATGCTGGAGGGTAGGGATAGGGTCCAGAGTGACCTATACAAATTGGAGGATTGGTCCAAAAGAAATCTGATGAGGTTCAACAAGGACAAGTGCAGAGTCCTGCACTTAGGAAGGAAGAAGCCCATGCACCGCTACAGGCTGGGGACCGACTGGCTAAGCAGCAGTTCTGCAGAAAAGGACCTGGGGATTACAGTGGACGAGAAGCTGGATGTGAGTCAGCAGTGTGCCCTTGTTGCCAAGAAGACCAATGGCATATTGGGCTGTATTAGTAGGAGCATTGCCAGCAGATTGATGGAAGTGATTATTACCCTCTATTCGGCATTGGTGAGGCCACACCTGGAGTATTGCATCCAGTTTTGGTCCCCCACTGCAGAAGCGATGTGGACAAATTGGAGAGAGTCCAGCGGAGGGCAACGAAAATGATTAGGGGGCTGGGGCACATGACTTTAGAGGAGAGGTTGAGGGAACTGGGGTTATTTAGTCTACAGAAGAGGAGAGTGAGAGGAGATTTGATAGCAGCCTTCAACTACCTGAAGGGGGGTTCCAAAGAGGATGGAGCTAGGCTGTTCTCAGTGGTGGCGGATGACAGAACAAGAAGCAATGTAGCAGGGATGCTGTTCATTGCTTCTGTCCCAATTCTGTAGATAAGTAGGTGACCCTGGTAGCCAAATGCCTTTTGTCCACACTAATTTCATTTTTAAAGTGTTCTCCCTGGCTAAATCCATAGGGGCTTCTAATTACGCCAACCATGGAAATTAACTCATGAAATAAAGAGGACAGAAAAGAGGCGTGGAAGCATGGCTGACCAAAGCTGACAGTTGTCTAGAAGAAATATAAGGCTCTGTTGACTTGAGTGGGAGCAGAAGCAGGGTCATTCTTGGTAAAGAGCTTTAGGACCCTCCAAAATGAAAGGCACTATACCATGTACAAGTGTAATGCAAGATAGTATTTTTTTTCAAATGAAGCAGACACTGAAAGGCTAGTTTCCTATACGACAATTTAGGAACTGAGAAACAATCTGACAAAAAAATTGAAAAATGTGGCTTAGGGTTAGAAGTGGAAAGTTGTTCTATATATGGAGGGCTCACTATTTTGCAGACACACCAAGTACTTGAGGATACCATTTTAAGGCTAAATGAGTCAGCACAAAACACTGAATTCTGGGCCCTTGTTCTGGTGGCCATCATGGAACACTGAGGATTCTCCCTGAGGATTAAGCCAGTCCTTGAGTGGTGCAAAGCTTTCATTTAACCACCTCTACCCCTCCAAGCAGGGGCAGCCAGCGACAGAGTAGAGCACACACAGTATTCCACCAAATCCTTGGCTGATTCAGTGGCTAAGCGAGTGTGTAACTTAGGGCAGTCCTAAGGCTGCTCCAGTTTACATTGGCCTAGGTTTAAGGAAGCAAAAAGGATGTAAACACAGCTGAGGACTGTGTCCAATGATGAATTCTAATGGCATTCTCATCTGAACGGGTATATGCTATGAAACATAAGATGGAATCATGCCTCAGTATAAGGAATCATCCCAATAGCTTGAACCCAGATTGTTAAGAAAACAGCAATTTTATAACTACAAATTCAGGGACAGACTGCAGCTGCTCTTTATGTAGGTGAATGGGAAGGAGAAAACACTCCCCTTGCACATCCAGTGCAGGAGGAAGCCAGAATCCTAGAGTTTCTGCTACTGGAGTGTATACGTGCTGGGAAATCAAATTGCTTAGAGATGCTGCCAAACTTCCCCCCTCAAAAGAGATGCTCTTCAGGACCAAGGCTATGGCTCCACCCTCCTCTCCCACCGGCTGGCCATTTGTGGGCCAAACGTCAAAGGGCGCTCCTCTATGCTTTCCCTACTGAGTCTGGAGGCATTCTGCCTTCAGCTGACCTCCACAGAGATCTGGGTGCAGTATCTGTCTCATACCACTTCTAAGCAATTGGAACCCCCAGGCCCCAAGACCAGCACTGACCCCCACACCTCCTGTCATATCTCTCCGGTGGCTTAAGGACACTGTCTGCAAAGCTCCACCCTTGTGAGTATCTTGGTTTATAGTTTAACCTTTCAGGAATATGCGATAGTTGCAGTAAGCAATGAAGTAAGCACCGACTTTGCAGAAGGATGTCTAAATTAAATATGTTTTACTTATAGACAAATGACAAGAGACTGATAGATCCATACAAAACTAGTAAACAATTGTATGCAAAAAACCTGACCCACTTTCCCAACCACTCTCAAGCGTTCTTTGGGATTTGGTCAGTGTCTTTTCAGGGTCCCAAGCATGACGCTTCTCTCCCCCTTCCTTACTCCGGCCTAGTCTTGCCTTCTTGTTCTGATTGGTGAGCCCACTAATAAGAGTGGACCTTGTCCTTTTAGAACTTCAGTCCCATCTGTCATGTGAGCCACTGAGCAGCTGCAAAGCCTCCCATTAGGTGATCAAGGTCCCCTGTCAGGTGATCTGTTGCTTGGTTACTTCCCACCTGGAGTCCAGACTGGAAGAACTATTTTCTTGCAGCTTTGGCCATATTCTTTGACATAATCAGTCTATTGCCAGGGCAAAGTCATTCTGTGGTAACAACCCCTCATTGCTCGGCATTGTTTACCCTGTGTTGACACCCCTGGGAATTTCAGTCCAAGAGGGAGGTAAAAATACAACAAGGAAGACCCAGGACAATGTTACAATCAAATGGGTGCTCACAAAACAAAATGGAGTTTGTAGTTTGATATTAACACATACAGATATATACTAAATCATCATGCCCCCATTTTACAGATGAGAAAGAGACACGGAGAGATCAAGTGACTTGCCTGAGATCACTCAGGATATGTGTGGCAGAGGCAGGAATTGAACCTAGTTCACCAAAATCCCTGTTTAGGGCCCTAACCACAAGATCATCATCGTATATAGGTTAATACACATTTATATATGTCTTTTCCTTCTGACCCTTTTTTGCCCCAGTTTGTATTTCATCATCATCATAGCAACTTCCTTAATTATAAAGTTAAAATAACTATATTAATATAGCCATGGGAGAACAGACAAACCCAGAACTGAAGTGACGTCTTCTGAGTTGACTCGTGGAATGCTTTACAGCCTGCAGACTGTTAACTAAAACAGGGAATACAGTCTGCTAGCCCTTTTTAATTACCAGTGAACAAAAGAGAAGACGAACACTTAGAGAAACAAATTATATAAGCAATAAGGGCTAGGGTAAAGTGATTTGGGAAAGGGCAGTCATTCTTTCTAGTCACAGATGATCAGAGTTGGGTAGGTAGAGCCCCCCGGGCCTTGTCTGTCAGAGTTCAGAGAGATGTTCCTTTGAAGAAAGTTTAAACTTGCACAGCATGACAATAATAATCAGTCAAAAGACCGTGTCTGTTGCGCTTTATCAAATCAGAGTGTACTAATGGGTCTGCATGGAGGCTTTCAAAAAAAAAACAACCCCACAGCGTTAAGATTAATAGCACAAAAAAGTGTTAATGATAGCCCTTAAAACTACTTGTCGCATACTTAGTCATTTTCTGCAAACACAAGCTGGAACAATGATCTGTTTTTAAAAAGTCATTTAAAATGCAGGGAAATATAAAAAATATTAAGTGCCTGAGGAGTTTTAATGGAATATTTCTGCAGCTGGGTCATCAGAGATGTGTACATGGGGGCTTTAGTGAACTAGGAAATGGAGGCCAGACTGTAAGGTTTTCTGGTTTTTGTCATGCATCTCTTTGCTAGGGTCGTAAGTCCCAACAGAAGTTGGCTTTGAGATGATGATCTATTCACCTGCTCCATATTAAGAGGAAGGACACGATCAGAAATGAGGATATTCCTAGCTGAAATCAACAAGTGCCTCCATCAGCACTGGTTCTGTTTCGGTGGCCCTCTTGCTATTGTAACCCCCCTTTCCTCCCTGGGTTACTCGGGAGAAGGCACCACTCACCTGTGTGCCTGATGTTGGTGACATTAAGAAGCTCCTGAGTATCCCAGTGGTGATGTTGGATAGGTGGGAATCCTCTATCCACCCCTCTGCTGCAGTCCCTTTACTCCTAAAGGAATTTAAAATTGGCGGTGCCTTCACCTGGCTGGCCCTTGTACACACTCAATGGCAAGCCTTGGGAACATCCAGGAATAAACCCTAGTCTAATAATAATAATATTATAATCTGTGGCATGGGTGTAACTCAAAAATACCAATTATAAATAATATACAGCCAGTATACTTACATTAGAGTTAGTACACCTTTACTTAACAACTTAAAGAAACAGGATATAACAGACTAAGATTAAATGTCACTACTAATTTAAATCCACAGAGGGCAGTTGAATAAAATCAATTAACAAATACAGTATACAGTAACAAATGAAACGTATCTAACTGGCATTTACACTGCCACCATTTACCCCACCCTGGAGTGTGCACTCCTCTGGATTGCAGAGTCCTAGATGCTTGCATGGGCGCGCTGGAAGATCTGCAGCGGGAGACAGCGCTCTGTTGGGTCTGGGCATCAGTCCAGCCAAGGCAACAAGCTGCACAACCCCTCTGATGATTGGAGCTGGCCCCACCACATGTCAGCCGCTCTGGGTCCTGGTTCGGTGGGAAGATCACTCAGCCTCTCCTCAGACTCAGTTAGGGTGACCAGATGAGGGGAAGAAAATATCGGGATACATTGGGGGGGGGGTGCCCGCCAGCAGAGCAAAAAACAAAACAAAACCCAGTGCTACCGGCGGATATCGGGACAAAGATCGGTCAGGACGCGGGACAGACACTGAAATATCGGGACGGTCCCGATTTTATCAGGACGTCTGGTCACCCTAGACCAGTGGTTCCCAAACTGGGGTTCGAGAACCCCTGGGGGTTCACAAAATGTTACAGGGGATTCTCGGGAAAGAATTCCCTAATGGCGGTCGGAGCTGTCCCTAGGGACCCCGGGCAGCACGGGGCCAGCAGCCCGGAGCCCGTGGACTTCCAAGAGCTAAGCAGATCAAAGCAAGCATATTTATCACATTGAGGAGATTTAAACTTCAAGACTCCTTATAAGAAATGGAAAGGGAGGTGGATATTTTTTGCTGTTTTTAAAATTAAATAGGCAGCTAGTATTGTTTTAAAAATTATTATGAAGAACAAGTTTAAGCTTTGTTGTAACATGTGTTGTTTGCCTGGATAGCTCAAGACCTGAATGCTTCGGTAGGAGGAACTCTTTGAGTTGGCTTCTTAAATACCTTCATGCTGTTTCACATCTGATACTCCTTGATGAAACATAGGCTTATAACAGGCTTATTCAAAGTGATACAAGCTACTGGAAGAGTGTTGCCGTTTTCATAATGTAATAAACATAATGTAATGATAAATAATAATTAATAATAAATAGTGTGTAATAAGCATGTCATAAAAACAAATTTTATATTTCCAAGATCACTGCTTTTATAATTTATACTCAGGTAAAGGAGAAAATCCCTGGAAATATTCATTTTTAGAAGGGGGTTCACAAGACTTGACATTTTAGTGAAAGGGGTTCACAGGTTGTTAAAGTTTGGGAACCACTGCCCTAGACTCAGTCTCTCTGCTGTGCTCCTTCCCTTGCAAGTACTTTCCCAAACTAGAGTGGGGGTTACTCACAGTGCTTCACTGCGGGCCCACCTCAGTCAGCTCTAGGCACAGTAACAGTCTCTGCCCTGGCTCCAGTGAAGCCACCAACAGCCTCTGAGGATCCCTGCTCGATCAAAGCCCCAGCTGGCTCTCAACAGCAGCTTCTGGCTTCCTAGCAGCAGGTTATGGTAGGGACAGAGCTTCACACCAGCAATCTCACTCCTCTTCCCCAAAAATGGAGTCCATCGCCTGCTCTCCCTGCACTGCCTGGAAGAGAAAGTATCTGACTCTTTCTCCCAGGCATCATGGGAGTTGTAGTCTCTAAGGCTAAATTGCAGCACACCGGATCTTCCCAATTGGAACACTCCCAATAAAGATCAGAGGCCCCTCTAGTAAAGGGTGCCCACACTACAGACACATTATTAGAATGGCAGACAGACTAATTACAGAGCCTGTTTACCAAGGGACGGCACTAGCTGCGTCACAATCAAGCGGTCGCCAAAAGCTTCAGTGGTGTGATAAGATCACCAAATTGAATATCCAGCTAGTCTATCTGAAGGTTCTAGCCAGAGATCCATCTCAGTAGTGTGCAATCTGCAAGGAGACTATATCTCTTTGGGATTTTCCAGGCGGATGATGATCTGCAAAGCTGAATCTTCAGTCAGATATTCCATTTGGGAGCATGAAAGTGGGCACTAAGTGAGGCCAGTGAACCAGGCAGACTGCAGCGTAAGTCAGGAGATTTCTATTGTGCATGTGGTTAAGACCAGGGTGCTAACACAGACATAGTTCCTTAGCTGCTAATAGAGATCAAATGAGTAAACTCTGCGAGAGCCCTGTGAAATCAGTGGTATAAATATTTCAGAGATGTGTAAGCTAAGGCCTGAGGAAGTCAGACCCACATTTTCAAAACTGATTTCCAGTTTTGAGTGCCTCAGTTTATGGATGCTCAACTTTAAACTTCTAACTTCTTTACCTGAGCTCACAAAGCGCGTCCAGTCGAAGAGCCAGGAATAGAATCCAGGAATCCTGATAGCCTGTATCTTACCCTATTTGCTAGGCTACACTCTCTGGTTAAAAAATTGGAAGTACCAAGATGTTTGCCAATCCGTGTTCCCGTCAATCATCTTGCATTTATGCCACTTTCCGCCTCCTTTCATCTGTTTTGTCTTTTTAAGACTAAGCAATTCACAGCAGGGATAATGCCTCCCATGCATCGATACAGCATCCAGCGCATTATTTTGCATACTGCAGTAGCACACACAAATAACAGCCATAGTCAGATTTGGGGTGAGATTAGGGAAGGATAAAAAATAGGACATAAAAACGAGTGATGGGAATCAAAAGGTATGGATAGGAGTCTGAAGTTTGCAGATCCCCAGCCAAGAATGCAGCAATTTCCTCCCCTTTTGAGAGTTTTAACCTTTTACCATGGTTGTAATAAATGCCTCCTGTTTAAATATTCATTACATAATCTATGTTTGCCCATCTTGAAATATTTTATTCAAACTCTTGCGAGCAAAGACAAGTTGTACTGAAGATGACTAAGTTGGCAATGAAGCAGCAGTGGCAGCTCTCACCCATTCATTCCCAGCACATTGGAAATTTAACAGGAACATAATGTGTCTCCCAGTCATTGTTTCTTATCCTGTTGTATTACAACCTCAGCAAATTTATTCCATGTAGCAATAATTGCCACAGGCATCTTGTTCAATAAAAGTGTTCATAAGGATTTTCTTCTTTCAAAATGAACATAAGAACCCCTGAATCCTGTATTATGACCAATGCACAGAATAATAGTTCTCAGAGATTAAATGCAAACTACTGCAAGTCATTTGACAAAGGCAATGGAATGCATTTGCTTAAGCAGAACTCTCTGGTTTATGGCTGGTATCATCCCAATTAAGCACCTGTCTGACTATGGGAGAAAGTTCTTTTTATATCCTAAGAGGATATAAGGGGAGCAGTGGGGGCAAAAAACCTAACTGGTTTCAAGACTGAGCTTGTTAAGTTTATGCAGGGTAGCTATGATGAGACTGCCTACAATGGCATGTAGTCGATCTGCAAATATCTCCAATGGCAGGTGGCAGGACACTAGATGGGGAGGGCTCTGAGTTACTACAGAGAATTCTTTCCCAGGTGTCTGGCTGGTGGATCTTGCCCGCATGCTCAGGAGTTTAACTGATCACCATATTTGGGGTCAAGAAGGAATTTCCCCTCAGGCCAGATTGGAAGAGATCCTGGGAGTTTTTCGCAGTCCTCTGCAGCCTGGGGCACAGGTCACTTGCAGGATTAAACTAGTGTAAATGGTGGATTCTCTGTAACTTGAAGTCTTTAAACCATGATTTGAGGACTTCAGTAACTCAGCCAGAGATTAGGGTTTATTACAGGGGTGGGTGGGTGAGTTTCTATGGCCTGCAATGTGCAAGAGGTCAGACTGCTGACCTGGCCATTAAAAGTCTGGTTGGCGGTGCAGTGGGGCTAAGGCAGGCTCCCTGCCTGTCCTGGCTCCGTGAGGCTCCCGGAAGCAGCTGGCATGTCCCTGCAGCTCCTAGGCACACGGACGGCCAAGGAGGCTCCGCGTGCTGCCCCACCCGAGCTGCGGGGGTGGCGCTTGCAGGCAAGGGCAGTGCGCATGGAGACCCCTGGCTGCCCCTGCACCTAGGGGCCACAGGGACATGCTGGCCACTTCCAGGAGCTGACTGAGTTAAGCACCACCTGGAGCCTGCACCCCGAACCCTCTCCCACACCCCAACCTCCTGCCCCAGCCCATAGCCCCCTCCGGGAGCCTGCACCCCACACCCCCTCCCGCACCTCAAACCCCTGCCCTGGCGAAAATGAGCAAGAGAGTGAGGGTGGGGGAGAGCGAGCAACAGAAGGAAGGGGATGGAGAGAGTGGGGGGAGGGGCCTGGAGAAGGGCTTGGGCAGGGCTGGGGCCTTGGGGCAGGGGCGGGGCAAGGTTGTTCGGTTTTCTACAATCACAAAGTTGACAACCCCAGTTCAGAGTCAGATATGTTATGCCTACAAAACATACTTAAGCAACAAAATGGTGCTCTGTGATTTACACTGCTTACAGTCAGGGGAGTATGAAATGAAACAACATTGCCAAGAGCTAGATTCTGCGCCCATCACATTGAAGAGTTCCATTGAAATCAGAGACTAACCTAAGGCATTTCTTCCTATATGCATTGCTTTGCGAATCTAATAAGATCACTTCAGCCACCTAAAGATGGAGTGTGATTCAGTTGCCTTCCAAGTTGGGACCTAAGCATCTGAGGATTTTGTCCTTTTCATCCCCACACACACTATTGGTCACACTGTAAATGTGACACATACTTTGATGATCCCATGGATTCCAATAGGACTACTTCAGGGAGTAGCTGCTAACCAACATGAGCTAGAGGTTCACAATACGGCCTTAGGTCACTTTAACACTGAATGTCAGGACTTCAACCCCAATCAATAGCTTTGGTTTTATATTTGTTCTGCAAAAGAAATTGGCCTTCCTTTCATATATGCTTTGAGGAGAATTTCCTTCCCCCTGCTTGTGAAATATGGGAGCACTGAGGCAATGGTCAAGTACAGAACCACAAACAAAGTCTCCAGGGCTTCAAGACTAATATAATTGGTTATCAAACAAAAATGCCTGAGTCAAGGTTTTAGACTAAGAGATTTGTTGCTGACTCATGATACTTGGGGTAAAACCCTGGCCTCACAGAAGTCAGTAGCAAAACTGATTTTAATGGAGCCAGGATTTCACCCTTTTTAAAGCCCCAGCCCGTAGAAGCATAGGCTTAAGTGGGACTCCTCAACTTTCATTAGTGCCCCCTCCCTCCAAAAAGCTTGAAAACGCATGGCCTGAGTGCACCCTAACGGCTCAAACAGAGAAGTCAAATATAAAGTACACAACTTTAAAAAAAAATCATGATTTTTTAGCACTTGACTCCTGATTTTTAAACACCCAGGCTTGGCAAGACTGTTCTACTACTCCAGTTCCTTATCTACACTGCTCTATTAGAGATCAAAACCAGACAACACTGAGCTTTAAAGGTGGATTTCAGCCTGGTCCTTAAATGTAAACCAAAGAGGAAGACTTTGTGAAGCTTAAATTTAAGGTTGTCCTTATCTCCCCTCTCCCCCACCATACTCAGTTGTCTCTCTTAGGTATTTACCATATCCCTCATTACCATAGTATCTGAGCATGTCACACTTTTGAATGCATCTTCACTGGACCATCTTCCTTCTAGAATTATTTACCCCAGTTTCCTAAAGCTGCTCTGTTTTATAATCTCTAGAAGGAGTTACCTACTGATCTCGGCTGGCCCAGCCATCCTTCCCTGGCAATTTCTGCACTGAAGCTGTGTGGTCTTTCCTCTGCTCAGGGAGAGAGTGTGTGAATCCTTTCCTTCCCAGCCAGACAATGTTATTTACAGCTGTTTCAAGGGTTCTGCTTATACAATTCCACACGAAAGTGAGTGGCTTAAAAAAGTAGTTGGTTTCAGAAAAGTACACCCAGGCAGCAGACGGTTCTCTGTCCAGCCTACTCCTTTTCACCCCCATTTCACTGGTACACTTACAGAAAAGCCACTTTAGGAAATGAGGACAGAGGTACATGGCATTTTTTCTGCTTCCTGCAAAGCTTCTATTGCTATTACAGTGTAATTTCTTTGTCTGGATTGTGTCATCTAGTTTTTGGTGTCTCCAGTCTCTTTTTCTCTCTCTTTACTTATGGAAGTCTGGTCCTTAAATGTAAACCAAAGAGGAAGACTTTGTGAAGCTTAAATTTAAGGTTGTCCTTATCTCCCCTCTCCCCCACCATACTCAGTTGTCTCTCTTAGGTAGTTCCTTTCCCTGCTTCACATTTTCATCCATTCACTCTTTCCTAGTTTCTCTCTCTTTCTCCTTCTCTGCCCCTATGGATAGAAAACACTCTCCCTCACTAACTTCATAGCCATCTACTCCCTGCATTCACTCACCCAGCTCCTCCAGTCTCAGCTACCTCTTTGTCTCATCACGGTCCACAGTTGTTGGTCAGTTGGAAACAGTGATAATTTCCCCCTTTGGGATGAATTTTTAATCCTGGCTTCCCTTTGCGCCTGCATACAATTGTGGGTGAAACTATTTGCAGATGGAAGCGAGGGCCTGGCAAACATCTCTCTCTGTCTGTTAGAATCAAGGTTTTTATACCACTCATCACCGTGGTATCAGAGTCCCTTGCAAACTTAACTATTAAACATCTAACTATTTGACAACATCTACGGTCCATTATTTTGACCTCAATTGTACCCATACATCACTGTACTTCCTAAACTGTACTCATAATTGTTTGTGGGCATGGCAAATAATGAAGAGGACAGCTTATTGATACAAAGTGATCTGGATTGTTTGGTAACCTGAGTGCAAACAATATTTGTTTTAATACAGCCAAATGCATATATATGTGTCTAGGAACAAAGAACGCTGGCCATACTTACTGGAAGGAGGACTCTATTCTGGGAAGCAGTGACTCTGGAAAAGACTTGGGGGATCATGTTCAATAATCAGCTGAACATGAGCTCCCAGTGCTATGCTGTGGCCAAAATGGAGAACCTTTATTAACAGGGAACCTTGCACAGGAGTAGAGAGTTTATATTACCTCTGTATTTGGCAAGGTGTGACCACGACTAAAATACTGTGTCTGGTTCTGGTGTCCACACTTTAAGAAGGATGTTAATAAATCAGAGAGGTTCAGAGAAGAGCCACAAAAGTGGTTAAAGGATTGGAAAATATGCCTCATAGTGAGACTCCAGGATCTCAATCTGCTTAGTTTAACCAAACAAGGTTAAAGGGTGACTTGATCACAGGGTATAAGTACCTACATGGGTACCAAAACTTTGATAATGAACTCTTCAGTCTAGCAGACAAAGGTGCAACAAGTTCCAATGGCTGGAATTTGAGGCGAAACACATTCAAACCAGAAATAAGGCACAACTTTGCAACAGTGAGGGTTATTAACTACTGGAAAAAATTACCAGGGGATGTGGTTGATTCTCCATCACTGGTAAATTTTTAAATCAAGATTGGATATTTTTTCTAAAAGATCTGCTCTAAGAATTATTTTTGGGGAAATTCTATGGTCTGTATTATATAGGAGGTCAGATTAGATGATCACAGTGGTCCCTTCTGGCCTTATAATCTATGAGAGACTAAAAGAGGGGATGAGTAAAGTGCCCTTTAAAAATCAAGCCCTTTATATCTCCTCTTAAAAGCACTAGCTTCAACTTGATTTACAATTGTCAATCTCCCTAAAAAAGACTTAGAGCATCACATGAAGGATGTTATCTAAAGGTCAGTTGCACAGCATTGCTTTGCCATTGAGCTACCTCCTGTACAAAATTCAACACTAAATCTTGCATTGAATTTCTAGATTTATGTTAATCCCGTAAAAAGTTTTCTAAGATGTAAAACCAATTTAGAAACCTAATTTACTGGAAGTGATATGCAAAGGGCTGACTGGTGAATAATAATAATAAAAAGTTACCCTAAGTAAATAGTACAGAAAGTTGCATATATAAACAACCATGATGATACTAAAACTTTCCCCAGAGATAATTGCACAGTTTGTTCTCAAATTTATTAACGTTTGGCTATTTTTTGCTACTATTTATGAAACATACAATGCACCAGAATTAAGACTGTCAGATCGTAGAGCTTAATGCATTATTATACATTATTTTGCTATTTATGATTGCATTTGGGTTTTAGTGAAAGCATTTAAAGGTTGGATTTTATACTCATAGTGCCCAATCCAGACTGATGTTAATGCCATAATTTATGTTTATTTGAATGGGTATAAAATCTGTCTCATAACATGTTTATGCCATAATGATTTTTGGGCCTCTCTGTGTTGATTCTCCCCAATACACTGCTTCACTATCACACAAGAGGTACAGACTAGTGAAACAGCCCTAGCTCAGCAGGCCCCCCTGGCAGAGTAGGGCAGAAAATGGTTTACCTATCCCTTGAATATTTTCAAGATTTTGAATTTTTTTCCATGTCTTAAATTGGGATGAAAAGTCCAAATCTCAACCATTTTTGTGAACCAAAAACATGAACAAAACTTGCTCTGGGCCAAAGTGTTTCATTTCAAAAGGTTCAAAATGTTTCATGTTAATTTTGACCTCCCTTTAACCTTTCCAAAGTCCAATGAGGTTACATTTCCAATTTGAAAAGATTTTTTTTTTTTTTTATAACTGGAATTTTGTTTTGAAAGTGTCAAAACAAAATATTTTGACAATTTCAAATGTGTTTCAACATTTCTTTAAGTCAGGAGATCTGTTGAAACAGATCCTGATTCATAAACCTTTTTGGTTTTGACTAATCACATGTTTTTGATGACTAAACATTTTGTCAAACAATTCCCAACTGGTTTTACTCTGCTAAGAGCCAGCATAAGAGCTCTGGGCCAGATCCTCAATATACCTTTGAGTATCTGGGCCCCTGTGCTTCCCCACCCCTTCCCAGATCAGAGGGCATATTAGAGGTAGGGAATTTTTAAGGGAAAGAAAAGCCATGACTGGCTTTACAGCAGGCAAATATTCCTCTGCAAAGTAGATTTAAGTCTCCTTTGTTTTGTCCAAGTCATGTAAATGGGATTTATCAGTAAGGCAAGATTGAGCCATATATTTGTAAAACTCAGTGCAAATTTGCCTTACCATATATAGTAATTTTTATTAATTATTAATACCACAGCCTCAGAGAGAAACTTTATCACCCTTTTCCTACAGCAGAGAAAGCTGCCACTTCCACTGTATTCACAACTCATACGTATAGGTATTTAGCAAAAGAAGGGACCATCCAACCCTTGCCAGAGAGTTTAAAATCCACATTAATTACAGAGAGTTCTGAGAGGAATCTGATAGAATAAACAAATATTACAAGCATCTCAGTCCAAGTGTCCCAGATCTCAGCCAGTTAGGTACCACTCTTAAGCTGGAAACAATATTAAATATACATGGCCCGTACACTGGGTTTGTGAGGGATCCTCAAAAGTTCTTGAACTAGAGGATTTCTCCCCCAGATGGACCCAGACTTTTTAGGGGCCCTTTACACCACTTCAGCCCTTTCACCTGTTGCAAAGGTGCCAGAGCAGGGGTGAGACTCTGACCCTAGGAATATGAAGAAACAGGGACAAAGTAGGAAACCAATTGGCATTTTTTAGAGTAGCAGCCGTGTTAGTCTGTATCCGCAAAAATAACAGGAGTACTTGTGGCACCTTAGAGACTAACAAATTTATTAGAGCATAAGCTTTCGTGGGCTACAACCCACTTCTTCGGATGCATATAGAGTGAACCATATATTGAGGAGATATATATACACACACACAATTGGCATTGTTAGTTAAGATATTATCCACAATCATTCCCAAATTCATCCCTGGTATAACTCCATTGGCTTCAGTGAAGTTATATCAGGTGTGATTTTGCCCCATAATACCTAGCTCATTCTTTACTGAAATCATAAGAGTACTCCTAAGTAAATGACTTTGGTTGTCATGGAATTCCCAGAACAGTTGAGAAATAGTATGGGGGTGGGCGGAGTTTGTGTATGTTTATATACAACAAACTCTGGGCCTGATTCACCACTCTTATACCCATTAACATGGACGTAACTCCCTCCTACATCTTTTGACTTGTCTGGAGACTGGAGAAACTAAATGAATTTTGGGGGTACCTGACTGTGGCAGGCCTGGGTAGTTTTCTCAATCTCTCTGGAAGCCTGAGGTTGTGATATTAAATTAATGAAAAGTAAAAGATTTAAGATGGAAAATTTAGGGGTGCAACTGGAGGGAGGGGGGGAATCACATTTGAAGTAACTTGGAGCTAATGACTCTAAACCTCATTTATCATTCAGGTAGATGTGCAAAAGTTAAGGTTGCCCATTGATAGCTCAGGCCCTTCCAGAACATCAAGTTCAGCAGAACTCAAACTTGTGAAAATCAGGAAATATAGAGTTAAGATACATGCCTGTGCAACCTTAACTCTGCCCCCCCTGGGGCTGCCAATACCCACTGGGAACTATTTGCATGCAGTCCAGCTGCATTCACTGTGGTAGGTGTAGCTGTACTGAATGGTGGGGGAATAAGTTGGAGCAGATTGCAAGACCTGTAGTTGAGATCTGAGGAGATCTGGAGGGCTGTGGCTCTGCATGCATGAGCCCCTCTGTGTGGGTGATCAAAGGAAAGAGGTGCATGCCTACCTTGAAAGGCCAAGTATGCCTCATTTCAGAACTACATTGTGTGGGATGTGTCAGCAACAAGGCACAGGAATCTTTTTGCTATGGGGATTGTCAGCAGTTAGGTGGGAGATGCATGTGGTGTGTGAGTTTAATGAATGAAAGGACTGCATTGATGAATTAAAGGACTGCATCGTACGCATGAAAGGGTTGAAGGAGTTGTAAAATTTAGTAGATATAGTGTTCTTTGTGTGGAGATGGTTAACTATATGAGCATAAGGAGCTTCTGTTGAGTATAGGGCAAAGACTGAGTGTGAGCGTGTATTATGGGCTTATTGATGCATTACTCAAGGAAGGTGGAGTTAAGGTTGTGTGGGTGTTTACCGTAACTCCATAATTCCTGTTTTTCACAAGTTTCAGTTTTCCTGAACTCAGTGTTCTGGAAGGGCATGAACTATTGCCAGACAACATTAACACTGGGTTAATGGAGTTATTTGCCATTTAATTGCCAATTTTTTTAAATGGAAAGAGAAATGTTGTTGGTAGGAGTGTGTGGTCATTTAGGCCATTGTAATTATCGTGTACCTGTGCAGTTCAGATGCTCCTGTGGACAGGTAATGATAATATCTAGTTCTTACATAACACTTTTCATCAGTAGATCTCAAGGAGAGAAACAGAGTTATTCCCCCTGTAGAGCTGGGGAAATTGAGGCACGGAGAGGTAGTGTAATGTGTCCAAAGTCACACAGCAGGACAGTGGCAGAGCTAGGAATATAGCCTAGGTTTTCTGAGTTTTGGTCATTGTTCTCTCCCATAGGCCATACCATTGCCGTGAGATTCCTAAATGCCCCTTTGTTGTAGTGGAATGGGGATACTGATCACGTTTTGAAATGTTTGGAGTATGTAGTTGTTAACAGAGGCAGTGACAGAAATTGCACATATAATCTATGTCCCAAGAACCTGACATTTTTTATTACATGATGGTTACAGTAACTTTGAGCATGAGAGAGAAGACTGGTGTCTCTCTCTCTCCTCCTTCCCCACTATTCCCTGGAACATATAGCTTCCCACCACCACCACTATTTTCATGTCACCTTCCCCTTCCCCTTCCTGTCCCATTAAGCCATTAACATTTTAGAAGCCAGGTGTGCACAAAAAGCATTGGTAGAATCTGTGAACCTTAAGAAAAGCTGGAGGGGTGGGGGGCTTCAGGGGGCTGTATCTCAGGAACCTCGCAATCAAGTGACCTAAAATTTGGCTCATTAACCCTACCTTCTGCCCCCCAATGGCACAGCAAATTTCAAGACAATCTTGGTACACGTGTGGATTTGGAAACACTTAATAAAATTGACCTTTCAAACAGAAAATCTTCTCAATGTTAACTGTAGCAAAGCTGGCACTCCACTGTAGTTTTTATTAAATTAATCATCAGCGACTCATATACTTTAAGGCCAGAAGGGATGATCATTTAGTCTGACCTGCACATCGTAGGACACAGAACCTCACCCACCTCCCATAATAGATGATAACCTCTGGCTGAGTTGCTGAAGGCCTCAAAGTACAGAGACTGCACCATTTAGCCTAATTCAAACCAGCAAATGTCCTCTGCAATGCACGGCCTGGGAAGGCAAAGCAACTGCTTTACTAGGGCACAGCTACACTAGAGAGTTTGCCATGCGGCTGCACTGCTATAAGCTCTCGAATGTAGCCGCTCTAAGTTGACAAGAGAGATCTCTCCAATCAGCTTAATTATTCCAGCCCCTGTGAATGGCAGAAGCTATGTCAGCTGCCGTATACACCGAATACACGAGTGCTTATGTTGGTGTAATTTATGTCACGCAGGGGGGTGATTTATTCACTCCCCTGAGGCTATGTCTACATTGCACTTTTGTCGGTAGGGGTGTGAAAAAAATACCCCTCTGACAGACAAAATTTTACTGACTAAAAATGCCAGTGTGGACAGCGCTTTGTCGGTGGGAGATGCTCTCCCGCCAACAAAGCTACTGCCTCTTGTTAGAGGTGGTTTTATTTTGTTAAAATAATGCTCTCCTGCCAACAAAGAACAGCTACACTGCATACCTTACAGCAGCACAGAGCCTGAGTGACATAAATTATGCTGACATAAGATGTAGCGTGGACATAGCCTTATCCCCAGCGGAAAATAACCCTGACAGCAGAGGAGGCTCTGAGAGGTGTGAAGTGGCCCACTCATCTCAATAGGATGGTCTCAGCTGCATGAGAATACCCCATGGAGATGAACACAGCTTAACACAATAGCTCAGAGATGTATGAATTAATCCCCTCATGTTAGAGGGCATTTCCATCCCCCTTCCCCAGTGCTGGAGAGCCTGTGATATGCATCAAGCATGCCCTTTTCTGAACTCCTCACCCCAATATCAATGTGTTCTTGGACCGTTATCAGTATGCGTGGCCTTAGTTTCCAACCTAGAAGGGCAGGTCTTTCCCAGACGCTGGCAGGGATGGGGGCCTGATGCCCCCCAGATCCCAGCTCAGATGAGGGAGGTAAGAAGAGGGGCTCAGATACTCCAGAAGGGCAAGACCCTCCCTCAGAAGCTGATTTACCTAGCCAGGGTCAGAGCCCTGTAAATGAGTGGGGGTCCCCATATCCTGGCTTACAAGAGGGGAGTCAGTGAAGGGGAGGTCAGACCCCCATAAATGGAGAGGGCCTCCCAGCACACATGCAAAGGTAAGGAGAGGGGCTCAGTCTCCCCCCCCCCCCCCCCGCACATACAAACAAACACAAATCCTGGCACAAACATGGGAGGGGAAAATACGGAGCTACTCTCTTCTCCCCCAGTCTGCCTGCCATTCATCTCCACATCCCCAGTGTCCTACCCCTCCCCACCCCTGCACCTGAAACCCCAAACCCCACTCCCCTCCCTACTACCTATCCCCATTTTTCCTCCCTCCCCTCGCTGCAGCCCCAAACCCCTCCCACTATTGTTGCACCCTTCTGAGTCCCACCCATCACACCTTCTCCAATTTAGGATCTCACTTATTTTAGGGTCCCCCCCTCCCAACAGAAGCATATTTCTTTTCATACTGCCTTTGAAGAGCACTTTGGGCTGAATTCTTGCATTGAAGTTGCATGTGTAAAGTTACACGTGTGCTTCTATCTTCGAAAAATTGAGGCCTTTTGTTGTCAGTTTGGCCCTTGTGACAAGAGGATAATCATGATGACTTTCAGCTGCATGGTTATTGGTACAATTATTCAACATGTCTGCGTTCTAAAATAGATACCAATGTACCATTGTAATATTGCCAACTTCATGCATTCAAAAATAATGAGTCTCCCCTCTCCTCCTGAAAAAAATCTATTTTTTACATTGGGGTTTCTTTTATTTGGTTTTATCTGGTTTTCAAACCTTTAGAGTACACTGGCTTCAAGTTTGCAAGCTTTTCTCCTCAACCATGAGGTCTAGAAACTTGCTTTTTTTATACGTGAAAGTAGAGATTCTCACACCATCTCCTCATTCCAGCAGGTGGGATGTGAAGAGAAAAAAATATCAAGTATCATGAGATTTGCAATAAAATTATGAGTTGACAACACTGTCAAAATCAATTGTTTAAAAAGAAAACTCTCATGTGTTACTAATAAAACTGGATATTAAAAACCTAATTCGCTTTGCATGTTTGTTGTTTTTCATTTTGCATGAAGTTTAGACAATGAAAATAGATTGTTCGGTTCCACTGTTTTGTGTAGTTAGTTTCACTTTCCAGACCCCTTTCACTAGCAGAATGCTGAAGTGCTAGTTAGAAACACTAAGGGGAGAAATTTAAATGCACAAACTAACAGCTTACATGATTTTTAAAGACGTCACTGAAAGTGTTTCTATGAATAAGTGCAAGAGACTTGAATGGGGATAAAACCAATAGTTCCACAGACGAGGCCGCCCAGAGGATTCAGGGGGCCTGGGGCAAAGCGGGGGAGCTGCGGCGCTTGTACTCACCCAGCGGCGGTCTGGGTCTTGGGCGGCATTTCGGTGGCGGGGGGCCCTTCAGTCACTCCGCGTCTTTGGCAGCACTGAAGGGCCCCCTGCCGCCGAAATGCTGCCGAAGACCCGGAGTGACTGAAGGGCCCCCCGCCGCCGAAATGCCGCCGAAGATTCGGACCGTCGCCGGGCCAGGGCCCGGGGCCTGGGCCAAATTGCCCCACTTGGCCCCCCGGGCGGCCCTGTCCACAGAAATAAAAAAGGGTCCTGCAGAAAGGATTCTAAATCCCAGCACAATTTGCACAGGGAATTATCTCCTTTCCAAAGAGTTTTTGAGCCATCCAGTAGAATCTGAGAAATAATTATGTCCCTGCTATACAAGCACATAGGTTGGTTTTCAAATTTTATCATAATAGTATCCTTCTCTGTCATATTCTGTGGGGCAGCTGATGTAATTGCCATAGCTCCAATGACTTCGATATGAGTTTTTCAAAAGGATAGCAGGCCTTTTTAAAAAAATTGTTCCTTCTCTGCGGATTGAGAAAGAGTCGGTGCATCTGCCATTTCTTTACAATCCCTGCCCTAAGATATCAAAAACATTGCCAATTGTCTGTCTTGCACTCATTAAATGAAAACTGAAGACTTGCTTTTTTTTTTTTATTGCTTCCAGTTGTTAACTTGGAATTGCACTCGAACATAGTGTTATTGAATGCTTGTACATCTTCTCTGAAGAGCCTTGAGATGTTTTGGCATGATTAGATGCAATACAAGTTCCACTTGTCTTTCCCTACTGCCTTATAGTACTTAAGATCATACTGTCATATAATCAATACCACAACAATTGAATCCAGCTCTGTTTTCTGGAGTGCATTCCATAAATCGGTACCCCAAAATATCACACAGAATTAACTCAGACACTCCAGCATGTAGTATACGATACCATATCATAATAAATGTGATACAAAGATACTCCATAGTGAACCAGTTAAAGCATTCAACCATGATGCTATTAACAGAGGAATTACGAGGCATGGGCAAAGAAGACAAGATGTGTTTTTAAGATCCAATTGAAAAGAGATGGAAAGTCAACGAGGTGGAGACAGAGAGAAAGACACAGAAAAGCTGCAGTATTGCTAACTTGATTCTCAGTGCCCTGGTGTTTAAATTTCACTCTGAACATAATGGCTATTGAATGCTTTTCTTTCACTTGGATGGTGTTCACATCTACATTAAGTCAAAAGAACAAACGATCGGGTACTGTGCACATCTGAAACGTTGGCTGCACAGTAAACTTGTTCTCACTAGCAAAACACTTCAAGTGAGGTTTGTACTCTGAGCACTGACTCTATACATATGACATCCTGGGGTTATATAACAGGGACCCTATGCCATGCACAGCCCTATGAATCCTGGGACTCCATGTGAGACAATTCCTCCCCGGGATGCTCCTGCCATGGTGCAGCTATCTGCTAACCCCTGGGGGTCCAGGTGCCATAATCCAGCCCAGTGACTCTCTGGCTCAGCCCCAGGGACTATAGGTTGAGAACTGCTGCACTAACAAATCGGTGCCAGTTTTGAGTGGGATTTTCCAAAGCTCCTAAGGAAAGGTAAGCACACCAAACCCATTAGCTTTCAGTGGGACTGGGGGGGGAGGGGTCTATTTTTTAAAAGCACCTAAGTGACTTAGGAGCCTACATCTTATTGATTTCCACTGGGACTTGGGCACTTTTGAAAAATACCCCTAATTCCTTTAGGTATTTTTTAAAATCCCACCCTAATCAACATTGTCTTTGGGTTAGTGACCTGGTGAGGGTTTCGTTTCATTCTATACAAGCAGTTTGCCAAACTACTTTGAAGTGCTCTTGGTTTTTTTAAGTTTTTTGAGGCCCTAGTTTAGTCTCCTCTGAAATCTTTGTTGTTTACAAAGCAAGGGAATTTCTATAGATACAACATCCAAATGCTGCCCCCTCCCCCACCAGCTTCCTGATAAAGTTCTGGAGTCTAGTGACTTGGCAGGGGTATCATTGCTGCCTGAAGAAATCAATAACAGGAGACCACACAGGTTTATCACGATTATTACTGCAATAAGGTCATGCACAGCCAAGACGGAAGCTGGCTGCCCCTTGACATCTCCCTTTTCTTTTTATTCTGGCAGCTTCTGAAGTGGAAAATCCATAACTAAAACCAATAAAAAACTGCAAGTGTTACCTTGTGGGGAACCAAAGAACGGGCTGCCTGTGTGTTCTTATAGAGGGAGGAGAGCTTAGAGAAGACGACATAGGGAGTATTTTAAAAACAATCTGCAGAAAAGTGAACAGGAAATTGCTTCTTACCCAGACCTTCCCTCCAATTTGCTAAGGGACAAGGCCAGGATTCTGAAAAAGCCTGATTACAGCCCTCAGGCAGGGCATGAAGCCTGATTTACACCTGTGCAAAGTGGGACTAATCCTGATAGCCCCAATATTCAGCTCCACCTCTTAGGTGATGCAGCCCTGGAATAGGGACAAAGGTGGTTTTATGCTACTTGTGCACCACCAAAATTCACTTGAGGTTTGTAAAACCCCCAGTGTAAACTAGATTAGTCCCAGGAGCTGCTGGGCTAAAGTTGTCCTCAAAGGACCATCCGCTAGCCCAAACAGTCAGAGCACAGAGCACTGTAGTCATTCCCCAGCCTGCTCTTAAACTGCTGCACTGGCCCTATGCTGGCTGGGGAACCCCTCACTGCTGCGGGAATTCCTGATTGGGAGCATCTGGCTACTTTCCACCCCCTTATGCCACGGAAGAGGCTTACAGAGGTTGGAACACAGCCAAAAATCTACCATTCTGAGGGCTTGTCTACACTTAAAACGCTGCCGCCGCTATAGCACTTCGGTGAAGACACTATGTACGCTAACAGGCGGCCTTCTCTTGTTGGCATAGGGAATCCACCTCCCCTGGAGTTGGTAGCTAAATCGATGGGAATTCTCTCATCTACCTAGCCCTGTCTATACCGGGATTAGGTCAGTTTAACTGCATGGCTCGGGGTGTGGATTTTTCACACCTCTGAGTGATGTAGTTATACCGATCTAATTTCCTTGTGTAGACCAGGCCTGAGGCATTAGCATATTACACTGACTCTGCACGTTTGTTTGTTTGTTACACAGCTGTGAATGACGACATAAGGTGCAAGGCAGTAGAAAGATCAAGCCAAGTGGGCTATTCTGACCTATAGCATCTGAGGATCTATTGTGTTCTAGTCTATAGAAGTTCTTATACTGCCCTCATCACTGTAATATCAGAGCACTTTCCACTACTGCATTAATCAACATGACTAATGTGACACTCTATACCTCGGGGGAAATGCCCTGTAACCTCCATATTTGTCATTTATATATAATTGTGATCTTGCATATAAAGCATGCCAAGTGCTGTATCAGGGGAAAGGTTATGATCCACTGAAAGCCATTGTTCTATCTAAATATGTATATGATTAGTGCATATGAAGTTATGAGATTGTGTTGTATGGTTGTTACTAAAACATGCTGGGAGTTGGGGAATTGCCCAGATATTAGATCCCCAGAGAAAAGGACAAAGCAGCTGACCAATACCCGGGTGGGAGTCGAACAACCATCAACAGCCATTGTCCAGGGAGCTACAATGCAACTACTCACTTGCACAAGGCCACACCAGGGGAATTGCTCAACTTTGCCTGGGAACTCAGCAATGCCCACCAGATATGCCTGGACTTGTGTTCTCCAAGCACATGGACTAAGAGTATAAAACAGAAGACAGTGACCCCATGCTTTGCCTTTTCTCCTCCCCCCACCTATGCTGCAACTAGCAACAAGGACACTCAGAAGACTGAAGACTCCAACAGAGACTGGCCCAGGTTTCAAGGGTGAAACCTGTGTCATATGAACTGCAATATCTAGTGGGGTGAGAAAAACTGCTTAATTTAGATGTTACCAAGTCTAATAGGGTTGAGAGTTTAGACTGTGTGCTTATATTTTATTCTCTTTTGGTAACCACTCTGACTTTTTGCCTATCACTTATAATCACTTAAAATCTATCTTCTGTAATCAATAGGGCTGTCAAGCAATTAAAAAAATTACAACACAGAAAACAACGTGTACAGTGCTCACTTTATATTTACTTTTTATTACAAATATTTTCACTGTAAAAAACAAAAGAAATAGTATTTTTCAGATTCCCCCATTGCAAGTACTGTAATGCAATCTCTTTATTATGAAAGTTGAATTTACAAATGTAGATTTATGTAAAAATACCTACATTCAAATATAAAACCATGTAAAACTTTAGAGCCTACAAGTCCACTCAGTCCTACTTCTTATTCAGCCAATCGCTCAGACAAAGAAGTTTGTTTACATTTGCAGGAGATAATGCTGCCCTCTTCTTATTTACAATGTCACCTGAAAGTGAGAACAGGCATTCGCATGGCACTGTTGTAGCCGGCATCACAAGATATTTACGTGCCAAATGCCCTAAAGATTCGTATGTCCCTTCATGCTTCAATCATTATTCCAGAGGACATGCATCAATGCTAGTGACGGGTTCTGCTCGATAACAATCCAAAGCAGTGCGGACTTACGTATGTTTATTTTCATCATCTGAGTCAGATGCCACCAGCAGAAGGTTGATTTTCTTTTTGGTGGTTCAGGTTCTGTAGTTTCCACATTGGAGTGTTGCTTTTTTAAGATTTCTGAAAGCATGCTCCACTCCTCGTCCCCCTCAGATTTTGGGAGGCACTTCAGATTCTTAAACCTTGGGTCAAGTGCTGTAGCTATCTTTAGAAATCTCACATTGGTACCTTCTTTGCACGTTGTCAAATCTGCAATGAAAGTATTCTTAAAACAAACAACAACATGTTCTGGGTAATCATCTGAGACTGCTATAACACAAAAAATATGGCAGAATGGGAACAGAGTAGGAGACATACAATTCTCCCCCAAGGAGTTCAGTTACAAATATAATTAACACTTTTTTTTAATGAATGTCATCAGCATGGAAGCATGTCCTCTAAAATGATGGCCGAAGCATGAAGGGGCATATGAATGTTTAGCATATCTGGCACGTAAGTACCTTGCAATGCCGGCTAAAAAAGTGCCATGCGAATGCCTGTTCTCACTTTCAGGTGACATTGTAAATAAGAAGAGGGCAGCATTATCTCCTGTAAATCTAAACAAACTTCTTTGTCTGAGCGATTGGCTGAACAAAAAGTAGGACTGAGTGGACTTGTAGGCTCTGAAGTTTCACATTGTTTGGTTTTTGAGTGCAGTTATGTAACAACAACAAAAATCTACATTTCTAAGATGCACTTTCACGATAAAGAGATTGCACTACAGTACTTGTATGAAGTGAATTGAAAAATACTATTTCTTTTGTTTATCATTTTAAGAGTGCAAATATTTGTAATAAAAAATAATATAAAGTGAGCACTGTACACTTTGTATTCTGTGTTGTAATTGAAAACAATATATTTGAAAATGTAGAACATCCAAAAATATTTAATAAATTTCAATTGGTATTCTATTGCTTAACAGTGTGATTAAAACTGCGATTAATCGCAATTTTTTTAATCTTTTTTTTTTTAGTAATTGCGTGAGTTAACTGTGATTAATTGACAGCCCTAGTAATCAATAAACTTGTTTTGCTATTTATCTTTACCAGTGAGTTTGCCTGAAGTGCTTGGTAAATCTGCTCAGGTTTACAAAGGCTGGTGTATATCCACTTTCCATTGATGAAGAGATGAACCAGTTAATAAACTTGCATTGCTCTAGAAAGGGTCTTGAACAGTGCCAGACGGTATATTCCTGAGGTACAAAGCTGGGAGGATTTGACTGGTGCCTTTCTCTGTGTGATTCATGAGTGGCTCTGGGAGCATTCATGCAATCTAGCTGGGTGTGGGGCTCCACATGTGGTTGTGCTGAGTGATGACAGCTCCTGGAGGGGTTTGCTGCTTGTCACTTGCAAAGCATTGTGAGAGACAGCCCAGGCTGGAGAGCTAAGGGGGCACAGTGGTCCCACAATCCCAGGTTGCACCCTGGGGATCCTGTCACAACTAACGTCAGGCATATGCGGTTCATTCTCTCTTTAATTTTCTCCGCAAGATGCGACGCAAGAAAATGAATCCTGGATTGACGGGAACACAAAGAGAATAATAAAAATAGGCACTGAATACTCCAGTGCCTTTAGTAATGACTTGTCCAGTCCTTCTGCTTGATAACATGGCCTTTAAAATAGACCCTGGCCCATTGAGAGAAATTTGGGTCCCCACAACGTCCCAGTTCACCCCAGTCACAGACATTTTGGGAGCGGTCCCTGAGCTCAAGACCCTGATACAATTGCCTCCTCTCTCATCAGCCCTGAATGAACCCTTGATATACCCTTAACTTGTCAAGTCTTACACCAAGAAGAGCGAAAGGACAGTGCCATTGAAGTAAATGGAAAGACTCTCATTGACTTCAATGGTCTTTGGCTCAGGCCCCAGGGATGTTTGAATCTCTCTCAGCTCTGAGGTTTAGCCATCAGGGGCACATAAAAACACTGAGACAGCAGAACAGTTACACCGGGATTTGTTGCTACCACGAATGCACCCAGGTGCTTGTTAGAGTAGGAGACCAGGGAACTTAGTACTTGACCTGTTACTGACACTGCTGCTCTTGTAGTTAGTGATGAAAACTCCCTTGAGAGCATGTTTTACAGATGCTGATTCCCAAGTTTTACTGATGCTGACTCAGTTTAAACAGACTACCGGCTAAAAAGTATCACTGGTCAGATAATAAAAGACTTTGGAGATTAATATCACATACAAAATGTTTAATAGGCAATTACTGGGCCATGCTATACCATCCCTGAGAAGGATATCATTTGTGATTTCTTGTTAGCATGTAAATCTACTCATAGCTGTTGGACATAACCTCAATCAAACAGAGGTTTTGGTATTTCCTTGCACTGATTACCCAGTTGGCTTTGATCAATTCCACTTTTAATATGTTTTCTTTTTGGTGGGAGGGAGAACATTAAGTCCTGGGTAGTTTAAATACATCACACACACACACCTCTCTACTGTAGTGGCATTTAATTAAGTAACAGGTCAGATACAGAGAGTTTAGTGGTTCTATTATTGTATTAGAAGATAAGGTGGTTTCGGAGCATGAAGTTAAAGCTGAGTCATTTTTCATAGCTTTAGGGAAGAACTGGTTGGTTAGGGATGGATGTACTACTGCCATTATTTGTATTACAACAGCATCTACAGACCCCAACTGAGATAGTCATAGTGTCTAAAGTCAGAAGGGACCATTCAGTCTGACCTCCTGTAGATCACAGGCCACCAACACACTAAACCCAATATCCAAAATCAGACCAAAGTATTACAAGCCCACAGGAGTCTAAAAAACTATTACATGCTACAAGAAGAGAATAGGAGGGACCAAGATGCACCACTGCCCCTGCAGTGTCAGAGAAATGATGGCATGAGATATACTCATTGTGCTAGGCCCTAACCAAACACAAGAGACAATCCCTGCACCAAGGAGCCTACAATCTAAATAACAGACAGATGGTGGGAGAGAGAAGTGCTCATATCCCCAGTACACAGATGGGAAACTCAGGCATGGATAGATTAAGTCAATTGGAACTGGGTGCCTAACTCCCTTAGGCCCCTTTGAAATACCATCATGGCTCGCCAAAGATGAGGACTGGGACAAAGCCAAGAACTTAAACCACTGGATTTTGGAAATCTAGGTGTGACTGGGCTCCCAGGGGGCCACACTGGAATTACTCAATTAAGGTGAACTGCAAAGAATGGGACAGACAATCCCCAAAGCTGTTGGATATTCCAATACTTAGATTTACCAAACCAGCACAAAACAGCTTCTATAATACCTCACTGGTTACCCAGAAGCCAACACAGTTCCCTTAAAGCAACCCAGCCTCCACCCATACACCCAAGTCAAATATGATGAGGATTACTGAAAATCTTATTAATCATATAATAAAGTTCTACCAGTCCCAAAGGAATGGACACATTATCTCCCCGGGTTAATGAATATTCCAGCTCTTACCTAAATACATGCTTACAGCCAAATCTTATTAACTAAACTAAAATTTATTAAAAAAGAAAAGACAGTATTGGCTAAAAGATCACTATACATACAGACATGAGTACAGTTCTTGAGATTCAGATTCATAGTAGAGATGGTGAGCTTTGTAGTTGCAAAGAGTTCTTTCAGAATTAGTTCATAGGTTATAGTCCAATGTTTATATTCAGGGTGATTCCATGTTAGGAATGGAGATCTCAGCCTTTTGGCTTAAGCTTCCCCTGCATGAAGCATCAAGCAGATCTGAGATAAAAAGGATCAGGACCCCAGACTTTCTTATACAGTTCCAGGTCTTCCCTGACAGCTCGGAGTCTTTAGGCGAACAATAGGCAATCATGGATACTTTGAAGTAGACCTATTTCCTATGCATCACCGGTAATTAGCTATATGGATTAACATAAGGCAATTGCCCATTTTCCACCATTCTCAGGTGATTTGCCGTACATTTGAAAGAGAGATGAATACAGTGATATTACTATGTTTACAGTACATTTAAATGTTAATATTTCCTTTTGATCTCTGAATCAATAGACTACAGTATAGACAGGGACTGTTTGACTACATTGTTAACCTATAACTATATATATATGTATGTAAAACACACAAAAACAAACTATCTACCAAAATGTCTCTAATGGTTGAATGTGGGTCATTTAATGCTGCAGGATGCTTAACCCTGTCTAGCCATGTGTCACACTAGGTTAACAGTCCTTCCTCACAAGGTGTATGGACTGATATTTAGGTACAGGGTCCAGCTTTGGGCTGGTCAAAATGTATCCGGCAAAGCTGTTTTTCAATGAAAAGTTGGGGTTTTGACTAAATGAAATTTATTGTAAAAAGAGAAGTGCCTGCTTTCCTTGGAAAATGGATTTTACAACTAAAAATACAAAACAAGACACCCCCAAACCAAAAGCAAAGTTCCTGGCTGGATTAGATCTCCCATGATTCCCTAAGTATTATTGGATCAAATCCTAAAAGATGCTAAGCAAAGCTCTCTGTGAGCTTAGGAAGGCCTAATAAATAACACTGAAACATGTTGGCCCTTCTCCTACTTTGCTTTCACGGGTGGTTTCTAGGTAACACTTGGCAACAGGTATTTTATATGCAGAAAGCATTGTGTGCTGACAGGTCCCTTCCATGCTGTTCCCTGTGTTCTTTGCCCTGAGGGCCATTCTGCCCTGACAAGTATGAATCAAGACCGCTCTGGTAAAAAGGAGCAGAGAGTCACATGTTGCAAGGCACACACAGCACAACCTCAGGTAGGGAAGTTTTCAGACTTCGAAACAGGGAAACAAAATGCTGTCAGCCAAACTAGAGAAGTGACAGCCTATGGGAGCTGTCTAATATGCTGTATGCCCAATTCTTCACTGCTATGGCAGTTTTCCACTGGGTTCACTCCACTGAAGTTATTCTATGCCCTTTAGCATTTTCCACAGAGATGCTGATAACTACCCCCAATGATCCAGGTCTTCAAAGTTATTTAGGTTCCTAACTTGCACTGAACTCAACAGGTATTAGGAGCCTAGATACATTTGAGGATGTGGGCTACTGTGCCTGATTCAGCCCTCACACTGTTGTAACTCTACCGGTTCACTAGCCTCACCGGTATTAGAGGGGACTCAGGTTCTTTATGTAGGAGCTGTAGTAATACTGGATTGTTTGTTTCAAATCCACCAGCTTCCAGCTAGGGTGACCAGACAGCAAGTGTGAAAAATCAGGATGGGGGTGGGGGTAATAGGAGCCTATATAAGAAAAAGACCCCAAAATCGGGACTATCCCTATAAAATCGGGACATCTGGTCACCCTACTTCCAGCAGACAGAGTGATCCAGAGTGTGGTTCTAGTACTAGACATCTAATCTCTGTATTGACAACCCCAACCGTTCAAAAATCATGAGTCAGACCCAAAAGAAATGATGAGATTGGGCTAAAAATCATGAGATTCTTATAAAAGATTAAATCAGGATTTTTATTCCACCTTCTGATTTTTGATTTCCCCCCCCCCGCCTACTCCCAGTGTGTGTGTGACTAGCACTGTACTGCCTACTCTGGCATAGTTATTGAAAGGAAGATGATTTGGGCTCCTGCTTCAGGAGCTCTCACAATCATGCAAAGAGCTCTTACCTTTATGCAATTATGGAGCAGAGCCGGCAGGTACCTATTTCTCTCTCTTGCCCTCCCAGGCTGTGGCAGTTACCTGTTCCCATTGCCGCCAAAGTCTGTGCAGCTCCATGCAGGACATTTTGCACCAGTGTGAAAGTCACTAGTCTCCACTAAATGGTCCTCTGCCATTGTTTGTAGAGGGGACAACCACATGAGGAACATTAAAGACTTGCTCACTGATGAGGAACATCACACATGGAGCTGCACAAAACTTTACTCCTCCACACACCCCCAGTCAATGAATGCCCCATAACTTTTGTGGCCCTACTATTGCCTTATATCCTGCTGCTCTCCTGCTAGAAATCCTCACTAAGGATTGGGGGAAACAGAGGAAGATGATGGAATCCTGACTCTGCCTTGCTCCTGGTCAGAAGCAGCAGCCATGCCCAATGCAGGAAGGAAAACCCTGGGGAAATGAGGAGGTGCTGGTGGAAGCTGAGCAATCCGGGCAGCACTGCTCCAAGCAGCTGCCAGGGGAGGCAATGTACTCCCATGGCAGAGGAAGTGCATTGAAATGGATCCCCAAAATAATGTGCGCTCCTTAGCAGTGGGAAAAGGGATGGAGGGCTGAGCCAGGGCAGTGGTGCGAGGTGGGGAGGGGCAGAGAAGCTTACCTGACAACGAGAGCTGCACCGCCCAGAGCTGAGAGCAAGAGCCACGCCACCTGGGGCTCGTACTGCCGGTGATTTCTAAGTAAAATTAAGACTCGCTCATGATCTTGGACAGCAACTGAAAAAAAAAATCCTGACATTTGAGAGATCGTGAGATCATGACTGAGGCTTAAGAAATTGCATCTCTTGCGATAAATTCGCAAGAGTTGGCATGTCTGTATTTTTAGGAAATTTTCATTGAAACGTTGATGTCTCACTTTACAGTGAATCCTGACTTGTTACCCCATTAGCTTCTGTGTACTGGTATGATATTGCTGGGACTTGAGTGCTGCTATCTATTCGAAACACGTGCACCTGAGCAGAATTAAGGGGAGTAAATGGGTAGCAGTTTGCAGTCTGTGAAGCAGCAAATTGCATCTGTTGAAGAATCTCATTCATTCACCCATGATGGATTCCATAACAGCATTAAGAAGCCTCACTCTTGTTTAGTTTTACAGACAGCAGACATGTTTGAACTCCCTAACTAAATGATCAACCCCCATCGCTCCACAGTTAAACACCTGTGGGTAGACAGAAGATTTGCTCAAACTACAAGGGTTCTTCCAGCCCTGCTACCCTGTATGCGAGTCCTCCATGGCCAAGAGGAATCTCCCTATGAGAGACAACATGTGTCCAGATTGCTCCTTTTCCTACCCTCCACCCCCAGCCTATGCCCCTCTTCTCCCTGCACAGAGCCCAGACTTGCAGATTGCTCTCCACAGGGACTGTGGGAGAGTACCAGAGTACGGCTGGACTATCCCAACGTCCCCAAAGGGCAAGGGCTGTATGCAGAGCATCCCCTGCATGTACAAATCTGGGTGGAATGAGCCAGCTATTGACTTTAGCTGAGATACTTTGGACTCACACTGATGTAAATAAGAAGAGACTTTTGCTCAGTGTACAACTCACTCCAAGTAAGTAGCATCTCTACTTTGAGGATTAGTGAGGACATGAATAGTCTCTTGACATCATTTCACCTTGGGAGATTCAGCTTGACTTGAGCCTACTCAATCTCTTTGGCTATGTATGTCTTCTTTGAATCTACTATATTAAAGGATATTCCACTAGCTCATTCCATTACCTCTTCAGTCATGACTTAATGGAGACTTCAAAGCTACAAAAACTTTGAACCATGACTGGATGCAACATGGCTTTATTCACAGCATGCAAAGATAAGAGTGATTCATTACCAGGGAATGTGAAAGCAAGCTGGACTGCTCTAGCAACTGACAGGAGTAATTAGCTTTGTGATCTATGAGTCACTTTGAAAATACACCATGTCCATGCCACAAACTGCATCTCTTTTTCTGTTCATGAATTATCCACTAAACCTTTCAATTTTTACAAATTGTATTTGGAATGGTTTGATGACATGTTTTCAGACATATTTCAGCCCACAGACTTGAAGTCATTTGCTCTTTGGAATTCAAATATTTGCTCAGTGTGATTGGTCGCCTAAGTCACAAGGTATTGTTTTTGTGGTCTGATTGGATGACTCCCAAACCCACAAAGAACTGACACAAGATGACACACAACACAAAATATAGAAATATAGAAATATAGGGCTGGAAGGAACCTTGAGAGGTCATCCAGTCCAGCCCCCTGTGCTAAGATGGGACCAAGTTGTCTAGACCATCCCTGACAGGTGTTAGTCTAACCTGTTCTTAAAAACCTGCAATGTTGGACTTTCCACAGCTTCCGTCGGAAGCCTATTCCAGAGCTTAACTATCCTGATAATGAGAATTTTTCCTAATATTGAGCCTAAATCTCCCTTGCTGCACAGTAAACCCATTAATTTTTGTCCTACCATCAATGGGCATGAAGTACAATTGAACCCTGTCCTCTTTAGAAGAGCCCTTAGCATATTTGAAAACAGTTTTGGGGTCTCCCCCCCAGTCTTCTTTTCTAAAGACTAAACATGACCAGTTTCATTTTAACCTTTCCTCATAGGTTAGATTTTCTAAACTTCTTATCATTTTGTTCCTGTCCTCTGGACTGTCTCCAATTTGTCCACATCTTTCTTAAAATGTGACACCAAGAACTGGACACAGTACTCCAGCTGAGGCCTCACCAGTACCAAGAAGACCAGGAAAATTACCTCCTGTGTCTTACATACAACCCTTCTGTTAATACACAGAATGATATTAGCCTTTTTCACAGCTGCTTCATATTTGTTGACTCATATTCAATTTGTTATCCACTATAACCCCCAGATCCTTTTCAGCAGTACGACCCCCCTCAACAGTTATTACCCATTTTGTGAATTTAATTTTTTTTTCTTCCTTTGCACTGGTCTTTACTGAATTCAATCTTGTTGATTTCAGGCCAATTTCCAATTTGTCAAGGTCATTTTGAATTCTAATCCTGTTCTCCTAAATGCTAGCAACCCCACCCTGGGTGCGGTCATCCACAAATTTTATAAGCATACTCTCCATTATATTATCCGAGTCATTAATGAAAATATTGACCCAGGACAGATCCCTGCAGAGCTAGATATGTCCCATCCAGTTTGACAGCAAACCATTGATGACTATTCTATGGTCTTTCAATCAGTTTAGCAATGACCTTAATGTAATTTCATCTAGACCACATTTCCCTAGTTTGCTTATGAGAATGTCATGTGGGACTGGGTCAAAAAATCTTACTAAAAATCAAGATATATCATGTCCACTGCTTCTCCACTATCCACTAAGCCAGTACCCAGGTCAAAGAAGGAAATTAGTTTGGTTTGGCATGATTTGTTCATAAGAAATCCATGTTGGCTGTTACTTACAACATTATCCTCTAGGTGCTTACAAACTGGTTGCTTAATAATTTGTTCCAGTATCTTTCCACATGTCCAAGTTAGGCTGACTAGCGTATAATTCTCTGGGTCCTCTTTGTTCCCTTTTTTAAAGGCAAGTATTTTGTTTACCCATCTCTAGTCCTCTGAGGCCTCACCCATTCTCCATGAGTTTGCAAAGATAACTGCTAACGGTTCTGAGCTAGTTCCTTAAGTACCATAGGGTGAAGTTCACCATGCCCTGCTCAGCTGAATACATCTAATTCATCTAAACATTCTTTAACCCATTCTTTCCCTGTTTTGGGTTTGCATTCCTTACCTCTTGTTGTTAGTATTAATTGCATGGAGTATCTGATCACCATGAACCTTTTTAGTAAGACTGAAAAAAAAAAAAGCTATTAAACATCTCAGCCTTCTTGATATCAATTATTATTAGCGCTCCTTCCCCACTAAGCAGAGGACCTATACTTTCCTTCATCTTTCTCTTGCTCCTAATATATTTATAGAACCTGTTCTTGTTGCCTTTTATGTCTCTTGCTAGGTGAAACTCATTTAGTGCCTCAGCCTTTCTGACTTTGTCCCTACATGCTTGCGCTATTCTTTTGTATTCATCTTTAATAATTTGTCCATGTTTGCACCTTTTGGGAACATATGCCAGGATTAATTTTTTCAAAGGAGTCAAATGACTTTTTCTGTCAATTAGCCAATTGTTTATAGCAAAACCCCATTGCAAAATCACCCTTGTAATTAACTGGAAATCCTCATCACAGGATGAAGATTTGCCATGTCAGGAAGAAAGTTTATCTGTGGCCTGGCGTGTGTTATGCAGGAGATCAGACTAGATGATCATAATGGTCCCTTCTGGACTTAAAAAAAAAAATGGAGATATACCTATCTCATAGAACTGGAAGGGACCCCAAAAGGTCATCGAGTCCAGCCCCCCGCCTTCGCTAGCAGGACCAAGTACTGATTTTGCTCCAGATCCCTAAGTGGCCCCCTCAAGGATTAAACTCACAACCCTGGGTTTAGCAGGCCAATGCTCAAAGCACTGAGCTATCCCTCCTCCCTCTTAACTTAAAATTCATGAACCTTTTTGTATTTTTGACAAAAATCACCTTTCAGGTTTGTGGGAAACAAAACAACAAGAAAGGCAAGAGCTCATCCTTTTTACTTTTTGGGAAACAAAGGAAAATATTTTGTTGTTGCCAGGTACCCTAGCGTTGTGAATCTTTTGCATGTGTTAACATATAGGCCTGAAGCTCTAAGTTATGGTAAAAATTCTTAATCAAGACTCCCTTGAAACTTTGCAAAGTTAGGCTAATAAATATAATAAGCAAAGTAAAAATCTGCTTGCTAACATTTTTATGAAGTCAAAAATTATACCTAAAGGTCATGACCTATTTTTGCAGACTTAGTTTTCAGCAGGTTAAACATAAATGCTTGTAATCAGCTCTAACTACTTTAATAACTTGAATAAAGTTGTAATCAAAACCACAAGAAAGGAGTGTGACGGGTTGGATCCTCCCTTCTGGAGTGCCACCTGATGTGCTGGGGTCCCACTGAGCCCACCTGTTCCACCAGCCTGGGGTCCCTCACCCTGTCCTGCTGCACAAACACACACACAGAGGTAGGAACACAACCAGCTGTAGAATCAGACAGAGTCTGCAATCAGCTCTGTGTGGGAAAACTCAGCTCAGGAAATTGCCCAGTACTCAGGTGCACACACCCTCTTGACTGTAAACCCAAAATGATATTGTCTTGCGCTGTATAGAGATCGATACAGCATTAGCTCATGAAATTTGCCCCCTCCCTCAATGTGGAGGAAGATATGCACAGCTTCCCCCCCCCCCCCCCCGTTATGAACGGCACAAACTGGGTTTTAGAACAAACAAAAAATAAGTTTATTAACTACAAAAGGTAGGTTTTAAGTGATTATAAGGGATAGCAAACAGAACAAAGCAGATCACTGAGCAAATAAAACTGAACACGCAAAATAAGCTTATTACATTCAAGAAATTGGCTACAAATAGTAATTTCTCACCCTAGATGATGTTTTATGCAGGTTGCAGAATTTCTTGAAGGTAAAATGCACTGCTTGCAGCTTAAATCTCCAGGTATACTTCACAGGCTGACGTCTCTCACCTAGGCTCAGGCCCTGCCCCATTGCCCAGCTAAATTCCTTTGTTTTTTCAGGTGTTTTCAGCAGTCTTCCTTCTTGGGCAGGAAGGCAGTGGAGAAGAGCCAAGATTAACTCACTCCCCAACCTTAAATAGGATTTGCACATGGCGGGAATCCTTCCCCCCCCCCCCCCAGTTTGACCCCCCCACCCCCTCTTAATGGAAAAACACTAGAAGTCCAAAATGCTGTCCAGTACCAGGTGACATGATCACTTGACTCAGTTGTGTTAAAGCAGCATCCCAGGAAACATCTCAGGAAGGAGGGAGATTAGCATTTTCAAAGTCCTATTGTCCTTCCTAATGGCCCATCCAGGCTGTTTGCATACTGTCTGGTGGGTGTTCCCCAGGTGAAAACACAGTTGTAATTATTACATAGTCAATATTTCTAACTTCAGATACAGAAATGATACATGCATACAAATGGGATAATCACATTCAGTAAATCATAACCTTTCCAATGATCCCTCACATGACCCATCTTGCATAAAACATATCTTAGTTATGCCATATTCATATCATAACAATATGTCTATGAAAAATATGGGGCGTAATGTCACAAGGAGTAAGTCTCACAAAAGCATAAAATGTTCTAACTGCAAAAGGGAAAATAAGTAATTAAGAACTTTTATTGTCTCTGTTGGCCAAAAGTGTTATGCCCTTTTCTATGCTGGAAATCTGGAGTGTATTAAATAACTGTCTAGTCAATTAGCTACAAGGTAGACATTTGATAGTAATTGGACTATAATAAGTTATGCAGTTAGCTTCAAATTGTAATATGAAATAAACAAGAGGGGGGAGCTATAAAAGACCTGTAGATTGTGAATCACCACTCGGCCCAATGCGAGCAGATAGCCTGGTGACCCCAGAAGTTGCTAAGTAATTGCCTCTGTAACGTGCTGTCATGTCTGTAGTCAGGGCAACTTGATTTGAATAAACCAAATTGGGATTGACCACCTGATGTCTCAGTAATTAATTATCTAACAAGAACCCATTTATTACACATGGTTCTGTCCAGAAGCCTTGGAGAATCTGCACATGCATTGCTAACAAAAGGCCTAAATTCTGCAACTATATTGCTGCATTTCTCTTTGCATATGTAGTTTTCGAGATGAGCTCAGTATAGCCCTTCGGGGGCAGGGGGTATAGGGAGATTTGCAGTACTACCATCACGATACACATTATGCTCCTGTGCTTTAGTGAAATGTTTACAATGCTAGATTCACATTTGGTACGGCCCCAGAAAACACAGCAGTGTCAATAACTACAGTCAATAATATGGATATCAGACCATTTTTATTGTCTAATAAAAAGTGAAAATGGGAGAATGGAGATACCTGTGGCTAAAACACTGGACTGGGACTCAGGAGATCCATACACTTGGAGCTAATAAGAAGTGTATGGTAATGAAAAAAATGCCATTGAGTTCAATGGGCTTTGGATGAGGCTTAAAGGAAACATCCTCCACACTTGCGTCCCTTTTACAAATGAGGAACTGAGGCACGAAGTATTTAAGTAACTTGCTCAAGGTCACACAAGGTGTCTGTGGCACAGCTGGGAACCAAATCCAGATCTCCTGAGTCCCAGTCTAGTGCCTTAGCCACAAGTGCCATATCTTTGACTTGTCTATTTAGAATGGAAGCTCTTCAGGGCAGGAATAATCTCTTGCTATGCATTAGTATAGTGGCTAGCATAATGGGGCCCTGATCCGAGTTGGGCCTTCAGGGCTCTGATGCAATACAAATAAATAACAAGGTGAATGGACTTTCTTCTATCTGCAGTGTAGCCTTTGCATATTGCCTTTCTAAATGCCATAGGCAGGGCTGGCTCTAACTTTTTTGCCGCCCCAAGAAAAAAAAAAAAAAAAAAAAAAAAGCAGCGCCGCCCGGCCCCGCCGAAACAACCCCCCCCGCCCCCCCGAGCGCCGCCCAGCCCCGCCGAAACAACCCCCCCGCCCCCCCCCCCACCGAGCGCCGCCCTGCCCCGCTGAAACAAAAAAAAACAAAAAACCAAACAAACCCCGAGTGCCGCCCCGCCACCTGAAGATTGACCGCCCCTTACAAGGTGCCACCCCAAGCACATGCTTGGTCGGCTGGTGCCTGGAGCTGGCCCTGGCCATAGGTCAGCACAGCAGGGCACCAAACACTACGATCATTCAAACAGGTGATTACAGGAGTGTCCATCACTGGGATCACTATTGTCAGCTGCCAAAACATACAGATATGGCTGCAAATATACAGAAGCTGAGTGCTGGTGGTCATTGTCAGAAGAAGGCCTGCATCCACTGAAGACAACGGTAAAGTATCCATTGACTTCGCTGGCATAGGATCAAGCCCTAAGGTGGGATTTAAGACCAAGGCATCACCCCAGGTTTATCACCTTAGTTGGGAATTTCCCTTCTTGTTCTAATCAGTTACCTCCAAGCTGTAACATCCTGAACATTGTTGTGAATTTCTTTCTGGGTGGTCTGCTGTGATCTCTCATCTTTCCATGCATACTTCCCCACCTACTCCACATCCGCATCCACAACTGCTTCCACCAGCCAGTTAAGTAACGCACATGTGGCTGTCTACCAGCCCCTGCCAAAGCTGCTCCAGCAATCAAAGTAGTTACATGAAGAGTAATTCTCTGCACCTTGGGTTCTGAGTAACTGCAGGTCCTTAATGGTGATGTTTTCTAATTGAATTTTCTTTGGAGGGGCAAATTGTTTGATGGTTCATAAAGTAGGGAGTATGGTAGTAAGAAAAAATAAGCAATAGGGCTTGCTTGATTACTTCACAGTGCAAGCATAGAGAGTTACATGTACAAGCGCAATGTTAAAAAAGTGATCAGCAGGACATGAAGTGCACTGCATTAGTGAGAGCATTGGTGTGTGGATGCCAATTTTCTGCTACGTAGTAGCTGGAATAAGTCATAAGGGCTGAGCACAGAGCTAAGCACCTCCATAGAAGGATCAAGATCACATTAAGGCCATGTCTACTCAGACATTTCCATTCTCTGCCTACGATCCAACCTCTTTTTTACCCTGCATGTTTGAGAGTAAGTGTGGACACACAGGGGCCATGAGATTTACAATAGCTCATTCTGGAGGATGGCACTTGTCAGGATTACGGGACTACAAATTTACCCTAATTGTGAGATCAACTGCAAAAAGGTGAGTGAAAGGTTATAAAATGGCACAATAGCCTATGATAATAAATGTTGATGGGAAAAGATGCAAAAGGGAGATGAAGACTGAATTAGTCCTACTGATATAAGATCACAGCTAGTAAACAAGATAAGTGTGGAACCAGAAATCAATGGACCAAAATTGGTGTGTTGGAAATTAGGCCTAATTGGGGAACAAAATAATGAGGGGATGTGCTATTCCACCCATCATCTCTTTCAGAGTCCTTAGAGAGATTTGGGGCTGGGGGGAAGCTGGCTACCACGATACTAGCGGACTGAAAGACGAGAGAATAGGAAAGAGGGAGCTTTACCATCATGGCTGTTACCCCCACCATCTCCTGGGGCCCCAGAATCTACTGTGACACTGTTCAGCTTTTGTTGCCCTAAACTTGAGAGATGTCCTCAGCAGACCAGGCCAGAGAGAGGGACCCAGATCACACTTCCACCTCCATCGACTCCAGCTAAATCCTGGATGCCCTCCGGGGTGCGAGACTGTCTCATACCTCCCTTCCCCTTGTGTATTGTTTTCCTTCCCCATCTTCTTTCTTTTCTTTCCTTTTGCCTTCTGCTTAATAAGAGTCTGGCTTTGCCAGCCAAGACTTCATATTTTTCAACACTGCTGTAAGCCTATGGCCAGAAAAAAGGTAGCTAAATGCATTGCCCCAGAGAGCCTGACACTGGTACAAATTTGCCAGGTCTCATAGTAGCTGATTAGACCGTGCGCTGTGCCTGTGATTTTACTGCAGTGACGTTGCAAGTGAAAGTCAACACCAGAGACAGAAACTGCATGTTCTATCTTTGCTGTTCTTTTCTTTTCCCGTTTGTGTGTGTCTTTTGTTTTGTCTTCTAGGAAATGGGATCAGACTTTAACAACTGCCACAATAGCTCCAGCCCATCTCTCCTAACCTAAGAACAGACGAATGGTCATACTGGATCAGACCAAAGGTCCATCTAGCCCAGTATCCTGTCTTCTGACAGTGGCCAGTACCAGGTGCCCCAGAGGGAATGAACAGAACAGGGCAATTATCAAGTAATCAATCCCCTGTCATCTAGTCCCAGAATCTGGCAGTCAGAGACTTAGGGACACCCAGAGCATGGGGTTGCATCCCTGATCATCTTGGCTAATAATCATTGGTGGACCTGTCCTCTCTTCTTCTTTTCCCCCAAAAGGACAAGTATTACCACTTAAGAGACTCAAACAAGGAGGTTCTTTTTTTCCTTTAGAAAACTCTCTAGCACTAAAGAGAAAAGGAATAAGGGAAGCCTTACTAAATACAGAAAAGCCTTACTAAATACTTCACATTTCAAATGCTTTAACTGTTTTTCCTCTTTTTCTGTATCTATAATAAAAGGTTCAAAGGCTGTTTAATGGCGTTTTGCCATGGTATTAAGCAGGTTAAGGTCTCTCCAAACGTGAACCTCGTTTAATGTTGGACAATGACAGGGTCATGTTATCAAGTATCAGGGGGTAGCCGTGTTAGTCTGTATCTACAAAAACAACAAGGAGTCTGGTGGCACCTTAAAGACTAACAGATTTATTTGGGCATAAGCTTTCGTGAGTAAAAACCTCACTTCTTCGGATGCATCTAACAGATGCATCCGAAGAAGTGAGGTTTTTACTCACGAAAGCTTATGCCCAAATAAATCTGTTAGTCTTTAAGGTGCCACCAGGATCATGTTAACACCTTTAAATGTGGGGCCAATATATTGCATTGTAATGAATACAACACAACTTAGAGCCTGGTCCAAAGCCCACTGAAGTCAAGGGAATCCTTCCATCACTCTGTTTGCACAGTGCCTAACACAATAGGGGCCATTCTTTGTTGGCCCTTAGGTACTACTGTATCAATACTGATTTCAGTGGGTCAGGCTCCTAGTGCTTGCTTATTCTTGTACTTGCATTAACTGTCCCTATATTCTGCAGAATGCAATAACTTTGTGCACCCTGCTGTATGCAAGGACTGACAAGTTCAAAGCCGTAGTGGAACGTGGAGAAGATTGAACCATTGTTTAATCTAGATTTGATTTTATGCAGATTCATAGGTACTGCCAGACTAGATCAGAGCGGTGGTCCATCTAGTCACAGGGATTAGTTCTTGGCCTTACGCTATTTAAACCTTTTTATCAATGACCTGGATGAAAAAATAAAGTCACCACTGATAAAGTTTGCGGATGACACAAAAGTTGGAGGAGTGGTAAATAATGAAGAGGACAGAGTGATCTGGGTTGCTGGGTAAGCTGGGCACAAGCAAACAATATGCATTGTAATACGGCTAAACATATATACCTAGGAAGAAAGAATGTAGGCCATACTTAGATGATGGGGGACTCTATCCTGGGAAGCAGTGACCCTGGAAAAGATTTGGGGGGTGTGGTGCATGAATCAGCTGAACATGAGCTTCCAGTGCAACACTGAAGCCAAAAGGCTAATGCAGTCCTTGGATGCAGAAACAGGGGAATCTCACATAGGAGTAGAGAAGTTATATTACCTCTGTATTTGGCACTGGTGTGACCATTGTTGGAATACTGTGTCCGGTTCTGGTAGCCACAATTCAAGAAAGATGTTGATAAATTGGAGAGGATTCCGAGAAGAGCCATGAGAACAATTAAAGGATTAGAAAACATGACGTACAGTGATAGATTTAAGGAACTCAATCTATTTAGTTTAACAAAGAGAAGGTTAAGGGGTGACTTAATTACAGTCTATAAGTACCTACATAGGGAACAAATATTTGGTAACGGCCTCTTCAATATGACAGAGAGAGGCATAACGCAATCCAATGGGTGGAAGTTGAAGCAAGACAAATTCAGACCTGGAAATAAGGCATACATTTTTAAGAGTGAGTGTAATTAAAACTTACCAAGTGGTTGTGGTGGATTCTCCATCCCTGGCAATTTTTAAATCAAGATTGGATTTTCTTCTAAAAGATCTGCTCTAGGAATTGTTTTGGGGAAGTTCTCTGGCCTGTGTTATACAGGTAGTCAGACTAGATGATCACAGTGGTCCCGTCCGGCCTTGGAATGTTTGAATCTAGTCCAGTATCTTGTCTGACAGTGGCCAGTATCAGCTACTTCAGAGGGATGTGCAAGAAACCCTAGAGCAGACAGTTAGGGGATAACCTGCAACAAGGAAACTTCCTTCCTATCCTCTCCCGTAAAAGGTGTGGGCAATCCCTGTATGCCCCCTTAACAGTCCAGTGGGGTGCTGCAGGAACTCCTCACTTTCCTTTACTCTGACTGGGTCTGAACAAGGGTGCTTGCCTTAATCAGGACATTGAGAAGCCAAACATAGCCTAATTAACATAAGTAAGTCTCTCTTTAATAAAGTCCCATAAAAGGAGCGTTTGGACAACAGTTTAAAGGCTCTCACCTCAGAGCCCAGGTTTGGACTATTGAAAGTTAAAAAGTCCCCAACAAAAAAGTCTTTCAGTCTGGTTGGACAAATCTTCAGAGAGCTTGGCCAGAGATCACCATCCCTTCTCAGTTGTGCAGAGGGAGAGAGAGTGTATGCACGTCATGTTATATTCCCCACCCCACTCAGCTTCAGCTTCCTGTTTTAAATAGGGGGAGTCCTCAGGTGGGTGTGTTGGGGGGAGGTGTTGTCTTGTTCCCTTACCCCCTAGGCTTTCTCTTCCTGTTTTAATTAAGGTGAGTCCTCAGGTAGAGGTTCTCCTTGATTTTATGCAGATAGTTCTGATTGTGGCTCCGGATTGGCCCTTAAAGGGTAATATACTCCATCATGCCTCCACTAATTAGAAGTCTGCTAATGTTGTGAAGCATGAGGTTTACTGGGTATGTTTGGTCCTGCCTCAACACGGGGGATGAAGTAGATGACCTCTTGAAGTCTCTGCCAGCCCTGCCTTGCTATGTTTCTATGGGGGTTTATATCCCAGTTTGGTTTTGTAACCTAAATAGTTTTAGAAAAGTATATCCAATATATCCAAGCTGAACCGAACGCTGGAGCTTTACCCATTACTTCCTTAAAGCCTTGCTATTTTGAAGAATAGTTTGGGATATTTTTCCCCCTGAAATGTCTTGGCTTGGTTTCAGATTTTTGGATAATCGCAAATATTAACTTGTTTTCCATTTTTCAGGTGCTTCACTTACAGGCACTTACAAAAGCTACTTGGAATTCAGGAGATGTTTTCTTTGTCACTTTTGTTATCCTGTTAGAGCCAGGCATAAAATAAATAAAAAAATTCCTTCCTTAGCAATTTTAAAATTAGTTGATGGAAGTTGCACTTTAGGGAGCCATACAAGATCAATGTACAAGATCAATCTCACTTCCACAAAGACGTTATAATCCACATGAATGTTACAATATACCATTACATTGCAATACTAATATACCAGATGCAAACCAACAACTGTCTGTTTCATTCGCAGTGAAACTGTACAGACTTTAAAGAAGAAACTCCAGTGATCTGCAATCAGACCTTACACATAACGGGTACATAAATTGGGCCTTAATTATATATAATTAATCCCACAAATGGATTATTTTGAAAAGTGCCCTCGGAATTCCTAGCTCAATCATAGCTTTCACTTCTTTCCATGGAGGTTACCATTTTCTGCATTAGTCTTAATTATTTTATATTACAGTAGCATCTAAAAAGCCCAATCAGGGCACCATTGTGATAGACATTACACACAGAATGGATGATGATCCCTGCCCTGAAAAGCTGCCACATGAAAACTCGAAGCTGGACAAAAAGGAAGAGACAAAGCAAGACATAAGGAAATAGTCAAAGAATGTAACTTGTAAGTATAGAGTGAGCTTTGTTTGTTAGTCCAGCTCCATAAAGCAGTCCAGCTAGAATAACTGCTTGTTCTGCATATTGCATTGCACTACATGGCTTTTATTTGTGTCGATAGAGTATGAGCTCTGTGTCAGGGACATATTTTCTTAGCACCGTTTCTCCCAATGTGCAGTGTCATGTCCACTTACAAGGCTTTACCAAAGGACTACATGATGAATGATGACAAAGCTGTGTCATTTCCTGCTGTCATCATGTAGGAGAAGCTGAGAGAGCGTCTTACACTGTTTTTCTCAACATCTAGATTTTTATTGTTTCCAAATACAGCTGTAGATGCTTGTTAACTGATGACGGAGAGAAAAAGCAAGAGAATAGAATGAGAACATTGCGATTTGATCCAACCTACTTAGGGTCCAATTCTGCGCACATCTACTACCAAGTGAATAGATGTTTGTAGTTCTGGGCCCTAAGTAAATTAGCTTATTAAAGAAGATGAGCATTATGGACCAAATTAGGAACTGATCTTGAAGTCCTGATTTCAAAATGCTTAATGGAAACATGATGATGCTGTATGATATTTTCTTTTAACTACTATAAATATCACATCATTGCTATGGGGAACTATGCAGTAACAATCTCTCTTGCATTGGACTAACAGGAATCTGGTAAGACCATATCACAATAATACAGTAAACTAGAGTCAAACTCTATTCCTGCATTTGCATGCTTTGTAATGTCTGTGGATCATAGCATAGGGAGCCTAGAAGTCTAGGATTTAAGTAGAGCTGTGTGAGAACTGGAATTTCCATTCTGTGAAAAGTTTCAAGATTTCAGATTATTTTTTCATTCCAACTGTGAATAAAAATGTTAGAAACACTGACATTTTCTGCAAAAGAGAATTTGGGGGGGAGGGGATCATTTTGGGTCAAACAGATCATTTCATTTTGATAAATTTGAAATGTTTTGCTCAGATTTTGACTTTAAAAAAAATCAAATTCAAAGTGAAGTCATTTGGAAACAAAACCAAAATGTTCCATTCAATAAGATCAAAATGCATTCCCCCCCCCAATGAACCCCCAATGAAATTTCACTGAAATCAACATGTTTCCACAGAAAGTTTTTATTTCCAGGAAATGGCATTTTCTGCTGGAAAAACATTGTCAGAAAATTTTCAACCAGCTTTAGTTTCAAGATTCTATTTCAGTTCTATCTACTGGATATTTCACTGCTAAGACTTAAACTGAGGGCTTCTTGATTCCTAAATGCATTACACAGGTCCAAAGGCTTCCATTCCAAGGCTATGTCTATGCTTATGTGCCATATACAGTACAGGCACGACATGTGTAGCTATATGCCACAGTGAAAGGCTCCAGAAGCAGGGAGGCAGCAGGACACTACACTGTTAAAAATAGTTGTGTAAGAAAGTGCATGGGCATGAAGAGAGCCACCTAGGGTATACATATCCTGGGGGTTCAGGCACAGAGGGCAATGTAAACAAATGGCACCCCCTCAGGGCAGCCCTGCACATGGCCCCTTGCCTCAGTTTTCCTTTTTGGGTCCCTATAAATCCATACGAGCTTATCCTCTGTTAACAAAAAAAAGACCCAGCACAAAATTCCCACGGCGTGGTCCACATCAACCCTGTGCAAGCAATCTTTAAAAACCCAGCTCCGTTCTCAGCCTTCTGGTGTCTTCTGTCAGACCTGGAGTCTTTCCATCTTCCTCTGTCCTTCTGCCAGAACAGCCATCCCAGCCCTTTCTTCTGGAGTGCAACCCCACTCTTCCCACCAGGAACTCCCCCAGCCCCTCCACTGGGAGCCTCTCATGGTTCCTCTGGGACCCAGCTCTCTGACAAGGAGACCCAGCAGGTAAGCCCCTCCACTGCTCCCGTTCCTTCTGCCCTCTCTGGCCCTTTGCTCTGGCTCTCCAGCACAAAGCCAGCAGGCGTCTCCCTCTGCTGCTCTTCCAGCCTTCATCTCTTTCCAGCCCTCTCTCTCTGGCTTGGGGCAACAAACCCCTTGCTGCTCTCCTGCTTTCAGCCCTCCCTCAGGAACCATCTTCTCCCTGTGACAGCTCTCATCTCCTGCTCTTTCTGACTGAAACCATCTGCTCTGACTCCCTGGGGGAGCCCCAGCTCACCAGGCCTCTTATCAAAGGGGATGCGTGGGAGGAGGGGGATGCAGGGTTGTGTCCTCTGCGCCCCCCCCCCCCGAGATTTGCTGTTTGGCTTGTACTGAGCATGCTCAGTAACTCTGCTGAAGTCGGCTGCCCTCACTCTGTCCCCCACTATTGGCAGGCACGGTTCATCTCTGCCTCTTAGAACCTCCAAGTGCTGCTCCATTTTCTTAATTAAGCCAACAGAGTGTACCTGGAATGAAACAGGAGCACTGAGCCTTGTTTCATTAAATGGGTCAGCAACTTTATTTCTCCTCAAGTCCCAACCAAACTGAGCCTTTTGCAATAATTTAACTATAGACACAGGTTCTCCAGGCTAAGGAAACACTTGGACTCAGGTTTCAGCCATGTAACAAAATCAAGACCTTGGGGGGGGGGAAAAGGGACTTCTGGGGAATCTCTAGAATGCATGGATATTTCAAATAGATATTCACAGACATTTGCTGTCCCAATTTTTGTTCATCCCACAGAAATCTGTCCAAAAAATGCTTGTAAAAGACCAGTTGAGAATATCATGCATGATTCTACAAAATCATGGTCCTAAATAAACCTGACTGCCCATTAAGCATCAAATACAGTATGTGCAATCATTATATACACTCCTTTCTGGAGCACAGCTAGAAATGCAATGCATCTTCTCTAGAGGCAAATACTATACTTAATACTGATGTCTTTAAGTGTGCTCTTTACTCACTTGATCATCTAAGATGATCATGTCACCCTAGATACCCATTAATAATACATTTACATGAGAAAAAAATTAAGCAGCTCTACTAGAACTGTTTACAACACTCAAATGGAGAACAGTGTTTTGATTTCATGTTCTGCCTCATTTGTTCCATATTTCCTCATCTTTCTGGTCGCAAATGTTGTTTAACAAAAAGGTTGAAGGATGTCAAAATGAGCAGCAAACACTCATGGTTTCTCACAGAAAGAAGGGGGAAGGGAGGAACAAACATACAATTTGAAATTTAAATACCAAGGACAAGTTTCTCTGGAATAAATTAACATTTACAAAAGAAACTGTTTGTCCAAAATAAAATAAATACATACAATTGCTAGTTATGTACTTCAAAGTTGGCTTCTAAATGCTCTAATGGATGAGTGGGTAACGAATAATGCTATACCAGTATCCATGCCACCAAATCCAATTTAAATGGTGAGGGAAGAAGAAGTTACATTTATATATTACCTTTCACCTGAAAATTCTCAACGTGCTTTGCAAATTATATATTCTGAAATCATTGCACTCACCACTGAAACTGCGGATAGTGCTGGAAGAGACGACAGCAACATAAAAAGCAGGCAAGCAGGAAAAGGGGGACATTTGGGCACTATGTCAGAAGAACCTCAGTGTCTATGCATATCAGGCTGGCCCACAGCCCAAGCCCCACCCTGCTTCAAATAGCTCAGTGAATAATTTATTTAATGAACGTAATCTTTTTGTTTTGTTTTTCCTCTCTCAAATTTATTAGTTACAATTATTGGAAGTATAATTTCTGGGAATAATAATTGCTCTGCAGACTGTGTGAGTAGTTGGCTGCCAGTATCCATTAATCAAAATACAAGTTGTATTGGCTAGTGTTGATTGGATATGGATTAGTTGTATTCGGACAGGGGGTTCCACAAGATCCTTCAATTACCTTACATGCAAATCAGCTAGTAGTAGTCCAAAAGTTCAGCTATTTAGGTTCTACAGTGACCACAAACCTCTTACTCGATGAAGAACTAAATGTTCGCATTGGAAAGGCTGCCGCCACCTTTAGCAGACTAACTAAAAGAGCATGGGACAACTCAAAGCTTACCATCAAGACCAAAATGCTAGTGTACCAAGCTTGTGTCCTCAGCACTCTCATGTATGGTGGGGAAACATGGACAACTTATGCTCATCAGAAGAAAAAGGTTGAACAGTTTCCACCTACGTTGTTTATGCCGCATACTCAACACCAAACGGCAAGATAAAGTCACCAACACAGAGGTTCTTCAAAGGGCAAATTTACCAAGTGTGACAGCCCTGCTGAAGCAAAGACAACTGCGCTGGCTGGGCCATCTGAGTAGGTTGGAAGACAGACGCTTACCCAAGGACATGCTATACGGGGAGCTATCAGAGGGAACAAGAACAACAGGACGTCCCAAGCTTCGCTATAAAGCCACATGCGAGCGAGATATGAAGGAATTTGGAATTGATCCTGACCAATGGGAAATCTTGGCAAGTGATCGTAACAAGTGGCGCCATCGTCTCCATCAGGGTATCAAAGTCCATGACAGGAGCTGGCTCCTACAGCTTGAGGAGAAAAGAGCCCATAGAAAGCAAGCAGCTCCCAGCCAAGATACATACATTTGCAATAGCTGCCAAAGATGGACATAGGAGACGGAAGTGTTGAGAGTCTCTGGGTTAGGCTAAAAGGGGTAAAAAACAAGGGTGATGTCATGCTAGGAGTCTACTACTGGCCACCTAACCAGGTGGAAGAGGTGGATGAGGCTTTTTTTTAAAACAACTAACAAAATCATCCAAAGCCCAAGATTTGGTAGTGATGGGGGACTTCAACTATCCAAATATATGTTGGGAAAATAACACAGCGGGGCACAGACTATCCAACAAATTCTTGGACTGCATTGCAGACAACTTTTTATTTCAGAAGGTTGAAAAAGCTACTGGGGGGAAGCTGTTCTAGACTTGATTTTAACAAATAGGGAGGAACTCCTTGAGAATTTGAAAGTAGAAGGCAGCTTGGGTGAAAGTGATCATGAAATCATAGAGTTTGAAATTCTAAGGAAGGGTAGAAGGGAGTACAGCAAAATAGAGACAATGGATTTCAGGAAGGCGGATTTTGGTAAGCTCAGAGAGCTGATAGGTAAGGTCCCATGGGAATCAAGACTGAGGGGAAAAACAACTGAGGAGAGTTGGCAGTTTTTCAAAGGGACACTATTAAGGGCCCAAAAGCAAGCTATTCCGCTGGTTAGGAAAGATAGAAAATGTGGCAAAAGACCGCCTTGGCTTAGATCATGCGAGATCTCGCATGATCTAAAAAATAAAAAGGAGTCATATAAAAAATGGAAACTAGGACGGATTACAAAGGATGAATATAGGCAAACAACACAGGAATGCAGGGGCAAGATTAGAAAGGCAAAGGCACAAAATGAGCTCAAACTAGCTATGGGAATAAAGGGAAACAAGAAGACTTTTTATCAATACATTAGAAGCAAGAGGAAGACCAAAGACAGGGTAGGCCCACTGCTCAGTGAAGAGGGAGAAACAGTAACAGGAAACTTGGAAATGGCAGAGATGCTTAATGACTTCTTTGTTTCGGTCTTCACCAAGAAGTCTGAAGGAATGCCTAACCTAGTGAATGATAATGGGAAGGGGGTAGGTTTAGCAGATAAAATAAAAAAAGAACAAGTTAAAAATCACTTAGAAAAGTTAGATGCCTGCAAGTCACCAGGGCCTGATGAAATGCATCCTAGAATACTCAAGGAGCTAATAGAGGAGGTATCTGAGCCTCTAGCTATTATCTTTGGAAAATCATGGGAGATGGGAGAGATTCCAGAAGACTGGAAAGGGGCAAATATAGTGCCCATCTATAAAAAGGGAAATAAAAACAACCCAGGAAACTACAGACCAGTTAGTTTAACTTCTGTGCCAGGGAAGATAATGGAGTAAGTAATTAAGGAAATCATCTGCAAACACTTGGAAGGTGGTAAGGTGATAGGGAATAGCCAGAATGGATTTGTAAATAACAAATCATGTCAAACCAATCTGATAGCTTTCTTTGATAAGGGCCTTGTGGATAAGGGAGAAGCTGTGGATGTGGTATACCTAGACTTTAGTAAGGCATTTGATACGGTCTCGCATGATATTCTTATCGATAAACTAGGCAAATACAATTTAGATGGGGCTACTATAAGGTGGGTACATAACTGGCTGGATAACCATACTCAGAGAGTTGTTATTAATGGTTCCCAATCCTGCTGGAAAGGCATAACGAGTGGGGTTCCGCAGGGGTCTGTTTTGGGTCCGGCTCTGTTCAATATCTTCATTAACGACTTAGATATTGGCATAGAAAGTACGCTTATTAAGTTTGCAGATGATACCAAACTGGGAGGGATTGCAACTGCTTTGGAGGACAGGGTCATAGTTCAAAATGAACTGGACAAATTGGAGAAATGGTCTGAGGTAAACAGGATAAGTTTAACAAAGACAAATGCAAAGTGCTCCACTTAGGAAGGAACAATCAGTTTCACACATACAGAATGGGAAGAGACTGTCTAGGAAGGAGTATGGCAGAAAGGGATCTAGGGGTTATAGTGGACCACAAGCTAAATTTGAGTCAACAGTGTGATGCTGTTGCAAAAAAAGCAAACATGATTCTGGGATGCATTAACAGGTGTGTTGTGAGCAAGACACGAGAAGTCATTCTTCCGCTCTACTCTGAGCTGGTTAGGCCTCAACTGGAGTATTGTGTCCAGTTCTGGGCACCACATTTCAAGAAAGATGTGGAGAAATTGGAGAGGGTCCAGAGAAGAGCAACAAGAATGATTAAAGGTCTTGAGAACATGACCTATGAAGGATGGCTTAAAGAATTGGGTTTGTTTAGTTTGGAAAAGAGAAGACTGAGAGGGGACATGATAGCAGTTTTCAGGTATCTAAAAGGGTGTCATAAGGAGGAGGGAGAAAACTTGTTCACCTTAGCCTCTAAGGATAGAGCAAGAAGCAATGGGCTTAAACTGCAGCAAGGGAGGTTTAGGTTGGACATTAGGAAAAAGTTCCTAACTGTCAGGGTGGTTAAACACTGGAATAAATTGCCTAGGGAGGTTGTGGAATCTCCATCTCTGGAGATATTTAAGAATAGGTTAGATAAATGTCTATCAGGGATGGTCTAGACAGTATTTGGTCCTGCCATGAGGGCAGGGGACTGGACTCGATGACCTCTCGAGGTCCCTTCCAGTCCTAGAATCTATGAAGCTATGAAAGATCATGCAAAGCTCAGTTTGGCCTATTCAGTCACGAGACATTGCAAACCATCTACATCATAGGCTGCAATTCCCACCATCTCTCGCAGACGAAAGGATGCCAACAATGTGAAATGGTGCCAAAGTTCCTCCCTTACTGGTCTTATCAGGAATCCCTTTGCCAACTCCCTCTCAGGAAGAGGGCTGTGCAAATAATTGATTTTTTAGTTCACCGCATCAGTCTTCTCCCGCCCCACCCCGACTGCCACAAAAATGAAAAAAGTTAATTTAGAAATCAACCTGAAACAAATTTTACAGTTTTCCTGGTGAAACAAAAATTACATCAGGTTGACTGAAACTTTATTTTTTAACCCAAAACAGGTGTTTCAATTTTGGACATTTAAACTGTTTTTTTCTTATAAATTAAAAGCAAAGGAAATTTGGGAATGGCCATTCACAAAAACAAGGGATGGCACTGCCACCATCCACTGCCTCAAGTCTCTAGTTGGAGCACTCACACAGAGCGTAGGAGGCCAGGGTTCAAGTTCCCCTTTGCTTGATTTGGAGCAGGAATTTTAACTTAGTCTCCCAGATTGCAGGTGAGAACTCTAACCACTAGGCTGTAGGGTATTGTGTGGTGGGGCTCAATCTCTTCTGCTGAAGCTTTTTCAATCTGTAGAACTAATTAAACATTGATTGGGCCAGAGAGAAAGAATGAATCTATATTCTCGTGCTTAGGACACTCATCTGGGGAATGGGGGCGGGGGGAGAAAAATGAACACTGGGATTCCAGTCCCTGCTCTGAATCGGACGGTGAGAACATGAACTTAGGTTGCCCACAACCCAAGTGAGTGCTCTAACACAGGGCTATATGGTTGCATCGTGGGGTGGTACTATCATCTCCTCCAGTTTTGTGAACAGTGCCTAAAGTCCCTTTGTGAATCTAGCCTGAAGTTGTTGTTTTTTCCTGGACAAAATTACGTGGTGAATTCATGAAGAGTATCAGTGAACCCAAAACTACATTTTTCAGCTAATAAACAATTCATCCAAAAAACTGTATGCAATGCCAATCAGGAATGCCTACCAATCAGATTCTTCATTCCAACTCCAAATCCTACCCAAAGAGCTCGTCAGCCTTCCTGCATGTTCTCTTTCACAATCAGCTCTTCAACACACACACACACACACACACACACACACACACACACACACACACACACACCCCTCTCCCTCTGGCAAGGGCCTCCAAGCAGCAGCCAGATAGAGACCAGTTGTGCAGACAACTTCCTGTGCCTCTCTTTGGGTTTAAATAGGAATCCCTAACCTATCAGATATCCCAGGGTTCCTCCAATCAAGGGCCAAGAGAGGCCTCCCTAATGTAATTTCATTTTTCATGGTTTCTCCACCCCATCAATTGGTAGCAAGATGCTGAGAGAGATCAGGGAGGAGCCGGTTGAATGGGAACCCCACAGACCCAGGTTTGAGGCCAGCAAAGTCATGACATTGGGCTTTCCAACTCCACTCAACCTCCAGATAGGGATCTAGAGAAGAGACTGTAGAGGAAACTTATCTTAGGCCCTGTCATGGTTTGCTCTTCTGGGTTCCTAAGGACTATTTTCCTCAAACTATTTCTGACCTGCCATCCTCACTGCTGCAATGAAGCTCTCCTCTCAGCAACTATTCAACCAAATTCCAGATGGAAGTGGTCATGTATTTGCAGTCAGTCACCTGTCCTGCTAACCAAATTTTGTTGAATAAAGAAAACACCCTTGCTGTGCAATAGGGATGGAACACTGATAGATTTTAAGACCAGAAGGGACCATTCTGATCATCTAGCCTGACCTCCTGCATAACACAGGCCAGAGAACCCCATGCAATGATTTCTGCCTCAAGCTTGTAACTTCTTTTTGAGCTATAGCATACCTTTTTTTAAAAGACATCCAGTTTTAACACATAGTCCACCATGGGCCAGATTTTCAAAGGTATTTTGCCTCCTAAGGATGCAGATAGGTGCCTAACCTGCTTTAGGCACTTTAGAAAATCCCACTAAGCACCTATCTTCATCTTTGGGCACCTATCCCTTTGAAAATCTAGCCCCACATTCCTAGTCAAGTTGTTCCTGTGGTTAACAACCTGACTGTTAAAAAATGCACCTTATTTCTAATCTGAATTTGTCTAGTTTCCCATCCACCCGTTAAATCTCGTTATACCTTTTCCCGCTAGGTTAAAGAGTCCACTATAAAAATCTCAAGATACAAAGACTGCACTGTTTTTACATAGAATCACAGAAATGTAGGGCTGGACAAACCCTCAAGATGTCATCTATTCTAGCTCCCCACACTGAGACAGGACCAAGTAGACCTAGACCAGGGGTCTCAAACACTCGGCCCAGGGGCCGCATGCCACCCGCGGGGTTGTTTTCTGCGGCCCGCGAGCTCCTCGCAGCCCCCCCGCAGCGTTTACCTAGAGCGGCTCCAGCCCGAAGTGCACTGGGGGAAGGGCAGGCTCCCTGCCTGCCCTGCCCCCTGCTGCTCCGGGAAGCGGCCGGAACGTGGGGAAGGGGGGGCACAGGGCTCTGTGTGTTGCTCTTGCTTCAGGCAGCGCCCCCAGCAGCTCCCATTGGACACAGTTCCCCGTTCCCGGCCAATGGGAGCTGCTGGGGGTGGTGCCTGAAGCAACAGCAACACACAGACCCCTGTGCCCCCCCTTCCCCAGGTTCCGGCCACTTCCCAGAGTGCTGCGGGGACAGGCAGGCAGGCGGCCTGCCCTGCCCCTGGTGTGTGTCGGGCTGGAGCCCGCCCCCCGAGCCCCTCCTGCAGCCTAACCCCCTGCTGTACCCTGCACCCCACACCCCTCCTGCACCCCACACCCCAACTCCCTGCCCTGAGCCCCACACCCCTCCTGCCCTCCCTGGGGGCAGGAAGGGGGCAGAGTTGGGGTGGGGATTTCAGGGAAGGGGTTGGAATGGGGGCAGGGCCTCATGGAAGGGGTGGAGTGGGGGCAGGGCCAAGGGTGGCAGGGGGAAGTCAGTAATGCGGCCCTCGGCCAATGTACTACTCCTCATGTGGCCCTCATGATCATTTGAGTTTGAGACCCCTGACCTAGACCATCCCTGACAGGTTTTTGTTTAACCCGTCCTTAAAAACCTCCAGTGATGTGGATTCTACAACCTCTTTGGAAGCCTATTCCAAATCTTAACTATCCTTATAGTTAGAAAGTTTTTCCTAATATCCAACCTAAATCTCCCTTGCTGAAGAGTAAGCCAATTACTTTTTGTCCTGCCTTCTGTGGACATGAAGAACAATTGATCATTGCCCACTTTATAACAGCCCTTAACATTTTGAAGACTGAGGGAGGGGGACCTGATAACAGTCTTCTTAAGACTAAAAACATGCCCAGGGTTTGTTTGTTTTTAACCTTTCCTCATAGGTCAAATTTGCTAAATCTTTTATCATTTTTGTTGCTCTTCTCTGGACTCTCTCCAGTTTGTCCAAATCTTTCCTAAAATGTGGCTCCCAGAACTGGAACCAGCACTCCAGCCAAGGCCTCACAAGTGTCAAGTAGAGTGGGACAATTACCTCCCATCTCTTACGTTCAACATTCTTGTTAATACACCCCAGGATGATATCAGCCTTTTTCACAGCTGCATCACGTTGTTGACTCATATTGAATTTGTGATCCACTACAACCCTCAGATTCTTTTCAGCAGAACCACCACCTCACCACTTATTCCCCATTTTGAGCATTTGATTTTTTCTTCCTAATTTTGCATTTATCTTTATTGAATTTTGTCTTGTTGATTTCAGACCAATTCTCCAATTTGTCACGCTCATTTTGAAATCTAATCCTGTTCTCCAAAATGCTAGGAACTCCTGGCAGCTGGGTGTCATCCACAAATTTTATATGCATTCGTTTCACTCCATTATCCAAAAAAATTATTAATGAAAATATTGAATAATGTGTGTCCCAGGACTGACCCCTACAGGATTCCACTAGATACATTCCTCCCCAATTTGACAGCAAACCACTGATAACTACTCTCTGAGTACAGTTCTTCAACCAGTGCACCCACCTTATCATAATGTTGTCTAGACCACATTTCCCTAGTTTGCTTATGGCAATGTCACGTGGGACTGCTGTCAAAAGCCTAACTAAAATCAAGATACCATGTCTAGAGCTCCCTTTATTATTAATTATTATTATGCCTCCTTTTAATTTTAAATATTAACTAGACTTGATGCGACTGCCAGGAGGAAACACCTTGTGAACAGAAATATTACCCTATAGTTAAAACACTGACACAAGAGACCAGCTAGCCAGACAGAAGCCAGAACAAATGGTGTCTGCTGTTTCCAATTGTAGGAACACTTGAGAGCAATTCCTAGTTGTTTTCCTGAGATGGTGGAAAAATTCCTATTAAACTCTCTGAGCAAGCAAGCTGATAAAATGGATTAACTTCTCGAGGACTAAATTTCTGCAATATAATGTCGCTTGTGGTTGAACTCTTCGGTTATTTCTGCCAAGAGAAGATCCTCTTTCCGGCATGGTCTTTCCACGCTTTCCTGTCTGTGTCCTAGATTAGTCCTCAAGATGTCTGTGGCATTAGATTTATAGTCCTGCTTTTGACTCATTTGTACTCTGCATCCTCTTCTGCATCAGATCTAAATTCATCTCTAGTCCCTGTTACTGTAGTATCTGAGCACCCCACCACCACCATCCTCCCACACTCCTGTGAGGTCGGGAAGTATTATTTACCCCGTTTCACATGTGAGGAAACAGACATATAGAGATTAAATGGTTTGCCCAAAATCTATGGCACAGCTTGCAACTGAACCCAGATCTCCTAGCTTCCTATGCAGTAATGTAATTCTAAGACCATCTTTATTGGTCTCCTGCATTCTCTTAATCCTCCCCCCTACAGAGATTGAAGTTAAAACAGTGAGTTCAGTATCAACTCTGCATTACTTACAGTCAAAAATCCCCTGGATTTTATAAGAAAGGACTCTCCTAGTCTGATATCCCAGATAGAAACACAGATACAGTCGACAGGATAGCATTAGGATGACAGTTGCCCTCAGGTTAGAGTCAAGCAGAATGGCAGAGTTGGGGTGGTAAAGAAGTGAATTTCAGTAAAGTAAGGACCCAACAGCATGACATCTGCCAGCAATTTACTATACCCCATCATTATCACAGAGTTCAAGAAAGAAAGGAGAAGAAAATACCTGGCCTGACTCTTCAAATAGCCACAGCAGGAGGACAGGATGAATCCAAATCATCCAGAAATACTAGAAGTGGGACAAAGGTTTGAATGAGGCTCTGGCAGGGATTCAAGGTTTGGGTTCAAGGCCACCCCAGGGCTAGCATACAGGTTCAGAGGAGACAGTGGCAAAAATCTCAGAGGCTGACCCAACAGTTGCTCTTACAAAGGTTCTGCCATTCTGGGCCACATCCAGACTGGATCTGAGAAACAAGGCTGCGCCTGGATTTGGAACTGACTCAACACTTAAACTGTAAGGCAGATTCCGTGTGAGTAGCTCAAAAGTTAACATCCTCACTATAGGGTTGCCAGGTGTCTGGTTTTCAACCAGTGGAGGGGCTGGGGAAGTTCCTGGTGGGAAGAGTGGGGTTGCACTCCAGAAGAAAGGTCTGGGATGACCATTCATACATGTTGTGCGGTGTAAGGCTTGAATCACAAGCTATTGGCTCTTGCTAGAACTTTAGAGGTATATGGAGTTATTTCAAGTAGGTATAAAAATAGTAGTTGGCAATGACAGTGCAAATGGGGCTGGGACTGAATTTTTTGGAACTCCATTCATCATCTTAGGCCAAAGACAAGGGGCATCTCTCTGCAATATATCCCACACCTGGGGGCTTCTAGGAGTAGAATGGCTACTGTCTATTTTGCCTTTAATGGCCCTCCAAATGTTAGGTATGAGGCTTTGCAGCACCCCTCCCAAAATAATTGCTCCTCTTGCCACATATACATAGGTTTTTATTAGTAATCATTTTTATTATTATCATTTTGATTTTAATCTCACTGCAATTCTTCCCCAGGTTTCTCCCAGTCTCTAACTCCGATATGGCCTCAGCCACAGAGGCAACGAGATTATATGTAGTGTGTGCATGTGCCTGCATCCGTTTGTCCAGACTCGCTTGGAATTCCTCATTATTGTTGCAACACAGTCTTGAACTTTTGCTGAAATTTACAAAAAGTCCAAAACTGTCAAATTCCAGGGATTTGGGATTTTAACGGAGTGCTTTTGACAAGCCCGGAGAGAGATTAAATAGAAAAAGAGACCATAGCAACAGAAGCTTATTACTTGTAGAGAAAGGCTAAGTGGAACAATATGATGTGTATAATTTAATATTTATTATACATGAGAACTCAGGCAGGAAGAAACCCAGAAATATCAAAACTTTACGTTCAGGACCCAAAAGAACTTCTTGGGAAGAGAATGAACAAATCAGAATCAACACTTTGGTAGAGCACAATTGTAGCTGAGTGAATAAAGCAGTTATATAAACATCACTAAAGTCTCAGCAGAGGCGTTTGTTCGTTTGTAATCGTTTTATCAGGTTGATTCTCAAAAGGTCTAAGCACCCCGCACCTCTCATGGCCCTTCAGTATTTTTTAAACCATGCCCTCTTAGTTAGGAGCCATATATTAAGCTTTGCTATCCTAACTTTAGGCTCCAATATTTGAAAATTTTGGATTCATGCCTTTTTAACTGAAGTGAAAATTTATATTTCATATGTAATATGCATACACACACACACACACACACACACACACAAGTTGTAGTGTCTTTTGCTTTTTATACAACATGGGCACAGTTCGGTCCCAAATAACCATGTTTGTGTATAAACATGCAAAGACTAACTTCAAACATACTGCTGCCAAAATTACTCCAGGAAGCACTGGCAGTCAGGCAAGGAAGCCTGTTATGTGATTTCCCATCTCATCTCCAGGCCATAAAATCCAAAACGTTCCTGTAATCTACTTCGATTGAACATTTGGATACTTGTCTGTCTCAGCCTTCGGAATTTTCCCCATCCCAAACTTCTTTGAATTCATTAAACTTCAAGTTCCCAATCCTGCAGTGAACCCATGCAGGCAAACTTCTGCACCCATTCCATCTAAGGTACTTCTATAGTGCACGTTACCATAGCATCTGAGCGACTCACAGTCCTTAGTGTATTTATCTTCACAATACCTCTAGGAAGGTGGGGAAATGCTATCACCTCCTTTTTACAGATGAGAAACAGACATCAGAGAGACTAAAACCCTACAGTAGCGTCACTATGGCAGCACTATGGTAGCGCTTCAGTATAGACACTACCTATGCTGACAGAAGGGATTCTCTCATCGGGTAGGTAATCCACCTCCCCGAGAGGCAGTAGCTACGTCGACAGAAGAATTCTTCCATAGACCTAATGCTGTCTACACAGGGACTTAGGGGGTTGGATTTTTCACATTCCTGACCAATGTAGTTATACGGACCTAATTTTTTAGTGTAGACCAGGCCTAAGTGACTTGCCCAAGTCTGTGGCAAAGCAGGGAACCGACTCTGCATTTTCTGTGAGTCCTGGGTTACTTCTGTAACCAACAGACCATCCCTCCTCTCCAATTCAAAGTCTCCACTGAAGTAAATTGGGGCTTCACATGACTGCAGGTGCCCACTCGTGCAGAGCTTGTCAAGGTGGATTCTCCAGCATGGACCATTTTTAAATCAAGAGTGGAGGTTTTTCTAAAATAGATTGTTAGCCAATGCGTACAGGTTATGTTCACATATTTACAGGTATGTCACATTAATAGATATTATGCACATAGTGTATTGCCCAATCTTGCAGTCAACAGAAGTTTTCCCCTCAGATGAGGACTTTGAAGTTAGGCCCTTTTACAGTCTAAAACAGTACCTAGCCCCTGGAGGAGCAGACCTACAGTTTGTTGGCCTAGTTTTGCTAATAGTGTTATTCAAAGATACTTATACTTACAGTCCGATCTCGCTTTTCAATTCAGTAATGTAGGGGTTTGATCACAAACAAAAATACCCCCAAACAAATCCAAACCTGCCTCAAAAACATTCTTCCCGTTTCATTTCTTTGTGCCCTCTCTCAGTTGTACAGGACAGTAAGAGGAGTAAAGCCTGTCCTGTTCCCCGTTTGGCTACGATCAGACTGTGATTCTTATCACAAGGGGAAGAGCAGGGGCTATCGCTCAGTACACCCACCCTGCAAGCAAATAGGGATGGGGCAGGAGGAGGAGGCTGAGCCTGGAGCCTCCATACAATTGTCCCCCCTTTCCCCATCTCCCATCAGCCCTGGGTGGGAGCAGGGGAGGAACTGTGACTAGATCTGCTGTACACTGCCCCTTGCTCAGGGAAGATTGAGCTTTTCTGGGCTAGGTTGTAACTTTACAATCTCTACTTTGGGGAAGTTTTTTGTTTATTTTTAAATCATGTTGTTTAGTCTTCTAACGATTCTACACAGAAAAAATTCTGACATACTAAAGACAGCGATCTGTCATAAACAAGTGAGTGCTTCTCGCATTTATGCACAGCAAACTCTCTGGATATAAAAGCAGCATTATTTCCAAGGTCGCAGGGGAACATCGCTCACTTAATTCATCAGAATAAAATGTATGAGTCCAGTGAACTGAGTGATGGCCGGTAGAATCCAGTGTAGTTCATTATAGAGTGACATTATCAGAATACATCAAGGACTATGTTTCATTTTTGTCAACCAATTACTTCTGACAAAATTCCCTCAGATTCATTGCTTAATGCATTGATGGAAAGCTTAAATGGAAGTGAGCTAAGCATATTTTTGTGTTTCATTTAGTAAAATCCTCTCTCTTTTAGAGAGCAGAAAATAGTTGTGCCTAATGCATTGTAATTTGTTAGGGAGAGTATCAATGGACAACCGGTTATCCTTTTTGTGCTAGAATATTGCCTGCGGGTGGTTAAAGCTAAATACCATGGATGGCATTTGCAAAAGTATTCAGCCTAACTCTGCTCCCACTGAAGTTGAGAGTCAAATCCCAATCGAGTTTAAAATACAAATGCACAAAAGCATTTACTTGTACTTGTATCTTCCTTAATAGGAGAACAGACATTATTTGTTGGTTGTCTTCACCAGCCATAAATACATGTAGTTTCTCAGCTCTCTCCCCTCTCCAAGGAGAGCATTACACTAGGCCTCATTTGCCCAAGTCCCAGGCTCTCCAGTTACCCTTACATCAGAATTATAGCTACAGAAATAATTAAGACATGTTTGAACGAAGAGGGGTTAATCTACCTTTTATAATGAAGATAGTTAGGCTCTGCCTACATTGAGGAAATTCACAGTGGTATAACCGCAGTCACATAGTTATACCAGTGCAGACTGCCTTTATAGAATCATAGAATATCAGGGTTGGAAGGGACCTCAGGAGGTCATCTAGTCCAACCCCCTGCTCAAGGCAGGACCAATCCCCAACTAAATCATCCCAGCCAGGGCTTTGTCAAGCCTGACCTTAAAAACCTCTAAGTCAGAGCCTTAATATGCATGCCTATAAACTGGGATGGGTGTTGAAAATCTAATGCAGAACTCCCATACACAAATGGAACCATTCATTTCAAAGGGAGCCTCATGTCTTTAACAGGAATTCCTTCCAACTCCATTCTCCTATCTAGTGCTGCCATTGCCTTGAACCTGTATCTCCATGTCATTGCTGAGAGAAGAGAGTGCTATACAGTCATGAATGGGTACAGATTTGCCAACGGTGTTATTAGTCAACTCTGATGCCCAATCTGTTTCATGCCTCTTGCTCTTTTCCTTGCACCGAGAACAATTTAAGTTCTTTAATGTTTTTATTTTCTTCCTGGCTGGCTTTTGTTCCTCCCTTTTTCAATCTCTCCCCACATCCTTCAATTTCCTTTCCTTCCACATCCTTCTGGTCACTCTACACCCTCAAAAAGAAAAGTATTTTTCCCTCTGTAAAGATTCCCTCTCATCTCTCCCACCCACCCCCCTTCCATCCTTTCTTCTGGTGATCAGAGTTGTATTTGCTCATGTTTTGTTCCAGAATAATTCACTTCACTCCTACATCAAGGTCTCTTTGTTGTGGCTACAAGCCATTTAGACCACCAGGGTAACATTTAGATCAGGAAAATGCTGTGCTTGCACTTTGATCATCCATTCCACCTCCACTGAAATTCAAACCTATTACGGTTTCAAGAAGCTGAAAGCTTCCAGCGCAATTGCCTTTGGCAAAAAGTGAGCTTTTCTGCCTTGTAATGAAAATAGTGAAGTTTTAATGGACCTGGCTTTACTATGAGCCAGTGTCATTTAAAAAAAAAAGGGGGGGGGGAATATAATGGAGAACAATGTTGTTTGTTTCTGGGCAGCAGTTTTAAGAACTGAATGTGGGTGTTTCAGGTTCAGTGAGCATATCCCTAAACAACCTACATGCTATTTTCACTGCATTTCCATACATCACTACACATTTCTAATGGTCTCTTCTTCAAGAGCAAAATATTTATGGAGTTCGAAAGAAAAACCCAAAGTGAATTTCATGACTTGTTATGGAAGATTCCCCATTGGCAGGCCCAGGAGATTCAGGTCATTAAGTTGAATTCTGATCTCACTTGTCATTTTGTCTGTTAACAGCTGCATCTCTCTGTATAGTTTATCAGAGCCAGCAAATACTAAAGGGGAAAAAAGGGCCACAAAATTCACTAATTTTTAAATATAAGAACATAACATAAGAACGGCCATACCAGGTCAAACCAAAGGTCCATCTAGCCCAGTATCCTGTCTACCAACAGTGGCCAATGCCAGGTGCCCCAGAGGGAGTGGACCTAACAGGCAATGATCAAGTGATCATTTAAATAAATAAATATTTAATAATAATAAATAAAATTTAAATAAATTTGTTTCAGCCATGCTCTTCCTCCTATCATGTTCTCTTTCTAGAGGCATTTGCATAATCAAGATCTACTGATACAAAATGTTTGGAGAGAGAATTGTACATGCCAGCATTTATACCAGATGAACTTGAAATATCAATACTCTCGGACTACTGACCATTCACAACTAACCAACACAGCTGACGCAGAATTTGGTCTATGGACAGAGAGGTGTTTTCAGTCAAGCTATAGAGTTAAAGTTAAACTGAACTTCACAGAATACTGTTCAATATTGGATTAACTGAAAAAACTGTGATACAGCTGCAGAAATTCCATGAATAGAATAAGAGATGCTAGATTTGTGAGCTGAGTTATTCTTTGCAAGTTCTTTGTTTAGCTTTACCCTTATGGAGAATTCATACAGAATTTAATACAATGGGGTTCTATAAAATTATTCTAAAACCTCATCTAGTTTAATAGAGAATGGATTCCTTTTAGTAGATTTCTTGAACCATCCTATATAATTCATTTTCCCCTCCTGCCCTAGGTTGCTGAAGTTATGTCTACACTGCAATGGGAAGGTGTGATTTCAGCGCCGATCGGCATATCTGAACTAGCTTTGATTAAGCTAGCTAACTAAAAACAGCAGTGAAGCCAGAACAGCACAAGCAACAGCCCATATTAGCTGCCTGAATGCAAGCCCAAATGGGAATCTGGATACCTACTCAGGCAGCTGGCTTGTATCACCACAGCTTCTCTACTATTTCTAGTGAGCTAGCTTAATCTAGATCCAAATCTACCCTCTGGTTGGGGATATACAGGTCTGGGACTTCGATACGGGCACTGCTCTACTGAATGCTGCATGTAGAGATTCTAAAACACAAAGCCCTAATGATGATTAAAAATCTCTTCTTTCAATATGTTCAAATCTTTTGTGCTTGTTTAAAGAGGGTTTCACGATTTGCACCAATATCACTAAAAGCACATTTTCCCACTCTGCTGCTTCACAGCCATTGTGCGGCATCCGTAGGCATCAGGAGGTTTTGGAACCAACTGATAAACTAAATAGCAGTAAGTCACCAGGATCAGAGGATATTCATCCAAGAGTTCTGAAGGAACTCAAATATGAAATTGCAGCACTACTAACTATGGTACGTAACCTTCCCCTCTGTACAAGATGACTAGAGAATAGCTAATGTAATGCTGATTTTTATAAAAAGCTGCAGAGATGATTCTGGCAATCACAGGCCGGTAAGACTAACTTCAGTACCTAGCAAACTGGTTGAAACTATAGTAAAGAACAGAATTATCAGACATATAGATGAACATGATTTGTTGGGGAAGAGTCAACACGTCTTTTGTAAAGGGAAATCATGCCTCATCAATCTATTAGAATTCTTTGAGGGAGTGAACAAGAATGTGAGCAAAGGTGATGCGGTTGATACAGTATATCTGGACTTTCAGAAAGCCTTTTACAAGGTCCTGCTTTGCTCTTAAGCAAAGTAAGCAGTCATGGGATAACAGGGATGGTCATCTCATGAATCAGTAACTGATTAAAAGACAGGAAAGAAAGGTTAGGAATAAATCATCAGTTTTCACAATGGAGAGAGGTCCCCCAAGAATCTGTACTGTGACCTGTGCTGTTCAATATATTTATAAGTGAGCTGGAAAAGGGGGGTAAACAGTGAGGTGGCAAAATTTGCAGATGATACAAAATTATTTGAGTAATTTTACAGAGTTACAATGAGATTTCACTAAACTGGGTGACTGGGCAATAAAATGGCAGACGAAATTCAAGGTTGATACGTGCAAAGTAATGCAGATTGGAAAACATAATCCCAACTATACACACAAAATGATGATGTCTAAATTAGTTGTTACCACTCAAGAAAGATCTTGGAGTCATCATGGATTGTTCTCTGAAAACATCTGCTCAATGTGCAGCAGCAGTCAAAAAAAGCTAACAATGTTAGGAACCATTAGGAAGGGATAGATAAGAAGACAGAAATTATGATAATGCTAACTATAAATCCATGATACGCCCACACCTTGAATACTGTGTGCAATTTGATTGTCCCATTTCACAAAAAGATATATTAGAGCTGGAAAAAAGCACAGAGGAGAGCAACAACAGGCCAGATGGGGAACTACAGGCCAGTCAGCCTCACCTCAGTCCCTGGAAAAATCATGGAGCAGGTCCTCAAGGAATCAATTTTGAAGCACTTCGAGGAGAGGAAAGTGATCAGGAACAGTCAGCACGGATTCACCAAGGGCAAGTCATGCCTGACTAGCCTATTTGACTTCTAAGATGAGATAACTGGCTCTGTGGATGAGGGGAAAGCGGTGGACATGTTATTCCTTGACTTTAACAAAGCTTTTGATATGGCCTCCCACAGTATTCTTGCCAGCAAGTTAAAGAAGTATGGGCTGGATGAATGGAGTATAAAGTGGATAGAAAGCTGGCTAGATCATTGGGCTCAACGGGTAGTGATCAATGTCTCAATGTCTAGTTGGCAGCCGGTATCAAGCAGAGTGCCCCAAGGGTCGGTCCTGGGGCCGGTTCTGTTCAATATCTTCATTAATGATCTGGAGGATGGTGTGGATTGCACCCTCAGCAAGTTTGCAGATGACACTAAACTGGGAGGAGTGGTAGATATGCTGGAGGGTAGGGATACGATATAGAGGGACCTAGACAAATTAGAGGATTGGGCCAAAAGAAATCTGATGAGGTTCAACAAGGACACGTGCAGAGTCCTGCACTTAGGACAGAATAATCCCATGCACTGCTACAGACTAGGGACCGAGTGGCTAGGCAGCAGTTCTGCAGAAAAGGACCTAGGGGTTACAGTGGGCGAGAAGCTGGATATGAATCAACAGTGTACCTTTGTTGCCAAGAAGGCTAACGGCATTTTGGGCTGTATAAGTAGGAGCATTGCCAGCAGATCGAGGGACGTGATCATTCCCCTCTATTCGACATTGGTGAGACCTCATCTGGAGTACTGTGTCCAGTTTTGGGCCTCACGCTACAAGAAGGATGTGGAAAAATTGGAAAGAGTCCAGCGGAGGGCAACAAAAATGATTAGGGGGCTGGAGCACATGATTTAAGAGGAGAGAATGAGGGAACTGGGATTATTTAGTTTGCAGAAGAGAAGAATGAGGGAGGATTTGATAGCTGTTTTCACCTACCTGAAAGGGGATTCCAAAGAGGATGGATCTAGACTGTTCTCAGTGGTACCAGATGACAGAACAAGGAGTAATGGTCTCAAGTTGCAGTGGGGGAGGTTTAGGTTGGCTATTAAGAAACACTTTTTCACTAGGAGGGTGGTGAAACACTGGAATGGGTTACCTAGGGAGGTGGTAGAATCTCCTTCCTTAGAGGTTTTTATGGTCAGGCTTGACAAAACCCTGGCTGGGATGATTTAGTTGGGGATTGGTCCTGCTTTGAGCAGGGGGTTGGACTAGATGACCTCCTGAGATCCCTTCCAAACTTGATATTCTATGATTCTGTGATTAACAAAGATGATTAGATGAGGAGAGATTAAAAAGACTGATTGTTCATCTTTGAAAAGAGACAACTAAGGGGGATATGACAGAGGTCTATAAAATCATGAGTGGTGTGGAGAAACTGAATAGGAAAATGTTATTCACATAACACAAGAACCAGGCATCACCCAGTGAAATTAATAGACCAAGCTTTAAAACAAACAAAAGGAAGAAGTACTCCACACACACACACAGTCAACCTGTGGAACTCATTGTCAGGGTATAAAGACCAAAAGTATAACTGGGTTCAAAAAATAACTAGGTAAATTCATGGCGTATAGGTCCATCAATGTCTATTAGCAAAGATGATCAAGATGCAACCCCATCCCCTTGGTGTCTCTAAACCTCTGACTGCCAGAGGCTTGGACTAGACAACGGATGGGTGGATCACTTGCTAATTACCCTGTTCTGTTAATTCCATCTGAAGCATGTGGCACTGGCCACTGTCAGAAGACAGGATACTGGGCTAGATGGACCATTGGTCTGACTAATTATGGTCATTTTAAAGTCCTTTTTACCAGTGACTTCTTAATCAGACTAGAGAATCATTCCAAATGCAGGTCTCTGAATATAAAGGGAGTGATTAAGGAAAAAATGGTTTCACTCGAGGCCCCTAATTTGTTTACTTCTCCAGTTTCACTGTTAAACCAAGGGAAGTAATGAAAATGGTTTGCTAGCCCACACCAAACACTCAGAGGAGGCTGTCATCCTGTGCAAAAGCTTCATGGCTTTCAGACTAGGTAACTTCTGCTAAAAAAAAAAAATACTAGGATTTAGCTGTGTTAGCCTCGTTCACCTTTGGCAGCGTGTCGTTTGTGTAGCTACATGCTGCAGTGAAAAGCACACCGTGTCCACACATAAGCAGTGAAAGGCTCTGGGAGAGGGGAGGCAATAAGGAAAAGCTTCAGCTGCTCCCTGCTTCCGGAGCCTTTTATTGTGGTGAGGTGGGGCTCCAGTAGCGGAGAGCTGCCGGAGCCTTTCCCCACTGCCAGAGCCATTCCCTATGATGGAGAAGGGCTCCAGGACCAGGGACATGGCAGCCTTCCCCCACTGCTGGACTCTTTTCCTAAGGAGGTAAAATGATCCAGCAGTGAGAGGTAACAGGACACTACATTGCTAAAAATAGTAGATGGGAGGCAGGCTTGGTCCAGCAGACAACTCCAGGTACAGACAACTCCAGGTACATATCCACACCCTTCAAGTGTGACTTTACTGTGTTAATGCATGCCTCACCATCTTAACTGCTGTTTATACATACATGCATAACCCCCCTAGCATGGGTATGCTACACCCCCCCAAATGAATCCTGCAGTGTAGACACACTCTTAGTGAGAGCTTCAGAGAAGGATCTCCAGGTTTGGCATTAATTTTTTCCCTATGAAATGCTTCCAGAGTTTTGTAACTAAACTCCAACATCTATAGATTTTCTTAAGGAAAATAAGCTCTCCCACCATAGGTTAGGTTAGTCCATCTAGTCCAGCATACTGCCTCTTGGTAGCCAGTTCCTCATGTTTTTATGATTTTTGAATGCCTGGGATTGGAAACACTGTTATTACATCAGTCACATAGTATTGTTTCTGATTCCTGATTGGAGGATATGTAATGAACATAATGGAGATTGCAAAAGTTACATTCTGAAATTCACTTTGGATAAATAGTCAAGTTTAACACACACTTCTCACGTACATTAGATGCATACTAGTATGAATCAATAAAACTCCTGGAGACTCCAGGACAATCCTGGAGGGTCCATAGTGGCTCTCAGTCTTTACAGGAGGATTGGAAAGAGTTGGCCTGGAGAGGCCCCATAAATTGTGTGTTTGTTCTGAACTGAATCTCTGAAAGAAACCCCTAGGGTGGGATGATGCCTGGTAAGCTTATTAGCAGGCAGGCAGGTTCTTTTATTGTTCTTAATATGTTCTCGCTAATGTTTGTTTGTTAATAATAATAATAATAATAATAATGTAGGCTTGCTTAGAAAGAACTCTGTGGTAATATATCTGTAGCAATTAAACTGCTCTCCCTCTCTGAAGAGAAAGCAAGCAGATCTGGTTAGCCAGATTGTCTGTGCTGGGAATTACACAGTGAAGGCAGGGAACTGACCATACTGGAAATACCCTGGGCAGATGAGACACACACAGAGAGAGATGACTCCATGCAAGAGAGGAGCTGGAAGCCTGAGGGCTGAATGCCCTTGCTGAGCCACTGAGGGGAAATACAGGTGCCACTGCCCTGAATTGTGACAAGCCGCACAATGAAAAGATGTAATAGCAACGATAATCTTTCCTACCTTTAATGTGGCTGTGTCTAAGGGCCCAATTTTGTAAAGTACTAAATGCCCATAAAACCCACACCCTGAATCAGGGTTGAAGTTACATAGCACCTTGCCTGGATTGCTCAGCACTTGGCAGGGATGGGTCCAAAGTACCAGTTGCTGAGTTCAAGTCTGCATTCGCAGTTCAGCAGGAGTAAGGTTATCACAGTCTGGCCCAGCTTCCTTTACCTAAACAGATACGGGTCAGTCATTAAGAGAAGCTCCCATTGGCTTCAATAGGAATTGTACCTGAGCAGGAATGCAGGACTGGGTCCCAAACTCAAACAAGGCTGCCATCTGCATTATCCCAACTCATTGCATTAAAGTTTAGGGCACTGTAAGCGTGTGGGACTCACCCCTGCGGCGCCTCCTGCTGGTCTTCTCAGGAATTAGTTCTTCTCCAGCCTCCGCCCTCTGCAGGTCAGTGACCCGCTGCCACTTGGCCCCATGTCCCTCCTGGACCCGGTGCCCTGTTATCTGGGGTGCTGCCCCTTGGCAATAACCCCTTTGTCTTGGGGTTTCCCCTCCCCAGGGAACCCTCACCCCCTATCCCCACCTCACCTCAGTATAAGGTTACTGCCAGTCACCAACTAGCCCCTGTTCCCTGGGGCAGACTGCAGTGTATGCCACTCATCACTGGCAAGGGGGGTTTGGACCTGCTGCCTTGGCCTACCCCTGTGGGCTGTCTCCTGCAACCCAAGTGCCCCATTGGCCTTACCCTAGGCCTGCAGCCTGGGGCTTTCCTAGGCCGGAGCTCCCCGGCTCCCTTGGCCTTTCCCCAGCCCTGCTCCACTCTAGGCACTCGGTTAAGCTCCCTGCAGCCAGGCCCATCTCTCTCTGAACACAGAGAGAGACTACTGAGCTCTTGGCTCCCAGCCTTTTCATACAGGCCAGCTGTGGCCTGACTGGCGTGTGGCCCAGCTGCGGCCACTTCCCCAATCAGCCCAGCTTTTAGAGCTGCAGCCCTCTTCAGGGCTGCTTTTACCACTGCAGCCCTCTTTCAGGGCTGATTTCAAGCCCTTCCTGGCAGGAGCGGGTGTCCACCCCGCTACAGGCACCATCAAATATTGTTACTACCGTTCATTATCCATCCTTTAATGCTGATATCAGGAGCATCAGCTGGTGCAGAGGATAAATATAAAACTAAGAACTTCTCTTTATCCATAGGTAAAAATTTACCTCTGATTTCATTCACATGAAAATGCATTAGTGGGTGGATTACCAATAAATATCCTACCATTAAAGGGGAGAACAACAGATTCTGAAAAGTAAATGGAAGGCTGTCATATTCTACATCATCCCTCCAAAGGTCAACATTGAGCTACTGCTCTATAGTTCTCTATTAGCAAGTTGCTAATGGAAAATTGTAAGTCCTCTATTTCGTTGACCACCAAATGAACCTGATCTAGTTTCAATTAGCAGCCTACATTTCTATGCAATTTTATCACACAACCTTGAATGTCAAGTACCACTCCCCTCATTCCCCGTGTGCTTAAAAAACAGGCCAATGCAACCTTAGGGAAACAGGTAAATGCTATCACAAAAACACAATACCCTATTTTTTTAAATAATAAGCTTATTTACATAAATATTCATTTAGCATATTGGCTCAACTAAAACAAAATTGGCATGTAAGTGGCACTAACATAATTGACAAAAGTAAGCTGGATTAGTTATCAAAGTCTTATTTCCTAGCATGCAGGGAAAAGCTTCACTGTACTCACAGAACAAAAGATCAGTGTGAGATAATACGTTGAGGAATTTCACAGAAATTTAACAAAAAAATAATAGTTCTCCGGGGAACTTCTGCAATTTTCAGCTTTAAAGTATCTGGTAATTAGAAATGTATCAAAACTGAAATTAGGCTGGTCTAGTCATTGGAAGACTGGAACCGGTCTCCAAGAATATTAATGCAGAGACAGGCTCTGGAATGCTAGCTCAGTGATGTGCTCCTCCATGTTAGCCTCACTGTTATGTAAAACTAGGTTCATCTTAATTTGCTGGAATAGATTATTGCTTGACATTGAAGGGAAACAGGCTTTGGCATTTAATTAAAATTAATGAACTGTTTCCCCCCAAATATAAGCAGCATACATTTGGTGTCTGATTTCCAATTTCCATTTTCGTCCAAAGAATTCAGATATCATTATGACAAACAAAGCGAATTGCGATAAGGAAATGTCACGATCAAATCCACTGCCAGAAGGAAATGGTTTCAAAGAGCATCCAAAATGAATGTGTACATTTCTGTGAGGATTTTCTTCTTAAATCATTAAGATTTGATGAAGATTAAATGTATAGACAAACACCACATACACTGGGCCGAGTTCTCACAGGGACTGGGAAGAGTAGGGGGAAAGGGAAGGAAATGTGACTGTAGTAAGTGTACACCACCTTTCAGCGAATCCCCCAACCCCAGGGTTCAGCAGGCCAGGGGCTGCTTGGGTCTCCTGTGTAACTTCGAGACACTTTAAGGTAGCTGCAAGTTGTGCCAGCTTGGAACAGTTGCCTAGAGGTCATTACTTTAGCTGGAAGCACTAGAAGTCACTGATTCCTCCTGCCCTGACATGCTCTGTAGGCCAGAGGGCCAGTGGGTCCACACCGTCAATTAAGCCACCTCTCTACCAGTCAAACTTCTCTCCAGCTAGGGGAATCTGCTGGCTGCTGAGGGCATGACTACACTGCATCCGGGAGTGAGCCTCCCAGCTAGGTCCATAGCCTTGTGTTAGCAGGGCTCACGCTAGCACTCTAAAAATGGATGTTGCTTGGGACTTTGCAGCCTGGCCTGAAGCTCAGGCTTTCAAGCCCACCTCCTCCCCTCCATGCTTCAGAGCCTGAGTTCCAGCTTCAGCCCACGCTTCAGTATCAACACAGCTACTTTTAGAGCATTTGCACACGTCTGTGGACCCGGCGGGCAGACTTGCTCCCGGATGAGGTGCAGACATGCCCAAAGGGCAGGTTTAAGGTCCCAGTTCAGCAAAGCACTTAAACACGCATGTCACCTTGGTGGTGCTGAGGGGGGCTGGAACAATTTTTTATAGTGGGGGCGCTGAAAGCCATTGAACAAACCTGTAAACCCTGTATATGATAGAAACCATTTCAACCTGAAGGTGCTGCCGCACCCTGAGCACCCCTACTTCCAGCACCTATGGTGGTGCTTAACCACCAGAGCAATACAAAAAGAATTAGTATGGCCCAAGATCTAGTCTATTGTATGAAAAGAAACAAAGATTAGGTTGTACTGATGTGTGAACAGTGTATAATACAGTGTTCCAGCTGCACCATTTTTACTGACATCTCAAACTGGAGATTCAGACTTCAGGGCACCGATAGAAAGGGACATCACTCCAGAATAAGAAGGTTCTTCTTCTATATACATTTTGGGACCAGCCATGGCACAAAACAGCTCTGGGATTTGGGAACATTTGTGTCCAACTTCCCAAACCTCCCCAATTCCAATTCACCAAGAGTTCCTGGTCGGCAACTGATGATCTGGTTTATTAATAAATCACAACTGGCTTACTGTCCATGCAAGAGCTGTCAATCTTCATTGCAGGTGATGTTGATCTGTGACAATATTCTATTGCATTTATTATTTGTATAGCACTGTAAAACTTCTCACTCCACATACAAGATGAACTGTGCTAAAACAAGAAAAGAAAGAAAAGTCCCTTCCTGACTGGAACTTAAGCGACAATGACTTTATTTCTATCATGCCAAATCATTGTTGCAGAGTTATTCACTTCGCTGAAAGATGTAGAGCAATAATTGTGATTCATACCATTACCAAGCGGCTTTGGCAAATCAGAGAACAGCTTATCCATAAAAGTACGTGCTTTCAAAAGTATTATGAATTTTTACCAACAAATTGATTTCTGGTGGATGTAACTTTAATGAAGAAAAAGGTCAGTCATGCAGCAACCTGGCTGTACTGGGGTTAATTGCAAACAAGGTGCCAAGACTATCACAGTGGGATAAATAACCTATGTTAGTGGAAGTGTTCTCCAGAATAAAGCAGCTTTCTGGTAGCCCTCCAGTTAAGAGGTTGCTAGGTTCCCTCCCTGCTTTCCCTCAATTCACGCCAGTCTGATAAACCAATTGTGTGCCTGATCCAAAGCCCATCAAAGCGAATGGAAAAAGACTCCCATGGAATTCAGCAGGCTTTGTATCAAGCCCTGTCCTGCCCAAAATTAATCCCATCGATTACACTCCATTTTCATTGGAAGGTATTTTAGTGTCAACTGAGACTCATAAAAATAGAGATGGGCTTTGATAAAAGCCTGAACCAAGTCTTGTACTGAGCACACTAATTCGCTCTATACTGTACTGCTGGTGCGGTGATACAGCTATTGTATTCCATTCCACAGTGGCTGCCTTGATACCTGTTACTCTGCTGAATTTTGCCCGCATATCAGCAGGAGCCATCCATGCCAATCAACACCTGGGTGTAGGACCCTTTGGAAAGATTTTGAACATGAACTTTGAATTCCCTGGGAAGATTACACCATTAACATTATTTTAGAGCAGTTTTTTCTAATTTAATTCTCTCGTTTCCCCTCCCCACACCCTACCCCTTCCTCTCCCTTTATGTTCTTAATGTCTAGGTGCTGCCTTTGGTTCTCAGAAAATTGTGGTTTTTTTAATGTACTCCACTTCCATTTTCAGCTCGTTCTGTCCTTTTCATTTCTTTTCTCCCTTTATATTGCCATCAATTATTTCAGCTTTATATTACCTTAAAATCATTTGTCGGTGCTCTTTTCTCCTCTTCTATTTTTCCTCTCTGTGCCTCCTCCAATTTTCAGGTCTCATTTATTCTGAAATACTTCCATGTAACAGGGAGGAAGACTTGCCTTTCGGGGCTGGAGGGCTTATGTCTAGCCAATCCTCATTACAAGACGCCAGACCTGAGTTGGCTGAGGCTGTTCCACTATAAGAACAGCAAGAAGAAGAAGAAAGTTGCAGAAAAAGAGAAAGCGGGAAAGAAAGAAAGGTTGCAATAAAGGGGGGCGTGAGAGCTGCCGAGACAGTCAGGGGTAGAAGGCCTGGGAGTAAGCTGTGGAAGAGAGCACCATGAGGACAGAACTCAAGACAAACATGTTTATGATTTTGGTTTGCTGTATTAGGAAAACTAAATTGGAATAAAAGCCTGGCCAGAAGGGCCTTTGGGCCTGTTTTTTTGGTATGAATGTAATGGGAGAGCCTGAACTCTCTGAAGAGGGGAGGAATTATTTGTAACCCTTCTGCCCGTCTGAGTTGGCAGCAACAAGAGCCGGGTTCAGTATCTAGGGGTTCCGTTTCAATAACACAATGCAAAACCAGCTCGAGCCCCCACCCAGTGACCTGGGACAATTACGTACCACCCCCCGGGCGCCTCTAAGAGGCAGTACTTCCCCTCTCGCAAGCACGGAGTCTGAGTGTAGCAAAATCCTTTTAATAAAGGAGGGAAACAATGCAGCATTATGTTGGGGAAACACCACAAACGGGATTCATAACACAAACCATGAGCAAAAGACCCACCCCCAAGTAAGTTTGGCAGTGTCCTTTTCCCCTCAGGGTCTTAAGTCCAGCAACCCAAACAAATCACCCAAAAGTCCAACAACCCAAAAGTCTCTGTCCCTGGTCAGTGCAGCCCCAGAATTCAAAAGTTTATCTGCAGAGTTTTACCTCCCAGCCTGGGTGGAAATGGGGGGGGCATGCAGGGGTGTTAAGGGGCACCTTATGTGGTCCGAGGCCGACTGCCCTGCCTCTCTGTGGGGTTCTGCTGCAGCCTTCACCACGAGCCGCTCCAGCCGTTCCGCAAACTGCTCCGCTCTGCCAGCCGCTCTGCTCCACTCCACCAGCCGTCCCGTGAGCCGCTCCAGCCATCCCACAAACTGCTTTGCTAGCCACTCAGCAATATATCTTCAGGCACCCCCCAGCACTCAGTGATTTCAGATCTTAGTAATTTTAGCTCTTTAGTGATTTCAGCTTGTAGTAGGGGAGCCTCAGTGCTGGTGCACCATTGGCCCAAAGTGAATTCAGCTCAGCAGCCTGTAACTAGACTCCTAATAGAATCAAAATTAGCTCTGATATTCCACAGTGGAGAAAGGAGGAGGTGCAACTGGTGTTTCAGGGGCCCATACCATTGGATACCAATACTTGTCCCCAGTCTCTCTCAATTCACTGGGTTTTGGAACCCATGTCCCTTGTCTAGCGAGTGCTACTTAGTTAATGGCAAGTCCCTCTGTCATAAAACAGTTTCATTGTCTTTGATTCACATAATCAGGGTAACAACATTTTATTCTTCCTGCCCCAATAACAGAGAAACTGGGGATCCCACAGCAGCCGAAGTGACCATTTGGGCTGCTGTGAGCTCATGCTAGGCGGGGTGAGTGTGCCTATGCAAACAAGATCAGCCCCTGAAGTTCTTTTGCACAACTCGCCACAATTCCCCACCAGATGTCAGGGTAGAGCTTATCCTGACTCTGCTTACATCTAGCACGTCACCTCAGAGCAGGGGTGCTGGAACAATGTTTATAGTGGAGAGCCATTGAACCAAACTGTAAACCCTTTATATGATGGAAACCCCTTTGAGACAGGGGGCATGACAGCACCCCCAGCACCCGTAGTTCCAGCACCTATGCCTCAGAAGCACCCTTGGCCATAAGAGGGTACATGGAAGTCAACTGACCCTACTACACTCCATATTTCAAATCCTAATCTGTGCAAATTAGTTTACTGGACTGCACAATGGGTTTTGTCAGGCATCAACACTGCTGCTACTGGCGGCAGTGCTGAGACTAATGAAAGGATTGCATGTGTAGTGTGACAGACCCAGACCAGTGGGGTACAGAGTCTAGTCCTGTTGGTATCCAGGAAGTGGGCAGGCAAAGCCCACTGCTAAAGGACCTCCCCCCAGCCTAAGGGGAGGATCCACAGGTCCGTGATACCAAATAATTGTGGGGGACAACTAATGAAATAACAGGAATGGGAGTGAGGTCACAGGGCTAAACGAAGGGAACCTGACGGGGACACCGAGCAGAGAACCCCGGACAGTGCCCACTGTTCCTCAAAGGCATCAAGGGAGCCAGTGGACACCGCCCAGAGGAACTCTGCCCGGATGCGTGAAAAGACGGAAGAGTGGAAATAGGCCCCACAGTTGCAGGAAATCCCATCAGCCAACCTCCTCTCCTTGGTTTTGTAGATGGTCATTTTGGCCTGAGCTAGGAGGAGGTTGACAAGGAGGCGACTTTGTGGGGCCACGGATGGGGAGTGCGTAGATGAACAAGTGAGGAGAAAAGTACAACCAAAAACGTAATAATATATCTAAGAGGAGCCGGAAGAGGGGCTGCAACCTGGCGCACTCCAGATATATGTGCGCCAGGGTTTCCCTCATGCCACAGAAGGGGCAGGTGTCTGGAATAGGGGTAAACCGTGCCAAGTACATGCCCATGCTCAAGGCCCCGTGAAGGAGCCGCCAACTGATATCCCCGGCGGGCCTCGGAACCAGGGTGGAGTATAGGCTGGCCCACCGGAGCTCCTCACCCTCGAGAGGTGGCAGGAGGTCCGCCACTTTGTGTCGGGGCAGGATGCGAGGGTGAGGAAGTGAAGGGTGTGGCGCACGAGCGTGTACAGATGTTTCCTTGGCGCGGTCTGGAAACGAACCAGCTGCAAGTCATGCAGCCGGTACAGAGTTTGGTAGAAGGTAAATATACTGGCCACTGGATGAATAGCTTTCTGTTCCCTGAGTGACCAGAGCAGGGGCTGCCCTAGAACAATCAGGTACCTGCTAGAACCAATTAAGACAGGCAAGCTAATTAAGACACCTGGAATCAATTATGGCAGGCAGGCTAATCAGGACACCTGGTTTAAAAAGGACCCCCCATCAGTTAGTGGGGGTGGGGGGTGCGGGGAGTGAGAAGGTGTGCTGCTGGAGGACCGAGGAGTACAAGTGTGATCAGGCTTCAGGAGGAAGATCCTTCAGGGAGAATAAAGAAGGTGCTGGGGGAAGGCCATGGGGAAGTAGTGCAGGAAGTGGTAGCTGTCATGCAGCTGATACAGGGGACATTGTAGACAGCTACTATCCACAGGGCCCTGGGCTGGAATCTGGTGTAGAGGATGGTCCCGGGTTCCCTCCATCCCCCCCAACTCCCGATCAGACACAGGAGGAGTTGACCTGGTCTGTGAGAAACACCAGAAGGGAAGGTCTAATTTGGAAAGGGATCTGGCCTGTCCCTGACCCACTAGGTGGGACACAGAGACTGTGGGGATTGTTCTCCATTTCCCCCATGCTGGCCAGTGATGAGGTTAGCTGAGTGAATGGCAGGTTTGAGCCTCTAGCAGAAGCGGCCAAACTGAGGGCTGCCGTGAACCTCTGAGGTGAGCAAATCTGCCAAAAAAATGCAGGACCCACCAAAGCAGAGGAGGAACTTTGTCACAGGAGGGAGGCTGTAAGGTCAAGAATTTTCCTCCTGTGGGAAGACAGGAATAACGAATAAAGATCCAGAACACCTGATAGTAACGATCAGGTTAGGATGTTTGTAACAGACAGTTTTATATACATGGCTTTCCCCACTTTTAACTAGCACATTCAGGCACAGATAACAAGCTATTGAACATGCCAGTATTTTTTTTTTTCCAAACACAATATGTTCTTCCCTTTGTGCAGCTCCTCTCTATTGTTACATTAGACTGTTTGGAGTATATGGTATGAAAGCCCAGACTGGGAACCAATAAATCTATGTTGTATTCCACAGAGATTTCTTTCTGAACTAGGAGGTTCACGCTTAGGGTAAGATTTTCAAAAGAAGCCTAAGGAAAGTAGGTCCCCACAACTCATTGAATTACACCCAACTACTGTAGTTTTCTTTGAAGATCTTTTCGTGTCTCAGTTTCCCATTTGTAAAATTGGGGTTAACAACATTCACTGGGATGCCAAGAGGTTATATTGATTAATGGATCTGAAATGCTCTGATACTACAGGCCACAGAAAAGCTTACATGTTAAATAAAAATGTTTATCTTTCAATTTAAAATTCTTCAGATTGGGCATGCCTAGGGTGCCCTCATTTTCCAATCTATTGCATGCAATGGTCTCTGCATTGTTTCTTGAATACTTGGAATCTGGAGGCACTAGAAGAACATAAGAATGGCCAGACTGGGTCAGACCAAAGGTCTATTTAGCCCAGTATCCTATCTTCCAACAGTGGCCAATGCCAGGTGCCCCAGAGGGAACAAACAGAACAGATAATCATCAAGTGATCCATTCCTTGTTGCCTATTCCAAGCTTCTGGTAAACAGAGGCTGGGGACACCATCCCTGCCCATCCTGGCTAATAGCCATTGATGGACCTATCCTCCATGAACGTATTTAGTTTTGTTTTTTTTTGAACCCTGTTATAGTCTTGGCCTTCACAACTTCCTCTGGCAAGGAGTTCCACAGGTTGACTGTGCGTTGTGTGAAAAAATACTTCCTTTTGTTTGTTTTAAACCTGCTGCATATTAATTTCATTTGGTGACCCCTAGTTCTTGTGTTATGAGAGAGTAAATGACACTTTCTTATTTACTTTCTCCACACCAGTCATGATTTTATAGACCTCAATCATATCCCACCTTAGTCGTCTATTTTCCAAGCTGAAAAGTCCCAGTCTAATTAATCTCTCCTCATATGGCAGCCGTTCCATACCCCTAATCATTTTTGTTGCCCTTTTCTGAACCTCTTCCAATTCCAATATATATTTTTGAGATGGGGCAACCACATCTGCACACAGTATTCAAGGTGTGGGTATACCATGGATTTATATAGAGGCAATATGATATTTTCTGTCTTATTATCTATCCCTTTCTTAATGATTCCCAACATTCTGTTCACTTCTTTGACTGCCGCTGCACATTGAGTGGATGTTTTCAGAGAACTATCCACAATGACTCCATGATCGTTTTCTTGAGTGGTAACAGCTAATTTAGACCCCATCATTTTATATGTATAGTTGGGATTATGTTTTCCAATGTGCATTATTTTGCATTTATCAACATTGCATTTCATTTGCCATTTTGTTGCACAGTCACCAAGTTTTGAGAGATCCTTTTGTAGCTCTTCGCAGTCTGCCTGGGACTTACCTATCTGGGACTTACCTAGTTTTGTATCATCTGCAAATTTTGCCACCTTACTATTTACCCTTTTTTCCAGATCATTTATGAATATGTTGAACAGGACTGGGCCCAGTACAGACCCCTGGGGGATACCACTAGTTACCTCTCTCCATTCTTAGAACGGACCATTTATTCCTACCCTTTGTTTCCTATTTTTTAACCAGTTACCAATCCATGAGAGAACCTTCTCTCTTATCCCATGACTATGCAAGTACTGTAAGTGTTTCACTTGCAAAAAATTGACTCTTGGTTCAGAGTCTTTGCTCTGATGAAAGAAGCACTACACCTAAACGCCACAGGACGATGCATATCCTGGCACATCTATCCAGTGGCCTGTGTTAGGATGTTGAAGTGACATGGTCTGAGTGTTGTTTATACCAAGGTCCCTGGTAGTACAACGGAGTCTTAAGTGGTCTTTAAGGGGCCTTTATGTAAATGAGGCAGGCCCATATGAGTTTGGTTAGGCTGCTGGTGGCAGATGTGCTTTTCCTGCAGTCACCCTTGACTGACTCAATAATCATCAAGGTGACGAGAGATTCCCGGCAGATTTGTGACTCACTAGGCTATGCCACAAAAATCCAGCTGCTTATTCATTCCAAGTAACTGCCCTGCATCAGGGTCATTACTGCTGTTGTAAGTGGAATATATGGATATTAAAAATAAAATTGCTGCACAGTTAGTACAATTTCTATTCCAATCTCCTACTCTGGTGGAAATGGTTACATTTTCCAGAGACAACTTCCCAAGATTGACTGGAAACAATGATAAATTCTCTGTATGCAAGAAACCTTGAGCTCCATTTAAATTCTGGAATAACATCTAGAATTGCATGTTCTTACTATGTTTCTCTGTACCTATTTTTAACTTCCTCTTTCTTTCTAATATACTTAAATCAACAGAAAAAAGTATATTGATTCCCCCGCCCTCCATCTCTCCTCAGTTTTAAGCACACAGATTTTGTACCATTTGTCACAGGTGCCAGCATTGCCAACAACTTTCCACCAGTTGGGCACATCTAGAGAATTAAAGCCTGAAGCTGGGTAATGACCAAAACAGCTTGGACAAACGGTTCAATTGCCATATAATTATTTGACTCATGGTATTATTTGCAATGGTATTATTTGACTAGCTTTAAGTTTCCTGTCCATTTGTACTCTTGCTGAGTCGATTATCACTTTGTTCTGTGCATTCATTCTTTACTGCAAGTGCCATTGTAGAGTGACAGTTAGATTGTCTAGTAAGATGAAATAGTTAGAGGTACCAAGCAAACAAAGTATTGGCTGCAGCTGGAAAACTCCACTCTAGTTCCTGTTAAAGTCATGGCCTGAGGCAGAACAAGGAGGTGATAAACGTTTTCACCCGGTGTTAAAGACTGTTTCCTTCACTTCCCTTCAGATTCAATATTGGCCAGAGACCATACCAGGACAGAAGATCACAAGATTGCAGTCAGGAGGTACAGGCATAGGCTTCTATTTTTATTGCACATTCTTTTTCACAAAAGTGGATTTGTTCAAGTGCCTTTCAGCCTTCATATTTCCCCCCAAGAACCAGAGGACTACCACAGGAGCCTTGCTTGAACAAAGAACTCAGTCTTTCACCCTAAACTATTGAGGTACAGCCCTCATTGTTACCCCCACTACAGCAGTGACTGGCCTGCTGTGACAGCAATTAACCCCTGAACATGAATGAAGACAACTGTAACATGGGGACTATGAGTCCTAGACTCACTTAGGTCAATGAAGGAAGGGAGGAAGTCCACAGAGCTGGTTATGCCTACACAGGAGTCTAAACTGACTTGCATAAGAGCTGGAGATTAGCTTTATAGTTCCTTAACCTCATTTTGGTTTCAACTATTTAGCTCCTTCCGCCTTTCCAGGTCCTTTCCCCACCCATCCCTCTCTCTTGTATGGACTTTTTGTTTGCATAATTTTAACTATTAAAGCCAATGTGCAATTTTGCATTCCCTGGCGAGTCCTAAGTAAGGGGCCGCATCCCTGAGTACAAACAAAAAACTAGAGAACTGAATGGTGCACCCCACCCCTTTACACTGAATTCCAGTGGGTCCATACTACAGTAGGTCAAACATTTTCCAACAGAACTTGTTTCCATCTGAAAATCTGACTTGACTAAATCTAAATGTTTTGTGGGAACGTACTGATTTTGTATGTTAAAAAAAATTGATGGGAAACGATCAAAACAAAATAGTAATAAGGTGACAATGTTTTCTTTTGACTTAATTGTGCTATAATTTATAGCATGAATAAATACGAAACATTTTGATAAGGTAGAAATGAAACATTTCAAAATATTTCCAAAAAATTCCAAATTTGGGACTAAACCAAAATTTGAAATCTTGAATTTCCCTCAGGATGAAAATTCTGGTGTCTCCCGCCCCACCCACCCACTCACACAAGCTCTTGTGCACATGCACACAAAAGAAACAGGTATTGTTGGTAGGGGATATATATCTTTGTAGGTTTTTCTATAATGCCTATAACTCTGTCCTCATCCTGGCAGTCTATTAAAATTTGAGTGTGTAAAAAGATTTTAAATTTATTCCCATTAAGTTGGTGTTGAGTTTCCTGGCCCTACTGAAATCTGTGAGAGTTTTGCCATTCATATCTATGGAGCCAGGATTTTATCCCCTGAATTTGGGATAAGTGCTTAAGAAAGGAAAGGAAATAAATCATTTCACCCATTTCTGGGAACGAACAAAACAGCTGACTGACAGTGCATAACAGAACTACACAATAGCTTAAAGATAAGTTAAGCTGAATACTGTGTCTAAACAAAACTGCAGGAGGAATTTAGAGAGGCTGACTTGGAATTTGGCCAGGATTCTGGGGTTAACACAGGCCCAGCTTTATGAAAAGACCCATGTGGTCTTCAATTATAAGCATGCAGGACCTTGGATTAGCATCTCCTCGAGATACAATTGGTGAAGTCCTGGCCCCAATTAATTCAATGGGAGTTTTTTTATTGACTTCTGTAGAGTCAGGATTTCATCCAGCACCTTGCAGCAAAGCAATGTCCCCAGTGCCATACTGGAGCATGGCTTTTGTACTTACAGGGAGTAAGGCTTTTCTTTCAGGTCTGCTTTCCAAATGCTGAGCACGCTTCAATCGGCAGATCATGGGGGAGGGCGAAGGGTGCACTTCTGCAGGGATCACTCAAGCTGTGTAGATTGTAGACATATGATTGAGCTTCAGAATTAGTCAAACGGTCTATGCCTCTTAAAACCACAGGAAAAGTCTCAGCCTCAGTACTACAATAAGTCACCAAGTGAGAGAAAAATCTCTTAGATTAATTATTTCTGCTTTGTGACTTTAGATCAACAAATTTGCCAAGCCTAAAAGACAGGGTTGATTTTCACAGCTGTTATAGGCTGAAGGTTTCTTTTACATGATGGATGTAGTCAACGTGGGAGCTGATGGGTTGTCAGCTGTAGAAAATAAACCTTAATTTCTTTCAAGACTAGACATAGCGTGTGCTGCTACCATCTCCATGACAGTAATTTACAGTCACCTCTTTGAGGTACTTCTATTTTCTATGCTCATTAATTCACCAGGGATTCTTTTTGGAGGAAAAGCACTTAAATCAGACAAATTATAAGGTCTATTCTAGCAAAAGTGGCTAATTATAGTTATTGTCAAACCTTCTATTACAAGCAGTTACAGTACAGCTGCTTGTTAAATGCCAAAAATGCTTTTTGGTTAACTATTTTCTATTAAAACACTTTCCAAAATATATTACTTTGCAATGTAATCATTTTTATTGTCGTGTAGTATAAGCATAATAGTATTCTCTAGAGGTACCAACCTTTGTTCCTATTGTGCTAGCCACTGTACACATGTATACACACACATGCAGCTAGCCCCGACACAAAGAACTAAGCAAACAAGACAAAGGGTGGGAGAAAGGAAATACCATCATCCCCATTTTACAGAGGGGGAAACAAATACAGCAAGATTAAGTGACTTAATCAAGGACACACATGAAATCTATGGAAGAGCAGAGAATTTAACTCGGATCTCCTGAATCCCAATCCTCAAGCCAATCCTCCTTCCTTCATTTTTGTGTGTGTTCATTTTGTTCATTTCATTTTTTGTTATTTTAAAAGGAGCACTAGAGCTAGTAATTTTTGTAGCACTAATATAGTTGTTTCACTAATTAGTCCTTTATCGACATTTCCTTTTGCTCTCTCATTACCGGAAGCCTCCCACTAAAACTTTTGTTACATCCCACAGAAATACAGCTTCACACAGCAGAACAGATTCAGAGTCAAGCTGTTCATGTGGTCTGTCAAAAGCAGAGACACTATATAAATCAGTACTAGGAATATTCTTTTTTAAATATTTTGACTCAATACAAGCTTCAAGGCTAAAGGATATGTAAAGTAACTTAGGTATTTGTAAATGAGTTAGGCTGCCAAATCTACAGTATCTGTCCCTAGTGTGATTGAACTGATACTTCGATTGCCTTTACATGCCCTGTATCCACCTAAGACAATCCTTTCCAATATACAGACATGGCCAGTGAGTGGGGCTGGATTCCGATCACAGGAGTCTCTTAAAACCCCTGCCTTGAAATAACAGCCCGGCAATGGCAAAGGCAAAGGTTTAAATAAAAACAAAACAAACAAAAACCCTCTGCCTAGGCAAGGCTTTACTTGTGAATGGACTTATTATAGATGAAATCTCAGGCGAAATGGCTGAGAAATGAATTCAAAGCAGCATGATCAATAGTAAAATTGCGAATTTGTGCCTTGCCCGTTCTGTCGTTAGGATGACTGAAAGTAGTAACAACGTGTGGCACAGGGAAACATGCAGCAAAGATGCCAGGAACCATTCATTTGAATTGCAAACCGGGGCCTACTGCCGGCACACACACTTCACTTTGTTCACCCATCTTTTCTATTTTATTTTAAAGGCTGCAGTTCTGCCGCTCACTGTGTAAGTCACTGGGGGGGGCTGATTGTGATCTCCCCTTACACTGATTCTAAACCACTGTGGTTCCATTAGTTCCACTTTTAACAGAGCCACTTAATTGACAATCACGTTATCCATTCATCATCATTCGTCCAGTGTTACACCAGAGATTTAATTCAGTCTCCTCTATTTATTACTAATACCAGTTGAGGTGGACATGCGTTGTTCTACTTAAACAGACCTCAGTTCAGCAAAGCACTTAAACATGTGCCTAACTTTAAGCATGTAAGTAATCCCGCTAAAGCCCATGAGACTACTCACCTGCTTAGATGTAGGCACATGCTTAAGTGCTTTGCTGAATCAGGGTGATATCACCGATCTTCTACAGATGGGTCAGATAATCTGCATTGCCCCTCCAGGCTTTGCAAAGGCTTTTCCTTCATTCGCTAATACTGAATTCTATGTCTACACTACAGGATTAATCCGAATTTATATAATTCGAATTTAGGAAACCGATTTTATAAATTCGAATGTATTCGGCCACACTAGGCACCATTAATTCGGTGGTGTGCGTCCAAGCTACCGTAGTAGCATCGATTTCCAGAGCGTTGCATTGTGGGTAGCCAATAACATTGAATTGCCAATAACTTCGAATTGCGGCCACACTAACCTTAATTCGGATTAACAATACCGATTTTGACGCTACTCCTCTCGTCGAGGAGGAGTACAGAAATCGAATTAAAGGGCTCTTTAATTCGAATTAAATGGCTTCGTTGTGTGGACGGGTCAAGCGTTAATTCGAATTAAAGCAGCTAAATCCGAATTAAAGTCGTAGTGTAGACCAGGCCTCAAGAAGCAACAACCAGTTTTTGTCTTTCTGAGCCCGTGATGCTAATTGCTCTTGGCGCTAGCACATGTTTAATGCATTTTTTCTCTCAGCATTTATTCCTTTAAAAATAAATGCCAGGGAAGAGGTTAGCTTTGTCAGACAGCAATAGTCAGCATAGAAGACTCAGCATTACATTTGCTTTTCTCCAACATTATGAGACTGGCCCAGTTTTCCATGACTTTTCAGGAACAATCATCAGTGGTACAGTTAGTTTGCCAAGTCCCTTAGGATGGTTACCATCCAGATAAGCCCAGGAGTGCCAGCCTGTGCAACTCTACCAGTGACCTTCACATCCATCAGTTCAGCACCAACTGCAGGTCCTCTCCGTGTGGGGGGGAAATAAATCTCATAAAGGAAATCATTAAGTGCAATGCTCTGCTTTTTCTCCAGTCCCATTGCATTCCATCCTAAGTGTCACAATTTAACACCTTGAAACCACAGCTACCATTGCAAATAAACACTTTATGATAGCATTCTTTTAAGGGGGCTGCAGCAGTCTCTCTCTCTTCTGCTGCTACCAGTTAGCTAGCAAAGCTCACAACCTGACTGGCCTTCCTCAGACTTTAGCGGAAAGCAATCAGCATCTTCCAACTTTTTCCCCATAGGCCAAAGTTGGAGGCCCTCATTCAGTTTTTAGCTCCAACTTTACTCATGCAGGAACCCCGCCCCCCATTGACTTCAGTGACAGTTGCCTCATTAAAAGCCGAGTAAAAATTGAACCAAGAGCTCAGCACGACAGGGAGAGGGCTTCTGACTAGTGACTGTATTGACGTACTCTGCATAACTCAGTCTACCTACTCCTGTTATCTGAGACAGGATCCCAGCTCAAGCTGCTTTAGTGCAGAACGGCTCTCTTCTCCTCAGGGGGAAGGCGAGGGGCTCACTTTTGGCTTTCTTAGAGGAGGCCAGTGCCTATGGACCACAAGGGTTCTGGTTTGAACTTTGGCGGTGGTAAAGAGCAGGATGTGAATTCACCCTCTACAGAGGGGATTCTGCTAATCTGTTTAGAGCATTCTGGTGTCCAGCCACCTGTGCATGAGTGCAGAGTGTGGTGGAAGGACACCCATGTGTAAGAGGAATTTTTGCAATCAAAAAGAAGTCATTGGGATTAACTCCCTGTCTTTATTCTCATTAGCTGATCACTTCAAGAGCCAGAAACAGGTGGGGGAAGGGGGCGGGGGAGTACATCGGGTTGGCAGGGCTTCTGATACTAATTTGACAGAGTTAGGTTTCACCTCAGGTAGTGAAAAAATGAGGGGCTGTAAAACTAATGAATTAGAAGCAAGTGAAACTTAGGCAGGCCTGCATTTCACTTGTAAAAACAAAAAAGCGCTGTAGCGCTTTAGTGAAGACGCTGCCTACCACAATGGGAGGGGTTCTCCGGTCGGCATAGGTAATCCACCTCCCCGAGAGGCAGTAGCTAGGTCGACGGGAGCATTCTCCTGTCAACCTAGCGCTGTTTACACCAGGGGTTAGGTCAATCTAACTGCGTTATTCAGGGGTGTGGATTTTTTCACAGCTGACCGACTAGCCTAATTTCCTAGTGTAGACCAGGCCTTAGACCCATGAATTAAAACCTGATACAAATGGCCATCAAAGTAGCACAGAAACGCTACATAAAACCAGCGCCATGCAGGTATTCATTGCAATCATCCTTGTGACTCACTTGGCACAACAGCCTCTAGATCTTGGGGGGGGGGGGGGGGGGAGGGTTCCTACCCTCATTCAGCCAAAAAGAAAGTAAAAGAAGAAAATTAATGATTCTCGTTGCACCTTCTCCCTGCTCATTTGACGAGATGTCCCATTTCATTCTCCGTCTGCACTATTGCAACATGAGAAATGGGTCCTTTCCTAGATAAGCAGAATAGACTCAAGAAACTAAGCCAGTCATACCCATAAGGGCATAATATATCCTGATCTTATTTTCTATGTCCTGTCTCATTTCCAGGTTGGTAATGGAGCAATTTACAACCACTTACATTTTTCCTGAATTTTAAAGTGGATAAGGTATTAGTCTTCTCTTTGGTACTGAAAGATTGTGCAGTGTTGCAGTGTACTGGGACAGCTCTCATTAGGGAGGAAGCAGTCTCTCTATATATTTCCAATTAAAAAAAAAAAAAAAAAAAAAAGCCACACACCCCACCCTCCATAAACTTACAGCCAAAATTGCTCTGGTGTTTTTCTTTGCAATAATGCAAACACTAAAATGCAAGGAACAATGCTAAGACAACACTCAGAAAATACAATGCCAATCTTCAAATATTGACCCACTACCATTAGAACACAGGAATACCTTCATGGGACCTTTCCTATCTTCAAATCAGATTCTGCCACTCTTACTCAGGCTCGGTGGTACCTAATGGGGCAGCTTGAGGAGTCGGGTGGGTACTATTCAACCTGCATAAGGGTGGCAGTATCTGACTCCTAACATTTTTTTTTTATTACAAGGTGTCATGGATCTACAGGATCTGGTCTATGCCCAGCCAGGAACCAGTCCCTTGGGAGTGACCCCGTTAGTGTGACAGGCCCCAAAGACCACACAGTTGCACAGGGACAGGCCCTGGCCTCCAAGTGTTTGAAACTGAGCCTTCAGGCACCAGCAATCCCTGTCTGTCTCCATGGCTCCCTGCAACGACTCCAGCCAAGCCAGACACCTGCAGGAGGCTTGTGCTGTACCCCTTAAGGGCACTGTTCTCTCAATAAGCATTTGCAGTGACACCAGGCAGCCTTTCCTTAAGTAGGTAACAATTAGTCACCTGGCACACAGATTCTGAAAGTCCTTAGGTTAGTGCAGAGAGGCAAAGGTTAAGACAGAGTTCAGCCTGCCTGGCCAACGCCAGGCCAGGGCTCCTTTGAGCCATGCTGGTATCAAAGCCATGTAGGCGTCAACACACATGTGGTCTCCCAAGACCAGCTCTTAACCCAGCCACCTGACATCTTTCCTCTGTTCTCCAGTTCTGGGTCTTTGCTCTGCTTCGCCCTGCAGTGAGAGAGGACAAAAACTCCTTCCTCTTGGATGTTGGTTGTTAGGAGTGAACATCCAGGTCACTGGGGTTCCCATTGTCTTTCTGGATGCTCCATTGATATGAGTTGGTTCCAGCCTGTCTTTAACAGCCCATTCATACCATCCTTTACACACTGCGCATAGCAATGCAAAGCACAGAGGGAAGCTAAGGCATAGATAGGAATCAGAATTATTACTAAAATTCTCTCTTTGTCACACAAGGGACATGCTTGTCGGTACCCCTCCATCACTCCTAATCCCAACCATTCCAGAGTGCTAAAGCCCAGGTACCAAAACGGAGCTGGTTGAATTTTTTTCATTGAAACTTATTTGATGAAAAATGGGTTTTCAATTAAATGGAAATTCGGGGGAGGGAAGCATTATGTTGACAATTTGTAGATTTTCATTAAAAAAAAAAAATCCACAAAACCCAATGTTTCAATGTTCAGCAGCTGAAAAAGAACAATTACTTACCTCACAATAACTGTTGTTCTTAAATCTGTTTTGTCCATCTAAACCCCAGTAACTATGGTTCTTCCAGATGGTCTGTCCACATAAACCCCACTAATGGTGCACATGTACCAGCAGTGTCTATCAGGGCCATGCCTGCACCCTGCATGGGCTTGTGCCCCCAGCATCCAAGGGCATATAGGACAGAGTGTACTCAAAGATCTCTGTGTTGCTTCTTATTGCCTGTGGTAGCAACAGGGCACACAGCAGTGGCCACCTGTTCCCCCATAAAATCATTTCATCAAATCAATGTTGTACATAGTTATAATTACTGTAACTAGTTTAGGGACATTTCTGCTTTGTTAGCAGCCCCTCATTCATTTTCTTGAAATAGTCTCTCTCCTTCCTTCATTCAAGTACAGCTTGGCACCTTCTCATCTAATGGCTGAGCCTAAACTCTCTGGCTTCAAGCCATGGCTGTTTTGTGACTGACCTATTCCTTTAATTTATGGACACAGTTCTGTTTGGTCAAGAGCCACATTCCAGTCACATTCCTTCTCCACCAGAACTCGCTGCTCTGGGGATACCCGGCCCAAGCTCCACCTACTGGAGCTATCCAGATGGAAAGCGTCCGATTCAGAAAGACATTCCTCTGACTCCAAAACGGGACTCTGCTCCCAGAGATCCCACTCCTTCAGCGGTCCCTATAAGTAGGGACTCTACACTGAATGCTCCATTTGCCGGTACTCAGAAAGGGTCTGCAACTCAGTCAGCCAGCCATCTTCAGTCTCAAAACAGAGTTTAATTTCCAACTGATGCCAGGTGCTGGAGACTAGTATCACCTTCACATCAAGGCAGAGCTGAACATCTTTAAGGGCAACTCACCATGCTTATTTTGTTCCCTGGAAAGGTAGACATTAAACAACAAAAATTACCAGTCTCCACACTCTTCTAAACCACAGGCCCAAGGCCATATCACCCTGGACAGGCTCGCAGGGCTGATTCTTTGCCTCATCCAGATTCAAGTGGAACTAAGTGCATTCTGGCCCGAAGCCTGGTAGCAACAAAAGCTTCTGGGATCCCATTAACAAAGCAACTGTAGAATTTGTAAGCATATCTGTTTGTTAATGTCTGTGTGATTTTCAAGTCCATGAGAGCTCCATCCATCCAAGCCTCTCTTCGGCAAATGTGAAAACAGACCATAAAAAGCAGATCTCTGTTTTTTGGCAGGAAGACCCAGGTTTCCACATAGTTCTCCCATTCCCTGGCCCAGCATGTGTGTCTCTGGATTTTCTTGGCTAGCTGCAAAGATTTTATTTTTAAATGATCATCTACCACCCGCTCCTGGAGGTCACTGCTTGTCCATAGCAGAGCCAAGCAGCAAAATCAACCCTGAGGATCCAGTCTCTTGTGGAAGCATGATCCTGAGGAGGAGAGAAAGCTGAAGGGGAAAAAAAAAGACAAAAAGAAGGAAAAACTCTATGCTGTGGGGCTCAGATATTGAGAAGAAAAGGAGAGACAGAGACTGGAACTTTAGAGGGAGGGGGCGATCCATTACCATCTTGAGGTGAGAAGGACTGAGCTACCATCTGTGCCTTCAAGATGGTGAAAGAGGAAAAAATTCCATCCTGCTATCATGCAAATGTTATGCAAATATATGTAGATCTTCTCAGCCTTTTCTATGACACAGTCTAGGTAGGTCTGCTGGAAAGTTGGAAGAGCTCATTAAAGACCAGGGCAGGAAAAATGTTCTGTAGTAATGACAAAAAAAAAAAATAGAAAGAAGGAAACACTAAAAAGATTTTGGTTTGCACAGTTTCAGTAAACAAGTCACCCTGTCAACAGTAGGACAAACTATAGTTGCATCTGAAGAGCATCCAGGTGAGAAACTGCCTTAGAATCCTCTCAGGTGATGTTGTTCTTGGTTCACTGAGCACGTGTTTTACTCCGGTTCAGGGAAAACAATGCATGCCAGCTTGCGCATTTGTCTGTAATCTTAATTTGCCTTCTGTAGGAAACACAAGTGAAACCGTCAGAAAATATTGAGAAAGATCATCAGTAAAATGCCAGGCAATGCTCTAAATGTTTGCTTCTTGGATCCTTGGGGCCAGATCCTCAGCTAGTGGAAATCAGTGTAGCTTCATTAAATCAAAGGAGCAACATCAGTTTACTCCATCTTAGGATCTGATCCTCCATTTCTGGATCATGTAAGGCTAAATTCAGCCCTGGCATAAGTGGCTGTAACGCCCACTATTTTCAGTGGGAGTTGTGATTGGCCATGCTCAGATGGGCCAAAACATAGTGTAAACCAAAATGCAAAAAAAAAAAAAAAAAAAAAAAAAAATCCCAATTATATGTACTACTTATACCTTTACATTATATATGGTCATTCGTGGGAATTCATACACTTAAGTGGCACACAAATTTTACAAATAAAGTAAAGTTTGTTTGCGTTCTCCCTCCTTCTTTTTAGAAGTCACTTAGCTCAGTCAACCCAAGATTCTCAAAGCATCAGACACTTTCAAAATAGGCTGGAAATAGCCAGATAAACGTTCTACTGGAGTAACCATGAGAAGCACAAGCCATTATGTTGACTGGTTTTAAATAATAAAATAATAATTAATAAATCTCTGCACGTTTCTTCGTTCATGATTCAGGTGCAGTTATTTGCTATTATGTTGCATATTGGGTTTGTTTAGTCTAGAGAAGAGAAGATTGAGAGGGGACATGATAACAGTTTTCAAGTACATAAAAGGTTGTTACAGGGAGAAGGGAGAAAAATTATTCTCCTTAACCTCTGAGGATAGGACAAGAAGCAATGGGTTTAAAATTGCAGCAAGAGTGATTTAGGTTGGATATTAGAAAAAACTTCCTCACAGTCAGGATGATTAAGCACTGGAATAAATTGCCAAGGGAGGTTGTGGAATCTCCATCATTAGAGATTTTTAAGAGCAGGTTGGACAAACACCTGTCAGGGATGGTCTAGCTAATACTTAGTTCTGCCTTGAGTGCAGGGGACTGGACTAGATGACCTCTCAAGGTCCCTTCCAGTCCTATGATTCTATGAAACTTAACAGAACAGGTTTGCCAGGTTTGTCAGTGCTATACAAATGCTGCTAGGAACAGTATAGCCTGAGGTGTGTCATTTAGCCAACTAGTGATGGAATCTAAGTATTTGCACACTCCACCATCTCTTGATATAGTCAGTAACAAATTACTACCATTTGGGAAAAAGGAAAAAATCAGGAGAGGAACTGTGACTCAGAGGCACTATGTCTCCCCCAGGGTGACCCTAGGGGTAGTGCAGCTTTCGCACCACACATTGCTCAGGGCTATGCCTACAGTCACAACCCTGAGGTGTTAAACTGCATCTCCCACATGAACTCACCCAATGGATTTTTCTCCTGGAGATATAGATATAGATTCCGGAGAGGGCACAACCTGAGCATTATCAAACAAGACTGTGTAGAAGAGGCCAGAAAGATTTAGAGCTTCTACAAAACTGAAACAATAGCAACCAATGATTTGATCAGTTGCACATAATTATTTATTGTTATTAAAAAGAGGATAGTCACCATGGTAACTAGAGCATCTAGTGGTTATGCGCTGTCTGTGAGAGAGAATACCTTATCATGGGATGATACACAGTAGATCAGCAAAATATCAGAGCTTTTCAGTGTTTCCAAGGAAATATTGTCCTCCATTTTTAATTTTAATGCTGAACAAGTTGTGCTGTTGCATGCCAGCTATTGTTCCTAATGACTTCAATTTATTTTTTCCCCCTTTTAAAGAAAGGACATTATCAAAAGCGGTAGATCTACAATTAGACCTGCAGCACCAGCTGTGTTTTGGATTGACTCAAAAAATGAGAGAAATTTCAAGTATTTTACATGACTGGCTCCGGATACGACAGATTAAACTAGCACTAAAAGAGTGTTTTAAGGCTCCTTCTGTAGAATAATTCAGTAGGTTTTTGTTTGTTTTTTAAGGGGAAAGACATACTGTCTCATTACAGAAAGCCCTACCAACAAAGTGGAACCCAAGAAGCTTAGTACAAGAAGATTAGATGGCCTAGCCCAAATGGACATTGAAAGACGCCGCTTCCCTACGTAGTAAGGTGTGTGCATTTGGATCTCTGGAATTTGCCTGGAAACCTACCATTTGAAAATTGCAGCAATATAATCAAAGTCCGTAAGAAAGTTGTAATAAAGTAGCGTGAATGATTCAGCTCAGCCAGACAGATTAAGCCCATGAAGGATCCAGATCAAGCATCATGATGCTTGTCCCTATAACAGAAGCGTTGAATAGAGTCTGTTCATTCTATGACCCAGTGACGCTCAGCTAAGTCTGCCTATGTTTTAAACCTACAAACGCATATCTAGTCATAGAAACTCTTCTCATGTCACTGTCACCTCATTTTGTAGATACCAAGCACCTTACAGAGCAGAGGTGGCCAACCTGTGGCTCATGAGCTGCTTGCAGCTCTTTTACAATCAAAGTGCGGCTCGCGGAGCCCCCACCCCCCATTCTCCACCTACCAGACTTGGGGCGGGGGGGGGGGGGGCGCGGGACTTCTGCCTTGCAGCAGGGGAGTGGGTTCTGCTTTGCAGCAGGGTGGTGGGGTAGAGGCTTCTGCCCAGCAGGGAGGAGGGGCTCGGGGCTTCAGCAGGAGAAGGGCTGAAGTCCCAAGCCCCAGCAGGCATGCCCCAGGGGCTGAAGCCCCAAGCTCCGGCAGCCACACCCCGGCTCTCAAACTTCTGAAGATAGTATATATGTCTCAGAGTAGGGGTCGGCAACCTTTCAGAAGTGGTGTGCCGAGTCTTGATTTATTTACTCTAATTTAAGGTTCTGCGTGCCAGTAATGTTTTAACGTTTTTAGGTCTCTTTCTATAAGTCTATAATATATAACTAAACTATTGTTGTATTTAAAGTAAATAAGGTTTTTAAAATGTTTAAGAAGCTTCATTTAAAATTAAATTAAAATGCAGAGCCCCCTGGACCGGTGGCCAGGACCCAGGCAGTATGAGTGCCAGTGCTGCCTTTGGCATGCATGCCATAGGTTGCCTACCCCTGTCTCAAAGGGTGAGTAAGTTTGGCCACCCCTGTTATACAGTTTGTAAGATCTCCCTTTTTTGAGACTTACTGTCAGAAGTGAAAACAGGACAACTGAGGAGCCTGTAAATCATCTGGCTTTACACCACCTAAACCTACCGTAGTTCAGAGTTATCCCCACTTTGGAATCAGCACCTGCTACAATAATGAACAATAAGCATGTAGTTTGCTACTGTCATCTGGCTATTTTGGCCCCAAAGACCAGTTCACATAGCGTTAGCAATAGATAATGGTCTTCAAAATGTTCAGTGGTCCAGCAAAGAAAACATCCCAAAGTTTGGGTGCTTATTCAGACCTCTTTGGCTCACGAGCTCAGGCTATCAGATGAAATGGCTAGTAACACTGCTCTACAGCCAAAATGCTTCTGAAATAAATGTAGTCAAACTTTACTAATTCTGGGTCACTGAGAACGAAAATGATGCTTAAAATTGTTGATTGGCTCTAGTTTTCAAGATATGCTATTGGGTCAGTATATACGACCCTTGACTTGGGAATGGCGGAGGATAAGTGAATTATAAAGGGAAGGGATCTCAATTTAAACCAGAAATGACTAAAATACATCTTTGACTGGATCTATGAATAAATCTATGACTGGGTTTGGACAGTACTTGCTTTTTAGGCAAAACAATGAATGATGCAATCTGAAGCTGGTATTGCGTCATACATGATATGAATTGCATCATGTTATTCCTAGAAGTCATGGATGATGCAATCCTAATGAAGCTTACATCACTCTGCTGAACAAATTGCCCTATATCAGCTCTAGAAATCATACAGTATCGTGCTCTCTTAGTTGTCAGTGTTTGATTTTGCAAAGGGACACATTTCTGTTTAGCCAAAGTGAGCAGAGATGCCTCGTACTTGTGTGAACAGTGCAGATAACTTCTGCTATGTTTGTGGTGAAGTGACTTTTGCATCACAAAAGCACAGTATAACCACTATGGTTAAGAAAGCCTATCACCTTTATTTTGGCTGCAAAATTGGAGATCAGGACAAGAGGTGGGCCCCACACATATGCTGCAACACTTGTGCAACAAATCTTCGCCAGTGGTTGAACAGGAAAAGGAAATCTATGCCTTTTGCATTGCCAATGATTTGGAGAGAGCCAACAGATCATACCAGCAATTGTTACTTCTGCATGGTGCCTCCAGTTGGGAAAGGTGTGTCAAAGAAGAAAAAGTGGACTGTGCATTATCCAAACATTCCATCAGCTATACACCCAGTACCCCACGGAGAAGGACTGCCGGTTCCTGATGCACCAGAATCATTCTCACTTGAGTCAGACGAGGAAGAGGAAGAGGATGAAACTTCTGGTCCTGAACCATCAATGTCACAGGACCCACATTTTCTCCCATCCTCCTCCTCTGAACCACACCTCATAACACAAGGTGAACTGAATGACCTTGTCAGGGATTTGGAACTACCCAAGAGTAAGGCAGAGCTGTTGGGCTCCAGACTACAGCAGTGGAATCTCCTGGCAGGTGATGTTAGGGTTTCCATGTTCCGTGACCGTCAAAAGGATCTTGTCCCATTCTTCTTCATGGAAAGTGATCTTGTAGCCTGCAACAACATCGATGGTGTGATGGCAGCCCTCAACCTCGTTCACGATCCAGATGAGTGGAGACTGTTCATTGATTCATCGAAGACGAGTCTTAAAGCTGTTTTACTGCATAATGGCAATGTTTTGTCATCAATTCCAGTTGGTCATGCAGTCCATATGAAGGAAACCTATGACAACATGAAACAACTTTTGAGGTGCATAAACTATGACCAACATCAGTGGCAGCTTTGTGGCGATTTGAAGGTTGTTGCTCTCTTGCTTGGTCTGCAGACTGGATACACAAAGTACTGCTGTTTTCTCTGCGAATGGGATAGTCGTGCAAGAGATTCCCACTACATCAAGAAAGATTGGCCACTCTGACAGTCATTGGAGCCTGGGAGGAAAAGTGTTCAGCATCCACCACTTGTTGAATCAAGGAAGATTTTGTTACCACCCTTACACATCAAGCTGGGTCTGATGAAGAACTTTGTCAAGGCCATTGACAAAACACAAGCAACTTTCAAGTACCTCCGTGGAAAATTTCCAAGGTTAAGTGAAGCTAAGATAAAGGAAGGTGTCTTTGTTGGTCCTCAGATTTGTGAACTTCTTGGAGATGATGCATTTGAGCATGCACTGCGTGGCAAGGAAAAGATGGCATGGAAAGCCTTCCAGTTAGTGGCAATAAATTTTCTCGGAAACAACAAGGCAGACAACTACAGGTTGTTGGTGGAAAACCTCCTCAAGGCATACAAAAGCCTTGGTTGCAACATGTCACTAAAGATACATTTTTTGCACTCTCATCTAGATTTTTTTCCACCGAGCTGTGGAGCAGTGAGCGACGAGCACGGTGAGCGATTTCACCAGGACATTGCAACAATGGAGAAACGCTATCAGGGCAAATGGAGCCCATCAATGCTTGCAGACTGTTGCTGGACAGTGACAAGAGATGCTCCATTTAATGAATACAAGAGACAAGCCAAGAAGCGCCGAGTAGACACTGAATAGGACTAACCTATGTACATAATAGATTTTTGCCTTTTGTTTCATAATAAATTTTATTTATATAACCCTTTTGCTGATTTTTAAAGTGTTACATAAACAGGACAGGTGAAATATTATCATGTAAAGCAACCATAAACACATGAAAAGACCTAGGTTTACAATTTATGATTAAAACTCAACTATCTACACAATATACATAGACATAAAATGTAAAAACTTAAATATCTTAGAAACAGTAGCCAATCAGTTGTTTTAATTGTCATATTTGAATTCAGCACATCAAAATACATAATAAATAGCACATTTTATCTCTGAAGCAGACGACTTCTCAAAAATTCTAGACCAGTGTAATTTGTAACAGGTTATGAGTATCATCAGAATAGCATTTCTGGTGGCGCTTCTGTTTCTCTTGGTGGATGAAGTTAGGAAGGGCACACGGATGTGAAAAGTTCTAGCTGGAACCTCAGAAATGTTCTGGTTCGGCTCAGAATGTGCCTGAAGGTTTAAGATAATCCTTACTTTATCCTGCTCATCAGTTAGCTCATTTCTACTGAGCTCATTCAGCCATTTGCTTCTTGTCAGATTTAACAGGAGAGAGGGAGACCTCTTAAAAGGGTGTCCTTGAATTTTTGTCCAACTTTTTAACCCCCTCCCCTCAAAAAATCTTAAACATTAATTTAGTTTAATGAGAGGAGAGACAGGAGGGATTTTAGTCTCTCTCTGACAAGCAATGACCCTGCTTTTGCAGATGTATTTTCAGTGTAAACTACATTATGGATTTAGAGAGACACAAATGAAGAAATAAGAAGTTCTGAAGGACTGAAATCCATTATTTATTCTTATGGATGAATGGATTCCAGTCTGAAAGGAGCTTTCAGGGGACTAGTATAGGGACAGTAGATCAAACAAAACCATTTTTTTGTTATCGTCTCCCCCCCAAAAAACAAAAAACTTTCCATAACTGGTAGGAAACTACAAAGAAGATTGAGAGGATGGGTGCTCGGAAATATCTGAAAACCAGGCTTCTTTAAAGACATCCAAAGTTGGGCACCCAAAATCACTAGTAACTTATGGAAGTCTTGGCCACAGTGTCTTAAGAGATGGAAAGAATTGGTTCCTTCTCCTCTCCCGATTAAGAAATACCTGAGGCTAGCTGAAAGATTAGATGTTCAAGCCATTGCCAACACCAGTTCATCTTCCTCCATTGTTTAACAACAATGAGAGCCATATACAAACATCACCATCTGCTGCTGGCGTTGTAAGCTCCATGTCATCTCAGGGCCGGCTCCAGGCACCAGCATTCCAAGCAGGTGCTTGGGGCGGCAATCTACAAGGGGCGGCAGTCCATGTGTTTTTGCCCACCCCCCCCCAAGCAGCGCACCGAATTGCCACCTGCGGCGGCCGTGTCCAGCTGAAAACAGAAGCTGCCGCCAAATTGCCGCCGCCGCGGAAACGCGCCCTAACAGCACACAGACTGTCCCCGCCGTCCGCGGTGGAAATTCGGCACGCTGCTTTGGGTGGCAAAAACAGTAGAGCCGGCCCTGGTCATCTAACCCTGCTCAAAGTGGACTTTATTGACATGGTGTTTACAACACCAGTGGCAGATGGCACCCAATCTAGTCTGGGGCTACCAACTTAGGTACCTCCAGAGGAGCTGAACCACTGGTACCAACGATGGGAAATTTTTTCAATATCCCCCTAGTGTAGACAGGGCAATAAAGGAATGAGCCAGACTCTACATGAAGACTTGGCAGTAGTACTGCATAGAACACCTATACACCCCACTGCCGGGGGTTAGTGGTATTGTTTCGTTTCAGCTCTGCAACACAGCAGCAAGTGAAACTTCTGAGTCAACAGAACGGAGGTGTAAATCGGAGGCATGTTTTGAGAGCATGTGCTTGAGACATCACTCAAGTCTCAATCACAGAGAAAATGGTTTTATCCTCCAGGATGTTAGAATACGGCATAACACTGATCTGACAGAGGTATCAAGAGAGCATTTTGTCTATTACTCCACCGGGGGAGAGACACTTTTCCTCTCATTTTTATTTTAAGGACTTGTTGTACCAGGACCGGATCTATTTTTCACATGGGTTATTCCTTTCACTTCACATCTGAAATGTCTTGAGTAAAAAACAACTTTCATGGAAACGACACTTTGATGTTGTGCAACATTTTGCTGTGCCACCTGAATGTCATTTCCAATCAGTTTGCTCGGGGAAAGAATCTTTCTGGGCTTGGGCCCAAGCCCAAACTACAGCCACTTCTGTTTCAGATATCACTCAAAGCAGGAAATGGCCTACTGTGAAAATTGAAAGGGAAAAGCAGCTGCCATGACCTCTGCCTAACAGACTTCATTGATCTCTAGAGCTGGGCAGGGCACCTGCAGTCCACACTCCTTGGCAGATAGTGGCTAAATGCCACATTAGTTAGCAGCTACCTCCGCCATGCCTGATTGTTGTGTATAGGACAACTGGAATCAGGGATGTTATGACAGTGGGTGGCATTAGTCAGTACCACACCTTCCCCTATTGTGACTGGAGAAATAGCAGGGTATGTAAACGCATCATTTAGTGTGCAGCCTACTGAGATCTGTGGGACCAGTCAGGGTAACCAGAGCTGATGGCATCACACCAGGCTTCATAGAGTGAAGTTCCCAGATCTGGCTCAATCCTGCAAATCCACAAATCTCTGGGGCAGCCCCATGGGTGACACCAGGTAGAGTGAAGGTATGAACCCTTGCATGTGTCAATGGACAGTTTGAGAGTATGATATGCTAGAGCAGGGGTCGGCAACCTACGGCATGCGTGCTAAACACGGCACGCAAGCCGATTCTGAGTGGCAGGCAGCTCCCTGCCGCGGTCCCGGCCCCCAGCACCACTCAGCCCCCCAGCCCACCGCTCTCCCCTGCGGGGGCAGGAGGCAGAAGCTTGGTTCTGCGGCAGCCAAGCTTCCTCCCTCCCCCGCTTCTTCCCCCAGCGTGATGCTTTCCTGCCCCTCCCCCTCTCCTTCCCTGCGCCAATCAGCTGATGGCCCTAGCGAGGGGGAGGGGGAAGAGCGGCAGCCTGCACACAGCTCCGTAGAGGACGCAGAGAGAGGTAGGGACGGAGCCTGGGGGAAGGGGGTGAAACAGGGCATATCCCTTCCAGCCCCCTGCCATAAGCCACTCAGGGCAGGGGGCTGGGAGCACCCCCACGAGCCGAGCACGCCAGCCTTCTGCCCTGCATCCCCCACACCCCCCAGCCCTCTGCCCTGAACCCCCCCCACCCCCCCAACACAAACCCAGCCTTCTGCCCTGCTCCCCCACAGCCCCATCCCTCTGCCCTGAACCCTTGAACCCCCCACACACCCAGCCTTCTGCCCTGCACCCCCCCACACACCCCCAGCCCTCTGCCCTGACCCTTGAAACCCCCCCACACACACACCCAGCCTTCTGCCCTGGGCACTGGGTCTCTCCCAGGGGTGCTGGTGGGGGGATGGCGCGATGGGGCTCCAGCTGCTTCTCGGGGCCGTGGCCAAGGGGAGTTACTTGGTGCAATGAGCACCCACCGGTCAGGTTGCCAATCTGCTGGGCACCGCAGCCACCTCCTGCCCAGCATGGTCCGGGACCCCCGTGCTCCCCGACCTCTGCATTTGTATATTGGTGGGGCCGGGACATGCACATGGCGTGGTGGAGCCGTGTGCCCAGCACCCTCTTGCCAGTGCTGCCCCAGACCCAGAGGGGGCCCGAGAGCCCAGGGACAAGACGGGGGCCATGGGGGAGCCCAGCTGTCCACCCGGCAGCCAGAAACCCCTGAACTGGGCCTGCCAAGCCCCGCCCGCCCAGCACTGCCAAGTAGTATGATCCGCTGAGGGGAGGTGGGGCTGGACACACCACGCCGCCTCCCGCTCGCTGCCTCTGCACGCTCTGCCTTTAGCTGAGGGACAGACAGCAGCTGCCCTCACCACACACACAACCCAGGATTCCTGAGTGTGGGCCCAGCCCCACGGCGCCATTGTAAACCCAATACTGGTCAAAAGCCACTTGGATGTCAATATATGCCACGTGAAATGAATAGTTAAATGCTCAGTGCAGTTCAGCCCGAAGCCAGCAGGTAAGGACAGTGTCCATTGTCAATCGCCCAGTGAAACCTGATTACTGTGGACGACAATGTTGAGGAGCGGCTGCATTCTGCTAAACAGAGCATGAGCAAAAAAGCTTTCTAGGGACTGATAGCAATGAGACAGGTCTATACTTGCCACGTTCCGTGCAGGATCCTTTCCCTTATACAGTATCTTGAGTAGTTTAGTATCATCTGCAAACTTTGCCACCTCACTGTTTACCCCTTTCTCCAGATCATTTATGAATAAGTTGAATAGGATTGGTCCTAGGACTGACCCTTGGGGAACACCACTAGTTACCCCTCTCCATTCTGAAAATTTACCATTTATTCCTACCCTTTGTTCCCTGTCTTTTAACCAGTTCTCATCCATGAAAGGATCTTCCCTCTTATCCCATGACAATTTAATTTACATAAGAACCTTTGGTGAGGGACCTTGTCAAAGGCTTTCTGGAAATCTAAGTACACTATATCCACTGGATCCCCCTTGTCCACATGTTTGTTGACCCCTTCAAGGAACTCTAATAGATGAGTATGACATGATTTCCATTTACAGAAACCATGTTGACTTTTGCCCAACAAGTTATGTTCTTCTATTTGTCTGAAAATTTTATTCTTTATGATTGTTTCAACTAATTTGCCCGGTACTGATGTTAGACTTACCGGTCTGTAATTGCCGGGATCACCTCTAGAGACCTTTTTAAATATTGGCGTTACATTAGCTATCTTCCAGTCATTGGGTACAGAAGCTGATTTAAAGGACAGGTTACAAACCATAGTTAATAGTTCCGCAATTTCACATTTGAGTTCTTTCAGAACTCTTGGGTGAATGCCATCTGGTCCCGATGACTTGTTAAGTTTATCAATTAATTCCAAAAACCTCCTCTAGTGATGCTTCAATCTGTGATAATTCCTCAGATCTGTCACCTACAAAGGACGGCTCAGGTTTGGGAATCTCCCTAACATCCTCAGCCGTGAAGACTGAAGCAAAGAATTCATTTAGTTTCTCCGCATTGACTTTATCATCTTTAAGTGATCCGTTTGTATCTCGATGGTCCTGGGGCTCCACTGGTTGTTTAGCAGGCTTCCTGCTTCTGATGCACTTAAAAAACATTTTGTTATTACCTTTTGAGTTTTTGGCTAGGTGTTCTTCAAACTCCTTTTTGGCATTTCATATTACATTTTTACACTTAATTTGGCAGTGTTTATGCTCCTTTCTATTTACCTCACTAGGATTTGACTTCCACTTTTTAAAAGATGCCTTTTTATCTCTCTTTTATCTGCTTCTTTTACATTGTTGTTAAGCCACGGTGGCTCTTTTTTAGTTCTTTTACTGTGTTTTTTAATTTGGGGTATACATTTAAGTTGGGCCTCTATTATGGTGTCTTTGAAAAGTGTCCATGCAGCTTGCAGGGATTTCACTCTAGTCACTGTACCTTTTAATTTCTGTTTAACTAACCTCCTCATTTTTGCATAGTTCCCGTTTCTGAAATTAAATGCCACAGTGTTGGGCTGTTGAGGTGTTCTTCCCACCACAGGAATGTTAAATGTTATTATATTATGGTCACTATTTCCAAGCGGTCCTGTTATAGTTACCTCTTGGACCAGATCCTGCACTCCACTCAGGACTAAATCTAGAGTTGCCTCTCCCCTTGTGGGTTCCTGTATCAGCTGCTCCAAGAAGCAGTCATTTAAAGTATTGAGAAATTTTGTTTCTGCATTTCGTCCTGAGGTGACATGTACCCAGTCAATATGGGGTTAATTGAAATCCCCCACTATTATCAAGTTCTTTATTTTGATAGCCTCTCTAATCTCCCTTAGCATTACATCGTCACTATCACTATCACTATCACCTGGTCAGGTGGTCGATAATAGATCCCTACTGTTATATTCTTATTAGAGCATGGAATTACTATCCATAGAGATTCTATGGAACATGTGGATTCATTTAAGAGTTTTACTTCATTTGAGTCTACATTTTCTTTCACATATAGTGCTACTCCCCCCGCCCCATCCCCCGCACAACCTGTTCTGTCCTTCCAATATATTTTGTACCCCGGAATGATTGTGTCCCATTGATTGTCCCCACTCCACCAGGTTTCTGTGATGCCTATTATATCAATATCCTCCTTTATCACGAGGCTCTCTAGTTCACCCATCTTATTATTTAGACTTCTAGCATTTGTGTACAAACACTTTAAAAACTTGTCACTGTTTATTTGTCTGCCCTTTCTGATGTGTCAGATTCTTTTTTATGTGAATGTTTCTCGTCTGATCTGGCCCATACTTTATCCTTTTCCATCTTCTCCTCCTGAGTAGAACCTAGAGAATCTCTATCATTAGACTCTCCTAAGAGAAGTCTCTGTCTGAGCCACGTGCTCGGCTGCAGCAATCGGCTTTCCCCCCCATCTCTTAGTTTAAAAACTGCTCTGCCACCTTTTTAATGTTAAGTGCCAGCAGTCTGGATCCACTTTGGTTTAGGTGGAGCCCATCCTTCCTGTATAGGCTCCCCCATCCCAAAAGTTTCCCCAGTTCCTAATAAATCTAAACCCCTCCTCTCTACACCATCGTCTCATCCATGCATTGAAACTCTGAAGCTCTGCCTGCCTACCTGGCCCTGCGCGTGGAACTGGAAGCATTTCTGAGAATGCTACCATAGAGGTGCTCAGGTATTGTTTCTTTGTCATTCAAATTCAACCTTAGAAATAACTGTCACACAGGGGATTAGCAATTACTGTATTTCTCTGGTGCCTTTTCTTGAAGAGGCAAATCTATAGTTTCCCGCAAAGCCATTTGTGTTTCTAAACTGCAGCGTTATCTGCAAGTGCACTAATTTGTCAGTTCTATAAATTATTCCCTAAGCCGATCCGTCTCATATGGTGTCCCTAATCACTGGATGAACATGTTCTGTATTGCATATAATGCCTTCTAATGTTCTTTGATCACAATAACTAAAGTATTGACCAAGCTGGTTTCAAACAAATTATTCCAAAAGGAATTTCAGTTTCACGTTGAGGTAAAACGTACAGGAGATAATCAGAAGCAGAGCTTACAACATTTCAAGAACTGATGGCGAGATGGTTTAGTGTAAACCTGAATTGAGTATTTGTACTATCAACCTGGCTTACCTCACAAACTAAGCAGTATTGGGCTGATCCAGTTCTCACCTGGGAGACTTCAAACAAAAATTGTGTGTCCTGCAAGAAATGGTGTTAGTGACTCATTAGGTGACACTCTCCTGAGTCAGTCCAGAACCAGTGTCCTCACATGTAACACATGGGCACCCACACTATTAAAAGGTGCTGTCTTTCTGGTGAGATAGCAAACAGGAAACTGAACTTTTTGTGGTCATTAAAGACCCCATAGGAGTTTTCAAAAAGTAAGGTTGCTAACACGTGTGTCCTGGCCAAACTGCAATTGAGTATCATATTCTACCTACCTAAATCCTAAATGCTCGTTGTGTTGTGTTAAGCAGTTGGTTTAGCTCCCTCAAGATGTGGATGAAGTGACTTAGTTCTAAAGGTTTCAGAGTAGCAGCCGTGTTAGTCTGTATCTGCAAAAAGAACAGAAGTACTTGTGGCACCTTAGAGACTAACAAATTTATTTGAGCATAAGCTTTCGTGGGCTACAGCCCACTTCGTCAGATGCATAGAATGGAACATATAGTAAGAAATATATATACATACAGAGAACATGAAAAGGTGGGGCTTTGTGATGAATAGCTGGTGGGGTTTAAGCCCTGGGAGGTGCAGATGCTCAGCATCTCTCAGTGTCAGGCCATATCTGAATCGGAGTTGTAAGCACGGAGAGGAAGATGGAGAACATAGCAGAGAGAGACTATTCATGCACATGCATTATCTGTGTTTGAGATACATTTCCCTTCTCCCCTCCCCCATGCACTTTTCTTTTCCCTTCTCTATCCAACTCCCCATTTTACCCAGTTGCACTATTGCCACAAAAACTGAAAAATGACATTTCGCCATTTTTAAAAGGCGAGAAGTCAGATGCTGGGCTTTAACTGTAAATGTGTGAAGCAACTAAAGCGTCACTGCTAGGGAACGCGGTCCCTCACCTTGTGTGTTTTCTGTGCAGAACAAAAATTACAGTAGAGGCAGCCCAGTTATTATACTTGCATCACAACAGTCTGCAGCTGCATTCATGAATAGTTGCCTGCTAGTTGTATATGTGCAGCATTTGGGAAGAGACACTACCTCCTATTCCAAATGCACGGCGAATGAACAATCTGGCTGATTGCATCTATCAATCTACTAAGTATGAGCCAGTTTGATACGTTCCGTCCAGTAGGGAGCAGTGATATACCTCCCCCTATAGAGATGGACAAGCTTGCGTAGAAATATAAACTGAGTATTTTTTCTGAAGCAGTTAGTAAGCTATTTTTCTGCACCATTTCCCATGGAGGAAAATAGTAAGGCATATAAATTATATCCAGATTTATACTTGTTAAATAAAGTTTTCATAGTTACCATTTAATAATTGTTTTGTGCTAATTAAAGTACCTTGTGCAGTTTGAGTTGACGTTGCAAATGACACTACACCAAGGACTTCTTAGCAATTCATCATATTGCTGAAATATGCGGGTATGTTTCATCCGTAGAATGGCTCCTTTCTAATTTACAAGTGAATTAGGTGTTGCCGTGCGTCTGTGCTCCAAAGATAATTGCAAGACACTCTTCTTTGCTTTCTATGTTTTTAATTCATGATTGCTGCAACAAATTTAATTTCAACAATAACTCTACATGGGAGTCTCTAAGGAGCAAACCAGAAGGCAACTCGCACCACCGTGCACCCTAATACTGCTCCTTGTTTGCAGTGGGGATTGAGACATAGAACAAATATGCAATAGGATGTGCTTAAGACCCTTTTGCAAAGGAACATTTCCTTCAGGATGCTAGTCAGAAGAAGGACCGAGTGCTTTGACAGATGCGTTGAAGGCAAATTCCTTGGTTAGAAAACAAAAGTGACGCTTGATAAGAATTTTTTTTAAACTAATGACTCAGATCAGTTGTCTGCCCAGTGTAGTTTAGATTACTCACGTAAAATTATGTGCATTACCAGGTTGCTTAATTCATTGTCATGTTGCTTAATACATCACTGGAAGGGGCTCAAATAGCACAGTAACAGGTGTGGAATAGGAACCCAATCAGAACAGAAAAGGATAAGAAAAATGTTGGATGGGATTTTCAAAAAACATTCAGTGTTGGTTAATTTGCTCCCACTAAAACTGATGATGGTTTACCATTGGTTTGAATCAGGTTAAAACTCAGCACTTTTGGTAATCCACATATGTAATGCTTAGCACATAAGCCTAAGTTTATATTGGTCATCTGAACCATGTACCTATACTCAGTGATTCACTGGCCTCTATCTGCAGTATGCCTATAATTTTTCCCCACACATGATTAAAAAAATATAAATTACTAATAGATACAACAGAAACAGATACACAGGCAAAATTCTGCTCTGTTACACTGATACAAATCTGTTGCTATTCCTCATATACAGCTGGCCCACAGTATCAAGCTGTGTTTTAATTAAAACAGGACTTGATTAACACCATCAGAACACATCCAGTCACCATAAGAAGTATTTTCCCTACTAAACTAAAAATTCTGTGCCATGGAGTATATAACTACTCATGGCAGTGTGATAAATGAAGGGGCGGTGAGGTGGAGTAGCTCCCTTTTATGAACACTCAGCCAGCCAGCTAGCTATAAAATCCCTCTTGGTAGCTGTTCTCTACTTGCTATACCTGTAAAGGGTTAAAAAGTCTCACTGCTATGCATAGGTAAAAAGAAGTCAGTGGGCACCTGGCCAAAAGAGCCAATGGGAAGGCTAGAACTTTTTTAAAATTGAAACAAGACTCCCCCTTTGTCTGTCTGTGGTTGTCTCACGGCGAGGAGACAGAGCAAGAATGCTGTAAGAAGCTTTGAGCCAGGTATGGAAAATCATCAGATCATGCCTAGAAACTACTCTTTTGATCATGCCTAGAAACTACTCTTTTGAAACCCCAGATATGTAAATAGATCACGAAATGTCTAGGAAGACGCAATTAGATTTATTTCTTTTGTGACTCCTCTGTGCTAAACCCAGATGCTTTTATTTTGCTTGTAACCTTTAAGCTGGACCTCAAGAAAGCTACTCTTGATGCTTAATTTTTGTAATTTTTTTTTTAATCTAGCAGAAAGCCTAAGTTCCAAATGTATTTTCTTTCTTTTTGTGTTTAATAAAATGTACCTTTTTTTACAAACAGGATTGGATTTGTGTGTCCTAAGAGGTCTGTGCATATGCTGTTTAATTAGCTGGTGGCAATAGCTGATTTCCTTTGTTTTTCTTTCGCAGCTCTTCCCTGGAGGGGGTGTGTGTGAAAGGGCTTGAGGAAGGAATTCCCAAGTGCACCTTTCTGAGTTCTCAAAAGGGTTTTTTTGCACTTGGGTGGTGGCAGCATCTACTCATCCAAGGTCAGAGAAAAGCTGTAACCTTGGGAGTTTAATACAAGCCTGGAGTGGCCAGTATTAATTTTTAGAATCCTTGCGGGCCCCCACCTTCTGCACTCGAAGTACCAGAATGGGGAATCAGCCTCGACAGGCATTGATGGCCAAAGTTCAGAATCTGGAGGTTGATTTTGGAGAAACATTAAGATTCAACGCTCATCTTTGATTTGAACATCTCATTATATCAGGATTTTAAATACCTTTTCCAGTATTTCCTTGGCTTTGGCTAAGCATAGAAAATAATGGAAAGCACCAGACAAGATCTATGAGCCATGGGTATATATCCAGGACAGATAAGTAACCTAACAACTCAAGAAAGCACTTCACTGTGAAAGCCCATGATTCTAAACACCATCATTGGCATTTTACACTCTGAAATGCAAGTACTCAGACATGAAAAACATCTCCTCTGACCACAGCAGTCTAATGTAGCTTTACTGTCACCAGGGCAGTGACCACATGGTGAGTCATGGTCCAGTTCCACCCTTTTTGAAGTATTTTGTACAAACCAGGTTCTCCCTGACTCTCTCTCTTTGCATATCCACCACTTTAGCTCTTTTCTTTTAGCTTGAGATGCTTTATTTTTTTGCAACCATGTAAAAAGCTCCCTCGACTCTGCATTCTACATAAAAGTGTATCTGCCCAGGCTCTGGAGTATCTGAATAATCATATAGCATTTGTGATATAGATGAAAGAAACTAATGAGAAAAGCAAAAACTCTCCTTGTGTTTGTCTTGACTGCACACTCACAGAGGAAAGAACAAGGAGAACAAAGCCCATAGCCAACAGGAATATAAGAGAAGCATACATCAAACAAAACCCCCATCAGAGCAGAGAGCAAACTTCACTGCAAACACAGAGACTCACACTCTTTCTGCAAGTTTGAATTCGAACAGACTCCTCATGCACAAGTAAGTACAAACATTTCAAGTCTAGTTAAAGCATATCACGAAAACTAGACAAAACCTTAAAGGCCAGGAGAGAACAAAAAAATTTGAGCATGTATTTGAAAAGCCCATAACTAAATTTGGAGACATGCTCATGCAGCGCCTATCACGGGGGTTCTCAAACGGGTTCAGGACCCCTCAGGGGGTCACAAGGGTATTACATAGGGGGTCGCGAGCTGTCAGCCTCCACTCCAAACCCCACTTTGCCTCCAGAATTTATAATGGTGTTAAATATGTAAAGAAGTGTTTTTAATTTAAAAGGGGGTCACACACAGAGGTTTGCTATGTGAAAGGGGTCACCAGTACAAAAGTTTGAGAACTACTGGCCTATCACAACGTAGTCCTGGCCTATGACTAAGGCTCCTAGGTGGTATGAAAAAATAAATAAATAAGATAGCAAGGGTCAAATAATTCCCATTTCCAAACAGACAGAAAATGTTGGCGTAGACAGGAGATAGAGTGATGGGACCCGGCAAGGGAAAGTAGAAACTGGGGTAAAATGATTTCATGGCTAATGCAGAGATCCAATTTCTTTTTCCTAGATCCACGACAGACTTCCGTGTGGCCCAGAACAAATCACTTAGCGTTTCCGCGTCACAGCTGACATGAAAAACTGAACGTGTGCATTTTGATTTGTACACTGATTCCTTTGCTCCAGGTAGAACAAAATTAATTTTGGATGAAACTATTTTTTCATATTAAAAAAAAAAAAAAAAGGCAGATTCTGGTTGCCCAAAACATATAACAAATGTGTGTCATTTTCAGCTAATTGTTTTGGCCAAAACAAAGAAAGAAAATTTTGAAAGTATCGGAATGTACCATTTGGACAGCATTAAAACACATTTTAATTTTTTGGGCTAGATTCACAAAGGGATTGAGGAAGAGGAGAATAAGGTGGTACCCCTTTCCCACTGTTTAGCACAGTCATTAGGGCACTCACCTGGGATGTGAGAGACCCCAGTTTGAGTCCCCACTGTGGAGTAAGGACTTGAATCCAGGCTTCTTGCCTCCCAAGTGAGTGTCCAACCACTCGGATCTGTGGTGGGTCTCAATCTCTCCTTCTGGTTCTAGGACCCTGCAGGGTGGGAGGTTCCCAGAATTCAGGCTGCAGCCTAGGGTGACCAGATGTCCCGATTTTAGGCATGTCCCTACCTCCTGTCCCCATTTTTGACACTTGCTATCTGGTCAGCCTAGCATACACTATTGCCTGATGGTTAGGGCACTAGCCTGGGTTCAAGTCCCTGCTGTAAAGTGGGAGGAGGAATTGAATCTGGGCCTCCCACATCCCTGGTGAGTTCCCCAACTGCTGGGCTGTGAGATGGAAGGGGAGTAGCAGCAGCACCAGCTCCTTTTCTGTGACTCGAACCCTTTATTACTTTTGCTTTTATTAAAAGTACCAAAAACAAAACAGTTGAACTGAGACAAAACAACATTTTTCCAACTTTTTTCAATTTGCCTTTTTTTTATTATTAGGATTGAACTGAAGTTATTAGAGAAAGAAGTTAGGACTAATTTAATTTACGGATGGTGATGCACAAGAGGGAAATACTCTAGTGCGACTCTCACAGCTGAGCCAGAATTTGAAGGATTGTCAGCTATTTAAAAAAAGGACCATCATTTTACTTCCATACTGGTACAAAACCAGTGAGGCAATAAACATAGATGTCCACGGTTCTATTTTGTATGGTGTCACTTTTCAGAGTTTAACATACTTTAGTGAAAAGCCGTGCGTACATTTGGGTGTAAACCAGAAAAGTTTGAGAACCCTCAGGACTGCAATAATTGAGTTAATGAAGAAAGGACTTTTCTTAAAGGAAAATGCATTTAAAACACATCACAATTGTTAATGCAAAGGAAATATTTATGAGATCCAATATCTGTCTTCAGTGTAACTTACAAGATTTTCTGGGCATGTCTTTTTTTTAATGAGGGGAAGCAGTAAAAGAAAAATAGATGGCTATAAGGGTTGAAAATAACCTTCATTTTTTAATTATACCTCCTGGAAAAAAAAAAATCTATACTTAATTTTTGCTTTAAATAAGACTTAATTACCTTAGAGTGGTGACATATAGGATCACATTATTGTTAGTCATAACATTATTACATATAGACTTCAAGAAATTGTTACAGAAGTGAATGCTTGGAATCCTTGGACATAGATCTATAGAGGGAGAGGTCATCAAGAATTAAAAGCTTAGTCCAAGCAGATCCTGGAAAAGTTAGTCAGGGATGCCACAGATAGGGTGGAGGAAGTGCCTGGCATACACGTAATATGGATGCTTGGTTCAGCTCACCACTTCATGAGCTCATAAACATGCTTACATTACACAACTTCAAAAGGCTAAAGTAGCTAGCTAGCTACTACCAGAAGGAAATGTAGCAGAGAAGTATTATATTACTCTTTACTAACATTCTACTGTCTAAAAGTGTCTATCAGATAATGGATACCATAAGTTATCTTAAACATCATCCCTGGTGTGACTCAAAGTCAATCGAGTTATATCACAGCTAACTTTGAATGCTTATATTTTAAACTGCTGCACTTCCCCCCCTCCAAAACAAACAAAAACAAAAACCACATAGCAAAATCATGGGTATAGTTTAGATCTGGCAAAACCACAGCAGTTAAGGATCGGCTCGGAGCCAACCTCCCCCATCTTGTGACTGTCTGTATTCACCTGAACACAGAATAGCTACCTCTACAGAGAGCACATAAAAATTTAAAGTACAGTGCCCTAAAAACCAAAACAAACAAACAAAAAAAAGTTACTGTTTCTCAACAAACAAAATGGGCCATTTTGATTCCCACTACAAAAAGTTTTTTTTCTCTCCTGCTGGTAATAGCTCACCTTAACTGATCACTCTTGTTATAGTGTGTATGGTAACACCCATTGTTTCATGTTCTCTGTGTGTATATATATCTTCCTACTGTATTTTCCACTGCATGCATCCGATGAAGTGGGTTTTAGCCCACGAAAGCTTATGCTCAAATAAATTTGTTAGTCTCTAAGGTGCCACAAGTACTCCTGTTCTTTCAACATACACTGACTTTCATCTCAAGTGAATCTTTTCAGATAAAATATCTCTCTTCTTTTCATTGTCCTTTGAATTCACCTGATTAAACAGAACAGCAGGGAACTGCAGAAACAGTAAAAGAAATCCATTACAAGCATCCTAATTAACCCTCTTTCCATTTTGCCACAGATGTCACTCAACACCTTTTGCAGAGCACATATAATTGAGGTCTTTTCATAGCTATCCCCAAGGCATACATATAGTTCATGGATTCATATGTAGCCTACGTTAAAGGATATACAGCCAAGATCCAAATACAAATACTTCAGTGACTGTAAAACTTGGACTGGGCTCCCCTCATAAAGGGACATTTAACAAAGTCCCTGTAGTTTTAGTTAATCAATAGCCAAGGATTTTACTAAACACACTTTCATTCTCATGGCATGAACACAGCTATGACAGTAAACACAAGTGGATGACAGCACATTTCCCATGCCATGAGATTACTGAGCAGATGTTTTCTTTCAAAAAGCAGGTCAGGTTGACCTTTTGCTTTGGAGCTCAAAGCAAGAGAGCTATATTTAATCTAATGTTTCATCCTATGTGCTGGCTAGAAGGTTGTGGGGGGTTGCTTTCTTTTTAATTGCTAATTCACTTAACCTGAATCTTTCAGATGCTTTTATATTTCACTTCTGGGCATCATTACTCAAGATATAGCCTCAATCCTGCAATCAGATCCACCAGCATGGATCACGGTGCCCACCCAAGTCCCACTGGAGGAGAAGAGCCTTATATCTAAACATCCATTTTGTGCCTTATGCCTGTAGTATGTTTCATCATCCCCGTTGATAAAAGCCTGAAGCCTTCCTCTGGGAATTTTCAGATGAGCCTCAATGTGACCTCTCAATTTGCCCCCCCCCCAGTCTTAATAATATCATTTACACATCAACACAGGAACAGTCTGGAAGTTATTATTGTTTAATATTTATACAGTGCCCTGTGTATGGCACTTCACAGAAGCAGAGTAGAGGAGGCTCTCTGTAATGTAAAGTGTAACAGCTTCATCTGTGATTTGAGGGACTAGCTTCCAGCATAACAAACTGGTCAGCACGTGTGTATCCCTCTGTGCCCACACTCCTCAGATACGAGTCTGTTATAATTCACAGGTTGATTCTTTAACTCCCAATTTGTGAAGACTTATGCTTTTAGCTCTAGAGTCGCTGATTCAATCCCTGCTGTGGAGCAACATGGCAGTCATCACATAAGCAACCCGGGGCAGAAAAAGGGTCTGCCTTTAAGAACGTGTTTTCTTTTGCCAAGTATGCAAATGGTACGGAATAAATATTGGATGAAATCCTGGCAAAACTCCCATTGACTTCAACAAGGCAAAGATTTTACCCATTGTTTCCATACATCGAGTGTTTAGCTAACAAAGGGAATTGATAGCTTTTATGAAAAAGGTTATGTAACAGTTCTGTGTTATTCAGAAACACTTTAGTTATAAATATATTAAAGATCATGAAGCACTTTGTGATTGTACTGATGAAAAGTGTTATATAAGAGCCAGGTATTATTACCCACAAACGATTTCTGCCCCTCAAATTGAGTTAACCCTTCAACTATGAAGAGAATGATCTAAACTATGGAAAGCATATGCTGCACATAAACTAAAGATATTATTTTCTTCCTTGGCAAGCGCCTCATGTTATGCCAGCACATATAGCCCTAGCTATCTAACAGCTAGGTATTATTATTACTTATTACTAGAGCTGGTGGAAAATTTCAAACATAACAAAAAAATGTCACTAAATTTTCAAAAATATTTTGGCAGAAAATGTTTGGTGTTTTGCAACCAGTTTATGGAGTAGTCAACATCTTCTGACTGGATGTTTTCAAAAATTTTCAAAAAGATTTAATTTTTCTGCTCTTTTGACAAACTCTACTTATTACATGTAAACTAGGGTTTGCTAATTTAATGGTAAGGGAGGGGAAAATTGTGTAGGTCACAATTTTTGGACATCATTTATAAAATCTGAAATATGGCTCTTAAGAGATAGTGTCAAAATTTATGACCATTGGTAGCTTAAAGTGTATTAGTGATGGGCAGACTTCAGAGGTTCCATTCAGATAAGCATCCAAATGTTTGATTGTTTTATATGAACCTCATCTGAAATACCCAAAGCCACGAGATCTGCAAAATTGGGCTGATCCATCCAAAAGCAGATTTACTCATGAGAGTTACACTATTTCCTGTTCTGACTGAGCTGAAATACCATGGAAAGACCCATGTATCCCAGTGCCGCCACTTCCAGCTTAAACCAGAAGAAAAACAAATAAAACAAAGCATCAACATGATTGTTTTCTTTTTAACCTGAGGTTTGCTCAGGGTTTAGCTGATTGCCATATTTGGGGTTGGGAAGGAATTTTCCTCCAGCGCAGATTGGCAGAGGCCCTGGGGGTTTTTCCACCTTCCTCTGCAGCCTGGGGCAGGAGTCACTTGCTGGAGGATTCTCTGCACCTTGAAGTCTTTAAACCACGATTTGAGGACTTCAATAGCTCAGACATAGGTTAGGGGTTTGATACAGGAGTGAGTGGCTGAGATTCTGTGGCCTGTGTTGAGCAGGAGGTCAGACTAGATGATCATAATGGTCCCTTCTGATCTTAAAGTCAATGATTCTATGTTATGGTTGAATATTCATTGAAAGTGATGGTTTCTTTAAGGTAAACAATTATAGATCCCAAAGTGCTAATTTTGCACTGATTAACCATTTTAGGAAGGTAGCATGGTATAATAGTCTCAGTAATTAACTAAGCAGAAGACAACATGGGTCGCTCTAGACTGCTCCAGCTTGCTGTGTGACTTTGGACAAGACATTAACCTCTGCTGATGACACACCAGTCATTAATAACAGTGTGTAATTATGTGTTGCATAATGCAGATGGCATGTAAATAGTTGTATGTGCATGCTGGAAATATGTTCCTAAACTAAGTTTTGGGAGCAGACTTGATAAACAAATTTGTCCTAGACAAAGGAATGTTGATTTGCCTGTGTCTCTACTGTAAATTGAACACGGTGATGCCAGAGACAATAGGCAGTTCATTTACATCTGAGATAAACACTAGTTATCTGGAGGATAAGGAAACAGCATGGCTTTCAGCATACAGGAGGACCCACCACAGTCCCAACGCCAGGGGGTCCTCCAGACTCTGGAGACAGAAACAATGAACTTTGGGGCGTATAAAGAGAAGCAAAAGGGCATCTGATTGTCCATCACTGAGTGAACAAAGAAGTCAGTGCTCTTTGCATCTATGAACAGTGGCTCCCCAGCCATCTGAGTTGGTGATGCTGAGAAGTAGCTGTAGGTGAAAAAACCCCTGCTTTAGACAAAGATTGGAGCTTACTAAACTTATGTGTAGTCTCTTAGGAACGTGTTAAATTTTTGTTTTATTTATAACCATTTTCTATTTCTACTCTCTCTGCTCAGTATCCCTTAAAGCTCAGTTCTTTATTAATAAACACTCTTTTTTATTTTAAATTCATCTCAGTGCTGCTACATTAAGTGAGATGGGCATCCCCAGCTGAGCCAGCAGGCTGGGGTGTATTCTAGCTCTTTGGAGACAGCAGAGCTTTTAATTTCGGTAAGTGTCTGGTGACCGAGGCGGCATGGTGCAGCTCAGCCCGCTTCCAGGGAGCTCTGGAACAGGGGGCACCATGTGTTACTCGCAAGGCAAGGAAAGGACTGGCAGAGTCCCGAGGAGTTTATTAGGCTGGCTAACTGAGTGGAGTACCAGGGAGCGGACTCACAATTTAGCAGTAGCAAATCGCTCTCGCTGAGGCAGATGGGTAACAAGGTAGTTTCCTGTTCTGGAAGCCCAAAGGAACCATCAGAGGGATAATAATGACCCACTTTTGTAAAGCATGACAATGCGATGCCAGGCCCCGCTTCTGCAAGTTGTTCGATGCTGATGGACCCCTGTGCCAGAGACTTCATTAGGACTCTGCATAGTTTCAGGAGTTTGCCCATGCAAAGCAGCTTGCAGGATCAGGACTTCTGCCGGGTTTTTTTACACCCTTTACAAATCATGACCTTGCTGTGCTTTTGCTGCATTAAACTATGCAGCACTGCAACTTGACTATGGCCCAATTTAGAAAAGCACTTAAGGACGTGCTTAAAACTGAGCACGTGCTTAAGTCCCATTAAAATCAGCAGGGCTTAAGCATTTGCTTCAGTGCTTTGCTGAATAGGCATGGCTTGGTGACTCAGGGACAAAAGTGGGAGAACAGAATATTTTTTAAGCTAAAGCTGTAGGTTAAAAATTAGAGGTGGAAATATTTATGAGTTCATTAAAAATAGATATTTAACATTCTTCTGCATGAAAACTGCCACTTCAAAGGGGGAGAATATCAAAGAAAACTGATGGCTATAAAGACTGAAAAGAAAAGGGTGTCAATTATTTATCAATGCTATTATAGTGGGGGTGGGAGGGGCAACCTACATCTGAGGTGTCTTAAATATTTACCCAATTGAATTGTTTTTGAAGAGCTTGATGAATTAGTACATTAAAAGGAGTGAATGTTATTTAGATGCCTTTATGCTGCTGTAGATATCATACTGGTATCTCATTTTTGTTAACTGCTCCATGCAGCTGTAGGAAGTAATGGCCCTCATGCTTCAGGTGTAGCACTGAATTATAGTTCAAAAATTGATAAGTAAAAACGATAGCAAATCCAGACTGGTCATGCATTCCCTTTAAAGGAGTACATGACACTTGAAACCAGCTGTAAATCTAATCAGGGCCACAGTTGCAAAAAGAGATGCCTAAATTCAATCTATAAAATATGCATGTGTAGGCAAGAATACATCATTGCATATGCAGACACTAACTTGTGCATGCAATCATGGACATTGTTTCAAGAACAACTTTTATAGGATACCTTCGCCACCTCAAACTCACAATTGTTCCTCTTGTTCTAACAGGATTTAATCCTGCCCACATATACCCTCCCACCCTGTGAGCCACTGGGCTAGATTCATCCCACTATTGACATGAATGGGCATTTGCCAGAGATCAATGTAACCTACTGATTTAATACAATACAGGGGAACACCATAATGGCTATCAGACCAGGGCACTCATCTTGTCCCCCTCTGAACCAGATGCTTCACAAGAAGATGCAAGAAACACTAGTGGACAATCGTCCTAATTCTCATTAATTAGTGATCAGTTTGTGCTCTAAATCGTGACGATTTAATTTGTATTTATCCACTGTGAATGTATAATCAGGGAAATGTCTAATCTTTTTGAATGCCCAATGAAATATTATGGAAATAACTTCCACAGCCAATCATCCATGGTGCAAAGTAGTATTTTCTTTTATTGCTTTTAAATCGGTTGCCTTTCAGTGTCAACAAGGGATCCCTCACTACGGAGAAGGTAAATGGAAGTGCCTGATTTACAGTCTCTATTCCTTTCATTGTTTTATATACCTCTATCCTGGTCCATCTTAGAAGTCTCTCTGTAAACTGAGCTGTCCCAAGCTATTCAGTCTTTCCCCCTCACTAATCCTCTTCCTGGACTGTTTTCAAAACCCCCATCTATTTCTGCTCTTTCGTTTTTGAGGTTGGTTGACCAGAACTGAGTGAAGTATTCCAGGCGATAGTGTAATGTACATTCACATAAGGATGGAACACATCCCAATTAGACCATCTCATCCATTGTGATTGACACCAGGAATAAACTAATCCAGTGCATCTGTATATTCTAGACTCCATACTATACTGCCTATAACATAACATAAGAATGGCCATACTGGGTCAGACCAAAGGTCCATCCAGCCCAGTATCCTGTCTACTGAGAGTGACCAATGCCAGGTGTCCCAGAGGGAGTGAACCTAACAGGTAATGATCAAGTGATCTCCCTCCTACCATCCAGCTCCACCCTCTGACAAACAGAGGCTAGGGACACCATTCCTTACCCATCCTGGCTAATAGCCATTAATGGACTTAACCTCCATGAATTTATGGACATCCATAACATGTCTGTCCATTGCATCTCTCATGTTTGCAAAGCACCAAAGCATTACTGTTGATGCTCAACAAATAATATTTATTATTTTTATGTTTCAGACAAGACACAGGTGTTTATTGCTGAAAGTTAGGCCCTGACCTCCTGAGTTAACTTTCATACTCAAACAGAGGAAGATGCAGAGCAAGATTAGGCACAACAGAGAGAAAATTGGCCAATGGAGATCCTTCCACCCTCTCCCTAACTTTATACAATACAATCAGAATAAATGGTTCCATTTTGATATTAAACCATCAGAGAGGGTCCAGCAAGTCATTCTGGCCAGGATCCACAAGGGAACATGGGTATTGAAATGCTGAGTATGGCCATGGCTAGCTTTTAGGTGCCTTAAAAAAAAAAGTCACCAGAACAACATTATGATCCACAAAGCCTGAGTTAGGCACCTAGGCCTCCTGTACAATGAATGGGGAGAGACAGGAGTTTTGGAGTACGATCTACAAAAACCAGCATGCTAGGCAGCTCCTTGCCTAAACTAGCTAGTAGGAAATGCCAAAGCCCGAGCCCCACTGTCCCAGGTGTGGGGGACAAAGCCCAAGCGCTTCATCCCCAGCTGTGGGGCTGTAACCTGAGCCCCACAGCCCCGGGCTGAAGACTAAGCCTGAGCCCCGGGCGGTGGGCCTCAGGCCTCAGCCCCGGGTGTTGGGCCTCAGGCTTTGGCTTTGCCCCCGGGCTGTGTAATGTCAGCCCTGACACACTTTGGGGTCCCGACCCACAGTTTGTATAGCATAGCGGTTCTCAAACAACCAGGCGGGGAAATAGCTGTCTTACCTCCAGCCTCTGAGGTAGGTCACCTCCTGGTGACCTGTCTTAACTCCAAGACTTTAACAACATAATAGTCAGTATAATACATACCTCCTTAAATATTATCTGTACATACGTCTCACAAGGATTATGAGGACTAGTGGGATACTGGCTCTCGGTAGAGAGTGCACATGCCACCCTTCAATGAACTATTATGCATATATCCAACCCAGGTGATTCCTGTAAAGCCCTATGAACCCCCTGTGCCCTCTGCCAGCTGACACTGAGGGGTCCCTGGGTCACACTGCCTTATAACCCTTAACCAAGTGATTCAGGCACTCACCTGAGAAATAGCAGATCCCTATCCAAATCCCTTCTCGTCAGACAGAAGGGGGACTTGAACCTGGGGTCTCCCACACCACTAGGCTAAAGATTATGAGAGAGGGGCTCCTCTTCCCCAAGTCCTGTTATTTTGTGTGGAGTTGTACAGCCTCTGAGCATGCCCATCAGATCAGGCCTGGCACTCGAGAGGTGTAGGTGTTCCTTTGCCTATCTTCCCCCAGTTTGTGGATTGTTCTGGGGCATCTGGATGCCTAGAGGGAGGCAACAGTGCACACCCCCAGAGGCAGAACCTTAGACACATAAGGAACTTCTACTGAAAAACCTCAGGTATTGAGTTTTGGCACCCACAGGGTTAGGCGGCAGTTGAGCAAGAGTTCAGTGGATCGCAGTGGTGCCAAACAATGGCACTTAGGCACCTAAGTACCTTTGTGGACCCAGGCCTCTGTGCCAGCTGGAAACCAGGCAGGTAACCAGGGAGCACCTTTATGTCCCATCCTATACACACACACACACCCCCCAGAATGATTAAGGTGATAATGATTCACAGCTGTAACTTTCCCAGTTATCTTTTTCTGTAATGCTGTTTTATGTCATCTGAGGCTAGTAATTTGGCTTCTTCAGCCCATGCTGATGTCTTCCCATTCAGTTCAGCATGCAAAATTATATATGCTTGATATCTTTGCGGTTATAGAAGCAGAAATACTTTGTCTACCATCAGCACAGGCTTGCTTTGCTAAGTAATGAGCAATCTGGATGTAGAGTTTTAACTGCAATTATAGCTTAATAGCATAATCATTGCTGAGACTCTGCATATTGCCAATAAGATGTTTAAAGGGTTTGTTTTATTAATATTTAAAGGCTATTACGCTGCAGAAATTCTGCGTGGAGCCTGGTCTGAGCGAGTTTAGATTTCCAGGTCTGAAAACCTAACCCAGGGAGTTATCCTGAAAACATAATTTTCCAAAGATGCTGGAACTAGGGGTGCTGTTGCACCCCCTGGCTTGAGGTGGTCTCCATCATATAGCGGGTTTCCAGTTTAGTTCAATGGCTCTCAGCACCCCCACTATACAAATTGTTCCAGCACCCCTGTAAGTGTCTCCTTTTCAAATGCAAATCATGTGTTCTCCATTAGGATCTGATTTGCAGAGAGGCTAAGAATGTCATTGGGAGCAGTGGACACTCAGCATTTCAGAAAGTTGGGCTCTAAACTTCAGTACCTGAGCTCAGGAACGGAGTTCTTTTTTTGGATAAGACAAAAGCAGGATAGAACAGTGAAGCAAGGTTTCCCCAGCTGGTGGTTGTTATAGGCACCTTACACAGTACTTTAAATATGGAGTCAAATCTTTAGCTAGTATAAAAGGTCAGTGCTCCACTGATTTTAAGTGAGCAGCTATCACAATTTACACCAACTGAGGCTCTGTCCCCAATTTTGGTGAGATGATGAAGTCCTGGCCCTATTGAAGGGGAATGGCAACATCCCATTGATTCCAGTGGGACCAGGATTCCACCCAAAATGTTTAGTATCACTTGTGAGAGACTCAGGATTCCACTGAAGACACCGCCTCTCAGACTAGTCTCTGCTCTAGATGTCTTATCCCAATCAGCTGCCTAGGCAAGAAGTGAACCCCACCCCCATCCGTGGAAGCAGACTTTCCAAAGACAACCTTACCTTGCTGATTTTGCCCCTGAGCCTTGCCCACCTCTCTGGCTCTTCCTCTTCTCTGGGTTTGCCAGACCAAGCTCCCACCTCCCAGGGAGTAACTGTAGGCTACTTGCCTCTATCCCCAGAGGCACCACCCTTCTCCCAGGAAATGACTGCAGACTCCTTCCCTGCAGCCCCTTCTGTTGCCAGCCCTGGCTGATATAGGCCCTGCCTGTTCCCATCCAGCTGAGCCTCTTCTAATTAAATCCCTGCTCCCTGTCTCCTTCTCCAGGTGCAGCCCGGGCAGTTCATTGGCTCACGTAGCCATCTTAACCCTTCCAGGCCTTGTGTGGGGTGGACACCCCTTCAGACACATCTTTTTCTTGAAACGTGGTAACGGTAATTGAATTGTGACTCTGAGAAATGAGAGACATATGCAGTGGAAACTTAACCTAGAGGCAATTTTAACCCTTTCATCCACAACTATGGAGAGTCCCTCTGGCAGCCCAGGGATTCTGCACGACAAGATCTGGATAAGCTGCACAACGTGTTACATAGCTCTTGTCCTGCATGGAACCCCTGGAGATAGGTGGGAGTTGGCATGGATGAACTAAAGGAACAATGGGACAAACCCAGAGAGCCTAGATACTCGAGTACTCCCTTCTACTGCTGGAGCATAAAAGTCCAGGTAGGCTACTCTACCAGCCAAGTTTCTATCCCCATCCCACATATCTGGACCAAGAGCTAGGGTAATATCCCTAACTGTCAGGGTAGTTAAGCACTAGAACAAAGTGCCTAGGAAGGTTGTGGAATCTCCATCATTGGAGGTTTTTAAGGACAGGATAGACAACACTTAGGAATGGTCTAGTTATTTACGTAGTCTTGCCTTGAGTGCAGAGGAGTGGACTAGATGACCTACTGATGTCCTCTCCAGTCCTACACTTCTAGGATTCCTCTTTGCAGCAAAGTAAGCCCACGGGAGATTTTTGCTGAACCACTCAGCTTAGCAAGGCCTCCCACTCTTCAAATCTTGCTGAGTGATTAGGTCTTGAGTACATTTTATGGACATTACTCACATACACTTCTTAAATTTTTCCATTAGCAAGAAAGCATATTTTTCACACTGAATTCACCAATCCAGGTGGCTCCAGCCCCCCACCCACAACACTTTATATGTCTTTATTTAGGCCTAAAACAGGATTTTCTTAAGGTCATGCACAAGGCTTGAGTCTGGTGTGCTTCAGATAATTTGGTGTATCTGTTTTAGAGGTCTACAAACATGTCTTAGGCTAATTACTATTTGATTAAAACCAGTCTCATCACTAGATTCCCTCCCCCTTCATAAAATTGGTTCCGCTCCCCGCCCTCTGCTTATTGGGGAACAGATCCTATTTCTCTTAAGCCCTAGGTAAGCTTGTTATGTCCTTACAACCCATCCTCCCTCTGCCCAGAATATAGTGTTTCAATATGTTATGTCTAATGTTTAACATATTCCTTTTCATCTAGTAGATATGAATGCATCTGAATGTTTCTAATAACCCAAAACATAATTGAGAAACATATTAAATTCTGTTTAAGGGAATTTTTGCTGCAGACAGATAGAAACATTTCACAAATTAGGACAATGGCCAGAGGTTTCTTTTTAACTAACATGTTGAATAGAAAAAAACTGACTATGTTAAATTAAGGCTTCATGAATAAGTTGACAATTTGAGAGGAGAAGGATATCTATATTCAGTACTGTTGAATGTGTTTTCTCGTATGTGTACACTTACACTCTACAGCTGCGTGAACAATTTGCAAAAAAGATATTCAGTTTTAGCATCTTCTTCTGCTTACAAATACATGATAAAATTCTTGGCTGTGTTAGTCAAATTTATTCACAATTTTTTTTAAACCAGCAAATATTTCTTGCTTTATAGAAACACTCAAATTTACCCACTGTGGATATTGCATTCACATAAAATAATTCACAGTCTGACTTTGGAATCAACAAGTTACGCCGCACAGATCAATTCAGTTCCCCCTGAACCTCCTTCAGCCCAAAGCTCATCCCACATCTTTATCCAGTTTAGTTCAGTGTGAAGTTTTAAAATCAGTTTTAATCTATGTATATTTTGCTCTAAACAGCAAACACTTTTTGAGTATAGCAGTCAACACAAGACTCCACTGATCAAGGCCTGGGTGCTACCATACAACAAATAAATAATAATATATCTACTATAGGTTTTACTTTCATTTTTATCTAAGGTTCTCTTCTTATTCTAGTTCCTTTACATTCTTTTCACTTTCCACAAAGTCCTAGAATACTCCTGAAACAGATGAACCACATGTTCTGTGGTCAGACCATTTGACTAAATGCTCAAAAAACTGTCCTAGTTAAAATCTCATTTCATTTTGCTAGCCGCTCAAGGAGTTAGTTAGAAAATGGGGCATTTGACATTGGCTGTTTAGAACTCTTAGTTCTCTCATCCACCTGTACATAAAGGATGGAAAGAAAAACAAAACAGACAGATAGTTCCTAAAAAGGACTTGAATGAATAAGATTTTCCTTGGCGTATCCCTATAGTTATCCCTCATGCAAACAAATAAAACAAAATTAAAAAAAAAAAAGACACCTTCCAACCCATACCCACCTCCAAGGGAAATAGTGCTGGGTTGTCAGCCCAATGGACTGAAAACTTATAGGAGAGAATAGATCTTCTCACAAGGATTAAACTGTGAAATATGTTGGACAATGCAGTTTGTAATTAGAGTTATATTACAGAGTCTCTCGCTGGGGGATTATGAAGAGGATATAAACAGCACAGTCACTGTAACTAAGGAGTTAGATCCTTTAGCTCAAATTATATGGGGCCACAATTCTTAAGGTGAAGACTGAGGGTATAAATCTGACTAGTTATCTATACATTTTTAACTAAGATCAAGAGAGAAAAGTCTCAGCTTCCTACAAAACTCCCCCCTTGCATTCCTGGGGCTTGGTTCTGCCGTTTTTATACAGTGAGGGTTTGATCCTGCACCCATTCAAATGCATGGCAAAACTCCCATGAGAGTGCCTTGATGGCACAGACTGTTCTAGGGCTCCACAGTTGGCAACAAGGGCACACTGCTGACTCATATCCAGCTTCTCGTCCACTGTAATCTCCAGGTCCTTTTCTGCAGAACTGCCGCTTAGCTAGTCGGTCCCCAGCCTGTAGCAGTGCCTGGGATTCTTCCGTCCTAAGTGCAGGACTCTGCACTTGTCCTTGTTGAACCTCATCAGATTACTTTTGGCCCAATCCTCCAATTTGTCTGGGTCGCTCTGGACCCTGCCCCTACCCTCCAGCATATCTACTTCTCCCCCCAGTTTAGTGTCATCCACCAACTTGCTGAAGGTGCAATCCATCCCATCATCCAGGTCATTAATGAAGATGTTGAACAAAACCGGCCCCAGGACCAGCCCCTGGGGCACTCTCCACTTGATACCGGCTGCCAACTAGACATCAAGCCGTTGATCACTACTACTACTAGTTCAGGGTATGAAGCACAATGGACCCTGTGAGCCAAGAATTGAGAGGGAGAAGTAGACACATAGGTTCTTGAAGGAGGCACCATTGGCATAAGAGCTGGAGTTTAAGGGGGCATTTTTAGCAGCTAAGAAGGACGGCGTAGAACAGAAACAATACCATGGGATCAATCACAATTAAGCACCAGATAGCATTTGGAGGGGTTAATTTCAAATAGCAAGCCACAGAGTAAACAAAATTCACTCTAAAAAAACATTGAAAAGCTAATGCACTTGACAAATACTTTTTGTGTCTGCCCAATGAAAAGGAAAGTAGCAACATTCACTGGTAATGGTTTTATGAATTAAATACTCAGCTCTAATAATTAGAGAAACACCGGGGTTGTAGTTTACTTTTCTGTGACACTTATCAGCTGTTAGCACCTCCATTTCTCAATTCCCCTTGTCTCTAGTCTCCCAACAAATCATCAGGGAAGTTTCAAATAACATAATGCTTAAGGAGGATCAGCTTTCTCTAAGGGTACGTCTACACTACCCGCCGGATAGGCGGGTAGTGATCGATCTATCGGGGATCGATTTATCATGTCTCGTCTAGACGCGATAAATCAATCCCTGAACGCGCTCCCCATCGACTCCGGAACTCCACCGCTGCGAGAGGCGGAAGCGGAGTCGATGGGGGAGCGGCGGACGTCGATCCTGTGCCGCGAGGATGCGAAGTAAGTCAATCTAAGTCGATCTAAGATACGTCGACTTCAGCTACACTATTCTCGTAGCTGAAGTTGCGTATCTTAGATCGATCCCTCCACCCCCAGTGTAGACCAGGCCTAAGGTGCCTGGAGAAGCAACACAACAGCAGCTATATATTTCCTTTGCTTTGGTCCTTTATGAAAGAATTTCCAAGCTAGAGAATTTGCAGCCCTGTGGATTTTGCTGTTTTTGCAGAAGTGCTTCACTTAAACTCTCCCGAGACTCTAATTCCAACAGCAGAGCAGGGTTAGAATTATTTTTCCCCCACGTGTGTGTGAATGTGTTCCATAATGCATAAGTACAAATATAATTTGGGCTCGACTGACAAGAGGGACTTAGGTGCTTACCTGACACTTTAGATACCTAAATCCAACATTTAAGTGCCAAAAACTCAAAACTTTCTGCAAAATGTTTTCTGACCTACTCCAGTGAGTTTTTTTTAACTCCTGAGCCCTGGGAGTGGGCAGAAAGAGACTCTGTGCTGGAGATGTAGCAGTGGCAAGGAAAAGTGAGTTACGCCAACACAAAGATTTTTTCCCCTGACACCAAACAAAAACCCATCAGGTTTCTTCTGCCTCACTAGTAAGTACAAAATCGAATGTCCTTGAGTCAAATGTGCTACTGCTCATGTTGTTTCTCAATACACCACATTCCAAATAGTTCTCCATGGAGAAAGGTGGGAGAAAGGGATAGAGGGCCAGATTTCACGCTGTTTACACAAAGGCGGGCATCAGGGAGCTCATTATAGCTCTCATTATCTGCCCTGGCTTGGATGAAAGTTGGAGTAGCCTGGGGGCTGCTCTAGTTTGCAGCAGCTGGCAACAATCCACCAAAGACTGTGGAACTCCATGCCAGGGGTATTCCCAGCTAGGGTTAGTTTTTCTACTTTATAGTGCAGAAGGAGAATCTTGTCCATAGTGTTAGAAAGTCTACAGCACAATAAAACATGGCATTTCTTTTCACTGCTTCTACCAGTCTTTTCCCTCCACCCCAAAACACATCCCTCCTCTGTTTCTAATGCTGCCCCCATCCCTTTTTTAAAATTACTTTCCCTATTAACATGAATAAGTTCTCCCAACACTTGCTGCAGGGCTTACCCCGGTAGCCCACTCTTAGCCCCACATGCTTCTTCCTTGTGAATAGCTGACACTAAAAGAAGCGTTAAATGTTTCAGCTGTCTTTTCCAGCCAGAATTCATAGTTTATGTTCTGCACAGTTCTTTCTTTGCGTAATTAAAGAAACAGAAGCTCTACTGTACATTTTTATTGCTGTTTCCCGCTAAATAGCTTTCTGTATTCTATTACCTGGCGAAGGTGTGCTTCACTTAATAATTGTAAAACAAATTTGAGAATTAAAGTGAACTGGCCAAAGCTCTAACAAAACTCATTAACAGCAGTACAGCGACTTATAAATAAAAGCTGTACATCTTATGTACTGACCTGGGATTTTTGCATTTCCTGTTTCTTCTTTATTTTTTTATATATATTTTTTTTAGTTCTTATTGTTTAAGTTTTAAATAAAACTGAATGTTTCAAAATACATAAATGCATCTGATTGCCCTCAAATTTTAGGGGTTGAAGTAGGAGAGGCAACATTGGAATTACAGGTTTCAGAGTAGCAGCCGTGTTAGTCTGTATCCGCAAAAAGAACAGGAGTACTTGTGGCACCTTAGAGACTCAAAAATGTATTTGAGCATAAGCTTTCGTGGGCTACAGCCCACTTCATCGGATGCATAGCATTGGAATTACAAACTCACAGACACCCAGAATGTTGCGTTTGGTCCCTGTTTGTACAGTGGGTCATACTGTAAACAATGGATCCAAATACACCTGGACTTCGGGACATTTGATATCCAGATGAAGACTTGAATTTTGCAGCTTGAGCCCATTTCTCATAACGACTTCTCAAACCATAGTACATAATCAATCACAGAACAGTGGGGAGTTACTATGGTTCCATTTGCCGCACTGTTTTTCACAAATGCCTAGCATCATCTCAGGCCGCCTTTTTCCTGGCAGAGGCAGATTGGCTGCAGTGATCCACCCATTTGTCACCTCTAAACTTGACTACTGCAATAGCCTGTCTGCTGGGATACATTAAAGCAGCAGCTCTAAATGACACGGCACACAGTAGTCCTTTTAAACAAGCCAAGGCAAGGGGAATGTATCTCTGTGCTCCGTTAACCACACCAGCTCCCAGGCCAGCACTGGAGGCCAGCTTCTCACCTGGTTTAAATCTCCCTCGCTCCATTGATTTTAATGGAATGATACTGATTTACACCAGTGGATAACCTGGCCCTGGTGTAGTCCTGATCTCACATAACATCTCAGGCTACCTCTTGGGGATCACTATCTGCCACAACAGCTGTGTACGTCATGGACACTGGAACTGACTGTGCATATCCATATGTTGAAACTTACAGATACTCAGAAGTTAAACTAATCAATTTTTACAGCGAAATCAGGCTAACAAACCTGCAACTCAGCCCAGTTTTGCTGGAAGGTTTGTGACCCTCTCAGTCATTCAGAACTGCAGATATGCCACTGAAATGGAAGGGGAGAGTCCACTGATGGTTCAGGTTTTGAAAACCCAAAACCAGGCTTAGTTTGATTCAGGGACACAGTTGTCTAAATGCTTTTATGTTCAGAGGTGTGGGACATCAATCCAAACAGTTCAGACATCACTGGATTTAGAGATGTATCCCAAGTCACCTTTCTGACTCTGATCACTAGACTTATCTGGAGAATGGAATTTCCATCTAATGGGGAAAATCTGTTGTTTTGACATTTGTTTTCATCCCAAAATGGGACAAATTGAGATACAGAAACATTTCCAGAATAAAAAGTTCAAAGACATTCAAGTTGGTAATGTCAAAACAAAACATTTCAGCATTTCATCTTTGCTTTACAATTTTCCCATTTAAAAAAAATCAAAAAGTTTAATTGTAATTTTTCCACACATACAAAAAAATTCTTGTTAGACTAAACCCGATATTTCAGCAGGGAAAAGTCTTGGTGAACAAAAATTTCTACCAGCTCGACTTGTGACTGTGTTTATAATGAAAGTTTATTTCCTTGAACCTGACACAAGAATTAACTAGCCTACTATGTCTTGTTCTAAGAAAAATACTAGTATTATTAGAAATCACATTTACGTTCACAGGAGACAGTGTGGTCTAGAGGACAAAGCACCTGACTGGGTGTCAGGAGATCTTAGTTTTACTTCTAGCTTTGCCACTGATCTGCTAGGTGACCTTGGGCAACTCCCTTTCCCTTTTTTGCCCCCCTCTCACCTCTCATTTAGTTACAATGTAAGCTCCTGTGGGTAGGGTATACTATGTGTTCATAAAGTGTCTAGCACAAAGGGACCTCAGTGTTGGTAAGGTCTCAGCATTGCTTTAATGCAAATTAATAACTATAATAATGTGCTCTAATTAGGAGGATGTGCTGTAGTTAAAGCTGTCTAAAGGTTCTAAATGAAGGTTTTGGACCCCATTAGTCCCCGGTGCAAGAATCACAGAAGTTAAGAAGCTGTTCTCCATCTTTAGGTTACCTAATTCAGCTTCCTAATGCCAATGGAATCAACTTCCATTGATGTCACTGAAACAACATCAGGGATGAATTTGGCTCATTTGTATCTACTAGCCAATTACTCATTTCTCTTCGCCCCTCCCTGCCCAATATTTTTATTTAATGCAATCTAAAACCAATTATTTGTGTCTCTTTCAATAAAATGTGAAATTGTTTTCAGAGGTAATTATCACATTGTGCATAAAGTAGGGATTAGCTGGTATCTGTATTATAGCAATTTGTACCACATACACATCTCTCTCCCAGAAAACAAGCCTTAACAATTAGCTATAGGATTTGTTTTTGAAACTACCCGCATAAGACATTAAAATGGATTGTGCCAAAATGGAAGATGAAGCCTACAGCACAGTACACCAATTAAATGAGCAGTGAGTCAAGTAATTAATCATATATATGAACAAACTGTCATTAAGTTTAAGGCAGAGATTATCTTTCTTGGTTATGAAACAACAAATTGCCTATGGTTATAAAGATACACAGCACAATTCAGACCTCTTCCATGCCCATGGCTTTCCCCTAGATGAAAAATAAATGGGAAGTCAACTCAGAATTATAATAGCTTTTTACAGTTGCAGAGGGGCACCAAGCTAACGTTTGTTTCTCCCTGCAAGCCCGACTCATGATCAAAAGCCACAAGATGGGCTAGAAACAGAGCAGAAGTTCTTTAAAGTCCAAGGAAGCTGCTCAAGGGACTGTATCTGATGCAGGGATAACCTGGCCCGAGGCAAACAATAGAATGTCGTGTCTGGAACTATTATTTTCTAACCCTCTCAGTGATAGTCCCAAGGTTCCCAAGGTGTTGCCAGTCATAACAATACAGTGTGACTCTACCCTTTGCTTGACAAAGGAAATGTTAAGGATGATAACGTAGCTGAAAAGCTGAAGACAAAATGACCTTAAACTTTAGGAACACAGCAACTCTGAGACCGCGCTAATATAAATAAATGTTTGATGTGCTGAAATTTCATCATATGCTGTTTTTTTAAAATATATCAGTAGAGAAAGATAATTAAAAGCAAATTAACCCAGCTAATAGTTCACAAAAGTAGGGAGTCTTCATTTTTCATTGTCTACACTCAATTAGTTCGCCAGTTGACTGAATTATTGTTCATGAGGGTATTTGGATTGATTAGCTCTTGCAGTATATTCTGAGCTGCTTGAATCAATGTGCATTAATTACAAGATCTTTAACATAAGACATCATAGAATATTATGTACACAATAGGTAGATTATTGGAGATCCTCTTTGTAATATATTGTAGGCTCATTTTAATATTTTTCTGGGTACTTCAAGAAACCCCTGTCTGGGTACTTAAGCATCTCCCAGGTTTTTGTGGATTTATCCACCTAAGACCTGTCAAGTATTATCCGATCGTACAGATAAGGAGCTGAGATACAGATATGGTCACACAGGAAGTTTGTCCCAGAGCTATCAACTGAACCCAAGTCCTGTTGCAGTGACTTAACCACAATCGCATCCTTCTTCTCTTATGCTATAGACTTTGGTAACCTTCAAACCAAGTGTTTTCCTCAGGAAGGTTTGCGAAGTGCAACACCACCTGAGCCAAGCACAACAAAGTGACTACTAGCTTAGTTAGTGTTACCCGGGGTTCTTTCAACCCAAAGCTCTTGGTAACTTTTACTCTATGTGAGGTGGTGTCAGGAAATAAATCAGGGGAGACACGGACGTCCAACCGATAGATGGTGGGCACAAACAGGACAACACGAGAGTGCTTTCACTTAAAGCTAAACTTTACTTAGTCTCAAGCACTTACACACGTCCGCAACAAGATAGTAAAACACCCCCAATCCTTGATAATTACCAAAGCTGAGTGTGGTTCTCCAGTGGCACAGCAGCAGCCCATGTGCTGGTGGGGAACACAAGATGCATCCAGAGGGGGAGTCCAGTCCTGAAGAGTCCCCCTACCTCAAATTTCCCCCCCTTATTTATACATTAGTAATAGAATGCCATGTCCCTTAAAGAAAACTTGTTAAGCAAGTAGTTTCAATGGTCAAGCAAGAGGCTTCTTTCTGATTATTGATTAACCAGGTGTGGGGTTTTCCCAGAGTTTGCGGCCTTGAGGCACCAGTAGACATTCCTGCTCTTCTAAAATGCATGTATCAGCAACTTCAACACAATTCTTATCAGGAAGGACGCGGGGTCAAGCTGCCCTTTCTGTGGCACCCAAAACTCCCTCCCCTCCTGCCTTGGTCAAGCTGAGTTTGCTACATAGCCACTTTATGGCCTGCTGACTTGGCTGCTTTTAGCAATAAGCCATAGTGGTTTCAGGCACTTTACTGGTTTGCCAAAATCTCCCCTTACATTAGGAGGATGCAGAAGGACTGTAAAGTCTTGGCTATTTTAAGACAACACCTCCAGTTTCCAGCTGGGAGATGTTGCCAATTGGTTTTGTCCATTCTAATGTGTAGCCATCACTTGTCAGGTACAAAAACATTATCAGAGCTGGTAGACCTATAGATAGTGAGGATATATAGCCAGGGGACTAGAAGTTAGAACGCCTGGGTTAGTCCTTTCTCTGTCACTGTCTTAGGGTATGTCTACACTACAGGATTAATCCGAATTTATATAATTCGAATTTAGGAAACCGATTTTATAAATTCGAATGTATTCGGCCACACTAGGCACCATTAATTCGGTGGTGTGCGTCCAAGCTACCATAGTAGCATCGATTTCCAGAGCGTTGCATTGTGGGTAGCTTTTACATAGCTATCCCATAGTTCCCGCAGTCTCCACCCCCCTTGGAATTCTGGGTTGAGACCCCAGTGCATGATGGGGCAAAAAACATTGTCGCAGGTAGTTCTGGGTACAGCCTCCCCCTCCCTCCCTGAAAGCAACGGCAGACAACCATTTCGCGCCTTTTTTCCTGAGTGAACTCTGCAGACTCCATTCTGCATCAAGCATGGATCCCGTTGTGCTCCAGAACGCAGTCTTGAACATTATAAACACCTCGCGCTTTCTCGTGGAGTTTATGCTTACACAGGACCAGAAAAAAGAGGCGAGGAGGAGGAGGCGGCGATTGCAGCGCAGCGACCAGCGTGATGAGGACATGGACACGGACACAGAATTCTCTGAGACCGCGGGCCCCGGTGCTTTGGAGATTATGATGTTAATGGGCCAGGTTATAGGCTTGGAACGCCGATTCTGGGCCCGGGAAACAAGCACAGACTGGTGGGACCGCATAGTGTTGCAGGTGTGGGACGATTCCCAGTGGCTGAGAAACTTTCGCATGCGTAAGGGCACTTTCATGGAACTTTGTGACTTGCTTTCCCCTGCCCTGAAGCGCCAGAATACCAAGATGAGAGCAGCCCTCACAGTTGAGAAGTGAGTGGCGATAGCCCTGTGGAAGCTTGCAACGCCAGACAGCTACCGGTCAGTCGGGAATCAATTTGGAGTGGGCAAATCTACTGTGGGGGCTGCTGTGATGCAAGTAGCCAAAGCAATCACGGAGGTGCTGCTACGAAAGGTAGTGACTCTGGGAAATGTGCAGGTCATAGTGGATGGCTTTGCTGCAATGGGATTCCCTAACTGTGGTGGGGCAATAGATGGAACCCATATTCCTATCTTGGCACCGGAGCACCAGGGTACCCAGTACATAAACCGCAAGGGGTACTTCTCAATGGTGCTGCAAGCACTTGTGGATCACAAGGGACGTTTCACCAACATCCATGTGGGCTGGCCGGGAAGGGTTCATGACGCTCGCGTCTTCAGGAACACCAATCTGTTTAAACGGCTGCAGCAAGGGACTTACTTTCCGGACCAGAAAATAACCGTGGGGGATGTTGAAATGCCAATTGTTATTCTTGGGGACCCAGCCTACCCCTTAATGCCATGGCTCATGAAGCCATACACAGGCAGCCTGGACCGGAGTCAGGAGTTGTTCAACTACAGGCTGAGCAAGTGCAGAATGGTGGTAGAATGTGCATTTGGCCGTTTAAAAGGTCGCTGGCGATCCTTATTGACTCGCTCAGACCTCAGCCAAACCAATATCCCCATTGTTATTACTGCTTGCTGTGTGCTTCACAATCTCTGTGAGAGCAAGGGGGAGACCTTTATGGCAGGGTGGGAGGCTGAGGCAAATCGCCTGGCTGCTGATTACTCGCAGCCAGACACCAGGGCGATTAGAAGAGCACACGATGAAGCGCTGCGCATTAGGGAAGCTTTGAAAACCAGTTTCATGACTGGCCAGGCTACAGTGTGAAATTTATGTTTGTTTATCCTTCCTGAAAACCCGCCCCCTTTATTGACTCATTCTCTGTAAGGAACCCACCCTCCCCCTTCCCCCAGCTTGCTTTCAAAGGAAATAAAGTCACCATTGTTTAAAAATCATTTATTCTTTATTAATTGATTATAAAAAGAGGGAGAGAACCTGAGTGGGGTTTGGGAGGAGGATCAGCGGGAAGGAAAAGCCCAGTAAAAAAAAGGTTAAGAAAATGGCAGCCTTTTGCTTGGGCTGTCCACTGGGGTGGAATGGGAGGGTGTACGGAGCCTCCCCCCTCCCCCGTGTTCTTAAACGTCTGGGTGAGGAGGCTATGGAACATGGTGAGGAGGTAGGGGGGTTATACAGGGGCTGTAGCGGCACAGAACCTGAGTGGGGTTTGGGAGGAGGATCAGCGGGAAGGAAAAGCCCAGTAAAAAAAGGTTTAAAAAATGGCAGCCTTTTGCTTGGGCTGTCCACTGGGGTGGAATGGGAGGGTGTACGGAGCCTCCCCCCCACCCGTGTTCTTACACGTCTGGGTGTGGAGGCTATGGAACATGGTGAGGAGGTAGGGGGGTTATACAGGGGCTGTAGCGGCACTCTGTTCTCCAGCAGCCGTTCCTGAAGCTCCACCAGACGCCGGAGCATGTCTGTTTGCTCACGCAGCAGCCCCAGCGTTGCTTCCCGACTCCTCTGATCTTCCTGCCGCCACCTCTCATCTCGAGCGTCTCTCCTCTCCTCACGTTGGTCCCTTCTGTCCTCACGTTGGTCCCTCATGTCCTCACGTTGGTCCCTCCTGTCCTCACGGTCACTGGCTTCTTTCCTATACTTGCAAACCGTCTCCTTCCACTCATTCAGATGAGCTCTTTCATTCCTGGTGGATTGCATGATTTCGGCAAACATCTCTTCTCTCGTCTTTTTTTTACGACGCCTTATCTGGGATAGCCTTCGGGAAGGAGGAGGGAGGCTTGAAACATTTGCACCTGCTGGAGGGAGTGAAAAAAGGAGAGAATTTTTTTAAAAGATACATTTTTCAGAACAATGCGTATACTCTTTCACGGTGTATACTATTCACATTACATAGCACATGTGATTTCTGTGCAAGGTCGCATTTTGCCTCTTAATATTGAGTGCCTGTGGCTTTGCTGCTAGAGATCACAGACGCAGGTCCGGGCAACAGAATTCACCTTGCATGCTGCCATGGTAAGCCACTGTCTTTAGGCTTCTGCGCCCTGCTTTCCCACATACCAAGCAAAGCCCGTTGTGCTGCAGTTTTCCTGTTAGCTTGTTTTCTGCTGCTGAAGGTTAACACCCCCCCCCATCCAATTCTCTGGGATGAGTGCTTTCTCCCTCCCCCCACCGCGTGGCTGGTATCAGGGAACATCCCTGCAGGAACCAAACTAACACCCCCCCCCCACCCGCCATGAATTCTCTGGGATGAGTGCTTTCTCCCTCCCCCCACCGCGTGGCTGGTATCAGGGAAGATCCCTGCAGGAACCAAACTAACACCCCCCCCCCCACCCGCCATGAATTCTCTGGGATGAGTGCTTTCTCCCTCCCCCCACCGCATGGCTGGTATCAGGGAAGATCCCTGCTAGCAAAACGCGAAAAGCTCTGGGCCAATCCTCCCCCCCCCCCTTTGCACTTGGCTAAATGCAGGGAAGGATTTCTTTTCAGCCACAGGCAAACAGCCCAGTAGGAACGGCCACCTCTGTCCCCTTAATTAAATTCCCTTATTTCAACCAGGTTACCCTAAGCGATATCACTCTCCTGAGGATTACACAGCAAGATAAAGAACGGATGTTGCTTGAATGCCAGCAAACACCGGGACCATACGCTGCCAGGCTCTGTCAGGCAATGATACCAGATTACTTGCTACTAGCATGGCGTGGTCAAGTGTCCTACCATGGAGGACGGAATAAGGCTGCACTGCCCAGAAACCTTGTGGCAAGGCTTTTGGAGTACCTCCAGGAGAGCTTCATGGAGATGTCCCTGGAGGATTTCCGCTCCATCCCCAGACATGTTAACAGACTTTTCCAGTAGCTGTACTGGCTGCCAATGCATCCCAAGTGCTCAGGGCAAATTAATCATTAAAAATGCTTGCTTTTAAACCATGTTTTATATTTTAAAAGGTAAACTCACCTGAGGTCCCTTCCATGGGGTCATGGTCTTGGGTGCTGGCTTGGGAGGCTTGGGAGGGTACTTCAGTCAGGGTGAGAAACAGATCCTGGCTGTTGGGGAGAACGGAGAGCTGGGTGCTCTCTGCCAGCTCGTCCTCCTCCTCCTCCTCTTCCCCTTCCACGGAATCATCAGGTGTACCTGATGAGATTATCCCCAGCTCGGAATCCACAGTCAGAGGTGGGGTAGTGGTGGCGGCCCCCCCTAGAAATGCATTTAGCTCAGCGTAGAAGCGGCATGTCCGCGGCTCTGACCCAGAGCGACCGTTTGCCTCCTTTGCTTTTTGATAGGCTTGTCTGAGCTCCTTGACTTTCACGCGGCACTGATCTGTGTCCCTATTGTGGCCTCTCTCCATCATGCCCTTGGAAATTTTTTCATAAGTTTTGGCATTTCGTCTTTTCGAACGCAGTTCTGCTAGCACTGAATCCTCTCCCCATATAGAGATCAAATCCAGTGCCTCCTGTACGGTCCATGCTGGTGCTCTTTTTCGATTATCAGCCTGCATGGTTACCTGTGCTGATGAGCTCTCTGTGGTCACCTGTGCTCTCCACGCTGTGCAAACAGGAAATGAAATTCAAATGTTCCCGGGGCTTTTCCTGTCCACCTGGCCAGTGCATGCGAGTTCAGATTGCTGGCCAGAGCGGTCACAATGGTGCACTGTGGGATAGCTCCTGGAGGCCAATAACATCGAATTGCGGCCACACTAACCTTAATTCGGATTAACAATACCGATTTTGACGCTACTCCTCTCGTCGAGGAGGAGTACAGAAATCGAATTAAAGGGCCCTTTAATTCGAATTAACTGGCTTCGTTGTGTGGACGGGTCAAGCGTTAATTCGAATTAAGGCAGCTAAATCCGAATTAAAGTCGTAGTGTAGACCAGGCCTTAATGTGCAGCTGCAGGCAAGACACCTGACTTCTCTGTGTCTCCGTTTCCCAAATAACAACACAGGGATAGAAACACTTAAAGTTGTGTTGTGAGGCCCAACTAAGGTTTACAAAGCGCTTTGCTATCCTGAAATGAATGGTGCAAATGAAGTGTCAAGTATTCTTATGCTATTCATTCTTCTCTACTCTGAAATACACAAGAAAGCCAATGTTTTGAGATCTACAGAGGAAAAGTGCTATCTGGGGCTGGGTATTTTTATTAGAGAGGAATTGTTGTACAGTTCCTTGCAATGTGGTTAGTCATCTCACATAACGTTTTAAAGGAGGAAAATCTAGCATTCTAGGATTGTTGTTATAAAGTTCTACAAAGGAGTACTGTAGTTTGAACATTGAATACGTTCCAATTGTAGGATGGGGGATATTTAGACTTTTCAGGATCAAGAGGTCAGTGTGCCTAAAAGTGTGCTGGTTTTTAAAGACAAGGTGGCCATACTTAGGGCCTGTCAATCATGGCACAATCTTATTTAAGTGCTGGCTTATTCTTCGGTTTTTACTAACAGCACGTCAGATTTGTCAAATACAATAATGGAAACAATTTCACTTTTTAAACTTTATCTGAGAGAAGATCAGTCTGAAATCTGCAGAAACAATTTTTCGTAAGAGAAATAAGTCTTTCAAGAACGCATGCAAAATATACCTTTAGAAGTACCTATTAAATTGTGTTTCAAACTAGAGGGGAAAACCCACAATTTCTATAGGAAATTACTCAAGATTTGTTCTCCCCTTTTATCTCTGTGTTAGGCTGAGTGTTTTTGAACATGTCTATTTTTCCTGCTTTCTCCAGCAATAGGAAGTCAGATTAGAGACTATCTATTCAGTTATTCCAGTAAAGCAGTCATTTTAAATTAACGAGCATGACCATTACTACATTAGAGGGCTTGAAGTATTTAATATTAATTGCTAGAGTCTTTTAGTTGATTATGCAACAGCAACAAGAAAATTGTAATAGGATGTCCAGATATTCCATATTGCAGCTGTCATTCAAAGTTTGGCATTAAATTATAGCCACTGCTTATTACACTTTTTAATTGTCTCATTGTTGCTTCTGCTCCCTCATTTGTGTTATAGTCACCAGTTATCTCTCATATCATACTTAGCTTATAATCTGTTTGGGGCAAGGACAGTCTTTTTTGACGTGAGTGAACAGTGTCTAGCATAACAGTGTCCCAAATGTGATTGGGGCCTCCAGCTACGACCACAACACTATTAATGGATTTTACTCATGACACAAGTTCACCAAAGGAAACGTAGCCAGAGAGAGGAAAGTAGTTAGAACACCCCACCACCATCCTCCAAAATGAATGTATTGGGATAGAAAGGGGAGTTTTACAAATGAAAAGAAAAATATTTTTAAACTTTTCTAGTGTATTAATCAAAGATGTTAGTAACACATGAAAGGACACTTTGGGTTGGACTCTCAGAGGTGTTGCATTCCCATAACTCCACCTGAAACTCCTCTTGATTTCAGTGGCTCGGCAGCTCTGAAAATTCAGCCTCACACACACACTCATTTAAAAAAAAAAAAAAAAGAAGTGAAACACCTCCACCTATCATCTTCCTTCTTGCCACCTGACTCGGAGATCTTGAAACCCGATAGCTCCTGCCAGCACTTAACCAAGCCATGCCAGACCTGGGCCTTTGTGACAAATTTTGAGTAGTTTAGACAATTGGGATGGGATTTTCAAAGCCATCTAAGGGATAATTAATTGACAATTGAATGGCCAAATACCTTAGGTTGCTTGAATGTTTTAGCCTTTGTTTCAGTTCTTTAAGTGTCTCTTTTAAAGGATAGTTATTGCTAAGAGTAGCTGGCTGAACACTGCTGTCATCTCTCCAGAGAGTTGACACATCACAGGCAGTAGCTGTGCAAGATACCCAGTTAATGTGCCTCAGTCTTGACTCAGTGGGTCTATCGGCAGAAGTGAGAGTGCCAGTGTAGGCTCTCTGTTGAAGGTGATGGTTGTAATGGACACATGCTCATCCGGAACTGTACAGACACCACAAGTTGTTCTTACATAGGCTACTGGGAGGTGAAAGGCTCTGTACCCTATTATCAATTGCCAGGGGCTATCTGGCACAGAGCTCCTCAAACTTTTTCAGAGTAGTTCACATTCAATAGAGTCTAATGAGCACCTCCACCCCACCACCACTCAGGATCTCCTAGACCTCTTCCCCTTCCATTCCCTATCTCTTAATAGCCCCAATGCATCTACCACACTCACTAAAATGGACATGTAGAATAGAAAGTACTTTGTGTGTATTAAACTCCCTTTAAATGATATTTGGTAGCTGCAAACAGCAAGGGGAAGGAGCAAACACTATGTGAGCAACCAGCTGTCTTTGAACATCGTGTAATATTTCCATTCTTGTCATTATGGATGATGTGTTAGATATGTGGCATCTTTATCTTTCCAAACCCCTCATCAGTATGGGGTTTCAGCAACAATATAAGTCTCCTGATAGCACAAGGATCTCTTCAAGCTAGTTCAGCCTGACAAGTAAAGAAAACAAAAAAAGAGCTAGATGACACACAGAGAGAATAGGCTTTGGAGTTCATGATAAGCCTCTAGGACATGATTAAAGATGTTCTGATGGGACTGGCTGTACTGGCACAGAAAACTCCAGGACGCTTTGTTTATTTTCCCTGAAATTCACATGCTGCCAGCTCACTGAAGACACAGCAAAGCTGGCGCAAAGAAAGGGAGTGGGGGGCAACAGAAGTTCTGTTGTTGGGTTTTTGACAAGGTCTCTTAAGCGTGATGTGCAAAATTCTCATTCCAGTCACTCTAAAATGGAGAACCTGCCTGCTGTGGAGCGTGGCTGCCCATAGCACAGCCACTGCCCCAGCATGGCATGGCCAGTGGTGTGCTCCCTGCCTGAATTCCTTCCCCTAGGCGCATCTCCTCAGCTCTCCACATGCCAGTCTGGGTTGTAGATATGGCTCCGCCCTACAGCCAAGTCATACAAATGAAACCCCTTCCAGGGTAGCAAAAACGTCCAAACTAAAAAGTCCCAACAAACAAAGAGGTCCTTCTGCCCTTCAAGGGCCCTGGGCCCATCCCATTTCCAGGCCATCTGTGTAAATCTTTCTGCCTCAAGGATAGGGTGCTAGGCCCCAGGCTGGTTCCCCTGGAATACCATTCTCAGCCCCTTCTAGGCTCTATTCCCTGTTCTGTTACAGAGCACTGGGCCCCCAAGGCTGGTTCCTCTGAAGTACCCAGCCTCCTTCAGACCCTAGCTCAGAGAACCTATCTGCTGCCTGCAGTTCCACTCCCAACTGATTTTACTCTCAGTCCTTTTATAAGGCTCAGGTATTCATGAATCTATCACTGGCCTTAACCCCACCACCTCAAGCTGAGAAGCAATGACTTAATTGTGGCACAGGTATGGCTGGCCCCAACTTCCCTTAAAGGGCCCAATAACCCTGTGACACTACCCATAAAGGCAAGAGCCAGGTGTGTGTGATAGGGAGAGTGAGAGAGAGGGACACTTCTTAGGGATGGACCAGGACGGGATGGCTCAGAACAAGGGCACATTCATATTGCTGCTCCTTTGCAAAGCAGCAGCAGTTCATGCTCCCTGACATCTTCCTCTCTCAAATATCACGTGCCACGGATGCCAGCAAGTGTGCAAGCGTGCTGGGACAGGCTCCACTACCCATCCAGCAGAATAGATCTGGTCCCTCCCCCCCCCCCCCAAATGTATTTGATGGAACAATTTTCCATTGGAAAATGCAGTCTTTTCAAAATCAAAATATTTCATACCGTGTCTGTTCTGATAAAATTGGATGAGAAAAGGTCAAAAATAATTGTTTGGGGTTTCTCATTTAGTTTTGACTTGTTTTATTTAGGCTTCTGTGGTATTAAAATGTCAGTGTTATTATAGCTAATTTTCAGAATTTCCATACCATAGGACATTTCAAAGTTTAAACTTTTCCCTCTCATCCAGAATGGAAACAAATGATCACAATTTGCCATAGAAAATAGACTTTCCATGCCGACCAACTCGACAGTACTCCATGCTCCTTTGGGTCCATGATGCTCCAGCCTACATGATAGCAAGTGAGCCATCCATCTTCCTGGCCCTCTAAATTAGAATGCTGCCCTACTGCTTGTGCAGGAGTGAGTGGGAAAGCCCCCTGTACCCACTGCCCACATTAATGCACACATGTAGCACAAGGCAGGACCTGGCCTTTGGTCTGAGCAATTAAACAATGTGACTTCCTAGAACTCACACTATTTCACTAGGAGCACTGGAATGGGTTACCTAGGGAGGTGGTGGAATCTCCATCCTTAGAGGTTTTTAAGGCCCAGCTTGACAAAGCCCTGGCTGGGATGATTTAGTTGGTGTTGGTCCTGCTTTGAGAAGGGGGTTGGACCAGATGACCTCCGGAGGTCCCTTCCAACCCTGATATTCTATGATTCTAAGTCAGCTGAAAGCATCTGTTTGCATTATGCAAGGGACAGCAGTAATTTTGCCTGGGAAGGTAAGGCATACAGCACAAAGACCAGGGATTGCAGAGGATGGTAAATCAATGGAGTTTATGGTACAGTACTACTTGCTGTTGAAGAGAGTGTATTTATGATTAAGGGGGGTGATTATATTCTAATTTAAAATCTCATCTAGCTAGCTTTTCTAGTAGGTTTCTTCATTGTACACTTGAGGGCTAGGGAGGACCTATTGTTAAGCCTGATTACTACAGCATCTCTCCTGCTTTAATTCTGCACCTTCCAGGGGGGGGGAAAAGGATAATTTAAAGGAAACATGTCCCTGCACCCTCCCCGTGTCACTAATTCCCAAGTTCTCATGCAGTAAATCTGGAATTTTCCAGGCAGAGAACAGCCTGAGGACTTGGTGCTGCACATCCTGGGTAGTTTTATTTAAATATAAATTGCTCCTCCATATAGTGTCTTTAATAAAGCGGGTGCAGAAACCCAAACATTCATCAGGACTGTTCCCTTCCCTTTGTGCCATTCGTTACAATGTGATTTGAGCGACTGCCACCAGCAAGGAGAAAAAAAAATACAGGGACAGATCCTCAGCTGGTGTATGTGGGCCCAGCACTAGTTAGTCCACTGGACCTGCACCCATTTACACCCGTGGAGGATCTGGTCCCTGGGCTCTCTCAAGCAGTGCTACCCAGAAAGTATATAAAATGAGTTTTAATAATGAAACTGCAGTCCAGAGTGCCTTGAAGCCAAGGAGTTATTGTGTACTGTTTAGAGCAAAGGCTTGGAATCCAAAGAAACTATTTTGTGATGATACTGGCTTTCAGGCTGTGTGTGAGGCTGGGGAGAGATGCTGGAAACAGACACAGGAGAAACTGCTCGTGCACATTTAGGGCCTGATTCAAAGTCCACTAAAGTCAACAGGGTTGATGTCCATAGGCTTTGGATCAGGCCCTTAACCCTGAGGATACCAGAGCTGATCATGATTTGATTTGATTTTTTAACAAAATGGTTTTTCCACTGGAAAATGCTGATTTGTCAGAACAAAAAGTTTCCATAGAAGCATCTCACTTTGATGACACTTTTGTCAGGAAGGTTTCTCAGGTCCAGGATGGAGTTTTTGCCGGATTTTCAGAAGGGACTTCAACCTCTATCTCCCACATCCCAGGTGAGTGCACTAACCAATTGGCTATTCTAATGAGAGGGTGAAGGAATAAGCCCCCTAACAATCACAAGAGGAGGGATTCAAAGACTGCAGGAGTGAGACAAACTCTACAAGGCTAAGGAGTTTAAAAACAGTGAGCCTATGACAAATAGGAAGGCTCCGTTTGTTGCTAAGGTTCACTAAATCCTGAACAAAGCAATTGATGTCCCTGAATCTTCATTTCCCTCCTCTTTTTGCCAGATAAAATGTCTCTAGAAATGAAGCAACTGATGGCACAAACATAGATCACAAATGTGCTTCTCAGAGATGGGCCCAAGCTGCTGCCTTCAGATGTTAATCCAAATGATTCAAAGAGTGCGGGGTTTGGGTGTGGGATTTCATTTTGGCCTATTGTAGGGGCAGGGATTAGCCACAACATTTGCATCAAAATCCAGAACTTCAGGAATGTTTGTTTGGGGAAAGGAGAGAAGGGCTGGATCACCAATACTTAGAGACATGGTGGGAGCTCACGAGAATGGTGATGTGTCTAGGGATCCCATTAAAGAGACAGAGAATTCATTTTTCCTTTGTTAATGTAGAACTTTCCAAAGAGCACTGTATTTAAGGAATGGCATTAACACAGGAGTAGACTCGTACCCCATTCTCTGTCTCATGCATCTATAGAAAAAGATCTGTCTCCACTCCTATCCTGTTCCTGGATTCATGCATGGGTTTGGAGATTCTCTAATACAGTAACTCCTCACTTAAAGTCGTCCCAACGTTGTTTCATTGTTACATTGCTGATCAATTAGGGAACATGCCCGTTTAAAGTTGCGCAGTGCTCCCTTCTAACGTCGTTTGGCAGCCGCCTGCTTTGTCCACTGCTTGCAGGAAGATCAGCCCGTTGGAGCTAGCTGGTGGGGGCTTGTAAATCAGGGTGGACTGGCAGCCCCCCATCAGCTCCCCGCTCCCCTAAGTTCCCTGTGCTGCAGCCGCCCAGCAGGCTGTCAATTGCAGCTGTCCCTCCCCCCACTGCCGTGTGCTGCTCCTGCCCTCTGCCTTGGAGCTGCTCCCTGAGACTCCTGCTTGCTGTACGGGGGGAGGGAGGTAGTGGGGTGCTAATGTCAGGGTGTCCCCCTCCCCCTGCTCCTGCTTACCCCATTTCCATAGAGCAGGGGGTACACACAACAGGGTTCAGGACGGAGGGAGCTTCCAGGCAGCAGCTGTGTCTCAGCAAGCTGATCTAATTAACAAGGCAGTGTACTTAAGACTGGGGTCAGCTACTTAAAGGGGAAATGTGCATCTCTTGCTCTCAGACACACAGTGTGAGTCTCTGTCTGCTGTGCTCTTTCCCCTCCCTCCATGCCTGCTGCCTTGTAGAGTGAGGCTACATTAACAACCAGTTAACTCTTGAGGGCTCAGCCAAATGCTAGTTCATCATTTAGCAGTAAGGCATTCCCTGGGAAATATCCCACCCTCTGACTTCACCAGCTCAACCCAGCTTCACAATCATCATCACTGTGTACCAGTATTAAATTGTTTGTTTAAAACTTATACTGCTTGTGTGTGTGTGTGTGTGTGTGTGTGTGTGTGTGTATATATATATGTGTGTGTGTGTGTGTGTGTGTGTGTGTGTGTGTGTGTGTGTGTGTGTGTGTGTATATATATATATATACATACACACACACACACACACTCTGTATATGTATATATATATATATATATATAGTCTTTTGTCTGGTGAAAAAAATTTCCCTGGAACCTAACCTCCTCATTTACATAAAATCTTATGGGGAAATTGGATTCGCTTAGCACTGTTTCGCTTAAAGTCACATTTTTCAGGAACATAACTACAACGTTAAGTGAGGAGTTACTGTATTTAAGCAATATTGCAAGAAAAGAAATCCCCACCCTTAAAAAATTCTTAACTACAGACTTATTCTGGAAACTGACCAGAATCCACTTATATAGCAGCTCAGAAGTGCTTGACTAGCCTCATACATCTCTCAGTGGTAGACATTTACAGAGCAAAACTCAGGGAGGTTAAGGGATTTATCCAAAGACACATCAATCCAGCAGCTCAGGTCAGGTATAAAACCCACGTGCTTGACTCCCTGTCCTGTGCAATGGATCACAGGGCCCTCCCTGAATAGGAAGTCGACTCCTAACTTTGATGTAGCATGAGCCAGTGAAATAAGATAAGCTCTTCTAAGACATTTTATTTTAGATCAGTATTAAAGTCAATGGGCCAAATTCATCCCTGTTATACCATCATAGGCTGGAATGGTCTTACACTATGAATAAATTTGGCCCACTGAGTTTCTCCTCAAAGGCTATTACTATTAATATGAAGTGGTATGTGTATTTATGCATAATTTTAATTTTAGAATAATGAAACAGCTCTGGTGGTTCTGGGGGCAGAGAAGAAATGAAGCTAAACAGCAATAAAGGGGTACAAGAACAACATATTTCTGAGGTTTTAAAAGAAGACTTAAATCTTTCCTAAAGCCAACAGCGGGTGATCATGCCGCTTTATGAAAGCTACAGTATGACAATGTTACATCGACAGGTCCCAAGGGGGCACTGTACAATGTCCCAAAAGGGGATTATGTGGGATTGTCTGCTCCTTTGTATACATAAAGGCACCATGTTTCTCTGGTTTGAATGCAGGGCACAACCATACTGTGGAATATTGTCGCTCAGCACGAGGTTTACATGTTGATTCCTAAAGTGCTTTTAAGTAAAAGATTCGCACTAGGAACCACTTCTTAGCCTTAAACAAAACCCTCCTGTTTCCAAGAATCAAGTACAAGCATGGGACTCATCAGCTTGTACTAGCTTTAAAATTATTCCTGAAACATATTAGACACTATAGGTTGTATATTACCCTATGGTCACCCTTTGTACTTTCCATACAGGGTGAATTCCCCTGTGCTACTTACCTCATATGATTGGGCCTGTAATGCAGACATGGTGCACCAAGATTCAGCCATTATTTGATCACTAGGGGCCAGATTCTCAACTGGCAAAAAATTATAGCACCTGAACAATTCATTTTTACTTTCTATGCCACAGCCTCTGAACCACTCGTCTTCAGAACCAGGCGAGGAGTCCTGCAAGAACATCATGCATGTGTGTCTGCATCTGTCTCACACATATCAGCACTTCTGCTTCCAGGCCCAGACAAAGGCTGGGTCAGAGGGTGCCTGAAAAGGAAAAATAATTCTTAAATTAATTTGAGTATTTTCAAACTGACAGTTTGGAGCTAAGTTGCATTTTGGACATTTTGGGGTCAGTTCTTATTTATCTAGGGTTACCATATTTCAACAATCAAAAAAAGAGGACACGGGGTGCCGCCCTAGCCCCGCCCCAGCCCCGCCCCTCCCACTTCCTGCCCCCCTCAGAATCCCCCTACCCCCTACCTGTCCCCTGACTGCCCTCTCCTGAGACCCCCCCACCCTAACTGCCCCCAGGACCCCACCCCCTATCTAAGTTTCCCTGCTCCCTGTCCCCTGACTGCCCCAACCGCTCTACACCCCCTTCTCCTGACAGCCCCCCCAGTACCCCCGACCAATCTAACCCCCCCTGCTCCCTGTCCCCTGACAGCCCCAACCGCTCTCTACACCCCCTTCTCCTGACAGCCCCCCCAGAACCCCCGACCAATCTAACCCCCCCTGTTCCCTGTCCCTTGCCTGCCCCAACCGCTCTCTACACCCCCTTCTCCTGACAGCCCCCCCAGAACCCCCGACCAATCTAACCCCCCCGTTCCCTGTCCCTTGCCTGCCCCAACCGCTCTCTACACACCCTTCTCCTGACAGCCCTCCCAGAACCCCCGACCAATCTAACCCCCCCGTTCCCTGTCCCTTGCCTGCCCCAATCGCTCGCTACACACCCTTCTCCTGACAGCCCCCCCAGAACCCCCGACCAATCTAACCCCCCGTTCCCTGTCCCTTGCCTGCCCCAACCGCTCTCTACACCCCCTTCTCCTGACAGCCCCCCCAGAACTTCCGACCAATCTAACCCCCCGTTCCCTGTCCCTTGCCTGCCCCCCCCCACCAGGCCGAGGGAGAGCTGCGGGCTCCACGTGCAGCCAAACACTGTGGCGCTGCTCTGTGGGGCAGGAGGGAGCGGGAGAGGGGGAGGGACTCTGGCTGCTAGAGGCCCCAGTGGCTGCGAGCGGCTTTCAATCAGGCCCAGCCGTCCAATCAGCCGCGCCGCACTCTGCATGAGGGGAAGGGGGAAATCCCGGACATTTCTACTTTATTAGAAATCCCCCCCGGACAGACATTTAAAGCTGAAAAAGCCAGACATGTCCGGGGAAACCCGGACGGATGGTAACCCTAATTTATCCCTTGGTTCTCTTTCATATCTGAAGATCATTAGATGCTCCAAGAAACCAGACTTATGCCTGGCAGTCTGGGAGAGAGTCCACAGACATTAAAAATAAACACACATAGGGCCAGATTGTGGGCCAGTTTACATGGCTGCACAATTGAAATGTAAGCCAACCCTTTCCTTCCTGGAGCTGGCTGCCTGATGATCTGTAGAAACACTGGGGAAAGAGTCTGTAAGTGACTAGAAAGAGGTGGAGAATGGGAGAAGCTTTGTACCCTAACTTGCTGACTAACATAGCTATGCTGGTGTGAGGCCTAGGCCCTCGGCAGCTGCTAAATTGCAATCGGGGGATGAGTAGAAGGGTCAGGTGTAAGCTGGGTCAGGATATCAGGATACCAGGAAGTCACGGTTAGGCCCCAGGTTACAGACAGCAGTCAAATAACAAAGTCAAGGACAAACCATGCTCAGAAGCCAGAATCTAGGTCTATCACAAGTAGGGTCTGGAGCAGAAGCAGGCTGTCTGTGCTGTTACTCAAACAGCTCCCCATCATGGCTTCCTGGTTTATATATGGGTACCGACCAATCAGTCAGCTATGAGGGCCCGCCACTCAGGCCCTCCTGGGTGGTTCTTCCTGCCAAGCCTCACTTCACAGCGTCCTCCCAGGGACACCTAGCCTAAGTCAGAGGTGTCAGAAGCCTAGCACCCCCATCGTCCCAGGTTCTTACAGCTGGGGGAGGAAGACAATATGCCATGCCAGTTATAGGCCTGGCACAGGATACTTCTCCTGTCAGGGGCAGCTCTATGTATTTTGCCGCCCCAAGCACGGCAGGCAGGCAGCTTTCGGCGCCATGCCTGCGGGAGGTCCACCGGTCCCGCGGCTTCGGCGTCCCCGCCGCCGAAGCCGCGGGACTGGCGGATCTCCCACAGGCACGCGGCCGAAAGCCGCCTGCCTGCAGCCCTCACAGCGACCGGCAGGCTGCCCCCAGCGGCTTGCCACCCCAGGCACACATTTGGTGCACTGATGCCTGGAGCCGCCCCTGTCTCCTGTACAGCCATAGAAAACCAAGAGTTAGATTTTTGACTCTCAGAGCAAAGCTGCTCCAAGGGCTATGCATCAACTCACAGCCCATTGCTCGAGGACCACGAGAGAGCCCATAACAGTTAAAAAACGTGAAATATACCAATTCGTGTGGCCCATCTGTGGCAGGGAGAACAAAACCTCTGATCTTACCCTCCATAAATAAAGCTTGGAGACTTGGAGGAAATATTCCACTGCAATCAGCTTGGGAGCTATTGTGGGAGTTGACTAGGAAGCCAAGGAATTATGCGAGACAGATGCATTCATCTGCAGTTCCTGACGCCCTTCAGTTACTATCTACAGTCTGTATTTTAGGTATTTCTAATGTGCCTTTCACCACAGTGTTTTTTCTTTCCAAGTACTGTCAAAGCAAAAGTGCACGTAATCAGGAGTGTGGATGCCATTACCAAGAAGCACTCATTACAAAAATCTGTTTTCCACACTTATATAACTGATGCAGTTAGTTTCAAGTATAGTACACAGGCCTTTTAAATTACTTTGAAAATGTGCCATTCACTTTACAACATCTCCCCACTTGGAAATAAAAAGGATGAATCCATGCTTTTGTTTAGAGGGTACATTAGAATTTTTTCTTGATAACAGAAGAATTTTCATAGCATCTAAGGTGCCATGATCTATGGCAGGGGTAGGCAACCTATGGCACGGGTGTCGAAGGCGGCACACAAGCTGATTTTCAGTGACACTCACACTGCCCAGGTCCTGGCCACCGGTCCAGGGGGCTCTGCATTTTAATTTAATTTTAAATGAAGCTTCCTAAACATTTTAAAAACCTTCTTTACTTTACATACAACAATAGTTTAGTTATATATTATAGACTTATAGAAAGAGGTCTTCTAAAAACGTTAAAATGTATTACTGGCACGCAAAACCTTAAATTACAGTGAATAAATGAAGACTCGGCACACCACTTCTGAAAGGTTGCTGACCCCGGTCTATGGAGTCCATCTTAAAGAGGTGGTGTTTATTACTGAAAATCCTACAAACCATACATACAGGCGGCTTGCGTTTCAGCACTGACTTCAGCTGAAGCTGGGGGATGTCAGCACTGCTGAAAATAGGTCAGGCCAAAGTAATATTGTCATGTTTATTTTGCAAACAGAAAAATTAAGGGTTAAGTATTCAGAAGTGCCCACTAATTTATGTCCTCCATTTTTGAGAGCCAACCATGAGGCAACTTAGGGGCCCGATATTCAAAGGTGTTTAGCATCTATAGCGCCTGTTGATTTCAGCTGGAGTTGTGGATGGTGAGCACTTCTGAAAATAAAGTCTAAATGTCTAAAGGTGGGCAACTTCAAAATTTAGAGGCCACTTTTGAAAATTTGGATTTGCCCAAAGTTAGAGAAAGTGTGAAATGAAACCGGGTCTGTTTTCTACCAATCCTGAAATCTCAACAGAAGCCTTTATAAAGGTTACTCTTTTGCCAGGTGTTGTCAGCAGCAACTAGGGCCAGGTTCAATAGCTAGGAGTCCCTCTTAAAACTAGAAAATGCCACAGGCTTAAGTCCCCAACTGTAATATCTGTGATCAGTAAATATCTTCCCCGTGGCACCTTTAATAGACAATACTTCCCCATTTGCAAGCTCTGAGACTGAGTATGAAACAGGGAAAATGTTACTGGGGGAAAGGGAACACAGCATCAACGTGGGAAAAGACAGCAACAAATAAAACATTCCCCCACCATAGCTTTGGCTGCAGTCTGTTAACTCACTTCCCCACCCACTAGTGTGAACATCCCATAGGTAAAATGTCCTTTACCATGTCGCTTCCTCCTTCCCCATCGGCTACACCCCACACACAATTTGGTGTTAGCACAGACCCAGAATCCTGAGGTGCACTAGGGCAGGCTTATCTACAGTGTTACTGAAGGAATTCTGGACAGACCGCTCATTTGCATACTCTCTCTCTGTAGCCATATTTCCCAGGGCCGCCCAGAGGATTCAGGGAGCCTGGGACAAAGCGGGGGAGCTTGTACTCACCGGGCGGCACTCCGAGTCTGCGGCGGCAGCAGCATTTCGGCAGCAGGAGGCCCTTCAGTCGCTCCGCGTCTTCGGCAGCACTGAACATTAGGAGTGGGGTTGACTGAGCCCACAGGCTCTCATGAAACCCACCCCAGCCATCACAGGATTAGCATATCACATCTGCAAACACATTCAAAGTTGATACAAGGAAATGCTTTAAGCACCCCACATAGTTAACTCATGAAACTCACTGCCACAAGGTGTCATTCAGGCCACGTCCTTAGTAGAGTACAAAAAATTGTAAGGAATAAAATTCCTCAAGCTTCAAGGCATAAGCCATACACTAACTGAGAGGTTAGGAATACATTTCCCCTATGGACAAGTTATTCTATTACAGATTTCCTTGCATCTTTCTTTCACTAGTGGCCATTCTCAGACAGAGGATATGGGACTGCAAGACCTCAAGTCTGATTCAATCTGGCCATTACTATGTTCTTATAGTTTTTATGAGGAACTATAGTCACATGAGGATTTTTATTTGCTAACCTTGAACTACTAAGTACACTCACACTTTGTTTTCTAACATTGTTTCCAAATGAAAATGTTGGCATTTCTCTCATCTCCTGCAATCCAAACCTTATTCCCTCAAAATTATTTTGCTGTATAAAACATGACTAAATCTTCTCCAGTGAGGTTGTGTTTGTGCACTGATATCTTTTAAACAGTTTCCTTCCAATTGGTAGTATGTTAACGCAGCCTAAACATGCATCAGGAAATATTTAAGACAGATACACCAGAGAAAGGTGAGACAGACATTGGCATGCACTGGTGATCAATTAACATGTCTTCCCCTTCTCTCTGTGTGAACAGACTGAGGATGCTTGTGCATTGTCTTTGGGGTTCTTGACTGTGACAAGCCCATGACCCCAGTGACAGGGAGACCATAATGGCAAGGTGGTGCCATGCCCAATGGGCTATCCCAGCATGGCCATCACCATGGTAGCAGCTTTTAGAATGGCTCCTACTCCAAGACATTATTGCATTTCAACTGATCTCTCACGCTAAGCCAATAGTTTACTCTTTTCAGCAGTCCATCTCTCATCAGAACTGAGTGCTTTTATTCCCTTTATCTATTCCCTTGTTCCCTGAGTGCTTTTATTTTTACATCCAGTGCCTTGTTTTTTTATTTGAGGGAACTTCTTAGTAGCCGTGTTAGTCTGTATCCACAAAAACAACGAGGAGTCCGGTGGCACCTTAAAGACTAACAGATTTATTTGGGCATAAACTTTCATGGGTAAAAAACCCCACTTCAGCATCTGAAGAAGTGAGGTTTTTTACCCACAAAAGCTTATGCCCAAATAAATCTGTTAGTGTTTAAGGTGCCACCGGACTCCTCGTTGTTTTAGTGTCACAGGCAGTGGGGCCAGAAACAACCACTTGGGCCAGGAATTTATTCTTTACAGAAAAGCTTTGGGCCAAGACACAGTTACTGAAAAGGGGAAAGCAGCTCCTGAACCAAGGGTCGGTAGAACAAGGTCTCCTTCACCCCCCTCACCTTCATCTTTGTCTCATTTTCTAGGTTTACCTCCCTCAGACTTCCCTATGTCTCTTATTTTTCCTCCAGCTTTCTAACCTCACTCTCGAGAGACCAGCTGTTCATCAACACTCCTGGGCCCTAACTCCCCTGAATTTAACAGCAGTTTTGATTATGAACTGGATCTGCTTCCAAATTTCCCCACAGGCTCCAACTTAATAAAGAGCTGAACCAAAGCCCCAGAGCCACCCTCTTTTCCCTTTGGGGAGTCAACAATCTGAATCCAGATCTGAATTCTGCACCTTGGCCTCCTATAATGACCCATCAGATCAGCGGGGTCTTCAAGCCTCTTCTTTTCTTTTCCCCCAGACAGAAAGGGAGTGAGTCCAGAAGAGCTGGAGAATGGACAGTCCCCTCCATTAACCACTTCTAAGTCCACTCAGGAGACTCTCCCTGCACTTATATTGTGGATCATTTGCTTCGCTAGTGGTCCCCATTGACCTACTCTATCACGGTCGATCAACAGTCAGACAGCAGCGGAAGCATGGGCTGCTGGCTGCCCCCCTCCATGGCTCAGAGTGACACTCTGACCCTGAGGGGCCCCTAGTGACTAGCCCTGAGAGAACAGCCAAGTCAGATGATGTCATCAGAATTTTGCCACCACCCCTTTGGAAAACCCAGTCCTCTCTACACTGTTGTCCAATAAGATCTTTTGCCTGACTTCACAATTCAAGTTCCAGCCCCTCTCCCTACTTGCACCCAGCTCCAACCGCCATTGGGCTCATTCATTCACCTTAGTTCTACCGGTTTCTTTACAGGTAAATTTACCTTCTTCCCCTGGAATCACAGGCCTTTCATTCCAGGCCCTCTATCCCGCCAGCTCCCTGGCTCAGAAAGTGTTGCCTAGCTCTTCTTCAAGACTCCAGTGGGAGCAGGCTAGAAGTATAGGATTTTGACAGTATTTCCCCCTCACCTTTGGGGGGCAATCCACTGCCCCAGTGAAGTATACACACAGCAAGAGAGCAATATACACATACACACACAAGATATAGGGAGACAGAGCCCTACACAACCTATGGTTCTTAAAGGTCCCATTCGACTTTTTGTAAGGCTAAGGGTTTAAATCCTGGTGCCACTCCAACCCAAGTATCATCTGACCACTTAAATGCCTCCCCTTAGGTTTCAATTAGAGGCTGTACTCTCATTCACTGAGCTAGAGTAGTTTAGTCCCGCTGTGCACCGTTAAACAGCTTCTGGTTCCACTCCAGTGATGGAACTGATGTGAAGTGAAGTGCTAAACAGTGTCTGGTTCCACACCAGTGAAGTGATTCTATATTGGCCTAATTCACCGGAACCTCATGAGATTTTAATTAATATTTATACAGCATTTTAAGATGCTCAGTTAAAATGGATGCTGTTATAAAGCCTCCTCAACACAAGTGCAAAATCTTAAGGGTCAATGATGTTTCAAGTGAGTCCAAGACCCACGTCCTTCCCTTATTTTTTCCACAATAATTCTGCCACCTGTGGGGTATAGGACAGTAACCAATGACTTCATACTACTAGCACCATACACATTAGTATGGAGTGGGGAAATTCCAGCCAAGGACTACAGGGGACACCTCCTACTGTTACAAAAAGTGGATTTTTTTTAAAGGAATCTGAATGACACTTACATGATAAACTGCATGGAATTGAATTGCACCCCTCCATCCCTTCTAACAACACTGGATGCTAGCAAGGTGGTCAAGCACTGCTCAGCTGATGTGGATGAGGCCTGTGCTTCTGAAGCCAGGAGAATTGGTCCTGGGAAGTTCCAAACGGCCATGTTATGCATCAGAGCCAGGGCCGGCTCCAGCTTGGCAAGCAGGTGCTTGGGGCGGCCGCTCAGGAGAGGGGCGGCACGTCCAGCTATTCTGCAGCAATTCGGCGGACGGTCCCTCACTCCCGCTCGGAGCGAAGGACCTCCCGCCAAATTGCCGCCGCAGATCGCGATCGCGGCTTTTTTGGGGGGAGGGGGGGCTGCTTGGGGCGGCCAAAACCCTGGAGCCGGCCCTGATCAGAGCGACAATAATGAAGACCTTTAGTGGTCACAGATTTGTTACAATTGGGAAATAAAAGCAATCTTTAAAAACAGTATTTTACACAGTGGGGAAACATGGGCACTAGCATGTATATATTTTTCAAGTCTCATCTAGAATACAGAACGAAAACACAGAAAAAGAGTGTGTGTGTAGGGGAAGGTGGGAAGGTGTCTGTTCATCTGTGCTGGGAAAAAGAAGAAATCCTCCAGAGTGTAGATCTGATTAATGTGCAATGATTTAGCGGCATATGATATAATTCAGCAAACAGCCTGAGGCAAATGCTGAGCACAGAAGCATGGCATTGCTTTCTTATCATACCTCCCTCATATTCCGTAAAGACAAGGTTTTTCAAGTGTGATGCAGAGCTTCCCACAGCAGCCAGCTCCCTGTTGCATGACTGTAATGAACCTTCTACCTACCATGTGGAGTCAAGGGTCTGGAGAAGCTGCTTATAAAACAATAACTTCTACCTTGCTGTTTTTACAGTTATATCTAAGTGCATTTGGGAGATAAGAAAGCTGATCCCGTTCGATAGTAAGTGCCACATCAAGTATTCCTACAGTCTCAGTGTTCCTGAGTCAGTCCCAAACAAGTCTCAGGGCTGGTCTACACGGGGGGGGAGGGGAGGGATTCGATCGAAGATACGCAACTTCATCGCGTAGCTGAAGTAGAAGTATCTTGGATCGAATTACCTGGGGTGCAGATGGCGCGGGATCGACGGCCGCGGCTCCCCCGTCGACTGCGCTACCGCCGCTCGCTCTGGTGGAGTTCCGGAGTCGACGGTGAGCGCGTTCGGGGATCGATATATCGCGTCTTAACGAGACGCGATATATCGATCCCGGATAAATCGATTGCTACCTGCCGATACGGCAGGTAGTGAAGACGTACCCTCAGAGTGGTAGCCGGGTTACCGGGTATTGTTGGACCACATCAGGGAATTTCTGTATTAGAACCATAAAGTGTATAACAAGTCTGAGGCCAAGAGAGACAAGGGGTAAGATTGAATTCAATTGAATTCCCTCACAGCTTAGGCCTCTTGTTTTTTCCATTTCTGTGTCTCTCCCTCTCTGTGAGAAACATGCAAGGCCAAACTGCTAATTGTGTTAACACATCCTAAGACAGAAAGTCTGTTCTCAAAAAGGAATCAGGCTTTGCAAAAACAACTGTAATTGTTCTTCAAAACAGAACACAGCTTTTAACTTGTTTGCTATGTATGTTAAAGTTTAAGTAGATTTGCAACATCCTGAGAGTTGCTAGAAGTTAAGAAATAGTAAAGTAATAAGTGATAAATGTATGTTAAAATAGAGGGTGTATGTGAATGGATGCTTCATTTAGATAAAGGATAAATTGATTTAGCTAAAGAATGAATGGTCAGGGACGTGCCAGGCTAAGAATTACAACTCCAGTCTCGATTGGCCGAAGAATGCGCAGACAGACTAGAGATTACCGGATGACCCCCGGAGGGCAGGCCGGAATCCACCCAAGTGCCCTCCTGGATGGAGGGCTGAAGACTCGGAAGAACAAGATAACACTCAGACATTCAGCCATCAGGGATGTGCCACCTGCTAATTGTTAATCACCTCAAACAAACATCAGCAGGATGAAGCAATTCCCATAGACTTGTATAAGGACAAAATCCTATAAGAACAGACTCTAAAGACTGAAAACTTTTGAGTCTGGTTCTGCAACCACTCTCCAGGAGCATCAGATGCGCCTCGGACAAGGGCTCAGCTCCACCCTCATGTGCAGGCTACCTGGCCAGTACTCTGCCACGAGCAACCTCTAGGCTGGTAACTATAACAACTCTGCAGAGCGTGTGTGGATGAATAAGGAATGGTAGTGAAATAACATTAAATTGCATATCCTGATTTCTCGCTCTCTCTCTGTATTTACAATAAACCTGGCATTTTTGCCTCAACCCTCTGATAAGATCCTGTTGGTTTTATTTTATTCGTGTAACAGTATCAGCAAACACAACGGGGTTTAGCCCACGAAAGCTTATACCCAAATAAATGTGTTAGTCTCTAAAGTCCCAAACAAGCCTCAGCACAGGCTGCTCCACACTGAGCTGTCAGTGTACCTCAAAGGATCGCTGGGAGAGGGCTCATCATTCTCAATGCTCGTTCAGTACGGGGTTGCTCTCCTGGGATGACCAACAATGGTGCCATTAGGACTAATGCTTTCGAGAACTCCTATTTACTTCGGCAAGCTTTGGATCAGGCCCTTGGTGATGTGGACACCTGTCCGAATAAGAACAGGCTGCTAAGCTTTCAGGGAGCCTAGCCCGCACTCCTGCAAACCCTGATACGCATGCTTAGCTTTACTCCTGTAAGCAGCCCCATTGAAATCGGGACCCTAGAAGTTAAAGGCTCCGTAATTCATTGTCAGCACCCTGAGCCATCCAGTCCCTCATAGCTGAGAAATTTGGGCTATTATGTTGCAGCACGTAGCCCAATAGGACCTAAAAAGAAAGTCTGTTCGGAAAACAGACTTTTCTCCCTCCTGCTGTCCGTGGAGCGCTAAAGTCACGTCAGAGAGGTCACACTGACTTGTTTTTAGTCTCTAATAATTCTCACTCGGATTGATTTGAAATAACCATCCTCAGCTCAATATTGAAACCAGCAAGAGACAGCCTCAAAGGAAGAAGCGTCCATGTGGCAGCTTGTGCATCCAGGTGACTGATCAGAATCCTGACAGAAAGACAAGCGGCTTGAACCCAGGCAGGTAGAGGAGACAAAAGGGCATTTGTGCTGCTCTAACGTCAACTGGTTCAGTGCTGCCTTGCTAAAGACTACACCTTAAAAAGTCATTCGGGATCTGAAATTAGTACAGCAGCTGGCTGCCTACTGACTAGATGGCATCCCTCATAGGGAGCACATTGAACCTGTAGCTGCCAACCGATAACCTTCAAATTTGCCTCCTCCCCTGTGCAATGCCTCTGCAGATGTGATCAGCTCAGCTTTGTAAAACGCCAGCTCCCTCATTGAATGGGAGGGGCCTGGTGGCAGGACGCTGCCTTGGGCGTTCATTTAGATCTAGTTTGTTTTCCATGCATTTACGGATGACTGTAGAGGAGCCAGTGCTCCAGTAGACACTTATTAAACATTTAAATAAACAAATTGGCTACTTGCACTAGGGAAAACATACACACCTGTTGCTTCCCCTGACATCCCTACTAAAATGCCAATGTTTCAACTGAATGCTGGGGCCAAAAAGATATTCCAGCATCTACAGAGAATGACAGCAAGGTTAATTTTTTCATTCTTCCACTTCCCCACTCCTGTGGTACCTCCCCTTTCTCAAATATTTTATTTGGAGTTTGGAGGTTCACTAACATAATTCCTTAGGAAGTGGCCTAATACCCCTGCCACAGATTCTCTGCTCTCGTTTCCAGAACAAGGGGAAAAGATTAGGAGCCTGATCCAAAGCCCACTGAAGTCACCTGCCACCACATGAAGAACAGGAGTACTTGTGGCACCTTAGAGACTAACAAATTTATTAGAGCATAAGCTTTCGTGGGCTACAACCCATATGCATATGCATCCGAAGAAGTGGGCTGTAGCCCACGAAAGCTTATGCTCTAATAAATTTGTTAGTCTCTAAGGTGCCACAAGTACTCCTGTTCTTTTTGCGGATACAGACTAACACGGCGGCTACTCTGAAACCTGCCACCACATGGAATCCACAGCCCTGAGCTGGGCACCCAGGTTCCCACTACAATGCATGGGGAGAGTTAGACGTCTAAGGAAGGGATCCTCAGAAGTCAGCCGGCTGAGCGGGAAGCAGCCCAAGCTAACGAGCAGCAAAATGCCAAGGGCAGTGAGCAGGGTGGGGAGAAAAAAAGGGGTTTAGGCTCCTAGGTGGCTGACCGGCCAGAGACAGGCACTTCCCTTCATTCAGGATCCTCAACCACAAATCCTTCCTGGAGATCGGCACCTAGAGCTGACCTGGCTTAGAGAGGCCGCACCCTAGGAGACGAAAGCATCTCTGTCTCCTGCTCATGCCTAGTAGCTCTCTCACACTTGCCTTTGTTTCCCTGTGCCTCCAGCTGTCTTTTGTACAGGTGCTGTGCTGCTCCCTTCCCCCACCATCATCTATCAGCAGGTCACAGGGTCGTGCTGGCCGCCGCTTCCCGTAGTTCCCATTGGCCAGGACCAGCGAACTGCGGCCACTGGGAGCTGAAGGGGGCGGTGCCTGCGGGCGGTCAACGTAAACAAAATGTCTCGTGGCCCACCAGCAGATTACCCTGATGGGCCACGTGCCGAAGGTTGCCGACCTCTGACTTAAACTCTATTCTGAGAATTTAAGTGGTGCATAGGCTCTAGCTACCTATTGGAGCATTTTATTCTGCCACCCATCATGGTAGTATCCGAGTTCCTTCCATGTACAATCAATAGCAACTGCAAAGTCTCCAGACTTCTTCAGTCTCTGGGACTTCTCCCTTTCTGGGAACAAAATCCTTTGGGGGGCAGGTTTTGCGTTGGTCAGGAGTCAGGTGTAGAAGGGGGTTGTCAGCGGCGCAAATATCTTTCTTACAGTGGAAAGACTTTGCCTGCCCTCTGCATAGGAGTGAATTTAACTATGGGTGCCTAATTTTAGGTATCCACATTTGGAAGCATTAGCCTTACTCGGTCTTCAACTTGGCTAGCCACTCTTTAAGCTGTGTCTAACAATACTTATCAGTCTTATAGGGAGTAGAAGTGCTGGTAAACTTACCTGCTGTTTGAAAGGGGATCCAAGTTCCTTAAATGAAAGGAATTATGGATGTTTAAAGTATCATTCTACTGGGAACGGCCTTTTTTTTTTTTCGTGGAGATTCAACAGAAGCAACAGGCTGTGGCTGTTTAGAAAACCAGGAAGTAAAGTGTAAAGCGGTCACACATTATCGCAGCAAAGAGATACTGCTGCTTGCAAAATTATTATTAGGAGGCTGTTTAATGAAATAGTAGAATCTGGCCACACAACCCAGCCATCTGCTCTTCCAGCACTTCATTAGAAAAACTCCAGTTACCTCCCAAAACTCGGCTAGTCAGAGCAGGGGCCTTTCTGCAGAGGATGCATTGTCTCATCCGCTCATTCATGCCTTTCTTGCTTCCGGCATGGATTACTTTAAGCCTTTACTATCAGCCATGCCTGGTTGCCTGCTAAACTGGATGCAGGTGGCATTCAGCATTGCCATCAGCCTTGTTAACAGGACTTGATTTACAGCTCATAATTTCCAAGTCTTGTTTTACAGCCTCTGTCTTGGCTGCTTCTCACAGGGAGAGAGAGAATTGGTTTCCAGAGTTCTCGCTGACTGGCGCAGAGCTAGCTGGCCTTGGTTTTGTTTACGGCGCTGACCTTTGAACACCACAGGCCAAGCTTCTCAATCACCTAAGCGTGGCTACTGCCTAGCAGCTGGCACCAATGCTTTTGCTAGTTATCCTCCCAAGTTCTGAAATACCATAGCATGCCAGTGCCCACAAGAGCAACAGAATCAGCAGCTGTGGTGTTATGCACTGCCCATACAGTAGCTGAGAGCAACGGTTTCAGTCAGAGATGAGCCCATGGAATTTTAATCCATGTCATTCAGGTTCAGACCTGATTTTTCTTTTAGCCTTAAGGCTGATGCAAATGTAACCTGTCCCCCTCCAGTGGCTAGCACATGTAGAGAGCTTTACAAGTCTACTGCTGACCGGGGCCTTTAACTCAGGCAGTAGAGGCTCATGCTCATTAAATCCAAACATGCTGGGGTTGACAGACTCACCTTAAGTGACTTACCCAAGGGTCACGGTGGAAGGCTGTGGCACAGCTGGGAATTGAACACATATTTCCTATGACTTAACCACAAGAGCAGTCTCATATATCCTGCCACCTCTGCATAATACTACAGAGCAAGAAAAATCCACAAGGTCCCTGACAGTGGAGATTTATTAGCCATGTTCTTCTCAGCTACGAGAAAGCCTTTTCAAGTTTCTTGGGTTTAATAGCTACTTGCAGAAGACTGGAATAAAGCTTGGCAGAGGGCAGAAAAACTGATTTCCCTTCCTCCCCCCTCCCCCCCCGTTTCTTTATCCAGCTCCCTGTTTTTAGAGTAGCAGCCGTGTTGGTTTGTATCCACAAAAGGAACAGGAGTACTTGTGGCACCGTAGAGACTAACAAATTTATTTGAGCATAAGCTTTCATAGGCTACAGCCCACTTCATCAGATGCACAGAATGGAACATATAGTAAGAAATATATATACATACAGAGAACATGAAAAGGTGGAAGTTGCCATACCAACTCTAAGAGGCTAATTAATTAAGATGAGCTATTATCAGCAAACTTTTGTAGTGATAATCAAGATGGCCCATTTCAGACAGTTGACAAGAAGGTGTGAGGATACTTAACATGGGGAAATAGATTCAATTTGTGGTTTTGTGAGACTAGTGTTTTCTTGTAGAGACAAAGCACAAGACCATGAAAGCAGCTTTGGAAATCAAATGGTCTTTGTTTTATAATTTGATCTAATGCAAATAAAAATGATGTTTGTACCCTGCTGCTGTTTATTCTCTGGAGCTCTTTCAAACTGCTCCCCTAGCAACTTTACAAACAAGACACAAGTTTTCGCCTTCCCAGCAAAATACTGACTACTCCTTATGGCGGTAACTCCCACAGTGCACTAGATGCTTTTCAAATGAGGATGAAGACAGAGTCCTTGCCCCAAATCTGTACAGTTTAAAGCCCTGACCCTCCAATGAACCCCACCTGGGCAGCCTCCTGCCCACGCACAGAGCCCCACTGAAGTCGGTGTCACGGAAGCCATGGCATAAAATAGATTTTAAGTCAGACAATTTCACTGTGGTTGTGAGCGTGCACCAGGGCCTGCCCATGCAGAGATCATTGCAGGATCAGGCCCCAGGATCAGGTTTGAACTCTTGCAGCGTGATACGTCTCCAATCATCTTGAACTTTTTCAATGCCACAAAAGGTTCCAGGCAACCCCCTTTCAGTAATTTTTGTCCCTTGTCAGCAACCAGTGCATGGACACATTAGCTAAGGCTGTTGTGCCTACTATAAGCAGGCAGCCCATTCAGCCACTGTTGGATATATCGCTGTCCAAGAGCCATTCTCTTTCTCCACTCCCCTGCATCTCTTCAGTAAGTGGCAGTGTGTAGTCATTGAAGCACCTGTCATGCTGAGTCATTCAGTTCTACTTGCCTTTGGTTCCTCATTTTATTGGTTTCACAGGAAGAATCTTTTCTTTCCCCCTCACTCTGGGTTGGGATTTGAAGCACCTTTGCTGTGAATACAAATCGCCGGTTGGGCTTAATGCCACAGTTTGGTTTGCAGCATGCAGAGCTCTGTCTGTATTGCTGGAGAAAAGCACAGCAAGCCAGGCACATTCAGTGGACCTATGCGCTGAAAGCTGGGGCAGCACATTCACTAAAAGTAGGGTCAGTTGCACAACGGCTGGGTTGAATAGAGTTGAGAAGGCTCTGATCCCAGACACGTAAAAGGGCTGTTGACATTGAGAATACTGGAAACAAGAGGGGGAAAACCTGAGATATCAAAAGGGAATGTTTGTTGTAACAGGATTAGGACTGCAGGAATAATTCTAGGAGGAATTAGCTGTTACAAAGTTAATTTGAATGCATTATTATTGTAGCCACCCCGTCCCAGGGTATTAGAGAGACAAAGTGGGTGAGGTAATGTCTTTTTTATGGGACCAACTTCTGTTAGTGAGAGACACAAGCTTTGAGCTTACACAGAGCTCTTCTCGATTTAAAAAGGTGCCCTCTAGTGGCTAACGTAATAGCCCTAAATTTCCCCCCGAGGAAAATTAGCTTAGTGCAAAGTGGCTTTATACTTCAGATGCAGAGGAAGTTCAAATCCTTTTACAGTTATACTTGTATTAAAACTACTATTTCTCCTCCACAATCAATGTAATTGTCAAATCACTGATTGCCCATTATTTATTGAAAAGGAACAAAAATTCTGATCCCATACAATTTACAGTAGGGAAAAATAGTCCTATTTGGTCATAAATATGCATGTGGTCAGGTTAGACAAGACCATCACCAACAGGGCTAATGTAGTCCCTTCCCAGTTCAGTAATCATATCTGCGTTTATGGACCCTGGAAGCAGAAGTCAAAGTTTCATGTGCTCTCTGTCAAGGCTTTTCTAATACGAGTTGTATAGTCATGGGTAAATAGAGTTTACCCACTTCTCATTTGGGGAATATGGAGATTAGTTTAACCACTTTCTTCTCTTTTCTTTACCACTACATCACTGTGTGTAATATACAGGGACCAGCCCTGAAATATTCTGGCCTATATCATCACTATATCCCACCTCCCGATTCTGGGGCCAGCTTGAGACTGGTTGAGGCCTCAGTGATATTTAAAGCTGCTCTAAGTTATGCCTAGCTGCCTCAAGGGGGCATTTCAGCCCCTGTCTATTACCAGAACATAGCACCATTCCCCCTTCCCACACCTACTTACTGCAAAGAGAGACAAGATAGAGCCCTGGATGCTGACTTTACTCCACTGGAAGATTCCCCACCTCAAGGGGAATACATTGCTCATCTCAGTCTGCTATGCACGCTTGCATCAGTAGGTGTCAGAAGAAACAGCACAGTGGGATGTTCCAGGTTGCCTGAAGAACATAGTTCACATTTGGAAAGTTCCTTCACAATGAGAGGGCCAGCAGAAGGAAGTCCTTGTCTGTAACTGGTGCCCTTAGGCACTATACGAATATAAATAATGAGTTGTTTTTTTCCCCAATGAAGTCTTGTAATTTACAGAAAACTTTGGAGATCCCAAAACTCTATGGAGAAGTCCCTGAATCCATATGTGTCCAGAGCCTCTGCCATTTCCTACAATATGGTAATGTTTGGGTGGGGGGGGTTTCATCTGAAAAGAATAAGCCAGGGGATTTTGTCCTGAGTTGACAGCCCCTGTAAGGCTGTCTGTCCAGCACAGGGCAAATAGCAACGCTACGATGCTTTCACCCATGCTGCAAAAGAACGTGCAAGGATTTAACCGATGTAACTCTGCGTGTGGTTTTGGTGGCACGGCTTTCACGTGATCCAAAGGAAAAGCAAAGGACCAAAATGGGTCTAAGCTACAAAATTCAGATCTTGGGTCTCAAACACCTCACAGTTTGGGGGTGCTAAGATCCAGGCTTTGGGTGTGGGATTAATCTCTGAAACATGTATGTATATGGGGGCACGGAAAGAGGAAGAAAAGAAATGCCCCTAAGACAGCCAGCCTCTGTTTGTATTACTTATTTCTTACCTCATGGAGCAGTCAGAATTCAAATCCATATTTGTAGGAGCTGAAGTTATGGTCTCTTCCTTTCCTGGAAGTTGGTATTTCAAGGTGCTATTGCTCAAGCAGTTTGCATAAGGCAGCCTGGTTGTTGTGCTTCTAAAAATCGATAATGGCTACAGATAAAAATCAGCCACAAACCATACGCTTTCCATGTTAAGCAAACGTTGTAGCTGGTTGTCGGGAACATAATAAATTGAGGGGATTTTTATTTTTTTTAAATGAGTGGCCTTCAGCCTGACATGTACTGCTACTGTCCTTCCAGCTGATAGGACTGCAACTGTAGATGAAACTGCAACGCCACCTAGTGGATGGAGCAAAATTAAGCAGCGTTATTTGGAATTAATTTAATCATGAAAAAGAAATAAAACTTTCCTTTTGAGAAAGCCATTTAAAAAGCACACGGACTGAATCTTCATCCCATTTCAGTCAATATGAATTTTTCCAGCAACTGAAATGGCATCAAGATTTGGCTCTTGCCTGTGTTTTAGATTGTGTAGGGAAGGGCTGTGTACAGGGCAGAGGGGAATTGGGGCTGCCAGCTGATAGAACCTGAGTGTGCGACCTGTACAAGTGCTGCCATGCTCTCTGCAATTATTACTTGTGTTCTAGTAGCACCTATGGGCCGCAATGGAGATTGGTGTCCCCTTATAATAGCGAGGGAGGGTCCCTGCCCTGAAGAGCTCATAGTCTAAATCAGGGGTTGGCAACCTTTCAGAAGTGGTGTGCTGAGTCTTCATTTATTCACTCTGATTTAAGGTTTCACGTGCCAGTAATACATTTTAACGTTTTTAGAAGGTCTCTTTCTCTAAGTCTATAACATAGAACTAAACTATTGTTGTATGTAAAGTAAATAAGGTTTTTAAAATGTTTAAGCAGCTTCATTTAAAATTAAAATGCAGAGCCCCCCAGACTGATGGCTAGGACCCGGGCAGTGTGAGTGCCACTGAAAATCAGCTCACATGCCACCTTTGGCACGCGTGCAATAGGTTGCCTACCCCTGGTCTAAATAGACAAAACAGACAAAGTGTGAGAGGAAGCAAGTATTACTGAGTAAAAATTTAAAACCTGAGTGACATAGGATCCTAAGGGCCAGGCTATCAAAAGTATTCTGGTGCCTAAAGATGCACACATTCTCCCACTGTAGAGAGGATGCAAGGGGACAGACACATGACGTGTGTTAGTCAAGTTGCTTAATGCACTACTACAAGGTGCTCAGAGACTATGGTGCTGAGGGCAGTATGGTAACCTATACAGAACAGTAGCATTTTCAAAAGTGCCTAGGCAGGGTAGGTGTCTCACTTGCTTAGAAGCATTTGAAAATCCCTATTTGAAAATCTGGCCCTTAAGTAACTTTTGAAAATGATACTAAGGCACTTAAGAACTAAATCCCATTGGCTTACGAGGAATCAAAGGCTCCTAACTGCCTGCCACTTTTGAAAATGGGCCTTAGGTGCTTTAGAGACTTGTACCCATGATCTCCATTTTATAGATGGGGAATCAAGGCAATGAGAGATCAGGTGACTTCCCATAGCTCACACAAGGAGTCTGTGGTAGAGCCAGGAATTGAACCCCATATCCTCTGAGTCCCAGTTGAGTGCCTCAGTCACAGGACCTTTTTGAGACCTCAGCCTTTCAGCCCCTTCTTACACTACACCTCTTCCAACAAGCCTACGAACTCTAGCTCTCCCCTCAGGGAGGCACATTCAATATCCATTTAATAACCGCAGTAAAAATCACGGCACTAACAAGACATGTGCTATGTATCACTGCCCATGCATACTGCTTTTTGTTGCATCCCGGCATTTGTGTGTGGCCTGCATAGGTAATAAACCCCCAGAGGTAGGGACTATCTTTTTACACATCCAGGAAGTGCCAGCATTCTTGGCACCACGCCCTATAATAATAATAATAACGATAACTACTTTGGCAGTTATCCACTTGAGCTAGATTTCAACCATGTACCTAATTGCAAAGGCCTCTGTATTCTGATCCCTGATGCCCATGCTGTACCACAGCCTTTCAGCTCATTCCAAATGTATAGCATTGACTCGCTTTCTAGTTTATCCTGAGTTTTCAGTAGTGCAGAATACACGAGGCTACTGGAACAGCAACGTCCAAACCCTGTTGCATAGTTTTGATCAAATTCCTTAATAAAATAAAGAAGCAAGGCATTAATAAAAGATAAGGGAACCACAGAGTGCATTGCTGAGACTAATCTTTTAATGGCTGGAATGGATGTACAAATTGCTCCAATTTCTAGCTAGCATTTATCTTTTGCTCTTAAATATTAATAGCCAATTTGTACTTAATTTACTTAGTACAGGAGATGAACTACATGTGTCATTAGATGAAGAGTTCAGCATTGTTCAATTATATTGCCTACTGAACCAGCAAAGGGAACATTTTATATAATCAATGCAAAATAAACTCAGCATTAACTCTTCAAATACTGAGTAGATGGGTGTATCCAGAAACAGTAGTTTATACTCTAATCTAGCTATACATCTTTGTTTCAGATTTACCTACCTAATATTTGGGTTATTATTTTACAGCTGAATGAGGGTAAAATTTTAAATAAAAAATTAAAAATGCCAAAGTGATTTAGGGCTAGAACTGGTCAGAAACAAGCATTTCTGATCTGTGGAAAATTCCAACATTCCAAAATTTGTTTTTGTTTGGAACAAAAAGCCAAAATTTTGGAAATTTTCCATGAAACCACAATTCTGAAAAATTTCAATTAGGAACGATCAAAATGTTGTTTCAAGAATATCAAAATGTAATATAAAATATTAGCTATACTATCATGTAATATTAGACTATATATAGATATTAAAATATTTTATATGTTCAAATATTTTAATATAAAGTAAAAATTAAACATTTACCTCGCTAAAACAAAATGTTTCAACATTATCAAAACAGGAAACTTGCAATGATTCATTTAGACTTTTTCCTGTAGAAAATGTTGTCAAAACTGACACATTCCCATGAAATGTTTTAATTCCGATGATACTGCATTTTCCCAGGAAAAACTATCCTATCAATTTTTTTTCACACCAGCTCTACTGAAGAGCTTAAGTCCCATTTCCAAAAAGGACTTACATGCTTCTAAAAATGTTACCCTTAAGGTCCTGAGTGCCTAAGGTCACTTTTGAAAATGGGACTTAGGTTCCTCAGTTGCTTCGCTGCTTTTAAAAATTTTACCCCATGTCTCTTCTATTATTTAAGCAGGGACGTATCTGATGGTTAAAGAATAGGACTGTGAATCAAGGTTGAAATTCTGTACCCTTTGAAGTGAATGGAAAATCTCCCACTGACATCAGTGGGGCCACGACTTCACCCCAGGACTCTGGGATGTCATAGATTTTAAGGCCAGACAGATCATGATGATAATTTAGCCCAACCTCCTGCATGACACAGGCCACAGAATTTCATCCAGTGAGTCTTGCAGTGGAGGAAATTAGTCGCCCTACTACAGGTCTGCTTGGTCCTAGTTTTAAAGCTGGACCCGAACTCAACCAGGGTACAGCTGACTCAAACCTGACCCAGGAGTGTTGAGTCCTTTTCAGACCCAACCCAGACCTGACACTTCCCCCAAACAGGTATCAGCACTGCCGCAACTGCCCAGTCCTTCAGCCTCAGCGGGGTTTCCCACAATCCATCTCTGGTCACCTCCTGCCCATGGGGTCGATGGGGAAGCAGCTATGTGCCCCACTGTGTGCGTGGTGACGTGAAAGGCGTTGCAACTTGTCAGCACACTCACTGTACAGCACACAGAGCACGCAACGTGGCAGCGGGCACTCAGCTGCTGCTACACTGACCCTGCGGGCAAGAGGATGTGATCAGAGACAACTTTAACCAAGTTTGAGAGGATTGGGCCGATTTCAGACCTGACCCAAATCCTACACTTGTAGTCTGGTCCTGTTGAATTGCAAGGCTCTATTCCCCACCACATGAGTGAATACTGTCAAGTGCAGCTGAACTGTGAGATGTGGACTAGAAAACATTCTGTACCCTGGCATTCTGAATCCATTCCTTAGAAGTATGATTTAGTATTTCTATTGCATTAGCCACCTGAGGACTCCAGAGATTAGGAACCCATTGTACGAGGCACTGCATGAATAACACAGACATTCCCTGCCCCAGAAAGCTCTCAATGTAAGATTTAGACAGTACACAACAGGTGAAAAAAACTAACAAGTAGGAGGCGGAATGAGGAGGGAAAAGGTAACAGAGATTGCAAAGATCAGCTGCCACAGCGCTCTCAATAGTCAAGAGCCATGATGCTATATTCACAACAACAGAACTGCATTTTGAAACATTAGTGAATGTGCCAGATCATCTACCAATGACTATAAAATTTGGGCAAGTCACTTCACCTCCCTGTGCCTCAACTTCCCCATCCGTAGAATATTTATTTCATCATCATGTGCTATTAATAGCCATCAGTTTTCTGAGATACTCCAAAGGTGTCATGCAAGTATATACCGTTCAATGTATCATTGCTTCCCCAAGCAACGCAGTCGGCATTACTTACTGTTATCTTTCTGATAACAAACACCTATGTAATTTTCAGACTCCTTTCCTCTATCCATTTGTTATATTTTAAAACTTAACATTTTATTCAGGAAAAAAAATATTACTAGATTGGTCTGGATCTTTCCACAAAAGAAAAACATATACATAGGGTATGAATGCCATTTCAGTTAGAATCGGTCCAAAAAAAAAAAAAAAATCCAATTTTATTTTTGGAAATAATTTTGAATGAAATTATTTTGTTTACATTTTTCATAGAACATACTGATTTTTTAAATGAAAAATTCAAAATGAAACACATTGGTTCGTATTGAAATTTTTGTTTTGGTTTCATTTTAAAAAATAACCATTAATTTAGTTTCTTTCGATCTGACTAAACCCTCGATCATGAAATTTGGAGTTTTAAAACCCAAAACAAACATTTTCTTTTCCTTTCAAAAATATTTGCCAGAAATTAAATAATAATGTTATTCCACCCGCTTTCCTAAAACTGCATTTTTGACAGAAAAATATTTAGATTTAAAAAAGTAATCGACCAGCCTTGATTTCAAATAAGTGAGTTTAGGTCCCCAAATTGCAATGCTAAATTGTTGGGTAACTAAAGCAAAGAGCTACAACAGAGAGACATGTATGTAACTAAAATGAGGAGCAGTTGGATAATCATCATGACGATGCTGAGAGACTAACCCTATGGCAAGAAGGAAGAGAGGATTTAGCTGTGGGACCTGGAGGCTATAAATGGCAGGACAGAATGAGAACAGCAGAGTTCCTGATGATTAACTGTAATTAAGAGGGAATATCAACATTGAAAAGGGCCTTTAAAGACTTCTGACTGGTTGTCCCCATCCTGCAGAGTAACATAGGAAGCTTGATTCCAGAAGGTGCCCAAGTGCATTGCTACCATAATTAGGCATCAGCTAAATTTAGGGAAACACATACTAATATATCCAGAAGGCGAGGCTGCAAAAACTTTCCACAGACTACCACAAGCAAACTGCTGAGCTGAAAGAAAAAACTCACACCCAATAGCTTAGCAGCCCTTTCTCATTCCCATATGAATCCTGCACACACAAAGGCAGGAGAGTTAGCTCGGGTGTGGCTAACACTACTCTTCTTGTTTGGGTGACTAGAAAAGGGATGAGAGGTGAATGTGCGGGGAATAAGGTGGGTCCTGTTAGTTTGAAAAACTAAATTTGAACCTGTCAAGCATGACAGAGACAGGTCAATCACCAATAAAATCGATGCAGTTGTGGCTCAACTGCTGCTTAACAATTTTTTGCTGAATACTATTTGTATTGCAGCAGCACCAGTGAGCTCCAGTCACGGATCAGGGGCCAGATTTTCAAAGGTAATTAGATGCCTAAAGATGTAGACAGATGCCAGGTGGGACTTTTAAATACGCCTAACTCCTAATGGGAGTTAGGTGCCTAGGTAACTTTGAAAATCCCACTAGGCACCAATCTGCATCTTTAACCACCTAAATACCTTTAGAAATCTGGCCTCGGGGCCCCATTGTTCTAAGCACACTATGAACACAAAGGCAGTCCCTGCCTCCAAAGACCTGACTATATACACTAGCACTCCTCTGTTTAAGACTCAGTATATACCTATACCTTAAATGCTACAGCAGCACTGGGACAGGAGAGATTCTCCTGTCAGAGTAGGTAATCCATCTCCCCAAGAAGCATTAGTTAGGTCGACGGAAGAATTCTGCATCCACCTGGCACTATCTACACCAGGGGGTAGATCAGCATAGATACAGCTCTCAGAGGTGTGGATTTTTCACACCTCTGGAGACCTAGCTATACTAGTGTAGACCAGGCCTCAAATCCAAGAATGGGAGAAAGAACATTTCAAAGCACTCACACCCGCTACACCTGGCATATATGGCATTAACAAGCCAGCTGAAAAAAGGTTTATTTCTAAATTAGGAAGCAACGATCATTTTAAAATATCTTTAAACTTCACACATGCATCAGAGAGTGTGTGCGCCTTTAAATGTCATGTCCCGATCTCCAGCTGTGCCTTGAAATGGTTTCTCTCCTTATTCTTGCACTTTATAAATACAGCTATTTTTGTTTCATTTTCATCCTTCCCTCTTTTCTGAACAATTAAGAGAGATTCAACCCCTTCCACCTCAAAGGACGAATTTAATAATTCACTTACAAATGGCTATTGCCTGTCTATTAATAGATTATAAATTCTTCAAAGCAGGGACAAAGCTGGCTACGGAATTTAGCCATACAACTCCCACTAATTTTGATGAGATTTGCATAGCTAAATCCACTCATTCACCGGGTTTGAAAATCTTACCCATTGTCTTTTTATGATCTGTAAATTACCTTGAAGACTTTTTGGTACTGTTAATAAATCAAATGGCATTGCTGGTATTTCCCCCACCTCTTACAGCATTCTGCTCGCTACAGGTGGAAAGTGCTAAACATGATTACATACCTGGGAGTATAAAAAGTCTAAGGTGGTGTGGAAGAGGGTGATATTGTTTTCAGGTCCTGAAACTGGGATTTATCCCTATATTTATGGCTTGGATTGAGAGACGTTGCTCACCTTCTATCAGCGAGAATTCTCATCGATGGAATGGAGCCCTGGAGTTTCACTTTAAACAGGTGCCATGAGGTCATTCCTTTTCTTTCATTCTTTATGCTTACTACAGAATGGCTGAATGCTTGGCTCAAAGAATTTATGCTAATAGGTAAATAAATGGTATTAGATGGGAAAATACTGATCACTGTATGCAGATGATCCAAGTAACTAATACATCAGCTTTTTGGTACTCTCTGTGGCTTCATTCTAAAAGAGGGACTGCCTAAAGGTTTTTCTAAAGAGGACATGCCTGACTATTCAACTTCTGGCAAATATTTTGGAGTTCACGTCCAGCCAACCCTCAAACCTTCATAAACCACCCTTCTCTGGTGAAACATCTACAAAAAGCTTATTGAACAATCTCACCTTATCCTGATATTCTAGACTTGGTATCATTTAAAAATGAATGTGCTCCCCTGTTTAAATGATCTTGTTCAGGGCCTTCCAAGAATGGCTTTTGAGAATCTTAAGAGATTGCAAAATAACTTATCGCAATTGGCATGGGAAGAGAAGGGAGAGAAAAATACCAGTGGAACTGTTACATCCAAAAAAAAAAAAAGAGCTAGTGAGAGTTTTAACTTTCCTAACTTATGTGTTTGACTGCATATTGTATTGGTACAAGACTGATAAACAACACTGGATCATTATAGAGCAGGTCTACACTATTAGAATATATTCCTTATTTACCATAGTCTAATTACATTAGATCTAAATTTACAAATCCATGTGAATTACACTAGCTCCTCTAACCTTTCCCCAGCCCTGCTCCACTCAGGTACCCTGCTCAGCTCCCAGCGGCCAGGCCCTCCTCTCCCAACAAGCTAGAGAGAGACTCTTTTTGAGCTCCTGGCCCAATGCCCTCTTATAAGGGCCAGCTGGGCCCTGATTGGGGCGTGGCCCCAACTGTGGCTGTTTCCCCTTTCAGCCCAGACTTGCCACTTACCCCAGCAGCAGCCCTCTCACAGCCTCAGCCCCTTCCCCGGGTTTAACCCCTTCAGGGCCGGAGCGGGTGACCACCCCGCTACAGAGACCATATGAAACAAAGGGTAAGGCACTGAGCTAGCTATCACTAACCCTGGCAGGTATCCCCATCTGCAAAATGCTACTGCTTTTTAATGCATTTAGATCTACAGGTAAAAATATGCTATCAGTATAAGTGCTATAATTATTTATGCAAACTACTTGTAGCAATTATACCATTAGCATTTGCTTGAAATCATGCATTGTATGATTATCTACACTCTGCTTTTCTTTCTGCAACTTTCAGGAAAAAGGGACTTAGCTGACTACCTAGCCCAACCGCCTGCATAATGGAGGCCACAGAATGTCACCTACTAATTCGTGCAAGGGAGAGGATTATTCTTCTCAAGACAGAAATTTCTCTCTTCTTGGGGAAGTTGCACGTCTTTTCTGGTGAGCTGCCCCATCTGTGAAATAGGAATAGTACTTTGCCTAGCAAGTGAGAGGCCTAATTAATGTTTGTAAAGCAATTTGAAGCAAATCTAAGTATCATTCAGGTCAATGACTGAGATAGGGATCTTTAACCTATTAAAAGCCAAGGGCTACTGAAACAAGGTTTTGTATACAAGAGAACATCACAGGACACAAATCAAAAGATCCTTTTAAATCAACATGACAAGATTTTATTACAAGCAAAACTGAATTTTTGCTTAATTCAGAGATAAAGGGTTTAATCGAACATCCTGGGGTTTAAAAGATTGGGAAGATGCAAGACATTTAAACAGAAAATAACCTCTATATAGGGTTATTACCGATAAACATTATGTTTTATACAAGCCATTAACAATAATTGCATTTTAGTTTTCCACCTAAGCCTATTGTTCCCAATTAATTTCTTCTGCACCTCGCCTGCATGTGAATGTGTAGCTAGAGGCCTCTTACAAAATCAGGTGTGGATAAAAGTTTAATTGTTTTGCACTCAGAGTGAAAGAAACACCCTTTGGGTAAAAATCTGCTAGGTAGGTATATTACATTAAAGTCCTATTCAGGCTTATTCATGTATTGGCTGGGTGCTGGCAGTATTACCATAAAACACAGCATAAAGTATTAGTTTGTAAAACAGTTTGCAATTATCCCTATATAAAAGGCTGATCAGTAGGATCAGAATTGTGAGTCTAAACACAAGTTATGTCTACCTTGGCTAGCTTACCCAGGCTAGCTTGAATCCAGCTAATGTGGGTAACAATAGCAATAAAAACAGGGCCATGAGCGCTTCAGGGCAGGCTAGCAAGCCAGGGTCCACACCAAGCTTATACTATCTGTGCTGCTGTGTCTTCATTGCTATCGTTGTCTGCATTAGCTGGATTCAAGCCAGTTTGAGTAAGCTAGCCCATGCAGAATTTTTACTATGTAGACATACTCTCAGACCAGTTTGGAGTGTGGCAGGGGAAAGCAACAGATTCAACCTGTGTAGAAGTGTAGTGGCCAGTTTTGGTCAAGCAAGCAGAACTTACAGCCTCCAAAAGGGAGCAACAGAACTGTGAAACAGAGCCTTTGTGCACGGGGAGAAAGAGACAAAATGGAAGAACCCTGCTCTGGCACACGATATGCAGCAGCAACTCAAGAGGATGCGTAGTCAACTCTGCAGCCTCTGAGACCATTCAGCTCCTGTACAGACCCCCACTACAGAAGAAAGAGGCCCCCTCATCTATGATCCAATTCAGCAACCAACCATCAACCCTTCTCCCACTGCTCCAGCATAAGTCCCACCACCAACCCCAACTTGAGGTCTCTTGTTCTAACCCACATTCCACAAGCCTTCGTAGAAAATGGTGGGTCATGGGATGATTGACTTTTAAGGGTCATGGACCAAAAAAAAGGTTGAATCACTAGCTTTAGGTAAAAGTTTTATTCTTATTTTAAGCCGCTTCATCCATTCCTACAGAGCAACTGGCTACTTCAACATAATATGATGTAAATACACTTACAGCAAAAACCCAAGGTGAGCTGTGTGTATATCAGGTCTATCTAGCCTAATACCCCATTCTGATGATTGCTAGTACCTGCTGTTTCAGAGGAAGAAATCCTGCAGTAGGCAGCTAGGGAATAATCAGTGCCCAGGATGAGGATTAGTAATTTATATTAGGAATCTCCTCAGTCCCCCATCCAAACAAAGTGCTAAGTACATTCGTTTCCATTAACTCACAATACTTATAAAAGCAGACTTCCATATGTTTAACTTTAGAAAATATTTGGTGGGGAAAGAAGTTATATGTTAGTTATATGTTAGTCTCTAAAGTGCCACAAGTACTCCTGTTATTTTTGCGGATACAGACTAACACGGCTGCTACTCTGAAACATATAGAGAATTGTTTATTTTACCACTTTTTTAAATCTACAAAAAGTTGTTCAGTGTCATGCTAGCACAAAAAGCATTTTAATTTGTTTATTAAAATAAAACTACAGTATGTCTCTGTGCTTCTTATGACAGATACAGCGTTACATATAACAGGCAAAGAAGTGTGGTGTTAGTTTCAAAGTAGTATAGGCAGGACTCACAAATACAGACACACAAGTAGCTATATTTTACAGCACCTTACAAGAGAAACAAGGTGGGTGAGGTAATATCTTTTATTGGACCAACTTCTGTTGGTGAGAGACACAAGCTTTCGAGTTACACAGAGCTCTTCTTCAGTCTGGGAAAGGTACTCAATGTCACAGCTAAATACAAGATTGAACAGATAGAATATGTGCTAACTGCTTGTGCTAACCTAAGAGATCATTCAAGGTGTAGTGGCCAGTTAACACCCCTCTAGTCATAAGACAAAAAGGGGGAGTTATTGGGTTACGGATTGTTGTAATAAACCATAAATATAGTATATTTAATAAGACAATGATTTGTAGCATCTACACTACACCAACAGAATTTGGTCCAGTAAAATATATTACCTCACCCAATTTACCTCTCTAATATCCTAGGACTGACACTGCATAGCATCTTGCAAGATAATTTTTGTTTTAAATAGTATGATTCTGATACTCCTTTACAGAGCAGGTAATTAGTTAATGCTCAAATGCACTTTTGAGCTAAACATATTGGAATAATGCCCATACTATCAAAGACAAGAGATATATGCTTATTATGCAGTCATTGGTAGGGATTAAATACGCTAACAAACATATAGACCCTGGGGGGAAAAGGGCGGGGGGGGGGGGAGAAGAGGAGGTGGAGCTCTACACTTCAACCAACAAATAAAGTTCACAGGACATTATGTGGAAAGATTTGTTATGTTTATACTTTATTGATAGACCCTAATCCTGCAAAGACTTAAGCACCTGAGTAACTATGCTCATGTGAGTAAAGTGATTTGTGTGAATAAGTCTTTAAATTATTGTGATATTTCAGGTACAAACGCTTATTTATATTGATAAAAAATTATGAACTCAGAATCCTTTCTATATATTAGCCAAGGAGGCTTCAGAGTTTAAAGACTCTAAAGGCCCATATCCAGTGTAAAAATTCTGTAGTGTTACAGTCAAATTTTTAATCTATGCATTATTTTCAGGGAAAAGCATAACCATTGCATGCCCTAAATTCACATGCCTATAGACAGACATATACACATCCACTGCAGAAAGCAAAAACTTCCTGTGTCAGCACATTCATAATACATCATTCCCCCATATGCTGAGGTTTTCAAATTGCAGCTTTTTACGGGTTTTAAAAGCATATTCCCCCTCTGTTTACTGTAGGTATTACTATTTATTCACAGGCATGTTATCTCACCCACTCACCACTTTATACAAAGTGGAATTTTAATAATCGAATCCAGAAATCATCTTTAATTGTGACACCTAGCAGTTACATCCTGGTGACCACACTGGTCCCTACACCCCATATCTATCTAAATTAGGCAGAACATTTTCATTAAAATTAGTCAAGTTTCAACTGCTTCATATTGCTTTTTTCCCCCCATTTAGTTAGCACACAGTCTTCAGTATAGTATACACTTCAGATTTACTGAAATGCAGTAAACTGTGAGAAGTTATATATTTACAAGCACCTCGTCTGTTTGACCTTAAATGGAAGCCAACAGCTAAGCAGAGACTATATCTGGTTAACAAATAGTGCATATTAACTAGGGTGAGATGAACCTGTACTGTAAGCAGCTGGTCGATTTTCCTAGGAAGGTGTATATTTCAGCTACTCTCCTGACGAATAAAGTAGACGTACATAAAAACAAAAGCAATTTTATGGTCAGCTTTCATCTATAAATCAATGTAATTTTGGTTCAGAATTTCTTCTTTTAAAATGTTTTAAAGAACCTGTTTAGTGACAGAAAATATGCATAATAGGTCCTCTCACAAAAGAGAAGCGATAATACTAACAAACCATACTCTGAAATTTTCAATATTAATAGCATTTAATCAGTAGATTTATAGAACTTTTTAATTAACAAATGTGCAGTAAGAACAAGTTACTCCTAAAGCGGATTCAAACTGCATGCAGCAGTTCTATGCTGGAGTGACTGTGCAATGCCTTTGTCATTCAAGTGAGCTTTTCCCATTATTACAGATGATTAAATTAAACCACACATTTTGTAACCATAGTGCTTGTTTTACCTGCAAGGGCAGGATGGAGGAGTTAAATGAAACAGTACACTGATTGAAATATTTGATTTCTCACATTAAAAAAAAAAAAAAGGCAATCCAAAAGAGAACACACATTTCACCAACAAACCAGCTCCACATTCCATAGATTTATTGCTTCAGCTAGCATCAGCTGAGTGAGACTGCACTGCAGAATTAGGGCTTGTAGTCCGATCTGCACCCATGGGGAGTCAAACTGAAGTCCACATGGGCACAGAGGACCAATCCCAAGGATAAGATTGAAAGATCAGGGGCCTATTTTATTTATTTATTTATTTATTTTAAAGATAGAACCCCCAATATTAATTTAAAATTCCCAATTGGAACAAAACCAAAGATGAAACATTACCACATTTTTCTGTTTCCAGAGGTCAAAGCAATTTAAAACTGCTCACTTTGTAACTCAGCAATAGAAAACAGAATGGGAACATACTTTTCTTCAGTTTAAAAGGGATTAGAGAGTTCAGTTCCACAAGATTGCAGTGTTATTGCTGAAAATTTTAGAGCCAAAATTAAAGTAACTTCACAAAATAAAATGCCAACCATCAGGTAACAGCACTGGGGGAAAAAACCTTCTGGTTTGCGAGCTACCCTTAAGTTCTCTGTTTAAAACAAAAGACTGTCACTGTATTAGCTAAACAACTTTTTTTTATTAGATACAAAATTTAAGTGGCTAGAATACATTCATGTTTTAGGCAAATTAATTCCCTATTTCTAGTAAGGGTAAGGGACAGCAAGCCCTAGTAAAATTGTGCTATCACATTCTACCGTGACAACAGTGTTTAGTGCAATTTACCATTGCATTATGCAGTCCCGATAGCACTAGTTTGCTACGCAATTGATTGTTATTCCCATTAAGATTTTGGCATTTATTCTAGATGCTAACAATTATGAAAAACTATGGCTTTTTCCATAAAGTATACACTGTCCGTGCATATCTTTATAAACCATTTATTTTAAACAATAAACCAGACAGGAAGGGGATGACAAATTTTCTGAAGTAACAGCTTTCACGTTACTTTTTTTTTGTCATAAGCAGTGTTTCCACTCAATTCAAGATCTCAGGGCTACCTATAAATCACTATCTACATTTGTGCACCTGTCACAGTCATTAGTCTTTAAAAGTAATTATGTAAAATGTAACACTGATAAAATGTCAGTTTTCATTTTAAATCTAGTTTTAATTTTTTTTTTTCTGCAAACATGACTGATCGCTTGCATCCAAAAGTGTCACCTGTTGTATTACTGTATCATCACAGGATTGGGACCATCAGAAATCCATAAATGCATACATAAGAAGGCACTGTCTTCCAGTGGTTCAAGTCAGATAAGGCCTTACCAAACAAACAAGGGCACCTTATACTCTGAAGGACTAGCAAATGCCCTCAAGCTTTGACACAAATCTCAGAACCTGTCTTCGCCTCCCTGGCAAAAGGTATTAAACGTGGTCTACAGTACAATGAAACTCAGGATGAATTCCAGTAGTTTTTGCCGGTTGCGCTGAGGTAGGAAAGTACTGCTCAGTTCCAAAAAAGTCTCTCTCTTTTGTTTTGTCTCCTTGAAAACCTAAAGGGAAGGATGAAGACATGCCTCTTCATTAAAATCTTCAAGCACAGTCACTTATTTGTAATGAATAATGTACAGCAGTTTATGATCTAGTCTAACTAAGACCTTGGGCCTACAATAAACATTCAAGCATTGAAACCCTGCGGTTGTTGACAGTTATAACAGGGGGAAGTCAAAAGGCTAGAGTTAGTCATCTCTAGAATCCCTTCTTCTTCAATCTAGTACATCATACACCATAAGGATATTATTCCATGCAAATCCTGAAGAGAATTCTGTTTGCTGTGATTTCATGCATGTGATAAAGAACAAATGACTGCTTACTAGAACCAACTGTAAAGATTTTTCTTTCTTTCTAGCACCATCAGGGATGACACTCCTTTTAGATATCTTAAGAATCCAGGTATTGTTGGGATTTTAAGTAGGATGGAGGAGGAAAGAGTGATTATTCCAGAGATACAAGCTGTAATTTGGAAGAGAGGTCTGAAAAGACCAATCTTGTGTGGGGAGATTCTTTACAAGCTTATTCTTAAGCATAGAAACATTAACATTTGTTAATGGAAACAGAAGTGTTCAAAACGATGAAATGATTCAACAGCAAATGACAAATGGTCAGCTTTTAGTTAACACAACAGGACTACTTGTATCCATCTGCATACATCAGATGTATGAAAAACTACATGAAAAAGTATGCCGTGTATGATAATCAGACAAATAATAATAGTAAACAATGTGATTAAAGAAAAATAAAAAGAACTCAAATTTGCAATGTTTAGTTTCAAAAACAAGAATCAGAATTAAATATTATGAGCAGATGCAAGTAACAGATGTCAGCTAGTTCCACTACCCTAGCAGCACGGTATATTAGAATAAATATGCTGCATTTGATAAATGCATTCATAAGTCAGCATCCCAAAGTGCATTTAACAAACTGTAGAAATTTGCCTTCATTCTAATAGCCAGCTTAGTACTTCAAAAGTCATGGCCAAAGAACTGAAAGGCATTCAGTAGCCCCTATCCAGAAATATTCTTTGCTTTGTACCTTTCAACATAAAAAAGGCAATATTCAGTATGATCTTAATGTCATACAGCTTTAAAAAAAATTGAGGGGTACAATTAAACAAACAAACAATCAATCAATCAAGGTGCTAGTGATAGTATGGAAACTCCAGCTTCATCTAGTTATGTCAGGGAGGATCTCTATCTTCATGGTATCTCCTGACATTTCAGGTTCACTGGGACACTGCTGCTATTGCTGTCTGGAATACAGTTATTTAGGAATGGCAGAAGAGCTCTCTCAGTCACTGTGACAGTCCTGGAGAGTCGGCTTCTGGCAGGGTCTCTCTGTGCATTCAGGATTTAGAGGGAATGTTAATTTTATGGCGGTTAGTGCAGGCAAAATCTGCTGGAGGGCTTGAAAAGTGATGGAAAACAATGAGCCAAAATCTGATGACTAATATTTCTGTAAGTTTTTAATACTATGGGGAAGTGCTTAATTACTATTGTGCTATGTATGTCAGTAAAGAGACATATAAATAGACAGCTAGCCTTCCCTCCTTCCCCCTGAGCACACTGAGGAGTGGTATCATCACAGTCCAATACAGAAGTACTCGACCTATAAAGAGAGAAAGTAGCTGGCATCCTGCCATACTAGTCAATTTCTCTTAGCAGTAGGAAGTGCAAAAGCAGAAGTGCAACATTATACTTCCTCTGCAGCCCTAAACTTCAAAGACAGGTAAACACTTACAAAGCACAAGAGGAAGACCTATGCAGAAGCATTTGCTTGAAAAACATTAGCAAAGGCTGATATTGCACAGCATTCATGCACTACCCAAAGTTTGCCTTTGAGTCACTCACATTAAAAGGGCCCCAACAGTTTCAACTGAAGAGGAGAAACCTTTGATTACAAAACACTTACCCCAATATCCTTAAAGACCTTCACTGCATTTTTCACAAGACAATAGGTGGCACTCTCAGCTGTGCGGAGGGGGGGGGGATAAACAAACACACATTTCAGGTCAAATATAAGACACTGGTACTAGGAAAAATGAGAGTTATGCATCAATAACTGAAATATTGGCTCCGTTTTATCCAGAGCCACACTGCTTGACGTACCATACACTGCAACACTCTTCTCTGTCCTGGTTATTAGGTACTTGTGTAACTTATGAAGGTATTCTGTTTCTGACACAGGACCACTTAAGTTGTGCATAAAGATGGCAGCTGAGCTGTAGGCCTCAAGTAAAGGCCCCAGTAACCTTTGCAGGAAGGTGATGTACTGCTGGTGTTCTTGGGATTGGTTCACCTAAATTAGGGCAGCAGAAAGGAAAGTGAATGAAGCTTGCAGAAGTGAAAGATGGCCAGGTACACAGTAAAAGCCAAAACACTGGATACAGACAATCATTTGGGAGAACAGGAAGAGGGGCACAAATTACAACAGTGCATTATTATAGCAAAGCCAAAAGTGGTCTGATGTATGAAAAACTGCTCTACAAATCACACTTTCACTAGTTTTTCCCCAGGACATTAACAGTGTAGCATCTTTTTTCACCACTTTAAAAGGTCATGAGGCTTTGCAATAAATAGCACAATCGCAGTTCATTCTTTCACAGAGATGAGCACCAGTTTCCAAATGAGTATTTAACAAACCCAAAACAAGTGTCACCACTATAAAAACAAGCAAGCAAAGAAACCAAACAAACCTAGGACAAAACTGGCAATTTGCTTTCCAAGAAGAAACAATATAATGGAACTTCTAGCAAGGAAACTATAGACTATGTACACTGCTACCTCGATATAACGCAACCCGATATAACACGAATTCGGATATAACACAGTAAAATAGTGCTCCGGGGAGGCGGGGCTGCGCACTCCGGTGGATCAAAGCAAGTTCAATATAACGCGGTTTCACCTATAACGTGGTAAGATTTTTTGGCTCCCGAGGACAGCGTTATCGAGATAGAGGTGTAGTAGCTTTTTGTATCGAGAAATCGTATCTTCTGACATGTCTTGGGTCACAAATTTAAAATGTACAGACATGCACAAATATAAAACACTGTACACAAAGAACAATACACCACATTTGACTCAGAAAAATATGCACTAGCAGTATATGCCCACCTTTGGTACACTGTGTTATTAATAATAAAGTACAAACTTTAGGACCCTGTAGGATACTAAAGCCTGTACTAGTTTTCACCATAATGGCCATTCCACCCCAGTTATGTAGACTTTGCCAGCAGACTATTTGAAATTTCCTCACTGAGCTGGTCTTTTTCGGGGGGGGGGAGGGGAAGGATGATTTACTGATTGTAGCAGACTATTGCAGACTTTAATGCTGGGAATGATCAGAAAAAGAAATCTTATTATTTTCCCCAACTGAACTTGTAAACTAAGATTTACTTAACTTTAATATAACAGGCCTGACTATTAGTGTTAGCCTTATATACAGTACCTTCAGGTAGCAATCCCTCTGTTCTTCTCCAAAGTCACTGTCTTCATCCTCCTCATCACTTCTCCAAGACAAGGGTTCAGGAAGCTTTTTACTCCACTGCTGCTCTGTAAGGCTAGGGCTAATATCCTCCTGATCATCTTGCTTAAGTCAGAAGTTGGGGGAAGGGGGGAGAAAAAGGTAACTATTCAGAAAAACCAATCCAGGTGACAACCAGCACTATATTTTAATCTCAGGTGACCTGATATCACAGTTTAGTGATTTACCAGTACTTAACACACTGGGGCTCACAATGAGGATGAGCTGGCCAAGACCCAATCCACACAAGACTGAAGTAAGTGTACAGAAACAAATCAGAAGAATTGGTAAAGGTTGTTTCTTCTCCCTTGACTGGGAAAGTTTTCCCATCACATGAAAGAGAGGGGCTGAAGTTGGAGAGTCTTGCTGGATCCTCACTCAGGACTGGAACTTCAGGAGGCAGCAGATGTCAAGAGAACATTTTCTTCACCTGTGTTTCTCTAGGAGGTAGGACTTCATATTTTGGATGTGGATTTCACTACAATGATCTATAACTTTATCAACTCAAGGATGGATTACTCAATTTGCTTTACATGCTGCTATACTTGAAGACCAATTGAAAATTTCAAGCTAGTACAGAATTCAGCAGCAGGTTTGTTAAGTGCTACTTACCTCTTGTAATCATGTGCTTGTTGCATTTGTCTCCATACTCTCTGCATTGGTTGAAAATTCAAAGAGTTGGTTTTAATCTAAAAAGCTCTAAATGATTTGTTCTGAATCCCTGAGATACCACTTCTCTCCTAGTGTTGTATCAGATCAGCTGAGCTACCAAAGGGCTGGTCTACACTAACCCCCCCACTTCGGACTAAGGTACGCAAATTCAGCTACGTTAATAACGTAGCTGAATTCGAAGTACCTTAGTCCGACGTTACCACGGTCCAGACGCGGCAGGAAGGCTCCCCCGTCGATGCTGCGTACTCCGCTCGCCGAGCTGGAGTACCAGCGTCGAAGGCGAGCACTTCCGGGATCGATCCGGGGCACTTCCGGGATCGATCCGGGATCGATTTATCGCGTCTTAACCAGACGCGATAAATCGAACTCAGAAAATCGATTGCTTACATCCGGACCCGGATGTAAGTGAAGACGTACCCTTAGTTAACATCACTCAGTTTAACTTAGGAGGGGACTGCTGGCAATGCATTTACAGAGAAGTGTCCTTCACTCAAACTCACTTCCCCATTTGCAGTAAGAGGCTCTGAGTCTGACCATCAGAACATGATGCAAAATATATGTTTCCTCAGGCTTTTGAGAGGGGCATATGTTAGCGAGAGTGTCAATGAGGTGGCGTTTATTCTGCCATCATGAAGGGCTTAGGAGAGTTCATTTGTCTCCGGCTTATTGTCTTGTAAAATTTGTTAATGTTTGCAATATGCATGTGTCCATGGGAAAGGATAGAGACATGTTTAGAAATCTAAAAATGGCGAAGAAAGCACACACACAAATTGTATATATGCTAAATCAGCTACCATAAGACACTGAAGTTTACAGTTAGATAATTTCTGACAACATAGGTTTCATCTGGAAGTGCTGTAGCATAATTCCATGTTCTACTTGATCTCATTTCCAGGCCTGTATCACTCTGAATGTCTTACATTTTCAGTAAGAGGAATGTACCATTCTCCAATGAGTATTTTATCCGCTCTGGGGAGGTCGTCCTGGTTGAATAAGGGGGTTTATTTTTATATTCCTGTTATTTTTTTCAAGTTCTCTTTTTAGCTAAAATGAACTGCAGTGGCTGAGGTTTCAACATATTGAACCCTTAACTGAGTTAGCTGCATATGTAGAAACATTAATTTTACTTAATTGGGGATAGACAGCATTTGACTAGAGGTTGACTCTTGTATGTCACAGACAGGGAAATATCTACCTACAACAGGAAGGGTATCCAGTTTCTTTTCAGACTAGAAAGAGAGAAGGAAGCAACAAAACCTGACCATGCACTAAGAGTCTATTATTGCCACTGGGCTTGGCACTTTACAAAGACCTGTGCAAATACTTAGGGGCTTGTGTGGGATCAACATAATATCAATATAATTAAGAAGGAGACTATGGTCTTACAAAATGGATTAAAGGCATGAGAGTGTGTTAAGGTCAGACCAAGTTAACGAGTACTGAAAGAGTTTCAAGGCAAGCTTGGGGATGGTCAGGATCAGATAGCGTAGAAGTATCTGTAGGAGGAATTCATTTGGTATACCGAGAAACCCATCTCACCAAAAAGGAATTCTACCAAGCTGACACTCCCTATGCAGGGGCGTAAAGAACTAACCTGCAACAGAGAAGCGACAAGGCTCTATACATTATACCTGTTTAGACACTGATTTACTATTATCACATGGAGACAGATGTGCCAGAAATGCTCCATCTAACAGATCAATGTATTGAGGTAGGAGCCATTTTGGAGAAATGTTCCAAAAGGGACAAACTGTTGGTAAAATATGTATCTTCAGAAGGATTATAATCAGTCAGAGAGAGGGTTTATATTACAAAAGCTCCCTCAAATCTTGGTGAAAATAATCAAGGATGTGACAGTTTAGGATTCTGAACATTGCTGTGTTAGATTCAAAGAAGGGGCTTACAAAGAAGTCAAGTGGCAATTCTGTTCAGTAATCAGGCAAGTAGCATGGCTGACAAGTTGAAGTGAAAATATGACTGACTCAGAAGAAGCCACCCTTAACTAGGAAAGATTATTTAAAAAGGGGACAGACACAAATTGACATCTGACATCAGCTTTACTAGTCTGATGAACAAAATCACTGTAGTAGTAATAGAGTAAATTAGAAATTATTAATGTCCTCAGAAGCATGAAGCCCTAGAAATTTCAAGTAGATGCTCAAAAGTAAAAGGGGACTTGAGTCTCACTGACTCACAATCACACATGGGTAAGAAACATAGTAGAGAATTGCTTCAAGATCTCATGAATGCGAAGCAGCTGGACTAAGACTCTACAAGAATTCTTATGCTGAGAGATGTGATTAAAATGAGATTAATCCTATTCCTGCCTGGCAGGATTCAAACACTAGCATAACAGAGACTGAGTACAAAGTGTTCACCTTCATGCCATCCATGAGAGAGAGAGAGACGGGTCTTTGTAGAAAATGAAGTAATCCAATCTTACTGTAATTGAAGATTTTATTTTAAATCAAGTAACAAAGTCAATGATAAAGGAAAAATGGACTAAAGAGATACGACGTGTTAGGAGAGTTTCAGCTCATAATGTTCAATAGAAGAGGACAGTGGAGTCAAAGGGAAAAAGAGAAACCACGAAAAGCTAAGGATGGCAAAATAAAGTTCAAACTAACATGGCAGTCAGATAGACCTAAATGTACAGGTATCAGCTGTAAAGAAATAAACTGGAAAAAATAAAAATAAGTTGATGCAGAAGCCAGAGACAACTGACAGGCTTCTGTTGATCACAGATATATGTTTCCCAGAGGCTAAGTTGGAAAAGTACCAAGACAATATACCCCAACTGTCCTAAACAGGGAAATGGTGATTATTCCCCACAGTTTGCCACTAATAATGTATACTTTTTAATTGTATTAAACATGAAGTCCCTAGTTGTTCTCTTTCGCCTGGTATATAGAAGATATCTACACTGTATAATGGACTTGCTGTGTCTCTCAGGGAAAAAACAGACTAGATAGTCCTCAGGATTACACAGAGAAATGAGTTAGAAGGATGCAAGGTGCAGCAAATGGGATTGATAGGATAGACAGCATCAAAAAAAGAGAAAACATTAGTATATATACACAACTGACATGAGCAGTGGTACAGCCTGGAGACAATACTTGAAATAAATCTTACAGAAAGTGATGGTGAGATTGTATTGGGAAAACTGTAGAGTATCTGAGAGATTAGGAAATAATCCTGTTAGTCTGAACTGAATGGGCAAACGGACTAAGGTAGAACAACCCAACCTAATAGTTCTGGTCATGGAAAGTACCTGAAAATGAGTAAGGTATCTAAAATTTCAGCTAAGGCAGTAACAGAATCTTGCAAGCCTGTGCAGAAGAAATAGGAAATAACAGTATCATTTGATTTCTTAGTATCAGAGGACAGGATGGTGTTCTGTTCATCTGGCATTCAGATACCACAATGGAGGGGCCTAATATAAGAACCAAGACAGATCATGTCTTGGTACTTATGAGTGTCATGACTGTAAGGAAGTTTTACACAGCAAATAGATATGGATAAAAACACGCTGAGAAATCAGATATAAGACAATCAAGTCAAGAGAAGACAGACAAGCATTATATATGACCTGTAAGCCACTTCTATCCCAGTTATTGATGGTAATGACAGGATGGGAGACAGACGATATAGGTTTATAACAAAGCCCCTAAAACAAGACACATGCTTTGAGAGGCAAAGACATAACAGACATTTATCCCATTATACACACCTATTTTTTTTCCTGGAGCCTGGAACATTAAGTAAATAAGAATAGGATTCAGAGGACAAGAAATGCTTCATGTAGAGACTTCATTGTAATACATGATTATATGCCAACATTTTATGTATAAATGTAGGTAACATCCAGAAAACAAGAGAGTTTTAGAGCCAGAAAAATCTGTCTCCAGAAAACAGGTGAAGTGAATTCTACCTATGTAACTACACATTAAAAGGGGAACTTGGGATACCACAAGAGGTGCAATGGAGTGGAGCTGAACAAGGGTCATCAAAGCACAGGATGTGGATCTAGTTTCCCCTTCAAACAGGAGAACTAAAAGAAGGAAGCAGCCAAGTATATTTAACCGTCTTATTTTTTCCGCTACTTTATAATTGATAATCGTCATGGAGCTGTGGTATGATTCTGACATGGAAAAAACGCAACATGACACATTAATCTTTTACTCACCTATCAAAAAAATATTGTGTTAAGAAATTCCCTGATGGACACAAATCTGGAAGACAGAAATTATTGCCTCCATTCTTAGTCCAGCCATGCTGCATTTGCTGCAGCACCGTAGAACGTGGGAAGTAAAGATACCTTGACACTGCAATTCCCCAATCCCTGAGACCACCAGGAGATCCTAGAGCAAACTAGAGCTGCCTTATGGCTGCATCACCTGTGGATTCCCAAATATCAGGGGAATCCCCAGTTACCCCTGGTCCCTTTGAGCTGCTGTACCAGAGCAAAGGGACTATACGGGAGCTAAGGATGACCTGTTACACGTAGTGATTGAAATTTACAAGGACTTCAATATTAAACTATATCACCACAGCCCACTGTAAGAGTTGGTGTAATCATCATAAGCAGCACTAGCTTTATTAGGATCCTGGTCCCATATATGTGATCATCCATAACATCAAAAAGTGATTCTGCCAAAATACCTTGTGCTTTAAAATAAAAGAATAAAGACATTTCAATTTAGGATTTCCTTAGTCATTATGCACTTCAAGTGAAAAAGTGCCAGTTTAGGTACTTGGAATAAGGCATATAGTTAGTGAGAAGCAAAAGGATAACTGCAGGCAAAGTGGAGAACAAAAAAAATTTAATCATCTTACCTCTGCCACCAAAAGAATGCCATATTGTATGAACCTTTCGACTGCCTCGTGGCAAACTTGGTATAACATCTGACAAGGCTTAACAAAAATAAAAAAAGTTAATCCTTTATAAATTGTTTTTCCCTAGTTAACCAGCATATTTTTTTAGACACAACAATGTCCCTTTTAAGCAAGTTCCTCAATTCTTATCAACGCTCCCACTCCATTAGTGCATGCTTTATTCTTTTCTCGCACTCATGTACACTTCAAAAAAAATTCATGAATGGGATGTTTAAAATTAGACTGGACAAAGCATTTGAGATATGGAAAAATCTTTCACTGGCAAGGAGCTGGACCAGGTGACCTAACAGAACTTTTATATCTTATTACTATTTTGTTAACATGAATAAATGCTAATCATTGAGCAGTTTGGAACAAAAACTCCATTAATATAAAAGCTGCAAGACCTATTCCACAAATTCTCCTAAAGTTTAAAGAAACTTAGAATCAAAACTGCCCTACTTCTCAGTGGTTATAATCTGGTGGGGAATGTCCACCAGATTAAGAAAAAACAAAATCATTAACCTCAAAGGCAGAATAAGGAGCATAAATTTGTTAATCAGCTCTATTCCTCAAACTGCACTGCACCCAGACAAGAAATCAAACATAATTTATGCTCCATTCAAACAACAAGAAAGGAAGAGGGGGCTGGGAAACTGCAGCAAAGTTTCCCAATATCAGAACTAAATCTATAAGAAGAGGAAATGTATTTCTAAGATTCTAAGTGGACACTTATTGAAAACAGCAGGAAACACATTATCTTTTAAAAACAACAAAAACAATCAGTGTATTTATAAAGTTAAAACAGCGGTATTTGCAACTGTTCCTTTATTGGTTTACATTTGAATAAGGCGTGTCAAGTCATGGGTAAGATCGCTGATAAATATTTGATGATGTGCAGTATGACGACTGAGGTATTCTATAACTTGGGAAAATGCCTTTAAAATCTGGAGACCTGATTTCGATTTGATTCCAGTCACATGTGCAAAGAGTTTGGTAGTCTTGATTTCACAGTTTAAGTTTGTTTAGAACAATGTCACTGTATAGTCTGGCAGGCAGTCTCTTCGCAGGAGAGGCCTAGTACTAGAATAGCAGAAATATTCCAAGCTCATAGCCAGTACTATCAGTTTCTCACTTGCATGAGCAACAGGTATTCACTACATACATAGCAAACATCTAAACCATATCATGAGCACCATGTTGATTGATGACATCTCCCCTGGCTCAGAAAATCTCAGATAATGAATTGACTTGTCAAGCTCACATCATTCATGTTATTTGTCTAGAAATGGTTTCAAGTGAGCTAGACTAATTCAACTACATAACTGAGAAGTAGAAACATTTTGACCCTCAGCCATGCTATGGATCCAATAAGTAAATATATTAAGACCGAACAACTACATTAGAAACAGAGTGCAGATAAAAAACAAAAAATCCATTCTATTTAGAACAACGAAGACAGACACTAACAGAATGGAGTTGGAGTTATGGACAAGCACTATGATAAACTTCACTTACCAAGGATATAGCACCTTCATTGGAAAGCAGGTGGCACAAGCTGGCGGCTTTGCGGACCAGTTGTTCTTGGCTAATCAGGTTGGGAGAAACGCCATTGATGCCATTTCTATACCTTTTACTCTGCACTGCATGAAGACTGCAGGCTAGCGCAGAAATGTGAATACAAGGGTGGTTAGTTTTCCTACAGAGCTTTTTAATAAGGGAGACTTAGGTTTATTAACAGGAGAGTTATACAAGCTTAAAAACTGACAACCATTACACATATAACTGAAACCTATCAATTGACAAAAGCAAATCATCCCATATACATGAACTACAATGGTGCATAACTGAAGGAAACAGATTTTAAAAGATAAAGCTACTAAAAAATAAAAGATTATACCACCGTGTGTAAAAGTTAAATGAAACTCTGAACTGTGATTCTGATCCAATCATTAACAAGAATTAAAAACAGTCACGATATACCCTACCCCTGGAACAAAAGACAGAAGAGGAAGTCACTATTGCATTAGTGATCAGTTAATGTAAAATGAAAGCAAAATCTTATTAAAATTTTCAAGATAGGAACATCTGCCATGCTGGATCAGATCACTGGTCCATAAAGTTAGGTCCCTGTTTCTGGCAGTGGCCAATACACGGAGACTGCCAAGAAGAATGGGGGGAAAAAACAAACACTGCATTCATTCAGCTATTTGTTTAATGGTGAATATGGGGTAAAGGACATGTGGAATAATTTTCTGACCCCAGATAACTTAATTGTTTGGAAATTGGTTATTTCTGTGCAGGTTTTACTTCATATATTCCTTTTGGGGGAGAAAGGGTTAAAAAAATAAAAATAAGAAAATAAAGTCTTCATACAAACAAATCTCCGCCTGCTAAAAACTAGTACATACCAATAATGGCCTCTTTGATGAAGACGTGCAGTACACCATTGCTGTAGAAGTTGAGTTCAAAGACAGCGGGAATAGTTGTGCTGGGAGTGATGAAGAACTCATTGTTTTGGCTGGTGTTTGTGATATTTACACAGTTCCCCAACAGGTGGATGGCATGCATGACAACATCTTCAGAATTTCCTGAAAATCCCAAGTCAAAGTCACGGGCCAAGACCTCCTCCTTCATAGAGAAGAAGTCTTCCACCAGCTTGGAAAGGTCAATTCCCTGAAGAAGCAGAGTCACAAGATTAAATAATGTAACCCTAACCCAAGACAAAATTTTAAGAGGACAAGTTAAACTTATTTGCAATCTCCAAACACAGTAAATAAGTCAAATGCATAATTAATTTGTAATAACCCAAAGCACCACTTATCACACGAACAAATGTTTTCTTCCAAAGCAGACTTGGCCAAAGTAATCCATGACTGTGCCACCTCCAACTGGACAGCTGCAAAATGCTTTACATGGGGCTACACCTTAAAACCACCCAGAAACTACAGCTAGTCCAAGGTGTGACTGCTTTGTTTGCTTAATAGTGCATCTCACAGCCTATAAAGCCCTAGCAGGGTCAGAACCTGTGTACTTTAGGCCTGGTCCACACTAACCCCCGACTTCGAACTAAGATACGCAACTTCAGCTACGTTAATAACGTAGTACCTTAAGTTCGAACTTACCACGGGTCCAGACGCAGCAGGCAGGCTCCCCCATCGACTCCGCGTACTCCTCTCGCGGAGCAGGAGTACCGGCGTCGACGGCGAGCACTTCCGGGATTGATCCGGGATCGATTTATCGCGTCTAGACAAGACATGATAAATCGATCCCAGAAGATCGATTGCTTACCGCCGGACCCAGAGGTAAGTATAGACGTACCCTTAGAAATCTCATCTCCTTCACCTGCCATCGTATTATATGATCACCCGAGATATTTTTGCTAACAGACCTATTGTTTAATTGATAAGAGGCTTGAGGAAGAACATTTTCTCAACTCTGGAACTTGCTTCCCTTCTCAGTTTACCATAAGCCATATTTGCTGAGCTTCAGATCCTGTTGCAAAGCACATCTGTTCTCCCAAATTCTCTCTATAGGAAAAGGGAATGATTGGATTGAACTGGAAAGTGATAGTACCCTAGTTTGGGGGGGAGTCTATATTTTGACCATTTCTTCTAATTTGTATGTTTTATTTTAATTTCTGAACATATACCTAGAGCTCTGGATTGGTGCGGTGATGAGGGATTTTAAATAAAATGGAAAAGAGAGTGTAGCAATGAATACTTGTATCTTTCTTTAAGAGCCACACATTAAAATTCAGTTACACATTAGTATCATTCCATCACAAATTATGACTGAAAATTTTATTTGAAATTAAACATAATAGGTCAGCAATTTGTCCTGCTAGAACTGATTTGAAATAACTGAGATAAAAAACAAAACACAAAACCACCCAGTAGCAATAAAAAGGAACAAAATTTTTGCTTTTAAAAATCACCAGTAAGTCCTGAAATTAACATGGGATGACAGGAACCTTTTCCTAAAATAAAATAAAATAAAATAAAAACTTTTTTTCCCCCAATGATAACTAGGATTGGAAGGACTTGATTTCTATCAGGAAAAGTCGGTAAACAGATTTCATACATATGCAAGCTGACAAAAATATTTATATTGATAATCAAAATTTATGGATAGGCAAGGAAAGAAAAATGCTGCTTGAGAACTTATTAGAGTTTGATTTAAGGATATTTTGTATATTTTGACATGTAATGTTGACAATTTGTGTTTTAATGGTTATGTTTTACCTTTTTGAATCTCAGCATCTACTGTCATTAAATAATTAGTCTTACCCCCCTCCCCCATTAACACACGTCATAATTTTCCACAACTGTGAAAATTTTGATAAAAAACTTAAAAATGCTTTTAAAAACCATCAATAGTATCTGTCAAAATGATAAGAAAAAATAAAAATTGAATTCTACCAAGCTTAATGATAACTGAAAGCAAAGTAGCACAATATCTTTAAGTACCCACCATTAACTGGAACACCTATTATAATAAGCTAGCTGAAATCTCATTCAAATATTATTTCAATGTAATATTGAAGTGCACACTTTTCTCACCACTGGAATTTTTCCAATTCTGCATGAAGGTAGCATATGGCTATTTCAGCAGCAATATAGCCTTACCTTCCTGTGTCGGTAGAGCAGTAAACAGGCAACTATGTGTGTTGACATCACAGCACATGACTTGTTAGCAGCTAGAAGCAAACAAAACAAAGCTATGCTGACCTGTTAAGCATCTGAAATGCTTAACAAGTCATTAATATGGCATAAAATGACAGTAGCACGAATCAACTAATAATTATAGTTGGCCCTTACACACTTCTATAGGGCTTTACATTTTCAACAAGCTGTAGTGTACCTTAAGGGACTAATCAAAGAGCAAAAAGCCAGGAACTCTAGAGTTCCAACCTACCCTGTCACTAACTTGCCATGTGGCCTTTGGCAAGTCACCCCAACTCTCAGTACCTCATTTTCTTCACGTGTAACATGGGGTGATTACACATACCTCGCTAGCGAAAGTGCTGAGATGATTACTCAATGTTTTGTAGTACTTTAGAAATGTAAAACATGAACTGACCAAAGTGTTTTTAATTAATAGGCATGAGTGAAGAAGTCTGTCTCAAACATTTGCTAAAATATATAACTACGTACCATTATTTATAGCTATATCTTTGTTCACATATCAGATCTGGTGCCTAAGCTGCATATTATAGAACCTACAAAACCGGACAATGGCTGGATAAGCAGATACACAAACTCAAGTAATTCTTTAAAGAAATGGTGATTTCAACAGCTCTACCTCTGGGGGCAATTTTCTACTTATTGCCAAAAGGAATGTAAATGCACAACAGTTGACTCAAATACTTATAGCAAGTCAGCAGCATCCCAGGATACAGATCTAAAGAACGTAAATGTATCAAAGCAAATGAAATAAGAATGCCATAGAGAGACAATTTCCTTTAAAAAGGGATGAGATTTTAAGTGTTTAAGAAAACAAAATTCTTACCTGAAAAGAAATCACCCTCAGCCTAGTAAAAATGCTATCAAATGATAAATTAGTTAATGCAGTCAGAGGACCAAGATATACAGTCAATACATATGATTGATTCTATACTTACTGAACAATATATGCTCAGCCAAGTTGGCTATCAACTGTCTTCTAAAGGGCTCATTGGATAAATCCCAGGAATCACCCAGTGCAGCCTCCGTACCTTCATCCACAACATCATTAGGCCTGAAGATAGCATAAAAATAACGTACGGTGTGAAAACATCCAAGTCTTGTCAAACTCTAACCTACATTATCATCATTTACATACATTAAATGAACTATAATGCACAAATAAAATCAGACATTCTAACAAGGATACAAAAACGTCTTTAAGCATTACAAGTCCCACAAAGTTCTCATTAACTACTTTTCTCAACATATTCCAGACTCTTTCTTCATGTTATAACACATATTCCTAGATCTTCTAAGAAAAGCAACACAGAGTATTCACTTTGTTCTTTGGCTATTCAGACTTCTCCATTACATCAGACATATCCCACAACCCTTTCCTTTAATGAATACGAGCAACAAAAAACATATAATGCAAACCTTTTTAGAATAGAGTTTTCAGTCCAGCTGTTTTGCATATCAAAGCAAGGGTATGACATGGCATGACAATGCTTTAAAGACAAATGACTTACTCAACTTCTCTTTACAGGAACCAATTAGTACCACACAGGCTTAGACAAGCCATGCAAATTACTCAAATTAAATATAAAATAGTCTAAAATTCAGGAATATCTCCACAACACAGTTTCACATTTTGAGCAAAAGTAATTAACAGACAGGAGCTCACTGACAATAGCCCTGTCAATCACTGTATTGTGCTGAATCAGAAATCGTTAGTGAGTGAATTAATGTGCGCCTTTCATCTTAGAGTAATTAGAAATAATATCTGAATTATGTGGGAGATTTAAATAAAGATATGTTTTAAAATGTGTCATTTTCTTTCCTTGTACAACACTCCTACAGAATTTAAAATTTATTTAAACCAATAAAGTTCACTTGAAATTATTCTATAACTATACAGAATTTAACAGAGAATGATAGCATTCCTATAGTTTATTTGAACAGGAGTTCTACAGCAGGGATATATTCTTCAATTTATTAGAATTGTATAGGATAGTTTAAAAATCCTAGAGTAAAATTTTTGTGTTTGTGTTCTATTTTATAGGATTTTTCCATAAGGGTTACATGGGAAACAATTTCATTATTCGTAAGGACATAACTACCAGACACTACTGGAAATATATATTAATCCAAAAATACTACCAAAAAGGTTCCAGAAAAACATCCTACCGTGAAGGAAGTATAGCTGGTAACAGAGCTTGCTCCAAAGATAGCATGGCAGGCATAGGTTTTTGACTTTGGCTGTCTAGGTATTCCTGTAAATATAATACTTATTTGTACATTTTCCCATTAATTGTAGCATCCAACAGCTAATTTTGCTATCTTATTTGTACCAATCAAAAAAAAAAAAAAAAAAAAAGCAACCATGAAAGAGTAAATACAAAAAAAATAAAGGTGAGATAGTGGAAAGATCACTACAGTTTCTTCACTGGTGCTTTGGTGGTTCTGTCTGGAGTTGGCATCAGGTAGAGGAGAACCTTTCCCTCTGAATAGAATTCTGAGTTTGGGGAAAATACTGCAATTAAAAAAAAAACCCACACACACAAGGGAAAGATTCCCTTGCACCTCTTTGGCAGAAACGGCCTTGGGGATAGATCTTGCACCATTAAAGTGAATGGGAGTTTTTCCATTGATTTGAATGGGAGCAATATCAAGTCCCCAGTGGAGGAGCAGCATATGGATGACATTAACGGTCTTATACTGCCCTCCTCACAGACTCTAGCATACAGGGCCATCTCCACAGATGAACACCACTACAGAAATTCTGGCAGTGACAAACTACAGGCAACGATGGGGAGACTGCTGTAAATTAGACTTCCCAGAATCCAGGCAGCAGGAAGGTGTCTAGAAAAAAAACCACCTTTGCCCCCCATCCACTTGGCTGTATCTTCTGTGCTGTGTTTCTCAGGAGGTACAGCACATGACTGGACCTCAAGAATTCTATGCTTTTAACAAATAACTAAAACTTCTGTCTTTAAAGGTTATCACTTAAGTTACTCTGACTTCAGGACATTATGTTCTTCTGGTTTCTATATAGACTGGTTTGGCAAAAACATTTACCTTCAAGCAAAGCTACTTAAATAATTAGGGGTAAATTTTCACAGACAGCTCTCTACTCAGCTTACACCGCATGCTCACAAATGCCTTACAGTACTATATGTATATTACATCAACATTATTTCCATTATCAAACTCAATCTCAGCAAAAAGATATCCAATTAATTTGACCATGTCTACTTTCTATAAACCCAGGTTGAGTGGCAAAGTTTGGGATGCCAAAATTAGCTTTGTTTTTCAAACTGAAATTCTGTACATTTTAATACATATCGCTGAATAAGACCTAAACATAAAAAACTATTTGACAGTCAACTACTGTACAGGAAATATATTTCCCCATTTTTTTTGCACAGCAATACACAGTTGATCAGATGCCTCATTGGGAATTTTTACTTTCCTCTATTATTGATCACTCCTGCAAGATAGATACTGGCTTTATGTCCAATGACCCAGTCTGGTCTGACATTCTGTTATAACACTCGAATCTGTACTGGACCTCACACCACGGATGGTCACCCTATGAATCTTCTCAGGGGTACCAAATAGTGATTTTTTTGAAAAACAGCTTCATTGCATTGATAGGCTGAAAACTGTACTTCTGTGCCAACAGTTTAGTTGTGGTTTCCTGCATTTTAAAGCAGCTAAGAATTCATAAGTGTTTTTATGGATATGAAACTTACTTTTAAGGAAAATGGTTGTGCAAAGTCTACTCTGACACATCCGTAATTCTTCCGCAGCATTCTGAAGACTCCTCTGGCTACGCTCCAAAGGCTTTCGTTCTTCTTAGGCTTCCCCTGCACAACATTGAAAAGCAAAACCAATGTTCGTTTGCAATTAAAAGTTCATTGATATTTAACGGAAGCATAACCACAGTTACAATAAATCCAAGTCTTTTGACATGCAGCTTTAAAAGTCAAAGAGTAGAGCCATGACAAAAGTCTAGGGAATCATATGGCTTTTTATTATTTGTATTTGTTAAGTGATGAATTTGTATCCAGTGATATACAAGACTCAAATATCAAGATAGCTTTCTAGGTCAAGGACTTTCATGATTCATGTTACTTTGCATTTTTAAATCTGACACAAAAAGTTTAAGCACTCATGGCATAGCAGTACTAGCACAAAAATTAGATACATTTTTACTTAACAAACAGAAAATCCCCTAGGCAAAACAATAAGTCTTCAGTTGCTCCTTACCAGCTGTTCATTGTTATAGTGACCTTCAATGATGCGATCATAGGAGATTCCCACAGGTATAATTAGTATGTCAGGGGTGGCATTTGTGAAGAGAGCATCTACCACCACAGATAAGAGACCTGCTCTGGCACAGGATGTTTTTCCACTCCGAGAACGTGTGCCTTCCAGGAATATCTCTAAGAACTGCTGCTGTCTAAGCAACTCCTCTATGTGCTAAAGGGATAGTGAGTAAAAGAAAAAACAAAAAAACTAACGATACAGACATATCCACATAGAAATGCACTGTTCCATATCAGCAATAGAATCCTCTTTACAAAACTGGAGCCAAGATCAATCCAAATCTGCATGAATAATCATGAATTATAACAGGAAATTAGTGTTTTACACAACTAAATTAGACACCTAAATTATTCGCTTCTCTGGATTTCCCAGTATGGCCCATCTTCTAAATTGCAAGTACATCTTTCTTTTTGTATCTTGAATAGTGCCAAGCACAACATCAGCACATACATAAACAAAATTTCAACAAAGTCAGTAGGGTTACTCTCAGGAGTTCCCAAACTTTTGTACATGTATGGCAGGGTGGCATGAGAGCTTGCTGGAAATGATGCACCAAAATTCTTTTTAAAAAATATTTTGGTTTCAAATGAAGAGTCATTCCATGCACTGCAGTACATCCTACAATGCCTGAGAAACAAAACACTCTCCTGGACACGTTCAGCAATTTCGATGAGTAACACTGTACGACCATGTCATCACAGGAGCTTTATTTAGCAGGGGGTTGAATGCTGTGCGAACTGTACTCTCAGGTGGTGCCCAGCTGGCTAGCTTTTTGCTGGGCCTAGCCTTGCACCAAACCACACAGCTCGAACTACTGGGGAGATTTTGCAAAGTTCCATATAACAGTGCCAGAGCTTCTCTCATCTGAAAAGACACACGAGTGCAGAGCCGCTGCAAAACCTACAGCTGCAGGGAGCGTGAGATAAAAAGGCCCCCACACAGGAAGCTGCTGCAGGGGGTAGAGGGGGAAGGATTGTTGGCCAGCTGCAGTGGATAAACGCCTGGCTACAGGACTAAGGAGAGCTGCCTGGCTGTTCACCAGGACAGCAGCCAGCTGGCTATAATTTGAGCCTCCTCTCAGCAGGGGGAGCCACTGTGCAGCGTGCCCAGCATTCTGCTGAGGAGCAAGATGCTTCATGGGGCTGAAGCCTCTCCAATTCCAGCCAAGACTCCCCACATCTCTCTATAGCTGCCCTCTGCCCTTTGGCACGCGTGCACCCTTCTTTGTAATGGCACTTCTCGTATTCTCTCCCAGAGCTTCTCAAAATATTTCATATTTTTCTCGATTTAAATTTTGTAAGACAGGAAGCAAAGTGAATTCTGGCTACTGTTCAATGATAATCCCGATAAAATTAGCAGGAATTTAAAACTTAGATTAGACAAATTAAAAAGAGTCAATCCACTGAGTGTAGTTAATGGCATATCACAGCATATCAAGACAGCATTTATGACATTTAATTGTTTAACATGAAAGAAATAACGGCTGCCTCATTATGTTTCTTTTTGATGCACGGTCTTAAAAACTTGAAATGTTTACAAAGGACGTTATAATTACAGCAGGTTGGGAACTTTTAGATTAAACCTTTTACGGAAAATGCTGATTTGACAACACCAAAACTTTTCATGGAAACACAGCCGTTTCAATTCAACTTTCACCAGGAAGGTTTTCCATCATGAAGTTTCTGATCAGTATGAGACACCCCAGAATAGCATAATCTAGTATTAGGGCACTCTGCCTTTTAGACTAAGAACTTGAACCTAGGTTTTCCAGATCCCAGACGTGTGGTCTAACCGTAGGGCTACTGGCTATTCTAGAGTGATCTCTTTTTTTACTACAAATTTTTGAACTGTCTTGATTTCATGCCACATCAGAATATAAATAAATGGCAAAACCTCAACATTTTTCACAAAATGGAATTCTTGTTTTCATGCCAGCCCTAATTATAATTGAACATTTTAGGTTTCTTTAGGGATATATTTTACCATAGAGTCCAGAAATACTTAAATTAAACCTACTGAGATCTAAAACAAATGTGCAAAAAAAAAAAAGAAGAAGAAGAAGTGTGCATGTGGTACTTCAAATACCAATTAAGTACATGAACAAATACAAATTGAGAACTGCTGCTCTAGATTTACCTTAGTAGAAGTGAAATCAGAAGCTGTCCCAGTAGGCCTAATTTTAGTGTCAATTTACACTGAGGGCAATCCCATATCCCCGTTAGAGACTCACACAGGGGGAAAATTTGATCCTGACAGGTGCTGAACACCCTCGACTCTCATGCACTTCATAGGTGCAGGACCTCACTCGGCACAGAATTTATATTTTCTCTCTAATGTAACAAAACACACATACACACGCTAAAATCAAGATAATAAACAATTTAACTTTCTCATCAGGCAATGCTGTTCAAATTAATGAAGTTACAGAGAACAAACTTACATTTTCCCGTCTCTGTGACGATTCAAATTTTATATTTGCAAATTAAGAAAAGATACATACCACATACAGCAAAGCTCTATAAAGGACATCTTTACGTCCGTGAGGGTTCTCATCCAACCTCCTCCGAATGAAAAAGCCTCCCAGCTTGCGGATCAATGTGCTACAAATCAACAAATGATTCTATTCACTGATTTTAGTCAAATATGAAAAGAGTGGAATGTATAAACCAGCCAACAGCTTCAGGAAATAATTAGATGAGGCAGAACAATGTGCATATCTCAGCCATTCTCCCTCAAATGAAAGAGAGGAAGAATGTTCTAGTGGTCAGGGCACTAGTCTAGGACCCAGGTTCAATTCCCTGCTCTGCCAAACTCCCTGTGTGACCCTGTAAAATGGGATTAAGAGCACTGCCCTCCCTCACAGGGATGTTGGGAGGATAAATACACTACAAATTCTATGGCGCTCAAATTTAATAGTGAGGGGGGGGGCATATAAATACCGAAGATAAATAGATGGAGTGCTCTGGGAGAATTCTAGTCCCCACATTACTGCCAAATTTCAAAAGCTTATGTGAGTGTTCTCAATCTTTCAACACTTGACATAACTTACAAAGATGAGGGCTGCAGTATTTAACTTAAACAGACCTCAGTGTTCAAAGTTCTATGTTGCCTGCCACTAACTGAATACACAATTTCCCCCAAATCCCAATGAGTCTCCACAGATGAATGGGAACAAATGCTCTTAAACTTGTGCTAGCCCCCATTTATCAGGATTTCTTCATACACCCCTTCCTCAGAGCGACTCAGTAACTAAGTCTCAACACAATATTCTTCCTTTTCCAATTTCCTTAACAAAGAATGTCTCCAAAGGATTTTGCAAGACTCTCTCTTGAATAAGACCAAATAAGACCAAAGTAAAGCTAGATAGGACCGAAGTAAATTCCAAGGTATGACCACGACGACTATCACAAATCCTAAACAATTTGGGGCAGATCCTCAGCTGGTGTGGAGCTATGACAATATACACCAACTGAGCATATGCCCCTTTGGCTTTATTTTTGAGAGCAAGTTAACGTTTAGCTCAGCATATTATCCTTACCTGAAGATGGGGATGTTGAGGTTATTCCCTGCAGCAATGTACGGTGCTTTGATGTTATGGCAGAAAAGAACGAATGTGAGGAGCAGATAGTCGATGTGAGATTTGTGAACAGGCAAGAAGATAAGAGGCAAATTCATCTATTTGGGGGGGGGGGGAAGAAAAAAAGATGACACAAAATTAATGGGATACTCTGGAGCAAAGAGAAGATTACTCACCTTGTGCAGTAACTGAGGTTCTTCGAGATGAGTGTCCCTGTGGGTGCTCCATAGGTGCATCTCTGCGCCTTTGCGCGGAGAGTTTTACAGCAGTGCCCATACGGGTCGTGTACGCACGGTGCCTACCTTGTGCACTGTTGTCTGTTGAAGGGTCGCCTGTGCGACACACACTTCTCAGTTCCATCTCCACCTCAAAGCCTGTACCCAGCTCCGAAGTAGAGGGAAGAGGGTGTGTAGTGGAGCACCCACAGGGACACTCATCTTGAAGAACCTCAGTTACTGCACAAAGTGAATAACCTTCTCTTCTTCGAGAGGTGTCCCTGGGGGTGCTCCATTCCAGGTGACTGTAAAGCAGTGTCCTTTAGGATGGTAGGGGCTTCGGAGTAGGAAATAAAACAGCAGAAAGTACCGCTCGGCCAAGCTGAGTCTCTGTTTTAGGGCCTTGCAAGATAGCATAATGTTTGGCAAAAGTGTGTTTGGATGCCCAGGTGGCAGCCTTGCAAATGTCTATCAATGGGACATTGTTTAGAAACGCCATGGACATCGACAGGGACCTCGTGGAATGCACCCAAATGGTTGCTGGAAGCTGAGCGCCTTTTAGCTGATAGCATAGTCGAATGCATCCGGATATCAATTTAGAGAGCCTCTGTGTGGATATGGGCGCTCCCTTGGACCGTTCCACTATGGATACGAAGAGTTTAGGAGTAGCCCGAAATGGTTTAGTTCTGTCCAGATAAAAGGCCAAAGCCCTTCTAACGTCCAGAGTGTGCATGGTCGCCTCGAACGAATTTGCGTGTGGCTTGGGAAAGAAAGTTGGGAGCTGCAGAGGTTCATTAATGTGGAAGGACGAGTGCACCTTGGGTAAGAATTTGGGATGGGTGTATAATGTTTCACTCTATATGATTTTATGAAAATATGCTAATGAGTGAATATTATATAACTGGAATATACTTCATGCAAAAGGTCTCTTGTAAGGTATCATTACAAAGCTTATAATCTACTGAGTGTGGTCATCCTATTTGTATAAATGTATCACTCATATCTGAAACTAGAAATATGAAATATAACTCTGAGGGCCTATTGTAATTATGCAAAGTGTGGGCTATTAATGGTGGTTTGGAATCTTGATGACTCCCATTAACCAGGACAATTGTCTTTAGATGGCTCTGTTTTACTGGTAAGTCTTCCTGTATGTGTGTGTGCTGCCAAGTGGGTAATGAAGTCTTACAGTGACATGTGATCACTTCACCTGAACTGGAATCCATCTTTAACCTGGTGCTTTTCCATTGAGAAGGAAGGGTGGGAACCCAGAGGGACGAAGGATTCCCGCCTTATGCAAAAAATGTATAAATGGGTGGAAGACAACAGAGGAGGCAGCCATCATGAGGAATCCCCTTGCTACCACCTAAACTGGAACAAGGGCTGTACCAGGGGAAAGGACTGTGTCCAGACTAGGAAGGCATCCGGTCTGTGAAAGAAACTTATTGAAACATCTCTCAGGGTGAGATTTTATCTGTACTCAGTTGTATTACTGTATTAGGCTTGGATTTGCATGTTTTATTTAATTTACTTGGTAATTCACTTTGTTCTGTCTGCTACTACTTGGAACCACTTAAATCCTACTTTCTGTATTTAATAAAATCACTTTTTACTTGTTAATTAACTCAGAGTATGTATTAATACCTGGGGGGAGGGGGGGGCAAACAGCTGTGCATACCTCTCTATCAGTGTTATAGAGGGCGAACAATTTATGAGTTTACCCTGTATAAGATTTATACAGGGTAAAACGGATTTATTTGGGGTTTAGACCCCATTGGGAGTTGGGCATCTGAGTGTTAAAGACAAGAACACTGTCTCAGCCATGTAGAGGCTATTGCAGGGTGGGCAAACTTTTTGGCCCGAGGGCCACATCTGGGTATGGAAATTGTATGGCGGGCCATGAATGCTCATGAAATTGGGGGTTGGGGTGCAGGAGGGGGTGAGGGCTCCGGCTGGGGGTGGGGTTGGGATGAGGGGTTGGGGGTGCAGGAGGGTGCTCCAGGCTGGGACCAAGGGGTTTGGAAAGCAGGAGGGGGATCAGGGCTGGAGCAGGGGGTTGGGGCGCCGAAGGGAGTCAGGTGTGCAGGCTCTGAGCGGCACTTACCCCAAGCAGCTCCCGGAAGCAGCAGCATGTCCCCCCTCTGGCTCCTATGCAGAGGCGCAGCCAGGCGGCTCTGCGCCCTGCCCCGTCCGCAGGCACTGCCCCTGCAGCTCCCATTGGCCGTGGTTCCTGGCCAATGGGAGCTGTGGGGGCAGCGCTTGAGGCAGGGGAACCCTTGGTTTTCCCTACACATAGGAGCCGGAGGGGGGACATGCCGCTGCTTCCGGGATCCAAGTAGAGCCATGGCACATGCAGAGCAGGGCAAGCCCCCAACCCAGCTTCCCAGCTGGAGCACAGGAGCGGGGCAAGCCCCAGACCCCACTCCCCAGCGAGAGCTCGAGTGCCAGATTAAAATGTCTGAAAGGCCGGATGAGGCTCCAGGGCCGTAGCTTGCCCACCCCTGGGCTATTAGGATGACTCTGGCTCTGTCGGTCCTTATTTTCTGTATAACCCTGGGGAGCAGTGGTATCAGTAGAAATGCATATAGAGGTCTGCGATCCAGTTGATTAAGAACACGTCTCCCCAAGAGTGTTTCCCCAGGGCCGCTCTGGAACAGAATAGGGGACATTTGCTGTTGCTGGCTGTGGCAAAAAAGTCTATACGTGGGTGACCTCACTGTTGGAATACATGTTGAAGTACTGGGTTGCTCAGTTCCCATTCATGGTCCTGAGGAAACTGTATGCTGAATTCGTCTGTCATGGTGTTCTGGCAGCCAGGTAGATATGCAGCGGAAATGTGGATGTTGTAACGGATGCATAGATTCCAGAGCTTGATAGCCTCAGTGCAGAGTGAATGGGATCTGGCTCCCCCCTGCCTGTTTATATAAAACATACAAGCGATGTTGTCGGTCATCACTCGTACGTGTTGGTTTTGTATGAATGGTAGGAAGTGGAGGCAGGCATTGCACACAGCGCGAAGTTCCAGGAGATTTATGTGTAACCCGGTCTCTATTGTGGACCATAGCCCCTGAGCTGTGCGATGTTGCATGTGTGCTCCCCACCAGACGAGGAAGGCATCTGTCGTGAGCAATTGTGACAGGGGGTCCTGTGAAAACGTCCTGTGCTGGTTGTGTGGGTGAGTCCACCAGATTAATGATTCCTTGATCTTGTGAGGCATTGTTAAGAGGATGTTCATGTTGTGCTTGTTTGGTTTGTACACTGTTGACAGCCATCCCTGCAGGCAGCACATGTGCAAACATGCATGTCTGATCACAAATGTGCACGCTGCCATTTGGCCCAAAAGTTGTATGCATTCGTGGGCTGTGGTTTGTGGGCTGCTGCGCCCTGTGGCTATGATTGTTTGTATGGAGTTGAATCTATCCCGCAGGAGCGATCCATCGCTGTTGTGGAGTCGAGAAAGGCGCCCTCGCTGTTGTGGAGTCAAGATAGGCACCGAAGAATACCAACTGTTGGGTAGATTCTATCGTTGATTTCTGTGTGTTTATTTGTAGGCCGAGGCTGTGGAAACAGCTTATTGCCATTTGCGTGGAGCGAACGGCTTCCAATCGAGTGTGCGCCTTGAAGAGAATCGTCCAGGTAAGGGAATATAATTACTCCTTGCTTCCTCATATGCACTGTTGCCACTGTGAAGATCTTGGAAAAGACACGGGGTGCTGTTGACAGGCCGAAGGGTAGCACCTTGTATAGTTAGTGGTCCATGCCTAACGTAAATCTGAGAAACCGCCTGTGAGCGGGGTATATCACCACATGAAAATAGGCATCTTGGAGGTCGAGGGCTGAAAACCAGTCCCCCTGTTCCAGCGCTGGTATTATAGTTGTTAGAGTGACCATCCAAAATCTTTGCTTCCTTATGGGCTTGTTTAGTCGCCTGAGGTCGAGGATGGATCATCATCGCCGCTTTTCTTTTGGGTTAAGAAGTAGTGGGAGTAAAATCCTTTTCCCTTGTGTTGTTTGGGGACCAACTCCACTGCCCCCAATTGGAGGAAATGTTCTACCTCTTGGCGCAACAGTAGTTCGTGAGAGGAGTCCCTGAAGGGGTGGGGGTGGCGGTATGGAAAGGAAAGGGATGTATAGCCCAAGTGGATGACTTCTAGGACCCATTTGTTGGTGGTAATAGCTGCCCACTTGATGTAGAAGGGGCATAAACAGTCTCCAAAGAGTTGGATGATAGTACCATGCGTTGGAACCGGCGAGAGGTCTTCTAGGCCCTCAACCAAAGCTTCAAATTTGTTTATTGGAGGAAGGAGGCTGAGACACCATTGCTGGTAGTGGGCGATGACGTTGTGGCTTTTGTCTTTGCATCTGTTGTTGTTGCTGCTTGTATGGTCTCTGCTGAGTATAAGAAGCATATCTGGGGAATTGGTATGGTTGATACCTGTACTATCTTCTCCTTGTAGCAGGGGTAAGGATGCCATGGGACCAGAGTGTGGCTCGCGAGTCCTTCATAGTGTGAAGAACCTCGTTGGTCTTAGCAGCGAGCAGCTTCTCTCCATCGAATGGGAGGTCCTCCACTGTATTCTGTATTTCGCGGGGGAATGTGGAAGATATGAACCGCGACACCCTTCGCATGACTATGGTTGTGGATCTGGCTGCAGTGTCAGCAGCATCTAGTGAAGCTTGCAGCACCATGAGAGCGATGGTTTGACCTTCGGAGACTAATGATTTGAACTGTTGTCTCTTTGCCGCCGGAATGTCATCAATAAAACCGTTAAACTTAGCATAGTTCTTATGGTCATACTTGGCCAGTAGGGCCGAATTATTAGACACTCTGAATTGGAGCGTAGCGGAAGCATAGACTTTTTGTCCGAAGAGGTCTAGCCTCTTGCTGTCCTTATCCGAAGGGGTAGATCTGAAATGTTGTTGCTTGCCCCTTTGGTTGGCCGCCTCTACCACCAGCGAATTAGGAATTGGATGTGTAAATAAAAATTCGGATCCCTTAGATGGGATGTAGTATTTTCGATCAGCCCTTTTACAGGTAGGTAGGATTGTGACTAGTGTTTGCCAAACTGTTTTTGCCAGGTCCATGATAGCAGCGTTAATGGGCAGTGCTATCTTAGAGGAGGAGGAAGTTTGTAAGATGTTGGTTAACTCATGCTGAGTTTCCGACACTTCCTCAAAGGCGATCTTAAGTTCGTCGGCCACTCTTTTAAACAGATCCTGAAACTGGGAAAAATCATCCGCTGTTATAGGTGGTGGAGGCATTATAGCTTCATCAGGAGAAGAGGAGGAATTAGTGGGTGGCAAGGTGTCCGGGGTAGTATCTACTGCCTGCTCTGCCATGGGGTCCCCCTGTATGTCCTCCTCTGCCCTGTAGGAAGGTGGAGGCGGGGATTTAGATGCTTCCCTATGAGGGGGCTAGGGTCTCTGCTGTGGCGTCTTCTATATGACCACCAAGGGCTCCAATAAGACCAGTGGCCTGGATAGGGCATGGGAGGTCCCATCCCTTGGTGTCCATACCAGGGAGGCATGTCACGGTCATAGAATGATCGAGACCTGGGTGGTGTAGCAGTCATGGGTGTTCTGACAAGGGAAGAGTGGTGAGGGGAGAATACCCCTTCAGCCTCGTCGCCCTCATTACTGGAGAATCACAATGGAATTGGAGATAGGTGCTGATGTGGAACTGATGGTCTCGGGGAAACGTCGGTACCGAAGAGAGGAGTCTGTGGAGTGAATGAGACAAGCAAATCCCTATGATACAGAAAATGGCATGGCACCGATGGTGTGGTGCCGTGAGAAGTGTTATCTGCACTGTCGGTACGGAGGGCTGCGTGGGTGCCAGTTATGCTGATGTTAGCGCTGTGGTTCTGGAGGTTTTAGGTTGCAGCGCCAAGGCAGGAGTGGTCACTGGTGCCGTCGCCGTCAGAGGCGCCGGCGGTGCTGTGGTGGAGGCTGACAACTTGGAGCCATTAGCCTCGGTACCGGGGCGGAGGTGCCGGCGGAAGTCATCTTGCGGACAGTGCCAGAAGTGCCTGGAGTATCATATGTGCTGAGGCGCGGCACAGTCAGCACTGATGAGAGCGATCTCATTGGTGACCGTTTTTTACTGGTCTGCGCTCTATGAGACAATGTAGAAGGTGGTTTTTTGCTGGTTCCATCTATTTTGGGGAGCTAGGTAGTGAAGGAGCCGGTGACCCAGGGGGCTGTTGTCCTGGGTCGGAGGCCGGTCTCAGGAACTTCTCCATGAGTAGGAGTTTCAGCCCCAGGTCCCTGTCTCTTCGTGCCCTAGCTTTAAGTTTGCTGCAATGGGCACACTTCCAGGGAACATGAGATTCACCCAGATAGCGGACACATTGTGAGTGTCTATCTGACACTGGCATTGCCTCTCTACGAGGTACACCCGGTGAGCCTGGCATAACAGTGGCTAGTATCTAACTATGGGCTGAAAGAAAAAAAAATGTGGGGGGGGAGGGGGGGCGCACACAGAGGGGAATTAAAAAAAAAAAACGAAACTTGGCACTAAAATACCAATGTTATAAACTGGCTAACACTAAATAACTATTTACTGATCTGACTAAAAACTAGATATGAACGGGACTGCGGCATTCTGTCTGAGGCCGGAGGAGTCCGGGTCGCGCACACGACACTTCAACAGACAACGGCGCGTGAGGCAGGCACCGCGCGTGCACGACCCATACGGGCACTGCTGTAAAACTCTCCGAGCGAAGGCGCAGGGTCACCCCTACACCTGGAGTGGAGCACCCACAGGGACACCTCTCGAAGAAGAATTTTGTCTTCTAAATTTTCTTTACCGAGTAACACCTTAGATTAGTAAAACTGAAGGAATTTTAGTTTACACTTTTCCACTTTTTTGCTTTGACAGTGAGAACAAACTAGGCAATTGCACTAGCAATGTTTGAACTGTAGGCACTGCAGGGAGCAGTAGAATGACATTAGCAGGTTCTTCAGACTTACAGTATCAATGCAAGTATAAGACAATTATTTGAGATGTGCCAAAATTTTCCACTGTCACTGTAAACAGGTTGTTGACTTGTTTTGTAAAAAGGTAACTTAACTTTATCTATAGCAGTTTTCCCAGGCATTGTACTCCAAAATGCTAACAGGGTAAATGATTGCATAAGGAAAAAGCTGCAATTTTATTGTCACTGCATACTATCTATCCAATGTTGCACAATGTCTCCAAATACTCTCAGTAAAGTTCCTTAGAAATCAATGGTGCCTCTCTCTCATTTCAGTGCAATTATTTATTACTTGATAGTGTATGGGTCATACAGCACCTTTCTGTGGTAAATTCTGCATGAAATGTGTAGAATTTCAGGATATTGATATTGAGAAATGGGAGGAGTAAGGAGACTGGTAGAACTTGAAAGGATGCTTATAATACATTTAAATAAATAAACAAGCAGTACGTGAGGCACTTTGCAGACAAGTATGAAGACCAGGTTATTCCTTGAAGTCTAAATGTATGTATAAGTAGTTTTTAAAAGTTTAGTAATTTATTAGCCTGCAGCATGTATCAGCATGGGGGGGAGGAGAGAGAGAGAGAACAAAAACATTCTACAGTGGTGTCAAGTATCAGAGGGGTAGCCGTGTTAACAGTGGGTCACATCAGACATTACACTCAAAAATGATCCTGAAACTTGAGACAAAACCAGAACTTGGCTTGGTCTTTTAGGGTGCTGGGAACACACAGCGGAAAGAGCACAATATCTAGAATATCTAGGATTATCTAATAAAGATGGGTCTGCTGAATGGTATGTTCACAGAACTGGACAGCATAGGCTCTGAACTGGGGACTGATTCTGATCTCATTTAGACTGGTATAACTTCACTGACTTCAATGGAGTCACTCCTGATTTACACCAGTGAAAGTAACATCAGAAGTTTCCCCATGTTTTAAAAGTTTATGTAATTTTCTTACCTTGGTGGCTGCTTTGACCATCTCCAATTGGCCTTTGTGGATCTGAATGTTCCAAAAGAAGCTGTTGAATAATTTCAGTAACACCCAACCAGTCAACCTAAGGGTGAAAAATGTTAAACCCAAGAGAAGTTTAAGTTTCATTCAAAGTGGCCTTCCTGTTGTATTGCTTTTATAACCAATACTGTCACATAGAGATGTAGAGTTTGCAACACCAGCTGGTCAGTGGAGTTGTTGCGGGCATAATCAGGGAGAATTCCTTCCTAACATCTCTAGTGATCAGCTTAAGTTACTGCAGCAAGATGCTTAAGCTGATTTAGGCAAAAACAATAGAGGGTACCTTTGGGCTGATGGCAAGCAGCTTAATTCAGAAAAAAGTATATTTATTTAATTTTATCATATTATTTGTAACTTGGAAAGCCCACAGATTCTTTGTGTTCAAATATGAGAGTATGATTACGCTTCATTTTTAAGGCTAAAACCTATAAACCCTCGTGTTTTGGGGTGGCATTAGGGTCAGCATTAAAATAGGAATCTTTAGGCTGTGCTCATGTACAAAGGCAAAGACTGGGGATCCTTCCCCTGATGCTAGGCAAGCATAACCATAGTTTGGTGAAGTATTTTTATTACCTGATCAAAGCAGGTGAGACGTTTGCTACCATTTCTTGGAGAATCCTTCTAGCTTTTTTCTTCACTTTGCTGATGGCCTTGAGGTCTGTCTGAGTACCTGCAGCACTTAATACAGAAGCCTCCTCTACAATGGCCTTCTGCACTCTGATTTTAAAAATAAGACACAAGACAGTTCTGTAACAAATGAGTTCAGCTTATTGACGGCTTCTAGAAGGAATGAACATGGGCAATTCTATGGTATAACTATCGCAGTAAGTTTTAAGATGAAAGAAAACGCACATCAACATGGTTTGTGTTTCATTTGCCATAAACTGAAATTCAATGGTCATCTAAGTTTTGATTAAATACTTGTAAAATGAAATGGACCAATCTGCAGGTAAACTGGTATCAGCTGGTCAATGATTTGCAGAAACATATTAAAAGTTATAAATACAGAGTGTGACAGACCCAGACCAGTGGGGTACAGGAGTCTGGTAGAGGGCAAATATACTGGTCACTGGATGAGTAGTTTTCTGTTCCCTGAGTGACCAGAGCAGGGGCTGCACTAGAGTAATCAGGAACCTGCTAGAACCAGTTAAGGCAGGCAGGCTAATTAGGACACCTGGAGCCAATTAAGAAGCTGCTAGAATCAATTAAGGCAGGCTAATCAGGGCACCTGGGTTTTAAAAGGAGCTCACTTCAGTTTGTGGTGCGAGTGTGAGGAGCTGGGAGCAAGAGGCGCAAGGAGCTGAGAGTGAGAGGGTGTGCTGCTGGAGGACTGAGGAGCACAAGTGTTATCAGACACCAGGAGGAAGGTCCTGTGGTGAGAATAAGGAAGGTGTTTGGAGGAGGCCAGGGGGAAGTAGCCCAGGGAGTTGTAGCTGTCATGCAGCAGTTACAGGAGGCACTATAGACAGCTGCAGTCCACAGGGCCCTGGGCTGGAACCCGGAGTAGAGGGCGGGCCCGGGTTCCCCCCAAACCTCCCAATTGACCTGGACCGTGGGTTCTTCCAGAGGGGAAGGTCTCTGGGCTGTTCCCCAACCCACATGGTGAATCTCTGAGGCAAGAAAATCCACCAATAAGCGGAGGACCCACCAAGATAGAGGAGGAACTTTGTCACAAGAGGCAAATATCATTCACTGGCTATCAAAGTTAACCCTTGACAGAGTATGGCAAGTGCTGGCCTTTAATAAGTTTTTCCATTCCAACAACACATCTATAAAATATAAAATTTTAAAAGCAAGGGTCTGAGAGCTCTCAGATCAATGGCTGATGTTCAAAGTATTCCTTAAATTTGTGCAAGTATTCCTGGATATTATGAAAGTCGGCTCAGAAACTGAGTGAATTAGGAATCCAACTATAAACACTAGTTCAAAAAGCTACTACAGAATGAGAGCATAGACTATAAATCCACCTCTTGATAGGAGTAGGGCCTATTATGGTTGCCTCTTGTTTTGTGCAGAGCTTTTTTTTAAAATCTGTAATTAAATAAAAAGACAATGCTTCTATTTTTCTTTTTTTACCGCTTTAGCAAACTCCACTTATCTTAACTGAAAGATTTATGCAGTTAATAGTTTACACTTCTATAGCACGTGCCATGTTAGGTTCCCAAAGTGGTTTACAAATATTAACCAAACTTCACAAAATCAGTGAAATAGGTACACTTTAATGGGGGGAAACGAAGCAAGTGATTAAGGAACTAAGTGAGCTTCCGTACTTGTCCAAGATCACACAACAAGTCTGTGGCAACAGAACACTAATCACCCAACAACCTGTCTTGTACTTAAAAAAAAAATCTCAGGTAAGGCCCAACCCTGGAAAGTGCTGAGCACTCCCATTGATTTCAGGGGGAGTAAAACGTGCTAAGCCTCTTGCAGAATTGGACTGAAAGAGTGAATGTGCTGCAGAGCTTCTTTTGCTTTTTTTCAATCCAGTTATAGGACTAGAGGGGAACAAATCCTGACTTAACGATTAGCTTGATATTTCATTTGGAGTTTATTAGCGGAGACAAGAATTATCTCTAAAAGATCCTTCCCAAAACATAGAACAAATTCCATGAAAGAAGTTCTTGGGGATTAGAATACAACGAATGCTTCCCCTTTACAAGCCTTCATTCCAGTTACACTAAGAATATCTGACACATTATGAACTTCGATCTAGACCGTTATGTGACATGCCACCTTCCTATTATTTTTAAAATGTTTCAACTTATGATCACCTCAGTTGATCATTCATTATTAGCTGGAAAGCTATAGATAGGGCCCTACCAATTTCACGGCCTTAAAAAATGCGCCACTGACCGTGAAATAAGCGCTTCCCCGTGAAATCCAATCGCCCCCTGGTGCTAAGATCCCCCAGCCAACAGGGTTCCTAGCTCCAGCTGGGCTGGGGAGGGACAGGACTTGGCCATCCCCTGCACAGCTGCTCTGAAGGGTAGGTGGGAAGACCAGACCCACCTCGGGTGCCTCCCCCTGCTGCAGGACGCTCTGGGACAGCGTTGGGTCCGATCTTCTCTGTGCTGCTGGGAGCGCCCCAGCAGGGGACTCCTAGCTGCTAGTCCGGGCAGGACAGCACTTGCTCTTTCCCTGCAAGGCTGTTCCTGGGTATCTCTCCCGGCTGCAGAGAGTTCCGCACCCCCTCCACCCCACTTGCTTCCTGTCCCCCCTCCTTTTGCAGCTGCCTGGGGAGGGGACATTGACACTTTACAGCAGCAAATCACACACAGGACTCAACTCACTGACTGGAAGAAATGGACATTTGGGAGGTTTTGTAGTGTAGTGATCTCTATTGACTGCCTACAAAAAGCCATGTGTAATTACTGTAATTTGACTGTCCAAAGTAAAACAAAAACATCAAAGGTGATTACTGCAGCAGATCCTGTGAAAGAATTTGGAAGCCAAATTCTACATGCCGATGGTGACAAACTGTTTTGTACAAGCTGCAATGTTTCGTTGGATCACACACGCCGGGCAATGGTTCAGCACCACAGACTCGGAAACCCATCAAAGCAGAAAGAGGGCTGCAGATAATGCATTGCTGGTAAACGAAAAGTTAAAAAACATTTCTTCTCTTTTTAAGAAGGTGACAGAGAGCTCCGAGACCTGACATTTAGGTAGAATGGAACTTGTGGATGCATTTGCAAGTGCTAATATGCCATTGGATAAACATGATCACCCAAAGCTGTGTGAGTTCATTCAACGGAACGTACAAAATGCCGGTTACTTACAAAGTGCGAATAAGCTCTGACAGGACTACCATCCAAAGGTTTTACTACACATTTTGAGGAGATGAAATCTCAAAGTAACTCATGAGAGTCTTTTGCAATTATTTTGGATGAGTCCACAGATAAGCAAGACAACTAGGTACTGCATGTTCTGTTTGATTTTATTTCTGACAAGGCCGAAGATGTACTGACAGGAAAGCTAACAACAATGCTTGCCGACTGCATTTATTTGGATGCTTTGAACTAAACTACAGTTTCCCAAGCGATAATTAAAACCGTTTTAAAATACTTTGTCAAAGTTCGCACTGTATCTGCTTTCATAAGCGACAATGCAACTTGCATGACAAAATCTTTCTAATTGGTTCTCCAAGGTCTAATGCCAAATGCTGTCCATATTAGATATAATGCACATATAATTTCTCTTGTCAGGGAGCTATGGAGATGCGAGTTTGGTAAAGCTGAGAAACTGGTCAGCTACATTAAAAAGATCTTCAAACACTGCCCTAGCTGCAAACTTTGATACAGGCAGCACATTGCAAACACGACTGAAATGACTGAAATTGGGGAACAAAAAATTGCACTTTCCCGAGAGCCAGTAAGGACTTGTTGGAATTCCTGGTTTCAGGCTGTATAATACCATACAGCTCACCTGAAGTACTCCTCTGAGTTAGTCTCAGAAGAGCTGACACTGACACCGAAAATGCAGGTTTTAACAGCACTGTCAACCCTTCTAAATGATGCTCAGCTGAATGAGGAAGTTCAGTTCGTTGCCAAGAATGCCATAGGACTCATGAACTTAATCACTAGGTTTGAATCTCAACGTGTCACAATCCACCAAGCGTACAACAAAGCAATGGATGTACTGTTCTGGGCTAAAGCACAGGCAAACGAAAATCACTCTGACAATGCTGAGTTAAATGCCAGTGCTCAGCAAGTGTTTCTTGCATGGAAAAGAAACTCAGACAATACTACTGCTATGGGGAAGAGTCAAGTGATGTAACAAAAACGGCTCCAAAGTTTCAACAACTTGCAGCAGGGTTCCTAAAAGCAGTGTGTATTTTTGACCATGCACAAATGCACCTGTTGATGGTGAATTTAACCTTGCTTAATGCAATCCCTGGCTTTGATAAGAATTGTAAGCTGGAGATGCCTACTCACAAAACTATTGTGAAAGACGTGGACTGTAGTTTGCCTGTGCTACAGTTTTGGAACTCAGTGGAAGGCAGAATCCCCCATCTTGCAAGGCTAGCTCGGCGCTGTCTGACAATTCCAACAAACTCCGTGGATGCAGAGAGAGCAGTGTCTAAACACAGGCAGGTGTTTAAAGCACAGAGACAGGGAATGAAGAAAGACACAGTTGCTGTATGCTCCATGCTGACATTCAAAACCAGAATTTTCCCCCCACACACTTTTTTTTTTTAAATCATCTTAAGGCTGTGGTTCTCAAGTTTGAGGCTACCAGTTGAGATCACTACCATACTAAACTGTCTCAGATGCCCGTATCTACCAATCAGGGAGTTGAGCCCTGTATGTTATTTGCTGCTGTACAGTGTCAATCAATAAATCCTGTCAAGTTCACATGTCCTTTCGTTATTTTATTGAAACAAGCTAATAATTGCATCTGGAAGGGGGGGTACACCCTGTACAGTAATCCCTCCCCCTTCGGCGCGATGGGGGCAAGAAGTGAATGTGTGTGTAAGGGGGGGGGGGTGCATTGCAGAGCTTTCTGCAGGCAGGAGAAGCACCAAGAGCAGCCGTGCAGAGGAAGAGCAAGTCTTGTCCCTCCCAGGCCAGCCGGCCGGGACTAGCAGCTAGAAGCCCCTGACTAGGGCGCTCCCAGCAGCACGGGGGAGATCAGACCCACCTCTACCTCTGGGAACTTTCTGCGGCTGCAGGAAGCTCCGCGGTTGCTGCCTTCAGAGTCCAGCTCGGAAGGCAGCACAGAAGTGAGGGTGACAATCCCATAACCCCCCTACAACAGGTTTGTGACACAGACCCCAATCCCCTTTTGGGTCGGGACCCCCATGGGTACAACACTGTGAAATTTCAGATTTAAACATCTGAAAATGTAAAATTTACCCATTTTCAAATCCTATGGCTGTGAAATTGACCATAATGGACCGTGAATTTGGTAGGGCCCTAGCTATATAGATCTACTATGAACCTGGTACCAAAAGCTGCAAAGGGCTCCATAATAGTTTATTATACTTAGGTCTTGTCCACATGGGATGTTAATGTGAACCTATAGCACACCAGCTTGCCATGCACTAATGTCCCATATAGCCAAGCTCTTAATATTAAGTTTATTGTATCTGTACCAGCAGTCACTACAAAGATATGGAGGCTGATGTGTAAAAACCCCACCCTCCCATAACTATTCTATACAAAAGTTATCTGGCTTAAATTCGAGGGATGGGCTGTAATAGATACTGTACCTTCTATTATTCTAAATATTCTAGCTTTCAGAATTTGCTGTGTTGTCATTCTGTAACAATCTTTGATTAAATGTAATATTATGCATGAAACTGAAAACAGATACAAAAACACAATGTTGGCTTATTTAGCACATCTTACCTGCTGCTGTTCAACACATTTTCTGTCACATTGTTGGCAAACATACTCTTATGCACATCTCGTTCTTGCACAAAAAGAACATAACAGAGCCGTCTTGCCAGCCACCCTCTGTACCTACAACGTAAGAAAGTTAATTATCAAAATGTGTACCCAAAACATTGTCAACTTATAAAAGAATACTTTTATTGTCAAACATTCACACACATCCAATGAAAGGTTACAAAAGTAGGTAAAATTCTTTGAACAGCTACCAAATAGCTTCTGTATTTTCTAATACATCCGAAAATTAACAGTGTTACAGACAAAATAGATATCTATCACAAGCTACGTCGGAAGAAACCCAAACTAAAGCAATACATTTATGGGACGCTGGTGTGATAACATTTTCGCACAATCATAAAAAAATTGCTACAAAAGAACATATCTGCTGGTATTCTCCTTGGTTACATCTCAGAACTTACATACATTTTGGCTGTCTGCCCAATTCACGCAGTGCCAAGTTATAAACAAATCAGTGACCTTGCTGTGAGTAGCATAAATCCAACTAACATTTGTCGGCTTTTTATAAAAAAGATAGAGGCTGAGATTTTTCAAAGCTGCCTGAGTCAAGTGTCAATCCTCAACCGGAATTCAATGGAATTTGGGCACTTAACTCCCATACGTGCCTTTGAAAATCCTAGCTGGAATTGTCCAAGGGATCATAACACACACTTTGGATACATACAAATTGCAGCTGAAGATGTGACTGCAGCACAGGTAGGCCTGCTCCAGTACAAGCCCACCAAGGACTCTTGGTATGAATTCAGACTGCAGGTCCGCTTCAGGGTCCATGGTGCTGCATCCTCACCACTACTGTTATCGCCCTAGCTAGAGTAAAACGAGCGCAGAGATGTCTATCCATCCTGCAATTAAACTTTCACTTGTGTAGACAAACCTCGTGTCTCTCTTTTCTGCTCAAAAATTTTCAAAGGCCTCTTCTTACATTTTACATACCTTGGCCCTGATCCTGCCAAAACTTAGACACATGATAATTACATGCACTGGCAGTCCCAACAAGTAGTCATTTGGGCTCCTCGCATGTGCAAGCATTTGCAGGATAGTCATTATTTTAGCCCGTCCGATCCTCTCCTCTCCTCCTCCGTCCTTTGTTCTCCTAATTCCTTTCCCTTCACACAGATCAACAAATCTCTCCTCCCTAGAATAGCTACCATGCAAATAACCCCCAAGTGCTGAGCATCCACAGCTCCTATCATCAGCAGCTGCTCCGCACTTTTGCATATCAGGCTCCAGGTATCTCAAGTTGGGCACCAAAAAAATTGAGAAACACACAGTTAGTTAGTGGACAGTTAAGTAGGTTGCCCAGCAACACATAAGCAGAGGAAGGGACAGAATCCAGTCTCTAAAGACAGCATTCAACTTCCTTAACCACAAAATCATCCTCTCTCTTCCTGCAGTTCCCTGACTCATTCAACCCCATCTTGGAGGCTGGGATCTTCCAAACAGCCACATTCACTACACAGCCCTCATCCACTCCATGGGCAACATCTTTCCTGTGAAGTGAATGAGACAAGGGTCCTGCATTCATATAATTAAAGACTGTATCATATTAATGAGGTACAAGAGGAGAGCTCAGTGCTTTGAGCATTGGCCTGCTAAACCCAGGGTTGTGAGTTCAATCCTTGAGGGGGGCCACTTAGGGATCTGGGGCAAAATCAGTACTTGGTCCTGCTAGTGAAGGCAGGGGGCTGGATTCGATGACCTTTCAAGGTCCCTTCCAGTTCTAGGAGATGGGATATCTCCATTATTATTATTATTATAAGAGGCAGAATTAAAGTGGCATGGGCAACCTAACTTAGCATTCCCTAACTCAGAAGCAATCACCTTTACAACTTAATAATGTTCTTTTACACAGACATGGATGTAATGTCCTAGAAGTGGGGGGTTGGTTTTCGTTGTTGTGGGTTTTCTTAAATAAAGAAAAATGGTAAAAACAAATTAAATTATGTGCAACTGTAATAATCCTACCCCTTCATCCATTGTCAGCAGGATATGAAGCCTTCACCTTCAGCAGTGCATCACAACTTGAGTTACAAGAGTGACTGAACTAGGTGGCAGCAGGAGAAGGCTGTTATCCTGGTGGACAAGGAAAAAGGGTGCTAGGTCTGGGGCAGGGTCACGGGGATCCTAACCTCTCTCTCTTCCCCACTTTCCTCCAGGTGATAGGGGGAACTCCTTCCCGATGTGGTGCCCCCAAAAAAGAGGGAGGATGTGAGCCACAGGGGCTATATGCTGGGCCATGAGGGGGAGGGTTGTTGGCAGGGTCCAACCCAGTCTTCTGACCATCTCCCAAAAGGCTGATGGCTCCTGCAGTTGCCAATGTATAGTGTTTCTGGTGCTCTGGCACCACCGTGAGACAGGCCACAAATTAGACTATTCATGTTCATTTTTTAAATTTGCCATCATGCCCAAATTTTGCTGTAGAAGAGAAATGATGATTTTTACAAGCTTCTCACAGTGAAACCTGAATGGAATTTATGGGATAAAGAAAAGGCACTTCTCTGACCCCAGGGTTTTCCTCTGGCAAATTTCAAAATCCTGTTCCAAAGTATATGGATGTGATCCAGCTTCCAAAAACAGATTGCAAGAATCTTTTATAATGGAAAGTGTCAGGCAACCTAAAGATAGAGGTCCCTGCCACCTCCTCCTATAATTATTAACAAGGTATTTTGTTGTGTTTTAATCTACATACAATGCAGACAGACATATAACAATTATAGGAATTTGCAAACAGTTATTTTGGAGATAAAAGCCTTGCTAAACTGTGGACAAGAAGAGAAAAGAAAATAGGTTAAAGTTTTTTTTAATATCTTTTAAAGCACTTTTTCTCAGTTGTTTGGCAACCCCATTTTCATTGCTTTTCCTTTTTAAAAAAAAAAATTCTCGGAGGGGTTTTTATATTCATCTTAGGCTTGGCAAGATGGTCAATTGACTGGTCAAATAATGTCAACTTACCACATATTTCACCATGGTCAAATATTGTCAAATATTCCACCAAGAATGCCCTGATCAGCAGCCTACATTTCTGATTACATCAGGATGCCATTCTTTAAATTTTTAGAACTTCATTTCATTGAGTTATTTTTACTCAGAAAAATGTGAAACACAAGTAACTTTTTTTTAAAAATTAGGCATAGAGTGTGTGTGTGTGTATATATACATAATGCTAAGCCTACTGTAGACCATAAAGTCTTACTCTTTTGTCTTACTGTTCTAATAAATTAGCACTTTAAAATATTTGACCATTTTTGACCTTATTTGACAATATTTGACCAGTCAATTGACCAGTTATTTTTGGACCAGTCATATGCACAATCCTAATTAATTTTAAGGGAAAAGTTGAGAAGGGAAATTTGTTGCTATCAAACAGCTTAGTAATTGTGAGTATGTCATCAGATCAGCACAGAAATATTACAAAAGCCTGTCAAATATTGGCACATTCACTATGAGGCTTAGAAAGAAATAATCATGCAAATCTCTACTCTCTAAATGGGCAGTAATGGCTATCAGACAGTAGAGGAAATTGCATACTGTATACATAGGGATAAACTGTATATTATATAAATTAGATACCTGCAACCAATTAGAGCACAAGGATTTTCTGTGGGGAAAACTGTAGTTAGGAATCAGTAACTCTCTAGCCTCCTTCGAATCAGATTGGCTGAGAATTCCATTTCAGTAGAATACTAAATTCAAGGGAAATGCTACACTGTCAAAAGGAAGAGGGGCTGAAATAAAATGATAAATGAATAAGTTATTACTGGATGGTATTCATTCAAGAGTTCCAAAGGAACTTAAAGTGGTAGGCTGAACTACAAACATTCATTAAAATCAGTGAATATAGTCACTCTTCACTAGCAGTTAGAAAAAAATCACTCTTTTCATTTTGAAAATGAGCAAATGTGGTATGAAAGTTATTGAGAGATTAAATATGGGACCTCAAAAAATCATTTACACATTCACTACAACTACACTGTGAGTTAAACACATTTTGTTGTTTAAGGAAAAATGGTTCGATGAATCAATTGGTTTTACATTCCTATTTTACAGAACCCTGAGCTATCAAGACCACTCAAGGATTTGACCTTTTTTTTTATTTTTTTTTAAATGGCATTTCAGATATTTTTCAGTATTCTAGGCCACTGATTACACACTCAAAAATAATCAATTATATCAATAGACAATAGTCTCCAATATTAACCTCCAGGCCTTCCCTCTCTCTCAAGCACAACACAACTCTGTCTTTCTTTCACTCAGACATTTTGGCTCGTTTCCTCCAGTCTACTAGCCTGTCCCCGTTTGTTCTGAATCTACAATGAATACTACCGAATCTTATGTTAATTATATCAGGAGAATCAACTTTGCAGGCAGGCAGAACACAGAAACATTTTCATTTACTTCAAAATGAGAGTATCATTACCCTAAGACAAAATTATAAAAATGGAACAAAAATGCATTATCCAGTTAAATACCTTAAACACACGTATCAAAGAGCTGTACTTTGCTATCATGGAAGGACAGGCTCAACCTATAACTGCTATTATCCTATGTATACCAACAGTGGCCAAAGTGTAGGCTCTGGGCCAAATTGTTCGGGAAATTCAACAATGCAGCCTTCAGTTACACAGTCAACCCAAGGATGCAACAGCCACTTTCACCTTTAATCTATTGCTGCTCTCATCATTAATTCAGATCAATATCTGTGGGGCATGCACACTGTGACTCACACCCCAATGCATTAAAGTCAAAAGGGATTGAAATCTGCTTTACTTTATGCAAACTAGGTGCCATCTTCACACTTCTTGTATGCAGCCAATGTAGCTAGACAACCTTGGGACTGCTCTGAAGTATACAAGCAGTTCACACACACTGTCCGTAGTTAACAGCGTGCCAAGACAGACTACAGGTTTTATTGTTGCTATAAATTCGCACAGATTCAAGCATACCAAGAAAGCATTCTATCCCTCTGGAGGTTGTTAAATCTTTCTTGGTGATTTCTCTGCCAAGAGATCCAGTAAGTTAGAAAGACAAAGAAAATGTCATTAATTATGCTGGAAATAGTTTAACTTACCTTGTGTGCGTTTCATTGATATAGATAACATTGCGTAGGCCCAAAGAAGGAATACTAGCATTGAAAAGTTTATCCTACCAAAACAAAATGAGAGAAAAGAAATAATTGGAAGGCTTCTTTCTTATATAAGAATGGTCATTTCTTCACATTAACAATAACGTAAATTGTTTTTCCTCTTCAAATATGAAGATAAAGTGGCAGAGGTGTTATGTGACTTGTCCAGGACTACAGAATAAATCAGTACTAGAGCTGGGATTTAAACTCAGGAGGCCCTATCTCCCAGACCTTTTCTCAGGCCACATTTGGGCCCGTTCAGTTCATCCACGATACTTTACTGCACCTAGAAAACTCAATGGTGCCTCCCACTTGGAAGTGGATGAGGATCAGGAAATGTAATGAGCGTGGGTATAAGTAAATGCAGATCCCTATACAGAAGGAAAATAACCCTCACTTTTTAGCATGGGTAACACTGACAATCAGTGAAAACCACAGAAAAACAAAAGAAAGGTTAGTTTAATCCAAACTGGTCTAACCAATCTAATCTCTTAAATGGGAAAGCAATGGGTGCTATAGAATCCTAGAAGATAGATGCAGGCCATGAGCTGTTCAAAAACTTTTTAAAAAGTTTAGGCCCAGGGTCCAGGGAGGCACGGATAGCTCAGTGGTTTGAGCATTGGCCTGCTAAACCCAGGGTTGTGAGTTCAATCCTTGAGGGGGCTACTTAGGGATCTGGGGCAAAATCAGTACTTGGTCCTGCTAGTGAAGGCAGGGGGCTGGACTCGATGACCTTTCAAGGTCCCTTCCAGTTCTAGGAGATAGGAGATCTCCATTAATTTATTTATTTATTAAGGAGATCATGGCTATGTAGTGTCCTCGAATTTTGCCCTCATTTACACCTAAGCAACCCCAGTGGTTTTAGTGGGGCAGCACAGGTATAACTAAGGGCATCATTCAAAGAAAATGGGATTAAGTGGCCCTACAAATGGACCATCAATAACAAGTTTAATGCTCGAGTCAGAGAAGAAACCAGTTCACTCTCAGAACTAAGCTGGCTCCACAGACTAAACCCAACCCAAAAATACTTTTGATATGGCAAGTTACAAAAGCATTGCAAAAGTATATGAGGCACAAAACCCTTAAGCGTACACAAGAGGCGGAATCAATTTATCTAGGTCCTTATATTGTTCCCCATACCCTACCAAGGATAGTTCTTTACAGTGCATTTGGGGTTTTATCCCCTGTATCCTTTTGTCATTATTGCTGATTCCTACTCTGGCGGCAGGAGTTAACAGAAGCAAAAGTGTTCTTTTGTCACTTAAGTCAACAAATACTTATTATAGACAAATACAAGTTACTGGCCTCACTACAGGAATATCTGGATAAAATTTAAGGATCGGTGATATAGAGGAGGTCAGACTAGAATCAGATAATCTAATGGTCCCTTCTGGCCTTAAACACTGTGAATCTATGAAATATAATCGAATAAAGATAGAGTACATATCTGACAAGTAAAAATGTGCCATTTCACACAACCACACCTTCAAAGGAAGCTCGTTCACTATAGTTAAAAAGTTTGGCAGAACACTTTTTAAAGTCATCTTGCAGACCATCTGTTACTTGAGCATCTGGATACTGCTCCCAATGGACAAAACATCACAAAAACTACTCTAACTGGCACTTCTTATTGCCAGGCTCAGCAGACAAGCCAAGAATTGTCTGGGTCTGAAAACACAATTGTCTTCTCAAACCTACATGTGGTTTCTTCAGATCAGTGGTGAAGCATATTGGAGAATACAAGAAGCTTTCAAGACCAATGGCCAGACTGTAATTCTTCTATGGATACAGAGGAGACGTTAAAATTTCATTTTTGGCGATTAATACCTTTCATGAGCATTAAATTTACATCAATAACATGGATTTTAAATAATCTTGCACAGCAAATGAGTTTTTCACAAAACTCTCAAATACTAGTTCTCAAACAGAATTTAGTGCAGGGAATTCTGCACTGGAAGACAGACAAGACATCACAAAAGGTCTTTTTTATCTCCAAATGTTATGATAATGTTTTGGGAAAGGTAATCTTAACTACCAAGCAAACAAAAGAGAAGTAACAATCAACCTCCCTGTACAGATTAACAACATTCTGACCTTAATTCTGAAAGTGAGGAAACTATTGTAACTCCATACATTGTAATCATGTTTCAATTTCTTATTGTCAAACATAATCCAGTTCATAATCTTCTTACCCGGCTTTGAGGAGTACACATGTAGCAACAGCGTCCAACAAATGGCCTTTTTCTGCTCAGTAGTGTCTCTTTCCATTTTTTCCATTTTAAAGTCGCAGATCGGAAGACAGTAGGCCTTGAATTGCACTCTCCCTTGGAAAACAACACACCACACCACAGCGTGAAGACGCACAAAAAATGACACAATTATCCACTATTGAGAATTTAAAGATTTTAAGGATACTACCAGGTACCACTTATTTTTTTAAATCTAAGGCCAATAGAAATGTTTCTGTAATTTTTTTTTCTAAAATTCCAACTAATACAATCAAAAAACCCTACATTCTGCTGCATTATTGTACTGATGCCTGCAAAGCTGAAAATGAAATTGACATTAAGCTAACTAGAAACAGATGAGAAATTAACCAGTGTATTTTGGTGTTCAGAAATGAGAGAAGTGTAAAAAGTTAACAGAAAGTATAGTGAACAGTAAATCAGATTTCATTTTAATAATTTAGGGTTGTTCATAATGTAAGCAAAGAAATTTGAATTTTAATTACTTGCCGGACAATGTCCTTTTAAAATTGTAAGATGACTGAACATATAAGAACTTCACCAACTCTACAGTCCTTATAGGTTATGTTTCAACAGCCACATACAAAGTAATATGCAAAAATAACTACTGTACTAAAGCCTACTTCTTCATGCTGATTTTTAAAGCTTCCCAAGTACGGGAAATCAGTAACAAGAAAGCTGGAGTTTTCTTTTATATGATTAATTAGAAAAACAATACCATGCCATTCTTAACTACAATAGCGACATGGTTAAACATACATAATTCCCACTGAAATCAATGGGAATATTACTTGCCTGTGAATGCAGGCTCAGGACCATTGTACTCAATGGAATTACAAAATCATCTTTTATAACATTGATATAAAGGGCAGCCATATAACCCAAAAGAGAGAAAACAAAATAAGCCCAAATATGTTAAAAATGACACATGAAAGGGGAGCAAAGCAGACTGCAGCCAGTACCTTCAAAGCGGCATAAATGTTAGAAATCCTAAATATGGGTTATCATACACTCAGCTAGAAAACCACATCATTCAGAAATAACCAGAAGTTCATATTAAAAATTGAAATGTTCAACAGGTAATAGCATGAATTGACTAATGTTCCTACCCTAAAGAATTTTTTTCAGAAACGAAATAAGCATCAAAATGCTGTCCTTTTACCAACCCCATCTATTACCAATACCACCACCAAACTGTCAACATTCAAGCTCAAAACCTTGATGTCAAAACCCTCACATTTAGGCCCTTGCTAAAACCTGCTACTACTTTCTCTACAAAATCCCTTCCTTTCCATCTTGTGCATGCCATTATCCCCATTATCAGAATCTTGTCTCAATTACTGCAGCCTGCCCCCATCCTCTCTCTCAACTCTGACCATTTTCCAACTCTTCTTCCGTATCAAGTTCCAAGTTCAAACTTCTCATCTTTAGAGCACTGCACAATTCCACCCTGCCTACATTGCTACATCATCTCCTCCTATACCCATGCTGCTCCTTATGCTCCTCCCAACCTACTCTGTTCACTGCCCACTTTGTATATTCCAAATCCTGAATCCTTTTCCACAACAGCCTGTACAACTGCAATAGCCTCCCTATTAATGTCCACCAAGCTCCCTCCAGCTCTTCTAAGAAACCATTCAAAAACTGTATCAAATTATTAATAAATATACCATGAGGCTCTAAGGACATTAACACCATTGCTTTCTACACCTGACAAAATTAAGGCGTTCTACTGCCTAGCAATACCGGTCTCTGCCTAGCAATACCGGTCTCTGCCACAGCATTGGTGATGAACCAAGAGTACAATGTCTAAGCCAAGTACTGGAAGAAATTGTGTAATGTACATAGGAGATAAAATTCTTATCCTCACTCCTCACAAAAAGAAAAGAAAGGAAAAAGAAAATTCCATCTTATACTTTAAGGAAAAATAAAGCAAATCTTGAGGACTGACGTCCATATTTTTACTTACCCATTCTTCACTGGAGTGCTTACATCTAGTGACAGCATATTCTACTGAAGAGGACAAATAGGAAACATCTATTGTTCCAAGGGACAAAGCAGCCTCATCCATGACACAGGACAAATTTAAGACCATGGGCTAAAAGGTAAAATGTGTATTTTTGTGAAGGGTAATTAACAATTCTAAATAATTCATCATAAATTGGCTTCCTGTATCAATGCATCTCTCGCAAAATTCCAGGTTGACTCTCTCGGGTTTTGGTACAAGCAGCTGTACCAACACAGTAAATGGACAAAATAGCATACTTGGTATGTGTAGATCAAGAGACCCATTAACACCTTGGCCACATTGCCATGTACTAACCCAAAAGATACTTTTGCTCTAGAAGTTACTCACACTCCTCTTATACTATAGGACATTCCTCTTTTATCAATTGTCTCTGCGGGACATCTTTCTTCCATAAAGTCTTTCAGAAATGTTTTCTCCTTGCACTATCAGCCAGTGTATTCCATGTGTCTGAGCTAGACTAAGTGTCCAAACTAGATTTAAAACTTCTTGGGGCAAGGTTCATGTATGTGCATGTATAATTCCAAACTCATTACTGGCACGCAATAAACAATATTAAAAACCCAACACAAGTCCATATTGCATGTGGAGAAGCCTGCATTAAGATAATCCTTTTTAAATAGAATATTTCATCATCAATATAATAAATTCAGTTAATATCACTCCACGAAAGATTAATAAGCCAAAAGCATTAAAAGGAGAGTGTTACAATGAGCACTTGCACAAGTCAGACATTTTGAAATCAAGTACTAGTATTCACTACAAATTATGATTTATATTTCATAAAATAATTCTGTATATATTGAATATAAATTTATAAGAGTGGATGCTGATTCTTTCATTTATTACCACAGAGAAATATTTTAAAGTCCAGATCCTGCAAATACATATAGGAGTACTCTCCACTGAACTCAATGGGCATATTCTTGTATATAAATGTCTGCAGGATCAAATATTAAAATCACTAATCCAAAATTTTACTTCATTTAATCTCCATCCCAGGCAATCAACCAGCCTCAGCACATGGAAATGGACTAGATGAAGTCTGGCGGTCCCTTTAAGCCCTACATTTCTATGATTCTAAACAACCAGTCAACCCTGGACCCATCCTGCAAGCACTCCACGCACAAAATTCTCAACTTCAATGAAAATTTTAAACTTGGGCATTTTACAGGATTAGGCCCTTTGGCCCCAATCCTGAAAAAATTTATTCATGTGCTTAACTTTATACATTGTGAGTACAAAAAGTTACATGTGAATAAATCTTTGCAGGTTCAGGGCCTTTATTTGCCTTTTGCTTTACTGGGTCTTAAGCACACTAATACTCTAAGTAGCCCATAAATACAAATACGATGCTCATACATATTCAGAAAGATATGTCCCCTAATTCACTTCTGGGGCCACATGTGTGTGCATACACAACCACTTGAAGTCAAACACTGGATATAAAACGCTATTTAAGCAATGGCAATTTCATACGTAAATCTACAGAGAAAAAAAATTCTTCCAGCACCTAAACCCCATTGAACAGCTTATGCTCTGAACTAGCTTCAATAATATGTCAATCTAATGTGAATCAGCATGGCATAAAAATACACAGCAGACTCAAATGATCTGCCAAAAATAAAAGTACAAACGCTGAGCACAAGTATGTGGTGTAGAACGTTCCTGAGCAATAGGGGGGCACATTGCCAAGGGGAATGCGCTGAGCTCACACAGAGGCAATGTCAGAGGAGGCGCAGACCATATTGGCAATGAAGCTGCACTGTCCTACTGAAGCTCACGTGGAGTTGGGCAACGGCTATGACAGAATCAGCAAGGTGCAATAAAGGTTTGTGGCTCCATTGGTCTGGAATGAGTGAGCAAAAAGGTGCATGACAGGGCAAAGAGAAGCCAATCTTAATAAGGCTCCCAGCATCTAATTCCAATCTTCAATACAGAGTACAGCCTGAATCTCTGCAGCTCACCGAATGCTTCATCCCATTCCAGCCCTACAGGAAAGGCAGAAGCAACCCATAACCGCCCCCCTCCAATACACACTAACTTCCCCTGCATCCTCCACACTATACCCCCATGTCTCTACCCCCAGCATGCATCCCCCACACCCACTACACACACACTATCCCCCGTGCCCCCACCCACGCTATTCCCTTGTGCCACACCACCCCCACCACCCCACTCATGCTATTCCCTTGTACCACACCGCCCCCACCCACTCTATTCCCTCTGTACCCTCCCCCCTCCTCCCCGGGACCCCCACACTAGGACCCCTGTGCCACCTCCACCCATCCCTGCGCCCTCGCCACACACTATACCCCCATGCCTCTACCCCCAGCATGCATCCCACACACTCACTACACACACACTATCCCTTGTGCCCCCACCCACGCTATTTCCTTGTGCCACACTGCCCCCACCCACCTCTGCTTGCCCCCCACACTATTCCCTTGTGCCACACTGCCCCCACCCACCTCTGCAAGCGCCCCACACTATTCCCTTGTGCCACACTGCCCCCACCCCCCTCTGCACCACTCCCCACACTATTCCCTTGTGCCACACTGCCCCCACCCCCCTCTGCACCACTCCCCACACTATTCCCTTGTGCCACACTGCCCCCACCCCCTCTGTACCTCCCACACTATTCCCTTGTGCCACACCGCCCCCACCCCCCTTTGCACCCCCCACTATTCCCTTGGGTCACACTGCCCCCACCCCCTCTGTACCCTCCCCCCAACTACCTCCACCATCCCCCCTGCGCCGCCCCGCCATTACCGCGTGCAGCCCCCCGCCCCCTCCTGCCGGTTAAGAAACCTTCCCTCTCACCCTGCACCGGGGACCCGCACACACCGCCCGCCCTGCAGCTCGCCGGAGGGCACCTTCTCCCGACACCCCCGCTACTCACGGGTCTGGGCCCCGGCTCCTGCGCACGCTCCCGGCGGCGGCCGCGCCAGAGACTCTGTCAGAGCCTGGCACAAGGACTCGCGGCGGCGCGGGCCTGACGCGATTCCTGAGCGCCCGTCTCCATGGTGCGGAGCGCACGCCGGCCCCTCCCCCTCCGCCGAAAGCACCCCCCCCCCCCACACACACACACACCCACCCACCCACAGGGACACTTCTAACCCCGTCCCCCAGGCAGACCCAGCACTGAGCCCCCTACCACCTCCAACCTCCCCACCCCAGCCCCACACTGACCCCCGCCTGTCACTGCACCTCCACCCCACAACACACACCTCAGCCCCCTCCAATCCTTCAGCCCCACACTGACCCCCGCCTGTCACTGCACTTGCAATCCCCCCAGCACCTTCAACCCCCAGCCCCGCACTGACCCCCGCCTGTCACTGCCCCTCTACCCCACACACGCCAGCATCTCCAGTCCTGCATTAACCCCTGCCCCTGTCACTGCACCTCCATCACCCTACACACACCTCAGTTCCTCCAATCCTCCAGCTCCTGGTTGATCCTTCACTGCATCTCCAGTCTCCCACACACACAACAGCATTTCCAACACCCCATTCCAGCACTAATCCACACACACACACGTTTATTAGTAGTAGTTTTACAGTACTGGCTTGAGGCCTAACCAAGATCAGGGCCAGCTCCATCATGCTTGGCTTGATACAAATATATAGCAAGAGACAATTTATGGCCCAATTTTCACAGATGTTGAGCACTCAGAGCTCCCACTGATTTGCTTAACACTTCTGAAAATAAGGCCATTTGTGACACACTAGCTATAATACACAATTATTGATGAGGTAACAGATTAAAAATAATCACTTAGTGTGTTCAGTCTTTTAGAGAAAAATGCATTGGGAATGGTCGTGTTTTTAATAGAATGGCATAACTGCTTACTGATGATTTTATGTATTTGAGGAACCATGAGAAATCTGATATCACCTGGATGGGGTAATATCACCCATGTGCTAATTTTAATCACAAATTATTACTTAAGGCAGTGATGTAATTGTTTAATCCCTAAAACAAATATTGCTGAAACATTGGCTGGTTTATGGTAATTTTGCTTCCAAGTCAGAATTGCATGAAAAAGTTATGTGGTATGATGTTTATATTTGTTTAATGATTTAATAGTCCTGAAAGCTGGATTTATATTGAAAATGGAACAATCACATGAAATTCAAGGGAAATGGCAGAGAGGAGAAAGAACTCAGGTTTAGTGAATGTTTATTGAGGTTGCTAGACACAAATAGATCCTGGACTGGTAATTCTTCCTGGATTTGTAGGTCCTGGATTAAAGACAGCCTCCCTTTGTCCTAATCTGAGCTAAGTATCCATGGACGGGATTGCTACTACATTACCATCTGAAAGTTGGAGTCTCCACTGCTGTGCACTGTGCAAAGTGGGTATAAAGTGCTACCAAATCAGAATAACAGTGTTTTTCACCCACTTTGCACTGGTTTAAAAAACTACACGGTGCAAGAGAACCAGATCCTGGTTGTTTCTGATAGCTTCCAAAAATAGTCCTAAATTTCTGTCAGATTTACTTTAGCAAAAATATCCACGGATAATACCAGCACTTGCATACTTGTCTAGCCTTGCCCTCCCACAGCTGGAAGCCTGCAGGAAAATATCAATGTTGTGTTACAGTTTATACCTAATGGAGAATCTCCTTTAGCTCATGTGACAAAGGTTCTACTTTTGGATCCAAGTTTCCTTTAATTTAAGGCTCAGCAAGAAGAGGGTTTTTTTTCATGCTGTTGCAATGTTGTCTATACAGAAGACTGAAGCAAAAGAAAACCCGTTTTTCAAGTTGCAAATACATACTATGAAGACATAATCTGGCGAAATTTAAGAACACAAGAATGGCCATACTGGGTCAGACCAAAGGTCCATCCAGCCCAGTATCCTGTCTATCGACAGTGACCAATGCCAGGTGTCCTAGACGGAGTGAACCCAACAGGTAATGATCAAGTGATCTCTCTCCTGCCATCCATCTCCACTCTCTGACAAACAGAGGCTAGGGACACCATTCCTTACCCATCCTGGCTAATAGCCATTAATGAACTTAACTTCCATGAATTTATCTAGTTCTCTTTTAAACCCTGTTATAGTCCTAGCCTTCACAACCTCCTCAGGCAAGGAGTTCCACAGGTTGACTGTGTGCTATGTGAAGAAGAACTTCCTTTGATTTGTTTTAACCTGCTGCCCATTAATTTCATTTGGTGGCCCCTAGTTCTTATATTATGGGAACAAGTAAATAACTTTTCCTTATTCCCTTTCTTCACACCACTCATGATTTTATATACCTTTATCATATCCCCCCTTAGTCTCCTCTTTTCCAAACTGAAAAGTCCTAGCCTCTTTAATCTCTCCTCAGATGGGTCCCGTTCCAAACCCCTAATCATTTTAGTTGCCCTTCTCGGAACCTTTTCTAATGCCAGTATATCTTTTTTGAGATGAGGAGACCACATCTGTACACAGTATTCAAGATGTGGGCGTACCATGGATTTATATAAGGGCAATAAGATATTCTCTGTCTTATTCTCTATCCCTTTTTTAATGATTCCTAACATCCTGTTTGCTTTTTTGACTGCTGCTGCACACTGCGTGGACGTCTTCAGAGAACTATCCATGATGACTCCAAGATCTCTTTCCTGATTAGCTGTAGCTAAATTAACCCCCATCATATTGTATGTACAGTTGGGGTTATATTTTCCAATGTGCATTACTTTACATTTATCCAGATTAAATTTCATTTGCCATTGTGTTGCCCAATCACTTAGTTTTGTGAGATCTTTTTGAAGTTCTTCACAGTCTGCTTTGGTCTTAACTATCTTGAGCAGTTTAGTATCATCTGCAACCTTTGCCACCTCACTGTTTACTCCTTTCTCCAGATCATTTATGAATAAGTTTAATAGGATTGGTCCTAGGACTGACCCTTGGGGAACACCACTAGTTACACCTCTCCATTCTGAAAATTTACCATTTATTCCTACACTTTGTTCCCTGTCTTTTAACCAGTTCTCAATCCATGAAAAGATCTCTCTTATCCCATGACAACTTAATTTACGTAAGAGCCTTTGGTGAGGACCTTGTCAAAAGCTTTCTGGAAATGTAAGTACACTAATCTAATCTAAGTAACAACTTGTTACATTAAAAAGGAAGTATCTGTGTCCATAAAAACATGGGATCTCAGCCAAGGATAAGTCTATAGGAGGAAATGTTTATGACCTTCAAGAGATCAAAATAATATTACGGAGAGTGAAAGTTCCCCAGCCCTAATTAGGAGACCATGTTTCCCATAGTGAATTAGCATATTTAATCTCCCCCCCACCCATCTACCCCTACTGCCAGTTCTTCCATTATCAAACTGCCAATATTTTCAAAAGTGACTAGTGATTTTGGGTGTCTCTGGTTTTGGGTGACCCACTTGAGACACACTGAAGGAGCCTAATTTTCAGAAAGTGCTGAGCACTCACTCTATGAAGCTCAGGTTCCTGGAAGATATTTCAAAAGTTGGGCATCCAAAAATCCAGGCACCCAAAATCATTAGTCACTTTGCAAATGCAGGCCCGTAAGACTACTGAACTTGTCTGTATACTAACTTTTTGATGGGAGGATTTCAGCAAAAATGGGACAATGGATTGAATTTTGCTCTCACTTATAACCACTTAAGTCAAAATTCGGTGATGAATCCTGGTCACGCGTCACCTGAGGCATGTTGCGCAAATGCTAAGAAGAATGAAACTACTGTGGACATACATTTATATAACTGACAGAATCTAGCCCAAGTGGCCCTCTTAATTATGAGTGTCAAGGCTGCTTCCCCACTTTGAACTTTAGGGTACAAATGTGGGGGCCTGCATGAAAACTTCTAAGCTTAACTACCAGCTTAGATCTGGTCCGCTGCCACCACTCCCAAAGCTAATTCCCTTCCCTGGGTAGCCTTGAGAGACTCTTCACCAATTCCCTGGTGAATACAGATCCAAACCCCTTGGATCTTAAAACAAGGAGAAATTAACCATCCCCCCTCCTTCCTCCCACCAACTCCTGGTGGATCAAGATCCAACCCCCTTGGATCTAAAAACAAGGAAAAATCAATCAGGTTCTTAAAAAGAAGGCTTTTAATTAAAGAAAAAGGTAAAAATCATCTCTGTAAAATCAGGATGGAAAATAACTTTACAGGGTAATCAAACTTAAAGAGCTCAGAGGACCCCCCCCCCCCTCTAGCCTTAGGTTCAAAGTACAGCAAACAGAGATAAACACTCTAGCAAAAGGTACATTTACAAGTTGAGAAAACAAAGATAAACTAACATGCCTTGCCTGGCTGTTTACTTACAAGTTTGAAATATGAGAGACTTGTTCAGAAAGATTTGGAGAACCTGGATTGATGTCTGGTCCCTCTCAGTCCCAAGAGCAAACAACCCCCCAAAACAAAGAGCACAAACAAAAGCCTTCCCCCCACCAAGATTTGAAAGTATCTTGTCCCCTTATTGGTCCTTTGGGTCAGGTGTCAGCCAGGTTACCTGAGCTTCTTAACCCTTTACAGGTAAAAGGATTTTGGAGTCTCTGGCCAGGAGGGATTTTATAGTACTGTACACAGGAGGGCTGTTACCCTTCCCTTTATAGTTATGACAATGAGAAAATCTGGTTTTGATTTTGATTGCTACATAGACAGGTTAACGTCCTCCAGGTTACACTTATACTACTACTTCCTCCTTGACTTCTGTGGAATGGCACAGGACATACAGTGAGAGAAGAATTTCCCCTTTGATTCTGTGGGCCATATTCAGAGTTGGGTTTAAGTGACTCTAAAGGAGTTTATGATGCTGTAATGTGCAGCATCTCCCTGCCCACCCAAAATGTATTACATTCGTTTAAACTCCCTTAAACTCTCCTGGATTCAGACTATGCTATATGCTAACTAATCCTTTAGATTAACATACACACATGCATTTACCAATTTACAATCGCCTCTGAATTTGGACCAGTAAGGCTAATTCCAAGGGTGTCTAAATTGTAATTTATATACTGAGGAGCCAGATGAGAGGATGTATCAGGAAGAGCAACATATCTGGGAGGAATTTAAGAATGAAATTAGGTCACCGCACTTTCCTGCTGCACACCTTTCTGCCAATCCTTTGGCATGTAAATTACACTAGCGTAGATTCCCTTGGACTCACTATCTGGCTTCTTATCAGGACCAGCATGTCTTAATAATATGAGGTGATGTTCATACTTAAGTCCTTATTTTAATGATAAACACAGGTAGAAGCTTGCTCTTCCTAGTGGTGATCAGATACCGCAGAAGAAAAACAACAGGAGAATTAAATTCTGTTAAACCAATGCCAGAAATCAATCATCATTTTTAATTAGTGGTGAGAGTCTGTTACAACCTGTCTTAAATGACAGTGCTGTAATTAAAACTGTTTTTATTCAATGCTAGTATTTGTAATAACCAGAGAAGAATACAAATAAATGTTTCAGAGATGGTACTGTATTAGTCAAAAATAGCTTGTCTGAATTGATACCTATATGGGTATTGTAAAGGGGGGAAAAAAGAGAGAGATTGAGATTCTGGCAAAATAATCCTGAATTATAAAAGGCTGATGTATTGGGCCAAACTCAGATACATACATGCAAGTCACATTGTAATCAATGGGAGTTGTCTGCATCTAATGGGCAGAACTTGTACTTAGAACTCCTAATACTGACATCTCTCATTATATCATTTATTTCTACAATGCCCTTAGTTTACATAGTTGAAGGCACAGACATCCAAGGTCTCTCCCCAAAGAGTTTACAATTTAAGGGCCCTATTCTTCCACTCTTCCTCCTGTTGAATAGTAACTTGCTTCTCAAGCAATCTTGTTGATTTTAATGGAATTACATGCAGAGTAGGGAACCCATAAATGTGACTAAAGCTAGCAGAATAGGTCCCTAAATCAGAGAGGAGTTAGAAAAAAAATGGCTCAACAACTGGATTATGTTGAAACAAAGAAGCAGGAATCAGAGTTTATCTTATTTCTGAATACCTAAACTATTTGAATATCCTATTTTCTAAGAAAATGTGTAAGTGTAAGGGAATTAATTTTTTTATCCACATTAACTTATCTAAGCATTTCCAAACTTCATAGCATTTAAATGTTTTAACTGTAATTTCTAGGTATGCAGATTACACTAGCTAGCAGCCTTAATTTAGTTTAGTACACAATTCCACCAGTTACAAGTACATAACTGCTTTTCTTCTTATTATTTTCATTTCACACAGCATTCACTGACGTGACATGAGGCCAGAGACTGCTTTCAGTTTCACTCGTGTAAACCTGGAGAAACTTTACTGTCTTCAATAGTGTCATTTTAAATTTACTCAGAGATTGCAATCTCACTCATGAAGTGTAACAAATGTGCTAATTTGCATTACTTGATGGGGTTTTTTTAATGAAGAATTATCATGTATTAAAAAAACTATTTAGTAGACCCTGGAGATGATTCTTCTCTTGCTTACATTTTTTAGACCAGTATAACTCCCTTGACTTCAACAAAATTACACCTGATTTACAACAATATAAGTAACAGGAGAATCAGGACCACAGTCCTCTCAGCTTTAGTGGCTTTGTCATCATTTTTCTACTACATTTAGTGTGTGTTCACAGTCTAGTGTATGGGGGAAATGGCTAATCTATTTTGTTCCATTAGGAAAGAATAATAAGTGGAAACTTTGCTTCAGGGTCTCAAAAAAAATTTTTTAAAAATACTCAAGTGTAGTTTATTCTGTGCAATAGCTCTTATTCCAAAGAGAGACTCAAGGTGCATTTGTGATATGATTTTAAAACTATTTCTCCTACTTTTGATAATATTACTGCATTATTTGTTCATTGTAAAAGGAATACAAAGGTAATCCAGTCACTCATCTGAAAGGGTGCTGGAAACAGTCCTTTGGAAAAATTAAGCCTGAGCAAAAACTTTTTGTACAGCAGGATACACTTGTTTAAAACCTCAATTTTCTGAATAGTAAAATCTCTTCAATATTCAGCGCTTGCAATTTATGTGTTGTTGCTATGGTCTCAAACAAATGGGGAAAGTTTTGGAATGCCCTTAAAGGCATGGACTTTCAGGGCTGCATCAGTTCCAAAAATTCAAATATAGTTGTCTTTTGACACCACAAAACAGAGACTCTATCCCACTTCTATTGAAATCAATGGCAGTCTTGCCATTGATTTCAATGGGAGCAGGAGCAAGCCGAAGGTTTGCCAATTTTTTTTCTTCTTAAATGAATGCATTTACTATGCCACTGAGTCCAGGGAAATAATTTGCATATGATGACAAACTGGCAAGCCCCTTGCTTTATGTGAATATTATATTTTGTGAGATGCTTTGTTACATAGCAGTTTTCCAAGTAGAATAAAGCTGGCAAGATGGGTATATTTTTTAATCCTTTTAACAATTCTCAATTAGTCCCCAATTTACAATTTTAAGATTATGTTGAGCATTAAAACTTCCAAAACATTATCTTATTGGGAGAGAAATACTGTTTTCTTAAAGTCTATACGCATTATCTGCTCCTGCCTGGCTTTTATCAATTCCCATGATGTCGCTTTCACTAATGGAGACATGTTTACAAAAGAGAGAGCAAAGTATCCTGTTTAAATAGACACTTTCAAACCAGGGAGTGCTACAAAAATTTGGAAACCAAAAACTGTGTGATTAGGGAGTAAAGATACATACAAAGAGCCATTGTTTTCAGTGACTCAACTTGACCTGAGACCATGAACAATAAAGGAGATGCAATTTGGCAGTGGCAAGCTTCAATGCCAATGTTATTACTTTTTGTATATAATGTATGAGGAACATTTGAAAATGGGGAGAGGCCATGAAATTGACAGATAAGGCTGTAAGCAATAATGGTTCAGCTATCCCCTATGTCTCATTTTAAGACAGATGATCCCCTTGCATCTATTTCACCTCCCATATCCTGAAAACTAATACAAAATGTATTACAAGTACAGTGACTCTCTCCTGTGTAACATAGCACATTGAGGTTTTCCCCCTTCCAACTATCATCTTTGTTACTGAAATCTTGACACAATAAAGGTCATTTTAGCCATCAAATCTACTTCTAGCTTTTCCCTTTTATTTGTTACTCACTTTACGTTAGCACAAAAAGGTTTTTGTTCTAATCAAAAGTATTACTGGATTAAAACCAGTAGAACTGATAGGACAGTATGACGAGCTGCTAAACTTGCAACCACAGCACCATCTGTACATTAAGCAGTTACAGCAAAAGCATTTAAAAATGCCTCCACTTTCCATAGGAATTTCTTAGTATGTTTTAAATGAGTGCCAGTGATCTTAAAACACTTAAAACAACATTCTTCTAGCCAACAGACCAGATGTAGCACTGACTGCAAAAAATGCAAAATTCCCTAAAGAAAACCTCCCTGCCTCATGCCTTTGCCCTGATCTAGAGAGGCAACTTACTAGGGACAAGAAGGGGGGCATTTCGTATATTTAATTCAGCCCTTGGCCTTCTTTGCTGAAACCACCAGCAAAGATGTCAGTGTTACTTGTGACTTAAACAGTTTTTCAGATTTTTTAAAAAAAAAAGAGAGTGAACTAAGAACACCAACTCCTTGCATACTGGCCATTGGATAGCTTTGGGTAGGTAAAGAATCATATTCATTGTTCCCTTATATGTCAATTTGTAAATCAGTTAAAGAGCAGTATATGTTAGGAGGCTGTGGTGTATTATGGATAAGACTGGTTTTGTGTCAGTGTTCACAGATGTCTCAGATTCCGCTGACTTCTTTGTTTTCATTTCAGGGCCCCTTGCCTAGCCCCCTGAAGTGGGGAGTGCAAAGATCCATTTCTTCCTGTTCCAAGTGCCTGGCCTCCTGCCAAGAAATGAAGAGCTGCTTTCCTTCCCTCTGGGGATACCCTTATTGGGAACAGAAGAGGAGGAAGCATGAGACATGGAAGCTGTGCAGATCATTCTGGAAACAAAACAAAAATATCACCGATGAGTCACAAATCCATGATTTTATCAACATTTGCCATGCCTCATGTGCAAACCTAACCCTCATGCCTAGCACAACCCTTGATTACAGAGACCCTCAACAAGTCATTCATCAGATGCGAGGGGGCTTTCTACTTCTCCAGCATTGTGCTAATGTGGGGTTGCTTTTCTTGTTGGGTGTTTTACAATAACTCAGACAGTACGACCTGCCACCTGAACGTTAGAGTCTGCTTGCTGGTGCTTTAGTGGTCAATTTTCCGAAAGGAGATGGTTAGCTTTTTGGAAATATTTGGTAAAACTTATGAAAACTTCAGGCAGCCTGAATGATCTGATTCAGGCATATTAATTCTTGCACAGACCACTCTACATTTTATAATCCTCAGCTGTCCCAGTCAGAGCACTATAACCTCCACATTGCCTAATCCCATATTGCATCTTCTGTGCTGCAAAGGACATGAGCTATCTGCAAAAGCCAAGGGATAGAAAGAGTTTAAAAGGTTAACTAGCTGCTCCACATGGGTGCCCTAAGAACTTTGTGGTTAGGACTGGATTTCTGCATGGATCATTGAGATCTAGGGGCAGGTCTTCACTACGGGGGGGGTCGATTTAAGATACGCAAATTCAGCTACACGAATAGCGTAGCTGAATTCGACGTATCGGAGCGACTTACCCCGCTGTGAGGACGGCGGCAAAATCGACCTCCGCGGCTCCCCGTCGACGGCGCTTACTCCTACCTCCGCTGGTGGAGTAAGAGCGTCGATTCGGGGATCGATTGTCGCGTCTCGACGAGACGTGATAATTCGATCCCCGAGAGATCGATTTCTACCCGCCGATTCAGGCGGGTAGTGTAGACCTAGCCTAGGGTAATACAGGAGGACCACACATACCTTGCCTCTCCTGACTCCACCTTCCCTTCCTATACTAAACCCTCCCCACAGAAGGGAGAATGCATTGGATTCTATGTGCATTTAAATGCATGGAGAATTTATAAACACTTTTTCCCCTGCAGGAGGGGAATCAGCTAGACCCTAAAATGAAACTATTCCTCTAAATCAGCTCTTTTGGGAAATACTGAGAAACGATCGACGACTAATTAGAACTGACTCAGTAGGAACAATGAATTTGTCCATAGTGCTAGAGAGATGATTCGTGACATGACAGATAAGGTTATATCAGCATTTCCATTAAAAACTCCTACTTTCAGAGATGTACTACTAAAAAATAATCTGTTCTACTCAACATACAAGAGGCCTAACACTGAGCTCATGTATGCCAGTAGAAATTGGGAGTAATTCCATGGCAGTTGCATCAGTTTTACATCAACGTAAGTGTTGATCAGGATCAGGCCAAACATCTGAGATTGTGAATCTCACCAACATTTTTTAATTCTCTCTCTTCTAGGCAAGGAAAAAAACTAGTTAATTTCAGACACCAATTTTGCAATCTATAAATTGTTAAGAAATGTTTTGTTGCAGTTTGTAAATTTTCCAAGTTATGATTCCATTGCCCGGACTGGCTGACTGAATAGTTTAAAAAAAAAAAATGCAACACACAATGAGATGTCTTTTGTTTATAGAAAAGACACATTCAGTGCTCTGCACTAATGATCAAATTTTGCTTTCAGCGATGTTTATACATGCATCCACCTACAGATCCTGCCTTTACAAGTACCATCTTTTTTTCTCACTTTGTTACGAAGTCCTGACACTATCATCTCACTTAGTGAGATCAACCTCAGCTGAGTTGTGTTAACAGCAATTTTCCCACCATACAAGCCACATGGATATGGTGTTTGTGCATCCATGATGCTTACCAAGCTACTCAGCCATGTAGCAATGCCTTCTAAGAAAATTTGAGCAGCCATCCCCATTGCCTCTACAGGGAATAGAGCATGCAAAGGATATGTGTACAAAGTGGCACCAGCAGCAGATTAGGCATTGAGCTCTGGGATGTCCTACTGCAGAGATCATAGAAAGAGGGATTACCCATTCCAGTTCCACAAATACGGTTATGAGTAAAGCTACTATTTTTGGCATGGAAATAGTTAGTAATTTCACAGCAGAGGTTCTGGGGATAAAATAAGTAAAGGAAAGGTAATCAAGTAATGTAGTTTTTGCTACATCACCATACACAAGAGTATAGTAGGGGTGCTGAAAGGCGAGGCCTCAGAGGAAGGGTGGGAGAATGAGCCCACCCCACACTCACCCTGCAGTGGCAGCTCCCTTCCTGCAGGGCTGGTCCAGCTCCCTGCTCCACACACTATGTAACCCAGCAAATAGAGCTGCAACACCACTCCAGTTTGGCCCATCTGCCCCTCTGTAGATGGAGACAGATGAGCCAAACCTGAGTGGTGCTGCGACCCCATGCACCAGGTCACACCATTTGGTTTGGGGGCCATTTCCAAGATTTCATGGACTTTATTTAAATTCATAATTTCCATGACCACAGTGACAAAATCGTAGTCCTAGTTACGAGGTGCCTTTCATAAAGTAAAATAGCCATGTGTTAGGATCTTGGTATAGAAAGATATGTTTAGAGCCAACCATGTCACTAAATGGTTGCAAGTTCAGTTAAGCATTGTAGTGAAGATCTAGCATAGACAGGGCTTTTCTCAATGGGGATCAAACAGCTACGATTTAAAAATTTATCGTCAGGCCCTGCGTGCACCACGGGAATCTTCCCACTATTGCTTATATTGGTTCAACTTTTCTAGTAGTAACCCTAGCAGCCGTAGTGTACATGGGTCAGAAGCTACCACCAATGTTTTTAATACCATGTTAATTAGATGTGCTCTGACAGTGTGTTAAACACATCAGCAACACTAGGAAAATATATTGTATAGGGCTGTCGATTAATTGCGGTTAACTCACACGATTAACTAAAAAAAAAAATCACGATTAAAAAAATTAATCATGATTAATCGCAAACAATAGAATACCAATTGAAATGTATTAAATATTTTGGAAGTTTTTCTACATTTTCAAATATATTGATTTCAATTACAATGCAGAGTACAAAGTTTACAATGCTCACTTTATATTATTATTTTTATTACAAATATTTGCACTGAAGACGCGCTATGCCATCTGCACTTGCCCTGAAGAGTTTAAGGAATTCCAGCGTGAGTGTTTTTTCATTAGTATTAACCTTTTACACCTCATTCGAGCAGTTGTTTTTGATATTTCAACCATAGTCAGAAAGGTATTAACTAATTTCTAGGGGAGTAACTGATGAGTTAAGAGCAGTTAATAAATTTAAACTCTGAATTAGTCCTTTTTGAAAATAATGAAAACTCTTTTAAGTAGTCCCTTTCCACCTAGATACATATGTTGCCCCCCCACCCCATTAGAATATTTAGACTATAAACTCTTCGGGGGCAGGGACTGTCTTTTTGTTCTGTTTGTACAGCATCTAGCACAGTAGTCCATAGCTCGGGATCCTAGGGACTACCACAATATGATAATAGTTACCATAGAATCTAAGCAACTTGAACATTAATGAATTTATGCTCAACCCCTGTGTCAGATAGGGAAGCATTTTACACATGGGCAAGCGGGCAGGCTATATGACTTGCCCAAGATCACACAGGAAGTGTGTGGCAGAACCAGGAATTGAACCCAGAGCTCCTGAGGCTCAGTAAGCCCTCTTTCAAAGTGAGTTAATAGTTGCAACAAAAAATGTGTTTGTGGATACAGGTTACTTTAATGCAAAATAATTCAACGTGCAACAAATTTCAAGTGTAGACCACCCCCATAGGTGCTTTATCCACAAGACTAACCTCTTTGAGTCTATGAAGTGAGTTACAGGTAAGAACAGCTAATGGATCCTAACTGAGTGCGTGGCAGGGGCCCAGTGCTAATGCTTTGAACTGATTGAAATATAAATGCAAAGCTATGAATGGAAAAGAAAAAAGGTAAATTGGGTGCTATCACTGAAAGTCCATGACAACTTGAAAACTGAGAAAAGGAAGTTTAAAATTCAAAAAAGGATTACCCTAAAATATTTCTTTTATGCCTATTTTGGTTTCAATCTGAGAGTCACACTTCATTTGAACTCTCCTAAGTATGTCTGTCTATTACTCTGGTCCCCAGTCCTGCTCATTGTGACTTCTCATGTTCCTAAAGCTAAGCTCCTAGGTAAGTGTGATGGGGCTTACAGTCCCCACACAGACTAAAGGAGCGAAGGAGCAGTACTAGGCCAAGAAGGCTCCACCTCTCAGCAGCTACAGCACATGCTCCAAATGGAGCATCTGCTCAGAAGGGGACTGGGATAGCCAACCTGGGAAAAAGAATAGAGGAGAATCTGTCTGAAGGGAGGAAGTCAGTTTGCAGATTCTGGAGATAGAGCAATCCACAGGAGAAGGGTCTGGACTGTGGGTAAGATGCCATCTGGCACGGTAGGGGCCTGGCCCTTTTCCCTTCCCCACTCCTTATTGAGGGAGAATAACTGAACACTGTGAAGAGAGCTGGGGAATACTTATTTGACCAACTGAGCTGCTAAGAGTGACTGGGAACTCCTTGCTAGGGGTGGATGGGGGCTGTGACCATGCCCCAAACTGAAGGAGTGTAGGGAGGTCAGAAGCGGCCCAGAGGAGGCTGATCAGGTGCACCAGGAAAAGGTGACTGAGACACTCCATGCTTCTCCCCCTTGGGACCCAGTGAAGAGGAAGGGCACAGTTCCTCCCACCTTCTCCCCCCAGCCCTGGTGCAACTGGGAGAACTCTGGAGGAGCATGGAATGACAGACTGTAGCTTGACCACTAGGCCTGCTGACTGCCAGGCAAGCCCATCCCAGGACTTTGGGGGGTGGAAGATCTGTCGAGCTGCGGTCTGCCCACTAGGCCTGCTGGCCTCCAACTGAAACCTACTACAACACAGTAAGTGTTTGCAGGACTGGGGCTTTAAAGAGATACTCATGCTACCTTCTAAATACTCTGACTATCACAGCTTGTGTTCAAAGCCAATTTCATGCCATCCTTTGACTCTCTCCCCCCAACACTGATCCTGCTCCAATGCCAACATGCTTAAAATGAATATAGAATAAATGTTACAAAGAAGGCTAGCACTGTGGGTGCTGTACAAAAACCAATAACCTCATGACCTTCTACTGCGCAAATCTTATTCACATTTTATCATCTCCTCCTGTGTTCTTGTCAGGTTTTATCCAGTCAAAGCTAAGAACATTGGGATGAAATCCGGCTCCATTGAAGTCAACAGCAAAACTCCCATTGACTTCAATGGAGCCAGGATTTCACCCTTGGTGTTTTATTCATCTGCAAAGCACCATAAACCTCTATGGCTATGTATAAGTGATAATCTAATAGCTATAAATCTGTGACCAATTTTGAATTCATACATCTATCTCAATTAACATAGCTCTGCAACATTTGTCTTATATAATGTATTTAATTAAAGTCATTACATAAACCATTTATTATTTGTAACCTGGACAAGGTATCTCAAAGACATTGCAATATATGTAACATTATGTAATAGATATGCAGGATAAAGAATCAAATATGCAAGATCACACAAACTCTGCTAAGAACAGAACAGTCAAGCCACTAGACAGGATCTTGACTAACCGCTGCAAGTAGCAACAAGAAGCACTAGGGCTGGAACTAGGGGTGCTGCCGTACCCCCTGGCTTGAAGTAGTAATAACATACACCATGTATATAGTTTCCATCATCAGCACCCCTAGCAAAAAGTGATTTTCAAATTCCAAGAAATAGAAAAGGTGTTTTGTGCTAAATGCCTTTCATGATATGCTCCAGATTTCAGCCAGTGATACCATAGACGATCACTTCAATGCAGATTGATCCTTCCAAAACTAATAAATATTTCTTATCAAAGACAATGTCTCAATGAGAACATGCATAAACCGGCAGGAGAAACTTATCTCCTTACAATTCTTCCTCCTTCATTAAATTTACGGTGACACATAATTCTCTATCAGTCCCTTTCATATTCTCTTTTCAGTTTGATCAAAAATATTAAACAGTCTCAAAGACAGTAGCTTTTTATTTTAAACTTTATGACCTTAAAAGCATGTTGATATTAAACTTTTTACTAAAACATACATACGCAACGGCATATCTGTACTGACTAATTCCAACCTTTCGATCTGAAACATAGTCATCATTAACAAACAGATAAATATCCATGATACACAAGTATATTTAACACCCAATCCTGCTATATGTATGTTCTTAAGTTATGCAATTGCATAAGTGTTTACAGGATCGGGGTTTTGGATTGCAACTTTCTTGAAGCTAATATGGATTTATAAAGTATTTTATTAGTCTGAAGGGAAAGCTCAGGAAAATTCACTTACCTTATATCCCTTTACTGAGTATTACTGAAGACATGATAAAAATGGTCATTAATTATAACTTAACTCATTCATTACATTCAACACAAATATTAATGTAGATCTGTGTGCCTAAATTTAGGCACCTATATCCATGTGGATAGACCTAAAAAAGTGGCCTAATTTTCAGAGATGTTGAAAACTCAGATTTCCCATTTACTTCAAAGTACACCTCTACCCCGATATAACGCTGTCCTTGGGAGCCAAAAAATTTTACTGCGTTATAGGTGAAATCGCGTTATATCGAACTTGCTTTGATCTGCCAGAGTGTGCAGCCCCCCCCCCCCCCCGGAGCACTGCTTTACCGCGTTATATCCGAATTCCTGTTATATCGGGTCGCGTTATATCGGGGTAGAGCTATAGTGAACATTTTGGACTCTCTTCTAGAGAAACAATACTCATTTTACATGAAATGGGATAATATAAGATACCTCTCAAAGAAATCTGTATTTATAAACACTGCATGGCGACAGTTTTTATGGATCAGATTCTGATCTCATTTATACTAGTATAAATTGGAATGGCTCCACTGATTTCAGTGCAATCATTTCAAATTTATAGGTGCGTGAGATCAAAACCTGGCCCTCCAGCCTTTAAAAGAAAAAAACACTCAAGTCTAACATCAAATATTGCACCATACAGGATAAGACAAGTATTTCTTTTGGAAGGATACTCAGATTACTACAGTTAGATCATATACCACATTTAGAAGAGAGACAATTATTTCAACATCACAGTTAATAAACTAGGTTGGTGAACATTTAACTATATTTATGCTTTTTCAAGTCATGCAACATATTTTAAAATAAATCAAATTATTTTTTCTTCTTTGTGAAAGCTTTTTTTTTTTTCTTTCCCCCCTCAGACATATTAGATGAAATTCCATAGCAAGAGCGACCGGCATAATACCAGCAAAAGTTGTAGTATTAGATGAAAGAAAGCAGGCAGAGAAGCTTGGAATGCAACAAAATGCTGAACAAAGACATATCTGGCTATTTCAAATCATTGCGCTCCTTTTCAAGCCAACAGCAGTACTGGGAAAGGAAAGCCTCTGATTTTTTCACAGCCTGATCAGAGTCTGACTATCCAACTTTGCTTCTAATCATCTTGTCTATTTTTAGGAAATCTTTCATTCCCCATTTTTATGACTCTCTCCCCCAAGTTTCAGTCACTGAAGTCACTTGAGTCACTGATTTAGTAGGTTTCAGAGTGGTAGTCGTGTTAGTCTGTATCAGCAAAAACAACGAGGAGTCCTTGTGGCACCTCAGAGACTAACAAATTTATTTGGGCATAAACTTTCGTGGGCTAAAACCCACTTCATTAGATGCACGGAGTGGAAAATACAATAGGCAGGTATAAATACACAGCAAATGAAAAGATGGGAGTTGCCTTACCAAATGGGGGGTCAGTGCTAACAAGCCAATTCAATTAAGGTGGAAGTGGCCTATTCTCAACAGTTGACAAAAAGGAGTGACTACCAAGGGAGGGAAAAATCACTTTTGTAGTGCTAATGAGGCCAATGTAATCAAGGTGGCCCATTTCAAACAGTTGACAAGAAGGTGTGAGTATCAGCAGAAGGAAATTAGTTTTTGTAGTGACCCATCCACTACCAGTCTTTATTCAGGCCTAATTTGATGGTGTCCAGTTTGCAAATTAATTTCAGTTCTGCAGTTTCATGTTGGAGTCTGTTTTGGAAGTGTTTTTTGTTGAAGAATTGCCACTTTTAAGTCTGTTATTGAGTGTCCAGGGAGATTGAAGTGTTCTCCTACTGGTTTTTGAATGTCATGATTCCTGATGTCAGATTTGTCCATTTATTCTTTTGCGTAGAGACTGTCCTGTTTGGCCAATGTACATGGCAGCGGGGCATTGCTGGCACATGATGGCATATATCACCGGGGCGGCTCTAGCTTTTTTGCCGCCCCAAGCACGGCAGGCAGGCGGCTTTCGGCGGCATGCCTGCAGGAGGTCCGCCAGTCCCGTGGATTCGGCGGCATGCCTGCAGGAGGTCCGCCCGTCCCGCAGCTTCAGCGTACCTGCCGCCGAATTGCCGCCGAATCCGCGGGACCGGCGGACCTCCCGCAGGCGTGCCACCAAAGGCTGCCTGACTGCCGCCCTTGCAGGGACCGACAGGGCGCCCCCCGCGGCTTGCGGTGCCTGGAGCCGCCGCTGTATATCACATTGGTAGATGTGCAGGTGAACAAGCCCCTGATGGTGTGGCTGATGTGGTGAGGGGTCCTATGATGGTGTCCCTTGAATAGATATACGGACAGAGTTGACAACAGGGTTTGTTGCAGGGATTGGTTCCTGGGTTAGTGTTTTTGTTGTGTGGTTGCTGGTGAGTATTTGCTTCAGGTTGGGGGGCTGTCTGTAAGCAAGGACTGGCCTGTCTCCCAAGGTCTGTGAGAGTGAGGGATTGTCCTTCAGGATAGGTTGTAGATCCTTGATGATGCGCTGGAGAGGTTTTAGTTGGGGGCTGTAGGTGATGGCTAGTGGCATTCTGTTACTTTATTTGTTGGGCCTGTCCTGTAGTAGGTGACTTCTGGGTATCCTTCTGGCTCTGTCAATCTGTTTCTTCACTTCACCAGGTGGGTATTGTAGTTTTAAGAATGCTTGATAGAGATCCTGTAGGTGTTTGTCTCTGTCTGAGGGATTGAAGTAAATGCGGTTGTATCTTAGAGCTTGGCTGTAGACAATGGATCATGTGATGTGGTCTGGATGAAAGCTGGAGGCATGTAGGTAAGTATAGTGGTCAGTAGGTTTCCAGTATAGGGTGGTGGTGATTTGACCATCGCTTATTTGCACTGTAGTGTCCAGGAAGTAGATCTCTTGTGTGGACTGGTCTAGGCTGAGGTTGATGATGGGGTGGAAATTGTTGAAATCCTCGTGGAATTCCTCAAGGGCCTCCTTCCCATGGGTCCAGATGATGAAGATGTCATCAATGTAGTGCAAGTAGAGTAGTTGTTAATTTACTATAGTAAGTAGTGAGATGGCACAGGAACAAAAATGTGTTTTCACTCTCAACTGAGTGATGCAAGTCCAAGCTAATGGCTGGCTGGAAGTAAAGGGTCTAGTGCATACAGTGATGCATAAAAAGAAAGTGTGGCCTAATAGCTAGAGCATGAAACTGAGAGTCAGGAGTTATGAGGTCTATTCCTGGCTCTCTCACTAATTCATATTGTGACCACTGGCAAGTCACTTAACCTCTGTATGCCTGGTTTACCACCGCTGAGAAAATAATGCCTTTTGTAAAGCATTCTATAATGCTCCTATGAAGGTTGCTACACAATTGGGAAGTATTATTATGATTAATTATTACCTCTTGTGATGAATCCCAGCAGGGGTCAGCAACGTGTCCGTACATAGACACAAGTGTCTGTGGTAAAAATGTTGAGGTCCGCGGTAATTTTTCAAAAAACGTTGAATGACTGAATGACATAACACCCACAATGTCCGTCACTAAGTACAGTAATTTTGTCAAGTGTCTGTCACGCAACATGGTGGTGCTGACCCCTGCATCCCAGCGGTACACAGCATTGTGAGGCACCTTGCTACCACCTGTCCTTAGCGTGAGGAAGCTTTGGTTGAGCCTGCCGAGGTCAGCTTGCCATGGGCAACACAAGTATTCACCTCTTAGCCTATACAGGCTCCCTTGTCATTCTGCCTATTAGCCATAGGCACACTCCAACCCCCAAACCCTTCAAGTAACCCCCTGGAGTGCTCAGTCCCTTCTCCATGGGACACCCACAGTGTTTACAGATTTACTGCTCCCAAATGAATAGTATGCTCCAGCTTACCAGTTACATCTCAGATCACCACTCCACTTAACACACAGCACTTAGATAAGTTTATAGTGAAAACAAGTACAAGTTTATTAAATAAAGTATAGAGATGCAAACGATAGCAAGCAGAAATGTTGGAAACAAATGGTTATATATAAAATAAAATCATAACACGCATTCTAGAGGATAGACTGAGTTAACAAGATACTCTCATCGGTAATAAAGTATTGTTCACCCATGCTTTTCAATGAGGCAGACTGTGATCCCTTTTTCATGAGACATGCCATGTCCCCTAAGTGAAGGATACTTTGCCTCTCCTTGCATTCTCCTCATGTACCATGTATTCTCCTTCTTTGATCTTAGTCAAAAACAAGGTACCCTCCTGCTACATATGCCTGCCAATAGATTTTGTGATCTTGCAATTGATTTTGCAATCTTGATTAGCTGGTGGCTCAGGATGCAAATAGACTAACATTATGAAGCACCAAATACACAATGAGCAGGCATAGATAAGCATCTACCTCCTCCTGCCTGAAGAGAGCCTGTCTGAAGCACATCACCTCCTGGTGACCTGCCTTTAACATTAAGGCTTTAAGAACAAAATTTCCAGTGTAAATACATAGCTTCTTAAATGCTATCCATGCAACAGTTTGCCGTGATTATGACAACCAGTGGGCTACTGGCTCTCAATAGAGCCACCGTTTGGTGAATTATTGTCCATAAACTTCACCCAGAGAGTCCTGTAAAACTCCATGCTTCCCTGTGCCCTCTGCCAATTGGCACAAATAAGTTCCTGGGTTACACCACTAAAGTGGAGAAATACTTACTTTCTAGGGTGTGGTCATGTCTAATTAATTCTTGTTTGTAAAAGCCTTCAGGATAGTTGGATGAAAGTTTCTATAAAAGAGAAGTATGCAATACATTGACAAATGTTTAACAAAACACACACCATCATCATTAGAGAATATTGCTACTCCGGATGATACAGAACACTACCCAAAAGACATGAGCAGGGTTGGGTTGCTTTAAAGTAATCATACATTTTCACTTGTTTGTCAATTCAAAGCCATGGATTTTGTGTGCAAAACCTTTTTCCCTACAGTTGTGGGTACTCCAGGTAAATTCTAGACTTATTTCTATTAATCCAGCATCTTTCCTTCAGGCATTATACTTTAGTGCATTCCAACCAGTTTACTGATGCAACATGTGCTCATTACTTGATGGATACAGTAGGCTATAATTTGGTTTAGTTTGGGACAAAATTAAAAAAAACCCACACACCCCTGCTCTCTTCTATAGCCTTTTAATGATAAATCCAGCACTAGTTTTGAGATTCATAACCTATAACAATGACTACTGATACCCAGACAGTATCCGGTCACAGCACACAGTAAAGATACTGATGGGAAAAGGAACTATGCTGTATGTAAACTCTAGATGCAAAAGGCATTGTAAAAAGCAAGAACATACCAGCTCCAAGTCCATTATTACCTAGGACTTTTCTGTCCTTATCTGTTTGGTTTAATTAAGCACAGCAACATCACACTGTGTTTTGCTGTCCTATGCCAAACAGCCTGTCATCTCTGCATATCCCCCATGCATCAGCAGCTGACCTGAGCACTTCCTTTTATGGGCCTTTTCTTCCTGTTGACGGGTTTGCAAGCGAACAATGGTGGCATTATTTTAGAAGCATCCCTTGTAGCAACGTCATTAAGGTTGTCTCACTGTGTCGAAGTTACTATTTGAAGTGATTTAGAACTTCCAATGTACATAAGGTCACAAGATTTGGATTGGAGCTGACCGAAAACATTTCTAGAAAAGTTCACACAGAATTGTTGACCAACTGGTATGGTAACGGGGACCTCATAGTCTCAGGATTTTTTCCAGCATTCAAAATTTCACACTGAAATACCATGGCAGCCATTACCACACTGGTGAATTCTGAAACACCACCGTATCGTCGTCCCAGCCTAATCAGGACTGAGGCTATGTCTATACCTGGAGCTGGAGGTGTAATGGCTTATGCTAGCTCTCAGCAATATAGTGTGATAAAATAGCGTAGCTATGGTAGCAGTGAGCAGCAGCACAGAGCATCTGACCTGAGTATGTACCCATGGGGTCTGGGTGAGTTTGTACTCGAGGCAGCTAGCGCATACAGCTGCTCATCACTGCCCATGCTACCTCAGTGACACTACTATTTTTATCAGACTAGCTCTCATCAAGCTAGTGTGAGTACCTTCTTCAAGCTGGGAGTCAGATCCTGAGCACCAGGTGTAGACATAGCCTAAGGGTACGTCTACACTACCCACCCGGATCAGCGGGTAGCGATCGATCTATCAGGGATCGATTTATCGCATGTAGAGTAGACGCGATAAAGCGTTCCCCAATCACTCTCCCGTCGACTGCTGAACTCCAGCAGTGCGAGAGGCGGAAGCAAAGTCGACGGGGGAGCCGCGGCCGTTGATCCCGCGCCGCGAGGACACGAAGTAAGCAATTTTAATTCCATCTAAGATACGTCGACTTCAGCTACGCTATTCTCATAGTGTAGACCAGGGGTCTGTGTCAAGCAGTCCTGGGTTGTATGCCCATAACAGGTATTTTACTGTTTTGGTTCTGTTTTCTTAATGCCTTTCCTGGCCCATTTCCAGGGAGGAACATTGTCTGCCAACTTATTTCTGTCACTTATGAGGAAAACATTTCTTCAAAGCTATGAATGATTTATGACTCATCAGGGCCACATATTATGTTAACAATAAAGGATAATGTCTTTCCAAAATGTGTGACACCCATGAGGTTGTTTAAAGTGAAGGGGTTGTTTACTAAAATATCTGGGTGTAACCCAGAAGGAACGGCAATGCTCTTGCAAGCAAATTATGTGAATCTGGTTCCTTCGGAAAACTAACAAAAAATACTCTTTAACAGCAGATCAGCAGTATGAATTCCATGGCTCTCCAGCATGGTGATGGCTCATGGACCTCAAAGCATCTGCAGAAGATTGAAGTGTTCACTAGGAAGGCCGAACCCTCTAACGTACCCTGGGTAGACCGTGCCATGTGAAAGCATGGCTTCCACAAGTCGATACCACCAGTGTATCCCTGTCTGCAGCTTACTCCAAACTCTCCTCCAAGGCAGTGTGAATGCATAGAAATGAATTCCGAAAACTACTGATTTGCCCACTTCTCTTCTACAGTTCTGCACCATTTACACCCAACTATATCCCCATGCCCCGAGGAGCTCCAGCCATGCATAGTTTATATGAAAGATTTTCCAAGGGGTTGGAGAAAAGGTGGATATAACTCCACTTAAGAAGGCCTCTTTTTCCATGGATAGATTTGTGAACAGTGGGTTTTCCTACTCATGCTATAAGCTTTTGGGAAAAAAGTCAGCATTGCACATGTGCAGTACAATAATTCCACTAAATTCAGTTATCGTGCAGGACTGCTTACTGCAGAATAATATAATTTACTCAGAGGAGTGAGAGAAGTCTCACTGCCACTAAAAAGACTTGCTGCATGAGAAGTAAGAATTATTCATGTAAGCAATGGTGCAGGACTGGGAATTAGTTACATAAGTGTAGTTTTGCAATGCTGGAGTTTTAATACTGGAGCTAAATAGCTATGTATGTTTTGACTACGCAACTGTAGAAGTAGAATGTTCAAGCATTTATAACTTTTTAATTTGTAAATGGTAATTTTCCAAACTTAGCTAAGCAAAAAAAACAAAACAAAAAAACCAGTGCTCATTAAGGCCTAATTACTGTAGTGTATAGGATACTCTTTTAAATAGCCTGTGAGTCCACAGTTGGCCTCCTGGTCTTTTGTATGTTTACAAACAGCTAACAAACATGGTTATTTGGAACCCAGCTGTGTCCGTGAGGTTTCCTCACTCAATGTTGTGTAGAAAGCAAAGACCCAACACAGCCATTTTTTAAGTTATCAGATTTTAAAACCCAACCATCATATTATTCATATGATGATGTAATTTCTACTAACCAGTGGAAATCTAAAAAAAAAAAAAAAAAAAATTAATGGAGATATCCTATCTCCTAGAACTGGAAGGGACCTTGAAAGGTCCAGCCCCCTGCCTTCACCAGCAGGACCAAGTACTGATTTTGCCTCAGATCCCTAAGTGGCCCCCTCAAGGATTGAACTCACAACCCTGGGTTTAGTAAGCCAATGCTCAAACCACTGAACTATCCCTCCCACTCCCAAACTAACTCTATGACCTCAAAAGCCAAGCTACAAACAATCTGTGGCCTCAATTTAGGCATGCTGAGCACTTAAGCATATATCATGGTTAAGTGCTTAGCTGAATAAGGATAGATTTAAGCACATGCTTGAAAGTAAACGTATGCTTATATCCTTTGCTGAATTGGGGCCTATAAAGGGGGGAAAGTATCTTGCTATACTGACACACTTTATAGGACATACAACCAGGGCACACTGAGTAAGCAGAAAATGAAACAACAAATGGGCCCTAACAATGCGCTCTGTAGTACTCATCTAAGCATAATTGTGCTTTCCTTTGTTTTATAATTTTTACTCTGTTACAATATTATCACTGGGAGGTACTTGTTATTTGGGACAGTTACTGGCTGGTGCAGCGGGAGAGGAAAAAGTTAATGGATTTTCAAGGAGAACTAGTAGAGCAATAGATAACTGCCTGGATTCCAAGCTATGGACACAAACACGACAGTAATTCCGTACCATTCAACAAATGATGGACTTACGATGAACTGTGAATTCATAATGACCTACGAGTTAGGAGGTGGTGTTAGAAATATGCCTGTGGAATTCCATAGTGTGGAGTTCCATAAAAGGTTTTAAATAACATGAGACTGGGATGGACTCCTGCCTCCAAAACAAGTTTAATTAAAATCTTTACACTTCACAGCATATTCCAACATGCCTCATATGTAATAGAGAGAGTACAACAAGTACTGAGAGCAAGTAAAAGCTGAACTGAACTGATTGGTAAATTGGATATTATTGTGTGAATTCAGGTATCATCTTGGAATAGCTACCATCGCTACCATAATAAAAGCAATGGGTTAAGGGTTTGTATAGATCCAAGAGATTTGAATGAAGTCCTCAAATATTTGCACTACCCCATGAGAACAGCGGAGGAAGTCACATCTAAACCTCAAGATACCAAAGTGTTTGCACCTCTGGATTCAAGCCAAGGGTTGTGTCAGTACTGACTTCAAACAGGCCAGGTTTTCACACTACACTAACTCCCCTTTTTGTCAATAGACACTTAAGTATCTTCCTTTCAGGATGGCCTCAGCACTTGAGGTGGACCTAAGCATCAAATCCTGGATCTTCAGAGACCTGGCTGGGGTGGATATAATTATAGATGATCTGCCGATTTGTGATGGAAATTATCAATTAGGAGTTGTGTTGTGTTTTGTGACACCAAACGAAAGGACCCGACACTGAATGGAATCAAAATACCAGATTGACCTGAATGAAGTCAGTTATGTGGGGACACACTTAGAGTATGTCTACACTTACCATGGATTGACACTGCGGCGATTGATCCACCGGGGGTCGATTTAGCGGGTCTATTGAAGACTGCAGATCACTGTCCCGTCAACTCCAGTACTCCACCAGAATGAGAAGCATAAGGTAAGTCGACGAGTTTCTCCCGTTGACCCAGCACAGCGTAGACACCGCAATAAGTCGACCTAAGCTACGTCGACTCCAGCCACGTGAATAACGTAGCTGGAATTGCATAACTTAGGTCGACTTAACCCCGTAGTGTAGACCTGTCCTCGGTGACAACAGAGTTCAAGTGAACACACCAAGAAACAAAAACAAAACAAGCTCATAAGCAAATGAGGGGGAGGGATAGCTCAGTGGTTTGAGCATTGGCCTGCTAAACTCAGGGTTGTGAGTTCAATCCTTGAGGGGGCCACTTAGGGATCTGGGGCAAAATCAGTACTTGGTCCTGCTAGTGAAGGCAGGGGGCTGGACTCGATGACCTTTCAAGGTCCCTTCCAGTTCTAGGAGATAGGATAGCTCTTAATGTACAGATGGAAATGCCCTGAAATAAGGAAGCTTTACTAACACATCTCAGCAAATTCATTCCTAATTTATCCCAAGTGCACCACTTAGAGTATTATTTATTGTTTTATTACAGTAATGCCTAAAGGACTCAACTGAGCTCAAGTCTCATAGTGCTAGGAGCTGCGCAATTACCTAGTAAAGAGCGCCCAATCTAAACAGGCAAGACAGACAGAGGGTGAGAAGGAAAACTGAGGATCAGAAGGCTGATGTGACTTTCCTGTGTGCAGCTGGTGATCAGCACAGCTAGGAATAAAACCTGAATCTCATTACTCCCAGGCCGGTGCTATTACCCATTACCCTACGCTCCCTGTCCTAGAAGGCTGCTTGAAGATATTCTAGTCCCATTGTGCACCGGTAAGGGGAAAAAGAAAAGTCTTGGAGAACTGAAAAAAGTTGTGTCACAGCACCACCTTTACTAACATATTTTTAAATTAACAAAGAGACTAAGATCTCAGCTGATACAAGATCACATGAGTTGCTGGCTGCCCTTCTGTAAATGATCTGATGGTGGCATAAGCTTCTACTTCACTGACTGAATCACAACAGAACAGGATGATAAAGAAAATATAGTAATGGGATCTGATTGCAAATGGTTTCGAAAATGATTTTATGGGCAGAAAACAGTAGAAGCAGAGATCATAAAACTTTGGAAGCTACGTTAATAGAAACCTTTGTGCAAATCACTGGGTAAATTTAATCAAATAACATTGACATCGCAAAAGCACTTGTTAAACACAATATACAGGCCTGGAAAGACGTTTATTATTGCAGGGATGATTTCAAAGGTGCCTATAAATAGTGAATGCAAGATGCTGCAGAACAGGAGGATGCTGTCAGTTGGCACACCTGGCCTACAGCGCCCCCTTCTGCCTTTGTGTTGCTTTATAGCACCCTGCTTCAGTTCCCGTCTTTGTGCTCCTTTAATAAACTCCACGCAGGCTTTATTTTTGTCCAATAATGCCCCTCCAGTTTCTCCCAGAGTCTAATTTATTGGCATAAAACACAAAACAAAGCTCAGTCCCAGTCCTCTCTTCTCCCACCTCAAGTCTGCTCTCTGCAGCTCTTCTCTGCCTTGGCAGGCCACCCTCAGGAAGTTTTTCCTACTTCCCTGGAGTCTACTCCTCCCGGCCCTCAACCTTCTTCAGCCCTCTCTCTTTCACACCCAAATCCCTTCCCTTACCTTAGCTGAGCTGAGAGAGAAGTCCACAGGGATCTCTCAATGTCTGCACCTTTCTGCCGTATTCCCTCTTTCATAAGGCCCAGGTGCCTCCCCTTAAGTCTCAATTGGACAGCATGTAATCAGTCCAGCTTCTTCTTAAAGGAGCTAGTCATCCTGTGATAGATGTATATACAACGCAAAGATTACCCCATTCCCAAAACAACATTGGCCCAAGCTCAACTGAGAAACACAGAATGACTTAACCTTACAAGAGCTTGAAAGACTAGCTCAAGATGAAACTAATGTAAAAGCACAGATACTGCCAACCACCAAATCCTGTTGGGATTATCAAGATGAAATTGCTGCATGTGATGGAATCATGTTTTAATATCACACAGCCTGAGCTCAGAAATGCAATGCATAATCCACAGTGGGTGTTGGGATGTGTAAGAACAGATCCCAAGGCGTCCTGTTCTACCCAGTTTTCAATGTTGTCATCAAATATAATGCAGCCAGGGGTGATAATCTGCAATAAATACTGGAAACAGAATGTTCAAGAAACACTGAAATCGAGATTCCTGATCACCCTTGGAAGGAATGAGGTTTTGGAAGGAATGAGGGGCTCCGGGAGCAGGATGACTTTCTACCCTGTAACATTGCCCAGCAGACCCGCTATGTTCTCATCCTGCAGAGAGTTAATGCAATTTAGCATTACTAAGCAGCTGTCGGGGGAATCCAACTATGGCAGCATGGCTCCGGAAGCAATGGAACTATGGAGCGATGCTACTAGGGTAAGGAGTCTAGACAAGAAGCCCGTTTCAGCAAAGAGCAAAAGGCCTCCCTCCTACCGAATTCTTCAGCGTAGATAAGCTGGTAAGCAGAACACTCAGAGAAGGGAATCAGCGTGGGTAAACCTGAGACTACACACTTGTCGGTAGATGCATTGTGCAGCTGTGTAAAACTCTGAAATGACACCCAGTTAAATGGTGTGGATCAAATGGAGGTGTTACCTGTCATGTTTTGTTTGTTTTTGAATTGCCTGTAACAGTATTATAATTACACTGTTACTTTTATAAGTGGTTATAGAACAAGTTTCACAGAAATGACTTACACTTCAAACTTGAAACAAGGGCACCGGTTCCTCCTAATGAAGGACACGTCACTGGGTAAGTTTGTAAACAGGAAGAAAAAAAAAAAAAAAAAAAAAAAAGAGGAGAGGGGATTATAACCAATTAAATATTTCATTTATAGCTTGCACAGTATTAAAAGTCTATTAATTTTTGAGGTGCGTAGTCTCTGATGGGGACCTACGGTGATGTATTTGTGATGGTTCTCGGGGTACCCAGGACTGTGAGTCACCTTATTACTCCCTGCCTTCACTGTGAGGGAGATTTGTTTGCTTAGCTGGTGTCAGGGCCAGCTCCAGGCACCAGCCGAGCAAGCTCGTGCTTGGGGCGGCAGATTCTACGGGGCGGCATTCCGCCTAATCCTAGGGCGGCACAGCCGCTTGTTTTTTTGTTGTTGTTCGCCGATCGGCCGCCCTGAAGGGGGCGGCAGTGCGGAGGAGGGGAGCGCCCTGCTGGGAGAGGGATGCGTGCTCCGTCTGCCCCAGCCAGTGCCAGGTCTGTAGCAAGCCTGGCAGGGCAGCCCGCGTCCTTCCCTCCCCGCTGACCCAAGGGGCGCGGAGCCCTCCCGGCAGGTGGCGCGGCAGTCGGGGCTGCGTAGCGAGTGCCCCGCTGAAACCCTGGCTGCCCCTCTTCTCTTCCCCCCCCCCCCGCTAGCTGGGGCACGTCTGCAGTGCCAGGAGTCCCCCTGCACCCTGGCTCCAGCCGCGCCGCAGGGTTTTTTTTTTTTTGCTTTGCCGTTCTGGCCGCCCCGATTTTTTTTTTTTTTTTTTTTTTTTTTTGCTTGGGGCAGCAAAAATGCCAGAGCTGGCCCTGGCTCTTTAACACCCCTAGCCTGGTTAGCCACTCAAGCATTCAGGAGTTCTTGGATCACAGTATTAAATTCCACTGTGCAACTCCATAGCAGTGCAACAGGATTAGACCCTCCTCAGAGATAGAATTCATGCATAAATACACCCTCACTAACATTGCAATGTTGATTCACCTCTCTATAATTAGAAGCTCAAATAAGAGATGTTCTCGTAGCCAAATACAAACTACACACACGTTTATTCTTGTTTGCACATGCACGCATACAAGACTTTGAATGAGGGCCCACATCCCTATATATTTGTTCTCTGCGCCAAATTTTACCACTCTTTCAAATGAAACAACTCCACTGATGTTTGCCAGCAGTCAGTTGGGCCTCCCATGTTATTTCTTTTTTCCTATTCATGTGTACCCTTTCATTTCCTTCTCCTTTCACTATTTTTCAAAAACAGAGAAAACTCCATGCAAAGAACTATATCAACTATCTCAGAGATAAGGTTGCCCTTGGCAGCAAGTCAGGAAGATGACAGAAAACTTTCTGTCAGACAAGACTAGCAGAGTGGTGACATCAGATGCAGCCAGCTCCCGATGGTCTTAGAAGCTGTGCATAGCAAAATAAAGGGCAAAAACTCCCAAAATAGAGAAAATTAGTCAGAAGTGCTTGTGCTGCCTCTCATCATCACATAGGTTAGGCTCTGCCAAACAGGAAACCAGTGTGTGACTTGTGCAACTTGTGACTTATTACTGTGAGACTTGTGTGACCAATCTCAATTTTGAAAAATTTCCTTCTGGATTCTGAAAAATGTTGCAACATTGAAAACAAAGCTTTTCTTCTAGAACATTTTTGCCCAGCTCTGATAAGAATGCCCATCATGGTGGGAGTGTAACTTAAAGCAGGGAGCTGAGGCGGCTTTATTTTGCACTTCCCCATTAGTTACTTAGTGACTGTTTATGCCACCACTAGCTTGCTTTAGCAGATCTTGCCCCTTGACAAGCTCCTGGATTGGACACCCTGCCTTTTCTAGCCACGCCCTTCACCCCTTCCTTACCAACCCTGCTGAGTGACTAGAGGACAGACTCCTTCTGCTCGAGTTTCAGATTGGCACATCTTGAACTACTTTGGCACAGAGATCTTTTTTCTAACTCGCACTCAAAATGCTACTTGACACAATGATTTGCATCACTAATCAATTTAGCCTAGAGACCTTGTGCCAAATTCTGCTCTGAATTTCACTGCTGCACTCCAGATTTACACAAGCAGAATTTGGTTCCCTAATGCTACATTCCCTGCCTTTGGACTGCTTGATTTCTCAATTCTAAACTTGTATGAAAGCTGGGGGGGGGGGGGGGGGTTTGCACGCAATAGAAATAAATAATATGTCTGTGGCAGAGCTCTGACCTTGTCCCCGTGGGTCCTGCGCTTCTAGGCGGTATATGCTAGCCTCAGTGGCTCTCTGTGACCCTCCACGTAGCCCTTCTCTCTCTAGGGCCAGGGTTACAGTCTACTGAGCCCTTTTCATCATAAGCCAGCAAGGAGGTTGGTGAGAGAATTACCCCAGTCTCTGTTGTCCCTAGGTCTTGTTTTAGAATAGTTTAGCCTCCTGTCCTGACAGGGGCCTGACTTCCCCTCCCAGGAGGTGTTCCTGTAGTGGTGGGTTGGGGAGAACCCGGGCCTGCCCTCTACTCCGGGTTCCGTCCCAGGGACCCTAATGGTAGCAGTTGTTGGCAGCCAACCTTTCACTGCCAGAGTTGCTACATTTCCCTGGGCCACTTCCCCACAGCTCTTCTGCTTCTCCCTTCTTCACCCTTACCTTAGGGCTCCCTTATCAATAACTTGAGGGTGTCTTCATTAACCAGTCCTTCAGCCGCACTTCCTCTCCTCTGCTTGACTGGAGTGAGCCCTTTTTATAGTATCAGCGGGGCCTTAATTAGAGTCAGGTGGTCACATTAGCTTAATGGCCTCACCTGACTCTTTGCAGGTTAATTGGAGTCAGATGTTCTCATTAGCCTGGAGCAGCCCCTGCTCTGGTCAGTCAGGGAACAGAAAACTGTTAATCCAGTGACCAGTATATCTGCCTTCTGCTATACCCAACTGGCCTGGGTCTATCACAGTCAGATAAGAATTAAACAGGAAATATCTTAGAAACCTCAGCCCACAACTCAAACCGAATCTGAACTAAACTTGGATTTGAGATTAAACAAAGTTTTTTTTTAAAGTTTGATTAATTCATTTTTTCCCCTTATCCCACCCCACCCCCCGCCCTCACACACACTAATCACTGTAACATGAGTGTGCCCCTATGGTTCCAGCTGAAATACTGCAAGACGGGCTTGTCTTGTGTAATTTCTGGCCAAGACCAGAAGCAGGAAGAACCAGAAAAATCTCACAAGAAAGCTTGTTTTCAGAAGATTTCCAGACCATTTCTGTAGATCCAAGAAGTTCAGCTAGTTCAGCTAACCATCTGGGGCTAATGAATTCCTAGTATATCTTCAACATCAATGGGTTACCGAAGGAATGAATCTTGGCAGATAAAGTTCTTGAGTGCTTTTCTGAATCAAGTTCCAAATCTTTATCCAGTTTCACCCATCATTAATTTCAAGCCTTCCAAACAACAGAACCATCAGCATCTTTGTGATTAAAACACCAACAATACTTCTAATGTAATATTAAGTCCAATCTTGCATATCTTGTGCATCTAAAACTTTCATTAATTTCAGCTGGAGTTTTGAATGAGCATAGAATTGGGCTAATTGCTTACTAAAAATTTCAACATATGTACATATAACACATATACATACTAAAAAATTCAACATATGTACATATAACACACACACACACACAATGACAAAAAGCAAAAGCAAAAACAAACTGGAAAAATTTCCTACAAATCAAAGGAACTCTTTGCAATCTTCATTTATACATAAATATAAGAAATTCATTCCAACTAAGAAGCACTGGAGAGAAAAGAAAAGCAAAATAAAGAAAGAGGGGAAGAATTGGTGTCTGGAATCTATAGTCCTACTTGTGCAATTACACGTTAATTTAAATATCTCCCTTTGTAAATTGTTCTTTATTTCCAGAATTTTCTTCCATTTCTCTCAAAAATATATCATTCAATCTATCAAAAGAAGCTAATTCACCCATGCACTGAAAGCAATCTTTTCAAAGAGGTGGATTTGGATTCCACCACCTACACAGCTGTGCATGCATATTCATACATAGAACAGCTAATGCAATCCACTTTTTGTTTGATTGTAATCATTCTGTTCCCCAGTTCAAATCAAGTGAGATATTTTCATTGCACATGTAATATCAAAGTATTACATCTCTGGGCGTAAATAATACTATTACTCCAATACCTTTATAACTATAATTACTGAAAATAATACCTATACACCTGATACTACCAGGGCTATGCACTGGAACCAGCCACTGACGCTACGGGAAGGTTGGATGATAATTATATAGTTAGCCTGGATTTTTTCCCCCCCAAAACCACATTTTAAAAAATACCACAACAACAAAATCATCAACTCACATATAGTATCCTTTATAAGCGTGTCACTGGGCACTTCATACTAAAAGATGATTAAGGCCCCAGTCCTGCAAACACTTACATATGTGTTTAACTTGTACCTGGGGCTGCTCACATGCTTAAAGTTAAGCGTTTGCAGGACTAGATCTTGGGGACTCAATCCTACTCCCATTGGAGTCAATGGCTAAAATCCCTTTACCTGCAATGGAAACTAAGTCAATCCCTAAAACAGTAAGCAGAAAATCCCGCCTTCATTTCCATACTATGCATTAACTAAAGTTAATGAGGGTATGAGTCAAGGCAGAATTTAGCCATAAACATTTTTAAAACCATCAAAAGGAACAACAGACACATGACTACTATTTAGTTTTGCTAGCCAATGACAAGTGCTACTGAAAATTGATAGATTGGCCGATAGGTAAGCTGTTACAGCCTGGGCACAAAGAATACAAATGGGAAGTAAGCTGCCACATAATTAAAAGCTCTTTCCTCCTTCATGGTTTAAATTGTAGCTTATATCAACAATATGATCTGTCAATTTTTTCCTCAATGGTTGGCACTGAATATAGCCTCAGACCCAGACAGCCATAACCATGAATTGACCTTAAGGTTAGGTAGCAAAATACTGAAGTCAATACAGGATTTGCTGGGGGACAGTGTTGGGATCTTAAAAGTGGGCTGATGTGTTCAATCATCGGATTATTGATAAAAATGCAGGCTGCTGGGGTCTGCCCACATGGTAAGTCCGTACAAAGAAACAGAGGAGGGGTACTATGAAAAAGTAAAAGTGTTTCTCAAGGATTTCTTGTTAAATAAAAGGTCTCAACTTGATGTCTGGAAACAATAGCAAAATATTCTAGCTGCAAAATAGGAAAGCAAATCCTTCAACAATTATCTCCCTGTGACATCCAAACACTTTATGGTGTTCTGTACTGCAGTCAATGGGCTCCAGGAAATATGATAAAAGGAATCACCAGTTTGGATGGTCCATTGAAAAGCTGATCAGAAGCTGCCAGCAGAGGGACAGATTCTGCCATCCTTACACTGAGTAGTACCTTATTCATCGAGGAGTCCCACTGAAATGAACTCAAGAAGTAAGGTACTACACAACGGGACTAAGGGCTGCAGAAATCAGGCTTATATTTGGATGTAATTTTGTGAAATTGCCTGCCCATACCATCTTGTAAGCAGCTAGAGGAGAAATCTCAGCATGAACATTAATAGAAGCAGGAGACTGTTATGCAGATGATGCCCCAAACTACAAAATAAAGAGTCTAGTCCCTAAAAATAGCATAGTAACATGTAAATACAAACAACAACTACCCTAATCCTCATCCCAGAAGCACACCTGTGCAGGCTCAGATATGAATTGGCCCTCAGCACTGTTGCTGAAACCTGATTTCAGTAGAACTGAAGTCAAGCGAAAGATGTAGCTGAGAGCTCAAAAAAAAAAAAAAAGACTGTAGGCCAGATCTTCAGCTGGTGTAAATCAGCATAGCTCCCCTATGTGCCAAAAGCATGCTCTGTTTGCTAGCAGAACAGTCGGAATGATATTCACTCATTACTCCATCCATTGTCAGATATTTCCCCCACACTATTAACCAGTTGCATTAATGGTCAAACACTGTTCACCACATAAAAAATTCCATAATTCTTTCTGTCTACACTCATCCTGCCGCACTGCTCCCTACATTTCCATGCACGTGCACTCTCCAGAGTTCCCCTCCCACCTATCCTCCACCATCCCCCGCTGTCACACACCAGCTCATCCTGGTCCTGCCCTCCACTTTCCCCTCCATGCACATTCACAGTGTCCTCCACCTTCCTGCCCTCCTTGTTGAGCTGATGATGGAAGAGAGAATTTTTGAAAGGAAACATTTAGGATTAATGAAACTGAAAGTTCATCTGTCAGCACTGTCCAAGAAAACATTTTTTCCCCCAGAGAATTCCATGAAAAAATGCCTTCTTTAAATTCAGATATTTTAAAATTTGTTTCCATCCTGAAATGGTGAGGATGAGAAGCTTGATGCCTGAAATCCAGGTCAGGTATTCAAGGCGGTGGGGTAGTATATTCAGCACGGGCAAGAAGTTGATTTAGTGGCAGGGTGCAGATGGATTTGAAGGGAGATAAGAGAGGAGGAATGTGTAGTACTGATAAGAGAACATTTGGCAGGAGCAGGGTATTAGCAGTGGGAATGGAGAGGGAGGGCATGAGAGGTTTCAGGTATTAAATAACTAAAGCTGTCAGGAACTTGTGTCATTCAATTCCCCTCATGGTCAATCTGCTTACTCAAAAAAAACCAACAACCCACTCCACCTTTTTCTTTGATATGACTGGAGTTTATTGGGACATATAATAAAGTGGGATCTGTGGGATCTGGTCCAGTGTTTGTTTGCTCCAACCAACATGATGCAATACTAAATAATAATCCGGAAGGATCACTTTGTGGCTAAGGCATTCAGGGGCCTGGGATCGATTCCCATCTTTACCATAGATTTCCTGTGACCTTTGGCAAGTCACTTAAAGAAACTAAATCACAGAAAGACTATCTGTAAAATGGGTTCATAATATTTATCTAAAGGACAGTCGGTGTTTTGAGGCTGAATTAATTCATGTTTGTAAAGTGCTTTGAGAGTCTTAGATGAAACATGCTGTATACATGCAAAATAATACAACCTGCAAATCTAAAATCTGTCCACCTCCAGATTCAAACCATCACAACACAAAATACAAATAATTAGCTCTGAGGTGCAAGTGTAACCCACACACCTCCTAGGTGTGGCGTTCTGTCCCATCTAGTGGCACAGAGAGAGAGAGAGTGTGTGTACACCCTGGTCTCCAAAGCCCGTACACAGTCTCTGAGGGCCAGAAGCTCCTTGCACCAAATGCACACATACGCCACCCATGCATAGGGCAGGTATGTAACCCACACACCTCCTGGGTGTGGTGTTCTGTCTCATCAAGTGGCACCGAGACCACTTAGAGAGCGAGATTAAGGAGTCTGCTCTACAGCCTTAGCTAATAGCCATTTAGCTCCAGAGGTCCCAGGTTCGATCCCACCTACCGACATCTGTTGGTGTTACACAAGCACTGTAGTTCCCCAAATCTCCAGTTGTTTTTTCCAGGCAGCTTCAAGTAGGAGCCATTAGAGAGTTGAAACTGTCTTAAATTCTCAAAACTGATTAGTGATTTTGGATGCCTCTATTTTTTGGGTGCCCAGACTGAGACAACTTAATGGGTCTGAGCACTTCTGAAAATCAGACCCCTTTACTGATTTCTCAAGTTGGGATCCCTAAATCACTAGTCACTTTTGAAAATTTAGCTCAATGCAGTTTACTCACCTAGAACTATCACTTGCTGCAATCAAAGGATCATGTGGAAAATGCAGTGGTGGTACTATAGTCAAAAGTATATGCCACTCTCATAGCCACAGAAATCCCCCATCCTCACCATTTAAAACCTCATACTCCCTGCTCCTTCTACCAGCTGTTACGCTCTTTGCCCTTGGGCCTTGAGACTAATCAGAGACAGAAGGAGAAGTAGAGCAGTCTTTGGATGGTTGCCTCACTCCATTCCTTTTCTCTGCTGAAATTAAAAAGCAAGCATCTGGAATCCGCAGTTTGCAGTGTTGCTGGAGCCTTGTTGGTCCCACGATATTGGAGAGACAAGATGGGTGAAGTAATGTCTTTTATTGGACCAACTTCTGTCGGTGAAAGAGACTCTCTTTCGAGCTTACACAGACAAGGAGCTGTTCTGCAGACTAAACTTGGTTTCTCCTCCATACAACTCAGTTGGAATGGAGTGGTTGCAGGGAAAGTGTTCTACACAGCAAGGGTCTTAGAAAATGTAGTATTGGGAAATCTCACTTTTCCCTCCGAAGCTGAAATATTAAGCTGCAAGTGTTAAGGCAGGAAATTATTTTTCCATCCCAAAATATTTTTTGAGGAGGAGTTTTAACTTCAGCTCCCAGTTCCTGCAGACTGACGATTTAGCTGTGGCAGGTGAAGCACCTCTGTGAGGCTCTCCCAGGCACCAGACACAGTGAGAGTATCTGACCTTACAGGAATCGACTCCTTGCAGGAAAGGCACCTCCTGGAGCAGGGAGAACCAGGCATGCTCCTGAGCGGGGGGCTATTATCCTCTAGCAGTAAGGAATGCAGAAAAAGGTCTTCTTTACGCCTCCTCCTCTTTTCCTTTTTTTTTTTTTTTTTTAAACTGAAAAAACTTAGAGCAGGAGTGGCCAACCTGTGGCTCCGGAGCCACATGCGGCTCTTCAGAAGTTAATATGCGGCTCGTTGTAGAGGCACTGACTCCATAAGGAGTCACTCTTCCCCTTACTTCTCCCCTGATTCCCAAGCCAAGCAGAGGTCAGCCCTAGGGGTCCTGTCTACAGTAGCCTGGCAGACTTAGACATGGGCAGTAGACACGTCAGAAGCTGTAGTGCGGACAGGGCTCATGCTTTTTCACCATCAAAGTCTGAGCTCTGCCTATAATACAGCTTTGGCTGTTACCACCACTAATGCAGCTGCATGAGCTGTGAGTTACGACTATGAAGTTTGCTGGCATAGACACAGGCACAGGGGGGAAAGGCGGGTGGGGGAGAGAAAGGGGTGTTTTGCATGTCACCACCACTTAGGGTTACCATATTAAAACATTTAAAAAAGAGGACACTCCATGGGGCCCCGCCCCTTCCCCGCCCCCGGCCCTGCCCCAACTCCGCCCCTTCCCCAGCCCCATCCCAACTCCACCCCCATTCCAACCCCTTCCCCAAAGTCCCTGCCTCAACTCCGCCCCCTCCCCTGAGTGCCCCGCATTCCCCCTCCTCCTCCCTCCCAGCCACGCAAAACAGCTGCCCGAGTGCTACCGGCTTCACGGTTTGCCGGGCAGCCCCAAGACCCTTCGGCTTCGGCTGCGCTGGGGAAGCGCCTGGCCGGGGGCGCAGGGTCTGGAGGTCTGGGGGCTGCCCAGCAAACCGTGAAGCTGGTAGCGCTCGGGCAGCTCGGCTCTTCAGCTACACAGGGCTGAGGTGTCTGGGGGGAGCAGCAGCAGCCGCCACCACCGGAGCCGCTCTAAGGTAAGCAGGGGACAGGGATGCCGTCAAAGCATTTTCCCGGACATGTTCAGCTTTTTGGCAGTTCCCCCTGGACGGGGATTTGAGGTCCAAAAAGCCGGACATGTCCGGGAAAATCCGGATGTATGGTAACCCTACCACCACTTGTCTCCATATCTTCTGCAGTCCGCACACCTTCATACCAGGCAATAGAGGGAACCACGGACTCCTTAAGAAACGGAGATGTTTTAGTCATAGATTGCAGTAGCTCAAGCGCAGAGTCCAATTAACTCTAATAACAAAACATTTCTAAAGTTCGCTCCGGGGTAGATTTTAACAGGAACCCTGGGGGCAAAAATAGGAGCAACTAATCCCCTGAATTGACCCAGTGCTCAAATCCATCACTACAAGCATTTCAGATTCAGTTAAACTTTGTAATGTTCCTACATTGTTCAAATCTTCACTGGTGACTCAATATGAAGATACCCGTCTAGCTTTCCCTTTAGCTATTAGTTTTCACAGTGCTACCAGCTGCACTGAATTATATGTTCCTGTGTTAATTATTTCAGATACCTGGGTCCAGATTCTAAACTGACTGCAATAGAGTTACTCTGGATCTACAACAATGTAATTGGGGTTAGAATATGATCTGTGGCATTACGTACACTCTGTTACAATCCTTAAACTCCATGATCCCTTGGAAATTAATGAGATTCTGTACCACTTAGGAATTTTAATGGGAGACGAGAACTTTGATAAATGTCAGAGAAGGTAAAACGTTATCTCCTTGAGGCAGGGAGCGATAAGAAATGGCTTTGATGTGCCATAATTGAGAAGAAAAAAAAGCGCTTAGATGACCACAATGTTCCCTTGCTTTCTTGGATTAAAATTACATTCTTCCTGCCACTAAAATGCCAGATCACATACTCCCTGCAGTTACATCTCTGCCACTGGGAAACAAAGCAAAAAGAGAGTACGTGCTTACATTCAAATATTATACATACACATTTTCATTTTTTTTTTTTTAATATAACCTGGTTACACATCTGGGGAGACATTCTGTGCTGGTCGTGCAGGAGGAACAGCACCAATTGCAGTTGAGATGATGTGAAAGCACACATCCTTCAAACTGAGGGCGGCGTACCAGTCTCCCGGATCCAGGGACGGGATGATAGAGGCCAGGGAGACCATGCGGAACTTCAGCTTCACTAGGAAGTGGCTCAAGTCTCGCAGGTCCAGGATAGGTCGCGGAAAGCACTTGGGCTTTGGGATTAAAAAGTAACGGGAATAGAACCCCTTGCTCCTGTACTCTGGAGGAACGACCTCCACCACACCTAGCTGCAATAACCCTTCTACCTCCTGTGCGAGCAGACTCTTGTGAGAAGGGTCCCTGAAGAGGGATGGGGAGTGGGAAGGAGGGGTAGAAAGCAACTGAAGGGGGTTGGTGTGGGAAAATTCACAGATGTAGGGGAGTGGGAATATGAGATGAAGCGGTGTTGGGCCTGGCATGAATGGCAGAACCACGGGGCAGAGGGAATTAGGTCTTTTATGTCTGCAAGTGGCCTTGTTAAAATAGCCTCCAGAAACCCTGGCCCAATCTATAAGCAAACACGGGATTTTACCCTTTAGCTCACTTCACTAATCTGTCTGCATAAGCCTCAAATTCACATTGTTTACCTTTCATAGCCAATCATTTTGGACTTTTTAAAAAAACAATTACATTTGTATCCTCACACTTAAAATGCACAACAAAACAGAGCCTGAATTATTTATTGCAAGTTTAGGGCCCAATCCAGTGCCAGCTGAAGTCAATAGGAGTTCATTGACCATTGGATCAGTCCCCACGTGATCTCAACTCAACTTCATACAAAGCCATTTCTTGTTTGCATTGGTGTTGTACAAACATATACTGGAGAAAGACAGTCCCTGCCCACAAGACCATACAGTCTAAAGGAGAAGGAAGGAATACAGCATACAAGCATACAAGCAAAGCAAAAGCTATTTATATTTCTAATGACCACCGTAAAGTATGATGCATGATCTCAAAAGAAAGAGCACCAGCTCTCAAAAGCCACTTAATAACTCTTCATCATGCATTTATCAGGCCCTGGACAATAAGAGACTGTCTCCATTTGGGATGTTATCAACCTGCTGGAAATCACAAACATTTAAAAATTAGGACGACAGAAGGCTAATGGTTACAGTGTATTAAGAAAAGTAGGTCCTAGAATGAACTAGTGGGATTATGTGGCTTGGAAAACAAGAACACTGATTCTAATCAGCAACGGCTATTGATAAAAGTGCAAAGGTTCGCGTTTACATTTTATATGGGCCGTGATTTGAGAGGACAGCACTATAGATACTGATGGAAGATTATTTGATAACAGTGAGTAACTGGATTTTAACTGGAGGTATTAGAGAGAGCAGACTAAGGTCTGAGTGTAATACGGAGACTTTACACTTCTATAGCACAGCATGGGCAAACCCAAACTTTCAAAAAATCATGATTTTTGGAGCCTAACTTATGAGTGGCTTAAAAATCATGAGATTTTTAAAAGAATGCATTTGGAGTCCTGTTTATTTGCCTTCCAGCTTTTGAACCTTTAGAGTTCTTGTTTTCATGCGCAAGGGCTAGAAACTTACTTTTTAAAAACAAAAATAAAAGCTGAGATTCTGTTGTAGTTACAGGATGCTGAGGCCTACAGGCTACAAGGAAAAACATCAAATTTTGCAAAACTCACAATAAATTGGTGAGAGTTTGCAACACTGGCTAGTAGAGACTTTCACCAAATCATCTCAGAGCATTGCACATTAACTGGATTAGGCCTTGAGTTACCCCTTCAGCAGCAAGGCCCAATTATTGAAGGACAACTTTGTTTAATCTTGGAATTCAGACCGTTTTGTGAGAGTCTCCTTCAGCACCCAGTGACCAATCCAAGTCCTCAAACAGCAGCACACACTGGTCAGAGGCTCCTGTGAAGGCCCAGTCCAAGCGCCCCCCACACTACTTTGAAACAGGGAGCTCCCAGTTTACATAGTTTACATAGCTAATCACTCACACACACACACACACAGCAATAAAATATTCAAACAAATTCAGAACTAAGTATCAGCAATATGAACCCACTTCTAAGACTCTCCTCCAGGGGCCTCAGGCTTGCAGTCCACCCTCCAGCTACACACACACACACACACACACACACACACACACACACACTCACAAAGTGGGTGTGCATGGTTATACCCACAGCATCATAGCAGTGGGTCAACCTGCAGCACAAAAAGCTCAAAGGTGACATTTTCATACTTGGGTGGCAAAAATTTGGCATCTAAATCTAGATACAGGCACTGAAATACATGTGCCCTGGCTGTTAGAGGTGCTAAATAGGCGTAGCTCCCACTCAAGTCACCAAGTCCAGGTCTATATCACCATATCCAAAATCGGAGGCTAGCCACCACTGGATAACATATGGGAGTGGGGAAGGTGGCTGTCTCCAGAGTGCCCCCCTTGCAGCAGGGGTGGCCTGCCAGCATCTCTGCATCAGTTTCTCTTTAGTCAGTCTTCAGCCTATTCTTGTTTTAGTGGCAACTTGCTGCCTTAGACATGACTTGGCCTTCCTGCCAAGCTGCTAACAAAAGGCCACCCATTCCAGGGTGTCCAAGTCCAAACCAAACCCAGTGCAAAGTCTTCACCCCACTCTCCAACTGGGCCTAACCCCACCTTCCCAAGGGGTCGGTCTTTTCTGTCCTTGGGGCTCAGCTTTCACCCTTCCCAGGCTCCTTTCACCTCTCCCCTCAGTCCTGCCTGGGCTCCTTTGGGTTGCCCCCTGCGCTTTCCTGAACAGCCACTCCTCAGCCTTCCTGCCTGGAATCTTCTACAGGCCTCTGTCTGCCTTGTACTATCCTCTGGCTCCCCAGAGTTGTCTGCACTCCTCTCCAGCCAGCTCCCCCCTACTGGCCTTCCTTCCCCTGAAGTCCGACCCTGTCCAGGCATAGCCAGCAGGGCTAATGGAATAGAGCTGACTGGCCCCAAGGCCTCCTGGCCTTAATGGCGCAGGCTACCCTGTTACAGTGTCCAATGGAACAACGTGCACTGTGGTTTTCTCCTCCCTGCCCACTCAGATCAAAGCAGCACTGTTGTGTGCCCATATTCCCACCAGCAATAGTCCTGCTGACAGCTGCCTGCCTAGATTATACCTGCTAGGAGAACAAAATCTTCAGGAGAGAAAGCATAATTCTCCACCAGGTCCTGGTGTACATCCCCAAAAGCACAGACCAAGCCCAGCTATATTCCACCCCAGAATGTTCCTCCCTCTATTCCCTCATGGGGTTTTCTGGGAGCCTGAATCAGAGCAGACATATCTGTGCCTTGCCCCCCTTTCACATGATCAGCGGCTAGAGTAGCTCCCTCCTTTTCTATTTCTTATTCTATAGCATGGGTATTTTGGTGGATTAGGATAATGCACAGATTGCATAATGAACTGGGATGTTGTCTTCAGCAGCTCTTAAAAATAAATTCAGCTCATAAACTGGGAATATGTGAAAGAGTTCTTGTTTAGACTTGCTGGAAGGTGTATGTTCACATGCGTTAGCCCATGCCCTGTGAAAGGGCTGGGAGCTTAAGTTCCACGTCAGTACTGGTGGTTTTGGCACGAAGCCCTGTGTGTTTGGAAAACCTGACTCTCCAGACACTAAAGAGTAAAGAATATAGGCCAAGACCTTTGAGAGAGAATAGATATTTTGACCAGTTCAATTTTTTGGGTGACCAACTTGAGACGTTAAAAAGGGGCTTGAATTTCAGTAAGTGCCGAGCATCTGTGCTCTGAAAGTCAGGTTCCTTTTCACACATCTCAGGTTAGGCACTCACAATCAGTAGTCCCATTTTTGGATCGATACTTTTTTTGCACGTGTAAAACACGTTTCTGAAATAGCTAAGTATATGCTGGTTTCTTTTTTGAAGACCTGGAGCTCTGAATGTTCATTGTCTTCAGCCTTATATCAAATCAAATGCCATGTTTTAAGTCAGTTGGAATGATCAGACACTACAGTAAGGCCAACCTCTGTACTTAAGCACCTTTCCAAAAGAACTAAGCAGCATCAACTACAAAGTTACACTAGTTGGTACATTCGGTTTTTCCATTGGTGTAAACAGGAAAGAACTGTAGATTGGATGCTTTTGCAGTCCCATGCCCCCCACCCCCCAGATGACTCTCATAGTGCTAATTTAGGCCACCAAATACGAGACAAACTATGGGGTGTGTGTTCAGTGGAAAATGTGTCTGTCTAGTGTTTCTATCCTCCACAACTAGTCAAGGATGTGGCCACTTTAAGAAGCGTCCTCTTCCACTAGACTGAAAATTCCCCAGCCCATACACCTGTCTCTGAGCCACTCTGAGTTTTTATTGTGTACCCAGTCTCTGTATTAGAATGGTGGATTTGGCATACAGGCATTTTAAGCAATGGTGACAGCACTTTCATGCACACCACTCTGTAAGCCTTTTAGTTTCTGTTATCGCTACCACAGGTCTTGATCTTTTCGCAGTGTAGAAGATTTTTAGTGGAAGGGGAGGAAGGAGGGAGAATGGGTCATTTGTGTCGTTCATTACTTTAACTGATTTTCTCAGGTTGGCAGCCAGCACTGGCACCAAACCTATTGCTCCAGTAATGTTCTTTTTTTGGACAGTGTCCCAGTAGCACTGGAATGTTGCCGCAGATATGGCAACAGCACTGTTATGCCTCTAACTCGCCATGCGATAGTATGAGACAATCCATCAAGCCTTTCAGAGGGAAATCTGTAGCTGCTGTCTTAGCCCATCTCTGTTCATTATGTTTCAGAAGAGAATGAGGCTGCATTCCCCAACTTCATGCTCTGCAGCAAAAGAGCGGAGAACAGTGAGATGGCAGTACAGCGCATAAAAGAAAACATTAAAAGCCAGCTCCTTCCCTGGTGTAAATCAATAGTAGCTTCCCTGGCATCTGAGGATCTGGCCCTAAATGTGCCTTTTAAAAAAAATTAATGGCAAACTTACATTGAAACCTTATAGTTTAATGAAATGAAATCACTACCCAATGTGACAAGTTAGTAGAGCTGAGCAAATAATGGATTTTTCAGTTCAGGGACCAAATAAACAAAACATGCAGTTCAGTTTGAACCAAAACCAAATTTTTCCAATATTTTTCATTGCTTCAAAAACTTTTTTTGAATCAACCAAAATAGTTTCAGTCAACTCAAAATGAGGAGTTGGGGTTTTTTTTTTAGTTTTTCATTTCAATTTAGTCCTTTGGGGTGTTTTTCTCCTTTTTTGTGGTTTTTTTTTTTAACTGCCCAAATTTGGAAATGAAATGAAGGATTTCAAAACAAAAAACTCAAAACAAAACATTTCCAAATGGTCCAAAACATTTTGTCTATTTTGAGAAAATATTTTTAGGGTTTTTTTTTCTTTTTGGCCAAACTTATTTGCAAATATGGGTTGGATTTGACCAATATTTTGGAGTCCCCCAAAATGCATATTTTGACAAAAATTCTATTTGCTGAAAAAAAATATCTCCCAGCTCCACTAGTTAGAACTGAAAGGCTATGTCTACACTGCAACTAAAAACCCATGACTGGCCTGTACCAGCTGACTCGGGCTCGCAGGACTCGGGCTGAGGGACTTTTAATTGTGGTGCAGACATTTGGGCTCAGGCTGGAGCCCGGGCCCAACAACCCTGCGAGATGGGAGAATCCCAGAGCTGCAGCCCAAGCCTGAATATCTACACTGCAATTAAACAGCCCCATATCCCAAGCCCGCAAGCCTGAGTCAGCTGGCACGGGTTAGCTGCGGGTGTCCAATTGCAGTGTAGACATACCCGGAGAGTCCCAGTGGAAACAAATTCCCAGGCGAAAACTTTGTACGAGAAATTTTAAAAGAATATTCATTTAAATCAGATGCTAAAACTGGGTATATACTACAAAAATCACATTCGTGAGCAGTCATTCCAGTTACCAACAGATGTTTACTTCTAGCATGTTCACACCACTTTTAATGGGCCATCATGAACATTCAGGCGAATGACTGGTTGATATAAATGTCTGGGTAATGGTTATTCTTCTCCTGTATTCACACACACCACACATCAGGGAATACCTGCATGAATTAGAGTAAATGCTTTCCATTATCCACCTGTTTAATTAGCTCAGCCATCCAGTCAGGAAACAGAAAGACCATCATGTGCTCAGGGGATCGACCAATCACACATCATGACTAACATTATGAAGAGCTGAAGCACTCAATTCCCAAATACTCCATGGACTGAAATTTATTTACGCTACCTGTTAACTGAACAATCACTGAAAACAAATACATTCAGACAAATCAGGATTTGTTGCCGGATAATTCACGAGAAAAGAAAAGGTCTAACTTTGTGGGTAAACTAATGGATAATTGTATCAGAGGGGTAGCCATGTTAGTCTGGATCTGTAAAAAGCGACAAAGAGTCCTGTGGCACCTTATAGACTAACAGCGAAGTGGGTATTCACCCACGAAAGCCTGTGCTCCAATATGTCTGTTAGTCTATAAGGTGTCACAGGACTCTTTGTTGCTTTTTAATGGATAATTGGATCATTGCTTTTAGAGGTTAATATACTTTGTACTTATGTAGATCTCCTTTCATTCAAGATCTCAAAGCAACATACAAGTATGAAAATAAGCCTCACAACATCCGTCCAGACTAACTACTCTCCTAAATAAGGACTACTAGGGTGAATAAGGATGGCATGATCAGGCTGCCAGGCCCAGAACCTGCAAGGTATTGGCTCCTACCTCCTGTTGAAATCAATGGAAGTTAGGAGCTTAGATACCTTTGAGAATCTGGGCCTCAGTTTTTAATCAGTCATCTATCTCTTAGGCAAAACTCCATGGAAGTGAATAAGTACTTCAGTATTTGGCCCAATTTTTCTATAATGTGCTTTGAAACACAGTGCTCAAAACAACATCAATATGAAGTGGAATCTAGAGTTCAGGGTTATAGGCCAGATCTAATTCCCATTGAAATCAGCTAGACCCTTTCCATTGACCCCAGTTAGAGTTAGATTAGGCCCCACAAGATCATTGCTTATAGATATGAGCATCCATCAGCTTTATTCTCTTATCCCGTATAATAAAAATCAGATGTCATAATATTCATCCCATCATAGACTAATTTCCATCATATAACACCCAGACAGTAAATGTTTGCTCAGCTCTCAGTCAAAGGAGGGGACCAAAGCAAAAAAGACAAGCTGCCGTTTTAGGTTAGGTTCGCAACAAAGCTTTCCATTTACTCTTTGTTGAGATTTTTACTGATACGTACACTGTTAAAATGTTGCTTAAATTAAGGGGAGGGGCTGGGCAATGAGTCTCAGTGGTGTACTTTGCTATTTAATGAGCTTTCATTTTATTTTTTTAAATTACTCCGAGAAATACAAACCTCCCGCAGGTCTTAACCTTTTATCAGCCCAGGTATCAAATACCGGTTGGCCCAAGTACATTTTGTGCAGTCCTTGTTTCTTATGCAAATACAAACATCTATAGACCAGTCTGCACTGTAGTCGAATTTGTTTCATGGACTTCATTCTGTTTTGTACTTTTCACCTAAAAGGAGTATCAGGTAGCTGGAGGCTTCCCCCTCCCCCATGAGGAGATAGTGGGAGATTTATTTTCTTCCTAAAATTATTGAGATAAATCCATCTGGGTGTAATTCCATTGAAGTCCGTTGGGCTACCTGAGGGGTGAATATTTTTCACCACCCTGCTTCAAAGAAAAAGCACTACTATGTAGGTAATCTTCATGTATTTTAAGTGTTTCTACTAATGCTATAGGATGATCAACCAAAAATATAGGTGCTTCTGTCTGTCAGTCAGGGTGTTTGTATTATGCCCATACCTACGTAGCTCTTGATCAAATCTCAGTTAAACCCCTTGAGCCAAAATCAGCCCAAAACCAACTCCACTGAAGTCAATGGAGTTGCACTTTGTCTACCACAGGGCTGAATTTGGTTCCTTGAGTCTGAAGTGGGAGGGGCAAACTTGCGAGGACAGGCTTTCTCATGAGTTCCTTCCTCTTGTGTTTGGGCTGCACGTACCCTGTCTCATGATGTTTTGACAGTTATGTTTCCAGTTCCAGGCAAAACTAGAAAGTAGAGAATCACAAAAGCAATGACAACAATAAGCTAACCACTCTCTATCTCAATCTCTCTTTTTTGTTTTGTTTTGTTAAAACACACACACACACACACACACACACAACAAACGTTCCATTTAATTTTGGATCAAGAAATGAGTAGACGTTTGGATTTGGGCTTTATAAAGTGACATATAGATCTGGATTTTCAATATCACTAATTCCAGGATTTCTGGTCTGGGCCCAGGCTCTTGTATAATGGACTATTCTTTAACTCAATTGCAATGACAGTGGACTAGGGTCGAGTGGCCTGATCTTGCATGTCAATACATGTGTAAGTAATTTCATTTAAATCAATCGATAATGATTTACGGAATTGGGCCCATGAGAGCAAAAGGAACAGCCTATTTAATATACTCTGGTCTAGTCTTGCAATTTTTATGTGACTAAAGGTTGCAGAGTCAGGCTTGTGGCTTATTGTTTGAAATATGGAATAGGGAATCGTTAGGTCCAGTATTCCACTATTTTTACTTTAAATATCATGGGCTATATTGTACCCTCACATTGTAATGAAATCATTGGGGAGTTCTGCTTAAAAATTCATAGCCTAAGATGGCCCCAACATTTTTACTATTAAGAAAATAGTGTTTATATTACTATAATTCCACATTAGAGAGACAAGGTGGGTGAGGTAGTATCTTTTATTGGACCAATTTCTGTTGGTGAGAGAGACACAGAACTGAAAATTAGGACTCAAACTTGTCTCTCTCACCAACAGAAGTTGAACCAATAAAAGATATTACCTCATCCAACTTGTTCCTCTAATATCCTGGAACCAACACAGCTACAACGCTGCATACTAGAATTCCACATAACTTATTGCTTATTTTTAGACCCAGTTCCCCTCCAGTACACCCCAAGGACAAACTGTTTGTGATATTTGTGACTAACTCATCTCCTTAGGAATAAGAAGGAGAAAGAAATGGCAGGAGTAAAAAGTAAAAAGAGAAGAGGGAGTTGCACATCGCATTAGAAATGCTAATACACATTAAAAACTTGCCTAATACTAACTCACCATGTAAGGAATCACTTTAGTTGTATACATCTTATTGGGAAAAATCTAGGCTGTTTTTCTGGGAGAAGTTTTATGAAAAAATTCAAAATGTGGAAGTTGTTTACATTTTGCAGAATTCAAAATAGAGCAATTTTTTTCATTTTTGCAAAATTGTTAATTGATGTTTTTATTGATACCATTATCAAAACATGTAGCTCTCTGAAAATAAGGTTTTCAGACAGCTTAAATATTTCAATCAATGTTTTGATAGCAGTTTCGCAGTTTCTGATACAAATCTTTGACAAAAATTTGTAATTAAAAAAAGTCAGCAAGAGTTTTGCAAACAAATAAAAGGGATGGGGGGATTTTTTGCATAATTTTCATTTTGAATGAAAGGCTATTTTTTTTTTAATTTAGCTATTTTGCTTTTGAAAAATTTCAACCAGCTCTAGGAAAATCCTCACTGGACATCTGCACCCTCTGAAGTCCCCAAACACAGTGAAAATGCCAACTTCCTGCTGTGTAGCAGGCTAAGTTCCCTGTAAGCTGCACGGCCGCAGGCTATCAAGAGCCGCATAGGCAGGGAGAGGTGCCACTCCCCCAGCCCAGCCCAGCCCCACTGGAGCTGCTGGGGGAGAGGAGCCCCTCCCCCTGGCCCAGCCCAGCCCCACCGGAACTGCCACAGCCCAGGAGAGGCGCCTCTTCACCGAAACTGTCGCGGCCCAGCCCTGCCCAGCCCCGCCCCGTCGGAGCTGCTGTGTTTGGGGAGAGGCGCCTCTCACCTTGCCCCGAGCTGCTGCAGCGAGAGAAGGCTGGAGGGAGTCCTCTCTCCCCGCCGCAGCCCCGGAGCAGCCTGCACCCCAAACCCCTCATCCCCACCCCAGAGCCCATACCCCTTCCCGCACCCCAACCCGTGCCCCAGCCCTGAGCACCCTCCCGCACCCCGAACCCTTCATCCCTGGCCCCACCCCAGAGCCTTCACCCCTAGCTGGAGCCCTCATCCCGCCGCATCCCAACCCACTGCCCCAGCCCTGAGCCCCCTCCCACACTCCAAACCCCTCGGCCCCACCCCTACCACACATCACCTCCATATTGGTGCACATAACAAAATTCTTTCCGCAGATGGACGTAAGAAATTAGAGGGAACACTGGTAGCAGGGCTAGAGGGCACCTCCTAGTATATAGTCTGGTAAAGGACAGAATGTGGATGAGCTACAGTCATGATCACTGGGTCTCCATATGATCTACTGTCTCAAAACACCGTGTCGTGGGGAAGCCACAGGTTACATGTGCCGCTACCCACATACATTTGCAGCCACAGCTGGTCACAATGCATGGTGTATATAGGCCTTTTGATCTGGCTCTCCGCACAAGGGTGACTTTTACCCATTATGGACACTTTTCTGGGATTAGATGCAAAAGGCAAGTCCCACCTAAGGGAATATATTCCAGCTTGGATTCATGCTAGCCTCTGTTAAAGGATAATAAAATCTACTGACATATGAAAGAGCCCCAACGCTGGCAGATAATTTATTGAATATTCTCTCCTGTGTCTCAGTGACATTAGAGGGTGGGATTTTCAAAAACACCCAAGTGAGCTAGGCCCTAACTCCCATAGATATTCGATAAGAGTTGGGCATGTAGCATCCGTGACCAGGATGTGGGCAGTCAGGCCTAGTGGTCAGAGCAGAGAGGTGCCCAAGCCAAGGATCACGGACAGAGGCAAAGCCCAAACTGAATTTAGCAGCCAGATGCCAGAGCCAAGGGTTAGACCCAAAGTTAGAGGTCAGGAATCAGAGCCAAGGGTTAGACCAGGTAACTTGGAGTGAGTTAAGGCAAGAGCAGGGCTGGACCAAGAAGGCACAGGACCTATCATAACTGTGGGCAAATGCTTTGAGCAGCCACTGAACTGCTGCTGCAGCTGGTCTGAAGAGCCAGACTGCTGCTCCGTCCAACCAGTCAGGTGATGGAGCGAATCAGGCAGCCTGCTAAAGGCTAACTGCACTTCTTAGATTGCCTGGAGAGTGGGTCTGCTGCAGGCCCTGCTTCCTGACACATTGTTCCCTTGTGCTTGTTTGAAATTCTCACCCAATGGGCATTCAGTGTCTTTTAAGCAAGCAGATTTCAGCCAGCAGGCAACTGGCTTTCTGCCAATAAATAAAAATCCACAATCTTCCAAGTTAAGATGTAAAACAAATTTGGTGCAACTTTCATACTGTTAGCAGAATTCTGTTTGAAGACCATAATAAATATGTTTAAACCTCATTCAGATAGCATTAATAATGTCTAATCTAGAGCAGGGGAACTGAACTTTCCATTCAGTTACTTTGTACAATTCTTTTTGACCATCCTACCCTATTGGATACTACTGGTTGATTGAGCTTTAACCAAAGATGGGTCCCTTTCACAAGATGGCCTATATAAAGTGACGATAACGCCAGTGGATTCATTTGAAAGAAGGACATCTTGGGAAGAGCAGATACACAGCTAACAGAATAAAACAGGGAGAATGAACACCTGAATCCTTTGCCTGTTCTTGTCTTGTATGTATTATATTCCTTAAACTTCTTATAGGTGCATGTGATTTTGTTAAATGAATTGTCACTTGGATATCCAGTATAAACATTTTATATATTATTAGAAAAACAGGCTGATTGATTGAAAATGTTTTTGTGTTGAAAATACTAATTCCAAGGAAAAAATCGTTTCTCTATCTGGACACATTATTGGCTAAATGCTACTTGTTATTTCTGTCTGCTGAGTGATCTGTAAACTAGATGAATTACCTAAAAAGTGTCTAGTAGGGAAAAATACAAGTATTTGATCCTGCAAGCTGTTCTGTGCTGGGACATGCCTGCATTGGTGCAGAGTAGCTTGCAGGTTTGAGGTCTGTGACTGAACTCTTAATACTATTAATTCATATTGCTATTTTGCAAACCCAGAGGCTAATATTAAAGAAGAAATCACATCATTCACTCAACTGCTTTGTATGAGAGCGTGAGATATATATTGCAGGATAACAACCAGCTGAACTGAATATGGGAATAGTTTCTCTGGTTGGCTAATAAGTAAAGTATGTATTTTTACTCACCTCTACACTTCTTCCTCCTTCCAATTAGCTCGTCTCTCTTTTCTTATTTTCTTGCTTGATTTTGTTTTTCCTGCTTGTCTTTTTTCCTTCATATTCATGGTCTAATTTCGATTCATTCATGTTTGTAGCTCTTTTGTTCTGTGACTTTTATAGGAACAAAAAAACCCACAACAAAACCCTAGCAGTGGTACAGATCCATTACTAGACTCAGATGCTAAAATTCTCAATAATGACGCCAAAGAGGCAGAAGTGCTCAGTAAATATTGCAATCAAGCTGGATGATGTATCAATATCACAGAATGATTTTTCCAGCAGTGACTAAGGAGTATGTTCAACCACATCTACAATTCTATGATTGCAATTAATGGAAAATGTCAGACATTTTCTCTTTTTTAAAAAAAATCAACATTTAAAAAAAATGTGTTAAGACCCAACAGCATTCTAAAAGGCAAACTCTGCTTTTGTTACCAGTGTATTCTCGGCCCCTTGGGAGAAATGGTGATTGTTGCTTTTTATCTGCTGGACATCTTGGTTCAAGCCTTCGCAGCCCCTTGCAATCCAAATAAAGCAGGTAAAATAACTTCAATTTCTTTTTCTAAATAAGATCTTCTCTCACAGGTAAAAGAAGCCAAAGGATTTCTGGTTAGGTAGCAATGAAATATCTATCTTGAGGGATTTAAATTATAGGCTCTAAAGTTTTTAATTCTGGCACCGTTTTTATTGTTCTGACTTTAGTCTCAGCTAGCACAGAAAACAAACTAAGGAGCAGTCACAGTGTATAAAGTTAAGCATGTGTGCATCTCTGCAGGATCAGGGCCTAAAACAGCCCTGAAAATAGAAATGAACATAAAGCATTCTAACATATCAAGGGCTACATCCTGCAGCTTGCCACATAAGCAGGCGTTACTCATGTGAGTAGTTCCATTGACTCCAGTTGGACTACTGGTGTGCCTAAGGGTTTGTAGGGCTGGAAACCTAACATATATAACCAGGGTACTGTATTGGGGGGGGGGGGGGAGTAACTTTCTGATCCTCCACTGAATTCTGCCTGGGAGCCCAATTGATTAAGTGCAGGACTGGGACCTTCGCTTGCAACTTTCAAAAATTAGAGAACATGTATTAGAAATGTATCCAGATGTCCTTAGAATATGAAGTATCACTTTATCTGCATGTCCACTGCGTGTGTGTCAACAAAATGGATCAGCAGGAATCATTTCCATGAGCTATGGATGAATTTTAACAGACGCTCATGAGTAAGGAGCTTTACTCATGTGAGTAGTCTGACTGAATTCAGTAGGCCTACTAATGTGTGCAAGGTTACTTGCGTGGGTGGGTGCAGGATCAGAGCGCAGTTACAGGGAGGATGAGGCTGGGAGTTTTGAAAGTTCATTGATTTAAAAAAAAGTGGAAATTATTAGTGTCTCCACAACTACATTCTCAATCCTGTCTTCCTTGAGCACTCACAACTCAAAGCAAAGCCTGTGGATATGCAGTGAATTCAGGATCAAGCCCTATGTATCCCATAAGCAGCTGTGTTCTTTGGTTTCAATTTTCAGCCCACTAGTGTTTAGGCTGCTTTTACTTTTTATATATGCAAATTCATGCAACCTGATTCCATGTAAATAAGACGCACTATCCCCGCAAGACCAAGTAAGCAACCCTATAGCTGTGATGTGTAATATCTGTACTTCATCTTCATGTTCAAGTTCATGTTCATGTCTCTGTACTGATCATTATTAAAAAGATTGGTCTGTTTCATCTTCTGCACACTGCATTTTGGCTTGAAAATTGTGACAATTATGTTTACATTGGCACTGTATCTACAGCGATGGGTATTAATATATGAACTTTTAGTAATAGTATGGCCTGGATCTAAAGCTGCTATGGATAGGTGTAGGTCTACTGAAGACAACAAACACACTTGCCCAGGTTATTTTCAGTGAAGTCAATGGTGATATGCTAATTGACACCAGCTAAGGATCTGGACCCATAACATTAATATACTCTAATCTGACAAATTTCATTGTAGTACGATTTCACTTCATTTTTCTTTGTTCTTTGATTAGCTGTTCTAATTTCAATAAAATTGACACAAAGGGTGAAATTCTGGCCTCTCTGAAGTCAAAGGCAAAACTCCCCCAAACTCCAATGGGACAGAATTTCACCCAAAGAATTTAGATTATTATGGTTTGCTCTATAGATTTAGGCTAGTGGATTGGATTTTCAAAGAGACCTAAAGGGATTTAGCCAGGAAAATCCCAATAGATATAAATCCAATGGGATTCAAATGCCAAACTCCAATAGGCCTCAAACAGGCTTCCTTTAAAGTTAGTAGATAAACTTCCATTGACATCAGTGGTCCTGGATCAGATCCTTAATCCAGTTTGAGGTAAAGGCAGGTCCAAATGTAAACGCCAGATGTAAACACTACCCACAAAGTTCAGATCTAGATCAGTCTCAGCAGGAAAATGCAACTTAGAATACCTGTATTTTTTCCTTTTAGACATCATTTTGGTGTATTGCTATCCTAAAACCATCATTACAAAAATTCCCGAATGTCCCTATGGATGGGAGGTTAATCAATTGGCTCTTGGAGGCATTTGCTACAATGGGGTTCATGATTCGGGATACTACCAATTCACGATTCCAGATTTATCGCCCAAAAACAAGTCCTACTGTGGAACTCAATCAGAGGTAAGTACATCATGGGCAAAAATTCACTTCCCAAGAGTTGGCAGATACTTTGTACAGCATGGGCCCATTCCAAAGCCCACTGAAGTCAGTGGAAAGATTCCCATGACCATTAATGTTCTTTGGGTCAGGCTATATGTGCTGTAACTGAGGCAGAAAGGATGTAATCTCTGACGATTTGTCAAAGGCTCTAGTGCTTTTCAATATCATGGATCACTGACACTTATGTGAGAAGTCAGATGGTCCTGCATTCCTGGCGCAGCCAAAATGCATATGGGGTTAGGTCCACATGCAATTCATCTATGTGTGCATGTACTAACATTACAGTTTTCATTACTTGTGTGCCCAGCTCTCGGCAAATGGGGCCTCAAGGCTCTACTGTAACACAAATGCATAAAGAACCAGAACAGACTGTTTGCTGATCATTTATGACAAAAGAACTGCCTTTTCCTGTTTCAAACGTCAGGCAGAGGTCCCTGTCTGCATCCAATTTTCACTGCTGGCATTTCTCTCTTTGTCCCCCCGACTACAGTTTAAAAACCCTATCTATCACTTCTACAACTCCATCATCTCCAACGACAGCTCGGTCATTGTGAAGAGCCAGCCTGTGAATTACTCATTCACCTGCACGTACCATGCAAACTACTTGGTCAACCAGGCTGCCTTCGACCAAAGGTAACTCCACCAGGAGGAACGGACTCCCCCGTTTTCAGCACGGGGCTGGCTCCATTATCAATAGCATATGTTTCAGTCATACGACATTTTCTCAATTTTCTAGAGTGGCGACAGTCCATGTGAAGAATGGGAGCTCCGGTTCATTTGAAAGTGAATTATCCCTCAACTTCTACTCTGTAAGTGCTCCTTGTCATCCGGTATTTAGTCTGTCAGAGCCTGCACACTGGGGTGAGTCCACTCACTTCATGGGAGCCGTTCCATATTTCCACCAGCGTCCGTGAGAAGGGAATCCAGCCATAAGAGCCATGCGAAAAGGAGCACATATCCTCTGTTTTGTACGGTACTGAGCACACGGTCACTATGTAGCAGATAATTAACATGGGAATTATAGGGGGTCCTTATTTCAAATACATTAATAAGGATCAATCTAGATGGTAGCTCATATACCATTTTTAAAACACGTAATGTCCCTTTGTGGCACAGATTTCGCTGACTAGAGGCGTGTTTCTCTCTTGCATGGTTACAGATTTGATTGGTGTCAGAAGAAACAGCCAAACTTTGCTTCTAGCCTAAACAAAGAACAGTGTGAATCCACAGACACTGCTGCGATCCTCCAGTCTCACTAAATATAGAAGCCCCTTTCATTCCTCCTGAAATTTGCTTAGCTGTTCTCTGATGAGCTGGCTGTTTAGTGTTCCCCTGAGATCTTTAGTTCACACTGGATTTGATTTCCAATGTTTGCCCCATGCCAGCAAGATTTTCTTTTAAAGTTCTACCACCTTTTCAGGGGTCGGGGTGGGGGGCTGTCTGTATTGGCAGAGCAGCAACCAATCCCTGAATCTATTTCCATCAAATCACAGGGTAAGTGGAGGGTAGCCCAGTAGCCTAGATTTTACATGAATAAAACACAACACTAATGACTAGTAATGATATGGAGCCAGATCCTGGGGCCAGGCTATGGGGAAGCTTTGCATATGAATCCTCTGCAGGGCTTGGATAGATGGAATCTTCCCCTATACGTACTGGATTTAGGGTACCAGTGGAATCTTCCCCATCCCCTCTGGTTTTAGGGACCCAACAATCAAAGTCATTGGTCCCTGCTTATGTTTGTTATTTGTGCTGTGTGACTGATCTGTTAAGTACCACAGAACCACAGTGTTGCTAGTTCTTTGCTGAATGATGGGAGAATAACAAATGATGGAGAATGAACAAGATATTTCCAGTCTGTTCTTTAGCCAAGTTAATTATTTGAACTAAAATTCTTGAGGCTCCAAGGGGGAGTCACAAACAGCCAATAGTCCTCCTTGAGTACTCACAGACCACAAATAATGACCACTATGAATAAGTGTGGAGCTAACTCATGACATGTATTGGCAAAATATAAGTGAATCACTACTTTGTTTGGGCTGCTCAAAATATTCTGAACAAAACATTTTCTCTTTAGAAAATGGGAAAAAGCTCAGTTTTGGTGGAATTTTCCATCAGCCCCAAAATAGCTGCCATGGTGCCTCATGGGAGTTGTAGTTCCGAGTCACTCATGCCCCCATTTGCCCAAGTGGGCCCAGCTTCCAAGCCAGACTCACTCTCTCATGAGACAGTGCAGTTTCTTTTCTCCTCATTGCTGAGCTAGTGTCACAACCAGAGTGGTCAGACTTAGTGATCAGAGCGGGAGTCAGGCCCGGTCGGGTCCCAGAAAGCCAGAGTCCAAGACAGGCCAGAAGGCAAAGCAAGAGACAGGTGTCAGGAGACAGGCAGAGTCAGAAGCCGGAGTCTCAGGTCTCTTACACACAGGGTAAGCCGAGGCAGGCAGGCAGTCTATGTTGTTTCTTAGACAGCTCCCTGTAATGGCTTCCTGGCTTAAGTACTGGTGCCAGTCCAGACAGTCAGTGGGCTGCGAGGAGCTGCCACTCAAGTCCTGCTGGGCGTTACCTCCTACTGAGCCCAGCATCTAGGGTGACCAGACAGCAAATGTGAAAAATTGGGACAGGGGGTGAGGGGTAATAGGAGCCTATATAAGAAAAAGACCCAAAAATCGGGACTTTCCCTATAAAATTGGGACATCTGGTCACTCTACAAGCATCACAGGGTCCTCCTAAGCCTCCTGTGGTGATGCGATAGCATCAGTGACCCAGAACCCCCAGGTTCTAGCATGGCAGGTTCTTACAGCTATTAGAGTGCATCATAGAGCAGGGTTAGACCAGATTGTAGTTTGGGGGGACATACTCTGTATGGCGCATGAGGGCCTATAGGGAAGAATAATAGAATGAGGGACCCAGAGCTACAATCCCCAGGGGGGCACTGCAGCAGTTCATAGATTAACATTGAGCAGAAAGGAAATGGAACATTATGTTTGGATTGAAACAGAACATTTCAAAAAAAAAATTTTTTTTTGGAACTTTTCATTCAGTGAAAAGCTTTGATACTTCATTCTCACCCCAATTCAAGATGAAAAGAAAAGGTCAAAATATCAAAATGTCCTGCAGGATGGAAATTGTTTTGCAATCAGCTCCATTCTTTGTACTATTCAAACAGCTCCAGTTTGGGGCAGAATATTGCTTTATCACTAAATGGATCCTCCCACCTCTGCTAATCGCTGTCATGGTGACGCCAAATGACTCAGAATGAAACTAAAAAGCATAAGGGGCTTGAGTTTCAGAACCATTTGCATGCAACTACTTTGATGGCCCTTTGTGCACACAGACTCAGTAACAACAAGCCCACACAAGCATTTTCACCTGCACAATTTGGTACGGGAACCTATGAAAGTCATAGTGACATAAACAAACCGGGGGAAGAAACTAATAGAAAAATCAATGTCAAGTGGTACAGGTCAGGAAAACCAGCTCCACGAGTTCAGCTCATTGCAGGGTTAGGATTAATGATGCTCAAACCCATTTGTAGCTTCAGCATTACTTAGGCCTGGTCCACACTAACCCCCCACTTCGAACTAAGATACACAACTTCAGCTACGTGAATAACGTAGCTGAAGTCGAAGTACCTTAGTTCAAACTTACCGCGGGTTCAGACGCGGCAGGCAGGCTCCCCCGTCGACGCCGCGTACTCCTCTCGCAGAGCAGGAGTACTGGCGTCAACAGCGAGCACTTCTGGGATCGATCTGGGATCGATTTATCGCATCTTGTCTAGATAAATCGATCCCAGAAGATCGATTGCTTACTGCCGGACCCGGAGGTAAGTATAGACGTACCCTTAGAGGTTCCTTCTGTTTCTTGGCAGAGCATGTCATAGTATCTATGCTGGCAACTTAAAACAACATGTTGAGTTAGGCTTGTGGCTGTCTCGGGCCTTCAAATATGTTAATCACCTCAGGCCAAAGGTAACAAATACCTTCCCCAGTGTCTTCAGGATGGTTAACATTACCTTGTGTTGTAAAAAAGGCTGTAGAAAATTCTGCTTTCTCCCAGCAGAGGGCAGCATGGAGCCCTACATTTTCCCTTCCAAGTCTTAAACCCTGAGGAATGTGCCAGGGCCCTCCAAATAGAAAGCACCTGCTGTTTTACACAAAAAAAAAAAAAACATGTCAATAGGTTGCTACTGGGACGAGGCCAATGCAGCAGATGTGGTGGAGCGAGTGTACTTGACACGAGGGGCAGGGGTGCGCACTTCAGCGGTTCACTGCAGGAGGGATTTTGCCTGACTCAGAATTCTTCCGGCCGCTCCTGGGCAGCTCACACTGGAGTAGGAGTTCCCCCGTCCTTTAAACGGACACTTCTGCCTCCACCTCCTACCAGCACTTTCAAGGGACTAGGTAGCAGCAGGAACTTTGTACCATGATGCGTTTCCTCGGCCACAGAGTCAGGCAGGCAGGATTAATTCCATCCCAGCCATAAGTATGGTGTTCTTAGCCTTCGTCCCTCACCTCCTTCTCTTTGCCATCTCTGCAGGTAGTGAGTGTCGTAGAGCCTGTGAGGATTGACACATCCAGTTTCTGCATTCCCCGTCATCCATGCTTCCTTCTGCAACAAGGCTAAGCAATTATAAACCAGTGTAGAGTTCTTAATGTCACGGACCATCCCATGGTTGTTAGCCTAGGTACAGTCTTAGGGTTAAGTTCAATACAGGCAGCCTATTGGATATTTCAAAGCTATAGCTACAAGAGACGGCTGTAATGTCTCTAGGCTTTTTTTGTCCAGAGGAATGTGAGAAAAAAGTGCTAGAGAATGAGAAAGTTAGGAAACAAAGCGAGGGAAGAAACAGATGAAAGATGGCTCTGTGGAGCTTTGTGGCTGTGTATCTATCTATCTAACCAGACAGATGGCGCTTTGAACTGTACACCACACTTTTGTTTACACAGTTTCAGTCTCTTACTAGCTTTGTTTTGCTACAGTGCAAGGAGAAGCTGTTAGGCTCAGGGTCCCCTGGACGCCAGCATGCAAACCTTGTCAGTTCAGCAAAACACACTCAGACTGTCTTTTGCAGAAGCCTCTTCTTTCTTGCTGGACATAAACATAAGGTAGCCGGCCAGCCCCTTTCCTGACAAAAGGAAGATGGTTTCCTGAGCCCCCCTGCAACTCGACTTGGCAATTTAAGCCTTAATCATGTTAGTGACTGTTGTGATCTGACATTATGGGGGAAATGCTGTTAGCAAAGATGGATGGATATAGTGATATGTAAAGCTAATCGTGTCTGATCCCATATCAGAGCACCCCCGAGCAGGGGTGAAAGTCCAGTGACTTACCGGTACGCTGAGGCCAGCTCTGGCCCCCGGAAGGGGCAGGGCTTAGGGCGGAAGGGGCGTGGCTGAAGGAGTCAGAGCCAGCCCCAGCCTAGCCTGTAAGGTAAGTGGCCCCCCCCCCCACCACCGGGGTAGCAGCAGCAGCTCTGGGGGCTATTTAAAAGGCCCGCGGCTCCCCTGCTTCTACCACCCCAGCCCTTTAAATAGCTGCGGGAGCCCTGGGGAAGTAGCAGGGCTCCCGCGGCTATTTAAAGGACCAGGGCGGCAGAGACAGCTGGAGCCCCGGGCCCTTTAAATAGCCCTTGGAGCCCCCCGCTACCCCTGGGCTCCGGGGGCTATTTAAAGGGCCTGGGGCTCCCCTGCTTCTACCGCCCCAGCCCTGTAAATAGCCGCCGGAGCCCTGGGGAAGCGGCTGGGCTCCGGCAGCTATTTAAAGGACCGGGGCGGTAGAAGCAGCGGGAGCCCCGGATTTTTTAAATAGCCCCCAGAGCCCTGCAGCCCCAGGGCTCCAGCAGCAGGGTTCTGGTGGCAATTTAAAGGGCCTGGGGCTCCAGCCCTTGCTGGGAGCCCCAGGCCCTTTAAATTGCCCCCTGGGGAAGCCGGGCTGGCCCGGTACGGCAAACCGGCTCTTGCCGGTACACCGTACCGGGGCGTACCGGCTTGTTTTCATCTCTGCCCCCGAGCAAGGGAATCCAGACTTCTGAACTCCATTTTTCTGTGCTTGGCTTTATTACATAATCACGTCTTTGCTTTGGAGGTGTTATAACGCTGCCTCTTTCTCTCAAAGAATGCCAAGTTTTCAAGTAAAAAAGAAGCTCCCTTTGTCGTTGAAACCTCAGAAATTGGTTCAGATGTATTTGCTGGAGTGGAAGCCAAGGGGTTAAGTAACAGGTATGAAACGTATTGATTTACAACGGGGAACTGTTGCTGACAGATAGTTTGTTGCTGATGTCGGCGTATTGGTTGGTTTCCTCTCAGGTTTAAAGTAGTTCTGAACAACTGCTGGGCAACACCTTCATCCGAGTATTTCTACCAAATCCAGTGGCCACTGATCACAAAAGGGTAGGTAGCTGTATGAGTGAGGCCAAACGATGTGTTACTTGGCTGGGTTACGTGGATATTAAGTTGGGTGTTTTTAGGTCATGTTTGTTCTGGTTGGCAAAGCATGATATTAGGGTCTACAGTCATACAAAGTGTGCACAAGAGGGATTGGTCTTGCGCTTTGAGTAGCAGCCTAGGAGTTATGGTACTGAGGCACATAGTCCAGGACAGATTAGGTAACAAGCTATTACCTATTAGAGGACTGTGTTGTCCCTCCAATGTTTGTAAAATCATCCAAGGATGCCAAAAGTAAGAAGGTTGCATGAAGAAGCTGTATCACACTCTGCTTTCACTGACACCCAAGCAACCCATGTATTCCCCTACATGTCATAATGGTGCAGCTAAGAGCAGAATGGCTATCAAGGTGGGCTCAAGCAGAGCATTCTGAATGCCTGTCTCACTCCAGTCTCAGTCAAAGGGAGTATCCTGATACTGCTATTCGGAGAAGGCTAAAGAAAGCAGAGCATCAGAAATCTAGGGCCGATAGGCCTTGCAGCTGTCTCTGTTCTCATGATGCTTTTCAACGTGCAATCTAGGTGCGCGACGGACAACTCTATCTTAGTGCATGAAAATGGGAAAAACAGCCGCGCCACCTTCCAGTTCAATGCTTTCCGGTTCCAAAACATCCCCAAACTGTCCAAAGTCTGGCTGCACTGTGAGACACACGTATGTGACAGTGAAAAGTTTTCCTGCCCTGTGGTAAGTCCTTCTGCTAAGAATTAGAGATGGGCCCAAGCTACAAAATTCAGATCCAGGGTCGTCAGCCCCCAGTCAAGTGTTTGGAATCTGGGGGTCTGGTCTGTTTCTTTGCTCTCAAGAGAAGTTTCTTCATGGTTATGTTCTGTCCACTAGAGGGAGCCAAAGCAATGCACTTGTAAGAGTAGCCGCTGGAGTCAGCACATAACTGTCCCTATATTGAGTAGGCTGATGTCTGCATTTCAAGTTTGATTAAAGGTTTTGGTGCAAATTCAGTTGGGGGCTTTTTTATGGAAAAAGTTCAGTGAAAGATTTTATAGAATTTTTTTCAGGATTTTCCACCATCAATAGAGCTGAGTGAAAAAAAACTATCACAATTTTGAAAGAAACAGTAAAAGAAAACAAAAATCACACGTCTTTTTCAAAAAATGTTCACTGTTTTTTCCAACCAGCTCTATGAAACTTTTGTAGCCCTGAGCCATGACATGTAACTAAGGCCAGGAAACAGTCTCCTACCAGTCCTGCTGGATGTCCCACTTATCACATGGAGCCAGAAGTGAACAAAATCATTTATGAAAATAAAGCAAACAAAGCTCCCTGAATGGATTCACCAAGGGCAAGTCATGCCTGACTAACTTAATTGCCTTCTATGATGAGATAACTGGCTCTGTGGATGAGGGGAAAGCAGTGGATGTGTTATTCCTTGATTTTAGCAAAGCTTTTGATATGGTCTCCCACAGTATTCTTGCCGGCAAGTTAAAGAAGTATGGGCTGGATGAATGGACTATAACGTGGACAGAAAGCTGTCTAGATCATCGGGCTCTACGGGTAGTGATCAATGGCTCCATGTCTAGTTGGCAGCCGGTATCAAGCGGAGTGCCCCAAGGGTCAGTCCTGGGGCTGATTTTGTTCAATATCTTCGTTAAATGATCTGGAGGATGGCGTGGATTGCACCCTCAGCAAGTTTGCTGATGACACTAAACTGGGAGGAGTGGTAGATACGCTGGAGGATAGGGGTAGGATACAGAGGGGCCTAGACGAATTAGAGGATTGGGCCAAAAGAAATCTGATGAGGTTCAAGTGCAGAGTCCTGCACTTAGGATGGAAGAATCCCATGCACTGCTACAGACTAGGGACAGAGTGGCTAGGCAGTTCTGCAGAAAAGGACCTAGTTACAGTGGACAAGAAGCTGGATATGAGTCAACAGTGTACCCTTGTTGCCAAGAAGGCTAACGGCATTTTGGGCTGTATAAGTAAGAGCATTGCCAGCAGATCGAGGGACACGATCATTCCCCTCTATTCGGCATTGGTCAGGCCTCATCTGGAGTACTGTGTCCAGTTTTGGGCCCCACACTACAAGAAGGATGTGGAAAAAATTGGAAAGAATCCAGCAGAGGGCAACAAAAATAATTAGGGGACTGGAGCACATGACTTATGAGGAGAGGCTGAGGGAACAGGAATTGTTTAGTGTGCAGAAGAGAAGAATGCGGGGGGGGGGGGGGGGGGATTTGATAGCTGCTTTCAACTACCTGAAAGGCGGTTCCAAAGAGGATGGATCTAGACTGTTCTCAGAGGTACCAGATGACAGAACAAGGAGTAATGGTCTCAAGTTGCAGTGGGGAAGGTTTAGGTTGGATATTAGGAAAAACTTTTTCACTAAGAGGGTGGTGAAGCACTGGAATGGGTTACCTAGGGAGGTGGTGGAATCTCCTTCCTTAGAGGTTTTTAAGGGCAGGCTTGACAAAGCCCTGGCTGGGATGATTTAGTTGGGGATTGGTCCTGCTTTGAGCAGGGGCTTGGACTAGATGACCTCCTGAGGTCCCTTCCAACCCTGATATTCTATGATTCTATGAATCCCTGGGCCTGGAATGGAACCTGACAGAGAGCCAAGCTGGTGGTTTCAGTACTTCCAAGTATTCCCATTATCAAGGTTCAGCTGCCACAAATCTTCTGCGGCCGACCTGAGGGTGTAGGATGGGGATTGTTTCATTGGCAGACACACAGAGCTCCAGGAGTTTAACAGCTGGTGAAGCCCATTCTGACCAGGAAGCCCAGCAGCGTGTCCGCTGCAGATAAGCTTGAACCAAGGTGGTGGCTCTGGGGTTACAAGCAATGTATTTTTCTGGAAACCAAAGTTACCATGTGCAGCTTGTGTAAAAATAAACAAGTTATGCGATCTGGAAGGGGCAGGGAACAGGCAAGATGACTCAGGCGGTAGTGCACTGCTTCCAAGACCAATAGTGACAGAAGGCATTATGCTACATATCTGGCAGTCTATGAGGAACGAATTTGGCGGTCTCAGGCCACTCCCCAGTGGACAGGAATCTCAGCTGGCAATAACCATAGCAGTATCCTCAATGATCACCTTATAGAGCAGCCAAGGCTTGAACACATGGGGATCAACCCTGCTTTCCCCCTCTAGAGGGGGTTTCTCTAAGCTATTGTGAAGAGGGCAGGTTGGCCAAGTCTGTGGTTAGATACAAGACATGGGTCTTGATGGCAGCTGTCATTTCAGCACCTTAAAGTAGCAGCAAATGAATTTGAAGATCATTTTTTAAGGACTACTGCCTATGGCCCATTTGAATCCACTCCGGGATTCTCAGAAAATATGGAACAGGGATTCTCTTTGAAAAGTGAGTGTTGGTCCTGCTCTGCCCCTCTCAGGAGTGATGCAAGGAGCTAGTAATTGGAGTCCAGGGCAATCCCTACCCATATGCAAACTACGCAGCTGCATAGGGCACCAGGAAATTTGGGCATAGGGCTCCCCTTCCGCAAAGCCCCAGCCCCGCCCCCACTCCACCTCTTCCCCAAAGCCCCTGCTCCGCCCCAGCCCCACCCCCACTCCACCTCTTCCCCAAAGCCCCTGCTCCTGCTCCGCCCCAGCCCCGCCCCCACTCCACCTCTTCCCCAAAGCCCCAGCCCCTGTTCCGCCCCAGCCCCACCCCCACTCCACCTCTTCCCCAAAGCCCTAGCCCCTGCTCCGCCCCGCCTCTTCCCACCCCTGCTCCGCCCCAGCCTGCCCCCATTCCACCCCTTCCTCTGAGCTACATCCTGGGGGACTGCAGCAGGGGTCGGGGGGACTGCATGGGGGGGCTGCGTAGGGGGGCACCAAAATGTCTAGGGATGGCCCTGTTGGAGTCTGTCAGGTTTCCTTTTAAAATGCAAAATACAGGGACTGGCCAAGATTTCATTTTCTAACAAAGGAAAACTGCAGGGTTTCTTTTTTAAAATAAATGTCTGTTCTTTTGAGTCATGTGAAAAACGAAAACGACGCACCGAACAAACCGGAGGAGTTCTAGCGGCGGAATTTGCAGTGCACAGTAAGTGTGGATGTTTTCTATTTGGAAAAGAGTTTCTCTCTCTTACAAAGTGTCACATATGGGACCAGTCAGTCATTCTCCGGGCAGGGATGACAGTAAGAGGGAGAGGTACTGCTCCCATATAAATGTGTCCCTAGACAGAGAATGGAGAAGATTAGCAGCAGTTAAATAACAATCTTTAGACTTTGGTGGTTACTAGGAAGGGTTGAATTTTGCTACAATTGCTGTAGAAGGACCAATTCCGAATTCCCTCCATAGATAAAGCAACCATAGAGTTCAGCGACTATAATCCTGAAATACACGTGCAGCCTGGGTTAAGGGGCTGCATACAGAGATGGTCCACTGTGGTGGTGGTGGCGGGGGGGGGGGGAATTCTCCCCTAAGTTTGCTGTGTGCCAGCGAAGCTGTGCTGCAAGTGTTTCTATGGATAAGCCGCTTTGGCTGGTGGATCTGCACAACTGTGGATCCCAGCAATATCCCCCCTCCCCAACACACACACACAAACGTAGCTCAAACCCATCACGTCTGTCCACCTGTTCTTACTTCTCCTTAGAGGAGGGTCCAGAAGTTAGCACTCTTAGGACTGTAGGATCCAGCCCTCATATGCAAGTCTTTTGGTGCAGATGCTTTGGCCTAATTCTCATTTAGGGTACGTCTATACTTACCTCCCGGTCCGGCGGTAAGCAATCGATCTTCTGGGATTGATTTATCGCGTCTTGTCTAGACGAGATAAATTGATCCCGGATCGATCCCGGAAGTGCTCGCCGTCGACGCCGGTACTCCTGCTCCGCGAGAGGAGTACGCGGAGTCGACGGGGGAGCCTGCCTGCCGCGTGTGGATCCGTGGTAAGTTCGAACTAAGATACTTCGACTTCAGCTATGTTATTCACGTAGCTGAAGTTGCGTATCTTAGTTCGAAGTGGGGGGTTAGTGTGGACCAGCCCTTACACTAGTGGCCCTTTTCCCCAAGGTGGCAATTAAATCAACACCGACTTTACAGCCCCTTTGTGCTACTGAGTGGTATAAAGAAGCCTTTAGTGTAAATGAAAATTCTCCTCTCACTTACCTTGGTGTAACTTCACCGACTTCGGTGCTCTTGTTCCTATATGCACACTTGCATCAATATAAGCAAGAGGAGAATTAGCCCTGGAGACGGGAGGAGGATTAGTCCTGTTCAGCATGAAGCTCACAGCGGAGATGTTAAAGCCATGAGAGAAAATACTTAGCAACATGTGACATACTTACTGCATGTTAGCTGTTCTGTTCCCCCTCATCACACTGCTGGACTTTGCCTTCCATTCAACAATGCCATCCAATTGTTCTCTTTTCTAATATTATACAGGCGGAGGTTTATCCGGTCACTACAACTTCTCAGGTAAAGAGCAAAATAAGACACCAAAAATGCAACCATCCATATCGATCCCGTATGCTTTTTTAAAAACTTGTAAATCTACTCAGCGCAAACAGAGTTCCTACAGAAGAAAAAGAGTTTTCAACATCAATTTTTATTTTGCAACATTTATGTGGTTTGTTTCCTTTTTTGGCACTTGAGGTACCTTGGACAGTGAAACTAGACCTGTCAGTTGCCCTTTCTGTCTAGTGTCAGTTTCACTCTTCTTTTCATGCACTAGCCCAGTGGTCTCCAAACTTTTTTGATCGCGCACCCCTATCAGTAACAAATTTTTGAGCACACACCCCCTGCCGCGCCGCAGGGCCGGCTCTACCGTTTTTGCCACCCCAAGCAAAAAAAAAAAAAAAAAAAGACGCCCGAACTGCGGTGCTCCTCCTGCTGCGCACCCCGAAGGATCCTCTTGCGCACACCCTGGGGTGCGCACACCCCGCTTTGGAGACCACTGCACTAGCCCTATGTTGCTGCATTTGGGGATTTCCATCACTGCAGAAGAACATTCAGATGCAGAAACAAACCCACGTTTCCACTAACTTACAAAAAATGCCACGAAAACATTTCTATTCCTGGTTGGATCTGTAACACACATTTCAAAATCTAAATATTAAGCCTAACACATGGACCGCGTCACTTTAGGGAGCTCAGATGCCAAGGTGATGGGCACAGGATAAGAACCTAAACAGAATTTAATGTAAGACATCTGAAGGTTTCAGCTGAGAACTTACCTTACTCTTTGTGATTTCCTTGCAGCTATTCTCAGTCATCTAATCTTCATGCTTGGAATCTGTGCTATTTTGCTGTGAGACACAGCCCAGCTGCAGTTCTTAACACATCCCTCCCCCCTCCCCCCAAACACACTTTGTAACTGTACTTTACTACTTAAAACAATGTTTATTTTACTCATGGGGGGCAGGGAAACTGTATTGTTTTACAGGAAAAATAAATAAAACATGGCTTGATTTTTGTTTCTATAATAATGGGAAATAATGACGCTGATCTTTCTTTCCCCAGTCTCTGCAGTTATGTTATAAAAGTGAACGGCAAGGGCTTACACATGCTGTTTACGTCTCCCCTTTGAACTGGTGTGGTGTGAAACGGTGCTTGTTTCTATTATGTAAGAAACACAGGGGCATGGCTAACTCAGCACTTCCCAAAGCGGAGCCCCCTTCAGAAACAAACGAACAAACAAAAAGCCCACCAGTTGTAGCCCCCTTCCACTGGGTTTTGTTAAAGATTTCCCCAGCTCAGTTTAGGACTCCATCCTGCAAGGGGCTGAGCACTCAGCCATGATCCAGTGGAGCACATGAGCTGTCCCACTGAAGTCAATAGGATTATTCATGTGCATAAGTATCAGGATCAGGCCCAAATGCTCAGCACCATACAAACCTCGCACATCTCCTGCACCTCCCCTCCTCTACCTATCCTTTGTGTCCACCAGGGGTCTGAGCACCACACAACGGGAAATGTTGCATTAACTTGCACCTAGAACTATGTTAGCTATAAAAACTGACTCTGTGGAGAAGCAGAACAACATAATCTAGCATGGCTCCATATGTACAGACACCACTGTTGTCGGCAAGGGTCACGTGCATGATCAGCAGCACAAAAGGCACAAATCCTCACCCCTTGAACTAGAGAAGTATTTAAAGTGCAAGCTCCTTGGGGTGGGGACTCTCTCTCACTATGGATAGCCAATCAGGTGTGATGGCAGCACATGTAGGCATACCCAAGTTAGACATGATCAAGCTAGTTCACTAAAAATAGCAGTGGAGTGGCAGCCTGGGGGCAGCATGGGACTAGCCACTCCTAGGGCAGGTCCACACTGGGGTGGGGATCGATATAGGAAACGCAACTTCAGCTACGAGAATAGCGTAGCTGAAGTCGACGTTTCCTATATCGAACTAAATTTACTTACTTCGGGTCCACGCGGCGCAGGCAGGCTCCCCCGTCGACAGCGCTTCCTCCTCTCGGCGAGCAGGAGTTCCGCAGTCGACGGGGGAGCGCTTCTGGGATCGATCTATCGCGTCCAGATGAGACGCGATAAATCGATCCCAGAAGATCGATCTCTACCCGCCAAATTGGGTGGGTAGTGTGGACCAGCCCCTACATATGGAGGGTTCCAGGCAGACTTGTAACTGGGGGGGCTATACTGCTACGTTGCTTTTGTTGAGCGAGCTAGCGCAAGCAAATCTACCTCCGGTTTGTTCTACGGCTGCCACAAAAGCGCCTCCTGACTGCAGTGTTCAAACAGCACCTCGTACAATGGGGCCCTGATCTCCGTTGGGGCCCCAAGATACTGTCACAATACAAATTATAATAGTAGCAACAATTCTTAGCTGTCAGTAGGTGGCAGGTATTTATCACCTCTGGGACCTCCCACTAGAGGGAGACATGACCATTTCCCAGGCGTGAGATGTGTTGGGCTGTAGAATAGTGTCTTATGGGAAGTGATGGAAGGTCCATTGGTTGACACATTTGAAACCAGATTGGACAAAACACTTGAAAATGTCCAGAAAGGAACATTCTTCTAGTGGGCAAGGAGATGGATGGATAGGTCTTTCCATCAAACTTTTATGTATCTATGATAAAAGAGACTAAAATGAATACACTAGGTACAATCAGTGTTTATTTGCCCCCATTAATCCCAGTGCCAGCAGTACACATATCTATACATACAGTACCGAAAATACATAACTAAAACAAGAACATAAATACCGGACTGGATCAGACTGAGATCCACCTAGTCCAGTATCCTCTCTCCAGCAGTGGCTAGCACCAGATGCTTCACACAAAAGTGCAAAAAGCCCTGTGGTAGAGAGATGGGGTAATCTGCCTCACATGCCAGTTTTATCCTAATCCCTAATCAAGTTTGGTTTAAAGCCTGAGGCATCAGGTTCTATCTCCTTTCCAATGCACTTTGTTTGCATTCACTATCCTAATTCTGTCTGTTCTTTGTTAGCTGTGTAACAATGCTGTCCCTCTTTGAACCCTGCTAAATTCCTGTAAGAGCTGCATCCTTTTCAAGCTACCATTTTAATGTGCTTGCCTTTTCTCTGATTCATTTACTGGGATCATTGCTACTGATGCTATAATGTCCTGTTATGGTTCCTCCATTCTTCCTTCCCACTCCCTCCCAGCTGCACCTGTTTGATACACCTTGTCTGACTCTAGGCTCTTTGGGGAGGGATAGCTCAGTGGTTTGAGCATTGGCCTGCTAAACCCAGGGTTGTGAGTTCAATCCTTGAAGGGGCCACTTAGGGATCTGGGGCAAAATCAGTACGTGGTCCTGCTAGTGAAGGCAGGGGGCTGGACTCGATGACCTTTCAGGGTCCCTTCCAGTTCTATGAGTTAGATACATCTCCATTAAAAAAAACAACAACTTTGTAATCATACACAGCACTACCACAATGAGGCCCATGCCCTGGTTGAGGCCTCTAGGTGCTACCAGAATTATATAATTAATAATAACAATAGTTAATAATTCATTTGACATTGCACATATAGTACTTAACCACTGTAAAAAAAATAACATACAATTTCAGTGTTAACCTATTACATAAACTATGGCAGCACATGAAAGTCAACAACGCTAATGCGGTGGGGAAGCCCTGACGTAATTCTAATAAAATACGTTTCAAACTTATTGTCCTCCTTATTCCTTGCTAGAGTATTCAGAGATGATACTGTATGTCCACTATTCTCAAATTCTGCACAGGTTCTCTCTCACTCTGGGCACCATTTGCCTAAATAGGTGGAAGGCATCTAATATAGGTAGTTTAATTTATAAGTAGCTTAAAGCAAGGATTCCTATTAGCTGAAATAAGTGACAAACAGAATCCACCATGATGACCTCTGACATAATAGTATCAGATCAGACTGTATTTAGCCTTTTGAGCTTATAGTGCACACTCTCCAGACAAATTGTTTTAGCTAGGTTGGGTTTACATTAGGTGGATGGATTTCCTCACTTAGGCCTGTTCATATCATTAAAACCATGGGAAGACATTTCAATGAGATGTTCCGGCTTTGAGATATTTCCTAGGCCACAGCAGATCCTGTTGAATGTTTTAGAGATTCACAGAGCATCTTGACTCAAAAAAAAGTTTCACATGGCTTTTTTCCTTCTTTATTTGCTCACCTTCCCTAACACTAGGTTTCAGCAACTCCTCCCAGCTGCTTTCTTGCCTAAAGCTTTCCGCCTGTCCATGCCAGAAGGGATTAATGTGCTCATGTCATGAAATGTGAAGGTTAGACAGTATTGGCTCTGGGTCTACCCTGCACCTTCACCAAAGGGAGGTTCTTTGGTCTATGTTGGTTATCTATCCCTGTATCGGAGGTCTGGTATCACAACTCTTGCGTAGGATGTCTGAACTGAGCTCCCTTGATAGGTTTACTAATGCCGCTACTGACTATACAGCAACTATTATTTTGTACCAAGGTGAGTCTCACACCCATGTGTTCCCAGGAGCTGAGTGCATCACAGAATTCCCACAGTCCCTGCCAGTTGTGGAACCAAGCGTCTAAGTGCCATACCGCCCAGCTGATATTAACCGCTCCCGATTTAGCCCACGCAACCAGCTGCATGTCGTCATAACACAAGCTACGAAGTTTGGATCCTGATCCCAATTTGGATCCCCAAAGTTCAGAAGTGATTTGGCTTTGGGCTTGTGACTGGGTATACAGATCCTTAGGAGGTTTCAGCCAAGGCAGTCCCTATCCCAAAGGGGCAACTCAACCAGTCTGGAACAGTGTGTACAGGCTGCAGCGGTGACCCAGCTGCTATTCCCAGGGAATCCAGGAGTGTTCTGACCTACAAGGGAAAGACCTGTGACATTATTTCATGGGGCCTGTAATGCAGAGAAGTGAAAGTGCACTTAACTTTCATTTTGCTCATCTCCATACTGCACATGGTTGTTAATTTCCCCATTTAATTGCTGTTTACGTTACTAGTATCTGAGGGTTCATTCTGGAATGTGGCTGGTGGTGAGAGATTTTTAGCCCATGTTGTTCACAACAATCTATTTCGCTTTTACGAGAGATCACCTTCCAAGACGAGAGAAGACTGGGGTCTGCTGTGGTTGGTGGGGCAGGAAGACATTTGTCTTGAACTCTAGTTCTGAAGGTCTCTGCATTCATCAGTGCAATGTTTGAACTACGATATTAGTCTTCCATTCATTCCATGTTCCAGTCAAATGGCCTCAGTTTATATTGTGTTCAATATCCCCAGCAACGAGTTCCTCCTACTGCAACGAGAAGGTGATGGTCATCCAAAGTGTCAAGAACCACGGGGAGAAGTAGCACAATACGATTCAATTTTCAGTGCAGAGGAGATGAGGACTTCTTTTATATGGGTGACTAACGGTCAGGCCTGATCCAGCATGGAACCCTGCTGCTGACTCAGTTTCCCCTTCTTGGGTTTCTCAAAAACTGCGCCCAGTGAGTCTATTAATACCCCTTCTTGGGGTCTGGGTTTATTAAGACATCACCACAATTATAAAAAAGCAACATGTATAATAGCAGCTAAAACAAGTCTTTCTGCTGTCTCCCCACTCCAGTTTCTTAAGCCCCTCGCTGGGCTTCTTTCCAAAAACCCAGCTCCCCCTGCCTAGTGTTTCCTCAAGCCTCTTCCTTTGACAGCTGTTACATCTCTCGAGGTTTCTACTCCTGCCGCTAACTGCAGGTTGTTCCAGCCAGGCCTTTTCCTCTCGCTGATGAGGGAAGCCCTTTTCCTTGGTCTCTCTCCCCAGATCCCTGCAGCCCTCTCCCCAGATCCCCTTATATCAGAGGTTTGGACCTCAGCTCGCTCTCTCTCAGCTCCCCACATCCCTTTGAGCAGGGCACCTCTGCTAGGTCCCCTCTGGGTTTGTCTGGAGAGCCTTCTCCCAGGTCTGTCCTAGCTCCTGACCTCCCTCTCTCTGAGGGAACAGGCTCTCTCTTATAGGAAGCCCTGCCAACGGGCTACCATCACATGATGCCTGGTCACCTGACCCAACCATTGGCTGAAGCCCAAACTCATCACCAGGGTCCTGATGACAAGGCACAGGTGGGGCTGAGTCCAAATCCCTTAAAGGGCCAGCCCATCTTGTGACAGTGATTTTCTTCCAGAAGGATCCCAAAATGTTTTACAAATGGATTCAAAAACTGTAGCTCCAATTCTGCAGTCCGGGTGTGGGAGTTTTGCTCATTGAAGTTAAGAAAGGTTTGGCCACTTCAGGACTGGGCTCTTAACACGTTGTAAGAATTATTTCACCTCAGTCTGCCCTTGGTTGGAATGTGGCATAACACTGCATAGCCAACTAGCCTAGGAATTTAGGGTGGTCCTAATTCTTCATTCCCTGAGCTGTCCTCAGCCATCATGGAGATTAACAGCTGCAATGGCTCCCTCATTTCCAGGCTGCCTGTGCTTGGTATAATGGGCCTTACACCAGAAGAGGATTGGGTGTAGCAGGGCTCTGCTTTGCTATGCCTCTTCCTCGCCCCATCTCACCCACATTCTCTCATTCCCCTTACTCGGGATGGGAGGGGAAGGCTGGTGTACACCAGTAGAGAATTATCCTGAACAGGGTGGATTCTCCACTGGCATTCTCTAGTTTTGTGGTCACTTGCAGCCATCGGTGCCGCACAAAAAGGCCTTTGCAGACCAGAAAATCTGGCCTTTGGGGTTTTACTTCTCAACCGAAAGGCAAAAATATCTTGGGGGGGAAAAATGCCAATCTCCAAATTCTTGATGTGCCACAGCACAGCGGTGCAAATGTTTCCTGATCTTTTTCCTTCCTAATTATATAAAGCTTTCGAAATGCATAATATGCTTTTTGTTTCCAGGATGTTTTTGGTGGGGTATGCATATTAATGCATTATCAACTTACAAGTGGTGAAGATGTTTCTCTCACCTCTTAAAGATTACACTGCGTAGCATTGCAACATACTCTCTGTCTTGTCTTCTAATCAACTAGTAAGGGAACATAAATAGGAAGATATAGAACTGCATCTGCTTTGAAAGGGCATCTCCTGGGGGTAGATATAGGATTTGCCAAGGTTTTAATGCAACAAGCCAAATAATCCTCATAGGGGAAAGACTGTAGGCCAAATGAATTGCTCATATACACCTTACTTATGTCATCAGTTTATGACAGAATTGAAATTTACCCAGTGAATACGCTATAACGTGGTGCAAAGACCAGTTTAATTCCCTCTATTTCTTATGTACCAAAGGTCATATCCTACCATTGATTTTTAAGGAGAACTTCCCATTGGCTTTAATGGAGATTTCTTCATGTGCATCTGTGACAACTGCCATTTTGGTCATGACCAGGGATTGAGCCAGGGAGCTCCAAAACCTTTACATCTTGAGTTTAAGTACTGGCTTATAATTGGGAGCTTTAAGAGACTCAGATGCTGTGCGGATTGGCCACACTAATACACACTAAATACTTGGTTACACTTCTATGCCAGCATAGATCCCAGGTGGATTGAGTTTCAAGTGAGTCTAGGAGTTAATGGGCAAGGAATAACTGGCTGTTTTCAGATTTAACAACCAAAACAATGTGGCTTGAAAATGTTATTGTAAGTGATAATCCCATCTCATAGCCCAGGAATTGTTATTCACAGTCCTCATGAACCACGACGCCATTACACTGCCGTGCCTCTGTTGAACTCAGACTGTCATGCCGGAATGAGAATATTTGGATAACACACAATAGGGTCAGATCCTGAACAGCGTAATTCCACTGCAGTTAATGGAGCAACACTGATATAAACCACCCGAGGAGTCAAGTTAATGACTCCCAAATCTCCTATATTTCATTAAGGATACGTCTACACTGCATGTTTCCCAGCACAAGCAGACAGACAAACACTTGCTTTGCTCAAAGTAGCATGCTAAAACTAGCATGTGTGGACAGTATAGCACGGGCTAGCCACCCGAGTATGGACCTAGGGGATCAGGTGGGCTTGTACTCTGGTGTCTAGCCCATGATGTGCTGGTATTCTTAGCTTGCTAGCTCAAGCAGAACTAGTGCATGCCTGTCTACCTGGACTGGGAGGCACGCTCCCAGCTGCAGCACAAACATACCTCCTAAGAGGCAATGCCACGTGGAGTAGCTTCAATAGACCCACATGTTAGATCACTCCTCCAGTCCTTGAACTGTATAACTGCATTATCAGCATACGGATTTAACAACCTTCCCTACAGAAACCTTATCACTGTCTTACCTGCAAAGTTTCCTTCAAACGGCCTCACCATTTGTCACTGAACTCTGGGAGAGCCAAGTGAAGGTCAGCTTTTCCTTTTAACCAAAACGTTCTTTGCTCTCCTTTTCCCTGATAACAGAAAGAAGTGAAAGTGGAGTTGTACAAAGAAATCGGGGAGGGGAGGGGGACCCACATTGATTTTAAGTAGAGTTGGCCCAAACTAGGAATATCTAGACTGTGGGATAATTTGGTATTTCAGAATTTGGTTTTGTTCCAAATTGTTCAAAGTTTCCCCCAAACTGGAAATCTTGGGGAAAGGAGACATCGTCATGTGGCGTTTTCAAAATGAAATGGGCTCCCTGGAACCATGGCCACCCCTAGATGTGCTGTCACCCAGAACGGAAGACATTTTCGGTGTCTCCCATACTCAAAAGGTGCAATAAAAAAAAAACCCAAAAAAAGCAAAACAAAAATCAAACTAACTCCCTCCCTGCCTCCAGGGATTTGGCACCTCCAAGTGCAATGATCCGGTGCCCCTCAATGTCGGTGCCCTGCCTGAAAACATGGCTGCTACTGACTGAAATTCCTACTGCGCTCATGAAATTGACACGAATGTTGATTTCAGTCAGCAGCTGCCTGGACTCCCAGTGTCTGTAGCTGCGGGGCAAGCCCATCACAGGAACTGCTTTGGGGCAGGAGACCCCAGGCCTTCCAGACTCCCTGACCAGCTGGGTCCTAGGGTTGCCCACTTGGAAGCCCAGGGTCCCTGGCCCCAGCCAGGGACCATGGAACTCAAACCATTTTTGTCAAACATTTCAGGTTTGAGAAATGGGTATTTTCCAATGAAACTGTTCCATTGGAATACTTCTGGCAAGCTCTAACTGTAAGGTCTTTGGAGCAGGAAGCATCTCTTGGTTATACCTTGGTACAGTGGCTAGCATGATGAGGCCACGGTCCCTTATTGGGGCCTCAAGGCACTCCAGCAACATAAGCAATAAAGAATAGTAATATCAACAGAGCTTGACAAGGTAGAAACCATGCACAGGATCCAAGGATGTGAGACATGGAAAGGGCTGTGAAAGCACAAAGACTTCACATCACTGAGTCCTGTTTTTCTGGAATGCTTCATTCTAGTTTGCAAAGCACTGTCCTATGTTAGGCAGATGGTTATCATAAACAAAATGATGGCGGTGTCTGATTTAAGTCACACCATAGTACTGAACACCTCTACATGTTTGTTGTTTTGTTTTTACACTGATGCATTAACATCAGTTCATATCCAGGAAAGCATATGTTCTGCATACATTGTACATCCTTGAAAATTCCTTCATATGCTGTCGAATATATTAGATCTACCTATTTGGCATGATAGGCTCCCATTCTGCATTCTCAATGTTCATACCTTTACTGTTATGGTCCCTCTTTCTTGCAAGTCATACCCGCCGATGGATTGCAAGGCATTAGCAGTGGTTGTGGAGACATGGATTCGGAGAGCTACAGCAAAACAAATCTATTTACTTATTTTATAAATGTATATGACTGACTGGCTGGGGAGGATTAACTCGTTAAAGGGGCAGGATCAATCTCTTTAGAACCTAACGTTTAGCTTCCTAAAGGTTGTGTTTCATTTTTGGCCTGAAACTTTCCTCCTGTTCAGAAGGATTTGTAATTAAGATTTAGGCTTTAGTCTGACTCCATTTAAAATGAAGTCACTTGTCAGAAACGGTCTCCAGGGCAAAAGCACGGTGCTTATTATATAAACCTCAAACTTTCTCTTTTCATATTTGGTATTGTAACATCCATGGCTATCTAGGTCTTCGCAATTGTCACTATGCTGCACAATATGGTCATTCAGAGCTTCATGGCATCAGCGGGAAAGAAATGAGCAAGCAAAGACCTCTCCATGTAGCAGCATAGGGTCTATGATGCACAGTCATGTGTGTCTGAGGGCAGTAACAAACATACAAAACACCATGTTCATTTTTGTTCTTCAAAGATTGAACATCCCAGCTGGTTGTGAAATACGAAACATTGTCACTGTGGAGAGCAGTGGACAGAGCAATGAACTGGGACTCAGGAGACCTGGGTTCTAGTCCTGGCTCTGGCACGGGCCAGTTGGGTGACCTTGGGCAAGTCACTTCACCTCTCCATCCCTCACTTTCCCTCGCAGTAAAATAAGGATCATGATCCTGACCTCCTTTGTAAAGCGCTCTGAGATCTGCTGATGAAAAGCACCATGTAAGAACTAGTTGTTATTATCTGACAACCAGGGCCGGCGCAACGCATTAGGTGACCTAGGCATTTCGGGGCGGGACCTTCCACCACCTAGGGCGGCAGAAAAGCTGGCGGTGCTCCTGCTGACAACAATGATCTCAGATGTAAGAAATCCTCAGGGTTCATCAAACTGGGTTATCAGAGCATTGCATGGCAAAGGTTTGACACAAAAAATGTCAATTAACAACGGGTTAAGTGTAACACTGCCTCTATTTGTGGTTAAAAAAAATTCCATGCAGGATGACTGCAAACTCGTCGTAAATGGTACCTACGCAAACTGGTACTTTCCATCCTTGAGGCTGTATTGACAGTGTCTCCAAACAGGCAGTACCGTGGCATTGTGATTCCCACCACTCCTGCAACAACAGGTCCTAGAGTACAAAACAAAGCACAAACCATGAAGCTATCAAGACAGAAAGTGTTATGCAAAGCAATTTTGCCCCGCACTGGGACTCCTAACTAGGCACTGGAGAAGCAGTTTAAATGAAAGAGTGTCAGTCTCCTATCTGGAGCCCAACCATGGGTATGTGCAACTCCTAAATTCTAATCCCAGCTTTGATGCCAACTTCCATTCTTGATTTGCGCAACTCATGGCTCATTGTCTCAGTTTCCGCAACTGCGAACATGGCAACAATCCCTAGGTAATCTGACTGTTGCTGTAAAAACTAATATGCGTACAATTTCTAGCTCTGCCAGGGGCCTGCTGGGTAACCTTGGACAAATCACAATCTCACTACGCATCTGTAAAATGGGGATAATAATACTGACCTCTTTTGTAAGGATCTTTATGATCAATGGAGGAAAAAGAGCTAGGGATTATTAAAACAGCATAGAAATGCTTAGTTGTGTTATTAGAACCGAGACATGTATGAAGATCAAAATATTTAGACAATTATTTCCCCAACATTTGCAGTTGTCACTGAAACACCCTGAGAAAGGAACATAGAAATTGTCATAAGAATGGCCCTGCTGGGTCAGACCAAAGGTCCATCTAGCCCAGTATCCTGCCTTCTGTCAGTGGCTAGTGCCAGGTGCCCCAGAGGGAATGAACAGAACAGGTAATCATCAAGTGATCCATCCCCTGTCATTCCCAGCTTCTAGCAAACAGAGGCTAAGGACACCATTCCTGCTCATCCTGGCTAATAGCCATTGATGGACCTATCCTCCATGAATTTATCTAGTTCTTTTTTGAAGCCTGTTATGGCCTTGGCCTTCATAACATCCTCTGGCAAGGAGTTCCACAGGTTGACTGTGCATTGTGTGAAGAAATACTTCCTTTTATTTGTTTTAAACCTGATGCCTATTAATTTCATTTGGTGACCCCTAGTTCTTGTGTTATGAGAAGGAGTAAACAACATTTCCTTATCTACTTTCTGTACACCAGTCATGATTTTATAGACCTCAATCATATCTCCCCTTAGCTATCTCTTTTCCAAGCTGAAAAGTCCCAGTCTTATTAATCTCTCCTCATACGGAAGCCATTCCATACCCCTAATCATTTTTGTTGCCCTTTTCTGAACCTTTTCTAATTCCAATATATCTTTTTTGAGATGGGACAACCACATCTGCATGCAGTATTCAAGATGTGGGTGTATCATGGATTTATATAGAGGCAATATGATATTTTCTGTCTTCTTATCTATCCCTTTCTTAATTATTCCCAGCATTCTGTTCGCTTTTTTGACTGCCGCTGCACACTGAGTGGATGTTTTCAGAGAACTATCCACAATGGGTACGTCTATACTTACCTCCGGGTCCGGCGGTAAGCAATCGATCTTCTGGGATCGATCCCGGAAGTGCTCGCCGTCAACGCTGGTACTCCTGCTCGGCGAGACGAGTACACGGAGTCGACGGGGGAGCCTGCCTGCCGCGTGTGGACCCGCGGTAAGTTCGAACTAAGATAGTTCGACTTCAGCTACGTGAATAACGTAGCTGAAGTTGCGTATCTTAGTTCAAAGTGGGGGGTTAGTGTGGACCAGCCCAATGACTCCAAGATCTCTTTCTTGAGTGGTAACAGCTAATTTAGACCTCATCATTTTATATGTATAGTTGGGATTATGCTTTCCTGTCATACTAAAGGAGACAAGCGGTCCATCTACAACAACATCCTGACTCCAGCAGTACCAGATGCTTCAGAGTAAGTTTCAAAACATTCTATAGCAGCAGGCAGTTGTGTAATAACCTGCCCATAAGGGAGATTTCTTCCTGACCTCTGTCAATTTGAGAACCTAGGCCTCCAACATCCCAGCCCTACATACACTGGGCCAAAAAGTTATAGGGGACGTGGCCTTCTCTTCCATTTTTGCAGATGAAACTATTCGGCAAATTTGTGTCAAATTTTTGAATAAGTTTCATGTTGTCTGAAACTGCATTTTTCAGCAAATAAACTATTCATCTGAAAAATTTTGCCCAGCTGTAGAAATTACAGCTCCAATGGTAGGTAATGTTATAGTTCTAGGCCAGTATTTGTGAGATGACCTTGGATACATGCATTATCTTTTCAGGAAGAGTCCTACCACTGAAATGCACATCTAAATGATCTTGCTGGTATATGCTGCATTGAGTTTCCCCACAAACTCTTCTGTCAGCATAGACTCCAAGCTGTGCCAGCATTGCTTGGATAGGAAATGGAAAGCACCAATTAAGAATGGAGGTGTCATTCTTTAGATGAGTACTAAAGCAGAAGCCCAACGTTACTATAATCATTGTAAAATGTTTGCATAGCACTGTACATTTACACAGTGATTTACAAACACAGGAAAGAGCACTCACTGTTAGTGCTTTTCTGAATGTCTTATATTAATGTTCTACACCTCGATAGAACCTTTCAACCACGGATCTCAGAGCACTTAAAAATAGGAACTAATTAATCTCCCCAGCAATCTGTAAGGACACTGAATGTTAATATTGCCAGCCTCCTGATGGGGAAACTGAGGTACAGAGCAGTTATGTAAGTAGTCAACGTCAGACAGCAAGTCATGGCTGAGGTATGAAGAGAATCCAGAATTCCTAAACTCCCTGCCTCATGCTGTAACTGCTCAATATGTGCTACAATGAATTAAGGATGAACCCCATACCCAAGGTTAAAACAAACATTTGGCCACCAGTTCTTTACTCAGGCAAAACTCCAAATTAAGGTTGAGGGGAATTTTGGCTGAATTAGGACTGGAGGATAAGCCCCCTTAAAAAATGCTCTCCGGTCTCATCTTAACCTGATGCTTGATTCATCCTGAGGTGAATTACGAATTGATGCAAACATGTGAATTATGTATTTGTGGCTCAACTTATATGGACCGAGAACAAATCTCAGTATTGGAAGCAGGTGAGACTCACGCTACTTACCTGTGTTAATGCCAATCCGCAGCTTCAGCTTCTCTTCGGGCATGTGCTCTATCTTGAAAGGGATCATTGCACTGAGGAAGTGCAAAGACATTGTAGCAATTTCCTCAACGTGCTTCATTCCATTGCGGATGGGAAGGCCACTGGCAACCATGTAGGCATCTCCGATGGTTTCAACCTGTAGCAAGGAAAACCAAGCACTTAGGCAGCACGTTACGTGTCTGGGGCACAGGGCAAATAGCAGCCCATATTAGAGTTCAGAGGGGCAGCCGTGTTAGTCTGTATCCGCAAAAACAACAAGGAGTCCTTGTGGCACCTTAGAGACTAACACATTTATTTGAGCATAAGCTTTCGTGGGCTAAAACCCACTTCATCGGATGCATGCTGTGGAAAATACAGTAGGAAGATATATACACACACAGAGGACATGAAAAAATGGGTGTTGCCATACCAACTATAACGAGAGTCATCAATTAAGGTGGGCTATTAGCAGCAGGAGAAAAAAAAACTTTTGTAGTGATAATCAGGATGGCCCATTTCCAACAGTTGACAAGAAGCTGTGAGTAACAGTAGGGAAAAAAATTAGCATGGGGAAATAGGTTTTACTTTGTGTAATGACCCATCCACTCCCAGTCTTTATTCAAGCCTAATTTGATGGTTGTCCAGTTTGCAAATTAATTCCAGTTCTGCAGTTTCTCATTGGAGTCTGGTTTTGAAGTTTTGTTGTTGGAGTATTGCGACTTTGAGGTCTGTAATTGAGTGACCAGGGAGGTTGAAGTGTTCTCCGACTGGTTTTTGAATGTTATAATTCTTGACGTTTGATTTGTGTCCATTTATTCTTTTGCATAGAGACTGTCCGGTTTGGCCAATGTACATGGCAGAGGGGCATTGCTGGCACATGATGGCATATATCATATTGGTTGATATGCAGGTGAACGAGCCTCTGATAGTGTGGCTGATGTGATTAGGTGCTATGATGGTGTCCCTGAATAGATATTTGAGACAGTGCAAACTAGTGGACTAAGCTTAAAACCAGGAGTTAAGAACTTCTACATTCTAGTCATGGTTCTGCCACTGACTGCACTCAACCACCAACAATTGGAACTATATCAGGTCAGTGATATTAATGGGTTTTGGATGCAAGTGACTACAGATTGGGGAGCCTGACTGAGTGCTCTCTCGCTCTCCAGGAAACTTTCCTTGACTTTGATAGAAGTTCTGCAAACACACTGCTTGCAGGACTGGGCCCAGCAATTGTGCTTCCTGAGAACCCGGGGAGCAGCGTGTCTCACCTTGTATACGTCATACGTTTTAATGATGTTATCGAACAGGCTGTACAGGTCATTCAGGAGATTAACCACTTGCAGGGGATTGCTGAGAGAACACAAATTGGTGAACCCAACAATATCTGAGAAGAAGATGGTCACAGAATCAAAACTCTCAGGCTCCACGGATTTCCCAGCGATGAGCTGCTCTCGGATGAAGCTGGGACAGGAGGAGAAAGTGATCATTTCCTTCATGTCTCTCTCTCTCTCTCTCCCTCCACCTCAGAATAAATCCATTTGGCCTTAACGTCCTGCGTGTTTGGGAAATACACCAAGTGGCCTGTTTAAAGCACTTTTAAGCCTGCCTTAAAAATCCCCAAACCAGATTCAATCTGGATTTACACCAGCTTCCACTTTGGCAAAAGGTCCCCAAATTAAAGCATCTACTGGAGGGAAAGAGGGTGCAACAGAGAAAAGTGGCCACTTGCCAGAGAGGTGTGTGAGGGTGAAGGTCAGTGGAGCACAAGAAGTTGATGGCATTAAATGCGTTTTAAAATGATGCTGGCTAGCCTGAATCCAGGCTATACCTACAAAATATTTGACAAGGAGTAAGGGAGCTGGCACGCTTAGACCACAACTTATGTTGAACAGTTCAGTCTGATTGTTTCCTACTGCTCCTCATGTCTGGTGTACCCGGCTGTAGTCCTTTGTCTTAGACTGTCAGCTCTTCGGGGGAACAGTCTTTTTGTTCTAGGTTTGTACAGCATCTAGCACAATGGGCCCCTGGTCCCTGACTGGAGCTTCTAGGCACTATCACAATATAATGAATAATAATAATTCATTGCTTAATTACCATTCATTAGTTAGAGCCCGAGGCTGTACTAGCAGTGTTTAAGTGACAATAGTACTTTGCAAAGCATTCTGAGATACACTGAGTATGAAAGGCTCTGTCTTGCCCCAAATTCTATTGTCGACAAACTTATGAACGTACAAAAGTTGTTTGATTACCTGGGCAACATTGCTGACAAAAGTTTATCTGTCTTTTTCTTCTCTGCCACCAACTGGGCTGTCCTTTCTTCCACCACGTCCTCCAAGTGATTGGCATACTTTTCCAGTTTGTTTACCATGTTATCCAAGATGCTGATGTGGCTAATGGAATTGCTCAAACAAATATTGTTTTTAATTTACATAATAGCACTAAGTACACCTCTACCCCGATATAACGCTGTCCTCGGGAGCCAAAAAGTCTTACCGTGTTATAGGTGAAACCGTGTTATATTGAACTTGCTTTGATCCGTCCCGCCTCTCCCTCCCCAGAGCGCTGCTTTACCGCGTTATATCCGAATTCGTGTTATATCGGGTCGCGTTATATCGGGGTAGAGGTGTAATACAAAATTTTGATGGGAACTGTATTCCATTTCCATCAAAGATCCCCTCTAGCATCTAGAGTTCATGGGGGAGAAATGACTTCTGATACTTGGCTACTCCCCACTATGGGCCTGTCATCAGATCTCATAATTTAACTTGGATAAGAAATATCCATGGAGACTATCCATGCTGCAGTTAATGTGAGTACTGACCCAATGCCCCCGCATAGTCTTTGGGAGCACTGTGCTGCCAGAAGTGACAATTTTCAGATGAAACATCAAATCAAAGTCCCTTACAAGACTCAAAATGGTATCCTGGCATCCCGGCCAAATTCCGCTGTGGATAATTATATGCTAACTACTTAAAGATACCATCAATTTAAATACATTTTTGTCTGATTGGTTTTTTACAAATTTATTACTGGTAACACTTAAGATACTGTATGTGAAAAAGATTAGAGCATAAAATGCCTGTTTTTTTTCCAGTCTACTTTGACAGTACTCCGCATATCATTAGTTTAATGATTCCTCCTGTATAGCCCACAGTTTCCACCATGTGAGTCTTTCACTCAAGAGAGGAAAGAAAAACATTTCACCACTAGGAAAAATGTGATTGCAAAAATGCAACCATTGACAGGGAGGAGCTACAGTTCTGGGAAAGAACTTTAAACTCTCTTTTTAAAAACTGACTAGATTTCAAGTTAACTACATCCATTTAACCCCCACCCCACCCCTCAACTGTGGTTTCAGCTGGACATTATTCATACAATGACAGAAATGTAGGGCTGGAAGGGCCTTGAGAGGTCATCTAGTCCAGCTCTTTGTGATGAGACACAACCAAGTAATCTAGACCGTTCCTGACAGGTGTTTGTCCAACCTCCAGTGATGGGATTCCACAACCTCTCTTGGAAGTCTAGTCCAGAACTTTACTATCTTTATAGTCAGAAAGGTGAGATATTGGGAAAATCTAACTCTTTATCTTCCTGTTCTAAACTATCCTGCAGTGGTGCTGTGGGCTGTTAAACAGCTGCTACATCCCATCTCTGATGCAGCTGCATTTCAGCGATGTGTGAGTAATCCCTATGTAATGGATGCCATCTATAAAACACTTTGGGAGCCTGCTGGATGAAAAGCACAATGTATATCTGGTATCATTCTCAGACAGGTAAGAAAGACTCACCCTTCGGGGCTTGCATCTCTTAACCCTCTCTTCACAGAGGAGAATGTTGGCCTTCTCCCTGGATCTTCATCCCAACACGTTCTAAGCATTGCAATGATCCTTTCACTGCATTTCTCTGTTGACAGGGATGGCCGCAGTGGGACGAGTACAGTTGGGTCCCTGAGTCGGTTTATTATCTCTGTATTTAGCAAATGTGATCAATCAGGATTTGAGTCTATTAATTATTTTAGTGTCCCTAACTTTGGAGCAAATTGTCCTGGTCCTTAATGCAGGCATCTGAGAGGAGGAAAAACAGAGACTGCATGGAGATTCCCTTTCTCTTATGCACCTCACATAAGGGTCAGAGCAAATCACAGTCTTTCACCTGGATGAGCTTAGGGTCTGCTTCTTCTATGCAACCCATGCAGCTGGCTAGTTTAGAAGAAGGAAGCCGTTCGTACCATCCCACGGGCAGTGTTCACACACCCTGGAGTGCTGAGGAAAATTGTGTCTCCAAATCTGTCTCTATAGATTAATGCTCTCTCCTCTTAGGGTATGTCTACACTACCCACTGATCGGCGGGCAGCAATCGATCCAGCGGGGGTTGATTTATCGCGTCTAATCTAGACACGATAAATCGACCCCCGAGCGCTCTCCCGTCGACTTCTGTACTCCACTGCCGCGAGAGGCGCAGGCAGAGTCCACGGGGGAGCGGTAGCAGTCGATTCACACTGCGGTGAGTAGGTCTAACTACGTCGACTTCAGCTACGTTATTCACATAGCTGAAGTTGCGTAACTTAGATCAATCCCCCCCGTAGTGTAGACCAGGCCTCAGATACAGGGATTTCAGAGTGTAGTTGTAGTAACTTGGCACATGCCATAATAGTGTAGGCTGTTGAGTAGCTCCAAAGTGTGAATGGTGTGGTGTTTTCATTGGTACTATGTTCAGCTGAGCAATTACTACACTTCACTTTGCTGTGATGCATTTAATTTGCACATAAAGTCAGATAAAAAGGTATATAGAGCCCTATTATCTGAACAGAATAGACAACATGGAATTTATTCAGATCGATAGAAGGTCAAACAAGAGAGACAGGTTTTCCTATGAGTAATGCACCTCAAGGAGATACTATATGTGGACTATAGGAGTTTGTGGGAGAAGACAGCTGCTGCTGTATTTGAATCAAAGCTAAACAAAGCAACTGTGATTTTTTTTCTTATAATGCGGGAAGCAATGAGAAATAGTGACAGGAAATCAATACAAGGTTAGGAAACCAGTATGGAACTCTTGCTCAGATTAAGTTCTAAATTCTTATGCTTTATTAGGCAAAGTTGCAAAATCACTTAAAACATATATACAGTTAAGCCTGTGTGACTCTCCAAAGACCAAAGGTGTCTATCCTTAGCAAGCAGATAGTTACGCAATACAATTATCTGCCTATACTCATTCATAATATTCAGCGTACAAAAAGTCTCTTGCATCCCAAGGGTGCATCTACTCTGCAAATTAAAGGTGTGTTCCTAACTCAGAATAGCTAACCCGCTCTGGCTAATCTGGGTTAAAATAGCATTAAAGAGATGGCAGCGCAGGTTAAAACCTATACGGGAGTCTGAGGTTGAATGCTACCTGCTAACCTGAGTTAGCTGTGTCTTCACTGCTATTTTAACCACAGTTAGCTAACACAGGTCACAGCTAATCTGAATTTTAAAACACATTTTATTTGCAGTGAAGTCCTACTACATTTAGGGTAACTCCAGGATACAAAAATGTGCTCACAGAGGGAAGACCATCTGGAAATGGAGTACAAAGAGAGGAACAAAGTTCTACCTTCTGCTTCCTTGTTCAGGTCTTGGAATGGGCCATCCTCATTGTTATAAATCAGCTCCCTCATAATTATAGCAAAGCTGTAGACATCCCCCTTTTGGGTCCCAGGGAATGGAAATTCCCCCATCCTGAGCAGTTCTGGGGCTGTCCAATAGAGATCTACAAGGCAAAATAGGAAACAGCAAGGAAGTCTGTGCTTCAGCTGGGTCAAATTCGTCATCGGCAAAGAACAGGCTAGACAGCCTTTTAAAATTCTGAACACTATTTGGGATGGTTTGTGCTTTTATAGTGTCATCCAACTGAGAATTTCTCTGCCGCTTGCAGGCACTCATTCATCCACACAACACCACTGCCTGGTAGCTAGCTAGAGAGGTGCGGGCAGCAGCAAGGCCACTCCTTCTCTCCTCCCCCACCGCCCCCCGAAGTGGCAGCAAGACCCCCTTTGGGAGAATAGGGGTAAAAGCAGAGAATGGGCTCCCAGGAGCTGGGAGGGGAAGGCCCACATGTGGAGTCCTCTGTCAGGGTCAGGGCCAGCTCTAACTTTTTTGCCGCCCCAAGCAAAAAAAAAAAAAAAAGGGCCACCCTGGGCGCCGCACTGCCGAAACACACACACACACCCCGGGCGCTGCGCTGCTGAAACAAAAACAAACAAAAAAACCCTCAAGCGCCGCCCCGCCGAACCAAAAAAAAAAAAAAAAAAGAACCCTGACCGCCCCCCGCCACCCCAAGATTGGCCGCCCCTTACAAGGTGCTGCCCCAAGAACGTGCTTGGTCGGCTGGTGCCTGGAGCTGGCCCTGGTCAGGGTCACAGGGTGGCATAAATGAAGCAGACCTAGCTCCCCTGTGCTAGAACAGGGTCTCCCAGTTCAGCCAATTAGGAGGGGAGAGCAGCACCTGCAGCCATAAAGAGCCAGGCTGTCTGGAAGCGCGGGGGCAGGAGCAGCAGGAAGTTCCCTGGGAAAGGCTGCCAGAGCCCCCCAGGAGGCGGGGCAGTGGGAACCGGCGAGGGGGGAAGAGCCTCCTGGGTCGTGCTCTGTTAAAAGAGCACAGAAGGATCTTGCAACAGGCCCTGAAGCGGGAGGAGGGGGGTCTGAGTAAGGCAAAGGTGGAAATCCCCTGGGAGTTGTAGCCGAGAGTGGGCTGAGGAACTATTTTGGGATTTGTTTGCCTACATCTGGGAAATAAAACTGTGCCTGGAAAGATACTCTGAGTGTGGTAGTGAGGCCTTTGTGGACTGGGGAGAAGCCAGCACCTTCCAGGGTGGTATCGGTATGACTCCTCACAGCTGTGGCCCTTGGAGTAAGCACCCTGTTCAGATGCATGAGGCTGTTAACACGTCTCAGAGCTATTGTTTCAGCCACCTGCAGACTCAGGCAGACTTCACTACATCAGTTGCACTTGAGTCACATTTTCAAGCTTTTCTTTGCAACTATGAAGGCTAGAATTGGGGGGGTTTTCCCCCCTCTTTTCTTTCTTTGCCTTTATTTATATATAAAAAAAGTGATTCTCCTGTAATCAAATTATTCCAGAACCTGGGGCTTTAGGCACAGGTCTATAAGAACATAAGAATAGCCATACTGGGTCAGACCAAACATCTGTCTAGCCCAGTATCCTGTCATCTGTCAGTGGCCAATGCCAGTTGCCCCAGAGGGAATGAACAGAACAGGTAATCATCAAGTGATCCATCCCCTGTTGCCCATTCCCAGTTTCTAGCAAACAGAGGCTAGGGACACAATTCCTGCCCATCCTGGCTAATAGCCATTGATGGACCTATCCTCCACGAATTTATCTAGTTCTTTTGTGAACCCTGTTATAGTCTTCGCCTTCACAACATCCTCTGGCAAATAGTTCCACAGGTTGGCTGTGCATTGTGTGAAGAAATACTTCCTTTTATTTGTTTTAAACCTGCTGCCTATTAATTTCATTAATTACCCTTAGTTCTTGTGTTATGAGAAGGAGTAAATAACACTTCCTTATTTACTTTCTCCACACCAGTCATGATTATATAGACCTCAATCATATCCCACCTTAGTCGTCTTTTTTCCCCCCAAGCTGAAAAGTCCCAGTTTTATTAATCTCTCCTTCTAACGGAAGCCGTTCCACACCCCTAATAATTTTTGTTGCCCTTTTCTTAACCTTTTCCAATTCCAATATATCTTTTTTTGAGATGGGGCAATGACATCTGCACGCAGTATTCAAGATGTGGGAATGCCATGGATTTATATAGAGGCAATATGATATTTTCTGTCTTATCTATCCCTTTCTTAATGATTCCCAACATTCTGTTAGCTTTTTTGACTGCCGCTGCACATTGAGTGGATTTTTTCAGAGAACTATCCACAGTGTCTCCAAAATCTATTTCTTGAATCGTAACAGCTAATTTAGACCCCATCATTTTATATGTATAGTTGGGATTATGTTTTCCAGTGTGCATTACTTTGCATTTATCAATATTGATAAATGTCTATAGCATTTATGCCTTAATTCATCCACAGCTACAGACCAAAAATTATTCACCAAAATTATTCAGCAAACATTGTCAAACAACAAATTGTAGAAAATCATAAGCTGCTCAAAGACAATTATTGAGCAAAATAGAGACAAAAACTGATCATATGCATTATTTGCTGCTATTTGCTCATCTATATGCAGCATTACTGGAATAAAAAAAAAAACACCTCTGTAATTTCCAAAAGCTGTGTTCCAATCACCAATATTCAAAGAGGTGTTGTAGATAAAATGTGTGTGAAGACCAGTATGAAGGAAAGCATCCGCTAGAGGAATCCATCAATCGTTGTTTTGGTGCATCCCTTGTGCTTGTAATTCTTGTATAATCCACTTACCTGCATAGTTGGTATTTTTCTCAGTAATTACTCGGTATTTCTTTCCATACTTAAACTCCCATAGCCCAAATCCACACAGTTTCACTTGCATGCGACTATCCACCAAACAGTTAGTAGGTTTCAGATTTCCATGGGAGTTCAATGGGCTTCTGTGAAGAAACAACATCCCCTACAAAAACAGGGACAGTGTGACTTTAGAGTGGTGGCTATAGAAGCACCAGCCAGAATAAAATACCCCCAATGAATGGCGGGATGTAGTTTTGGCTGTCAATGCAACAAACAGCAAGTGTAACCAGCTCTTGGCTCAGCTGGTTCTGGTCAGAAACACCAGGGCTTTTGTCCCTAAATCTCATCGTATCTATGCTAGTCTTTTTTCCATTACGTTTTCCAGGCTATTTGTAGCAATGGTCTGCTTTGGTCAAACCCATCCAGAAACCTACTAGTTATGCCCACATTTTGTCTGGATAGCCACATTCTTCTATCACTGCTACTGTTGTCCTCATTCCCTCCACTCACCCAGGGTATCTGGCCTTACGTTAGGCCCCGATCCTGGACATTGTTTTCACAAATCCCTTTGCCCACATGGAATCTCTGACCTCTCTACCTAGATGTCTTGGGTATTTAATATCGTCCCTGTGACAGACTGACAATATCATTCAATACCCTGGACAAACCTGATGGACTGAAGATAAACTTTCCTGAATTAAGCAACAAAGAGTCCTGTGGCACCTTATAGACTATCAGATGTATTGGAGCATAAGCTTTCGTGGGTGAATACCCACTTCGTCAGACGCATGTAATGGAAATTTCCATTCTTAATTCAGATCCAGACTAACACTGCTACCCCCTGATACTTTCCTGAATTAAGTTAAACCTTATGGAGTTTGGTTTGATATTTTGGGGGCTCATTGTATTAAAAATGCAACTATGTTATTGTAGAATTGTATGTAACTCTTCCAGGAATACGGGGATGGTAATGTATTTCCTCTGGTTATTGAAACCATCTGGTGGGGTCCACATATACTAGTTCAAACTGAATCCTCCAGGGACCAACAGACAAAGGCCTTGGCTACACTTGGGAATTCACAGCGCTGCCGCGGTGAGTGTAGTCACCGAGGCAACACTGCGAGAGCTCTCTCGCAGCGCTGTATGTACTCCACCTCTCTGAGGGGAGTAGCTTGCAGCGCTGCAAGCGAGCGTGCAGTGCTGCAGGCGCTGATTACACTGGCGCTTTACAGCGCTGCACTCGCTGCGCGGGGGAGGGGCGTTTTCACACCCCTGAGCGCAGCAAGTTGCAGCGCTGTACAGCGCCAGTGTAGCCAAGGCCAAAGAAAAGATTTTTGTTTAAATAGCCTGTTTTCAGACAGGCTCGGGGCACTATTTCTGCTCTAAGAAGAGCCCCAACTCTTAGGGAAGGTTTGGAGAAACTTGGCTTGCTGAGGGCCCAGCCCCAAAAGACTGCGTGCTTGTTCTGAGCTGAAGCGGTGATGAACTTGGTACCACAAGGAAACCCCTTGGGCGCATAGGTGCTGGAACTAGGGGTGCTGCTGCACGCCCCGGCAGGAAGTGGTTTCCATCACATACAGGGTTTACAGTTTGGTTCAATGGCTCTCAGCACTTCCCCTATACAAATTGTTCCAGCCCCCCTGCTTGGACAGAGTAGTGAAGGACTGTTCCTACCAGAGCCCATGTTGGAGTAGGGGTGATCTCTGGTAAGCTTGTTAGCATGCGTGTAGGTTCTTCTAATGATTTTAATAGGTTTTCTCTGTAATGCTTTTACCTTGAGACTCAAACAGGCTTGCTTAGAAAGAGCTGTGTAGTAACATAACTGTAGGCAGTCGTACTGCTAACCGTCTCTGAAGACAAAGCAAGCAGGCCTGCTTGGGCAGTCTGTCTCTGCTGGGAATAACAGTACAGTCATGGGACTGTGCAGCCTGGAAATACCCCAGTCAGCCGAGAGTGAGACTCACCAAGAGAGGTGATGGGCAAGGGAGCTGGAAACCTGACAGTGCGTACCCTTGCTGGACCACTGCAGAGAAATACAGGCGTGGTTGCTCTGAAATGTGACACTCCCCACCACAATAGTATGTGAGCACCTCACATTCTTTATCGTATTTATCCTGACAACACCCTTGTGAGGTAAGGAAGTACTATTATCCCTATATGGATGGGGCACTGAGAAACAGACTTAGGCCCAGATTTTTACAGGTATTTAGGCACTGTGGCACTCAGCATTGCAATGCCCAGCTGATTTAGGAGCCTGTCTTGTTTTCAAAAGCGATTTAGGAGCTTAGAGCTTAAATACCATTGTAAGACTCTTAAGTGCCTAAATCACTTTTGAAAACAAGACAGACTCCTAATCAGTTAGATATTGTGACACTGAGCACCACAACGCCTTTAAAAATCTAGGCCTAGGTGACTTGCCCAAGATCATATAGGAGAGTCTGTGGCAGAGATGGGAAACGAACCTGTCTCTCCTACATCCTAGACTTATGCCCTAATCATTGGACCAAAACTTTAGATTACAAACTCTTCAGGGCAGACACGTATTCCTACTGTGTGTTTGTACAGCACCTAACACAATGGAGCCCCAATCCAGAGAGGCCTTTTTCCACTGCTGTCACACAAACAAATCATTTTACTTAGCACTTTTCATTCATTCCTTACTGAAGAATGAAATTCATGACTAGAAAGGTGTGGCCTATTCCTTTGGATGTGGCAGGATGGCCATACTCCTTCCTGCCCGCCTTGGGAGCATGAGCACCTCAGCAAGGGGACAGTCCCTTCACTTCCACAAACCAGACAAAGGAATGTAGCAAAATATTTGCCAGGGCCAGGTGAATAAAGCCAGATTACAAAAGTGGCTACGTGATTCACGGGCCACGCACTACGGGTCTTCAAGTAAATGACCAACAAGTATCAGAAACAGAAGCAACCTCTTGTATCATTTGGTAATCTTTCCCCCTTTCTCCTCACTCCCATTTTGTGTCTTAACAACACACACAAACCAGAATCGGACTTTAACAAGAAAATCGGAATGGAATTCCTTCCCTCCCCCCTATTTAGTAGCATCTATAAATTTTCAAGCAAAAATTTTTGCTTTTGGAAAACAACTCTGTACAAATGAAAAGAGAAACATGTTAAAATAATGGTTTTGTGTATTATTTATTACTGTTGTTCATATTGCAGTACTGTCTAGAAGCCTCAACCAGGTTAGGCTTCCTTTGTGCTCAGTGTTGTATGTAGTAAATACATAAGAACAGCTGTACTGGGTCAGACCAAAGGTCCATTGAGCCCAGTATCCTGTCTTCCGACAGTGGCCAATGCCAGGTAGGGTGACCAGATCACAACACTAAAATATCGGGATACATTGGGGTGCTATCAGCCCCGCCCACAGTCCACCCCCGCTCCTCCCAGGCTCTGCCCCCACTCTGCCCCAGGTCCCGCCCCTCCCCGCTCAGCCCCCCTCCCCCCCGCCCCTTCCTCATCCCGTGGCCCCCTGCTGGCTTGCTGCGTCCCTCCTCCCCCCCCCCCCGCCTGCCCGCCGCTCACTCGCCTCTTCAGCCCCCCTCCCGCCACTCACCCCTATGGCGCTGACTTCCTCTCTGCCGGGTGGGTGCTCGCCCACCTCCCGCCTCTTCCCACCCAAGCATCCGCCTTCGCTCCACCCCCAAGTCCCCGCCCCTGCCCTGCCTCCTCTCCACCTCCTCCCCTGAGCGTGCCACGTCCCCGCTCCTCCCTCCTGGAAAGCGCTAAGCGCCACCAAACAGCTGTTAGGCGGTGGGAAGCGCTGGGGGGGAGGAGCGGGGACGTGGCGTACTGGGGGGAGGGGGGAAGGAGGAGGTGAGGAGGCGGGAGCTTGGCTGCAATTTTTCCCCGTGGGTGCTCCAACCCTGGAGCACCCACGGAGTCAGCGCCTCCCTCCCGCTCACCTCCTTACCTGAATATCGGGACAAATAGCGTCCCAATTGTACATTGATCGGGACGCAGGACAAAGGGTTAAATATCGGGACATCTGGTCACCCTAATGCCAGGTGCCCCAGAGGGAATGAACACAACAGGTAATCATCAAGTGATCCATTCCATCGCCCATTCCCAGTTGCTGGCAAACAGAGGCTAGGGACACCATCCCTGTCCATCCTGGCTAATAGCCATTGATGAACCTATCCTCCATGAACTTATCTAGTTCTTTTTTGAATGGCCAGTCCAGTCCTGAAGAGCTTACAATGTCAAACAATTGTCTCAAAACTTTAGGACTTTTTACATTTTATTTTTAACTGTCCACCCCCTTTTTTTCCTATGTGTAACAAATGTTTAATTTGGGGTTTGTTTAATGGTGTAAGCATAGGTCACTGCAACAGAACTCCCAAATTAATGAAATAAATACATGCAATAAAATAAGGATAATTTGCAATAACAACTTCCTCAACCCCCTATCAAATGCAAACCCAACACTTCCATCTGGCTCCAACGGGATAGTGTATTATTCTCATTTTTGTCTCTGACATGTTCAAAGTCCAGAGCAATAAGCGTTTCTAGGCTCCATAACTTTTTAAATAAGGTTTTCTATCAGAAAACAATTCAATGTCATACTCACATTGACTATATCATAGGCGAGAGAGAGTTTGAATATCCAATCCAATTCAATATCAGAGTTCCTCAAAATGTCCTGAAAAACAAAAACATTCAGAATGACATTGGACTGAATCTCATCAGACTGAGTTGCAGTGAGCACATGGAACTGAACTCAGCCTATTTGCTCTGTGAACTTTTATTGGAAACGGAAAACTTATTTCCTGATACATGTGTACGGGTCTCCAAATCAGCAGTTGCTGAGAATAGTCTGTATGTATCGCTATTGGGCAAGTGGCAATTACAAACTTGATTCCATATTTACATACAAATTCTGTAGAGCTTTATTACACAATAAGTTACAGAAGCTGGGAATGAGCGACAGCCGATGGATAACTTGATGATTGCCTGTTCTGTTCATTACCTCTGGGACACCTGGCACTGGCCACTGTTGGAAGACAGGATACTGGGCTAGATGGACCCTTGGTCTGACCCAGTTGGGCCATTCTTATGTTTTATGTAATAAGCTGAGTAAATAAGATGTTTCTTGGTAAATAAGATGTCCTAATACTCACTGCCTCTGTGGTGTAATGTCTGTTTTTTTTATTGTTGTCCAGGGTGCTATTCTGCTTCTCATATCTGGTATTCACAAAATGGTTGCACATAAGAAAGAACTGAACACTAAAGCAATGAAGATGCATAGAAGTAGGAAGGGACATGTGCACTTGAAGTCCTAGCTATTAGAAGCTAGGAAAGTCCTGATATCAACAGAGCAAGAGTAAGCAGCAAAAACAGCTAACAAACAAAAGGGGGGTGAGGAATATCAGTCCTGGCTGACCTGGCTAGAGCTCAGAACAGCTCTTTTGCAAGCTCTCTTACAAGTCAACCCTAAGTTTACTGATGTAAATGATGCTGGTGTTCTCACCTTTAGGCTTCCTTTCTTGCAGTACTCTGTAATAATACAGATACTGGGAATTTCAGTGCATATACCAAAGAAGGCCACCAGATTCTCATGCCTCAACTCGCGCATCTGAAAGCAAAGAGGCCTCGTTAAACACATTTGTTTACATTACAGCACCACCCCTGAGTTGTTCCTTAGTCATCATTTACTACAAGAATCCTACAAGGTAGAAATGAAAAGGTCATTAGCTCATCCTTGTCCAAACCTGGCTAGTTCAGGAATGCCTCTAACAATATATTTTCTATTCCTGACACTAGTCTTGCTTCAGATGATTCAAGCATTGGAGCTTCCACCATTTCCAGGAGTCTATTCCAGCCCCCAGGAGTCTATTCTAGCCTGATAGATCACCACTATTAGTACAATCCCCATTATTTCAGCTTAATATCTTCTTCACAGCCCCTGAAAATACCCCTTTGGACCATCCTAGACAATTCCTCTCCCTTCTTAATGCTTCTACCTTGAAGATGGAGAAGGCAGTTATTTCCCTGGTTTATCTTCACAGTATAAATATTTAGTCCTTTGGGGCCAGATTCTGACACTCTTACTCACATTGAATAGAACCGTGAACCATGATTAGACCCATTGAAATCAATAGGATTACTTCAGGAGTAAGATTAACACTCAACATGAGAAAAGGTATCACAATCTGGCCCAGGAGCTCTCCTAAAATGTCAGTCCCTCCTGTCACTCAGTTAAGTCCTATTTGTTATTGGTCTTCTCCTCCAGCTTGTCAATACCTTTTTAATATAGAGGTGCCCAAAACCAAAATCCATGACACTGATGAAGCCTAAGTAGAATCCAATCTTCTCCCAGATTCAACACCAACAAGATATTGCAGGCTCTGGATGTCAATTTCAGCTTGCTAAAGATAGATGGGCCAGTTGCCCGATTCAGCAGTACCTACAGTATGTTTGTGACATAATTTGCATTTCATTTCAGTCGGGCATAGGAGGATCACGTTGAGATTGAACCTTACCATCTGAACTTCATGAAGGACTGACTGTTTCCGAATCCAGGCATCTGTTTGGTTATCTATGTACCTGATTGCAACAAGAGTTCCCTGAAACAAATATTCAGAAAGGTGGAATCCAACATACAGTACTTTAACACAGAAACTGTTTGGAAGAGATCTGCACAAAAAAGGTTATGAAGGCACCTATGAGAAAACATAGCATGTGCTTAGAAGTTTAGAACCACCATGTTAAAATGGCTAAAAGTATCTTTCCCTGTACAGACACGCAGCCATAAGAGATGACCAATATGAGCTTCACTGTACAAGGTATTGGATTACTAACTTGCCCAGTGACAAAGCTGAAATTGCCTTTTAAATCAATTTTTAAGGGTTCTGAGGGAAAGATGCCAAAATTATATTGGGAAACCAGCTGACTGTAACAAAGCATGGTAGTCAAATGAAGATCCTATGCTAACAGTCAAATTACCAATGGTTGTCACAGACGATACAGCCCAGAAGTGGTTTTAATTTAGGTTCTCTTGTATAACATTCTGCCCAATGATGTTAATCGATATAGCATATATTTTCAGAACAACTTTCTGCAGATGAAATAATGTACTCATAGAGGAATTACCAAGAACTGTAATGCTGTCATAGTATATATACTATATTATATAGCCAGTAAGTTAAGACTCATAAGATATGTCATGCTTTTGGAAGGCCAATTATTCTACCCAAAAACTCTGACTCCATCTCTGCGAGAATTTCATATAGGACATTTCTGCAATCTGCCATTTTTGGCAAAGCAGAGCTGGACATTTATCAGCAACCTTAGTAAATTAGTGCCATCAGTTTCACAGTCCTACCTGTGAATCCTGAGAACTACTGTGACTTTTATTCTTTTGGCCATCTTGTGCCCTATTCACCTGTACAGAGCACCCAAAGCCGCACAAAGGAAACCAAAAAGGACACAGTTAACATAACAGAGCAGAAAGTACACCTACTGAAGCTCACCTAATCTCCCTTTGTAGTCGTACCTGGTAAAGACCTATTGCGGTATAAAATACATCTTTCCCCTGCTTGTCCTTCAACCCAGACCGCCAATTGCTTGAAAATATCAAACTGGACCCAACACTTTCTTGTCCTTTAGACACTGGTGTGCTTGTTTGTGATAGCTCAAAATGATCCTTTAGGAGAAAACACAAGGGATGTGATACTGTTAAAACTTCATAAATAACCTAGTTAAATTTTGACAGACCTAAGACTTGCCCATATTGACAAAGACAAACTGATGAGGGACAAACCCAGTAATGGGTTTTCCTGCAGTGCTTACCATAAATAATAAAGACAAAACATAGGTAATGAAAAGCAAGATGCCATCCAAACCTGATGTAGAAGGAAATCACATACGCTTGGGCTTCACTCCTATACAGAGGACCAGCACAAAGTACATGACCCACAAATAGAAAATGGCAAAAAAAAATTCATGAGAAATGGTTGGTTTTTTCCCCCACACACAAAAATGCAGATTTGGGTTGACCAAAACAATTCACAAATTCAGATCAATTTTGGCTAATTGTTCCAGTCAAAAAAAAAATTCAGAAACGTCAATGTTTTGACTTTTCGTTTTGGAAAAATATTTTATTTTGGTATTTCCCTCAATTTGACTTTTAATAAAACCATGAAAACATTTTTTAAAATGATTTTTTTTTACTTTTTCAGTTCTCTGAAAAAGATGGAGAACAATCATTTCCGACTAACCTGAAATATTTTTTTTAATTTTTCTGTTCAGCCAGTGAACTGAATAAATCGGTATTCACAAAGCTCTATATTTAAGCCCTGAGGGTTATGTCCAGGGTTGACATAGGACTAATATGAGCCCTCTCCAAACAATTTTCAACTAAGGTGTAAGTAGAACTGTTGTGCTGAATATGCCTTGTGCTGCTCCTCTGGATAGCAATGAATTTCACCCATTAGTGAGTAATATGCTGAGAAAATGTTTTAGAAATCACTGGGGAAAAGTGTACCTGACATAACACTGCCAGGCAACGCAGATCAGATCACCACAGTATAAGGACCCAGTCCTGTACTGAGCATCTACTGCTGCAAAGTAATCACTCCAGATTCCATCAGTGTAACCCAGGTCATGGTTTGACCCATTAACTCCTTAGGCCCTGATACTGCAAAGTACTCATGGGCATGCCTAACTTCAAGCACAAGAGTAGGCCTATTGATTTAAATAAGACTACTTAAGTGCTTAAAGTAAGGACATGCTTATGTACTTTGCTGTAAGTAAATTTCTCCAACGTCATGACAAAAGCCTCTGTTTGTCAGAGGATGGAGATGGATGGCAGGAGAGAGATCACTTGATCATTGCCTGTTAGGTCCACTCCCTCTGGGGCACCTGGCATTGGCCACTGTCAGTAGACAGGATACTGGGCTAGATGGACCTTTGGTCTGACCCGGTACGGCCATTCTTATGTTCTTATGTTCTTATTAATTGCTAAAATGATGACAAACTTATGGATCCCTTCTCTCAGAGAATCATTTATAACTAGTGTGATTCCTGGTATTTCAAGGTCTTGCTTTACCTTATGATCTTTAAGCATAATAATATCATTGTAGTTTATTTTCCACCAGATGTCATCCATTTGCTTTTGCAGCTTCCTTTCCTGGATCTTTAAAAACACCATTATGCTGGCAGCTCCTGAGGCGGTTACCAACAGGACGACAATCAGAACGGTCACAGGCGTACCTGTTAAAGACATGATACAGATCATCCCCAACTATATGGAGGCGGAGAAAAAACTTGATGGCACAACCAAACAGGTGATTTTTTTTCAGGAGTGAGTTGTCACCTTGCTTCATATTGATAACATATGCTTGGTTGATCCCTGGTTCCAATCCAGGGGCTTTGCATCACTCAGGCAGCATAAAACAGCTGGAACACCAATTTAATTGGCTCCTTGTGGAGAATCCAGCGGAATAATGCCCTCCTAATATTTCCTACATAGCTACCCCCTCCTGACTTTCAGAGACGCGGATTACTCACTGCTCATACTGGCTTCAACTGGAGATGTCGGTGCTCACCACTTGTGAAAATCAGCCCTAAGTGTCACTAGTTGTGAATCCAAAAAATGAGTATCACCAAAGATTAACTGACACCTTTTCAAATATTAGCCTACATTTTAAAAAAAAAATCTAAATATGGATGTAGTACTGACACCTAAGTAATAGCCTAATTTTCAGAAGTCTGAGCACACAATAGCTCTACTTATTTAAGTGCATAAATATGGATTTAGGTATGTAAATTTAAGTATCCATTTTTTTAAATCTTGGTCCTAAGTCTCAGCCTCTCTTTGCCTCAATTTCCCTATAAAATGAGGATGGTATACTGTAGACACACTCACAAAGTTTCTCCTTTTCTGTGGTATTGTGAGATTTCATTAATTAATGTTTATAAAAAGCTTCTTTGATCTTTGGATGAAAGATGCTAAATAGCAGCAACGTATTTCCTTTGTCTCTTTCCCCTGTCCATGTACCCAAGAGTGCTGATCTCATTAAGTATGACCATACTCACTTATAACTGAAGTTTCACACTGTTCATTATAAAACCCACAGTACGGTCTGTCTTTGGGAGGAAAGTCAGCCAGCCAGCTGATGTAGGCAATTTCTGTGGTTGGGCTATAGATGGAGACAGATAAATGTAAGTGCCCATTTCTATTGCCTGTCCTCCTTTCCTAAAGTTATTTTCCAACAGGGATCACAAAATTGGCATCATTTCTAAAGCTCATAAATACTAGAGCTGATCTGAAAATGTGATTTCCCCGCCCCCATACACACAAATTTCTACCAGAAAAAAAATCCTTTTGAAATGTTTTGATCAAAAATTTCTGATTTTCTGCAGGGGTTTTTGAAATGAAATGGAACACATATTTTGTTATAGAATTATAGAAATGTAGGGCTGGAAGGGACCTCAAGAGATTCTCTAGTCCAGCTCCCTGTGGTGAGGCAGGGTGAAGTATACTTAGACCATCCCTAACAGATGTTTGTCTAGAAATCTCCAATGACAAGGATTTCACAACCTCCCTTGGAAGCCTATTCCAGAGCTTAACTATCCATATATAGTAGTTAGAAAGTTTTTCCTAATATCTAACCTAAAGCTCCCTTGCTGTAGATTAAGCCCCTTACTTCTTGTCCTACCTTCAGTGGACATGGAGAACAATTGATCACAGGCTCCTTTCAGTCTTCTTTTCTCAAGACAAAACATGCCCTGTTTTTTTACCTTTCCTTATAGGTCAGGTTTTCTAAAGCTTTTATCACCTTTGTTGCTCTTCTCTGGACTCTCTCCAATTTGTCCACAACCTCCTTAAAGTGGGGCACCCAGAACTGGACACAGTACTCCAGCTGAGGCCTCACCAGTATCAAATAGAGCAGGACAATTACCTCCTGTGTCTTACATACAACACTCCTGTTAATACGCCCCCAGAACAATAATAGCCTTTTCCACAACTGCATCACGGTGTTGACTCTCATTCAATTTGTGATTCACTCTAATCCCCAGACCCATGTCAGAAGTACTAACACCTAGCTAGTTATTTTCCATTTTGTAGTTACACGTCTGATTTTTTCTTCCTAAGTGTAGTACTTTGCACTTGTCTTTATTGAATTTCATCTTGCTGATTTCAGACCAATTCTCCAATTTGTCAAGGTCGTTTTGAATTTTAATCCTGTCGTCCAAAGTGGTAGCAACCCCTCCCAGCTTGGTGTCACCCACACATTTTATGTGTGCTTTCCACACCATTATCCAAGTCATTAATCAAAATATTGAATAGCACTGGACTCAGAGCAAACCCATGCAGGACCCCACGACGCATGTCCTCCCAGTTTGACAGCAAATTACTGACCACTACTCACTGAGTACAGTCTTTCAACCAGTTTTGCACCAACCTTATAATAATTTATCCAGATCATATTCCCCTAGTTTATAAGAATGTCATGTGGGACTGTGTCAAAATGCTTACTAAAATCAACGTATATCATGTCTACAGATTCCCCCCATCCTCTAAGCCAGTAACTGCACCAAAGAAGGAATTAGGTTGGTATGGCATGATTTCTTCTTGACAAATCCATGTTGGCTATTACTTACAACCTTATTATCCTCTAAGTGCTTACAAATTGATTGTTTAATAGTTTATTCCAGTATCTTTTCAGGAACCGAAGTTCAGCTGACTGGTCTATAATTCCCTGGACCCCTTTCCCCCCCTTTTTAAAGATAGGTACTATGTTTGCTCTTCTCCAGGGCTCAGGGATTTCACCCGCCAGATTGCGTGTAGTGTAGACGTGATAAATCAATCCCCGATCGCTCTCCCGTCGACTGCTGAACTCCAGCTTGGCGAGAGGAGGAAGCAAAGTCGACGGGGGAGCCGCGGCCGTTGATCCCGCACTGCGAGGATGCGAAGTAAGTAATTCTAAGTCGATCTAAGATACGTCGATCTAAGATACGACTATTCTCGTAGCTGAAGTTGTGTATCTTAGATCGATCCCACCCCCAGTGTAGACCAGGCCTAAGGGTTTCGAGATTGATTCAGCTAGTTCCTTAAGTACCCTAGGATGAATTTTATCAGGCCCTTCTAACTTGAATACATCTAAACTTATCTAAATATTCTTCGATCTGTTCTTTTCCTATGTTGATTTGCATTCCTTCCTTCTTGTTAATATTAATTGTATTAAGTATCTGGTCACAATTTACCCTTTTAGTGACAACCAAAGCAAAATAGGCACTAAACACCTTAGCCTTCTTGATGTTGACTATAAATAGAGGACCTACATTTTCCATCATCTTTCTCTTGCTCCTGTATATTTATAGAACCTCTTCTTGCCTTTTATGTCCCTTGCTAGGCTCATTTAGCCTTTCTGATTTTGTCCCTACATATTGGTGCTATTCTTTTGTTCTCATCCTTAGCAATGTTTCCACTTACTGTATTATTCCTTTTTGATTTTCAGGTCCTTAAAGAGCTCCTGATGGAGCCATATTGGCCTCTTACGGTTCTTCCCATCTTGCCTTCCTATCAGGATAATTTGCTCTTGCCCTTTTAATGTTGTTTCTTTGAGAAACTGCCAACTCTCCTGAACTCCTTTTCCCCTTAGATGTATGTTTCTTTCAAATCAATATTTAGAAACACAATGAATTTTTTTGCTTCATTTCAAATTCAAATGCATTTCATTTCAGCTTTTTAAAGCTGAAAAATGTTAAGGTTGCTAAATTTGGAGCTATTTCCCTTTTTTCTTTCCCCCTTTTTTGCCCATTGACAAAAAGGTAGAACATGGCGGGGAAGCCTACTTTTGAGACTTTTATACTATTTAAAACCAGTGTAACACATTTGTACAGTCTTAAACAGCAAAACGGTGCTAAAAATGGGATTTTTCACCACTTTCCAACACTTCCTTAATATTTCCCAACTTTTGTCTGTTAGAAAACTGTTAAAGTGTTGAAAATAACACATTCAAAGAGAACGAAACACTTTCAACATATAACAGTGTCCCCTATACTTTGTTGCTCTATTTCAGCTGCCAGAGGTTGGAAAAAAGTCAGAAAGTGTGTGCATGGGGCGGGGCGATGCAACTACCAGTGAAATGAAAATGAAATGAAATGAAAATTTTCAAAAAACCAAAATACTTGGTAAAAATCAAAAAATTTCATTGAAACCCTGTTTTCCAACAGGAAAGTGTTTCACTGGAAATTATCCACCTGCCTGTAATCAATACTCTTTTTTAAAAAAAAACACAACAACCCTACTAATTATCAACATGCTCCAATCCGGAACCTGCTAATGGACTATCAGATACATTCAGTTAAGGTTGGCAATTGATTTCTTTTCAGCAGAGCCATTACTTTCCGGTGATATTGTCTGCTTGTGTAAGACATTTTCATGTTAACAAAGTTTGCTCTAATAGAAAAGGCAAGTGGAAACAAGGATGCATGTTTCTCAAACTGAGATAACATGCCATATTTGTATACACGTAACTTATGTGTGGTGACCTGCACTACAGAAAAGAGGCCACTTTCATATGAGTTCAATATCAGAGCATATACTGGTCATATACAATAAGACTAAAACACAAAACATATTCTACTTATATAAGGCTATCTCATTTGCTCTAACTAAACTCTGAGAAGTTATATCTGCAGCAGTTCCAAGAACAGGGGTTCTCAAACTGGGGGTCGTGACCCCTCAGGGGGTCACAAGGTTATTACATGGGGGGGTCGTGAGCCTGTCAGCCTCCACTCCCAAACCCCACTTTGCTTCCAGCATTTATAATAATGTTAAATACAAAAAAAAGTGTTTTTAATTTATAAGGCAGGGTCGCACTCATCGGTTTGCTGTGTGAAAGGGGTCACCAATACAAAACTTTGAGAAACACTGTCCTAGAATTAGCTCTGTAATGCAGTACTCTCAGAAAATCTTGTGTTCGCATCGGCCATTGGGCAGTCATGTTCACAACCAGTGAATTTCACCCCTGTGCAGAGGCTCTGACAAGGCCTATGTAACACATAAGCCCAATATTGAGGGCTTAAGTACAACTTCAAGGCCTTGTGCTTGCTCTCTGAACAGGGGTGACTTATCACCCATAAGCTACTTTCAATATTGTATTTTCATTTAAAAATATTACCCACAGTACCTGATTGTTTTTCTCTCGACATCATAATTAAGAATAGGAACAAACTGTGATGAATTCCCAGCTTTCTGCAGACAATATACAGAGTAATCCATCCACCTCTCACCTGATTCATCGATATACACCAGGCCAGTAACCCCTAGAAAGATAAAAGAGTACACAGCATACTCACTCAACACTGCTGGGCTTTTTTTGGTTCAAGGTTAATTCCATGTTCCTTCTTTAGCACTAGTAGCTAACAGGCTGGTGGTGGTAGGGAGCTGACACCCAGCTAAGTACAAGCCAGGCACCCTCCAAGTGAGCCTGCCTGAACCATAGCATATACCTAAGAAGGAGGGCTGTGGGGCCCTGGAACCAAAGGGAAGAAGTGTCGGAGTTCAAGAACCTGAGGACTGGTGGGCCGGAGAAGCCTGCTTAAATTGCAGCACTGGCCCACGAAGGAGGGTTGTGGAACCCTTTAAACCAAGGGGGAAGGAGTTGTCAGTTCAGGAGCGGGGCAGGATTTTTCTCTGGGAAGTCTTTCTGTGAGAAAGCCTTTCCAGAGAAGCCAGGGGCTGCAGTGGGACTGGTAGAGCTGCCCAGCTCAGAGGGAACTGGAGTGGAACCAGGAAGCTGATTTGCAACTGAAGTGAACTGGAGCTGAAGTTGTCTGGTGCCCAAGTAAGCTTCAGGGACCCATTTTCAATAGAAGACGACACCCTGCTAACTATGGAGCTGGACAACATTTTTCAAAGTTAAAAATGTCAAAGCAATTTTGGAAACAAACAGTTTATGTAGACAAGAAACAGTTCCAACTAAAGCAGCTCTGGGTATGTAGTGCCCACCTACACCCCTTCCTTACTTTCTTGGTATTTGGTTTTATAAACCACAGCACAATAATGCTTTGTTACCATTTCTGCAAAAAGGGGAACATGGGAAGTACACCTTGGCCAGCACTAAAACTCTTTTTTTGTTTGTTTGTTTGTTTGTTTGTTTTTAAATGACAGACGTGGGGGTCGCTAAGAGCTGGTGTTTTGCTAAGGTATAAAAAGAAAAGAAAAATGAATGGTTACAAGCAAGCCACCATTTTAGCAAAAAAAAAGTAGGATAATATTTCTAGTTCTCTGGATTGAGTTCCTCTGGATTTACACTCCGATAACTGAGAACAGAATCCAACCTTACATACCTTTGCAAAACTTCTACAATTCATCAGTATTTAAAAATGGTTTTAAAAAAAAAGATTAATTTGAACTAAGATGTTACTTTGCACACTGCCCAGAGAAAATCAAGAAAATCTTCCCTCTAAGACAATAAGAAGTGTGCTAACTCATGAGAAGCTTAGTTTCAGTCAGTTGCATGTGATTGACAAAGTCTCCCCATCAGCAGCTTACCATACAAACGAGTTTTGTTGTAGCCTTTCAAAGTGTTGACAAGTGCCCGTCCATCGCTGATATCTTTCCCTTCTTTTAACATTTCCCTTACGGACAGGGCATAGAGCAGGACTGCATCGTGCAGGTAAGCAGAGTAAGAACTCACCTGAAAAGCGCAAAATGGAAAAGCAATGTTTCAGCTTCAGAGATAAAGGACTTAGACAGAAGGTCCTTCTCCCTAGAGAATGAGTATAGGGTTTGCTTACAAAATTTCCATATAAACCTTATAGGACTGATACTAAACCTTGGGATAAAGTCAACAGTGAATTTCTGAGCCAAATTCAGTCCTGGAGTAAGCAGGTGCAATTTTCCATTGACTGCAATTGGAGCTGTGTCTACATACATATGAATTTGATCCTCTGTATAGAAAAGCAACCAGGATCAATGTCCAGATAGGATGGCATGAGAGTGAAGGAAAACCTCTATAGAAATGGTTCAAGTCACCCTTCTACTTAACTGGCAATATCATCACCACCCACTGAAAATCAATAAATGGGTGACCCACATATGTTTCTGATCTCAGGCCACCTCATTCAAGTAAGTACTCCTGGTGGAATCAGCAGAAACAAACAAACAAACAAACACACACACACACACACACACACACACACACACACACGTTGCACAAGAGGGAGATGGCCCATGGTATGAATTGAACCCAGTGGCCACACGGGCAGCAATTAGAGAGGACCATATCAAACCTCTTCTTCTGAAGAAAGTGAGCTGTAAAATGGCTGTCCCTTCAGTTTTTCATGGACCTGCTTCAGAAAATCTGAATACATAGTGTATCCTCCATAAGGGTTGAGAGAAATCAGAAACACTGGCTGGTAGGCTTCAAGCACACTGCTGTTCTTCTCGCTGCTCAGTGCCTCTTTCAAAAAATTGTCCTGAAAGAGAAAAATGAGTTGAGGGTACAGTAAGTGGCTTAAAGTGATGGCGCTCTTAGTTCAAAGTGCAGTTATTGAGCTTGGGCTTGAACTGTGATCTGCTAGCACAAACTGGGGTGCAGAGTCAGGGCCATCTTTACTGTACGTTGGTTTATAAAGATTTCTTGCTACAACATTTTTAATGTCAATTCTCTGCTGGTGACAGGTTCCAAACTGACAAAAACAAGTGCTAATAAACCAACTTGGAGCAATACTCGCCAGGTTGCCACTGACCTGCTGCAAAACGAAGAACACAAATTTCCCATTCACCAGCCCTAGATGTTTGGCCTCCAGCATAATAGACCTGACATCCAAAGAGCTGCAGATTAAAACAATAACTGCAAGAGAAAAAGGTGTGTTTAGTCATTTGCTCCCCATCCATCCACCAAATTAAAAAAAAATGGACAAGACAATCAGAGCTGCCAATCAACACTAGGATGATTTTTTAAAAGCTGAGTTAAATTACATGGCTCATGATTACACATTGAACATATTTATTGCTTTAGCCAGCATGGACCGATGTCAATCAAAAGCTCTTTGTCATGGACTTGTTTAAATGAAACATGCATGGCTCACTGGGGCTTTCAGTGGTAGCTAGAAAGTAAGGAATGAGGATCCTACACACTTTACCCACTACTTACTCATGTGAGTAGTCCCATTGAAGTCAATATGATTTGTCATGGGAGAAAGGTAACTGTTATGAATAAGGGTTGCCAGGGTCACAGGCTTCTCTCTGCTACACAGTAGAGACGTAGAAAAATCTGTAGTAATTTACTCCAAAAAAAAAATAGCAAATCCACTGTGTAGCTCAAAACACACTGAGTGGTACATTCCCATCAATAGACACATGGCAGCAACCAAAGACAGCCATGAAACATCTGCAGATGCAAGTGGCAATTTGAGATGGTCAATACATTTCCTCACAAAAAGTGTTTTTGTTTGTTTTGTTTGTTTGTTTTGTTGTTTTTATTTTTTGTTCTTTGTCAAGGAGGGTTTCAATACAAAATAAAAAAAAATGTGGAAAAAATTCTCAAAGACATTTTTTTATTTGCAATATTTTTAAACAAAAATTCCTGAGAAAAAAGAAAGTGATTTTTTTGGTTTGAAATTCTAGATTCCTGCCTCCCACCACCATCCCCTCCCCCTCTCCTGCTGTGACTTTCTGACCTTTAACTAACTTGTGTCAGTTGGAAAAGAGTAACAAAATGTTCTCTCTGGCAGTAAGAGAAAGTAACAATTTCACTTCTAAGTGGTAACTGTAGTAGTGTTACTTTTAAACATGAGACGTTATCCACCCCCCACCCTGCAACTTTCCCATAATTTCTTACTGTTTCCCAGTTGGGAAAAAAAAGGGGGGGGGAACAGGAAGAAAGTGCATATTGGGGGAACCCTTACCCACAAAAATCAGAATTTCCTAAGAGGGAAATTTCAAAAAGATATTGTTCTTGTGTACATATGGGGGTGGGGGGGGGGGGATCAGTTTTCCAGCCACCTTTAGAAAGGCTATGTGTAGAAATCCAGCACATGGAAATCTGGAAGCAAATGCTACATAAGGAATACTCCCCATGTAAGAATATATACTTTCCAGATGGAGTTATTTGTATCACTGTGGTGCCCAATGGAAACAAACAGGTTGGGGTCACATTATACTAACCCTTGTAGTTCCATTGCATGCAAGCATTCGCTAAAGCTGATAGCCATATACAACCCGAGTCCTATATATACACACACAAATCACATCCCACTGTTGTCGGTGGGACTGGGTGTTCTAGAGAAGCTAGAGGGCCTGACAATTCGAGCATCACACGAAGAGTCCTTTTTTCCTGAGTACGTGAAAGTCAGCAGGTTGGGGCATGCGCCCTCCACAGGTTTCCTGTTTCCCTTCACATTGCTGACCCTCATATCAACGAGTTGTCTGACCACGACCCCAATTCCTCCCACTCCTTATGAGGTACACATTATCTCCTCCCCCTCTGCACTGATTTGTATTGGCATGGCCCTAAGCAGTCAGATGAACCTCTGTAACGGATCAGAGGAATTCTGCCCCTCTTCTGATCCTTTGCTCTTCAGAATAGTTCCTCTGACTTATGCCACGTATCGCCTATGCAGCTCAAAAAGGGGCAGTAGGTTCTAGTCTGCCTTGCATTCTTGTCTTCTGAAGTGCTAACTTTGGTGTCATAGAATGGCATTTGCAGGAGGGATTTATTGTACTGTCAGTTTCACATGTGGATATTTTCTATGTAGTAAGAGCAACGTACTAATCTTCAGTAAGTAAAGCAAAATCCTTATGCTGCATCTTGTCATTCTCATCTAGTTACAAAGGGAAAATCAGAACACACTTCCAAGATGCTGTAGGTGCCAAAGAGAAAGTCAGTAGGAACCCTGTCAAAGATCAGCTTCTCATGAGCCTAAGAGTGAATGGAAATCACCCAGGTGGGATCTGTAGCCAGCATGGCAATTGGGCACAGCAATTATATTCAGCTTCATAGGTTTTCTGATGTAACATGTTTATTTGAGTTAATATCTTTCTTCATTTCTCCTTAAAGATGATGTGCTAATGAGGGAAGGGTGTGAAGGCTAAATATAAGGAAAAGCTTTCTGTAATCATGCCTTTCAAAACACACACAAAAAATCGTCGTCTTGTAGCTGCAAGCAATAGGCAAAACCTGCTGCTTGCCGCAGAGCTAAACCATGTGCTGTTGTGAAATAATTCTCATCTACCCAAGCATTTGGATACTGACGTTCCAATGAGCACACACGCATTTTGCTTCAGAATTCTGCACTGCTACAGCAAACAGCTTTTAAACCGGATTAGGTTTCTGTATAATAAGGATCAAGAAGAACCTTGATCACATACTTTCAGTAATATAACAAAGGTCTTCCATTGTTTTAGTGGAAATATTTAAAACATTCTTTTTTCCCCCCAAACTTTATTACATTTTTTAAACCAAAAAAATAAAAAGTTGTGTGAGTTCAAAAACTGTTTTTAGTAAAATTTTGTTTTTGAAAAAAAGTTTATCAAAACCCAATATTTTTAATAAAAACCAAATTGTGTTTTGCTTTTTAACAGAAAACGTTGGGGGGTTGTTGTTGCTGTGGGTGTTGAAAATGTAGGAAACGTTGACCAAAATTAAAATTGTTCACAAAAATGGTTGGAAAAAAAAATGGTTGATGAAATATTTTTGACCAGCTCTAGTTAACAGGTCAATTAATTTGTTTTGGACAGGTTGTCTTCTCCTCTCACCTGTGACCAGATTTGGAAAAGCTGTGTCCATAGGCAGAGTTTTCATGAATCCAGAAAGCTGACCTGTGTAACCGTGCCACCAGGGAATACTGACACACACTGTCAGCAGCGTGATGGGAAGGACACGTTGTCCATTGAATGGCAGGGAGAGAGCTTTCTCTATTTCTATGAGCAACTGGAGCTCCTTGCGTGATTCAAGTGTTTTATGTAGTCCTATGGGCAAGTCCCTGCATGTGTGCAGCCCAAACAATCAGGCTGAGCCTTGGGTGGCTCAGGGCTTGTGTACACTACCGCGTGGGGTCGATCTAAGATACGCAACTTTAGCTACGTGAATAGTGTAGCTGAAGTTGACATACTTAGAGCTACTTACCGCGGTGTCTTCACTGCAGTAAGTCAACAGCTGATGCTCCCCCGTCGACTCCACTTGCGCTCCTCGTTCTGGTGGAGTATCGGAGTCGACAGGAGAGCACTCAGCGGTCGATTTATCGCATCTATGCTAGATGTGATAAATCAACTCTGGCTGGATCGATTGCTGCCCGCCGATCCGGCGGGTAGCGTAGACAAGCCCTTAGTGTGGAGAAGGATGCCCCAATACCATGGAGTGGGAGAGTGTTCTGTGCACAGGGGACAGCATAGAAGAACGTGTGTGTGGAAGATGCAGACAAGCAGGCGAATGGGGTTGCTATCTGTCACGGAGCCACAGGATCACTGCTAAGGCCCCAGATTTGGGACAGTCTAGAAGGAACTCTTTCAGTAAGCCAGCCTCCCAAGGGATCTCACACATACTCCAGGGTAAGCGACATGGCTTCACCGCCTCCTTAAACTGGAGCTCTGGGCCTGCAGCACTCCTGCTTCACACCATGAGCTCTGTTCAGTGCGTCCAACTGAAACAGGCCCCCATGGAGACCTGTATATTCTTCGGGGACTAATGCGCCTGTCCAAGCATGTGCCGTGACCCTCACACAGCATTGTCAAAACAGTAGGGTTTATTAGTCATCTGGAACACAGCATAGGAAGTCCCTAGGTTAGCCTAGAGGAATGAAGGTTAAAACATAGTCCATTCTGGTTAGCCCAGAGCCCAGCCAAGCCATAGAGAAATCCATTGTTCAAGCTCCATCTCTCCAACCTCCCTCATCAGAACCCCAAGTGTGCCCCCGATTGCCTCTCCCAGCCCACACTTACACCCCACCCAGTCCTTTGTTCTTGAGATGGGGAAATGCCACTCAGCTGCCCTGCTGAGAGGCAGAGAAGTTCATATCCCTCTGGGGCATTGCTGGCTAGATGTCAATGACCAGGCAACTGGCTCTGCCATTGTTTTCTCAAGAGCTCCACTGATATGGAACCTAAGCCCTAGACAATTAGGCACAATTCACACCTGTGTCTTAGCCTGCCCCAAGAGCAAACAGTCTCTTTCCACCCACCAGGTAACAATGCAACATACAGGGGAAACTGAGGCACAAACAGGACTCAAAAATATTACAAAAAAATTCCCACTTTGTCATACTATCCCTGGTGAAGCAAAGCGGTGGGGGAGGAGAGGGACCCCAGACAATGAGCTAAGAGATTGGCTAAGTAGGGTGGAATTCAGGAAATTCTGATATTTTGCCATTTGTTTTTATTCCAAATTGGGAGAAAAAGTTGAAATCTCAAAACTTTCTGTAGAACAAACACATTCCAAATAAATATTTTGATTTTGATTTGGAAGTGTCAAAACATTTCAATCAACACTCCTGAATTTAAACATTTCATTTCACTTTGTCAACTTGAAACAAACCCATTACATTTCCATTTGGGTTTACACTAATCTCTACATCCACCTGAGCTGTTGCGGTTCATTATGAGTGCAGTAGCTCTTGATCCCTAATGACCCTAGTGATTCCCTGTCCTGGATGCGCCACGAGGATATGGCAACAGGGAGGGACCATAGTGTGTCATGGCAAATGTCGTCCAGCCAGGCAGCTGGGCCGATAGGGGACAACGGGGGCATGACAGACCTGGAACTACAACTCCCTTGAGGCACTGGATTGAATTAGGACACAGGTCAATGCTGACCCAGAATAACATATTTCTCTTGTTCATTTAGATGGAAACATTTCATTTCAACAAAACCCCTCTTTCTTATGGGAACACATTTTGTTTCAAATTTTTCAACCAGTTCTAGTCATTTCCTGTTCACAAGCCACGTTTAACCCTTTGATTGGTGGAGAGAGATATGTAGCTAAATCCTTTAGAAGTCAGTTTTAACGGGGACATACCAGCTGCCAAAGGGCTATTTTAGAAAAAGAAGTCTCTAATGCCATTTAACAAACTAACGAGTTTATCGAACAAGTCTAGCTAACCAGACTTGCAAATTGTTGTTGGTCCATTTGTGTGTTATACACGGCTTTTAGATCCCTTTCCCTGCAGAAGTTGGCAGTCACAGCAGTGCAATTCACTTCAAACTGAAATGAGATCAGTGTTGTATACTGGAAGTTCTTTTGTTTGCTGCTATTATGTAGTTATGACTGCATTTATTTGAATTAACAAGGATGCTGAAATAACGAATAAAAGGAAGAGTTCTCCAGTTACATTAAAAACAAGTCAACATCTGGATCACTCTTCAGGGCAGGGAGTGTCTCCTGTTCGTACACTGTGTGGTGCCTAGCACAATGATCCGTGCTAATCACAATGAACCCAGTTAAGTCAGTGTAGCTGGTTTCCAGGTTTCACTCACACTACACAATCTTGCTGCTGCCCTCTCACCCAGAGGAGAATGTTTCCTATTGATAGTGCCTTGCGTGCCTTACTCCACAGCTAGTGAGAACATATCAACCATCCTCTAAGTTACTCCCAGCTGAGCTTGTGTGTGTGTGTGTGTGTATTAGAGAGAGAGAGAGAGAAATCATTCTAAAATAATAATGCAGAATATACACTAAGAAGTAATCAATTCAAGCTTCCTGACAGAGTTTCTTTCCTTAAGCATAAAAATGAATACGCTCCATGCAACGCTGTGCATCTCATTTCCTCTGACCTACATATGAGAGACAAGCTAAGGGCAAAATTCTGGTTCAGCCAGGTTGATTTGACAATCACATTCCACTCCCATAGTCTATTCCCACTGACATGTTATTACAGAAATATGAGTCAATATATACTCGGGGGCAGGGGGGGAAAGGGGTATGAGCATATTTTTGTTCTAAATGGACCAATAATTTAATTGCTTTAATATGGCGGGCCATATTTTGCTCTCCAATTGAAGTCCCCAGGTAACTAAGGGTATGTACACTGCACACTAAGCCTCGGTCTATGGGACCTAGGCTTGTGGCTTTGATATTTCCAGGCCTGTGCTTGAGCATCCACACTGGATTGTAAACCTGGGTTTAAAATGGCTGGAGTCTGGTCTCATAGCCATGCTAATGCATCTATACTGCACTACAAAGACTTTCTGACCTGGGTTTGCAGCCTGACATGCATTCACACTGCAAAATTACTGGACTTAGAGCTAAGTCTCAGGGGGGCTCAGGATCTGAGCCACCCCCACCCTCGGCAGGGTCTTAGGACCTAGGTATTGAGTGCTTGTTAACCCAAGTCAGACTGGTTTGTTTGTGGAAGGAAGGGAGGCTTGGACTCAACCTTGAGTCAGAGCCTGGGCTTAGTATGCAATGTAGACATACCCTAATAGCCAACTATGTTTAATAAAATTATACCAGATAAGCTTCCAGATTGATACAAGTGATGTGTTGTAGTAATTTTTCATTCATCTGTATTTGGCAAAGTTCTCCATGTAGTCCCTTTAAAGCCAGCCAGTATAAAACACTTTTAAACTGGAACTTACTTCTGGCAACAGACGATATGTATTTGAGGTTTTCCTGGTGGAGACTTGGATCTTCTGTGCTGTATCTGACTTTAGCAGTGATAGTGATATTGACTTGGAGTTGGTTTTCGACAGACATCCAGAGTTCATCAATTTTCTCCCCGGTGGAAGCATCAGATGAACCTCCAAATAATCCAACATATTTCCAGCCAAAATACTGCAGACTTTTATGCAGAACTTCCCCTATCCTTTGCAGAGGGGAGACAAGTTTGACATAGGTGTCATATAGATCTGCATTGTCCAGCTTTGCACTCTGGCCAACAAATCCAAACCAGGGGATATTCCAATGAGAAGCCAGCAAACCAGTAACCTAGACAGCAACAAAAGTGTTTTTTCAGACATGTTATTTAATGTCAGTATTTAAAATGCAAAGGTTAGACTGATAAGTAGAAGTGAATTGTTTTGCTTAAGAAGGTTTACTGGCATCTGCTTCTCCTCTCACACCGGTTTAACTCAGAAACAGCCCCCATATTGTTATAGAACAATGATGCTATATAGCTGAAGAACTGTGTAAAGCCCAAGAATTGGGGTTTAATATTGTATGAACCAAATTAATCTCTGGTTAACTCCATTGACTTCAACATTCCAAATTCTTCCCTCACCCCTCAAATGAAGTTCTAAGAGCTCGACTCATGCCACAAAATGAGGATTCAAATCAAGATTTCGGACATCCCCGTCTGTGGTTGTTCGATACGGAGACTTAGTTTGGTCCATTACAAAGGTAGGAATCATTTTCAAAATTCAGAACAAAAGATCAGTAATGACTATGCAAGTTGCACAAATTCACACTGTGCTGGTTACTTACATAAAGCATGTTGCATTGTTTCTGTTCAACACAGGCTATTTGAAATTAGTGCATAGTCAGGATTGAAATTCACTTTTCTTGAGAATTCACAGTACTAAACCTTGAGTACTAGGAAGTTCTTAGAATGAAAACATGAAAGTATCAGAAACATGGTCAAATCAAAGTTCACTTTCAAATTCAAATGAGGACAGAAATATTTCATGCTGCAGGCTCTATTCTGTGGAAAGAGAAAGTTCAGTGGTGCCAATTTGACATTTCATTAATGAAGTCTATTAAAGGGGTCCCGATGATATAGGGATCACTGTAAAAGTCCAGGTAGGTTTCTCTATTGCTCAGGTAACCCATACCATTGCTAATCAGGGATCATGGGGGATAATACTTTCTCCAGTGAGCATCTCATGTGATTCTGGCTGCCAGCAGAAGTCAGTCTGAAAGTTTTTCTGCTCTTCTCTCTGCCCACAAAGTCAAACGCAACTAACAACAAATAACACAAACACACATCCACAAGTGTAGCCTCCTTGTAGGCTTTATGAGTCACTTCTCAAACAGCGTTCCAGCACCACCTCATTGCTGAGCTGCTACTGTGGGTCTGTGATTAAAATTATTGGGCAACTGAAATTGCACATATGCTCTGGCGGGGTTGGGATTCACTGCTATTATATTCGAATTGGTTACACGGGATGAAATTCACCCGTGAACAGAGGAGAAGAAAAAGACCACTGTGCCATGTAAGTCCCACAGCACAGGCTTTCCATTGGCCCTCTGCAAAAAAGCACAACCTTATTCAGTAGTTTACATTGAGTCATATGCGGTACCTTTACTGAGCAGTGCTTATTTCCCATATCTTATCCCATGCTTTCATGGCCATGTATCTCTTTAAATATTTTCCCCAGTGACAAAGGGAATTTAAATATTTGAAAGAGTTGGGCATCACATATTGCTGAGCACAATAAAAGGGAGACTTTTTTTTCTCCCAATGTTCCTCCCTGGCCCCAATTCTCCAGCTTCGGCTCCCTCCCTGCTGTATTATTATTAGTTATTACAGGGGTGCCTAAGGACGCCTGTCCAGGATCAGATCCACTTGTTGTACAGTCAGTCCATGAGGAGACCCGTCTCTGCCCAGAGGACGTTAAGGTGGGTTGCAGGGGATTGATGAGAGAGTGGGGGAAGGAGGAGCTGAGAGACAAGCAAGCAAGTTTTTGTATATTAAGCATAGATCTCTGCTCACCATCCACCTAGCCAGCTCCTCATTTCCCTCTCCACCTGCTTCTTTCCCATGGCTCTTGGTAGGGGCCACCTGCTTGCTGACTCCCCCTAACTGTGTGGGCCCTTTGCCCTGCACAAACCTGTGCCCTCCAATTGTCTCTACAGCTCTCTCTGGGAGACCCACCTCTCCTTTACATCTCCCAGCTCCTTCCCCGTGGTGCAGCTCCCCCAGCCCTCCCATGCACTCCAGCTCCCCTCCCACTGCACAGGAGCAAAACCCACCCCACTCGCATTTCCCCATACACTCCCTCTCCCCCCATATCCAGTCCTGATTATTTGAAATATTTTGCAATGAGGGAATTGATATGGTCTGAAAATCACTTTCCCATGTAAACAAGCCCTAGATTTGTCACAGAAATAGGCTTGAGAACAGGAAACAGAAAAGGAAGGGTCAGGAAGGAAGGGGTGCAGGGTCAGGAAGGATCAGGGAATCAGGATCAAAAGGGAAGGGGTGAGATCAGGGATTGGGAATGGGTGGCTGGGTAGGGACTAGCAAGGTCAGGGAAAACTCCGATATGACCCTGGATCCAACTTCAATACAAACATGCTTCAAGCAGTTGGTGGCCCCTTAGAAACTGGCTGCTCCCACAGTGGCCTCTAAGGTAGCTGGTCCTAGAAGCATCTTTCTGAGACACGTGGCTGCTGTCTCAAAGTCTGATCTCCAACCACTGCCTATGTAGCTGAGCCTCGGAGACAACAGGGGATCTCCCAGGTCAAGAGACATGAAGTTAACTGGTGTGAATGGGGAACTGGGGATAGGGAGTTGAAGAAGAGAAAAGAAAACAGGAAAGAGAGAGAAACTACAGAATAAAGTAGATATGCCCTGGTACAGATGCTAGCAGAGCATGAGGGGCAAAGGGGGTCAATTACTTATCTATCACCAGCACAGGGAAATTACCCTGTTACATTGATGTATAGTCCCAAGGAGAGTAGCAGAAACACCATCAGTTGGTATATTTAAACTAGAAGGGACAATGCACTAAATGGACAGGACTAGGGAACAATCCTGCAGCAATGGCATAGAAAGTTGAACAAGACAGACTTTTCCAAGCCCAATTCTATAAATAGAAGCAGAAATCGTGGGGGGAGGGGGGGTGTTAATCCCACAGTATAATGGATCCTGCTTATTGTGAACTTTGATATGGCAAAGCTCTATTTGTAGTCAAAGTCCTAAATTGTTTCATTGCCATGCAGTGTACGAACTGTAGCTCTGATTACAGTGCAAACAAATCTGCACTTACCCAGGAGGTAATGCACATCTCAAAAAAAGCTAGTTCTGATGGGATTGGCAGGCCAAAGAGCTTCAGATGAACGCTTGACCGTTTGGATTCCAATCCAAATAGAACAAAAACTCTGGGCCTTTTGCCTATCACTACTTACAAGTCAGCTTTAACATTCCTACTAAAAGGTCTTCAGTTGTTCCCAGCAGATTTTAAAAGAACAATTTTCACAACAACAAAAATCAATCCTGTTTACTGTCACTGAGGTTTGGCTTTCGACACGTGAAACTTACTGGTGTAAAACAAGAAGATTTGATTTACAGAAAGAATTCTATTAACTAGCCAATTATATTTAAGTGGCTTCGTAAGCAGAACAGCTGAGATTGTCAAAGCTGCCCATAGAAACTGGCAAACAACCTCACTAGGCAACTTTCAAAATAGCCTATGGGAATAATTTAATATGGGCACTTTAACAATAGACAGTAACGTATCATTCTTCTATCCTGAGATAAGTTGGGGGTGGGAGGGGGGGGGAGAAACTGTGTATAATAGCCTGGATATATCTGATAGACACAATGTCCTAGATTTAGTGCTTTTTGTTAGGAAGTATCACTTTTATCCTTTCCATAATTTTCATTAACTTTCAGAACTGATGGTTTCTCCACCCCCAAGGAGCAAATATCTTAATTTTATTTGTTCCCTTGATTTGTACTCTGTGCCCTAAGATCTAAGCACACATGCAAACCAAAATACATCTGAGACTTTTAGACTGACAGCACAACTAAAATGCTCCCTGCCCATCAGAACTAATCACATTCTCCCCCTCAACACATCCCTCCACAAAAGCCTGTGAAAGCCTTGCAGAATGCTCTGAAAGCCAGCAATCTCAGGCTGTATCAGACCAAGGACGAAGAAAGCAAGTTCCAGAGTTGAGAAGAATTCAGGGGAAACATCTTCCCAGCTGCCACTTTCCACAAGCAGCTGTTAACTCAAGCACCAGCACTGAATTCACATCTTTAAGAGAGCCCATTAAGAGATTTATAGGTCAAACACAACTCCCTGAATTAGTCAACTCATAATGAAAGCAGAAATACATACAGTACACAGAGCAGCAGGGCCGGGAGAGAGAAAGTGGTGGGAAGTCATACTCTACCTCAGCTGCTTCTGAGCAGACAGGTCCAAACAGGGCCGAAACGTTCTCCTTCTGAACCTGATTGATGAAAGCATTGACGGACTTCTTGGCATCACAGCCGCAATCAGCATAAACAAAATCCAAGGTGTAGTTACCCAGGTAAGATGGGTCTGAATTGACTTTATCAATGGCAATCTGGATAGCTGAGCCCAGCTTTTGGGCACTAAGTGGGTGGGAGGCATTCCAAGGTGCTTGAAATGCCACAATAAGCGTAGACATTTCCAGTCCACGATCTAAAGCATTAGCAAAGACCACAGCAATAAGTGTTATTATGGTAGCGTAGTGGATAGGAATCAAATTCAGAATGAGCCTCAGTATATAACAAGGACCCATTCTGAGATCCATGCTGTCCCTTAACTAGCAGCACATCAGCAATTTGGAAGATTTCACTTTCCTCCTGCTCTTAGTGCTACTTATACTATTGGCTCTAATCACAGCACCAGCTCCTTTGCCTGTGACATGATTTTAATTAAACAATGCTAATTAACTGAACCCTTACTCTCCAGAGCATTGTGCAATCTATCCTTTCAGTAGGATCTTTACTTTGGACTTAGTGCTACAAGTCAAGTCTGTTCAAATATTTGACAGCTTTCCGTTCATTGCATTTAAGAACATAACATAAAAACCGCCATCCTGGGTCAGACCAATGGTCCATCTAGCCCAGTAACCTGTCTTCCAGTGCCAGGTGCTTCAGAGGGAATGAACAGAATAGGCAATCATTGAGTGATCCATCCCATCTTACTTTCCAAGCTTCTGGCAAACAGAGGCTAAGGACATTCAGAGCATGGGATTGCATCCCTGACCATCCTGGCAAGTAGCCAGTGATGGGCCTATCCTCCGTGAACTTATCTAGTTCTTTTTTTAATCTGTTATAGTTTTGGCCTTCACAATATCCCCTAACAATGAGTTCCACAGGTTGACTGTGCATTGTGTGAAGTACCTCCTTATGTCAAGTATCAGGGGGTAGCCGTGTTAGTCTGTATCCACAAAAACAACAAGGAGTCTGGTGGCACCTTAAAGACTAACAGATTTATTTGGGCATAAACTTTCATGGGTAAAACACCACTCGTCTTCTTCAGATGCACTCCTTGCATGTTTTAAAAGGGACAGCATGGATCTTAGACTCAGTCCTCGTTGTATACTCAGGCTCATTCTGAATTTGATTCCTATCCACAACACTACAGTAAAAACACTTATTGCTTTCTTTCGCACTCTGGCCTAGTTAGAAAGAAAACAAATGTGTATGCCTCACATAATATAATACTATATGTGAAAGAGAGTGGGACAGTACATAACACTATCATCAAGGTGTATACACACTTACTGAGTAACTGCGCATTGTTACCCTTGTTCTTCATCACCCTAGTTTGTTGTGACAGCTGTTGTGTAATGTCAAAGGCAGATTGTACCTTCTTTGAGCAGGAACTCTCTCTCTGGTTTGTGGAACACCTACCACATCTTTGGGCACTCAATAAGTAATGAAGAATTTTACAAGCAAATTGAGTTGGCTGGGGGCAAAAATGGGGGAGGAGGGGAAATTCTCACAAATTTCGCTCCCTGCCTTCATTTTATGGTCAAAATTTCAACATACATAGACTTTTTCAAGCCGCTCTAGGAATGAATGAACATGCACCATTGGAGAAACCGTTTATATCTAAAATGGAAGAGTTTCCAAACAACACAGGTGAAACACCCATGTAATTTGGGCACCCTGGTTTGCTAACAAGAAAACACTTTGTGTGTGTGTGTATTCTGTGCTAAGAGAGGATGGCAACCGATTTGATAAGTCTGAAGAGTAAAGTTCTCGACCTGGAACAGCTCAGGTGGTTGGGAAGCACAAGCTTCCCCACCTGCCCCAGAAGTGAACTAGAGGGCCCATTTCCAAGCATGAAAGGCTACACCAGATGAAGCTGTAGACAGCACCTTTTCTTCTCTATGCCCAACACAGTGTGAGGGGGCATTGTGCTGCTGGAGGTTACATTTTTAGGAGGAGATACAAAATTAACATCCCCAAGGCCCAGTGGCAATTTTGCCATTCAGCCCTGTCTCTGCAATTTGACCATGAAAACTTGAAGTGATCAAGAGCCCATGGATACTCAGATATTATGCTGACAGGGGTCACACAAATACCTAGACAGAATGAGTTGCTGCATTCTGCCTTCCCTGCTCTCACATTCTGCATTTCCTTGGCTTTTAACTTGGGGTTCTCTCCACTGCAGTCACAAACTCTGGAATGGATATTTAGGTCACTGGACTGGAGTCACGTTATAGCTTTACTTGCTTCAGTGCATGAGACACACTTTTCACGAAGCAGCAGATCCTTGTGTCGCAACTCAAGTGGTCATATATGCTTGCACATACTAAGGCTCTCCTTTGCTTGGTTGAGCAACTGATACTATATGGAGACCCAAAACAGATTAGAACTGAAAAAGGAAATCTCTTATTCCAGTACAGGTTCACATAGAAAACTCAGCAGGCTCAATCTTGGGAAAACTTCCTCACATAATCCACAATGCCCTGCAGCAAGCTCAGTACAGCCTGGGGGCTCCTAACAGTAAATCACTATTCTCACATTGGCCACCAGATGGCAATAAGCAGAACAAAAATACCTACATCATTACAATAACAAACTACAGATACCTGTTCTAGATGTGGCCATAAAACTTCTGAGGAAATAGACAAGGCTTGCTAATCCCATTTAAAACCACTCCATTTATTCACTACCCTTTTCCCCCTCCCACTCTATTGTTTTGAACATTGTCCCTTGCATTGCACAAATTTGTCAGCCATACAGTTTGCAGTTATGGGCTTTACCCACTGCTGTTAGAAAAAGATAAGCAGATGAGTTCCATTCAAAACTACAAGGTACAACACACCAAGGATTCTTTTAACAGGTGTATCAGCAAGAGTAAAGCAATGTGTTTCTGTCTTTTTATTCCTTTGCTAATAAAATCTATCTGGCTTTCCAAAAATCATTGCTCTTGTAAGAACAACACATTCTCCTTCGGTCAAACTCCAAAAAGGGACCAGTTTCATCCATGCAGTCAACGGAGTTACACCAGCCGTGAATTTGGGCCCAACGTCTATTCTTCGGTTGGTGGCAACTAGATTAATGGGAACCCAGCTTGAAGAAACAGAAATTGCAGAACTTCCAGGGTATTTGGAAAGTCTTTGAAAGCTATTTTGGTGGCAACAATTGCATCACTACAGAGTATCATCTTGCACATATGAAGTTCAGAAATCTCAGATTTTTCTCCTAATGAATCAGGCAGGTGGGAATTGTTTAAATCATGTTCGCTGGAATAACTGTCATTTCAAATACTTTATAAAATCAACTCCTAATAAACATGACTTATAGGTTACCAACCATGGGAAACATTAATTCCTTGAGTTAGAAATCAATCAATCAATCTCCTTTTTCTTGTCATATGTTTCCCTAGACTGCAGCATATGCCTAGTATAGCTGAATACAGATTTTTCTATCCAAGAAAATTGTTTCTTTAAAGAAAGCCAGGTAATTTCATCCCAGGAAGCCTTATTTGACTGCTCCTTTGCTTCACAACCAGTGAACGTGAACAAATTCTGAATTCATGACTCTTAATGAAATAATTTTAAGGCATCTAAGTCTGGGGCTTAGGTCCCTTAAGTACCTTTGTAAATCCCTCCCTATGTGCCTAAAGATAAGCTTCTAAATCCACATTTAGGCACCTAAGTACAAGTGACATCAGTGAGATTTGCTGACTTTTCCAAGGCTCTCTGAAATCAGTGGGCTCTGAATAAGGTCCCTGGAACTAAATCCCAAGAAGTGCTGGGCACCTGCAACTCTCATTAGGCCATATCTTGAACTTCACGGATTCTACCCAGTCGTTACCCAGGCAAAATCCTGAATGATTCAATATCAAGAGTTTAGCCTACATAAAAAGAAAAGATTACTTCAGTGGCAGTTATAAGCACGTCTCAGGTTTCGGATACTGGCAAATACTGTAAATACCCTCTGTGTTTATAATTGTGGAGGAAAAATGTATACAATTTTGGGTAGTTATGGCAGGTTTCTCTGCTCAATCAGTTTTACCATGTTGTGATTTTACTGACATCAGGGGAGCTATTTACCCAGTCCTTAAATCAGAGATGGACCCAAACCAAAGTCTCAGAAGTTTGGATCTTAACTTCAAGACTAGGCTTGCTTTAGATGGGCCAAGCCTTGATGTCGATGTGTATTACAATGGAGTTTGTTGCAGGTTACTTGGACATTTGTGCAAAAGTTAATGTCCTACACAATTTACAGTGCTAAGACTTAGAAACATTCCAAATGGTCTTTAATCTCTCCTCATCGAAATATTACACGTCAGATATTGCTCTCTTTGAACGCTAGCTTTTTTTTTTTTTATCAGTGAATAGTCCCAAAGTCCAAAGCCACCCCTTGCTTCTACTTTAATTTTCAGTTGAGTGGTCAATAACCAAAGTCCCTTTCAAAAATTGTTGTGCCTGCCCATGCTGGCCATGACAGATTTCTTTCACATGCTTTATGCTTACAGCGGGGAAAGTTAAATATGCTAAAATATCCAGAACAGTATGGGGCCAAATTCTAAGTGGCACCTAACACTTAGGCGCTCAGCACCTTTTAGGATTTGGTACCTGATGAGTGAGAGTCAAAAGGGTCAAGGCAACACGATCAAGCCACATGTGAACACTCATCAAAAAGTAGAGATCAGTTAGCTTCAGAGGAATGGCTGAGGGCTAGTCTACACTTACCGGGTATTTCGACGGCTGCGGATCGAAGTTCCGAGTTCGATTTATCGCGTCTGGTGTGGACGCGATAAATCGAACCAGGAAGTGATCCCCGTCGACTGCGGTACTCCAGCTAGATGAGAGGAGTACCGCGAAGTCGACGGGGGAGCCTGCCTGCCGCGTGTGGACCGCGTCTGAACCGCGGTAAGTTCAAAGTAAGGTATGTCGAATTCAGCTACGTTATTCACGTAGCTGAATTTGCGTACCTTACTTCGACTTGGGGGGTAAGTGTAGACCAGGCCTGAGACTTCTCGGGTAAGCAGCGTTCATTCTCATTTGGAAGCTGGGCACACTGCAATCTTTACTAACTGCTGTAAAACAGGACCTGAGCACAGCTTTTTGGGGCAGCTTTGCCTATTCACTTTCACCAGCCTCCATTGCAGCATTAAGCTCTCCAGGAGGAGATGCCCACATGGTGTTTCTTTGCAATGAACATCCGTGGCTCAAACAGCATCAGGTTTACTGGACTCCAGAGTGCACAGTCTGCATGGTAGCACTGCTGTTTTCACGGGTCACCTGGAACACTGGAACCCATGTTACATTGGCTAGTGTTGTGGTGTGGCCTACATTCATTTGATGGAGATTAAGCAGAGTCACCAAAACCTTTCGCTACCGGGAGTCCCATCAGGGCCACAGAGACAACACAATACATTTTTCCTTGGGGAAAAAAATAGACAAATTCTGACCTTGGTTATACCAGGATAAGTCCAGGGAAACACCATCTATTTCCTGACTGAAATCAATGGAGTTACTCTGTCACAGTGGTGTAACTAATGCTACGTCTATGCTACAAGCCAAGAGCGTGATTGCCATCTCCAATCGTATACACTAGCATTGCTAGTCGACAGCCAGATCAGAGCAGCACATCCAGGAAGCATACAAAGTGACTGTAAATATTCGAACATGTGTGCAGTCTAAACGACCTGGGCCGTTTAATGATATGTCTATCTTTTTATGAGACAGCTCTGATGTAACAACAATATTACTGGTTATAAACTATTGGCACTGAATTAATGTTACTATCAATCAGGCAATTATCGCTTATTTAAGTTGATTAGGGATTAGTCTTTTATTGTTTAACAGCCAATTGCATTTTAACAGATTTCACAAGACTAATAAAGAAAAGACTAAAGCAATGTGCTTTCTTGCCTATTAAACATACATAGAGGAGCGAGGGATTAAACTTCAGCCCTATGCACCAAGTAGAATCTAAAGGTCATTACATCCTACCATCTTGGGCTGATTGCACAAGCTCATCAATACAGCTGGTCAGGAATTTGACTAAACATGTTTTTTCATCAAAATATGCTGTTTCATCAAAGCCAAAACATTTTACGGAGACCTACTGATTGCAACACCATTTGCAATGAGAAGGTTTCTGTGGTCCGGGGTGGACTCTTCCGTAACTTCCAGAGACACAGACACAAGCCTATCTTTCTGATCTGACAACAGTCATTCCACACAATTCCGTTGTGCAAAATATTTTCAAAGATTTTGTTTTCATACCAATGTGGAAGTAAAAGTCAAAACCAGAGGAGTTGTCTGGCAGACAGTTAGAATCATAGAATATCAGGGTTGGAAGGGACCTCAGGAGGTCATCTAGTCCAACCCACTGCTCAAAGCAGGACCAATTCCCAGACAGATTTTTGCTCCAGATCCCTAAATGGCCCCCTCAAGGATTGAACTCACAACCCTGGATTTAGCAGGCCAATGCTCAAACCACTGAGCTATCCCGCCCCCTACTCAGCAAGGATGGGACTGGGTCTGGAAGTACTTTCTTTCATAATACACATTTACAGTGAGAGCTCTACAAGATGCATACATAGCCCATCATCTGTACTACAGCTGGATGAATGCTGGAGGACATTCAGTTGGCTTTTTAGATGCAGTTTCCTCAGTAGTCCTCTGGCCCCTAGATTCATGCTCCTCTGTCAAACAAGCTATCAAATTTTACAGGCAGAAATTTCACAGAGGGCAAGTTTCAAAGTTGCTTCCACAAGTCTTGGACAAATTTTGGATTCTTATGCTTATTTAAATATTCAAGGTGGAATTGGTTCCAATCAGGAAACATAAATAAACCATGTGATTTATATCACCAATCAGAACTAGACAAAGGACAAACATGCAATACTGAATACGTGCAAAGAACTATGTGCAACCAACCCAGATAGTTACAACAAAATGGCAAAAAAACCTAATAATTTTGAAGAAATAACCTTTCAAAAATCATTTTCTGCTCAGAGATATTTCATAAGGAGAAATGAAGGGCAAAGCCACTGTGTAAATTATAGGTTACAAGTCATTTGATCAGCTCTAATCAATTGAGTTCAATTCCTCATGGTTCCTACCACTTCAACTTTATTTCATAGTTCAGTGCTCTTAGGGGAGAGGCACTCATATTAAGATAAATTCAGTATTCAATGGCACTTCTCCACCTAAACCTGTGACAGGAACTGGATACTCATACATTAGAGCACAGCTCACAAAATACTATCCCCCAACAGTTTTATTTAAATGTATGACCTAGGGAAATGGTTTCCAAAGGGCCTGATTGGCTTAGAAGCTTAAGTCCCTCTTTTTCAAATGACTTGGGCACATCATAAGTCCCATTGACTTTCAGAGAGACATGGACTCAGAGGCACCTGTCTGTCTCTAGGTGCACAAGTCCAGTGCTCAGCTGCCATAGGCTAAGTCCCCTAGGCAACAACGTTACCAATGGTCAGCATTCACAAAGCTGCCTAAACCCTCACCCCTTCCCACAGCTAAAAGCAGCTCAGAACCCTAGCTCAGCCTAATGCCCCAGAGGCCTTGAGAGATTCTCAAACTAGGCAGGGGAACACAGCAGGACCTGATCCTGTAAATATGCTCTGAGTGCACCTAAGACCTTGCATGTGTCAGACCCTGCAGCAAGAGGGTCAGATGAGGCCATCGACAGGTGTGGTGGCTGCCCAACACTGGCACAGAAGGCAGTTGAGAGAAACATAGAACAGGTGTAAGAAAGGGATCAGGTGCAAGCAAGAGACAGAAAGATGGTTTCAGCTTCTAGTGCACAGGCTAGCTAAGCTCTGACCTGGCTTAGGTACCTAACTCCAGAAGAGGGTTTGCATCTGAGAATCCAGAGCAGAGGGAGGTTCCCATGTCCCTCTCCTTTCCCTGCCATTTCACTCCTGGGTTGAATTAAAGAATTTTGGGACCCTCTGTACTATGGCAATCGGGGGCCCTCCTACCTTCCCTGCCCTTGGGGTTGGGATCAGATCCTGCCCCACGGGGCTGGGAGACCCCAGGGAGATTGGGTCATAGAGCAGGTCCTCAAGGAATCAATTTTGAAGCACTTAGAGGAGGGGAAAGTGATCAGGAACAGTCAGCATGGATTCACCAAGGGCAAGTCATGCCTGACTAACCTAATTGCTTTCTATGACGAGATAACTGGCTCTGTGGATGAGGGGAAAGCAGTGGGCGTGTTATTCCTTGACTTTAGCAAAGCTTTTGATACGTCTCCCACAGTATTCTTGCCGGAAAGTTAAAGAAGTATGGGCTGAATGAATGGACTATAAGGTGGATAGAAAGCTGGCTAGATCGTCGGGCTCAACAGGTAGTGATCAATGGCTCCATGTCTAGTTGGCAGCCAGTATCAAGCAGAGTGCCCCAAGGGTCAGTCCTGGGGCCAGTTTTGTTCAATATCTTCATTAATGATCTGGAGGATAGCGTGGATTGCACCCTCAGCAAATTTGCAGATGACACTAAACTGGGAGGAGTGGTAGATACGCTGGAGGGTAGGGATAGGATACAGATGGACTTAGACAAATTAGAGGATTGGGCCAAAAGCAATCTGATGAGGTTCAAAAAGGACAAGTGCAGAATCCTGCACTTAGGACGGAAGTATCCCATGCACTGCTACAGACTAGGGACCGAATGGCTAGGCAGCAGTTCTGCAGAAAAGGACCTAGGGGTTACAGTGGATGAGAAGCTGGATAGGAGTCGACAGTGTGCCCTTGTTGCCAAGAAGGCTAACAGCATTTTGGGTTGTATAAGTAGGAGCATTGCCAGCAGATCGAGGGATGTGATCATTCCCCTCTATTCGGCATTGGTGAGGCCTCATCTGGAGTACTGTGTCCAGTTTTGGGCCCTGCACTACAAGGATGTGGAAAAATTGGAAAGAGTCCAGCGGAGAGCAACAAAAATGATTAGGGGGCTGGAGCACATGACTTATGAGGAGAGGCTCAGGGAACTGGGATTGTTTAGTCTGCAGAAGAGGAGAATGAGGGGGGATTTGATAGCTGATTTCAACTACCTGAAGGACGGTTCCAAAGAGGATGGATCAGTGGTACCAGATGACAGAACAAGGAGTAATGGTCTCAAGTTGCAGTGGGGGAGGTTTAGGTTGGATATTAGGAAAAACTATTTCACTAGGAGGGTGGTGAAGCACTGGAATGGGTTACCTGGGGAGATGGTGGAATCTCCTTCCTTAGAAGTTTTTAAGGTCAGGCTTGACAAAGCCCTGGCTGGGATGATTTAGTTGGGAATTGGTCCTGCTTTGAGCAGGGGGTTGGACTAGATGACCTCCTGAGGTCCCTTCCAACCCTGATATTCTATGATTACCTTAGAGGGGGTGGGAGGCACTGGGTGGTCCGATCCCCACGGGATTGGGTCCTGCCCGTAACATTGGGAGGTCTGGAGGGGGCGAGTGATGGAGAGTGAGCCCACCCCACACGCAACTAACAGCAGCTCCTGTCCTGCGTGGCTGATCCAGTTCCCTGTTCTGGCCCTTTGGTTCTCCCTGCAGCATGCAGGTGGGGCCCTGGCCCTGTGACATCCTCACCCCCGCTTCTTGGCCTCTGGCTTTCCCCCACCCCAGTCATTGGGGGTCCCCCTGAGATGGGGGCCCTGTGCAAGTGCACATTGGTTAATCCAGGCGTGCCTGCCTTTCCTCTCAGCTTGCTGGTTTTTGAGGGTCCCTTCCTTAGGTATCTGTCTGTCCCAATGCATTGTATGGGGAGCCTGGGTGCTTAACTTGGGGCTGAGGATTCCCCTAGGGGATAGGCATTGCAATGCTGACTGGAGTAATACCTTTGAGGATCTGGGCCTAAGTGCTTAGGTCACATTTAAAAATGGGACTTAGAAACCTTGGGCACTTCTGAAAATGTTAGATTAGTGTGTCTTAGGTCACTTGTTGAGTGCTTTAGAGGTCAGCTGTTGACCTGAGGACACAAACACGAGCTGTAAGGCAACATTCAATCAGGAGCAATGACGCCTGCGTACAGTACACTTAACTCTGCTCTGCAGAGTCTCAACATAGAAGCATTTCAGTGTTTGCAAATATGTCTGTTTAATCCTGCATTCAAAACGGAAACCGGTTGGATAATTGATAACTGTTGAGTTAGTAATTCAACAAAACACTTGCTCCACTCAAGGCCCAACCTGTGTGATTAAGGGATGACAAATCCACAGTTCAGAAATGCTTAGACTTCCTGGGCCATGTTAGCAGTGAACTTATCAATGGTGTGGGTTGATCATAAAACAAGTCTCAGTGGGAGTAAGGTCATAGTAAAGGAACATAACTTGCATTGATTTGGCCTTCAATGGATGTGCAAAGGCCAAAGGAAAAAGGGTGCTGAAGGAAAAGTAATTATCAAGAAAGTGTAAGATCAAGTGTGTGTGTGTATATATATCTATAGATATAGATATATAGGAGGGGCATGGGCAGACTACTTTATCTTACATCTTTTTGTTAGTACTTTTTCTTCTATGCTTTTCCGTACACCTCACACCTCATATCTATTCTGGGGACACCATCATAGCACCTAATCACATCAGCCACACTATCAGAGGCTCGGTCACCTGCACATCTACCAATGTGATATGTGCCAGCAATGTCCCTCTGCCATGTACATTGGCCAAACCGGACAGTCTCTATGCAAAAGAATAAACAGACACAAATCAGATGTCAAGAATTATAATATTCAAAAACCATTCGGAGAACACTTCAACCTCCCAGGTCACTCAATTACAGATCTCAAAGTCGCAATACTCCAACAACAAAACTTCAAAAACAGACTTCAATGAGAAACTGCGGAATTGGAATTAATCTGCAAACTGGACATCATTAAATTAGGCTTGAATAAAGACTGGGAGTGGATGGGTCATTACACAAAGTAAAAACTATTTCCCCATGCTAATTTTTTCCCCCTACTGTTACTCACACCTTCTTGTCAACTGTTGGAAATGGGCCATCCTGATTATCACTACAAAAGTTTTTTTTCTCCTGCTGATAATAGCTCACCTAATAGCTCACCTTAATTTATTACTCTCGTTACAGTTGGTAGGGCAACACCCATTTTTTCATGTTCTCTGTGTGTGTGTGTGTATATGTGTATATATATATATATATATATATCTGTATTTTCCACTGCATGCATCCGATGAAGTGGGCTGTAGCCCACGAAAGCTTATGCTCAAATAAATGTGTTAGTCTCTAAGGGGCCACAAGGACTCCTGTTCTTTTTACCTCCAAGTAAGATACTCTCAGTCCAGGTCCTCAGCTGGTGTAAATCAGTATACAGCAGCTCTAATGAAGTTGATGGAGCTACACCAACTTACACTGGCTGAAGATCCAGCCAGCTAATTGCTGTGCACACCCATGAAATACCGTATTACTCTGTCAGTTGCACATGGGGCGATAAGAGGCAAAGTAGTGTTAAGTTACGCTATTATGCCACCACTGAATTTGGCCATAGACTGACAAGATTAACATACTACAGTGAGTGCAATTACATGAGAGAACTACCCATGTTGGGCAACAGTCGCTCAACTTTTAGGAGAAGCCTCTCTAAAGTCTATCGTGGTGTTTTGGATTAAGACTACCCAAGGCCTTAACGAAAAGGGTCAATATTGGTTCACTGATTCACATTTAAATAAATAAATAAATAAAAGACAGACAGATGCACAAGACTGCAGCCAGGCCTGAATCAACATGCCAACTGTACTATTGTAATTTGTAACCCTTCAAAACACTCTGCTACAGTAATGGCTTAACACCTTACACACAACATTGTTGTTTCTGGAGCCAGCCCCAAAATCACTGACTGAGTGGGACCTCTGCTTGAGTAAGGACTCGGGATTTGGCCCTTAGTGTTTCAGACTATTAGAGGTAAATCCTGAACTCAGTTCTTGGCTCAAGTAACCAAACCGGGCTCTGACAAATGCACGGACATGGTGGTAGGCCCGTTCCCCAGGCTCTGAAGCAGTTACACCGAGGATCTATCTAAAGTATGTAATGACCACCCATCACCATAATAGCTGAGCACCTTCCCATCTTTAATATATGTATCCTCACAGCACCCCTGGGAGGTAGGGCAGTGCTATTATCCCATTTTACAGGGAATCTATGGTAAACCAGGGAATTGAACTCAGGTGTCACTGGACCAGGCTAGCACCCTAACCATTGAACTGTGCTTCCTATCTACAATCCAGTGACTGATGTGACCCACTTACATCGCACCCCATGCTGGTGGGGAGAGATAAGGATCTCCACAAATCAGTACGTTCTTGGACCCTACCATGGCACCTCTATTCCTTATGCACTGCTGCATTAGGAGTCCCTAGGGACTGAACTCCCTGCCAAAGAAGTGCACTACTCCATTGATTAGCAAAACTGTACAGGTTCCACGGCAAAGGGAATCTACACCTCTGCTCAGGCAGGGGCAGGATTTGCCCCTCCCCGTAATGTCTTAGAAAGGCTCTTCTCTAATGGGGTTGTAAAGGGGTAGGGTATTATAATCTGGTTGCCCATCACAAGCACATAAGAGGCTCCCATTCTGAATCAAGCCACTCTTACTACATATCCCAAGCACTCAAAACAAATGAAAGCCCTATTAAAGCACGAAGCACTTAGCTTTCTCTGGGCTGGTGTTAGCTTTTCAAGGCGTGCTCTTCCTTTGTAAAGCCATTGGTTGAGAATTGTTTGTTTAACCTTTTGTTTAAATTGACATTTCTAACTGGCTGAAATTACTGCTCATATTTAATCAGGAACAATTACTGCCTTTGAACCTGTTGCAATGCCAGTTCAAAGGTTACCGAGGAGCGCTGTCACCTGTTTATTAAAGCAGCGCTGTTGATGATTTCAGATACAATCCTGCCACAGGAACAGTCTGTGAAAACAACAAGCCTTATGCATCCACTTGGAGCTGTACTGCAACCTGAGTGGGACATAAACCTTGCACAAGATATCGTGTCCCTCTCTTAGGAAAAAAGGTAAGCTCTGTAACATTCTTTCTCCTGGTCGGAAAATGGTGCTTTTAAATTCCTTTTTGGAAGAATTTTAAAGGGATATTAAAATAGTAACAGCCCCCCATTCTCCCATGCAAACACAAAGCTCCCATAACAACCCACAATATATGTTGTTAAAGGCAAGAGATGAGTGATTACTGGGGTGTTTAGATTTCTGAGGGCTTATGAGATGAGTAGTGCTGAGGTCAGAAGAAGCATACAAGCCAATCACAGTAATACTACATGCCGGAGGGAGAGCTACCAAATAAGCTTCCTCTTACTGGGTTCCTAGGTGCTATAATAGAAATAAATAATAATCCCTCCTCATTAAAATTTTTTGAGAAAATATAATACACTGTAGGGTGCCTTTTCAAACTGACAGGAAGCTGTGTTTCTGCACCATGATGGTACAGAAACACAGCTTCCTGCAATAAATACTTAGCTTTTGTAGAGCACTGTGTCAAACTCTTTGAGATCTTCATATTCAAAGTATCATTCCCCCTCTGCTCACTGGGGATAAACTGAGGGACAAAAATGACACATTTTGCCAAAAATCAACTAGCAAATGAGAGGCAGGGGTGGAAAGAACTTGGGTCTCCTGACTCCTAGCCCACTGCATCACACTGCCAGCTTTGAGCAATGGAATTATTGATTTCAATAGCAAAACAAAGTCCTTGTGCCTGTCTGTTTGTATACATATACTGCAGTGACAAGGGCCATATGCGAGACCCATTGTGATCTATTTTTTTAAATAGACACAAGAATGGATTTACACAACATGTGGTTTTTCCCACCACATTGGGAATGTAAACGATTGACGGGGCAGGGGAATTATTTAAGCTTTTTATTTCCGAGAGATGAGACAGGGCTAAATCAACCTCTTCTCTCACACACCTCAGAACATCAGCACACTCACTAAAACTTAGGAAAGTCCTACTCCAAATCTGAAATCACCTCCAAACACTGGTGTGGCAACGGTACAGAGTGAACTGTGGACTAAGCGAGTAGTTCTTTTTGGTTTATTTGCACACTTTGCTATTTGCTTTAGCTAAATAGGTAACTTTGCCACCTTTGGACAATTGCCCTGTTTCCTTGTGTAAAAGCTCATCCTAACCGCTCCTCCATCACGTAAACACTTCCATTGAGGGAATGCAGTCAATTACACAGCTGTTCTCAGAACATGTACAATATGTGCCACTGATTTGAATTACTTACCTGTGGGTGTAAGTACAGATGGTATTTTTTCCATTTTAAGCCCATTAAGAAGGCAAGAGACTGAGATTTGTGTGCTTGTGCTTCTGGTCCACTTTGTCCCTTTGAAAAAAAAATTGTTAACTGGAGTCAGTAAAACTTGTTCCTCCTTTTCTGAGAGCTGGATTTGGCTCAAACCATGTTTGTTTTTTAAGCTGGAAGGTCATCATGTAAAAATTAACAACGTTCATGTCACTTTCTTACTCATTTGCTTTTAATAAACACTCCATTTTCTGAACATAAATGCACCTGAAGAGGCATCCAGGAAACTCCTAACATAGGCCTGCTTTTCCCATTTGAGCATATATACCTGTGCACTAACTGAATTCGGGGGAGCAGCTAGTGCTAGGCAAAGCTGAACACAGCCAAGTTTCATACACAAAACAACAAACTACATTTCTGAGATATGCAACTATTCTTCTACTAGAAATAGGGAAACAGAAGTTAAATTACTTGCCCAGTCACACAGCAAGTCCATGAGAGAGCCAATTCCCTGTTATGTGCTTTAATCACAAAACCTCACCTTTCCCCCCCCAGGAACAGAAAAGATTAATAATGGCCCACATCTGCACTGGTTTATATTTAGGGTAGCCCCATTGAAGTCAATGAGTTTGTAGGAGATACATTTGGGGACAGAATATGTACAAAGCTTGTGTATTAAGACAGTACTTATAATAGTGATTTCTTTAAAGTACCTTGAGCCAAATCCATAGCTGGTGAAAATCTACAGCACTGAGTCCAGGATCTGATCTCTGGGCTCAAAGAAAGACTGCTGAGTGAAGTATAGCCACCAACAGCAAAGAACAGCTGTTCTATTCCTTTACCTTTGGGAGAGGAAGGAGTGTAAGAGGGGTCTACAGACCTTTAAAAAAAAGGGACACAACCCCAAGGATTTCTCACATGCAGAAAGTCACTCTGATGGGAAGAAACTCAACTTCACTATTTAAAATTGTAGGGTCTGATTAGCTACTACCTTATACCTTGCAAAGTTATTTATAGTTGTGGGGAACAGGTAGAAACTATCACCAGATCAGCATATTAGCACCCTACGCAGGTATAAACAACTATAAAAACCCTCTATGGCAATAAGAAAAAATAATAGCCCAGGGCAAAGGATATTCCAGTAGAAAGGATTTTATTTTTTAACCTCACAAACAGTAGAGCAACACTATCATATCAGCATGCAACAGTAAATATTCTTTAAATACAGAAAACTACTAATACTGAAAATACAACAGGGTTTTTGTTAGCAAAAAACAATCTCAAAATCACAACTATATCAAATGCTCAAGATTTGACCTTTAAAGGCTTTCTTATCTTTTATCTGGTCCTTCAGAAATGTACAAGCTCAATCTCTCCCCTATCATTACCTAGGAACCATTATGTTCTCTAGCCTAGGGTCACTCTTTTATAAGATCCTTTCCCAGCATGCTCTTCTGATTACTGGTTATTTAAACCTGGCAGAGACAAACAGTAGTTAATCCTGAGGTGTATATTGTAGTGTTCTATAGGTGAGTGTAACAAGTAGCAGTGCTTTTCTTCTAGAGGTAAGTTTTCTTTTGTTTTCCTACTTTTAGTTCTTGAGGGATTAGTACTTTTTTTTTCTCATTAGCTGTATTTTCTTTGTATCTATATTAAAGGGTTTAATTTATAAGTAAAGTAAATATAACTTTACTTCCTTTACTATCAAAGGTTTAACTTCTACTTGTGGATATGTGTAACTGTAAAGTGTACTTGGCTCTAAAGAGCTACTACCTCCACTGATAAACTTAATGGTGCTAAAAAATCAACAGATACATATCCTGGCAAATGTACAGGATAGGTAAAAAGACTTTTGTAACTCATAAGTCTGAATAACTGATCGTTACTACTGCTCTGCATTTCTTGTGTAACTATAAGCAAGATATCTAACCACTCTAACATCCCTTAGTCTTTAAGGTGCTATAGGACTCTTTGTTGCTTTTTTACAGATTCAGACTAATACAGCTACCTCTCTGATACTTGACATTCTAAACTTGGTTTCCCCCACTAATAACACTTTCTTGCTTTCTCCCTCCTTCCATTTAAGGATCTCAAATAAAAGGATAAGTCACTAGTGCATAAAGGGCCCTTTAATCTATTAGAGTACTAAATATTAACTACCTTAAAAAGCTTGACTATCTAAAACTAGCTCAACAAGGTCTCACTAGTATATAGGTGTCAACCAAGAAAGATAGTAAACTCCTTCTGACTGGAACCTTAAAGGAAGATAAACTATGCTAGTGATTACAGCACAAGACTGGTAATCAGAAGACCTAGGTTTTGTTCCTGACTTGTTTATATAATCTCAATCAAAACATATCTGTTTAGCCCCTTGGGTTTCTAAGTCTACATTATAACCATGTTAGTAAAGCACTTTGCATTGGTATAACACTGAGCCAAAAAGCTTTGGGACATCAGATTAAAAGGACCCTTCACCTGTATTTGGTGAGCAACATTGCTTGGAGTTGTTCCAATTAGTCAAGGCCCAGAAATTACTGCTATCTAAAAGGAACAGCATTGTTCAACTTCAGAACAGGGAATGCTTTCCTGAGGCTTTGACTCTTTGCAGTAGAGGAGACCAATGAATGAGCTTCAAAGAACACATGAGTTGTAGCAAAGAGCTGGCTACAAGGAGGGAGTGTTGTACCAAACTCTCCATTTTGAGAGTAAAATGCCATGTCTGAGAACTCCTGGATTTCTGAATGCCTTAAAGGTTTCTTTCCCTGTTTTGTAACTGAGCTTACTAAACTGCTAGACAGGATCCTGAGGAAAGCAATTCATGTTAAACATGAGGATTCATTCCCCTGCATCTTCCCCTGCTACTCTTATGCTAGTACAACTCCAAAAAAGTCAGCTGTATTCTTCCTGACTTTCATCTGTGTGAGGAGAATTGGGCCCCTCTTATCCTTGGAAAATATTTAATGCTTATGTTGTATTTCATGTGTCCAAAATATCTAATCTTCATATCCCCTCTAGGAGGATGACTGTATTTACCCTATTTCACAGTTGGGGAAAACTGAGCCAGTAGGCAAAATAACCTGCCTGTGATAGCAGATACAACTAGCAATTGTTCAATCACAGCCTTGTATTCCTCCAAACCAAGCCACTCTGCTTCCTGCTTGTAGATTTCCTCTCTTCTATGTGACTGGCTGGATACTGAAAACCTAATAGACCCTGTGATTCAGCAGCTGAAGGAAAGATTCTAATTTCCTGCTGCAGGAGCAGGACTGAGCCCTAAAAGGGATTAAGGAAATCAGAGGTAATTTGCAAATGAATTTACTCTGGAATGAGCCCTACTGCATCATTTGTGGGAGCAAATAACTGATGGGCACTCATGTAGGTGCTAATAGGACCACAATCCTTCTGTTCACCCTTATCTCCGAAGAACCACAGAAGTGTCAAATGGCCACCGTGAGTAAAACTGTATGGTGATAGAATCCTAGAACGGGAAGGGACCTTGAGAGGTCATCTAGTCCAGTCCCTAGACTCATGGCAGGACTAATTATCTAGACCATTCCTGACAGGTGTTTATCTAACCTGATCTTAAGTCTCCAACGATGGAGATTCCACAACCTCCTAGGCAATTTATTCCAGTGCTTAACCACCCTGACAGTTAAGATTTTCCTAATGTCCAGCCTACACCTCCCTTGCTGCAATCCCCCCCACTGCTTCTTGTCCTATCTTCAGAGGTTGAGAACAATTTTTCTTCCTTCTCCTTGTAACAACCTTTTATGTGCCTGAAAACTGTTATGTTCCCTGTCTTCTCTTTTCCAGACTAAACAAACCCATTTTTTTTTCAATCTTCCCTCATAGGTCATGTTTTCTAGACCTTTAATCATTTTTGTTGCTCTTTGTTGGACTCTCTCCAATTTGTCCACATCTTTCCAGAACTGGACACAATACTCCAGTTGGGCTCTGAGTAGAGCGGAAGAATTACTTTTTGTGTCTTGCTTACAACACTCCTGCTAATACATCCCAGAATAACGTCTGGTGTGTATGTGTGTTTTTTTGCAACAGTGTTGCACTGTTGACTCCTATTTAGCTTGTGGTCCACTATGACCCCCCCCCCCAAATCCCTTTCTGCAGTACTCCTTCCTAGGCAGTCATTTCCTATTTTGTAGGTGTGCAACTGATTGTTCCTTCCTAAGTGGAGTACTTTGCATTTGTCCTTGTTTAATTTCATCCTATTTACATCAGACCATTTCTCCAGTTTGGCCAGATCATTTTGAATTTTAATCCTATCCTCCAAAGCACTTGCAACCCCTCCCAGCTTGTTATTGCCCACAAACTGTGTACTCTCTATTAAACTCATTGATGAAGGTATTGAACAGAAACAGACCCAGAACTGATCCCTGTGGGACCCCACTCATTGTGCTCTTCCAGCATAACTCTAAACCACTGATAACTACTCTCTGGGAACAGTTTTCCAACCAGTTTTGTACCCACCTTATAGTAGCTCCATCTAGGTTGCATTTTCCTAGTTTATTTATGAGAAGGTCATGCAGGACAGTATCAAAAGCTTTACTAAAATCAAGATATACCACATCTACCGCTTCCCCCATATCCACAAGGCTTGTTACCCTGTCAAAGCAAGCTATCAGGTTGGTTTGACACTTTTTTTTTTTTTTTTGACAAATCCATGCTGACTGTTACTTGTCACCTTATTATCTAGATGTTTGCAGCAACATCTCACTTTGCAAATGATCAGCAACATCTCACTGATATTATGTGCTTAATACCTTAAAGGTGCCTATGAATTCAGTCCTAGTCTCTGACTTCCAAGTGAAGAGAACATAAGAGGTTGTCCACTATACTGTATTGCATCACCATTCCCTGATGTGGTGTTGATTCCTGTGGTGTAGGCACATCTGTAGACCACTCCTCTGATCTTGTAGGCCATAGGTTTCACAGATTAACCCTTACCTCTACATGGCTAAAGATGATTCTAACCACTCTGCATTAGATTTCCCACCCCTTAGTGTTTTTCTCCTAATACTGTTGATTTATCCTTGATTTATCCTAAGTCAAACTTTCAAATCCATAGATCATGAGTGGAAGCATACAGCTTTATTCCCTCTAACTTTCAGCCTTTGTGGAAATCCTTTAAAAAGGAGTAAAGTATAATAAAAACAGTAACCTACAGCCTTGAGTACAGCAGTGCAACTGATACCTTTTATCAGAACAGTTTTATCACAGTGGTAAGCCTTTGTACTCTGATTCTGGTGCACGTTATCCCTGACCATTGATCAGGCTTGACAGTCATGAGTGTACTTTAGTGGTCTATCACTCTATTACACAAGACAACTACCTGTAGACCAAATTGAGGGCTACTGGCAATGCCAATTAAAGTGAAATTTGAGCAGCTGAGGCCAATGAGTTGCAGGTGCTCAAGAATGTCTCAGGCTGTGACCCTACAGTCATGACCTTCTGTTGATACACATGATGTATTGACTCACCTGGCCTTTTCTCTCTTGTGGGAGAACTGCCTCTGCTTGACTGTAGGCTCACTACCAAGTAGAGGACTTGATTTCAATGCTATGTATTCCTGGTTGTCTTGGTGTTTATGGCCCAGACTTGACCCTTGATACTCCATGGTCCAGATCCTGGCTGGAGCTGGGCAGCTCCTCTATGCTTCATATCTACAGATGATTAAGTGAATCTGTAAGGAGAACAGCCACCTTATGGTGAGGGAATCAGGGCAGCCACATAACCCTGTTGTGTTACTGGGACAGATGCCTTGTTTGGGCACTGGGGATGACCTCTGAGTCTCTGAACATTAGCAGTGTTGTCAAGAGTGACCGGCAGATGGACAAGGGGATTCTAAAGAGGCCACATACCCCTAAATTGTGCTTTCTGGGGAGACTAGTCAGTTGGCTTGAAGAGTCTTCTTCCTCCCCCCCCCCCCCCCAATCCTGTGAATCAATCATCCCAGTGACTCATTCATTAGGTGTGCTTCAAGGGATTTACAGCTTTCTGCTTCTGTATAACACCACCTAATCATGTCTCTTCAAAAATCAAGATTATCTGGGGGGAGGTTGGGCAGGGCATCATTTCACTCCTTCTCTAACTATGCTGGACAAAGACCAGAGATGAACCTGGCTCTGCCTTGGACTGTTAGTGAAGGTGAGGAACCAGTTGCTCAGTGAATCAATTCTTTTCGTTTCCTGTTTGCATAGTAAATGACAGTTGACTCAGAGTGCACTGACTAACCAAGGTGTTAGCTCTCCAAGTGACTTAGACTCTAAATAATGAAACTGCATGTGCTTGGCAATCTCAAGGCAGTGCTGAGATTGAGATCTTTAGTGATAAACCTGCTAAAGGTCAGTTTTCAAATGAACTTTAGCACACTTTTCAGCATGGTGACTAGCTGATGACAATAGTAAGTGGGTGACTGTTGGGAGGAGGATCATGAAGGCAGTGAGCAGACGGTCTTGCTAGCTTCCCAGCCAGATTGGTCAGTACATGCTAAAGCGCAGAACTCCACAACAGGGCCTGAAGAGTTGGCTTGCCCCTTCCCTATCAAGGGGCTGCTGGGGATTGATTTAATCCCTTGTACTAGCTAGATAAGCCCTTGCTTCTATGCTCTCGATTCCCCTGGAGCAAGTTGGGGAGCAGGAAGGTGCTAATCAGGCTCCAGTTGCCCCTGGAATGCCCCTGTGTCTGAAAACTAGGCTCAGAATGTGGATTGCATATCTAAAATGACTGGGCTGCAACAATTAGCTACTATTAATAGCTATGTGTTAAAGTATTAACTTGTAACATTTCCTGATACTTCCTTAAAATACTGCCAAACTTAGTCTTAGAATAGGAACTGAAAACAAACTATTTGGGCTGAAGTCTTCCATACCAGATGTCTGCCTGAAGCTGATAGTTTCCAAAAACTATCAGCTAAAACAGTTCTACTTTCCTCAAGGACAAGTCTAGAGGAAAGGTGGTCCATACAAAACTCAACTCTTCTTCTGTGGGGGAAATTAGAACTTCCCACATGCTCTGGAGCAGGGACTTGTCATTTAGCAGGAGGGTGGCCTTAACAGTGGGGACAGGAAGAGGCCTAGCCCCATAAAAATGATCAAATTTGACCAAGTTGTGAACCTTTGGAGAAATTGCAGTTTGCACATGCTCAGATGCCACAGTTTAGGCTCTGAACAGTCTGTACAGAGTATGCTCCAGCTTAGGGTTGTACAGGATTTTCCTGGCTATTGCACTTGCAGGCTGCTTCAGGTCATGTTGGCTCTAGGCACTGGAATTGAGATTGTCTGTCTACATTATGGAGGTTATACCAATATGTCAGCATAACCCTATAGTGTAGACACAACCTACACCAACAAAAGGGGTTTTTCTGCCAATGTACACACCACCTCCCCAAGTGACCACAGCTGTGTCCGCATAGTTGCATCTATGCTCGGGAGGGTACATTGTAATCTCAATGTTAGGGATGTAGCTGTTTTCCACACAATCCTCAGCTAGGTGTAGACAAACCTCAGAGCAGGGGGCCTGTCTCTGCTTTCATTCATTGCCTCTTCCTCCCCCTCCCTGAGGAGGCTTCAGGCAGCAAGGAGGAAGAAGCTGCCTAAATTGAAAGCAGAGGGATAAGAACTGAACCCAGAAGCAAAAACCTGGGATTAAATTGGGGAAAGGAGCCTGTGGGAAGGGGAAGACTTTGACTAGAGGGTGGGAAAGGATCCTGGGATTGCAAAGAACTGGGCTGAGGTGGGGCAGAGAGATCTGACCAGAACTAGGCTGGAGGGGGAAGAATGGGAACTGGCACTGTCTGGGAAAAGCCTGGGACAAGGTGCCAAGGAGAAGCAGGACTGGGATGTGAGTATGGGAATACTTGGGTGAGGGTGCAAGAGATGGAACTGTGAGCAGGAACTTGGACTAGTGGGGCTAAGGGACAGTGGTGAGAAGCTTGATTAGAAAGTGGGGGCTCCCTGGATGAGAATAAGGCTGGGGCAAGGAGCTATGGGTGGAAAAGACAGGACTGGGACAGGGCAGAAGGGGTCAAATTTAAGGGAATGGACAGCATCTTTTCCCACTAGACACTCTCCACAGCCTGGAATGAAACTAGTGTGTGTGTGGTTTTCTATTTGTGTGTTCACCATTCCTCTGATTTCAGCAAATGTCTGTAAAACCCACTGGCAACGTGTCATCCCCATCTAGTGCAGTCTAGAAGATGACTGCCTACCAGTGCTACTATGCAGTCTTCGATTAGTTCTGCAGAGGTCTGTGCAGTGACACTAAAGGTTCTAACCCTGCTGATGGCCCATATGGGTGTCAAGATGATTTCACAATGGAGTTTGATTTCTCTTAATGTAGTTCGTGTGTAACTTAGTGGTGTGTTCTTGTTTTTTTTAAGAACATGACTAAAGTTGCAAACTCAAATATCTGAAGGCTAAAATGCCAGAATTAAGGTTGTCCATAATGTACAGTGATGCAACTAAAGACTGTAGCATAAGCACAAAGGGACTGAATTAAGGTTTGGCTGGCAATCTTAATGCTGGAATTTACTCAATGCTTACAATCTAGGTGAGCAATAGGGTAAGAGCATTCTCAACGCCAGCAAACACCACATACGAAACTGCTTATTGGCAAAGTGCATTCTGGGCAGGGACTTTCACTTTCCTCTGAAACACTATTGGCCATGACCAGAGAAGATGGATGCCAGTTGTGGTGATCCAGTTGTCTGACTTTCATACATGGTATGAATAACACATGTAAGAAATCAACAAACTGCTCCCAAATACAGGTGTCTTGGCATCAATACCAGCCAATCCTCCAACTTCCACTTCTTGCATTAGAAATGGGACAGGGTTACCTGAACCATCATATTGACCACTTTTGGGGGTTATTTTAATCTCCCTTTCTACTTTAATGCTTCCTTGTAAATAGTCCATCTCTTGGATTGAAATGGTGATCTTTGTATCTAGAACTACTGTAGAACACCTGTCACAGCTTACTCCACTTTGCTAAATCTGCAGTTGGCATGATCAAGCTGTCTCCTCAAAGACTGGAGTGAATTGGACTAATGGGACACAGAACTAGGGGAGCAGTGTGGTGTAGAGCAGTGGTCTCCAAAGTGGGGGGTGCACAAGAGGATCCTTGGGGGTGCATGGCAGGAGGAGCATGTGGTTTTTTGTTTTGTTGCTTCGGCAAAAATGGTAGAGCTGGTGCAGTGGGGGGGTGTGATCAAACTTTTTTTTACTGATGGGGTGCATGATCAAAAAAGTTTGGAGACCACTGGTGTAGAGAAACAACCTTGGGACATTGAGAGCATGATGTACATTTTCTCCCTTTGTACATGTAGCTATGATGTACATTAATAGGAGTGAAGGCTAAGCATTAGTGAGATGGCTAAGACGGTGAGACCTCAAAATGCATGTTCTTACTTCCTTGGATCAAACATTGACAGCCTCAGGACTTGTCCCTGAATAAATACTGATGTGGGAGTCCACTGGTCTGTTACCTCAATCACTTGCCACTTCACCTTGGTGCTCTTTGCAATCCTGCAGTCTCCTGCCTCTAACCACTAAGGCAACTGGACTAAATCCCACTCTGTTAAAACTCATGTAAATCCACTGGCTTCAATAGGGTTACGTAGGCATAATCAAGAGCAGAAGTTGTGCTACAACAAGCATAAAACCCAAAGTGCCCTTGCTGAAGTGAAGGTGTCTGAGACTGAACTGCCAAAAGGATTCAAAAGCTGTAAACTCCTCCTTTTCCCTAAATAGGGAACCAAATCCGTTCCTCTCTAGGCCAAATTTTGCTCTGATTTACAAATCCTGCAGGGGACACCACTCCTGAATGAGCACAGAATTTACTACTGTAAGGTGAAACTTTCAAAGGTGACCACAGGTGCAGAGTAATCTGCTTACGAGGCATTGAACCTGGCTCCTCAAAGTGCTGAGCACTGACCACTAACTGAAACCAGTAGCAGCACAGGTTTTTTGGCACAAGGTATCTAAAATGGCATGTGGCGTTTCTGCTGCACATCTCGAGTGGCTAGTAAAACAACCTGCTGGAAATGAAGAGAAACTGGCTTCATGATATCTCAGAACTGTATCTTAAATACGTGGTTCAAAGGACCAGTCAATATGAACTATTTGTCCTAGGTCAGACTTGGTACTGGGAGTGTTCTGTTTCAAATATGCCAAGGGAATCCCCTACTTCCTGTCTGGAAAACCAGTGCAATGGAGATAAACTAAATGTATAGTTTGGACTATGAAATGTAAAGTGGCTAGGGATAGCAAATGTAAGCTGTCAGACTTCAGGTTGTTTGATGCAAAATAAAGCATGGATTCCTGTTATCTGCCATGTGCTTGTTTCAGAACAACTTTAACAATCAACAGAACTGACTTAACCCTTTAGTTAAGGAAAGACTGGGGCTGTAGGCTCCTTCTAATTAGCCTTTGTGTTCACTGCTGAATAAGTCTGTACATGCAGGAGAATTAACACATCAATTAGATGTGAAAAAGGACACCATGTTTTCCAGGCTGTAGAAATAAGAATGAGCCAAATTTTATGCCTGGTGTGATCCAACTAACCTCCTTGGTTTAATGCCCAGGATGAGTTTCAACTACAGTAAAACCTCAGTTACAAACAACCTCCATTCCTGAGGTGTTTGTAACTCTGAACAAAACACTATGGTGGTTCTTTGAAAAGGTTACAACTGAACATTGACTTAATATAGCTTTGAAACTACTATGCAGAAGGAAAACTCTGCTTTCCCTTTGTTTATTTTTAATAGTTTAACTGAGTAGTGACTTTGCTTTTTTGTCTCTGCTGCTGCCAAATGAAGGGGGTGGTTGACTAGCCAGTTTGTAACTCTAGTTTTTGTAACTGAGGTTCTACTGTACAATTTTAAGGTGACAGTTGCTTGTTTTCAAAATCTTAACTCTGCAAAAAGGACTAACTCCTAAGCAGAGCTGGTCCGAAAACAAACTTCCATCTTGTGGGGAAACTGTCTCAAATAGGACAAATCAAAACACCTTACAAAACCAAATCCAACACACTATCCTGATGCCATCAAATTACTCCAATAAGGCTGCTGTGCTCCTGTCAAGTGTTTTACTGAAATATCAAATTGGACAAAACTGCATTTTCTGACAACTGGTCTGTCAATTTTTTTGACCAGCTCTGTCAGATGAAATATTTGTATTTCATAGTGACTAGCAGCCCGAATCCTGGACCAGGGCTATAGAAATGCAGAACGAAAAGGTGATCCCTGCCCCCAAAAGCTTACAATCGGAGTATAAAATGGCAGATGTGGATACAGGCAGACTGCCTTGGGAGTACAAGGAAACAATGGGACAATATTACTCCGCATGATCAGCTGTGGTCTGAGCATCCCTGTAGCCAAACTGTTAAGTATGAATATAACATTGGCTTTAATTTCAAAGCCCTTGTTCTGTCCTAATTGTCACTCCATTAATCTCCAATAGTCCATGTAGAATCTGACCCCCCCCCCCAAAAAAAGTGGGAGAAGGGTGCTATTTTGTGGCCTTGTCCTCCCCATTTTCTTTCAGAAGCCTGCCCTTCCTCCTCCACTAGAGACATTTGAAAGCAGGTGGACAAAAATAGCATTAAAAAAGTGGACTTGGTGCAAACTTGCACAGTGTGTACATTGCATTCTTTGCAAAGAGTACAAGCAACATTATTTTAAATAAGTTGTTTTGGGGGGGTTGAAGCATGCTTCAGCAAATCCAAAAACTGATAATTGTACAACTGTGGCACATAGCCTGCTCATCCTTTACTAGTCCCACACGCAACTTGGCTAAAAGATACTAGTTCAGTTTCTAACTTAACATAGAGTGAAGAAAATACATTTGGGGAAAGGGAACAAGCCTGCCCACAATCAGAAAAAATTAGCCACATAAGATAAGAATTAATATCTACTTGTCAGCAAAAAGCATGGCATCACCACTACTTAAAGCTACCAGGAAAGCAACATTCTGCTCTGGCACTATACAAAGACAAACATGGAAACTCAGAACCAGATCTAACATCCCAGTGATCAGTTGTGCTAAAATCCATGGTGATAGGCAGCAAAGTCAGATGTGGATCTGGACTCTGAACTCTGGGTATTCAGGTTTACTTGCTGTGAAACTAGATCTGGATTCTGACTTCAAGCACCTCCTAAATTTGATGGGAACTCTGGTAAGGGGTCTGGTTCAAGCTCATGTCCAAAATAATTGAGTAAAATGGCTAGTTCCAGGCAGATGTTGTCTAAACAACCTGACCAACTTGAAGTTAAAGGCAGAATCAAGAACTGGATCTAAATTCCTTATTCCCATTCCAGAGCCTTGCCCCAGGTCCATCCTTCTCAAGAGCTGTGGATGCACATTCTAAATCACCTACAGAAAGCTATTGAGACATAGGGTATGTCTATACTACTGTAGAATCAATGCTCCAGGGGTTGATTTAGCAGGTCTACTGAAGACCTGCTAAATCAACAGCCGAGTGCTTTCCAGTCTACATGGTACTCCACTGGAACAAGAGGCTCATGGTGTAGACACGACAGTAAGTCAACCTAAGCTACGTCGACTCCAGCTACATTATTCACATAGCTGGCATTGTGTAACTTGGGTTGACTTACCACCATAGTGTAGACCTAGTCATAATCTACATCAGATGCATTTTGTAATAGACTCCAAGATGAGTACCTAGCCTACAAATCTGCAAAGGGCTGAAAAACTATCCTTATCTCTGCATCCTATACTTCAAAATAGAAGAGCTGCTCCTATTTTACCTCTTCAATATACTATTTAGGGCAGTTTCACCTTCAGAAATGGTACCTGGGGGACAGAACTGAAACACATCCTAATATGGCAGAGTTCTTGTGGTGGTTCCCCAAAGCTTCCTGCTTCACTGATACGTTTTCACAGAAAATTTCTATGCTCTACAATGTGGGCATCATTCACTACTTGTGTATGAAACGGTGGCCAGATCCTGGTTACATGGGAGATCAAGATGTAGCTCAGGCATAATTCACTCTTTGGCATTCCAGAAGTGTACTACTTTACTAAACAAATATACCACTGTAATAATTCTTGTGGTCTTCAGGACAAGATTCTATCAACACAAACTACCAGTCTTGGCATTTTTTCTGTAGAGGGAATAGATACTAGCTGGACAGCTATTAAATTAGATTTCCTCTTTTAATGCAAAGATGAAATCAGCAAGGCAGAGCAGTGACAATTTTAAGCTAAAGTAGGACGATGTGGGTAGGGGTAGAAAGGGCTAAAACTTCTCAATCCATATAGCTGCTCTGCTCAAGACTTATCTGAGAACCTGCCCTTCCAATCCAAAAGACATTATTTTTTTATTTTTTTCCCCTCTGACGGGGAAAGGAGACTTCATCTATTCTCTGCCTCAACCTTCCCCCACTCCTAGCCACTTCTTTCTTAGCAGCTGCCTTTTCTTCTAGTTACTTAACATGCAAGCATGCTCTAGCAACCAGCATCAAAGAAAAACCTACCCTTGACTTCTCCTTCCACTCTTGTAAAAGGACTAAGGATAGGTGGGAGTCCCCACTGAACTCCTTTGACAAGCAGCTTCCAGCTCTTGCCTTTCTTCCCCTCTCATTGTTCAGTCTGGAGCTTCTACTAACTCACTGCATTACTGAACCAGTTTGGGGCAAGATCTGGCTAAACTTCATGGCCTCTAGCCCCTCCAAATCTTTCCACTTCTTTCAATAGTGGTAATCACCCAGTCCTAATGAAACCACTTCTTCCTCTCAATCTCATAGACTCATAGACTAAGGTCAGAAGGGACCAATATGGTCATCTAGTCTGACCTCCCGGATGATGCAGGCCACAAAAGCTGACCCACCCACAACAGAATCTTCCAGCCTGCGACCCCTGCCCTATGCTGCGGAGGAAGGCGAAAAACCTCCAGGGCCTCTGCCAATCTACCCTGGAGGAAAATTCCTTCCTGACCCCAAATATGGCGATCAGCAGAACCCCAAGCATACAGGCAAGATTCTACAGCCGGACCCTCATTTTACCCGCGATGGCACATTAATGCCTAATTGACTAAAATCACGTTATCCCATCAAACCATTCCCTCCATAAACTTATCAAGCCTAATCTTGAAGCCAGAGAGGTCCTTCGCCCCCACCGTTTCCCTCGGAAGGCTGTTCCAAAATTTCACCCCTCTGACGGTTAGAAACCTTCGTCTAATTTCAAGCCTAAACTTCCCCACGGCCAGTTTATATCCATTCGTTCTCATGTCCACATTACTACTAAGCTGAAATAATTCCTCTCCCTCCTTGGTATTAATCCCTTTGATATATTTAAAGAGAGCAATCATATTCCCCCTCAGCCTTCTTTTGGTTAGGCTAAACAAACCGAGCTCCTCGAGTCTCCTTTCATAGGAAAGGTTTTCCATTCCTCGGATCATCCTAGTGGCCCTTCTCTGTACCCGTTCCAGTTTGAGTTCATCCTTTTTAAACATAGGAGACCAGAACTGCACACAGTACTCCAAATGAGGTCTCACCAGCGCCTTGTATAACGGAAGCAGCACCTCCCTGTCCCTACTAGAAATACCTCGCCTAACGCATCCCAAGATCGCATTCGCTTTTTTCACAGCCACGTCACATTGCCGACTCATAGTCATCCTGCGATCAACCAGGACTCCGAGGTCCTTCTCCTCCTCCGTCACTTCCAACCTATGCGTCCCTAACTTATAACTAAAATTCTTGTTAGTCATCCCTAAATGCATCACCTTACACTTCTCACTATTAAATCTCATCCTATTATTGTTACTCCAATTTACAAGGTCATCCAAGTCTCCCTGCAGAATATCCCGATCCTTCTCCGAATTGGCAATACCTCCCAACTTTGTGTCATCCGCAAACTTTATCAGCCCACTCCTACATTCGGTTCAGAGGTCAGTAACGAATAGATTAAATAAAATCGGACCCAAAACCGAACCTTGAGGAACCCCACTGGTGACCTCCCTCCAACCCGACAGTTCCCCTTTCAGTACTACCCGCTGCAGTCTCCCCTTTAACCAGTTCTTTATCCACCTCTGGATTTTCATATCGATCCCCATCTTTTCTAATTTAACCAATAATTCCTCGTGCGGCACAGTATCAAACGCTTTACTAAAATCTAGGTAAATTAGATCCACCGCATTTCCTTTATCTAGAAGGTCTGTTACTTTCTCAAAGAATCTCCTAGCTTTTCCCCCATTTAACTTTCTTTATCTTAGTTCCTGAGGTGAGGAGTCTATTGGTGTTCACAGTGAATGGAGTAGGCTTACTGGATGGGTGACTTGAGAACTTGTGGACCTACAGCATTGCATAAGCATGGTGTCAATTACATACTGAAAGAGGATGTCTTCAAAGGCAACCCACTTAACTGATTCATGCTACTTGGCACCAATTGCACCTGTCTAAACATCTTGCATCTTATTTTGTTCTTAAAATAGCTATTCACATTAATCATGGAAGCCATAACACTCTGCTAAACCTTTTGTTTCTCTGCTCAGGTCCAACACCCTGGTGGTGCTGATCCAGCACCATGATTTGGATACTTCATTTCTTGTTTTCACCACTCCCAACACCAGCATTGATTGGCCTTATTACTCTTGGAGCTACAATTTTCTTATGGGTGATAACCAGACCAAAGACCATTTCACCTCCTATTGACTTGAACAACCAGTCAATAGGAATTCAGGTAATGCTCACATTGCTTAATAAGTAAAATGCTTAATTCTTTTTGACTTTCAAGGGGATCTAGGCACAACTGAAAACTTTGCCTTAGGTAAAAGTTAATTTTAAAAAACAAAACAAAAACTGCCTTGTATTTTTTGTCGTGGGTTTCTTATGGGAGCTATAAAAAAAACAAAGGTGACTTAAACTAGGGGAATTTCTTTCAGTCCTCCAATCTGAGATCTGGCCTAAAATTATGGGGAGTAGGAGCATGAAATACCTTGGGTAAATCTCAAAACTCTTAATTCACTGTTACTTTAATATTATGCCCATAATAAGGGGTGGGCCGTTATTAGCTGTGACAAAACAAGCAACATCTAGATCACTTGAGTGGTACTAGTGGCAATTACTCAATGTATTGATGAGTTCATTGAAATACCTATCTGATAACCTGTCAGCTCTGAGGCTAAAATAAGTACACAACTGGTAGATTCTGAAATATTGCAAACACCCTGGCTGTCTGATTATAAAGGAGGATGAAGTAAATTTACCTAAACTTAAGGTGGCTTTCTAGTCTTGGAGACTATAGTGGATGGATTCATCCCCACTGAGCAAGCAGACAGAACTCTAGGAGGAAGTTAAATCCTCCTAATTGATTGTAGGCTTGTGTGTTAAAGCTCCCCCTCAAAGGGTTTTGGGGAGAGGGTTGGAGGAGGAAGTAGCTGCCTGTCACACACCTGACCTTCAGTTCACTGCTCTGTAACAACACTTACAAACATGTGCTCTGACCCTAGGGAGGTGCCCGAAGAAGTACTTTCTTGCCAGAGAACAAGCTGCTTGCTTATTACTATGAGGATGCCAAAACTATGTATGAGGCCTTCCAAAGAGGACTTCATGTGTCTGGTAAGTAGGATATTGTTCTCAAAGTTGTTTAAGTACTTCATGTGGGTCATAAGAAGTTAGTGTGTTAGTGTGTTCCAGCTACGTAGACTTAAAGCCAGAAGAGATGTTATTGTCTAGTCTAGGTCCAACTAAATTGTCTCTTTTGGACGTTCTCTGAGAGGGTTCTGACTGTGTGCATTGATTAAATTCAATCTAAGGGGCTAAGCCACATACCTCAATGAGAGCAAGACCATGCTTTAAATACAGCAAACCAGACCTAAAAAGCCTGGGATAGTAACTCCTTAAATAAAGGAATAAATCAGCCTTTCAGATTCACAAGTATCCAAATAAACAGTACCGCCATCTTTCATACCCCTTCAAATTGCTCTCAAGATGCCAATACCTCTCAGTAAACTTGTTAGATCAGACCGTTTCAGATCGTTTAATATCCTGCCAATGTAAGAATGCCTTCAATAGACTGGACAAAAAGCTTTTTGTCCAGTCTAATTCCACAGTCCAAAGCAATGAAGCTTCCATCACTACTGTTGGAAACATTTGGCTATGGCATAAGAGATGAATCAAGGTTTTTCTGATTCAACACAAAATTTGTCTGTGCCTTCAGGACACTTGACCACTACTGGGGGGCGGGGGGAGATGTGAATTTTTTTAGTGTTAATGCAGCCTATGGCTCATGTATAAAGCCTTGGGAGAATACTATGCTAGGAAATAATTCTTTTCATTGCTGAACAAACTAGTCCACTACAAAAAGTACAAAAGCAGTGTGTAAACTCTTCATATGCAACTGAATTCTGAAGACAAGCACTTCCAGTCACTTACTTTGTTTTTTAGCATCTTGTGCATCTAGTTGAGTGGGAAATGTGTAGTGCAAAGTATGGGTAATGGTGGTCATTGTGGCTCAGTGCACAAGCCTACAGTTTCACATTACTCAACATGAGTGGGTGGGAACTACTAGTAGTGTATGTTTGTAGCTAAGTGTGTACAATCAAAAAGCCCTCTTTGTTTGAAGGTGACATTCAGGTTTGCTAACTGAGGATCAGATCATAAGCTTAAATTTTAATGTCTCTACAGCCTAGTATAAAGGAAAGAACCTGAACTCTAATACATAGAGGATGCCACTACTGTGTCCAGATATCTGATTGAAACTCAAAGTGCACTGTAGCTAGGTAGCACTTCGCTTTCCAGATAAGATGACTCTGAGCTAGAGACTGCATGGCCAATTACATGTTGAAAGTTATTTGATTTAGCCAATTTTATCTGCAGTCATGAACTGACCCTGACTTTGGACAACATGTGCAATGGCCGTAAGAGTCAGTCTGTCTTTTAAAATAGTCCTGTGAATGGCCAGCAGAATTGGATGGTATTGCAGCTCCCTAACTGGGTGAATGAAAGTTCTTAGAAAATAGTGAATAGGTGACACATGCTAAATTCTTAATGCATTCATTATAGGGGGCAGCATGCAGGTGTAGTTAACAGGTGTTTAACTACAAGAAATCCCAAAAAAATTGCAAATATCAAAGGGTATAAGAGACAATCACAGCCAGAAGCCATTCAGAACTCTAATCAATAGTTGAACACTCTTGATCTGTCCTGAAGATCAATTTGCCAGAGATGTTACTAAAACTCCATTTTTCTCAAGTCTCTGGTATGTCTCTATTTCTGGAGTTGGAGTACCTCAATTCTGGCTAATTGCTACCCAACTCTCTTGCTCTCTAGACAAATGACTTTCCAAGAAACCACCTTTTTATGGGGCACACACATTACTCTCCTCCTAGTTACCTTTACACATTCTTGTAGTTCTCCCTGATTGCTTGGAAGATTGACCTCTTGTGCAGTCTCTTCTTGGGATTAAAGATTCTAGCAAAACACTTAACTACATGAGTAACTACATAAGATTGATTCAGAGATTGATCCAACAAGGCACTTTCCATCTTTTAGACCACCCAATAAATGAAGATCAGTTTGAATATAAAACTTGTATGTAAATTTTCATAACAAACTTCCCAACTTTTTGTAGAAAATGGACCGTGTTTGGGGTACAGAAAACCAAAACAGCCATATCAGTGGTTGACTTACAAACAGGTTAGTTCCACTTATTTTGTATACCGTCCAAAGAATGGATCAGCACACTGTAGTAGTCTCCAGTGGTAATGAGCCAAAACTACTTCCTCTATTCCTGCAGGTGTCGGACAGAGCTGAATACCTGGGATCAGGGCTTTTGTTCAAAGGATGTAAACCCTCACCAGACCAATTTATTGGCATCTTTGCTCAAAATAGACCAGAAGTAAGTGACAAGCAGAACCCTAGCAATGGGCAACTGTCCAGCACTCCTGGGGGTCTAAATTCAGTGGAGTGGCCCCCAATTTATTTAAGTAGGGATTGGATTGGGCTCCAAGTGGCAATCTGAGAACAGTTAAAGCCTGAACCCATAGAAGAACTGATTATCTGTCTTCCTTCCAATCACCTTTTTGTATCTGCTAATCCTAGTCCAGGTGGCTATTTAGGACTAACCATGAAGATCTGGGTTCTGGCTGCCATAACATGCGGTTCATATACAAATCAATACTAGATGTATGTGTGAGGGGCTACTAAACTTGCTCTGGCAAAAGCATTTGAACTGCCATACATCTCGGGTAACAAACTCAGGGTGGTTGCTTCTCTAACAGTGCTATTTCTTGTTTTGTGCAGTGGATCATTTCAGAATATGCCTGCTACACTTACTCAATGGTTGCTGTTCCACTCTATGACACTCTGGGGCCAGATGCCATTGTATTTATTATTAACAAAGGTAAAAACCTTATGTACTCTTCACAATAAATAACTCTTCCTTTCCATTTTCACTGACCTAACAATGCTCCTCTTCTGCTTCAGGTTTCATAGTAGTTAGACCTACACTAGCTAACAAACCTAGACCTCTTCACTTCTAGCTCTGCAACTCCACCCTAAACTGTCAGCACATCACCTGTAGCTAGCACTACTTTCTCAATGCCCATCCTGTAAGATGACATGATCTGAGCAATAGGTCTACCACCGCATTTCTTGGGAGAATTCTTGTACTAAGATTTGGTGACTGTCCACTAGATTCTAAGGACTGAGTCTACCTGGGAAGAACTGGGTCATCTGTATCTCACTTATTAATGAGACCCCCTACAAAACTTTCTCCAACTAGGAAAAGCAAACTAGTGCAGTATCCTCATAGTTTGAGGTGAGACTCTAAATTGAAACACAGGATAATACTAAGGCCCAATCCTGCCAACACTTAAGTATGCCTGAGATCCTATGGGACTAATTGAATACAAAACTGTCAACGTGATTACAGCCAAAGTTAGTAAAATGAGTGAACGCCCTCTTGTCTATTTCAAGTCTTCCCTTTAGGTGACGGATTCTTCCACTGGTCTTTATCTTGCTTATTTCCTTGTCAGAACTTTCTCTCTGTTCAAATAAATCAAATGCAGGATTGCCAAACCGAATCAGACCATCAGTCAACTTGTAAAATCACTACAAATTAAATTACAAGCCAAGCTAACCTTAGCAACAGGTTCTGTCTCCTGGGACAACAGAGCAGTAATCTAATTAGGTTCATTTGCGTCTGAACATGTCGCTTGCTCATTAGTGTTCCATTGCTGTCTTACCACAACATGGAATTACTAAAACCACATGTAAAAGGCTTCTGTAAATTCCAAGTATTTGAGGCCAATACTCCTCAAGATACATGGCTAAAATGTAACTTCTAAACAGGGGATAAAGTTTTAATGCCAATCAACTTTCTTTCCTTAAGTCCAAGGCTGGAATTGGTCATTGAGTGACTTTGAAAATCCCACTGTAAATACTTATTGCTGATTTCCCCCCCCCCCTCCAGCTACCAAGACCCACTTCTACATGTACAACTAAAATGTACAGTCCATTTGGGGGAGGGGTGGGGCAGGGCTGACACTTGTACATAAGTCAAAATTCAGCCCTGGTATGACTCCATTAGTATAGGCCCAGACTTGTAACCATAGCAACTGAGTGCAGAGCATTTGTTAACTTCAACTACTGGCTTTGGCTGCAACCTTTCAAATGAGAACTCAACATGCTGAAAGATCTGAAGGACAGAACCTGAATTTCCCTTAACTTCTAATCAATCATGGCTAATAAATCTCAATATGGGTCAGATCAGGGCTCCTATAATTTCAGCAAGAGGTGGATCAGGCTTCTGAAGTGTGGGCTCTCTTTTCTGTAGCTGACATCTCCATGGTGATCTGTGACAAACCTGAAAAGGCACAAGTCCTGCTTGAAAACTGTGAGCAAGGGAAGATCCCAGGTCTGAAGACCATCATTCTGATGGATCTCTTTGATGATGAGCTCAAGGATAAAGGTGCCAAAGAAGGAGTTGAGATCCTGTCTCTTCAGGAAGCTGAGGTATGTGAACCCCTCACTTACAGCCTATCTGGTGACTGTTCAGGGAAAGGTCAATACAGCTACTTGGTAAGAGAAGGATTTTAACGCTATGATCAGTCAATGATTTGAAGCCAGAGTTCCATTTCACTGCTTGCTTGAGAGCTTCAGACTGAACGTTCAGATCGCTAGTTCATGCCACTGAAGAAACAGCAATGTATTGACTAGTGCAATGCAGACACTGGGAACATGTTTGCTACACTGGCAACTGGAGTTTCCCTAGAGTGGCTCAGTCATGTACCACCTATTAAGGAGATACAACACTCCTAAGTTGCATCTAAAGATGATATCTAATATTACAAAGGTCTCTTTATATGCATTTAAGCTGGCATACTGACTTGGTATTCAGATGTCTAGTTTTTAATACAATAGCAATGTTGGGGGTTAGTCTGTGCTCCCTTAAATGACAACATACAGACTTTTTTGAATAAGAAATTCAGTCCAAATCAAACTGGTAAGCCTTGCAGAAACTGTTCGAATGGACAGACTTTCTTCAGCTCTTGATCCTTAGCCACCTAAGGTACATGGTCTGTACCACCTCTTGCGTTTCCCTCATGCTCTCCAGAAATTAATTGAAATTAAAGCTAGCTCTGGAGATCTCAAACACAAGATTCTGGAGCTGTAACTTGTAAAATGCATGGGCTGTAAAACTTGCAGTACAGGGGTCCAACACAAGCTTGCTGGGCCTCTGTGGATGGGAATATTAAGAACATAAGAGTGGCCATATCTGGTAAAACCAATGATCCATCTAGCCCTGTAGCCTGCCTTCCAACAGTGGCCATTGTCAGATGCTTCAGAGGAAATAAATAGAACAGGATAACTATCAAATGGTCCATTTCCCCCACATCTGGCAGTCAAAGGCTTAGGAAAATACAGAGCATGGGGTTATATCCCTGACCATTTTGGCAATAGCTAGCAATGGCTATATCCTCCATGAGCATATCTAATCTCTTTTGTACCCAGTTATACTCTTTGCCTTCACAACATCCCCTGGCAACAAGTTCTACAGATTGACTGACTGCATCTTGAATTTTTTTTTTTAAATCTGCTTAACTTCATTGAGTGACCCCAGTTCTTATGAGAAGGGATAAATAATACTTCCACTCATTCATGATTTTTATAGACCTCTATACTATCCCTCTGTCTCTTCCAAACTGAATAGTCCCAGTCTTAATTTCTCTTCATATAGAAGCTGTTCTATACCCTTACATTTTGTTTCTGTTCTCTGTACTTTCCCAATTCTAATCTATTTTTAATGGGAAAACCAGAACCCCACACACCCACATCTTGTGTACTGTATCATGGATTTATATAGTGACATTATATTTTCCATGGTATTATCTTTTTCCTTTCCTAGTGGTTCCTAACATTGTTAGCTTTTTTGACTGCTGTTCTACATCTGGGCAGATGTCTTTAGAGAACAATCCACAATGACTCCAAGATCTTTAGCCTGGTCCCCACTAAGCCCCCACTTCGGACTAAGGTACACAAATTCAGCTACATTAATAACGTAGCTGAATTCGAAGTACCTTAGTCCGAACTTACCGCGGGTCCAGACGCGGCAGGCAGGCTCCCCCGTCGATGCCGCATACGCCTCTCACCGAGCTAGAGTACCGGTGTCGACGGCAAGCACTTCCGGGATCGATTTTATCGCGTCTAAACCAGACACGATAAATCGATCCCAGAACATCGATTGCCTGCCGCCAGACCCTCCGGTAAGTGTAGACGTAACCTTTGAGTGGTAACAGCTAATTTAGACCCCATTTTTGTATGTGCAGTTGGAATTATTTTTCTGCTATGCACTAACATAGAATTTCATCTGCCATGCTGTCACCAGTTTAGTGAGATCCATTGAAATGCTTCACAGCCAGCTTTGTACTTAATTGTCTTGAGTATGTTGAAGAGGGCTCTGCAGTATGTTGAAGAGGGCTCTGCAGTAACTGCTGTGGAAGTGCAGGGAAAGCCCAGTGCCTGTCAAGGTGTAAACTCATTGACACAAGCAAAACACATGCTGGCTAAATAATCACATGCCCCATCTGGCCTGTTTCACCTGCTTGCATTGCATTTACATTCTGATATTACAATAAGTGTTAAAAGATGTCTTTTTTTTTTTTTTTTTAATCTATCTTGACACAGGAGCTGGGCAGGAACAACTTAAGAGAACCTGTTGTAAGTTACTGAAACTTAATACTCTCTGAAAGCACTGCAAAACCTGCCTCTTTGAAGAGGCTTCTCCATCATAAGTCCACCAATGATCCCCCTCCTTTCTACCTCAGAACTCTTACAAAATAAAACTGAACCCAAGCAGAGCCTTGCTGGAAAGGGGAGAAATACCAGGGATTTGGCTACTGGCTTCTTACCTGGAAGGTGCTTGGACACTACAGTAGTGGGGCAAAGGATTTAAAAAAAAAAAAAAACCTTTGGATTATGAAATTAACACTGCTTCTTTTGTCCTCTCTTTAGCCTCCTAAACCTGAGGATCTTAGCATTGTCTGTTTCACCAGTGGAACAACAGGTAAGTAACTAACAAGTAGAATTCAGACACTAAAAAGTCTGTCTTGTTTATCTAAATTTTTCTTCCCTTGGATCGGGGAGACTATTGAGACATTTCCAGTATCCCCTCTCAACATCACAAGACCTGAAACGCAGAAAACCTAATTTCCTTCTGTGATAAGCAAGCTGCTTGATGGTACTTGCAATCAAATGAGAGCCTCTCCTGGTTTGTCATCCTGTAGTGAATAATTGCAGGAGGCTTCATACACTACACTACAACTATAAAAATGGAAGCCATTGTAGAGGGATAGCAGACATGAGCCAAAAATCTCCTTTTGTTACATCCATGCAACTCCACTCAAGTGAATAATTCCACCAGTCTAAGAAGCTGGCCCTCCATCTTGGACATGTTATCCCTTAAACCTGCCGCTCTCACCTCCACTTAAAACATGCCTAGCTGGAGACACTCCTAGACTGCACCTCAAGATTCTATAGGCCATGTTCTGGGTACACTTGCATTAGATGTAATGCTTATGTAGTGATGGTTTTTATCTCTGATCCAAAAGCTCTGTCTCAAGACTACAAAGGGAAAAAACACCCTCCCTGAGCACTGCAAGTTTCAGTGCTGTAAAGTGGTAGTGTAGACAGAGCACTAGCACTGGGAGCTACTCCCATTGTGGGGGTGTGGTGCCATGACTACACAGCTGCATTAAAGCACTGCCGTGGCAACGCTTTAACATTGCTAGTGAAGACTTACTAGTTACATATGGAAACCTGACTTGAGTCCAATACCACAAATGAATCCCCTGAGGGCTTGCAAATGTACGTGTGACTGAGCCAAATGTAAACTACAAAACTTGCCCGATCCCTAGTGGTTCCAGCTGCCATGAGTTTGTTCTTCCCCATGATCTTTGGCAGGCAACCCAAAAGGAGCCATGCTCACACATGAAAACGTTGTTGCAAATGCTGCTGCTTTCCTTAAAAGTACTGAGGTAAGTTGCTGCTTTCATGTTTGCAGACTAACTTGGTGTTTATTCCCTTGGAGGCTTGTTATCCTGTCTAAGCCACCCAGCTTCACAAAACTATTCAGGTCCTCCTGAGTTGCCACAGTCAACTTAACAATCTGCCTACACTGTGTGCAGGACTTTGAAATGGACAAGTCTCCCCTGCAGACCAGGCCAAGACAACTAACCTCACTCCTGTCCAAAGCCAGAACACTAATTTTACAGAAATGAGAAGTTGGTCCTAGCAATGGATCTGAGCCAGACCACAAGATCTGAAACATCTAAATCCTGGCTGCTCAGATTGGATCTGAACTTCCCATCTTGGGCCTTTCTTAGGGCTTGTCTATACAAGGACACTCAGGAAAGTTAGACATGCTCCTAGAAGGAAGACCAAACTCTTCTCGTTTCTCTTCTCTCTTTCCCCCCCCCCCCCCCGCCCAAATCCCACTCTTTCAACAGTGCCTGACTTGGCTCCAAACCAAGCTGAGGAAATCTACTAAACAGGGACTTCAGGAATTGCAGATGGCCACCATCCTCCCTCTGTCCCCCATGCTAACTTCAGTGGTCTCTAACAGATCACTTGGGGGGGGGGGGGGGAGAAATACCAAAGTTCTGACTTCTCCAGCCTACTCAGAGGTTTGAGCAGGTGTAAAATTACCTGCCACTTCAATATAGCAGTTAAACCTAGATCTGCTGAATTCTGTTCTATGCTGTGGCATAACTATCATCTCCCACCTCAATGCTGTTCTGTTTCACTGTAGACTACATTTGACTGCAAGACTTCAGACATCTCAGTGTCCTATCTTCCTCTGGCTCACATGTTTGAGAGAGTAGTACAGGTAAGAGTAAACCAAGCCCTTAATTTGTTTCCTTATGTTCTATACCAAGGTCCTTCCTGTAATGATCTAGTAGAAGTTCTGTCCATGCAACCAGACCTACAATGGCACACTTAACTCAGTATCACAGTTAGCTACTGACTTATGTGACTGGCCAATACCAGATTGTCCATAGGGCAACCTTCAAAACCATTATTTAGTGATATTAATAGTCATGCTCCAGGGCATATACCAACCACTAAACAAATGTAACTATGACTAATCAGAACATTCATATACATTCTTTTAAACTTGCCAAAGGTTTGAACTAAATACTTTTGGCAACTAGTTCTGCAGGCTACATTACACATTATCTAAACTTTTTCTTTCAGCTGCTAACGTGATGCCTTTCTAAAGGCATCTGTCCAACTTCAGAGTGGCTTTTCTTACACTCTTCTGAGAAAGTAAATAGCCTGCCCAATTCACCTTCTCGACATCTCTTGTAGTCTATGGTGTCCTAACTTGTCTGCTTTCTAAAATTGTGCACTGTTCAGACAATGTCAGACAAACAAGATAGTTTACATTAGCAGAAGATAATGCTGCCTGCTTCTTGTTTACAATGTCACCTGAAAGTGAGAACAGGCATTTGCATGGCAGTGTTGTAGCCAGTGTCTCAAAATATTTACATGCCAGATGTGATAGATTCATATGTCCCTTGATACTTCAACCACCATTCCAGAGGACATGCATTGTGCTCAATAACGATCCAAAGCAGTGCAGACCAACCCATGTTCATTTTCATTATCTGAGTCAGATGCCACCAGCAGAAGTTTGGGTTTTTTGTTTGTTTTTTTTTGTTTTCCCCTGTTTTGGTGGTTCTGTAGCTTCCACATCAGTGTGCTCCTAAGACTTCTAAAAGCATGCTCCACACCTCAGATTTTTGGAAAGCACTTCAGATTCTCAAATCTTGGGTCAAGTGCTGTAGCTATCTTTAGAAATCTCACATTGGTATCTTCTTTGTCACTGTAAATTTGACAAAATGCAGTATTCTTAAAATGTGCTGGGTCATCTGAGACTGCTATAACATGAAATATATGGCAGAATGCAGGTAAAACAGCAGGAAACCTACAATTCTCCCCCAAGGAGTTCAGTCACAAATTTAATTAACACATTTATATTTTAACAAGTGTTTTCAGCATAGAAGCAAGTCCTCTGGAAAGATGGCCAAAGCATGAAGAGGCGTGTGAATCTTCAGCATATCTGGCACATAAATATCTTGCAATGCCTGCTACAACAGTGCCATGTGAATTCCTGGTCTCATTTTCAGGTGACAATGCTGCCTGCTTCTTCACAATATCTCCAGTAAACATAAACAAACTTGCTTCTCTTAGCAATTGGCTGAACAAGAAGTAAGACTGAGTGGACTTGTAGGCTCTGAAGTTTTTACATTGTTTTGTTTGAGTGCAGTTATGTAACAACCTACATTTGTCAGTTGTGCAATCTCATCATAGAAGCACTACAGTACTTAGTCTTTTTCAATTCAGCTCATACATCTGACCATTTTTACAGTGCAGATATCTGTAATCAAATATAAAGTGAGCACTGTACACTTTCAATTCTGTAATTGAAATCCATATATTTGAAAATGTAGAAAATCCAAAAATATTTAAATATCCATTGGTATTCTATTTAACAGTGCAATTAATTTTTGAGTTAATCACATTAGTTAACTGCAGTTGACAGCCCTAATCTAAATACATATGTGGGTAGACAAACTGGTGCATCACTCAAACAGGTACTATAAACCCTCTGTGGATGTGTGAACACATGTACCTGTAAATATCTCAAATTACAAAACATTGCAGCACAGGTCAGGAGACTGACTTAGCAGGGTATGATCCAGATTAATGTCACCTCTGTCCTGCAACCTTGGGTGCCTTACAATGCCTTGCCACAGTAGCTCCCACATGGATTGTGCAGTCTTTCAGCTTGCAAGTGTCTGCATAGTACAGTCTGCCAGCCCCACTTGGGTTACATTTTTGCTAGCTTAAATGACTAGATTAAAAGCATGTGGTGAGATGCTTTGCTTGAGCCATCTTACTGACAAAACCCTGTAGGTCAGGACCCCTCTCCCCAGAGTCCAATGAATGCAGCGTATGGGATGGGCAGGGAGAGAGAAGGGGTGCCTTGAGATGTTTGTCCCTCCTTTTTTATAGCTTCAGTCCCTCACTAGAAAAATTTCTAGCTGGGCACTAGGAGATAACCAGCAGGGAACATCCTTCCACATACACTTGCTCATCTGTTTGAGCTTCCTTGGTTTCCCTTCCTGTTTGACTTTTTTTTTCTTGCTTAAATGCAAATTAAGCACAGCACACATTCCTTTGTTTTAGGACAGACCTGTTTGCCAACATCTGTTTGGACAGAGCCATGGAGTTTGGAACATGTTGAAATACATATGGCAAAGATTCCCCTGTATGATGTATCAGCAAATTGAGTTTTCAAATGACCTTACTAGGTGTAATTTGTACAAAATATATTAGAACAGTATGTAAGGTGTGAACATGGGTCTAGATTATCACACTGACTCTCTAGCATTCACCTGCAACACCTTAATATTCCCAAAATAACAGGCCTTGAGCCAGAGCCCCTTGTATCAAGGGCCTGAACCAATAGGGGTTGAATGTGAGCAAGATAAAGAAAGTAAGGGGTCACAGGAGGAACTGAGGGCTCTTCTATTCCTAAGGCATGATCTCAGGCCAGTCCTGATTTTATTGATCCCACTGAGAAATGGATTCACTCTCATTAATTTTCACATTTCAATCAATTTGAATGAAGTAAATAACCTTTGTCAGAATTACATCTGACAAACGTAGCCCTGCTTGGTATCTGCTACCTCTGAAGGGATTGATGGTGGGTATTTCCCACCTTAAAGCAACACTGTCACACCATTGCAAAGTGTAGGGCAGAGGACACTAAGAAAACACCTAAACAAATGACACTGCTAAAACATCCCTTAACTCTAATAGCCCTTCAGAAGCAATAAATCCTCCCAGAGTAGATCCAGAAGTCCAAATCCACATTACATGTGGACCATATTGTAATAACCTTTCACAAAGTACACTCTACCCAACCTCGCCTTCTGTTTAATCCTGATTCCTGAACTACTTCAATGGCCTTGAGCAAGTCACTTGGCCCCTTTGCCTCCACTTCCCTATCTGTAAAATGGAAATGGTAAGCCTTAAATGTCAGGGATACTGAATCTTAATACTTCTAAAGAACACTGAATACAGGAAGCCCTTAGCGCTCAGAAAATAGCAGTGAGTGTAATAGTGTTTTTAAAAAGATCTTAATATCACAATTCAGTTTCTTCACTTGTTCCACTACAGTCTGGGATCTCATGATAGAAACTAGACCTACAAGAGGGATGTCATTTGGTTAACAGGTACAAGTAACTTGCCCATCCTTAAAATGGGGATATGTTGAAGATTAAGTGATTTCATCCTTTGCTCCCAGGGGGTGCATGAGCACAAAGGATAATTATTTCACTCCTCCAAGGAAGCTGTATGCTACAGATACATGACAAGCCTGCATAACCTTAAACTCATTAATTGTTCTGAGACTCCTAGTCCTATGAGGCTGGGAATTCTTACCCCAAGCAAGGACTTCCAGAACTAGGCTCATTCTCTGTATATTTACTTTCTAGACTATAATGTACTCCAGTGGCGCAAGAGTGGGTTTCTTCCAAGGAGACATTAGACTACTAACAGATGACATGAAAACCTTGAAGCCGACTATGTTTCCAACAGTACCAAGACTGCTCAACAGGATCTATGACAAGGTACTAAAAGCTGCTGCTTTCCCAGATGAATTTACATGAAGGGGGATGTGCACTTAAATCTGCTTCCAACATGCAAATTCACACAACTTAGCACTCACTGGAAACTTGGCTTTAAATTAAATGTACTGAATACCCACACGTTGGGGGGGCAGAGGTCCTGATTAGAGGAGTGAGCATTGTCTTTATAACCCCTAGCACAATGCGGGGGCTTGTGGGTCATGATTGTAGCTCCTAGATGGAAATACCTCACATACTTCCCATGAAATCAAATTAAATGTGGATTTTCAACTGTTAACACTCATGGCAGGAATGTCTGCTTTTATTTAAAGCAAACACAAACCCTACTGGCAGTCTTTACTGTCATGGCATTCTATGCAGAGTCTGCATGGCCCAATCTACCACAAAGGCAGTCCCTCAAGGTCATGGCTGAGGTGACCACTACACCAAGTGGCACCATTATATTTCCCAATGTCCATGCTGTCTCTAAATGGAGGAAGATGGCACTGGACACTGAATCTAGCACCCTTCAAATTTTTTAAAAGTAATGTTTTTTTCTTTATCATGAGGGAAAATATCCTGGTGAGTTCATGAATAAACTCACTTAAACAGCTTTTTACCTGCAGATACAAAGTGGTGCACAGAATCCATTGAAACGGGTTCTGTTCAACTTTGCATTAGCCAGAAAACTGGACGAAGTGAAGAAGGGCATTCTCCGAAATGACAGCATCTGGGACAAAATGATCTTTAAGAAAGTCCAGGTATGTCTCAAAGATGAACATAATTTGTGTAACAGAACATATTCACAGTAACCGCTCCAGGCCCAAATAAGGTGATAGATGAGCTGCTGGAGATAAGCAGAGGCTAGAACAGTATGGTAAGCCAAAAAACCATACTATATCCACTGTAATGCTGTTTACCTTGGATCAGAGCTGAAAGCAGGAGTCTGACATGAGCTGAAGAACCAGGCTGTATTGTTGCAGACTTGGAACATCTGTAGATCAGGCCCAGAATGGGAACCGTGTAATACGAAGGTGAATTACACACAAGGACATGTCTCAAACACTACACTGTTTTATAGTAATAGTTCAAACCAACACAGTAAAACTATTAGACTTGCAGTGATTAACTTCATTGTACACACATGCATGAATGCAACTTTGAGTTGCTGTGTTCCAGTTGGACGGAAGTGTCTGGGGAAAATATACTGTGCCCCTGAGTTTAGTCTGAAGGCAGAGTTTGAGCTGAAACTGAACTTTCTGGAAGATGGGACTGCTTCTTTAAAATCTAGAAGTGTCCAATCCTTGTTGACTGCTCCTTATGGTAGTATTAGTGTAAGGTGTAATACACCAGATACTTGTCTGGCATCTAAGAGGAGAATAGCCTAGCTCTTTGTTCAGAGTGAACAGCCACTGGATCAACAACCAAATTGGGGCAATAGCAGCATGGATAGGGGAGGGAATGAGATCTGGAAGCTAAAGCAGGAGATGAAGGTAGAGATCTAATCCTTGAGTGATCACTGGCTGGCCATGTAAAATGGATAAATGACAAGCATTCCACCTCCAGTTTGAATGTTACATGTAGCTACCTCACTTGAGATTGTAATTCTTGGCACTTTAAAAAGCACCCTGAGACCCTTGCCAAATCAGCTGGGGGGTGGGGAGAGGAATGCTGATCTGACTTGACTTGGCTGCCTTGAAGTAATTCCAAAAAGTAGCTACCATGTTCTAGAGCCAAGTGGGACAGAATACAATAATGTCTCAACTTTTCCCTTTGAGCAGCTTGGTGCTTGCACCACTGATGCCTGTTAGATAGGAGGACCTGTTGGTGTCTTGTGATCCTCTCCCTTCCACGAATGGCAACTAAGCCTTAGTCCTCCATTAGCTGGAGCAGTACTCAATTCTGTTCAAGAAGTGGTATGCTGCTTTTGGAGGGCTTGTGTGGCTTGGACAATGACTTGCTAGCTGCTTGTGGCAATGGTTGCTGTTAAGGAGAGGGGGAGGAAGAAATCAAGAAAACGGGCATACCTTGAATGAAGTCATAGGTTCCTGTACACAGCTTTAAAATGAGATACTGCTAACATGCTGATGAGTAACAAACCCTTGACTCCTATAGATGGATGAGGCTCTGCTTTTTGACTACTCTAATCATTTCTTGCAGGAGACCATGGGTGGGCAAGTGCGTATAATGGTAACAGCAGCTGCCCCCATATCTCCCTCTGTCCTGACACTTCTCAGAGGAGCATTGGGATGTCAGGTGAGCCATGTTTGCCATCTTATTCCGTGGTGCAGACTCTTCTCTGAGACTATGGCAACTTCTCAGACTTGATTTGACAGAACACTTTAGATGGCACTTTCACTGACAAGTGACACTGGCCCAGACTGAGTGTAGTGGGGGATTATTTTTGTATGCAGTATGGACTTCTCAGCGTGCAGCTAAGACAAATGCCATAGCATTCCACATTGCAGAAAACAGTTTTGCACTAAAAGACCTCCGTTCTAGACACTCTACATCATTGACTCTTGATCACACTAAAACTCTTCTCCCCATCTATGTACTTGCACTTTTCTAGCTGGATCCAACATCCTACAATCTTTAGAGTTAGTGCTATGTAGAATAAGGGCCTCTTCCTGAATGAGTGGAGGATGAGGTTGCTTGGAAGGTTGACACTGTCAGGCATTTCATATAGCCAAATCTGAAGACTCCCTGCTATGAAAAGTTTACTCCAAATAGAAAGCAAAGGGTGGAGAGGAGCAGTAAGTCAGATGACTGAATTTAAAGCCTCTTGTAGTGCCACAATCCTATTAAGACTTGTTCTTTTGCACATGTTCCTCTCTGCAAATTAAGTTTGCAATCCCCATGCTGTAGCATTAGTATAGCAAGGGGAGAACACAAACTTTTTGTGGTATGTTGTGAGTAGTTCTTCCCTCCAGCAGATGCTCTCTGCAATACAGCAGTCAATGTGCAGGGGAGTGTAATGGGGTGCCAGGAGTCTTTTAGCAACATGCCCTATTTGCAAGTGTTGGCACTTCAGCCACTTTATGCAGGGTTCTCTGTGGCAGGAGTGTACCACTAGCTCTATGCAGGGTGTGGGTGGTGGGAATGGCTCTGGAGGGAACTGGGAAAGGAGTCTGGACAGCTCAGCTCAGGGAGGAAACAGATTTAACTTTTTCTTGCCAATAGGAAGCGTTTAGATGGGATCTCTCTGCTCAAATCGGCACTTGAGCTGTTAACAGAGGCCTGCACTAGGAATTCTGTGTTTATATGAAGGAACTGGATGTAGGCTCAACCTTCTCAGTGGTAAAATTCTGATCCTACCAAAACAGTGGGCTATTGGATCTGGATTTTTTTTACAATAGCTGTACACTATTATTCTTTTCTATATGCGTCTATTGCATACAAAGGCTGGATATGCCAGAAGTGGCAAAATACTTCATATGGTCATGTAAAGTGCATCTTGACACTCTACAGATGGGCCCAACTCTTATGTTACAGCAGGGACCGCACAAAGACTCCAACACTAAAAGGAGATTTGTTTCCATCTTATCCAGATTTTTGAAGCCTATGGTCAGACAGAATGTGCAGCTGGCTGCACTTTCACAGTGCCTGGAGATTGCACAACAGGTATGGTTGAGATTGAAAGTCTTCCCTGAAGCTGCTAAAGGCAGATGCCTCCCTGCCATGGAAGGTGTTGGGCAACTAAATTGTCCTAGGAGCCTTTGAAAAGATCACCCTGATTCCCACCTGGTAGACAGAATTTAAATACTCTTTCAGTTGGTTGTTGCCCTGTTGTGCACACAACTTCTCAAACACCCATTAGCACCAGGTAACCTTGCTTTGCCTTTTCTATGAGGGAGGGCTTGCTAGCCTGAATAGCATCTCTTCTGTTAAGCACGAACTTACTGACCTGGTGGCTTAATGGTATAGTTCTGTTGGGGGCCGAAGAATAGAAATGTGTTCTTTGGGCATAAAAGGCTGTAAAGGACCAAAGCGCACATGCATATCTTCCTTGGTCACACTTCACCCAGAATCTCCAATATCTCTTCTAAAACCCAATAAGGGCCTACCAAATTCACAGCCATGAAAAAGGTGCCCCCAGACCATGAAATCTAGTATCCTTCTGCAAAATCTGGTCTTTTTTGTGTGCTTTTACCCTCCTTATAAAGATTTCACAGGGGAGACCAGTGTTTCCCAAATTGGGGGTCCTGACCCAAAAGGGAGTTGTAGGGGGGTTGCAAGGTTATTTTAGAGGGTCACAATATTGCCACCCTGACTGCTGCCTTCAGATCTGGGTGGCCAGGTGCCCACCTATGAGGGTGGTACCTTGCCAGCAGCAGCACAGAAGTAATGGTGGCAATACTATACTTCTGCACTGCTGCTGGCAGTGGCTCTGCCATCAGAGCTGGGCTCCCAGCCAGCAGCCACCATTCTCCAGCTGCCCAGCGCTGAAAGCAATGCACCACCAGCAGCAGCGCAGAAGTAAGGGTAGCAATACTGCAACCCCCTACAATAATCTGGCAACCCCTCCACAACTCCTTTTTGGGTCAGGACCCCTACAATTGCAACACTGACATTTCAGATTTAAATAGCTGAAATCATGGAATTTACAATTTTTAAAATCATGACCATGAATTTGGTAGGGACCTAAACATCATCCAGGGAGGCACTGTTACGTGGCTAGGTGTTTCTGCACAACATGGAATATAAAATGGATCTTGATTCAGTATCTTCCTGGAGGAATGCAGAGCTGTTTTATTGTTGCTCATAATAAAACAAGCTAATTATTGGGTAACTAAGCCTCAATACAACCATTATTCAGGAAACTGCTAGATCCAACTTGGATCACTTAATCACTATGAATCGAAACTACTAGGCAGAAATCCATTTACCAGCACACAGTAGCTGAGACTTAGGACAGGGTAAAATTTCAAATACAATTGGAAAAGATGAGCAGGGGGATCTTAGGCAGAAATTATTACCTAAATTAGAAAACTGCCAGGACATGAGATGGCGGGAGCAAACTAACTTACACATGTCCTAAGATTTTAAACAATCAGTGGTAAGGACCAATGACTTCTATCTCAATAGATGTAGGAGATTCTATAGTTTCAGCATAAAGAATAACTTGGCAGCTAAAATGTTCTTCACCTTTAATCAAGATCTGTTGGGTTTGTTTTCCTGCAGCAGTGAAGAACATCCCTGATCCAACCATTACTTTCCTACCTTGTATAGTACACAGTTTAGAAACTCCAAAACAATTTATGGGGGGGCTGAAAGAATCTCAAGGGTTTGAATTCCAGTCTCTCTAAAGTTGAAACTGACTTTAAATTGACTCCCTCAAAATACCTTGAGGGTGTGAGGAAGTCGCCCATGGATTCTGCAAAAGGTTAGATCTTGCAAATAAAATCTGCCTAAACTTCTCATGCAGGCCATGTTGGAGCACCTCTACCCTGCAATATCCTAAAACTAGAAGATGTGGCTGACATGAACTATTTCTCTTCCAATAATGAAGGAGAGGTAGGCAAACCTGTCTTTGGAGTGATGCTGTGAGGATTGCTGCAATGCTACACGGAATGACAAATCTCTTGTTTGCATGCTGTAGGTCTGCATTAAAGGACCAAATGTCTTCAAAGGTTACTTAAAGGATCCTGAGAAAACAGCTGAAGCTATTGACATGGACGGCTGGCTTCACACTGGAGACATTGGGAAATGGATGCCAGTAAGTTTTCACTGGTTTAATACCTGCTATAGGAGGAACACTTCCCTAGCTGGCTGAGGAACCTTGGGGAAGTGATGATCACTACTAAACTTGTAGTGAAGGCAAAAAGTATTGGACTGTTGTAGGGTACATAATACTAATATCTTCCCAAACTGTTAAAGATAGGCCTAAGCATCTTTCTTTTGGATATATACTCCAGATAACTCTAACAAGTTAAATGGGGGGGGCTTTCTTTGGCATACTACAAAGATAATATAGACATAGAATTGGAGTGTTGATCAAAACTTAGATGTCAGTGTAGAGTCCATCTAAGGACCCCTTCTCACTACTGATTGGTACAATATGTGGTTAAACAAAGATGCCAGTAACTTAAAGTTTCTTGCATGAGGGCGGAGTGCCCAAGACCAATTAGCTCAGACAAGGGAGGCTTCAAATAACACCTGTCAGGCCAGTAATTTAACTCCAGAACATGCCATTGCTTTCACAATGATCAGGCAAGGTGAGATCTTCTCTTAATAAAGAGGAAAATAAAGGTGCTGCCTAATCATCTTCTGAGATAATTAGAAGAATAACTGAGGAGTTGGGGCTTAAGTTAATCAGTTTCTCTGAACCAATTAGTACCTCTCAACTTCTCTGTGGGGTTGTGAAGATGCAGCTGTTTGAGACAAGCCACATGATTCCATGCAACAAAAATGAAATCATTTGCAAAAGGGAGTAGGTCAGCTTTTTAGAAGCAAGCTTTAATTTGTGGGGGGAAGGAATGACTCTAAATATTAGGAAATACCTTAACATTAAAACATTACCATAGAATGGAACTCTGAAGATCATTGACAGAAAGAAGAACATCTTTAAGCTAGCACAAGGAGAGTACATTGCACCAGAGAAGATTGAAAATGTCTACATCAGAAGTGCTCCTGTAGCGCAAGTTTTTGTACATGGGGAGAGTTTAAAGGTAAACTGCTTCTTTGAGTGCTTTACTCCCTAAATAAGAAATGAGTGCTAAGAATTGGGCCTTCTGAAGCATTACCTTGAGTACTTCAGACCCATAAATTCCTCTGAAGCTCGTTCTGTGTACAAGCTGCAGCTTCCCCTCCAGAGCCACTGTGGGGTATAGCTGGCCTGTGATATACAAGAGGTCAGACTACTAGTGGACTCTAGGCTTTAAACTCTGCCTGCTAACCAGGCTGTCGCTTACTAGCCTTCCCATTAGAGGGCAGGAATCTTCTCTTCAGCAGTGTTTGTCAGGATGCTATCTCACAATTTTTGTGATCTCTAAGTAGGCTGGGAGGTGATTCAATATCTGTGTGGGTTTCAAGTGATCAGAAGTTGCCTAAGTGATATCACTGCAGTTGATAAAAATTCCCATGTACTTCAATGGGAGCATTTAGACCAATGCTGAAAAGTCTTAAACCAGAGGGTGATCATCACTCTTAAGAAATGGGTGCCCAGAGCATAAGCTGGGTGGCTAGACTGATTTGGAGAAGCCATTAAACTGTAGCTCACCCTTTGAGCTGATTTAAATTATGCAAAACTCTAACTCAAATGGTAAGTAGTTTGGTGTATGTAACACTCACCCTATCCAGAGGACTCAGGCAATTGTATTAGACTCTTAGCCCCTTCTGGCCTTAAAGTCTATCATGGTCATCTAGTCCAGTGATTCTCAAACTTTTGTACTGGTAACCTCTTTCACGTAGCAAGCCTGAGTGTGAGCCCCCCTTATAGATTAAAAACTTTAATGTATTTAACACCATTATAAATGCTGGATGCAGAGCAGGGTCTGGGGTGGGGGCTGATAGCTTGCAACCCCCCATGTAATAACCTCACAACCCCCTGAGGGGTCCCAACCCCCAGTTTGAGAACCCAGATCTAGTCTAACCTCCTGCACATCACAGGCCACAATCTCACCCACTCACTTCTGCAATAAGGCCATAACCCAGGCTGACTTACTGAAGTTTCCAAATTGTGATTAAAGATTTCAAGTTACAGAGAATACCATTTACTCTAGTTAAAACCAGCCCATGACCAGTGCCCCATGCTGTTAGAGGAAGGCAAAAAAACCCAAGTGTTCTGCCAATCTGACCTCAAAAGTCCTTCCTGATACCAAACAGGGTGATCGGTTATGCCTTGAGCATGTGGGCAAGATTTGCTAGCCAGACACCTGGAAAAGAATTTTCTGCAATGATTGCCACTGTTTTTTAAATTGATGCATGTATTCTGTCCATATCAGTGGTGGCAAAGTGAGAACCCTATAGTTCTGCAAAGCCTCTTTGGGTTGAGATTCTAGGTCTGACTCCTGTACTGAGTCCAACAGTTAAATGTTGAACAGGATTGCATTAAACTTTTGACACTTTCACATCATACATCTTGTTCCAAACATGACTCTTTCCACAGTCTTCTCTAGTGGGTGTAGTAGTTCCTGACCCTGAGGTACTTCCAAAATTTGCAGCAAAACTTGGAATAAAAGGTTCATCTGAAGAAATTCACAAAAATTCAGTAAGTGCCTTTTTATCTTAAGATTGTATCTTCTGGGTGCATTATACTTGTGCTGCAGAGAATAATAGTCCTGCAGAAACTGCCTTTAATGTGGACTTAGGATATTTCTTTAGTGTCTTTAGAGGTTTTTAAATTTTAAGCTTCCATTTAAAATACTAGTTGCTAGTCCTTAGTCACAACTGTTTTGAGTATGTCCTGGAGCAAGCACTGGGTTGAGGTGGCCAGGCCTGAGTTCCAATCTTGGTTCTGCCATTGCCACAGGGGCTTTGGAAATCCTTACACTGCCTTAGTCTTCCTATCTGGCAAATGAGGATAATGCTCTACTGGCCTTCATGGGGATGTGGCTAATGTTTATAGGGCTCTGAACACAGTACTGAGTGGTAAGTATCCAACACCTCTAAGCAGAACTTCACAATGGGACCACTACCCCACCATGGATTTAGAAAGGGAGGTAGTTTTAAACTTCTGCTTGCTGTATTACATGGTCTGTTTTTCAACTTGGTCTATATTAGGTATTGAAAAAAGCTATTTTAGAAGACATGGTGAAAGTAGGAAGAGAAGCTGGCCTTAAGTCCTTTGAACAAGTGAGTATTTGGGGTGGGGAGGGATAGCTCAGTGGTTTGAGCATTGGCCTGCTAAACCCAGGGTTGTGAGTTGAGTACTTGAGGGGGCCATTTAGGGATGGGGGGGGGGGGGGAAGAATAGTTGGGGATTGGTCCTGCTTTGAGCAGGGGGTTGGACTAGATGACCTCCTGAGGTCCCTTCCAACCCTGATATTCTATTTAGGATTATGAACTTTCTGTAACAGACATTAGCACAGGCAAACAGTGGCTGCTAAAGGCCTGGGAAGTATGCATTGCTGTAGCTTAAACTAGTCCTGAACCGCATTAGTAAAGAACCTATCCATATGGAAATTGAGTGGCTTTTCAGTTTATCATGGTGCTAATACACTTTCTAGCACATCACTGATAGCTAGTTTAAATGTCTGTCTTTCTACACTCAGGTTAAAGACATCTACATTCATCCAGAGATGTTCACTATTGAACAGGGACTCCTGACTCCAACACTGAAGGCAAAAAGAGCAGAACTCTCTAAATACTTTCAGACCCAACTTGAAGCCCTCTATGCAAATATGCAGGAATAATAGGGTGGCATTCTAAACACCCATTGAGATTTCTGTGGAATACCAAAGCACTCCTCAGGACAGTAAGTCACCTACTGAGAACAAGATTGAATAGAGGAGCAAGAGGAATCTTAACAGGAAGATGATATATTTATACTTGCCAATTTTATGCCTTGGTTTGGACTTCATCACAATGATGACCATAAACTATTGTTCCAGTTGCCTTGCCTCTGGAATAGGCACAAGATTCCAAGTAACATGGAAGCTCTTGCTTTCAGACTGAAGCACACTGATGTCTAAAATAAGTGCTTAGGAAGCAAATGGGCAGGTTCTACTAAGCTTCCACCTTCATCAAAAAGTGGTGGTCCCTCTCCATGCCCTCCACTTATTAAACTATGAAATCATCATTGGCTGGAAGACTGACCATTCATTCATAGTGCCTCCAGCACTTTCTTAAGCCTGAAACTATTTGTATTGTGCTTCAGCTGCCTTCTGGTAACGACTGCTATGTGAAGCAATAAATTTTAATTGCACATTAAAAAAACCTATACTGTAGGAGTAATCATTTCTGCACAGTCCTTGGCAAAATTCAGTCACTCAGACCATAGTGGTAGAATGTCTTCGCAGAATGCTTTGTTAAGCAGAGATCTTAGCTCAAATTATAGCTGACCTACTGGCTTCCTGCATGCATACCACCTGAGCTACAGGGCAAACATGGGGTGATTAAAAACTGAGACCTCTATCCATCTGATAAGTTGAGTGAAGCTGTTTTTTGTCCATTGTTCTTACCTATGGAATACCAAGTCAGTCCAGTGTTAGTGCTGGAGGTTCCAGCAGCAAGCCCTATCCTTCCACTAAGGCCACCAGAAGTGTCCTTTCAAAGCTCTCCAGCAACTTACAACTTCATAACAGTTTTCTTAATTTTAGCTCATGTCTAAATCTCCCTGTCAAATTGTCTCCTAATCTACCAGGATAGGTTAAATAGGAAGAGAAGTGTGCAACCTGAGAATTTTTTTTTCTAGTAGCTATCAGGTGAGAAGTGCCTCATACTGTTGCACATGTCTCTTCCATTATCATTAATGGGAAGTAGCAAGCAGCTGACAACAGAAGGCAAGGAGGGGGGGAAGAGAAGGCTAAGCAGAGATTTAATTAAAATAATATACAGGAATGAAAGTCCCTCCCCACATAAAGCAAAAGCTTTGTAAAACCAGGAATTATTGGGGAACCAATCCAGTAGCTTTCCTTCAGCAGAAGAATGGAAACTTCATTTGTAAATCTTCCTGAGATGAGGTTTAGGCCAGGTCTACACTGGTATAACGACATTGCTCCAGGGTGTAAAATGTCCACACCTCTGACAGTTACCCCAACCTAAGCCCCAGTATAGACAGTGCTATGTCAACATAGCTACTGCCTCTTGTGGAGGCAGATTAGCTACACCTATGGGAAAGCTCTTCTATCCACATTGTAGCACTTTAGTGAAGACGCTACTGTAGTGCAGCTGTGTTGGTGGAACAGCTTCTGGAACAGGAATAATCTCCTCACTCCCACAGCTTCTCCCACTAGAAGAGACCCCTCTCTAAATGTTCTTTCAAAGGTAATAGTGACTACAGTCTACATTGCAGGTGGTGTGGTGTGTGGTTTTTTTTTTTTTTTTTTTTTTTTTGCAGCCCTGAGTCTCAGAACCCAGGTCAACTGACTCAGGCTTGTGTTATGGGACTAAAAGTAGCAGTGTGGACAATCCAGGCTTGGGCTGGAGCCTCACCTCTGAGACTCTCCCCCTCACTGGACTTAAAGGGGGGTGTTGCTCCCTCCCAAGCCAAAATGTCTACACAGCTACTTTTAGCCCCATAGCATAATTCCTAGTTAGTGCAGCTCAGAGCTTGGATCAACTATCATGTGGCTTTTTGATAGGTGTACCCTAGAAGTCAAGCCAGTTTTGTCAATCACTCTGATTAACCTAGACCCCTGATGATCAGGTGGTGAGTCTGATATGCCTGCTTAAAGGATACCACTAGGGTTGCCACTCTTCCACAGTGCTTGGTTCTCACTGTCCCAGAGAAGCTCTAGTGTAGCTGAGATCCACAGGACTTTGTGGTGTTGGGTTGTATTACAGTAGCATCTAAAGATGGGCACACTAGTGTTGTGTAGTGGACAACAAAGTAGTCCCTGCTCCAAACACTTGATTTTTCTCCACCCCAGAAACATAATTTGATCAGATCAATGAACTTCTTGGTAAGATCTACCTGGATATCAGAATGCATTAGAGGCTAATAAGAAAATCCATGATGACTGTACTTAACTTTTAGCAACCAGGCTGCTAAGGGTAGGTGTTCCAGGTCTGGATGAGAGTTCTGGTGGCTTCTGGGCCAGAAGAGGGTTGCCATACTTTATATTTAAAAAAAAAGAAAGATGGGCTAATTTGTTGCCCAGGATTCTATTTCTGTTGCCATGGAGAAGATTTGACCTCTACTTCTCCCTTCCCAAAGCAGGGAGTGACACTCATGCCTAAGTCCTTACCAAATTTGGTCCATTTCATGGTCATAAGATTTTAATCAAACTTCATGATTTCAGCTATTTAAATCTGAAATTTCAGTGGTGTTGGGGTCCTGAACCAAAAAGGGGGGTGGGGGAGGCAGGGCTTGTAAGGTGGTTATAGCAAGGATTGCAGTACTGCTACCCTTACTTCTGTGGTGCTGCTTCTGGAGACCGTGTTGCCTTCAGAGCTGGGCAGCTGGAAAGCAGCAACTGATGGCCAGTAGCCCAGTCTGAAGGCAGAGCCACTGTTACCAGCTGTGTAGAAGTAAGGATGGTATGGTATTGCCACCTTTAGGCAGAAGTAAAGAGCTGGGCTCTGTCAGTTGCCACCACTCTCTGGCTGTCCAGCTCTGCAGGCACCAGTGGAGAAGTTAGGGTGGCATGGTATGGTATTGCCACCTTTATTTTTGCACTGTTGCTTGCTGGCAATAATGCAACTCTCAATATAACCTTGTGACCTGTCCCTATAACTCCCTCTGGGTCAGGATCCCCAATTTGAGGAAACACTGGTCTCCCCCCCATTAAATCTGTACAGTAGACAGATTTCAGTCCAGGATGTCGTTTATGGCTGTAAATTTGGTAGGGCCCTACTCATGCCTTAGTCACCTGGAGGTAGACTTTCTTAGAACATAATTGCTTGCTATGTTGCTTTCTGTCCCTTTGAAGTAGCCAGTATTGGCCACTGCCAGACAGGATACTAGACTCCATAGACCACTGGTCCCATCCCATTGAGCCATGTTTGTGGTGTGGGCTTTTTTGCTCAGACACCACTGAGAGCTGTTTGAAGTTAACAAAAACATTGGATTTTTGGAACCATTTTGTCTTCAAAATATGTTTCCTTCTGTTTGAGCCTCCCTTCCAGCATGAACATGCAAGGGGCTAGAATAAAAACTGCTTTGGCTTGTAGCATGTTGGTACTGACTGCCCAAAAAGGGATATTGAGATCTCAACTACTTAACTTTGCATTTCATCAGGTGCATGGTTCCATCTTCTCAGAAGGAACAGCTTGAGAAACCCACTCAAGAGCAGAAGCAGTGTGGGTTAGCTGGCTCTGAACAGACAGTCTGTAACTCTAACCCTGCAGAGCATGTAAATGCTGCCTCACAGAAGGGATAGCACTTAGATTTAGCCAGCTCTTACGTGGGCATGAGAAGGAGTGCTGGGTGGAAGCAACCGTCATGCTACTAGCTACCTTGTGTTTTTGAGGGGGAGGAGGGAAGAGAGAGGGAGGGAGAAGAGGGAAAAACAAATCACTAACTACAGCACAGCATTTAGAATGTTATAAATGATCAGTGGAAATTGAAGTGCCAACTTCTTCTGCAGACAATCTGGTGACCGGAGTGGGATGGTGGAGCTTAGTCCTCCACCACCAGTGAAAGGCATTAACCCCATTAGGGAAGAAAGAGATGCTGTATAGAAGAAACTAATTTTTGCTGGAACAGGATAAGCTCATACTATAATGTAAAACACAATTGCATTTGTAACTTTAACAGAACTTTGAGGATTTATTTTAAACTGTTCACAATCTCCTGATTGCTCTTTGCAGTTCTAATTCTCAAGGTCTACACTCACTTTCATTATAAGTGAGGGAAGGTGGGTATTAACTCACATGTGGCTTCAAAGATGCTTGACAAACACTACCAAAACTAACTTATTCAGCCATCATGTACTCTGCAGGAATGCTAATGGGAGTTTAGTGTACTGCAGCAAGTTACTGCCATCTTAAAACAAACTTTATCTAAGCAGGAAAAAAACAAACACCTTCTTCCTACTCAGTGTAAGGTCAAATTCTCTTCCGCCCCTTTGAAATTCTGAAGCTTAGAGTAACTTAAGTCAAGTACCACTGTGAGAAAGTTATGACCTGACTCTCTAGGAGTAGGTCAATTGTATCAAAACTACTCCAGTACATAGTTGTAGTTACCACTTAATTTCCCTTAAGTAAAGGAATTCATACTGTAAAACAAAGCATGTTTTATTAGGATTTAGATGATCTTCAATAGACAGGTGCTATGCATGCCATAGTTTCTCTTACTGAATCTTGATACCTGCTCAGTTTTCACCTAAACAAATTCCTAGCCCTCATAGTTGTAGAGACCTTCATATGATGAACTTTGAGTAAACTTAAGGAACTATCTCCATAGGTAGAGATTTGAACAGCCTATTCAGCTGACCGGTTCATAGCCTCCACTGATATACCTCCATAATGTTTTTGATGCAACTAGACACTTTGGCTAACACCTGCTGCTGCCTCCACAGAGGAAGTTAATGGCATACTTCCTACGTTATTCCATGGAATCCTGTTTTTAGCTAGAAACTAGGGCAGCTAGGAATGCAGACAGGCTGAATGGTCTACTTGGAAAAACAGACATTCAAGTGAGTCACTGCAACCAGCTACAACTGTCAATTCTCTACTAAACATGAAAGTCATCACCAAGCTAGGGTGCCTGGCCAACACTGCAGGAATTAAGGCCCATTAAGCAGTTAGGCTAATGCCACTACACACCCTTGTGTATAGTGTCATTAGAACCCTCAAATGGTTGAAATCATTAAAGTAAAACCTAGCCAGAGTCATGGGTGGGGTGGGTATGTCACAGCAGTAGACAAGTATAGGAGTGCTCTTAAATTTGTTTCTATTGGACAGTGGCCTGGCTCTCTACACATAGCTTTGACTCAGTGCTTCCTAATAGATGACTATTGGGGATGATCCCAGCAGGAGAAGCTAGAAGCAGTTAGGACCAGTTTGAACTACTTAAGGGACTGTCAAGGGGTTCTAATGACACTATCTCAGCTCTCATCCCCCTGCATCTAATTTGACCAACAGCTCCCAGCCTCTAGGAGAACAAAAAACACTTGCTGGCTTTAAAAGGATTCTCACTGGGTACAAAGGAGAACTCAGACAGTGGAACTGGGAGGTGTGTGAAGTAGCTAAGCCTACCTTGGCTATCATTATGGAATGTTAACACTTTAAAACATGCATCCTGCTTAGAGGAAAAAAAAAAAAACCAAACGAATGATTTACGCTAAGTGCTAAATCAAATCAGTTTGGAGGAAGAAGGATGTTAATAGCTATCACCAATCACAGGATCCCAAAACCTGTTGCCCTGCAGGCTGATAAACAGTTGGTCTATACAGGGCAGCCTAGGAGTGAAGGAATTCTGAAATTCCACCTTGAGACAAGTAAGGTCACGAGGCCCAGCCCCTGTAGTGGGTGCTTGGAACAGAGGTGCTGCTAACTCTGCAACTGTGCCATTAATTAGGTGGACTTTGCTCCCTTACCAGAGTATGCAGAGGACATTGATTACAGTTAGTAGTAATGTTTCAATTCTTGATCTTCCTATCTCTAAAAGTTCCATCACTGTAAGCTCCTTTCAGATCCAGATCTTTTCCCATTTCTGCACCTGTAAATTGACCAGTGTGACATTTTAAACATTTCAATGCACAGTCATAATACACATATACAGAATACACATTGTTTATTTGCAATTGACAAAAGTTTACACATTATTAAAAGTCACAGGTAGCAAATCATACTTGCATTTGAATTCAAAGTTTACTCTATAGTTTTCAAGGGGGCACTTGGGACACACGGCCAAGTAATATACAAAGGAAAAGCAGCATGCATTAGCCATAGATACCGTTGTGGAAAAATTTAGAAATAAAGGTCCCTCAGTTTGCAATTAAAAAAATCCTTCATTTAAACAGTAAAGAAAACACAATCAAATCTGTCCTAAGGTGGAAAAACCTTTGTATCTCAAAGGCATCTATGTGGAATGGCTTCTTCAGTTATAAAAACATTAATAAAAATATATGCAAACCATGGCACTAGGGTACCCTTTAATTGTGAGAAAAAGAAGTCACTTTCACACCATATTTCCTGCATAAGTCTAAATATACAGAAGGTTTCAAGTAAAGGACTGTGGTCTGAAAGGAACATTTCCATTTATTCGTAAAGACGATGAGACGGCTATCTATTTTTCTTCTCTCCATCCAATGGTTGATCCATTTCAGAGTCATACAGGCATTTTTCCACACATTTCCTTGGGAACCAGCCTCTGACTCTCATTCCAGCTGGTGGTAAGAAAAGATACATTAATTAGTTATAATATAGCATTTACCAGGGATCCTCCTGTGTATTCATTCTAATGGATAAACATCATGTAACCCTCAAAATGCAGGACTTGACATTACTCACTCTGATGACTGGCTTAGGATCAGTGTTTACTGAAGTTAACTGCCAAAGCACATTTAGCCCTAGGCAGTCTCAGACCTTCCAAGAAAGGCACACACATCATCATAACTTATCCTCATCTTTCCTTGTTTCCAGGCTGATTCGGAGCAGCCAAAATTTGGAACTTAGAAATATCTATTCTGAAGCTGGTATTCCAAGCTGCTTTTCCACTATAAAGTATTAATTCCTAACTGTTTGAGATAGAAGCTGCTAAAAAAAGTCATTGGAATTTAAGTACAGATGGGCAGGGCCGGCGGGTGGGGGGGAGAGGGGAGGGGTGGAAGCCGGTACAAATTACCGGGGCCTGGCGGTCCGGAAGGGAGCCCGGGGCCTGGCTTCCCCCACCTCTCGTCGGCCCTGTTTAGCCGGTCCGCTCTTGCTGTGGGGCCCGAACCCACTCTTGGCAGCCCTGCAGATGGGGTTAGATATGGCAAGATGACAGTCAGAACTACTTGACTCTAAAATCTGATACATCTTGTTAGAAATTAATTTTCTGTAGAATTAGACCGAGAACTTACATACTGTTTATAGTTATGATGGTTCATAAAACATGGATTTAGAATCAGTCTTGATTCAGGGACACTAACAAGCTCCAGATGTTGGAGCAGTCTATTTTGCATTAAATATATTTTTTTAACTAAACTATTTATTTAACAGGTTCACAAATCATTGCCCTCTAAATACCAGAAATAAAATGATAATCATGACAACAGTGAGGGGTTTTTTGTTCGGAGAAACATGCAGTGATATATTCATCAAATCTCTGTTTAATAGGGTTTTACCAAATTACAGAATGAGCCTCTTAATACCATCCAGGATATGTTTCTGTAGAATTTATTAAACTGAGTGAAACTACAGCCTTTATTCCTTTATAAAACCTGGAGTATCCATCAAATGTTAATATTCAAAAAAGTTGGATCAGTTTGCTGGGTGTTTTTTGCAGCTGAATGTATGTCAATTCTATATTCTGAAGATTAACATTTACTATTTACCATATTTTAGTTAATGGAGTTATCTAATTAATGGTTTTTACATTTGCACAGTGTACCAACCTAGACTATACTGCTAAAACTATAACACGGATTTGCTTCTTGAAGAATAATTAAAAGTAATTGCTTTGTACCGTCAGTAGTTGAGTCAAGAACTTTGTCTCCATACATCCAGTGTCTGAAAAAGGTGCAAAGATATTCATTAGACAGTAGCTAAATCACACAAACTTCTCTCAATCAAGTTTAAAGGTATAAAGCCACTAACTTTAAGCCTCTAGTGGCCAAAAGCAGATCCCCTTTACACAGTGCAATTCTCGGTTCTTCAGTGCATGGGGTTGTGAAGAATGTTTTAACACCTTTAGTCACAGGGCAGCAGGCACCACTGTAATCTTCTACTGCTCGGTACCGCACCTGCCAATTTAAAGAGATCACAGACATGTTGTAGTGCAAGAAGTCACTCCTTTGCTGTCAGTCTCACTTTTCCATTAGCCTTAATTTCATACTAAAATCAATTCAAGCATACTGAGAATCTGATGTGTAATGACAACTACTGTCACAGCCACTCTAAAGTCTATGTTAACTGTTTAAAAAAAAAAAAAAGAAGATTGGAGTCATTCTTATCTTGTATTGTCATGGATGCACTTGTGTGCCTTGGGTATATAGTACTGGACTCTCCTGCTTATCAAATATAATCTAGAGAGGAAGAATTTAGTGTAAAATAAGATCAATATCTGAATTAAATAGGATTGCAGCTCTCTGTTTGTGAGAAATCAAAATTTGTATTTCCAAAGTGTTAAACTGGATGGGTAGTATTAAAGCTCCATTTTACCGAGAACTAGTATATCAGTAATAACTTACATTTATTGACACAGGAAACATGTTAGACTCCAAGCAACACAGAAATACTTACACTTCTTACTCGCTTGTCTGCTTTTTGTTTCAATTGCTCTATCTGCAAAAGATTATAAACAGGAGTTTAAGGCAGCATTTAGTATGAGAGCACTTACCAATTTTAAATACAAACTAAATAGTACCCTGAAATCTATTTCCTCCCGTTTAAAGTCTATTTATGGACACTCTGCCTTAAAAGCTTTATCTGTGGGGTAAAGCTGGAGTTATTAAGAGCTGAGACCTTCATGGAGTTTCCTTTTCTCTCTTTATCACTATTGTTTCTAAGGGCCTGCTCCCATTCCCACTGAAATGAACAACATAAAATCTCGTTGACTTCAGTGATGCCAGGTCACCAAATTGAACACCTCCTTTAGTTAGCACTATTGACATTTGGCCATCAATTAACCCATCCATTAGCTAACAGATTATAATAAATGCACACAAGAACTACAAGAGTCTGATCCCAAACCCATTTTCATTCAGAATGCAGAAGACGATTTTACCTCTCCGAAAGGAAGCATGCTTACTGGACAATCAAGACGACTGGCCTTGGCTTTAGTTTTAGTGTGTACAAGGAATATAAGAACGGCCATACTGGGTCAGACCAAAGGTCCTTCTAGCCCAGTATCCTGTCTTCCGACAATGGCCAATTGCCAGGTGCCCCGAAGGAAATGAACAGAATAGCTTATCATCAAGTGATCCATCCCCTGTCGCTCATTCCCAGCTTCTGGCAAACAGTGGCTAGGGACACCATCCCTGCCTATCCTGGCTAATAGCCATGGATGGACCTATCCTCCATGAATTTATCTAGTTCCTTTTTGAACCCTGTTATAGTCTTGGCCTTCACAACATCCTCTGGCAAAGAGTTCCACAGGTTGACTGTGCGTTGTGTGAAGAAAGACTTCCTTTTGTTTGTTTTAAACCTGCTGCCTATTAATTTCATTAATTACCCTAGTTCTTGTGATATAAGGAGTAAATAACACTTCCTTATTTACTTTCTCCACACCAGTCATGATTTTATAGACCTCAATCCTATCCCACCTTAGTCGTCTTTTTCTTTTTCCCAAGCTGAAAAGTCCCAGTCTTACTAATCTCTCCTCATATGGCAGCCGTTCCATACCCCTAATAATTTTTGTTGCCCTTTTCCAAACCTTTTCCAATTCCAATATATCTTTTTTGAGATGGGGCAACCACATCTGCACACAGCATTCAAGATGTGGGCAGAGCATGAATTTATATAGAGGCCATCTGATATTTTCTGTCTTATTATCTATCCCTTTCTTAATGATTCCCAACATTCTGTTCACTTTTTTTTGACTGCCGCTGCACATTGCATGGATGTTTTCAGAGAACTATCCACAATGATTCCAAGATCTCTTTCTTGAGTGGTAACAGCTACTTTAGACCCCATCATTTTATATGTATAATTGGGATTACGCTTTCCAATGTGCATTACTTTACATTTATCAACACTGAATTTCATCTGCCATTTTGTTGCCCAGTACCCAGTTTTGAGAGATCATTTTGTAGCTCTTCGCAGTCTGCCTGGAACTTAACTGTCTTGAGTAGTTATGTATCATCTGCAAATGTTGCCACTACACTGTTTACCCCTTTTTCCAGATTCTTTATGAATATGTTGAATAGGACTGGTCCAAGTACAGACCCCTGGGGGACAACACTATTTACCTCTCTCCATTCTAAAAACTGATAATTTATTCCTACCCTTTGTTTCCTTTTAACCAGTTACCAATCCATGAGAGGACCTTCCCTTCTATCCCATGACAGCTTACTTTGCTTCAGAGCCTTTGGTGAGGGACCTTGTCAAAGGCTTTCTGAAAATCTAAGTACACTATATCCGCTGGATCCCCTTTGTTCACATGCTTGTTGACCCCCTCAAAGAGGCATGATTTCCCTTATAAAAACCATGTGGACTCTTCTGCAACAAATTATGTTCATCTGTGTGTCTGACAATTCTGTTCTTTACTATAGTTTCAACCAGTTTGTCCGGTACTGAAGTCAGGCCTGTAATTGCCAGGATCACCTCTGGAGCCCTTTTTAAAAATTGGCATCACATTAGCTATCCTCCAGTCATTTGGTACGGAAGCTGATTTAAATGATAGGTTACAGACTACAGTGAGTAGTTCTGCAATTTTACATTTGAGTTCCTTCAGAACTCTTGGGTGAATACCATCTGGTCCTGGTGACTTATTACTGTTTAGTTTATCAATTTGTTCCAAAAAGTCCTCTAATGACACCTCAATCTGAGACACCTAAAAAGAATGGCTCAGGTTTGAGAATCTCCCTCACATCCTCAGCCATGAAAACCGATACAAAGAATTTATTTAGTTTCTCTGCAATGGCCTTATCATCCTTGAGTGCTCCTTTAGCATCTCGATTGTCCATTGGCCCCACTGGTTGTTTAGCAGGGTTCCTGCTTCTGATGTACTTAAAAAAAAAAAAATTGCTATTACTTTTTGAGTCTTTGGCTAGATGTTTCAAATTCTTTTTTGGCCTTCCTAATTATATTTTTACACTACATTTGACAGAGTTTATGCTTCTTTCTATTTTCCTCACTAGGATTTACTTCCACTTTTTAAAAGGAGTTTCTATTTTATATAAGTTCTTATACCACACACATCCCCACAGCATCTGAATATTTCCAGATTCTCACAATTAGATTACCAAAGGGATCCTTTGGATTGCATGCCTGCTTTATTTAATGGACTCATTTTAAGCGCTCTTTCCCCCCCGTCTCAAAAACTGATCCAGAGTGGGACATACTACTTTGGAATTATAAGTACCACTTGCTTTACCTACACCTGTTCTAAGTAAATACTGGAGAGGTTAGCTTTTATTGTCAGTGTAGAGGCAAAGAAAGTGTTTAATATCAAATAATAAAACCAGAATAGATCCTCAGGTAATTGTCACTTTTGATGGCAGTCTTAGCAGGCACCAAGAACTTGAACTTCCTCCTAGAAGTCCCTTCATAACAGGGTAGAGGCACTTTAAAGGAGAGGTGCATAGGAAGTTTACACTGCTGATATCCATGCTATAACTATTTTAATGAATAAATACTGTCAATGCTTGTCAATCCGTTACCATTCACAAGGACTAAATTTACAATTTATTCCATTCTGTTAAAATGAGACTTCGATATTAAAAACGTTGCAAAACAAATACTATATGATAGTTCTAGTAGTAGCAAAAAGAATAATTTATAGCTATAAAGATAAGCCAGCAGTGAAAGAGTGAATTACATTGTTAGCAGATACTGCTTCCTAGGGCTGAGCAATTTAAAATACAGGGTAATTTAAATTAGGATAATAAGATATAAATGAAGAGATGCTTCCTTGATCAGATTATAAAATAAAATTAAAAAAAAAAAAAAAAAAAGGACACACTTTTGTTAAGTGAGGCCGAGTTAATCGAAAGTCTTATATAAAAGTGTGAAGAATGAAAATAAATGGTATATTATTCTGCACTGATAAATCTGTTATACTGCTTGCAGCATATTTATAGTTTGATAAAAGTACACAAGGCAAAAGTTAAACTTTTATTTACCAAATGCAGTAGTCATTTATAAGAAAAATAAAGATTGTCTAAAACTTTTGATACATTTTTACACTAGATACCCTATTTCTATATCCATTCTCTCTGACCAAACAGTTCAATTAAAGATGCTGCAGAAATCTGAATAGGATGTACTGGAATTGTGAGGAAAAGTTACACACACAAGTTAGATGGGCAATGGTGACTAAGCCAGCTGGAACTGCTACATTTAGCCTTTCTTGGAAGAAAACTGAGGGTAGGAAGAAAAAACACACAAGCATCTTTTATGCATTTTTTCAGTAGGAAATTAATTTAAATGAAAAATAGAAACAGATTTAATCCATGCAAAATAAAGTCAGGTATAGCGACACTTAACAGGAAACATGAAGTAGTATGATGGGCATTTAAAATTCTTAAATGCAAAATTAAACATTTTGAATCTACTGTATTACAGATGGGGGAGGATTTGACAGAGCTTATATTTCCATTTTATCTGTGATATAGTTAGTCTTATTTTGTGTGGGGTTATTTAAAAACAGATTTATAATGTGTGAAGGTAAGCAGACATCTGAGGGGTGTGAGTGTGTACATGGAAAATAGCGGAGAGATCGGAGAAGAATACTTACTGTCAAAGTATACTGATGACAGCCTTCTCTTACTGGCCATTCGAGGCCATCTCCCTCAGGAATCCCTGACCACGTAAACACTTGTTTAAAGTTCTTCCATTTACTTCCCATGTCATAAGGAAAAATAAAGATCTCTCCCGTTTTGTAATATTGGATTCTGTCTTTGGCCTGCACACAGAAAACACATACATGACATTAAAAAACCAAAAAACCACACAACATGACTTAACAGCTAATACTAAGAGTGCCAAGAGTAGGGTTGTACAGGCCCTACAGTGCCATAAGGCCAAGAATGTGAGAGAGAGAGTGAAATCCTGCGAGAGTTTCCCTAGTTTGTGCCATTTTATAGCCTCGTATTGTTTTATTTTGGAATGTGTTTTACTCATTTATAGCATCCGTAGTGTCACCGGGTGCATGCATGCACATGCACACCATGGCAGCCATGCAAGGAGGCCCTTGCCTCATTCCCTTCACAGATTCCCAGGAATAATCCACAGGGGCTTATGTCTGGTCACAAACCTGCTTTCTTTCCACAGTAAAGTCTCCTCCACCCCAGTCTCCCACTGAACATGAAAATGGCCATACTGGGTCAGACAAATAATCCATCTAGCCCAGTGATTCCCAAACTTTAACAACCTGTGAACCTCTTTCACTAAAATGTCAAGTCTCACGAACCTCCTCCTAAAAATGAATATTTCCAGGGATTTTCTCATTTACCTGAGTATAAATTATAAAAGCAGTGATCTCGGAAATATAACATTTGTTTTTATGACATGCTTATTACACACTATTATTAATTACTATTTATCATTACAGTATTTTTATTACATTATGAAAGCGGCAACAAGTTCAGTTTCATAGCTTGTATCACTTTGAATAAGCTTGTTATAAGACAAGGCTCCTATGTTTCATCAAGGAGTATCAGATGTGAAACAGCAAGAAGGGATTTAAAAAGCCAATTCAAAGAGTTCCTCCTACATAAGCATTCAGGTCCTGAGCAATCCAGGCAAACAACGCACATTACAACAAAGCTTAAATTTGTTCTTCATAATAATTTTAAAAACAATCCTAGCTGCCTATTTCATTTTAAAAACAGCAAAAAATATCCACCTCCCTTTCCATTTCTTATAAGGAATCTTGAAGTTTAAATCTCCCCAGTGTGATAGAGATGCTTGCTTTGATCTGCTTAGCTCTTGGAAGTCCAGGGGCTCTGGGCTGCTGGCCCCGTGGTGCCTGGGGTCCCTAGGGACAGCTCTGTCCGCCATTAGGGATTTTTTTCCTCGAGAACTCCCTGTAAAATTTCACGAACCCCAGTTTGGGAACCACTGATCTAGCCCAATATTCTGTCTTCTGACAGTGGCTAGAGCCTGGTGCTTCAGAGGGAATGAACAGAACAGGGCATTTATTGAGTGATCCAGCCCCTGTTGTCCAGGCCCAGCTTCTGGCAGTAGGGCACAGCGCTGCCTCCTGTCTGAGTCTGGCTCCAAGCCTCTCACTAGGCACAGTTATTAGCCCGCTCCTAGGCTCTGCTCAGTCCCTCTGCATGCAGTCAGGGGCTTGCACAGGCTCCCTTCTTGGGCCTATGTTTGTTGGACTCTCAGGCCAGTCCTCCAACAGGTTCCCCAGCTGCTTCCCTGCTGAGCCTTTTCAGCAGCAGCTCTCTTCTCTTTCCCCCTGGTTGCCCCCACTTCCCTTTTAGTAAGGCCCAGGCACCTTCCCTTAAGTTCAACTGGGCAGCAGGTAATCAGTCACAGATACACTGGACCCTACATCCTCTCTTAAAGGGGCCAGTTACCCTATGACACTAGCAATGGGGTCAGTTAGATACACCACTGATTAGCTCACTATGGTCCAAATATTTGCTTGTTTTAAAAAGGCTGATGTCTGGCCAATTTTCAAAACTTGGTACAATGTGTTGCATAATTTAGAATTCATGGACTTTTCAGATTATATCATAACTTTCATGATATGTGCGCAGTTTGGTATTATCTGAAATAACGTCCACACCTCTCAAATGATTTCACATACATGTGCATTCTGAATGTTCTCTTTTATTACCTAACAACCTTTAATTCTTTAAGTAATAGTGACATCTAGTGGTACAGTCACAGAAGGATAAAATATATTTAATGCTGCGCAGTTTGAAATTTAAACCATTTTCTGTATGTGTATAGTTTTCAGCGGGAGCATATTACGACTTTATGAAAACGACAATCAATCTGTACTTGCAAAGAGTCTTACCACTATGACTCTGTGTTTGCACACAGAAGCCCAAAGGCAGTTTTCTATTCCATTTTAATAGGAAGCTGCCACACGTGGAGCCTCATGTTTTATTTGTACTGTGGTTGCGCTGAAAGACTCAAATTAGGATTAAGGCCCAATTGTGCTAGCTTCTGTGCGAACCCGTAGGGCCTTATTGTGCTAGGTACTGTGGTAACACACAGTCCCTGTCCTAAGGGGCTTACAGTCCAATTTAAAACAAGAGATAACAAGTGAATGTGACAAACAAGAGCAGGGGGAGGACGATGATAACAGGTCAGTTAGGTGCACAACTTGGTGGTTCCGAGTACTTAGGTTGTTTTTTTAAAAAAAAAAGTATCACCATCACTGACACCCTTACATTTTAGCTGTTGTTAGCTGGCTGATTTCTTGTTAGGTATTATAGAAAAAGTGGGTCTCACGGAGGGATTTAAAGGTGGTGAAGGTACTGGCCTTATGGATTAGTTTAGGGAGGGCTTTCCATACTGAATGAAGTAGTCATAGAAGAAAGCACAAAAATACTTGTTTTAACTCATCTCCTAGATGAGGTCAAAAGCGGCACCATTGCCAGAATGGGTGAGGGCGTGAGACAACAAAAGTGGCAAGCCTGGATAAAGAGAGAGTTGAGGACGGTCATCTTTAGTTCCAGATACAGAGCCACACACTTCGGGTAGCACAACTGTCCAAAGGGAAATAATGTATTTTCCAGGTTCATCTCCTATGCCCCAAATAAAAGATATCCTTAGAGCAGGGGTAGGCAACCTATGGCATGCGTGTGAAAGGCGGCACGCGAGCTGATTTTCAGTGGCACTCAGACTGCCCGGGTCCTGGCCACCGGTCCGGGGGGCTCTGCATTTTAATTTAATTTTCAATGAAGCTTCTTAAACATTTTAAAAACCTTATTTACTTTAAATAAAACAATAGTTTAGTTATATATTATAGACTTATAGAAAGAGACCTTCTAAAAATGTTAAAATGAATCCTGGCACGCGAAACCTTAAGTTAGAGTGAATAAATGAAGACTCGGCACACCACTTCTGAAAGATTGCCGACCCCTGCCTTAGAGGGTTTGTCTTCTATTTAGATATGTTTCAGTGAGTCTTGGGTACAACTGTGTATTGTAGGCAAGCTTAAATCTGTGGTGACCTGAAACAATGTTTTACAGTGCAACAATACCTTGGGTTTAAAGTCCGAGAGGCAAAATAATAAAAAAAACCGAGATGAATATAGTGCGCAGTAGTGTCGTGATAGAATATACTGCAGGATGTACTAGAATTATAGCCTACCTTATCTTCAATCCATGATTCGATTGAAGTTTTATTCCTCAGAATGACTTTCATCTAAAAAAAGTAAAAGAATTAGAGGAAGTTGGCATGGGCTACATCTAGGAAGTACATCAATTGGGCAAATTGTACTTCATTTAATATAACAGTCATTCCAACACTGTAGGGAAATGTTTAGGTTAAAAGTTCATGGCAATTTATAAAATATTACAAATATTAAAACTCAGCATGAATAAAATGTTTTCTAATCCCATCCTTATAGGGTGGATATGTGATTGTAGCATGGTAGTGAAGACGTGGTGGCATGGACTAGCTGCCTGAGTATATGTCCACTGGGAACCCGGGTACATACTTGGGTTTCTAGCCCACATTGAAGCTTATGCCACCACATCTTCACTATTCTAATTGTCCATGTTATTCTAAAACTAGCTTGCATATGCCTACCCCAGCTCCAATCACACCTTCACTTGCAATGTAGACATACCCTTAAAAATGTTCATTGTGCATTACAGGGGAGGCCTAAAATGTAATACTTTGCACTTGTACCACTCCTATCAGAGGATCTCAAAGCACTTGAAAAACAAAAAATGTAACACCACAATACCCATTATTATCCTTATTTCAAGGATGGGGACACTGAGAAAGAGAGAGGTTAAATGATTTGCTTTTTGGGGAACAGAACCCAGGAATTCTGACTCCCAAATCCTCTCTACCCATTAGATTACACTCCCTAAATTCTTCAGTGAAAGAAAATGATAGAAGGAATGAGGGAGAAAATGAAAGAGCGTTATATCGAACTTGCTTTGATACAGTGTGCAGCCCCCTCCCCCCCCCCCCCGGAGCCCTGCTTTACCGTGTTATATCGGGTCACGTTATATCGGGGTAGAGGTGTATTAGAAATGGAAAAGCTACAGAGAAGGGTAACAAAATCTCTCTCCATAGGAGATTAAAGAGACTGGGACTATTCATCTTAGAAAAGAGAAGAGTAAGGGGGGATATGAGAGAGGTCTATAAAATCAAAAATGGTGTGGAGAAAGCAAATAAGGAAGTGTATGACATCAGTAGCCACCCCAGTAAATCTTACAGCCTTTAGCTGTTTGTAACAAAAGCTGTTAAACTCACCTGGATAATAAACAACATACCAACTGCTATGGTTGTTCCTAATGCCAGTCCCAATGCAAATAAAGATGCAGCAAATGCAGACAATCCAAAAGGAATAATAGGAAGTGGGTCTCTTTTGGCTGCACTCATATCAATCTTTACAGAACTCCACCCAAAAGATATCTATTAATGGAAAATATGATTAAATTGCTGTTATTTTCCAATGAAACTAAACAAGTTACCAATGAGAAACCTGACTTCAAGCCTCTGCCAAGGTTTTTAACGCAGTAACAGTGATTCCTAAAAGACACACTAGTAGAGTTTCTCAATTTTTTTCACAAGTTTGTCCTTTGCCAGAAGTAGGTCTTTGTTAGATTAAAAGCTTATACTCTGTAGAGAACTACAGTCACTATCCTGTGGACTCCACAGCAAGCTGGTCCTAAATTCTGCAGCAAATTCTCTAAATTCTGTGGCACGCTAGTAGAAATTCATTGGTAGCTTCAGATAAGTATTATGCTGTCCACACATTTTCTGTTTACAATATGGCATAAGTTTGCATCCATAGGTTTAAAACAACACCACCAAAAAGCTAAAATGATGAAGGGGGCAGGTCACACTTCTCCATGCTATTGCTTCAGCAGAGGTCATTTTTCTAGTTATACTCAACTGGTATTTTAAAGCTTTTCTTCACCACCACGCAAGCTGGAAACAACTGTGTTTTAAAATGAAAGCTTAGAACTGGAAACATAATTCTGTGAAAAGGTAAGGATTCCATGGCAAATACTGCTTCTTTTTTATTTGAACTTCTCTTGATTTAAATGAAATTGCTTTAGGTTATTTTCAGTCTTAGACTGAGATAATCAATCTAGTCTGTTCTTGAACACAAGGGAAAAATCTCCTGACTTCTGGCAACAGGCAGAAAAAAAGCAAAGGATACCTGACCTGGTCACCATCCAAAGCATAAAGCAAAAAACGACCTGACCCCTAAAAGTGCTACCCAGAAGTTGTATCCAGTCAATAAAGAAACAAAGTGGGAGGAAAACACAGTGACTGTGAAGAATGACAGGAAAAAAGAGCAGATTACAGAGGGTTGGGGCATCTTTACTTCCATTGTTTACTTTAAACAATGCTTTGAACTTTCAAATGTGTTTTCTTACCCTGTTATAAAGCTGAGTGTACATGGTCATAACAAAAATGAAAGAAGCATGGATACATCCAAGTGGAGCTAAAAGGAGAAACAGAGTGAAGGATGCGTGATTCTGATACCCACAACAATTATTGATCCACGGACAATGATGGTCCATTTTCATCACACACCTAAGAATAAAAAAAATTTACTGTTATCATTCAAGAACTTTAGTGATATTTCACTGGACTGTACATCAGTAGTACTTAAATAAAAAGCATAAACTAAATTTCTGGCAATTCTCCCTCCATACATTAAAGCCTACTTGAGTTTCCTCTAAAAGAGCCTATAATCATAGAAATTAGAGAAGGTAAAGATATATCTGTTCATCCAGTCCTCGGGTTCTCATTTTTTTTTAAAGACAATCCATGAAACAATCTCCATTTTCCCTCCCACTCCTGATTCCCTGCTTTCCATGTGACTATTACAATTTTTGATTATGTGAAAAAGGTTTTATTAGGAGAGTACAAAATGAAAATAAACCGATTTTAAAGCAATGGGTGTAGCTGTTCGGTTAGATCCACTATTCTGTATCTTTAATTCCCCTCCCGAGGTGTGTACTAGATCTCTGTGTTGCCTGCAGTCCCCACATTTCTAATCTGTCCAGGTGACTGCAGTTTGGTTCCATCCTCATATGTACTTGCTACTTCTCTAATTGCTACTTCTCTAATTTTGATCACATTTGAATTTACACCAAACACCAGGATATGACAGTAAACAGCTAAAGGATGCATAGGTTTCCCCCCCCCCCCCCAATTTCTTTTTTGTTTTCATTTAAAGGGACAACTAATTATTAAATGATAACTAGTTTCACAATATTCAGTTTCTAACAGAGCACCTTTATGGCTTAGAACTCTTTTAAAAAAAGAAAAAAAAAGAAAAAGGATTTTTCAGCTCCTCTGCGGAGGTGTAGAAGCGTCTTTTTCCCTCTACAGGAGCCACATAGGACATCCCCAGGACACACAGGACATCCCCAGGCACTGCCCTCCCCAGTTCCCCTTCCTCTCTGTGCACGATCCCACCTGATGCTTTTTTGCTTTCAGCTCTTCTGCTGGTAAATATCACATTGCAGAGCTAATAGAAGAGCAAGTACCATCAACAAAATAGTGGACTATACAAATACCCAAAGTAAACAATCTGAAAAACCAGAGGGGAAAAACATTTTTCTTTAACTCTTTCAGCTAGAGATTAACTGTAAGAATAGTAGATATAAAATTTGCATATGGAAGTGTCCTTTTCAAAATTACAGTGTCCCTTTAAGTTTAGTTTAAAAGCTTCTGGAAAACCTACACACACAAGTTGCACCGATTTAAGATAAAATTAATTTAAAACTCTCTTTAGTTAAATGAATACAAACCCTTGTGGGCATTCATATATCAGTTTAAAACTGGTTACATTGGTTTAGTTTGTGTCTACAGATACAAATTAAACTGCTATAAGAATGTCCATACATAAAGTTGCATCAGTTTAAGGAAATACAATTATAAGTGTAATTTTTATATGTATCATTGAAACTTTGTGCGTAAACAGGTTCAGAGTGATGGACTGGGCTCTAACAGACCAATATACTTCAGCAGCGTAAAAGAAAGAGGTTCTGATAACTAGTTTGAGAACATGGTCAATTCTCTGCAGCTAGTCCCCTTACCTTAGAAAGGCTTAGAGTTTACTGACAAGCTATGAAAAAGTTAAGTATGCTCTACTGATGTTCTAAATTTTTCAAATATGTTCTTTTGTGAAAGGTTAACTGCTAACAGAACTTCACAGTTCAAGCGAATATTACTAAACTTCTGCCATCTCTTTCACAATCAATCGTTCTTGGAAAAAACAGTAACTTGTAGACAGGAGTCTAATTTTAAGTTTTTAAAAACAGGAATCATATACTGATGTACATACAAATGATAGTGCTGTCCCTCTGTTTCAGACTCCTTACTTCCTGTAATGCACACAATGATAGAGCTCAACACAGCCTTGATAAAATGGACTCAATTTAATGCATCAAATGTTAACAGGAATACATCTATGAGTATGCTGTAACTTCCTTCTTCTATGTTCTCAAATGGCTTTCAGATCAGGCACTGCTGAGCTAAATAAGTGAACTGTAAATACATACTGCACTGCAGATGGCTAGAAGTATTTGTGCATCTTTTCAAGCCACATTCCCTTCCCAGTGCAGCTATTTATGCTCTGACAAAACTATTTAAACTCGAAACAAAGCAACTGAAAGATTTATGAAGTGGCAGTTCACTGTGACTTAGAAAGTTTATACTATGGGTTTATTATGCTGAACCAGCAGGTTTTGGGGTATGCTTAAAAAAAATTTAGCTCTTGTTTCCTGACAAAGATTTCACAAACTTCCAGCCCAAGATTCCCATTAAAGTCAGTTTTATCCAGGTATAAAGATGGAAGAATTGGGCCCTCACTCAAATCAGTATTCCTTAAGTAAATGAAAAGTAGATGTTCGTTTTTTGGGCGGGTGGGTGGGAGGAGTCACCAGGAGATGAAAGTTTCCCAGGTGCTTTTGCCCACTCACCCCACTATCCAAATACTTTTCTATTTAAAAAATTCTTAATGGGAACTAATATTCAAATTTTTAAAAAAGAGCATATCTAAAGATGGCTGTTTTAACCATATATGCGCTCTATTTTCAGAACAGTAAGAGAAATTCATTTCCATTTTCAAGCAGTGTATTTTGATATTGGAAACCAGCACACTGTTCTGAATATGGAAGTCCCTGCACAATGCACAGTGCAATACTCCAAATAATATATATTAATAACTCACCATTAAAACCATAAACTGCTTTAAGCCAAGAACAAAAAAGAACACAAGGAATACCGTACCTGTTACATTTTCGGCAGTGGTGTGAACGTGGTGCTTTGTAAGACTGGCACACTTTACAGTACTGGACATACATGCAGTCCTGAGATTTTTCCTTTAAGCATAAGAAGAAGCATATCAGAAACAAATATGTAATTCCACTAGCAGAGTATGCCTTAGTACTTTCATACTATGATGCTTCTGTGCTTTGCTTTGTCTGGGTGTGGTTGGTCTCCACCCTTTTTAAATGGTAGGTAGAAGAGTGTATGAGAGAAATCAGCAAAACTTTTGGCTACCATTCCAATTAACTCTTTGTTAATTGTAATGCTTTACAAAAGAAATACATTTCCACCTGAAAAATGTAGGTCCTCACCCTGCAAGTTACTCTGCACAAGCAGGCTTCTGCGCAGGTCAACCTGTGTGGAATAACTGGCAGCGCTGAATCCTTAGAAATTTGTTTCTATTTATGTGCCTGTTTTTCTCTCTCAGTTCTGGACCAATCCGGACCCTGAAGGAGGTTAATGTAGCCTTAGGGCTAACTGGTAATGGCCTGAAAGGTATTTTATTCTACCAGTGATCAATAGGGCAGTGGTTCTCAAACTAGGGCCACCGCTTGTTCAGGGAAAGCCCCTGGCGGGCCGGGCTGGTTTGTTTACCTGCCGCATCCGCAGGTTTGGCTGATCGCGGCTCCCACTGGCCGCGGTTCGCTGCTCCAGGCCAATGGGGGCTGTGGGAAGTGGCGCGGGCCGAGGAATGTGCTGGCTGCCCTTCCTGCAGCCCCCATTGACCTGGAGCTGCGAACCGCGGCCAGTGGGAGCTGCGATCGGCCAAACCTGCGGACGCGGCAAGTAAACAAACCGGCCCGGCCCGCCAGAGGCTTTCCCTGAACAAGCGGCGGCCCTAGTTTGAGAACCAGTGCAATAGAGTGCAAGAAGTTCCAGCCAACCTCCTTGTCAACCCAACATGCTCTCGAGAGCAAGAGGAGGGGCCAGAAGGGGGATGGCATAAAGCCTGTGATTTCCCTATATAAAGTAGAATGCCCAGCTACCCTGTTAGGGCAGCTTTAGGGTCCCCCTGCCTCACCTTTCTATTGAAGAGCACTGTAAAGCCAGAACCGGGACCACTCCACTGGCACACAGTCTTCAAACGTTGTACCTAGGGTTGCCAACTTGGTAATATTTAAAAACTGAACACTCCAGCAGGAGTGCCGGAACCTCCCCTTTCCCTGAGGCCCCGCCCTTGCCTTGCCCCTTCCCCCTGAGGCCCTACCCTAGTTCGCTCCTCTTTCCCCCTCTCCCCCATTGCTCGCTGCTCTTCCCTTCTCTCCCACACCTATGTCCTGGTTGGGAGGAACTCACCTGCAGAGCGGAGGCTGGGAGCTGCAGCCACCTGACACAGGTAGGAGGCAGCCCTGGCTAAGTAGGAGCTGGCGCGGGTGATGACTCGGCACCTCCCCCATCTGCAGTAACTGGACTTCACGTGTCTGGTCAGTAGGTCAGACTGGACACTGTCAGGTCCCCTTTTTGACTGGACTGAAAACAGGCCCCTGGCCACCCTAGTTGTACCTCTGCCCTTCGATTATGTATAAATACTTTTTCAATTAGCTTGAGGAGATTGAAAACTGAGAACAAAAGAAATGCAACCTCCTACCTTAGCTTACAGAAGTGTGTTGAATATACGGCCATGGAGCTGGATCCAGCCCACATGATGTATTTATATGGCTCACAAAACATATTCACATTCACCAGAATCTAACTTATTTTTTTTAAATTAAAGCTTAGTTTTCTAACCTTCACGACTGCAGACAATCTTCCAAATGTGAACCAAGTGTAATAGATACTGACGTCTGCATGAGTGTGCAAACAGCCTGAAACAATGACTCAGAGAACACCACTGTTCCCTATTAATCTGACTGAAGTATCAAAAATAAAGTCGACAATAACACTACAGACTCAACATTAATTATTTAACCACTCATCATTTTAGTGGATGGAATGGGGATAAGAGGCAGGACTGAAGCACATTAGATTGGAAACTGGGAGTTGCTGGAGCGAAGGAAATTCAGAGACGAGAAGAGGGTAGAAACTGAAAGGCTGATGGTGAAGGAAGAGAAACAAAAGGCAGAGCTAGCGGACGCCCAAAGGACAGATTTTCTCACTGAGCAATATGACAAGAAAGCACTTACCAAAAAGACAAGAAACAATAACCAAATGTTTAATTACTACATAAAACCATATTCTCCTCCTTGATCTCTGCGCAAACCTCCTACTGACATTAGAGAATTTTCTATAACATATTTTGGGTAGTATACGATCCTGAATTTATACACCAACCCACTTATCATATTGAAATGGAATCCAACCCTCTCCTTCCAATGAGTTTGACACTCCTGGCTTACAACATGCTACTTTCACAGAATTTCTTAATCTACGCTGACAAGGCAAGCGAGGTTTGAGTTTAATTTCTGCATTGCCAGACTACTAGCAAAGATGACTATTAAGATTTCGTCATGAAAATTAACTATCAGTGAAAGTTTATTTTATTTCCTTACCGGTTTCCATCCTAAAGGAACATATCCAGGGCCAATAAACATGGCACTGAAGTAATTGTAAAGAATCATGACAGTCCAGTTTATGAGCATGATGAAATTCACACTTCCTCCTGTTGTGTCCAAAGGCCAATACCACATAACAGCATCTATCATAGCCATAGTAGAACATATTGCTATCACACCAAGGGCTATGATGGGGCCCCAGTGACATAGTCTCTTCAGTTCCTGGAGATTCTCAAACCTGATAACTGAACACAGTGCACCCATTTTGAAGAAGAGTATTTTCCTATTTCAAATAATATTCAATGTTCCTATTTTTAACTACAGTTTTCCATTTGTCATAAGTTTTCATATCTTCAATAACGGTCATGCCTCCAAATACCAGATAGTTAGTTGTGATCAAGACATTTCTAATGTTTGGAAGAGTCTTCAGATGTAGGAGCTCTTCACATCCATCTCAAGAGGACGATTTGCTTCTATTCCTGACCTAGAAACACAGAAATAGGATAATTTCAAAATAAAGGAAAACAAAATGTGTTCTGTAAGTCGATTGCAATGACAGAATTCAATGCACAGCCCAGGGAGCTGTGTTGTCACGTAAGCCAAGTTCCTATGAAATGATTACTTTCACATTGCTTTGATTTTATTGTGATATTAATGAGAGCGTACCTAGATCTTTGAATAGGTGTCTCTTTTATACTTTTAAAATCTAAATAAAATGCAATAATATCCGTTAAAATCATGAAACACCACATCAGTCATTTGGGATAACTCACAAGAGACCCACATCACAGGATTAACAAACCAGTGCATGTACAGCAGGAGACCATCAGTCAGTGACAGCATTTCTGCTGTAGGGAAGCAGTCTCGTAAGAGCCAGAGAGGCCGTAACTGCAACAATACGCAGCAGCATTCAGCAGGTCTTCAGCAGAGCCTGTCCTGCACCGAGCCCAGAGATCTGGATTACCTTCTCCAGGTGCTATGGTCAGGCTATTGGGAGAAGACATCTGAGCACCAACTCTGGCTCCCACATTCAATGGCTTATGTTCTGCACCAACCCCAGGGGATGGGGGGCCCTTCTGCCTGCCCCTGGGTTCCCCTCACACCCTACCCTTTGCCAGCCCCAGAGCCCAGCAGGGGAGAGGTGGGTCCCCCCGTACCGCTATGAGCCGAGCCCAGCCCAGAGCAAGGATCCTACTGGGGCCACCCCTCCCCCATGCCTAGAGTCCCTCTGTAGCCACCCCTCTCCCCCCAGCCCTGGATACCCCTTTGGCCTCCCCTCCCCCCTAGATCCCCACCCCAAGTAGCCTTCCCCTCCCCCCAGCCCCGGAGCCCCTTGTAGCCTCTCTTTCCCCAGCCGCCTCCCCCAGCTCACCTCAGCCCCTCCGAAAGCTCCTGCCATGCCATGCCCCGCTGAGCGCTTCCCAGCACTTCCGGCGGCGCTCTCACGTGACCCGGAAATAAGACTCTTCTCTTCCGCCCTCACTTCTTTTTTTCCGGCCCTGGCGGTTAAGCTCAGAAGTGGGTCCCCTCGGAAATCCTCCTGCCGATGTTGATTCCGGACGCAGTTCGTGGCCCCTGAGGGGACGATTATTCCCCGGGCTCGGGTCAGGGACTCGGCGGGTAGCGGGCGGGGGATGGGCAGCTCTCGGCGCTCCAGGGAAGGCGGCATCGCGGGGTCAGCGTCGGAACCATTGTCAGGGGTTGCCGATTCCAGGAGGGACGCTTTTGGCTGCGGCACAACGCGGAAGCCTCTTGGCCGTGAGCAGCTGAGACCGGCTTCTCCTTACCGCCGCCGTCTCCGGCCCGGACCCTGCCGCTACCATGTCCTCCGACTTCGAGGGCTACGAGCAGGACTTCGCGGTGCTGACAGCGGAGATCACGGGCAGGATCGGGAAGGTGCCCAAGCTGCTGGGCGGTGAGTCGGAGGGGCTGGGTGCCTGGGTGCAGGGCAGTAGGGCGGGGTACCTGCGTGGGGGAGTGTGAGGGCAGGGGGGCGGGGTACCTGCGTGGGGGAGTGTGAGGGCAGGGGGGCGGGGTACCTGCGTGGGGGAGTGTGAGGGCAGGAGGGCGGGGTACCTGCGTGGGGGAGTGTGAGGGCAGGAGGGCGGGGTACCTGCGTGGGGGAGTGTGAGGGCAGGGGGGCGGGGTACCTGCGTGGGGGAGTGTGAGGGCAGGGGTACCTGCGTGGGGGAGTGTGAGGGCAGGGGGGCGGGGTACCTGCGTGGGGGAGTGTGAGGGCAGAGTACCTGCGTGGGGGAGTGTGAGGGCAGGGGGGCGGGGTACCTGCGTGGGGGAGTGTGAGGGCAGGGGGGCGGGGTACCTGCGTGGGGGAGTGTGAGGGCAGGGGGGCGGGGTACCTGCGTGGGGGAGTGTGAGGGCAGGGGGGCGGGGTACCTGCGTGGGGGAGTGTGAGGGCAGGGGGGGCGGGGTACCTGCGTGGGGGAGTGTGAGGGCAGAGTACCTGCGTGGGGGAGTGTGAGGGCAGAGTACCTGCGTGGGGGAGTGTGAGGTCAGGGGGGCGGGGTACCTGCGTGGGGGAGTGTGAGGGCAGGGGGCGGGGGTACCTGCGTGGGGGAGTGTGAGGGCAGGGGTACCTGCGTGGGGGAGTGTGAGGGCAGGGGTACCTGCGTGGGGGAGTGTGAGGGCAGGGGGGGCGGGGGTACCTGCGTGGGGGAGTGTGAGGGCAGGGGGGCGGGGTACCTGCGTGGGGGAGTGTGAGGGCAGGGGGGCGGGGTGCTTGGGGTGGGCTGGCGTGAGTAGGTGGGGAGGGACCCAGCGTCGGTGCTACTTTCAGCCCCTGTGGCAGGTGCCGGGCACGTATCCCGGACACCTCGTTATCTGTAGGTCGCTGAGAGGGTCTGAGGCACCGCCCGCCTTCCGTGCGGAGGGACGCGGAGTTTGTAGCAGGACCTCCCCCAATATTGCATTGGAGTGTCCGCCGTTCCCTGTCAGACCGTCGCTAATAAGAGTCTGATAAACATGAAACATTTTCTCCATTGGTGGGGGAAGGTCTGAGCAGCAGCAGCAGCAGATGCACTGGAGTGCTGCCTGCAGGCTCAGGAAGGGGACAGTAGCTCAGTTTGCACTCTGGTCACAAGTGGAAAGGTATTTCGGTAACCATGGATGCACAGATTTTTAAAACCCAGCATAAGGGAGCATTGAGAGCATATCATTTGATCTTCTCCATAACGGGCCATAATTTTCTGGCTGATATAGAGCACATTGTTTAAAAAGACATTGCTCTGTGGTTGTACAGTATCAAGCACAACAAGGCCCTAGTCTGTGATTGGATGCTATGTAGATGCTACCAAAGTACAAGAAATTGCTTTGATTTTTGTAATTTCATAACCTCATTGGAGAATGGCTGGATAAATACATTAATCGTCTCAGCATAATCTCAGTTGTTCAACTAAAAAGAATAAAAAAAGATGAGGAGCGATAGATATGAGGTGGTGTGCTTCAGCAGACTTTTGGGAAAGACTGCTAATGGCCCTCTCCCCCACTCTGAAAGCAGGAGGGTGGGGGGGTGTAGTAGTGCTGCTTCTGCATAATACAAATTTCCTTTATATGGCAGAGCTCCTGAATCCCGCTGACCTTGTTTCCTTCTGCTGCATGAGATGGACCTGCTAGAAGCTTCCCTTTGAATTTATTTGAATAGGAGAACTTCTGGTTAATTTTTTCCCCAACATTCAAGAATTTAGCAGATGTTGAGAGACTATTGATTCGTTTAGAAGGATGACTCAACTAACAGTCCTTATTGTCACAATACATAAGTGTCCCAGTGGGGAACTTAACCAAGGCTGTGTGGTATTACAGAACCAACAAGCCGTAGGAACAAAAGACGTCTTGAGGAAGAAATATCTTCTGTGAAGGCAAATAGCGTTAGAAAAGCCAAGAAAATTTGGATCAGGGGAGTGGCTTCTAAATAGATTTTCTGTGAAGCCCCAGCAGGTCTTAAGGAAATTAAGCTGATGGCTTCTTGTGTTTTATTAATGTTCCTTAGTGTCTGAGAACTCTGTCCCTCCTAGGGTATGAATCAAAAGTATATTAATAACAGTTTGACTGCTTGAGCCAAAGGAGAATATCCCCTGACTGGTGATGCTTTTCTAGAGCTCTAACATCTAGGTGCTAAAACTGTTACATGCTTTCAACACTGTCTGTTGTCTGAGTTCTAATACTGTCCCCTGGCATGCTATATATTTGTAGGCAAACAGTCTCTCAACCTCTTCTTTAGTTTTCTTTGGGTGTGCTTTTTTCTTTTGTATTAAATGAAAGAGGGAATCCTACTTGCCTTCTTTACTTGGGTGTTGTAAGGATTACTTATTTCAGGACTTGAAAAATCTTTTTACCTATTTGCTAGTTATGGGGGGAGGGGAGGGCCTAATCTGTCATTTTTGGCAGGACTCAAACTTTAATTTAAAAACTTTTTAAAAAAAGAATTGTAGTACTTAAGCTTGTGAAGACTACTTCACACATGTAAACTGGTTCTGCATTATTTTCCTGAGCCTGCAGACAGACAGCCCTCTTTCTTATAGATGCGATGCTTTTGCAGGGCTATGATGGTGATAGGTACATCATAAGAATTTGAGAGAACAGAATAAGATGGGAGTGAAATGTGATTAAAACATGTCTTACTATTCAGATACAATTCTGAATACATTCAGAGAGCAGATTTCTTCTTTGGTCACTTGTCAGGGTAAAACTGCATTTTAAAATGACTTTGTCATTTATGTATTCTTTCTATTTGAACAACTAACGTTATACCAGGAAGATTAATGTATTTTTCCAGGCATTTGCCAATGACATTATAAAATTACAAAAATCAAAGAAACTTCTGGTTCAAATTAAGATTTTCTTGGTGTAATAGTACTGTTTATAATCTAAAATTAATGACAGAGGTTTAATATTATTAGAAAACCTATTGTAAAAGCTTTCAGCAGTTGTTATACTTTTATTAGTAAACAGTAATTAAGAAGTTACAGAGCAAGCTGATTGGTGAAAGCCAATTGCTAACAAAAGTTAAATGGAGACCATTATATTGGTTGAGAAATGTCCCTAATCTAGTATATTTAAATTCTTTTGACGTCAATTTCATTTTCCATGTAAATGTCTTGTATGCATTGTGAGAGCCTTATAATGGTGCTGATTGTGTGTGCACAGAAATGAGATACAGTTGATTTTTATCCGCATGTGGTTGGCAGTGGAGGCAATAGACATTTTGCCAGCATCATTTTCAAACTGAGTTTCAAACAAAAAATTTTGTTTTCAAACTGCTGTCAGGGAGCATGAAGAAAGCACTGCTGAAGATGATTCTGACCATCATTAATACAAACAGGGTGCTCCAGATGTATTGGAATTCAGGCAGGTTGGTGGCTTTGGAGGAGATGTCACCACAGGAACCACCATGATGCTGTGCGGATGCTGAAGGAGAAGCAAGAGGATGAAAGCTAGCAATTACTTCTACATGACTTTTTCCTGAATTGGCTTTACTCAGTAGAGCACCACTTCTGGGCTCAGCCAGCCTGTACTGACTGGTGGGACAGGACACTGTTACAGACTTGGGTTGACCAGCAGTGGCTGCAGAACTTTAGGATGCAGAGGGCTGCTTTTCTGGAAAACTGCACAGACCTTATCCTCGGTTTGCAATGCTAGATCACCTTCTCAGTGTGGAACGGCATGTGGCCATCACCCTCTGGAAGCCTTAACACCCCTGATTGCTGGTGGTCAGAAGCTGACCGATTTGGTGTTGGCAAATCTACTGCTGGTATTGTAGTCATGGAAGTGTATGCTGTTATTAAGAGGATGCTATTATCCTGGATAATAAACCTTGGAGATTATTATTATGATGTAGGGGATTATTGATGACTTTGAATACTTGTGGTTTTCATATTGCATAGGGGCCATTGATGGACGCCACATGCCTGTTTGTGTCTGTGACCCCACTGCCAGGCATTGGAATTAATCAACAGAAAGAGGAAGTTATTCTTGATTATACAAGGCCTTCTTGGTCATTATGGCAGGCTTGTTAACCGTAATGTGGGATGGTCTGGAAAGTGCCACGGTGCCAGGATCTTTAGACAACTTTCCTGTTTTTTGTAATGAAATGAATTTTTTTCTTCCAAAACCACTATGGACGTTAATGGAATTGTAATTCTATCTGTTATGCTGGGAGACCCAACTCACCCTTTCCATGGTTTGTTAATCCTTTTACTGGACACTTGAATAGAGAAAGGAGCTGCTTAACTATACCCTGAGTAGCTGCAGAATGACGGAAGTATGCATTTGGAAGACTGAAAGGAAGGTGGAAGCGACTCATGACCAGGCTGGATGCTTCAGAGAAAGATCTGCCTTTTGCACAATGCACAGCGACTATGAGAGCAAGGGAGAGCCTCTCCAAAGGGTAGGAAGTGGCGAGACATTATGAACAGCTGGAATGGAAAGGAAATACTATGTATAGGTGTTGCACTTGGAAGTCAGCAATATCTTGTAACATGTGCACCAAACTAGACTACTATCTTTACCTAAACGTCTCATTCTAATACTGCTGATCAGTGCAAAGTGCTGTGTGAAATGGGCCATAGAAGAAACTCATCCCGCCCAGATATCTTTTCCTGAGGATGCCTCAGACAGCAAGGGGCCTATGGCCACCCACTGAGAGTCTGCAAATGGTGATATGCTCATGTGACCCTGGACTCCATCTTGGACCAGTAATTTACCGCACATAAGGGCTATGGGCTTCATTTGGGACAGTACATTTCCATGCACATGGCAGAGGATATAAAAAGACACCTGAGACCTCTCCATGTTGCCTCTTTTTCCTGCCCTAATTGTCTGGACTATGGATTTCAACTAAAAGGAGCATTTTGAACTATAGACTGAAGACCTTCCAATCTTTTGGAAGTTACCAGAGAGACTTTACAAGCCAGCAGTCTATTCCATCAAACCTGATATAAGGACTTTGCAATTATTTGTATTTATATGATCTGTTAACCATTTATAACGCCGTTCTTTTCTTTTATTAATAAATATTTAGTTGAACTCTGGGGGAGTTTGGTCAGTAAGTGCTGGAAATGTGATGAAAAACTTTGCTTGAATTTAATATACTGTAATTTTTTAAGTTAGGCACTAAAAAGCATTTTGTCTTTATTTTCTTGTAATCATTTCTGAATGTTATGCCTCATTGCTTGTACTCACTTAAAATCTATCTCTTTGTACTTAATAAACTTGTTTTATTGTTTTATCTAATCCAGTGTGTTTAAATGGAAGTGTCTGGGTAACTCCATGTAGGGTGGTAAATTGTGCGTATATTATTACCTTTAAAGGAATAACGGGCTTCATATAGTTGGACTGTCCAGGAGAGGGCTGGACAGTATATGACATACATTTCTGGGGGGAAATCTGAGATTGGGCGTGTGTTGGGGTCACCCAGAAGTATGATGAGGCTGCTGAGAGCCAGAGTGTAACCCAGGTGTAGTTGGCAGGCTGTAGCTACATACAGACACTCACAGAAATCACAGGTGTGATTTGCATGCTGGAAGGCTGTTTGTGAGCGGTCCTGGTGGGAGCTACTATCAGCAAGGTATTATAAAGCACTCAAGGTTGCAGGGCAGGAGTGACACAGCCCCTCACTGATCTGGATTGCACCTCAGTATGTCACAATTATATACTAATTTTACACCAAAAATAATCCTTTGTGTCAGATACTAAGAGCTAGATACGCTTTTTCTAAAATTGTATACATGACTTTTCTTTGCTGCGAAGAGCAAAATTTTATTTCTCTCTTCATAATTCTATTTTAGATGAGAAGAAGCAGATGGTTGCAAATGTGGAGAAACAGCTAGAAGAAGCAAGAGAGCTGGTATGTCACAGAATTTCAAATGTTATATGAAAATTCCCGTGGAACAAATAAATGAAAGTACCATTAATGTAATATTCAGCATATATTCAGAAATAATGTCCTGTCCATAGTAATGTGAGACTTTTATTAGAATATGAAACACAAGCAGGAAATGTCTCAAACCTTACAATCTTCTGTTAAGTAACATATTCTCTGTACCTTTGTAGTAGACTTTTAGGGGCTTTGAGGTATGTTTTTAGAAATCTGTGTGTGGTAACTTTAAAAATAACCTTTTGTATTTCTGTAATGCCTGAATATTGGAAGATCTTAAAGTGCTCTAGAAACCCTAATTAATATGACCTGCCTAATACTCTTGTGAAGTAGATATTGGGTAAATTGAGGCACAGAGCTGTTAAGTGAGATACTCAATATCTTACTGGGATTTGGTGGTAGTACTGGATACTGATCCTAGAAGACATTGTCTAGATATTGGATATACTTTGTTCAAAGTGTTCTACAGAGACCCCACATTCCAATAAACAGCTGTGGGGTTTTATAGTATTCCCACTATCAACAGTCCTATTTCTTATGTTAAAAAATAGTGCAGAAATTATAAGAAGGAAAAATATAGGTGCTAGAACATTAAATAATGGATTTCAGGTGGTAAATATCCCAATATGTGACTTGGGTGTGCCCAGATTTTCAGGGCAGTTATTTATTGTATGTATTCATGCAGCAAGTTATGTAAGAGGAGTATGTGTGAGTGGGAGAGAGGAAACACTGCTTGTAATAACATCCATGGATGGAAGGCAGTATAAGAGTGCAAATTCTTTTTCTAATGTTTGTTAAATTTATATCAACATGAGAAATGTAATCTTAGCCTTTCATCAAAGCATTAACTTCTTCTCGTAATATGTAGCATGATGAGAATTTCATCTGTGCCCCTTGTGTGGGAGGTTTGGAGCACTTCAACTAAAGTATACAAGTCTTATTGCTTATATTCTTGTTATGCAGGCTAAAGGCTGGGTTCTGCTTTTGATTGTACACACATGATTCCTACTGACCTCACTGGAAGGCCTGTATTTGCTTCTGGTGGCTGAAATGGGTCCTTATTCTCATGAATTCTCAAGCCAGGCAAAGTCATGGAAGCTCCTAATTGTCGGAACTGTTTTTCCTCCTTCCTCATCTTCCCCAGTATAGCTAATAAGGCTCCCTGTTGAATCCTAGTAATTACTCAGGACAGAGCTTCTTCATAGTAAATGGAAATAAATTTTGTTTTTTGCAAGTCCAGCAAACAAGCTTTGTGGTTCCTCTTTGCCTAAATGTCTGGGGTGCAGTTTAAGTTGCGGCTGAGGGGACAATGAGATGTGGTATTCAATTGCACCTGAGGTTGGCTTTTTCCATGTGGTGAATAGCAGTTTGCTTGTGGGGGATTTGGGCTCCTTGTTACAATTGGATTATGAGTTTGATCTACTAGTTTCAAAAATATAGCCTGAGCGTTAGGCTATGGAGCTGAATTTAGTGATTCCATTCCTAGCCTTTCTAAGTAATTATGTCCGTGACCCCGTTACTGTTTATGAGCACTAATGATGAGTTCTGTTTAAACTGTACGCACTCCAGCGCTGGGACCATGTCATATTCTTGTTATACATTTTATGATACTGTAGAAATGCTTTTTTACTCCTGAGCATGGGGATACAAGAGGGTGATACGGCCAAAGCAAATTCATGGTGTTCACTTACACAGCTGGAGCCCTTGTTTCACAGTCAGAGCCCTCCTGTGGATAGAACCATGGGCAGGGACTTGGGAGATTTGGGGTCAATACCTGTCTTAGCCACAGACTTTCTGTGTAACCTTGGGAAAGTGACCTAATATCTGTGTCTCGGTAGCCTCGTTCAGAAAGAGGGATACTATTATTTCCCTACCTCGCAGGTGTGTTCCAAAGATAAATTAAATGATTGCTAGGTGCTCTGATATGATGATGATTGGAGCAATGCAAGTACATAACAGACCTTCTCTCTTCCCTCTCCCTCACAGTATTAGTACAAGGCAATTACATTGTAAGTGTTTCAATGACAAATCATTCAAATTTTGGTTTTCTGTGCCAAGTAATTCTCTATCATTGCTTGTTGAAATGAGCAGAAATTGACTTAATGACTTATTTTTCTCCTTGTGTCATAGTACATAGAAATTTGGATGATTATTTTCCCCTGAAGATTAAAAAGAAAATTCTCCTTTAACATTTTTATCCTAATGATGATCTTAATTTAATGTACTGCATTTTTCTTTCACGCTTTTGTTTTTAGATCTCATCGCTAATGCTACTGCAAGTGCTTAATGCAATTATTGGCTCTAAGCAATTACCTAACATGTCCGTGATTAATGCCAAGGCTTGGATTTAATAATCAATGTGAACAAAAACTGCTAATAACAGAACTGATTTAAAAAGTTTCCTTTTAAAGTAAGGGCTACAATAGAAAAACAAAACAAACCATTGCCCTAAATTGCTACCACTTGTAGTCTTGGTACATAGATTTGTTCAGTTGTACTATCTGATCAAAGAACTATCATTGGAACAAACTTTTCTTGTTTTAATTCACTTTATTTTGCTTCCTTCTTGGTAACAGAATTTGTTGACAGTGCTTGAATTTATTTATGATGCCTAAGGGTTAATTGTGTTTAACCCATGTTTTCTGCCTTTTTAGCTGGGTCAAAGTGCAATGCCAACTGAATGAATAGAACAGGAGTACTTGTGGCACCTTTGAGACTAACAAATTTATTTGAGCGTAAGCTTTCGTGGGCTACATCCCACTTCTTCGGATGCATAGAATGGAACCTTCCATTCTATGCATCCGAAGAAGTGGGATGTAGCCCACGAAAACTTATGCTCAAATAAATTTGTTAGTCTCGAAGGTGCCACAAGTACTCCTGTTCTTTTTGCGGATACAGACTAACACGGCTGCTACTCTGAAACCTGAATGGAGTTGGCTTTGGATGTGTAATTTCTTTCAGCCTCCTAGACTCCATTAACAAGAGTGAGATCTAAAATAAATGATATCTCAAGTAAAATGTAATAATCTTAACTTCCTATATGTAGGAATGCTATTTTGATGGTATTTATGCTTTCAAAAAAACACAGTAGTCTAGTTCTGATGCCACACTTCAGGAAAGATGTGGGCAATTTAGAGTCCAGAGGAGAGCAACAGAAATATGTCAGGTTTTCTAGAACTTTTATTATGAGGAAAGGTTAAAATATTGGGCATGTTTAGCCTTGAGAAAAGGAGACTGAAGGGGGACCTGATAAATCTTCAAATATGTTAAAGGCTGTTTTAAAGAGGATTGTTATCAGTTGTTCTGTCTTTACTGAAATTAGGACAAGAATTATAGAATATCAGGGTTGGAAGGGACCTCAGGAGGTCATCTAGTCCAACCCCCTGCTCAAAGCAGGACCAATTCCCAACTAAATCATCTCAGCCAGGGCTTTGTCAAGCCTGACCTTAGAAACCTCTAAGGAAGAAGATTCCACCACCTCCCTAGGTAACCCATTCCAGTGCTTCACCACCCTCCTAGTGAAAAAGTTTTTCCTAATAGCCAACCTAAACCTCCCCCACTGCAACTTGAGACCATTACTCCTTGTTCTGTCATCTGGTACCACTGAGAACAGTCTAGATCCATCCTCTTTGGAACCCCCTTTCAGGTAGTTGAAAGCAGCTATCAAATCCCCCCTCATTCTTCTCTTCTGCAGACTAAATAATCCCAGTTCCCTCAGCCTCTCCTCATAAGTCATGTGCTCCAGCCCCATAAACCTTTTTGTTGCCCTCCGCTGGACTCTTTCCAATTTTTCCACATCCTCCTTGTAGTGTGGGGTCCAAAACTGGACACAGTACTCCAGATGAGGCCTCACCAATGTCGAATAGAGGGGAATGATCACATCCTTCGATCTGCTGGCAATGCCCCTACTTATACAGCCCAAAATGCCGTTAGCCTTCTTGGCAACAAGGGCACACTGTTGACTCATATCCAGCTTCTCGTCCACTGTACCCCTAGGTCCTTTTCTGCAAAACTGCTGCCTAGCCATTCGGTCCCTAGTCTGTAACGGTGAATGGGATTCTTCCGTCCTAAGTGCAAGGCTCTGCACTTGTCCTTTTTGAACCTCATCAGATTGCTTTTGGCCCAATCCTCTAATTTTTCTAAATCCATCTGTATCCTATCCCTACCCTCCATCGTATCTACCACTCCTCCCAGTTTAGTGTCATCTGCAAACTTGCTGAGAGTGCCATCCACGCCATCCTCCAGATCATTAATGAAGATATTGAACAAAACCGGCCCCAGGACCGGCCCTTGGGGCACTCTGCTTGATACCGGCTGCCAACTAGACATGGAGCCATTGATCACTACCCGTTGAGCCTGACGATCTAGCCAGCTTTCTGTCCACCTTATAGTCCTTTCATCCAGCCCATACTTCTTTAACTTGCTGGCAAGAATACTGTGGGAGGCCATATCAAAAGCTTTGCTAAAATCAAGAAATAACACATCCACTGCTTTCCCCTCATCCATAGAGCCAGTTATCTCCTCATAGAAGGCAATTAGGTTAGTCAGGCATGACTTGCCCTTGGTGAATCCATGCTGATTGTTCCTGATCACTTTCCTCTCCTCTAAGTGCTTCAGAATTGATTCCTTGAGGACCTGCTCCATGATTTTTCCTTGACTTTCTTCTTGTTGCTAACATACCTGAAGAAACCCTTACTTAATCTGGAGCAAGGGAGATTTAGGTTAGATCAGTGGTTTTCAACCTTTTTCATTTGTGGACCCGTAAAAAAATTTGAATGGAGGTGTGGACCCTTTCGGGAAATCTTAAACATAGTCTGCAGAGCTCCAGGGGACTCCAGGTGTTCCCAGGGAGGTTGTGGGATCGCCATCACTGGAGGTTTTTAAGTACAGATTGGACATACACCTGTCAGGGATGGTCTAGGTTTACTTGATCCTGCCTCTGAGCAGAGGGTTAGATTTGATGACTTACTGGGTCCCTTCGAGACCTGTATTTCTATGATTCTACGATACTTGAGAATTAAGAGGTTGTCTTTTTGAAACACAAGAGATTGCATGTAGCTTAGCACTCCAGTTATGTATGCATCTTCTTTCCCTTGACGGTAACTTGGCTGTATAGTACACAAATTTCATGTTTAATAAAGTTGCATTTCAGAATGTGCTAAAGTAATTTTCTCATATTATTAGAAAATAGTATTTGTGTGGCTGATAGGCTTAGTTTTGTTTGCTCTAAATACTTTTTGTTTACCTCCGGTCTTTAGAATCCAAACAGTATTACAGTTCACATAAAATGCTGAAAAAAAGCAAGCCTTAACAATTTGTTTGCGTAATTCTGTGCAGCTAAGAGGGAGACTGCCATTAATGGAACCGTAGGCCGCTGTGAAGTCTCTCTCTCTCTCTGATAGCTTTCAGAAATCATTGTTCGCAGATAATAAATTAACTTTTTATTCAGAAGGTATTATCCTCTCTGAGAACAAATTGGTTAACATTGGATAAGAATTTCTGTTGCACAGTAAATGTCATAAAGGAATGACCTGCTGATCGTGACATTTTGAAATGAAAAGGATAACCTTGGACCTAATTGTAAATTTATGTGTTTTATGACAACAACATCATGGTCAAAAAAATCTGGTTATTTGACATTACTAGCACATAGGACACTAGTGGATTTTTTTTTTAAATGGCTATTTGAGGGAACTGCAATCATTACCTACTCTTTGCCTGGAAAAAAATGGAAGGACACTAATATGATATTTGGTAATCTATTATACCAATAAATATTCTAAAAGCAGTTGTTGAACTGTTCGGTAAAGAATCCCAAATCCTCTTTATGTGACTCTACTCCAGCACTAACCAACATGTGGAAGGCTTTTTGTAAGAACAGCAAGTAACTGAGAAGCCTTGGTTTTATCTACGCATCTTTGTTACTTACCACTATGGTGCCTATATGATGTTAGGAGTAAGGCTCACTCATTTTGGATAGACTCTGGATTAACTTCCAGTGTCAAGCATATTTTGGATCTATGGGTGAAGCTAAATGATCGAATGAGGAAGGCTCATGATCTAACGAGGTAAGTAGATATGTAAAAAGATGCTCCTTTTAAACGTGCTGTGGGAGTATTTATTTGTAATTGTTTTTTTATTATGTTCAAATGCCAGATTCCACTTGTATGGACTAATTCTGCTAGTTATTATATCACCAGGTTGGTTTTATTAAGTATTAATACTACCATATCTGTACTTGCATAGGGTGCTGTCTGTCAGCTGAGTTTTCATCAGGGATAAGTAGGCACTTTCCATGGCATATGCTACCAAGTAGTTTAATTTGCTTTAATAGCACCAGTATTTATCAAGTGCGTGTACTTAGTAGCAACCTGCTAAACATTCATGATTCTTTGAATATTGGGGTGCTTCCTTTCTTAAGCTGCATTGACTAGAGGGGAACAGGTCTGCTGTTACCTGCAGGAGAAGGCAGCTGGTACACAGTACAAAGGCAGACACAAAATAGAGCATATTATTGGATACCTATCATGTGCATGTATGTGATTGTCATGAATTACTGTATTAGAAATCTTTTTTTTTTTTTTAAGTAGGAAAATTGGGTAAAATGTGTAACTCTTGCTCCCGGTTGAGATAAAGCATTTTTGATACCAGTTGTATTTTTATTCTGTTTCAGGGGTTCTCAACCCATTTATTATTGTGGGCTGTATGTGCAGCTCTCTGTGTGTTATGTGGGCTGCATCCACTATATATATATATATATATATATATATATATATATATATACATACACACACACACACACACACTACCTGTACGGCCGTGAGGATGTCACATGGGCTGCAGCTGTGAGGTGATAGGGCCTCAAGTGGCCCGCGGGTTGAGAACCACGGATTTATTTGCTTGTGGCATCCAATTCCTTCCCTAGTAAATCTGATATTTTGTTTGGGGCGGGAGTGGGGCGGACTCCTCTATGCATAGTAAATTCTGAGATAATCTGTCTTCATAGAGGAGGCTATGTATACTGGCTATGTATACTGGTCCTATAGCACACTTCAATAATTTGCCCATTCTTTGTTCTTTTGCAGTTGACTATAAAGATATTCTAAAAAATAATAACTAAAGGACACATCATTTTTGAAAGGCTAAGATTTGTACTAGAAATGGGCAGGAGTGTTGTGCTGTGTGGTCTTCTAAGCTTGCTGTGGTCTATTCCTAAGCTTTGTTCTTAGCCAATGGGGGTGTGGGTAGGTTATGTTGAAACATATGTGAATCAAGAGATCTAGCCATATTTTCCAATTTGTCTAAATTTATAATCTGTTCCTTATTATGAAATAAGAGTAGACCGTAATACTGCTGTTGTGGGAATGATTCTGTACAGCTGTCCCCACCATTGCACTGTAAGAACTGAAAGAATACATCTCCCAGGATTACATATTACATACTTTTCCTTTAGCTTCCATTGCATTATGATTGAACAAGTATCGGTAATAGTAGGGCAAAAGATACTTTTTAAGTTTACCTTCAGTTTTCTTTTTTCATGCTTTTCAGGAAAAAATGTTGCAATCTAGCTCTACTCACCTTGATTGTATTTGAAAGACCAATATAATATTTGTAAGCATGCATGCTGAAATCTATGAATAAGCATGAAACTTGATTATATTTAATAGCTGCAGAATGAAATCTGTTTTCTCTGCTATAGTATATATACTGCAGTACCTCGCATGATATTCATGAAAAGTTACCAGCCTAGGCAAAAAAAAAAAATCTCCTTATCTACCCTCATGATGACAGCAAGGAAGAAACTTTATTATTTTTCACCGAAGCATGTAAACTTATGCACTACTTATATATCGTTTGGGACAGCAAAACCATGTTGTTTGCATAAAGGACCAATACAGACTAATCCAAAATTTTGGGCGGGATATACTGCTCCCCTTCTAAAACTGCTGCAAGCTCATTTAATGTGAAAACTAAAGAAAGAGAGAGCCAATAAGCAGCCCAGACAGACTCCCATAATGATGGCCATAGCTCAACTTTTCACCCTAACTGATCATATCTTTAACTCTGGCCACTCTTTGGCTATGAAGGTTTCTCAAAAGAGAGAGTAACTTAAAAACTATGCAAATCCTCACAAATTTATCCCAGAGACTCTCTCTCTTAATGGAATCAAAATCTGATTTCAGATCAACGAAGGCTGTATAAAACTTCCCCTCTTGGTGGAACAAAGTTTATAAGTTGGGTGAGAGAGGGCAAAATAACTGTTGGTAGAGCAGTCCTTCTTGAAATTGGCTTGTTCCTCAACAAATAAATTACAACTCTTTCCAGTCCTCTAATCTCCACAGGAGATACTTGGTATGGATATTAACAACCATGTCTAAAAGGCTAATAGGTTGATAATTTCTAGGTTCATTTGTCACTTTGGGGGAAAGGGGGGGGCAATCCCTACATATTTTTATTAGTAAATAATTTTGCTAACACAGGGGCCCATCAAACAGTATATTCCTTATAGACTTCTGCTGGGATAAAATCCTCCCTTTTATTACATTGGTTTTATCAAAATTCTGACTTCCATGGTGGAGACTGTGGGCCATTCTGGATAAGGATAGCAGGTGAGGTCCATCGAGGTAGACCAAACCAAAGGGTTAATAGATGGATTATCATTGTACAAGGCAGAAAAATGTCTCTCCAAAGCATGTCTGGGAAAAGAGCGTCAAATTTTACGTTAATCTTGTGGTAGACCATTGCTGCCATCATGTAAAATAGAGGAGATTTTTGTTTGTGGCAGTGAATTCAAATTTCTTCCAAAGGACCTTTTGATGATGCAACTTTTTCTTATTCAGCATTTTTTATAGTCGTTTCTAAGGATAACTAATATCTTAATAGAATAAGAGGCACTATTATTTCTCAGATCCCTTGCAATAATCTGAAAATGTTTTTTATAAACTGAAGCAATCCGAGTCATGACAGATTCTCTTATCTTCTAAAGGATTAAAAAAAAAAAAAAAAAAAAAAATTAACGGTTGAATCATCCTGTAATTTAACAGTCTCAGTTTGTGTGTGCTTGTGATCAAAAATTAAGGTCCAAAAAGCTTATTCTTCAAAACTTAACAAATCACTGGGTATGAGCTTCTCTCTGACTTGAGGCTTTATTACTACTACTACTATCTAGTGCTTCTCATTAGATCTCAAATTGCTTCTCAATCTTTAATATATTTATCCACAGCACCTCTGCAAAGTTGGCAAATGTTAGAAACCCTATTTTTACGGATAGTGTCTCTGAATTAATTCCCTAAGTGACTTGCCAATGGTGATATAAGAAGTCTTTTGGTGGAGTAGGAAACTGAACTTGGGTCTTCCAAGTCATAGGCTTGTGTCCTAATCACTGTACCAAATAACTGATTCCACTTAATATATCTTGAGTTTACACTTTCAAAATCAGGAGTAAAACACAATCTGTCAAAATCCCTTTTGGAAAAAGTGGCTGAAGGGCAGAAATTCACCTCCAGGTGTTAACGATCACTGTCTGTAAAAGCCACTATAAAACTAGAGAAACAAGACCACCTTAAAATAGAAACTGCAATATAGTCTAACACATTGCCCCATCTAGAAGATGAGTGAAAAATGACCCTCCAGATCATTGCCATCTCTACCATTCAAAGTCTCCAACCAAAACCTATTTAAAATTACAGAAAATTTACAACCTGGAGTATTTCTTACCTTGTCCTTAGCGTGTCCGGGGGAAGTGAAGATCACACCCTGTTAAATGAGGAGGGGGAAAACTAAAAAATTCCTTATCCCCAGAACTCGGTTGGTCATAAAATTTCCCAAAAGAACAACTTTTCCGTAAACAAGTCAATGAGAAATTCAAGCCCTGCTCAGAAAGACACACTATAGAAAGGGAAGCTCGAAGGGGCATATGTATATTCAGGGCTAATGGAGTACATTTATTTGGGAAAATAATACTAGAGGCTTGAAAATAGGGATTGCCTGGTGTTATTTACTAGTTATAACATTTAACTTGGAGATGAGCAGGGCAAGACCATTTGCAGGTTTACCCCTCTTTGCATGCTTAACACCCTCTTCAGAATTCAAATACAGATTCAAAGCCTGGTAAATCGGACTCATACTTAGAACCCAAGTTTCTTGGAGGAACACTAAATCAAATTGAGATAAATAGTTACTGAAATCCAAATCCTGGGAGTTACTTTTAAGGTGGAATCCCTGTCAGGCCCATCTAGTCAATCCCCTTCCCTTTCTAGGGTCTCAGTTGAAAAATTGTTATGAAAAACTACACCATTGGTTTTGTGATTAGGCCTAAATGTCCCAGGATAGTGATCTGACCAGGGCCAGCTCCAGGCACACACCCCTTTTTTTTCTTTGCTTTGGCAGTTCGGACGGCTATTTTTTTATTTATTTTTTTTTGCTTTGGCAAAAATGGTAGAGCCGGCCCTGTCTTCAACTGTCCTGGATGGTGCATAGGACTTGAGTAAATGGGTCTGAGGTTGGACAGTTTTGTTTCACCTGAGTAACAGGTTATAGTCCAACAGGATTTGCTTGGTGGCCTGGTCACTCTTTTTTTTGTTTGCTTGTTTGTTAAAAGGAACAAAGATTCTTTTCAGTTGCATTTCATAGCTTTTTCCTTTTGATCTTTTAAATCTGAATATCTCTATAGTTAAGGAGAGGTTTCATATGACAGATTTTTCCTAACTGTCCACTGAAACTGGTACTATGCAAGCCATTTAAATTATAACCACTAACTTTCAGTTTTGGAAAGTTGGGCCTAAGACAAAGAATAATATAGAAGTAAAACTTGCTTTATATATTTATTTCTCTTTATTACCAGAAAACCATTTAGAGAAACTATGCCGTACAATTTCCCACTAAGTACCATATGTGTTCTGAATAGATCAGGCTGAATGACTTTTAAGTGAATATTTTATAAATCCGTTGATTAAATCCGGTGCCTTTCCTGTGGCATGAGACTGAAATCTCAAACTGGAAATAGTTTTCTGTGTAAATGCTTATCTATCTCTTATAAAATTCTGCAAATAGTAGTTTGGGACTTTACCTAAATGAAAGACATTTCTCTTCCCGTGCCATACTGTCATGGCTGAGATCAGTGGAAAATGAGTAAATATTGTCCAGCGTGCCTACTGCTATTATGGAAAGGTACTATTTTTTTTCTGTTGTCTTTTTTTTAAAAGTGAACTGAAAGCAGTATTTTAAAAAGTAGATAATGGATTCTTCACTGTGGCAAAATACCATTCCTAAACAGGCAGCAGCATACTAAGGAGGCTGCAGTCCAATCGGTAGAGCAAATAATTAGCAGCTACACCATTCCTGGGTTCTAATTACATCTGATTCACTCTGACTTTGTGCAGTTTCCTTGAGTGTCAGCCCACTTAGCAAGAGGGAGGAAAAGGTAATCAGAAGACCATACTGAAAGCTAGAGGCTGTCACTGAAATTTCATATATAAATGTGAACAAAACAAGGATGTAGCTGAACATAAAATAAACGTAAGTTTCTCTCCTGTTTTTCAATTACTAGCTTGAACAGATGGAACTCGAAGTTCGAGAAATCCCCGCCCAAAGCCGAGGAATGTATAGCAGTAGAATGAGGAGCTACAAACAAGAAATGGGAAAACTTGAAGCGGATTTTGTGAGTATATTTTACATATGATAAAGGACGGCATTTAAGAAGAAACTTACCTTAGTGTAACTGTGTTTCAGAATGAAGTAATCACTTTCTTCCATTTCCCCAACTTTCTCCAATCAACTCCACATGGGCAGACTTTGGGGGAGAGAATAGTCTTAACTCATGCAAGGGTGGAAGGAGCTGTCCTCTCCCTGTCCACAAATGCAATAATATCTGCGCAAAGTGCTTATATGGGGAAGAACCTCCCTAATCGTTTGCTAGTCTGCAGTCCCAGTTAAACTCTGCAGACTACTTGCTCCTACCATTGTGCCCCCCCCTTCTTCCGCCCCCCCATCTCTCTCTGTCCACACTCTTCTAGCCCTGTTTCTTGGCAAGGACTCAATAGCAGACCATTGTACTTATACTGTGAGAAGTCACTTAATTTTACAGGGTATTATGAGACTAGTATGAAGTACCATGTTTATAAGTTACCAGTTATAAACTACACTTATGAAATGAATCCCAAGTTCACTTCATTACTCAATATCCATGATTTCTTTTCCTTGATGTTTGGATACTCATTGGCTGTTTTTCAAATCAGTTATCCTCAGTGGATCTTTCAGGTACCAAAAGCAAACTAGCATGGTTCTCCTGTCTGTGTGCTTGTGTAGCCTGCAAGCCACCGGTACTGTTTCTTTTGACTTTGAAGTAGCGAATGGATTTGTGTACACACAAAATTGCTTCTAAAAGGGCTGACTGAAGACTTCAAATCCATCTGCTATTTCTTTCTGGGTGTAAGTAGTACATGTGACATTATAGGGTAAGCAGCTTAATGCTCCATTGCATCCCAAGGGTAGAGCACCAGACTGACAGAGAGTGCTATCTGTAGTTGGGGAGTGAACGTTACTATGTATGTTGAGAACCCCCTATGTCCCCATGGAAACTCTTTGCCCCTTTCTTACTGCCTGCCATGCTCTAAATAGCTAAGAGAAGGGAGATTAGCCATGTCACCTTCACAGGGAGAAGAAAAGGGAGAAACTGGAATTGGGTAGGAGGTGAGGGCCCAGTGAGAACAGACTGGGATCTGTATAATGATGAAACAGGGTTGCTTGGGGGAAGAGAAGAAATGAGAGGGGCCTATGACTGAGCAATAGAAAATAAGTGATGGAAGAGCCTGGGATGGGGATGAGGGAATGCAAACAGCGCAGAGAGAGAAGAAAAGAGGGAATAGATCGAAGTGATGGAAAAAAAACAAGCAAGCTATTTACCAGAAAAATGGAGGAAAAGAGTAAAGGATGGAAAAGAGAATGCAAAAAGCAATAGTTATGATTAGAAGTATGTTACGAGAGCTGAATGGTTCAGTTCACTGATGCCACTGTAGCTAAGGTGACGCAAGCATTTGTGTTCTAATACTTGTTTTCAGACACTGATAATTTTCACAAGTTTTTACGTACCGGGCTGAGATTCCTTCTGGCTTGCTCTTTACCCAAAGGTGAAGTTTCTGGGAAAGTTTACGTTCCAGTGGTTTGGCTGTGCGTTCAAGGAGACAAGGGAGGAAAATATGGCATAAACTCTCTCGGCTTTTTGAGCTGCTCTAATAATATAGTGACTGGGGGAAAGCAGATGAAAATTTTCATTGAAATGGAAATGCCTTTTGAATATTCTGGTGAAAATCATCTTGACTGAGTTGTGATCTGTTGGTTGTAAGCAAAGAGTTTACAGCCTAATAGGAGCGCTAGATGACACCTGGAAAATGTGGTTGTAAGTACATGCCTTCTGAAACAAATTCACTTTTACTGCAGCTGAGGGTAAGTTTTTCTCATTATGAGCAGGATTTTCTTACAGACTCGCTTCTCGAGGTTTGCTGCTCTTCCAAAAGATGCATGCACATGTGAGCTGGCAGATTTAGACATCGTTCTTTATAAGTGGAATTGGAAACTCAACCTGGATCCCATTTACGTTGGCTACTCCTACCCTTCCTTACTGTGTGAAGGAAAGTGAAGCTGTAAGTGGGCATTTATCAATCAGCAGAATACTGGGGCTAGAGCCTAGTACTTCATTTTGGGACTAAACCAGAGGTGGGCAAACTACGGCCCACGGGACCGTCCTGCCCAGCCCTTGAGCTCCAGGTTGGGGAGGCTAGCCCCTGCCCCTCTCCCGCTGTCCCTCCTCTGCCACAGCCTCAGCTCGCCACACCGCCAGCGCTCTGGGTGGCAGGGCTGCGCGCTCCTGCAGGGCAGCGCTGCAGCGTGTCTGGCACCGGGCGGCGCGGCTGCCAGACATGATGCTTTGAGCGGCATGGTAAGGGGGCTGGGGAGTTGGATAAGGGGCAGGGGGTCCTGGGGGGGAGTCAGGGGACAGGGAGCAGGGGGCAGTTGGATGGGGAGGAGGTTCTGGCGGGGGGCAGTCGGGACGGGGAACAGGAGGGGTTGGATAGGCCTGGGAGTCCCAGGAGGCCTCTCAGGGGGCGGAGGTGTGGCTAGGGGTTGGGGCAGTCAGGGGACAAGAAGCAGGGGGGGTTGGATGGGTCGGAGATTCTGAGGGGGGCAGTCGGGGTGGGAAGTGGGAGGGGTCGGATTAGGGGCAGGGGCCAGGCTGTTTGGGGAGGCACAGCCTTCCCTACCCGGCCCTCCATACAGTTTTGCAACCCTGATGTGGCCCTCAGGCCAAAAAGTTTGCCTACCCGTGGACTAAACACAGAGGCTTAGAAGATTTTGTGTTGTTTTTTTTTAAACTGAGAGGACTTTAAACCAAAGCACGAGTCTGTCTTACTCAGTTCTCTTCCATGTTTTGAAATGTAATGATTATAGCTGTGGATGGCCCTCTCTTGGCCACTTACCTATGTAATTTAAGTAGAAGAATGTGAAAGCTGATTTAAGACTAATACTGTCTCTTCAAAGTGAATTGCGTAAAGCATCTGGATCAGCACTTCTCTCAAACTTTAAAATGAATGACATAAATGGGACTGCAAGTTGAATTTTATACACATTGTAATGAAAAAAATCTATTCTGTCAAGTTTTTTGTATGCCTGACAGAGTCCTGAAGACTTACCCCAGCTCAAGCAGTTATTGAAACCAACTTTTCGGCAATATTATTAAAACTTAAGAGCAGGATGCATTAATTCTGCAGACGGTTAGATCCTTCATTTGTAAAGGAGAGGGCATTTAGGTTGAGTGATGGCAGACTGTTTCCAGATGGAAAGTCCGCTTGCATTTAGGTTGTGCTGGCCAAAGTGGCGAGAGACTGGGTTGACATCTTTACCTCATTGTATGACATTGTCATATGGTCATTGGGCATCTTGATGATTGGATGATACTTCTTGTAAACATTCATAAATGTTCTACACTTGCTAAGTCTTGAAGTATATTTTGAAATTATATTAATCTTTTAACCTAGTGCAGTCACACTCTGAAAGGTGACTCTAAAAACGGCCTTGCAGGGTTTTGTTAATTGTGCTCATAAGCTAACTTCCAGATCAGATATGAACAGGTCACAAATAGATGGGGTTTTTTTTTCTTGGTGCCAGCCTTGCTAGCTCAACCTGAGCTTTCAGAATCTGACTGTTCTTTCCCACACATCACTGCTATAAAGATCATGCAGTCGGAACTAATCTTCCATACACATCTGTGCAGTTTTAAGTTCAGATTATGCCCCTAGCAATCCCTGTGCAACTTCATAGTTTTCAGTAGGATTGCCCAGGTGTAACTGATAGCTCTGTAATTGGAATAAATGGTGCCCAAGAAGGAATAGCATCTAACTCACTCACTCTTGGCTGTGTCGGCTCTGCAGGACTAATGAAATTTAAAAACAATAACTTACTTTAATGACAAAAATAAGCCGATTCCATGGGACTCTGAATAGATATGGGGGTCTTTTATTAGTCACATCTCACAGTGTAAGAAATTCCAGCTATTGAGGGTCTGATTCCGATACCATGACTCTGGTTGTATAGCACCTTATTCCTAAGGGATCCCATTAATTTCAAGTAAGTTCCTTACTTGTGTAGTAGGATACTATTCCTCATGAGTGAGGACATGAGAAGCTGGCCCATAAAAGGTCAAGCTTATTAAAGTTTAGTACTAAAAATACCATCAGTAAACTCTTACATAGCCCTTTTATGTGGATACAAGTAATGTAGGTAAACTTTAGTTTTAATAGCTCTTTTTAAAAAATGAAATACTCATTAGGATGTATCAGCTAGGAGTGAGCCTTTACTGCTGTTGAATCGAAAGGTAATATAAAATATCACTACTTGCTTATATTGTGGAATGTGCTTGCAGTTTAGGTATGCCATGGTAAGGGCTCTATCTTGTGGCCAAATGTGGAGTTGCAAACTACTTGTTTTTGCTTTGCAGAAAATCTCCTAACTAAAGCCCTGGGGCCATCTCTTAAAGGAACACTCAGCTTGAAATCCACTCACTTACAAGTGGCTTCAGTTACTATACCGGCCTCTCAGTCCCTCTGCAACTGCCTATGGTTTACAGTTGCATTTGTTAAATGTTTTTTCTCTCCCTGGATGCTGTGTGAAGGACCCACCTGAATAGTGACAACAGACTATGACTGACTTTGCTATCAAATGCTCAAAAGTCTAAAAGTGAAAAAATGTTTTTTTTTCTGTCATCTTTTCGTTATAGTGATCTTAGATGGTAATACCTCAGAGAAAAATAGAGCATGCTTAATTAAAAAAACAAACACTTTTCTCTGTTTGACAATATCCCTTTAAACACTGATGTTTTATTGAACCGGATGGCACAGATAATGGGATATTGAGCTTTCTCGCCTGAATCCATCCTAAATTGATTTTGGCCACAAGTTGTACTTCAGAATTAGCACTAACTGAAAATTATTATTAATTTATTTGTATTACCATAGAGCCTAGCAGCCCCCGTCATCGACCAGGACCCCATTGTGCTAGGTGCAGTTGCAAACAAAACAAAAAAACTCCTTGTCCGAAAGAGTGTACAATCGGAGACAAGAGAGAGCAGATACATACAGATAGGGAAGTACAAGCAAACAATGAGATAATATTGGTCAGCATGCTAGGTTGTGGCTCATTTTCTAGCAGACAAGTATCCATGTTACAGAAATGAATACCAAATAACCATTACTCAAAACTGTGGTTAATAGATCTGTGTAAAACTGCCAGCATGCGTTCCAAAGAACTGCAGACATAGGAGCTGTTGTTTGTCTACCATTATGCCCTCAGGATTGGATTGAGACAAAACTTTAATAGACAAAACTTTGGACTGTTGCCTCTAATGTTGTATCTTGTCTGTGGGTAAACAGAGCAGGGTCATGAGCTTTCATTTCAGAATGTTCCAAAAGTTAACTTAAATATTTTTTTCCTCCACCCAAGGAAGTCTATATGTGCCTGTTATGTAATTTTTATTTTTTCTTACTGCCCACATTGCCTTTACACGTGCATTTTACAATACTGGCTGCATGTACTGTGGAGAATTTTCTCACTGGAAAACACTTTCCTTCTACTTGCAGTGCCAAAGTTGAGCTAACCACCCCAAACTGTTCTATGACTGTTGGTGCCTTCATAAAATAAATATAGCAGGTCTCCTTGCTAAATGAGACTCCATTCCCATTCAGCACCAAATAACATGCAGAACTGCAAGACACCTCACTTAACTGAGAGGCACTTTAACTGGAAGTTTAGTGGACAGAATTCTACATAAAGAACACTTCTCTGTAGGAATATAAATAGTTGTAAGTGCCAGCTGTCCCAAAACTGGGTGTTTGTGTAAATAAAAAAACCCTACAACCACAGTTTACACAGATGAAGAGAGCACATAAGCTACATTTTTGTCTAGACCAATAAGCTAATTTTCTTGTGTGCGCATACTCTACTTGTACATCCTATCTTACACATTCAAAGTACTGTAGAAACATTCCAGTCCATTTGTTTCTGTGTTTTTATTGATGGTCACTGTATAATATTAAAGAATTGTATATACTGTAGCTGATTGTTCCCACAGCACCCTTCATATCTCAGTTGCTGTCTTGACTTAGATTATGAGCTCTTTGGGACAGGGACTCAATTTGTATGTTTCTGTAGCGTGCCTGGTGCAATGGGGCCTTGACCCTGGTGGAGACTTCTGTACTGTAACAAAAAAATCAATAACTCCCCATAACTATTGCTGAAATAAAAACTACAGTAGAACACTTTGAATATCAAAAAGGAAACTTAAATGGAAGATATGGGGAGAGGAAGGTAGTATTGTGGACAAATACATTATGCAAGGATTTTAACAGTTACAGTAGAAAAACTATTTTTGACATTCTAGCACTATTGTAGCATCATTGCATCTCGGCCAATAGCTTGATTTTTTTTTTTTTCAAACTTGTAACTGGGGGGAAATCTTTCCAATTGTGATGAATATTATAAAAACAGCTCCTATCAATAAGCTTTAAAAATACTCAGGAAGGTTGTCAGTGAGGCCATATCGAGGAGGGTTATGTCAGCTGGAGTTAGCTTTTTGTCATGTGACTTTAGTAATAAAGTACCATTTGAATCCAAAAACATTGGCCTGGACCATGGTAATAAGTACACCAGTTAAATCCTGAGTTATCAGATACTACTTTCCTGTTCCCACCCCTTCTTCTAGTCCACTCTTGTCCACCCTTACTGCCATCCATACTACTATTTGGAAATAAAAGAATACTTGCAAAACAGATTAGGTTGTGCCCGATATATGTGAGCCTAAATCCCCTTTCACTTTCTGGTTTAATTAAAATATCTAGGTTAACTCTTCTGCACCACATTGTTTCTGCTACATCATGTTTTCAATTTATTTGTAAAATAGCAAGGCAGTGTTTTCTCTTGTGTATTTACAAATTGTGTTTTGAGCAGATGTGTATAAAATGCAGCTTGGAGCTGAACCTATTTTAAAAAAAGAATTAGTCAGACTTAAGCCCCATCTACAATAGGAAATTGACTCATTGCAAACAAGTTGTTTGACATTTCTGAAATCATTTTAATCTTGTTCACACTAGTAATAGAACTGTTTTCAGCACAGGTTCAGGGGAGAATAGGTTCCCCTGAACTTGTGCCGCAAGCAGTTTTACTGTTAGTATGGACACAATGAAGCTGACCTGATAAATTTCAAACTCTCTTCTGAAACTGATTTTCTCCATTGTATGGTGGCAATTAAACCATTTTCAGGCCCTAGTTGAGAGGAGCATGTTACATTAAAACAGCTGTACTGGGTTCGTTTCTTTCTTGAAAAGGTCTTGTTGCATGTAACCTGTCTTCAATCATTGTCAAACACACTTTCCTTGGGGAGAAGAGAAGTTTATTTAATCACTTTAAAGATGGGGACGAAACTGGACTATTGACAGGTTTTTACTTACAAAATGAGTTAGACTAAAGGTGAAAGAAGGCCAAGTGGATTTATTACTGTGTTTGTGCATGTAGGGATCTCTCCACCCTTTGATTACCTCTGCTCATGCAAAAGGTTGAGAGTACCTCTGCTGTAGCACTGTATGCTCAACAAGTGCCCTGTGTGGAAGAAACAGAGGAATGGCTATTCTCTTTATAACCATCCTCTGCAAAAATCTCCTATAGGAGCCATGTTGCTAGTTGGGGCCAGGAGCTGTGGTGGAATCAGTTGGGTACTGCATACTCTCCAGATTACTGAAGTTGTGTGGCCTTTCCTCTCTCTCTGTACTTAGTCCCTCCTCCTCCCCCCCCAAATACTCCCCCTTACAGCTACACAGTCAGGAAAATTCAAGAACCTCATGAGGTTTTTTCCACACCTATGTCCTCCTTTGTGGGTCTTTCTTGTGGGAGGAGACTGGTCATGAATTCCCATTCAGTAAATTATATCAGCTTTAATATCAATTAATTAGATATGACACAGAGGGGTTGTGAGAAAGGGGAAGGAGATGCAAAAGATTACTCTAGCGTTATCCAAGCCCCAGACTGAATTTCTAATGGGAGGCTAAGCTATAGAGTAACCTGGCTCAGTAGTAAAGCCTTTGGTACCTCTAGGGATCTGGAAAATTCAATCCTCTTTGCTTGCACCTTGAGAAAATTTATGGCATGGGTGTGTGAGTGAATGAGAATAATAGAGCGGCTGGATGGAATTATTTCTCCATGAAATTTACCAGTGATGATTCCCTCTTCTTAGAGAGAAGTGTGAAAAAGAAGAGTTAATATGCTTCATTGACAATTAGTCTAAGTGGTTATGATCATCTGAATTGCGATTCCTTAGGGACCAGTTCAATGAAACAACTTTTATTTTTTGGTTTATAAACTTTATGTATCATTTACAAAGATTTCTTCTGTGCTTGATCAGTAAGCTAAGTCCAGTAATATGATTCCTAACAGGGGTGGGTTGGGGAGGAAGGGGACAAGTAAAAGGGAAAGTAGAGAACTGGGGTTATTGCTAATCTGATTAAGGAATATTAATGCTCTCAACTAATTTCACCTTGATATTCTTGTACAGTTCTTAATAAGGCTGTTCAAAGATGTACAGAAATCTTCACCGTGCCAACATGCAGGCATCTTGTTCTGGAAGAACCATCTCTAGAGACTTCAGTTTCCATGACATTATCATTTTTCAGTCTTGGAGGGTGTCAATAACTGCAATGCCAGTGTGGTGATAATGAGTTTAGTAAACCTGCCTCTCAGCAACTGGACTGACCCAGTTATTTCAAATAAACCTACCATCAGATAGTGACTGAGGGATCCTGGTGACCTGTCTTGAATTTGAACTAGTGATCTAGAGATGAAAGGCATTGGGTCCCACGACAGGCATTGTGTCCCCTGAAACATCCAGTGCATCCCAGTTTTCTTTCATTGCACCCACAAAAAAGATACTGCATCAGAGTAGGCCTAAAATCACTCAATTTTAGCATAAATTCCCTTGCAATGTATCACTTATGCCATTTAGTGGAAAATCAGTATGATTGTAATTTGGAATCTAGTGCAGAAGCAGTGTTGATTTCTGTCACCTGTCAATCTGCTCTATTACTCAATGTATAAAGATGCCTGGATGTTGGCAATGACCAGACTTTCCTTCTCACCATCCTACATTTTTGTTTCCCCATCTGTACATAACAGTATATGTGTTAAATCTTCCTTTGCTCAGCAAAGCTTCAAATCTTTTGCTTGCTCTTGTTTGTTTTGTTCGTTCACATTGGCAGAAACAGCATCCAATCTAATTAATGTACTTCTAACCACCCACAAAGGTAACTTCATATAGCGGAAGTGTGATTCTGGTAGAGGAATGTGACTATAAAACTGACATCATGGCTTTAATATTTTATTCTCGCTCAGCGATTCCTTATCTAAGTCAAATGATACTCTTCTACCTGGCAGCTCCAAAAAGAATCAAGTTGTTTTCTTTCTGCCTCTGATATCATCACCAGTAATAAAGATTCCACAGTTGGAACTTAGCTGTCAGTTTTGATGATGCATGAGGCAGAACAGAATCTAGCTTACTCTCCCATAGTCACATGGGCTCCCTGATACTAATAAAAGTAGAAACTTTTATTTTTGTCTCTAAAATGAATACATATGACTTCAGGAAAAAGAACAGGAGTACTTGTGGCACCTTAGAGACTAACACATTTATTTGAGCATAAGCTTTCGTGGGCTACATCCCACTTCTTCGGCTGCATAGGGACTTATGGAAAAACTTGACTTCAGGAAATTCCAGGAGCTGGCAAATTGAGCAAGAAATATCATTTTTTAAGATGGTCAATTCTCTGATTATGTTCACAATGTTTAAAATTCCTTAACAGGTTCTCTTATTTGTGTTTGGCTACAGAATAAGGAGAGACATGAGCTACTGATGTTTTGACATTAGAAGGATTAATTATAGAGCTTTTTAAACTTCTTTTTTAGTTTGTTCAGACACTGACACTAGATGGCACTGTTTGTTTGCAAAGCAAGTCTTTTTTTTTTTTTTCCCCCCCCCTTTCCTTTTTTCTGTTTGGTAGTAACTGAAATTACTGTTTCATGAATAAAATATTTCTGGTGGGATTTGCATTTCTATATTGGCTGAAGATACTGTGTTGTATGTTTTATTAACCAGCCCAGTGCAACTGTCAGCCTATTAAAGAGATCCAATGGACCCTGTTTAGCTAAATAAACTAAATAAGTCCAATTCGTCAAATTGTGTTCCTGGCTGTTTATTTTCCATTCTTTTGATGTACAGTTTATTTTAAGTTAAAGTTACGTAGATTTAAAAATTAATGGGGAAAATAGAATTTAGTGTTTGGAACATGGAAAGACTAATTGCCGTGGTCAAAAATAGCTTTGCTTTTAAGGTGAAGTTGCTCTTTGGCAAATGGTGAACTTTTTATTGATGACTGATTAACTGTCCCATGGCAAAAATTGTTTTGATAAATAAATGGTGTATGGCCTCTTTTATCTGCTTGTTGAAGTCTATGTGGCTTTCATTAAACAAAACTTTAAATAGGAGCATAATTTTTTTTTAAGAAGTAACTATCATACATAAACAATTTTATTGCAAAATGTGTGTGGGGGGGATTAGTATTGATATACTTCCCATCATATTTTAAGGAGATACATTTTCTATGTTACTGAAATAAATATTGCATGATAGTAGTCATTTTATAAAGTAAATAATAATACTCTGACACTACAAAAATACTGTCGGGCTAATTCTTTATATTGTATGTTGTGGTGGTGATAATAGCAGTATTGAAAATCTTTGTTCTTTCTACTCTACTATTTCAGAGCTGTTTTACTTTGCTTGTTTTTACAGCAGAATTTTGCTATAGATTCCTGTAAGGTGAACGATACATTTGTGCTAAAGCTGCTAGCATATGGAGAATTATTCTATGAAGACTCTTTAAAGATTGCTGTCAAAAAGCAAATATATTTCTAGTTTTGTTAGCATGAGAAGGGGGAGGAATGATGGTGAGTGGTAGCTATTTTCCTTTCTGGTGATTTCCTGAACACTGTTTTTGAGATGTTCAGTATTAACTTTTGCATGTTTTCCAGGAAATTGAACTTGCACAGTATCATTATTGCATAATTTTACTTCTGTATTCTTGTGTTACCAAAAACGGAACACTGGGTTTTAATACAACAAAAACCACATTTCAGTCAAATTGCTTTTTTTAGTTTTCCAGATAAGTCCATGATATAATGGAGTAAATAGAAGCCTTTGCTAGGAACTAAATTGTATGCCTAAACTTTATAGTGTTAAAGTTTGTCAACAGAAATCACATGATCAGTAAATTCTGCTGTCTCTTTCTTTTTTTCTTTACTATACTGGAATATTGTCAAAGTTGCTGTTCACTTTAAGGGGAAATTTTACAGATATTTCTAGAAAAGCTATCAATATTGAATTAAATACTATTTTTCTATACAGATGAATTCCTGAAATAAGTTTGAGACAAATGAGTCTGTCATTCTGTTTAATTGCTAAAACATACAAGTGTCAACTTGTTATCCCTTTGATGTAGCCAGCTGATTATGTATACAGCACTGATATGCCATAAATGGGACAGACGTAGAGGGTACTTTCTGCTATATTTCAGCGTTACATAATCTAGTAGACTAGATGATGTGGACAATACCTTGAAATGGACATGTGTTTTTATTCATGTGGGAATATGTCCTTGCTTTTCAGAACGAGGTTGGTGAGGGCAAGTGGGTTAGACTTGTTTTTCTCCTAGTGATTATTCCTGAATCTTTTTTTTTTTTTTTTTTTTTTTTGACATTAAAGGGATTGAATACCTCTACTCCTCATTTGCAATTTAGCATGTAGTAGCTGTCCTTATCGATCAGAGTCCCACTGTGCTAGGTGCTGGAAACAAACACATAACAAAATTATGGTCCCAGCCCTATGAAGCTTACAGTCTTACATTGACTTGCAATGTGCACAGAGTTGGAGAATAACTGGCTACTTCAAGGAAATTCAGTATCAAAAATACATATGCTGTGTATTATGCTTACCTGGAAACTTAACTTTTGTGTACGTTGATAACAAGCAGACCAATAGACTTGGGCCTCTTTAATCCTTCATCTCCATTTTGTGTTTGGTATCAGGGTAGCCATGCTGTGAAAATGAGGGGCATTCTAGCACTTGACAATCCTTGCGGTGGCCTCGCTCATAAACAAGGGGATGCTCAATACAAAAAAAAAAATTAGGAAGGGCAGAAAAGTAAAAGCAGATATTAAACAGGATAATGCCCTTTCTCCACTGTAGATTAACAGTTCAAATCCAGACAGAGTTGGTTGAGCATGAAAGCTGTTGCCATTTGATAGTTATTAATGCCTGATGTGAAATGAAGTTGGTGGCCTCAGTCCACTTCCCAGTGGACAGGTGTTTTCATCACATATGCGCCACAGTTGGCAAACTTGTCCTCTGTGTTATGGACTGGGATGTATGCAATCTGGCCAACTAGTCAGAGCAGGAGTTGGGTCTAGTGGGCAGAGCAGGCATCCAGGCTGGGGAACGAAGCCAAGGGGCAGCACCAGAGTCAACTGCCAATTACCAGAGCCAAGGGTCAAGCCAGAGTCGGAACCAGGAATCAAAGCTGCGGATCAGAGCTGAGATCAGATACAAAATGCTGGATCCAAGGGTCAAGCCAGAGTCAGGGTCAGAATTCAGAGGCCAGGGTTGGAGTCAGGGCTGGTAACTGATGATTGGAAGCAAGGCTTAAGGGCAGCAGCTGGAGGAGAGGCAAGGATCAAGCACTCAGCATGAGCATGGTGGGAACAGGAGCAAAGGTAGGAGCAGGAATAAGAAATGGCTGGGTGCAGGAGACAGGCATGAGTAAGGTCCAACTCAGCCACAACAGGAAATCACCATGTTGCTCAGACAAACTTCCTGTGCCACCTCCTGGCTTAAGAAGCGTAATTAGACCAATTGGTGGAGCTCGGTGTTCCTCCAATCAGGGGTCCCGTGGGTGGTACCTTGGCTGAGGCTGTAGTCCTTCTAGTTTCTCAGACCACCAGGTTTTAGCAGACATTGGGTCGAGGCCAGGATGCGGTGGCTGTCTGGGGACTCCCAGGTCTTGGGTTCAAGACCTAGGACATCACACTCTGCTACAGCAACTTGACCAAGTAGGGCACTGCATTACTCACTCACTCCAGCATTGGTCTTTTTTGGTCAGAGTGGAAACACATTATCTAGGCTGTAGGGGAAGGTTCTGTTCAGCTGCTACACCTGTTCTGTAGGGAGCCCAATACAAAGCCTGTTGAAGTCAAAGGAGACAGATTCCTATTGTGTTCAGGTGGGCGTTGATCAGACCCTACATAAATAGAAAACTACAGTATCTAAGGCTGTAGCACCTTTCAGACACATCAATTCACATGCACAAACCTTTGTTCTAGGTTTAAATCAAGTATTTATGTGTGACCTTCAACAGCTGCCTAGGGTACATAGCTAGACAGTACTGAAGCCATTGGTTTTTGAATGATTCAGGAAAAGTTGTTTTTTATATCTTGTTTTATTTTAAATTGTGCATTAACAGAACTTTAATTAATTTCTAATTGAGCAACTTTTTAAAATAAGGCAAATCAGTTAACGCACATCAGAAGCTACAGGCTTGCTCAAGTACTTACACTTTGAGTGTAAGCTTTTGGGGGCAGGAAACATCTTTTTGTTCTGAATTTGTACAGCACCTAGCACAATGGGGTCCTCATTCATGACTGAGGCTCCTAGGTTCTACGGTAATACAAATCACAAATAATAGATTAAAAAATATTTGTAGTCCCATGTGGTGAGAATAAGATTGCCAAGTCCACAGGTTTCTTGTAACCGTGGTTTTTTTTTTTTTTTCCTTCTCTGGTAATTGTAGGTTAGTTTTGTTGTTATGGTAGCTATACATTGAACTTTAAATTACCTGGGGCTTTATAAATTACATTTGCCAGCATCCCCAAAAGAGTAAAATATATTTTTTCTAGGGTTATGGTAAAGAAAGGTCAAGGTTAAATCAGGGGTAGCTAATCTCAATTTTCTAGTCTAGACGGAACCTTAGTATTCCCTTTGTCTTCTCTTCAGCTTTATGCCTTTATCATACTGTCCTTCTTGGATCCTCACCTCAGCCCAAGACATTTGGGCTGCACCTCTCTTCCTGCAAATATGGGATGCAGTTCAGACTTGTTCATAAGGCTCTGGGACTTAGACCTACCTTTTCCATCCTCTCACTAGATACTCAGCCTTTATAGGAATTCTACTTTAAATAGATAATTTTAGGTCAGCAGTAAGCAAAATCTCCTCCAATTTTCTCCCCACCCTCTTTTTCTTTCTTTCCAAATGTTAGAGGTTTTGCTCCTCAAATAGGGCCACCCTGGAATTCCTTTTCTGTTGGTTCCACCTCTTCTCCCATTATGGTGGAACAAGCCAAATGGAGCAAGCGAAAGGCCAAGAAGTGCTCCTTTAGCATGGGGACCTTCCCAGGAGCCACAGAAGGTGTGTTCTACCATAGCTGTTTCCTGCCTGCAGAGCCTTGCTCTGTCGTGGGAAGGGAACCATAGTTTTCATGTTTCCTTGGGGCCTTCTCATCCTTCCTGCATCTCACCAGCTCAGACTCTTCTGAAAACAACTCCATAAATGTGGATCAGCCTTTTTCAGCACTTTAGGCTCAGCAAGCAAAACCATCTTCATTGATTTCATTAGGGGCAAATCCACCTGGAAAGGGAAAAGCTCCAAGATCCCATCCTCTGTTCTTAAATGGGTAATTGAGTAATTTTGTCAGGAATCTGGCATCCTTTAGGTGCCTTATCTCCTTCCCAAATGGAAGATTTGGACTCTGGGAGACTCCCCTCCACTGCTTCTTCTGTTTTGTTTTAGATGAGGTGCACCAGGGCTTAGGACCTCCTTTCATTGCCTCCTGCATCGGAATACCAAAAAAAAAAAGAGAGAGAGAAAAGCCCTTGTGGGATGACCACTGTCCCCACAAAAAAGCACAGAAAATATCCCAAAAGCACTCCAGAACCTCACTTTTTTTTCCCTACAGGTTTATCCCCTTCCCTAAAAGAGAAACAATCTGAAGACAAGAGTCAAATACCATGCCAGAGAAACAGGACAGGTTCTCTCTCTGATTTGTTTCAAACCTTCAGATTCAGCCAGGGAAAGATAAGGTACAGGCCATAAACATTAGTGGATATTTTTCTTAATTCCTTGGCATGTTCAGTATTGCCAACACCAAGCATTCAAAAATCTTAAGTTCAGCCCAGTCAAAATCCTGACATTGGCTTAAAACTCATGATATTTTATAAATAATAATTTTTGGGTTCTCTTTTATTTTCCATCAGTATTTGAACGTTTAGCATTTGTGTTTTTGAGCTTTTCGCTACATCCCTGAGGGCTAGCGACGCTTCTTTAAGAAAAACACCACATTTCATGCAACTTGCAATAAAATCACAAGAGTTGGCAAATTTGTGGCTGAAGTATATATTGTCTATTATAAAAACAAGTGTATGCCGCTTTTCCTCATTTTAATAACTGGATTTTGAGAAAAATGTCTCCTGTCTCCTATGAAAGACTGCGGTTTATTTATTTATTTATTTATTTTTGGGGTGAAAACTGGGGGGAACTCCCCAGCATGACTTTATTTTGTGGGATATACAGATTTGCACTCCACTGATAATACTCCAGATTCTGCCAAGACAACAATTAGGTTTATATATCAATAGCTACCTGGTTAAGGGCAAGCAGTTTTGTGTTAGAACTATATCTTTAGTCAATGAGTTTGCATCTTTCTCTTGGCTGTCGGGGATAATTCCATGTTTTCATGGTTACACTTTTTAAAAATCTGAACATGACTGTGTGTGTGCACATGTGCATTGATCATATGTGCAAACATCTTTATAACCAGGGCTTTATTGTCCCACCCCACTTCTATAAACAACCACTTCTGTTGTCACACTTCTGCAAACAGAGGAGACTTGGGTTAGGAAAGTGTGCCTGAGCGAGGACACACAACAGGCAGAAATACTGGTAGTATTCCCCCAATCTCCAGGGAAGGCTTTCCATAGGCATGCAGCTCTGTACGTGACAGGGAGACTATGTTGGACAGACTACTGCTTTCCACAGCATCTCCTCATCCCCAATGCTATGCAGACAGTAGTGTAAGATAGTGCTAGCTTTGCCATGCTATCGTGAGGACTAGGAGGGAGTGAAGATGGCCTTGCCTCTGAAGACCTCCCAAAATCTATAGGCTAAGGGGTCTGAACTCCTTCCATGCCTGTTCTGCAGTGAATGGTGATTAAAGCTATGGAGTCCACACCTGAGCTACTTCTATAGTCACTTGCTAATGAGGTTCTGCTTCCTTGGAACACTCCATTGTCTGGTCCTTCAATTGAGGAATAAAATGTTTTTGTGTTCTAGGCCCTTAAAACCAACCAACTTTGGATTTCCAGATCTCTTGTATTTTAAAGAAAAGGTTTTTATTATTTTAATTGTAATCATATCAGAAAATTTCATTTGAGAGCTACCCTCATTATTGTGAGTTTTAGTTTTATGGCCTGCTCATAGCAACCAGATGAGTTACTAAAGAAAATCAGTGTTCAAACACCTATCAAGTTGTCCTGATGCTGGCTGTTTTTAGTTGGAAACTCTGACTACATAAATACTGGTCAGATATTTCCAGATAGAATTTTGGTGACTTGCAAGTATGATTATTTTTTTTTCATTTTGGTTAATTTTTTAGTCACCTGACAAGGACTGGTAAGAAAACAGAAATAGATGGGAAGGTGTATTGTACATCAAATTTTTCTCACTTGTAATTTGAACAGCAGAAAAAAATCAGGTTTCCCACATTTCTAGTGCATTTCAGAAATCCTCAAATCCAGTCTATGATCCCATGTGGCAAACAAATATTAGTGGCTGATACTACAATCATAGAATATCAGGGTTGGAAGGGACCTCAGAAGGTTATCTAGTCCAACCCCCTGCTCAAAGCAGGACCTAATCCCCAACTAAATCATCCCAGCCAGGGCTTTGTCAAGCCGGGCCTTAAAAACCTCTAAGGAAGGAAAGTCCACCACCCTCCTAGGTAACCCATTCCAGTGCTTCACCACCCTCCTAGTGAAAATTTTTTTCCTAATATCCAACCTAAACCCCCACTGCAACTTGAGACCATTGCTCTTTGTTCTGTCATCTGGTACCACTGAGAACAGTCTAGATCCATCCTCTTTGGAACCCCCCTTCAGGTAGTTGAAAGCAGCTATCAAATCCCCCCCTCATTCTTCTCTTCTGCAGACTAAATAATCCCAGTTCCCTCAGCCTCTCCTCACAAGTCATGTGCTCCAGCCCCCTAATCATACTGTTAATATCTGGTTAGTCATGTATTGATTGTCCCCACTGTGCTTTTTTTTTTTTTTTTTTAATGCAAAACCTAACTGAACTAGTAAAAATTCCTTTTTTCTTACAGGGAAAAACAAACAAATCAAATTCTCTTTGGTGGTATCCTCGGCAAACCTGATTCCGACAAATCCGTGTCCTTTATTTTGATATAAAGTTGCATTTGGAAGCTTTGGAGTGCTTCAAAATATTTTGGCATGTAGTAGCACTGAATGGGTTAGACTCCGTTGTAACTGTTCCATACAGCACATTTTATTGAAGTGTACGCATAGACCTGGTCAAGAAAAATGTTAGCTTTGACTATGCACTTACAAAGTGGACCAGCCTAATTCCAGCCTCCTCATCCAATATGTTTGTTCTCCTTTGAACTGATTCATTCTACTTGCCTTTGTTGACTCAACTCCAGATGTTTGTTCCATATTTTAACCAGCTTTTGAAAGTGTTTCAACTGATGGGCTAAGGAGTTGACTCTTGCTTCGGGTACGCTTGGGTGTGTATTTATAAAGAGTTGCATTAATACAACTAGAAGGTCTTTTGAGTGTCACAGGGCTGTGTTATAGAGGAAAATGTATATTTTTGTTGCTTCAAGTCAGACTCACAGTCCACTCCTACGTAATCCTGCAGTATCTGGACATAAGCAAGAGTGGGCTGTCCATCTGACATTACAAACAAGGAGCTGGAAGTACAGTAGCAATGCCACTGTGAGTTGAAATGCACCAGACACCTGTCATAAAACAAGATAGTAAGAAGTGTTTGTTCCACTGCCCAGTTGCAAAGCTGTATTCAGGCTGGATTGTACATCAGATTTAAACTAATAACCTCATTTAATGTGTCCCAAATAATTTCAGAAATGAAATCTTGTGTGTGTTTAAATAAGAGAACTACTTCTGTGATCTTAATATTTTAAAAACCAGCCAAGGGTAACTATAATTCTTTAAGAATTTTAGAATCTGTCTCTAGACTGCACTGTTGGACAAATCTCTTAGAAAATAGCCAGGTGAAGAAAAACATATGACACACTTATTGATAGACAAGAGCCAATAAACCCAATTGGATTCAGGAAGCTGAGAAACATTTTAATAACTTTTTGACATTTTCCTGTAGTCCTTATTTACCTTATCAATAGTTGTGGTGACATATGATTGTCAACTTTTTATATTAAACCATACTAATAAATTAAACATGTTGTGTTTATACCTGATGAAAGCTGACGTTTTGGAAAGGTGTTAAAATATACTGACAGGTCTTGTTCATAAGCTCCTTTGGTATAAATATGTAGATGACATCTTTAGATATTGTTTGTACATAAGCTGATAGGCAGGAAGCGTTGACAACGTAACAAATGCAAATGTCAACCCCACAATTTAACCTTTCTGTGTAGGAAAAGATGTTAGTTTTAAGTTACATGTATCTTTTAACTTTATTTTCAAAGTTTTTTTTTTTTTTGAGCCTGTTATCATTGCTGTTTCATGTGCCACTGAAAGTAGCAGTGCAATAAGAAAGATTTGCACTTAAGAGCTTTTCTCTGTGGTGTTCCTACTTAAATGACTACGGCTGAGAGTAGGTTTTTTTTTCTCTCTAATTCTTTTTATTTCTCATGCTCATCTAGTATCTACGGAATCTTTCTGTAGCATCACCTGCTCATATTTGACTTGCCAAGTGTACAACGCTTGTAAGGGTGGCTCAAGGGCAATACAATAATCAAAAAAAAAAAAAAAAAATTCCATTCCTCATGTTAGAGCAGCTATTGTTACAGTAGCCATGCGGCCTTGGCTCCAAACCAGGACAGAGCTGCTTAATGTACAAAATATTACTCTCTTGTGTGACTCGACCCCTCTCAAGTTGAAACCAGTGGTGCCACAAACCTAGTGAACAGCCCCTATTTGACTTTCCTTTTTTTTTTTTTTTTTTTTTTTTTAATTGTAAGGAAGCTCCATTGCTATCAGATCTTATGAAGAGGTGAGTACCTACAACTCCCAGTGAAATGCACTTACTCTCTCCCTGAAATTGTCTAGACTTCTTTAGATAAGGATACTGGGGCATTGGTACGTCTCAGGATCAGGCCTAAAGACAGCACCACCATATACTTGTATTACTAATAGGCCATTTTCAAAGGAAGGTATTTTGGCAGGTGCTTCCTACATCTTGCTCTCTATACTCTTCCCACCCCTCCACCTCCCAAAAATAGTAGTGCCACAGCTTACGTATGTCAGCTTCACTAGCTTATAGCTCTTGGGAGCCGCATGAGTCTGTCAAATCACTCATCAGACCTGCAAGCTCTCTTACACTTAGTGGTCTTCTAGAACTATTTGGGCCAAATCCATAAAGCTATTTGGAGCAATACTTTTACTGCAGTAGTTTGGACCATGTGTATAGTTGTATCCATTCCATTGGCTAATGCATATGTAATTTATTGGTAACACAAGATCAGTTGTGTGTCACACTGGGATATTTCTTATGAGATTTGCATTGAAATCCTAAGCACAACAGCTCTTCTCTTAAAATGTTAAAACTGTACTTGGTCCTGGTGCAAGTGGGCACAGCTCCCATTGATCAGTGCTGAATTTGGCTCATAATTTCTCATTTCATTTTTATAAAGTTAAGAACTTGGGGATCTGAAGCAGCGCAGTTGCTTTGCCTCTCACTATTTTTATGTTAGTGACCTTTTGGTGACTACCATGTCAGAACTAAAACACACGCCCATCATGTTACTGCTTTTGCTCCAAAAAAATCCTCCTTTTCACTATTAAAATATATTAGTGGATGTTTAATTGGGTATAATGTATCTGTCATGTTGGAAGTTCTAAGAGCTAGGAATGCTGAGATAAAGTAAGAGTTTGAAGAGGGAGGAGCTTGTTGTTAACAATTGTTTATGATAGATGGAGTTCTGGAGGGAAATCTTGCCTTTTGTGTTGGGGATGAAAGTTTTCTGGAGTTTTTTGGTGGGGGAGGGGGGTTGCTGCTGGTTGTGTTGTATTATTTTATATAATGTAAAGGTTGGCCAAGAATAGCAGATGGGACCTTTAAATGTTATGAATCTAAGTAAAATAAATAATAAAAATACCAGTATTGTTATGTAAATGCCTGTAGTAGTACTCGGTGAAACTCAAGGAAATGGAAGGTTGGTGTTGCCATATAAAAATAGACTTGTAAGACTTCATCTGTATTAGAAATAGTTGTGATTTGTAGTTGAATAACTATTTTACTTGGTTTTGTAATAATCAAACAATTAATACAGTCCCACTTTTTATTACTAGAAACTTTGGTAGCATGCTAACCAACAATAATTGTTTTAGTCATAATATACCTGTGCCCATAAACACAGACTCCTATCGTATGTATTACTTACAAGAAGTTTTCAAGTGTATCTTTCATTTTCTGAAAATGCTTCTTTTCCTTTTGTCAATTGGATGGAAATGTACCCCCCAAAACTGTCCGACATTCCATTCAGTAGTTAGCAATTGATTGTACTGGAATGTTTTCTATGATACTCATACTTCAGTAGTTCAGGAGCCAAATTAGCAATTAATATTACCCAAAAAAGCTACAGTAGTGTAAAATCATTGTTTCATATTCTCTCTCTATAAATAAATTATTCTCACAGCAAAATGACTGACCATGTATTCTACAATTGGTTAATAACATAGTAAAAGCATCCTGATTGGTTAATAATGTAAATTGGTTAATAATTAAATCACAGTGTTTTAATATCATGTGCTGCAAAGAGCCCCACGGGACACATTAAAGACACACACTTGCATCTCCTGAACCTCAGTGTGAGTACCACTGTTCTAGTATATATATGATGTGTCTCGAATACCTGAAAAACATGGTATTTTTGATACCATCATATATCTGAGAGCTGTCAAATTGTTGCATTCACTTTTGGGGGGAGTGGGGAAGAATTAAGGTTACTTAATATACATTACAGCCATATTTTATTCAATTCTTATATTGTGTCCATCACCCTGTTATGTGAGTAGCTTCCAGTGATACATTAAGCAGTGTGACTAGTATCTATCACAGGGTTCCTTCTCCAAATCTTTCTCTGGGTGGGAAATTTGAACGAGCGGTGGGAGGGGGAAGGCGGGTTCTTTCGGATGCTGTTTAACAGTCTCTGTCATAGTCTCCTGAGTTAGCCAACCAAATGGCTCCATCAAGACCACTCATTTTATATTATATTTTAAACATAGGCTTGTATCAGATGAATCGCCCTAGATGTGACTATTTATCTGGAAAGATGTATTGCTTAATTTCCAAAGCACTGTTTAGGGATGTAGCTGTATGATTCCTATTGAATTCAGTGGGAGCTATGCTGCTCAAACTCGATGTACCTTTTTGGGAATTTACCCATAATTAATGTCCCTATTCTTTAATCTAATTTTATTTAGTGATTTTACTGCACCAAGTATTACTATTCCTTTTTTCTAGGTTGGCTTTTTGTTGTGTATTTACCACTGTACCAAATGTTTGTTTAAGCAGATGTAAGTGTAATGCATTTCCTGAAAGTTACTCATTGGGGGAAATTTAAATGAAATTTTAAAATATCATTAAAAATGCAAACAATAAATTATTTGATTTGCTGTAGGCATCTTTAGGTTGGAATGACTAGGAAAGGTTCTGGTTAATTAGAAGTAATTTGTTAGAAACCTGAATCCTTTTTTTTTATTTCCTAGATTAAAACTCAGTTCCCAGCTGGATGCTTATAAGTGCAGGAAATGTAATTGTGAGCTGATTAATTGCAAAAAGATGGATAATTGGAGTTCATATGATATGTCAAATATGGCTAAACCAAAAGGTTGTCTTCATGTTGAAAGAGATCAGCTGAAACCTAGTTTGTGTAATACTGAGCAAGAGGTGTTCTTAGAGAATAATAATCACATGTTGCTGCAAAAGGGATGGACAGAACTTGACTCCAAATTGTGACATCTCTCCCCCCAGTACTCCCCTTCCTTGTGACTTCAATTTTTAATTGCAATGCTTTGGCTTTTGGTCTCCTCCCCTTTTGTTGCTGATAAGTAGATTGGAGGTTAGGAAAAGCAGTGAGAAACATACATCTAACACCACCACTTAGAGGTGTATATTTTCCCTCTTTTTTTTTTTTTTCCTTCCACTGCAGAGGGCTCAACTTGCGGTAGGATAGCACCTAACTATTCCGAATGGACTTGTGAGTTTGTCTTGTGCCTTCTATTCCCATTAATAGTGTCTTATCTCTTGCCACCAAATCAGATTATTTTTCTTCAGTTTATTTTTTAAATGGACTCATAACATTTACTTTCTCTTTTCTGTGTGTTTTGTAGTTTGTCAAATATGCTACAATAAAAAGAAAGTAAAAGGTGACACGTGTAGTTTAAACTGTGCTAGTGGCATTTTAGTTTCATTATCCCTCCAAGATATTTAGAAAAATAGCTCCTAATGTTTTAAATTACTTCTGATTTATTTTAAAACAGTAACTTCCGTTGAACAGCCTATTGTTTTATTAGCCACTATAATGCACTTCAAACCCCATGGTGTGTTTCTATGCACTGTATTTTGGGATCATATAAAATGTTTGTTCCCTCCCTCCTCTCCCCCACAACCTCATAAACATCGTATCTTCATAAAGAGTTTCAAATTCTTGGAAATGCTGCTTTACAAATTCAGTTAATGACCCAAATACAGCTTGTTTGTTGTGTAGGAGTTATATTAAAATAACGCACTGTATGTGTATTGTCATTAATGATATGCTCATCTTGATAATGGAGCTGCAGTCTCTTAGTATGTAGTCCTTGGGGAGATGCTGCATTTTTTTTTAACTAAGTATTGTTCTGGCTCCTTTCCTTGATTGGCCCAGAAATAGCAATCAGCTGGGGAGCAGGATGACATGCCTCTTAGCAATCCCTTTTATCTTTGAGATGAGTATCAACATTGTATGCTTCCTAATGGAAGTGTAATTTAATGAAATCTATTGGGTAAACATACTTCAGATGTTCAAAGGAGGTGACAAAATTTTTGCTGGCAGCCAGGACCTGGCTGGTTTCCAGCTTGCCTTTAGCTGCTATGCATATAGCATTGAGAAAGGCACTTAAAATAGGAACACAAAGTATTCTCTCTCTCTTTTTTCCCCTACCCCATCCCCTATTTATTTTCCTTAAATTTATTTTTGTGGTATTTGTGCTAGTGCCCTTTGACATATAACTTCTGGTAAATTGGTATGTGAGATCAGTTTAAAAAAAAAAGTGATAATCTGGAACATAGCATTGAACTCGGAGGGGTTGTTGGCACAAAATGTACTGCATATCGTGTGTTTGTGTGTGTGTGTGTGTGAGAGAGAGAAGGGGCGAGGGGGAATCTAGTTTGCCTTTATTCAGTAGTCCTGTGAAAGAGAACAAGTTTCTCTGTAGGCCAATGAAATTAAACATCCTGTTTTAAAGATTACGGTTCAACACTTCTGTTTCATCGACAATAATTGCTGATTTAGAACTGTTCTTTATTACGTTTACAGCAGACAGCTGGGCATGGAAGGAAAGCTCCTCAGACCTCCACCTCTTCAGCTAGAACCAAGATAGCTCAAAGAGAGGCAGTTTCCCCGGTTATCATCATTCCCTCTTAGTATAGCTGATGGTGCTTTGGTTATGCCTTTCCCCCCCTCCAGATGGTAAAGTAGCCAGAAGGATTGCAAGATTGGAGCAGCAATGTTGTCACTATAAGCGCATGTTAAACTGGACAGCCGATGGATCTTATTGCTCAGATGAGAATAGATTTGTAAATCAGGGGAAGCATTTGAGGGGAAAATACATTAGTGTTCAGATATATTTGAATGTAATCAATGTGTATTTGAAACATGATTTTTTTGTTAAGTTGAAAGGTCTAGGGCAGAAACAACGAGAAGTCCAGTGGCCCCTTAAAGACTACCAGATTTATTTGGGCATAAGCTTTTGTGGGTAAAAAACCCACTTCTTCAGATGCAGGGTCTAGGGCAGGTAGTCTTTCACCGAACACTTCCACAGTAGAGAGAATTTGGAAACAAAGAACATGCATGTGAAAAGCAATTACGTTATTAGTCACTTTGACGTTCCCTTTGCTATTCTTTCAGATATTTATGCTTGGATCAGAGCTCTTCACTCCTAGCCCAGCTTCTTTTCCTGCTTCATCCTGTAATGAAATCCCAGTTCCGGTTTGTGACATCATAGTCATGAGAGGGCATGACATCATAAATTAACCGTTATGATTTCATTGCAGTACCAAATACAGTAACAAGAGTGAACTGTTTGGGCAGAAGAAAACCCCTCATTTAGTAATGAGGAACTTGTTTGATGTCATTTGGAATCCATACAGAATGTTAAGGGTTTGACTCTAGTTGAAACATTATAGATTCATGTTCCATTTAGTGGACTGTGGGAAGGGGAAGCGGTGGAATAAAATAGTAGGGTATCAAAAGCAACAGAATGAAATACCAAGAAACTAATCAAAAAGGGAATAGAGAGGGTGTGAGAAATAGATGAAAAATTACAGTGCTTGCTTGTGTGTCACATAGTTCTATAATTATAAGCTATAATAGTTATGTACAAGTAAACTCAACATTTATTAAACTCCTTTTATCCAGAAATGCCTTTGTTCCTCTGCTAGGTTTACAAATGTTTTGTGTGTTCCCCAAGAATTATGTACAATTAAGTGGAGGGGAGGTTGTATCTGCATGGTATGTATATACAGTGCAGTGTAATGTTTTATATGGCATTTACACCAATCTGGCTTTTAACAGTTTTTGTACACTTACTATGGCTACTAGCACAGTCCTTTTTAAATTACAAAAATGCTTTAATTTTGTACTTGATTCTCCTGAGGGGGGAGGGGGTAGAGGCAGGAAATGGTTTAAACTAGGGGAGAGTGAAAGGTATATGAACTTGAATGAATTTTGTGAAAAGGTTTGCTAAGCTTTGAACTTGACAAGGTTCACCCATGACTTGTTCAAACATTTTTTTCCCCCAATATAAACAAATATAGCAAGAAGAATATTGAAACACGTGTGAATGAAAAATGGCATAAAATCTGTTACTTTTGAAATGATACTTAACATGAAGTCGGGTTTTTTTTTTTTTAAGGTGGTTGTGTTGTCTCTATGCACAAATAAATACAACAGATATAAATAAGTTGGAGTGGTAGCTTGGCAGTGCCTCATATTGCCTACTAGAGAAGAGTGTGGGCCAGATAGTTTGGTTCTACATTGAAACCAGAACTACAACTCAAGCATGAAACTGGAAAAGCTGCAAAATAAATGATGGTATCCATTCCATTTAAGCAAAGAGTGTACTGTAGACATTAGTTAAAGGCCCTGTGAGTTAGACCTCCTAGTTCAACTCTCCCTCTACCATTGATAAGTTTTGAGTCCTTGGGCAAGTGATTTAACCTCTCTGCTACAGTTTGGTGGTCTGATGATATTTACTAGTCACAATTATTTCTTCTAATAAAGGTGCTGTGTTTGAAGCATTTTCCAATTTTTTTATTTGTCCAGAGGGCTTTTCTCCATTCAAACATGTGATCAGATAGTGGCCAGTCTTATGGTTGTCTTCTCTTCGCCGTCCTCCCCTCTCCCCCCCGCCCCACCCTTCACACACACCTTAGTCTCTTCTGCTGGCTCACGTCGACATGTTTTTGTTTTTCCTTCCCCGAGTGCAAAGACTGAGCCACTTCCAAGGACATCCTCAAATGTTGATTTGTTTAGATAGAGGTCTGTAGGAGATTCTGTAAAACGCTATATCTGACTATTGCTGCCACCACCATCTATTGCTTTTTTGTTTTTGTTATCAAGTCATTGCTTGTCTCTGTAAGCATCTACTGTAATTTTTTATAGGGGAACTGATTTGCAGTGAGATTCCTTAACTCTTAGGGTGGAATTTTCAAAAGCTCCAAAGTAAAATTTGTCCCATTGAAATTCCCATCGATTCTAGCTCCCCTAGTTCAACAGGACTTGTGCTCCTAGCTTACTTATGTGCTTTTGAATTTACGCCCTTGAATTCCATTCTTTATATTAAGAAGGATCTTATTCTGTGATAGTGAGAACTCTGGGGAAGGGTTAAAATATTTATATGAACATAAAGAATAAGCATTGATTTTTGGATTCAAACTTCCAAAGTGTTGTCACAAGGCAGAGGAGGAAGGGTGAGTAATGATTTAAAAAAATGAGAAATACCTTTGCCATACTTTTTAAGATATTGTTACACTGTGAATACATAATTTTCTTGAATTCTAATTAGTGTTCATAGCTGAAGATCATGTGTTCTAAAGGGCCATGTGTTCTAAACTTAGTTAATAACCTGAAGTATACACATTTTAAGGCTAGCAACTTTAATACATTTTGAGAGGTGAAGTTGGAGGGATTTCTGTTTTGCTGTTTTGGGGAATTTATTAGTCCATGTTGCCTTTTTTATGAAGTAATGTTTATGATTGTATTTTGTAAGGCACCCAGAGGCCCTGCCAATAATAATAATTAAAAAGTGTAAACATATTTAATAGAGACATGAACCTTCCCAAAGCCAATGGGGCTTAAATAGGGGGAGGCTCAAAGGATCGAACCCTAGATCTTGGAAGCATAATTGGAACACTAGAGCAGTTAAAATATGATCTTGCCTAGGACATGCTTTGGCAGATTATGATCTTTGAATGGGACTTGTATCACTCAAGGCTATGGAAGCTGGGTTCAGATCCCTCCTAAAACAATACTTATTCCATGTTGTCCACAATGAGCGAGTTACCTTATTTTTAAAATATACAAAATGTAAAGGTGACGACATCAAGATGTGCATGTGACAAAAATGGAGTTGAGATGTAATAAGCTAAGAATCCTAAGATGTAACAATGTTATGAATACTGTATGTGACCTGGTCAGTGAGGGAAAATTATTAAAATTGGCTTATAGACTTTCCTGGGAGAATGTTCTAGCTCAGGGGTCAGCAACCTTTCAGAAGTGGTGTGCCGAGTCTTCATTTATTCACTCTAATTTAAGGTTTCGCGTGCCAATAATACATTTTAACCTTTTTAGAAGGTCTCTTTCTATAAGTCTATAATATATAACTAAAATATTGTTGTATGTAAAGTAAATAAGGTTTCAGAATGTTTAAGAAGCTTCATTTAAAATTAAATTAAAATGCAGAGCTTCCTGGACTGGTGGCCAGGACCCGGGCAGTATGAGTGCCACTGAAAATCAGCTCGCGTGCCGCCTTTGGCACCCGTGCCATAGGTTGCCTACCCTTGCTCTAGCTTAGTGGGTGGGGGTGTGCGCTGTGGGAAGAACAAACAAGAAGGCAACACAATTGTTCTCCAGAGAAGCACTCTCCAGCCAAACGCTTGGGCTGGCAATTGTAAGACAATATGGCCTTCTTCCAGGATCCAGGCCGAAATGACAGCAGTTTTGCCAGGTTGGGAACTAGAGATCTGAGTAAACTGTTAAAATGCACTTCTCAGGAGAAAAATGGGGGTCAAATATCAGAAGCTGTCAAAAGGGACAGGTTGGTACAGAGAGAAGGTATGAGAGAGAGGTAGATCTTCTCCAGATCTGCAGAACAGGGTAAGCCTTAGGGAGAGACAGGCAAGAATGTAATCTGTTTTATTGTTTTAAGATATTTTCTGGGAAATGCTTTGTTCTAATAAATATACTTTATGTAAAATAGGCTGTTTGGTCTCTAATTACCATTGTCATTGCTCCCAGAGCGAACAGAACTGCAGGGTCTGAGCCTGTTATACCAGCTGAGGCAATTATGGTTAGTACCAGGGGAACGCCACCCAGGTCCCAGTCTGAGAGTGGGAGAACTGTGGGATTCTCTTGATGGGTAGAGGCCTGAGACCTGATGGGTGTGTGTCGGGGTGTGTGTGGTGTGTGCATGCGCACTCAATGAGACCAGGAAGGGCCAGAGGGGCAGTTTTCCTGGTAACACTGACCATGCAGATACTAATATTCTGTAACCTTGTCAGTTGTAACACATACCCACCCTATTGTTTTATTACTTGTTGCATCCTATCTGAAACTAGTTTATATGATCTTCAGAGGCCATGTCATGGCTTTTATTTGATCTGTAAAGCTTTTAATATATTTGGGCTCTGTATAATTCATATTAATTATTTGTTGAAAGCAGACCATAATGTATCTTGACTTTAATGTATAGTATTCTGTATCTGGTGGGTGGGTTTGTTTTTAAAGACTACTGTTATCTACTTAAATTTGAGTACATGCCCTACTTAGATTTACAGGACAAAAGAGCACATTTGTAAGCAATGGGGGACAATCTCCTATATCACATACGCTATAGCTTTAAAAATATTTACTATTTGTGTGTCTGTGTGTATATTCTCTATCTGTATATGCTTTTTTTTCATTTTAGGCAATAAAATATTCTGATGCACAGCTTCCCCAAAGATAGTAAGAAGTACAATTAATCATTTATCTGCTAGGTGTCAGCAAAGGTTCTCTTTAAGACAAATAAAAAAGCTATATGCATTCATACAGCAGATCTTGGGGCTCTGTGATTTTTAGGTATTTTTACAGGGTGGGAAGAAACTTCTTGGGACATGTGCAGGGAATAGATCCTATATTATGTCCAGAAATGTCAGCTGTTCTTCATACAGTACATTCAGTTAATTCACTACATTATACATCTGTGGTGATGCCCGGAACTTTGATGGACTTTTCTTTAATCAGGTAAAATCATTGGTAGCAAACTTGTTAATTAGAGTGAAATACATCTGTGGTATGAAGAGCCCACATGAGGACTTTGCATTGGGGTTATGCGCCTCACAGGCTGACTGTAGACTTGTTTCTATGCCCCCTGGATACCACAGAAGGGAGTGCAATGCTTGCTCAGGTCAGTACCTACAAGAATTTGGTATAGGTTGGGGCCATGGAATAAGAGATCAGATTCCCTGGCACCAAGAACCTGGAGAAACTGCTCTGAGAAGCTGTCCTCACTTCTGGACAGCTGGAGTAGCAGCCATAAAATGACATGTTGCAGCTGTTAATGGTGGTTAAACCCAGTCTGATTACTCAATCCTTAAGCTTTTTTGTGCTGGAATGGTCACTAATTCTACAAATACTGTAAATAAAACTGGTCAAACAGTACACTAGGATTTCTGCAAATGATCATTTGGAATTTTACACAAATGAATTTCAGCTGTATACATGTACCTCTTCTGTTCACTTCCCATGAATATTCTAGAAAACCACCTCTATTCATGTAAAAAGGTTAAGCTTGAATATTCAACAGACGCAAATTGCATACTTACTGAAGAATAGTACAAATATAGAGCTATTAATTTTACACAACATGGGTTATTATATAAATCATCCAACAGGGACCAGGACATTATCACATGACCTATGTAACTAACAGCACACATTTTGAATAGTCACAATAAATAATTTGTGAGTTATCTGGGAACCCAAAATTACTTGCTGAAGGTATACATTAGAGAATGTTGTAGTCTGTCTTGTAGACCTTTTGAACAGAAAGAATTATCATATTTTAAAATAAATTTGTTACTAATTTGTTCATGTAAGAATGGCCATATTGTGTCAGACCAATGGTCCATGTAGCCCAGTATCAGATATTCTGACAGTGGCCAACACCAGATGCTTCAGAGGTAGTGAACAGAACAGCATAATTATCAAGTGATCCATCCTCTGTCGTCCAGTCCCAGCATCTGATAGTCAGAGGCTTAGGGACACCCAGAGCATGAGGTGGCATCACATTCATAGAGAATAGATCGAATTCTTTTTTTAACCCAGTTATACTTTTGGCCTTCACAACATCCCCTGGCAACAAGTTTCACAGGTTGACTGTGTGTTGTGTGAAGTACTTCCTGAAGTTTGTTTTAAACCTACTGCCTATTAATTTCTTGTATTTATGTCAAGGATGTAAATAACACTTCCTTATTCACTTTCTCCACCCCATTGATGATTTTATAGACCTCTATCCTATCCCCCTCTTAGTTGCCCCTTTTCCAAGCTGAATAGCCCCAGTCTTTTTAATATTTTCTCATATGGAAGCTGTTCCAGACCCCTAATTAATTTTGCTGCCCCTCTCTGTACCTTTTCCATTTCTAATGTATCTTTTTTTGAGATGCGCCACTAGACTTGCATGCAGTATTCAAGGTGTGGGTTTACAGTGGCTTTATATAGCAGCATTATGATATTTTCTGTAGATACCCACAAAAAAGAGGTGGTCCCAGCTCCAAAGAACTTAACACAGGAGAATGTGACTCCTACTAGGATCTGTCAGTAAAGAACAAACCTACTTTTGTCTGTATGAAGCTTTATTTAAAAAGGGCACTTTTAAGTTTAGGTTATTTTCCCTTAGTTGTGTTACTTAAGGTACATCTACACTATGAACTCGGGTTGTGATTCCCCTGCTTGTGTACGTACAGTCGAACTAGCGCAGGGCAGCCGGAGTAGCACAGGTGGTAGCGGCAGCACATACTCAGAGATTGCAGTAGGGTTTGTACTCAGCATGGCTCAGCTGTACCTCCGCTGCTGCTACCTGGACTGTTGTGGCAATATGACTATTTATACTCACGCTCGCTTGATAATAGCCACTTTAGCCCTTCTCCCCTCGGGCTGCAAAGGTTCTAAGCTGCAGCCCCCTCAGAATCTCACTGATAGGGAGAAGGGGCCCCGATGAACTGTATTTCTGATACTACTACTAGACACACTGAATGATTTGTGGAGACGATTTCTGTGCGTAATAGAGGATTTTAAAAAATTTTGTGGGCAATGCTTCAGGCTAGAATGTTCCTATCCTCCTTGACTTTCTCAGAAGCCGATCATCTTGTTTTTATAGGAAAGGCATGTTGATGGTGGGAGCAGCTCAAGCTTGGAGTGCTCCACGTACATATGCACCCTTACAGGCTTGGATTTGCCAGGAATTTCAACATACCAGCCTGGGCTGTTGAACTGCCAAAAAAACACATTTTGAAGAAAAATCTACAATTAAAAATAAACTGCCCATGGAACACGGGTGTGACAGTGTACCCCATAAGGCTTTATGGGGAGGGGGTGCTTATAAATGTATGTATGACATAACTGGAATATGTTTTGTGCTGCCTGTGCCAGGTAACATATCTCCGTAAAGGTTATGGTCTACTATATCTATTCATCCTATTTGTACATATATATAACATTTTCTACTTGAGGTTAAGAATATGGGCTGTATGCTTGCTTGGTTTCTAAGTAAGCTTTGGGAGGCATTTGGTCAGCTTCTTTAGGAAGGAATTCGCCAGGTTAAGTACCTGATCAGGAAACACTTGGGGAACAATGCATCTTGGAATGCTCCAATCCACATAAGAAGTCTTCCTGGAGACATGCAAGATACCATGTGGACAATGGCTTCAGCCTGTAAAGACTGAATCATGCAGGGACATGTGACTTGCCCAGGTGACTCCAGAACTCCATCTTGGAGCTGGACTTTGCATAGGAGGGAGGAGGGGGGTCTCCACCCACAAGAGAGAGTCTATTTAAACCTGGGGGAGACCCCTCCATTTTGTCTTCAGCTGCCTAAAGAAGGAGCCTCTCCACCCCCCCCAGGATACTTGAAGGAGACTGAAACAAAGGACAGTAACTACAGGGGGTGTGAGTGATTGCTGGACCCAGGCTAAAAGGAGGTTAGCCTGTAAAAGGGAGTGCTCTGGAACTGGTGAGGAAATCATCTGTATTTAGTTTGATTAGACATAGATTTGCGCATTTTATTTTATTTTGCTTGGTGACTTACTTTGTTCTGTCTGTTACTACTTGGAACCACTTAAATCCTACTGTCTGTATTTGATAAAATCACTTTTTATTTAGTAATTTACTCAGAGTATGTATTAATACCTGAGGGAGCAAACAACTGTGCATATCTCTCTATCAGTGTTATAGAGGGCGAACAATTTGAGTTTGCCCTGCATAAGCTTTATGCAGGGTAAAACGGATTTATCTGGGTTTAGACCCCATTGGGAGTTGGGCATCTGAGTGCTAAAGACAAGCACACTTCTATGAGCTGTTTTCAGGTAAACTTGCAGCTTTGGGACAAGTGATTCAGACCCTGGGTTTGTGTCTGGAGCCAGACGGGAGTGTCTGGTTCAGCAAGACAGGGTGCTGGAGTCCTGAGCTGGCAGGGAAAACAGAAGCAGGGGTAGTCTTTGCACATCAGGTGGCAGCTCCCAAGGGGGTTTCTGTGATCCAACCCGTCACAACGGGTTGTAAATATATACACCCCTACTCCGATATAATGCTGTCCTTGGGAGCCAAAAAATCTTACCATGTTATAGGTGAAACCGCGTTATATCGAACTTGCTTTGATCTGCCGGAGTGCGCAGCCCTGCCCTCCCGCCCCCCCGGAGCACTGCTTTATCATGTTATATTCGAATTCGTGTTATATCGGGTCGCGTTATATCAGGGTAGAGGTGTATTAAAATAATAAAATTGAGTTCAGTGTGTCCTGTTAAAACAAATATGCAAAGAATGCTTATGAGTAATGGCCATCTTTTGTCACTCTGCTGCTTACTGATGATTTCTAGTATCAGAGGGGTAGCCGTGTTAGTCTGAATCTGTAAAAAGCAACAGAGGGTCCTGTGGCAACTTTAAGACTAACAGAAGTATTGGGAGCATAAGCTTTCGTGGGTAAGAACCTCACTTCTTCAGATGTAAGTAATGGAAATTTCCAGAGGCAGGTATAAATCAGTATGGAGATAACAAGGTTAGTTCAATCAGGGAGGGTGAGGTGCTCTGCTAGCAGTTGAGGTGTGAACACCAAGGGAGGAGAAACTGCTTCTGTAGTTGGATAGCCCTTCACAGTCTTTGTTTAATCCTGATCTGATGGTGTCAAATTTGCAAATGAACTGGAGCTCAGCAGTTTCTCTTTGGAGTCTGGTCCTGATGATTTCTAGTCCTTCATGACTTCTTTCAAAATTAATATTCTGCAGCTGGATTGCCTGCACTACAGAAGACTAATCTTGGCTGTTGGTTTAGCACAAGGATTCTAGCGTGACTACCGTTTGTTTTTTCTAACTGTGGTAGTTTAGTAGAGGGTTGGTGATATGGCAGTTACTTTACAGTGTTCATTTTCATGTTCCTTTAATTTTCACAAATAAAATATATTGCTTCTCACAGATATAATTTAATGTACTGTGTACCTTTGCTTCCATGTATCCCTCTATACATTTTATGCGCAGTATATAGTATCAAAATATATGTATATCTTACTTCTCATATCATTCATGTTGCTATAGTGAGCTTTTGAAATGCAGTATATTTGTTTTTGTTTAAATATTTGCTCCAAATTCAATTTTTGGTCCCCCTTCATCTGAATTTCCATTCAATCTGTATGGGGCTCAAATCCATCATTAGCAATGCTATAATCTGTAGCTTTGTAATTTTTTGCTGCTCATGTTCAGAATACAGTGTTCTTTGAGGAAAAAAATCAACGGCTGGTCTCCAACAACTTTTTTCTTAATGTTGGCCAAGCAACAGGTTCTGCAAATGAATTTCTGAACTTTTACAGGGGTGAAAAAATCTCGCATTTATGAATTCCTCATGTAGGAGATGTGCAACTTAAATCTAGATTTTTGTAAGTTAATGATGCTAGATTGTTAAAGTTTTATGCATTGTTTTCTGAGTTTCTAGTATAACAGGGTTTTAATCAGACAGAGCCTCATTCTGAGAGGTGCTGAGCACCTATAACTCCCATTGAAGTCAGGCCTATGGCTGGTGAAAGCTGTTTTTCATCTTTTCTCTCTAATTTAACTTATTTATATACAATGGAGTGTCACAAAGGCTTATTAAGTCATTTATTCTATCTTTTCTGCCAAGCAAAATTGTTCCTATTTTTCTATATTGTTCCATGTTTTCTGGTGCTTTTATTAAGTTTATTTTTATTATAAACCGTTCACACATACAACTGTTAACATGGAGTTAGAGTTATAGACCTTCTGCCCTGCCCTGTGTTTCTCTTGCCCTTCCCAGTTGTGAGACCTTAATTCCCAAAACAAAGTCAAATCAAGAAATGCTGAATTAAGGTCCTCTTATCTACCCCCATTCTAGGAATTAGTGTTACAAAGCCAATACACAAACATTTGAAAACCAGGAAATGTGAATTAAGGTGACACTTCCCACACAAACCAACCTCTCCCCCAACATAGCCCAAACCAAAACAGAAGAATCCATGGGACACTGTCATGGACCTTGAGGACTTTGTCTTGGGGTTGAGGGGTGGGGAATGGTGTAACACAGTGGTACTGAATTTTCTCCATACTGTTACCATCTTCTACATGCCGTAACTGAGATCTGCTGCAGTCTCCCTCCTATTTTGCAATACGAGAAGGGCTGTATGTTCTCAATTCCCAAATTGAGAGCCCATGGTATAAATCATCCATATCCTTAATTTATTGCAGGCGGTTAAGTTATACCAGGGGTGGTGATGATCTTTTACATGTGTTATGTGAGGGATGTGTCTGTAAAACTGAAACATTCTAAACAAATGCAGTTTGATGTCAGTTTATCTGAAGGACTTGGGGAATACCAGGAATCTTTGAATAAAGGGAGCTGTGGATAATGGGTCTGAGCTGAAAAGCAAATTACAGAAGTAACAAGATTGAGCTCTCAGTCCAACAACTCAAGATGTGCTGAGAGGAGAACACTGATGGCCTTTAAAGGTGAACACTCTATGACTCAGTGTTCCTTTCCCTAGAGCTGATTAAAGACCGTGCCAGCTGCCTTAGCAGAACAGCCAGTTTTAAAGGAGACTGCCTGGTTGGAGCACAACCCCTTGAAAGTCAGTCACTCTGGTCTAGAAATCTGGTCATTCTCATTCAGGGCTACAGTATCTGTAGCACCTGGGAGACCTAACCAAACCTGTGTTAAAATGAAATTTGGTAAATGAAGGTCATACTAGGTATTATTCAATCTAAGAGCAACAAAATAACTCCTCTGAAAAACTCCTCTGAGTAAAATACATCCAGTAAACTGGGCAAAAGCTGTGTACGTGTAGTGGTGGTGGGGATGTGGATAAGAAGCTCATACAGCCAATTTCCAGTGAAGGTTTATGTGACAGAACTGAAATGCTTACTGTCTAGGAAAGTTATTCCTATTGGTACACATGCAGAAATGACATTATATAGTTTCTGTGGTTTTATTTTTTAACTATTTTTATTCCTTTAGCATGCTGGAATGTGGTTGGGACTATGCTGTTGTATTGTATTAAAGAAAACTATACTGCAAGCTTAACAATATAGATGTCAAATGATTCATTCTTCCATTACTTACCAAACTGAGCAGTGGAGAAAACAGCCCTAATGATGCAGTTCAGAATAACTTTACTAGCATACAATTGTTTGTCATTTTAAAGAGTATTGTTCTTTTTAGTATTTAGTGCATTTACGATTTGTATTAAGTTAGAGGTAAAGTACAATGGCCAAATATTTTTGATACTCTCTTGAATGGCTTGAAACAGGAACATTTTATTTTTACATAAAAGGCACTGTAGTTTTTGACCCTGCAGCTTTGAAGTGAGTATATACATTAAATGTATATGTAGGAGTGAACCAACGTAAATTAACTTTGAGAGCATAATCAAAAGAGGTGGGCTCTTCTGGTTTATTTTTTCTAGTGTGCATTTTAATTACTTACTAATAAAGTCTGTCTGATGGAGGGGACTTTCAAACATATGAGATGTAAACCGTTTATTTTTCATGAGCTTTTTTCATTATTTCTGTATCATTTTAATTATTGGAGATATTTGTGTTCAGCGATGGGCTTGCTTCCTTCTGTGGACTACTTGATTTTTGCAGTGTAACTTTATGTTGGAATGGTGACATCACAATAATTTTGAAGGGAACAGATTGTGACATTCCAAAATCAGTATTGTACCTTCACTGCTTCATCAATCAGAAGGAGAAGCTGGGCTCTGGGTGAATAAGCTCTTGCCCAAGTAAGAAAAGCCCTGAAATAATAACAAAAGGAATATTGAAAACAGCAAATGGACACTTAGGACTGGTTTAAACTGAAAAAGTACATTAGTATATCTGTGTCTTTCGGGGCTGTGACAAAAACACACCCCTGATAGATGTAGCTATGGCACTCTAACCCCTGGAAGAATTTTTCTGTTGACCTAGCTACTTCCTCTCGGGGTGGTGGATTAACTACAGCAATGGGAGAACCAATCCCATCTTGGTAGTGAGAGTCTACATTGAAGTGCCACAGTTGCAGTGTTTTACAAGTAGCTGTACACTTATTTAGACAAATGTCGTTCTAATTAGCTCCAAGATGAAATTTTCTTTAAGTACTATAATCCATAAAGAAGGAATAACTTCTAGTTCAAATAGTAAGGTCTATATTTGGTAGCATACTACCAAGTTATAGAGAGAAAATGATTTTCACGGTTCGTTCATGAATGGAGTGGTATGGAATGGGGTCACGGGAGAAAAAATAATTATGGTGTGATCAGAAGATTTCTTTGAAAAGATTTTGCTAGACCTGTGTGGTTTCTGGAAGAACAGAATCAGTTTTGTTCATAGGGTGAGCTAACAAAATGTATTGTATGTATGCAGTTACTTCTGTCTTTGCCCCCAAAAGTGCATGCATTCTCAGCAGTGCACTCATCCTCCACAAGGTCATTGCCTAGAAATGTAGAGTTATTAGAAGCACAGCACACTGATACACCATTTGGTCAATTGCAGAAGTTTGGTTTTGAACTTTAACTAGTCCCTTCTTGTCTACTGTCTTAGCATTATTAGTTATTTAATTAATCTTTAGTAATATCTTTTTGTGTGCTCTTATAAATGTATTTGTATTAAGAAGCAATATACTCAGCCTCTTCCCTTTGCTTCAGACCACAGAGCTGCTATACAGAATTAATTCCAAGAATACTTTTTCACCTTTTGTGTAGTGTTCGTATTCAGGAACTGTGATCTACAGTAATTCTTATTCATTTGGAATATAGTAATTTGTTCCTGTCAGCACAGGGGCTAGTTTGTTGTTTTAAATTGCTGACTTTTGTTTTTGTTGGCATGCTCCCCAATACAAATTGAACGTCTGACAAAAATCTATTTGTATGAGAGTTCAATCTAGATAGGTGCTCTCTGTTGCCGAACAGTACAATTTGGAGTCCCCAAGATAAAAGCTGACTGAATGCCAAGATTGTAGCGGGGATTGTTTGTGCAGATAAGAAGTAATACATATTCCTCAAGTCTGCAAATCAAACAAAGAAAGGAGAAATATGTATGCACACCATTCTGTTTGAGATGGTGGACTAGTAGCTTCTTCATAATAACAATTGGGAATATCTAACCTATGAGAACAATAGAAAAGATGATCTGAGAGATTTTCAATCTGAAATTAAAGAGAAATGTGAGATGTCTTAAAAAATATGGACTGCTTTCTGTCCTACCTTTTCCTCAGCATACAGTGGCTTCACTTAAGTAAATTATTGTTTTGTTCTGACTTATAACGCTTTTTTTGTGTGTGTGGCCAACTTCTTTTTTTGAAGGGCTTGCCATGGAATCTAAACCTGATTATGGATCTTTGGCAATGCCTTCCTGCCTGGCGCACAGAATGAGACTGTGTACCATCCTTGGTGCCCTTCCACGGAACATCATTATGGGACCTGCTGATAAGACTGAACATGTATTCTGATGAGTTAGCGCCTACATCCGATGGCGCTTGCTCTGATTCATAGTGAAAAATATGTTTTCTAAGGACTCCTTTGAATAAAATACTAAGCTGAAGTCTTTTCTGCCTGGTGGAGGTTAGATTTGCCTGACATTGAAAATAATAAACCTTAATTGGTACCTCAGCATTGTGGTCTGGCCAATACCTTCTCAGTAAAATAGGTTTTAATATCTTGGGGTCTGCAGTTGTGGAATCAACAAAGTACCATGGCGCTGAAGTGACTACTTTGCATCCTGAGGTAAGAGTGCCTCTCACAAATCAGTTGCATACAACTTTAGGCCATGTTTGCACTACAATCTTTGGTTGATGCAAGTTATGTAGGCGGAAAGCCACCAGAGTTAGCATATTGATTGTGTGCGTGCATGTTGGTTGCTTTGCCACTGTACGTACTAATCAGGGGTGCTTGTGTCAATGCACAGCAGGTGTGCCATGGACAGATACACCAGGGTGCCATTTGCCCACATCCAGCACAATGTCTTTTAGGAAATTTTTGCAGTGCATAATGGGTCAGAAACTAATGGTGCAGGGGATCAAATTTCCATCATGCGACTTTTTCCGTCTCATAATGCCACCTATATCCCATATTTTTTTTTAAATCCCACAAACTTGCTGTGGCAGTTTTAGCTCACTGCCATCTCTGACAAAAGCATGGAGCCTGCAGAGCTCTGCTTTATTGTCATGAATGTTGCAAACACAGGATGGTGTGGGGAAACTTCACTGATATCCGTGTAGGCTGGTCAGGGAGGTGCATGACACTTGCATCTTTAAGAACACGGGGCTCTTCAGAAAGCTGCAAACAGGAACAATACCAAGGAAAGATTCAACTACCAGCTCAGTAGGTAGAGAATGACAGTTGAATGTGCTTTTGGTAGATTGAAGGGATGCTGACATGATTTACTCACAAGATTGGATCTCAGTGAGAACAGTATCCCAATGTTATAGCTGCCTGTTGCGTCCTACACAATATCTATGAGGCAAAAGTTGCTGCCACGGTGGAGGGCAGAGGTGGAGCAGCTGTCTGAGTTTGAACTGCCAGGCACGAGGGCCATTAGAAGAGCCCAGCATGGAGCTATGTGGCTAAGGAAGGCCCTGAGAGAGCACTTCAACCATCTGCTACAGTGGTGTGGTGGACTGTGCTCTACCTGACCCTGAAGTTTTGGGGGCTGTTAGGAATTGTGCAGTGCTTGCTGTACATTTATGAATATAACGCTCTTTTAATGAACCTAGGAATTATGAGGTGCTTCTTGAACACACTCAATTATTACACTGTGTTTTTCACTGAACTTATGAGTCCTGTGGTCCTGCACAATTACAAGCAGTGGGTGCTTTGAGTAGTGCTAAGCATTCTGTGGTACATGTTGTGAAGTAATGCATATAAGTAAATATTAATAATTAATAAATAATAATAAAGATGGATTAATTTATAAAAAATAAAACTTATTGTGTACCAAAAACAGTGCAAAAATTGTATGCAATTTAAAAAAACAAATGCGATAACTTCTTAAATAAATTAACAGAACAGAACTTTAAAATCAGAATGGTAGAAAATATTCCTAACCATTTGGCTATAAATACACCATCCGTTGCTCTCACATGCTTATTGCAACTTCAGTTTTGGAGTGGCTCTGCACAGCACCGCTCTCCAGTCTCAGCCATGGCCTGCTGGAACAAGGGAGGGGGAAGTAAGGAGGGAATTTTCAGTTGCTTAAATCAATAATATTTTGTCCCCTATTTCCATGGTACAAGTATAGGGCAATGGCACTGAATACTGGCACTATTTTCCACAGGCAGTGGTGATTTTAGCTGATATCTCAGTCCTGAGGGTAACAAAGGCACACAGAGAGCACAGCTGCTGGTGGTGTCCTAAAGGCACCTGGGCCTGTATGCCACTAGCCTGTGTACTGTAATGGTGGCTGCTGAAGTCACTGCGAAGAGTGTCCTTTGTGGGGGAAGAAATAAGGCTGCCATCCCGAGACACCTTTGGAAGAGGATTACAGAGTACCTTCTTCCATGAACATTTAATTGAGATCTCCTAGGAGGGTACTATGGACATCCCTATCTACATAAAGAAAGTGCTCCACATGGCAAATCGCCTGCCTAATCCTACAGGGGAATAAAAAACTGATAACTCTTCCTCTGTTGTACCACTACCTCCTCTTGTATGAGTAAAATAATGAAAAGTCATTGATACCTGTGCCCTGCGAACTTGGGGATGGTCTTGACACCATCTTTATGTTTGAACACTGTAAGGAAAAATGCACTCTCACACCCAAGATTCCTTCCCTTTCACGGGGCTCTTGCATGCTCAGCTGGTAGGATGAGAGAGACTGCAGTGGAGTCTCAAAAACATCCTGGCTTGGGTCATAGCTGGATTTCCCTCTCACAACCTCAATTGTCCTCCTCACCTCTTCCTTCTCGCTGTTCATGTCTGGGCTCTGTGACTTGTGCTCCTCAAAGATATCCACAGTAGTCTCTGGGCTGCTGATAGAGTAAAGTATCCACCAAGTATGGCATGCAGCTTGTTGTGAAATCCGTAGGTCTGCAGCTCAGTGCCAGATTGATTTTTGGCCTCCTTGGTCTTGTGGTATACCTGCCGCAGTTTCTTCGCTTTCACACAGCACTGTTACTGATCCCTGTCATACCCCTTTGCCTGCATCCCCGTCCAATCTTTTTGTAGATATCTATGTTTCAATGACTCATCCATAACTGTGCCTGCATAGCCTCTTCTCCCCAGGAGATCTAATACCTCCTGTCTTCTCCAAGCAGGAGTGCATTTAGCACATGGAGCCGACATGATCAGTTCAACAATTGTACCCAGCAAGGGATAGATGCTAGGAGTGCTTGCCAATCAGGAAAAGGCATTTAAAAAATACAGAGGAGTTTTTAAATGGGGATGGCGTCCAGTCTCCATGACATCTGGTTAGTGAAGTTCACTTGTGACCAAAGCAGTCATTGCTGGGCATTGTGGAACAGCTGCCGGAGGCATGTTGTGGTTGACATAAGTCACGCAGTGTCTATGCTCTCACTGCGTTGATCTCAGTAGGTCGACCACAGTTGAAAGCCATTCAGGGAGTTGTTTTTGCTGCATCGCTATAATGGGGTGCTTATGTCAGCCAGAGACAAATTTGAGTAGCAGAAATAGATTGATGCAAGGCGACTTAGGTTGACCCACCTTTGTAGTATAGAACAGATCTTAGGCAACCACCCACATCTTCTCTCTGCCCAGGGATGGATCTCTTATTCCACCCAGTGGAATATTTGTCAGGCACAGAGAATGCTCAGATCCTTCTAACCTTATTAGTGAGGGCAAGTTTCTCCCGCATCAAAGAATATACTTAAGCCTGAAGACCTCTTCCTGACTAATGGGAAGCTCGTTGGGCCATCGATACTAGTACATAGCTTGTTACTTTGTGAAGTAATTTGGGAAAGGCGTATAATTTTTATATAGAAGTTTTATAAAGACAAATATACTAGTTCATTACTTATTATCCATTTCCTGAAAGATCTTAACCTTGATTCTTTCACTCTCTATAGATTTATGGACCCATTTGATCTAACTTCTCTGATCATAAATTTGTTTATGTCCTGCAAAATCTGGGTGGTTTCAGTAAATGAAAGCAAAGTCTCTCTTGTATGCTTTCATCACATGAAAGTGGATTATGTGATCTATTCTGCGTCAGTTGAAGTTGCCTGTTTTCATTTGGTTGCTGACCTTTCAGTACAAGCACGTATCCTGTGTCTTGGTTTCTCTCATTTGTTGTTGAACTTGCCCCACCTCTGTCATGGAATGTTCTTTAAACAAAATGCTTCCGGCCTGCATTTTGATGTGCCATACATTTTTATACCAGGAGTGGTTTAATGGGTTTCCCAGCAAGCTGCTGCAGATAAGCAGCCTGTAGGCATTTTCAGAGGTTCTCACTCTTGCAATAACATCATGACTTAAGATATTTAGCTAAGTGTGTACATGTTCTTTTAAAAAACAAAACAAAAATCTCTAAACTTCGTATTCTCCTCCAGCAATGTCACAAACTTTTACTCTGTGGCCACTGTCTCCTGTTACTTTTGATGAGCCATTATTCCCCTCCCCCCATTAATATGGCTGCCATTCTCCTAAAGCCAAATTAGGCTGTACCTAATGTCCACCATGCTGAAATTTCAATGACTCTGAAGCCAGACTGGGCTCACTTAAAATGGCCACCCCCATTCATCATGTGGCAATTGATAGTGTATGGGGGATGAAGGAAGAGGTACAGAGAGAGATCCAGGAATCTGGGGGAGCTAGTGGGAGAATGAAAGGGGATCAGAAGACTGTGAGGGAGGCTGGGGTAAGCGACAATGGAGTGAAAGGGGAGTGAAGAAAACATGAGGGGACATCTTGCTGTGAGAGAAGGGAGATGCAGGTGACTACAGAGGTAAATGGGTTAGTAGGGTGGGAGGTAGGTGAGTGGTGGAGAGGGGAAAAATGACAGATCCACCACCTGAGGGATTAGCAGAGTGAAGAAAAATCAGTCTCAGTGTGATTTTCGTGTTTGTGTGCATTTTAAGGTTGAATTTTCAACCTGAAGTCATTACAAAAGTTGGGGGCTTTCCCTGAAGGCTCAAAATATGGATGGTAGAACAAACAAGTGTATTATACTATTTTCTATTCAAATCTTATTTTAAATACAGTCTCTGGGTGATTTTTGTTTTGTTTCTTGGGGGGAGGTTTTGTTTTGTTGTGACCCAAGGACCTCTTGATACCAACTGGCATGGGGTATATAAGGGTAACAGAGATCCCTTGGATCCAAGTCTGCCAAAGAATGTTATATAAGGTCTCTAATGAAAGCCTATGGCATACTGGTCTTCATAATCATTGTGAGATGTATGTACAGAAAATATGTGAAGAGGGGTGTGTGTGTGTGTGAGAGAGAGATTCTTATTTTCCTCCAGCTGATGACGTGCAAATTGAGTACTATATGGGTCACAATGGACACTCATTTACAGTCTGAGGAAAATTCTCATCAATAGATGAAAACAGCAGAGGTTATCCTGTTTAGAAGTAAAACAATGAACTTTTGAAACTATATCTGGGGTGCATGTGAACGCCCAGGGATTACTTCAATCTGTGAGGGCAAGCTGCCTGCAGGCTTGATCTTGTGAGAAGGCATCTCAGCCAAACTGTTTGAAAACCCTGGGGAAAGGACTTGGGATAAGCTGTCTTGTAAGAGATAAGGGGATGCCTTGTTAGTTAAGTTTAGGCTCTAGAAAGCGTTATGATTGTTTTATATGTAACTATTTGTTTCCAGTTTTCTTACTCTACATCACTTGTATCTCTGTTCTTTTATAAACTTATTCTTCTTTTATTAAATATACGTACTCTGTGCTAAGTAGTGGGGTGATCTGGAGTTGGTTCTAGCAAACTAGTATGCGCTATTCCTTTGGGAACAGCAAATCTGAAAGTTCTGTGATCCCTCAGTGGAAGAGGGGCTGACTGTTCCAGAGGGATGCTTGGAGGACTCGGGGGTTAGTGTGTGTGCCTGTCACCAACCTGTGGAGGGATGAAAGGTAGCTTGTGTTGCCAGAAGCTGGTGGTTTCAGGGAGCTGATCCACAGCAGGCACAGACAAGACTTCCTCATGCTAAGGGCAGGTGGTGGTGAGGTGTTTCACAGCCCTGGATATCTCTGGGAAGTGTCAGGGTTATTTTGAAGTATGTGGGGTTGGCGATACTACATTCACTGTATGCTTCCTGTCTGTCTATGTAGCAGATAATTTTTATTTGATGCAAAATGGTCTGGTAAAACATGTTCCTAAACTATACTCTGCAAAACACTTGGTGGTGGTGCATGGAGGGAGAGCTGGTTGGTCATGTGGTATTAGCTGTTTTCCTTATTTTATCCAGCTGAGAGGACCAGAGTAGATATGTCATATGGCTATCTGCATACTTCTGTTTTGCATCTAAGCAATTGCTGTATTTGGTACAGGATTGTTACACGAGTGGGAGGGGAAATGGCCCGTAGGAACATGAATTGGAGATCATATTGTGATGGTGTACCCTATAAGGCTTCATGGGAATATGCTTATGAATGTATGTATAATATAACTGGAATATGTTTTATGCTACATATACCATGTAACATATCTCTGTAAAGGTTATGAATATTGGCTGGGGACTGGCTTTTTAAGTAACCTTTGTAAAGCATTTGGTCAGCTTCTTGAGAAAGGAATGTGCAAATTAAGTGCCCAGTCAAGAAGCACTTAAGGGACAATGGATCTTGAGAGGCTCCAATCCACATAAGAAGTCTACATGAGGACGTTCAAGGTAGCAAGTAAGCCATGGCTGCTGCCTGTAAAAACTGAGTCGAGCATGGACATGTGACTCCAAAACTCCATCTTGGAGCTGGACTTTGCATAGGAGAGAGGAGGGGGTCTCCACTCACAAGAGAGAGTCTATTTAAACCTGTGGGAGACCCCTCCATTTTGACTTCAGCTGGCTAAAGAGAGAGCCTCTCCACCCCTAAGGATACCTGAAAGAAACTGGAACAAAGGACAGTAACTACAGGGAGTGTGAGTGATTGCTGGACCCAGACTAGAAGGACACTAGTCTGTAAAAGGAAGCTTACTGGAATTCCTCTAAGGGTGAGGTTTTTAATCTGTATTCAGTTTTATTTCTGTATTAAGCTTAGATTTGCGTGTTTTATTTTATTTTGCTTGGTAATTCACTTTGTTCTGTCTGCTACTACTTGGAACCACTTAAATCCTACTTTCTGTACATAATAAAATCACTTTTTACTTATTAATTAACCCAGAGTATGCATTAATACCTGGGGGTGGGGGGGCAAACAGCTGTGCATATCTCTCTATCAGTGTTATAGAGGGCCAACAATTTATGAGTTTACCCTGTATAAGCTTTATACAGGGTAAAACAGATTTATTTGGGGTTTAGACCCCATTGGGAGTTGGGCATCTGAGGGTTAAAGACCGGAACACTTCTGTAAGTTGCTTTCAGTTAAGTCTGCGGCTTTGGGGCACGTGGTTCAGACCCTGGGTCTGTGTTGGAGCAGATGGGCATGTCTGGCTTAACAAGACAGGGTGCTGGAATCCCAAGCTGGCAGGGAAAGCAGGGGCAGAAGTAGTCTTGGCACATCAGTTGGCAGTTCCCAAGGGGGTTTCTGTGATCCAACTCATCACAAGTATAATCTATTAGATGATCTCTCTAGTATTGAGAAATCTAAGCTACTAAGAACTTTCAGAACCCCGGTATTTAAGTCATATGGCCCAGAAATGTCCAGTAGAAGAGATGTTACAATGTTCTGCAACACTGTTCATAGAAATTAATTTGGCTTGATGTTATGACCATTACTTGTGACTTTCTTGGGAGTTTCATTAGCTTAGTGATTGGCATGATAGTATGAATAGTTGAATTTAAAGAAAAAATCACAAATTCTGAGGAAAAGTATAAAGGGGACAGGCTTTAAGTCGATAAACTATAGGCAGTGGATTACTTACTGACTTTCATCTGATAGAGCATAAAGCAGGAACTGCCAGTCAAAAAAAAGCTAGAAAAAGCCAAGTCTGAGCAATTGACCTAGTATTTTATCAAGTTAGCTATCGATTCAGCACAGCATGTATCTACTAGTTCTATCCCAGCAATGCCTGCCTGCAGCCTGGTATGTTGCCATAAAGGTGGGAATGTACTCCTCCAATATGCTGTGAACTAGAAAGCCCAATTTTGGCTGTTTAATTGCTAAAATTATTAAACATAAAGCAAACAAAGGGGGTGTGTGTGTGTGTGTGTGTGTGTGTGTGTGTGAGTGCTAATGTTAATAAGAAATTCTGGAAATTTAGAAATTAGTGTTCAGATAGCAACGTTAACTCGGGTGTGTTGCACACATGTAAGAATTTTTCTTTCTTTTTGTTAACTGTTTTACTTAATATATTTACTGTTTTATACTCTAAAATTGTAGAATGTGCAAGGTGGCAGATGTATTGTGGAGCTTGCAACCTTAATGCTATATAAGACTTTTTTCCATTTAATTATTCTTTGTCAAACATAACTTGATTATACTTCCAATGGAGATATTAGAAATTATTCTCCACTGTGCTAATGGGATGTTTGTTTTTTTTACTATTCAATGATTATATAAAGCAATATTATTAATGTTTAACTGAGATTTTCTTCTACCCAACATTTGAGTAGCAAGAGTAAAACATCATATGACCAAAATAGTAGTAGTAATAATAATATTGGGGACGCTTAAAAGTAGCCAGAAGGATTCTTTTTAATATTTAACCTTTGGAAAGCCCCATTTTAAAGGCTTTAATATTTTAAATTAGGCCCTGTCGTGATGGTATAATTTTCACAGTACTTACTGAACTCCTGTGGTGAGGAAAAAATGCTATAGGATGTCAGTCATAGCCTAATCTGGAGATAAGTGGGTGTTCCCTATGTGGGTTTTTTTTTTTTTTTTTTTTTTTTTTTTTGCAAGATTCCCTTGGTAATAAGAGAAGAGATCATTTTGACTCCCAATGATGCTTAGACAGCAGATAAAATATGCACTCAACAAGGTTGATGAGATCTGTGACAGAGTCACAGTAACCAAAAAGTGCAAAATTGAGGTTTAAAAATCATGTAAAGGCATCAACGTTCAGGGGGTTCCTCTGCTGCTAGATTAAACTGCTATGTGTACGTGACGTAGGAGACTAGAAAAAGAGTAAAAAAAATTCTAGTATTCACAGAGAGCAGCCACTTTAGATCACTTACATATAGACTTCCATTACAAACCCCTGTTTGTTCAATACTCAATTATGAGAGCCCAGGCAGAGGAGAATAAGACACTAATCAACAGATGGAGGCAGGAAATAAAACTGACATCATTTCCCTTTCGGAAGGGGAATGACCTGGCTGAGCATATCAGCAGGTGTTCCAGTATCACTAGACACAAGAACTTGGATAGATAGCAGATGGCTATGCTAGATGAAACTAGGGTTTTTATAAATTTTTAGTTTGTGTTTGGTTATTCTGATATCTTTTAACCCTTTACCCTAGCAGGATTGGTTAGATAATTACTTAGTACCCTTGACATCGCCACTTCATTTAGAGGCTTACAGGAAAACAGCACCTTATTTTCACATTTCCAGTTCATGTGTCTGTCTGGTCCAGAGGCTGGAATTTAGCCTTAGTTTTGCAGACCCTGGAAAACATACATATTCAGTAGGAACGTTCCACAGCCCCACAGCAGAGTGTTCTCAGGGCAGACCAACAACCCAAAACCACCTTGAGAGATATCTTATAACTGTACTCCAGCTAACGTCTGGTGGTGAGATGGCTCAACAAAATCTCATCGTCAAGCATATCAAAAGCTGGATTAAAAGGATCCAAATGGACATATGATCTCTATGAGCAGGAAATCAGTGAACAAGAGTGGTGCAAACTTCATGCCAAAGTCAGATTGAATTTCAAATTAAATGTGATCATGGAAGCCCAATGAGATGACCCCAGAATATATCAGAGCTGCCTTCCACCACTTACTCAATAACCTTTTCCCAAAGGGGAACAAGAGAGAGGTTGGTAGTTGGTGATATTGTCAGTTTGTTTGTTTGTTTGTTTTTAGCAGGGGTCTATTGTAATTACAGCAGAATAAAAACAGTTCTTCAAGATGTGTTGCTCATGTCCATTCCATGACTCACCCTCATACCCCTGTGTCGGAGTTAGTCAGCAAGAAGGAACTGAGAGGGTGTGGGGCCAGCAATGCTCCTTATAGAGGAATATAAGTGCTTGGCACCAGAGGGCACTAAAGCCAGCCCGATGGATACCACTGAGGGAAAAATCTCCAGTAATAGTGCACGCGCACACCTCACATGGAATGGACACGAGTAACACATCTCAAAGAACAACAGTTACAGAAAGGTTAGTAAATGTTTTTTCTGGGACCCTTTGGAGAAACAAAGGAAGTCTAGTGACTGTAGTTAGGCCCTGCTTACCAGGAGCACGTCTGAAGGATAATAGGTCACAGCAGACCCTCTCTCATTGACAAGAGATTTAATTTGATTACTTAAGCAAGTTTGCCTCTGTGCTCTGGTGAAATTCTGTCATCCTGTCTTCTTGTCAGAGGCCTCCTGAAAACCAGGTTATTTGGAAAATGGTGATGCTTGTGAGCAGTTAGTGTGGTCGTCCATCTCTTAACTTGAGAGGGAGGGTCAGAATTGTACACGCTGAATATTTGTGTTCCCCAACACAGTGTAAGTTTGATCGGGCTTGTACCTTTCCACAGTGATCCAGGTTCTCCAGAAAATAACACAGCTTCTGATGAAAGTCATCATTCTGGTATTCACAGCTGTACTCACAATTGTCTGCCTATGGAACCGGTGATATTGCTGTCTTCAGGCCTAAATCTCCATGATTATTTGTGTGTCAGCTGTCATTGTTTTGAGCAGTCAGGCATAAAAAAGGGGGTGTTTTGGAACAGGTGCAAACAGCTGATAACTCAGCACTTAGAGTCTATGGTGAGAGGAACCTTAAAAATATCTGTTAATCATTAGGCTGCATGCATATATGTCTGCTTTCTGTCCAACTTGGTTTGAAGTGTTTTTCAGGGCATAGTGCAGAGATAGGCAGCTGTGTCCCCTTAGATGACTCATCCTGGCCCTCTTAACATTTCTCCAGAATGGTCTAGGAGAATTTGAATGCAGGTTTACCTGTCACCTTTCTGTTTCTGGTGAGACAAGGTAGACCAGATCTCAAGAGAGAACTACTCAATAGCAGCAGCTGAGAAGCTCAAACTTAGTCCTCTGGGTGTTTAACCTGGCTCTAAATACCCTCATAAGATTTTCATTTAAATACATGACAAAAGTGAATGACATGCAACCTCAGGCAGGTAAGTGTCTAGTTATTTACTGGAACAAAATGACATTGTCAGTCTCTTTTTCTTCCTAAATTTGTCTTCTCCCCTTCAACCTCACTCAGTAGATGGTCCTTCCTTTCACTCAAAGTCGTTGGATGAAGTGTTTGCAGTAGATTATAGAGTAGTTCCCCAAGGGAAGCAGTGGAAGACACATTGTATAGGATACTGAAACTAGATTGAAGTACTAATGTCAGGAGAAATCCTCTGTTGGTAGAAAGGTGGTCTAGCTAGTATATTCTATGTCTAATTTCTATTTTGTGACATTTTAATTTAGAAATGAACACTGTCAGGCCAAATACTGGTCAGAAGACTGAACAAAGGCTAGTGGTAATCAAAAATTAAGAAGTCTGGAAGGTATCTTGTGGCATGTTGGAAGGATTGGTGTTAATTTTGTTTTATTGTGACAGAATATTCACACTGTATTCACACCCTACACACTAGTGTAATAATCTTCGTCCATTATATGCCTTGCAAGGTGTCCTTTGAAAACTAAAAATTTGCTGGTCAGTATTGTCCTGATAAAATCCGTGTGGCAACATATGTGAAGTTATGAGATTTCCCTGTATGATGTTAAGAGTTTATGATCAAAACAGGTCCTGACCTGAAGTGTTTGGTCAGTAACTTTGCCGGAAGCATGTGATGAAAAAGTTTGCTTCAATCTAATATTATTTTTTAGACACTAGTAAGCATTTTATTTGTTCTCTTGTAATCCTTTCTGACTTTTATGCCTCAGTATTTGTACTCACTTAAAATCTATCCTTTTGTAGTTAATAAACTTCTAATCCAGTCTTTAAATTGGTGTTTGGGTGATGCTGTTTCAGACAATAAGCTGGTATATTGTTCCCTTAAAGGAGTAAGGGACTTAAAATATTTGTACTGTACAGGACATACCTTTCTGGGCAGTGTAGGATATACATTTTTGGGGGAACATCTGGGACTGCGGGTGAGTTGGGGCTGCCCTGCAGTACAACCAAGGCTGGTGAGAACCAGAGTGTAACTGGCAAGCTGCAGTTACACACAGACACTCAGGGTGTGGCTTGCATGCTGGAAGACTGTTTATGAGTGGCCCAGGTGGGAGCTACTTCAGCAAGGCATTGTGAGGCACCCAAGGTTGCAGGGCAAGGATGACACATCCCCTCACTGGTCTGAATTGTACCCTGGTATGTCACACTTATTTAACACTTTTGTTTATATATTGGAAAGGGAACAACAAATAGCACGTGAATGAACTTTGCAGATGAAACTACATTAAGAGGTTTTCCTGTGTAAAATAGAGGAATTATACAAAAGTCCATAGAGTGTATAGAAACATAGGCAGAATTTTTTTTAAAAACAGATTTAACTTGGGAAAAATACAAATGAATACATCTGGGGAATAATAATCAGAAGTAATTTTCAGTGGAAGGGAGAAATCTGGACTGCGGCAATGCTGCAAGAGGCCTGGAGGTAATAGTAGACAACTGATTAGATATGAGTTTGCAGTGCAAAAGGCAGGTGAGGTTTCAGGCTGCGTACAGAGAGACACCTCTTAGTTTAATAGTAATAATCCCTCTCTCTCTCTGGTGAGACCACAACTAGAGTACTTTGACCAGATTATGGCATCTGATTGAAGTTGTTGACAAACTGTTGTACAGCACTTATAAGAACCAACTACGTGTCTAAAGAGACTGAAGGAATAGACTTCTGATGAAGGATTAAAAGAATTAAATATACCGTATATACTCGAATTTTTTTAGTAAAAAAGGGAAGCACCAGAGACAAGGGGTTGGCTTATGAACGGGTATATATAGAGAGAGGTGGGACACAGCCTCTCCCCCCAACAGAGGGAGCAAGGAGATGCAGCACAGCCAGTAGAGCCAGAAGGGAAGAGGTGGGACCAGAGTCTCTCCACTTCTGGAGACACTTCTGCGCCGCTCGACCCCGCCCCCCAGAGCAGGCTGTGGCCGCGCCGCCCAGCCCGCCGAAGCACGCTGCGGCCGTGCTGCCCGGCCCAGCCCGCTGGAACATGCTGCGGCTGCGCCGCCCGGTCTGGCCCGACGAGCAGGTTGCGGCCGCGCTGCCCAGCCTGCAGGAGCAGCTCCAGCCAGGCCAGAGACATCCTCCCCTGGCCCTCCCCAGATAAGGTGGGAAGGGATGGGATGGGGAGAGTGTGGGGGTCCCGGGCTAGGGGTGGGGTCATGTGGGGGGTGGTGGTCACATGGGTTACTCCCCTGACTCCCAGCTTCTTCTCCCCCCCCCCCCCCCAAACCTTCCTCACTAGTTGCATCAGGGTAAGCAGCTGGTGTGCCGGGACACTTTGTTTACTTAGGTTTACCTCCGTGCTTGCGGACGCTCGAGGTAAACAAACCACCTCGGCCCACCAGCGGCTTATCCTGATGGCCCGGGAGCCAAAGTTTGCTGACCCCTGAATTATAGGGTAGGCTTATGAACGGGTTATAAAAAATTTCTATTTTTACTTGGGGGGTCGGCTTATAAATGAACCGGCTTATGATGGAGTATATACGCGTACTTAACTTGACTAAGCAATGCCTAAAATTGGGGGAGGGAGTGTGGTAACTTCAAAAACATCCAAAAGGTAAAAACACCAAGTAGAGAGGAACTATTTAGCATGGTATTTGGGGATACATATATAATCAGTAGTAATGCAGTGCCTTCCTTAAGCTTTTTCATATTTACATTTATATCCTTAATATTGTATTACATCATCTTTTTGTATGCAGTGTCCATTTGAATTAGAAGTAGTGATGATGAACTTTTGATCACCATCTGTAAAGGATGCTTTTGGTCTGTGACCTTTGCTTTTTGGAAAGCCTTTTCTTTACTAAGTTATTAACATTAGAAAGCAGAGTTCAGCTAAATGTTAGACTTTTCTGTGACTACAAATGTCTCTTCACATTAGAAATCTGCTTCTGTTACTCCTAATGTGCACACAGAAACAATGAGTTACAGTTCTCTCACAGGTGACCTGCATTCTTCCCTAACTATGTGTACAATCTAGTAGGTTGTTTTAACATTGGCCATCTTGGTGACATGCATAGTCCATTGGTCATGAGGTTTGAGATAGAAAGTTGTTTTGTTGGCAGAAGCTGCATTTTTCACCAACAACATAATATAGAGTGTGTATCCTTATGGGGGTTATCTTGACCTTCATGCCTGCTCCCACCCCATAATGAAGCTGAAAGAGTATATGAAGACGATTGTTGAAAAGAAGATTTATAGACCTGTGGCTTCTGCATAGAATGTGTGGTGCTCTCTCTGCATTAACTTCACATTAACATTTTCTACTGATGGTTTGGTTTGGCTGTGCTCTTGTTGGAAGACATTTGAATTTGTGAAGTGGCAGGGTTCAAGTTATAGGTTATAATCTTGTCTTCCATAGTTTGCCTGTAACAATTTTGGGGGAGGAGGGAGATTTGAAGTGTTTCAGGCATTGACTTTTGTCATCCAAACAATTCTGTTGGATTGATGCTTTCATTCATATTAGTTTTTATTTGGGGAGGGGGAGTGATCAGAGCGGTTTATTTTCTATGGCTATAAAGCATATCATCAGTATTATATTACATTCCAGATTAGCAATGTGGAATCCGTTTCTTGCCTTGTAGACAGAACTGGTCAGAAGTTAGCTTTCTAGAATTGGTTAAACCCCTTTTGAATTGAGATCTGAAATAGTTTAACTATGATAAAATGACCTCGTTGATACAGAAATATAGAAGTTCAATTTGTTGCCTTCATGTGACCTGTTTTTGAGACCATCTGCTGAAAAATGTTTTTGAAGCAGCTAGGATAAGATCTGTTCATGACACTAAAGTTGAATGCATTTTCTTAAAAAAGTTGTCAATATGATTTAACTCTCCATAAAAAGAATTTGTCCACTTAATGTTTTAAAAGCTGGCTAATTAAAAAGCTCTGTTGTTTCTCTGAGAGCACCCTTTAAATAGTGAGGCCAATTTTTCTCTTTAAAAAATCAGAAAACATGCTTGAAGAGATTTTCTGCTTCACAGAGGATGCTTTAAGGAAGGAACTAAGGTTCCAATCCTGCAACATATAATGTGTGAGGGTAGCAGTCTGCTCAAACATGGTACATGCTGGATCAAATCTTAGCTCTCCAACTTTACAGGGGCAACATGAAACTGTTTATGCACAAAGTACATAAATATGTTTTTAAAAATAGAATTTCTCCCAACTGCATTAAATTATAGTAATCTTAGATGTTACTTGTATTTACTGTAGGGGCAGTTTTCAGACAGAAATGTGATTTTCAAGTAGGCAGTGTTTCTTTAACCATCCAAAATACTCTAGAAAACCGCCTCTAATATTGAAAAAGAAAAAAAGTATTGGCAAAACTTTTTATTGTTTATAGATTTATCACGTGGATTACAAAAAAAAATCTATGTAACCATTCTGAAATACATCTAGGTGGAAAATTATGGTTTGGACAAAAGGAATAATTGGGCTAGAATGGGCCATTGGTCTGAAATATATCTAGCTTTGGGTGTCTGTAGACTAGTTTGATTAGTAATTGGGAGAAACGCTGTTCCTTAGTTTAGTTACAAAAACATGCAATGACTGCTGAAAGTACATAGAAATGAGGAGCACTGGCTAGTGCTTGCCCTTACCAATGTGAACATTGCTGAATGTGGATGAGTAATTAAAATATCGAATGTGGAAAATTAGGCCGGAATTGACTAGAAATGAATAAGCATGCATTCTGTTGTACAGATGTTGGAAACAGATTATTTTGGGCACCTCTATCTACATCTTATTGGATTACTATGTAAAATCAGTCATATGCCATGTAGATTGTTTCTCGTCCCATTGCTGTTTCCTTCTTTATTTTGTGATGTAGCTGTATAGGTAGTAATTTAGCAAAATATCCTGTCTGCCAGGTGTGGGAACTAGCTGATTGTATTGTAATACCAGATCATTACTTAATTCATATGCAACATAGCCTAGCATATGGAAAGCATTATAAATCTATTTACAGTGTGGCTGGTCTGATGATAACATTGTATTACATTCCCAGGTGAGGCAATTTAAGCAATTGGTTTGCCATGTGTAGGCTATGGAAATTAGCTTCTAGTATGCTTTAGTAATAGACTAACTTCATTGTTATGCTCAGATTAGTAGTATAACAGAATTCTTACTCTCTGGTTGCATGTACCTTACTTCACATGTAAAATCATACAAGGGGTGGTACTGCGGATCACAGTTCTTAATTAGTTTAAACTGACTTAATTCATTTTATTTCTAATTTAACTGTGCCTGCCCATGAACACATTCAGTTCAGTACGGAAATGTTAAGGCTTGGGTCAAGCAGACAGATTGTTTAAAGCCAAATTGCCAGACAGAACTGGGCAAGTGTATCTGTGTGAACAGGTCTTTAAGAAAATCACCCAGTCAGTATACAAAAATCTTGTTCATAAACCAAGTGAGATCTGCCTGGAATCAGAAATTATTCCTTGGCAGAAGGTCTGAGTACTGTAGTCCATTTAAAGCAGCTACTGAAACTTTCTCTGTCTAGAAGTTCTTGTGGATAGTACCTTAGCCCCTTTGTGTAACTGTGTGTGCACGTATACTATACTACTTAAGATTTCTTAGCGTGTACACATATACCGATACACTCAGTAACGTTAAACACTTGTGCACAGAACTTAGCACATATATATACAAAATGCAAGAAAAACTTCTGCTGTACTTGACAAATCTTTGCAGAGAAAAAATGTACATAGAAGCTCTTAAACTCCTATTGAGCTGCCCAGAAAATGCATTGGATTACAAACTCTGTAAAGCTTCTGTCTTTTCTAGGAACATACATATAAAGTACCAGTAGACAGTGGTAACTGACAACTAAGACTAAAAATGTTGACAATTTTTTGATTTGCCTGGTTAGCTTATGTATAGAAGTCATTAACTATTTATAAAATGCATTATGAATTGGGTTCCTTCAAACTGTAGCAGAATGTGTGACATTTCCAGCTCAAACTATCATGCTTGCATTTGGCTAAAGTACATATTTATATACAGTTGATAGTTATGAAGAAAAAAATTCTTAAAATATTTATAATTATCAGATTTGTATTAATCTGTTTTCTTGTTAATTTTGATTAGCCAAATATAAGTGTTAGCAAAATTACTACAATTATTTTTATTTTTTGTTAAAGAAAATGACTATTGATGTTTTGTACAAATCCTGATAGAACAAATGAGCACTTTAGTTCCAAGGTCCTTTTATATTATTGATTCAGTTGGTGGTGAAACTGTGATAAAAAGTAATATCAAATTATTTATTGATTAAGGCAAAGAGTTGCACCTAGTTGTAGTGAAAAGATTATTTCTTTCAGTACAACTGCTGATTTTCTAATCAGGACAGATCATTGTAATAGAAGAACAGTGGTACAAACATTATTAGCTGCACTTATATTGACATGAAGGACATGTATAGTGTCTTTTTGAAAAAAATAGAATGATTGCAAAAATGTTGTTTCTTTGTCATAAAGCACACTTTTTCTCACATAGTCCCTTACAAATTGGAACAATCACCACTTTAATCATTCAAATGAATTATGTGAAACCAAGAACTCCTCAAACCTCCAGGTACACCTGGCAACAAACTAATGGAGCGTGATGTTTAGCATTGCAAGGTAATAGTGACAAATATGGTTAACATTACCAATGTCCATGGTGCTGCGCTGTTAGGTGAATTGTGTAAGACTGTATACTTAGATTGCTGGACCTCATATGTAGAGATTGGATCTTAACCAAAAAAGATTAGATATTTATTGTGGTGTTGTAGCTGTGTTGGTCCCAGGATATTAGAGAGACAAGGTGGGTGAGGTAATATCTTTTACAGAAGTTGATCCAATAAAAGATATTACCTCACCCACGCTGTCTCTCTAGATATTTATTGACATATATTTGTAATTTCCTTCCTTGTTTGATGTGTATCAAGTAAAAATAGGAAAATAATATAATTGAGCAATCTATGCCAATTTGTTGGCTTTTTGGTGAAAAAAGAGAAAAACAAAACCCATCTCCATATGATATTCTTGCATACTGTGGAGTGTTTTAGTCCCCCATAGTGATGAAATGAATAATTTAAACAGGCAGCTCTGATACCACAGCCTGTTTAAAGGTTCTCATTTCCTTTAATGCTGTAGACTACTTTTGCTTGGTTAGTATGAAACTGCTGCGGCTGAGATCTCCAAATAGGGAAAAAGAGATTTAGCACAGTTCAGTTCTTGTAGTAGGTCCATGGTACGCTTTGTCCTTCCTATGTACAGCTGTAGATTTAGTATATAATCTAGAATTAAACACTAGCAGTTGCACCACAAATTGGTAAGCATTATGATGATGATGATAGTGAAAGGGCAAACCTAAATCATAGAGGCTAAACAGCTTAAAAGTGTTGCAAGTAAGCTGGGTGGTGCCCTGGCTTAGTTCGCTGATAGGTCACCACTGGGAAGAAGACTATTTTCAGATTTTTATTTCGTCACAAATGTAATGAATTTCCACGTGCTTAGTCTAATCTCTAGTGAACTGTTGTCTGCATCCCAAACTGAGGCAAGTTTTTGGCACAGTTGGCAGCCAACTCCTAAGGTCTAGGATTGCTGTGTTTCATGAGTTGTTGCTACGGGTACTACTGTAGGTCGGAACTGGAGTGCTTTGGCAGAACTGTGCGGGGAAGCTTTCACAGTCCAGTCCAGTTGTAGTAGTATTAGTTCTAGCCACTTAGGTTTCTTCCTTTCATGTATATTAAAACTCGTCATATCCACGTTTAATTAAAAAAAAGCTATAAAACAATCAATTAAAATACCTTTTTCCCTTTCAGTGGTAAATGTAGAAAATTGAAGCAGGAAAGTAAAGGGGTACTGTAATAATTTGCTGGCAGTCACAAAACTTTAAGGCTGAGCTTCGTCTCTAGAATTCTAACACACCCTGGTGCTTGAGTGACCTTGGGATGGTTGTTTGAGCCCTTGTTTTCAACTGTTCATAACTTTCTTAAAAATATGCTAATTTAGAATCAATAGGCATGAATATTTAATGAGACAGTCTGGAATTTGAAGACTGTACAAATCATGGCATGGTCTCTTATAACAGGCCTACATTTGGCTTTCTGATTTTACCAAGTTCTATTGTTTTTATATAAAGTGAAGTAAACTTACATTTCCCAATAGTGTTGTACCTCCACATACATATACCCAGCCCTCAGATTTCTCATGGTCCTTTTTTCCCATAGGCCTTTACAGTAACAACAAAGAAAACCTTATTTATTTTCTATATCTGTCATTTTAAACCCTTTTGGGCCAATGTATATTGCTAAAAAGTTATCTTTTTGAGGTGGGAAAAGCTCAGCCTTTCCTTCCCTGTTTAATGACATTACTACTGTTTTATTTCAAGAGTTCCCATTCCAGGTAATAGGATAGCTTCAGATAAATACATCTATGCCTCTATAAACACTTCTTCTGCAGTGATTCTGCTGTAATAAGTTAGTATTTTAAAATCTTCTAATTCTCAAAACTGGAATTGCATACTGTATATCCATGTGCTTTACTAGTCAAGTTTTGTTGATGAATGTGACTTTTTACAATCTCCTCAAATATGTTCATATTTTTCCATTAATATATATTGAAATTCTGCAGTTAAGGAACTTTTCAGTAACTTTACTTGCAGATTTTTATCAAATAGGTATCCATTAGGGGGCTCTCGAGGTTTAAAATGATCAGCCTTGAGACCGATGGCTTCGAAGCTTTACTTCCTAACCCTTTTTTCTTTTTGTTTTACAGAAAAGGTCACGGATTGCCTACAGTGACGAGGTGCGGAATGAGCTCCTAGGGGATGATGGGAATTCCTCAGAGAACCAGGTAGGATGCTAATCAAGAAGCCCTAGTGGGTGGCTGGAGGGTGAAGGAGGTCACTGGCACACTGGGCTTCTCAAGCTGCTCCTTAACAGCATTAGCAACAACTCATGTGGAAGTGATACTGTTTAATGCAAAGCTGGGGTCTTAATCAACTTCAAAATGTTTCTTGGAGATCTTACATTTAACCCTTTACCTTGTGATCACTGTCTGCTATCTTTAAAAAAATCTTTTCTTCTCTTTTCTTTATTATTTAGTACTTAAGGAATAACTTGAAACGCACTGTTTGCTGACAAAGCCAGGGTCTTCACCTCAAACACATGTAAAAGGAATAAAAAAGTACATAATGCAGCTTTGATAATAATGCAGTATAATTAAATCAACACTGGCAGGCAAAACAAATGAAAGTGAGCTCTCAGAATTGAACAGTACCCCTCACTTTCCTTGTGTGCCTTCCTTTCTTAACCAGGTTTTCTTTCCTTGTACCAAAAATGCAAGTTGCACCAATAAAAGCCTGTAATTCTCTCACACACATTGTACTAGAGTTTATAATGTTATATACATTTTTTTTTTTTTAATGAAAGGGTGCTTAATTACTGTAAGCCCTTTTTGAGTTTTATCATGAAATTGTTATTCAGGACACTATCAAGATTCTTATAAGGTCATAAAAATGATGAAGGAAACACTATTTTCAGGGGGATTTAACCCACCTTCATCTGGGGTTCAAACTTGTCTTACAGGTTTTCTATCTGAAAACCGAATTTTATTTTAAACCAATTCCCTTGTCTTCCCTCACACCAAAATTAGCATTTGGTACTTTTAAGTTAGAAGTTATTTTAAAGTTTACTTGAATAATATAAATTTTTTGCTGTGATAACTTTGATTTTACAAGTGAAGCTTGGTAAATGATTACTTAGCAATAAATTCAATTATTTGGATATTATAAATTGGGGAGAAATAAGGACCAAATTCTGAAGTTTTATTCAGTTCTGACTTCAGTATGAGTTTTGCCTCAGGAATAGCTGAGTTAAATTAAGTAAAGACTTCAGATTTGTCCCTCAATGTCCAAAATATTGAGGTTAAAAAGGTTGAGTTCTGAGCAAGTACAATATTATCAGAACAATATTGAAAGGATAAATGGTAAATTACATGATGGACTTTAATGCATATATTGATGAAATCATATATTGTATTTAATATTACTGTATACCATAAAAAGAGACTGTAATAGCTTTAGATACATATTTAAAGAGGCAGATATACAAGGTATGCATCTTCATATTCATGTATTATGGCAAGAGATTTTCCAGGGTTTGAATAAGTTGAAAGCTTTTTTGTTTTTGTTTTTGTTTTGTTTTGTTTTTAATACAAAAGAGTATGATAGTTTGTTTTAGGGAAAGAATTTTCATAATTTGCATGTCATCAACATAAGTTCAAACATATAAAGGTGTTAAGATACAATTTGGGTTTTCATGTCTTTTAACTACACCGCTGTTTTCACATTTTAAGAGAAATTTGTGTGAGATCAGACATAAAAGGGCAGTCGTGATAAGAAGTTTTGCTTATAACAGAATACCTAATGTGTGAGTGTGAGATAAAATGTTGTTTTTGCTTTTTAAGGAAAGGCTGAATAACTGATTCACAGGTGCACTTTTTGTGAGTTGTGATCTCTTTTTGAAACTCTCAGGAAAATAAAAAAGAATGGTCTCCCCTAAAAGAATTATATAATAATGTAAATTTAAAATTATTTGCCAACATGGCTTTGCTTTTTTTTTTTTTTTTTTTTTTTGCTCTTTGAAATGACCAGTTGTTATCTAAGGTAAAATGTGGAGGGGGGAGAACTGTTGGCTCTCTTCAGAAATATAAATCCATATTTGCAACTAATGTCTTAAAGTTGACACACTTGTACCACTGGGGAAAAAAAAGTTTTGTTTTCTTTTTTGACAAACTTTTATAAACATGAAACTTTGCTGTGAAACTGGCTTATTTCTTTTAAATACATGAAGGCTAATGTTCACAAAGAACTTCCTCCTATTTATTGGACTGCTCCAATTCTTTCTATCACTTTTTCATATGAAAATATAATGATGATCTATACTTGTTACAGCTAAGTAAATACTTAATCATAAGAGTATCATCTTGGGTACATGCAACTGGCTGGTTATCTCACACACAAACTTTTTAGTCTAAAGTTGACATACCATTAGGTACTGTTTTTTTTAAATCAACCATAAATGTAAGTTTTTGGTATTTTTATATGAATAATTAGCCAACTGTGTATGAGTATTTAATCCAATAACCCAAAAAGCTATTGCATTTTGTACTGATATCAAAAGCACTTTATAAATATAAAACGTTACCTGTCCAACATAACATCCCAATATAACTGAAAACTATATGAAATATTAGGGGTGTCCTTCTCATGTACAAAAGTTTGTTTGACAGAATAAGTGCAGGTGGAAGGACTAACCCTCCCTGTAATCCAGGGTTTAGACTAATTAATTATTTGTTAGGTTTGGATTAATTTGATGAAATGAAGTGCTGTTTGTCTTTCCCTGCAATACTCAAACCTAGTTTTTTCTTAATGAACAAATCAATGAAAAACAGGTGTTGTCTAAGAATTGCTGCTTTAGCAAACTAAAAATATTGGTAAAATCCATCAGTGGAGGAGATAAATATCAGGGTAGGCTTGAGGGTTAGCCAGGTGAGGGAGAGATAAACTTCTAAGCTTGTACAATTCTTTAGATGGAACATTGGCAGTCATATTAAACTTTTTTATAACTGCTTTTTGGAGAGGAAAGGCAAATGGAATTGAATATATTTATATATAATAGTGGATTAAGTTCATTTAAAAATAAGATTGGGGGGGAAATGAAGAATCAGTTGCCTGGTTAATCTTTTGTTTATTCAACTGTTAGCACTTTATTCGTGTTTCAAAGATATAGTTGGAGCGATATACACAACTGAGTTAGTGGATACACAGAATATGCCTGAGGTTAGGCAGGTAAACAAGTACACAGAATTCAATCTCCAGTTGTTCCTCAAAATAGATCTGCATAGGAACAATTAATATTGCAAAACATTGCAAATGAGGGTGCACTATGTCTGAGAATATGGTCATGACTCCATCCTTACGTCAAGATACGACTAATGTATAATAGGTACAGGATATAAAACCTGCTGGTTGTCAAAATATGTACAAATTCCAGCAATCAAAATTTCTTTTAAAATTAATTTATCTTTGTTTGGTATGGTAGATACTAGTGATTGCATGTTGTATTTAATGAAGTAATTGCTTGCTTTGTATACATTAATTTTCTCCTAATTTAAATCCAGTGAACATAATCAGATAAAGCATGTTCTGAGTTATAAAAATAGGAGACAAAAAAACAACAACCACCATACTGTGCATGTTTGGGTTATCGTTTTTTCCAGGACTGTTGTCTTAAGCAGGACTGTTACTTTCAAGACTTATTTGTCATTCTGACTGGCAGCATTTATCAAATCCCTTGAAAGACTTGAGCCCTTCAGTGCAGTGATACAGTGCTTAAAGTTGTGGCTTCCATTTATTAGTTGTACAGTTGTTTTATGTGATGACTCCATATTTTTTAGAAAGCATCTATAGGGTTAAATAAGAAACCTTTTTGTACCAAAAATATAGCATGCAGGTATTTATAGCATTATAAATCTGTTTGTTTGAAATGTAATACTGTTGCCTTCCATTCCCAAACTATATTCGCTAATATGTTTGAGTAAATCCTTATTTGTTAACCAGAAGGTTAAATTATATATGTGTGTGTGTGTGTGTGTATGTGTGTGTTACATCACACACTATATGTGTGATTTGTGGTAAACAAATGTTGTGGCTACTTAATTTCTGACTACAAAGTTCTGATAATATTAGATTTGGGCTTGCTGTGCATAAAGTGTGTCAAACTTCAGTTACAGACCAGGGGGTGAAGTTGGTCAATTTAATTCCCCAAGATCTAAAGAAGGTTGGTATCATTTCATATAGCCCTGGCAGAGCAGATCATTACCAGACACAAATCTGTTCGTTACATGCCGAGGGTTTATAGCAAAATAAATAGACTGTCATCATAAGTTCAGAAAATTGTGTGTTCGACCCACGATAATGTGTAAAGGGCGTTTAATAGAGTTCAGCATTTATTCGTTATCTGTATGCGGACAGAGACAACAGTAGCGTTATCAGCTTTTTAAAAAAAACTTCGGTAGTTTTCTGTGTCACGTGACACGCCTCACAGACACACACACACGCACACTGCGGCGCAGTTTTGATTTTAGTCACAGCAGAAGGCTTAGCCACAAGAGATTCCGCTGGTTCAAACCAGCATAAACCAGATTTTTTTTTTTTTTTTTTTTTAGCCTACAAAGGAACAGATTACCTCTTGTATCAATTCCATATTGGGAGGGGGGAAAGAAATCTTTGTTTCAAAAATATGCTGATTATCATAAACTAAAATGGTGGCAGTATACATTTAAATGCTGTTTACAACTGAGCAGCAAGCTTAATAAAAACAAATACATAAAAATTAAAAAGGCAATATGTTTCCTTCAAGTGCATTGTTAGATGGAAAAAAATACATCTTTTGTTAATTTGAATGAATATCTCTGACAACATTTAAAAAAAAAAAAAATCTCCCATTACCTAGCTTAGCTGCAAATCCTATGCAGAGCTTAAATTCAGCCATGCAGCACAAACAAGATAGAACATTTTTTGTTTGGGACCTATTGAAAAAACAAATGTGCAGCGTTTTGAAACTCTCACTGATTATAGCAGGGTGGCATGCCCCAAATGGGCTCTATTGCAGGAGAGTAGTTTTAAACTTTGGCCCTTTAAGTATCATAGTCAACTGAAGAATGGTGACCTCAGAAAGAAAAGATAGCTATATGATCAACTCCCAGATCATCTCTTTCTAAAGAGACGTAATGTTTGCCTTTTTGGGGAAGGAAGAGGGGGGAAGATAGAAAGAGAGAGAGAGACCGATTTATGCTAGGCCAAGTACTTGATTTTAAGAAGTGGTTTGGTGGGTAAAGAGTGTGGTTTTCTTTATATCAAATTCTTGGAAGTTTCCTTTATCTTTCATTTTAAGTTACTGCAGTAGTTACCCTCCTAATTTATATAGTTAGTAACCTTTTCTCTCTTGTTTTATGGTAATGGGGTGAAGCATAGGTTTAATTTTAGACCAACCATATGAAATACCAGGGAACTAATGGATTTTTATTTTTGGTCTTCTCTCTTGCTGGAGATTCTCAGTATTTGTAAACATTCTCATCTTACATAGAAGTTGAATATTAGTCTTGCGAAATTGTAAATGAAACATGAGCATAGACTGAGATTGTCATTGTCCAATTCAACTGGAATCGGTGAGAAAGCTCCGTTTTTTCATAAAGACCATCCCTTTGCATACACTTATTGTGAGTAATTGTACTATTTTGTTCTAGTACAACAAACTAATGGATCGCTCTCCATTTTGGGAGATACATGTTACAGTGTAGTTGGTATTCAAGCTAGTTATTTTTTTTAAATAGTCCTGCCAATACAATGGTATTAATAGTGTTAAAAAGGTAGATTGCAGTGAACTGGACTGATTTACGACTACACCTTTATGTAAAAATATATAAAATATAGTGATCCTGAATTAGGATGCATATGCAAAGTGGATGTTTTTTGAAAGAAATCATGTTTCATGATAGCCATGATTCCTTTTACCTATTATTAAATGTATTGTGCACTGAATAAGTATTCTCTTACACTAAACCACATAAGTTGGGTTGTTTTTAACTGGAAAAAAAGTTGCTATAATAGGTTCAATAATAACAATGCACTTACATTATGAATAAGAATTACTGTATAACAATTGGTATACCAGTGACAAGCTATAGAGATACTATAGTCTATTAATAAGTCAGATCTATTAGTAAAATAAGAAACCAGTTGTCACAACTAAAAAAAATACAGAAAAGATCCTGAAAACTTGTATATACAAAACCACTTCAGCTGTACAATCTTAGAAGAGAGGAACAGTAAACTTGTTTTTTTCTTTATAATATAGACTTCTATGAAGTCATTCCCCTTTATTTCATGATGGTGTCTTAGATGTGGTTTAAAAGAGAATTTCACACTATTCTCTTTGTTTAATGTGACAGTGTGAGAAAGTGATCTTTATTCGTTCAAAAAACTCTGCATGTAGTCTATGTTTAGGTTCTTTTAATGTGTTTGTCTGTGATTTTTAAATGCTAAACATGTAAACAGATAAATTGTCAATGTTAATTCTGTATCCTGTCACACAACTGATCTTTCTTTCCTGCCATTTCTTTCCTTTTTATCTTTTTTGTGCGTTCATGTTGCAGTTGATAAAATTACGTGAAGAGGTGAGTACTTTCTTGCTTTTTGTTGTCTAGCTTTCCCTTTAAAGCTGAATTTCGAAATCTGAAAGTAGATCTTTTTGTTTATTGTTGCAGGGAAATCTACACAAAGCAAAAATATTGATTACATTGCTTAAAAATATTCACTGTTATGTGTCTTTTTTTTCTTCTAATAACTATACACTTACATGGGACTCCCTAGATCAAACCTTAGAAATTAACATTCTTTGATAGCAGAGAGAATTTTTAAAGGCATTGGAAAAAGAAGGAAAAAAACTATTATTTGATCTGTTAGAATATCATGATCAGATCAGGTGTAGTAATAATCTTGTTTGCATCACAAAATCTTTGATGGGGTAAATACATTTGTACATTGGTATTGTAAATGTAAGCATTGCTTTGGTGAAAACCTCTACTGTAACACTATCAAACATATGTACTACTTCACTATGCATTAAATTTAGTGTAGAGCAATTGAAATACCTATTGTATGAACGCATTGCATACACAATGAAAATATAGTACAAGTAGACCTGAACACACACACATCAATATTTATTATTTATTTGTGTGTATGTGGTAGATCTGTAGGTGTAACACTAAAGATCAGTATTCTGAAGCACCTGTCCTTTCACTTAGGAAATGGCTCATAAATATTTAGAGCCAGAAATCTAAGTTCTAATGGTCAATTACTGAAATTTTGTAGTGTATTTTCTAAAGGTGCTGTCCACTGTAGTGCATGTTGTTGGTGGGGTGGGTGTGTGCACGTGCGCAAAAGCAGGGACTTGCACTGCTTTTATTATTTTTTTTTCTAATTGCTACCAATAAGGGTTTAGTAGAGTCATAGTTGCTAGCAGGCCAAATTTCTGAGTAGATTCCTAGAGAGAGCTCCTACTAAGCACAGTATTAACATTTTTGTATGGTATGTTAGTCTTGTCTTTATTACCTTCTGACTGAACAACACGACGATGATGATGAACTGATACCACAATAATGGATATTACACTCTGGAAAAAGTATTTGTTGTAAGTTCTAGGAGTGATGATGGGAGAGAACTGGGAACTAACCAAAGCAATAGCAACAAAGGGGAGTTCTTGATGTAACAAGGCTTTAATTTTTTTTAAAGAATCTTTTACCAGTGTCCCAGATACGCAGCTTGTCTCTCCTTCCCAGCCCAAAATGGATCTGGTATGAATAGGTTGATAATGAGGAGAAAAAGAAAGCTTAAAAACAAAGTAAATATGAGAGACCAAGTGAAAGCCCTCCCTAGTTCCATTACCTAGTTCTCCTCCTTAATATTCTCTTTATAGTCCCTGTATTTAAACAGATAAGAACGTTGTTGCAAGGATTCTAATAATGTGATTTCTGACATGTTAAGACCAGATATGAGTTGTAGCAAAGGATAATTCTTTAGATTCATGCTTGCCAAACCCTTTCATGGAAGCACATAGACGTGCATATATGTGTACATTTGTAGAAGGCTGCAATAGGAGCATTTTGCTAACGAATTATGGCCCTTTTTAATAAACATGGTTACTGACCATTTGCAAGATACTTTCAAAACTGAATGCAGAGTATTTGAGCACAGCTGCCACTTAAATAGTAAATTTTGTATAATGATAGTGATGGACATTAAAACAACCACATGCCAACAAATTAGATAATTCAGTATTTGTTGCAAAAGGCCATGCCTTTGTCTTTTATCAACTCTTTGAGACTTTAAATCCTTTTGTATATCAACCTAATGAATCATGTTGTATGATGACATGCTAGTAATTTCTTCATCTTTGATTATTTTGTAAGTTTTATCAGTTACCTTTTTTTGTCATCTCACTGCATGTTATGGGAGCCACCAAAGTATTTATCCAGTTAAAGAATTATAATTCTGGATAGACTGTGATTGAATTGACAGAGAAATAATTTTAAATGTATTAAGTTTCCGTGTTCTACCTATACAATAGGTTATAATTGTGGTTGCATTTTTATATTGAATGCAAAATGCACATTGGAATCTAAATGAAGCATTGACTCAGGCATGGTTCTAAACTAGTCACATAGTAAAACATCAAGGCTTCCCTAATTATAGTTCTCCTAAGGAGGTATGAACTGAACTTAAAAGAAATTCTGATTTGCCATACTGTTTGTTAATAAAAAGTACACTTCCTCTCATTCCAAGGCTCTATTCTAACATACACGCAGTACACAGAATTCTATGGAGGCTGTGTTGCTCTGTCTTTTTAGTTTCTGAAATCTCAGTTTGAATCCAGCCCACATGGAATGACTAAATCTCTAGTGATAGCATGCCACTTTGCAAAACTTCCTCACATAACTCCAGATGGAGACTCTTTCTGAAACTACAAGACAGACTATATCCCCTCACTACCCACCTTACAAAGGGTAGGGGATAGTGTGGGAGAATGAGTTTGGGGAGGGGTGGGAAGGAGTTGAAAGCATCAGCTGCTACTGTAGTTCATTGCCTTTCATGACCAAAAGGACGGTATTCATCCAAAACCAAACACAGAATGTAAATAACACCATGACTTAGAACAAAAATTAGATTTTATTGTAGAATGACTTAGGTGGAAAGGTTTTGAAATCAGAGGTAAGAAGCAGCATTGAGTTCATGTTAGCACTGAATTCACAATATTCTAGTGTTCTAATTGCTTAGAGTAGGGCTAGGCTGGACTTGGGTGTCTTGCATTGCTTTTTCAGTATAATTTTTTCTTATCTACTGTATACAAACACACATACTAAAATACTCGCATTTTTGATTGGATAAGTGTGTTGAATTATAACAGCATACAATGTGAATTCTGATTTCCTCCTCACATGCAGACTTCATCAGATCAAAAAAGCTTTTTAATTTTAAGCATCTGACAACACTAAATAACTCTCCTGTAATTAAAAGGTGCTATGGGTTGTGCTGAGTTTTGGAGACTGTCACTACAGTATTTGAAGTGTCTCTTCTTAACTTTTGGAATTCTCATCTTTTGAACCCCAAAGTATCTCTGCTGATCCTATAATCTCAGCTTTCCTTTCTTAAGGAAAATATTTCTGACACATTATGATACAGATATAGCACATTCTTTATAAAAGTTTAAACTAACATAAATTGAGTCTCAATACAATTTTTTTACAAATTGCATTGTAAGCTGACACATTTCTTTAAACAGGGTGTCTGAGCCATAGAGAAAAAGCAGCTGCTATTATGAAAAGCTACCTTTTAAAAAAGTTATTACATAAAATTAACACTAATTATTTAGATTGTCCAGGAGTCTTAAGAACACGCACCACTCTAGCTGCTGTTATGATTTCAATTAGAACACTGTAACTTATGTTTTTAAATGTTAAGTGCTTGTGCTTCTTCTTTTTTTTTTCTTGGTGGCCTGCCCCCCATGAACGTAAAGGCTTTTGTGCAATTTACTCTTAACCTATCCACTGTGTATTAGACGACTCTATTAATTATTATAGACTGTTATTGCAGCTTTCCTGACCTTCACATTGGGTCCTATCTGTGCTGATCTAAATGCATTGTTTTAATGATTTAAAAAAAAAATTCAAGGCAAGCTTTGATGTGGCTTTAGCTGCCTCGATCGTCTGGCCGCATCTCAGAGATGTGTCACCTATGCCGGGAGGGAATAGGGAAATCACGTTTTGAATGGTAATGATAACATACTAATCACTTCCTTTCTTTGAAGATAGAAGCGAGATATTCTGTCAGCATCCCTGGCTGCTAGAGCTTGGAGGCATTGGTCTAGGTGTATTAGCTTAAGTGTGCATGTCAATACAGCTTGCATCTCCCAAGATCCATAGGGGCTCATTAGAGCAAGGTAGATCGTTTCGGTAGACAGCCACTCAGATAATATGTATGGCACCTCCTTTTTTTATTATTATTAGAAAGCATTCCTTCAGATTTTTTTTTTTTAAATGACATCTGTCAACAAGGCAAAGTTGTAGGAGTTGTTTTTGACACATACCAAAACTGTTTTTTGGGGTGAAGGAAGGGTTGGTGAAAGTATATGTCTCTGATTAGTTTATACGTATTTTTGACAGCTTGATTAGAACTAGTCTAGTATTAGTACTCTAAAAAGAAGTAAGGCTTATATTTTGAGAGTAGTTTATGGGTGCAGAATAAAATAGTGAAAATAATCATTTCACCTTTGCACTATCACTAATTATTGTAAAAATGTGCACAGTATTATATATTTGCTGGAATTCATTAAAAAAACCTCTTTATGTACATAAACATGCATGTACCTTTTTTAAAGGTTTTGATATATCTCTTTAAATATAGACTCCAGTGTTTTGTTGTTGTATGTGTTTATATCAAGCAGTCCTAAAGATATATCTGCTGTTTAGTATTCTGTATGAGTAGAATTTTGTTTTTATATAGTAGTACTTTCCATAGTAGTACAGATGAAGTAGAAATATACTCCACTGAAAATTGTTAATATTAAAAATTACCACCTTCAATAATAATGATGTTTTGTGAAATTATTGTTCAATAGAAAATGTGGATGCTTATGTATGATAAAATGAAGAATAAATCTTGAAGTTGATCTTCAGGCAATGCCCATATATAGCAGAAGCATTAGATTTGATCAGCGTGCTCATGTAATAACAATGAACCACATATGCACTGTTTCAAAACAAAATGATTGGTACACATAATTATGATTGATCACAGAACCTGCCTTTTCCAATGGTGCTTGTAATAGGCTATTCCGTAAAATATCTGTAGATATTTTTATGTTTTGGCATATGAAAGCATAATTAAAAAAAGAGTCTGGGGGGGGGGGAAGGGAGAACATTGTAGACTGCAGTCTGATTTTTTTTTTCTTTTTCTTTTTCAGAGGGCACATCTGCTCGATAACACAGAGAGGCTGGAAAGGTCATCTCGGAGACTAGAGGCTGGATACCAAATAGCAGTGGAAACCGGTAAGAATTCTGAGAGTGAGCAAATTGTCTTGCTTATGCACAGCAGTCTTCACAACACATGACATTTCAGGGAAACTTCAAAGGCGAAGCAGAGACAGCAGCCCGAGATGTGGTTTACATATTGGGGAGACAATTGGGAGCTTATTTGCACTTATCTTTTTTCAAGTTAAAAGGCATGACATCTACTGAAAACAGTTCCTGAGGTTTAAAAGTATACATCTGAAAAGAGATGGAATACTTTGTCTAAATTCTACATTTGTCTTAATGTGCAGTTACATGTTGTCAGTTTACCCACCTGCAATGATTGCTAGCACACACTGTAGACTCCAGTTGTTTTCGTCTTTTACGTTTATTGATATATGTAAAAGTTGTTTTAATAAATCTATAAGATATTAACCAAAGACAAATAAATAATAAGGTTGCCAACTCAATTTTCTTGAAATTGATTCTGCAACAGATTGTTCAGTTTTTTTATACAATGTAGGTAGCAAATTGTACTTTATTTTGTTCAATTTTTACAGATTCAAAGGAAAGAAGGCTAAATCAAAGCTTAATTTATTATTTTTATTACTGATAGTAACTCTTTTCAATTGGTACTTTCAAAATGTCTGCATTAAATTATACCAGTCAGTGTTTTTTAAAAAAAACAAACAAACAACAACACAACAATAACTAAGCCCCCAAAGTCTAATCTCCTTAAATGAATACGTTTACGCAAAATTATGAAAAGTTTCATGCCTATTATATTTTAAAAGTAAAATAATTTTCTGGGAGACCATTCTAATTAATTGATATATGCTGGTATCCTACAAAATCCTGTATGTATTATTTAAAAGGTAAACTAAGTTTAACCCTTGTAAAGGTAAATATTGTTATGTTAAATAACATTGTTATTGTAAATAACATATAATTAATATGTCCATATTTAAATTATTCTGGACTTAGTGACATGAAAAATAATGTAAAAGAAGTTGGCAACATATCATATGTGAAAGGGAAAATTAAGTAATTACTCATGAAGAGGTCAGAATAATGGAAATGGACACTATATCAGTAAAGGTAGCTTTGCTGTAAGTTCTCAGAACGTCCTACCAGTGACCATAACTCTTGTTGAGAAGGACTGTTTTAATGAATTAAAAATTCAACTCTCTGCTTTGTTACCATATCATGGTTTTTCCCAAGCAAAGGCTATGTAGGATTGCTGTCTCTCAGTTAGGGGTGAAAGTAGCTTATTCCTTCCTCCTTTGGAATATTGTATCTTAAAAAGAGCCATCCCGTTAACTTTCATTACCTATGTCTCCATGGCCATCTCTGATATTTATATATGATTATGGGCCAGGTCCTCAACTGATGTAAACTGACAATTTCATTGACTTCCCTGGACTTACACCAGTTGACACCTGCTGAAGATCTGTCCCTATATAGCCCTCTCTGTGATGTAAGGTGCAGTTTTTGTTTTATAAGCTGCACAGACATTTTCACTTGGAAGTATTAGCATCACTGGAATGCAATTTTCTGCTGCAGCTTTTTGTGGGAAGAAGATTAGTAAATTTTAGGTCCCAGTGTTGACTAGGAGGATTTGGGGGAATAATAAAATTATATTAATTCAGTACAATATAAGAGTTAACTTTTTACACACATGTGGAGCTATTGTGTAATCATTCTGTGTAGTGTTGCCACATAAGTACAAAATCTTCATTTTTGAACTCTGATTCATCACTACATTGGCGTTCAGACCTAGATCTCCCATGATGATGAAAGGAGAAGGTGACAACCATTAGATGTCCATTGTATTATGTTTTTTTTAATATGTATGAAGCCCTTTCTAATGAAGTCAGATTACTTTCACTTCAGTAGTTCAAATCCATTTTAGGATTCTCTATAAAATATTTTTGTTATATTCATTGGCAGTTCATAATATTAAAAAAACCAAAATATATTATACTGTATTAAACCTCCTGTGATCTCCTAAGGATTAATCTGAGATTGCATAGCAAATTTCATACAGGTTCTTATTGCCACATGTTAACTCGACTGCCATAAATTGGAAGTTTTTTGTCATTTGCCTCTTTAAATTGTTTACCTCTCCAGTCATTCATGTATTTGGGAATACAAGCCAAGAACTATTGAACGGGTTTAACTTCCTTCTGACTTCCTTCTTTCAGTGGGTAAGCACCCAAGGGTACTGGAGCCTCAATAGGAGGCAACATACATCACCATACTTAGGATCCAATCTGAAATCAACTGTTAGGCCTTCAGAAGTTACAGGTTATGACCTATGGAAATTAAATATATGGGGAGACCTTCTGAATGATTAAGGATTAAATTTGCCATATTCCAGGTGGCCCCAATGGCACCCCATAACCAATTCACTTTAGTAAAGCCAAAGGTTGTGTGGATCACTAGTACTGGGATGCATTTCACCCTAAATATTCATAGGGATTCATTTCTAACTTAACAGGTGTTGGAGTGCTGATATAGTAGCACAGCAATTGTACATTCAGTCCAAGCTCTACTTAATTGCTTCTTAGTAATTTAAATGCGTTGAGCTGTACTTCACATGGTTGAAACCACACACAGGTCTCATGTCATATAATTTTTGCAAAGAAACCATTTTTTTCCAATTTTGAGTGGAATACATTTTATAACTCCTTAGGTTCAAATTTTAGTTGCATCCTAACTGAATTCTAGAGTTTCCTGCTCTTCCCTGTAGAGATTATATAATTTGGGAGTGTATCTCTCTATATCCTACTTTATATATAACTTTTGCAAGCAGGATAGCTTCTCTGATTGTGCAAAAGTTCAAAATGCCTTGTTTAATTCATCTTCAGAAAAGTAATTGGAGTGCAAGTAGTCAGTAATGTGTTGTGTCAGTGGGGAAAAGAAAGAACTAGATCAAACCTCATGTGAGGCCATCATGGTTGGATAGCTTTCAGCAAGACCTTCCTGACTGCTAAATGCTTTCTGAAAGAGAATACTGAAATTACTATCTAGACTAGAGCTGTCGATTAATCGCAGTTAACTCACGCGATTAACTCAAAAAAATTAAGCGCAATTTAAAAAATTAATCGCTGTTAATCGCACTGTTAAACAATAGAATACCAATTGAAATGTAATAAATATTTGTGGATGTTTTTCTACGTTTTCAAATGTATTGATTTCAGTTTACAACACAGAATACAAAGTGTACAGTGCTCACTTTATATTATTATTTTTATTACAAATATTTGCACTGTAAAAATGACAAAAGAAATAGTATTTTTCAATTCACATCATACAAGTACTGTAGTGCAATCTCTTTATTGTGAAAGTGTAATTTACAAATGTAGTTTTTTTTGTTACATTACTGCACTGAAAAACAAAACAATTTAAAACTTTAGAGCCTACAAGTCCACTCAGTCCTACTTCTTGTTCAGCCAATCGCTAAGACAAATAAGTTTGTTTACATTTATGGGAGATACTGCTGCCTGCTTCTTATTTATAATGTCCCCTGAAAGTGAGAATAGGCGTTCACATGGCACTTTTGTAGCCAGCGTTGCAAGGTATTTACATGCCAGATCTGCTAAACATTTGTATGCCCCTTTGTGCTTTGGCCACCATTCCAGAGAACCCAGCATATGTTTGTTTTAAGAACACTTTCACAGCAGATTTGACAAAACGCAAAGAAGGTACTAATGTGAGATTTTTAAAAATAGCTACGGCACTCGACCCAACGTTTAAGAATCTGAAGTGCCGTCCAAAATCTGATCGGGACGGGATGTGGAGCATGCTTTCAGAAGTCTTAAAAGAGAAACACTCAGATGTGGAAACTACAGAACCCAACCCCCCAAAAAAGAAAATCAACCTTCTGCTGACGGCGTCTGACTCAGATGATGAAAAAGAACATGCGTCAGTCCACACTGCTTTGGATTGTTATCGAGCAGAATCCGTCATCAGCATGGACGCATGTCCTCTGGAGTGGTGGTTGAAGCATTAAGGGACATATGAATCTTTAGCGCATCTGGCACATACATTTCTTGCTACGCTGGCTACTACAGTGCCATGCAAACACCTGTTCTCATTTTCAGGTGACATTGTAAACAAGAAGCTGGCAGCATTATTTCCTGCAAATTGTAACCACTTGTTTGTCTGAGCAATTGGCTGAAGTAGGACTGAGTGGACTTGTTGGTGTGTGAAAGTTTTACATTGTTTTATTTTTGAATGCCGTTATTTGTTTGTACATAATTCTACACTTGTAAGTTCAACTTTCATGATAAAGAGATTGCACTACAATACCCATATTAGGTGAATTGAAAAATACTATTTTTTTTTTTACAGTGCAAATATTTATAGTCAAAAATAAATGTAAAGTGAGCACTGTACACTTTGTATTCTGTGTTGTAACAGAAATTAATATATTTGAAAATGTAGAAAGCATCCAAAAATATTTAAATAAATGCTATTCTATTATTGTTTAACAGCACGATTAATTGCGTGATTAATCACGATTAATTTTTTTAATTGCTCGACAGCCCTAATCTAGACCTCACCATGTATCATGAAAATCTATAAAGGAAGTACAACCACTAAAGGCCATCCAAATGTATATGATGAAATGGTATTAAAGATATCAGTAAGTGGTTTCCTTTTCTTCCTGAGCCTGAGGTGCTTTCACAAAACTCTGTAGATGTGATTTCTGTGAACCATAACCCCTCTCTACATCAGTGCACTTTCTGAGTTTCTCTCCATGAATGGTGATTATTGAATGTATTGGTATGTCTCTGGATGCATCTCAAGTCCTCTGAGCTATTAGAAAGGTTTGTACTCTAAGTGAAAGAGATTTATTCGTTGCAGTGAATCTCAAAACTTTGGACTGTTTTCATATCTCCGACTCACAAACAAACTATAAAAAATATGTCTATGGAGAAGCTCCATCTGGATCTAGGTTTCAGACCTTACTTACATTAGAAGTTTGCAGTCCTATTTAATGTTTGGAAATCCAAAGGACACATAATGCAAATACAGTTGTTCTGGACTTTCATGAGCCTGTAAAATATAAACCTCTATGATCATGACCAGGAACGTCAATTCCATCTGGAAGCACATTGCCAGCCAGTACACTTCCTAGTGGCCTGATTTTATAAAAGGTGAGGGTGATCATTTAAAACTCTGGTTAAAACATAAAATCAGTAGTTTCACAGAATTGGGTTGCCCTCATTGTTTTGATTCATTCATTTGTGTTAGCTATGTTTGTTAGCGGCTGATTTAGCCTATACTGAATGTGAATGTGTAGAACTAGAATTATGTACAATATACCCATTCTTCTAGGGTTATGCTCTGAATGTAGCATTGAAGTGTTCCGCTTTATCACTGACTTTGCCATACTAATAAGACCAGAATTTCTCTTTCTGTTTCCTTAGATCAGTGATTACTAAACTGTGGTCAGTGGATTGCTAGTGGTTCATGGAAAGCTAGGTGGTCATATGGCTCTAACTTTCCCCTTTTACCTCCTACAGCATATTTAAAAATAATAAAAATGTATGAAATATTTTCCTAAGGTTAATTTTCTGTGTAATCAATTTTTGTAGTAACCAAAGGAGTGTTATATAATCACAAATGGGAGGAGAGATAGTCCATGGAATTATGAGTGAGTGGAGAAAGTCCACAAATTTTTTTTCTAAGATGTGGCCTTCCTATGAAACGGTTTTAGATGCAGTAGAGGCCAGCCTACAATCATTCATTTCAACCATATGAATTTGGAAGGGCAGTCTTAAATAGCACATCCCTTTTTCTGTTATAAAATGTTCTTTCCTGGCATGTGAGTAATTCAGGGTTTTGGCCTGTCTTTGTTTCAAATACCATTCCCAAAGTCAAAGCCCAGCATCTTCTGTTAGCTTCTCTCGGTTGTAAGATGTGTTCCAATGTGTGCCATCAGTGCTGTAAATAGGGTCATACTATTAATGGTTGAGATTTTGCAAGCAATACAGGACGTTTAAACACACCTCTTTCATTCAAATGAACAGAATGTTTATCGAGAGCTGCTGGTGGCATTACACCCTGTGATTCATGAATGCGTATCTGAACAAGGCACTACCTTAAACTAACTGCAGTAGATCTCTTTGCAGTTGTGACTGGCTGAGTTTGAACTAGTCAGTGATGTGATGTGCCCATAAATGCACAATGTTATCTGACAACTTCGGACTGCTCCTCCTTTCCTGGTGGAATAGCACTGAACCATGAATCCCTGCCCTCATGGACCTTCTCCCTCCAGAGTTCTGAAGTGGTTCTGCTCTCAAAACATATTTTTAGCGGGATAAATTAGATGTACATGAGTAAAACATGTGGTATCACAGAAGTTAAAGCTGAAAATCTCCAGCTACACTGAGTCCATCCCAATGCAAATGCAGGGTTTAGGTAGAGCATGCATTAAACATCACTGTGATCAAACACTTTAAACCAGACGAAAATAAAGTGTGCTCACTCAGTATAGGAAAGATTTAAATTGTTATAACACCCATTTTTAACCACACATCCTAACAGTTATATAGATAAGGCTAAATTTTCAGCCTTGCTTAAATAGGCCTCTACTTTTATGGATGCACAATTTTGTTGGCGCAATTAAGATCACTTAGGCATCCACGCATCTGATTTATGTTCAGGTTCACAAATATCTAAATGAAATTAATTACTGCAAATGTAAAAATGAAAGCCAGGTTTTGAAAATCTGGCCCCTAATTTCCAATTCCTCTTGCTAAAAACCTACCCCTGTCCCAGATATTTACACTTAATATCCACCTATTTCATCTCTAATGAATTATTCATACATGTGTATGTGAATACTGTATGTAAAACCTTTCATTAGTGAAACGGGGCTTCTGAGTTATGGTGCATAAACCAATATCTCCTTCTCAGGTGGTTCTTTGATATCCCTGAAGAACATCTTTCTACTGAAATCTTAATCCAAAGTTTCTATAGTGAAATGAGTTTTTATGCAGCTCCCAGTCACCGTTAGAGAAAGCTTTTTCATGATCCCTGTTTCTTCTACTCAGAGGGGTATTTCATGTTTCATATATACATTTTTCTGTGCAGGCTGATTTCTGTTAAAATCTGTTTATCGTGTCAGAAATTCATTTGGAAATGCTATATTTCATTTCTAAAACTTTAAGCCCTCTGCCTCCATCCAGAGTCTAGGTGGGGGTGAGATGGTGATGAGGTATCCTCTCTGCGGATATCGGGCCCCAGCCTCATGTACTGTGGAAAGCAGAGTAAGACTTCTCAGGATGAAGCCATCCCCTGGAGGAGATGGGTTTTACCCAGTAACAGCCAAGAGTAGCAGCAGCAGGGTAGGAACTGACTCAGCTGCGCCTCTTGCCTTCTGTTCCAAAATATCTTCTCAATCTCTTGCTGCTGATTGTCAAGAAAATGCTTTTTTACAACTTTGGCTCTAGACATTTCCTTCCTTTTTGCTAACCGGTTGCCTGCCCAATCACCTCCCACACCCTCCCAGTTTCTCTGCTGCCATCCCCATTCCCCCTACCTTCAATGCTCCACTCCACCCTATCTACTTGTTCTTCACTTTCCTCTTCTTATCTCCAATTCTCTTCCTTCGCCTGGTGAAGTTCTTTCCCTTCCTTTTGCCCATTCTTTGTTCCTACGTGCCCCCCTTCCCACTTGCCATCCCCTGTACTTATTCCTGTACTCCAATAAAAATAAATAGAAAGAAATGTACATATATTTAAAAGTGGAAGAAACACTTTGTATCCCTTAAGTACCGTGGTTGCTTTGCTTTGAGGCAGAGACCTTGATTAAAATTTTGAGTCCATTGAAGTCAGTGATAAAACTCCCATTGACTTCTGTGGGGCCAGGATTTCACATCAATGGGACGGTGATCTTGATAGGGCCCTACTTCAATCTAAATATGCAGTATTGGAGACTGAGCCATTAGAGAATGCTTATCTGTCCTTTGACTTCAGTAGATTTTGAATTGGGCCATTAATGCAAAAAGTGAAGGATGTCAGACCCAAAGTGATATTCCAAAGAAAATTTCATATGGAAAAAAGTAGCTGTCCAAATTTGGCCAGGATGCCAGGGCTAGTGTCCCATCTGGTGTATGAAGTGCTATAGATAGATTAATGTCCCCCATTGTTCAGGACCTCAACGTTGTGGAACTTGTAGTAGGATGGTTCCAACAGAGCCATGCTAGGGATTGGATCTGGTTGAATTATTTGTTTAAAATGACATCAGTTTAACACTTCTTTTACGTGAGTAAATAACTATCTGTTATTCATGAAGATTTGCTGAATGATTTGGGCAATTAATTTTCAGGCTAAGGGCCAGTCACCTAAACTGCTGATTCATAGCTAACTGAACCCAGCACATATTGTATTTGTAAAAAAATGATTTTTAAGGCATTGATCTGTTCTGCTGTGGAGACTGATTTAGTACTGGCTTATAGGGAATAAAGTCTCTTCCTGAATCACCAAAACATTAACTGTAGCACCTTGCTTTTCCTTGGTGGACTCCAAAACCTGTTAGCTAATAGTATTTGCAAAGACTGCAGGTTCCACGATGAACCACCATCAGTGGTGATGCAGTGTCATTTATTTTGTGGGTGTTCATGGCAAAGCTCTTGAAGTAACTGGTTAAATTAAAAATATTATTTTTGGTTAAAACTATTGAATAATTTCATTTTCCTACAACAGCGTTGTTAACTTTTAAAATGGCTTCTATTCTAATCAGTTTATAATAATTTATATTATGTGCTTAAGAGGTCTCAGCTGAGAATACGGCCCCATTGTGCTAAGGCCATACGTACACATAAACAAAGACAAACAGAGGGCAGGAGGAGAAACCATAATAAATTAATGGCCATTATTACTGCTAGTGGTCTGAGATCCCCTTTCCAGAACAGAAGTAATGCCAGAGAGGTTGCTCTCATTTTTTCCTTACTCTTCAGTATTGTACTAGATTTATTAACCACCAATCTCAAATATCAGTGTGTGTGTGTCGGGGGAGAGGGGGAGGGCAGGTAGCAGACACCAGGATTTCATCTACTGAATACAATTTGTCTTTAAATGCAGATGTCCTACTGCACTCATTCATTCACTAACCATTCCCAACCTTCTACCAATCACCTACTGTATTAGATCAACAGCTCTTCCCAGTACAAAGTAAACTGGAGGAGAATCTAAAGTGATGAGCGTAACAGTGGAGAAATTTAATTTATAGTGGTCTCAACAACTCGTTTGATCAGTTTACATGAGTTAAGCATCACTCATTCCACCGGGAAAAAAAACAAAATAAAAACAAATAATTTACCTTAGCATGTTGTAGAGGACTTACCAAAAAAACCCCAACCTCGTCAGGAAATTTGAAGTAATGGGGAATAACTGAACTTGGTTTTCATTGGTAGAATCCTGAAAAGGACAGTTGTCCCTAGACTCCACTCTTGTAGGCATGATTTTCCGCACCGTAAAGACCTCAGTATAGACTTTCACTAACTGAATGAACTGTTCTTGAATTTTGTTTGCCTTCTTGTGGAGGACAGTCATCTATAAACATTAAAAGATCATGACAGAATAGTGTACTAAGTCTGTCTGACCTGCAACGGTATTAATTATCCTTCAATCTGAGAGATTTAGCTATGTGGTTTCCTGGTACACAGAACACTTAGGTCAACACTTAAAAAAAAAAAGGGGGGGGAGGGGGGAGCCTAAAGTTAGGCTCTTAAATCCTTTTTTAGAACACCTCTATAAGTGGCCTGATGGAGCTTCCAGCAGCTTCTGTTGACTTCTTTGGGGTTGCTCACATGTTTAAGTGCTTTGCTGCACTGGGGTATTTGAGAATGATCTCTCATCTCATCCTATTATTTTTGAAGGCCTCACAGCTCTCGTCTTATACAAAAGAGTTTGTTGAGATACTGAAAAGATCCACATCATCCCTCAGTGAAGGAGCAATAATGAGATTTTAACATCTACCTTTAGAATAGGGTTAAAATCAATGATCTTGATGAATAGCAGTCTAGACATGTTCTCCCAAGACACTGTCATAGCATAAGGAACCCCTTTGGGGTTACTGAAGGACCACATTTTACAAGCTAGTGTGCGGTGGCGTACCCTCCTCTTCTCACTCTGCCTCATTCTTCTGTGTTACTTCCTTGTCTTATTCGCTTTATATTCTTTGTTTCCCTCCTATTCCTCTTCCTTCTCAATTTTTATTGCATACAAATCAATAAAATGTTAGCTGTTTTACATTGCACTGCAGTGGGTGATGCTCTCATTGTTAATTCGTCTTTTTTAATCTAAATAATGATAAACCCTTTGGACCAAGTTGTAACTTTAAATGATTCCATTTCACATTTTCCACCCAATGTTATGCTTGCACATGTCAAGTGGAATCTTTGTATGGACTTTATGCAGTCTGCTCTTTCTATACATTTGTATTGTGTTTTTGGTAACATCACCACCACAATCTTGGTGGGGAAACTGAGGTCCTTTGCAGAAATGGGCATCTCCAATTTACTCACTATAAAGTCCCTTTAAGCACTTGTGTTGACCAGAAGCTACCTCTTTAAGCATTTTGCAGATAACCAAAGACTTGTGTTTTTCCCATCAACATAAAAAGATAAATTTTCTCAGTGAGTTAACATTATTTTGCTTTTATACTACAACAAATTTATCTCACTACAGTAGTATGGGCCCAATTTTTGCAATGCACGTAAGCACATGCCTAACTTTAAACTTATGAATAGTTTAATTGACTTAATAGAATTGCTCACATGTTTTAAATATTTAGCTGAATTGAAGAAGTGATTTACCAAGCTGGAATTTGGGGGGCACGTGAAGGCATCTGTATTCTATTGCATCTTTAGTATACCTAAATAAAATAAAAGAAGACAAAGCAAGAGACAAAATTCCAGTTTACTTTCAGATACAGAGAAACACTTTTAAACTCAGGTTTCAGAGTGGTAGCCGTGTTAGTCTGTATCAGCAAAAATAACGAGGCGTCCTTTTGGCACCTCTAAGGTGCCACAAGGATTCCTCGTTGTTTTAACTTTTAAACTCATGACCTTGTTACATTGCGCTCATACACCTTTCCTAGGGTTGGTTGGTTCTTTTTAAATCAAGTTTGGTTTCTCCTTGAGTTTGACTATTAGTACTGAGATGTTTTCCCTGTAGCTGGTGTTTATGTATTTATTAGAGTTTTCTTAGGTGAGTACCACGGAATTTTCACAGCATGAGATCTTGTTAGACTGTACTTTGTGTACAACTTACATTAAGTGGAAAACTTGATAGGCTTAAACATTTTTTTAAAATCTTGCTGTTTTTTGTACTTCTTTTCTTTCACCTCTACTTCCTGTTGGGCTAACAGTGTTTTTCCTCCATTTGCACAAAACAACAAATTTTAACACTAAAAAATTATTTGTACTGAAGAACATGCTTTTCCAAGTAAAGTCAATATCAAAAGGGCTCTTGTGGTGGATCATCATTCAAGTACAGTACTTCGTTGCCCTTTTACATCTCGAGTCTCAGAGTCCAAGCCATAGTTACACAAATACCTGTTTTTGATAGAGGGGGGGAAAAAAACGTGCCCTAAAGCCAGACAGAGAAATTGATCTTTGAAAAACTGTATACTTAATAGAAAGAAGGCAGAGTGGCTTGTAATGTCACCCTTACTGTCAAGGCTGTATCCCCACTTTGAACTTTAGGGTACAAGAGTGGGGGCCTGCATGAGGACTTCTAAGCTTAACTACCAGCTTAGTTCTGGTCCGCTGCCACCATTCCCTACCCTGGGAAGCTTTTAGAAACCTCTCACCAATTCCCTGGTGAATACAGATCCAAACTCCTTGGATCTTAAACAAGGAGAAATTGACCCTTCCCCCCTCCTTCCTTTCACCAACTCCTGGTGAATACAGATCCAAACCCCCTTGGATCTTAAAACAAGGAGAAATCAATCAGGTTCTTAAAAAGAAGGCTTTTAATTAAAGAAAAAGGTAAAAATCATCTCTGTAAAATCAGTATGGAAAATAACTTTACAGGGAAATCAAACTTAAAGAGCTCAGAGGACCCCCCCTCTGTCTTAGGTTCAAAGTACAGCAAACAAAGATAAACACTCTAGTAAAAGGTACATTTACAAGTTGAGAAAACAAAGTAAAACTAAGACGCCTTGCCTGGCTTTTTTACTTACAAGTTTGAAATAAGAGAGACTTGTTTAGAAAGATGGGGAGAACCTGGATTGATGTCTGGTCCCTCTTAGTCCCAAGAGCGAACAACCCCTTAAAACAAAGAGCACACACAAAAGCCTTTCCCCCCCCCCCCCCAAGATTTGAAAGTATCTTGTCCCCTTATTGGTCCTTTTGGTCAGGTGTCAGCCAGGTTACCCGAGCTTCTTAACCCTTTACAGGTAAAAGGATTTTGGAGTCTCTGGCCAGGAGGGATTTTAGTACTGTACACAGGAGAGCTGTTACCCTTCCCTTTATAGTTATGACACTTACTTATCTAGTGTTCACTTCTGTGCTAGTTCAACTAGAGTACATATTCAGAAGCCTGTAGTGTGATCTTATGAAGTTAACATTTTTCCACACCCGCAAGAAACATTTACTTTGTCATAGTCACTGACATTTGTAATGCAAAAGAGGGAGGCTTAAAATATCAACTGTTTTCCAACATTCAAGTTTGTCTGATAGATAATGAATTTAGTGAAACTTAATTTTTAGTCAGAATTGAAGTGCATATGGCCATATTCTCAGTTGGTGATGTGACAGACCCAGACCAGTGGGGTACAGGAGTCTGGTAGAGGGCAAATATACTGGTCACTGGATGTGTAGTTTTCTGTTCCCTGAGTGACCAGAGCAGGGGCTGCACTAGAGTAATCAGGAACCTGCTAGAACCAGTTAAGGCAGGCAGGCTAATTAAGACACCTGGAGCCAATTAAGAAGAAGCTGCTAGAATCAATTAAGGCAGGCTAATCAGGGCACCTGGGTTTTAAAAGGAGCTCACTTCAGAGTGTGAGGAGCTGGGAGCAAGAGGTGCAAGGAGCTGAGAGTGAAAGGGTGTGCTGCTGGAGGACTGAGGAGCACAAGCGTTATCAGACACCAGGAGGAAGGTCCTGTAGTGAGAATAAGGAAGGTGTTTGGAGGAGGCCATGGGGAAGTAGCCCAGGGAGTTGTAGCTGTCATGCAGCTGTTACAGGAGGCACTATAGACAGCTGCAGTCCACAGGGCCCTGGGCTGGAACCAATTGACTTGGACTGTGGGTTCTTCCAGAGGGGAAGGTCTCTGGGCTGTTCCCCAACCCACATGGTGAATCTCTGAGGCAAGAAAATCCGCCAATAAGTGCAGGACCCACCAAGATAGAGGAGGAACTTTGTCACAGTGTAAATCAGCATATCTCCATTAAAGTCTGTGAAGCTAGGCTGTCTGTCATTTAAATGAATGAGACTCAGCAGCTAGTCTAATGGTTTGTGATAGGACGGGTTTGCAAGATAAGAATGGTTTCAGAGTGGTAGCTGTGTTAGTCTGTATCAGCAAAAACAACGAGGAGTCCTTGTGGCACCTTAGAGACTAGTCTCCAAGATAAGAATGCATCAAATTTGTATATTTCAACTTGATGATAATAAGCCTGAATATCAATATCATCAATAGGTAACTGCTATGTTTGCATTTTTCCTGAAATGACACAGTTCGTATGTTGCATTTTGCAAAGTTAAACTTTGGGAAAAGTCTTCTCAACTCTGGCTGGTCTCAACTCTGATGCCGTTTTCCCCCTATATGGGGCACCTGTAGACCAGAGAGATTTTTGGTTGTCTTTTATTTTAATTTTGTTCCTTTTTAGCTTTCTTACAGAATATGGAAAGACATACCCTTCTAGTACTATAAATTTACAACTTGGTGAGACAAAGATTGTGTTCTTTGTTTTGGTACTCATTCAGATACTGTAGTTAATTATTTTGTATTACATTTGCCTGATCTTGAAAATATTAACACATTTCCACTTATTTGAACACCTCTTCCTTAAGCTACCATGTTTAATGTCCAGAATGCCATTTTCAGAAACCTTTGCCCATTGATAATTGTCCAGTAACCTGGTTACTTTTACTTTTATTTTACATGCTATGTGCAATTGTCATTGACATTGTTGAAATAATGGTGACTACCATCTCTCTCGGTTTCTCCCATTAGTTTAACAATGTATAGTGTGGAAGCAAATCAATGATTTTTTAACAAAGAAAATAATCAGTTTTTATTTAAATCAGGATTTACTAAAATTAAGTACATTCTTTTTAAAAATAAATCTGTTTAAAATTAAATTGCTAATTATGATGATGATGTTAACGTCTAAACTGTACTGTTACCTACTAAAATAATTTAAATTAAAAAATATTGCTACATCAGTGAGCCCTTCTTACATTTTAATGAGTCAATGGTTTCTGCAGGGAGAAAACATCTTTATCTTTTAAGATCAGATCAAGCTTTATATTATGACATAATGTCATGTACCACTTACGTAAGTATCTATATTATTTTCAGACTTAACAGTAGAATGAATGTTGGTATTTACATTTTTCCAAATGTAAGTACTTTCTCCAGTTCTGTTGTGCAGAAAAGCTTTTGCTTTAATTACCTTTGGTTTCAATATCTTTTTCTTTATTTGGACTAATTAATTTAAAGTTGAGAAACAGATTGGAAGCTGAAAAAGCAGAAAAGCTTTGTTTTCCACTTCCAATATATGAATAAAAACTGAGTGGGAGAGGTTGAGATCTACTATTTCTAAAGTCTTGAAGAACATGGAGCCAGATTTTCAAACCTATTTAGGCACCTATAGATGAAATAGGTACCTACAGGGATTTTCAAAAGCGCCTAAGCAAGTTAGATGCCTAACTCACATTGATTTCAATTCCCAAAGTTTAAATCAATTCCCAAAGTTTCCATTTTCTTAAGTGATAATTGGAATAAGTCCTAAGAGCCTAATTCTGCCTTTGAATGCATTCAGTGACTTAAGTAGGAGATCCATATGGATGTTGGTGGACAGAATTTGATGGGTTTTTATTCACTTTCTCTAACCTCTGTATTAATATATCTGATTTAATTTACAGAATCTATTGTATTGTGCTTGGTTTCCTACATGGGAAAAATATGAAAGTCCAAGTCCATATGTGACTATTTCCTTAAACTTGGATTTTGTTTTACCTTGGAGATGATATTTGTTCTCGGAATTCATTGTGATGTTAGGATGACAAGTGAACTCTTCAGAGCACTTACTTTTGAAACCATTTTTGAAATAACATCACAAACCTGGCAAATAACAATAGTACATCATCTATAATTGAAATTTTTCTTATTGTATAGACACAGAATTGAAGAGTTGAAGATGTATTTTCTCTACATTAGTAGCACTAGACTTATCCAGGCCTTTATTTCGATTGTTGAAAGCTATTAGAAAATAGTCCTTGTAACCTTATTTTAACTTTTATAGCTTCCTTTTTTTGTATCTTAGCAAAATACACTGTTTTTTATCTCTAAAGATTAAATATGCCCATTTTACCTATGTGATATTTATATATGGATAGGAAATAGAAGTCAGTATCCAGATTTGTTGACCCTTGAGATCTAATATTGACCTCGGCGAGTATTAACTTCTCAGATCGATAAATGCTGTTATTGACCTCAAAGAAAAGTCAATATCTGCTTGTTAATTTGCAAACTATGACTGCAAGAAAATGTTACACATTTTGTTCTTCATTATCACCCTATTTATATCTATTTTTTTAACGTATTCAGTATTTTCACCTAGAGATCATCATGTCAAAACATTTCAGTCCCAGTTGTTAGAAGCTTGGGGAGACAGGCATTGTTCATTATGGAATAATTGATGAGTAGTACATGTTATTTCCTGTATCTCCATAAAAATAATATCCAGAACAGTTGTATATCATCTGTGCTGTTTTTCTCTTTGGGCAGTCCATTCACTTCATTTCATTTTATGTGATGCACTTCATCAAAACATTGCACAAAAGTACTATATTTTAGTTGCCAAAAGAACATTTCTGCATGAATATATGAGGTATGAAAGAGTGACTACTGGAAATAAGGAGACTGAAAATGATTACTATAAAAAGTAGTAATTAATGTACAGCAGATTTGTTCTATTTGCATAGGTATGACAGGTTTCCAGGCAAGAATTTGTTCTGCAGCTGGTTGGAAAATAACAAGATGACTATAAAAAGTATTATTAAATGACAAAATATTGGTAGAGAGTTGGTATTTTGTATCATAGCTGTTTTGGTATATGAACATTGAAATGTCAGGTTTTACATAGCTTAAAATGTCTGAAAAATGCCTATTGCTGAAATTCAAATGTCATAACTCTACTTCTGTACGTATATCACTTTGATATTTAAACTTAAAAACCTCATAAATGATTTAATATTACTTTGGCCTTGTTATGATCCAACTGCCAAAAGAGGCAAGGAGGCTGATTTTTTTTTTTTTTCTCCTTTCTGGTCACACAAGACAAAGCATAAATCTGTCAGCCTTTTGCAGTCATTAATTCTGTCTGATACGTGTGCGATGGTCTTGGCGAATTGAATGTTGTGTTTAAGAAACTTTCCCCTATTAAATGACAATGTAAAAAATATTGAATTGCAAAAATAGTTATAGTTTACTTGTTATACTAAATGTAGTAGCTGCATTTATGCTGCTGATTTAATAGTATTAAAACTTTGCCTCTGTCATCTCAGGAACTCAAAGCACTTTACTAACATTCATTAGTGTACAGCACACCCCTGTGAGGTAAGGTTGGTACTATTCTATTTTCTTTATAGATAGGGAGACTCAGACGTACAGAAGTTAAGAGCCAGACTGAGGCAAATCAGATCCATCTCTGATGTATAGAATCATGATTCTCTGGTGTATCTGGAAAAGTGTGTGTGCTGCTCCAGCAGTATTGTTTCCCCTACCGCATAGAACAAACCTCGATGGATGGAAAGGGACAGGACTGATAGGCACTCGCTCTCCACATCATCATCCCCTTCCCCGCCCCAAAAGACCACAGGGATTCCCCAAGCAATAGAAAGCATTACATCACTCACTCTCCTCTTCTGTACTGCTTTGAAGCCTCCACATCCTTATGAGGGATGACAGTGAGGGCACCGGTCCACAGGGGAATCTGTGGCATATGTTTCCTACTGGAGTCATGTTCCTAGAGAGGCCAAAGTTGGGGAAGGGGGTGATGCACAAAGCTGGGCTTTTGTGCTGATGACCACAATATGGAGATTCACATCAATCTGGGAAGATTAGTGCTGAATGTGTCCTGTAACAGCAGGAAACTCAAGATAGGAAACTGTCCAAGATCACACAGCAACTCAGTGGCAGAACTGAACCCAGGGTCCAGAGTCTCACCTTCACCTTGCTTTTGTTGGTCATAAGGGAACCATTTATGGTTCCTTGATTCTGAAGCCAATTATATGCCAACCCAAGCATTGATTAGAGCAATTTATGGGGCAATTTTCCAGTTGGGAATTGCCTAGAATACATTGTGCTCCAGCTGTGCCCTCAACATACCCCCTGTTTTGGGGGTTGTGAGGAACAGTGTAGGTGCCAGCTGTGATGACTTTTTGCCCAGTGAAGACTTTTCCACATTAGAGGAATCCTCAGCAGAGAGAGATCTACTTAGTTACTGTGGGAGCAGGGCAAAGGGAGTGAAGTGGGGCTCACAATAGAGCCTCAGAAATCCTAATATCCAGTCCCCTGTTCTGACCACTAGATACAGTCCCTTCATTTGTAGTATATATTGTAATATAGTTTAGCTTTCCAATATATGTAACTGACAGCTAAGCTACTGATTTCCATAACTGAAACTGCTTAGGTAGTCCCACTAATTGTTAGTGTGACATAAACCAGTAATGGTATGGGATGAGATATCATGCTTAGGCACATCGTGAATTACTTGTACTCTTCAGAATTTGCATTATTAATGGCATTTACCCCTGACTTTCTATTTCAGAGAAAAGGCTCTCCGCAATTAAAATATTAAATATTTGAATACTATCAAATGAATCTGTTTTAGGTTTACTAAACTAGAAATATGCAGCACTATTAAGGTCATAATTTATAAGGTGTACCTTTAGTACTTTTTCATTTTTCTGTATTAGGAGATTAGGGAAAAGTAAGCTCTGTAAATTAAGTTTTATTGCAAAATTATCTTCAGATGTACAGCAGTGAAGATGATATTGAGTGATAACACTAGAGTGGATTTTGTATAAAGCAATTATAGCTTGAAAACCACAATCTGAATGAAAATATTGCTCAAGGTTTTCTGTAATTTAGTATTTAATACAGAAACCTTCCTTTGGAAAGTGCTTAAATTACCTCTATTTAACAGAAGACCGCATACCTAAAGTGTTAATGCATATTATTGACTGAAAAATGCTTTACTGAAATCTAGTTTGTGATCATCCTGTAACAAGTCTGAAAGGTACATATAAGCACATGGGTTTTTCCTCCCTTAGGTGTATTCTGTACTTAGACTATTGCCATGGTTTCCAGAAGGTATTGCTTTATGTTTATTCGATCACTGGAGTTTGTAATTTGCAGATTGTTTTACGTAGGTGAACTTGGATGCTGTGAAATTTTTGCATTCCTAGAAACAGAGATACTCGGGGGAGAAGGCATATATTCTTACACAATATAAAGAAATGACATATGTAGAAATGCATATTTTCTTTACAGATTACAGTTCAGGAGTTGAAAAGGTATTGCATTTAATATAATATTTTACTTTAACTTCACAAAAGAGTTGCTTAATTCTGCCCCTCGTGCATGGAATTTGCAGAGACGCACTAATTGAGCATATATCACTTATCCATGTCTGACACCTTTGTCCCAACTAGTATATGTTCAGGAGTCTCTAAATCAGTGTCAGAAACATTTTCCCAACTGAAACGATCAAATGAAGTCTATTAATTAGTGTGCAAGACTGGACTTCTTTGTATGTTATGTAAGGTATTTTGCATATATCTTCCATTAGTGCTAATAGGAGGAGCTTGTATTAAACTCCTCCCCAAGTGTCTGTGGAAGAATATATCCCTAAATGTTTCATTGAGTAAACCTTTAGAGAAATGTCTGTGTAAAGCAATCACTTTGAAATAGACAGAATAGTATTTTAAGAAGAGTCAATTTATTAATCAGAAATGAGTAATTTACCCTCAGTTTCGTTTTTGATAAATAGTACGTGGATGTGTACTCAACTAAATTTCCAGTGATGCCATCGTCAGTCAAGACAATTGAGTCAAGTGGTTACAGGTTTCCATCTTTTCAGATTGATCAAATTGAAATAGCCCATTAGGAATTGATTTAAACCAGTTTAGATAAGCAGAGTCTTAGTCCTAGTCCTTGAGGCTTTGGCTACTAAAAGTTCACTCGGAGCTGGGCATATACCAGCTCCACAGGCCATCAACTTTATTAGTGTGGAGATAAGCTGATTAGATCTTGTCAATCAAAGGTGCCAATATCTCAATTGAGAGAGTCTCTCTCTCTCTCTCTCTCTCCCCCCCCTCTTTTAAAAATCATTGAAGCAGGCAACAAAGAGAGAGATGTGTGGTATGCATCCCCATGGTTGTCACCATGCAGGGTGCAAGGGTCCTGTGATGATGTGATGACTATATTAAAGACTACATCAATTTGTTTTAAAGTGTTTTGATTTTTTATGGTGGCATTAAGAGAGAGAACATTGTGGTTGCAGCTTTACTAGAAAGCAAAGAGTTCTAGAAGAAAAAAAAAATTGTGTCTTTGAAGCCTACCGGGGCTTTGAGTCTTGCTGTGCCAATGGGCGCTCAAGTGCTCCCGTAACTGGCATACACTGATCCACCACCAGCTTAGGTACTATTCTTCTATCAAAATTATTCATTTATATAAAAGGAAAAGATGCATGAATTTTTAATCTTTGCAGACGTAATTTTAAATATTAGTCTAATGTAGCCTTTTAAACTGTTATATGATGATTTGGTTGGGCAAACAATGAGCACTATATACTGATGATCTGGGAAATTATAATGTAAGATAAGGTCAGTTTTGAATAATATACAGTGAATATCCAGAAATGAATCTGTGCACTTATTTAATAAATATATACAGATATTTGTATCTCATCTTTCTAGAGAGATAAGCCAGATAAATGGAACATCAACTATAAAAATGTAATACTGCAGTGTTTCAGCTTTAGGCTTCATCATATAGTTAGTAAAAGATGGTATAGAGGAATAACTGGGCTTTTGTTCTTCACATCTGAAGTTTGCTCACACTATGCCTCCCTCATACTTCAAATGCAAACAACAGAAGCCCATCCTTTTCTTCCATCACCCTACACTCACCACCCAATGAAGGCTGGGGCTGCAGTGCTACAGAACTACATTGCCACAGTGGATTATCTCTTTATCAGCTATTCTTCACTCCACTGTATCAATTTTCCACTAACCAATCAGACACTCCTATTAGAAAAGACTGTTTGACTATTTCTTCTAGATAAATATATTTATAGCTACATAGATCCACAGAGGCATCTTCTGTGCTGCACGTCATAGGGACAAAAAGGGAGCTATGTTCTCCTTGCAGGGGGTTTGAAGCGTGTCCCTTCCGGTGAATACTGCTATTTGGGGGTACCCCATGAAGGATTCTAGCATTCTGTGGGAGGGACTCTGAAGATCTTCATTATTCAGCTTGGTGCAGTTATTCACTTTGGATATTACCTCCATTTTATGTTGCAAGCTGAAACACTCTATATTTGCATAGTGAAATATCCTCTGCTCTAATCTCACTCCCAATCCTATCTAGTCATTGTCTCAGGGTCCCATTATCAGTACACCTACTCGGAGGAGACTGGTGGCTAAATTTAGCAGAAACAAAATAATGTGGCAGTAACGTCTAGGTCTTTTAGATGGGGAGTTGAGAGCAGTTTTTAAAAACAAAGCTTTTATAATGAAGCTCTCTTTGGGGGTAGGAGGTAGGACGCAGGGTAAAATGGTGCTATGTCTTATTTATTTGTTGATTGGAATCCCCTAAGTGTTTACCATTTGCTGACCTGTATTTTTTTTCTCCTACTATGGTGTGAAGTATGTGCATCTTGAAGTTAGAATCTATTAGAAATGAATGTGTGGTAAGGAATTGTTATTGAAGTTATAGCAGACCACTAGTCAAATGGCACATATTCTCAAGCTACTTTGCATATTAAAATCACGAACTCATTGTTAAAAATCTTCTGGTTTTGGCTAAGAAGAAACTTTCTCAGAGTTCTAGTTTGCCTCTTACTGATCTGCATTACCTTCATTAACACTATTTCTCCTCAGACCATTTTTTTTTGTTTCTAAGGTGAAAATCTTTGTAACCTCTGCCATTTACTTTGTACCAAGGCTACTGGTTGCACTGAATGATTGTGTATTGTAGATATGAGGCAACGATATTAAGAACTGTGGTGGTTATAATCAATTGTCATCTAGTATTTCAAGATAAGCTGGCTAGCTTTATCATGACTCAAATACATAATTTGAAAGTCACTAAACATATGATGCATGTCTTTTGAAATTATACATAGTGTGCACTGTAATAAGGGACAGTATATGGGGAAGAACTAAGTTCTGTATCCACTATGAAGAGATTGATAGATAACATTTTTATCCATTCTTTCAATCAAATAGCAAATGAAGGGTTTGACAATCTTCTTTGGTGATTGAGTTTTTTGCAGTTTTAGGCTGTTACTGTAGTGTGCTCTTGGTGCTTGAATTCTCAGTTTAAAGTGTAAATATAGAGTACAGAAAATGTAATATATAGAAAGATAGTATAGTTGAATAAGTAGTTAAAAAAAATTCTTAAACGTTTTTGTTCCAGTGCTGTGGCCGCTACTGAAATGGCTAGTTTAAGTTTTTAGCACATGTATACTGGAGCTGGGAATGACTGTGCTTAATTTAAACTGTGTATGTTCCCAGAAACCGTTATATACTGCTCCTAAACACGTTCTCAGTGTTATAGATCACTAACAGAACGATTTGTATGCTAGAGAGCTCTCACAGTGGAAATGTAATTTTTTACTTGTGGTGTCTTAAAGGTACAATCCCTTAAATGACTTTTAAGAGTGTACCATGTTGAATGGAGCTGTGTGGGGATTACATAATTACTAAGTCTCAGTTGAAGACAAATGTTTCATAAATAAAAGCTGGTAGTTTTTTCTTCTCTCTTTCTTAGGTAAACAAGAAATCTTTTAAGCTTATTGCATCATTATTGACTACTTGAAAATATCTTCATTAATTCATTCTTTCCCAGTCACATTTGGTTCTCATTTCATTTTGTCTCACTGCTTTTATCACTGAATGCTTCTCAGTCAGTTAGCTAACACATTTTAAGGAAACTTTTTAAAGTACCAGAATCAAAAATAAAGAATTAATATGTTCAGCGCACTCTGTTTTCAAAAAGTCCTCCAAGCCAAGTCATCATAATAATATTCACTGGCTATGAATACACTGATTAGTATACAGAAGTACACTGTATATGACACTAGAGGCCAGGTTAAAGGTATCCTCTGTGAACGATCAAAACACAGAAGCAAAGATGTTTTAGTATTAAAAAAAAATCAATATTTGTTTTATGTTCTTCCTTGGAGCATTAGTACATCTCAAGCATTAGAGGGCCACAAGCATCTATTTTTCCCTGTTTACCCCGCAGCTTATCAGTTTTCTAAGCAAGGGAGAAATATAAGTGCACACTGGAAAGTAAACTTAGGATTGCCTAAGCTTTCTTTTCATAAGGCTCTTGTTTTTAACAAGCTTGCCAGAAAATGTAACTTTAAAAAAAACACATTTTTACTGTTTTGAATATTATCAATGTTGTGAAAGGTACTGTACTACAGCTCTTCTGCTTTTGTAACAACATTGAAATGCCTTTTTGATCTCTATGGTTTTATCTTTCCAATCTCATGTTTTGGGGATTCTTATATACTCATTAATATGAACTGAAACCCAATCACTTTAAGAGGGGCGGGGGGAGTCGGAGGGAGGGAGCATTTTTCTTAAATAAAGAAACAAACAAACAAACAGAGAGAGAGAGAGAATCTTTTCCTATTTCTTCCCTGAGGCTGAACTGTTTATCACTCCATCCTCATTCGATAGAAGTGAATTTTATAATAATTTTTTTCCTAATCGGGCTCTGTCAGTGAGGTGTCTTATCGTGGGGAGGAAAATGACACCGATCCTATCGAAAAACAGAGACGATGTCACCGTGTCCCCAATCACAGCTACTCAGCTTCCATATCTACCTTCTCCACAAACACCAAGCACTGCTTTTTTCATAAGAACATCAAAACCCCGCAAAGTCATTAAAATTGCACCCGCGTAGAGTTGCAGGGATCAGCCGCACTAGCGCAAAATGGGATGTGGGAAAACAGACTCTCTAAATGTGCTAATTCCATTGTCACGTGTTTACGGCTTAATTTTAATCAGTTAAAAAAGCCACACATTGCAATAAATTGGCATTATCTTCTGTGACACCAGAGGACACAGTTGGTTCAAGGATTTAGAGGGTCGCTGGCAACAGTATATAGTGTTACAGACAAAGTATTTTTACGCTTGAACTACGGTAACTAAGGTGCAATCCCCAGTTAAGACTGCAAACAAAGACTATAACCCGCACAGTACTAAGTTCAACATGCAGACCACCTTCAGCTTTGAGACCGTTTAGAATGCTAAACTGAATATCGCTTGAGAACATTTTCTAATTTAATGGTTAAAGATAATTCACTGGCCAGTATTTTAGCAGAATCAGAATCAACACCGTTGTTCTCCTATGAATACTCTCATATAATGTAAAGATGTATTCCAAAAGTCCTATTGCTGTATATGCGTTCCATTTCTAAAGTGAATTTGATTGTTTACATTGTGTTATTGGATTTGTATATCTAAAATTTTACATTGCAATTTCTATTCCTGTATTCAAGGAAATGTAGGTAAACTAGAGCCAACAGTACTCAAAATGTGATGATGTCTTCTAATGCTGATGCTTATAGTGAAAGATTTATAGGAAGTTTAAGTTTTCTAATTAGATGGTATCACAGGTCACATGAGATTTGCATATGGTACTCTTTTCTGGTTCCCCATCCCCTTTTCTGTCTCTCCCTCTTCCCCCGCCCCTTTTGGGCTTGTTCATTCTACTTAGTCACTTGAATATGGCTGATTAAAATGTTGGTTGTATATAATGTGGGAATTATTTTCTCTGGAGCAGTGCGATCTAACTAATACGTATGTCTTGATATTCTCTTTATAAAAACTATGTATATAAAAAAGAAGGTTGTCTAAATGTTTTTCATAGATTAATCACACATTAGAATGTCTGAGAGCAATGCAGTTTTAAAACAAGCAAACAAAAAGCAACTGAAGGAGCAGTTGGAGTAGGAATTTAACTTTTACTGTACAAACAGCCCTGTCAGGATGTGAGTGTATCTGTAGCAGAACAAAAATGTCTATTTGAAATACATTAGAGAGCACTGCTAAATAAATATACAAAGCCATTACTGCAAAAACATGGGTGCATTTAGTATAGGATGCAATATATCTGTCTGCAGTTTCCACAGTTGATATTTTGGCTTGGCAAGTTTTGTGCCAAGCATATAGCGTATAATTTCCAGACATTGTAAACCATATAAGCTTTTCAAAAATAAACATGAAAATGGCTAACAAAACTACTAAAAACAATCCACAATAAACTGTTTTGCATAATAAAATAATGGCAAGCTGCTATCTGACTTCTTTGCACATAAAGGAATCAGTTCATTTTGATTATTTGGAAATGGTTTCTTATAGTATGAACTTGCAAAACCTTTATAGACTGAAACAGGAGTTAAATTAGCTGTTATCAACTAAAACTTTTTAAAATTGTTTGATATTACGCAAAAGTTATACTAACAAAGAGAAAACATAGGCTCCTTAAATATAGAAAAGCAAAAAATACTAATTTTTTTACAAAGCAATCTCTAATTAACCTTTAACATTTTACATACACAAAAAGTGATATCCTCAAACATATTAACAATATCATCATCTGAACTAAAACAGTTAAACCTTTTTAGTGATTGTAATTTTCTTATTGATTTGGATTTATAACATGATGCAGGGTTACGTGTTTAAACAGCTTGAATAGATTTGCAGGGTCATTTTATTGGAATAATGGGGGAGGCAGGATTGAGTGCAAATTTAAAACACTGCTCTCTTCTGTGTTTGGATTAGCAGCTAGCTCTGCATGACAAAAAAAGGCTTCTTTATGTCAGTTTACTTGGCTTCATAAAGGCTATTACTTTGTTTCATAAAACAAAATATAGAAAGTTATAAAGCTTTAGTTGAGAATATCTTCACTATATCGTTTTTATTGATATGTGTTCATATCACCATGGGAAGAAAAAGATCTCTTATTTTCAAAAGTATTATACCATATTTCTATATTTCAAGATTTGTCAAATTAGCTACTGTAGAGAACAGTTGCTTTTAGCAAATTTATTACTTTGCTTATTAATATTCCCAGCTAAGGCCCCTAAGGTTGTTAAACTCGTTTGTGGTTAAACCAAGTTATAGCAAGGTTTGGGACATCCACTTTTGCTAAACTAATTGTAATTATCAGGTTTTAAAATTGCATGCATTATAATTATAGCCTGATTTTTAGAGACCTGAGCTGAAGCATGTTTTAAAGTCTTGTAACACAGTTTTGCACAGTGCACGCTTGGCAGACCCCACTGTTATAACCCACTTTAAGACTTTATACTTTGTCTAATATGGTAATGCAAGCAAAAAGAGGAAATATAATTAAAGATACTGCCTTTCTGTGAAGACAAACACAAAAATGGGAATAAGTAGCATTGCAGGAGAGAATACCCAATATAAATTTTAAATGTGGAGCGCTAAAAACTGCACAAGTATATGAAAACCCCTAAATATTTACATTCTGTAGCATGTCCTTCATAAAAAGAAAAGGAGGTGGGGGGGAGGGAGGGAGGGAGGAAGAGAGCCATTGTTTCAGGCCCAGCTTTACAAAATATCATCAACATAAACAATGCTTATGTATTAAATTCTGTGTAGAGTTTCTTTGCTTTTATTTTTATTGTTATAGATAACGTCATAAATCTGCATATATGTGCACACATTGATATAGTAAGATGTAAAATAGACTTTCATTTATATAGCTGATCACTTTTTTCAAATCCTTTAGTATGTTTAACTTTCAAGTTGCAACATACAGAGCACTGTCATTTGTAAAACTGCAAATTTTGGTGTGTTATACTTTTCTACACATAGGCTGCGCCATTGAGCCACCATCAAATAAAACTCTTTTCTTACTTGATATTGTGTAATGGGTGGAACTGAAGATGTACTTAAGAGAACTGGATATCAGCATTTTTTTGTGTTTGTTACCATAATGGAATTTGGGGGGAATGCAGCATGTTTTTAAGTACCTAATTGCAACTTTAGTCAGTGTCTTATAAGTTTGACCCTATTAAGGTTTTCTGTAGCTGTAAATATGCTTTAGTTATTTTTTAATACACTGCTTATACCACTGTTGTTTGTTCTTTTGAAATGTATATCAATTTCCTATTAAACATTAATCCATATACCAAGGATATTAATAATAAATTTACCGAAAAAGTATCTGGTTGCATTGGACTAGGAGTTCTGAATACAGTGTTAATCACATAAAAAGTAGTTTAAAGGTGTTTATGCTGAACAGACTTTAAACTTGATTCATTTTAAAAGGTATCCATAGCTATATTTAAAGTATGTTTCAAAAGGTGTCAAGATATGTATATATGGTTTTAATATATTTATGGTTTTAATTTAGGTATTGAATTTTACCCATACAGTAACTGTAAGATCAACCAATTAACCTCTCTATCTGTGAAAGGGATTTGAGAAGTCAAAGTGAATATTATTACTGCTCATCTAATGAAAGATGCAAAATGTTCTATAAATCTAGGCAAAAGCTTATTCTGTTCTTAATTTGTTAATACACATTAGTACTGTATTTGCATAAACACTAGCTACTTTGGAGGGGTGCCTGCGAATAGTGTTTCTATATTTTGCATTTCCTGGATTTTGGTGTCTAAAATATTTGATATTTTTAATTTTTGGCAGTACATGTCGTATATAAACACACATATGAAATTATAAATCACTTAGTGAAGTGAAGGCATTAGAGAAAGAATGAATTACCTTCTTTAATAGAACTATTATTGCTTCTGTTGATAAAAGATTAGTGTGATGAACTCCATATTCTGTAGATTTGAGTATGCTACACTGTTAAAGCCTCTGTTTATTTTTGTTTTGTAAACCTCTCTTTAGGAACACTTGTGTTTTCTTTTTAGGTATGCAGATACTTCTTTCTTATTTTTAAATGTTTTCAGATATTGTGTATATATCCACACATGCAAATATTTATATGTATTTTATATCAATCTTCCAGAAACAAATTTTTTGGGGGGTGGGGGGGAATGTGCTGGTTTTAAAATGATCACTACTTGCATGTTTGAAATCTTTCTGCCTTGCATCATTATGGCTGACTTTTCTTTCTTGCCTTTGTGGGTTCAGCATCCAGATTTATTAAAATATAAACCCCATTTGGACCTGATAAGATCACTTCTGTGTAGCAATATACATCTATAAACAGTCACTTTCAAACATTTCTATATTAATTTCACATCCTAATAATATAATTGAATTGTATCTAATATGATTCTAGCCAAGTATTATTTTACCATTTTTATAAGTTCATATGTAGTGAAGTTGTAGTTTTTCATTACCCAGGTATAATACGTTATTCTGAAAATGTGCTGTCACTTAAACATGTATGAACTAACTTAGTTAGGAAACATATGTCTGTGATCACCAAAAAGACATAGTAGAACTTACAATATAAGTAGTAACAGACAGAATCATTAGGTTGAAGTGTATTTACCTTTTAGAAAATAACTGCTAAGTACTCAGAAACCTCTCTATTTTGGTGATAAATTAAATAATACTGTTGGTAAACATGGTGTGATGGGATGTGATAAGGAGGTTTATCTTTCTTATGCCTGTTCAGCTGTGGTTAAGAAATCTGTCTGAGTAGTATGCTACATCAAATCCCTGGCTAGAGTGTAACTAGCTCATGTTTTTCTCTACTACAGCCAGATTATTCTGTAAGTGCTCTGATACTATGGTGGTACCTACATGGATGGGAGAGCAGAACACAATTGGTCAGTCCAGATGCAGTGAAAAATCTTTCTCTGCCAGTCGAGCCATGGATGCTTTGTACAGTAGACATACACCACATGTGACAGATGAAGTACACACAAAAAATCAATATAAAAACCTTAAATGCTTCCTATCTAAAGCATGGAAAACATAAGAGAGAAAACTATTCAGAATATATTTCATCCAGATGCATAGGATTGTCATTCTATTACAGTAAATGTGTAAAACTAACAGTTGCCTTTCACTAATAAAGTGACTTCGCAACTCTTATTTGTAGTGCTTGGATATTTTAAAAGTTAGGCTTAGTTGTCCTTGTAGAAACAATGCTTGAAATGTTTATAACCTGAATGTTCAACATAGTCCTACTGCTTGGCTGAGATGTTTTCTTTTATTGAAGATACTGTCTATAGCTCATAGGTAGTGAGAGTTAAGAACGTTTTATATATATAAACTTCTCACCATTGGTTCTTGTTCTGCCTTTCTCCAATAGACTAAACAGTCCTTTAGTACCTCGTATTTTCTCACCAGAAAATACACTGTAATCAAGTCACCTCTCGCTCATCTTTTTGATAAACTAAACAGATTGAATTCCTTAAATCTCTAACGGTATAATATTTTTTCACCACTTGAATCATTTTTGTGACTCTTCCCTGAACCCCCTCCAATTTCCAATATCCTTTTAAATATGGAAGAAGGAAAAAAAAAAAAGTAAAAGGCTTCCTATTCAGGCTTCCTAAAAGTAAAAGCCCGTCCAATTCCTATTTTAATTCTGGGGAGTATGATTTATGTGTAATTCACAACGAGTGTACAAGGTATCATGAGGCAGCATCTGTGTTGCTCTTATGTTGTGATATTTTGTGAAGCATAAGAACATGTCACAGCAATTCTGTTTTCTGTTCTTTGATCACCAGAGGTGTCTTTGCTTCACTGTAGAAAGTGCACAAATGAACAAAATTACCTACAGCACCAGATGCACTAGGTTTTCCTTGTCTCAAATGCACAGAGGTGTCCACAAATGCCATAGAAGCAGCTCTGGGCTAAAAGTCTTGGTATCTTCCAGGCTTCTCCCATAAGAGCCTGAAAACTGCAACACAAGCCGCGCTCTGCTGCTTTTTTGCCACAGTGAAGAATTCTTCACAGCAGCTCTGGTCTGCGCATGAGGACTTAAGCCACTGACCCTTAATTTATATCAGCAGACTTCCTGTCTCTACTGTTCACTCTGTCTCTTCCCTCCACACTAGCAGTTCATATCTGGATTACGGGGTTTGGAGTGGGGCTGGATCTCTGCATTCTAAGTACAGATGAGATATACTACCATGAACACCAGTGACTTTTATTAGCTCTTTTCCGGTGATTTGATGGTTCTTTTTTTTAGTCTGGAAATGGGTTACCCATGGAGGGGGTACACTTAAGGTTAACTTCTCCATTCCCTGAGTTTATTACTGAGTATCCCCATCATGGGGAATGTCAGAACGCTAAGCTTAAATTTTCCATCTCTCAACAAGTCAGAGAGACTGACGCTGGTGTGGTCAGTGCTGGGTGACATGGAGTTTATTTTCCTGCTAGCAACACATGGGAACATATCCCACTTGAAAGGCCTGAGAGCTTGGATTGTTACCTAAAGCCCCTTATTGGGGATTGGATCGTTCCCCATCCCATTGTAAAACACCTCAAGATACTTTCTCTGGTGCTGATAATCAGTGCTTAATTTCTAATGAAAGAGGTGTCTGGGCTCAAGCAATTAAATGCTGGGTCCCAAGCAATTTTTAAAAAAATTCATAACTGATATGGCAAGCCCAGAGGTGCCAGGGTTATGAACTGCCAACCCTAGAGGTGCCAGGTCTCAGCCCCGGCAAGCCCTGGCACAAACAGCACTGCTGATAATATATTGACGAAGCTTGTTTCTGTATAGAGGCACCAATCAGAATTCCATAGTCCATGAGCTCCATTTTGAACTTAACACAGGGATTCAACCTCTTTGTCATGTATGAAAAATATGGTGTACCCGCCCCAAACTTATGGCACATAATACAGAATGAATGATACACTGCTTCCCCTCTCCAAGAGGGAAAGACTATGGTGGGTGATGGGAGATGTAGTCTGACTGGGGAGCCTATCCAGCCTATAGAGAAGATGGGAGTATGAGGCATCTGAACTACAGCTCCCATTAGGTACCTCAGCAGCATTTACCAAATAAAAATATTTTGAGTGTTGACCAAAAAAAAATTGGTATTCAAATTTTTGCCAAAAATCTTGACATTTTCTCAGGAAATTCCCTTTCTCCCTGCCCTCAATTTTTTGACACGCTCGAATTGTGTCATTAGAGAACTCAACTAATCACCACCCCTTCAGTAAGGGTAATCATGATGGTATAGTTGTTGCATGGCATCACTATAGAGCAGAAATTAAGGTTGTTTGGAGTGCCTCCTTTGTGATCTTTAGCTTTAGCAGTTACATGCGGTAATTAGTTTTATTTTTTATTGTAGTTCATGTGCCTACAGTATGCAAGGCCACATAAAATGTCAATGGAAACAGACAGGTTCTAGCCTTCTTAGGGGTGTCACTAAGGGCCATGTGTGGGCAGTGGGGCCTTGTGGTTGAAGCATGGGGATAAGAATAAGGAGACAGGGGTTCCAGCCAGGGGTTCCAGCCAGGGCTGTGAGGTAACTTGCTGTCAGAAACTTGGAGAGCTAACTTAACCTCTCAGCCTCCGTTTTTCTATTTGTAAAGGCCAGCTCTTGCTTCCCTTTCTCACCTGATTTGTGAGAACTTCAGTGAGGCTACTTGTGTGAAAGGTGAGTCAGATTTGTCCCCATAATGGGGATAATACTTTACTATCCTCAAAGGAATAGTGTGAGGCTTCGTCATTGAAAGTTTTGTGAGCTGTTTTGATTTCATTGGATGGAAAATATTTGTAAAACTGTTTTTCTTTTTCCCCGTGGAAAATGTTCCATATTTTCCTGGTGAAAAATAGCAGATTTCAAGGGGCAACATTACATTAATAAGCAAATACATTGTAATGGCCAGTAGCAACCACACAGTGCTTCTGTAATGTGATGGAATGTTTCAGCACATACCTGAAGAAACGAATCTCCTAGCTCTTGATATCTAATATTTGAGTATTTTCTCGGGGGGGCGGGCAAGAGGGTGACAGGGGGCAAGGAGTCCCCTTTTCTCCTTTCTTCTTTGCGGTTTTCAACTCCCAAGCTTCTGAATGGTTTAGCTTCCCTCAAACTAGTGAAATTAGGATCCTGCCTTGCGGACTAGACCACTGAAATAAACAAGTGAGGGAAAATAAAACTTGAGAAGGTGGGTTCTGGTGAATCCAGTTCCTCCGTTGTGCTTTATGCAAGAGTCCAGTCTCCTTTTGCCTTATTCGTGTTTTCTTTTTCTTACTCACTCTACTGCTCTCAAAATCGGTGTGGTCATTCTGAGAAAGCACAAGAGCAGGGCAACTATCTCCAGCCAGTGTCCTGTTCCCTCACCTGCCTGAACCCTCATCTTTCCCTCAGTCAGCTTGATCGCTCAGCTCATCCAGATCTCCTATCTCCCAGTCTTTTTCTTTCTGCATGTAGGTGGAAAAACTGGCAGAAAGTTTGCTTTGCAATCTTTTTGCAGAGATTGAATGTTTTTCATGTCTAATGGTCAATTCCACATTTTCTGAGAAATCCATGACGCTTGTGAGAATAATTTAGTTTTACTTCTATTGTTTGGGTCCTGTATACATAGGAATTGCTGTACTGGGTCAGATCCATAATCCAGCTAGACCAGTATTCTGTCTCCAACATGCTTTACAGGATGGTGAAAAAACCCCACAGAAGGCAGATGTGGGATACTTTCACTTGGGGCAGGTTATCATCATAATCATTAATTGGCTTGAGCGTTGAAGTGTAATGTTTTTATTCCTTCCAAAACTCTTTCTTGCAATAACTGCTATAACTCTGGATAGTCTTGTTATACATCTAATGTCCAGTCTCTCTGATTCTTATTACCTTTCTGAAGTCACGTCTCTCCTGGTGTTCTATCTCAGCATTGAGACCAGTTGGGACATTCAACCTCACAGGCCCTATATGCTTTATGCATCTGGGGCAAAGTGATCTCAGTTAAGAGGCCTTAGCTTTAGATGTCACTTCCCACTTGGTCCAAAAAGCCAAGTCTGATCTTCAGAGCTTGTTTTTAGACCTGTCAGTTTATCCAGGCCCTTTTTTGGGGAGTGAGTTGAATGAGGAAGATGTCGGGTTTTTTTAAGGGCTGTGGTGTGTTTTTATTAATTCCTATTCTTATTAGTTTATTTTAGTGATAGCATTGGCATTATGTGAAGTTGGATTTATTTTGTATTTTTAAATTTGCAATGCACCCAGTGAACTCATGCTAGTATCAGTGCTTAGATATGATGTTTAGGTGGTAAGGGTCTGTTTTACCGGCATATGACTCTAGTTTTATGCTAGTGAATGGAGTTACATTGGTGTAAAACTGGAATAATGTAGTGGTGAATCAGGCCCTGCAACATGAAAAACAGCAAAGGCTTGTGGATATCTTTTTCCTTATTATTTTTTTAAAATGAATGCTCTTGGGCATTTCTAGAGGACTCACTTTCTGAATGTTCGGCAGAAAGATTGTTTTGAGGGAATTGTATAATCAGTATTCTGTTAATTTTATAAATTAAAGTGAAATTCAGGGCCTGATTTAAACTGATCTGTTCATAGAATTCACACCTCAGAATGCTATGTTTCTCTCATCACATTCGGTCTTGCAAGGGATCTCACATGAATGTGTGTTCTTGAATATCCTTTATCCTGGAATACATAGGCCACAATTGGGTGAGTTAAGGGCAGAGTAACAGCCACATCTTTGAACTGGGTTGTATTTCTCAGTTTGTTAGACTCATCTGTTCTCTTTAATCACTATATTATGTAATATATTTGTGTGTGTGTGTACACGCGCGCATGTATTCACTGTATCAGGAATGCGATACTATTCAGTTCTGTTGTCCTAAATGCTTTTGTTTATAGCTGCATTCCATGCAGTTGTCTTTCAGTACCATGTATTTGCTAACCATTCAAGCGCGTTGCAGTATTCACACGTAGATTATGTAAAATTTTAAAAAAATACATTAAGGCTGTGGATGCTGTGAATAGATTATTACAATTTCCCTATCGTGGTAATGGCACCTGTTAGAGGTGTGATACAAAAGGCAGTGACAGGCAGTGTAATTTAGTAATTGTAGCCATTGTACTGTATAGCTGGTCAGTTCACCAGGCAAGTACAAAGAAACCAGTGTTAAGGCTGAGCAGGGGTGGGTAAGCTTAATAGAGAGAGCTAGTTGTGTACTGAAAGAGACTTTTGGTGGAGGGCTAGCTCCCAGGGGGCAACTTAGAATGATGTGAAATGAATGAACAAAAGTACAAAAGAAAAGGGGGGGGGGAGTTTACAGGTTTTCATGTTTCAATTCTTAAAGTGACAGACAAGCTCTGTTGATGAGCATTGCTTGTTCCAGTTGCCGAAATAAAGTTTTAGGAATATTTAGTGGGAGTTGATTTGTTGTACAGTATCCACAGGAACTAAAGTAAACATTGAGGTTCTCTCTTTCTTGCTGAATATCAGAACTGGACTTGGCAAAATTAATCTGATCTCAGATCATGATAAGGGAGTAACAAGAACAGAATGTTAAGATTCACAAGATCTTTGGAGGCCATTCCTAATAGTTTTAAATGCCCACGCTGGACAATGTAGACATATGTACACGTACTTCTGAGCATTCATTTGGTTAGCAGCCTGCAAAATGCCAGTGGGCTCTAAGAGTATGTCTACACTGCAATTAAATACCCATGGCTGGCCCATGTCAGCTGGCTTGAGCTAAGGGGCTGTTTAATTTCTTTGGTCACAGGCTGGAGCCCCAGCTCTGGGACCCTCCACACTTTCAGGGTCCAAGAGCCTGGGCTCCAGCCCAAATGTCTGCACCACAATTAAACTGCCCGTTAGCCTGAGCCCTGTGAGCCAGTCAGCTGACATGGGCCAGATGTGGGTGTTTAATTGCAGTGTAGACATACCCTGAGTGTTCCCTGGCAATTACTGAGAATGTCTAGAATTCATAAAGCTGGCCTTTTCTTCTAAAGAATTCACAATTGCCTGTACCAATGTCCATAAGGATATTGGGGTAAAAAAGTAAAATAGTATGTATGGGGCAAAGCTACAGGCATAATTATTTTACTAGTTTTCATAATTTTTTATTTGGATTGTACATTCTTTGGGGCACAATCTTGCATATCTTGTACAGAGCTGAGTGTAGTGTAGTGGTCACTAAATAATGAATAGTGCTGTCGTGGATAGCTCATGCAGGCCAAAGAAGAGCCTGAAGTACACCTGTAACTTCAAAAGACCACACAAATTAACTCCTCTTTCCTCTAATCTGAACTCCCATTTGATTAATAGACTGTGTACTCACTGAGGGAGGTAAAATATACTAATTTTAACAGCTAGAAGTATATCACACAGACAAAGTCCATTATAAAGTTTTTATGTCAGATTCCAAACTTTTTGAAAGTACTTTATTATTTCCACTGAGATTGTCCTTTGCATTTTGTCCAGCAGTTTCAGCTTCTCCATGGAAAATAATGATCTCCTCTCACACAAACACCTAATTATTGAACAAAATGTTGCAAAAATGAAAAACCGCCTAGAGTTTCATAATGTCATATTAGGAAAACAATAGTTAGGAAAGATGAGCATTGGGCAAAGCACTGAAACATTTTAAACTATGAAAGCCAGATTGACCCATTAAAAGCTATAACAGAACAAGGAAACAGCCTGAAGATACCAAAGGTCCACTCAGCAGGAAATTTATGCTAGCAAATACTAATTCACATTTACTAATGGGTATATATAGACTTGCAGACAACAGTAGGCGTCCCATTTAAACGGATTAGGTGTGCCATTTACCTATTGTTTAGTGATTGGAATGTGGTGTTCTCAATATGTTGCTTGACAGTTATCCCAATTAAGTGGACAAGTCCCTCTGTATAGAGGCAATTAAAGGGTTGTTAATGTACTGATTGGAATAGTGATTTTTTCACTGAATTTAGAAAATTGTCCTATATTGTTAGTTATTTATCCAGAGCTTTTATACCTCAGCATTAAAATAAAAATATCCCTTTTTCTGCCACTATGTCAGCCAGTTCGTTTTTAACAAGGTCAATTATCCTCTTAAACTTCTGCCAGTCTGCTTCAAAGATAGGATGTTATGGGTTACCAAATAATTTGTAATTAGAATTTGAAAATAAGTATTAATAAATGGGTCATCTCCATGGTCCAATGTGCAGAAAAATACCATGTGTTATTCAAGTTCAGTGGCTTTCCCAGGTACCTTCCCAGCAGGGGATAAGAACAAAGCAGAGACATAGTGCTATGGAAGAACTGGGTATTATTATTACTACTATTCAGCTTACTGTATCAGTATCTGGTGCAATTCATGTCATACTAGGCATACAGAAACTACCCACTCCTGGCTCCCCGTCCATCATTTAGAGTGGCATTGGAAAAAGCCATATCCAGCCCTCCTTAGCCAATGGGAAGGTTAACACAGTGGAGTTCTTAGGAGGCTTGGAGGGAAGTAGAAGGCGCAATCTTGAAGGATCCTTCCAATAAAATGACATTTAAAGAAATGGTAAAAGAAGGTTGTATAGAATTAGAGTAGGACATGAACAAAACAAATGAGGCAGGATATTTATGTACTTTACAATTAATTCTGATTCATGCAGAGAGTAAATTAATCATAAAATGCAGTTTTGTTCTGCTTATTAAAAGGATCAGATAATATAATTGCTGCTATTGGGTAATTTTAGCAGTGGTTCTCAAACTGTTGGTTGCTCCCCCAAAGTGGGTCGCAATCCCATTTTAATGGGGTCGCCAGGGCAGGCGTTAGACTTTCTGGGGGCCAGGGCAGAAAGCTGAAGCCCGAGCCCCACCACACAGGTTGAAGCTGAAGCACGAGAGCTACAGCCCTGGATGGCGAGGCTCTGGCTTCGGCTTTCTGCCCTGGGCCTCAGCAAGTCTAACGCTGGCTCTGCTGAGGCCCCGCCCAGCCATGTGAGGCTGAGGCTCGTGCAACTTAGCTTCACGGGGGGCCCTGTGGCGTAGAGCCCCAGGCAGTTGCCCTGCTTGCCATCTCCTAATGCTGGCCCTGCACTGGGGTCTTGTAGTAATTTTTGTTGTCAGAAAATTGGGGTCGCAGTGCAATGAAGTTTGAGAACTGTAATCCAATAACTAATCATTACTAAATAGTCACTAATTAATTAGCTATCAATAATTGATATGTGTATATCTTTTCCAGTTTATATTTAAATGGCTTACATTTACCAGATAAATCAGAATGATTGAATATATTAGAAGATTAGGCAGCACATAACAGAAAGAGGTACAATAGTCACCATGCAGCTCTGAGAGAGCCAGCTCCTTGCAGCATGACAGCCTCCTTCAAGTTCCGGCAGGGCTCTGATTAGACCTTATTATAGATCCCTTGTTTGGTTCCTCTCTTCATATACAAACTTAACCTTATTTTTAGCACATTCCAAACTTCCCATCATATTTCATAAACTTCCAATAGCAAGATCAGAATCTGGCACTTATTCATTGTTTGTGTCTGTATGTAGTGTACTCCGCACCTGTATTGCTCCCTGTCTCAAGGGGTGCGATGCTGCAAGGGGCCTCCGTCCAGCCATCTGTCTCTTACTGTGTCTTCTGTGGCTCAGCCCTCTGTCCAAGTCACATAAAGTTCAGTCCCCTGCTGGTGTAACACAAAGGTCCAACTGAAAGTTCACAAAATGTCCCAACACAAAAGAGCCTTTGGCCTCCCTCTTGGGCTATATCCTGGCTGTTCTTTGGGCTCAGACCTCAGCCCTATCCCAGCTTTAATATTCCTTTTGTTGGGCTTGCATGGCTCTTCCTCAAGGGCTGGTAGGAGAACCCATGCCCACCTTCTGCTCTGTGTTCCAGCTCAGGGACCTTATATTAAGGAGCAAGGTCTGCTTCTTCCTATTGCTCAGCCCCTTGTGCTGCTTTCCCGCAGCCTATGCTTAACGCAGCCTCCGTTTGGTTCTCAGGCCTCTGATTTCTCCCTGGGTCCTTGCAGCTCCTCCTTTCTCTGTTGAATTAACCAATCTTTTGCCCCACTCAGGCTCCACTGAAGTGCCTTTCCCTGACCCTACCTCAGGGCCTCCCTTACAGAAGCCTAACCTGCTCCCTGTGAATCCTTTTGCCTGGCTTCTTGCCTGCCCAGTGCCCCCCGCAACAGGAGCTTGATCAGCTCTTTGTGTTTCTCTCCACAGGAGAGTTCTGTCTCCTCTTCAGTCTCCCCCTCTGTTAAGTTCCCTAGCTTCCTTATAAAGGCCAGCTGCCTAATGATCCTTACCTAGCACCACCCACCTCTGTCAATCACAGGTGCACTCATTGTCTCTTAGGGCTTGTCTACACTGCAAATTTCTCGCTCGGGAGTGAAAAAACACCCCCCTGAGTGCAGCAAGTTTCAGCGCTGTAAAGCACTAGTGTAGACAATGCACCAGTGCTGGGAGCTGTGCCCCTCGTGGAAATGATTTCTGCCGCGACCATACAAGCCATGTTAAAGCGCTGCCGCGGCAGTGGTTTAGTGTTGCCAGTGTAGACTAGCCCTTAATGCCTGTCTAACAGGTGACGGGGGTAAGCCCCATCACAGTGCCATTTATATAAAGATATAAATACATTTCATTTGTCATATTAACATCCATTAGTCTTGTGGTGAGAGCATTCCTTGCAAAATCACTTACAGAGATAAATAATAGAACACTATGTTAAAGGTCATTCTGTATATTCCGCAAACTGGCATTTTCCACATCCTACAATAATTTAGTCGCATCCTCAAAGCATCTTGGGAGTTTGGTTCACCAGCAGGCCTTAGGCCTAACATAAATTTGGTCTACCAATCAACACACTAAAAGCCTTGCTTCAGATCTACAGACCTTAAATTCTGCTGCCACCCACTGTATCAAGATTGCTTACCATTGTATTTGCTATTCAGTGTTTCAGGAAGCGGTCTCTTGCTACATGGTTTCTCTTTCCTTCTGAAAGAAAATATTCCCAGATTTGTAAAGCAGCTGTCATGGATGTTGAAACATAGTACTTGGAGTACAGATGTGATGTCTGCTTAAGAACAGAAGTTGGCAATGAGGTCTAGTTCCTAAAGAAAGTTAGAAGAATGTACCCTCTATAAAGCAAACGTTTTTGCAGTTTATCATTTTACTGGTGTCTTTGAAAGACAAATGGTTAGTTAACATATTGTGCATAAAAATTACTGTATAAGATATAAAAGAATGTGTATTTCAAATGGACAAGAAATTGGATCAAAGGTGACACACCTTAGCTTGAGTGCAACCTTTACTTCTGGTGAAACCACCAGGGCTTCCTAAGGGCTTGAAGGCCAAGGATGTGGCTACAGGCCTCCATGTGGCCACACCAGGCCTTTTTGGAGTTAGGTTCAGTGTTTGTGTACAGCGTTTAAAGGGTAATAGCGCTAAACACTGCCCTCACAAACCACGGTAATTACTTCTACTGCTGAAAAAACCCAGAACATGAACAAAAATATCATAGAAAAGCTATTTCTAACACTACTGCTGCTCTTTATGGCAGCCATCATTTCCCCCCTAAATTACGTGTTCTTGTTTCAAGCATTTAGATGAAGCAAAACAGATTTTTGTGGCAGTATTATTGCTCATAGCCAAAAGAGCATTCAAGGAAGTACTGTATTTCTCCTAAATTGCCTTTTATTCAGGACTCTTTGAGTTGTTTATCTTCTTTCCTTCTCCTAACAAATCAAGTAGCAACTGACCTCATTTTTTGATATAACTGCTGTAATAATTTTAGTAAAATAAGATTTACCGTAGCCATTAATTTTTAATTTTTGGTGGCTTGTTAAAATAATTAAATATGTAGTTGTAGATTTTTGTTTTGTTTAAAACCACCCAAGGATAATTGTTTTTCCACTTTGACTGTAAAAGTGCTGTTTGTTTTCTTCACATATTAAGATGCATGATTGAAATACTTTGACTAAGTAGTAGTGTTTGTTTTACATGTTCTCTGTTGCTTATGCTGCTAGTTAGTCCTAGACAGAAACTATCTGAATAGTAAAATGAATTCATTTCAAGGACACTTGCATCACTTTTTATTCATTTTCCATGAACATTCCATCTAGTGATTATTTGTTGGCTGGAATGTTCAGAGAGGAGGAAGTGCCATGAATACTCATGCAGATATGTATTAGCATGAGTTAGTTGCCCCAGAAACAGGGTGGGACCTTCTAGAAAACTCTCTGAAGTCATCCAATCAAGGAGCAAAACCACTACAATGTGACTTAGGTGACTAGTCACACAGTGCAAAGAGTGAAATATGAAGCAGTAGTCAAAGCAAATCATTGACAGGCAATCCATGAGCTCACATAAATAATTTTTTGAAAAAACAGAGTAAAAATGAAGGTCTGATTGTGGATTCATGAACAGAAGAATGGGCTACATTAGTCAAACTAAAAGAATGAGGAGTACTTGTGGCACCTTAGAGACTAACAAATTTATTTGGGCATAAGCTTTTGTGGGCTAAAACCCACTTCATCAGATGCATGCAGTGGAAAATACAGTAGGAAGATTTATTTATATTTATATTTATATTTATATTTATATTTATATTTATATTTATATTTATATATATATATATATTTATATATATATTTATATATATATACACATATACATACACACACACACACACACACAACATGAAAAAATTGGTGTTTTTTTGTTGAAGGATTGCGACTTTTAGGTCTGTAATTGAGTGTCCAGGGAGGCTGAAGTGTTCTCCGACTGGTTTTTGAATGTTATAATTCTTGACGTCTGATTTGTGTCCATTTATTCTTTTGCGTAAAGACTGTCCGGTTTGGCCAATGTACATGGCAGAGGGGCATTGCTGGCACATGATGGCATATATCACATTGATAGATGTGCAGGTGAATGAGTCCCTGATGGTGTGGCTGATGTGATTAGGTCCTATGATGGTGTCCCTTGAATAGATATGTGGACAGAGTTGGCAACAGGCTTTGTTGCAAGGATAGGTTCCTGGGTTAGTGTTGCTGGTGAGTATTTGCTTCCGGTTGGGGGGCTGTCTGTAAGCGAGGACTGGCCTGTCTCCCAAGATCTGTGAGAGTGAGGGATCGTCCTTCAGGATAGGTTGTAGATCCTTGATGATGATGCGCTGGAGAGCTTTGGGGGCTGAAGGTGATGGCTAGTGGTGTTCTGTTATTTTCTTTGTTGGGCCTGTCCTGTAGTAGGTGACTTCTGGGTACTCTTCTGGCTCTGTCAATCTGTTTCTTCACTTCAGTAGGTGGGTATTGTAGTTTTAAGAATGCTTGATAGAGATCCTGTAGGTGTTTGTCTCTGTCTGAAGGATTGGAGCAAATGCGGTTGTATCTTAGAGCTTGGCTGTAGACAATAGATCGTGTGATGTGGTTTGGATGAAAGCTGGACCCATGCTGGTAAGTATAGTGGTCAGTAGGTTTCTGGTATAGGGTGGTGTTTATGTGACCATCGCTTATTAGCACTAGTCTCCAGGAAGTGGATTTCTTGTGTGGACTGTCCAGGCTGAGGTTGATGGTGGGATGGAAATTGTTGAAATCATGGTGGAATTCCTCAAGGGCTTCTTTTCCATGGGTCCAGATGATGATGTCATCAGTGTAGCGCAAGTAGAGTTGGGGCGTTAGGGGACGAGAGCTGAGGAAGTGTTGTTCTAAGTCCACCATAAAAATGGTGGCATACTGTGGAGCCATGCAGGTACCCATAAAAGTGCCACTGACTTGAAGGTATACATTGTCCTCAAATGTGAAATAGTTTTGGGTGAGGACAAAGTCACAAAGTTCAGCCACCAGGTTTGCCATGACATTATTGGGGATACTGTTCCTGACGGTTTATAGTCCATCTTTGTGTGGAATGTTGGTGTAGAGGGCTTCTCCGTCCATAGTGGCCAGGATGGTGTTTTCTGGAAGATCACCAATGGATTGTAGTTTCCTCAGGAAGTCAGTGGTGTCTTGAAGATAGCTAGGAGTGCTGGTAGCGTAGGGCCTGAGGAGAGAGTGTACATAGCCAGACAATCCTGCTGTCAGGGTGCCAATGCCTGAGATGATCGGGCCTCCAGGATTTCCAGTGGAAAAGTTCATCCTGCTGTGTTTCCAGTATAAGGCTGTTTCCGACTAAGAAATGGGAAGTATGAGCATTGGATTGTAACTTACTTTTTAATTCAGCAGTTGTGTTAGCTAAAGCAATTACTGTACTGTTTTGTCCTGTCAAAGATGTCATGTATTCTTGAAAAATTTTATATATAAAACTTGTGGGACTTGTCTAAATTAAGGATTTTCAACCAGTGTAGTTACACTCATGCAGTTGATCTGCACTGGCAGTTTGTATGAATGTGGCCCTGTAAGTGAGAAATCCCTATTTAGACAAGCCCAAGGTGTTATACACTTCACTGTTAACACTCGATTGTGATTAATGGAATTAGTTCACACTCCTCTTAAGCAAATCTTTTCCTACATCTCTACAACCCTGGATCTTACAACAAAATAAGTGCAGTTCTGCTGAGCATGGAGGTGGGGCAGAATTTGAGGAGGGGATGTACACATACCACTTGCAAGCTCTGTGAAGCCTGTGTCCATAGAGACAGGGGCGGCTCTATGTATTTTGCCGCCCCAAGCACGGCAGTCAGGTGGCTTTTCGGCGGCGCGCCTGCGGGAGGCCCGCTGGTAACGCGGATTCGGCGTACCCGCCGCCGAATTGCCTCCGAAACCGCGGGACCTCCCTCCGGCATACCGCTGAAGGCTGCCTGACTGCCGCCCTCACGGCGACCGGCAGGCTGCCCCCCGCACGCGCTTGATGCGCTGGTGCCTGGAGCCGCCCCTGCATAAAGAATCACTGGGTGCAACCGTGCAGCTGAAATCAGAAGGCAGATGCTGCAGGTCCACTAACAGTTCTATCCCATGTATATGGCTGTTAGATTATTCCATTTTGGGACTGGAGTAGTAACCATGGAGTGGCCTGGAATTAAGGAGAATAAGGCATCTGTTTTAACCCAATCCCATAGGAATTTACCAGCATGCTGCCTAGCTGATTCCTTTCCCTCTCCCTCTAACAGAAAGTGAGAATGAAAAACATTCCCTCTTCACTTCTAGCCACTGACAATCTAAGTGGCAGGGCCCATGTGCTCCCGTGAGGCTTAGATCAAGCAAATCCGCAGGGGTGAAGTACGATGTCAGCCGCTTCAAGCAGACTCTGCTGGCTCCAGTTTGTGTTAAATACGTTAACTGGACCTAGTCTAGTTCTTTCAGCTGTACTCTCACTCTGGCTCTGGCACACTAGAGGGTTTCAGGAGCGTTTCATCTACGACTCAGCTCTGCCATTTGCAATTTTCCTGTTTATATCTGGAAAAAGAATCAGAGGTGGTGGTTGTTTATTATTTATTTTTATTTTCTCATTTTGGAGGCTGAAGTAGCTGGCCTCTTTGTTTTAGGAGAATATTGAATGTTGCAAAGTAGTTTTGGGGCCCCTTTGTGAAGTGCAACAGAAAGCCACTGCTACACTGACGTCATCAAAGAAAAATTTTGAGCTAATTTTGAGTTCTGAGCTAAAAAGTGTATAAAAAGTTTACGAAGCTTTTAAAAGAGCTTTACCTCAACTACTGAAATGGATTTTAACTTGCACTAAACCAAAATGAGTGTTTAAACTTTTCCACGTTTTGATTTTTTTTAATAGAAACTGAAACTTTAAAGGTAGCATGAGAGTAAGCAAAGTACTTAGCAATGCAAGCTAGGGAGCGATCCAGAAATAGATGCTAAAGCCCAGTTAAACTAGACTGATGCCAAGAATTTATGATGAATCTACTTTTCCTTGGTTTTCTATTTAATTATCACCTGCAAATGTCTGATTTCTAACTACACCTCTACCTCGATATAACGCTGTCCTCGGGAGCCAAGAAATCTTACCGCGTTATAGGTGAAACTGCGTTATATCGAACTTGCTTTGATCCACCGGAGTGCTCAGCCCTGCCCCCCCGGAGCGCTGCGTTACCGCGTTATATCCGAATTCGTGTTATATCGGGTCGCGTTATATCGGGGTAGAGGTGTATTTAATATGAAATGAATAAAAAATGTTACTGACCTCTGCAGTAATACACTCCAGGGAGTGTCCTCTTGGAATATTGCCATTTCTGAAGCCGTTGAAGTTGTTCCTTGTAAAGTTTGTACTTCTGAGTGTTCTCCGTGCAGGACAATATCCCAAGAAAGAACTGCATTGTTCCGGTAATGATACCTGGGAGAATGCTTGCTAGCATACATTGCAACATTAACATTAATGGGTCTTTGCATGTAACAAAAACTAAACCCAATAGTATGTTTTCAGAATCAGGGCCACAATCATCCACTCACAATCAGCATTGTGCCATTTAATGTATTTTCTCATATACATTCAGAAGATGTGTTAGCTGTGATGCTCCCAATAGTGACACAAAAGCACGAATAACAACCTCAGGGCAGACTGTTAAAAGCCAGGACATAAACTCAAAACTGGTTGTGAGTTCTAAACTTAGATTTCACCAACCGACTGTACCAAGTGCATACCCCCTGAGGCACTTTAACAGCCTTAACACGGAGTCACAGACAGTCCCCTTGGGTACTCCAATCTGTCTTTCGAACCAGGTGTGTGTATCTCTGTGATAGACGGCCCCTTGCATCAAGAATCTCAGCAATAGTCAGGTTACTCCTAATCCCAAAAGATCAGTCACTTAGTCACCAGTCAGTTGTGCTTTAGGTCTCATATAAAATACAACATTTGTAGCCAATCCTACAGTAAACTATATGAAGATTTATTAAAGAGAAGAAGGAAATTTGAGAGTTATTTACAAGATTAAAGCAAGCTTACATAAACACATGAATGAGTTATAGTCTTAAATTTCACAGGGTAATATAGACTTCTATAATTAGCAAGCCCTATTTGTCCTTTACGGTTAGCCTAGGCTGAGCAGCTGGGGATCTCTTACTTATGCCTAGAAACACCTTCTCTCTCCAGAGTCGAATTAGAATAGAGATCCTTAGTTCATTTGGTTTGGGATTTTTAATCTCCCTTCTGACATGTGCTCTGAGCTTCAAACTCAACTGATGGGGGGAATCCATTTGCATGACTCATCTTCATGGGGAGGAGAGCAGAACAACCATAAGAGTTGCTTAGTCCTTTTGTGGATGGTTTCTCAGTCCAGATGTAGGGAGTTTCCAGTTGTAAGAGCTAACAGTAGCCCATCTGGTATCAATGGGTCTCCTCTTTCGGAAGGGGCATAACAATTTCTGTAGAAGAGTAGCTCTTTTCACTAATTAATGTCCTTCTCCTGTATGGCGATTCATACAGTCACAGAGGCTCAAATATTACAGTATTGAACACAGCCATTACAAGTAAGATTAATGCGTGCCGCAACTCACAAGCATTCAATAGAGTCTAAACACTATCATTCTAATACCTATTTTAGCAATATTAACCCATAAGAGAGCCAGATAGCTTCCAGCTATGTATCTGTTAGTGTCCAGTGGGGACAAGGGGACCTTGGCATTAGCTGGCGTTTGATCTGTCAGCATCATATTAACATGTAAAAGGTACACTGTATTTACAGAGACTGAAGGAAGGTGGGTCTTTTAGAAAGGGAATAAATAATTGAGGGATTCCAATCTATGCCCCCTCTGTTGCCAGCAGCAGGTAGAGGGGAGTGGAGATCTATGGGAGAGAAGATATTGGTTTCAGTGCTACTTGTTTTCATGGCTCTAGATTCTTTAAGTAGGCTGTCATTGTGTTGGACCTAAATACATTTTAATACATGCTCAACACCTTCTTTTAACTAGCTGTATTAGCTTCCGTGCATGTCAGCACTATGCACACTTAATCATGCTGCACCTTCATTCAGTACTTCACTTAGTTCTCTTATTTTCCATAACACCTTCTACTCCTTTACAGAACACAGCTTCAGCCAATGAGTAAAGAATTTGTTTCAGCCTAAAACAAACTGACAAGACTTCTGTCATCACTTAGTCTGTGTATTTTTCTCCTTGGCTCTTTTGCGTCCTCCTTTTCAGAATTCAGGATGATTCTTTCACTAGGCTTTTGTTCAAAAGAAGCCTTACTAAAAGGCATGATAGTGCCTCAGATACCGATGAAATTTAATAAAAATAAATGTCTTTGACAAAAGTAACTGTGCTTAGATGTGTAACAATTGCAACATTTTTGGCAAAATGTATTTATTGAAATTTCTTTTAAGCGCCTATTGTTTATTACAAATATGTAATAATAATAATAATAATAATATTACAGTAGCCAGAGGTTCCAAACAAAATCAGGGCTCCATTGTGTAAGATTCTGTGCAAATACATGTTAAGATATAGTCTACGCTCCAAAGAGCTTACCATCTCAGTAGACAAGGCAGACAAAGGGTGGGAGAGAAGGGCTTTAACAGATGATTTAAAATATACAAGAGCAGAAGACCAGAAATCCAATATGTAGTGACATGCTCCATAATACTTCACATCTGACTCCTCTGAATCCTTCAACCGATTTTCTCAACACAAGCCATATAAATAGACAAATCTTGCTGCAAGCCCTAATGGACAACAAATCCTAGCTCTGTTGGTCCAAGGAGGGAGTTAGTTTGATCCAGGACCAATCAATGCTCTGTCATTAGCCCCTTTCTCTTTGAATCAGTGGGCTGCTGACCTGCCTTCGCAACTTCAGTGGTATTGCCCAGAGAAAGTGGTGGTTTCTCAGTTAGCCAACTCAAATAATTTGGGTCAACGTCGGCATCTTGAACTTGACTCAAAAATTAATTGGCAATCTGTATAGGTTATGGAGAGCTCTTCTAATAGCTGTCTGCATGAAGCAATCCTGAATAAATGTACAGTTGCATTCTGAACTTACTTAAATTTCCAAAATGTCAGACAGGTAGTCCCGAGTAGAGCACAGTCGCTTGAACTCGAAGGGACAAATCCATTGGTAAAAGTTGAGAGGTCTACACTGAAATAAACACCATTGGCAAATGCAGTAAATAGCAAAAATACAATAATAGAAAAATAGACTCTTCAAAGATTCACAAAATTCAAGAAACATCAGACTTTTTGCCCAAAAGTGGACCAATTTCTATAGTGTGCTCCCTGCTTATTTTGAAACAAAACAATATAACATAAAAATAGAAAGATAGAAATACAGTTTGTATACATGACAAACTTATAATATTAAACCAGAAATAAGATAACTTTATCATCCGGTAAACACCATGATTTTGGCCTATATCTACTTAAATTTGCAGTACTAGTCATCACAGATAAAGTTGGTCTCATGCACAAGTTGGGGCTTAGCATGGAAACCTCCAGATCTGCCAGAGCGTCCAGCCGCTCGTCTACCATTTATGCTATGAAAATGGGTTGTTTCAAACAGGGTTGAAAACGTTTTTTCTGCTAGTGTAGACAGGTCCAAACTGTACTATATAAAAAGAGCATAACTACTGTTAGCTCACTATTTATATCTTCAGGCACCACCTCTATGGCTCTAACCCTATAAACCTAATGCAAATAACTGAAGCTACGTCACAAGCTAACAAAAACTTATAACAAGGATAAGACTTACTCCTGCTGTTCTCATTAGTTCCCATTAGCTCCCAAAACTCCCATTAGCCTCTGTTGGAATTTTGCCTGTCATAATTTTGCAGTGTGTATTTTATATATATATATATAATATAGGTTGTATCCTTTTTCACGATGTACTAGTGCCACAGTTTATTGCTTTCTTGTCTGTTGGGGAAAAAATGAGAAGTGCAAGTATTCTCTTAAAATAACAAAGTTCTGCATACTTTGCTCCTCTGCCTAGCTATATTGGCTGTAGACCTCTTTGCTCTATCTGATATAGTGTCATCCAGTTCCTCCTCCAATTTAAATTTGGAAAAAAGGCTGTATAGCATAATTAACCATAGGCTACATAGAACATTGCCAGAAAGCCTCATATCATCCTTCAGGTTTATTTTTTTACACTGGCAAACTTCTTCCTTTGCTTCCAAAGCATTTATTTGAAACCCAGATAAATCCCATTTTCTTTGCTTGAAACTCAGTCTGTCTGCCAATCTGGCAGTTTTAAATAAATTATTCTGCATTTTGAGGGGTTAGCATGCTATCAGTTCTGGGTTGTGTGATAGATTCTGTTTCCATGTGGAGGCCTTGTTGCTGAAATCTACAATCTTTAGATTAGGACCTAAATAATCCTTAGTTTAACTCGGTGCTTTTAAAAAAATAAATGTGATCCTGTAAAAATGACACTTCCACTTAGCAGATCTGCTCCCTCTATGTATTTTGAGTTTCCTGATTACTTTGCTAACAAAATAAGTTAGTACTACTCTTTACTTTTAAAATCAGTACAGATTCAACATTTCTATAGGAGAGTGAGCTAGGTTCTACTCTTATAAAGTAAAAGCGGTTATCCGGCACTTTTCCAACCGGAAAGCTCTATAAACCGGCATTTCTGATATTCATTGAAAGTCCAGTTTATAGTACGGTCGATGCTCCTAGGCGGATTAATTACCAGGGGGACTCCATTCGCTGCCCCTCCCTCCCTGCTCCAAGCTTGGGGACCACAGCCAATGGGAGCTGGCTGGGGGTGGTGCCTGCAGGCAGAGGCAGCGCGCAGAGCTGCCTGGCCCCTCTCTCTAGGATCATTGACCTCGGTGAATGGGAGCTGTGGGGGCGGCACTTGCGGGCAGAGGCAGCACGCAGAGCTGCTTGGCTGCGCCTCTCTGGACATGCCACCGCTTGCGGGAAGTCACCTGAGGTGAGTGCCGTCCAGATCCGGCCCCCCAAAACACCTCCCACACCCCAACCCCCTGCCCCGAGCCCCCTCCCACACCCAAACTCCCTCCCAGAGCCTGTGCCCTGCATCCACTCCCATGTCCCAACCCGCAGCCCTGAGCCCCCTCCTGCACCCAAACTCCCTCCCTCATAGTTAACAGGAATTTTTTACTTACCAGAACCCCACATTCCCCCAAAATGCCAGATAACAACGTTTTTACTGTATTCGCAGAATCTTTATTCATTTTGAGTAGTGGCCAGAGAAGAGCCCAGCTTGTGTTGTAGGGCTGGCAATATATAAGTTGTTTTTTTCCACCTCCTCCTAACTTAACAACTTTAGTTTGGAGTTGCAGAGGCAATAAATGTGGTATAATCTTGTGGGGTAGCCTCATTTTGAGCATTATGGCATAAATATAACCATATTGTCATACTGATTGAATAAATTATAAGATAATTGTTACAGAACCCACCTAAATGATAGTTGTTGTTATCTTATAGAATCAGTATAGGATTGGAAGGGACCTGAAGCGGTCTTCTAGTCCAGTTCCCTGCACTCAAGGCAGGACTAAATATCTAGACCATCCATGGCAGGTGTTCATCTAATCTGCTTTTAAAAATCTCCAGTGATGGAGACTCCACAACCTCCCTAGGCAATTTATTCCAATGCTTAATCACCCTGACAGTTAGGAAGTTTTTCCTGCAATTTAAGCCCATTGCTGCTTCTCCTATCTTCAGAGGTTAAAGAGAACAATTTTTCTCCCTCCTCCTTGTAACAACCATTTATCTTGCTTGCACTGTATGCACTGTCAAATGATGAAAATTATTATATGTTATGGTGGTTCACAAAGCTACACATTAGGGCCAATAGCATGCTGAAGACCATCTGAACCCTCGTGGGAAATTACTCCTTTTAGAGACAATGCTTAACATATATATCCTGTATTTTTGCTTGAAAACAGGAATATTTTTGATGGGAGGGGGATGCTTATATCCATTGCCTGTCATGTTACAAATTATAAAGATTATAGGCGAAATCCTGGCTCCACTGAAGTTAGTGGCAAAACTCACATTATGGTAATTTCAGTAGGGACAGGATTTTCCCTTTTTATCTTTAGGTGCAAAGTAAGCGTTCAAACATCATTCTCTCTGTTATTTAACCCTTTAGAATTTGGGATGTTATCATTTTAAGTTATTTTTGTCTTGAACTTTGTTTAAAATGCTAAAGGAGTCTTTGGACCACTTCTTAATCCATCCACTGTTACCACATACCTGTTCTTGTTACCCCACACATCATATACCATTTGAAAAGGTGGAATAGAAATTATCGGCATTTCTCTTTACATGTCAGAAAAGGCAAATGAGGACATATGAGGTTTTAACTGGCTATATTAATTTGCATATTTCATTTTCCTATATCTTTATCTCGGAGTAGCTACACAATAGGCTTTTCTAACTCGTGGGTCCACACAAGTGCATGGTATTGGGGAAGCTTTGGAATGCCTCCTGCTCAAACTACAGTTTTTAACTCCAGTCCGCAACCATACATTTTTAAGCAGTGGGGGAGGCAGGAGCTAACTGTTTGTGACAAGTACAGATCTGGGGTGGGGGGAATCTAAAAAAAGAAAATCAAAAAAGGAAATTTGATGTGTGACTAAGGTGTGGGCCTGAGTCTTGGGAAAATATGGGTTCAGTTCTCTTGTCTGTTGCAGACTTCATGTGTTACCTACATGTGGGGCCTCAGTGCCCCATCTGTACAACTGTATTGATATCATCTCCTCTCCTTCCCCACTTTTTCTCTATTGTTTATTTATAAATTCTTCAGGGTAAGGACCACATCTTACTATGTATATGAATGGCACCCAACACAATGGGGCCTTGATCTTAGCCGGAACTTCTAAGTGCTACCATAATACACGTTCTAGATTATGATTAGTTATTCTTTCCCCTCAGCCACATGCTAAGGGAAGAAAGGAAGGAGAGGTTTCTAAAGCATGTAGTTTGTAACACAAATGATGTGTTTCGCTGATTGCTTGAGTAGATGGCTTCCCTTCCAACAAATCACAAAAGGTGGAGTGAAAAACAGCGAATCCTTTTTATGCAACATTAAGGCAATATTGTCTAAATAGAGGGGAAAACACCCCTCATTGATGTATGGTAGCATGCCACCTCCCATTGATCATCATTTCTGCTTCGCAAATGGCCAGGGCAAAGGTTGCTCTAAGAGAGTGAGTTGGTTTCTCATACTGCTGCTGCTCCATTAAAACTTAAGTGTGCCTCCTCTCCAATGTGCCTGTTCCCCATTGGAACCCAGTGAAGGGGAGATTTGAGGTCACCCCAAAACTAGTCTCTCAAACAGTAAGAGAATAAGTAATACTGTTATTGCTCCACCAGGACAGACCTTTTAAAGCTCATTTGGTTTCATGGAAACTGCAGCATGTACTTCCAAAAAGATGATGATTTATATTTTTCTTCCTTTTTATAGACTTAATGTGTACAGTGATTGAAGAGCAAAACCTTAATGTTAGGGTGCTATTTAAGTACAGATTTCTAGTGTTCATGAAACAGTATTTTTGTACACAGAGAAGTGAACTCAGTCACTCAACATAACTTCTTGTTCCACTTCGACACATTTATTGTACTGTGTGTCGGAGCCATCCCAGATGCTCTGCCAAGCACGCTTCGTGGTGTGGTACCAGACAGGAGACCAGAGTTCAAGTGCGATTAAGGGTCATCACGTGGTTATATTTTTGAGGAAATGAGTCAAAGGCATGTTTACGTAATGTGAATGAGGGAGCTGGGGAAAGTGGCTATCTAGAATGACAAGTTATGTGGAAACCATTCATCTTCCTTGACCTAGCCTCTTTCACTTAAACCTCTCTCTCGCTGTGTTGTACATTTAAAGGCGACAGGGAAAAGGCCAGGCTCTGGAACCTTGAAACAAAAAATAAATAATAAGTACCCAACTTCTCAAATGCCAGTGCCAAGCTCACTGTAGGAATAAGTTTATTTGCAGTGGTGTTGTGTATGTGTTGGTCCCAGGATATGAGAGAGACAAGGTGAGGTAATATCTTTTATTGGACCAGCTTCTAAGACCTGAAGAAGGGCTCTGTGGAGCTCAAAAGCTTATCTCTTTCATGAACAGAAGTTAGTACAATAATAGATATTACCTCACCCACCTTGTGGCATTTTCCTGTAACTGAAATTCCTTAAATTCACCATAGTAAACGTGTACTGGATGAAGAGAACTACTGCAGCCAGACACAATGGCATGACTGCACAGAACTGATTCCCAAAATGGTCATTTTAAAACCTTAGTCCTTTTATCCACTACTCAATCACAAATGAGCAAGATAGAATGCCGTAAAATGGGAAATTCAAACTATTACCTGATTATGTCCTCGTCCTCTTCCTCCTTCATAACTTTCAAGGCGCATACTCACTGGCCATCCCCCTTCCTCAGAGTAGGGAGTGATGGAAGGCAGTTCATAAGTTACTCTAACCCTAAGGCTGGAGCAGCAACCACAGAGCAGGAGCTGTGCCACCATGCTACAGCTGGGGAATAGGAAGAGTTCCTAGCCCAAGTCCACTGAGGGGTTTCCCAGCATGTAGCTTGGCTGCTTGGGCTATGCACATGGGGTCATTGAAGTCAAGGACAAAATTCCCATTCACTTAAATGGTCCAGGATCAGACCCATGGGGAGGATTTGGGGCCTATTAATGGGGATACTAATTCTGTTAATTGTATTAAAGGTATCACATAATTAAGAGTGTCCTGTTTCATCAGAATTTTGGCTTAAATTGTAAACACAAGGCTTGAGGCCTACTTGAAGAACACAGTGCTAAGTACTGCAACTAGTTACTAGCTTTTAGTGGTCATCTAGGGCCTCATATTGCCACACTAACTCACCTCAGATAGTGCCTTGCTTCACAAAGAGTTCCGTTGAAGTCTCATACTCATTGTGTGCAAGATGTCAGAATCAAGGCCTAATAATGGAATTAATTACCTTCTTCAAAGTGATAAGGCCCAGATTCGTGGTGCATTTACATTGAATAGCACCCAACTTCATCAGTAATCCCACTGAATTAATGGTGCTACTTGTGGAGTAAGATGGCACTCACTGTGAGCTCAGAAAAGTGATGTAATATTATCCAAACTTTTACATTGTAGCAGTGGAAGCATGGATTGACAAACCTGGGTAATGCAATAGTATATATTTGGAAGAGGGTATTTTAACAAATATTAAAATATTACTATTTCACTGTTTTGGGGAGAGGAGGGCTGTAGCGTAAGATACGGGAGTATCATTTTCAGTTACACTTGGAGACTACGTTTTGGAATTCCCAGAGGAGGATCATTGGTGTGATGTCTAACATATAGTGACACAGGTGATGTCTAAATTAAACATTCATGCTCCTTCACATGGCTATTTGCTGAAATATTAATGTTGGAATATATTTTATTCTTTTTTATGATTAAAGTTTGCACAAAATATGCATGTTTGTTTATGCCCCTGAGATTAGGGTCAGTGTTATGATGTGAAAGGCAACAACAGATTGTGTTTCTTTGGTTTAACAATTATATATTTATGTAATAAGTTCAGTGGGTTTAAAAGTACAGTAATGTTTTCACCTTCATAAAATACAAAACCCTTGTCTCTTTAAATCTTATATTTCTATAAAATGATATGGGTAAAGGAAAGTAATGGGGATATGAAATGAATTATACAAAATGGGGTAGAATGATTTCATCCTGCTGTCTGTCATAAGTTTATGGAGAATTATTTGTGCTGTAAAGGTAAAAAGCAACAATGTTGACACTCACTCTCAAGCTTCATGTAAGCCAGGGTGCTTTTTAAACTTGTATAATGCAGCATTGTGGTTGAGCATCATTGTTTGTTGTGCGTTTGTTTTCTGTGAGTTTGACACCGTAACAATTCCTGACTTTCCCTGTGCTCAAGGCCCTCATGTGACACAATGGAGGAAAAATTTCATAGCTTTTTCTGACTCTGTGACCTTGTACCGAAGTGTGTAACTCCCTATTTTGCTTCATTGGAGGTCCAGTTTCCCTTCCTACTCCCTCAGTTAACAAATCTGAGACACAGGTCAGGTCTTGAAAAAAAAATATTTAAATTGCAATTTTACAGAAACACAAAAATAATGAAATAATTCTATATTCAAAACTTAATACCAGAAACATGATACAGATCTTCACCAGCCAGACTGTATACCTCAGTTAAACATGAACATTTATGATTAATTTTAAGGGGCAAAAAAGCCTCTGTTGCATCTCTCTTTCTCCCAGCTCATGTGAGCCCAAAAGACATGAGTGAAGTGTGTATGAGGCCCTTTTGAATATAAACCATGGGCTTCTGCACTTCGTGTCTTAAACTTTAGCTAGCACTTGGGAGGATCATGTTCAGACTAAGATGATTACTTCCTTTTGTTCTGTCCCTTCATTAGCAAAACGAAACCACGTTACTTCTCAAATACCTGTTCTGGGTGGTTCCATTGTTTTTGTAACCATGTTGGTCCCAAGATATTAACGAGATGAGATGGGTGAGGTAATATCTTTTACTTGATCGTCTTAAGATCTATTTTGGATGGTTCGTGTTTCTAAATATCCATGGGGGCTAATCAGTGTTGCGTGGGAATATCCATTTCAGTCTTCAATATCCATCCCAAGCCAGTGCCCCATTTCTTTCTCCTCCCCATGACTTGCATACATAGTTATTGTTCTTTGGTACAGCTAATGATTCTATAAACATCTTTTAAGTACTTCATTATCATGCAAATGGAAGTAGGCCATTTGCAGACAGCCTAGCTCTGGATAGATAAAGTATATCTGTAAGGAGCATACATCAATTATTTAAATCCTCAGTATTTATACAATAAGTAAAATTAATATTGGGCAGGCCAGACACCATATATCATAAACTTAGATAACTCTGTATTTAATATGCCTAGCATATTTTGCTGAGCGCTCTACATGTTGCTGTCCTTACAGTTGGTAAGTAGAGATATACATTCTGTTTAAACATTGATAACATTGGAAGGGCTCATTTAGTGGTCGAAGCATCAGGTTTGAAATAATTAGGTTTAGGTTCTGTGCTGTGTCAAAGAGAGCACAGAAAAGCTAAGGTGGAAGTAGTATACCAAAGATGGTATCAAGTTCATTTTTGCAGTCTCTTTTCTGGGCAGCATGTGTGCCAGTCCTGTCCCCTTGTGTAAATTAGAACAACCCAAAAGCTGCTTAAAGTTATACTGGATACCAGCAGCATTAGGCAGCCATTATGGGAGCTGGGAATCAGCCACGTGGAAGAGAGCACATGCTATGTTCCCTATGTTGACATGATCCTCCCATGGCTGGCTATTGATAAGTTTAGGGATGTTTTGAATTGGCAGTACGACTCAAAGCAGCCACATCACAGCATAGCATCTGGGCCTTAGGCTCTTTGTAGCTATAAGTTCTATTAGCTGAATGCAAATTAAGCATCTAAAATGAAGATAAAAATTATACACAATGGAAGTGAGATGTTATGTGCTTCAGTAAGAAAATACTACCGTTTGGTATGTCAGTTCTCACTAATTTATCAATTATTGGATAATATTGCTTTCACAATAGCATGCTTGAAATACTTTCAATAAATTCTAGTTTTAAGAAAATAATTACTTATTTCTAAACTCTCTGCAGAAATAATTATGTAATAACAGATTACATGAGTTGACACATTCTTTACCTATAGCAAGTGTAGTCAGTGAAAATACTCCTTGAATTTTTAGCATGTTCATAGTTTTGGTGTATTTTAAAAAAATTAAATAGCCCATGGAGATTTGTAGGCGAGGTTATCTTTTGGTTTCTACTAATTAATTATGATATATTTTACCTCTATGTGATTTGTCATTACGGGTCCTGTAAACTCAAACATACTATGGGAAAAATTACTTGTTTAATCTGGCTGGGACCTTGTGGCATTTAATTGTAAGCATAAGTGTGACAGAATAAATCCAAATGAATTCGGACAGTGATTAACAAGGCGCTCCTTGATATGGTAATGAGATTAAAAAACTGGTGCCTAAGTGTTTCTAAGGATTTAATTAACATTTGTGCAACTAAACAATTTTAGTGCCTAAATGTTTGCTTATTGTTACCATAGTTCTACTGCATTGACAGAATATAACCTATGACCATACGTATAATACAGCATGACCATATATAGTATACAGAGTGAACATATAGAGAGAGAGATCTTTATGGAAGATTTATGCTTTATTGGTTAAGAAATAAATTACTACAAGATTATACAGTAACGTGCACTAAGAATTTATTTGTATTGTTTGCTGCTTTTGAAGAACTCAGAAGTGTGTGAGGTAACCACTAACAAATGTTAACACAGTCCTTCAAACAGGTGTTTAACTTTACTACCATGAAAACAACAAGGAGTCCAGTGGCACCTTAAAGACTAACAGATTTATTTGGACATAAACTTTTGTGGGTAAAAAACCCACTTCTTCAGATGCATGGAGTGAAAATTACAGATGCAGGCATTGTTATACTGACACATGAAGAAAAAGGGAGTTACCTCACAAGTGGAGAACCAGTGTTGACAGCCAACACAATCAGGGTGGATGTAGTTCACTCCCAAAAATTGATGAAGAGGTGTCAATTCCAGGAGAAGAAAAGTTGCTTCTGTAATGAGCCAGCCACTCCCAGTCCCTATTCAAGCCCAAATTAATGGTGTTAAATTTGCAAATGAATTTTAGTTCTGCAGTTTCTCTTTGAAATCTGTTTCTGAAGTTTTTTTTTTCAAATATGGCTACTTTTAAATCTGTTATAGAATGTCCAGGAAGATTGTAGGTGTTTCTCTTCATGTGTCAGTATAACAATGCCTGCATCTGTAATTTTCACTCCATGCATCTGAAGAAGTGGGTTTTTTACCCACGAAAGCTTATGCCTAAATAAATCTGTTAGCCTTTAAGGTGCCACCGGATTCCTTGTTGTTTTTGTGGATACAGACTAACACAGCTACCCCCTGATACTTTACTACCATGGGTAGTCTTGTTGGTTTTGTGTCTAAGTATTTGCAGCATTGGGGCCTAAATTTGACATAGCATAGGGTTACCATACGTCCGGTTTTTCCCGGACATGTCCGGCTTTTCGGCAATCAAACCCCCGTCCGGGGGGAATTGCCAAAAGGCCGAACATGTCCGGGAAAATGCCGGCCGGGCACTTCCCCTCCCGCGGCTGCTCTGCTCCTCCCCTGACTCTTCGGCTCTGTTTAAGAGCCGAGCTGCCCGAGCGCTTTGGGCTTCAGGCAGCCCCCTTGCCTCCGGACCCCAGCCGCCGGCCGGGCACTTCCCCTCCCGGGCTCCGGCGGCGCAGGGTCCGGAGGCATGGGGGCTGCCCGAAGCCGGTAGTGCTCGGGCAGCTCGGCTCTTAAACAGAGCCGAAGAGTCAGGGGAGGAGCAGAGCCTCCGGCCGCGGTGTGTGTGTGTATTACACTAATAATATATGTATATATATATATATATATATATATATATATGTAATGTGATCTAGGGACAGATTTTGTTTTGGACCGCCCCCTGGCCTCCTTTTGATTTCAGTGGGAGATTCAGGTGTAGGAATGATGATGGGTTTTGGCCCATAGGCAAAGTCTTGTGTGCTTCCTCAGAAGCACTAAATTCTGTGGCAAGGTTCCCTTAGTTTATGTGGTGGTCTAGTGCAGCAAATTCAGTTAAGCAAGTTAATAAAAGTAGGCATTTACTGAACTAAATATGAAAATTTAATTATTCCTTCAGGCCAGTAACTCCTCTGCATTGTTCATTTGGACGCTAAATCTTAACTCCATCCACAAAGTTTCAGTTTCCAATTTGCCACAAAACTGCCTCTCTGAATTTTCTTAAGTGCAGATGGAGAGTTTGGCCTGTGCACTATGTAGGAGGCGTCTGGGGCTGTATTAGCCAAACAGGTGGTATTCAGATGGTGGGATGAGCGCATTAGCTGGATGATATGCTGGCACTATCAGCAGCAGGGCCGGCTCTAGGCACCAGCAAACCAAGCACGTGCTTGGGGCGGCAGAATTCCAGGGGCGGCATTCTGGGTGGTTGGGACGGCACAATTCCAGGGGCGGCATTCCAGGTTGTTGTTTTTTTTGTTTTGCTTCGGCAGTTGCACTCTCGGAGGTTGTTGTTTTTTTTTTTTGCTTGGGGCGGCAAAAAACCTAGAGCTGGCTCTGATCAGCAGTGAATTGGTTAACAGTAATGGTATTTAAATGATCCACCTTTAGGTTTCAGACTGAACAACTCATTGAGTGGACATGAGAAGTTCACAAACATTACTTCAGGCTGTTTGCAGCCCCAAGAACATAAGTAATACTCCTCCAGCTTGCATTTTTGATTCATGTTTGTCAATATTTTTTTCACATCCATGAGGGCTAGAAACACAATTTAAAAAATAAATGCTTAGATTTTGGAGCACTATTCTGCACCAAGCGGTGGATCAAATTCTGCTACTATGGAATCATAGAATGCAGAGCCTTGCTCATAGGTATGTAACTCCAATTAGAATAAATGTTTTTCTATTGGGAGTCATAAGAAAAAAGGGTTATGAGTTACCTAGACCTCAGGGTTTCTTAATAGCTTGTGGGAATTACCTACTGCCAATTTTAGAGCATCTGTCTATCTGTCTTAACCACATGTAGACTTACTGGCAGATCTACTCAGATCAGTGGTGTAATTATTTACTTCATAAAGAGAAAACAGGTTTGCATTATAATGACCTTACAGTAACTTTCAGTTTTATGTGGAGAAAAATAAGCACTTGTCATTTCCTTGTTATTCTGAGGTTGAAGCCTTTACCATAAAGATTTTAATATTTGTTATGTTCTCTGAACTCTCACCATTTAAAAATAATTATTTTCTTTAGGCAGATCTTTCTGCTGCACCAAGTCTGACCAGTTAATGTTAGAGACAATTCTTACAGAACACCTCCTCTTTTCTATTCACATCTTCTTGGTATTACATAACACTAATGTTAAATGCATAGGAAGTGTTTACTGTCATAAGTATTTTTACAGTCAGCCTAGTAAGATTGGAATATCAATCAGAAAATGTAACATCTTTCACTTTTATTATATTCCTACTATTATGCTGTCCTTAGAAGTCAAGTATTTTTAGCATTATAAAAAGTTAATGTAATGATGCCTAAAAAAATAATAGCCTTACATTATACTCCTGTATGGAGACCTGGATGCAGGTATTGGTCTAACATAGTCCACGGGGGTTCTAGTTATTGGTTTGGTTTTGTTTTGTTAAAAAAGGTTGGGTTTTTGTTTTGTTTTTTGTGGTCCAAAGGTCCCTGGTGGTGTGGTAGGGAAATTGGGTTTTTTTAATAAATCAAACAATACTTATTTTATGTTCTTGGCTAGTGTATCTGGTATGGATAACAAATATCCAATTGCTTTTTTACATGCTGCTTAATCCTAATAGTGACTGTGGGGTCCTGAGTGCAGTCAAAGGGCATTAAAAAGAGATTAAGCATTAACTTGGCCACTGCAAGAAGTGGAAGCAATTCTAGCACAATAGCTCAGAACTAACGGCCTAGTGAAGCAGGCTTTAGAAATGATTAACTTTTGAAGTATATTTGTAAAGCATGAATTACATCAGTTCAATTTCTAATTTTATTTTAACTGACCACCCCCAGAGCTGGACACCAGTTGGAATTTCTGTCCTTGGGAAACTCAGATTTTTGTTTTGTTTTGTCCCAAATCAGGATGAAAAGTCGAAATATCAAAATATTTCATGGAACGGAAAGCTCTAAAAACTTTTGATTTGGAAATATCCTAATAGTTACTATGGGCTCCTGCATGCAGTCAAAGGGAAAAAAAAGATTTCATTTCAACATTTCCAATTGAAATAAAATATTTCATTGTTTCCCGAATCAAAATATTTCATTTGATTTGGTGCAATATTAATTTGTATCCTCCTGAGTTGCTGCAGTTCTCCTTGGAAGTTGTAAACTTATGCCCCCATCCTTCTCAGTGGGCTGGGTTCCCTGACGTAATAAATCTCCCATGGTGCACCATGGTCATGTAACTCCCATGAATCTTCCCCATCGGTTAAACTAGATGGGAGATTGTGGTGCATCATGTGAGATGTAGTTCAGCCAGGAAGCCTGCTCCATAGAGAAGAATGAAAATAGGGGCTTGAGGTAACCGAACTACAACTCCCATGAGTCATTGTGGCAGCTCAGGCAAATATAGATTGTCAGGCTGACCCAAAATAAAACATTTTTTATTTGGTTTGGCAAACTGAAATGTTTCAATTTGGATTGACATGGCTTGAAACAAAATATTGTGTTTCGGTTTTCCCAATAGAAAATCAAAAGATTTTGGCAACATTTTGCAGAAACCTCATTTTCCATTGAAAAGCCATTTTAATAGCACATTCCCAACCATCTCTACCCACCACTTATTTTTAAGTACAGTATTTTTAATCACACGTTTTAGATATTTAAACCATCTTTTAAACCAGTGTTTGGTGAGAACCATATATTTGGTTTTTAAATTGATCTCTCCAGGTCTGTGTAATATAGAAATATAACTTTTCATAGCACCTTTCATCCATTATCTAAAAGCAATTTGCCAAGATAGATCCCAATCCTAAATGGTGATGTGTGCAGGCAGACTGCTGTGTCATTGTAAAACCCCGCTGACGGGCTCCATGCTAAGGTAGTAGTTTGGCCAGGCAGATCATAATGCAGGACCATGAGCAGTAGTATACTAATTTTACAAGTGGGGAAACAGGGGCACTGATGTGGTTAAGAATTGCCCAATGCCACACAGCAGGTTTTTGCAGAGTGTCAGAAATTGAACTGATCCATTGCCCAGTTACCTGGTCTAATCCTTTGACATATTTATTTTGTCTCCAAACAGAAATAAAGTTATACATATGTACTTTAATGACCAGTGTCATGCATGCGCATCATGGTTTTACTTGCAAAAGCACTATTGTAAATGGTGCAGCCTTTTAACAGTGTACAGAATTCAGAAAAAGCTACTGGTGCTGGCTAAATTTGCATATATAGAATTTTTTTTCTCCTTAACGGTGATGCCAAGATCTTTTGTTCCAAAAGTTTTTTTTTAATCAGCAAGCTGAGTTAATATTTCTGAAATTCATAAGGAGAAAATCCATAATAATTACACAATCTGAATTTAAGAGCTTTCCAAATCATCTATAAAAACAGTAGAAGTCCAATGCATATGCAATCATTAATACATTTACTTAACTGTATGATCTCTTTTTGGTCTACATAATCATTATATTACTGTTTAATAAAATGACGAGTGCTGACTAACCTGTTAATAGAATTTGGGTTTTTTTCAGCCCTCTTAGTTTTTTAATGATCAAATAGGTGTTTTAATATTTGAAAGTCGCTGTCCTGTCAGGGTCTCTAGATAAATAATTCTCATTCAAGAGGATAGCTTTCTGTTTTGCCATTGTGTTCTAATCCTAAAAACAGTGAGCAACACTATGCGTGATCTGAGAAGTGGTACATTCTCATTATGGTGGTCCAGGGTTTTAGTTACATAACCTGGAACTCCTGCAGCTACAGCCATGAACACCGCTTCGTACATTTAGGCATTTCAGTATTTTAGGTTAAGAAGTGCATGAAACTCAGTACGGCTGGGTGTCACTCTGTCTGGAGTGGCTCATGACTAAGGCTACGATTTAGTGACGGAGGTCGCGGAAGTAATGGAATCTGTGACTTTCAGCAACCTCTGTGACTTCAGCGGTGGGGAGCTGCAGGGTTGCCCACCGGGCCAGGAGTTGTGGGGTATCCCCGCCACCTCTGGCTGACCCTGCAGATCCCAGCCACCATGAGAGGCAGGGTACCCCGCAGCTCCCGGTGGTGGGGGAACCCCCGAGCTCATGGGCAGTGGGGGAACTCCCTGCTCCTGGCCAGCGTCAGGCCCCCGGAGCAGCAAGCTGCAGGTGGTGGGGGTACCCTGCAGCTCCCGGCCCCCACGGGCAGCGGGAGACTCCTGGAGATGTGGGCGGCAGGGGTACCTCGCAGCCCCCAGCTGCTGCAAGTGGCTTCTAGCCCCTGCACAGCTGCCCCCCTTCAGGCGGTGTGGGGACCCGCAGGTCTCCATTTTGTCCCGGGGATGGATTTACTTTTTAGTAAAAGTCAGGGACAGGTCATGGCTTCCATGAATTTTTCTGTTTTGCCTGTGACCTGTCCCTGACTTTTACTAAAAATATCTGTGACAAAATCTTAGCCTTACTCACGACCGAGAGTGCCAACTTCAGGGCAGACTGTCAAAAACAGGGCAGGCAACCCCAAACTGTTGGTATATTCTATAATTAGATTATAGAGATGAAAAATTTTCATGTCACCTATTTTTATTTGCCTCTTCCGGCATTCAGACTGAAGGAATGAGGCCTTCTACATGTACTTCATAGGTGGATGGGGCAATTAACAAAGCTTTTGTCTGATGATGGCCCAGTTAATTTTTGGTAGCCTTTCTCGATAGGTGCGGTTGGGGACAATTCTTGTGCCTGGGTTCACATGTTCAGAGCAAACATTTTCAAAGTTATAAAGCAAAACGTACATATTTCCTTTATAGCCTGGAATACGGATATGACAAGTGAGATTAATGCATGCAGCAACTCAGAAGCATTTCATAGAGTCTAAACATTAAGTGCATTCTTATAAGAATAATACCTATTTTGAACAAAACTAAGAGACAGGTGAGCTGGTTTGGTTTCTAGCTATGAGTTTGTTGGTTCTTAGCTACGGCCTTGGCCAAAGCTGGCACTTGGTTTATCAGCATCACACTGGAGTGATAAGGGAAGTTGATGTTTTGTGGTTTTTGATTATAGGAAATACAGGTCATCTTGGGTGAAGGAGCTAGGATTTTTTGTGCAGTGTTTAATACTAATAAGTAAACATTTCTCTTGGAATGGTGATGTGATGTCGTTATGCTATTTCATTGTAGGCATAGGGGGAAAGTAAATGTTTACTTTTTAGTGTTAACCACCGTAACTTGAAATAAATAAAATACCGTTTTTAAAGTTGAGAGCCCTCAAAATGGTAGCCCTCTTTCTATTAAAAGAACAAGTGCAGCAATGACAGCAGCAGTTCAGGCTTCCCTTACAGTCCCATCATTCTGGAAGCACAGCCAGTAGGGTGGAGTGGGTAGTTCATTATGTCCTTGACCTTTCTGCTTTGACTACTAGCGTAGTTACTAGTTGGTACCAATTATGGTGGCGATTTTTCTGATGAGGAACACCCGTCCAATGGACACTGGACCTCAGCCCATAAAGACTCATCACTTGTTAATGACTTGTGGTCATTTACTGACTTGTGCTTCATTTACAGTTTTGGTCTATAGGTTAAGAGCTTTGAATCCCATTAGATGTTCTCTAGGTTCCCATACAGCTTGGACTATGACAAATGACTGTGTAGAGTGCATCTTCAACCAAATAGAATTTGATACATTTTAGACTTACCCTGTATGTAAAATGAGGATAGGCTTGGGTGTGCCAGTTACAGTTAGCAAGGATATTCTGAGTATATTACCTTATTAGACAGACTTTTTTAAACCACAGGGATACAGTGGATGGTCAGTGCTCTTAACCGCTATTGCTTAGTGATCTGACAGCTATTTTGACAGTGATAGAATTTTATTGTAGGTGACTTAATCATGGACTCTTGGTAAGAATGAGAATAACAATAGAATGTGGTCTATGACCTTGTCCTGTCAGTGCAGATAAGCAAGACTACACAATCAGATTTAAAACAAATGAAAGTTTCTGTCAGTAGTCTTGGGGCTGATTTCTAAAACTTCCTTGACATGAGTATTGAGACTAGAGAGCTTCAAAAACTTCCCTTACAAAAGTACTGAAACATAAAGCTATTTTCATCCCAGCTATTTGTAATAAGAGTGGGGTCCCATCCTGGAGACACTGACAGGTGCTAATCTTCAACAACAACAAAAAACAAGAGTGGAAGAATGTTGCTGAGCTTTGTTGCAAGTCCACTGGTGCCAGCAATAGACAGTTGCATTCCGTGGAGCTAGTCAGGAATTGTTAGATTTGTGTACAATGTTTATTTGCTAAGCTTTCTGGTCAACTTCATTACTCTTCATTTTATTCATTATTATGTCACTGAGCGGTAACTTGTTAAAAGATTAAAAGTTCCATTTGGTTGCTCATGCTTAAGGTATGCAAATGCCTTACAACCCTGACAGTAATTTACTGACCTATTCTGGCAATTTGCACAGAGAGCGCTTTTTATTTATTTATTTATTTTTATTTTTATTTATTTATATAAAAATATATTTTTACAACTGTATAATTTTATTAGAAACCTCAAAACAATGCAGTTAGCTCTTAAAATAATGGTCCTGATCCTGTGGTCCTGATGCACACACAAATCCCATTCATTTCCATGGGATTGACCAGTGTGTAGGGAACTGTAGGACTGATCCTAAGAGAAAAGTGTTGTTTAAAAGATAGAAGCAAACATCAAAGGTCCAAATCCAATCAGAATTTGGCCCACATCTATATTTGTCCTTTTTATCAAATTATCCCACATTGGCACCCTAACACATTTGTTATTTGCAGAGAGGTTTACAGGTATTGCTTATGAACACCAAAAGGCTGCTTTTTTATATTAAGCTACTGTATCCCCAAATCTATTATTGACTGTCCCAGGTCAAGTCTTGCCATTACAGGCAGTAGTTTTGTGAGCACTAAATTTGGAGACCCTTATCTTGTAAACCAAAATTGGGTGTAAAGAATTTGTGGTATAAGTCTCCATCTCCTTGGAGAATGGACATTTCCTCCACTGGGCCTGCAAAACTGTACCCAACTTTATATGAATTAGGATAATAAGGGGTTGCTATAAGACAGCAGTTTTTTCTAAGTTAAATTGCAGACTTAGCCATAGAAGCAGATTGCTAAAACTCATAAAATGAGTTTATACAGCTTGTTTGCCTTTATAGACACTCCAGGTGATCTCCTCTTCTCCCAAGTCACAAGAAATCACTTTGTCACTTTAAACTGCATATAGATAAGGGTCACCTCTATTAAGATTTAATGTAGATTACAGAAACAAGAATTAGAACTGCTTAATTTTGGCCCTTCGGACTTTGCAAAGTGTTACAAGGATAGAGTGAAGCTTTTTTTCTCTCTAATTTTTTTTGTAACTAAACATGGTAATGTAAGCCTTCAGATATAGGATGAAATCCTTCTATATTAATTCTATTTTCATTACAGTAATTGGAGGGATGAGCAGTGAGTTTGGGAAAAAAGGAAATAAAAACTAAAAAACATTGGCCAAACACTGCAGAGAAATGAAAGGCACTGAAATAACATTTTTATTTAGAGGGGAAAAGCCTCCTGAAGTGTAGATAATGAAGAGGTAAACAGTAATAAAATGTTTTACATAGATTGATTGTTCTGAAAGCTATATGATGATTTGAATGGTATACATTGTATTTAATTTGAGCTCACATTATTAAATAATCAAAATTGCGCAGTTTCCAAAATGAAACTGTAATAAAGTTGTTTATAATAAGATCTACAACATTTCAAAAAAGGTAAATAAAAGAAAAGAAACAAAAGGCATTTTAATAGCATCTTTTTTTCTTTCAGGCAATATTGGATAAAAATATATGTAATTCAACAGTAGTTTCTCTTAAGTATTAATTAGCTTTCTTTTAATCAGAGCAAGTTGTAACAAAATGGTAACAAATGTTAGGCAGGAGTTTTGATGTGATTAAAAATATAACTCGCATATGGGGCAAGTGGATGGTTTCAGGAAATTGGTACTGGGAGATTAGAGCCATTCACCTCTGAAGATCTTTGATTCATCTGACGCAGAGTGGTAGAAATTGAAAGTCATTCCTAACTGATAGCTATTCAGGAACACGTGTAGAGTGGATTGATACTCTTATTATAGTTCCTAGTGGACATGTACCCACATCACAAAAACTACCCTAACAATTGGCATTGTTGTTGACCATTCCAATAGACAGGACAACAGACAAAATCTCTATTGAAAATGGACTTACTCTCATAGTAAGGGTTTGGGCACATAGATGTGGAAGGTGTGGGGGAAACTATTCCTTCCTGTGCTGCACCCTTAATGAGGGTAAGGCTATAACATGTTTTATGGGCACAAAATGCACTACACAAAGACGGCATTTTTACTGAGGGCATGACTCCCCAATGGCAAAACTCCCATTGACTTCTGTGAAACCACTGAAAGAGCTTCTGTAAAGAACAATCCTGCACTGATCAGTGGGATTCACTGAATTGCTTACCAGGGCTTTTCCATCTCTGTATTCTGTGATTACCTGATTATGCATAAATGCTAACAAACAAAACAAACAAAAAAATCATTCCTGCACAAAATAAACTAAAGGTAAAGAAGAGATTTGCATGAAGGAAAGCTAAACTACAGAAAGGGAGAGCCCTGAGTGGGGGAAAGGGGGCTAGAAAAACAATGACAAGAAGGCCAACTACCCCATAACTAGTTGATTTGAAATTCCTGATTGGGTAGATTCCAACATGTCCCTTTTTTATTTTATTTCTTCTGTGTTCCTGCCATTGATTCTTTACTGCTGAGATTTTATCCAAAAAATTTCAACGTTGACATATAAATGTTTGGCTGATCATCTGTTTCCCGTATCGTATTTTCAGCCAGTCTGTCGGACAGATTCAGGAAACCATTAAGCATGTGCTGTCCTGATCAGGGGTCTCAAAATGAATACAGAGTTCCTCAGACTGAGTGAACCTTATAGAAGCAAGCAACTATTTGAGATTATTTTTTAAACAAACAGCAATAGAAGAATACAAAACAAATGCTTTTAGCTTAATTTCTGACTATTTTCCTGTTTGTCCTGTTTATTTCTTGTTTTTCTTCAATTAATAACTGAATAAACGTGTATTTCTTACCTATAGTTTTGTTCATCTTATCGCCCTCTTTTCTCTGCCACTTCCTCTCCTCATTCTTTTATACAGGTACATGTGCATATGTACATACTGGCTTTTAGTTGTCTAACTTAAAATTGATTAGAACACATTAATTTTTAAATATGTGTCACATATCTTTTAACCAAGCACTAAAAGGTTGAGAAGGCTTCATGGTGTAAAGTTTGATCCAAAACTAAGTGAGAAGAATTTTAAAAATATGGGCTGCCCTTCATTAGCCCTCATGATATCTCCTGACAGGCAGTGTGTGCTTATGTTGCCATGCCAGGCCAGGGCAAGACCAGCTGCCATGCACCATTTACCCTCTGTCAGCAGCTTCAGTCAGAACCTGGGCAATAGTGTACACACGAGTCTGTCATGCGTCAGCATCAATTAGGCTCACTTTGCTGCACTTGGGAAAAGCAACAGCCCTACTGTTAACCATTTTTGTTCTTTTTTTTTCTTCGTTCAACTGTTTTCGCAAACTGATTTGGCCAAAGCATTTTCATAGTAATTCTTGCAAATAGTAATCCTGATTTGTTATGAAGTAACTTATTAATTCAGATGAACTGATTTTACTGCGGGAAATCTGATCTCTTGGCATGTACCTCATTTGTTTAAAGGGAAGAAGTTACATACAATTGGTGCTGTTTATACCAATGCCAATTTTTTCCTCCTTCAATCATTGTAGAAAAGTGTCCCCCCACTCCACCCACATACTAATAGTTAATGGCTGAGACTTTAAATTTATCATCAGGACAGCAACTTGAAATGTCATCAAAATCTTATTCTCTGCTTTCAAGTATGTTATTTACTCAAAACATTTTCAGTTGTAACTGTTCTTTTTTTAAGGGTAGGGCTAAATTTTACCAGACTTCATGAGAAACCATGTGTGGTCAATATCTATATTTGACTCGCTATTTTGTGGTTTACCATAAGATGGAGGCGGTGGAGAATGAGAAGACCACCCATGGTCTGTTCCAGTTAGGTGATGTGTTGACCAATTGAATCTTGCTGATGTGAAATGATTGTTAAGAGGACAACTTCTCCTAAAAGAATTCTCAAGGGCCCCCAAGTTACAACTTCTTCCTCTGTATAAGAATAGAACACCCATGACTATTTATGTAATAAGAGAGCTACTGTGCACTTTAATGGATAGTTAGAGATATTTTCACAGCTCTGTATCCATGAGGGATTTATAGAGACTTATGGGCCTGGTCAGTTTGTAAAATCATGATAGCCCAAGAGACTGTTGTCAGATGTTGGTAACAAGACAGTGTTTGAAAGGAATCAAAACAATATAAATCCTATGAGATGTGTGGCAGCAGGAAGGGTTCTAATGGAGAGGAAGGCAGGGTCGACCACCACAAAAGAGAACAACGAGAAGAAAGTGTTTTTTTTCCTTTCATGCACACAGCACCAGCAGGGGTAAGCAGGTTTATAAAAAGAATCTCATCGGTGGATCAATCCAGTGTAACAGATGGAGTGTACAGATATTGTGTATCAGATTGCCATTAGCCTGTGGCAAACAAATACATTGTTGCAACTGTTTGCTGCAAAACTTTTTTTAAAAAAAAACATCCATAATTACCAAGAGTTGAAAAGAGCTGTGGGTTAATGATTTCCGAACAATAACTGTGGGGAGTTTTGTGGATAGTAACTTCCCCAAGGAATACATTAGCAGGAGATGTAAAGCCATTGAGCATCTTGAATGGAAGATTTTGGATCCCCTGAAATAACTGTCTATAGCAGCTCATTTTGGGAGAGGAAATTTTCCTAAACAAGAGATATGGGACCAGATTGTCAGCTGCTGTAAATTAACATAACTGCAATGAAGTCAGTGTTAATACACCAGTTAATGCCAGCTGAAGATCTTTCTTTAGAAAAGCATCTAGGAAGCTTCAGGTTTAGTGAGAGCCATGAGGTGAAAACTGTACAGAATATGAATTAATCTCTCCCTACTATTAATATTGCTTTCTCTGATTGGATGTCAAAATTTGCGAACTTTTGACATTGACAAACTTCAGTCTGGATGAGAATGAGAAGTACCTAGCTCAATTTCCTCTTCAGTGATTGAATATGGTGAACACTGGAGCTCTCCTCTAGAGTGTCTGTGTTTGGATGGGCCTTCTAGGTTTCAAAGTGATTGACATCATATGGACATGCTTTTAACAAGGTCATGGGTCACAGTTCATTTTCAAAACAAAATTTGTAAATTAGATTCTTTTGGCCCAGTAAATATAAATTTAGGAATTGGGAGATTAGGGGCTTGTCTACAAAGTGACAGCAAAGTGCATTAGAGGAGTGTGATTTGTGAATTTGCCCCACATAGATCACAGAACTATGTTAACGTGAACAAGGTACCTTTTAGAGCATGCTAGTAGGGTCTGCATGGGGCAGTTAGAGCACGGCACCTTAGTGTACTTTACAAAGCACACCTGTTTGGTGTGCTTTGTTGCACCGTGGGATGAGCCCTGAGACACGTTTACCTAGGTCAGACATGTCCAGAAAGGCTAGAAGCCCAAATCTTTTGCTTAAAACATTTGTCACAGGACAGATGAGAGAGTCTGGTCTGAACTAAGTGGAAAATAATTGGTCAGCTCTGAAAAAATCTGAAAAGCATGGGTCTCTTCCTAACAGCTTGTATAGAGGCTTAAGTCTGAGCATCATGGCAGAATAACCCAAAAAGGAGATTTGTCTTAAAATAAATGAATTTACATGTATTATATTTACCCAGACTCAAGTTTTCATCTTTCAGGTGAGCTGAGGCTAAGGTCTCTTTTTGAAAGATTCAGCTTATGACACAAGCACATGGGTCAGTTCCCAGCTGTAGGAGGAATGTGATGTGTTATGTCTATAATCTTGTTATGGGAGTGGAGGATTTAGAGTTAAAACTGGCACCAACTTCATAATCTTTCAGTGTTTTGAACTACCCTTTTGTGCTGACTCTGTGGTCCACGAGGACGGGGAAGAAGCTCGCATGCATATGCCTTGAGCGTGCCAACTTCAAACAAACACAAGAAAATGGCTTAAAGCTGGTGATGGACAGTCTCCTGAGGATTTAGAACTTCAGTCCGCAGAAGTATCTGCAAATGAAGATACAGGACTGCTTTTATATTTGGACTAGAGATCAGTATGATAATCATGCAGTAGCAGACTTTTTAAAGGAATATTTTCAGTATTTCTTTGTTCCAGTGGGGTTAGAAATACCATGAGAATTCTTTAACTATTATTATTTTGGTGATGTTAAGGTATTTCACTTCCCATCCGAGCCAAAACGAGAAATTACAACCGAATTATGTTCTCATCTGCTGTGATGGTTTGTTTTGCTTGTCTATTATATTCAAACTGGTTTGCCCATCCTATTTTTTTTATTTAATTATTGTTAAAGTACTTACAAGAAAGCTGAGCCAGAGGAAGGGTGGACCTCTGGTTAAGGCACTGGACTGGGACTCAGGGAGCTGGGTTAAATTCCCAGAATTCATCTGTGGCCTTGGCCAAGTCACCGTATCTTTCTATGCCTCCGTTCCCCTTACTTAACTAGTAAATTTTGTATAGGTGTTTGTACATGTAGCACAATGGAGCCCTGATCTAATTGCTCTAGTTGCTACCGCAATACAAATAATAGTAATAATCAAAATCACTCTGGAGTATGTTTGAATAGGTCAGTATGTGCACCGGGGACTCTCTATTGCTTAGTAATGATTTTATTCCAGAAGCTACTAACCTTGGGATACAGTCAATCAAGGGAACACCAGACTACCTAGCTAGCTCTAGACGTGAATAGTAGTTACACTTCCTGAACTTCGGGTTAAGATTTGTATTCACAACTTTTTCACCTTTACAGATTTACTAAGCTCCCAAGAAAGAACTGGTAAAAGCAGAATTAGGGGGGGAAATTTATATATTTTAATCAACAGTGTGTCATAATGACTCTTGCAGTGTTACAATGTTTTGCAGAATTCACTAGTTCTTCATTGCCACAAAATCCCAATATTTTCCCAGAACTTGAACTGCTTTATACAAATATTGGATTCAGAATAATCTCCTATTTGAAGGGTTCTCTTCCAAGTGCTTTTTAAACATCTCATTTCTGATTCCGAAAATCCTAAAAGGAAAGTCAAAAAACCATTTTCATCCTTGCTTCCCCCTCAAATGGTTCTTCTCTTTCTGGGTCTACTTTCTTCACTTAGCAACCCTGTAATTCCAGCTCTGCAAGAGTCCAGTGGCTTGGAAGCTTCCTAACCTACCTTGATTGTTCATTTCAGCAGCTACAATATGACCTCCGGGTAGGGAGAAATACACACATCTCTTCCCCTCTTATTTGCAAATTAAGTAACCTACACCTTCTTTCACACCAAAAGAGTGGAAATAAGTAAACACTTTTGGGCTGTCCAAACACCTCTTCCCCTGTTGCCTCAGGGAGGAGATTGAGAGGAAGCAGTGGAAATCATTAAGAATAACTTGCCTCTGTTTATTAAAGAATGTCTGTGAACCAGAGACAGGTGCATTGTGCAACAAATCCGTAGCCACCTAGTACTGAAGAGTTCTGACAATGCTTCACACCGTGGCCAATCAGAGATTCATGGCAACAGCCTGGGGCGGACTCAGATCATCCTGACCCAGAACAACAGACCCCTAACAATGGACTAAATGAGAATCTCCCTTAGCTGTTAATAGCACAGGGGCTATGACCTGCATTTGAGCACTTCGGAATCAATCCAGTAGAAGAATCTGACACACATACAAGCCCACTAGCCGGTTAATTATTATGTCAGAAGAGCTTTGTATTATGGAAACAATAGGGAGGAATAATAGCTAAGGTTTTGGATGAACAAATACCAATATGTAAAGGAGGATGAAACTGGTAGTCCTTGAATAAAGCAGTCCTGAAACTAACTGACTGACAAGTCAGAGATCAAAAATATTGAGGCATTAGAAACTAAACTGGTGTTAGGAATATGTTCATAGAACCATAGAAATTAGAGATGGAAAAGACCTATTAGGTCACATAGTCCATCCCCCTCACAATGAAGAATTCTCGCTAAAGAACTTTTTCTAGGGTTTTCACAGGTCTTTTGGCCAGAGAGAACGACTAAATAATGAGCTGATTGCACACAAAATAAAGGAAAGTACGAAAGCCAAAGTACTAGTAATAGGAGACTTTAATTACCCAGGCAAAGGCTGGCTTGAATCCACTGGAGGAAATAAAACTGTATACAGTATTTTGTGGACTGAGTGCATATATTTCATTAAAAAAGTGTATTGTTTAGCAACTAAAAGGGACAGAAGTCCTATTAGATTTAGAATTAATAGGTATTGTGAAAGATGGGGTGTTGGACACACTGGTCTGAATATTTAGTATTACATAGATTAAAATAGAAGAGAATATAATAAACAGGTTTCTTTTTGTAGTGGTTAACACAGTCATATTTAGATTCTTATGCCCAGTTCCCGCTTCCATGTTTTCAGATGCAGCGTATTGTGGCTGCAATGAATTGTGGGCATCGATGATATTAGCTAGATAGCTAAATTCCACACCTGTTTGCCTCTCACAAATCTAGGAATATTTTGATCTAATTATTTGCAATAGAAAATTGCATGTACAAAGCAACTAGCTTAGGTGAAGATTGGGTCCTTAATGAATGACTGAAGTACTTACCGTAATCTGAAAGATCAATGAAATATTAATTTTAAACCCCCTGTGGTTCCAGGGCTCTTCAGCTTGAAATAAAAGTGGAATTGAAGCAGTTGGGTTGGAAAGGAGCAGAAGGAGCAACTTTGGAATGTTCAACAGTGATTTTGTGGTATAGGCTGTGCAAAATCAAATAGGGTGAGAGATTAGAAGAGAAAAAAACTATTAAAGGAACTGCCCCAGGAGCAAAGTAACACATCAGTGACATAGACACCAACTTTGTGGGTGTCAGTATTCCCATCCCACTTTTGAGTCTTGAGTGGTGCACACTTCAGCTTGACTTGAGTATTGGGGCCATAGCATGGAGTAAATGATCCCAAGGGAGTAGCTGGGTAGCACTGACATAGCATTTTCCATCTTTGCAAATCTTCACTTCATTCCTGTAAAGTAGGGAATTAATAATACCCCATTTTACAAAAAGGGAAACAGATTCAGAGAGGTGAAGTGAATTGTTCAAGGCACCGAAAGGTCCAGTATTGGAACTCAGGAGGTCTTAGCAACCAGTTCTGTGCCATAAGAACGTGCCTTTCTCTTTTATACCCCACAAATAACTGAGCTATAAGTGGAAGATTTATATAGTAATTGGTAAGGCAGGTTCTGTTCTAAGATATTTGTTTCAATATTCACAATAAATTGCAGGTCATAGCTGAATGATGGGAGTGACAATTTTCTTACAGTGATGAATGAAATATTAAACAACTTGAAATCATACTGGCATCAATAGTTAAAAAATTAAGAACAATTAAAATTTACCAAAGCACCAGTTGCAGATGAATTACATTCTCTTTTCTTCTAGAGAAAATATGAAAGCCAGAGGAAATATGAAAGCCAGAGGTAGTGTCTTTGGCAGATCACTAAATTCAGTGGAAGAATTAGAAGATGATAGGGTAGCTATTGTTGCCATAATTTGGAAAGAATAGAGGGAGGATAGGGAAACATTTAACTGGGATGCAGTTATCTAAGTTTCAAAATTAATTATTTTCAAATGGATGCAACCTATGGGCAGAAAAGGAATAATCATTTTTATAAATCTGTTGTGGTTTTTTATGTCATTTCAGAGCTTGTGGACGAAAAAGGGACAGTGGACCCAATTTATCTCTAGGGCAGACGAGACATTGTAAGAGGCAATGTGGCCTGGAACAAGGAGGAGGGCCAGGAGGATCAGGGGTTCCAATCTGTTCCAAGCCACTGACACTATGTGACTCAGGGCAGGACACTTGACTTCCTTGTGCCTCTGTCAATCCATCTGGAAAATTGGGTAACAAAAGCAGGACCTCCTTGAAAACCAGATGGTGCATCTGAGTTGAGCTCTCTGGGGTAAACAAATTACAAAACATTGATAGATGCCACACTCTGACAAAGACTGGTCTACGGAGTCAGTAAGGAAGAGCAGGCACTTAGCAGCTGACCGTTCTGGGAGCTTCAAGTAGTGATTTGTCTGAGAAGTCATGGGCAAAGTGGGAGATCATGGAATGGATGCAAAAATTGGCTTTATGATACTAACTAAAAAGTCAGTAGAAGAAGTGAGTTAGGAGTTTATGCTGCTATAGACCTGAATCAGAACGTAGATGATGTGAATTTAGTAGTATCCATCTACCCCCACTAAGGAAAATTCAAAAGTGCTAAAAGCCCTCTAAAATATTGGTATAATATAATTCATATCCAGATCATATATTGGACTGAAATCTCTAAATCTTACTTTAAATAGTTGATATAGGTCGTATCCTGAAGTTTTGGGGGTTCTTCACTTCCCAGTATTGGGCCTTCATTGAGCAATTAGTTGTATTCTCCATGTATTTAAGAATGGCTTGGATCCTGGGTTCAAAATCTCAGCAATATGATTTAAGTAAGGATAATTATAAAAGCCAGTAGAGTCGGAACATAAGATTTGAAATAAACCTTAAGTCACATGTTCAGACACGCAGGACTAGACTGAGCCCAATTCCCTGCAATACAGAATTGTTCTCTACAGCATTTTCTAGCATTTTCATAGTATTTTGTGAATTTTATGTATTTTATTGCTTAGAAATTTGGTTTAAAAATCAGGCAAAAATAATTTTAGGAGGTTTGGGGTAAAAAATGAAGGCTGCATTTTTAAACTTTAAATCCTTGAGTGTGGCTTAGTCAATAAGGTTCTGGACTAGCACTTAGGGGATATGGGTTCAATTTCTGACTCTGCCACTATTCTACTTGGTGACCTTGACTAAGACACTTCACCTTGTGCTTTCATTTCCACATAAAATGGAAATAATGATTCTAATCTCCTTTTAAAGAGTTTTGAGATCTATGGATGAAAAGTGCTACATAAGAGCTAGGTTCAAAACAAAATTTATTTTTTTTAATCAGTCATACTTCACTGGAATGAACTGATGTGCATTCTTATGTGCACTTTCAATGTATGTTCCATCTTGTTGCTCTGTTGACTGATCTGCATATGACAGACAGGGAAAGGAACATGCTACATCTGTACTGCTGAAGCCTGGTCAACACTAACAAATTAATCAACCTAGCTATGTCATTCAGGACTCTGAAAAATTTCACCTCCACCGGGTTATGGTTCAGTAGATCTAACCCCCCCAGTGTAAGAATTCTTCCATCGACCTTGTTACCACCTCTTGGAGAGGTGGATTAACAACATCATATGCTACTGGGCTTCACTAGCACAACAGCACCACCATAGTGTAAACATACCCTTAGCATCATGAAGCTGCAAAATTCCCTGTATTGAGAAAGAAAAAAGAACTTTGTCCATCCTGCCAGTATTTTTATGACTGTTTCTACCAAATTTACACACAAGGCCCGATCTTGAGAGGTCTTGAGGTCTCCGTTCAGACAAGCACTCAAGTGTGTGCTCACATCCATCTCTCTTTCGCAAAGCACTTTCTAAATCTTATTAAAGTCAATGGGATTTAAGCACCCTAGAAATGCTGTTCCATAGCAAAGCGACGTATCAGTGTATTTTAAATAATCTTTCCTGAGTAAACTGCCCTGATACTCTTATTCGAGATGGGAAGAGGTAAGCTCCGGGATTTCAAGGGGCCTAAAAAATTCTCATCTGGATAAGATGCCGAGTTCATTTAAAATATTAAGGATCCTGAAGCAGCTCATCACATTGTAGCTGATCTGGGACTGAGGACTTAGAGAACTTCACTGGGGGGAAAAAAAAAATCTAGGAAGTGTTTTTAGTAAATCATTGCTAGCGACAGCTAGCATGTTGAAAATCCTTAAATTTAGGGCCAGCTAGCATGCATTCTGTTGGAAGACATGGTGCTGTGGCGAAGGTGGAAAATGTTTTGATCACTTGTGAGACTTGAGTCATCTAAAATACTATCCCAAGACATGTACAGAAAAATGCAAAGTTAACTGGGCCAGGTGAGGAAACGCATTTTTTTCTGACTCTTATGATCACATTATTAAAGAGGAGGGAGGATTTTTCAGAATTTTTCATGCCAGCTGTGAGATTTGGGTCTAAAATATGCCTTTGTGTGTGCTATGCTATATAGAGTTATTTGTTTTGATTGCCTGGTGAAGTGTATATGTTTCATTAAAACCTGTTGTACTATTGAAGGATCCAGAGGAGTAGAAGGAGACTGAAAAGTCAGTGGCAGGGAAGTAACTGAATTGAGTTCATTCTTAGATTTTTGTTATAACGGAAAATATATGATTGTGTTGTTCCTAACTTGCACAGAGACTATACTTATTCATTATTATAAGAACACAACTGGCTTGTTCATTTATGGTGATGTTACAGTTTCCCTTACCTCCGTATTCAGGATTATGACCTCAGTTAGGCATAGAAAAAGTGGAAAGATGGTTTTGTGGTTAAGGCACTGAATTGAGACTCAAGAAATCTCGGTTCAGTTCCTGGCTCTGCCATAGACTTCCTGTGTAACCTTGGGCAAGTTACTTGATCTCTGAGTATCCCTATCTGTAGAATTGGAATAATAAAATTTCTTATCCCTGTTTTGTCTGGCTTGTCTCTAGGTTGTATCCTTTCTGGGTTGGGGCTGACTCTTACCATGTGTACGTACAGTAAGAAAATGTGGCCCTGATATTGCTTGGAACTTTTAGGTGCTTTCATAATAACAATAATTGTAAAAATGCAGCCATGGAGAATATTTAGTATATTAGAGAAAAGTTCTCTCATTATGAGTGATGCTTTATAAAATATGGTCAAGGATCACTTTTACTTTTCTATCAGCCAACAATAGAAGGTAGAAGATTGCACGGAAGGCCATATTCCAAATAGATTGTGAAAGAGCTATCCAAGTCATTGATTGAGTGGTTGGGGGAAGGATTTGATACCTTCAGTTAATAATGAAGATGATTTGCTTTTACTTAGGAGCAATGTCGGGTAATGCACCTTGCTAAATTTGTTCTAATTGGCAATAATTGAGGACCCTTGTTGACGTAAATCGTCTGTCTGCCAGAGAACTAAATAAATGATTGTTGTTTGTCTTTTACCCCATTCATGAGATATATAACTGCCTAAAGTAAAATATATTAACACAGCAGTTACCAAACTATGGTTGGCAGAGCACTAGCCCTTCTCCTGGTTTCTTTCTGCTAAAATAAATGAAAATAAATTATTTTCCTAACATTTCACTTCTGGGTTGCTACAGGGATGTCATGAAGTTGCAAATGGGAGGGCAGGTGGTCCAGGCAATTGCAAATGGAAAGCTGTCAACAAGACATTCTCTCTGTTTATTAAGATGTGGTTCCCCGTAGGAAATAGTGTGAGAACCCCCTTGATTAACCCATTAAGAGGCATACCCTGTGAAAGGGGCTTGGATGCTCACTGATTTTGCCCACTGAGTGATTTTACTGATGCAAGCATATCTTTTGTAATAGAGTTCTGAAAATGAAGACGTCTTATTGTGAGTTATCGGAAGGATCAATGAAATATTAGTAAAAAAGCAATTAAGTACAAAAATGGATTTGAAATGTCTTTAAAGCACTGTAGGCATAACAATTTAAACCCCAAATAGCAAAAGAAATAATTGTTGAGGACACAGTACTCTTTTACTGTATGGGCCTGGCAATATAAGATGCTTAAACACATTATATTCTCTTATACTGTTTATTATTATTATTAAGCACTGTCCGTGTGCTTGACACTGAACAAGATTGAAAACATTTAAGACTTACGTTCTGAGGCAACAGTGTTGCCTGGTGGATGGGACACTGGACTGAGCATTATTAGATATGGGCTTTATTCTTGGCCCTGTAACTGACTCACTGTGAGGTTTTAGGCAAGTCACCTAAACTCTGTGTCTGTCTTCCCATCTGCAAAATGGAAATAAATATACTTGCCTTCCTGTGGAAAGCTCTTTGAAGTTTTTGGATGAAATGCACTGTACAGTGAATGAAAACTAGAAAGATAGTGGTGGTGTGGTGGTGGTGGTATTTATTAAAGATTAAGTATATTCGGCCCTGATCCAGCAAAGTGCTTAAGTCCCATTGGTGGCAATGAGACTTCTGCATATGCTGAAATTAAAGAACTTGCTTAACTGCTTGTTCACTCAGGGCCTTTGTGACTAACAGTGCTTAAACATAGCAAGAGTGAGTTACAGGTACAGTAGATCACTCTATTTCTGAGACTGCTTTAGCCTACCTCCAAAAAATTTTGGCCTTAGTGGCTTTAAATTCATAGTATTAATGTTACTATAAATACAAAAGGACTGCATTAAAATAACTTACTTTAAGAAGGAAGAGATTGTGGATTGAAGGGTACTAGAATAAACAATTTGGGCAGAATTTCTTTACAGAGAGATGAAACACTTACCAAAAGCAGCAATAGATGCAAGGAATGCCTGGCATTTCAAAACCAGAATGGGCGAATATTTGGAGGGGGAAATGAAAGGCTATAATCACTAGCTAGAGTGATGGGATAATACAGTCTATGGGCTGAGTGTTGTCTTTAACCAGTCATTTGGTTCCATTTTTTTTATTTTGCTCTAAGAATTAATAAAGGCACTTTGAGATGGTTTGTGTGGTCTTAGGGTTTTCACTGGTCCATAAGTATTTTTTTTTTATGGGAATGGGGAATGTAGTTCAAATAATGTATCTATTTTGGGGGTGAAAAAACAACATTGTGTTGCACGCAAAGGGAAACTTAAAAATACTAAGTTAACAATGTTATTAAAAGCAGGTTCAGAAGTTGGCTAGGAAAACTGAGCTATTTAAGAATGAATTCTAACCTAAGGTCTCTAAAATGCCAATTGCAGTCACTTAAGTGCATGGGCATGCTGAGCTTGTTGCTCATAGAGTTAATGAGCAATTTCATAACATGCCGTATATCACTTTAAAAGAGACATGATAAATTGCTACTAATGGTATTGTGTGTATACATTGAAGCTGTTTCTGCACTGCATTTAGTGCTAGTGATTGGGTGGTACACCTGGAAAGACTTGTATTTTAATGGGCCCTTTTTAGCACTTTACACCTCGTATGTGTTCTGGATTATGTATGATTGATGACTTTGAACGTATGGGTGTGAGAGATGTAGTTCGTAATGCTTTTAAACCATTTGTTTTCCAGTCCATAAAAGGCCTCCTGTGTTTTTTGGATAACGGTTTATACTTCTCAAGTAGACAGACATACAGTTCCGGGACTTCGCCTGTTAACACTATAAATCCAGCATGCTTACAGGAAAGAGATTCAGTTAGAGTGCTCTTAATAGAAGAGTGTCATTTTCATGCTAGTAATAAGAGTAAGAGTAATAAGTAGATAGTTTTGTAAAGGGATAATTTGATGTCTACAGTAGTTAAAATAAACATTTTTGGCAGTAGATTGCTTTCTTTCTGGGGATTCTTCTAGCTCACTTTCCAAGGAAACTTATTACCACCACCTGCATCACAGCCTCCATCCTTCTGACTGACTGCAACTCCTATTGGATCCAATCAGCACCTGAATCACCCAAAGGGATTGTTTTGAATTCTCTCCCCTTCCTGACCCAGGGCATAAGAGACCAGGACTGGAAATCAAACCCACATATCCCATGTGGCTCTGCAGAGCCCTGCAGTTGCATTTTTCTCAGTTCTAACCTTTGGGATTCCTACTAATTAGACGGAACCTCACAACAGTTAGGAGAAATTATCAGACTAGTTTTTAGTGGTTTTTTTAAGCTTCTGTTTATGTTTAAAGTCTAATGATTTTAAGTATTTCATATTTTGGGTGACACTGGTTCTTATGAAAGCGACACACTAAAACTGGCCAGGTCTAGGAACAGTGCTGGCAAGTTCTGCATAGGCTTTTCCTACAGCTCTGTCTATACCCTGCACTCCTGTGCCCCTCTGTCTTTCCAGTCCTGTGGCAACTTTTCAGCAGAGATTAGCAGGGACAAACTTTCGCTTTAGTGTAGGATTTCAATTTCAGACTCCAGGATTGAAAGGCAAGTGCATTAAGCTCCACTGCACCATATTTATAATATGTTGCTAATTAGCACTCTGTGTCTTTCTGATCTCTGGTACTTTGTCACTTGCCCCTGAATCCTTCAATTTCTGTCATTTTTTAGTGTTCATTAATCACCAGTGGCAACAGTAATAAAGCTTACCTTAGCAGCATGGATATTTTATATTCCTGTATCATCTGAAAAGAACCAGATACAGTATATAACAAATGTGACATGTACCATTATATTCTCTGACTCAGGTCAGTCTCAGCAGTGATATAATTGCTCTTTTTCTATATGTGTATATATTGCCTCTGCATATGGATACTGCAGCCCCTGCCAGAGTGATGCATGAACTTGGGGAAGATAGGGTTCCTCTGTCTAACTCGCCTATGCAGCTGCACTGTGAATAAATAATGAAAGAATCATTGGGCCAGAGAGAGAGCAAGCATGAGAATAACTTTGTAGCCTTGTGGTTAGAGTATTCACCTGGAACGTGAGAGACCCATGATCCAGTCCCCCTGCGCCAATTAATTTTTAAAATTATATATTTGCAGTGGTACAGCATCAATAGGAGACACTGAGGAAGCCTCACATGATAACATCCGATAGTCCAGTGGTTAGGTGAGGAACTGTCTCACATTGAGGTGTCAATAAAGTGGATATTGGAACAACTTGATAAATTAAACAGTAATAAGTTACCAGGACCAGACGGTATTCACCCAAGAGTTCTGAAGGAATGCATATATGAAATTGCAGTATGTAACTTATCACTTAAAACAGCCTCCTTACCAGATGACTGGAAGATAGCTAATGTGATGCCTATTTTTACAAAGGCTCCACAGGCGATCCTGGCAATTACAGGCTAGTAAGCCTAATTTCAGTATCCGGCAAATTGGTTGAAACTATAGTAAAGAACAGAATTATCAGACAGATAGATGAGCACAATATGCTGGGGAAGGGTCAACACGGATTTTGTAAGAGGAAAATCACCAATCTATTAGAATCTTTGAGGATGTCGGCAAACATGTGGACAAGGGTGATCCAAGTTAATACAATAGTGTACTTGGACTTTCAGAAAGCCTTTGACAAGGTCCCTCACCAAAGACTCTTAAGTAAAGTAAGGAGTCATGGGATAAGGAGGAAGATCCTCTTATGGATCAGTAACTGGTAACAAGATAGGAAACAGAGACTAAAAATAAATGGTCTGTTTTCACAGTGGAGAGAGGGTAATAGTGAGATCTCCCAAGGATTTGTACTGTGACCTATGCTGTTCAACATATTCATAAATGATCTGGAAAAAGGGTAAACAATGAAGTAGCAAAGTTCGCAGACAATATAAAGCAAACTGCAAAGAGTTACAAAGAGCTCTCACAAAACTGAGTGACTGGGCAACAAAATGGCATATGAAATTCAGTGTTGATAAATGCAAAGTAATGCACATTGGAACACATAATCCCAACTATACATACAAAATGATAGGGTCTAAATTAGCTGTTAACACTCGAGAAATAGATCTTGGCATCATTGTGAATTGTTCTCTGAAAATATCTGCTCAGTGTGCAGCAGAAGTCAAAAAAGCTAACAATGTTAGGAACCATTAGGAAAGAGAGAGAGAATAAGATAGAAAATAATACTGCTATATAAATCCATGGTACACCCACACTTGGAATACTGCGTGCATTTCTGGTTGCCCCGTTTCAAAAAAGATATATTAGAATTGGAAAAAGTACAGAGAAGGGCAACAAAAATTATTAGGGGTATGGAACAGCTTCCATATGAAGAAAGATTAAGAAGACTGGAACTGCTCAGCTTGGAAAAGAGATGACTGGAGGGAGGACATGATAGAGATCTATAAAATCATGAATGGAGTTGCGGAAAGTGAATAAAGAAGAATTATTCACCCCTTCACGAATGAGGGGTCACCCAATGAAATTAATAGGGAGCAGATTCAAAACAAACAAAAGGCAGTACTTCTTCACACAGTGCACAGTCAACCTGTGGAACTCGTGCCAGGGATGTTGTGAAGGCCAAAAGTATAATTGGTTCAAAAAAGAATTAGATAAGTTTACAAAGGATAGATCCATCAATGGCTATTAGCCAAAATGGTTAGGGACAGGCATGCTCTGGGTGTCCCTAAACTTCTGACTGCTAGAAGCTGGCACTGAAAGACGGGATGGATCACGCAATAAATTGCCCTGTTCTGTTCACTCCCTCTGAAGCATCTGACACAGGCCACTGTCAGAAGACAGGATACTGGACTTGATGGACCGTTGTTCTGACCCAGTATGGCCATTTTTAGGTTCTTGTGCTGGCTTTTGTGAATCCCATTTGGAAGTGCCTATCCCCATATAGGGAGCCTAACCGCCTAACCCAAGCTTTGTGAATCCCAATGTTTTTCTAGGTGCTTAAAAGTTAGATGTGGTAATAGCTTCACCATTCTTAAATTTCTTTGTCAATCCATCCCTAAGAGATTAAGTGACTTGCTTATGGTCACAAAGGAAGCCTATAGCAGATCTGGGAATTGAACCCAGATCTTCTGGGTTATAGTGGAGCATCTTAACAACAAGAACTGCTCCTACGGGAAGTAGACGCGAACCTAATTCCCCCAATTTAAACTCTTCATTGCAAAAATATTTTAAGCCAAGATAAATTGGATTGAAAATATACAATAGGTACTAATTTTATATCCCATTTGCTAAACAGATGGAGTTATAAATGCAGAAATGAGTATCTGAAGAGGCTTATTCTGCCAGTATTTACAACTTTCTAATATTTTGAATATATTTAAGATGTGAGGCTACTACTCGTTTAGATTTAACAGCAGAATGTAGTGGATGTCATAACTTTAGTCTTTCCCTATTATACAAAAGAATCAAATATTGCGGGGGGGGGGGGGGCAGAATTACCAAAATATATATGGAATACTAGCTCCTCTGGCTTTCTGCATTTTAAGAAACAAAGCAGCCATTGTTAATGAAAATAATGTAATTTTACTATTTTGTTTAATGTAATATTAAAATTGTGTCAGACAACAACCCTGCTAGGCTTCCTGTACCATATCTTTTGTGGGATTATCGTGAACTAAACATAATGTGACTATATTTTGTGTGCAGATTATATATTATTGATGACCCCTTGAGTTTATTATCCAAATATGAAGCTACTGTTGTACACTAAAATACTTAATACACTCCAGTTTTCTGTAAATTTGTCGTGTTGCTTTCACTCTAAATACATTCTTGTACCCTGGTATTTCCACCTCAAAACCAAAGAACAGATATTTCTAGTAATTAAAATAAAAGAAATTTCCATTTTGTCTCATTGATTTTAGATAATTGATAACATGTAATGGGCTGTCTCTGCTGAAATAGATACTTATCTTGGCTGTCTGGTTGTATCACAGTGTGTCTTGGTTTTGCTTTCATCTTCCTTAATCATGCAGTCCTCAGACACATCCTGTTACAGATATCAGAAGTGCAGGGCCTGTTTCATAATAGAGATGTGTACCTGTACTAGTGCCGTGAGTTTTCTACAGACTTGCCAGAGAAAAATTGCAGAATACTCTTTCTGTGCCTGAAATGTGCCTTTGCTATTAAGGCCAACCCCTGTTTTGTAGGAGAAAAGAATCTATTTCTGTAGAGCAGTGGAGTGGTGGGTGCAAGGAATGGGCAGAATGTATCTGAAGTGGCAGTTAGTCTCTTTCGTGATGTTTTGTGGGAGTGCAGTGAGGTGACTGTTTATTAGTTTACTGAAAAAGGTTTGTCAGAAAAACTGTTCTTAAGGCACTTGCACAAAAAGGGTTACTTTAAATAAACTATGGAAATTTAACTATTGACTCCTATAGGAGCAGAGTTAGGCCAAGGCAGACTGCTCTGAAAACCCTACCCTATATATTTTAAATCTGAGTATTATAAACAACACTCTTTCTTTCTGTTTCGGATGGGTGCAGCAATTTGACATAAAGTAGTTTTATATTTTCCTGAATTTTAAGGTCAATTTTTAGTATGTCAGTTTTTGTATTACCCTATCATGTTAAACATTTTGAGATACATTTGTATGGAAAGAAAGCATGTTTATAAAAAATATATGTATATATTTATACGGTCCCCATCTCCATAGTATTTTAGATCCACACCAACACCAGTGAATTTATCCTTAACACTTCTGAGGTAGAAACTATTATTATCCCAATTTTCAGATGGGGAACTGAGCACAGAGAGATTGACTTATCCAATATCACAAGTATTTTGCAGAGCCAAGATTTGAATTCAGATCTCCTGAGTCCCAGTCCCAATGCCTTAACTACAAAGCTGTCAGAACAAAACAATACAAGAGTAGATCAGGTATTTCCCCAAGACATTTTTCAACACCTAACTTAGGCATAGCCAGAAATTTTAGGTTTTTTTATCTGGGTATATAATTTGCAATGCAGCTCTTATATAAAGATTGCACCAGGCAATTACATGATGTTTGTGAAAATATATTTTGCATGGGCCCATCATTTATGCTGACTCTTTGTTATGTTTTTTCCTCTTGGGACAGGTGAACTGGAAAATTGATCTAAGTTTATTAAATAATAATTTTCTTTGCTGTCTGGTAATGGTTTCTGAAGGGTTCCTTTCTTCCTTCTTTTAATTCTTGGTCACTTGTCATGGAAGAGTCTCATAGCTATGACATCCAAACTCAGGCTCAGATAGAAAGCTTTGTGGGGCTTTTTCTTTTGAGGAGTGGCAGGAACCGCTGGAAATGCTTAAAATGGAACCAAAACACTGTCGTACACCAGGGGAATGTTTTACTGGAGGAAGTACCATATCCCTCCTTTTCTTCTGCAAGTGAAAACAATGGTGGTGTTGCATCATAGGAACATAAGAATGGCCGTACTGGGTCAGACCAAAGGTCCATCTAGCCCAGTATCCTGTCAACCGACAGTGGTCAATGCCAGGTGCCTCAGAGTGAGTGAACCTAACAGGTAATGATCAAGTGATCTCTCTCCTGCCATCCATCTCCACCCTCTGACAAACAGAGTCTAGGGACACCATTCCTTACCCATCATGGCTAATAGCCATTAATGGACTTAACCTCCATGAATTTATCCAGTTCTCTTTTAAACGCTGTTATAGTCCTAGCCTTAACAATCTCCTCAGGTAAGGAGTACCACAAGTTGACTGTGCGCTGTGTGAAGAAGAACTTGCTTTTATTTGTTTTAAACCTGCTGCCTATTAATTTCATTTGATGACCCCTAGTTCTTGTATTATGGGAATAAGTAAATAACTTTTCCTTATCTGCTTTCTCCACATCACTCATAATTTTATATACCTCTATCATATCCTCCCTTAGTCTCCTCTTTTCCAAGCTGAAAAGTCCTAGCCTCTTTAATCTCTCCTCATATGGGACCCTCTTCAAACCCGTAATCATTTTAGTTGCCCTTTGTGACGTTATTGATATAATCTGGGACCATATAGAACTTGGTTGCAACCAAAGTCCTGTAGTGGCACCAAATCTTGTATAAAGGGGGTTAAATGAGGTGTCTAAGACAAGGTTATGGTTTGCTGGTTGTGATTATGCTGTCTATATGGGTGTATCAATTTTGTAGTTGAAGTTATGAATATTGGCTCTATACTGTCTGTATTTCAAACTTATGCTATGCTTCTGGGAAACATCCCAGACAAGTTGGTGTTAACTCTACCTAGCCTGCTTGATGGCCCATTAAGGATCATCAGCTATACAATTGACCCATTGAGAGAAGGCAAATATGCCTTGGAACTCAGCAAAGTATGCAGGGACTGGCCCATGTGACTCCAGACTCCATTTTGCTGTAATTTTCCACAGTAAGGACAAAGAGGTGTTCTTACACCTGGAAAAGACTATAAAAGGCTGATGCCTCGTCTCCATCTTGTCTTCAGTCCTGCTTCTTACCTCTGGAGGGGCTTTGCTACAAACTGAAGCTCTGAACAAAGGACTGAATCACCCATCCCAGCTGGGGATGTATTCCAGAGACTTGATTTAAACCTGCAGTTTATTCTATCGCTGCTGCAAGCCTGAACCAACAACTGTGCCATTACTGTATGTAATTGATTCCATTTAACCAATTCTAGCTCTCATCTATATATTTTTCCTTTTATGAATAAACCTTTAGATTTTAGATTCTAAAGGATTGGGAACAGCGTGATTTGTGGGTAAGATCTGATTTGTATATTGACCTGGATCTGGGGCTTGGTCCTTTGGGATCAAGAGAACCTTTTTTCTTTTATTGGGGTATTGGTTTTCATAACCATTTGTCCCCATAAAGAGTGGCACTGGTGGTGATACTGGGAAACTGGAGTGTCTTAGGGAATTGCTTGGGTGACTTGTGGTTAGCCAGTGGGGTGAGACCAAAGTCTTCTTTGTCTGGCTGGTTTGGTTTGCCTTAGAGGTGTAAAAACCCCAGCCTTGGCCTGTAACTGCCCTGTTTAAGCGATTTTGTCCTGAATTGGCACTCTCAGTTGGGTCCCGCCAGAACCGAATCGTTACACCCTTCTCTGAACCTTTTCTAGTGCCAGTATATCTTTTTTGAGATGAGGAGACCACATCTGTACGCAGTATTCAAGATGTGGGCGTACCATCGATTTATATAAGGGCAAGAATATATTCTCCGTCTTATTCTCTATCTCCTTTTTAATGATTCCTAACATCCTGTTTGCTTTTTTGACCGCCTCTGCACACTGCATGGACATCTTCAGAGAACTATCCACGATGACTCCAAGATCTTTTTCCTGATTCGTTGTAGCTAAATTAGCCCCCATCATATTGTATGTATAGTTGGGGTTATTTTTTCCAATGTGTATTACTTTACATTTATCCACATTAAATTTCATTTGCCATTTTGTTGCCCAATCACTTAGATTTATGAGATCTTTTTGAAGTTCTTCACAGTCTGCTTTGGTCTTAACTATCTTGAGCAGTTTAGTATCATCTGCAAACTTTGCCATTTCTCCAGATCATTTATTAATAAGTTGACTAGGACTGGTCCTAGGACTGACCATTCTGAGAATTTACCATTAATTCCTACCCTTTGTTCCCTGTCTTTTAACCAGTTCTCAATCCATGAAAGGACCTTCCCTTTCATCCCATGACAACTTAATTTACATAAGAGCTTTTGCTAAGGGACCTTGTCAAAGGCTTTCTGGAAATCTAAGTACACTATGTCGACTGGATCCCCCTTGTCCACATGTTTGTTTGACCCCTTCAAAGAACTCTAATAGATTAGTAAGACACAATTTCCCTTTAGAGAAACCATATTGACTTTTGCCCAACAATTTATGTTCTTCTATGTGTCTGACAATTTTATTCGTTACTATTGTTTCGACTAATTTGCCTGGTACCATTAGACTTACCGGTCTGTAATTGCCGGGATCACCTCTAGAGCCCTTTTTAAATATTGGCGTTACATTAGCTATCTTCCAGTCGTTGGGTGCAGAAGCCGATTTAAAGGACAGGTTACAAACCCTAGTTAATAGTTCCACAATTTCATGTTTGAGTTCTTTCAGAACTCTTGAGTGAATGCCATCTGGTCCCGATGACTTGTTAATGTTAAGTTTATCAGTTAATTCCAAAACCTCCTCTAGTGACACTTCAGTCTGTGACAGTTCCTCAGATTTGTCACCTACAAAAACCGGCTCAGGTTTGGGAATCTCCCTAACATCCTCAGCTGTGAAGACTGAAGCAAAGAATTCGTTTAGTTTCTCCGCAATGACTTTCTCGTCTTTAAGTGCTCCGTTTCTATCTCTATCATCGAGGGGCCCCACTGGTTGTTTAGCAGGCTTCCTGCTTCTGATGTACTTAAAAAACATTGTTATTACCTTTTTGAGTTTTTGGCTAGCCGTTCTTCAAACTCCTCTTTGGCTTTTCTTATTACATTTTTACACTTAATTTGGCAGTGTTTATGCTCCTTTCTATTTACCTCGCTAGGATTTGACTTCCACTTTTTAAAGGAAGTCTTTTTATCTCTCACTGCTTCTTTTACATGGTTGTTAAGCCACGGTGGCTCTTTTTTAGTTCTTTTACTGTGTTTCTTAATTTGGGGTATACATTTAAGTTGGGCCTCTATTATGGTGTCTTTAAAAAGCGCCTGTGCAGGTTGCAGGGATTTCGCTTTAGTCACTGTACCTTTTAATTTCTGTTTAACTAACCCCCTCATTTTTGCATAGTTCCCCTTTTTGAAATTAAATGCCACAGTGTTGGGCTGTTGAGATGTTCTTCCCACCACAGGGATGTTAAATGTTGTTATATTATGGTCACTATTTCCAAGCGGTCCTGTTATTATTACCTCTTGGACCAGTTCCTGCGCTCCACTCAGGACTAAATCTAGAGTTGCCTCTCCCCTTGTGGGTTCCCGTACCAGCTGCTCCAAGAAGCAGTCATTTAAAGTATCGAGTAATTTTGTCTCTGCATTTCGTCCTGAGGTGACATGTTCCCAGTCAATATGGGGATAATTGAAATCCCCCACTATTATTGAGTTCTTAATTTTGATAGCCTCTCTAATTTCCCTTAGCATTTCATCACCACTATCACTGTCCTGGTCAGGTGGTTGATAATAGATCCCTAATGTTATATTCTTATTAGAGCATGAAATTACTATCCATAGAGATTCTATGGAACATGTGGATTTATTTAAGATTTTTACTTCATTTGATTCTACATTTTCTTTCACATATAGTGCCACTCCCCCCCCACCCCACCCCCCCGCATGACCTGTTCTGTCCTTCCGATATATTTTGTACCCTGGAATGATTGTGTCCGATTGATTGTCCTCAGTCCACCAGGTTTCTGTGATGCCTATTATATCGCTTTAATAAACAGAATATTTGTAATTATAAGAGTTGCAAATCCCCCTTTTTCAGTACATTTAAGCATTACTCAGATGTGAGTTTTTTCCATCTTTTTCATACATTTCTCATGAACTATTGCAGTTGGCCATTTCACTTAGCCTTTTGATTCCATAATCATATTCTGTGTTAGTAAATAAAGTCTCTAATTCCCATCTCTGACTATCCCTGCTGAATCTGTATCTTCCATCCAGACCATACGAGGATTCAACTTTTTAAAACAAAAATCTATTTTATTCCAGTAGAGGGGAGTAAGGCCTATGTGTAATAAAGAAGCAACTTTATTTTTGCTTAAAGGGTTTTTGAAAATTCCCACTTAGCTCCCTATTGATCAAAGGATAGAGGTTTAGTCAGCATGATGGCTTAGAGGGATAAGATCTTAGGACTGTGAGAATCTTGCCTCTGACTGACTTTATTGTGTAGGCTGTGGGGGATTCCTCCTAGTGATTGTTTATATATAGTGTTTGAGATGAAGCAAAAGCAAAGAACAAATTTTTTTCGAGCGGAATGGACAGTACTGATTTGAGTCAGGGATAGTTAAGACTGGCTCAGTAACCGTTTGTACGTGTGTTGTTGCCAATGTGTATCAGGCCTACCTAACAACAACAACTTTTCCTACCTAACAACACCTTCTGTTCTTGTGGTTGGACTTTTCTGTACAGACATTGCCAGGCATGCCCCAAATCTGGTGCATTTGAGATGTAGCCAAATGTTCACTAGGGATTAGAACGGAGACCACAAGTGACCACACCGGAGTCATGAGTTTAACCTGCTGTTGGCATTATCTTGGGGCCTGATGGTTGTTCTTGAAGGAGTTCTGGTACTTTGGCAAAACTCTTATCCAATAGCCCTTTGGCCTCAGTGATACTGGGGTGGGGGAGAGAGCAGATCTTCTGAAACACTTGACTTTCTTATACGAGCTTTTCATATCTCTCAAGTGCCACCATACTGCATTCAAGTGAGTTGATTGGTCACAGAATCACCGTCTGCAGTGGCATAAGAAGCATCTTGTTTAATCTGGACAGACAAAACTGAGAGGGAAGAAGGTGAGGTAGGAACAGAAATATAGGGGAGAGTAGGAACAGCAGTGAGTGTGGGGCGCAAGAGAAGGGGAGATTATAGACCACCAGGAATTATGGAGAAAGAAGAGAAAAGAATATTGGTATCTTCTTCTTATGGGAAGAAGACATCAGAACATGGCAGGAGTCATATGATCTAAAGTAGGCAAAAAAGTAAAAGGCAAGGAAAGCTGTTTCCCCCCCCCCCTCGTCCCCCCTTCGTTAAAATTTTCCAGATTGCTTCTAGTTCTCATCTTTACTGATAAAGTTGTACCAGTTTAGCTAAATGTGTTTAAAATGTATGTGGTTAAACTGGTGCAAACCCATAATATTGATGCACTTAAACCAATTTACCTCTATTTTAAATTGGCTTAACTTTAATTCACAAGTTAAATCAATTTAAGCAAGGGTTAAACCAGGTTAAATGTGTCTACCTTAAGGGTTTAGCTGTGTAGATTTAATTAATCTCATTCAACTTTTCTCGCATAGATCAGACTTTGGTTTTCAAAACTTCCCTCGTGAGGGTCTTTGGAACTCTGTCTCCCTCCTTAAATCCCTCTTTGTTTTGTTCACCACGCATACTTCAAAATCTCCTATAACTGTGTGTGTTTCCTACCCTCCTGGCATCTTCTCCATGCTCCTGCCCTATTTTTAATCTAAATTAAGAACTGGCTATAAAACAAATTAAACTCAGGTTTACACATACACCTTCAATGGTGTAGAAACCGTGGATACATATTGTTCTGAATCAGACCCCTGGAAACTGAGTCCCCCTCCACTCTGGCAACTTAATTTTCACAGTGCCCAAAGTCCATTTGAATCCAGGTTTCTAAAGGTGAAAGCTAGTGCCTTAGGTCAGTATGCCACCCATAACTCCACCTTCCCAATGCAGTGGATTTCTAAAAAGAAGGTGTCCTAGAATAGTAAACAGAATGACCTAGAGATATATACACAGGTATCAGTCTGAGCAAAGCAAGTTCACAGGAGCCTCTGGCGACCTCACCCAAGTGACTGTGGCTGAAGTTATTTGGAAGTGTAAAATTATGGTTGAATTTTCTTCATAATAACCACATCCTGAAATCATTTGAACAGATGCTGTTTTAAAGACATGAGCATCATAATTTATATTTATCGTGGACGTCATTCCCCATGTTACAAATTATTCTAGATGCTTGCCAGTTTGCAAGACATGGTGGTGGGTTTTTTTGTTTGCCATCTCAAAGCACAGGACATTAATGTTATCTCACATAATTCTGTATCCTCGAAAAACCTTCTTGAATTAAGTTTAAGTAGCTTTGGAGTGCATTGTATTTAAATTTCAACGTTTATGTATTATTGTGGAATTGTATTAACTTCTGTAGGGGAGAGACATGACCAGTGTAAACCCTAGAAAGTTTTATGAGCTACTTTAAACAAAGTGCCAGACACCCTGAAACTTTTGGAACAAACAGATTTGAGTGTGTTTCCTAGGAAATACTTGGGAGGAGGTGAATGCAAATTCTCACCTCTGACTCAACCTTTTGAAGCTAACCCTGAGGAGAAGCTGTCTGCTGATTACTTATTCCCTATCACACTGTCTGCTGATTTACCTATTCCAAGAATACAAAGAGCAAAGCCCCAACCTGCGTAAAGGAGGGATTCACAGATTCATGTGTGCTTGTTCTGAATTTAACAGCTGTTATGAACTTATAACCACAGAAAAATCCCTTGGGGTTTGAAGGACTGATCACCTGCCAGAGCCCTTGTTGGAGTTGGGATGATCTCTGGTATGCACGTTAGCACGTGTATAGTTTCTTCTGTTGTTTTTAATATGTTTTTTCTGTAATGCTTTCATTTTAAGAATAAATGTGCTTGCTTAGAAAGGGGTATGTGGTAATCTGTAGCTATGGGCAGTTACTCTGTTTATAGCTTCTGAGGAGAAAGCAAAACAGGTCTGCTGAGGCAGTCTGACTTTCTGGGGAACTCACAATGTAGGCAGGGAACTGTGCAATCTGCACAAATTCTGGTCAGGAGGGAGAGACAGCCTTGGTCTCTGCCCAAGAGTGGTGAAGACTAAGGAGCCGGGAGCCTAGAGCGGTGTCCTTGCGGGACCATGAGGGGGGAAATATAGGTGCAGTTGCCTTGAACAGAGACATCTGCCCCAAACAATTTTTACTTTTTTTCCAACTATAAGCAAGAAATTAGAAAGGAGAAAGTGCCAACATGGATTTGGTTAACATCATGATCTCTCTGTCCTCTATTAAGTCTTTTTATCTACAAGGTCCCTTCAAGTCTTTGAATATTTTACTCTATCTTGTGAAAGAGCGTAGCACTTTATTTTCCCTTGAGCGTACAGCATATGTTCATTGCAGAGGTGTCTGCATGACCCTGTGGAGATCTTCTCTATGACTTGTCTCTTTCAAGAACCCGTCTGTGCTCAGATAAAATATTCCCAGAATCAGAATATTGCACCAATGTGATATAAGGCCTGCAGCTTCTGTCTTGTGTGGAGCTGACTACAGTCAGGTTATGAAATGTGATCCTTAATTTTAGATTATTTCCCCTCTCCCCGTGCTTGTCAAATCACTTGGAAATATGGAATTGTTTGCATCAAGTTCATCAATTGCTTTTCCTTTTGTAACTAAGGGCTTGTCTACACGAACACTTAGTTTGTGGCAAGCTACCCCACACTAGCCTGCTGTGCACTAGGTGTCCATGTAGACCCTGCTGCCATCCACTAGAAGTTCCCTAGTGCGCTTTAATCTATTCCTCTTTCAAAGCAGGGTATATCAGAGTGCATTGCAGAACTTCTAGTGTGCAGCAGCTGGGTCTACATGGACTTGTAGTATGCAGCAGGCTAGATTTACCAACAAAACCAAGTCTTCATATAGACAAGCCCTGAGAATCATCCCTCCAATAACTTTTCTTCTAAATACAAACAGGCTTAATATCTTTTTAAGTTTTCTTATTACTCAGATATTTTGTATGGCCTGATACTCTTATTACTCTGTAGAACACTGCCTCTACTGCTGACCGATGACTACCATAGTTTTAGATTTATATTCATGTAGCAGTGTAACTCAGCATGCTGTTTGCCTTTCTCGTAGCAGTTATCCTTTAGCTTGAGACTCTTCTGAACCAGAACACTTAAATCTCTTTTCAATCATTATGCCTCTGCACACTTTCATTTAATGTCTCTGCTTTCTTTTGGAGTCTTTGCTCTTAGATTTTTTTATCCTGCATTTACCTGCACTGAATTGCATTTGCCATGGTACTTGAATACTTCCAAATTACTTTTCCCCCGCCTGTGTTTGACTGCCAGGGTGATGCCATGCAGGGAGATGGGTGCTGTGCCTCTCAGGCCATCTGTCAGATGCATCTGGCATGCGTCTGACGAAGTGGGTATTCACCCACGAAAGCTTATGCTCCAATACATCTGTTAGTCTTAAAGGTGCCACAGGACTCTCTGTTGCTTTTTACAGATCCAGACTAACACGGCTACCCCTCTGATACTTGTCAGATGCACAGAACACTTGAGTTTTGCTCCCTCTCTGTAAATGTGTATATTTTAAGCATTTGTAGATCACTTTAGTATCTAAATGCTGTTGAGTGACACCCTCCATCTCCTTCTCTCCCAGCCAAAACACTGAACAGCATTGACCAGCTTAGCGTAAGACTACTATCACCCTCTTTACCTGGTTGGGGGAAGGATTGCTGTGACATGAAGCCTATTGAGGAGAGAACATAAAGGGGAAAGTGAAGGTCATCCCAGATCCTTGGAGAACAACAAATGACTACACCCAATCAGCTTTGTTCAGATTATTTAGCATAAATGTTGACCTGAAAATACTTTCTGAAATCATCATTAAAGTCACATGGGATTACTTCTGCATAAGCTTTTTTTAAAACAACAAAACAGTTTGTGCTGTTTACAGGATTTATAGGAGCCATCTATTTCAGAGTGCTATTTACTTTTATGATGTTTATCCTTCGCCCACTGAGGGGTGTGAACATCATTGGTTTTTACAGTGTGCCGAGCAGCTACCTACAGCTATTTTTACATTGATTTATTTTTCCATTTTAGTTTATACAAAGTTTTCCTTCAAGGATCCCTAAGAGCTATAAAAACAATGTAGCATAATTTGATGTTTCAAAATCACAAATTAAAAAAAAACAAACTTTTTCTTATTTTATTTTATTGTAGAATTAAAATTATTCAAGATTAATAGTAAACTTAACTGTTTAAGAAAGAAGGTATGAATGGTTTCAGATATTTCGTTGCCTATCACTTTTCTCTTCCATATTTTAATTAGTGAGACAATGTAAAAAATAAAATAAAATTGGCATGTTAGCTCAGTCTGGAATAAATTAAAAGTCTGAACACTTCAAATAACTTTTTCGATTTGGATATTATTAAGCACATGGCATGTGTGCATCATGTTACTTTAGTAGTTGACATTGTGTTCATATATTAATTATTTCTCTTTTTTTCTCCCCTAGTCATTTAGTAATACCTGCAATTCACTGTTGTGACAAAGGTATTTTCAAGCTAATGATTCATATATTTTGTACAATTATAACTCCCTATATTTTTTGGAAAATCTGAGTTTTGTTTATATATTTAAATATTTTTTTAAAATGTAAACAATAAATTGGCATTTGCTAACCCAGAACCAATATACTAAGACTGAGCCTTCAGTTGAAGGACACTTTACTTAATAAAATAATCAAATACAAGTGTCTTAAGAAGCAAACTTCAATTCTGCATACAAGCATAGAGATGTCTGGTTGGTTTGAATTACCCTCTGACCTTCACAGTTAAAATAAAAATTATGTTCTTTGTTTGGTGAAGCATTAGCAGCCATCCTTGAGATTGCAGAGATGTGCTTGCTGAGGGAAAGTTCCTTGTGTATTATGCTGGTTACCTAAGGGTTATATTCAAGATGCTCTCTGAACAGCTGGGCTGATTATTGAAAAATGCCTTATAGTAACTCCCAGCCTAAGCTAATCAATATTAGTGCAAAACTTTACATAGGAGGGAGCTATTTAAACATTGAGAGCCTCCAAGATAACAGGGAATGAAAAAAATAATTCAGAACAAATATGCTGAAGGGTTCAAAAGACGAGAAGAATGTCTTCTATCTGTGCAAAGAAAATTAAATTGCAGTACAAAAACCACTTGAATTAAATATTACTAAAGTGAAGGTGTATATGTCCAGGGAGTGGGAGGGTGGGAAGGATTTTAGAGGGAAGCTAAGTATAGCTATATATACATCATGCTACCTTGAAAAGTGTACTCTCACTATAACACTCTCTTTGAGACTCTTGGTATATGGTTCTGTATTGAACTTTTACTTCCTGCTTTCTGAATTGCTTTGAACCTCAAACTGACTCATTCTTACTCCCAGATTGCAGAGGTACTGATTTTCTTTAGCACCAGAAACTGAAACTTCACATCCTTTGGCACATTTAAGGGAATATAGTAACGTGACTTAGTGATATTGCTGTGATTCTCTCTTAGCCCCCAAAAATTATTTATTTCTCGCCTCAAGGTTTAATTATTAAATGACAGCTATTTCCAAGCTGTGACTCTTATTCCTAGAACTTTGCCAACATTCAAATGAATAATGACATTTTCAGGTGCAATGATTGCATGTGCTACTAGCTTGGAGATTCCTCCATTTGAAAAACAGTATTTGTTTCTTTGTTGTTTGAAAGTGTGAGGAATAGAGAGAAGAAATGCAAAGACACTCAAGAAGATTTGGTTTTGTTGGTTTATTTTTTGTTTTTTTTTCTTGCCTATACTAAAAATTTAGGGAAATTGTGTAGAATATGCTGTTTTAGAGCAGAGCGCTAGGAGTCAAGAGCTAGGAACCATTCCCACTCTACCACTGATTCTCTGTGTGACTTTGAGCATAATAAGAAGTAACCTCGCTATGCCTCAGTTTCTCTCTGTAAAATGGGGATAATAATGGCCCACCAGTAGGTATGTCCTTTGAAATCCTTGAGTAAAAAGTGCTATAAATGTATAAATATCTATTGTATTTGCAATAATCTTGTCCAGAACAGTGCAAGATTTGATTTTCAGCAATTGAATTAAGGCGCGGTATGTTTTTCTTGATGAAAGTCAGCATGATTACTTTTTTCATAAAATATTGAATATTTTGGATGTATCAAACATTATCATCATGGCTTTCATTCCCACCTTCTTTTCTAAGATTCACACTGTGGTCACTATAGGTTGAGATAATTATCATCTGGCCTGTTCAAATTAGTAGTCGTTTCCAAAAAAAAAAAAAAAAAATGCTGTGGAACACACGCACCCGCCTGCATTTCAGATGAGACACAATTGCAAGAGGTTGTTAGTCTAATTACTCTATATCAAAAATCTACTGATAGAACAACTGATATGGGACATTAAAAACCCCAACCAAAATATTTTGGAAATGACTATAAGAAGTTATATATTCTAAAGAAGTGTGGCAAAAGTGTGGTTATAAACAAACAGTTGAATTTAACTGGAGACTTTTCAGATTGCTATAGTCAATTTGTGTATCAAATGAAACTACAATTTAACAAAATAAAAATAATTTTAACTAAAGGTGAACAGGAGTGCTCCTTCCCATTCAATGAGAGTAATATCTATTGTACTTAAGTGTATATTTTGTGAATATCTTATTGTTCTGTCACAGGCTGTGGTGAAGAAATATGTGGGAGGTAGCACACTTGTAAGCTGCAATATAGGTTTTACACTGGGGACTTGATTTTCAAATTTATGTCTGCTCAGACCCCCCATGTCAGTATTTGTTATTATCCAAAGATGATAAATTAAAACTTTTTTTAAATTCTTGTTTCATTTTACTGGGGAATATCCCATTCTTTTAATTTCCTCCCCTCCTTTGTGTGTGTGAGTGGGGTGGGGAGGAGGGTAGAGAACAAATGAGCACAAAAGGCATTTTCTTTTTTCTTTTTTTGTAGTGGAATTTTTTTAAAAGAAAAAAAAGAGACTGTGACATTTCCCCACAAAACAAAAATAAAAAATGTTGAATTTTTTGTAAAAATTTGTTCCTTTTTGAATTTATTTGGAAAATGGAAAATTTTGACAAAGTTTTCTATGGAAAATTTTGTCATCGAAATTCCAGTGTTTGAAGAAAAAAATTACTCATTGAAATAAATTGTTGAGTACCTCTAGTTTCTGGTTCCCACACCAGTTCTTAATCTCCTAAACCACACTAAGCCACACAGCAGATCAAACTAGACCCTAGTCTACACTGCAAACATATGTTGTTATAACTACGTTGCTCAGGGGTGTGGAAAATCCACACTTCCGAGTGACGTAGTTATATGGATCTAACTCCTGGTGTAGACAGTGCTATGTCAACGGGAGGGCTTCTCCTATCGACATAGCTACAGCCTCCCAGGGTGGTGGAGTACCTATGTCGACAGGAAAAGCTCTTCTGTTGGCACCGCTGTATGTGTAGACATGCCCAGAGTGGGAGAAGAGGAACTTGCATAATCAAATACCTTTTAGAGCCAGGGCTGCTTTTTTCTGATAATAAATTGAACCAATCATAAACACAGTTATCAAATGCATCCCAGATGTAACTGGTTAAGTCATTGGAGCAACAACCCATCGGAACAACAGTTAGGCTAAGACTACCAAATAAAAACTCATCTATTTTTCCTGATATTGTTCTTCACATTATCTCTCTCTTACTGCTTCCCTTCATAGGACTGGAGTGCCTTCAATGTAAAGCCAGTAGCAATAGAAAAGTCCATAGTAGACTTCATGGAGTCTTTGGCACTTCTCCCTGAATTCTGATAAATGATTTGGTAAATGAGAGATCACTTGCTCATTGCCTGTTAGGTTCACTCCCTCTGGGGCACCTGGCATTGGCCACTGTCGGTAGACAGGATACTGGGCTAGATGGACCTTTGGTCTGACCTGGTACGGCCTTTCTTATGTTCTTAATGAATCCATTTTTGATAATGTTCCTTACCCCATATTTAATGGCAAATCTCTGTATGGTTGTTAATTGTGAATGTGATGTATGAGAGTCTCATTCTTTCATGACTGATTTGTTTTTAATGGAAGAACATAGTGATGTTTGTTTTTTCCATAGCATTAGATGAGTGCATGATGCTTTATGCAGCATACTGTGCATCATTACCAACATAGAAGTTATAGCCTTCAGTCACTCAGTTGTTTTTAAACACATTTTTAACAAATGTAAGTTGTTCAAATGGATCAAGTTATTGGCCTTTGCCAGGGATTGCTTGCTACATGTCAAAATGGCTTAATGACGTTTTCAAGGAACATACACTGTATTGCAGATTGCTTTAAGGGCTTGCGCATAGTCTCTCATTAGAGACACATGGATAAAGCATCTTGAATTAGCGAAGTATTTGGTGCCATTAAAATATATACTTTGTTTCCAGCTGCCTCCAGAACCAAAGAGTAAACTCTAACTCATTTCTGCAAAAGAAAGAGCCAGAAAGGGCCCTCTATTGTGTCATGGAGTACTGTGCTTGGTTTGAAATCCTGCCCATCCTCTCCTGAATGATTTAGTCTTCTATCTAGAAAAGAATGAGGCACCCTCTCTGAATACCCTGTGGAAATTGATTGATGAGTGGTCTACAGAGCTCCAGCTGGAGCTCCTCTATTTTTAGGAACACTGTAGGCCTAATTGGCCCTATTAAATCATTACAGTATATAATAGATGGAACTTCTAACTAAATCAACATACTATATTTTAATGAAGAGAAGAGTTTTTAAATGAGAAAGGAAACAGCGTTTGTGCATTTGTGTGGGGTGGGATGTGTGTTGTTGACTGCAGTGTGTGGAGAGGGTTGGAAACTCAGAGTTCTATAAATGTAGATCTTAAAAATATATTGGCTTTTCAAATACCAAATTGTGAAGACGAACCATTCAAAGTATGATTTTTAAATCTCCCGGGTGTGTGGACCTGTTAGACTCGCAGATTGTGCGTAGTTCATTTCTTTTAATCCATAGAGATATGCATATTGGTTAAAGATCATCCTGCCATACTTCCAACAAATTAGTGTTACTCTAAGCCTATCAAATTTTTCCACAGCACACCCAGGTTCACTTTTCCTGCTTTGTTTCTCACTCCATGGTATAGCCCAATCACTTCTTGATTATTCTCTAACCTTTGCTTCCATCTTTTTTCATAGCACAAAATCTGGCCTCAACATGTTCTCTGGTCATTCTTTAGGTTTAATAATACTTGTTAAATGGGTTTTCAGATGCTTAATGAATGTTTGTGAAGGGTTCCGGTGAAAAAGCTGGTGTATAAGTACTGTTGTTATGGTCTAGCAGAATGAAAATGGCATTAGAAGTCAGGAAGTCATAAATTCTAATCCAGGCCCTGGTACTGACTTTGTGTGGATTTAGGTACCTCACTTCACCTCTCTGCTTCATTGTCTCCACTGTAAAATGGTAGTAAGTCTACTTACCTACCTCCCCAGGGTGCTGTGAAGATTCACTTATTAATATCTGTGCAGAATTTTCATAATGTTTAAGGTGAAGAAGAACCACAATAATCATTTAGTCGTATAACTCAGGCCATAGAAATTTACCCAGTGATTCCTGGGATGGAGGGAACTATTCTTTCCGACTACAGAAGTGAGTAAAGTGAAAACCAGTGGTAACTTTAGAGAAGTACATGGAGTTGCACTGGTATAAAATTGGTACTAATGAGGAGAATCAGGCCTATCAAGTGCCATTTACGAGTTGAATATTCTATCACAGCAGTCTCCCATTCTTTTCTCAAATGTTGCCTTTGGATGCTGACTTTCACACTTCACAGTTAAGCAATAGGCCACATCACTGCCTATTCCAGCTTGTTTGTTATGTATATACTTTGACTCCTTTTCTCCCAAATAGTCTTCATAAATCAGTACTGTACATTAGAAATATGTCAACAATGTCCAGGATGGGATTTAAAATAAATACAATGAACAATGTGATAATGATTAAAACTCAAACAATACTATTTTTTTTTTTAAATGCAGAACACAGCCTTAAGGATTTTAATGACCGAATCAAAACTAGTATTTCAGCACCACACAAACATGGCATATGAAGTGCAGTATATGCAGTATTCATAAACATATATGCTCTGGGTGACTTGTGTCATTAGGCGTTCTGTAGACCTTCATTTGTAACAAATACACTTAAAATGGTATCAAATATGTGCCAGCAAGGGAGAGATCCCATTTTTAATTTCTCCATGTGCATAACAGCTGAAATGGGAAACATGGCTGGCTCCCTGTTTGTCAAGAATGGAAAACATTGATATTTTCCATAATTATTAGTAATAATGTTGATTTAGTAAATTATTCATTTGTGACAACAGGATTTACATCCTATTTGCTGATAGCCTTCTAGATGATAGCATTTGTTTTAAGAAGGTAAAATGTGTCAGTAATACAGTCCACATATAAATCTCTATTCTGCACCTGCATTGTATTAAGACATGCGCTGGTAATTCCTGTTTCTTATGAAAGAAATGCAGCTGGATTCTCTGCTGATCATTTATTTATTTCATTCCATGCATTTCTAAATATCAAGCACTCTAATCTTCAGGTACCTGGATGTAGCCAAGATTCCCATTTACTTCAGGTGGAATTTTGGTTGTTAATTGTACATGGGGACAAAGAAAAGTAAAACAAAACAAAACTGACAATATTGTCAAAGTGAGACTTGCGTGGTGAGTTAAAACCAGTGATTTCCAGAAAGTAGAAGACACTATGTCCCCTTCTTCAGTAGCATTATTTATTTATTTATTTGTGCTGTTGTAGTACCTAGTACCCCATTGTGCTAGCCACTGTACAAGCACAGAACAAAAAGACAGTCCCTGCCTCAAATTGCGTACAATCCAAGTATAAGACAAGAGACAACAAATGGCTACAGATAAACAGATGGGAGAATACAAGGAAACGGTGAGATGGGTACTGGTCAGCATGATAAATAATGACCTCAGCACACCAGTGGCCTAGCTATTGTCAAGTTTTTTGTCATTATCGTGGCAAAGGAAAGTTTGGGGGAGGGATTTGAAGGAGGCACATGAATTAGCTTTATGGGTGTTTACAAGGAGCTTCTCCCAACATGATGGGACAGCATGAAAGCTTGTCTGGTGAAGATGAAGCATGAAGGTGCTTGTCTGAAAATGTAACAAGTGTGGTGGCTTGTGTCATTGCAGATCAGAGACGAGCACTGATCTCTCAACAGTGAAGGAGAGGTTAGGGATAGGCCACGAAGGGTCTTGCAAGTGAAGATAAGTAGCTTACGTTTGATCCAGTAGAGAAGAGGGAGTCGGTGGAGAGAGAAAAAGAGAGGGATGACAGGGCAACGCAACAGGCTAGGAAAATAATTTTTGCAGCAGCATCCTGAGTGGATTTGAATACGGTAAGACTGCATTTTTCAAAGCCAGAGAGAAGGAAGTTACAGTAACCAAGATGTGAAAGGAGAGCCTGGATGAGAGTTTAGCTGTGTGGGTGGATAGAAAAGGCCCTATTTTAGAGAGATTATGCAGAAGGAGTCCGCAAGTTTTAACACAGCCTGGATGTGAGGATCTAGAGAGAGGTCAGAATGGAAGATGATGCCTGGGTTCTGAGCTTAAGTGACCGGCAGGATGATGGCATTGTTCAGAGTGATTGAGAAAGGAGGTAGAGAGGAGGATATGGTGGGAGGAGCCAAGATAAACATCTCAGTTTCAGCCACGTTGAGCTTGAGCTGATGACTAGACATCTTCTAATGCCAGAAAGACAGACCAAGATTTTAGTTTTAACAGAAGAAAACAGGTGTGGAGTAGAGTGGTTGATCTACAAATCGTCAGCATAGACACGGCAGTTGAATTTATGTTTGCGGATGAGGTTACCTGGAGATAAGGTGTAGTGGAAGAAGAGAAGGGGACCATGGTCAGAGCTCGTGGAACTCCCACAGAAAGTGGGAGGATGAATTAGAAGGAGGATCCTCCGAAAGATGTACTGAAGAATGACTAGAGAGATTGGAGGAGAATAGGGAGGACAGAGTCATGGAAGCCAAGGAGGACAAGATTGCAATAAAAAGAGCATGGTGAACAATATCTAAGGAGCATGTGGTCTCATGTTAACCAGCAGCACTTGCTAATCTCTCTCTCTCTCTCTCTCTCTCTCTCTCTCTTTCTCACACACACACTCTCACACACACACACACACACACTGATTAAAACCATCTTCTTGGGAAGAACAAGAGCCCTTACTGTACCCTCACCAACAATATAAAGAACCTCCCTGCTCACCTTTCACTGTCAGCAAAAAGGAGGTGGTACTCTGGTGTTATGGACGGTTGGTTTCAGAACATTTCTCAGTGCTTATGTTGACTCTGGTTTGAATATTGGGGTTGGGAATAAATTTTTCATCACACACTCTAGTTGAACAGTAGGTTTCGGTTGAAGGGTACATGTCCAAGAACTGTAGGGTACTTCACATAGAAATGTCCCAATAACAGCATTAGTATTGTATATGGGTACTTGCCTGTTTCAGCAGAAGTTTCATTTCTTGACCCATTCAGGCTACAAAGCCCATAGCCACAGTTATTAATGCCATGACTTGCTAGATGAGAATCCCTGGAAGTAGGATTCAGAGTAGCAGCCGTGTTAGTCTGTATCCGCAAAAAGAACAGGAGTACTTGTGGCACCTTAGAGACTAACAAATTTATTAGAGCATAAGCTTTCGTGGGCTACAGCCCACTTCTTCGGATGCAGTGGGCTGTAGCCCACGAAAGCTTATGTTCTAATAAATTTGTTAGTCTCTAAGGTGCCACAAGTACTCCTGTTCTTTTTGTGGAAGTAGGATGGTTTCTTTTCCCTAATATTGGGCAAAAGCTAGAAGACAGAGGGTGCTAAGAGGGCTGGATCAGGGACACCGTGAAAGTAAGGCTTTATAGCCACCAAGACCTCTCTCTAGCAAATAGGTTATATCTGTTTCTGTATGGTTATGGTTTTGGCATTGTGGTTGATTTCCACATCACGTTGGTTTACAGATCTTCAGACTTTATGATTATTATTGGGGGCAGGAGGGTTTTGGAGCTGCAGCAAGTCATTTAACTTAGCTTTTTCCACTAAAATATACAACCTCAACCCTGTAACTAAATATAATATACTTTACACTCACATAATCCCTTCTAATCGAGCCTTCTAATGCACTTTACAAACGTTAGCTTAACTTTTCAACAACCCTGTGGAATAAGAAAGACTTATTCTTCCCATTTTACGAGTGGGTAATTGAGGTAGAGAAGGGCTAAGTGACTTGCCTGAGGAAGTCTGTGGCAGAGATGGAAACAGATCTAGCTCCATGGGTTTCTCTCGCTATGCTGTTTATTTTTGTGCAATCCAAAGTGCCATCAGCAATTCTTATGTTAACACTTGTAACATTACTGTCCTCTATGAAGGATGCTGGGGTTTTCCCTTCCATCATATTATCTTAAAAAAAACTAAGTAGAATATTTTTTTCTTAAGTGGGGGGGGGGGGGAGAGATCTAATTGTGATTTTAAACTGGTTCTTTAAAATCCCATCGTTTTACCCACAATAATCCAAGAACATTTAATAAGTCTTAAAATATTCATAACACCAGGAGATTGTTACTCTTGAGACCTTTGTACAAAGTAGCGAAGTATGTTACAAATATGGCAAAAACCTCTTCATTTCTTATTTCCTACTATAATTATATGAAGAAAGAAAAATATTCTGTTTTTTCTCCACTTGCAATCTGCATCCTATTATTATCTATTGTGGGCCAAAATGGTCCCTAACGTATGTATATCTGTTGAAGCCAAAGGAATTACATCAGGAATGAATTTCACTCAGTATATTTAAGTAAAACACTAGTAATTGCTGTTTTGTCTACAACTGCCAGTGCAATCCTTTAGAAAACAAAACAAAAAGGGAACTTTCTTATGCGTCACATATGATAATAGCCCAAGTTGTATAGTTATATAAACACCAGCAGGGCCGGTGCAACCATTTAGGCTACCTAGGCGGTCGCCTAGGGCACTAGGATTTGGGGGGCGCCATTTTCTTCAGCAGCGACCGCGGCGGCCGGATCTTCGGCCGCCCCGGTCACCGCCGGCATTTAGGTGGAGGGAGATGGGGCAGTGGAGCACGGGGAGGGCCGCCTGCAGCGGGGGGGGGGGCGGCACGCAGGGGAACTCCCCGCCCCAGCTCACCCCTGCCCCGCCTCCTCCCCGAGCACGCCGTGGCTGCTTCACTTCTCCCGCCTCCCAGGCTTGCGGCGCCTAAGCTGATTGGCGCCGCAGGCCTGGGAGGCGGGAGAAGTGAAGCAGCCACGGCGTACTCGGGGAGGAGGCGGGGCAGGGGTGAGCTGGGGCGGGGGGGGGTGCCTCAGGGTGGGGGGTGGGGTGCTGCCACGGGGGGGCGCCTCAGGGCGGAGGGGAGGAGCTGCCGTGGGGGGGGGGCACCTCAGGGTGGGGGCTCGGGGATGGGGGGGGGGGCGCAAGGTGGAAGTTTCGCCTAGGGCGCGAAACATCCTTCCACCGGCCCTGAACACCAGTGCCAAGTTTTTATACTACAAGTAATTGTTAAGTATTATTAATTGCTTAGTTTCTTCAGTGATGAGTGCTATAGACAAAACTAAAGATAGATATATAAAAACGGAATTAGAAAAGTAGCATAAACATGAGACACAATTGTGCTCTGCTATTCATCGGTATTTAGATAGGATAAAACATATTTTTTATTATTATTTAATGTTTAGACAGCTGGTACTGTAAATGAATCATCTCTAAAGTAAAAATGAGGTTACAATAGATGACCACAAACCCATATCAGTTGTGTTGAATATGACTATAACAAAAAGTAGTTAAAATGTCCTCTGCTTTCAAGTCATGATGGTTGTCATTTGATTAAATAGTGCATTCTGTTTGATGTCTTGTCTTTATTATTCACAGGCACATCCGTGTATATGTCTTATCTTTGTATAAAGTGCTGCTGGCAACCAAGTATTCATACAGGTTCCTATTTGCACACCTCCAACACATATTCTGTACATGTAATTTGTGTGTTTGTATGTGTCTTGTGCAGTTTTAATTATTCCTATTAATTGTGGTACATTCACCAAATTGGGGGAAATCATCACAAAAAGAAACTGCTTAGTATTTGAAGGAATTTGATAATTTTGCTGTGGTTCCTAGCTTGGCAGGTGGTAATAATGCCTATGCCAGCACTGTCAAAATATGAAAATTAAAGTGACGATGGGTTTTAATGAAATCCATTTGACAAATATAATTAAGGTGTTTTAATATGAAGCCCTGTAATAAAGACTACCGGTGGACTCCCTGAGGTCCTGACTAATTGTGTAGATTGCTTTTAAGCTTTGAATAGTTTTATTGGATAATGAACTGTTAAGAAGTGTTAGATCTTTCTTAAGCAGAATTTGGTTTGAAAAAGAAGAGGAGAGACAGGCCTGAGGTGTGGCATTTTAAACATAATTAGAAGAGAGATTTAAGTTAACATCTTTGATCTTGCTGTCAGTTTTTGATTAGAGCTGTAAATGCTTTAATCAAGTGTAGTGTAGTCATTATATTTCTAACTGTTTTTAAACTGTGAAATTACTGAGACACTGACATCAGTTTAACACATTTTGAAAATTTCCAGCAAAGTTGTGTTTGTAAACTGGGTGTTTATATTAAAATGTCAGGCTGTAATGATTTACCAATTTAATGATAATTGCATAATTATAATATTTTGTGGTGAACAAATAGTTTGGTAGTTTTTTCTAAGATGAAGTGTAATGTGCTGTAGTTGATGAGAACATGCTACTTATTTTTTGTTTTAAAATCTTACCATTTTTTCAACTGAAAACATATTCCAAATTAGAATTTATTGTATTGAAAATATGTAGACCATAAACTAAATTTCATTCGGTCATTATGCCCTCTATATTTCACTAGAAAAATATTTATATCTGTAGGTATATTTAGAAAATGGTGCTGAAGACTTAAATAGCTAAAATGGCAATAATAATCTCTGGGTATTTTACTATCTTCAGTGGATTTAATATATTTGTTTTTGTTCCTAGTTGGAAGCAGTGTGTTCCCCTGCTTTGAGTCTAGGAGTGGGAGTCAGCAGTCCTGGGTTCTCTACCTGGTTCAGACATTGTCTCATTGTTGGCTTGATCATTTGAGGTGCTGAGCATGAATGAAAATCAGTGTACTCAACACCTTGCCAGGTCAGGCTGTGTTTCCCTAAGTAGCCACACAATGCAGCAAAATAAAAAGTATCAATCTCAAAGAAATATAACTATTTATATGGTTTGGTATTATAAAGCATATCTATGAGGAGCAACCAGAACAATTATTGATGACACTGGATCACTAAAATCTATTGCCAGCCAGGCATACAATCATCATACCACTCCATCACTGTTAGAGCACAACAAACAAATAACAACCTCCTTCCTCATCCTGACCCGTTCTGAGTGCGCATGGGGAAAAGAGGACTTTTATTGCATGTCCTGGAAGTTGACAGATCTGAATTCTGGTGGACCAGCAGAATGGGAGATGTGTTTTAGTCTACTTGAGCGGCCCTCACCGAGAATGGCCTGCGGGCAGTTCTGTCTCTTTTATTTAATGGCAGCTCCAGCTCAATTGCCTCTGCTGATTGTAACTAAAGAGGTGTGGAACTAAGAGAGAGGCTATCTCTCAAGTAACCCTTACCGAAACCGATTGTAGGGCTTCCAAAGGGAAACCCAACACCTTGAATTGCCACCGGGAGCCTGCAGGCAGCCCGTGCAGCTCGAAGATCATGAGTGATACATGCTCTAGACTGCTTAATAAGCAGGCTGCTCCATTCTGGACTAGCTTCAACTTCTAAATGGAGCCAAAGTGTAGCCCCAACTACAGCTCATCTAATCTTGAGATGACAAAGGCCTGGATAAGCATTGCCAGCTAGCATCAGAAGAAAGCAGTCACACTTGTCTTATTAGACACCTATTGAAAAAAAGCACCGTTTAAAACAGCTGCCACATGAGCATGTAGCAGCAATGTGGATCTGACAAGATCCCTAAGGGTATGACTACACAGCGAGCTGGGAGGTGTGGTTCCCAGCTCAGGTAGAGATACAAACACTCACTCTGCTTGAGTTTAGTGCCTTACGAATAGCAGTGCGGCTGTAGTACCACAGATGGTGGCTCAGGCTAGCTGCTGGCGTATAGTCCCACCCAACCCCCTGGGTACGCACTCAGGCAGTTAGCCCAAGTGCCTGTGTGCACCACCACAGCCAAACGACTATTTTTAAATGCACGAGCTGGAGCAAAGCTAATGGGTATGTGTTTACCAAAGCTGGGAATCACACCTCCCAACTGCTGTGTAGACGTACTCTAAAACGAGAATCTTAGCAACAGCAGGTGCCAACAATTAATTAGCGGAGGACTGATAGAACTCTAGCCGCACAGCTCTGAAACCCCATGTGAAGGGCTTAAGATGTTGTTCCTAAAATTTGATTCTATTCTGAAAAGTGGCATTATGGAGGAGTCTTTCTTTGCATCTCAGAACAATACGCCTCTACCCCGATATAACGCGACCCGATATAACATGAATTTGGATATAACGCGATAAAGCAGCGCTCCGGGGGGCGGGGGGTGTTGTGCACTCCGGTGGATCAAAGCAAGTTCGATATAAGGCGGTTTCACCTATAACGCAGTAAGATTTTTTGGCTCCCGAGGACAGCATTATATTGGGGTAGAGGTGTATTTGCATCTGTTTTCCAGAACAAATGTGAACAGTAAAAGGAGATTTCCCACCCCCCCGCCCCATGTCCAGCTCTACAAACTCAAATTGGATCTTTAGCTCAAGCTGAGTTTTTTCTTTCTCATATCATCCCCACTAATTAAGATTTAGCAGGCCAAAGTCCACTCTCAGTTATACCTCTGTAACCCCATTTTGTTTAGATGGGATGCACTGAAGGAACTAGTTGTCTCCAGTGCGTTTGCACGAGTGTAACTGAGGACAGAATATGCCCCTGCAATTGGAATTTAACTAAGAATTCTGCAGATGCGTGACAAGGGACAGGATTCAACTCCCTCTCCCATAGCAGTGTTGACTTTGCAGGACTAAACAATGAAATTTACTTCTGTCATTAAAGTGAGCAGAGTTGACTCTGAGTACAGATAGAAAACAGAATGTTAAAGTGAGAAGGTGTCATTAGAACTGTACTATGTAAGTGCTGCACAGATGCATTTGCTGGGGTTAATTTCACTCTAAGTGTGAAGTTTGTTGATGATTTTATAATACTAATCAATTGCAGACTCTAATTAGTGTTTTAAATATAATTTTATAGAAAAATAGGGAGATGCCGTGAAAACGAGAGATCCTTAGCTATTCGCAGAATAAATAAACTTTGAAAAAGTCCCAGTTCTCCAAACGGAAGAATATAAATATGTATAGAAGAGCAATTGTGCCTGCCATCCACAGATATGTTACTCCTATTGAAGTCACTAGTAGTATTTGCTTATTTACAGACTAATTATTTGTCAACTAGTTGTACTACATCACTGATTTAATGATCCATTTCTATTTATCTTAGGCCTGGTCTACACTAACCCCCAAATTCGAACTAAGGTACGCAACTTCAGCTACGTGAATAACGTAGCTGAAGTCGACATACCTTAGTTCGAACTTACCGCGGTTCAGACGCGGTCCACACGCGGCAGGCAGGCTCCCCGTCGACTCCGCGGTACTCCTCTCGCCGAGCTGGAGTACCGCAGTCGACGGCGAGCGCTTCCGGGATCGATATATCGCGTCCAGACCAGACGCGATAAATCGAACCCGGAAGTTCGATTGCCAGCTGTCGAACTACCGCGGTAGTGTAGACCTGGCCTTAGATACCTTTGGGCCCTATTACCATAGTGTCTGAGCGCCTCCCAATTTTTTAGTGTATTTATCCTCACAACATCCCCGTGAGGTAGGGCAGTACTTTTATCTCCATTTCACAGACTGGAAACTGAGGAAAGAGAGACTTGGTGACTCACCCAAAGTCACACTGGAAATCTATGGAAGAGCAGAGAATTGAACCCACATCTCCACAGTCCAGTTGTAGCAGCCTAATTTCTGGACCATCTATAATCTGTAATCCTCATCCTTCCATTTGCAAATGGAAGCATCACATTTCCAGACGCAGAGCGCTGATGGATGGAAGGGACATCCTTCTGATTTCTGAGCAAAAGCCACTCTCCTGAGTAAAATGGCATGCATTAGACATCACAGATTTTTTCCAGTTGTAAAATACATGCTGAATACACTAACATTATGTTGAAGTTTTAAAAAATTGCCACCTTCTTGAAGTTTTAAAAAATTGCCTCTTACATTTTCATATGGAGCTGAAGGTTCATGAATAATTTTGAATTCATTTTGCCTCCTCTCATATATCCACTTTTAAAAGATTTTTCTTTTTGGTAAAAATCTCTTTTACTCAGCAGTCTAAAAAAAAAAACCCCTCAGTACTTTGAGACTCCAACTTTGCAATGCAGTTTGTATATATGACATTTTGTTTTCAAGGAAGAGTTTAGTGGGTGAGGGGAAGTGGGGAATCTATTGAAAGGATTAGCTAATAAACATTTTCTCAGCCCTGCTAACATATGCTGTTGTTAGCGTTTTGCCATGTTGGTAATTTATACCTATTAAAGCTTTGTTTTCTCTATTACTGACTCCTGGGCTTTTGTTTGCACTTATTGTCAGTAACAAGCATTTCATTTTTATATTGGGGGAATTGGTCTCAGTCACTTCTACTGTACCCAGAAAGGAGAATGGGATTTGCAAATGATAAATGGGGAAGTTGACTAGCTAACTAATAAAGATTTGTCTTAATCAAGTATGATTTGTCAGAACAGGAGCGCACAGGGGTCAGGGCACACGCAATGAATAATACAGCATTCACAGGAGAAAAGGACCAGGCAAAAGGCCTCATAAATATGCTGCGATTACGCGCTGCTAATTCGTATTCAAAGAATGAGTTCACTGAAGTTAGCTCCTGGCTTGCTGAGCTGTTCACTTGCCTTGTGGTCTCTCCAATGTATACGAAAAGTTTTTGTTAAATTTTCTTTTTTATCGCATGTAGTTTTTAGCATGGCTCTATTTTTGCACAGAATAAATATCAACAGTTTTTGGTCAGTAGTTTGAAACATAATTTATAATAATTTATAATGTAATTCATTAATAATCCTTTTGTTTTGTTTTTTCTAAAGTCCAGCATCTTATTTTTCATTCAAATATGAATGTGGGTGCAGCAAGAAATATATTCTCCTTTCACATTCAGTATGTATTGCTGAGGCGTGTAAGTCCAGTTAAAAAGCTCTCTTTACCTTTGGAAGTAGTAAAGATCAAACATGCAGAGAATGCTTGCTTGTATTCCCAGCATTTCTGACTTTCTAATAAGGCTCTAGATTCAGTTTATGCAGGATAAATCTTTAATATATCAGTATGAGTCTTTTAATATAACGGTATGAGGGTAAATCTGAATAAACCTAAATATCTTGATATTTGATTTTGGATTTGTTTTTTATGAGCATTTTTGGTTCAAGGAGCCATTTATGGGCCTGAAATAATGTAAGATATAGTCTTCTCTTGACTTTTCCTCTGTCCAGAAAGTGAAACACTAAGAGAAGACCAGTTCTTATTATTTGAGCCTCATAAATGGTTCCTTTAATAATAAAAAAGCACATGATGAATATCATTGCAGACAAAGTACCTGAAACTCAATACTTGTGGGCCGTGTGGTTTTCACTTAGAATTGTTTGTATGTCAGGTACTAGTGGCTTTGTGTATTTGGGTATGCATTAAAAATCTCTCTCTCCCACAACTTAACTTTAAAATGTGTCTTGTCTTTCCAAGATGCTTCTGCCATTTTAATAGGGTAACTGATTTTGATTTCTGCTTGCTGGTGGGCCTACTGGGCCTAACCTATTGTGCATTAAATTGTATGTGCCTTAAGTTGTGTTTATTGCATTGAAGATAACTGAGCTGCAGAAGTTGAGCCAGCCTTATGATTTTCAGAGCCTCAAGCTGCCAGATGCAAGAACTGGAATACAAGTTGCCTGCCTTCCAGTCACACCTGTTTTAAGTATTTGCAGGCAGCAATACTCAGGGTCCAAAATAATTGCTTGTATTGCCTGTTACTTGATATAAAGTTGTTGAATAAAGGAATGTGGAGCCTTTTGCCTTTATTTACCAGTTTGAATTCAACCCAGGTTAGATGTAGCCAGAATTCATTGTCATCTCATGGCTGCTTGGGGATCTGGGTGAAGTTAGGGGATAGTCTTGGTCCAATTCCTAGAGGATAGGAGTCCTCAGCCCAGACCAAATGTGCTCAGGATTGTGACTATTTTGCCACCTTTGAGGCAGTCTGAGTAGAGAAATCAAGAATTGAATGAACTGCTCTTTCAGCCCAAGAGTGCAGTCTGGAAGGTACCTTAATAGAGCAGTTTGGTCTGCCTGAACTGTACCTGTTGTCTGGATAGAGGACTATAGAGTTTCTAACATGGTCAGGTTAGTCCCTTCCACTAAGAATAATAGAAAGGAAAAATAAGTGAGAAAAAAAATATTGTGGCTTGATTCCAACTTCACTTAAATTAGAGATTGTAAATGGGGTAGCACGATATTTGTCTTATTGCACTGAGCAAGGTACTTTTCTGAACACTTACTCCAAGGGGGGAGGAGAAAATTTGAAGGGAGGATTTTGGAGCAGATGAGCAGAACTAGCATATAGTTAGAACAATGGCTGGACTTCAGTATAGGTAAGCCCTCAGTCAAATCAAAGCCTGCCACCTCCTGTGAATGATGCCGTGAGGATGTTAGCAAGTGAGCTAAGATAGATGTGTGATGGAAGTAGGCAGAAAAAATTATCAGTTAGTGAGGAATGGTGGGTACTTCTTATGCCAGTAGATTGATGTATGTTAGAATTTTAGAAAAGGTAAGAAGCCCTAGAAAAAGAAGAGGCTACTAGAGGTGAAGTTACTGGGCCTGTCTCATGTCATCTCTCTTCCTCCTTCCTTCTCCCCCGCCATTTCCTATAACTTCTCATTTGGATGATTCCCCACTCCCGAAAGGGGGAGGGGGAGGAGAGCAATGTTCCCTCTAATTTTTGACAGGCCGTGTGCGCAAAAAATGTCTTCTGTGCAAATTGTTGTGCTTCTGTGCAAATTTTTGTGTGCGCAGTGTTTCGCCGTGTGCGCGGGGTTTAGGATCTGTGTGCGCGCGCACAGCTTAGAGGGAACAGTGGAGGAGAGGAAGCATTGGTTTTAAACTGCTACAGTTCGCTCCTAAAGGTATTGATGTCATCTGGCCTCTTTCTCATACATCTTTTCTTCCATATTTTTTATCCTTTGTAGAAAGCAGTGAGTCTGAATTTTTGGTTTCCCTGATCTCTAGAGCAAAATACCATGTTTTTTGCTGTTGACCAATAAAGTGAATTTTATGAACTTTCATCTTAATTCATGGTAACGTTTTTATTTTAAAGAGGTTTGCATTTTTAAGGTGGGTTGGGAATTGGGTTGGAATTTTTTTTTATTTTTGTTTTGCTTTCACAGTGAGACCAACCAGTCAGCTTCTTTTTCCCTGTCTTGTAACTGAAATCATGAAAGCACAAAACATTGTGGTTGTCCTTTTTATACCTTATCAAAGCTGATATTAAGTATCCTTTCTATGATATAATCTAACCAGTGCCCTGTTGTATATAATAATAATTTGGACTTCTGTTTTTTCCTGTATGTACCCATCAGCATCCCATTTACTGCAGACACTTAGTCATTTGAATAGCATAACTTTTTCATTTCACAAAGCTGCATTATTTTAATGTTTTACAAATATTCTCTCTATTGACTTATAACCATTACCTGTAATCCTTGATTTATCAGTAATAACCTGTTTGTCATCTAATAACCTAAAGATCAAAATGACTCTGTCTCTAATTGTTAGCTCTTCTAATGAAAAAAATATATATATATAAACTGCAAACTTGTACATTTATAAGGACTTCCACTTATGTAACCATACTTAAAGATGTCAGCACTTTTTTTTTTTAACAACTTTCTGCTGTCAGGTACCTTTTCACTCAACCCTGAACTCTTTTGTCTCCTACAGTATATTTTCCAAGTCTGTAAAATTGCTTGCTGTCACCTCTGAAACTCTGCTCACATACAATATTTTATAGCATGACTTTTTGCAGAAATTCTTATTGATGTTTTCGCCTCCTGTAATTCCCTCCCTTTAATACTCCCAAAATCCAAACTCTCCAAATTTTAGCCTGACCAAAATGTGACAACCATACCATAACAGGGCTGCTGCCACTTGAGCAGTCCCTCACGGCAAGAATTCCCTTTGCAGCAACCTCCCTCTGTTCTACCTCTTCAGGGCCCCTGGCAGATCCCCCACAGCCTTTCTTATTAGTCCGACCACCCTCTATTGGGGGCTGTTTTAATGCCCAAAACAGTTCCAAATAGTCCATTACTGCAATCCAAAGGTTCAGTTTATCTCTGGCTTTTCTGGCATCCACATGGAGTTCTTTGCTGCTCTATCCAGGGTCACTTCTCATAGCTGTCCCCCCTAGAATTTAACTCTCTGGCTTTCTTCTCTTATCAGCGTCTCCCCTGCTCTGAGGGAGAACGCATTCTATATACTGCCCTGCTCCAGAGAAAACTTCTCCCGATTGGCTGAAAGAAGAAGGGAGCTATGATCCCGTGCCCTTAAAGGAACGGTTCATGGGGTTTTGCCTCCATCCAACTCCTAATTCACTGGATTGCTTCCTCTTTTCTGCTACAGAGCCATTTCCTGAGCCTTTGTTGATTGTAACCCCCCGGAACAGATTCTTCTGGACTCTCTGCTCTTAAAGGGCCAGTATACCCCTTTATGCCATAGAGACCTTAAAAGAAAATGCCCCCAGACTCAAAGATCTTAACTGGGTTTCTGTCCATTTCAGTACCCGCTACAAATACATTCCTATTTCAGGATCTTTCATAGATTTGATGCATGCTTCTTTTAAGTCCTGATTCCAGAAATCATCCGTATTTAAGAAGGCCACTTAAGCATGTGCTTAGGTGCTTTCCTGAAATGGGGCCTTAGACTTTCCCACCCTACTATCTCTTCCTCTCCACCATAGGTGGCAGCTTTTCCACCTCTCTGCCCTGACCATCTGAACAGCCTTTTTAATTCTTTAACATTATCTTTACTTCACACTCTGTGGTCAGTCAGTCTGTCTCCCTTTCTCACCTCTGTTTGTATGTCTAGTAAGTCTATGTATTGTATGTAGAACACAAATGTGAAGTCGTATTGAACAAGCCACCTAACATTCTCCCTATAATTTGGTCACGCCTATCGTCAACCCTTTCTTACCACATCAAGACCTGTGCTGCGTTTTACTGATAAGTGCAGGAATATACCACACAAAGGGGTGAAGTTTTGATATGAAAGATACTGTGTAAAACATACATTGTCTTATTATAAATCTCCATTTTAGTAAGGTTGGAAATAGCTGATTTAAGAGGTTATCTGAGCTTTTATTTGTATATAAATTGCAACCTGGGAAAATACGTACAAGTCATATGTATGCACATCTCTCTCTCACACATGCACACATATACACCCACAAAACTGCAATAATTGATGTCCTATCCAGCTTGTTTTGTTCTTTTTAATGCTGATGTAACATCAGGCACATCACATAATTTTTGCTTGCTTGTTTTCTTTGGTTTCAAACCACTTAAGCATTTATTTACCTTACAGGCTAGACTGATTTTGAAAGAGCCTCTCTAATCACTCAAGTCAATAATACACATTTTTAAAGAATGACTAATGTATTTACCCAAGAGACCAGTATAGCTGTGAATGAGCCTTTCCAGTCTGTTGGATAGATAAATATGCATTTTATAAATTCCATGGAAGAATTCTTGGTTTTTCTTTATGCATGAAAAAGAAAATAATAGAGACTAGCAGAAAAAAAAAATTAAACCTATGATGTAGATTCGCTGTTAAAGGGATGCTTTCAAATAACTGTGTATGTTTTTTCATTTTTATTTTTTTGCTTTCCATTCTCTCAATATCCTGTTAGACTCTTGTAAGTATAAATACTTTTCCTGCAGATTTTTCCTTTCTCTATTTGGTAACTGCTTCCCACCCCTATTTTTGAATGGGGCTGCCATGAACATGACTATTCATTTCACAACTTCAACCATATCATATCAAAGCATCTTTATTTATGCATCTGATCATGTGCAAAACTCTGGGAAGTGATATTATCATCTTGTTGCTTGCACAACCTGCCCATATAGAACTAAACATCATTTGAGAAGGCCACGCAAAAAATAGTGGTACTGTCAAATTGCTCATTGATGAAGTAGTTGATTTCCCCCACCTGATTTTAACAGCTTCAAGGCAAAATAAATGTGTAGCCTGGGAAGCCTGATACTTGTTGTCCTTTTAATCCTGATGCTCAATAATGACTTTGTCTTTGCGCGGGATTGTATTTTATTATTATTATAGTTTATTATCTCATTCTTAAGCTATGTTGTGATGTGTGTATTGACTGTTCTTGCCTTGTCAGTTAGTACATAAATTATAGTGGTATAAATGGTTTTTACGCCTTTTGCTTTGGGATATTTTAGCTGTAATTTTTAGAACATAATTTTAGGTCACTTTCAGAATCTCACTTGGCCTAGGTTAATTTTAACATTATTATGATTTATTTGTGTTACAGCAGCATCTACTGATTGCGTCCTGGCGCTACCCAGGCACAGGCATGCACACCCCTTCCCCCAAAAAATAGTTTAAGATCAAAAGCTTACAGTCTTGACATAAGGCTCCATGAATACAGCACATTTACAATATCTGACATCTCTTAGGTTCTAGTCTTGGTCCTAAATGCCTGCATGTGAACAACAACATACTTTATAAAACTGGCCACTGTGTGTAATTGTAGTAGCCCAGTAACTGATTCAACAAGATAAGTAGTCTGAAAGAATCTAAGCTGCAATCCTGGATTAAATGCATACATTTACTTCTTAAGATTGGTGAAGGTTTGAACTGGCAGGAAAACATCAGGGACATGAGGAATATAATGTAATCTGATAGCAAACACACAGCAATAATATCAAAGTGGTAAATTGTTCTATTTAAGAGCTTAACTCTGCTACTCCCCTGCCCATGGAAATCCTGCAGTCTTGGAGAAAAGTGAAGATGTGCTTTATATCATTTACCTGTGTGCATTTCTCTACATTTATTTATTTTTTAAACATTATTGATTTGACTCGGCTGACCTTCCAGCTGCAAAAGTCTCACTGATTTTAGTTAAAAGTTCTGAGAGTGGAAGAGCTGTACTATAGGATGCTTAGATCAAGGGTGCAATTTATGATGCTCAAACTGGTAGCCAGAATTCTAGTGTCACCTCCGTTAGGTCTCGTCTTTCAACTTACGCTGTTATTTTTGCCCAAAAAGGGCCAAAGATCATAAAATGCAGTGCATATAGAGTAAAACAACTCCTGTAAAATTGATGATCCATCCAGTTATGTATCTGTAGAGATTGTTGGAAAGGAAATGCAGCTTTCTCAGTTCTCGGACCCCTGTGCTAGTTTGAACTTCATGGCTGAAGGTTTAATCCCTAAGTATCATATCAACAATTCATTTTGTGATATTCTGGCTGACATGCTCTCCTTCCTTATTTATTGATGTCTTCAGTCATCAGCAATGAGAGGAAAATACACTATTTGTCAAAGTGATGGTGGATTACTCTCAGTTACAGTTGATGCTGTTGTCACATTGATGGTTAGAAAATTAAACTAAATCCTTATAAAAAGCTAAGAATGTGAACATACTATGGATAGGAAAAAAAGATTTGAAAAAATACAGTAACTTTCTTAAAGTTGGCATATAAAAATATATAGCTGCATCCTACAAAGATATTTTTGAGTCTTGTTTGTGAAATACCAGACCATTTTAGCAAATGTTTTTTATTTCTTCCTTTGAAAGAAATCTACTCCTGACTCTTCTTTTTATACACACAGACACACACACCAAATTTTGAATAATAAATATTTCCAGCTGACACTAGTTTGCTAGAATTTGGCTGATTGTTTTACTCTACTTTTTAAATAAAAGATATTTTTCTTAAAAAATACAGTGAATATATGTATCCTTTCATGTATTCCAATACTTTAAATGCTTTAATAGTGATTGATAATAAGCACATTATAGTTTCATCCAGTGGGTTATGGGACATACGTGCAGATGAGTCTTGAGTCACTTTTCCTACTCTACCATCTGTATAGCTGTACTCCACCTTACAGCTTTTTAACTCAGTAACCGCATATCTTACCACGTTTCACCTTTGGGAGGCATTGTATATACAGCTAAAAGTAAAGAGCTGCAAGCCAGCAGGGACAAGATAGCATAATGGGGATGTCAGTTTGTGGTCAGATATCTGAGGAAATATTTATCTTACTTGTACTGTATTTGGCAACGGGTCCAGCAATATAAACTGCAATGAATATTTTTGGTCTTTAGCTGACAGAATATATATCACTGTGCACTGAAACTATTATTAAGGGGGAAAAAAAGATGTCCAGGGTTTCTTTGCCTCATATTTAAAAAAAAGTTTAAGGCAGCTTAAAGTTGGATCATGTCCTGAAAATGTCCCCATTTAAAATTGTAAGTATTGCTATGTTGATATATTACTGATTTTTTTTTTTTACTCGGTCTTTTTCTACAATTATAAGAATCAAATGTCAAGATCTTACTTATTCACAATTCAGTAACACAGCAATAGCAATGTGTGTTTTTGATATTTAGAGAAATATACAATATACTTGATTTGGGTACTCTTTTTGGCACAGCTAGGCTGAGCAGCTTAAAGGAATGTGCATAGAACTGGAAGTCAGAAACTTCTGTTTGTGTCAGACTTGCTATGTGGCCTGAGGCAAATTGTATCCATTTCCCCTTCTGTAAAATGGGGATCATATAACTTACTTTCTTCCCTCAGAGGGATGTAGTGAGGATTAATTAATGTTTGTATAGCGCTCTGAAGATGGAAATCTCTTCTATATACTAGGTGGTATTATTTTCTTATACGTGCATATCTGTAATAGCTATTTCACGTTAACATGAGATTAAAGTTATTTCAAAAGGAAAGTCCTGCCCTTGTTCACAGCCTTTGTGTTATGTCTTGAAGCCTGAATTTTCCCTATAATTGTGCAATTATTTAATCCAGCATGGGCTATGGAAGCAACCAGCCAAAGTATAAACAAGAGATGATGCCGACCGATTGATTAATGTGACTGTTATCAGAAATACTAAGAGGCCCAACAGAACACATCTCCAAGCCTGCCAGAAATGCTAGACACATCCTGATGTGCCATCAGTGGAGCAAAGCAAAACACCCGTTGTGTTGGGGAGGGTGGGCGAGGTTAACACTAAAATAACAGAATTTCATTTTAGTAGCAGGTGGAGTTAGGGGAGAAAGGCCTTCCACTAATGTCTGTTGTTTCAGTAGCTCCATAACTGTGCTGGTATCTCTTAGTAAAAACTTCCTGATATTTCCCAGCAAGGGAAAAGAAGGGGAGAGACAAAGGTTAAGAACATGTGAGAAGTATGAACTCCCACCCTTCAGAACAAGTATGAAATTCTTCTTGCCATTGTTGAGTAGACCAAAGGTGAACATGAATCCCTGTAGCCTAAACGATCTCATTAGACTGTCAAGGTGACAGCTTCTGGTTTGATTGTTACTTCTTCATGTGTATGCTATTTAAGACATTTAAAGCTTGTTAGTTATTTCTTCTTTCCATTTAGGTGGAGTGATTAGGCTCTCTCATACATTACAGTGCTGTTTTTCTTTAAATATATTTATTAGAATTTAACCTGGCATGTTGGGGGCTTACAGAGAAAAGCTGTATTTTTCATGATTTACATTTTGATTTTTTTAATGCAGAGCAGATTGGACAGGAAATGTTGGAAAACCTGAGCCAAGACAGAGAGAAGATCCAGCGTTCTCGGGAAAGGGTAAGTTTGACGATAAAGAATTGTTGTTGTAGGGTTTTGTGTGCTTTGGGCAAGTTCACTGTGCAAGCAGAAATAATCCAGTACATTGATTAAAGCCTTAAATAAGTCAACTATTATATCACAATATGTAATCACCACCCATCACTACTTATTAAAAAGTAAAAGTCCAATATGGGCCTGATCCTGCAAACTCTGACTAGTACAAGTAGTCCCATTGAAGTCAATGGGTCTGCATTTGCAAGGAAGAAATTGGCCCCAATCCTGCAATCAGACCTGATAAATGTGTGTCTTGGAATTTTTTCAAGCCCAATTTGTTTTTCAGTTTCTTCCTGTTCCCGCCTGTAGCAAGGTCAAGAAGGAATGACATTTTCCTAGGAAGCTGACTGGTGAGCCTCCAGTCATAAGCCATCCAAAGACCTTGTAATAGACCCAGACCAGTTGGGAACAGCAGAGTAGCAGAAGGGAGATATACTGGCCACTGGATAAGTAGTTTTCTGTTCCCTGAGTGACCAGAGCAGGGGCTGCTCCAGGCTAATAGACCACCTGACTCCAATTAACCTGCTAAGAGTCAGGTGAGGCAGTTAAGCACCTGACTCTAATTAAGGCCCCTCTGATGCTATAAAAGGGCTCACTCCAGTCAAGACAGGGGGAGCCAGGGAGCCAGAGGAGAGGAAGTGTGTGTGAGGAACTGGGAGCAAGAGGTGTGCAAGAAGCTGAGAGTGAGTAGGCGTACTGTTGGAGGACTGAGAAGTACAAGCGTTATCAGACATCAGGAGGAAGGTCCGGTGGTGAGGACAAAGAAGGTGTTGGGAGGAGGCCATGGGGAAGTAGCCCAGGGAGTTGTAGGTGTCCTGCAACTGTACCAGGAGGCACTCTAAACAGCTGCAGTCCACAGGGCCCTGGGCTGGAACCCGGAGTAGAGGGCGGGCCCTGGTTCCCCCCATACCTCCCAACTCCTGATCAAACACAGGAGGAATTGACCTGGACTATAGCTTCTACCAGAAGGGAAGGTCTCTGGACTGTTTCCTGACCCACAGGGTGAATCTGTGAAGCGAGCAAATCCACCAATAAGCGCTGGACCCACCAAGGTAGAGGAGGAACTTTGTCACAACCGGTTGTCAGAAATGGAAGACCTCAAATTCCTAGTACTCAGTCCCATTATATGCCTCTTTGTTACCGTTTTCAGGTCTCCATTAGATCCAAATGACAGCATATGTCTGTGGCATGAGGTCCACTTGAAGGTTGTGATCTTAGCTCACATCTCTATGTATCCCATTTTCTAAATTGTTGTTAAAAGACCAAAGATGGAGGCCATTGTCCCTCAGTGGCCAATACCTTTGCACTACACATGCAGAGGCATCATGTTACAGAGCAAGGAGATAATAGACTTTTTCTATAGGACTCAGATATGACTGTGCTGGACTGGAATATTGCATTCAGTTCTTAGTCCCTCATTACTGAGAAAATATTGACTAATTGGTTGAATTTACTTATAGTAAAGTTTAAATGAGTTAGATGTATAGATAGAGGTATATAGCTTGGCTAAACATTAAAGATATTATAATAGTTTCCCTCTGTTTGAAAAATGTAAACTCCATAGATGGCAAAGAGTGCATTAATTTAAGATTGATATGGAGCATAACTAAAAATTTTTGGAATGATCTAAGAAATTAGATATGCAGGTTGCATATCAGGAAGAATATCCCACAAAGAGATTTACTAGACTCCCAAGGAAATGGCGGGAACCACATTGCGAGAGTCATTTAATTTACCAAGAGTGGGCAGGGTTCAGAAGAATAATGGGTTTTAGGGATTAATACAAAATTATCAGTAAAATAGACAAGATTTTCTAATTCCCACCATACCACTCAACTCCTTCAGTCCCAACACCTCATTTATTTTCTTCTCCCTTCTTTCTCCTATTATTTAAAATAAACAATTTTTAAAAACTTGTGCACTTGTATAGATTTTCATTTTCTGATCTCAAAGCACCTTCCAAAAGGAAGTACTGTTATACCCATTTTGCCAAAGGTCACACAGGAAGTCTGTCAAACCTTAACCACAAGATCATCCTTCCCAATTTCACAGAAAAAGTTAACAAAGTTTTTTCCCCCCAATGTATCCCAATGTATCTGTATGAATAACAGATTATTCAATATATGACCAAGCCATATTATTTGAATGTCCATTTTTATCTTCACTTGCCAGCCATGCTTGGGGTTTTAGGTTTGTACATCAACAGCTAATGACATGGCAACCAGCTAAAACAGAATTTTCTGGCTTGACGTAGCTGGGTTTTTTGTCATCAGTTGTTGCACTCATCGGTGAGCTCATGTATTAGGAGGGAAATGGAGGAAGAGCTATCTTGGAAATATTTTGTTTTAGAATAAGTGCATTTATGATTTGAAAATCTGTACGTTGGGTTTTCTGCCAATGCAGAAGAGAAGAGGTTGTGCTTTTACTGTTCCTTTAGGCTGTTTGCCTATTTGGTCTAACATTTCTTCTGCTTGTTTTTACCTTAGGAATATCAGGTCCTGACTGCCCGCATTTTGCTAGTGAACTTTGTCAGACCTGGATAGTGGCAATCTAAGAATCACTACCTTGAGCAGTGATTTTACCTTTCAGGTTTGCCAAACTTCTCCAGCAAAAAGAGGGAAGTTAGGACCTGATATTTAAAGGTAAAAAGCAGAAAACTTCTTTTTATAACAAAAGGAAGGAGGGAAAACACCATATTACCCTCCCCCCTGACCTGCTGTGTTTGAGCCTATCATTACACGTAATAAAAGAGCAACTGGAAAGCACACACATTTGCTTACATTGCCTTTTCATTCAAAGTGGGGGTGTGGGAGTGTCAATTATTCCTATCCTTCTACTTTGTTCTTCTTTAGTAGCATTTAATTAAATAATATAACCACAAAATAATTCTGTAAAATATTATATAAGACATTCATAACTAAAGGTCCTATCTGGCAGTCATTTACTACTAAGTGTGGTGAATGCAACTACTCTCAGTGGTGAGCATTAAACATGATAGTAAATATTTGCAAGATCAGAAAATGGAAGCTGTTCTTAATGCACCTTATGTACTAGGTATTCAATAGGTACTGTTGGGTGTAACTTATGATAGCAAAAATTCTTCATTATCTGGAGATTTCCGCTTACAGTTGCCCTTTTACTTTTTATGGATTTATAACGCAGAATATGTTTTGTCTCCCAAACTGAAGTCTCTAATAGCAGTAAGGCATTGATTGTCCTACCTGCTGAATCATCAGGCAACCCATTAAATCTGAATTTATAATGAAGAGGTAAATGTTGGATGAAGTGTGGTAAAATTTAGAAAATAAATATATATATACCCGTCTCCTTCATGAACTCTCCAGACAAATCCCCTCTCTTGTGGTTAACTGTCACTCTGCTACATGAAACATGGAGGCATTCCAAGCAGCCTTTGGGAGGTGCAAGCTTCTGATATAAAGACCTAAGTAATCTAGAACTGAGGGTATAAAGATTCCCCACCAACACAGTCCCTCAGTTCCTATTTTTGCACCTGCTTAAGCATGTTGTAGAACAGTCTTCTCTCATCAAGTGGGGGGGGGGGGGGGAAACTAACACATTTTCTAGTTTCCCTTTCACCTTCCCCTTTAGATTTCAACTGCACTGTGTCTCTGTACATGTGTGTCTCTATAGTGTTTTTATTCTTGTTCCCCTTCAGAGAAAATTGTTGTAGTTTACAATGCATTTCAAAGAAGGGCTTGCTAGAGTTGTTAGATTTTGCTGAGCTTTATTCCTGATTTTGCTCTCAGTGCAGAAAAGATAGATTAGGAAACAAGACCCGATGTCTGAGGAGGTTCCTTCCCATCTGATGTCTGATACTGAAATTTAAGATATGTGCTTTTTACAATGGTAAAATAACCAGGATTAACCAGCAAATTTGTTGTCTTGTCTGTCTGTGAAGAAGACAGTAGAGGTGTGCAGATAGCTGAGTTTTTGATTCACTGGCAGTTCCAAAAATTGAAGGAAAAAAATACTCATTTCGGGTCACCCTGAAACATACATTTTTGGGCATTTTCAGTGAATAGAAACTTCCAAAAAACAAAAAACAGTTTTGGGTCGTACTTGATGTTTTGTTCAACCCAAAATGAAAGGTTTGTTTTGATTTTAGGCATTTTTAACCATTTTCTTAAAAAAACAAAAACAAAGGAAACCTGGTGATAGATTCCCAAGGGGACCTAGGCACTTCACAAAACCAAGGAGGAGAGGCCTCCGTGGTAGTGCCCCACTTCTTATATCCAGTAGACCAGTGGTTGGGGCACTTTGCTGCAATGTAGAAGAACTAGGTTTGAAATCCCCTCTCTGGAGCACAGACTGCAACCCGAGTGCCTTAAGCACCAGGCTATTGGCTATTCTGGGGTAGCTATTCTCCAGCTATTCTCTGGGCTAGTCTCTCTTAGTCTCTCCTGTTTGAGTTGTTTCACTTGGTATAAATACTTAAATATTTATTAGGCCAGAGAGATAGTGAGACTGACTCTATAGCCTCCCTTTTCTTGTACTGAAAACTGCTCTTAAATCTGACATTTGCCTAAAATGCAGTATTTACTATAGAGCTCTATAACAAGCAAGTTAATTAAGTTCAGTTGGATATGTAGTGTTGCTGAGCACTGTTAAACCACTACCTTTTTTCCACCAAAGGGGTGGGAAAAGCTATTATAATATAATTATAATATAATATATATAATCTCATATACACCCATCTATTAGTAGTTTGCACAATCTGTAAAGTGTTTTGGGATCCGTTTCAATTAAAGTTGCTATAAACTGTAAGACTAGTTCCTACTTTCATATTTAAAATAGGTAAAACTTTGCTGTAGAAGCACTATGGAAATATTTTAAAGATGTAGTTTCCACTGTATCAATAATATGACATTGTTCTGTGATATGGTTTTTCCTTCAGATTGCTTTGTCTGGAGCATCTATGAAAACAACTGAAAGAATAGTATGTGAAAAAACAAGAAAAGCTAACCCTTTGGGTATCTCCTCATCCCTTGGTACCCTCATTTAACTCCCAGTAACATTCATAGGACAGATACACACAAACGACACGCGCACACACACCCGGAAAATATAGATACCAATCTGCAATGCATTTTATTCCTCAGATCTTTATTTGTAGAGCCTTTGCTTTTTGTTACATCCACTGTTGAATCTTTCACAGATTTCATCTTTATGTAAGGGAAAAAATCTACACTTAAATTTCAGAGCTTTACTAGAATTGAATGCGAGCTAAAACTGAGGAAGATTAAACCAATATACAATAGAACTCTCTGCTGTTTGTACTTAATGGAGTGCATGTGTTTTTTGTTTTTTTTTTTTTTAATATAACCCTCTTCTCCTCAGCTTAGAGAAACAGATGCAAACTTGGGGAAGAGCTCCAGGATCCTAACCGGAATGTTGCGAAGGTAAGGACAAGGTAGGGATGCCTCTGTCTCTATCTGCTTTATTATTTTTTAATTATATCTCAGCATTTGGCTAACTTGCATGGTTTTTTTCCCTCACAATCCAGTACGCAGAATCTCTTGAAACTAAATATTGATGTTGGCAGAAGCATTCACTGAGGAAAAATCAGATGAGAGGGAGTTTTACCATAGGAGTTTTGCACAAACTAGGAAAAGAATTTAGGTTGGCTATAAAATAGTTCTCCATTGTGTAACGCCGACAGACCCTGGTTGTCGGCAGGCGGGATTGAACCTGGGACCTCTGAAGCTTAGTGTTTGAGCCTCTACTGCATGAGCTAAAAGCTAGATGGCCATTAGCCAAAGCTGTAGCAGACTCATCAGTCTGTAGCTGGGCTAGGTGTCACTAGAGGGGAACAGAGCACAACACCAAACAGGATAAGTACAATTGCATTGGAGGTGTGGCTCCTTTGTTGAACTATTTGTCATTTTTTTATCCTATTCTAAAAATAGTCTGTTTAATGGAGATACAGCACCCATTATTCCTGGGTATACAGTTGGGTGTTTTAACCTATTAGTTTAAATTTGATTGTTTTATATTTATAACACAATTTATATTCAGAGCATAATTTAAAATAATTCATTCTAGTTTGAACATACTAGGGAGACACCCTTTTTAAAACATTGTGTTTTGAGCATGCTTCTCCTGTGTGGTGTAATATTATGGAAATGTATCCTTGGGATTTAAACTGAAGTGTGAAGAAAAAAATTGCAACATCCTAAAAATCTACTTGGGATTTTAGGGAGGATGAGAAAGATATTCAGTGATTTCCAGCCACCTTGAATTTAAATCAATACCTTTACCAGAAAGCTTGTTTTAGCCAATGGAATCCTTGGACATAGAGTTATCTATTCAGCAAAGCAGTACACTTGTAGCACTATGATGTCTGTATTTCTAGACTTATAGTTGGCTCCATAAAGAATAGTCACCCTAATTATAGGTGGCATTGGACATGCTAGGAATGATACTTTTAAGGAATAGGTTATTCATAGAATATTCCGCAAGAAGTTGATATGAGCTGACCCTTCCTAAGTTGCTCTTCACAACATGCAAGCCTTTTTGTAGTGTGTATTTGTTTAAGCCAATTTGCTTTTTTAAAAAAAATCCTAAGTTTTAGCTAAGTTAGCGATTAATCGCTAGCCTCAGAAAATATTGGCAAACGGAATTTTATAAGTTATTCTTCAGTGCAAGCTTTATCTCTCCATAAGTCTCCTTCAGAAAATAGCTTTCTTAGTTCCTTGTATACCCAGCTGACAAAGATTAAGATAACTGCACTTCGTGCCTCCATTTCACAGACTTCTCACATTTCCAACTCTGAACCATAACATACAAAACTCTGTGATTAAGAGTAATATGTAAATGACACAAGCTAAATTCAAAATCCGTGGAGAAAGGAAGTGGCAATTGAAAGAGATGCTTCAGTGCTTGTAGACAATATAAAAAAAAAACCCATAGCCTCCCCAGGAAGGGCCCTGCGACATGAGCTGTAACGAATATTCTGCATATGTCTCCATTTTGTCAAATCTCATTAAAGGGGCTTCTTACTTTATGTCAATTGAGCTGTCCAAAAATCATTCATCATTTTTAGTGTAAAAAAAATCATGCAGTTATTTAAATAATATCATATTAATGTTAAAGTTCAGCTGTCATTTAATAGTATGGCATAATCAGACATAGCATTTAGGAAAAATAGTTTTTTCGGGCTTTACTTGGCTTTCAGGTTGGCAGATTCAAATAAGGATTTATGGGTTTCTAAACCAATGTATTTTTTCCATGTTTATGCTTGATGTAGCTCAGCCTTGTTTTTTACAGGACTCTGTAGTCTGTTATTTTCAATAAAATAAAGTATCTGCTCACATTGTGTTTGAATACATTTGCAAGTAATTTGAAGAGGCTGGAACAAAAACATATGCTGTAACCTTTGACTTTGTTTTGTGTTTGGGAATCACAGTTTGGAGTCCTAGTTTATAAGTGTTCCATAAACCAAATGAAAAATATGACCTTTGTGAAATATACCCGAGGCTCTGTTTTCCGACAAATGGATTATGTAGTCAAACACTAAAAAGACGTGTTTTTTGTATGTCAGAAGGGCAGTGGATTTTCTCTTTGTTAATAAAAAAAAAAAAAAAAAAAAAAAAAGGCCTAACTGAATCACCCATCTGGTTAAAAGGTTAAGATTTAGGCCAAGCAAATAGGGTATATCTGTGCAATTCATACAGATGAGCATAAGGAGTTGCCCATGTGGAGGTAATTGATATAGTAGGAGACGCTCTGAAAATTTTCTCAGGACATTATTAGCAAACAGGTAGTATCCAGGAGTGATATAATATTTCATGACTATAATGAAAAAACTGTCTAGCAGTATCCCAGCCTCAGCAGCTTCTAAATGTTGTTTAGCCATTGAGGAGCAATCATAAGAGATAAAAACAGGAAGTCAGCAAAGAACTACATCAGGTGCAGGTGTAGGAAAATAATTACCATAGATTGGCAGTTGGATCCTAATACTGCTTACCCCACTAAGTACCATACAGACATACACTGAATTGCTGGAACCAATGAAGAACAATGATGTAGGGCCATATTTCACAGTTATCAGATAGAAAAGATGTTGTTCAATTGAACACTGTAGTTGCTGCTATCGTGTATGAATCTGCTGTTACTCTTTGAAGTTGTACGCCTGCCTTAGTGGTTACAAATGTGATGTATTGAGTGTAATTGTTCAGATTTCTATAACTGGGAAAGGCCAACCATCCTCTTTGGTGAGCATGGTCAAATGTAGTAAGGAATTACATATTTAGAGAGGCTTATGAACCTCAATGCAGATTTATGCTCCAAACTGATGGTAAATACTTTTCAGCTGTATAGAAACTTTCATTAAAGGCGAGTAAACGTTATCCCTATTTTACAGCTGGAGGACTGAAATAGACACAGGTTAAGTGACTTTTCATAGCTCACACAGTGAATCAAGTGGCAGAATAGGAATAGAATTCCTTATCCCAGTTTGCTGCTCTAACCACTACAGGAAATGGCTGACTCATATGAATCAGAATTCATTACCTACTGCTAATTTGGCACAAATAGCTGCATGTGGGTATTCAGATGAAGAGAGATCTAGGATGAATGTTTAAAAACTGTCTCCTCACTTAAACTAGAATGTAATCCGTCTTCATTTCCAAATATGCAGGTATTTTCAGTATCCTGAAAAGAACATAGACTGAGACTGCATCTAAAATGGCATATTGTATTTAGACAGTTCAGTATTCAGAAGATCAGCGAACTGATAGGAATTTGCGAAGATCAATCAAAATGACTAAGGGACTATTTAATTATTCATTTTGGTTGTCACTTATCCATAGCTCTCGGCACCACCCAAAATTTAATACAATGATAAATCTAAAATGTTCAATACACAACATTAGGCCAGCAAAATTCCAATTATAGTTTCCAGCTAACAGATTCTCACATAAGATAATGCAACTTTTCCAAATCGCATAATGAGGCCCCATCTGAATCCTCCATCCCTCCGCCTCCAACCTCCAACAGATTGAGGGAAAGGTATAAATCCCACCACACGTTATGAGAGCCCTTCATTTTGATAAACACAATTTCCCTGCCTTTCTTTTGTCCATGATCAAGGTCAATAGCCATGAAAAGCTTTAACAAAGATTTGGGATAACCTCTTTGGAGAGTCTCCAAGCCACACACAGCCTAATGGAAAACAAACAAAATCAAACAGTAGCCAAATAAATATTCCAGGTGTGAATGTCTCAATAGCAGATACATTTGGCACCAACTCTTCCTCTAAATTCATTTATTTCAGGAGATGTAGAATCCAAGAACTTTTTTGACATCATCATTATTAAGAAAAGTATCTAGTACCCTCCAAAATGACACATTGTTTTCCCTTGTAGAACATCATGGTTTCTGACCTTATGACTCTACCTTCTAATAATTCAGATTTTCATCTTCGGAGTCGTTATATGAGATATATTGGAAAACTCATGAACACATCTGCCCATATAAAAGGACCTTTTTTAAAATTTAATTTTAAACAGGACACAGTCATTAGCTCCAGCTGATAGAAATGAGGCAAAAAGTATACAAGTCTCAGGTGATAAATTATCTGAATTTCCAACACCTGTATGAATTGCCACCACTAGTAAAACCAGGAATAAGAAGTATTCTATCCCAGTGGTAAAGGTGGTTGAGTTTCTTCTTTAAGATTGTTCCCAGCAATATTTGGCTATAACTGCCCAGATTTCCAATAGCCAAACTTTCATCAACCCTTGGAACTCCAAAGGTTTTTAGTCCTACACTTATTTTTCAACATTCCAAAATTTCATTATATTTAATAAGTGCCCTGGAAACCCCCTTGAGAGTCTGCACCTCAGTTTGTGAATAAAATGTGCCGTTTATACAAATTGCTCTTGTTCCTGGCAGTTTTCAAATATTTCAATTGTTGCAAAGAGGACGAGTCTTTATTTATGAGATGAATCCAGCTTTAAGGAAATTGCCTCCCAGGTCTGACATGTGCGTCACCTCTACAGAATGATTTGGCCGAATGACTAGGGAGCAATGGATCCACCAGGCTCTTTTGCTTATCCCTTTGCTCTTTGAGACTCAAAAAATTAATTATGGTCTGCTCCACTTTCTCAGAAGTTCTTCCTTGGCTGCCTAGCCCACATCACCACTCTCACAAATAGCAAGAGAGATCATTCAAATACAAACAGCTGGGCAAAGGAGTTCCTCATTTACCCACCTTTGCTTGTTTCCATCCCAAAAGTCTTTCACAATCAAACTTTCTTTAGAGCAAAAGCCCTTCTCACTGTCAGTGCGAAGCTGCAGTAATTCTGATGGAAGCTTTTATGATCTCAAATGCACTGCGATAGTTCAATGTAAGATTAGGTCTGTCTTTATAACCCTCATTTTCATGCGTTTGGATAAGTTTTCCTTTCCAGCAGAAATTTTGCATGCTTTGCAGTGGCAATTTTGTTTTTGAAGTTTGAGTAGAATCTGTTTCATCAGTTTTCTAGTGCAGAAAAAAAAAAAACACTTCAAGGTGCTGTTCTACTCTGAAAAGTGATTTGAAATGGTACATTCTTGTGCAAATGTCTGCTTCCAGTCATGTATCTAGAATCACGTCTGTTTAATCCAGTGACTTATGCTTTGATTCAGCAAAGCACTTAAGCACATGCTTAACTTTACGCATGTGAGCAGTCCCCTTAACTTGAAGTAAAAGTGGGAGCTAGGGAAAGAGTTTTAACCCTTGGTCCTTTCCTTGGGCAACACAGCTATGCACTGCCCCATACTCAGGGCTTGCTGCAAAGTGACAAACTAGCCTATAGTGTTTATATTAAATGTATGTCATAAAATGCACAGGATGCATAACATGGGCTTTTAATGTTACTGTGAGAACATTACTTTTTGTTTTCATTTCCTGAATTTCAACATTTGTAATTTAAATGTTACACTAATGTAAATGTTTGTATTTTAATATTAAATTACTCCTTTGTGATTATGAAATATGCCGTCTTATCCAAATGAAACTGAAAAACTATGTGGCACAACTAATCACAAGGTACTCCTTGAATAATGAACATATTATTGCCCTATGTTATGCCAGAACAAATCTGAGAACTAATTACTACTGGTCATTCTAGTCATTTTTCCCTATTTTAACAGGCAGTCTTATTTTTTTGTTGAAGTGATAGGGAAAACATCTGGAAATCTTAAATGTAATGTCAGCATAATTCCTAAGGGTAAACATACTTCATTATTAGGAATTCCAACCAGAAAACATGTAAACCTTTGAGACTTGTCAAATAAAGGGGTAAAGTTATGCTAAGGATAGAGACATGTATCAGTAGTACTAAAAAGAAGAATTTTAAAAAATCAGTGTACTTTTCACTGGGTTTCGTGTTCTTATTTCAGATATGAAATGTTCTCTTATATATTTTTCAAGATGCATTTCTTGTAATTAATGAGCAGTTAACAGCCAGTTTTCAGGTCTTGCCATGCTTCCTGCAGACAGTATTCTGCATGTGTGGAAATGATAAAAAGCTCTTCGAAAATCATATTCTGCTTTTACTTAGCACAAGAAACACTTCCTATGAGCCCATTGTGGAAGTCAGGGTGCTTTTCTTGCATGGTGCTGTGCAAATGTCATGCCCTTTGATAGCAGTGGGCACTGAAGATTCTCCGCAGGAAATGCTCAGCACCACTCAGAATCAGGCCATATATGACAATTTCAGCAGTGCAAGCCATGCCCCTGAGGGTCAGTGTGTGCCAGAGTGTCCTTTGCAAAACCCCAATTTTTAGAGGTTAGTAATGCAGGGATAAAAATTTAATCGGAGGTTGAAATGAGGCAAACAAGATCTTAAAGAGAAAGGGAATTGATCTTTTCATTTTAATATTTTCAATACACAGGATAAAAAAGACTATGCATTTCCGCTGCTGAAATCTTGTTATGTTTGTGCCACGTCTTAGGCCTATCACTCACTTATTCAGGCAGAAGTGTGCAGATCACATGCTGGACATCTGTTTTATTTTTCAGTTTATTTTGGAAGACTTTTCCCTGGGTCCAGTTAACCTCCTGAGCCCATTATGGACATTACTTTCCACAACCTTCCTAGGATGTTCCCCCTTTTCTATTTTATGGGCAATGGCCTTTGTTCCCTCTTTTCCATTCCCCTTTTTAAATCCACTGGAATTACTGTCTCACTTGTTCCATTCCTGTTCTCCCACGGCGCTCCCGCCCACCCCCATCAACTTTGTTCATCTGAACAGCTGGAAATGGCATTATCAAAAGCACAGTTACGTTTTTTGAGAAGGAGCAGGGTCTTAATGGATATTACTCCACACTAGATCATTCTAGACTACATATACCAAGAATAGTTAAATAGGTTAAATAGCATACGACCCCTCTAGTTGCACTGTGTTTGAGATATGCTAACTGTCACTAAGAGATTAGAGTTTAAAAGAAGACAATAAAGTTTATAATATTTTGTTATGGGAGTGAAGCAAAAGGCATTTCATAGTCAGCAATGACATCCCGTAGCCAAAATAAGTGGCATATGCCATAACTGTAACATCATGGAAAGTCATAGCTCATGGCAGCAAATTGGTGCAGTGCTTTCTCGCGGTGGGCATGATTAGTTTCTGTTCGGCTGAGTTCTCTCAGATGTGGTATTGTGAAGCAGTAAATGAAAATATTTTAAATGTTCATCAGATTGTTTATGCTATGAGGGCGAAGTAGGGAAACCACAGCATAAGCTGGAAGTGGAAATTGTTCTCGTAATTGGACACAACTCTTCTGAAGTCAGCAATGTTGTACCGATTAAGGCCAGCACTGAATTGAGGAACATGTTGTTTTAACACAACTCACACTGTAACTGCCACAGAACAACATATACCTACGGTTATACTTATTGCATATCAGGCAGTGTATTTAAGACATTTGTTTATAAACACAAAGTCCTGTTGATATAATCACAGCTGCATGAAATCCTGCCTTATCAGAGATTACACTTTGGTCTTCAAGTTAGTTGAAAGATGAGCAAAATCATATGTAGATAGACAGCATCTCTGTGACTGCATCTAAAGAGGCTCATGTGTTCTACCATGAGTGTGAAATAACTGGTGCTCAGGAAATATGTTTTTTCTGCCCTTCTCTGAGTCTGAAGGATATAAATATTTGGTGCACAAAGCTTAATTGTAACCTCCACTTTTCATCAAGTCAGCCTTATTTGTGGGATTTTTGGAGCATAGATGCAGAAGAAATCCATAGCTGTCCTAACATGCAACATTTAGGAGCTCAGATGTTGCCGAACTACAGTTTTGTGCACAGACTGCTACGAGGTTTGCAAATGCAGGGACTATTTAATTTGTTGGCGTTATGCATTTGTATATCTGAGCTCAGGAATTGGCTTAAGATGAGACACAATGGGTAAGAATATTGAATTTCCATTGTTTGAAATTTCAGTATGAAGAGAGGAGTGAGACAGAAAATAGGAAATTGACCAAAATTTGAAAGGTGAAATCTGTTAGATATTTTAAATATTTAAAAAAAAATGTATGCCGTGTTGTTGCAGCCATGTCGATCCTACGATATTAGAGAGACAAGGTAGTGAGGTAATATCTTTTATTGGACCAACTTCTGTTGGTGAGAGAGACAAGCTTCTGAGCTTACATAGAGCTCTTCTTCTGGTCTAATTTAAATAAAAAAAAAAAAAATTACCTCACCCATCTAGAAAGGGAGGAAAAAATATTGTCAAGAATTACAACTATTTTTCTTATGAAGCCATTTGTCTACATTGCACACTGTTCTGCTTATTTTGGAAACAAGTAGAAGAGAATAGGGATGGTGTTTAGTAGGCAGAAGACAATCCCATGGATATTTTGTTGAGTTCCATAATTTGAAGAACCTGATTTAGACATTATGGGTGTGATTTCCAAACATGCTCAGCATTCCTCTTAATCTGTTCCCATTGAAGTCAATGGAAGTTTTATCATTGACTTCAGTAGAAGCAGCGTTAAGTCAGAATTAGACTCTGGTTCTGATCACACACTGGTTTAAAGGACCAAATCCACTAAAAACAGTGTAATCTTCACACTGATGAAAAATTGGTGTTAGATCAGAATCTTACCCTTATTACCTAGCATTTAAGAGCTAGTTTTCATTTTTAATTCATTTCAGTTTTGCTATGCTGAGATACGGTAAGGGATAAAATAAAAAACAGTCCTATAGGGAAGAATTCAGGATTTAGAGCAGTGGTCTCCAACCTTTTTATACACAAGAACATTTTTGGAATTTAAGTGCGACCCAGAATCTACCCTGCCCCTTCCCCGAGGCCCCGTCCTGCTCACTCCATTCCCCCTGCCTCCATCGCTCACTCTCCCCCACCCTCACTCACTTTCACCAGTCTAGGGAAGGGATATGGGGTGCGGGAGGGGGTGAGGGGTGCAAGCTCTGGGAGGGAGTTTGGGTGCAGGAGGGGGCTCCCGGTTGGGGCAGAGTGTTGGGGTGCAGGAGGAGGTGCAGAGTGTGGGCTCTTTGCGGGAGTTTGGGTGCAGAAGGGGGCTCTGGGCTGGGGCAGAGTGTTGGGGTGCAGGAGGGGTTACAGGATGCTGGCTCCAGGAGGGGGCTTAGGGCTGGGGCAGAGTGTTGGGGTGCAGGAGGGGGTTGGGGTGCAGGAGGGGGTTGGGGTGCTGGCTCCGGAAGGGGGCTCAGGGCTGGGGGTTGGGGTGCAGGAGGGCTGTGGGCTCCCGCCGGGTGGCACTTATCTTAGGCGACTCCCAGTCAGCAGCGCAGCATACCCCTCCGGCCCCGGGGGTGGGGGGATCACATGGCTCTGCGCTGCCCCTCCCTGCAGACACCACCCACGCAGCTCCCATTGGCTGCAGTTCCCCGTTTCCAGCCAATGGAAGCTGTGGGGGCAATGCTTGCAGACAGGAGCAGTGAGTGGAGACCCCCTGCCCACCGTGCGGGTGCGCTGGCCGCGTCCGGGAGCGGTGCAGGGCCAGAGCAGGCAGATAGCCTGCCTTAGCTCCGTTGTGCCACCAGACTTTTAGCGGCTGGAGATCACGATCGACTGGCAGAGACTCCAGGATCGACCAGTCGATCTTGATCTGCCGGTTGGTGACCACTGATTTAGAGTATAGGGTTTTCACTTGAGTCAGTTAGGAGAGAAAAATGGGGTATTGTTCTAAAGCCAGGGCAAAATCCTGCCAGCTTTACTCAAGTGAACAGTTCTTACACCTCGTATTCTTCTTGCTATCAATGGGACTACTCTTCACTAAGGGTTACTCATTTGAACAAGGATTTGCAGACTCAAATGGTGACTCTGCTCAATGAAATCAACAGCCAAGCAAAACAAGATCAGTTGGAAAAAGCTGGTTGCAGATAAGATAGTAGTGCTGTTATGGTAGAACTTATGTCCTTGAGCAGCATGTGTAGATGTATTGGACTGGACCTTTGAGTCATGGGGAAGAAATGTTCACACATTACTAACCTGCCAACCAGCTGTCTGAAGAATAACAAAGCCCTGAGTTAGAAAATGGGGTCTTATAATGTGAAATTGTTTAGTCTGCTTAGTGGTCGGGGGTATGAGGGTTTGATTATTTTTCCTGTGTCTTAGACATTTTCCACCTTACTGTGGAAGATTTGGTTCCGATCAAGAAGGCCTATAAAAGTCACAATAGGATTTAAACAACAAATTTGAGGGACATGGGAGAACTTCTTTAAATTTCACTCCTACCGTTTAAACTACTGTTTATAATATGTCCATAATACGGCTGTAAATCTAGAGTAACTATTGAAATCAATTGAGATATTCCAGATTTACACGAGGATAATGAGAAAATGATTTAGTCAAAAGACAGGTTTCAGAGTAGCAGCCGTGTTAGTCTGTATCCGCAAAAATAACAGGAGTACTTGTGGCACCTTTGTTAGTCTCTAAGGTGCCACAAGTACTCCTGTTATTTAGTCAAAAGAGAGAATCTTGCCACATACTTGTCTGAGACAAACTCAGATTGTAAGCACTAATACTCCTTTTCTCCTATAATTGGGTTCATTAACTCGGGTAAAAAAGTGGCCTTGTCTTCCAGTAGACTCTTATTAATTGCTGTTTTTTGAGACAGCTGAGAAATAGTAGAAGCAATATGAATAGTTTATGCTTTTGTACCTGGAAACACAAGGGGTCAGACCCTCAGCGTGATGGTGTAAATCATTAGTTTGAAGTCAGTGGTGCCCACAGATTTATACCAGCTGAGGGTCTGACTCATTTTTTTAAGTAATTGATTTATAAACATGGTTTTGGGGTTTGTGTCGCATTTTACTTGGAATATTATACAATTATATGTGCTAAAGAGTTGTGTCTGTGCACAATTGCTCAGAATTGGTATTCCTATGCTCCAGCTGAGGAAAATAGTAAAGGAGTTTTTCAGTGACCTGTGTGCGTTCTGCAAATATTTACTTACTGTGTTGTGAATGCTAACATGGTTCACCCAGAGGATCTCTCTATGTAGCATTTATCATCTAATAGCTTTTGTTTAACTTGCACTTGGCAATAGTAAAACAAATTGCATTATCAGCCCAAGAAGGGCACTTTAAGCATTTGGATTGGATTTTAGATGAAGTGGGACTTAAAGCACCTTCCAGCACTGGACAGTTACGTCTTTGCCTTGCCCTATCCAGAGGATCAACTGGTTACTTAAGATTGGAACATCTGTGGCCAAATTCTTTCCTTGAATTGCACTGCTCTGCTTAGTCATAATTTGAACCGAAAGCCTGTTTGTATATCCTTCATTAATGATCTGGATGATGGGATGGATTGCTCCCTCAGCAAGTTCGCAGATGACACTAAGCTGGGGGGAGAGGTAGATACGCTGGAGGGTAGGGATAGAGTGCAGAGTGACCTAGACAAATTGGAGGATTGGACCAAAAGAAATTTGATGGGGCTCAACAAAGACAAGTGCAGAGTCCTGCACTTAGGACGGAAGAATCCCATGCACTGTTACAGGCTGGGGACCAACTGGCTAAACAGCAATTCTGCAGAAAAGGACCTGGGAATTATGGTGGACAAGAAGCTGGATATGAGTCAACAGTGTGCCCTTGTTGTCAAGAAGGCTAATGGCATATTGGGCTGCATTAGTCGGAGCATTGCCAGCAGATCAAGGGAAGTGATTATTCCCCTCTATTCGGCACTGGTGAGGCAACATGTGGAGTATTGCGTCCAGTTTTGGACCCCTGCTACAGACAGAATGTGGACAAATTGGAGAGTCCAGCTGAGGGTAACAAAATGATTAGCGGGCTGGGGAACATGACTTACGAGGAGAGACTGAGGGAACTGGGGTTATTTACTCTGCAGAAGAGAAGAGTGAGGGGGGATTTGATAGCAGCCTTCAACTACCTGAAGGGGGGTTCCAAAGAGGATGGAGCTAGGCTGTTCTCAGTGGTGGCAGATGATAGAACAAGAAGCAATGGTCTCAAGTTGCAGTGCGGGAGGTCTAGGTTGGATATTAGGAAAAACTATTTCACTAGGAGAGTGGTGAAGCACTGGAATATGTTACCTAGGGAGGTGGTGGAATTTCCATCCTTAGAGGTTTTTAAGGCCCGGGTTGACAAAGTCCTGGCTGGGATGATTTAGTTGGTGTTGGTCCTGCTTTGAGCAGGGGGTTGGACTAAGTGACCTCCTGAGGTCTCTTCCAGCCCTAATATTCTATGATTCTATATTGATATGCTTGTTTTTGAGCAAATAGGCGGTACATTTAGAAATCTTCAAAGCACTGTGCACACTTATGATGATGTAGAAATAATAAATTTAAACAGGGGAGGCTGTTTTAAAAATGTTCTCATGCCTTAGATATTGGAAGGCATATGGTTCACTTTATCCTTACAGGGAAACTACTTTGCTGTTTTCAGTCACCACTATATTTTTTAAATGTAGTTTTAAGTGTGAATGGTACACATGTGTTGATTGTGAAGGTACCGTTTTTTCAGTTCAGCCTTAAGCTAATTACTAGTAGTGGCAGTGAGGCCTTGTACTTCATTTGTGAGCAGCTATTTATAATACTGTACCAGGATAAAGCAATGCTTTACATTGCCGTTTTACCACACTATTACACCATTGTGTTTTAATCCACCATAGGTGAATGGAGAACTTTAGCCGTCTGTTTTATTTAATGATATAATCAGTAAACAACGTATGCACTTCACGCATTTGGCCATTAAAGACGGCCCATATTTTTGGACTGAACGTTTCCATTGTAAATTGGTGTATTCACATATCAGCTTGTTTCTAGTTTAAAAGGCTTGCTGTGTTCACAAGATGGTACAAAGCAAGCTCAGTAACAGCTCATACCCAGTGCAGGTGGTCCAGCTAGCTGCCACGTAGATCAAGTCAAACAACTGTGACTCTTCCTCTGACATGACAGTTAGTGAGACAAGGCTGGTCTTATTCCCATAAACAAGAAAGAGTTATAGACAGACATACATCATGAACTTATGAGGACAAAAGGGGGTTTCATAATCACCCAGCATCAGAAAGCCCAATACTGCAAACTACTGGAACATAAGCCTTTGAAATGACAACAAACATTTTATTTTATTAGATAAAATTTAAAGAAGGGGCTCGGAATTATTAAATTGCCCAGAGCTGTGGTTTTCAAACTTTTTTTTCTGGCGACCCAGTTGAAGAAAATTGTTGATGCTCGAGACCCAACGGAGCGGTGGATGAAGGGTTTGGGGTGTGGGAAGGGCTCAGGGCTGGGAAAGAAGGTTGAGGTGTGGGGGTGAGGGCTGTGGGGAGTTTGGGATGCAAGCGGGGGCTCTGGGTTTGCGGGACTCAGGGCTGGGGTAGAGGATTGGGACATGGGAGTGGGGCATGGGCTTACCTGCAGTGGCTCCCGGTCAGGGCCGCAGCCAGGGTGCTAAGGCAGGCTTCCTCCCTGTCCTGGCACTGCGGACTGCGCTGCGCCCCGGAAGCGGCCAGCAGCAGGTCTGGCTCATAGGCAGAGGTGCACAAGCGGCTCCGCGCGGCTCTCACCAGCAGGCACTGCCCTCCCAGCTCCCATTGGCCAGGAACCGGCCAATGGGAGTGTGGAGCCAGTGCTCAGGGTAGGGGCACTGCATGGAGCCCCGTGGACACCCCCCCCCCCCCACCTAGGAGACGGACGTGCTGCTGGCCACTTCTGGGGCGCAGTGTCAGAACAGGTTGGGACTAGCCTGCCTTAGCCAGGCAGCACCGCCAACAGGACTTTTAACAGCCTGATTGGCGGTGCTGACCAGAGCCACCGAGACCCAGTACTGGATCGCGACCCGCAGTTTGAAAACCACTGTACTAGAGTATTTGTGCCATGGAAATGGTCACTGATTTAAGAACCTTTGAGACAGGAAGTAGCCCTCTTTCGCAATCAGTTGAATTTTATTTTCAGCAATGTGTAAACAAAACAAACAAAACCCACTGCTTATACCAAATAGAGTGGCTGAGTGTTAGAAAGAAAGTAAAGGGCTTGAGGTTGTGATTTCCCCAAAATGTTTCCATAGTGATAGCCAGAATAAATAACTACCAGGTTTACATTAAAAGTTTATCAACTAGGTGCTAAGGAGAATATTTGTATCTACCAACACAAAAATATATACTTTTCAAGAAATGGATGAGAATCCAAATCCATCTTAAACTCTAAGAAAATGTATAAAATGTTCAGTTCTTTTTATTTTAAAGAGAGCAATGTTTTTAACAGTTTACATAGCTTCTGCTTAGGACATCCCTGTATCATGAAAATGCTTTAGGGCCAGATTCTCCTCTGGTACATATTGGCATAACTCCATTGACTTGGACCTACACAAATTTACATCAGCTGAGAGGATCTACCCCATTATAAATATAGTGATTTGCATATTTTCATAGACCTTCACTCTGTTTGCTGCACAATTTGCACACAAATATAAGGAGGTTGTGCTAATAGCCCCTTTGAAAATGTGTCAATGCAACCCAGATCTTTCAAATTACTCTGTGCAGGTGCAAGGGTCTTCCCATGTGGATATCCATGCAAGATCAGGGCCTGAAATTGTATTGCTGTTAACTTTAAAATAACACCTTTCTTTCATGTCTCCCCTGCCATTTCTGATGCCATGAACTGAATCTGTGCAAAGGATGAACCAAATATCTTTAAGGTTCTTGTTAACCTTGGGTTGATCCTGCTTTCACTGAAATACCTGACAGGATTCCAACTGATTCTTTTTATTTTTTCATGATTATTTTTTTTTAATTATTTCTAAAGATTTGTCCTCGTCTCCAGTGTGAAAATTCGACTGGCTGTAAGCAGTGAACGGTTAATCAAAAGAAGTGATTCAAGCTAAATGAGTGAGGTTTCAAGGCCCAAAGGATCAGGGCCAACAGTCAAAATGACTAACACAACCCAGTTGCTTAACAAATATTGTTGTCTAGTAAAGATGGAGCAGAATTATACGCCATCAGCTTACCATACTTAGGGGCAATCTGTTACAAAGGGAACCGGCTACCTTGTAGGTCTCACTGTATTTTACACTAATTAAATTATTTACATACATATAAAGAAGCCAAAGGTGAAAGTTACATTACTACATGACAGATTGAGATTTCATTTTTGCTTTCTATTGCTGCTTATTTCTGTACTGACAGATACTACATATATCCTCAATAACAAAATTTCTTTTAATTAAAAAAAAAAAGTGTTCACTTTCTATTCTCTATGGCTAACATGAAGGCATAGCTTTTTAGGTCTTTTAATCTGTTTCAAGGCCAAGCTATTTATATGAGGGCGGTTTGTGGGGAGGGGTTGTTTAGTTCTTTTTTTCCTCTCCATATTTATAGAGGGAAAAAAGGATATTTTATTTATTCACTAGATTCTTTATGTTGCCTCGAATTGCAGGGATAAAGTATTTTCAAGCTTATGGATGAAGAGAAGATAAAAGGTCTCATTTTATGAGCCATTATATACGCTTTTTAAGTATAGTTTTCTCGTGGCTAAAATGTTTAAAATAAAACAGTACTCCAGTGTTACTTATGTAGGCTTTTTGTAACCATATTTCATGTAAGCTAGATGCTACACTTATGCATGTTTGTGTGCGTTTGATAGCATGTTACCTTCCAATTTTTAACTGTAGAAATTATTTCACTATTGCTTTTTTTTTTAAGCTTGTAACACTGTTACTCAGTTTTTCTCCTGAACTGGAGAGCAGAATCAAGAAACTGGCTCAGTTGTCTTGTAAGAGAAAGGATGGTCTCATGGTTAAGGAACTGGGACTAAGGAGATCTAGGTTCAAATCCTGTGTAAGCTTGGGCAAATCATTTCCTTGTGTCTCAGTGTCCCATCCATAAAATGAGAATGCTACTACTTCCTGACCTCAAGTGCGTTGTGAGGATGAAAATTCATTAATCTCTGTGTGTTCTCACATCCCTAAGTGATGAGCACAATAGTAGATTCTATACATGAACAAACTAAATGGCAGTGTTGCTGACTCTGGTGCGAGGTTAGGACTGAGATGGATGTAGAAGGGGGTGAGAGAGAAACATAGAAAGAATTTAGACAAGGGTCTTTGTTTCAGACCTGCTGTTGGAAGGGACTGTGATACAACAATCAGTCCTTGAGCACACTGCTGCTAATGTAGGATTTAGATTGGAGGAGATGCTAAGTCCATGGTGCACTTTCAGCCTGTCAGATTACCTCATGCAGGGGCTGCTATTGGTAAAAATTCCAGCTCCACTGGCCTTTAAGATATTAGTTCGGGACATAAAGGTGGATAACAATATTGATGTGGGTTCAACCAATATATAGCTAATCCATACCAGGAGGCATAATGACCATGTATACACCAAAGAGTAGGGGTGCTATCCTTGGTGTTCTAGCCTAATTCCAGTATAGGCAATTACATTCTACCTATCTAAAATTCTTCCTGCCCATTCTATCAGAAATGGCATCCTTCTAACTGCTCCGAACTGTGATGTAATAATACTGGTTGCTGTTAAACAGCAGCTGCATTTCAAAAGTGAGCTATAATTTGTACAAACGTTTGTAAAGTATTTGGGGATCCTTGAAGATGAAAGAAAAGCTATAGAGGCAACATACTATTACTTATCACATAATACTGGAGTGGCTTTCACTCCATGAGCCTAGGTACTCAGGGGAGATGTGGAGGTGACACTTCTGGACTCAAGGACAAACGGATTTATGGAACAGTATGAGTAGCTTTCCTTTGCAAAGAGCACCACTATTGCAGTCATCCAGCTTGTATGGGGAATAAATACATAAAATAGTGATTTCTCAGAATGAATGATTATTGATCCTCATTGCCCCATTTGGACTTGGGAAGGTTCTGGAGAGAACCTGCTCTCACATAGCTGATGAATACCAGCAAAAAAAAATCTCTTAAACCCCCTTCCCACCAGCACTGCCTTGCCCTGAAAAAATAGAAACTAAATACAGTTTTGCTACAATAATTAGAAAAATAGCTATGAGGATAATCTAGGAATGCATCTAAATTTCTCAAAGTAGCATGCACAATAACTCTGTGGTTTGCAAAACTATTGTTGTTCCTTCTATAATCCAAAACTTTCCTTTAATTTAAACACATTCAAGATGTATATTTCACAACTATGTACACCTGAAAAATGTTGTATTGTGAGCCTGTTCTTTAGCCATCACTCCACATTGAGAGTAGAAGAGGGCTCAAATAGTAGTCACTGCTGGCGGAAATGGAGGTAGGTTGAGGGAGTTGGTAACACTGCGGTCTAGATGAGGTTTTTGTGAAGAGTTTTTATGGAACACCTCTAGCGCTGGTGCACTTTGCTGGTCGTATTTTAACAGTTGCCTTTGAATTATTCATGATTTATTAAAGCTGTACCAGCAAGCAATGGGCAAAATAAAATCCCACATGCCAGTTTCCTCAGAGGAATCCTCTTGAGGCATCTAAGTGATCAAATGAGATGAGCCATTTATAATTCTTGAAGTGGGAATTGTTCACGAGCTGTGTTGTTCCTTAGTAGCTGGCCAATGTTCTATTTGGAATAAGACAGAGTATACTGTTTGTGTGTGTGTCGTCTTACTTGTCTTCAAAGCACCTAGGACATTGTCAGCGTGCTTTTTAAATAATATACCTATATATATGCAAACACATTATCCACAATACCCATGGCAATATTTTAATAAACTTTATATTTTACTTTACACACACACTTTTATTTATTTATATATATATATATATATATATTTATTAAAAAAAACCATACCAGTAGTGTCCTAGGTGTTTTGCAGACCAGGAGATCGGCTCCCTGCCCCAAAGATGGTGCAGTAGAAATAGACAATATGTACGTGGGGTATGGGATGCTGTGTATGTTGAAAGAAAAAGACAGTGCTTCAGAACATTGATCAGCTTCTGTTTTAGGCACTGGTTGTGTGTGTTTAAAATTCTATTCACTGAAATGAATGGAAATGCTTGTTGCAAGTGCTCATCCTCTGAAACTGAAAGGAGGAGCAGGTGCACAAGATATCAGAGAAGTGCTCTGTTTGATAAATATAGAGAGCTACTCATATTGGAGTTTCTATTTTGTCCTCTTGCTCATTTGACCTAATTTAATACAGTTTTTATGGAAAAAATATTACTATGTTTGACCTGTATAATTGGTTGGGAAGCCTGTTAAATCTGGCCCTCTTCTCCTAAACTGTAAGTTCTAAGACCAGTTTGAGTTTGGGACCCTTGTAGCCTGCTTTCTTTGATCCATGATCTGAGAATATATAATCATCGTCTGAAGAGTTGGATTCCATTGTGACAAGGAAGGAGAGCGGTAGCTCTGAAGAACACATCTTCACATGGAAAGCCATCCTATCACTATTCTGTGGTTTTCATCACTCTTTCAGGGGTCTCTTTGTTCTGTGTTGTTACTTAGTTGGTTTTTCCTTATTTTCAATATTAATTTTTGTTAACATTTTTGGTAAAACCACCTGCAGAATAATCTTTTTCTTTTTGTATATTGCTATGTTTCTCTAGGCACTATTGCACAGGCATGAAACATAATCCTAGAAATCTTTCTGACTAGTGGGAAGCTTGAGATAAATATTGTTCTATGTTTAGGAGGAGTTGGTCTTTACATATTGACCATGCATGTCTAAATTCTGAGTAATACTTAAAAGGGACAATTGTCTCAAAACATTCCTTAGATTATTATTAGATTATTAGATATTTTACATTATTCAAACTGGAAAGTTATGTAAACATTTGTTTTACATCTCACCAATGAGCGGGTTTTATTTTTTGACCTTCAACTACCTAGGTCAGTGAAACAAGTTTGTTCACTTTCATTTTAAAGTGAGTTTCACTTTCCAGTTCTCATGCCTGGTAAGTACAATGCTTTTGTGTTTGGGTTCCTAGAAGTTTGGGGGAATGTATAAATAATAAGAAGAAAAAAGAAAGCCCACACAATTATTTTTCAAAACACCTCTGAAAATATTTTGTTACCTGTTGCTTTATCTTCACCACCTCCCGTTTTAAAAATACATAAACTCTGGGCTTATATTACTTGACAGTGACCTCTTAATAAACTAGTCTGGTAGTTAAAAGAAAAAATCCAGCCAGACTTAATATAAATTGTTTGTCACATAGTGAGAGTAGTTTGTACATATTCCATTACAGTGGCTACCATTCATGTCAGCATTTGCCAAAAGTTTCCACATAGAAGTGACATCTCTGAGACATCAGAGATTTTTCTGTATACATAGAAAAGGAAATACTACCACATCTCAGGTTCCACTGAGTAGTGACCTTTTGACAAACATTGACTTTTTAAATGGTGACTACTCTCCATACAAACTCAGATGAGTTGTTGTTTAGTTGTTTTTTCTCATCTGTTTTTTTTTTCATACAAAATTAAAGACATTTCAGGTCATGAACAGGTGTTGGGAGTCACAACCAACCTGCCCTTCCCACACTGCTAAATTATAGACAGATCTCAGCTCGGTGGGAGGAGGGATTGCACTGAGATGTGAAAAGGGCCATGAAGCACCAAGGTAGGGCAATTGAACTATGAGGCTAAGGAAACGTCTCCATCCACCAGAATGCTAGTAGCATTGAAACCCTTCTGTCATACATTTCAAAGCAGTGGTTTCAGACAGTAGTAACACTGGAACTTTTCTCGAATGCTCTTTCCCGCCCAACCATATTTTTACAATTAAATACTGAACGAGAATTCTTTTTTTCCCCCCTTACTTTTTCTCAATGTGTATCAGCTGATTTCTCTGTTGTTGTCTTGTTTGGGGACAGAGACAAGCCTCCTTTCAAGAAAGACAATTACAACATTGTTGTTGATTTCTTTATAGAAAACTATCCGTGTGATAAGGCGAACTCTCTGACTGCTTTCTGGAGAAAAAGGAAATGCAAATTGTTTTAATTGAAGGCAAAATCCTGCTCTCTGCTGCACAGGTTAATGAAAGAAAAGAGAGGGCAGAGGAAACCTGCTTCTCTTACCACACGCCCAGTATAACAGGATTGAGTGTTGCTTGCAAGGATACTAGGGAGGGCCCCAGATTTCAACACCAGACAATGTACCGCAGTCCCAAGGGAACATGACTTGCCTGCTTGGGGTGTAGCTAGGCCCCCAGCCTCCAACACTTTTGCTGAGGTTAGCAGCATGCGCTAAAACGGATGCATAATGCTCCTTTGGGGCAGCACTAAATTATGTTCCTCCACCGTTGTTCCCTTCTTTCCCCTTGCTGCCCTGAGCCATTTTGCCTTGCCCCCAGCAGGCTGGGTCATGTTCCTACCACAAGACTTGCACCTTGTCCATCCCCTTTCTACAGCTTCATTCAGTCAGGGCAGGGTTTTGTTTTTAGTTTAATCTTTCAATTTCAGATTAATTTATTTTGCTGGCTAACACTTTTTGATATCACCATTAATTAGAACTGCAATGTGGCTATATAAATAAAGTGACTTCTTTACTGCCTTAGCCTTACAAAATAGAGCCATCATTTGTAATAGCTTAATACAAATTCACAATAGCACTTTGTCCTCTTTCACATCACTTGCCAAACTACTACTGTTATGGCCACTGCTGTATCAGCTAGTTTTGCCACAACACACATGGATGCCAATATTTTTAATATAATATGAAACACACATTTCCAAGCAGCCCAGAGAGACATCTGATTATTAAATCCCTTGACTGTCATCTGGATTTTCATCAGTTCAGGTTTCAAAATGAACAAGTTGACAGTATTGAGATTCAAAGAAAAACGGGAAATAGTCATTTAAAGTAAAAGTATCCAAGAAAACTCTCCCCCTGAAGCAGACATGGAACAACAGAAAAAAGCAAAGGCTATGTGAAGGCAATAGGCTAGAGTTTATAATAGTGGTCATCAGTTGTTTGCTCATCTTTAGTGTTGTATTCTTTTTATAACAAAGATAATAAATGCTGCTTGTTTTTAGGCTTCTCATTCTCAGCTGTTTAGAAAAACTAAAAGGTTGGAACCTGCAGGCAACGTATTAAAACAAATGTTTCAGCATTATGCTTCTCGGAATGGTATTTAGTGTTATTGTTAATGATTGAAGCATTAGCATTTAATTGTGTAAAGTACTTAAAGTCCAATATTGCTAATTCTTTGGTTGAGTCCATTAATACTCAAGCATCTGTAAGAAATACATTGAAGTTGAAGAAGGCCATAAATGTTCCAGCTATAAAGAGCACCTAATGCTTTTTTCCCCCCAAAGCCTTTAACAAATTAATTTAAAAAATACCATGGTGAGGTGAATAGATAAAAGGCTTTCTTGGTTCAGTTGTGTTTGGTTTTTGCTTTTCTCCTGTAATTGCTGGGGTTGTTCATAAAGAGGGAACTAATGCCAAGCAGAAGAGGTAATTGCACAGTTCTGTTTTAGGATATTGTGAAACTTCTCAAGTTGACTTTAATAAAATACAACATCACCATTTCTCCAGTGAGGGATGTTTATTGCATATAATTCCTCCGTACACAGTTTGGCATAGTTGGCAGTCTTACTTAAGATATCTCCAGAACTGAATAAACATGGTAGGGGAGCTCACACAACGGTGCCTGTATTTTCTACCTGATTCCAGCCACCATCAGGATCTCATGTAAATAATCACTATAATTTCACCACCCCATATGAAATAGGAAAAAATCAAATTGAGCACTGTACTTTCAATTACCCTTGTCTTGCATTAGGTTCCATGCAGAGAGAGACTTGCATCTGCACTAATTCATACTGGGGTTCTAACATTGCAAGGGTCTGTCCCCAGCATAGAGAGCTGTATGTATGTTCACGTGCCTTCCCTTGATATCAGTAGGAGTTACTCATACATAAAGACTAGAATAGACCCAGAAACCTTGTATGTTTTTCAGTTACTGTCAAATTGTGATGCAAAATCTTCTCTCTTCGTAACTTTTCAGGGCATTGCTTTTTATGTAATTACATAGTGCCTTTTTAGTACCAAAGAGTCCAACACTTTCTGGGGCTTTTTTATCGGCGTGTTACAGGACCCTTTAGTTATAAAGTCATTAACTATGAAAGATGCTAATACGTAGTCAAAAAGAATGCTGTTTCCACTAGTGATGAGCCCAAAACCCCAGTTCTGGATACCTCCCATCTTTGGAATTTGCATCCAGATCTGAATTTTGCAGCTAGACTTATATATATGCCAGTAATGGGCCAAGCTGAAATCTGAGCTAGAAACATCCCCAAACTTGTGAGTATTCCAAGTCCATATTCATATTTTGAAGAATAGACACATCTCTACTCTCTGGGGACTTAGTAAGTCAATTTCCAATGGAAGGAAGAGCTTATTTAATTTAAACTGAAATAAAGGGTATTGTGCATCATTAAATATTTATTTAATGTGTTAACAAGTGTAGCACAGAACAGAAGCAACATGAGCAGAGGAAGCACAGTCTTTGCCCCCATACTAACTTGTTTTATCCCTGATCTGGGATATAAAACCAACTCTAGAAATGAGAAGTTAGCTCAGGCTCCAGACCCACTCAGCCCTGGCCCTCTGCTGATTCTGCAGTCATGGTATCGTTTCAAATCATACAGTAGCTTTCATTCTAAACCCTTATATATAGTTGACACTACCGTTTAGGCTGACGAGGCTACATTTTAAGACAAACCACAGGAAATGGCTTGGAGAGGTGGAGAATATTAAGAAAATATTGTAGTGCTGCCTTAGAAATAAAATTAAACACTAGTGACTCTGTTTTCCTGTACAATGTTTAAAGCAGAGGTTTTGATAATTTTATAAAAATATATTACAGTTATTGGACACAGATGTGCTTCAAAACATAGAGTTGTTTGTCGTAATAACAAAATGTGACATTTGGCATAACAAACTCCTTTAGACAAGGGTAGTTTAAGCGCTTATAAACAAAGCACTTTTTTCCCCCCAGTGTGCTTGAACAAATTGTATCCCCTTGATACTACTATTTTCTGTGTGAGCTTTGAGAGTGGAAAGTATTCAAGCCATTGTTTACGGTGGAATTTGTTTTAGCTGGGAAGTCAGGTCACAGCAGCAAAATCAGAAATAGTTCTTTTAATGCTAATGGACTGTATTTACTTTGGTATGTAGAGAATGGCAACAACAAATCATTAATATGAGAGATTGATAGTGCTATTCAAAATCTTTCATATATGCTCCATGAACCTCTGTTGCAAGATGAGGAAGAACAGTCCTTAACTTTAGTTGTTTGTTCTCGTCAGCTTTTTTTCCCCCTTGAAAAACAGAAGATTAAACTTTTTTTTTTAAATCCTTGCATTGTATAAATAACAGTTGAACAAGACACAAAGGAATAGTTCATAGTTCGTTTCGGCTTTTTACCAAAATAAAAAACACACCATACGTTCAGGGTAAGGAGTGGTTGTGGAAAGCAGTAATTGAAAAAAATTACTGCTTTAAGGCCCAGTCTAGAAACTTTGCTGGTAAAGCAATGTCCATTAGGGGTGTGATTTTTTTTTTTCCATCCAACAAGTCTATACCAGCTAAAGCCCGTCTGCAGAAGGAATACCAGCATAAAAATGCTTTTGCTAGTATAGTTTATTTTGTTAGGGCTGCTGGTATAAGCTACACTTTTTACTGGTACACTACACTAGGAGGGTTTGCCATTAAACTGGCCCAGCTATACTAGCAAATCTTTTGTAGTGCAGACTGTGCTTCCATATCTACTATTTTTGCATTCAAAACCGTTTTCCATTCATTCCAATGATTATTAATTGTCATCGCTATAGCTTTCTAATGTGTTCTTAACTGCTCTGGCTTTGTTGCACTGTAATTACCTTGAATTTATTAATCTGCATTTCATCTTTCAGCCATATTTTGAGAAATGCTAATAAATCTGTATTGTAACACATACCCTGCATGAAAGGAAAGGCATTTATTTACTGTTCCTTGGTTTTAGTGGTTTTCCTAGCTACAGCTCAAGCACAAAAGCCAATATGCTTTCTAGCTTTTTAAAAGAAGAGAAAAAGAAATATTCCCTTGGATTTATTTTCTGCTTATTTACACAAATATGTCTATAGTGAAATATGTTTTCTCTGATAAATTAAGACTCTGTATACCCAGATTCTATAGATCTTTATAGCTGTTTTTTAATTAGTATAAATTTGGATCCTGGACTAGGTATTATTAACTCATGGGATTACATAGTTATATATGTGACGTGAGTCTTTAATGTAAACTTTATTCTTGTTGTATATACACTTTGGGGTGAGAAAGGAGTCTGATTATTTTGTACTGAAACTCACTGCCTTAGCTGTGTTCAGTAAGTGGAATCAGAAAGGATAGAAATACATTCCAGGTCCCAGTTTCACTCTTGTGTAAACCCCACTCTCTCCAGAGAGGGGACATTAAGAGGGTAAGAACAATAGTGCTGTCAAGATACCATTAGTGAGGTGATTACTGGATATGTTGCATAGTCTACCATCCATTATCTGGACTGTGATATCCTCCAGATATTTGGTATGCCCACTGACTTCGTAAACTGTGTGCCCACAGACTGGGTACTGTTTACCAAGGTTACACTTAGTGTCAGCCATTTTGCTCAGCTCACCTTTGCTTCGTTATAATTTAATGCAATAGAAGGTTGGCATGTTCTTATTTTAATTTAAAAAAGTTCTAACTTTGACTTCAATGGGAGTAAAATTAGACCAGTGCTGAGTGCTTTTGAAAACCCCACATTAAAATTCTCTGGATCCAGGACACAGTATAATGTACTGGCATTAAATCGGACTACAATAGACCAATAATGTACTCTGCTAATTAGTTTATTAACACAAAACCTATTACTATCAATACCAATCTTGAAAATCTTTTTAAAACTAAAAACTAGAATATGATCTGCTAAATAAAATAGCTACCCTTCTTATTCTGGCAGGATACAGAAAATTGAGTAGAGGATGTAAGTGTATTTGGCAGACTGGTCCCTCAAGAACTATTAGTCAAGATGGTCATGGACGTAACCCCATGCTCTGGGTGTCCCTAAACCTCCAAATCCCAGAAGCTGGGACTGGATGAGAGGGGATGGATCATTCAGAATTGCCCTGTTCTGTTCATGCCCTCTGAAGCATCTGTCACTGGCCACTCTCAGAAGACAGGATACTGGGCTAGATGGACCATTGCTCTGACCCAGTATGGCCATTCTTGTGTACCATTAACACCTGTTTTTCTATCAAAAACTATTTCAGATAAAAGTATGAAGTTATGGTGAAGGTGAAATTATAGTATGTGGTGTGGAGGTTTAAAGCTGTATTTTGAATTTTGATTTTGAGTGTCTACGTTTTGGGGACCTTAAATTATCTCATGCCGGTGTCTCAAAAAACATGTTACTCAAAATTAATGGGCCACTTTTGAGCATCTAGGCCTTAATGGTTTTTTTCTCTGTAGCTCTGGAGATTTAGACTCAAATGCAGCTTCAATCACAAGTAAAATTAATTGTCTAATACCTTGCTCAGATGCATCCTTTATAAGTTTAGAAAAAAAAAATTGCCTGCACATGCTCAGTACATATTTTTCAAAGGCTTATACAACTTGATGAAGCCAAAATAAATTTTCTCCAGGACAAGCAAAGGCTTTTCTTCTCAGTGATGGCTATTTCCATGCCCGATTTCAGCTTTCATCCTCTAGCCATTTCCGCTTCAAAGCTCAACGACAGCAAAAGTCACAGCATTTTTATAATGGGAAAAACTCTGTTTTTTTTAACTCTTTGCATACTCAAAATGGCTGATCTCCTTTTGCTCAGACTTAACAACAATAAAAAATCTGGCAAAAACCAAGAATGGAAAATTTCAGCCTGAAAGATAGAAATATCAGAAAGCTGTGAGCAACTAACTATTAGTAGGAGGTTAAAATGGAAAGAATTACACATCCGTTACTGTAGTGGCTGCTACCACTGTAATACAGTGACTTTCAACTGAAGGACTCAAAGCATCTCAAAAACTATTCCATGTTAAAGACTCTATGTTCTGACTTTTGCAGCCTCAGTAACATGGAAGATACGTCTACACTGCGCACCTTTTTCAGTGGCATGAAGAGTACATACACATTACACGTCCCCCTGCCACAGGTGTAAGTAACAGTATTGATGGTGAGACACTACTTAGTTGAGTAAAGACATGTCTGAACCCTGGGGGTATGTACCTGTATGTACTCTACATGGCTCTCTAATGCTTAAGCAGTGCTTCCCCCATCTACACTGCTGTTTTTAGCAGTGTAGTGTCCTGCAGTTGCCTACCCACTGCTGGAGTCTTTCCTAGCCACAAGGAAAGACTTGGGCAGTTCCCTGCTACCAGAGCCTTTCCGTTTGTCAGGGAGTAGCCAGAGTCTTTCCCCACTGCAGAGTAAAACTCTGGAAGGGGACGAAGGCTCTGGCGGGGGGAGTCAGTGGGGAAAGGCTCCAACAGCTCCCCACTGCCACGCCTTTCACTGTGATGTAGCTACATATACCATACACGCTGCTTCAAGTGGTATGCAGTGTAGACGTAGCCTAAGAGTGGGAGCTGGAGGCATTCCATCCGCTGAGTACAAGGGCAAGCATTTTATCTCAGGTGGCTCTGGAGGGAGCATGCTCAGGTGTGGCACTTTATTCCTCCTCCACAGAGGTGCATGATATTACCAATGCCATGTTCAAAATTCATAAGTCAAGCCCCCAAAAAATCAGATTTAAGAAAAATAATAATGTTCTGTCCTTTTTGTTTGCTCCTCATTTGGTGCCTTTAGCATTCACATTTTCAAGCTTCTTTTTGTTTGTTTATTTGTTTTAAATTAAAATTGAGCTTCTCGGGCAATCACATGACTCCTGGAGCTGGCGCTTTTAAGAAAAATACCAAATATCACAAGGCTTGTAATAAAATTGCATGAGTTGGCAACATTGCGTCTTCCAGAGCTATCCTCATGGCACTAATAGGAGAAGAGAGGGAAATGCACACATGTGTGCCTCCAACCAATTGGTCTATTCCCCATTTGGGTCTAGAGTGCCTTCAGCCATGCTTGTCATACCCCATTTTCTGGTGTTTAGGAAATGCTAACTTCAGTATTCTGGCTTCCTAATATGTGACTCTGATGGAGCAGGAGAAAAGGAACTCCTTCCATTCTCCCACTACATCACAACCTCCTAGAGGAAGCCATAATTTGACTCTGTAAATTTAAACAATATGAAGATTATTTATTCTCAGGGTACCCACATGAGGAAATTCTAAAACAACAGTCTTGGTCCTCTGTTATATAACCTACAAGTAGTTGAAGAAAATGGTATAACCGGGGCAAAACAAGGCTTTTTGAAGGGAGCTTTTACTTGAAAGTTTTTCTCTTTAGAATATCAGTTTTCCAGAGGCGCAGATGTGCAAAATAATCCTAGGGGGATATTGGTATTTGGCCTCTAGGATTGTAAGAGTCCTGTTCCCAAGGCTAAGATATGCAAAGAGCCAAATTGTATTTGAAACTTTTACATAAGACAGATATGGAAGCTCATGGAGTATTGCATTGCAAATCACATATTAAAGAGAGAGACATGGCTCCTGAGCTGCAAAAAGAATGGCACGCAGGTAGGGAAAGGAGTTCTATATAAAAAATATCCTCAACCACTTGTTTAACTCATTAATCTGCCATTTACTAAGCGTATTTGCACCAGGACAACCTTCCTGTGATCATTTTTGACAAGCACACAAATGCTACAGACCCTTTCGCCTCTTAGATAACTGTGTAACAATGGCAAACCAAATATTGATCGTGAGCAATGCTCCTCTGAGTACATGTGCTGAACAGCTGCCACTTTCCACCCCTGAGATTGCCGCGTATCTGTGCTGAATGAAGTGATTCCTGGATGGAGTTTTGTAAAGCGCTTTGCGTTCCTTTGGGATGAAAGGGAATAGCTAAATGTGAGATATTGGCCCAGTCAGGCTCCCATAGAATTGAATGGGATTTTTACCATTGCCATGACAGTACTGTTACTTACTAACATGGGCATGTTCCAAAGGTTTTGAATATACCCCAAGACCTATTCCAAAACTGTGTTTTACCTATAACAACAGTTAGTTTTTTTCAACCCCTTGCCTCTGAGGATTTGCAAACACTTCTCAAATCCTTTTCTCTGGCACAGGGAGTATTATTACCACCATGGTACACTTGAGGAAATGAGACATTGAGAGGTGAAGGACTGGTCTACACTAGGGGGGAGGATCGATCTAAGATACGCAACTTCAGCTACGAGATTAACGTAGCTGAAGTCGACGTATCTTAGATCAATTTACCTCGGGTCCTCGCGGCACGGGATCGACGGCCGTGGCTCCCCCGTCGACTCTGCTTCCGCCTCTCGCTCTGGTGGAGTTCTGGAGTCGACGGGGATCGCGTTCGGGGATCGATTTATCGCGTCTAGACGAGACGCAATAAATCGATCCCTGATAGATCGATTACGCGCTGATCCGGCAGGTAGTGAAGATGTACCCATTGTGACATACTTAGGGAGAAAATAAGGAACAAAAACGTACCCACAGTCACAGACGAAACCATGGTAGAACCAAGACAAGAGCCCCGGTCTCCTCACTCTTAATTCCTATACCTTAGTCATAAGAGAGCCTTTCCTCTCATGCTGTCTTTCCTTACTCACCCTCCTTATCCTAGCATGTGCTGCCCAAACACTCTAGCAAATGTGATAACCCAGTCTTCTAAGGCTATGACAGAAAATATTATACACCGCCATCTCTGAGATGATGGAAGGTGGTCTATATATACATTCCGTAATATTCTGAGATTGTTGTTTCAACCTGAATTCTCTATTCCTTTAAGAAGTGGTACTTGCAGCCCTAAAAATAATGTTGTAAAGAGTATGCCTCAAGAGTACCTTTAGCATGGGGCTCCTCTGTTACAATTCAGAAGCCTAAAAGGTGTTATTCCATTCTAAGTATCTACAATATTTTCTCTAAGTAGGTCAGGTTCATTTAGCTACAGCTGTGAGAATCAACATCTGAAACTGTAACTACAGACCAATAGGCTGAACTTTCTTATTTTGAAAGACACATTTTGGATTCATATTTTGCATAGCATAATTAACCCCAACACAATTTTAAAGCTGAAAAAAATGTATAATGAACATCTGCATGGTTTTAATTGTCATAAAGCAGGTCATTGTGACTTAAACAGGCATTGTATTTATCTTCTGACTACAGTATATTGTTAATGGTAATCCATTAAATGGGCCAGTCATGTGGGTAGATAAGAGGCCTAAGGTTCATGTGTATCTGCTATGAGGGGAGGAAAAGTGAGTAAAAGCAACAGTAAGTCCTCAAATGATGATTCTCCTTTTCCAAGCATGCTATAGAGAAAACCTCCACTGAGATTGGAACTATAGATGTCAGGGATGAAGCCTTTGTACATTGCAAAGGTTCATCTAGCCTCAGTTTGACAAAGGAAGAGGATCATCAGGCCTTGTCACTGTTCCCCAAAGCTCTGAAGCACATGCTTAATTGTAAACACATGAGTAGACTATGGAGGTCAATGGAATTACTTACATGGTTAAAATTGCTCTGCTGGATTGGAATCTGTTCCCTCTAAACACAATATATATTCACAGTAGCAGGACACTCAGCTGTGAGGCATCCCTGGGAATTACTTGTTGTGTGGAAATTAGGATTCCATCTCCCAGCTCTGCAGGATTTTCTGCAGCACAGCCCTTTTACTGAGGCTGTGCTAGCTTCCTGGCAACTGGGCCCTATGTATGTATGCATGTAAAAAGGCTTTGGGTGGTGATTGCCACTTGAAAGACCCGGAAGCACTCATCAGCTGGCAAAAGGGTCCAGAAGCGAGCCACTGTAGATGTTACTGTTGCAATGATCTCTCTTGTATCTTTGTTCTGTGGAATGATATGATAGCAGAGCAGTAAACTGCTGAAGGATTGTGCGGGTTATCTAGCCCTGCTGGATACAATGATATATCAGCTGTGTCTCGTATCTGAAGTTTGCCTCTTTGGGTACGTCTTCACTACCCGCCGTATCGGCGGGTAGCAATCGATTTATCCGGGATCGATATATCTCGTCTCATTAAGACACGATATATCGATCCCCGAACGTGCTCACCGTCGACTCCGGAACTCCACCGGAGCGAGCGGCGGTAGCGCAGTCGACGGAGGAGCCGTGTGTGGATCCCAGGTAATTCGATCTTAGATACTTCGACTTCAGCTATGCTATTCGCGTAGCTGAAGTTGCGTATCTTAGATCGACCCCCCCCACCCCTCCCAGTGTAGGCCAGCCCTTTGTTAAAAGTAAAATCTCTTTAAACATCACCCTGTTTGAAAGAGTTCTTCAACATTCAAAGCAAATGATCTTAGGGATGATGATAATCATTAGCCTTTCGATGAACTATCATACTTGGAATCTAGAAACTAGTTCATATTTAATCAGTTAAGTTAATCAGAAATAAGATTCAAGTTAGGGCAATTAGACAATTGCTACATTACTCAAACTGACTAATGATGTTTCACTGATCTTTGACAAAAGATAATACAGTGGATGAAGTGTATGGTTTAAGAATAAGTTATTCCGGTTTTAGTTAGTTGAAGAGTGACTTACCAAAATGGTTAATGGACGTTATTCAAGATGTGCTGTGTAAGTGTTTTCCAATTAGTGTTAAGGTCTTGAAGGGCCAGTCTTAGCTTTTTATTAATATGTTCACTTTATTAATGTAGTTTTTATGTATGCATAGTGTGACCGTCTGGTACATCTCATGAAGTTGCATAATTATGGTCTTTTTAATTTGTTTTACCTGGATCTACTCAGTGTTGCTTAAAATTCAGAAGTAATTCATAGCTTAATAACTTAATAACTCATTAGAAAGCCATGCCATGTACTTGAGGTTACCTCAAAGGCTATCCATATTTAACAATAAACTTGAGATAATTCCTTGACTACTTGACTGTCATTGACCAGTTTAAATATTTAAGGTTGTAATTTGACCTTTTGCCTAACATTTAAACCAGGTGTCGAAAATGAAATAAGGATTGTATACAAAATTGGGGTCGCTTTAAAATTTATTTAGCTTTTTTAACTACTATATCAACTACTTTTGCTGCTAATAATCAAATATAGAAATATAATTTATGAAATATACATTTTAAAATATTTTATTATATTAACTTCATAAATAAACTGGAAATTTGCTCTCTGTTTTAAATCTGATTTTGATCTTCCTTACTAAAAATCCCCAGAAAAGTTGCTCATTCCTTCAAATTTTGTATACATCACATGTGGCCATCAAATAATATTTTGCCTGAATTATGAGTTGATACATGAGGTTTTTAAAATATGAGACTAAGAAAAAGTTTGTTAATCATGATTTGCAGATCCTTCAAGCACTTTTTTGGCTGCATCTCAAAAATGACAAGGAGTCCGGTGGCACATTAAAGACAAACAGATTTATTTGGGCATAAGCTTTCGTGGGTAAAAAAACCCACTTCTTCAGATGCATGGAGTGAAAATTACAGATACAGGCATAAATATACTGGCACATGAAGAGAAAGGAGGTAACTTACAAGTGGAGAACCAGTGTTGACAAGGCCAATTCAGTCATGGTGGATGTGGTCCTCTCCCAATAATTGATGAGGAGGTGTCAATACCAAGAGAGGGGAAATTGCTTTTGTAGTGAGCCAGCCACTCCCAGTCCTGGACACAGTTCCTGGACACTACAGTGCAAATAAGTGATGGTCACATAAACACCACCCTATACCGGAAACCTACTGACTGCTATATTTACCTACATGCCTCCAGCTTCCATCCAGGACACATCACACGATCCATTGTCTACAGCCAAGCCCTAAGATACAACCATATTTGCTCCAATCCCTCAGACAGAGACAAACACCTACAAGATCTTTATCAAGCATTCTTAAAACTAGAATAACCACCTGGGGAAGTGAGGAAACAGATTGACAGAGCGAGATGGGTACCCAGAAGTCACCTACTACAGGACAGGCCCAGCAAGGAAAATAACAGAACACCACTGGCCATCATGTACAGCCCCCAGCTAAAACCTCTCCAGCACATCATCAATGATCTACAACATATCCTGGAAAACGATCCCTCACTTTCACAGGCCTTGGGAGGCTGGCCAGTCCTCGCTTACAGACAGCCCCCCAACCTGAAGCAGATACTCACCAGCAACTACACACCACACCACAGAAACACTAACCCAGGAACCAATCCCTGTAACAAACCCCGTTGCCTACTCTGTCCCCATATCTACTCTAGTGACACCATCAGCCCAACCACGTCAGCCACAACACATCAGGGGCTCATTCACCTGCACATCTACTAATGTTATATATGCCATCATGTGCCAGCAATGCCCCTCTGCCATGTATGTTGGCCAAAACCAACAGTCTACATAAAAGAATAAATGAACACAAATCTGCCACCAGGAATGGTAACATACAAAAGCCAGTAGGAGAACACTTCAATCTCCCTGGACATTCGATAACAGATTTAAAAGTAGCCATCCTGCAGCAAAAAAAAGTCAAAAACAGACTTCAAAGAGAAACTGCAGAGCTACAATTCATTTGCAAACTTAACACCATTAATTTGGGCTTGAATAGGGACTGGGAGTGGTTGGCTCACTACAAAAGCAATTTTCCCTCGTTTGGTATTGACACCTCCTCATCAATTATTGGCAGTGAACCCACATCCACCCTGACTGAATTGGCCTTGTCAACACTGGTTCTCCACTTGTAAGTTAACTCCCTTCTCTTCATGTGCCAGTATATTTATGCCTGTATCTGTAATTTTCACTCCATGCATCTGAAGAAGTGGGTTTTTTTACCCACGAAAGCTTATGCCCAAATAAATCTGTTTGTCTTTAAGGTGCCACCGGACTCCTCGTTGTTTTTGTGAATACAGACTAACAGGGCTACCCCTCTGATACATCTCAAAAATGGCTCATTTTACATGTTTTATACAGGGTTGGTAATATCTTGTGCACAGGACCAATCTGGAGACAGAAAAAGGCATATTAAAAAGTTGTGGCCCAATTAGATGCTTCAAAATAGTCCATTGGGGTCTGGTGGATTTTTAAAGGGCACCAAATGACTGGTGCAGACCTAAGTATTTGTACTAAAAGATTGTCTGTTGCCTTTGTCTTTGCACAGATAATTTTCAGAGAGTAAACCACATGCTACAGAGGTTTGTCATAGTATATTTTTTTCTGAGGAAAATGGCAGCCCACCATCCCCATCAGCTGGTGCTCTTCCCCTTTTCCCTTGTTACAATAGCCTGGACAGTACTTTGGTGGTGATACACAATATGTTTCTGTAGATCAGTGATACAACAGATCAGGGATCTCAAACTCAAATCACCACGAGGGCCACATGAGGACTAGTACATTGGCCCGAGGGCCGCAACACTGAAATCTTTTCATACAACGAGACAAAAGTATAGTAAAAAATGAAGAGCAATATAGTATGCTATTAAAAGTCAATGTATTAACTTTTTTTAAACTGTAATGCGAAGAGGGGTTTTAATAAATTATTATGTGGTCAGTAATACTAATGATGATCTATCAACATAGTTGTAATGGCAGGAACTTTTTAAAGTAACTATTCATACAAAATACGTTGCCACTTTTAACAAACATTCTTCCCAACTACTCACAGCAAAGAATCATACATGCTGAACTTCATTCCTCAGACTGCTCATCTAGTCCATGAGGCCCCACCTTTTCCCACCCCTTCCCCACCCCCATTCTAACCACTTCCCCAAAGTCCCCGCCCCAACTCTGACCCCTCCCTGTCCCTATTCCAACCCCTTCCCCAAATCCCCGGTCCTGCCTCTTCTCCGCCTCCTCCTCTGAGCGCGCCGCATCCCCGCTCCTTCCCCCTCCTTCCTGGAAAATCCTAAGTGCTGCGAAACAGCTGTTTGGCGGCGGGAATCGCTGGGAGGTAGGCGGAGGAGTGGGGATGCGGCGCACTCGGGAAGGGGGAGGGGCGGGGGGTGAGGGAGGCTTGGCCGCCGTTGGAGTCAGTGCCTATGGCGGGCCGCAGGAAATAACTCCGCGGGCTGCGTGTTTGAGACCCTGCAATAGATGGTTTCCAAACCGTTTCCAGCTGAAGTCAAGGGCAGTTTGGCCATTGGCTTCAATAGAAGCGTACCTGCGCCTGAACCATGTGCAGTCCTAAGAATAAAATATGAATGCTTTAATCAGTTTTATGACATCAACTTAAGCTGTCCTAATGAATCTGCAAGAGTTGCATAGCTATCCATGGCATCCTGTTTGATTTAGTTCTCTTGTGCATGTACACGTGCCTCAGTTTCCCTACTATTAAAATGAGGATAATACTGAGCCAGCATTCTGCAGTCCTTGGATGAAAGGTGTGACGTGCAAAGAGGTGATTTGTATTTATTATTAGATATTAAATAAAATTACAGACTTAAATTAAAACTGTTTCTTAAAAGAGCTCAGTTATGAGGTACCGATGCAGAAAGTTAAAGGGTCGGAGGGCAGGCAGAGGCAGAGAGTGGGAGGAGCCTTAACCGTGGCCAGTATCTGACTGGCACAGCTTACTTCCCCAGAGAAGCCCAAGAGGAGGAAGGACAGATTTGTGACTAAGAGACCGTCCCTGTTCTGTGCACTGCCCTTTATTCAGTGCTTGTATTAATTCCACAATCTAGCCTTGCGTGAAGGTCAATTAAAACAGTGGCTTCAATGTTAGAGGGGATAATAAGAAGAGTTTTGTGGGACTAAACTTTTTGGAGATGCAGTTTAAAAACTTACCTGAAAGAAAACTTTCTAGTTGTTCCGGTATCTTCGTTCAATGGAGTCAGCTTGCTCTAAGCAGTTCATTATTTTTAAAAGCTTTCTTGATTGTAAAGGGAATCCCCCTTTGTTCAGGTTGGAATGATGCATACGTTTTCTGTAGTGGTATTTGCACTTCATCATCATAACTTCGTCCACTAATTGAGAATAGTCTTTCAGAAGCTACATGTTCACTGTGTTGTGTGCGCACAGAGATCCCTAAGAATCCGACTGTATCTTGTACAAGCTGTTGCTTTGTCCGGGGTTTGTTAAATCAATGTCATTTTTCTAGAAATGAAATCTTTAATAGTGAAAGTGTGTTTTTCAGGCTGGTCATTGCATGTGGCATTGGTTTTTGTGCCTCACGGGATTTCTCTTCTCAAATCAGGAGTTTAGTGCATGCACCACTATCCTGTCAGTGCGGAATGGAGAAAGTTGGCCAGAAAGTTGCGCTCATTCTTTCTCAGACAGTATCAGAAGCCATTGGGGGATGTGATGTTTATGCCCCAGAGAGGAAACTGTTGAACCATTAAAGTTTTGTAACTTGTGATAGCTAAAATGCTTAAGGCTGCCCTTGAGTATTTGCTTCAAATACTATGATTTGTGCTGTAAAGGTTTGCACATCATATGTAATCAGGATCGGGATGTATTATGAAGTGCTGTTAGGAGATCTGGTTATGTTATGCATCTGCAAATTCTTATGAAATTTGAGAGACCTCCAAGGAAAGCTTTGGGGCTCCTTAATTCTGTAGTATACTCTGGCTTTCCGAGGCTTTTGAAGACTCAATGTGTTTAGCATTTTGTTTTTCCCCCTGACATTTTTATTTTAGTTTGCATTCTTAATCGCTCTTTTTCTTTCTTTTAGTAAGGTGAGCACATGTTGTTTTCTGAACTGGTTTGCTCCCAAAGACCATTTCTGCTAGGTTTTGTTCGAAAAATGTTTGTCCTTTGCAAGAAATCTGGTCATCTTTTAAGAGGCAGCTAAGTAACGAACTAGAGGCAGGAGTTGCTACATTTCTGCAAGGTCAAATCTCTTGCATCTGAGATTTTAAATCAACAACTGTCACCATAACTAATGGAGCTTCTTTGGGAAAGTAACTGCTCCTATATATATAGCAGCTATAATCAAGTCAAAAGCCTTAGTTATGACACGGTTAAAAAGTGTAGTGCAGGTGATACCTAATCTTGTCCTAACTTTGGAGTAGTCCAAGGTTTTACCCTGGATATGGAACACAGTTATCTCTATCTAAGCTACAACTTTTAATCGTGTTTTAATCAGTTCCAAGGGCAACCAGGTTTTAACCAGACACCCTGCCTCAGTGGTAGAATCAAGTCCAAATTCTGATTCTGGCACCTTTATAGCACCTTACTCCGCAATAGCCTCATTAACTTAATTTGGGCTACTTATAAAGTAAGCTAGTATTCAATGTGCTAGTGTGGAAAGGTACTGGAATGTGGTTGTATATAGAACTTTATCTAGCCACAACATACAGCGCAGCTAATTGTATCTATGGAAACAGCTACACGCTACCAGACTCCTTCCTTTAGACAACTATAATGTCTAATTTAACTTTATCCATGTGTTTCTTACCATCACAAAGTCCTCACTACGCTAAGAAACCACAGCAGCTTTTGTTAGCATGCTAATAATAAACATACTATGGAATTTTACAGTATAGTGGCTATAATCCAGGTTTTGGAAAAAAAATGTAACAATAAAACACATCTATGTTTGATGTTAATGTAACTAAAAATATTATCCCCATTTTACAAATGGGCAAACTGAGGCACAGAGAGGCTAACTGATCTCTTTGATGCCTACCAAATAACTAATAGATTGATGAACGGGACTCAGGAGTTGTGATACAGAGAATCTTGATCTAACAGTCTCCCTAAATAGTACTAATTTAAAGCTGTTTTGATGCTTCCAGAAAGGATATAGAGGCAATTTCTTTATGCAAGATTGGGGGATATTGTTGCTCTAATATTCCAAATTTATGGTGAGAAAAGTGTACACTTGCATTCTAATAAAGGAAAACAATGGATACAAATTCTTACAAGTTTTCAAATGAAAGTTCTCCTTAAAGATGTTGTGTTCATTATTTTTTTAGTTATTTTACTTGATTGCTACCAAAACCAATTTAGGAACAGCCAATTATGATGGTTACATAGGGTTAAATTAACCAACAGCATGCTAATTAAAACAAATATCTTGTTCCAGGGTCATACAAATGTGGATTTTTTTATTTTTTTTTTTACTAAACTGTCAAAGTGCTTTTGTCAGATAAAGTAAGAAATCTATTGTTGAACCAATGACCTTCCTGCATACTACTCCAGAATACATTAGCATTAAGTATTTCACCTTGCAGACAATAAATTACAAAAAAGTCCCTTTAAAGTGGGGATGGTAGGGGAAGAATGATGGAGCTAGGTGAGACAGTGGATTAATGCATCAGTAGCTCTGGAGGCCTTACTGTGCCAAAGTTTGTGAAGAGAGATGTGTGTTCTCAGCCTAGTTTGTACATTGCAAAACTAAACACTGAGGTCCTGTTTTTGAATCCTTTGCTTAGAAGAGGTTGTGGACTAGAAAACGAATGATTTTGCAGCTCTAGGTGAGGGAGCTGTATGAGGAAGCGTTTACAGTAACTGACTGATGTTCTGCCCTTCACTTTCACGAGATTTAAAAATATTCAATTTCACAAGTCAACCTTTTTAAAAAAAAAAGTAATAAAAAGAAGTCTGATGTGTTAACCTTGATGCAGCAGGAAGATCGGTGTTAGAAAAATCTCCTTGGGAAATACACAGCCCTTGTGACTCTTCCTATCTCCCTATCATACGTTTACATTTCCACTTAATCATCTAACTTTTAGTGGTGCCTTGGTAGTGATTTGCCAATACTATTAATGAGTTCCATGGCTTTGGTAAATAAGAGATCAAATTGACTTCACCCATTTGTGTTAAAAATTGAGCTAATTGAGCAGTTGAGTAGCATCAGTGTCATCTAAATCTGACACTTAATGCGGCCCTGAACAGATTTTTATAAGGTTGCTGCTCAAATTGATAGCTGATGCATTGTAATATACAAAACCCAGTGTCTGCTTGAGTTGTTTATCTTAAATTTGGCTGTAAACTATGAAAGTACATTTCAACCACATAATTGCCTTTTAGTGTCCTTTACCATCAGCTGTAAAATGTCAAACAAACATTAGCAACCTCAGCAATGGGTACATTTTATGAGCATGTGGTAGACTGCTTCACCCCAGTAAAGTTTATTTAGGAATCAAAAGTTGATAACATTCTAATGCATGAAGAAAGCATGGGGTTTTTCTCTTTGTGTCAGGCAGTATCAGCCTGATAACTATCCTAAAGTAAAATATGGAGGGTTTCCCTTAGTTTTACATTACCCTGGACATTACCATCATGCCATATTCTAGCTAGGCTTATAAAATAACTATTCACATAAACTACATTCACATTAAAAAAGAGATGGCTGAAGGGGTATTTACACACAAAATGAAAGAAAAATGTATAATGGTTAATAGGAAAAAATGACCATTCTCCTGTGAAATTTAATTGTGGAATTGTACTTAAAGTCCTTTGGAATTTAATACGGATTCCTATGCCAATGGGGTTCTATAGAAATTGTTCTAAAAACCTTTAGAATTTAATAGACATTTATGTACTTTCCATAAGTTTTGAAGCATTCTCAAGGTTTCAGTAACAGGTATATAATTTTCTATTAAATCCTATAGGATGGTCCAAAATAATCTATTAAAGTCCAAAGGATCTCTCCATAAGGGAAATTAATAATACTTGCCACTTCTCATCATTTTCATCCATGGACCTTAAAGCATTTTACAGAGAAGTATAATTACCCTTATTTTACTGACATGGAAACGATTACTTGAGAGGTTAAGTGACTAGACCAAGGGAAGATCACAAATGAAGTCAGTGGCCTGAGCCAGGAAGTAGAATCCAGATCTCTTTATTCCCAGTCCTGTGCTCTCTACCTACTGGATCGTGCTTCCAGTAAGAGAATACAAGTCTGTTTGCATATCAGAGGGGACTGGAATGTTGCCATGCATTAATGTGCACAATCAGGAGTTTACATGGGAGTCTGTTTGTGTACATGGAATAATTTAGCTGTGTGTAAACAAATTCTGTTGATGAAGACAGCTGATGTACACTCCACAATATTAGTGTTAGTACTTAGATTTTTTTTTCTGACTAATACCTGTTTGTTTTCTTTTTATACCGGAGTGTTTTGTTAATAGCTTTAACATGTAAACAATCACCTCTAATGTTTTGATGCTGTGCATGCTATACCTTCAAAAGGATTCTGGTTTTACTATAGTAATTAATACTGTCTTATAAAAGAGATTCCATGGAAAAACCTTGTGCTAATTCAAGCATTATTATTGCCTGTGTAACATGTGGCACCAAGTCATTCAAAAATAAATCTGAACAAATTAAGAAAAGATCAGTACTAGATGGTGTCAAAGCTTATAAAAATATTGTAACACTGTAAACTAAACTGCTGAGTTCAGCCCCAACTCTTCTAAAGAGCTGTAGGAACCAGCACAAATGAACCCGGGGAAGACTGTCTATGTAAGGCTGGATGTGGGGTCCTGCCAGTATAAAGCCTCTCACTTTGTGACATCAACTCCTCCAGGCTGTGTGTTACCCCTTCTATTTCCAACTTACCCTGCTCCAAAGCAATGCGGTTTTCATAATAGGATAAATATATAATTATGGTGATTTTAAATTCAATGGTCCTGATTCTCCACTATGATCAATCTCATTTACATGAGCACAGTGGAATAACAACAGTCAGTCTCAAAAGAAAATGGTGTTAGCACCAAAGCAGTTCGGTTACTAGGTGTCATGCTGCAGCATCATGAGTGGCTGAAAAGTCCAATTCTCAGGCAACAGTCCTTGCCACAGCTAATGCAGGCGTAAAGCGCAGGGCCAAAAGATGAAGCCAACACACTACTGGTGCTTGTGGCCTCTTGCACTTTCCTTTTCACTCTCTTCGCTTTCCCCTCTCTCAGCCATCTCGGTTCATCCTCTTTGACTCCCTCATTCAGCATAGACCTCTGTGTAGCTTTTTGCTCTCTGAATCTTCCCAGCTTGTGGTGTCAGTGTTGAATGTTTTCAAGTCCCTCTTGCAGATGTACTTAAACCTGAGCCTAGGTTGGCCCAGTGGCCTTGGAGTATCCACAAGATCTCCATAGAGGAGATTCTTCAGAATGTGTCTTATCATCCATGTAGTGTAGATGACCAAGCCAGTGGAGATGTCTGTGTTTGAGAATAGTGATTAGAGTTGACCATTTTGCTTTCTCTTGTAGTTCGATGTCAGGAACTTTGGTTTCTCACTTGATATTTAGAATACAGCGCCAACAGCGGATGTTGAAGTTGTGTAGTCTTCTCTCATGCCTGCTGTAGGTGGTCCAGGTCTTTCTTACATACAGCAGCATGCTCAAAACACACATCTGGTAGACCCAGATCTTGATGTCTAGCGTCAGTTTCCTGCTATACCACATGCACTTGATCAGTAGGCTGAATATGGTGACTGCCTTCCTGATGTGAGAATTAAACTTGTCATCTAGAGATAAGTTATCCGATACAATTGAGCCTAGATAGGAGAACTTATGCATAACTACAAGCATGGTGTTAGCTATTAAAACTTCTGATGTGGTCAACACACCTTGTCGTAATCATTGTCGTCTTTTTAGACTTATGGTTACTCCAAATTCATCACAAGCTAGTGCAAAGCTATCATAAAGTTGCTGGAGCTCCTCTTCACTGTGTCCAATGAGCACTGTGTCATAGGTGAAAAGAAGTTCTCATCTCAGTAGGTGTTTGACTTGGCTTTTTGCACGTAGACATGCTGTGTTGAAGTTTTCCATCTGATCTTGTATGGCGATGTACGCCCTCGATGTCCGAGAAAGCATGATGAAGCAGCAGAGAGAAGAATGTACCAAAGAATGTTGGTGCCAAAACACATTCCCGTTTGGCAAAACTGTCAGTTGATCACCATAATACCGGACTGTCACCTTCATGCCATCGTGGAACCATCGAATCAGACTGATGAAGATTGGGAGCAACCAATGTTCTCTAGCAATTGGAAAAGAGAAGAGTGCCCATGAAATCAGTTAATTCATCAAAAGACTGATGTAACAAAGTAGAGAACTATTTGAGCTACCCTGTCTTCTCTCTTTCTATTTGTGGGTGAATATTCTGAATTCAACCATAAATTAAAGATAAGGCTTCGACTTTAAGCCCATCCTGTTGTATGTTGAGATTGCACAGCTCTTAGAGAAAATGTTCTGCAACACCTAAGCTCAATCAGGTAGTCTAAGGACATAGGTTTCAACCGTAACTCAGAATTTCCTTCCTTTCTTGGGTTTTAGACCTTTATCATTAATATTTATCTTTCTGTGGTTTTTATACTCTAGTTGATCATGATAATAGTACGGTACAAATTAAATTCTGCTTCCAACGAATTTTACCTGTATCTCATTTGCTTTCTTCCTTTATGGCTTATGAAGTGTCACAGCTCAGTAGTACCAATTTTTTTTTTTTTCATTTAATGGGCAGTTTTAATGTTCGAGGAGAATCTGTTTTCTTAACATAATGATGGTATTTTTAAGCTGCTGCATACCATCTAACTACTTATTACTTGTTCTGCAGTCTTTGAAGACATCTAGCTATACTGTTCTGGCATCATCAAAAATACAGTTCCACAATCTATAGCAAAAGCAAGCACTTATGATTTCATGGACGGCTTCAGTTTTAAACCTTTATTTTTCTTGTGTTTAGTTCTAGTTAGATAACATTTCTAGGGATACTTTAACACCTGAAAAGCTTCCACAAAGTCAAAAGTTACACAAAGTCACATTCTGTGAAATATGTCAACTAGGTAAATGTTTTGTATATTTCAGTGCACTAAGCGGTTTTCATCTGACCATAACATTTTCTTCAGACTAAAACTTGACATTAGGTGTGTCTGAGATGTGCATTCTTCTTTCCCCCACAAAATTTGTATAAAAATCTATTTGTTCATTTTAAGTTAAATTTGTCTTTTACCTAAGTGTGAGTACGTGGATGGTTCTAGGTTATTCATCAAAGATGGAGCACCACGCAAGCCTTTTGCCTCACTTTTCTGGGTCGTGAAATTCACCCCTGTGCAAACACACAGCCCAAAGCCTATGCACCAATCAAGTCCTATTCACTCTGGGATGCATTTTGCACCAAATCTATGTAGCCGTTCATGTCATAATATTTTACAAACCTTCAGCAAGACTTGATTATAATCTAGTAACCTGGTTCAAATTCCAAAATAATAATTAAATCTTTTTTGAAATGATGTTTCCTATTCGTTTTATAAAATATATTTTGGTTTGCAATTAAGAATATTGGAAATGCAAGGTGGGAAACTGAGTCACAAGTCCACCCAATTTAGGCTTAATCAATTTTTGCCTTTATTTAGAAATTTTCAGACAGAATTATTGTCACTTTTAGAGTCTGACCATATATTTATGCCAGATGATAAATAGATAAAATGGATAAGGTAGGGGCCCAAGTTGCCACCTTCTGGGGTACCAGGAAGTTCTCCTGTACTTCATGATGGTAATCACTGCCTCTGATCCCTGGTCTGATCCTTCACTTTGTTCTTTAGTTTCTGGGTTCAGTATTTCACTTGGATTCTTATACGTTTTCAAATTACAGAATCATTCACTTTTATCCAATCAACATTAAGTATTTGTTTTATGTAACCCATAATAGTATGCATGCGCAAGGTTCAGTTTACACTTTTGCTGTTTTCATGTCATGTATGCATGTCATCTTGCCCTTATTTTTCTCAGTAGAATAGACTTTTAACATTACAAGTTTGTGTATTTATTATACTGATTCACTTTTCCTTTTACTTAAAGTCTTCCAATATAACATATTCCATGAAACATCACCTTGGTCCTAAAAGCAGTAGCGTTATTTCAGCAAAGGGAGGGGAGGGAAACCTGTCAAAACAACATTCATGCCAGACAAAGTTAAGCTAAGGCCTTAGCCTAAGGGTTACCTCATAGGAACTCATTCACTACCCCATAATTATAAGCTATTAAAGTAACAAAACCCTTATTTTTACCATTAGCAGTTCTTCATCTTTATATTTCAGTATCATAATTCAGTATATATTTATTATCATACCCTTTAATTTTTATCTGAACAGGGAAATTATAGGGAACATGGTTCCCTGCTAATGTCTACAATTTTTTCTTCTTCAAACATGGATTTTTAGGGGACTTTTTACTCAAAGTCCAACATCGTAGACTTTAAGGCCAGAAGGGACCATCTTGATTATGTTTGTAAATTATTAAAAGGACCTTGTCAATATTTTTGTCTGTTGCATTTTTAGATGGTTTTTATTTTAATTTCATTCGTGATATTTAATTGTTCCCCAACAAGGGCTTGTACATACTTTCACAATGAGGGATTGTTGGTTGAATAGGACTCATTTATAAACAAATGAGTTATTTAATTTAGAATAGCAGCCCTTAGGCTTGCGCAGTAATTTACTTTCAACAAAAATGTCATTAGCATTTTCACGCCATAGATTTCCTGCATATCTCGTCGTCATACGCATGTTAGACAGCATATTATGTTTTCAGGGGGCAAATTCTTGTTGATTCAACAGACTGAAGGAGTTGTTACTACAGTGCCAAATGTCACATGTCTGCAGGAGCAATTTCAGGTTTTTTTTTTTATTGCCTATTTTATTTATTTATTGTTTAGGGAGGGAGAGAGAATTATGTCAGAGAGGTGGTCCTAGCTTGAATTTTCTGGTGTTTGACCATCTAAGTCACTCTAAAAACTATTTTTACTTAATTTCTGTGTTGAAAATGTAGCATATTTTTATAGTGCTTATGAATTCTATCAAACCATGCTGAAATGGTAACATAGTCTCTGCATAGAAGGTATACGATGAGTTTTATTACAAAAGATAAGTACAGTCCTTCTGAAGTACCACTTTAGTTGTTGATCTACTTGTAATTTACTTTTGTTTATACCCAGAATGAAGACAGAGAAACTGATGGTGCTATCTAGTAGTTAAAGCATGGGACTGGACGTAGCAAATCTACTTCCCTTTTATTCCCAGCCTTGCCACTGATTCCCAGCTCTGTGACTTACTTTCTCTGTACGTCAGTTTCCTCATCTGTAAAGTATGAATAACTTCTGTATTACTCATTACGTAGCAGGATAACCATATGTAGGGGGATTGTTATGTTACATAGAGCTGGCATAACAGTTCCTACTTAATCCCTCCTCCCTATAGGTGGCTTCTGGGATATGTTTAGGTAAAAGAGGCAATACAGGGCTTCCCTGCAACCTGGCTATCTCCCTGTGCCTTCTCAGACTTTTAGGGCCATTGGCAGCTGGCATAGTTTAGAGTCAAGTATCAGAGGGGTAGCCGTGTTAGTCTGGATCTGTAAAAAGAGACAGAGTCCTGTGGCACCTTATAGACTAACAGACGTATTGGAGCATAAGCTTTCATGGGTGAATACCAATGAACGTTTATGCTCCAATACGTCTGTTAGTCTATAAGGTGCCACAGGACTCTTTGTCGCTTTTTATAGTTTAGAGTAACTATCATGCCGCTCTAATTCATGACAGGGCATCAGACCAGTTCAAAGCTGGCCCAAGACCAGGGTAGCTTAAAGCTATCTTTGCACGCTCACTCACCAGTTTGTACTCCTGTGTGCTCCTTTGTTGAAGCCAAGTATCAAAATCAAAGTATGTACAAAATGCAGAGAAACTGATGATGACCACAGAATAGTACGGATTCTTTTTTTTTTTTTTTTAAATTAGTGCCAGCAGAACAACACCACCAGTGGTAATTTCAGGGGTTGGGGAGCCATTACAAGTCGTCGTCATTGGTTGTTTTTTTTCTTGTATCGTTTTTTGGGGATAGACAGAGCTTTAGTGAAAATTGATCATTTTGTGAACATTTTAATAATGTTTCCAAAGAATTAAAAGGAAAGTCATTAGAATTTGTTTCTTCCCCAGAGAGTTTGTGTTCATCATCACCATCTTCCATGCGCATTCCACCACAGTGTTTCATTCAGTGTCTACACTCACTTTTCCACAGAAATATTTAACTACAGCAGAGGTGTGGGGCAGACTCCACTGGCTCCTTGCCGATGCTCTCTTGTTGCCCTGGTGGCGGGGGATGCTTAATTAACCACTAGCTGAATGCCTCCTATTGCTAAACTGGCAACAGCCAGTATCAAAAATGTAAACCGCTTGCTTGCTACGGAGTAATCAGAAATGCAGCAGCATCTAAGGGCCGATAAGCTTTGGTGGTTGGCCACATGGTGAATTTTTGAAAACTGTGGGCTTTTCGGGCATGCCCTCGAAAACAAAATCCCTGATTAGCAACAGTGTGTTAGAAAACCACTGTCTGTACTGAAATCCTTTTTTTTACATAAGCAATTGAGCTCCTGAAAGCTTGTCCATTTTCAATTTCTTTGTAGCCATCACCTATGACAAATTCTTCTTCTGTGTTTTACCCTTGGTCTATTGGACTAACACAATTACCCCCTCCTGAATAAGTTTGCCATATTGGAATATGTCGTCCTTTTTCAGACCGTGAAACATCTCTTTCTTGCATTGGCCACACAAATTAAATCTTTATGGTCACATTTGTTGTGTTCGTAACGGTATCATATTTCTCCGGTGAAACATCAGTCAATTCTGCTATTTTGGCTAATGAATTCAAGAAGTATTTTAACCTGTAAAATGTAATAATCCAGAGAACTTCAGTTAATAACTAATGAGGCCACTATTCTAATACTTTAGTCCAACCCCTACAATATTAGGAGTGAGGGTTTTTAATAGTGGGACAGTGACTCTGGTTTGAGAGTACTAGCAGTTTGAACAGCCCGATTTAAAAAAAAAAAAAAAAAATCTGCCAAAGTCACAAGCAATCTTTGTAATTTTTATGATGGGGAATAGGTAAAATACAATGTGCCGGATCATGGCCACCCGTGAAAGGAGCCCAGACCATGTGATGATTCCTGCAGGAGTGGCTTCCTTTGGCTCTGGAGATGCTCTGCTGCTACTTTGACTCCTTTTCCTCTTCACATTTTTGGATAACTGCAGTATGATTTCCACTGTTAATGTGCAATCTGTGCCACACAGCAGCTGGGGGGGGAGGGAAATGGCCCAGTATTTAGAGCATGGCATATCATTATACCTGTCTCACATGTTGATGCATCTCCTCTTTATCTGTTCTATCATATTTGGCTATAGATCTGAGAGTGAGATCACATTTGTACCTAAATGGCTATAAAACTAAGGGCAAGATCACACATGTATAGAATCATGAATGCTACAGAAACACATTACTGGTCTGTGTTTAGCATCAGCGTTTGAAAGTGCCAAATTGCATTTCAGGTAGAAAGGGCATAGAATACGATTCATTTACTCCTTGCAGCAGATGACTAATATTTACAAGTACTTTTACAGTTACTTACGGACAAACGTAACCTTTTAGCCTAGGGCTGCTGACGGCACAGAACTATAAAATTAAAACAATGTAGTACTTCTGTTCCATTAGTTTTGAGTTACAGGCTTCTCTATTAGTCATTTGAAATTTGCCAATTATGAAAGCAAAGATAGTTAAATCATTATGCTTGTTGATTGTTTTGGTCTTAAGCAGTTTTGTGTAGGTTCTCTTAATAATTAAGGGCTTTACTGAGCACAGAAGATTCCAGACAATCTCCCTGAAATTAGATTAACAGATAAAGAAACTCCTCTGTAGTAACTGCATGATCCCACCTAGTAAAAATCCCTGTATATTTTGTTCCATATACGTGATGCTGCTAATTCTATTGTGGATGAAAAGTTATGGGTCCCCTTTTTTTCTTTATTTAAGTTAATCTTTGTAACTTGACTCCAGGCACTTGGCTGGCCACCAAGAAATATGGTCAGATTTTATATTTAATAGTATGGTAGCACTTTGAGTCCCCAGCTGAGATTGGGGCCTCTTTGTGCTAGGCATTGTACAAACACATGGTAAGAGGCAGTCTCTACCCACAGGAGTTTATCATCTGTATAGAGAAGACTGAGAAAGTAGTAGCATTATCCCTATTTTACACAACTGAGGCACAGAGAGATTAAATAACTTGCCCTGGGTAATACAGGAAGTCTGTAACAGACCTGGGAATTGAACTTTTGCCTCCTGAGTCTGAGTCCAGTGCCTTAATCACAAGACCATCCTTCTTCTCAGAGTTTTTAAGGCCAGAATGGACCATCATAATCCGCTAAACTGACCTCCTGCACGTTGCAGGCCATAGAACCTCATCCACCCACTCCCATAATAGACCCATAACCACTGGCTGAGTTACTGAAGTCCTCAAATCATAATTTAAAGACTTCAAGTTTCAGAGAATCCACCATTTATACTATTTTAAACCTGCATGTGACCCGTACCCCTTGCTGCAGAGGAAGGCTAAAAACGCCCTGTGGTCTTTGCAATTCTGACCTGGGGAAAAATTCCTTCCTGACAATGCCTAGCACGCATATGGCGAGCAGTCAGATCCTGAGCATGTGGGCAAGACCCACCAGCCAGACATGTGGGAAAGAATGCTCTGTAGTAGCTCAGATCCCACCCCATCTAACATCCCGTCACTGGTTGTTGGAGATATTTGCTACTAGCAGTCACAGATCATCTACCTGCCATTGTAGGCAGTCTCATCATACCATCCCCTCTATAAACGTATCAAGCTCAATCTTGAAGCCAGTTGGGTTTTTTCTGCCACTGCTCCCCTTGGAAGGCTGTTCCAGAACTTCACTTCTCTGATAGTTAGAAACCTTCATCTAATTTCAAGCCTAAACTTATTGATGGCCAGTTCATATCCATTTGTTCTTGTATCAACATTGGCACTTAAATACCAGGGAGGGGAAGGAGTTATTCAAGTTATCTTTCTAATGTATTTATAGAGAGCAATCATATCTCCCCTCAGCCTTCTTTTGGTTAGGCTAAACAAGCCAAGCTCTTTTATTCTCCTCTCATAAGGTAGGTTTTCCATTCCTCTGATCATCCTAGTAGCCCTTCTCTGCACTTGTTCCAGTTTGAATTCATCTTTCTTAAACATGGGGGACTAGAATTGCACACAGTATTCCAGATGAGGTCTCACCAGTGCTTTGTATAATGGTACTAACACTTCCCTATCTCTACTGGAAATACCTCGCCTGATGCATCCTTGGATTGCATTAGCCTTTTTCACGGCCGCATCACTTTGGCAGCTCATGGTCATCCTGTAATCAACCAATACATTCTGAAATCTGTACAAGAAATAAGAGCGCTCATTCAAATTAAACACAGCAAAACCTCTGTAATGCATAACTAGTACAACTTCTGCTTTCTGAGCTTTCTTTGAAGGCATTACACTATCTGTTGTGAATGCCTTCTAAAACTGATACACAGCACACACAATCGTAATGTGCCTTTGGACAATGTATTAAACCCAGAGATTTTATACTTTACACGTGTTCCTAGGATTTATCTCGTGATTTCATTTAATCATATAGGGCTCTCCAAAGAGGAGGTGATTTTAGATTCCATACTTGCTACTTTATCATTTATACACTAAGATGTAGTTTGTCTTTTCTCCCAGCTCACTGAAATTTGTGGGTTGAAGAAGCCTTTTCATGTTGCTTATGTAGTTCAATATTGTGACAGGGTTGATATCATTAATGAAAAATCTAATTTGATTGGATTTTTGCATGAAAATAATGAAAATGGTGCTTTAAAACGTCTTGTAGAAGTAACAGATAGCTTTTCTGGATTGGGCAATGTGTGCTGATTTCTTCTGGGGAGGGGAAAAAACCTGGAGAGACATTTTAAATGTCTGTTCCAGTTCAAAAGTTATCCAAGCAAATACTCTTGACCAAGGTGTTGAATATAAAGTTTGATATGCATAAAGCTAAATAATCGGAAATAATACTGCGAATAAAAGACATTCATTTATTTACTCTGTGCTTATTGTTAGCGCTAATAATGCATTTCAGCATATTGAAATTGCTAGATAATTCTTTTGTGACTTTTATGCTGGATATTATTATTTAAATGAACCCGTAGACCATACTGTAATGAAGAAATGCATGTTTTGCCTAACTCTGTTATCAACCAACATTCCAGCAAAATGAGAATTTTTGCCTCCATTCATTCATAAGGGAAACTGGAGGTCACTGATTTCAATATGGACCTTTTTTAAGCTTTTCAACAGTGAATAATTATGAGCCGCTGCTTCTGAAATTACCTGTATTCACTGCAAGGAAGGAGAAACTTTTATCTTTTGTAATGAAGTACACTTGCTCATTCAAACTTTGTAAGACTTTCTTAACATGGTAGTTTTATTGTGCTGATTTAGTGTTAGGTGGAGTAATAAAAGAACCCCATTTTTAAATATACAGATACTCTTGTTTATTCAATTTTACTTTTCTTGAATTTTGGATCCATCATGTAGAATAATACAGATGCACAAATTTTGTGTTTAGCGATTGTATAAATAAACTTATCAGTACAAATTGCTGTTTACTAAGACAAATGTTACTTCAGTTGCAATTTCAAATTCATTTTGTACTTTCATTTGAAGAAGGAGGTTTGAAACTGTTTTGGTCATGCTAATTTTTCTATATTACGTTTAAAAAAAGATTTTCTTTCTTATTATAGTTCAAAACGACATAGAAGAGAGGGCTTGAAAATATGGCTAGCAGCAATGGGCTTTGGGCTTCTCTCTTTGTTCCTAACAAAAAACAAACAGGTTGGCAATATTCATCAGTGTAAAGAAATGGTAAAGTCATTATCTAGGGAGTACATTTTTTTTAAATGATATACAATAATTTGTTAATTATTGTCAGAAAAAAGCATGCAGTTTTACTTCTGAAAATGTATGTTCTGGTTAATGAGAAACATTACCCTGCAGCTTCTGTGGGATTTCTTGCGTTTGTTTAAAAAAAAAAATCCACTTTTTCTTAGTAGGAATTTTAGTTAAGGGCTAACTTGAATGTTGTCCCAGGATAATAGTCTGATATTAGACAAACGCTAAGGGGAAGCAAAGAGGTTTACTTTTGAAGGGCAAATATTGGTTTTGTGGCAAAGTTCTATTACAATAACTTCATTTCTATTGTACTAAATGACATGTCTAGATTTCAGATGGATGTTTTAATTGAGTAGTTGGTTACTGTATTTTGACTAAGACAGATGCTCAGTACCTTTCAGGAAGCTTTATACCTTTATATGGTTGAGGTAGTCAAAAAGCACATGAGTCTGTCTTGTACAGCACCACACACATTGTTAATGGTTAAAACATGATAAATAACAGCTCATCCATAAAATACAGTATTTTTAAAATGAACTCTAGTTTCATTAAGATTATTTCTGGTTAACTAAATAGTATACTTGTCTGTCCATGAAGCCAGTCAGAGTTCAGCTACACTGCTCTGTTATTTCTCCTACAGACTGGGAAGAGCCGGAAGGAGAGATTAGGGAGGGGAGGGGAATGGTGAGATGGAGAGAAAGCTTATGTTATTGTTTGTTTTTAAATATCTATGTGGCACCCAAATACTATGGTGATGGAATTATATAAATAGATGGGTAAGTAGATACTAGTGCAGTGTACAACTGTCACTCTACTGAGGTAATATTTATCTGACCACATTTGTATGTGTGTCACTCATCTGTAAATATGGGTCATATATCCAGTAACCTGAGTGGCTGGCACACATTTCATTGTGTATAATTATTAAGTTCCCACTGTTCTACCATGTACTCACATCTCTGAGCCAGGGTAATGATAGCACAAGCAAACGGATCATTCAAGAAACAATCTTAATCGTACAATTAAAAACAACAAATATGGGGAAAAACCTATTAAGTCATCTTGTCTATCCAGCTTAGTCTAGCTCTATTTTAAATGTCCCAAGATAGGGGGCTTCCAGCTCCTTGCCTTGGGAGACTCTTCCATGATCAAATAGATATTTTTTTGTATGTATGCTAAGTGCTGTCAGTGTAGGAAGTGCCATATCCAAATTCAATATTTTTTCACAATGTAAAGTTTTCTTAATTTCATCCCATTGCTCCTAATTATACCTTTGTTTTACCAGCTTGTACAATTCCTGTCTCTCCAGGGTGTGTACACCTGTCAAATACTTGTATACAGTTATCATGTCATCCTTAGTTGTCTTTCAGCAAAGGTGCATTATATATATATGTAATCTGACATTTGCTTACAAATCAGTCCTTAATTATGTTTGTTGCTATTGTCTTCATCCCCTCTAATTTGTCTGCAACTTTCTATTACCCATAACCAGGGCCCTGAAATGAACTACAATATTCCTGGTGTGGCCCTGGCAAGATCATGTGGAGGGCATCTCACTACCATGATGCGAGTCCCTGAGTATGCAGCCCAAAGTCATGCCTAACTTTTGTGCTGTATCACATTGCAAATTCATATCTAATTTGTTCTCCTTCACTCCCAGGCCTGCATGGGCTGGGATTGGGCATGCTGTGGAGATTAAAGTCAGCACCTGGGAAGAGGGCACTTTCCCTTGCATTGTTAAGTACCAGTTTGTTTGGCCAGTTGAGAAAGGAGGTTGATGAGATCCAAAGGAAGTCATAGCCTTTGGCAGGAAGAATGTTTGTCCAAGCAAAAGGTGTGAAGGAAAATTGGGAGTCCCTGGGCTTCCAAGTGAGAGTCACAGTATACTTTCTCATCCATACAAAAGAGCGTATGCACCTCTTCTCTTAGCTATATACAGCTATTGAGTCAGTGTAGTTTGGGTTCACAGCTCATGTGTCCCATTGAGCATTTCTAAGAAAAAAAAAGTCTGTTCTCTAGTTTTCGCTTTGTAAATGCCCAATAAAAATGGCCCTCAGCTCAGGAGACAGTGTAACATGGTGTCAAAAAATTCTTCAATTTTTCCCAAACTTTTTATTTTTTATTTATTATAGCAGAAACATGAGCTGCCATTACAGCTAAAGCTGCATAAGCATCCCCATTTGAATGAGCTGTTTTCAGTCACTGGGTAATGTTCTGAAACTTACAAACTTCAGGCTAAACTTGTCGAGGCCAGGTCAATACCCAGAAGTGGTAGTTTTTTGTTTGTTTTTTAAATGATCTAAGTGAAAACACTTCTCTCATTTATTTTATTATAAGAAAATTGGAGTAAAATTACACTTTGCTAATTATAAAAATAATCCTGCACCTTTTATTTTGTATTATTATCTTGTGTTGAAAATAACTTTGTTGTTACATTATTGTGAAAATGTATCCGCTGCTTTGTTAAATTAGAACTAATTATTTACAGTTTGCCCAGAATACTTTGGAAATGTCTTGCTGTATTAAAATGTGTTGCTTTATATCCCCACACTGTACAGATTTCCTCATTCAGTTCTGAAAAGGGAGATGGTAAATCCTAAAGTGTTTTTCCAATGGTATGTGCTAAGGCAGTGGTTCTCAAACTTTAGCAACCCAAGGGACCCACATTTTGATTTAAAATTTTTCACGGATCCCCAAGCTGGCTTCAAATTTTCTCCAGGGGTGCTCAACTCTCACTCAGCCCCAAGTCCCGTCCCCACTCCACTCCTTCCCCCAAGACCGCACTCCCGCCTCACCTCTTCACACCCCCGCTCCACCCCTGCCCCTCCTCTTCCCCACCTCTTTCTGCCCCCTACCCGAGCACGCCACGTCCCCACTCCTCCTCCTCTCTCCCAGCGCCTCCTGCACACCGCTGAACAGCTGATTCGCAGCATGCAGGAGGCACTGGGAGGGGTGGATCAGCAGGGCGGTGGCCCCGGACATGACTTGCCACCCCTGGAGTACCCTCGTGGACCCCTGGGGTTCCACAGACCCCAGTTTGAGAACCACTGTGCTATGGGATTCTTTTTAAAGAAAATATGTGTCTGTCCTCAGAGAATTATATACTGGAAAAATATGAAAAACATGCCATATTTGGGGGGGTTAAATTATTATCTCTGTATTTCAGTTATCTGTTGTTGAGTCAAAGGCAGCAATAAAATAATTTGAACTTACCTATTAGTGCAATAGCAACACGTTGCTGTGCTGTGTGGGAGACCTGGGGTTTAGCTTGACCTCAGAACTTCCGCTCTCTGTGCCACTGGAGACCAGTGTGGTGGCCTGCCTTTCTCTGAGAAAGGCCACAAACTGCACCACTGCTCACGGAGCCTCTTCCAACTGCTCTTCATAGAGCTACTACAAAGGTCACCTCCCTTAATTCTGCAGTTTCTGCCTTCCACACAAAAGGAAAGATGTGTCTGTGCCAGCTTATAAAGAGAGAAACAGAGAGGGTTGGAGTTGCCACTGCTGAATTAAGAAGTGCACAGTAAACAGTCTTTGCCAGCATGGCTTTATTATAGCATATACTTAAGAAGATTTTATAATCTGTTTTCAAAGGTGAAAGAAGATTCTGATGTTATATATACAGGGTGCTCTAATCACTGCTTTAATGTAACAGTTAGCCCAATTGTGAACATTTTGATCTGTTTAGCACACAAATTATATGGTCAACCACCAGCTATAAATTGTAAATTGGTGGAATATTTCTATAAAAAGGCACAAAAGATTGTAAATACTGAATAGGTTCATTGTCTTAGCAACCAATTTGGGAGCGGGGGGGGGGGCAACTTTCTTTTTTCCTTTTTCTTTTAGAAATACTTTGTGGTTCACCAGTGCAGACACTGTGTATTTTTGTATCCCCATGCAGTCACCATGTTAATAGTTGTTTGCTAGTTGTGGTCAGTTGATTTAAAATAGCTGACAAGCTGGTATTATAGGTCCCAATAGATTATTCTCATATCAAATGGTAGTATTGTTGCTTCAGACCAAATCCCCATTCATGACAGAGTTCATTATAGCTCTTTAATTTATGATAGCATGTGAAAGGATGAGTCTGAGACGATATAAACAGAGACTCAGTTTCTTAAACTTTCCCAAGCCACACATCATCCGCTTCCTATTTTACGTTAGTTGTTTAACATCTATGTTGTTGCAAAAGGATGCGTTGCTTCAGTAAGACGTTATTGTTGGGTTTTCGAATCTAACACTTGTTTGCTTGCAAATATGAAAACAGTTTACAAAATATTTATTGCCATATTGAATTAAACATGCTGCTAGTATATATTTTCCCACTGGATGCATGTTATATATCTTTATTATTATTATTTATTTATTTATTATATCTTTATTGTTGTTATTATATACATTTGAAGGAGTTCATCTAAAATATGTTTTATTCAGTATATTATGATGTCACAAAAGGCCTGCACCATTCATTGACTCACTGAGCCTTGGGAACACTCTGGAGGTAACAATGCTCTCAAATCGTACAATGAGAGAGCACCTCGTTTACCCTTCAGCAATCCTTCACTCCCAGGTTTTGGCTGATACACAAAGCAACATCATGCTCTGGTGAGAGTTGTATCTACCCCTTTCTGGTCAGAATGGAGGGGCACCACAATGGAGGGTTTCTAGAGAACTGAAAAGGGGGAAATGGGGTTGTTAGCCATTAAGCCAGACGTTGAGTCAGGATTCTGAGCCCAGGTCTACACTAGCCAGGGGGTCGACCTAAGATACACAACTTCAGCTACTCGAATAGCGTAGCTGAAGTCGGCGTATCTTAGGTCGATTTACCTGGCCGTGAGGACAGCGGCGAGTCAACCGCTGCCGCTCCCCCGTCGACTCCGCTTCCGCCTCTCGCGAGCTGGAGTTCCGGAGTCGACGGGGAGCGCAATCGGGGATCGATTTTATCGCGTCTACACTAGACGCGATAAATCGACCCTCGATAGATCGATTACTACCCGCCGATCCAGCGGGTAGTGAAGACCTGCCCTGAGTTTCCCTCCCGGGGTCTGCCCCAGCTCAGAATGTGACCTTGGACAAGTCTCTTAGACTCCCTATGACTCAATTTACCATTTTTTAAATGGTTATGATACTAGCTTCAGTTGTGAAGATTACTATTTTTAAAGTGTGTGGTGATTCTTTGAAGAAAGAAACAATGGGTGACAGACTGCTTCTTCACAGGGCCTGAATAACCCTCTTCAGTGTTGGCACTGAAGTGAAGTGGCCTTCACACATGCACTGCAGATCTTCTGGAACAGTGGCTGGCACTGCTCTGCACCCCCTATATGCAGGCTTCAGCCATTGGCTCTGTGAAGTCATGTAGCCTATGAATCCTACGTAATGCATCTACACATTCATACCATGCTTGTCACCACAGCATCTGAGCCTAAGAAAATGATAACACGCACCTGTGTCAGGGCTTCAATACCCATGCATCAGCTTCTCCAAAGCCAGCATATATCTCCCCTCTTCAATGCATTGGTTTACAGCGGTGCAGTCCCACCATGGGGCTTACGTAGAGCCAGAGAAAATGGGGGAAAGGAACTTGTTACCATCTGTATTCACCATATTTGAATAAATGTAAATTACTGAAAAAGAAAATATCATTTCTGCAGGCCGGTGAGAAAATCTAATAGTGTATATTTCTGAAAATACACAAATTGCTTCCATGAGGAATTTAGAATGAAAGATGTGATGAGTTCTAAGCTGTCATTAACATTTTTTGAACATTCTACTTGTTATTAGTGTTTCATATACTTCTGGTTCAAGCATTTTGTGGAAAAAGAGGGGAATAAATGGGGTAACACTAAACAGATGGTCCTGTATGGGGAATTTCTAAAGCTTTTTGTATACTTTATGTCTAAGATAACAAATCACACACTGTCAGCTTGTGAGAAATGATTGTACATTTTGCAGAAGAAAAGCTCTTGCGGTCCTAGTCAGTTGGATGTCAGGCTTTCAAATTTGAGAATTTCACGTGGAGAGGTGGATGCTTGCAAGTGAGGTGAAAGTAGAAGAAATAATTGTTTGTTTAAAGACAGGGCTGTTTTTAAGTTCTCAAAAGATGGTTTATCTTAGTCTTGACCATAAATGTATCGTATCTATCTCCAATATCGCACAGAATGTGGTGGTCTCATTTTATCTTTGACATCTGTATGAAATTTCCATATTAAGGACTATAAAACTACAATCACCAAAGGAATCAGTGGGAATAAAGCTGTCTAGTAGCCTCGTGAAAAAAACAAGAATCTACATAACTTTTAATTGTTTGATTGTTTATTCTGTTCTTGAAGTAAAAACATTTTCAGAAAGGAAGGCACAGAACTTGCTGCTTTCTTCCATATGTAGCTTCTAAAAGAAGCTATCCCTTTGTCTGAAAGCTCTGAAATTCATAAACTCGCTGCTAATATCTATCTACAGCTACCTAATCTACGATGTTTCTAGGACATCCATCAAGGTAGTTTCTAAGATCCTCAGTAACTTTTGTAGTCCCTTTTACAACCAGATAGCTCAAGAGATTGGTAGTGGGTTACATAACCTTTCATCTCCAGGTCAATAATTCACATCAGACTCGGAATGGTAACAGCTTGAAATCATTGCTGTTTGGCAGGTTGAGTTGGTGGTCTCAGTCTAGTTCTTAGCAGACAGGGTGAGACGCTGGTTATGTAGGGCAGACTAGGTATGGAGACTGAACTACTCTCACGTGTAGAGACGTTTCTTGAAAATGGACTGGAGGAATCATCAGTGGAACAGCTTCTGAGCTTGCAGCTGCCACTATAGATGGGTTCTGTTCATACAGGGAGATGTCAGCTTTCAGGTCTGCCAGTCAGGAAGCTTTCACCCGCATTCCATTCACTTGAGGAGGTGATGGGGACATAGTCTCAAGTGCGTACACAAAGAGCTCTTACTTCACAGAGAATAGAAAACAGTAGAAGTGAGTTAGGAGGGTTTTCTCACAACTCTTCATTCGGAGCTAATGTTTTCCTTTCATGGTAACTCAGCAGATGCATCTTAATATTGACTCAGTGACTGTAAAGCGGATGCTTCCTTCCAATCTGAAATTCTATCCTGTGGCAGGCTGCCGGGTGGGCTCCAGACAGATGCACCCAGTCTCAAAACTGAGCCTTAAATGTACACAGCAAAGCTGCTGGGTTTTGGTTGCAGGGTCATGTGAAAGGGAGTTACGTGGTTAAAACCTCAACTGTGAAAATGTGTCTTTTGAAGAATCGTTTTGTTTTGTTCATGTCAATATGAAGAATAAGAATCTTGAGGTAGAAATTTATTAGTCTTATGAGTGATAACATTTTGGACTCTGTTATGCAAAGGGACCTGCTTAGCTGCCTCTTTCTAAGACACGGTTGAGAACATCTGCCCTATGATGAGTTGTGGGGAGGAGTGCCACCTAATGTAAGTGCTGTGCTTTCAGTATGCAGGCAGAGAGAGGCTACATGATGGGTTGGGACTGATAGGACTTTTTGTCTTCTCGAAAAGTAGACTGATAAACCTACAAAACAGAACAGCCTCTTGTCCTCTCATATGCTTAAAGAAGGAGCAATACTTAAACATTTTAAAATGCAAAAGGACTCCCTGAAACACTACTTTGAAAAAAAAAAAACACAAAAGAAAACCACTTTTTTGCTAAGGGGTCTTTATAATGTCCTGTTATTTCAGATTGTGCAGATTTTTCATTTTATAATTTACCAGCAATTTTATTCTAGTGGGCAGGGAGCAGATTTAAAAATTGTAAAGGGGCATTTTCTGTTTAATTCTGTATATAATGAACTATTGAATGAGTTAAACATGCTCTCTTTCATGCACATATATACGTGTGTGTGCGCGCACACATATGTATGTGTATATCTGTGGCTGTGTGTGTATATAGATCTAGATCTATATCTATCTATCTATATATATATCATATGCTATTTCCTGCAAATTTTGCTTATGATGGTAGTCCCACAGCATGTGTTGCTATCTCCTTATTGTGGTGTTTCCTTGAAATATACATTTAAAAATAGGGCGAGAGAGACCCTGTTTTGATTGTCACATTTACCTTGCAATATATTTAGACTGGAGCTGAGGGAGTCACTAAAACAGGTACCTGAAAGCTCCTGAAAGTGATTTAGTATGAGAGTTGACACAAAGCCAGCGGGTCTGTATTATCACTTCCTGTTAACTGACTAATGCATTGAGCTGTTTTGACATGTGACCTGTTGATGTTGGCAGCTCATCTCTTCTAAGTCTATTATAACACCAGCTCTCCTCCCTAATTATCACAGCCTGCACCTTCGTCTTCTTTCCCCCAGCCCCCCCTCCACATTCCACTCAGCCTATCCCAGGCTTGTTGCCATTATTTGCAGCTGCCTCTAAGTATTTCCTCCTGACGAGAGATCCCACATGTCTGTGAGAGGTCTAGGTGACCAGGTTCTGAAGCTCACTGCTCCAGCTGGAGAGCCCCTGTGAGATACCTCACCACAGTACAACAAGACAGTTCAAGTCAAATGACAGTAACTCAGTTGTGCTCTAGAAACGTATATAATAACAGATTCACAGTAGAGTTAAATAAAATAAGGATTTGATTTAGGAAAAAAAAACACCTGGGTAAAATGCAGTTCAGTATTTTTTATAAAAATGTAATAAGCAGTACCTTAGCTGAGGAGCAGGCCGAGAACAGAGTATTAAATTAATATTTTCCAAACGTTCTATGTTTCTGGTAGCAGCCACCAAGTGGTGGGCTCTGTACAAACTCAGAAAAAGGCACAGTCCCTGGCCTGAAGAGATTTCACTCTCAATTTTGCCTCCAAATGGAGAATGCAAGTTGTCTAGATTAAATGCAGTTTAACTATCTGGTGTAGCACTCCAAAGTGAAATCTCAATAGCTGTTGATTTAGGCCCTGATCCTACAATCACTTGCACACGTGCACAACTTTAAGCGTATGACTAGTCCCATAGAATCAGAGCTTAGTGATCTGGTTTGGCAAATATAAGCATGATGTGTTTAATACATAACCCCATTACTTTTGTAGATGCTGAACCCCCCAGACTCAGATAAAATTGTTTAATATTTATCTCTGTAGATTAAATTTTAAAATTATAAGTTTGTTTATGTATGGTGAGAAATGATGGTTGGGATATATTGAAGGAAACTTGTCCCCTTCTATTAGCTGGTGATAGAGCACTATATTTAGTTTACATGTAGGCTATAAAGCAGAGTTGTCCTACAGACACTATGCAGGGGCGTGTACACACACACACACACACACACACACACACACACACACACACACAGCTTCCATTCACTTCAGTGGAAGTTTTGCCTGCGTAGTTGGTAGGGTCGGGCCATTAATCAGCTGTAGTATCTCACAAGTGGATGCTGAGAAGCCACCTTCTGTGCTGGAGGTTGAACGTCACACATATTTTGCATAGGGTTGGGTCTGTAACTACGTAGTGCAAACCTCCAGCGTAAATGTGCTGCTCCATCATAATAAGGGGCTTGCACCAATTCATCTGCCAAGGAACAGAGATTGTAGCGAAATGCTAGACATATCAAAATTTGCTGGAAGCTGTGTTTTTCCTGCTGAATCTGTTAAAACTAAAGACTTAATCGTTTTATTTTACTTGTTATAGCCTGTGTAACCGCAAACTCCAATCAATTACATATAGTTAGTTAAATAGACAATATAGTTTTGAATGTGTGCATTAAAGAACCCCAGGTTTTTCCTGGTAAATAATGTTACAGTTAGTTCCATGCTGGGTGTATAATGACTATGTATGTGTCAGTTCTAGGATTTATTTCCAAACTGGAAAAGTAAATCCAGCCCAAAATAAGCATGTCCTTTGAAATCTAGACACTTTATGCCTTCCATCACATCACGTCAGGTAACAATGCGAGACATCAAATGATACGATGGCACATAAGGTGACAGTAAACGAAAGATAAATGAAAGCAATAAATTTTTGGATAGACTTCCCTATTAATTTTGGTTGATGAGAATTTACTTTTAATTACTGGCGCATTCAATTTATCAGCCACATTTCCTAATTCGTATTATTACAGATAATTACCAACATATATTTATTCTTAAAACTTTATTTGTTCATTTAGAAGCTAGATTTCAGCCTTTATCTTTGTAGGTAGCTGATCCAAGACAGTATTATGTAAATGGCTTAATTAATTGGTACCCTTCAGTTGAAACAGCAATTTACAAAGGGAGTAATCCTTTTCGAGTGGCATAAGCTGTTTAAAAATGGCAAAAAAAACAATGCCTTGCTCAGGCACCTTGTCACACAATTAAAAGTTATTTGACAGAAGTATATATAATAAAGTACAGGGCCCCTTCCCAAATATATTTTTCAGTGTAATTAAAATAGCATCAACTTGAAGATTATGCAGTAACTGTGCTTAAAATTTACATTTTGAGACTTAATTATGTAAAATTACAAAACTTTCTGATAAATGATGCAACATGTTGATGGCAAAAATATGATCCCAGTGGCCTACTTATTAAGTTTGCAATATTTCTAGAACAATTAGCTTTCTGTGTTCCATGCTCCGCTTGAGGCTTCCTTTGGAAACTTCTGCTGTAGAAAAGCTATTGTGGAATGTGGTAGCAAAACACCTCACGAAGGTCATTCTACATGCGGGGTGATGGTGTCTGTAATGGGCCCTCTCCTGCTTTTCAGCAAGAACGCTTTAGTGTTTTACTTTATAGCCTTCTAGCAGAGGAATTGTATTCATTTGTTTCTGATATTTACATGGCAAGGATTTATAAGCCTGTTAATAATGCTTCCTAAATAAACCCACAGAGAGAGCGAGAGAGTTTGTGTGTAAAAAACAGTGGAAATGTTTCCCTGAGGTGACTGCCTGGTATCTGTATGCCTTACAAGTTTTAAAGTTAAAATAAGAATATGTTTCTCTCCCTTCCTCAACCTTTAGCAATTGGATAGCGTTATATTAATTATTACTAATTATTATTTTTCTCTTTGTTCTGAAGGTGGCAAGGTTTTGTCATCATTCTAACATCTTGCAGAATTGAATTCCATTCTTGGCCCAGCTGGTGAGATAGCTCTGTCTCTTGAGCTGACAAACCTCACCCTTGTGGCTGATTGATCCAGTGGAAGGTAGCTCCTCTGGGAGATTGCGGTGACATGAGAGATGGCCCATCGAGTAGCTTGGGTCAATCCCTTAGAGAGTTTTGAACGTCAGGACAGAGAACTTGACTCGGACTCTTCAAACGGCAGCTAGCACTGGTACAGTTATTAGCAAGAGAAATTGTTGTGAGCACATCACCGTGTGGTAAGAACTGTAGTGACTGAATCTTTTCCAGTTTTTGACAGCGTCTTTCATAGGTATAATGAGTTGCAATAATCAAGCTTTGAGGTCACAAATGTGTGGATCATCGTGGTCAGTAGCTGAGATACTAACATGTCTGTATTTTTTAATTATTATTTAAAAAAAAAAACCCTTTTGTACTGGAGGATGGTCAACACTGTTCCCATCTTTTTTAAAAGGTGATAGGGTGACCCCTGGAATTATGGATGGGGAGGCACCCTCAGTATAAAGAAAAATAGTTGAGAGGATGATTAAAGATCGCGTTATAAAGCACCTATATGAGGATAATAAGATGGGGACAAACCAGTGCGGGTTTCTGTAACCTGTCAGAATTCTTTGAAATAGTTAACAAATAATGGATAAAGGAGAGGCAGTGGATGTAATTTATTTAAACTTTCAAAAGGTGTTGGATAAAGTCCTTTAAAGGAGGGAATTAAGGAATCTTGCTAACAATGGGGCGGGATGTTAAGGCTTGTCACGATTTTAAAACTGATTTAAAGACAAAGTTTAAAGTAAGCTTACATGGACAGTTCTTACTGCAGGAAGGGGACAATAATGGGGTGTTTGGAGTAGGTAGTAGGACTAGTAGCTAGGCTTCATTTATATATATAATTAAATGGCTATTGTGCATAGAATATAATTAGATAATATTCCCTACAAAATATATATATACTACAGTTCAGCATTATCATCCTACGCCGTCTAGACCTTTCCACTGCTGTCATACCGCATGGTTAAACAAAGACTAAAAAGAAGAGTAAAACCTCCCCCAAAAGTATGTTCATCTATTGAGAAAGTATCAATCATGCATTCATGTCAGGCAAATTCAAATGTAAAATATGCCATTTGCCAGATAACCCACCACAATCCAGAGAAAAAATTAAAGTTAGGTCCCAAATGTCCAATTTCTTATGATGCAAAAGCAGTAAGGGTTATGAATAACTACTCAGCACTACACAGTAAGGCACTGGTCCTGTAGTGAGCTCTGCCTGCGTTCTTCATTTCCTTCAATTGGAGTGAATCCCTGGGCCCACTGCAGTTGTAATCAGTGGATTGCCCATGCAGACCTATTTGTAGGATCGAGGCCCAAATCAAGACTGTGGAAAATTAGGAGGAATACCACAAAAAAAAGCTAACAAAGCAAGATAATTGGACAAGATATAGTGGCTGATGAAATACAACCAAGGGCAAGAATATGGGAGAAAATGTATATGGCTAGAGTAAACTTATGAGCTCTGAATTAGTTGTGACTTCTGAGGGAAGATATCTGGCTGTCATGATCAGCTCAGTGAGGACATCTCAGTGCAGAATGATGGAGTAAAATGTTAACATGAATTTAGAAATAGAGAATGATATGGAAAAAACAGAGGTATTTTACAAATGAATGGCACATACCTACTTTGATGTTTTGCTCATTTTAACTTACAGGTGTCACTCCCACTCCCAACATACAGCAAAAATAGAGAATTTACAGATCAATTAGAAGGTTTGAATAGGAGAAGTTTAAAAGACTATGATTGACTTGTGTTGAGAAGCGAAGGGTAAGATTAACGGATGGGATAATAAAGGCCAATCAGGAACTCGAGTGTATTCTTTTGCATATGCAAGAATAAGATTGTACAACAAAATTAAAAGGCAATGAACTTAAAATAGATAAAATATTTTAGATGCAATGTATCTGCAGGATACTGAGACAATTGGTATAATGTTTGAAAATATTTTACATTAATAATAGCTTCTTATTTTAATAAATTATCACGATTTAGTGTCAGGAAGAAACGTCCTCCATATTACTGATGTATGGGATATAATTGCCTGCACACTATGCAGATGTTAACTACTTCCTCTGAAACTTACAGTACTGGCCACTGCTGGAGACAGGATACCAAGGTTGAGTGATTATTGGTTTATTTTTAAAATGTACCTTATTTGAGTGTACAGAGAGAACAAAGAATGATCCAGTAATTGTGGCACTAGCTTTGGATTTGGAAGGCCTAGATTCAATGCCCTGTTCTGTGACAGACTTCCTCTGTGACCTAGTCTCTCTGTGCCTTAGTTCCCCATCTGTAAAACTGAGATAATAGCACTTCACTCCCTCCCATGGTGAAAGATTGAGAAATGCTCAGAAACTATGGTAATTGGGACCATAGACAAAACATTTTCATTGCTTTATATGTAATACATATTCTTTTAGAAATATAACAAAAAAATGTAAAGAAAAAGAGACCTATTTTGTGCAACATTCATAGCCAGGTGTAACAGTACATCCTATATTGGTGTGATGCTTCAGTTATTAGAAAAAGGCCAGATCAGGGAGTGTTAAGCTCCAAACTTCAGCACGTCTTAGAATTTGCATTTTAATTTTGCCATAAAAGTTGCAGCATCTAGAATACCCTAAAAATAAAATGAGCCAGCACTTTTCCAAAAATAAATTAAATAAAATTAAATAATTGAGATATCCCATCTCCTAGAACTGGAAGGGACCTTGAAAGGTCATCGAGTCCAGCCCCCTGCCTTCACTAGCAGGACCAAGTACTGATTTTGCCCCAGATCCCTAAGTGGCCCCCTCAAGGATTGAACTCACAACCCTGGGTTTAGCAGGCCAACGCTCAAACCACTGAGCTATCCCTCCCCCCCCCCCCCCCCCCCAAAATACATGTAACATTGCAATTAACTCAGTGTTCTATGTAGCCTGGTTGGAAAGTAGGAAAGTAGGAAAATATCAGTGAAGAACTGGGTCCTAATATTGGATTTACCTATGCTAGTACTGTATTTATCTGTCACTAAAGTACTTCTTTCAACTAATTCCTACTTCCCACAAAGAGGAAATCTCTGTCTGTATTGCAGTATGTCTCATTTGATTAGTGTTGTGATCTGTTTATTGCCAGAGTACATGATAAGAAGCAGAGAAGTGACTAGTTTAAAGTCACAGAGGGAGTCAGCATGTGAACCAAGATTAGGACCCAGGAGTTCCAGGCTCTTAATATGCACAGATCATTAAAACATGCTTCTCAAATATCAGGGTAAAGTCTGGACGACAGAGGCCACCTGTCTTTAACTGGCGATGGGCAAAAATAGTTCTCCTTCCTCGTAACTGGAATCTCTTTGCACAGAATAATGCTGTAGACAACCTCTTTTTGAATCCCATAGCAGTGTTCATTATCACAAAGGATAATCATATAACAAAGTTAGTTAAGGTCTGGCTGGTACTTGATAACTCCAAATCACAGACTACCCCCTAAATTTTTTCACCTTGAATTGAGTAATTTCCTCAAACAGCACAAGACTATAAGGAATGAAATTAAATGCAATGGACCATATATAAGTACAGCAGCAGTGACTGATATTTTGATTGTTCGTTTCTTTGATCTTCTGTTGAATTTAAACTTGCCTACAGTGGTTTACCAGTTTCAATTAGTACACAAAACAAACTTTGCTTATTTTCTGAGATTATGTTCTTCATTATACATCGCTGGAGTTTTATATGTGGTTGCCAAAAAATCTTCTTTTGACAAATTCCACAGGAGGCATTTTGAGATTATGTGATTGAGTTGATTGAGTTTTGGCCAAATCCTGTACACTTTTATCACTGAAGACTAAAATACAGATGCTGGGCTACACCAAAATATATGGAATTTGCTTTGGCCCTGAAAATTCGTGTCACATTTTAAAACAACCAATTTGGGTACAATTTGAGTTAAGTGGCAAGTAAACAATGCAAATGAAACTGTTTTGTTAGCTAGAAAGTAATTGAAAATCTGCAACTAATTATAAATTGGCAAAACGTTAGTCTCCAAGAAGCTGAAAGGAATGCTTTGCTGGTTTTTTTTAGTTGTATTCAAAATTAGCTTGCTGTACACAGTCCACACAAAAGTTAGACTTTACAAAATATTGTAACTTACCTCATAAAAAATGTAACAAGCATTTAATTCACAGTTTGGGTTTCATAAGAAAAACTCTATCTTAAGTCATGTGATCTTTTCATTTCACATATTAATAATTACGAGCCTGAGTTTCAATATTTGTTTCCAGTTTTCCCCAGAATTTGTACTTCCATTGTTTATTTTTCAAATGGGCATCTCAAAGCATTTTATTCACATTAATTCAACTGTACAATACTTTTGTAAGGTAGAGAGAAGTATTGTTACATACAAAAAGAGAATCCTTGCTTTTGTTTGGTTGAAAAGTCAGGTGATATATTTTGACATTTCTGTTGTTAACCTCCCCATAGGAACGTCCATACTGGGTCAGACCAAAGGTCCATCAAGCCCAGTATCCTGTCCTCTGACAGTGGCCAATAGCAGGTGCCCCAAAGGGAATGAACAGACAGGTTATCATCAAGTGATCCATGCCCTGTCACCCACTCCCAGCTTCTGGCAAACAAGGCTAGGGACACCATTCTTGCCCATCCTGGCTAATAGCCATTGATGGACCTATCCTCCAAGAATCTATCTAGCTCCCTTTTGAACCCCGTTATAGTATTGGCCTTCACAACACCCTCTGGCAAGGAGTTCCAGAGGTTGACAGTGCATTGCATGAAAAAATACTTTCTTTTGTTCGTTTTAAATCTGCTACCTATTAATTTCATTTGGTGGCCCCTTGTTCTTGTATTATGAGAAGAAGTAAATAACACGTCCTTATTTACTTTCTCTGTACCACTCATGATTTTATAGACCTCTATCATATCCCCCCTTAGTCGCCTCTTTTCCAAGCTGAAAAGTCCCAGTCTTATTAAGCTCGCCTCATACGGAAGCCGTTCTATACCCCTAATCATTTTTGTTGCCCTTTTCTGAACCTTTTCCAATTCCATTATATCTTTTTTGAGATCGGGCAACCACATCTGCACACAGCATTCAAGGTGTGTGCTACCAGGGATTTATTATAGAGGCAATATGATATTTTCTGTCTTATTATCTATCCTTTTCTTGATGATTCCCAACATTCTGTTCGCTTTTGTGACTGCGGCTGCACATTGAGTGGATGATTTCAGAGAACTATCCACAATGACTTCAGGATCTCTTTCTTGAGTGGTAACAGCTAATTTAGACCCCATTATTGCATATGTATAGTTAGGATTATGTTTTCCAATGTGCATTACTTTGCATTTATCAACATTAAATTTCATCTGCCATTTTGTTGCCCAGTCACCCAGTTTTGAGAGATCCTTTTGTAGCTCTTCGCAGTCTGCCTGGGACTTAACTATCTTGAGAGTTCTGTATCAACTGCAAATTTTGCCACCTCACTGTTTACCCCTTTTTCCAGATCATTTATGAATATGTTAAATAGGACTGGGCCCCCAGTACAAATCCCTGGGGGACACCACTATTTACCTCTCTCCATTCTGAAAACTGACCATTTATTCCTACCCTTTGTTTCCTATCATTTAACCAGTTATCAATCCATGAGAGAACCTTCCCTCTTATCCCATGACTGCTTATTTTGCTTAAGAGCCTTTGGTGGGGGACCTTGTCAAAAGCTTTCTGAAAATCTAAATACACTATATCCATTGGATCCCCCTTGTCCGCATGCTAGTTGACCCCGTCAAAGAATTCTAGTAGATTGGTGAGGCATGATTTCCCTTTACAAAAACCATGTTGACTATTTCCCAACAATTTACGTTCATTTATGTGTCTGACAATTTTGTTCTTTACGATAGTTTCAACCAATTTGCCTGGTACTGAAGTGAGAGAGAAGGAGAAGTTACATTATTTTCTTAGTCAAATAGGGAGCCAGTTACAGAGCCAGGAAGAGAACACAGAGCTTCTGTTTCACTATACTGTGACCAGCCACTAGGTCACAATCTCTCCCTTTGGGATCTTGTTAACTAACCCAAAGTTTGTCCATGTTACACTGCTATGCACTAGTCTTTACAGATGCTTGGGCAAAGGACAATTTCACTGTTGAATTTCAGATATAATCTTGTAACTTCCACTGTCTGGATGATACAGTGAAGCAGTTCACATAATATCAGGTTTGAACATACCAGTGGGCAATGCATGGGGACCTCCTGGATTTATGAAATACATGGTAGAAATGGATCAATACAGATCACCAATGTGGCTGTTTCAGTGTGGGTTCAGGTTTGACTCTTAAAAGCTGTTGCCTCCCAATCTTCATCTGCTTATCCCAAACTTTAGTGGCAGAAAGGACAAGAATACTGTGGATGTTCACTTGTGAAGACTGATCCATCAGATCTACCGCATCGAAACCACCCTTTCCTTCCACTTTTCCCAGAAATAAATAAATGGAAATACCATTACTACAGCAATGCACTTTACCAGCTGTTCTCTGCTCTCTTAAAGAGAGACTGAAGAGTGAGCAAAAATAGAACCAAAATCTGGACTGGATCATGTAAAATCTTTGCTTTGTCCAAATAACTTTTGGCGGAGTGAAAGTCAGGGGCGTGGGTGGGCAGGAAGATAAGTTCATTCTTGATGCTAAAGAGAAACTTCTGTGTCTGCAGATACTGGAAAAACAGATTGACTGTGCCATTGCAAAGGTCACTAATTACTTAAGGGTGATCTATGGAAGTTCAAGTGGCCCATGGGCTGCTATAATGTAATTTAGATGGACACATTCTAATGTTCCTTTAAATCCTGTAGAGGGAAGAATGCGTTAGTTGCTGTTTGAAAAAGGAAAGAACTGGCACATACTTTGCCTGACCCCTTTTGCACGTTGGTGCTCATATACCCTGGGAAGTTTCATGAGCGCTAACTAAAGTCTATGGGATAGATTGTGGTACCTTTACTCTCACCGGTGAGCCAGTGAGGCTACCTGTGTGAGTAAATGCTGCCCAATGTGAGGTCCACAGTTTAGCCCTGTGCAAGGAAGTTACCCACAGTGTGTCACATAAACAGACACACTTCAGTAAAGGATACTTTACAGAAACAACAGTAAAACTAAGATAGCCTTCCAATTTCTACAATTCCTGTTTCAAGACAGCCCAAACAAGCAACTCTTATGGGAGTCGCTCCATTCATACTCTTGAAGCTACTCTTGTGAGTAAAGGTTACATAAATATTAAGCTAAAAAGGTGATTCTGCATCCAGAGTATTATAATAAAAAGTTAACATGGGTCATGGGATAGCAGGGAATTGGGGGTTAAAACATCAGGGGAATGGAGAATAAGAGTTATTGGATCCAGACTGAAATGGATCTTTAAGCACAAATCACAATATAAAATGTTAAGGGCTTGATCCTGCCTTTGGCTATGCTGGTACATATTGTTACATATCTTGTAAAATCAGCTACTGTTACAAGTTATGTGGCACTGTTCACCCGCATACCTAAGACCTCAGCTCTGGGTTTTTATAGTCTTTATTTTTAAATACTATAAATACTGCACTACGTGGCTTTAAAGAATGTTGAACAGATGCAGCAACATTTTCTGAAATCTCCTTCCCATCTACAATCAAAATAAGAAGTAGAAGTGTTGCATCTTTCGATAAAGGCTTCTTACAGGGCTGTTTAGTGAATAAAGCCGAATAGAATGTTTCATTGTTGCTGCTGCAGGTTCTGAGTTTATTTGTACATTATGTGTACTGTATGCTACATAATAATGAAAAGCTATACGCTCTGGGCTGCTAGTTGACTACACAGTCTGTGTGATTGCAGATTGTTTGAATAACAGTGGACCATTGAAACTCTATCCAGATGTGCGTGTTGCTAACTATGGGAATAACCACAAAGGAGGATTCTCTCTTTTGTTGCCATTTCCAAACCCTTTAAAAAGTGGGGAAGTGAAAGACATGGAGGCAGCAAATGGAGAGTAGCTGGTCACACTAGAGACGAAGACTTTCCATAATTAATTCCAAGCAAACAAAACTTTTATCCCCGTGGGATGCACTTTTAGAGAGTAAATGGACGCAACTTAAGCAATGTCTCCCTAAGGGCCAGATTCTGATACCACTACTCGTGCTGGTTATTGCCTTACTCCAGAAGTAGTAGCCTGGTTGACTTCAGTGGAAGTCCACACTGAATAGTGCCTTATTCTGCATGAGCAGTATATTGGGATAAAATGAACTGTTATCAATTGACCGACACGTGTTGTGCTAAATATTAAAGCTGTTATGGGTTAGTGGCAGGAAGAAGGTATAATTTCATTATTTCCAGAATTTAATTAGTTTCCGTTTAATGAGCTAGAGCATTGAACAGAAGGGCCTGTTTTAATGGTCTGATTTCAGTTTGATGGAATCTGTGTGTTTCCAGGATGAGTTTGTTCTCTCTCTCTCTCCCCTACGTTATCATTGTCTCATGCTTTGATTGGACTCTTTGTCCTCTGTCCTCAATACAGTCCTTAATCCCCCTCTTCGCTAGCTTCATGGTCACAAGTTGCCACGGTTCACAGAGAACCTGATATAGACGAAGCAAAAGGGCTGAGCACCAGTGGCAGATGTTTTGTGCTGCATCCAACCAATTGCAAGATATAAATGAGTAGAGTGAAGACCGGGTGTTGAATGACCTAGCTACTTATTTCCTTGCATTTACAGCTGGTGTTGGGGGTTGACACCATCTAGCAACCTTCGCTCAAAGTCAGCGAGGATTTTTGGGAGAATGGGGGTAAGAATTAAATGCCAGAGAGACTACTTAGAATCAAATCATCCCATATGCCTTCAAGGGAGGTGAGTGAGGACATCTGAATTCAGCCTTAGCCCCACTTTGCACTATTTAATTTAAAGAAAAATGTTAAATTTCCTCCTGAGTGATTAATAGTCAAGTGTGGTGACATACAGGAACCGTGAGTTTGACCTTCAAGGTGAAGGGTAACTGCTATGTTAAGTTGATTACACAATTTTCTCCGAATAAGTTGACAAGCAGCGTGCACAGTTGCTGTGACTTCTGACCTTGTAAATGCACACTTCTAAATGATTTGCCTAGTCATCTGAAACAAGCCCTGCTTTAAATGTGACGTATGTTAAATAAACTCCAAATAGCCTTATGTGGGGTCGGAGTTCCAACGGTAGTCATCCGTCCAAACTGTCTGATTTGCTAGGGGATCAAGAAGTGTAAAATATTCTGAACCTGAATCCTAACTTTTAGATAAATTTCACACATTTAATAGGCTTAAGAAAAAAGCTAACCTTTTCCCCCTCGTTCTGTAGACACAAATCCTAATTATTATAATGGTGCAAACTTTGTCATTCCCTGTTCAACTGATGGTACTTTTCCCCTGAAGTTGAGTGTATGAAAGAAGTTAAAACTACTCCACATAAAGTATTCATAGAGTATTTGTGTAGGTACATAAACAACTTGTGATGGCCCCAGGTACCATGATTTGTGCCTGCTACATACCTTTCCTTTATCAAGTTTCAAATTCTACAGCAGAATGTAATCATTGGCATTCCCTTAGACCTGGAAAAAGAGAGAACTCTTGCTGGGTAAACAGAGAGGTTTTACATTCATCTCAATCAGTGTGGTCCTTTGCTATACGTGGAAAATGAGCAAGAGCTTTTCTTTCACCTCAGTTTGGGTATTTATGTTCCCTGTTGAGATGAAATGCTTGTTGGTAACAAATTTGTGAGGGGAGGATGACAGAAAAGGGTTTTAAATGCCAGCAGCACTGTACAGTGAGGTGATATAAACTCATCCAAAATAAAATCTGAAAAAGACAAGTCAATAATAATAATAGAGGCCAAATGAGCTGCAGCAGGAGCTAAGAAAATTAATATACTCAAGGTTGAGGATGGGGAAGGGATGGAAAGAGAGAAATATTCCTTCATCCAAAAACTAAACCAAGGCTCACTGCTCTGAATCAGTTCTGGGCAGAAGTCAGTTCCAGAAAGCGACCTAGGCCATCTCTAGGCCTTCTCTTTCCTTAGGGAACTGTGGTGAGCCCTTCCCACTCATCCAGTGGAGAAACACTGTAGAATGACTTAGAGAAACAAGACCTGTAACATGGTTTAATCCAATGTTTCCCCCTTCCTCAGTCTTTCCAACCCCCCAAGTGGTCCAACCATCTGTGAAACAAGACTTGGTTTCCCCTTGCCTCAGAGGCTGGCTGAAGTCTGAAGAAATGTCTTCCTCCTAACAGGGCAGCCACTCCTGCAGCTTTTTCCCTTTTATATCACCTCCCTATATGTGTGACACTTCCAGCAGGTATTTCAGTGGCTGGGTCAAGGCCAAATATAGCCCATTGCCAGAATAGTCCCTTGACCACTTTCTGCCTGATCTAGTTTGGACAAAGAAGTCCATCCATAGGTGTTGTAGAACTCAATCCAGTCCCTCCTGTAAGTCAAATTCCCCAGAAATGCCCCAATGATGGGGGTGTCAGAGCATCCTCTTTCCCGGCAAAGGCAGTGATCAGGATTTGTTTCTATTATTTCCCTTCACTTGCTTTGGAATGGAAAGTGTTTGATGAACAAGTGAGTGCACTCCATCCACTGGTGAGACAGCTTAATGAGCCAGAACTTTGAACTCAGACCATTCCATCCCTGGTCGATCCTAGGATGTATGGGCCCCAAAATGATGGGGTAGATTTCTTGCCAACTGCAGAGTTATGACAGGATCTCACAAAACTGGGTGACCTGGCAACAAAATGGCAGATGAAATTCAATGTTGATAAATGCAAAGTAATGCACATTGGAAAACATAATCCCAACTCCACATAGAAAATGATGGTGTGTAAATTAGCTGTTAACAACTCAAGAAAAAGATCTTGGAGTCGTCATGGATCATTCTCTGAAAACATGCGCTCAATGTGCAGCAGCAGTCAAAAAAGCTAACAATGTTAAGAACCATTAGGAAAGGGATAGATAATAAGACAGAAAATATCATAATGCCTCCATTGTACACCCACACCTTGAATACTGCATGCAGTTCTGGTCGCCTCATCTCAAAATAGATATATTAGAATTGGCAAAGGTACAGAGAAGGGCAACAAAACTGATTAGGGATATGGAACAACTTCCATATGAGAAGAGATTTAAAAGACTGTGACTGTTCATCTTAGAAAAGAGATGATTAAGAGGGGATCTGATAGAGGTCTATAAAATCATGAGTGGTGTAGAGAAAGTGAATAAGGAAGTATTATTTTCCCCTTCACATAACACAAGAACCAGGGGTCACCCAATGAAATTAATAGGCAGCAGTTTTAAAACCAACATAAGGAAGTACTTCTTTACACAATGCACAGTCAACCTGGGAGACTCATTGTCAGAGGATGTTGTGAAAGCCAAAAGTATAACTAGGTTCAAAAAAGAATTAGGTAAGTTCTGGAGGATAGGTCCATCAATGGCTATTAGCCAGGATGGTCAGGGATGCAAGCCCATGCTCTGGGTATACCTAAACCTCTGATTGCCAGAAGCTGGGACTGGATGACAGGGGATGGATCACTCAATAATTGCCCTGTGAAGCATCTGGCACCAACCATTGTCAGAAGACACGATGTTGAGTTAGACCATTCGTCTGACCTAGGGTTGCCAACTTTCTAATTGCACAAAACCGAACACCCTTGCCCCGCCCCTGCTCTGAGGTTCCGCCCCTTCTCTGAGGCCCTGCCCCCGCTCACTCCATCCGCCCCCTCACTCCATCACTCGCTCGCTCTCCCCCACCCTCACTAACTTTGACTAGGCTGGGGCAGGGGGGTGGGGTTGAGGGCTCTGGCTGGGGCTGCAGGCTGCGTGGTGGAGCCACAGATGAGGGAGCAGGCTCTGGGGTGGGGCTGGGAATGAGGGGTTTGGGGTGCAGGAGGGGTCTCCGGGCTGGAACCGAGTGGTTCGGTGTGCAGGAGGGGGGATCAGGGCTGGGATAGGGGGTTGGGGTGCAGGAGGGGGTGTGGGGTGCAGTTGGGGGCTCAGGGCTGGGGCAGAGGGTTGGGGTGAGGGCTCCAAGAGGGAGTTAGGGTGCAGAAGGTGGTTCCAACCTGGGGCAGGAGGGGGGCTGGGGAGCAGGAGGAGTTTCAGGGTGTGGGCTCTGGCTGGACAGTGCTTACCTCAGGTGGCTCCCGGTCCATGGCGCAGCAGGGCTAAAGCAGGCTCCCTGTGGCTCTCAGAAGCGGCCGGCAGATCCGACTCCTAGGCGGAGGGGCCAGGGGCCTCTGCATGCTGTCTGTGCCTGCAGGCACCTCCCCCACAGCCCCCTTTGGCCGCTCCAGAGCCGGCACTCGGAGCGGGGGCAGCACATGGAGCTACCGTGGCCACCCTTGTGCCTAAGAGCCAGACATCCTGGCTGCTTCCGGGAGCCACGCAGAGCCAGGGCAGGCCGGGAATCTGCCTTAGCCCCGCTGCAACGCCAACCGACTTTTAGCAGCCCGATCCCAGGAGCCGCCAAGGTCCCTTTTCAACCAGGCATTCCGGTCGAAAAGCAGACGCCTGGCAACCCTAGTCTGACCATTATTGCCATTCTTATGTTCTTAATTACAAACACTACCCTTTGGAGAAACAAATCATTATGAGTAATTTTTTTTCCTCTGCTCTTTGTATGAACAAAACATTTTTTTAAAAGGATGCAATTTAAATGCTGCCTGTTGCTCCCAGAAGGGAGGCAGCTGAAAAGAGATCTTTGTGGGATGCAGCATGCAGTACAGTATGTACAGTAGGATGGCTTGTCCTTTTTCTGTGATGAGCACTACACTGAAGTCTCCTGTCATTTGTGTGTACATGTGACTTTCTATCTAAAACAGAATGAGTGTGTTTGCTAAATGGCTAGTGAAGTGCCCAGCAAGCATACTTACTCCAGGAGAGTGACAGGATAAGGGAAGTGGCAGAAACAGAGATAGGAAAGGAGATTTTTGCACTAACAAGTGTGAGCTGATAAGCCTGACCTGCATGGGAAAAGTAGAGAATCCTAAGTGCACTTGTCAGGCCAAAATTAGCTATGCCCATTTGTTTTCAGCTACATTATGCTATGAAGAAACCCTTATTTATTTTCTCATTTGTGGAGGAAAAGTGCTGGCTCATGGAATTCCTCTTCTTCTCAGGAAGCTATTTCTTTTATGGATAAATAACTTTTCTAACCTGGCCGTCCATACCCAAGAATTAAAAGATTAGTTACAGGGAAGAATGGTGACGTGTCATGTAAAGGTTTTATTGGCCACATGGGTGAGTTACGCAGGTCATCCAAATTGAGTGCCTAATCATCTCAGACACATTGTTCAACACAGCTGCCTTATACTCAGTGGGTAGCAGGGAGTGGAGGGAATACATACATACTTCTTTCCCAAGTATACATAGTTAGGATGAATTCTACTTGTTTTCTTTCTTTCTTGTGTGTGCCAGTGCCGGGTGTGTGCTAGGCACTTGAGAGCAAGGTGTGGTGGCTGTATGGTGCACCAAGAAGTAAAGTGCATATGTTTTTAAAGAAAAGAACGGGACACTTGACAGTATATAAAGTCATGTACAAGGAGTCAGCATGGCCTTGTGATTAGAGCTGTTAGCAAGAAGTTAGGTAGCCTGTGTTCTGTTCAGCCGCATTTTGGACAGACTAGAGAGGCGAAAGGCCCTACTGGAGAAGTCTAAGGCAATAAAGGTAAGAAATAACTAGGGTACGTACAGATAAGGCTTTTTTTCCAGTAGGGTCAGTGGCTATGACAGTCACAGAGGGTGGTTGCCTGTTGTGTGTGATACCATTTTCTTCTGTCTGTAGAGCTGTAGCAAACTATGGCTACAGTTACTTTGCTGAATAGGGTCTTGGAAAAGATCTAGCTGTAAATGCACAAAGCATGGCTTTGTGTCCAAAAGTGGTGTGTCAACACTGTGTGTCTGATTTCCATAACTCTTCAACCTCCTAAACTCCAGCCAAGGCAACTACTGGTAACCATGTTACATTCCTCACTTTTTTTGTCTTCATTCCAACAATCAACACACACCTCTTCTCACGCTGAAAAGATCTCTGACAGAATTGCACCAGACTGGCAAAAATAATCTCGGTTGATTGCATTATTAAATATGATGGAAAATCGCTCCCAGAAAATACCTTGGCATATCTTGGGAGGCTGGTTTTAATTCTGACCCATGCTAAAATGATTACGGGCCTGATCCAGAACTCAATGGAGTCAATGGAAAGGCTCCAATTGATTTCTGTGGGCTTTGGATCAAGGCCTAAAAGCAGAGGAATAATTCAGTGGTGCAGCCACACTAGTGGGAGCCAGGAATTCTGCATTCTAACCCCATTTTTGGTGCTGACTCCCTGTAGCATTAGCCAAATCACTTAACATCTCTGTGTCTCAGTCTCCCTCTCTACAATATAGGGATGATGACTTTCCTGCGTCATGAAGAGTTGTGGGAATTAGTTGCTTAATGATCCCAATGCACTTCGCAGGTGAAAAGTGAAATGTTCCCTAACACGTTTTCCCCCACCCACTTCTTGGGAACATAGTCCTCTTTTGTGTTTACATGTGTGCACTTCCTCTTCAGGGTCGTTACTCAGGATGTCCAACGTAGGACACACAAGAACTGTGCGTCAAGGAACACCTGTGTGTTTGGTCCTGCATGTATCATGGGCCTAGGACGTGCCCAGAATTTCTGCCTCTTCTCCTTCAGATCCTGGGGATTGATGGCCCTGAACCAGGAGAATCTGGTACATCAGTGACACAGCATGGAGTAGGAGTGCTTGCCCCAGTGGCTGTAAAACATTTAAGGCCTTCAACTTATCTCGTGCCAGAGTAAAATTACAAATATTTATAGGGATAGTTCAGATCAGCTGTTAGTTCATCATGTGGTATCCCCATAAACACTCAGTTGACAGACACATGTGCAGCATAAGATCACCTAACCCATGTCCAAATGGCCTTTCAGAGGCATGGTGGAGAACGTTTTCCATTCACTTGTGTGGTTAAGTTGGGTCATTTGGACCCACGCCCTCTTGAACACACTGGGGTAGAAACTAAGTGAGCCCCAGTGGGGGGACACAAAACTCAGCTGGCCCTGAGTGGTTGCAAGGGCAGATTGCATGGCAAATCCCATGCAATGCAAAATCAAGAAGCACCATTATCAGGAAAACAGTGTCTTATTACATTGTTCTCCACAAATGGCGTATGCTTTAGAAAACTGCATCCGAGATATGGAAAACTATGGTGGTAGAGATGTCTCTCTTTGGGGAGATGCCAATTTCTTTCTTTGTGTATTTTAATATAGAACTTTTTGGATTGTTTTTCATTCTATAATCTACAATCTGTAGTTTGCTTAGTCCGTGGCTCCTTTTACATATATGCTGAATGCTGTTAGCTATTGGCACAAGAGACAATGTCTAGAGAACTGATTTCTCTGACAAATTAATGCATGTAGGAGAGAGATTATTTTTCCTAGTCATGAAATGTGCCCGAATGATTGGCTCCAAAAAGGGCCTGCCAAACTCAAGCGAGTCAGAATTCAGAGTTCTATGGCACTGACTGTCCTGATTCAAGCCTAATAAAATTATTAAATTATGCTTTTGCCGAATCTGAAGTGATACTTACATTCTAGACCACAGGAAGAAAAAGCAGCCAAAAATTATTGCTCTTTTTTTTGCACAGCAGGAAAGGCACTAATGCTCTGGTGTTTGGAAGCGTGCTGTAAGAAGAGGTTGGTGTAATCTTGTCAGGGACAGGGCAACCTGATCACAGCATGTAACAATGAATTTGTGGCATGTGAAGCAAAAAAGATAGGTGTTTCAGATCGTTATCCCCTAAGTCGGCGAGAGGGAGGGTGAAAAAACAAGGGCAAGCTGGAAGAGAAGTTGTATTTTTTCCTATCCAAATGTCTGTTTCAGTAATAACAGTAGTAACCTTAGCACCCTTGTGGGATCTTCTATTGAAGGATCTCAATATGCTTTGCAAACATTCATTAAGCCTCGCAGCAACTTACTTTGGTTGGTAATACCCATTTTACAGATGGGGATATCGGGGCATAGAGTGACGACAGCTCACAGTCACAAAGGGAGTCATGGTCAGAATCATAACGAAAACCCAGTTCCAGGTTCTATTCTCTATAAACAGGGGTCCTCAATTTTGTTCGTACTGTGGAGCACATCTTAACGAACAGCTTGCTTAGCCTACACCTCCCCTTCCATTTGCTTATGTGGAAAAGTTACTATTATGAAAGTAGTAACTTTTAATGGAATTTAGCAGCTGGAAACAAGAGGAAAAAGCCAGTACCATGAGAGCACCCAGCTCTTCACAGACCAGCAGTAAGTGCTCTGTGGACCATCAACTAGTACTCCATGGACCACCGCTTGAAAGCCTTCGCCCTAGGCAATGCTATCTCCCAGTAGATTATGTCCAGCTTTGAGCGGCATAGCCTACAATATTTGAAATTAAAAGTTGTGTTTTCCTGCACAGTATTTGGAGTAGGTGTAATATTTCAGGAGGGGAAAGGGTCTGTGCAGGGATCTCAGTGAAATTTTTGTTGTTTTTTCATTTAGTTTTTATTTCACTCATCCCTGGATTTAAAACTTCTAGATTATGTAATGCCAAAAGCAGGAAAGTAGTAAAATGCAGTGAGAAATGTGTGCATGGCTCTGGGGAATGTTTACTATACATGTAAGTAGACATATGGTCCTCCTTTCTTGTTATTCATTTAAAAGTACAGTGCACATGACTTAAAGTAGACATGTTAATAGAGGAAGAAGAGATATTTATAGTGGACAAATTCCAAAGACCAAAACTGCCTGCTTATTTATATTCTGTTGTACTGTTAGGGCACTCTTCTGACATAATTCTCTATTGTTTCTGCCATTATCACTTGCTTTTTGCAGGACATAGTGTCAGGAAATTCCTGTCTGGCACTTACAAGGTGTTTCTAAAAGGAGAAACAAAGAGTCAAGAGTATGCAGGGAGCAGGAGGAAGCAGCAAAGGGGAGTGGCAGCAGTGGGGAGGAATTTGAAATAGTTGCAGGGCCTGGCAGGGGGCAGGCAGAGAAGATTAGCTGGCCCCGAGACAAGGGCCAAAGAGTGCTGAAGTGATCACAGACAAAAATTCTCAGCTCTCTCCCTGCAATTTTAACTGTCAAAGGTGAATCCCACCTTAAGAGACTCAGGAAATGGTTTAAGGATGACAAAGATGATTTACTCCCAGGTGAGGGGAGGAGCAGATGGATTTCCATCCCAAAGTCACATTGCAGTGGAGAATCTTGACCATCCTCACAGGAAAGGGGCCCAATATGAAACAAGAGCAGGCTCTTGAAACAAGGCAGTGTGGGAGGAGAGACTGCAATGTGCAATTAAAAAATTCTGAAGGCAGGATCAAGGTTGGTAACAGTGGGTTTGGAGTTCAGAATTTTTTGTGGCCTTGTGAATTGCCAAGCTGACATCAGTGCCTCCCCTTATACCAATAAGCTGGATATGATGGACAAACCATCCCTTCGTGGACTAGCTCGACATAAGAAGATTATGCTGTACTATCATTTGTTAATAACAATGTTGTTTTCTGTCATATAATTAGAAAATACATCTTGCTTTGCCTCTAAGCACTGTAGCCTTATTACATTTGCACATTTTTTATAATATTTCAAGTGTAGTGACCAGATAACATTAATGAATATATTAGATAGGCAGGCACTTTTAAAGGAAAATAATAAACATACTTGTATATTAAAAAGTTAATTCAGTCTGGAGCCAAACAGGTAATTTTCCCTTCAGCATATTTTCACTCAGCTAAGACAGGTTGGACTAGGAGTGCAGTCACCCTGTCTACAGAGCTTGGCTTGGCTTGCATACCAGGGGCGAATTTTCTTCAGAGACAGACAGCAAGATGATCTGATTGGCTTCGTTCCAGAGCATGCTCACAAAGGCTCCTTTGATGAAGGGCTTCTTGGTAAGCACTGTACCAAAAGCTGCCTGCCACCCTCCTTTCAAAGATACCCATTTACAGTAATTCTGGATTTAAAAAAAAGAAAAGTGAAATAGGGGTTTACCACAAGAATAATTATGCTGGTTGGCTTAAAGAGGCGGAGGGAAGGGGCAAGTTACTAAGTAAACTGCTGGATGTTGGAGTAGCTGGTTGGCAACAATAAGGAATGTGTAATTAAGCTCATTAAAGCATCATCATTTTGCTTATCAATGTTTTCCCAAACAGGGTGGGGTGAAGCAGCATATATTAAAATATGGTTGCTTTTACTGATAAGGAGCAATAACTACCTGTTTGACTTTCTGAACAGCACAAAAGTGTATCCAGCTGGTGACAGCATACTTGATTAGTTGACTTATCTCCCTCTTGTACTAGAGCTAGTGATTAATAGGACTTCGTTATTCCTTCCACATAGTCAGTTGGTGTAACATGCACAAGCAGTATCAGTCCACAGTCTCCAATCATTTGCTATCTTCTTTGCTTTATCTCAGTTAGTATCCACATGTGGTCTCCCACTTATTTGTCATTTCTAGTCTAGTCATTTGTTCCCTTGGTTGGCTTCCAGATCAGTATTTGCCGATGCTGCCACACCCTAGGGATAAAGTGAACTAGCATATCAGAGCCAACATTTTGTCAATCTGTGTACAGCCTGCGTTTCTCCATCATCATGCTGTGATTTGGGGGGAACTACTATACATGCCCACCTACACTAATCAGAAACTTTGGTTTCCATAGGAAACAATGACAACCTGAAGTAATATTAATGACGCTGGTTGATTTGAGCTGCCTCTAATTCCCATTGTACCAGAGTCCACGACCCATCTGGCATCGCTGTAAGTTGCTTAGGGACAGGCTGGGGTTAGGGAATTGCAGAGGTATTTGGGAGTCACCTGAGCAGCCTCTCCCAATAGGGCCCTTGGACAAATTTCAAAGCTCTCCACCTCTGTCGGAAGGCAAGAGCAACTGCAACACCATTATCTGGCCTTCAGGTGCTTCCACAGGTTCAGGGGTGCAGTAGGGACACCCCGTGCACGTGAGGGATGGATCAAGTCCCTTTTCACCTAGTAACATGGAAGGCAGGACATGTCACCACTATCTACTGTAAGGTTACTGCACGTGGTGTACAAGAACAATACTTTGCATTTAGATAGCACCTTGCATCCCAGGATCTCAAAGCATTGTAGTTATGAATTAAGCCTCACTGTGTCACTTTGAATGAGTGTGTTATCCTCATTTTACAGATGGAGAAACAGAGGCACAGAGATGTAAAGTGACTTGCTCACAGCCACATTGGAAGTTTGTGGCAGAGGTAGAATAGGACCAGATTTCCTGATTTTTCGCAAGATCAGCTTTCCCTAATGTGGCTTCCCCTCTATGGCTTCCTGGGTTCTCTATGGTATTGTTTAAGTTGGATCTAGCTATTTTTAGCTTCAGAAGCTTTTTTTGTGGAATTATCTATCCTAGACGTCTATTTTTCCCTTACAATTTTAGCCCATTGTTAATGTTCTCTTCTATATAGCAATTCTGTATATGGTTTTGTGTGGATGCTTGTTTTTTAAGTGGTTCATTCTCTCATATTTATATGATTGACTTTTCTGCATTTCATTAATTGTACATTATCTATTTTAAAAAATCACTGAAATTTTGAATTCAAAGAAAGAAGGGAAGGGAGGAAAAAAGATAAGCTGGAGGAAATACTGATGCGAAGAGGGGTAGCAGCACTAAGACCACTAGTACAAGCATGTACATTATATTGCTGTATGGGAATGGAAACCAGCTGAAACTTTAATTCTTGGTTTGATCAAGGTTGTGTAAAAACTGACCCCAGAGGACTTCCAATAGAGAAACCAGTTTTATATATTACATATGAACTGTAGTTGAAGCCAAATGTTCATTCCTCTCAAATTGTATAGGTGGATTACTTTCCTTCCAGCATTGAAGTATCATGTTTGTAGCTGCTAATAAACTTAATAAAATCCATTTCTTACTTCCCCTGCTGTACTGACTTCAGCAGCATCAGAGAGCCAACTTAGCCATGGTGTCCTGAAAATTCATTTTTCAAAAAACAGGCAAATGATGAGTATGAATAAGAACCTGTAAAAAGAAACAAAATATGATGATCAGTCAGTTGTGTTGCTCTGATCAAAAGTGTCACACCCTCCGTTTCTCCATCACTCCACAGCAAATGAAAGCATGTGCAGATTGGTTTAAAACAAAAATAGTTGCTCCCAATTAAAAATAACTTCTGCCCCAACAAGCTCCCAGAATTGGAAAATACTTTTTTCATACAATGCATAATTAGTCTATGGAACTCATTGACACAGGAAGGGGGGAGGGATAGCTCAGTGGTTTGAGCATTGGCCTGCTAAACCCAGGGTTGTGAGTTCAGTCCTTGAGGGAGCCACTTAAGGATCTGGGGCAAAAATCAGTACTTGGTCCTGCTAGTGAAGGCAGGGGGCTGGACTCAATGACCCTTTGGGTCCCTTCCAGCTCTATGAGATAGGTATATCTCTATATATTATATTATTATTATTAAAGTCACTGAAGTGGGACTGGCATTTATTTAGATAAGAACATCCAGAGTTGTCACAGTTAATATCAACAAAAAGAGTATTGGAAAGGAGATAAAACCCCTTCCTTTCAGGGATTAAGCCAGTCTGAAACTATTAGAGATTAGGGTGAGACCTTCATATGGAGCAGATTACCCCTCTGCCTACTGGGGGTTTCTTGCACCTTTCTCTGAAGCATCAGGGGCTGCTGCCTCACTCAGAGACCGCAAACTGGACTAGATGTATCATGAATCTGATCCAGTCTAGCAGTTCCTAGTTATCTCATGATGTCTCTGGATCGCACATATTCCAGGCGTTAACTAACTGAGAGGCTCCTCAGAATAGTCAGTGGTCTTTAATCCCAGCAAAGCCTGAAGCACATGAGATTTTAATTCAGCAGCTGGCCAGCGAAGGCTGCCAGGCGAGCTGAAACCCCAGAATGGAAGAGTGCTCTTGTAGTTAAGGCTCTGGACTGCGACTTAGAAGATCAAAGGTCAATTCCCTGCTCTGCCACGGATTTCCTCTGTGACTATGGACAAGTCACTTCATCTCTGAGTGCCTCTGTACCCTGTCTGTAAAAAGGTACCTCCCTACTCCACAGGGATGCTGTGGGAATAGATTGATAAATATTTGTGACGCGCTCAGGTACTATGGTGATTGGAACTTTAAATGGATAATGGACTTGTCAGAAAAGCTACGGGGTGCCTCTTCAGATTCAAGGAGAGCAGGGGACTTGAGAAAGAGTGAGTGAGTTGAGTGGAGAAGAAGACATACAAGCTCCAAGATGGGGGACAGAGTAGGCGGGTATCGGGGAGGAAGGATGACAAGGGTCCAAGTGAATGGAAGGGAGCAGGATATTCTTGGGAGAGAGGAGCCAGGGCTGCAGGGGGGGTGAAGAGAAAACGAGAAGGCTTCTGAAGGTTACACTAAGAATCTGAACCAAGTCATTGATCTTTTCAAGGTTAATCCGTCACTACCCCTGTCTAGACTTTATTTTCCTCAAAGATCCATAATCCTTGTTCTAAAGAGCTCCTGACTCAGTGGACCCTTGTTGAGTTAATAATGCTCCTACTGAAGACAACAGACTTGCTAAAACTTGTACTCTGCCTGTGGTGAATGGAGCTTGTCATGAATAGAATAAATTGTCAAACAGTCCCAGTCATTTTTCCTGATTTATGTGTGGACTGGCGTGGGGAGGGAGGGTCTGAAATTTTACCGGCACAGTTCTCCACTTCTTCCTGAGACCCTAGAAAGGACTTATAGTGGGCTCCACACCTAGGATGAGTGGGACTGTGGGTGAAATGTATTTAGTCCCTCCCCCAACTCCCAAACGTTCCCACAGGAAATTCCTTGCAAAAAGTAATCCAGCAACAGACAGTGTTCTCTCTTGCACAGAACCTCTCCCTGCTGCAGGAACCCCCGCCCCCACACACGTACTTAATGAGGAGTTCCAGAGGCAGCTGTGTGGGATTTCCCTGAAAACTAAGTGTTGATCAGGTTGCAGTGAGCCCTTGAATTGGTATGAAGAGGCTCAGTGCAAATAGCCCCAAGACCCATGAGATTTTAGGGCTGGACCTTCAGCTTTTTCTGTGGTGGATCCCTACCCCTCACCTTTGGCAGAATAATAATACAATACCTAGTTTTATATAAGTAGATCTCATAGCACTTTACAAAGAGTTTGGTATCTTTATCCCCATTTTGCAGATGGAGAAACTGAGGCACAGAGAGGTGAAGTGACTTGCTCAAGGTCATCAAGCAGGCCAGAAGTAGAGCTGGGAATAGAACCCAATCCAGTCCTAGTCCAGTGCTCTAGCCACTCGGCCACACTGCCTCCCCTCCAAGAAATTGGAGGAAACTTGGTGAGGGTGAACCGTCTAAGCAATCACTTTGCATGCAGAGTTCTACAGCCCCCTCCTGTGTGTTTTCAGCCGGAAAAGGGGGGAAAATCCCTCTAAAAGACTAATTCTAACACAAAAGTGAAAGTATTTTACATTTCCTCAACTGATCAAAATAAAATGGATGGCTTTGTCAACCTACAGTGTGGAAGATGGCTGGCAGGAATACTGATACCCAGTCCAGAATTTTATTTGCTGAAGATAATGCTCTGACATCATTCCTTTTTAAGGGTTAATTCTCTCTCTTAGTTTCCAATATTCAGTCTTTTTTGCCTAGATAAATATGAATTGTTTCCATTTCAGAATAATAGTAAAGTGTTTCAGAAAAGGACAGTCATGGTCATTTTTTGCACGTCATTTTCATTTATTTTGTGTAGCTCTTCTTTGGCATGGAGAAAATCAGGATGCCATCAATGTGTGCTGTATTTAGTGTGTGTGTGTGTGTGTGAGAGAGAGAGAGAGAAAATGGAAACTGCTCTTCATCATTCAGGAGCAATAAAATCAAATATCATATCAGAATCTAATGCAAACCTTTTAAATTGGCTTCTGGTTGTGTGTGTGTGTGTGTGTGTGTGTGTGTGCGTGTGTCTCTCTCTGAAGAATCTGTTGGCCTGAAGTTATGTAACTCTCTAATGAGGTAGTTGTGGGGGTCTTTGCTATCCTGCAAAATGAAAGACTAGAAAATTAAAACACAGAACTCATGTTTGCTAAAGTGATCAACCTTAAGTGGTGTGCCAAGTTATCTTGGAGTATAATCAGCATAGCCTATTTGAATAGAGTTGTCTTTAAAATAGAAGATCTGCTAGTAAGATTTGTTTTCATTTAGGCCTTACTCTCAGCTATAGGATTACACTGAGGCCTATATATCTTCAGGCCTTTGTACAAACAAGCAGCTTAAACAAAACTACCATTATTATACTGATTTAGGGGGAGAGAAAAGCCTTGTTTGGTTTCTTAAGATCATGTGTGAGACAAATAAAGCCTTCCTTTAAATGTAAGTTTTGTTGTATTCAGTATAATAACATAGTTTAAAAAAAAAATACAAAGCCCAACATTATTCTTCATGCCAATTCAATTTGTCACCTTTGGGTTTAAACCCAGATGTAATCTTGCAGGCTAGTAAAATGAGTTCTGTTCCGTGCAGCTACGCTGCAAGACAGTTGATATCACTATATTTATCACCATCGGGGTAGATATAATCAATTTTCTTCTTGCTGTAAGAGCTGACCCTTACACTTCCTTTTCCTACCTTCTATTCAGTGGCCTCATTAAACTCCTTTCAGTGTGCTGATTTATTGCTGTCATGGACAACTTTGTGCTCTGTGTTGCCTCCTCCCACCGAAGAACTTAAATAGCCGTTCTTTTATATTAGTTTTACTGACCACATCAAGTTTTTTTTACTATTTAAAAGTTTCCTGTAAATAATATAGGATGTGAAAGTTCTGAGCTCAGTTGGCAACCTGAATTCTAATGAGGGGTGGCCAATCACTTATGATATGGATGCCAGGGGTTTTATTTCATATGGCTGCAAGGAGTCCACACATGTTCTCTTGAGTTCCATTCACAGGAGATAATGCAACCAATCATATTGCATTTGGAGTTCCAGATTCAGTTGTGAGGTTTAAATTGTTGTGTGACTGAATAAGGCATGAAAAGTGGGATTGGATAGTGCAGCTGAATGGAATTAGTCTGGGAATATTTTTTTTTTTAACATGGAACTCAGATAGTAGAGTTGAAACAGGAAAAAGATTAGGGAACTTGCTTAGAATTAACACAGAAACAATGAAGTTTAGCTATTCTTAAACTGAATTTGAATTAGGTTGGATCTCCTGCTACAGTCCAACCACCCTGGGTCAAATCTTAAAAGGGGCCCCTGAAATGCTTGTTTGGAGAATTTGAGTGCACAGCTATATGTATGTGCATATTGATAGTTGGATGCACTGATTTTTACATGCACATGATAATTTGCACATGCAGATTGACACACAGGAACACTCTAGAGGCCCTTTAGGAATATGGCCCTGTGCCTCTACATTTTATTAGTACCATATGTAAAGACATTTTACATGTCTGCTAACACATTAGAGTATTAAAACTGCCACAGACTGACCTTAGGTAATTAAAACTGACTGCTTAAAAATATCTAATTTGCTTTTCGCTCTCTTTGCTATTTGTTTACTGTTGACATTTGTCTGTGCTTGGGCAATGACAATGGACAAGTCAGTTTCACCTACGTTTTTAGTAAAATTCACTTTCAGGTTCTTAAGCACTAACACAGTGCTACAATATTTGGATTGCAAATCTTGCTGGAGCACGTTTGTTTAACTAGAAATGTTTTCATTTCTTTTAAATTTCACCCAAACATATTTTTTCCAGCCTTTTTTATTATTGTTTTCACTTTTATTCTTAATTTTAGGTCAAATTTGATCACGTCCCTTAAAATGGATTCCAGATTGACTCAAATTATTGTAGCTCTCTTGTGTCAGAACAGTTGCAGAATACTTAAAGTACAAAAGAGAAAATTCATTAGATCAATCTGTCTGTTGAGGAAATTAATCAATTTGCAAGTAACATCTAGCTTAATTCTGTCATTTAAAGTAGGCTTTGAGTTTCCTTTCCCATATTACATGGAGACTCGAACGTAAAGCAATTTCCATTGGAAGAGGCTGATTCACTTGCCCCCATGCTGTGCAGTAGAGGTCGTTTAGACACAGCACTTAGAAAGCAGCTGTGTTTCTTGTGCCAGTGTCTCATTTTCCACATATGTAATAGATCAAAACATTTAGATTGGGTTGATCCACTTTATCATGACGAAAGAATTTTGGAGCAACACAAGTAAATATCAGCCCTAGTTGGAGAGAGGATGAGTTTTCACAGATTCTGAGAAGCTATTGGTGGGCACCACCCCAATTAATACAGGACAAAAAACAGAGAACTTTTTTCTCTGATTTGTTGTTGTTGTGGGGTTGTTTGTTTATTTTGTTGTTGTTTTGCAACTCCAATTAGTTGCAGAACTTTTGATAGAAATGAATGAATCATTGAGGGCTCAGTTCCATAGAATGTTACCATAGTCTGGTTTGCAAGAATGTTTCTTTTTTGTTACACCTTGCCAGACACTGTGGACAGAACAACATTCCCTGCTTGTAATTTGGCCTGTGTATTCCAGAGCCAGGGTTGTTCAGCATTATCACCTTAAGAGCTAGATAAGATTAAGTTAGATAGCAGACATTCTAGATTAGAAAACCAGAGGAGGTATGCAAGCTTTAAAGCCTTTACCCAAATTACATTTAAGTAGGATGGTATTTTAAGAAGCTTAAATTAAATTTTATTATTTCAGCTCCTCCAGTTTTTCCTTTATACAATTTTCAGACAAGAGTTTGCTTTTTTTAAAATCTGTTCTGAAGCATTCCTCCATCATATGGCTGTCTGTAATAAGTTGGGATTGCTTGGCCAACTTTGTAGAAGGCGAAAGCGAGAGAAATAAAATGATGATGCTCTGGCAAACATAGACCCATGGGTACATGGGTTGTTGGCTACCGCTGCCTACCCACTGTGGTTGCCACCATTTTTTCAGTGTTCCAAAATGCCATGTCAGAAGGCAGCATTTCCAGGAATAAGAATAAGAATAATAGAGTAGTAAGTAACACACTGATTAGTTGACAGAGTGATGTAATTTATTGAAAATTCTACCTTCCAGTGGCAGCATTTCTGGGAATTACTGTACTTACTCATGTATAAGCAGAAAAATTGAGGTACTTGGGGAAAGAAGATTCATGTTATTATTTGATTATTGATAACTAATTATTAATTATTGTTATGATGCCCAAAAGTGAGGCAGACATTTTACAGCACCAGTGCAGAGACAGGCGTCAAGGAGTTTTTACATGTGATGCAATGACCAGTGGTAACAGCAGACAATAGGGAAGCGAGAGGATGAGGAAGGAAGCAAACGGCACCAACATCCTGCAGTTTCTCAGTCTAAACTTGATGATGTATTCATTTTTAAAAATAATGATCCTTGTCTTATTTCTCATGGGAGTTATGGAAGAAGTGAGTCTGACCTAAGGATTTGAATTCAGTAGTTTATTGCTTGGTGGGTGAGAATTGGGATGGATATAGGGTGCCAGAGTAGAAGCTACCAAGATATTTATGGGAAAAGCCAGGCACTAGGGCATCATTGTCATAGCAAAGAGGTGAGATGTGACACAATAAGGGATGAGGTCAGAAATGTAGGCCAGTTTGGGATTATGCAGGGCTATGAAGGCAAGGATGATGAAGTTTAAACTTGATGCAGTAGGGAAACGGGAGATATCCTCAAGACATCATTACAGAAAGGGACATTAGAAATTCTTCAGTGCATCTTTGGTCAGACCGCTTCTTTCGTGTGTCATCTGGATTTTGTCGGGGACTCTATCAAGAGCTCACTTTTACATCTCATCAGAAAAACAGCATTTCCAGTATTTCCCTAACAACATGCTGGAACATTGGTGCAATACTGACTCAGAGGGAAAGGTGCCAGCTATAGATTCACCACCATCACTTTCTGTAGCTCCTAGGTGTTCTTTGCCAGTCTTCTTTTGATGTCATGCTTAGCTTGCAAAGTCTGCTGGTATCACAGCACATGGCATTCATGGCTGTGAAATGCCCCCAATCTGTGAAGAGACTTGAACTACATTCCCCTGAAGTAATTTTCACAAGTGCTATCATGGTTCAAGTTAATAAATGAGACTTAAACCAGTATATTTTAAAAAGGGATTTTACAGCTAGTACAAGAGTAGTTTTGTATGTTAAACTTTCTTCCTGTAAAGACCAAAATTGTCATTGAGCAGAGGTAGGTGAGAAGATTAACTTTCCAGCTATAATTACTGTTAACAAAAAGCCTGAATCCTTGGAATAGCAAAATAGTCTGTTTTTTTGTATTAACTTTTTTTTTTTTAATCCCATCTTAAAGCATGTAGAATTTACATTTTCAGAATCAGAAAACCGACTGCTCTTAAATGTAAAAAAAAAAAAAAAAAAATCTATATTAATGCCTCATTTTGTCTGAAAAGGCAAAAACACCAAAATCTGAAAATTCAAAGTTATGGTTCCCACATCCATAGGAATTTGAGTATTGTGCATGTGTGTGTGGCAACCATCCATCTCAAAAGATGATGGTGTAAGCACCAAAGCAGTCCAGTTGCTGTGTGTGTCATGTTGCAGCATGACACAAGTGGCTAAAAAGTCCTATTCTTAAGTGACAGTCCTTGCCACAAGTAATGCAGCAATAAGGTGCAGGCATAAGCCCTTGAGACCTGCTGAGCTTTCCTCTGACCGTTCCTCTGTCAGCCACCTCTCCTCAATCTCTTTGACTCCCTGACACAGCACAGCCCTCCAGAGTTACTAGCTGCATCTTCCCAGCTTGCAGTTTCAGTGTTGAAAGTGCCTTTTGCAAATTTAGGTCCTTGAACCTAAGCCTAGGTCACCCAGTGTCCTTATGTATGTGTAGACAGTAAAGTGCAAACGTATTGTATACGTTCTTAACTTTGTCTCAACCTTCGCTGTATCTGCAATGTGGTTAACATAGTACAATGATTGCATATTCAGAAGCACAATGGAAGAGATAGGACGCAGGAAGGATCATAAGGATAATCCAGGACCCAAAAATCATGGCTTTATTTCACAGGGCTTGTGCAAATAACTTCTGCCCTGTTGGCACCAGACAATGGAATATGATCATCTTAGATCAGGGGTAGGGTGAACAGATAGCAAGGGTGACGGGGTGGGGGGTAATTGGCACCTGTATAAGACAAAGCCCCAAATATCGGGACTGTCCCTATAAAATCGGGACATCTGGTCACCCTAATCAGGGGTGGGCAAACTTTTTGGCCTAAGGGCCACATTGAGAAATAGAAATTGTATGGCGGGCCATGAATGCTCACAAAAGTGGGGATGAGGGCTCTGGTTGGGGGTGCGGGCTCTGGGGTGGGGCTGGGGATGAGAGGTTTGAGGTGCAGGAGGGTGCTCTGGGCTGGAATCAAGGGTTTCGGAGGGTGGAAGGGGAATCAGGGTTGGGGTTGGGGCATGGGGAGAGGCTCAGGGGTGCAAGCTCCCAGCGGCGCTTACCTCAAGCGACTCCCGGAAGCACCGGCTCCTACGTGGAGGCGCGGCCAGGCAGCTCTGCACCCTGCCCCATCCGCAGGCACCGCCCCTGCAGTTCCCATTGGAGCACCAGAGGGGGCCATTGGAGCACGTAGGAGCCAGAGCAGGGCCATGCCACGGCTTCCGGGAGCCGCGTGGTGCGGCCCCCGAGCCTGCGCCTCGGCTGGAGTGCCGGAGCAGGGCTGAACCACGTGGTGCGGCCCCCGAGCCTGCGCCTCGGCTGGAGCGCCGGAGCAGGGCTGAACCACGTGGTGCGGCCCCCGAGCCTGCGCCTCGGCTGGAGTGCCGGAGCAGGGCTGAACCACGTGGTGCGGCGGCCGAGCCTGCGCCTTGGCTGGAGCGCCGGAGCAGGGCTGAACCACGTGGTGCGGCCCCCGAGCCTGCGCCTCGGCTGGAGTGCTGGAGCAGGGCTGAACCACGTGGTGCGGCGGCCGAGCCTGCGCCTTGGCTGGAGCGCCGGAGCAGGGCTGAACCACGTGGTGCGGCGGCCGAGCCTGCGCCTCGGCTGGAGCGCCGGAGCAGGGCAAGCTTCAGACCCCGCTCCCCAGTGGGAGCTCAGGGACCAGCTTAAAATGGCTCGCGGGCCATAGTTTGCCCACCCCCGTCTTACATGGTACGCTGCCAATGGCTTGAGCTATCACCTTCCTGTTATGCTATTTTAAATTAATTCTCAGTCCAAAAGTAGGTCACGATTTTGCTGAGTCTCAGATGGAGACATCTTAAAAAGGTCTGATTTTCAGAGGGTGGCTGCTGAGCTATTTCTGAGTTAGCAACCAAAATCACCTTACTTTTGAAAACTTGGCCCATGGTCTAAATCAGTTCTTTCAGTTCCGACTTAGGCGAGTGTCTGTTCCTCACTGAGCGACTGTGTAGATATGAATGATGAAGTTATAAATCAAAGCCATTTGTGAGATATTAAAATGCAAAAAAAGCATTTGAAATATTTCTAATCCAAACATGGATAAAAACCCTTTATTTCAGTGCTCAGTGAAATAAACTGAACTCAGTTTTCCTAAAAAAAAAAAAAAAAAAAAAAAGAAGGGGAAAGCACTTTGAGGCTGTAAAAATAATAATATCAAATACATGTTAAGGCAAAGGAGCATATTTCCAGAAAATTACAAGTACCTGGTCTAAAAACTCAAAATGCCTTCTCAGCCATAAGTATGGTATCAAGGGTTTACAAAAGTTTTTATACTGAATTGTTAAGGAATTGGGTTGAAAATGTGTGTGCATGTTTTCACAAAGGAAAGCAATGAGGTTTTGTCTCAGGGTATCTGCATCAGTGTCTTGTGTTTGTCATTAGCATTACTGAAATTGTCATTGAAGGATGATCATCTGAAAAAATTAAGATCAGGACAGGAGAACAAATATTTGAGGGAAGAGGTGCTACGGAAATCTTAGAGACAATGAGGGAAGAAGGCAGCAACAGAAGTAGAAAACAACGGTGGGAGTTTTTAATGCAATGGTAGTACTTAAAATCAGGAGTTAAAGGACTATCATAATCCAAGTTCAAAACGTTTCACAGACATTAACCAATTATTGATTGTTTTAAACCTAATTCAGTAAATTACCAAATCAGTGTTATTTTTTTTTGATATGGGTCCCAATTCTTTCCCATCGTGTTTGCTTGCACCTAGAGGCCTGTCTGGTAGGCTTGCAATTTTGGTTAGATGTATTCCTGGAGGTTTCATCACGTGACATAATCTTTAATTAAAGATAACTCTTTAATTCCTGGAGAATCCTGGCGAGTTGGCAACCCTACTGGTTAGCACGTGCCTGCCTTAGAACAGTGTGGTAGAGATTACTTCTTCCACCCCCGGGGTATAAAGATCCCAGGTTTTTGGAAGTTGTGGGGCACAGTTATTGAGGCAGATTTAGCACACATCTTCCATGCTAGCAGCACAGTTCGGCCCTTTTGCCCAAGCTTTCCCTCCCCAAAATGTAAAAGCTGCAGCCAACCAGACGAAGCATTTGTCTTTACCAAAAGGTTATATACACTCACAATCATACCCCTTAACTGCACTGTAAGTGTCAAATGCCCGAACAGCTGGCTAGCTGACCTTAGTTTGTTGCTTCCTGTAAATGCTGTGGCCCTCATTAGGAAACCTGACTGCCTCTAGAAAGTACCACTGGGGCAACAAATAAGTTCTAAGCGCCTATTGATCTGTTACATTTGTTTTCAACGTGCAAAAAGAAGATTCTTCTGTTCCTTGACTGGCACCAAGCTCTTGCTACAGTAGGTTCAGAGTGTCTCAGGACAGTATGATCTGGGGCAGCTCAGAGCTGAGTCTGCAGAATATTTGCTTATTACATGAGGAACTGAAAGAACCTGTAATTCACTAGTGACCGACCTCTTACTACTTGAACAACTGACTGATTCCCCCCACCTCCCTTTGTTTTTGTTTTAATCACTGCATTACAAGCAGGATTCAATTCCCCACCGCAGAGGAAGGATCTGGTAACACAAACGCATAATAACCAACATTTACCGAGATAAAATGCACTGTAAACACAAAATGCCCAACATTTTGAGGGCTGGGTTGCTTTTTAAATCAAACTTGGAATAATGAAATGGCCACCTTGGTAATATCAATGTATAAATTTTTGCACATTGAGTAATTGGAAAAATATATATATGCCGATCCCAGGCAAAAGGCTGTTTCTGATTTTAATCAGACCTCTGATATTTTTTTTAATGAAAGCATAAAGGTGATTTTTCTGTTGCTCTACCTCTGACTCCTTAAATCACGATAAACATGCATTATGATCTTCTTAAAAGAATAAGAACATTCCTTGTTAATTAATTTATACAGCTGTCAGTACAGCTTTCTCTGTTATTCATACTCTAAGTGTTTGACTGCCATAGATTTTCTTGCAGTTCCTGGCAAAGCTCCAGTGAAAGCCTGGGATTTATTAGGCTGACTTGGTGCAAAGTCTATTGATTGTGGCCTCGAGGGTAATAACTAAATAGAGCTGGAGCAACAAGTCAATAACACCATTGTTGCTACAGACTCCATTCACTTGAGGAGTTAGATTGTTTTACAGTGGCAAAGAGTAATCATGAGCAGATCAGCATGTTCGACAGGCTCTGCACCATGTTAGTGGTGTGGACTGTTTTAAAGCTTTCAGCGAGATCACTGGAGAATCAGGGTGGGGTACAGGGATTAAGAACCCTGTAAACTCCTTCATTATGGCTAAAAGGTTTCAGCTTTAGTTTTAACAGCTAACAACTAAAGAGAGTTCTGTGTCTGTACTGGTGTTAGCTAATGTTAAAATCCCCTGCTGATCAATCCAGAATGGCATGATAGAATTGTGTGTTTAATTTTGGACTGGAATCTGTACACTGTCTGTGTGTGTATATGTTTGTAGGCACACTAGCATTAATATAATCTAAATGAGATTCTAAATAATGCATAACTCTCTTCTATGAAGGAATATTTCCTGGTTAAGGCTAGAAAGGGGACTTCTATTTCTTTAACCCAAAATGAGGAAATACTTTTGTGTATTGCTTCTCTAATCCTCCCATATATTTATTTATTTTTAGAATTCCTTTTCTTTTGCAGAATTATATACAGACTTAGTAGAGGAGGTATGTTTATTTCCAGAGAGTTTTATCACTTATTTGACAGCCTTTGAGAACGAACATTGTATTAAAGAGCATACCAGTTTGAAAAGTCAAAAACTGTGAAGATACCACATCAGGTCAGTTGTCCTGATAGACTCATATCTAACTCCGACAGTGGCCAGTACCAAATGCTTCTGAAGAAGGTGGAATTAGGACGAGTTTCTTCCTTACCCCACTTAATGGATGGCTTTTGTCTTGAAGTGTGAAAGTTGACACTGAAAGTAATAAGCATCATTTTAGACTAAAAAATCTTTTTGGTAAATGTAACGTTAAGGTGATGAAGTTTTGTAAAACAATCTTGATATAGTCACCATATTCCAGGGGTCTGTGTTCTCTGCAGTCCTACAGAATCTGCCCCTCGCAGCAGAGTTGTGTTTCAGAATCAGAACTTTCCTTAAAAACAAAAACCTCTTTTTCTAGCTTCCTGGTTACAATTAGGAGCAGACTGTAAACTGATGCAGTGCAGTCTGATTTGCGATCTGCATACAGTTTAAAACTACAGTATAATGCAACAGCTACAAAAGCGACAATGGAGATATGACCTGGGCCGATTCATTTTAATGGATTGTAATGCTGAATCATGGTGATGGTTTAATTATCAGTATTAACTATTTCACTGCTGCTCATGTTAGTCATCTAGCCAATTTGTTTGTCTCATAATCCTAAATAGCCTCCTATGCCATCTTGGTGCCAAAGGCCTCAAATATTCCCTAGAAACTGCCAAAATCTTTTCTTTGATAGTTTCTGCAGTGCAGTTCTGCCTTGTCAATACACTAATCTGCAGCATATTGAAAACCAAAAACAAAAGGGTAGAGTTTAAAACAAATTGAATTTAATATCAATAAAGGTATAAATAAGTGACAACATGACTTTTCTGATCGTGTTAGTCATTTTCATTCAATAAAAACCTCCAGTTTTGATTTTCCCTGAAGCTGCTGCACCTGAATGCTGCAGAATTCAGGGTCCTTGCTGCAGAATTTAGGTGCAACTAGCCAATATGTTCACAGTGCCTTGACAATACTTACTTATCTTTCCATTTAAACAGGCCAGCTTTCTTGTTATCTCATGGCCACTGTAAGCTGCTCTGGTGGTAGAAAGCTGTGGGATCTTGCTAGCAATCTGCCCTCTGGGGTGTTAGGATTCCAAGTATAGGACTGCTTCAATTTTCTTGGGAGGCCGGGCAAATCCCAGAACAGGAGTACACAAAGATGTCATAAAACCACCTTTGCATGCCCCACTTTTGAGTTCTGTGCTGTGCAATTTGTCCAGAGCTGAGAATTGAGCCCAGTATGCCAAAAATTGGAGGAGTCAGTCAGGAAATGCAACCAGAGAAATTGATGCAGGCCTGGTGCAGTCTTTTCAGGGTCTTCTACGTTTAGTAAATTATCAAGATAATTCCTCCTTATTCCCACAGATTCAGAAATGCAACAAGGAGTGCTGTAATCTATGTTTTTACATCTTGCATCCATTTTATCTTTTACATAATTAATGTATGCAGTATACACAATTATTTTCCTTGTTCTCCCTGTTTGTGTGCTTTTCTGTTTGTTTGCTTGTTTGTTTTTAGTGCTTATGGAAGTGAGGAACTAATAAAACAGGAAGGAAAAAAGACATAATCTGGTAATGCACTGTGGCAGTTTCCAAACACAACTCTACCAATTCAATGCTGAATCTGCAACACTCTCTGCTAGTTAGATCGTTCGCCTCTTTCAAGCATATTGAAATGAGACCAAAGATTTGGTGTTACAGGTCTGTCTCATCTTACGCTGGGGTTACGTTCCTCGGTCAGCGTGTAAAGCGAAAACCGCGTATAGTCAAAGTTACATTGAGTGTAATGGTGGGCGGAATCGCCCGCACTATAGCTTAGGGTTACCATTCGTCCAGATTCTCCCGGACATGTCCGGCTTTTCTGAGTTAAAAATAGCGTCCGGGGGCAATTTGTAAATGTCCGGACTTCCCCCCCATGCATAGCGCGCGCGGCTGACAGGGCAGCCGGCCGGATGGTGCCACTTGCACTGGGCTCCGGCAGCCAAAGAGAGCCCCTCCTCCGCTTCCCCTTCCTCTCTCCTGCAGCTGAGATCACTCCCCTCCTCCCCTCCCGCTCCCTGCATTCGCAGATCGCCGGACGTTCGGGCCTCCGGCAGTCTGGAGCTCCTCCCCCTGCCCAGCGCGCTGCTCAGCAGCACTCTGCGAGGGCAGGAACTGGGCTATGCGCTCCATGGGGGAGCGCGGCAGCGTGTCGGGCTGTGCGTGGAGCCCGACACGCTGTTCTGAGCGGCACGGTAAGGGGGCCATGTGACGGGTTGGATCACAGAAACCCCCTTGGGAGTTGCCACCCAATGTGCAAAGACTACCCCTGCTCCTGTTTTCCCTGCCAGCTCAGGACTCCAGCACCCTGTCTTGCTGAACCAGACACTCCCGTCTGGCTCCAGACACAAACCCAGGGTCTGAATCACTTGTCCCAAAGCTGCAAGTTTACCTGAAAACAGCTCATAGAAGTGTGCTTGTCTTTAGCACTCAGATGCCCAACTCCCAATGGGGTCTAAACCCAGATAAATCCGTTTTACCCTGCATAAAGCTTATGCAGAGTAAACTCATAAATTGTTCGCCCTCTAACACTGATAGAGAGAGATGCACAGTTGTTTGCTCCCCCAGGTATTAATACATACCCTGAGTAAATTACTAAATAAAAAGTGATTTTATTAAATACAGACAGTAGGATTTAAGTGGTTCCAAGTAGTAACAGACAGAACAAAGTAAGTCACCAAGCAAAATAAAATAAAATGCGCAAATCTATGTCTAATCAAACTAAATACAGATAATTTCACCCTCAGAGATGCTTCAGTAAGCTTTTTCTCAGACTGGACACCTTCCAGGCCTGGGCACAATTCTTTCCCCTGGTACAGCTCTTGTTCCAGCTCAGGTGGTAGCTAGGGGATTCTTCATGATGGCTCCTCTCCCCCTCTCTTCTGTTCCACCCCTTTATATATCTTTTGCATAAGGCGGGAACCCTTTGTCCCTCTGGGTTTCCACCCCCCCTCACTGGAAAAGCACCAGATTAAAGATGGATTCCAGTTCAGGTAACATGATCACATGTCACTGCAAGACTTCATTACTCACTTGCCGGCACCCACATATACAGGGAGACTCACAGGTAAACAGCCATCTGCAGACAATGGGAGTCATCAAGATTCCAAACCATCATTAATGGCCCACACTTTACATAATTACAATAGGCCCTCAGAGTTACATTTTATATTTCTAGTTTTAGATACAAGAGTGGTACATTTATACAAATCAGATGATCATACTCAGTAGATTATAAGCTTTGTAATGATACCTTACAAGAGACCTTTTGCGCAAAGCATACCCCAGTTGCATTATATTCACTTATTGTCAAATTTTTCTAAAACTATCCCAGTTACATTATATTGACTTATTATCAAGTTTTTATAAAATCATATAGACTGCACAACGTCACAGGCCAGGGGGTCGGAGAAGGGGCAGGGAGGTTCTGGAGGGGGCAGTCAAGAGACGGGGAGCAGGGTTGGATGGGTCGGGGGGAGGGGCTGTCTGGGGGTTGGGGGTGTAAGGTTTTGGGCAGTCGGGACAGGTAGGGGGTAGGGCCCTAGGGGGACAGTTAGGGTGGGGGAGTCTCAGGAGGGGGCAGTTAGGGGACAAGGAACAGGGAGGCTTAGGTAGGGGGTGGGGTTCTGGAGGGCAGTTAGGAGCAGGGGTCTCAGGAGGGGGCAGTCGGGACAGGGAGCAGAGGGGTTTAGATGGGTTGGGAGTTCGGGGGGGCTGTCAGGGGGTGGGGAGTGGTTGGATGGGGTGTGGGAGTCCCTGGTGTCTGTCTGGGGTTGGGGGGGTGGATAAGGGTTGGGGCAGTCAGGGGACAGGTAGGGGATAGGGTCCTAGGGGGCCAGTTAGGATGGGGAGGAAGGTCTCAGGAGGGGGCAGTCAGGGGACAAGGAGCAGGGAGGCTTAGGTAGGGGGTGGAGTCCTGGGGGGCAGTTAGGTAGGGTTACCATACGTCCGTTTTTTCCTGGACATGTCCGGCTTTTTGGTCCTCAAATCCCCATCCGGGGGGAATTGCCAAAAAGCCAAACATGTCCCGGAAAATAGCTTTGACGGCATCCCTGCCCCAGTCCCCTGCTTACCTTGCGGCTCCCGCAGGCTGCGAGCTGCAGGCGGATTCCCCCGCGGCGGCTGCTGCTGCTCCCCCCAGACACCTCAGCTCTGTGTAGCTGAAGAGCCGAGCTGCCCAAGCGCTACCGGCTTCACGGTTTGCCGGGCAGCCCCCAGACCTCCAGACCCTGCGCCCCCGGCCGGGCGCTTCCCCAGCGCAGCCGGAGCCTGGGAGGGGAAGCGCCCGGCCGGGGGCGCAGGGTCTGGAGGTCTGGGGGCTGCCCGGCAAACCGTGAGGCCGGTAGCGCTTGGGCAACTGTTTCGCGGCTGGGAGGGAGGAGGGGGAATGCGGGGCGCTCAGGGGAGGGGGCAGAGTTGGGGCGGGGACTTTGGGGAAGGGGCGGAGTTGGGGCGGGGAAGGGGCGGGGCCAGGGCCCCGTGGAGTGTCCTCTTTTTTTAATGAGGAAATATGGTAACTCTACTATAGCTACAGTATTTAAATTGTTATTTTTCTCTTTTTTGTTGTTTTGTTTTTTTGTTTTTGCCGACCGCGTAAAGCTGAATTCGCGCATGTTAAATGCGCGTAAGATGCGACAGACCTGTATTTTTTGTGTGTGGAGAATCTAGATTCATATGAGACCTTGACACTCATTCAACTAAAAGTTGCTCTGCTCAACCCCGTGGATGGAAATTGTCTCCCAAATGTAGGGTATTTGCTATATTCCCAGTATAACATCTTTGCTGGTTTACTACTTTTTTTTTTTTTTTTTTACCTTTTATTTTTCAAGGAACCATAGACCTTAACTGATGTGTAGCCTTAGCTCAGTTGCTGAGAGGAAACTTTGAGAGGAGTGAACAAAGTTAAAAACAAAAACACCCCCCCTCAAGGATCCGTTCCTCCTAGGGCTCACTGTTGCCCTTTTTTTCCAAAGGAAGTTATGTAGCAAGCCCATAATCTACATTCTGTCAGGATATTTTAAAGAGAGGTTAATAAATAGAAATAGTAAGTAGAAACAAATATGAGCAATTCTGGGACCTTTCGTACTGCTGCACAGTCTCAAGAGTGGCTTTCGCTCAGCCACGGTTTGAATGAAGAAATTCTGTCTGGTCTACTTGGGTTCAGTTCTGTGATCCGAGCGATTTTTGACACATCAAACCGACCTAAAACTTAATGAGCTTTGCTATAGGAAGTCAATATGCAAGAGAGGTCCTAGGAAAGTCTAACACTTTTTCACTTTAAAAAAATTGATTTTTTTTCTGGATAATTGTAATATTTGTAGAGGATTATATGAGAAACAGTGCACAAGCCCCACTGTCTGTATATTTCAATCAGAAGAAACTTCCAGAAAATGTGCAGCTCATATTTGTTTTGAGTAATATTCCTCCGTATCATCCTGAGTTTTATAGGAGTGTGATAGGAGTTTTATAGGAGGTGTCCTCCCCCTTGCCCTAAAGGGATTAGGGCAGGCCAGAGGGGTCAATTCGCCTATTAGGTGGCAAACTGGGAGGGTAGAGGGGGGAATTACGGCTGAGAGAAAAACCCTAATTAGAAGCATAGGCGTCGACTTCTTCTGGCGCTGGTGGGTGCTCGACCCCCCTTTGCCCCCGGCCCCGCCCTGACTCCACCCCTGCCCCGCCCCCATTCCAACCCCTTCCCCAAAGTCCCTGCCCCAACTCTGCCCCCTCCCAGCCCCTATTCAACTCCTTCCCCAAATCCTCGCCCCGTCCCCGCCTCCTTCCCTGAGCGCGCCACGTTCCCGCTCCTCCCCCCTTCCTCTCGGAGCTTGTTACGCTGGGAGGTAGACGGAGGAGCGGGGATGTGGCGCGCTTAGGGGAGCAGGCGGAGGTGAGGCGGGGGGGCGGGGCGGCGAGCTTGGCTGCCAGTGGGTGCAGAGCACCCACTAATTTTTCCCCGTGGGTGCTTCAGCCCCGGAACACCCACGAAGTCAGCGCCTATGATTAGGAGAAACTCACCTGTGCAGGAACAGGCAAGTCTTCCAGAAAGCCAGGGAGCAGGCAGCAGATAGGGGCAGCTGGGAAAGGCTGCAGTCACTCCCTGGGAGGAGTAAAGCTAGCAGACCCAGAGAAGAAAGGGAGAGCCAGATGGTTAGGAAAGCGCCAAGGGAAATGCAATAAGGTATGGGGTGCAACAGATCTTGGCTGCAATGTAGAGAGTCCCGGAGCTAGAACCCGGAGTAGAGAGTGGGCCCGGATTCCACTGCCAGCCACTGCAGGAGTGGCAGTGTGAGGCAACAAAAGACTGCTGCAAAGCAGAAACCTTGGTACACTCTCCCCCAGAAGGGGGAATATGTATAGTGACCTAGCCGGAGAGATGAGTCACAAAGAGGACAGCTGTGGCTCCTGAGAGCAAGAGAGAGGCTGCAGAGGAGAAACTGACGGCATGTAACCCCTGAAAGGGGTGTTGGCCTGATTGAGCTAATCCCCAGAACCGCCCGGAGGTGGTGCCATCCAGTGGTAAGCAGGGCAACCCAGTCACAAGGAGTTAGAGGCCAAATAATTGAGATAATACACTTTTTTTGAAGTTTCATCATCATCCAAAATCAGCTCAAAGAATGAATAATGGAGGGGGATAAAGTGTCAGGAAACAATAGCTGTATAAATTTAGGGTGTCCTAAGAGGCTGAATAAAGTAAATGCCTGATACTACAGGTTGTTGTTGTAACTCTGTTAGGCCCTGATTCAGGAACACGTCCCTATTCAGAATATCACTTAAACACACGTTTAACTTTAAGTATGTGCTTACTCCCATTGAAATCAGTTGGACTTAAGCACGCACTTAAGTGCTGTTCTGACTTGATACCTTAAATTGCTGGGGGGTTTCCTACATACTAACTGTTTTGTTCATCTATAATGGCGAAGGAATGAAAATGGCAGTGGTGATATTGTGAACAAGTTAGAAACTATTTAAAACAACAAGACAACAATGAAGGTTGGTGTTAAGGAAAGTTGCAAAATAAATCATGATGAGTTTAGGGACCACTTTAGTTTTTCTTTTAAATAAAAGAAAAAGAAGAAAAACAGGTGTCTTTTTGGTACGGCAGATGCACAAGACTGCAGAAGCTAGAATTAAAACAAGGCCAAGGAAATAATGCCAAGATCTAGATTGGTTTTTAGGCCAGGGTTTACAGTTTGGATTTGGATTCAGGTTCAATGAAGCTGAAATCTCATGAGCTGTTCTTGTAAGAATTTGACCGGAAGTTGCAAAAATCGTGCAAACTCAGTGGATCTATTCTTCTGCTATTTTGAAATGCAGATAATCTCACAGGATTAAACTGGTCTTGTAAAATCTTAAATGGTAACCAGAAAATAGGCTTCTCCTGATTTTGGATCTAATTTGGATCTACTTGTAGAATCCACCAATTCAAAAAGGCTTCAGGTGTATGGTTTTACTTTTGACCCATCTCTAATCTGTAGTGTGCTTCACAGAACATTCCAAACTCAGACCACAAACTTGGTACTTACCAGATCTGTACAAATATTGCAAAAACCATTCCAGGAAAATTTGTTCGAATTTTTAAACAGATTTTTTTCACCCCCTTTTCCATGTTCTCACCCTTTTTTTTATGTTCTTCACTGTCCCTGAAGATTTTATCACAATAATTGCCTGGTGAGATGTATTTATTAAAAGTGCATTGATTTTCCCATCCTTTACAGTTTCCAGAGATGATCTGTTGCAAACAATGAACCCTTAGCCCTAATGAAGCTCTGATCCTTCTTTAACATTTGTTTAATTGAAGCTAAAACAAAAAAAAATTATAGTATAATATTTTAAGAGCAACTGTGTAGCACCTTTCCAAGTTTGCATGCCTGTCAGCGAGATGTAATCCTGTAAGTGTGAATGAATAACTCCATTTCCAGTTTGCGTTTCCATTTCCATTGCAAAAATAGCACTGGGCACGCTATACTTCCAGAATAGATACCTTTCTAAAGCTTTATAAATCACACTCCAATAAAAAGTAACCTGAGGTTATTTCTTTATTAAAAATGCTCTTTATGGTTGGTGCTAAATAAAAAAAGCAGCCTTAAAATAACAAGGATTAATTTATAATTCTTTTCCAAGTATGTAGGTTGTATTTTGTGAGGATATAAAGTTATATATAGAATTTCTCAACGCCTAAAGTTTTTCACGGCCATAGTCAGCTTGAAATGCCAACGCTTTAGCCATCCTCATACTATGGCTGCAGCTCATCGTGACAAAGGTGCATTCCCAGGTTCTTGTGCTTAACTTTGGGGTTTGTGCATTATTTTGGTTATACTGGGCAAAAAAAAAAAAAAATTAAGTGTTTACGTGATTTAGGAGCCAATGTCCCACTTTCAAAAGTGTCTTAGTTAACTAAGAGCATGGGTCCTATGAGCCTTTGGTTCCTAAGGGTACGTCTGCTCTGTGATTAAAAAAAAATAAATCATGGCACTGAGTCTCAGAGCCCAAGGACAGCTGGCTCGGGCTGCAGTGCTAAAAATATTACTGTAGATATTCAGGGTCAGGCTTGAGCCCAGGCTCAGAGACCCTCCGCCCTTGCGGGGTCTCAGAGCCCGGGCTACAATCTGAGCTCGAAGATCTATACTGCAATTTTATAGCCCTGCATCCCAAGTCTGCAAACCCAAGTCAGCTGACTTGGGCAAGCCGCTGCCCTTCTGCAGGTCTTTTCTCATAGTGTAGACGTGCCCTAAGGGCATGTCTGCACTTAAAATGCTGCATCCGTGCAGTATTTTAAATGTAGACGTGCCCATAAGCTGTGCCATTGTAGCGCTTTAATGAAGGCACTTGTCAAGGCCAGGGCCGGCTCTGGCTTTTTTGCCGCCCCAGGCAAAAAAGCCTCCTGCCGCCCCCCGCCTCCCGGCGGGGAGCACAGCAGGGGTGGGCGCCGAGCCCAGCCGCGGCCCCGTTTCTCCCCGGCCGGTCGGAGCGCCGTGGGGAGGGCAGCGAGCCCAGCCGGGGCCCCGCTCTCCCCGACCGGCCGGAGCGCCGGGAGGAGGGCAGCGAGCCCAGCCGGGGCCCCGCTCTCCCCGACCGGCCGGAGCGCCGGGAGGAGGGCAGCGAGCCGGGCCGGGGCCCCGCTCTCCCCGACCGGCCGGAGCGCCGGGGGGCGGACGGCGAGCCCAGCCGGGGCCCCGCTCTCCCCGACCGGCCGGAGCGCTGCGGGGAGGGCGGCGAGCCCAGCCGCGGCCCCGCTCTCCCCGGGTGAGCGCCGCCCCCCTCCAGGTGCCGCCCCAAGCACATGCTTGGAGGGCTGGTGCCTGGAGCCGGCCCTGGTCAAGGCTCCTTCCCCACTCTGAACTTTAGGGTACAGATGTGGGGGCCTGCATGAAAACTTCTAAGCTTAACTACCAGCTTAGATCTGGTCCGCTGCCACCACTCCCAGTGGGCTAACTCCCTTCCCTGGGTAGCCTTGAGAGACTCTTCCACCAACTCCCTGGTGAATACAGATCCAACCCCTTGGATCTTAAAACAAGGAGAAATTAACCATCCCCCCTCCTTTCTCCCACCAACTCCTGGTGGATCCAGACCCAATCCCCTTGGATCTAAAAACAAGGAAAAATCAATCAGGTTATTAAAAAAGGCTTTTAATTAAAGAAAAAGGTCAACATCATCTCTGTAAAATCAGGATGGAAAATAACTTTACAGGGTAATCAAACTTAAAGAGCCCAGAGGACCCCCCTCTAGCCTTAGGTTCAAAGTTACAGCAAACAGAGGTAAACACCCTAGCAAAAGGTACATTTACAAGTTGAGAAAACAAAGATAAAACTAACACGCCTTGCCTGGCTGTATTTACAAGTTTGAAATATGAGAGATTTGTTCAGAAAGATTTGGAGAGCATGGATTGATGTCTGGTTCCTCTTAGTCCCAAGAGCGAACTCCCACCAAAACAAAGAGCACAAACAAAAGCCTTCCCCCCCACACCAAGATTTGAAAGTATCTTGTCCCCTTATTGGTCCTTTGGGTCAGGTGTCAGCCAGGTTACCTGAGCTTCTTAACCCTTTACAGGTAAAAGGATTTTGGAGTCTCTGGCCAGGAGGGATTTTATAGTATTGTACACAGGGGGGCTGTTACCCTTCCCTTTATAGTTATGACAGCACTCTAAGCTGACGGGAGAGAGCTGGAGTCAACGTACCTTAGGTCGAGTTACCGCGGGGTCTGCACCACAGGGGGTCGACGGGAGAAACTCTCCCATCGATTTACCTTACTCTTCTCATCGGGGGGGTAGAGTACAGGGATTGACTGGAGAGCGATCTGCAATCGATTTGAGGGTCTTTACTAGACCCACTAAATCGACCACCGGTGGATCGATCTCAGGCGTCGATCCCTGCTGTAGTGTAGACTTGCCCGTAATCTCTTAATCTTCCAGTTTGCTTTCTGTAAAATGGGGATAATACTACTCACCTCAGTGATATGAAAATGAATCAGTTAATGTTTATTTTATTAATTAATTAATGTGCATTTAACAGTACTTTGAAGATGAAAATTGTGTAGCATTATTATTGTTAGTCTAATTCATTTTTATTAATATTATTATAATTGTTGCTCCTATGTTTCTGCTTTGTCATACAGACAAACGGCATTTATTTTTTAGCAAAATATTTGTTTTCCACTATGTCTAAAGTATGTTGATGGTGTTAAGGCAGGTTCCTGTTTTTTAACCCAAGTGTGTCTATTTTTAGCTTTCAGATGCTGGCTGCATGGTGTGTGTGTGTGTGTGTGTGTGTGTGTGTGTGTGTGTAAAATTGTGTGTATATGTCTATATATAATATATATAAAACTCATGAGCAAATTAAAGATATTCCTCTCTTTCATTGGTGCTTATCTTTGTTATTGGAGGAGAATTTAGAGGCTGTTCCTGCAAACAAATCAGTTTCTGTTTAGTGTTAGTCCAGCACTGAGTCTCGTGTGCCCAAGTGGGACTCCATTCAGGAATAAGGATCCATCCACACTCCTGAGTCTGGAGGATCGGACCTACAATCTGTAATGGTTTTGTTGCCTTCAGCGTGTAGCAAATTTGCATGTATGCTAGGCATCAGCAAAGTTTCAACATAAGGGCAACTGCACTTGGCAGTTTCTCATTTGAAGACGTAACTAACATTACAGTAATGTTATTAGGCCCAATGTCCTACTGAGCCCTTTCCAGTTTGGGTAATTACATTTTCAGTTTTCCCTGCAATTTCAATTGGAGACAGTATCTGTTTTCACACCCTGTCCTAAAGAGAACATGGTGTTGCCATGCACTATTCAACAGCTGCTACATCCTATCCCAGAGTGGATGAAGCAATTCCATGTGTACATTTATAAGGTCCTACTCTGCTTTGACTATGACTCAATAGCAATCAATGGTAAATCTATGTGGGTATCCAGTGTCATAATTTGGCTTGTAGTTGGAGTCTAATTCACATCCCTTACTTGCACTAAGTAGCATTCACTTGAGCAGTTTCAGTGACAGGATTGCAGAATCAGGCCCCTAAGGATACTTGGGAATTCCATAACTGTAAGGTATTATTATGATTACTACTCTGGAGAATGCAGAGGTATTGAAGACGGCAAAATAAATTACAGAGTTAAATGTATAAGTAAACCAGGAAACGACTGGTGTTTTTTGCATAGTAATAATCTTCATAATCACTTCATTTGCACAGTTATTTTATTTTAAACTTTAGGCAGAATTTTGAAGCATAACTTCAGTGGAGATTTTTGCTGTAATCTATAGAGTTTAATGAAAGCTAATTGGAGGACAAATTCTAATCTAATTAAAATGTGACCGCATAAAGCAGAAAGGATAAGTGAAGGGAAATGGTCTATGGGGCACAGTTTTCAAACATTGATTATTCTGAATACTCAGTCAGATGAAGCTTTTGTACGTGATGATCGTGGATGTTGCCAGCAATAAAACAACCTTGAGATATTTTAAATTAAAGTTTTAATATATTTTGTTTTAAAAGTAGACATTTAAATCACAGCTGTGTAAGGCTTTAAAAAAAGCGACACACACATTCTCATCTAAAAACATAACAAGTAAGTTAGCCAAAGGTATACATTCCATCTAAGTTCTCATGATCAGCAGATGCAAATGTTCACAGTGTGCAGAAGAGTTATGAGCCCTAATGAGATTTCAATACAGAGCAAACAATAAAAATTTATGCATTGCATAGTTTTAGTGGCCTTTGGCTTCATGGTTAGTGTTACACCCTTTCAACAGCTTTGGTAATATAATATCCATCTGGCTTTGGAAGTAAGAAAAATTTTAGGGGTGAATTGAAATTGTGAAAAATAATTTGATTGATTACTTTGTCAGGGTCCTGCATTTCCATGGTATAATTGCCCATAGTAATCGTAACCCTTGTGCAGATACATAGGTTCTAGTTATGTTCTGACACAAGCTTTGAAAGATTCAGGTGAAAGATAGGTTTTCCAGCATTTGAGACAGACTATTTCCTGTTCTACACGTATCCAAAGCACTCCCAAACAAACCCCCTAGCAAGAACATTCCGGTAAACGAGAGAGTTGAAAAGCTGCACTTTCGCTATGAACGGTCATGTGTTACAATAAAAGAGGTTGAATACATACACAAAAAGAAACATACAATAGTCATTAAAATAAATGTAAGCAGTAGGGGATGGGGATACCCTAGAATTAGTGAATTAAACTGATACAGTTTGAAAATAAGCTTGACCATCTCAAACTTCAGATCCTTTTTTGTTTTAGTTTTTAATAATTCAGAACCTTCAGCTTAATGGTTTCCTGCATTACACTGTATAATATTAAAAAGTTTGCATGGGATTAATAACAGATTCTCTGCATACGTGTCACAGCACACATCTGCAGCAAATCTGCCAGCATATTTCTTATACTAGTTTTACTTTGGGGCCATAAAGTAATTCCTGTTTTGTGAATGAGAATAAACCTATTATGCACTAGGTTAGCTACACCCAGTTTCTACTCTTCAGGGGGAAAAAGCTGCTTATTTGATATGGCGTCTCAAATTTCAGTGTTCTGAAGTGAGTTTAAGCCTCTGATAGATTTGCTTGAGCAAGCTGTTGGAAATTGCCTTCACTATTTCTTGATTTTACTTGTCCCAGAGAGTATTGACAAACTTCTGGGCAGCAACAAACTGAGGGAACTTAATTATAAAGTGTAATGTTTTACTGCTAAATTCGTTAATGAGGCAACATGCAAAAACTGAAATATTTACCCATGTTTTCTCTTAAAATAGTATAAAATGTTTTTTTGTTTGTTCTTTTTTTAAAGAAGCAGCTTTCAGTGGTGCAGTTTTGCAGCTCACAAAAGCCCCTTTTCCCATCCACAAATAGCTAGCTTTCTCTTTGCCCCAAGGGAATTGTGCATAGCTCAAGTAAAGTTTAAAAAAAATAAGAGATCGTTTCCCAGTTTTAATTCAAACACTATGCATATACACTCTCTCTCTCTCTCTCTCTCAAAAGGAAGACCCAGAAGTGTTACACCAACCTGCCCTCTGAAAGTTCTATTGACCTGAAGTTTACTAAACAAATAAATGAGGAAAGCAACATCTGTTTCACATCCCTGGCACAAGTTCTGCCCTTGAGATGTAGAGCCTGACTCAGTCTTGAGGTGGAGTAACTCCATTGAGTTACTGTTGATTTACAACCATGTAATATTGAGCAGAATCAGGCCCATAAAATAGATTTAAAACATAATGTGAGACTTTGTATGTTTATATTCTTTAAGAGATATAGGACCTGATCCAAAGCTCATTGACTTCAGTGGACTCTGGATCAAACCCTCAGCCTCCGTGAGCTATTTAAATTTTTTCTTATTGGTATACATGCTTTTTTTTCTCGTGGAGTATTATTTTTCATAAACTTACATTTCTCTGTCACTGTCCAATATGTTTTTGTTGTGTATGACAGCTTTCACAGAAACTGGCTCTAAAACAAAGTTTTGCAATTAAACTCTGCATTTAGATCTACTGAAGAAAAGTGCTATATAAGAGCTAGGTAGTACACTTCTACCCCGATATAACGCGACCCGACATAACACGAATTCGGATATAACACAGTAAAGCAGTGGCTCCGGGAGGGGCGGGGCTGCGCGCTCCGGCGGATCAAAGCAAGTTCGATATAACGCGGTTTCACCTATAACGCGGTAAGATTTTTTGGCTCCTGTGGACGGCGTTATATCGGTGTATTATTATTTATTATTTATGAAGTGAAATAAAATAATAGCAAAGAGAGAGAAACTAAAAGGGAGAAAAGATGTTGTTAGAGTGTGATTTGAAAAGAGTCAAGGAAGTAGTAAGCTACTAGAAGGCTTTTCCAAAAGGCAGGAGCTGCACAGAAGACGACTCTTGCACCAAAAAGTGACATGTTTGTGTGAAGTGGCTTTAAACAGGCAGTTCTATCCATTTGTGATTTGTTCATTTCTATTAGTGAGACACAGAATTGGCCCATTTCATCCCTGGCATAACTTCATTTACTTCAATGGAGTTGCATTAGATTTAATTATATGTTTATTTGCGATATTTTATTCAACCACTAGATGTCTCTGTATGCTATATATAGTTCCAGAGAGGATGAAGCCCCTGGTAAACAAGGGAGACAAAACTGGAACTTAAACTGTGTGGAAATCTATTTCTTTTGTGTCTGTAGTTGTAGCTGTGTTCTTTTAATAAGCAGCTATTGTTTAAAGAGAACTCTGTTTCCATACATTGTGATATCAGAGAAAAGCCTACAGAGACTGAATGGTTCCTGGCTTTTAAAAAAAAATGCCCATTTGTTTCTCTACACCTGCTTAGGACAGACTGTGATATCATATGTCATGAAACTAGAGCCAAAATAAATTCACCATTGCTAGGTGGGTACATCAGGCAGTCACTGGAATTTGAAATGGGTACCTCTTTCATTGTTTTCAGCATAGAAGTAATTCATAAAATATAATATCGCTACAAGTGATTTTTTTTAAATTAAGTGACTGTTGACGATTTAGTGTTTAATTCTCTCCTTCATAACCCAGCACACAGCGCTGTATGTCCAAGAAAGCCGGCAGCTGTACCTGCACAAGCACAATAACTGATTTACCAGCATTGCAAAAGACTGGGTATCAGATGTCAAGTTTAGTGGATTTTTTTTTTTTAAACAATCAGCTGAGGAGTGGGCCTGGGTGCAGAAATCTATTTCACGATGCTGTTTATCAGTCAGTCCTCTGACTGACCTAGGTAGCTGCACCTGTGACCAGTTTTTTGTAGAGCTCTCTGAAGAAAAATGCAAAAGTAATCAGCACATGTTTGCCTTTCATTTATCTCTGTCATCTGGGAATAAGATACAGATAGTATCAGGAGCAATGAAAGGTACATTCTGATATTATTTTCAGCTTTTTGTCTAGACAGAGAGGAGCAACCACTTGTATCTCTGGAACACATACCAAAATAAAAAAAAAGCCTACATTCTAGGCTGAAGGCCAGAGGGGGTAGTAAGCTGTCTATATTTAAAAAAAAAAAAAAAAAAAAAAAAAAAAGTTAAAAACCACCAGCTACTCATCAGGTGATTGGAGACTGTGGTTGTAAAAATGTGCTGCAGGCAGAAGTTCTGAAAAATCCCAGAAAGTGTTGAAAACATCTCTAAACAAGGTATTTTTCTCCTGCACCTTTCTTGCTAAAGGTCCCAATTGCTGCCAAGAAAAGTAGTGAGAATGTTAGCTGCCAAATAAAAAATTTATGACAGTGTTTGGCAAAGGACTGTATCGCTGCTTGTTTTATACATTTCCACAAGGCTCTTGCGGGGCTGTTGGACACATACAACTCACTGATCACTGTGCTTTATCTGTTCTGCAATAAAGAAGAGTAAACTCAAATGAAGTAGTATTAAACAATATGACTTTTTTTCATTGAATAACCCTCTATAAATGTTCGCTATGGCAAGAATATCATTTAATATAATATAATACAACATTCCCCATAGAAAAATGGTTTTTAAATCCTTTATCTGACCATTACTTGTTAGTGGAGTAATTTTCTTAGTAAAAATACGTGACTCTTTCAATTAAAAATCTATTGCTTTTGCACTTGTGCTTGTTATACATTGGAGTCTGGGCCAATAAACTGCCTGTTAAAACATAAAGGGGCCCATTCACTAAAGCTTGTGCATACCATTTATGTTTGAAAAACAGGGGAAGAATATGCTGGAATTTCATTGCTCACCAATATCAATTAGGGTTTCGGACTGTGTCATTAAATGAATGTTGTGGGAGAAAAATATTTCAGTGTATTCAGTGGAAAAAATATTTTTAATTAGGGCTGTCAAGCAATTAATCGTGCCATGAAAAAAATTAAGAGCGATTAATTGCACTGTTAAACAATAATAGAATACCATTTATTTAAATATTTTTGGATGTTTTCTACGTTTTCAAATATATTGATTTCATTTATAACACAAAGTACAAAGTGTACAGTTCTGACTTTATATTTATTTTTATTTAAAATATTTGCACTGTAAAAAAATAATCGTATTTTTCAATTCGCCTAATACAAGTACTGTGGTGCAATCTCTTTATCATAAAAGTTGAGCTTACAAATGTAGTATTATGTACAAAAAAAAAACTGCATTCAAAAACAAAACTAATGTAAAACTTTAGAGCCTATATGTCCACCCAGTCCTACTTCTTGTTCAGCCAATCACTCAGACAAACAAGTTTGGTTACAATTTGCAGGAGATAATGCTGCCCGTTTCTTGTTTACAGTGTCACCTCAAAGTGAAAACAGGCATTCGCATGGCACTGTTGTAGCCGACATCGCAAGATATTTACATGCCAGATGCTGTAAAGATTCATAGGTCCTTTCATGCTTCAACCACCATTCTAGAGGACATGCATCAATGCTGATGATGGATTCTGTTCGATAAAAATCCAAAGCAGAGCGGACTAATGCATGTTCATTTTCATCATCTGAGTCAGATGCCACCAGAAGAAGGTTGATTTTCTTTTTTCGTGGTTTGGGTACTGTAGTTTCTGCATTGGAGTGTTGCTCTTTTAAGACTTCTGAAAGCATGCGCCACATCCCATTCCGATCAGATTCTGAATGGCACTTAAACCTTGGATTGAGTGCTGTAGCTATTTTTAGAAATCTCACATTGGTACCTTCTTTGCGTTTTGTCAAATCTGCAGTGAAAGTGTTCTTTAAAAGAACATATGCTGGGTCATCATCTGAGACTGCTATAACATGAAATATATGGAAGAATGCAGGTAAAACAGAACAAGAGACATACAATTCTCCCCCAAGGAGTTCAGTCACAAATTTAATTAATGCATTATTTTTTAATGAGCATCATCAGCATGGAGGTATGTCCTCTGGAATGGTGGCCAAAGCATGAAAGGACATACGAATGTTTAGCATATTTGTCACGTAAATACCTTGCATCACTGGCTACAAAAGTGCCATGCAAATTCTCACTTTCAGGTGACATTGTAAATAAGAAGCAGGCAGCAGTATCTCCTGTAAATGTAAACAAACTTGTTTGTTTTAGTGATTGGTTGAACAAGAAGTAGGACTGAGTGGACCTATAGGCTCTAAAGTTTTACATTCGTTTTGTTTTTGAATGCAGTTATGTAAGAAAAAAAATCTACATTTGTAACTTACACTTTCACAATAAAGAGATTGCACTACAGCACTTGTCTGAGGTGAATTGAAAAATACTATTTCTTTTATCATTTTTACAGTGCAAATATTTGTAATAAAATAATAATATAAAGTGAGCACTGTACACTTTGTATTCTGTGTTGTAATAGAAATCAATACATTTGAAAATGTAGAAAAACATCCAAAAATGTTTAATAAATTTCAATTGGTATTCTATTATTTAACAGTGCGATTAATCGCGATTAATTTTTTTGAGTTAATCGCATGAGTTAACTGCGATTAATCGACAGCCCTATTTTTAATACAACGTTAGCACATTGACAGTAATATTAAGTTGGCTGATGGTGAAGTAAAACCCTTAAAAAAGTACTTTGCCTGTCTGAAAAAACAAAATTATCTGTCCCTGTCTCTTCAAAACAGTTATCAGATTATGCTCCCAACTGATAATTAGTGCTGCTTAACACAGATCTTGTCATTGTCTGTTGTCTCAAAACTATAGATCGTTTATGCCTACTCATTATCATGTATTTATGGGGGCATGAGACTTGGAACACAAGGACTGCTCTTTTCATGTGAACAATAGGTGGCAATACACCACAGGGGGTGGGGCCAAGATCTCTCCTACCGCCCATGCAGGTAGAGTAGGCTGCCCCCTTTGAATGGATCGGGCAGTGGTAACACTGCCTTTTGTGCTCCCGGAGCTCCCCCTGGGGCAGCACAGTTCCACACCACACTAACACAGACCCGTGTCTGCAAGGCACAGTTGAGCCCCATACCATAGCAATTATTCAATAGCAGCCAACAGTACTACAAATGCTATGTGCCTATATGCTTATATACTTCATGGTGTTTGATATAAAGTACTAAAGACAGCCCCACATTAAGAGGATTATTTCAGACAGCATTAGGAGTTAATTTACAGAAGATTAGCTCTAAATCAGGCAGATATCATAAGCAAATTATCATCCATATGAGAGATTCAGAGTCAAAATATGTGCATATGTGGTGAGAAATGCGGGTTAGCGTCTCCTAGAACACTGAGTAGTCTGGTAGATTCTTTGTTAGTTTCCTTTCTTAAGGTGTTACATTTTGAATATAGAGTATGTACGCTTTATTTATTTCTCTATACACACTCCTTATTGATGCTGTTTATTGGCAGTGTAACAGTTTAACTCCATGTACCGCTCATCTGATTAATATTATATACTTCGTGCTGTCCTTCCATTGAGTAGTGTTTTGTTTGACCCTAGAAATGATGTCTCCATGGTGTGTGATCATTTTAAATCGGTAATATACATCTTGACTTCAGTGTGACATACTTAATCCTTTATTTTTTTCTGTTAAAATGACTTACATTTTAATGCCAAATTCATAAAAATTGAGTGAATAAAATGGCAGATATTAGAATTGAGATTACAACTGCTTAAAAATAGCTTCCATAATGTTTAAAGCTTATACATTTCAAATTTGTTTTTTATCCGCAGGGATGATTATTTTGTACTCGCAAACAAATTTTGTCCTTCAGGCTGCAGTCCAGCAGGCATGAGCAACAAACCAATCCCAATCTGCTTACTTACCCACCCAGTTTCCAAAACACTTGTATAATTAGTTGAAGAGATTGTAAAATGGACTGGACCACATGCCTAAATCTGCTTTTTGAGTTGTACTTGAGATTCTGAAAGTTTTGAAGTTTCAGGAATGGGTTGCTCTAACTTCTGAAATGTGTGTATTTTACTGTCTGAAAGGCACTCAACTGATTAGTCTTCAGTGTGACCCTGAACATGTTTTTTTAATGGGGAAGGAAGTCTGGACAGAGTTCTGCATTTTATTCCTTTCCTGATGGACCAAATACCTTTAGGCAGGGTTGGCCTGAGGTCATAAAGGCCTCCCTGTGAACACTGAAAAAGGAACCTTCACACCCTCCACAAGATCATGAAAACTGTGGAAAAGCCCAGTTTCCATTTAGGGTCCCTCTGGTTGCAAGATCTGCAGGTGCGCTTGAACTTTGACTTCATCTGCTGTGGTTTCATGAAGTGTATGGGCACCTGGTATGGTTATTAAACTGAGGTGTCTGAGATCATAACAAAGTAGAGGCTTTTCTACTCCCCTAATAGAAATGCTGTAACGTGCTGAAAAGAAAAGACTCTAATAGTGGTGAGTATCTCCTGTCAACTAATTTGATAGTTCTCTATCAGGTAAACCATTTGTGAATACATCGATCCTTTTTATTTTTCACTGTTCTGTCTTAGCTATTCCCAGGATTTCTCTGAACCAGTTGAGCAAAAATTGATTTTTATTTGTTCCACTGGCCTTGTGGAAAATTAGCTTATGAACTGGTTTTTATAGGGAGACTCAAAGCACAGCACAGGTTGAAAAATAAGCCTATAGCAGTCAGAATTGTTGTCTGAAATGTCTTCAGACTGGAAGGCTGAATTTATTGCACAAAACAAGTCCTAGCAATGTGGAGGTGCGCAGTCCTGCTCATTATCACTGGAAAAGGGGAAACCAAAAAGCACAGTAAAAAATTAAATTTTAATAATGCTAGTGATATTTTCTAAATCCTTCCTGACAGAAAGATTCTCATTATTTTTATCTGTCTCAGAGTAGGCTCTTTTAATGCCATCTCACAAATGGCCTTAGCCATGATTGTTTTCTTTTCTTTTAAAGCATTTGGGGGAAAAAATGAATATATGCTTTTCTATCATTCAAGAAGTGCCATGAAGTGGTAACATTTTGGATAGCACATTTTCAGGAACAATTGCTGAGATGCCTTCAGGTTTATACAAAAGAGGTCAACATTATTAAGACAATTGTAGTCAACTTCCCATACGAAAAGACACCCAGTCAAATGTAGTGTGAAAAGGGGGAAATACTATAAACCAAGTAATGCCCAATCTCCAATTTAATCACATCTAAAAGCTATAGATTAAAATTGAATCAAGTCAAAGGATATTACATATTTTCTTTCTTGCTTTCTTCCACTTAATATATATTTCTAGAGTAATCTTAATGGTTCTCAACTCTGGTATAGTACAAGTTTTCTCTTTTTTTTTTTAAACAAATGCATTTTTATTTTCTTGAATATGTATGGAATGTAAATGAAACCACACTTATAACAATAACCAGTACACAATCATATATGTTCTTGTCAGGTTTTTTAGCTGCATACACGCTCCTGCTAGAGTAACAATTGCTTTAGTTGTAAGTGTTTTTGTTCATTAACTGTTTGGAAACCACAATTATATATACCCAGCAGTCTAGAAAACGCCACTGTTCTAAAGGCTAAGATATCCATCCATATTAGAGCTAATTCTAAGATTGCTATCAAGATATCATCTAAGAACCATGCTAGTGTAGATTGCAGGCACACTTTTGACATGCTCTTGTTGGCATTTTGCCATACTGGCTTATGAGAAAGAAAGTGTGAGACTACAGGATATATATTTTTAAATGGAGGGGTCCACTCAACATATTTAATAGCGTGGCCTTACAGTCAGCTACTCAAAACCCATCTTCCTGAGAAAACTTTTTCAGAGTCACGTCTCCCCCAGATTCTGTCGCGTTAGTCTTACGGCTCGCCAAGGCCGTGTCAGCTCTACCACGCTCTAACAATCATACCACCGAGGAACTGGGTTCCATGGCGTTTTCTCCCAGACACCAGCTGGTGTGTGTGACCTTAATGCACTGCTGTTGTGCAGTACAAGAGAGGAGGGCCCTCTTTCATTTGAGTTAATTTGATTTCATTTGCATCGTGGCCTGGAATTGTTCAAAGACAGTTTCTTTGGATTTAACATGTCTTTGTTGATGGTAGTTTTGTGTTCTGAATTTTTAATCTGTGAAAGGTGATAAAGATGACCTAAACTGGGGGTTAGGGGGAAGAGAGTGGCTCAAGAAATTAATGGGATGCTGATCCCTTCACCTCCAGGTTGCCACGTTTCATAGAGTTTTCCCTAGCAGTGGCCAGAAGATAAGTTGTTCCCTTCTGAGGACTGTATGGTCTGTGTGAAATGAGTCGATCTCACTCCAGTTCCAGATGATCCCAGCCCAGAAACCCCCATTACCACCGCCATCCTGTTAACACAAATATGCTATTTTGTTAATGATCTCAGCATGGAGTGAATGGACATGGAAACAATAGGGTTGAGGCACATTGGTGGAATTGTGCGAAGAAGCATGTATTGTCTCAGTCCATTCGGTACATGTTGAACAGAGGAAGAGTATTCTCTAGTCTGACACCTTTAACTGGATTTGCATGTTTTCAAAAACAGATGCATAAATGAAATCTCCTTCAGTAACAGTAAAACTAGGGCTGTCCTAACTGCCTCCTTCATATCTGAGAGACAAGGTGGGTGAAGTAATATCGTTTATTGGACCAACTTCTTTTGGTGAAAGAGGCAAACTTTTAGGCTACATGGAGCTCTTCTTCAGGTCTTTTGTATTTGGCACTTTGGCCTTTATATCTTCATTCATGCCACTCCGTGTGCTCCAACTCGCGTATCGAGCAACTGCCCTTTCTTCAAGTCACTCCCAATGTCTTTCTTCCCGGCATGTTACCTGTGATTGCCCATGTCTGAATTACATTGTAAGGTCCCTGGAACATAGATATGTATATGCTGCTCCAGGCACTATCCCAGCAGTCAACAAAAAATAATAAAATCCTGCCATTGTTAGAGTTCAGTTAACATTTATAATTAAATCTCAATGTATGTATTGGTAATCTAAGTGGTCAACTATTTGAGCTATCAAATAAATAAGATATCAACACTTTTTAAAATGTTTAATATATGTTTTCATCTTCTTTTAATTATTCCAGATTTGGGGGAGGGATAGCTCAGTGGTTTGAGCATTGGCCTGCTAAACCCAGCTTTGTGAGTTCAATCCTTGAGGGGGCCATTTAGGGATTTGGGGCAAAAATCTGCCTGGGGATTGATTGGTCCTGCTTTGAGCAGGGTGGTTAGACTTGATGACTTCCTGAGATCCCTTCCAACCCAACATTCTGTGATGGGACTTCAGATAGGATTGTTTTAATTTTCCATTTCTATGGCCAGATTTGCAGAAGCTGGCACAGAGGGATGAAAAGCACACTTCCCTGAGCCAACCAGGCCCCACGGGCTTCAGGAAGGATTCACCCAAGAAAAATGACAGGTGTTTTCACTATCCATTCCCTCCCCCAAAGGGGAAGCAGCTTTCATTCTGATCAGAAGCTCCATATGGAATTGTGTGGATGGGACCCATTGCAGTGAGATGGCGAATTAAGGACACTTGCTGACCAGTGTCATCCATTTTCTGCAGTCTTCCTGGTCCACAGAAGATTACAGCCACTTTACACCACTACAAAATCTCCCCTACGCTGACTTTGTCTTTTTGGCCCTTTGATGTAGACAAGGGAGAATCTAGCCCTATGAGAGTTGCTGCCATTGCTTGATCCAAACCTTAAAACTATGTAGGGTGACCAGATGTCCCGATTTTATAGGGACAATCCCGATATTTGGAGCTTTTTCTTATACAGGCACCTATTACCCCCCACCCCCTGTCCCAATTTTTCACACTTGCTGTCTGGTCACCCTAAAACTATGTCTATTATAATTTAAATTATTCTTCTGTTCAGGCTCCAGGTGGTAATTCAGCTAATACTGATGTGTTAATAGGGTGATATTGTGACTAGTGTCATAATATTTTAGACAAGTCATATGGGCTTTCCTCAAAATAAACTGCTGTTCATCATTTAGCTTTAGATTTCAAATTCAGGTTTCAGCAATGATAAGAGATCTAGTTAAAATACTTAAAATTACTATGAAAATTCAAATGTAATTGAAGTAAACAATTCTTCTTGTTTCTGGGACACTAGAAACTCACATTTGTTTCTGGAGTTGGGGGGGAAATGTCCAACAAAATTCATTTCCTCCACCCTAATTTTTCAAAAATTTGAAATTTCAAAATTCACATTTTTGAAAGATTAAACATTTTGACCAGCTCTATAATTGGCTGATAAAATGGAGGAAAACTGCATGCAAATGTTGTTGTTTTTTTCTACATATTTTTTCTAATTTCAAATTTTCAAAATTTAAAATTTCTAACATCAAAAAATGTCAGCCAGCTGTAGTCATTCTGCGCAGGGCTCTGCAACTTAGTTTGCCTCCATCTGTTTGTTCTTTTAAGAGTTGCTTTTGCTTAAAAGGACCATCCTTTATTTTAAGGCTGGGAAAAATGACCTTTCCTGAAGAGCAAGATTATTCAAAGTCTTAATTTAGCCACTTAGTATTAGGCATCTAAGCCTTGTCTACAGGGGAATATTTTACCAGGTTGCACTGATACCGTATAATCCTCTGGGTGGGCACTCTTCATTTGGTATAAGAGTGGCTTTTTTCAGTTTAGTTTAAACCCTTTCCCAGGGGATACAATCTGAATTGAAAAATGCACTCATGCCAGAATAAAAGTATCTACACAGGGGCTTATACCCATATTACTGTACCAGATTAAATTCACACTTTAGCAAACACTGCTATCACCTTCCCATTTGGACATGCCTACAGTTTTTGAGTACTCAGAACCTCTGATGTGCACATGGATATTGTGTACTTAAAGTCTTACTGTCTGATTTGCATGCCCAAATGTTTGCATACAGGAAGCATAGCTATGGGTCACCTATAATTAGATACCCACAAACGTAATGGCAAAGTAGTCAACGTAGCCATATAAAATGTGTTCCAATATATGAAGAGGGGATCCTTCCATCCAGAAAACATATAGGAGGCACGTCCAGTAAAATCTTAAATGCATGAATTATCATGAAATGCTCTGAGATAGTGGCCCATAATTATATGCTCTGAGTTTGTCATCAATCTATCTGTTCTTGAGGATACTGTTTTTCAAGACTTTTCTTTCAAGTTACAGCCCTGTGTTGTAATGAATGTGTGCTAGCTCATCCCCAAAGCTGTTTATATATATATATTTTTTACTTGTAGCAGTGTCAGAGATGAGCTTTTGCTGGAACTTTTTTGCGGTGTTTGTTTTGTAGTCTTCATTATTTCAGGTTAGGCACACACAATTCTTTATGTACCCAGAGTCTGCACTCGCTCGTTTGTGTTCCATATTTTGTAATCCGTTACCCATGATTGCTAATTTTCATGACAATTGTTATTGTACCATCAGTGCTTAGTGGCAAGGCATCATTATTCAATGCTGGTCAATCAGGCACTAAGGCATGTGCAAGACATCAGGCTGAACCCATATGGATGTCGTGCACTCCCCTGCTAATGAATCCCGTTTTATAAAAAGGTTTAAACACAGTTGGCATCCTTAATGCAAGGTTTGCAATAGCTTATTCTGGAGCTGCTTCGTGTTTATACAGAGCGGATCTAAACATGTCACAAACAGACTTAGAGCCATTGTGTGTGTGTTTGTGTAGCTATATAGAGGAGAGAATTTTTTTTTAAATGTATAAAGCAATACAATCTGTGTCGTGGTGGGAGCATGTTGTACTGATGTGCAGAAGGCGGCAGTGTTTGGAAATGGATGATAGGGCTTGTTCGCCAGACCAGTGGATATTGGGTGCATCTCAGAGGTGATCCTCTCGACCTCTAGGATGGAAAGCTGACTATGTCGTTCATCAACTCACAGACCAAAGTTGGCATTGGCTCCAAAGGGAGCCTCCAGGAGGCTTTTTGCTCAGAGGTTAGACATTGTGACCAAACGCAGGGAAAGGGTCAGGCCTTTCAAAACAGAGTAGTGGGAAACTTGGCAGAAGTGGGCGCACTGTAAGTGTAAATATTTTAGTTTGGTTTGTACAGCACGATGTTCCTACCTTCCTGTAAACATCCCCCACCAATTTACTGTCCCATTAAACTGTAGCTGATAATTTCTCTGTCATTTCAAACCCAAATGTTAGGAACTGGTTGCACGTCCACTTGATGGGACATTTGTTTAACAAAAAGTGGAACCATTGCACATACCACATGTTCTTATAGTTTCAAGTATGAATGGGGGAGGGATAGCTCAGTGGTTTGAGCATTGGCCTGCTAAACCCAGAGGTGTGAGTTCAATCCTTGAGGGGGCTATTTAGGGATCTGGGGCAAAAATCTGTCTGGGGATTGGTCCTGCTTTGAGCAGGGGGTTGGACTAGATGACCTCCTGAAGTTCCTTCCAACCCTGATAGTCTGTTTCTATGAAACAACAGAAGTTAGCTCTTAACTCACTCAAATATTCAGATCTATAGCAATGGATTCAGCCCATGAGCTATATCAAGTAAATGGTTAATTCATCTAGTATAACAGCACTGTGATTCATAATGTAAACTTGAGGAATCCTTGATGTTTCAGTCACACATTCCTCTTAATTTGGCCATGCATTCTTTTAAAACTACAGTGTGCTAACTTAATAAAATGCAGCATGCAAATGCACAAGTTTTTGCCTTCAGGCATTTTAGGCATGGATGTTTCAGTGGGTGTCTTCTTTCAAGTGTATATTCTTTCTTAAATTATTTACCCTGTAAACATGCTTTGCATTTTCAAAGAAGGCTCTGGGCTCCTCATTCCGTAGATTTAGTTGCGTGTAAGGTAATAGAGATAAAAGTTAGCATATCAATTTTGCCATGCTAACTTATTAGCCTTTTGGTTTTTTGCAGCAGATGTTGAGCCCCATTTTTCCCCCTTTGGTAGTATCGTTCCCTCCCCCACTTTAAATTCCTTGCTGTGTTGCCTACAGCAATACCCAGTGGCAGTGTCTGGCTGTGACAGTACTATAGGCTTCTCTACAGATGGGTCCTGCCAATGCCAACCATTGTTCTACCACTGTGAGCTGGCATGACTACGTGGTATCACTCAAATCCCCCTTTCCACTTGATTTTTTTCTTTACTCTGAAGGACCGCCCTTGCCTATCGACTCTGAAACGTGCTGACGCCCAGAACTTGTGTTCTCAGTCTGAGCCACAGTGAACGGAATCTAGAGTGACCAGACAGCAAGTGTGAAAAATCGGGACAGGGGGTGGGAGGTAATAGGAGTCTATATAAGAAAAAGACCCCAAAATTGGGACTGTCCCTATAAAATCGGGACATCTGGTCACCCTAATGGAATCAGACTTCAGCATGTTCCCTGTTCTCTAACCCCTCCGCAATGTTGTCCTGCTGCTGCAACACCTCTTCATCCATTTTCTTTGCAGCCCTGTCCTCCTGCTACTCTGCATTTGGTTCAATTTTACTCCTGCATTTGAAAGTAAAATGGCATTTAAAAAAAAAAAGATATAAAATTACTCTTTAACTGTAGACTTGGCTAGTAAAACTATATAATGCTTCAGTGGAGGAGTCTTTTGATAACATCCATCCTATTTTATGATTAAATTGTTCCTTTTAACTTTTTTTTTTTTTTTTTTTCCTGCACTGGGCAGACTAATTCAGAGTCCTAGAAATTGAACTTTGATATGTATTTCCTAGACTCACACTTAAACTGAACCTTTAATTAGCAGATAGATACAGGTGGCTGCATGTATACCTTGGTGTCCTTGTGAGGAGGATTTTAGAGACGCAGGTGCAGATTAAGTAATCTTGCAATCAGGTGTGCAGCTGGAGAATTAGAAATAAGACTTTTGGAAGGATCATTTTATTTTATTTTATTTTATTTTTTCAGCCTGAAATGATGAAACACAATTAACTAGGCCAGATACGAGTAGATGATTTAAGCATTCAGTATGTTATGTATGCATTTGCCTAACTATGCGTTAGATTAAGCAAGTTTCACCCCCAGTTAATCCTTTGTAAATTAGCATTATGGATGCCTTGGAGCCCTCATCCCACAAATAAAATGGTTGTCAACCCAGCTGTACTGAATATTACTTAAGGCGGAATTTTTTAAGAGTTTTCATGCTTTTAATCTATTTCACTGCTGAGTTTCAATTTTGCTGAGTTTCTTTTCAGGACTGATGAGGGTGACTGAGTAAATACATATTCTGGTTTTCATGCATCCACTTGGGCAAATCGTTTGTTATCAGGTGTTTTGGAGAGAATGTCACACCACCATAAAGGGAAGCTGTACATTCAGGTGTTACATTGAACTGCAAACCAGCAAGAACCAAAAGCCCTTAATTAGCTTTATTTTGTTAGACTGTTACATGTTTTTTTAAGAGTGAGAATTCCTCCCCGCCCCACCATCCCTTTGACAGAGTAAATATTGCCTGTTAAGTTTGAATTAGCTGTCATTGCAAAAGAATTAATGCTGTAGTTGAGCCTTTCTAGTGAGGAAGGGAAAAATAAACGAGATAGATCTTAGTTCAGCTTTAAGTGATAAATGAGGACAAAGCAGGCCATTCATCTCCTGCTAGGAAAGTGGACACAAGCACTAAAGCAGTTTTGCGGAAGACGTGTCAGCAAATGTGATCATTTTGTAACCTGTCAGGAGGATAGAGAGCTAGTCCTTTTAGAGTGTCACAGGGGAGTGTGTTTGTCTGATTTGACAGTTTTCATCCATCCATTTGCCTTTTTTTTTTTTAAGTGGGGGTGAGTAAGGAGGGAGCTGAAGTTGATTAAACTTGCATCCTTATATATTTATACTTTTCAGTACATACTTTGTGTGTATCCACTTAGGCTCAAACAAAAACCATTTAGCAAGGAAAACTCCCCTCTACTCTCCGGACTCTCCTCTTACCTAGTACATGAAATACTCTTACTTTAACAAACTGCATCACCACCCCCTTTCAAATTTGGGCACTAGCCTGAATTTAACATATCACAAAGCATGCTGTACCTCTTCTTAGTGCATGGTTGTTCTTTGCTTGGTTGGACATTTATTTTCTTTTTGCAGTTGACCCAGCAAAAGAAACTAAAATGAACAGGGTGGTTGGGGTTTTCCCCCCTTTGCTATTTATATCCGATTCAGATGATGTGTTACATCCAAGTATGTTTTGCAAAAGTTCCTGCTGCATGAATGGCTTCTGGAAATATTGTGCTTCTGTGGAAAGGGGAGACGATGATATGAAATATTTAAAATCCAAGCCTTATGCCAGATGGATCCAAATTATAGTCTCCATTGTTAAACATACATATGAATATATGTATATTTGTGTATATATATAAAACTGAGCAGTTAATTTCAAGGAGAATCTGAAGTGATGCAATTTCTGTTTTTACAAGAGAGGTTGTTCCCAAAAAATGGCTGAATGATATTAGGTGTTTGTTCTTTTGGCATCTTTTTTATTATTACTGATTTCCATCTTTTTACTACATGGTAAATGTAACATTTGCCTATTACCGTAAGTGAATGTATGCTACAGAGACAGATGAGGCTTTTATAACATAAGCTTCACAGTTTGGCACTTGCTTCTTTATATCATCCTTTTTCTTCAAAACTATCTTTTATTCTTTTCCCTTGGTATTTTGGTACAAGTAAGTACCTCACAGACATGTTTCCTTGGAATCTTGTACCTTAATGGCAAAATCCCCTGAAAATTAGCAAATTGTTCAGGAAGCAAGAGAGAGAGAAAGAAACATCGCAAAGGTTACATACTGGTTTAAGAGTCATTAGAGTATTTTTTTATTACAGACCACCCTGCCCTGCTTGGATTATATCACAATTTATTATTTAATTGTTTAAACAAGTTAAAAGTGAATTGTAACATGCTATGTGATCAAATTATTAATTTGTTAAGATTAAGAACTGGTTCTAACAGCTGCATCAGTAAATACTTTGAAACATTAGAACTTGAGAGAGAATAATAAAAGCAGTCCAGAATATGCAGTAGTCTTTATAGGTACTTAGCTGAAGTTGTGGGCAAATCTTTTATCTCCAAGATATATGTCTGAGACAGGTCCACCTTTTTATTGTTTTACAAATATTCTGCCATTTTATGTATTTTTTCCTTTTCTTTTCTGTTTTTTTAGGATCATCCAAAACCGGATTTTGATAGTTATCTTGGCAATCATCATCTTCTTCACCATCCTGATGGCTATTTATTTTTCTGTCAAGAGACACTGATATCTTGGTTCTTCACTAAACAGCAACAAACTGCTTGTTCTGAGTAATTAAGACAAAGTGGTCACATGAATCACTCTCTCGCACTGACAGAATCTCCCTGTCTTTGCCGCTGTTCAGCTCAGGTGCAAGTAGCGTAAAAATATCTTGTATTATTGATTGCATGTGGATTTCATTTTTTCCTTGTTTTTTCCCCTTACAATGAATGTTTTTGGAATCTTCGTATATGGGTTTTTATATAAAAAACATAACTAAGAAGAATTAATGTGTGTCAGATTCCACACCGGGTTATTCATTTGTAAGTTACAAGAGTTTGGGGGGGGGGGTGTGAAGTGTCTCCACACTTTTCTTCTGTTGTGTTGGGTGTATAAATATCTAGCAGTATCTGATCTTCTGTGACATCAAAGAATATGAGTAAAGCAGAGACCAAATGATATAGAAAGTGAACCTGTCCCATGTGAGCCACTCCTGTTCATAAGTGTCCATAATAAATGTTAAGTAGTTAATTTTAAAAAAGACATCACCTCATGTCAGAGGGTGTTTAATACCTGATGTGAACCTACTACTTTATTTGACACAATTTTGCCCGTAAACTTTCTTTACTATTAGAAACATTTCCATTTGCACCAAGTCCCAACTATGATATGTGCATTACTTGCCCAACGTTTAATAGTGCTTTGCGTCATTCCAATGCTAAGATATAGTCTGGTAAAAAAACAACCAGTGGTCTATTTTAAAGATGTGTAAAAATACTTATCTGTTGTTTGCCAGCTGCAAAGAGAACGTAGATCAATATTTCAGTAACAAATACAATAGGATTACATTAAATGCAAACAGAATTAAGGATTTTAAGTATGGGTATGAAAATGAGTTCATGTGCAGAAAACATTGTGACGGCTTGGATCACAGAAACCCCCTTGGGAGCTGCCACCTGATGTGCCAAGACTACCCCTGCTTCTGTTTTCCCTGCCAGCTCAGGACTCCAGCACCCTGTCTTGCTGAGCCAGCCACTCCTGTCCAGCTCCAACACAGACCCAGGGTCTGAATCACTTGTCCCAAAGCTGCAAGTTTACCTGATAGAAGTGTGCTTGTCTTTAGCACTCAGATGCCCAACTCCCAATGGGGTCTAAACCCAGATAAATCCGTTTTACCCTGCATAAAGCTTATGCAGAGTAAACTGATAAATTGTTCGCCCTCTATAACACTGATAGAGAGATATGCACAGTTGTTTGCTCCCCCAGGTATTAATACATACTCTGAGTAAATTACTAAATAAAAAGTGATTTTATTAAATACAGACAGTAGGATTTAAGTGGTTTAAAGTAGTAACAGACAGAACAAAGTAAGTCACCAAGCAAAATAAAATAAAATGCGCAAATCTATGTCTAATCAAACTAAATACAGATGATTTCCTCACCAGTTCCAGAGCACTCCCTTTTACAGGCTAATCTCATTTTAGCCTGGGTCCAGCAATCACTCACACCCCCTGTAGTTACTGTCCTTTGTTTCAGTCTCCCTCAAGTATCCTGGGGGGGGGGGGGGTGGAGAGGCTCCTTCTTTAGCCAGCTGAAGACAAAATGGAGGGGTCTCCCCCAGGTTTAAATAGACTCTCTCTTGTGGGTGGAGACCCCCCTCCTCCCCCCTATGCAAAGTCCAGCTCCAAGATGGAGTTCTGGAGTCACCTGGGCAAGTCACATGTCCCTGCATGACTCAGTCTTTACAGGCTGAAGCCATTGTCCACATGGTGTCTTGCATGTCTCCAGGAAGACTTCTTATGTGGATTGGAGCATTCCAAGATGCATTGTTCCCCAAGTGTTTCCTGATCAGGTACTTAACCTGGCGAATTCCTTCCTAAAGAAGCTGACCAAATGCCTCACAAAGCTTACTTAGAAACCAAGCCAGCATACAGCCCATATTCTTAACCTCAAGTAGAAAATGATATATATATGTACAAATAGGATGAATAGATATAGTAGACCATAACCTTTACGGGGATATATTACATGGCACAGGCAGCACAAAACATATTCCGGTTATGTCATACATACATTTATAAGCACCCCCCCATAAAGCCTTATGGGGTACACTGTCACAAACGTTTTTAAATGAATTGAATTCAAATTTATCACTGACTTTTTAAATAGAAAGTTTGAAAAAGTTAATTTATACTAACAAATGTTCGCTGATATATTGTATAAAAGCTTGATCTAATAGGAGATTAGTGTGTAAATGGGATGTGTTTTACTCTCCTGTTGGCTATATATCTTCTGCAGAGGCATATCTAGTTCATTTTGTTTATAAACATGATAATAGCGCTAGCAAAGGTAGTTTCCTGGTAATGCAGTAAAAGATTTTGCATAATCACTTTTTAATTCATTATATGTAATCCATTACAAATCTTATGAATCTAGAGAGTTTGTGAGCCCTTGAACCTAAGCCATAAAATATTTTAGGAGGAGATTTTCAAAGGAACAAAGGGCACTTAGGTACCCAACCCCTTTGGAAGTTAATGGGAGTAGAGTCCTAACTTCCTTTTGTGCCTTTGGAAACTCAGAGATTCTGCCTTTGGACATATCTGTGAAGACCCCATGGATTCCCATGTTATCCCTGCTCAAACAGCCGAGAGCAGAATTTGGCCCTAAACATGTTGACTGTCTTTTCTACATAGAAACAAATAACGTGGTTAAAACGCCTTTGATTTTACCAACATAAATAAGCACAGTAATGAAATGAACGATGGAAAGACTCACCAGAGAAATAGTACTTATTGAACAGATTAGGGCATGCATGTATTCAGATAAATCATTTAGTGCTGTGTGAGTAGAACTTCAGCCTTTATCTTCCAGTAATGGTGTGGGACTAAGTTCATGTGACGTGGGACATAGACAGAGAGCGAAGGGGAAAACTTGCCAGCGTTAATGGGTATTTATTCAAGGAGGTGGGAGGGGCATATTTCCATAAATCTTTTATCTGAATAACAAACTACTGTAAATCTAAAACAAACAAGAAGAAAATATTAAACTCCTTCCACTTATTGGACATTCCTTATATTGTTTCAGTGATTATTGTGGGGGGGAATCTATTCAAAGCTACTTATATGAGACCTGCGACTGGGCTGTGCACTCCACTTAGGTACCTGCTGGTGTCACCAAAAATGCTTAGTGGTAATTGGATCCCCCGGCTCAGTATAAATTTGGAGTTTGG